>NC_053399.1:52179994-54982494 GCF_905171765.1 Bufo bufo
GCAAAAGCTCATTTGTAATGCAGCCTATGAGAGCGGAAAATGTCGCCTGTGAGTATCCGGGGCAGGAGCTCCCCAGCCGAGGAGGTGAAGCTGGAGCCGGCCTGGGATGTCCTACATGGAGACAACCCTCCATATAGTGCCCGGACTGTGGAATATATTTCGCTATGGACTGTATCTTCACCAGACCACGAATTTGCCCCGTGCCCATCATCTATAGGAAGGGTGGGACCTCTTCTTCAGGAATTGCCATGTTTCCACCAAGTGCCACCATAGCTCACCTCTCCACTCCACCTGCTCACTCTACTGACTGTTTCCATTGATCCCCTCTGTTTTGTCTAATGACATCTCCCTGTCCCCCTCTCATCCCCCCTGACCCCACTTTCTACCTTCTTCAGATTTTGCATCCTTTACTTTCCTAACCTCCAGCTTCTCCTCCTCCTCATCTCCTCCTTAATTCTCATCTCCTTTCATCTTCTCATCTCCTTCTTTACTTCTCATCTCAAATCTTCTTCTCCTCATCTCCTCCTTAATTCTCATCTCCTTCTTTACTTCTCATCTCAAATCTTCTTCTCCTCTCCTTCTTTTTACTTCTCATCTCCCTTCTTATTATCTCCTCCTTCATTTCTCATCTCCCTTCTTCTCCTCATCTCCTCCACTTCTCTTCTCCTCATCTTCTTCCCTCCTGTCTCTTCCTCCCTCAGCCCTTTCCTTCTCTCCTCTCTCCCTCTCTACTTGTTGCTCCTGGGGTCTCTAGAGAATAATATCTGCTGCTGCAATTTCTTTATTGTTTCCTTGCCTGCAACTATTCCAGTCTTAATGATAGTTAGTCTTGGAGGACTCCGGCTTGTTACTCTTTACTCCACCATAACACACACGGCCTCTCCCCCTCCCCAGGTCCATGAATTGTGTGATAATTTCTGCCATCGATACATCAGCTGTTTGAAAGGAAAAATGCCCATAGATTTAGTGATTGATGAGAGGGATGGAAGCTCCAAGTCTGACCATGAAGAACTCTCTGGATCCTCCACAAACCTTGCAGACCATGTGAGTCCACTCTCCTTTATTACATATGTTATGTGTATATTTTTCGTCTGTCTCCTGTTGTATGACCCCCTTTCTATAGGGGCAGAGGGCCCTGCTGTGGATGTGTTGAGGGAGCTCTCCTGCACTGAGAGGTCCCATTGTGGCCCTGTGGATGTTACCTGTGCTCTATGGCTAATTGACCTTCTCATGTCTCATACAAGAGCAGCTTGGTTACCTGTGGCCATGGTTCTTGTATAGACCTGAGCTGTATTGTGTACAGTTGTCTTGTATCCTGCTGTCATTCTGTGCTCAAGATGTATATTTTATTTCTATATATTTTTTTTATATGAGGTTTTCATTTTATTGGGCGCAAGTTACAAGCCAACTAGATGCCTGGAGCCCCATCTTGTAAAGGCTCGTAACCTTTAATGAACCAATAATTGACTTTCTATTAAGGAGAGCTGCAGAGAATTATTAACAGCAGTATTACAGGATGGCCATTGATTTCTAACACTTTAATAATTCGCCACATTAGAATGAGGCTTTTTTTATGGAAGGCCTGTGTGCTGGGGCTTCAGGTTGGTGCTAATGGACATCTGAGCTGATTGTGTTGCCATGGTTGTTGAAGTTTATTATTGTTGTGTGGGGTGTGATTGCTCTAGTAGTCCACGTGATTTGCACTCATTTGTGCTGACTATGTTTAGAGGGTTAGCTGATTTACAGCTGTGAACTATGCCTTATATGAACTCCATGGTGGCCTGCTCATTCTGAGAAGCCCATGTAGAGTGCACTGTAAGTTGCACACCATGACCTGCTTGTGTTTTTCATGGCCCCCAGTATACATTGGCATGTTTGTTCTCTGCTCTGGTTCAGGCATGTCTTCCATGTCTAGTGTGTTACTTGCCAAAGGTTGGAGGGATGAACAATAGACAGGATCTGTATATATATTCTGCTGTACATGTATACATCCCCCACTCCTGTGTAAAGTCCAGCTTCCTTTCCCAGTATAGTCTGAGAGCTGGTGTCCCTCTTAGTGGATTACACACCCAGCCTGTTAAGGGTTTAACAGATGGCAACAGCTAAAGCCAATTTACTCTGCTCCCTGGTAATAAGGGACCTTTATAGTCCATATTAGCTGCAGGATTTAGGTGACCAGGTTATTCACCAATGTAACCTTTTGTTTTATTTCAGTAGGTTAGTGGGGTGGGGTAAATGTGTAATAAATGCTTGATACTATAAAAGACAATTACATTTTCTTCAAACTTTTAGTTTCCATTTAAACTTCTTAGTCCCAAAAAACATAAAATACAATACAAATTAGAGTAGTCCACTTCTGTTTTGAACACCCAATATGTAAGTCAATTATAAAGCAAATATTCTTGAAAATAGTAATCATTTAAAACATAAATATTTTTTTATTTTTCAAATATATCAGAAAATATTTAAATTCTGTTCTGACTTATCTGAATGCAAATTCGACAGCCCTGTGATTGGTTAGATGAATATTTAGGCAACATGCTACTTTTGTATAAAAAATTAAAAAAAACACTGGTCAGTAATAAATAATTTTTGTTCTTTTATGAAATTTAAGCCCCATTAAAAATTATTTCTATTTAGATATTTTGTATTAAAAACCTACTTGAATTTTTACATAAATTAACTGCCTGAGATCAGATAACACAAAGTGACCTGTCTTGTCCTGCAGTTGATAGGTTTTGGATTTCTTCAATATATTTTCTAAAAATCCATTCATATTTTATACTTTTTTTTAAAAAATAGTCTTTTTTTTAATTATTATTATTATTATTATTATTATTAACTTCAATATGGTTACATGTATGTGAACTTGGACTTATCCATAGCTTCCCTCTTATATGTCTATGTGATTAGTAAAGCTTGTTACTGGTGTAACCAGTATCAGACAGTACTGAGTTTGGTAGCATTTTTACACCACACCGGACCTGACATCTATAGGGTTGTACTTGATGCAGACAGCTCATAGTAAATCTATAGATGAAAATGTAGCTTAAAATATAAAAATATAAAAATCTGCAGGAGACTATGGACATGTTTCTCTACCAGCATATATGGCCTAACAATGGCTAACATGTCACAGTTGTAGTCGTGTTGTAAAGTGTAATTGTGGTCACTCATTGTAACACATAAGTAGGTATTATTAGAGCCACAGAACAATTTTAGTCGCCCGTTCACACATATTCACAAATGTCCTGTTTGTGGAGGCTCTCTACTGATGCCAGTCATATACCCACTCTTGGGCTCTTCAGGCCTTATTTAGCCATTCAGTCACTGTCTGACTCTTCATTGAAGCTGTTACCGTATTAATTGCCTTTAAAACAATGAATTTTAAAGAAATGGGTAACTTACACCTCTTCAACTTAGTATCAAATATTTAAGAATGGGATTAACATGCAAAATTGATTGCTGGAATAACTGAGGCCTCCAAAGTGTAAAGCTTCTTTTTCCTACATTTAATTATTTTTTCAATAATATTTAAAATAGTTTTTTAAATATTTAATCGGTTCAGTACTTCATTTGGACTATTTTTCATATTTATATATATATATTTTTTAAGCTCTAGCTCTTTGAACGCGACACATCAGGCATTTTCATCTTTATGGTGCGAGTTACAATAACTTGAAATGCACAGTATTTATATAATCCACACACCATGCAATGTTATGCTTCATATACTTTCAAGCAAATGCCTTGTTTCACACAGATGACATAGTCATAGGCATACCCTGGTTGACTACATGTCCTGCCATGCTTTGCCAGGCTATACCCTAGCAGGAGGTGCTGAGACTTGCAGTTCCACAACAGACAGACAGCAACAGACCTAAGCAAGAGCCTATTCTACATAGGAACTCGAGCATTACATTCATCATTCCCCTCCATACAAAGCTGATAGGTGTTTATACAGTTTATGACAGTTTTCTGCTGTGTCAGGTTTGCTCTAGGTGCGGCGGTCAGGAAAGGTGAATTTGCTCTGCTGAACAATGCAATAATTGGTTGACATTTTTAAACTTTTTGAATTGCATTTTGGGTTAATGAAAAGTGTTGCAGAATTTTTTTTTCTTTCCCGAAATACATTTTGTGTGCTTCCCATTCCATCTTTTTTTAATGCGATTGTGTCACCCTGGTCCCTGTGAAATCTCTTTACTCTGATGACGATATGTGTTCCCTCTTGGAGGTAAACTGAGGCCAGTAGGACCCGATCATTGATACAGATAAAATATCATAAAGTTATAGTAGCGTCAAGTGAAAAAAGTTCACAGGGTCTGAGGCCGGTTGGTTTGGCCATGTATAATGTAGAAGTGTGTTGAGATGATAGTGAATTATCTCTGGACTCAGGGTCTTCTGTAATGACAGGACATGTTCACTGCGGACAGTAAATTTACTCCATTAAATTTTTAGTGCATTTTGGGCGAAATTTCTGCTGTTGCTCTTGCCTTAACTTTGCTTCTGCGAAACAGAAAGTAAAGCACTTATTAAATACATTTTTAAAATGCCCTCTGTTTGCGCCAGCTACAGGTGTGCCCAACCATTTCTCAAATAATGAACACTATATGTATGTCCCCCATTAAAGAAAAAAACAATTAGAGAACTTTTAAGTTTTTGATTGTTACAATCGATTATATTATGTTCATTTTTCCCTATTCACCTTATTAGAGTAGAACCTCTTCTCGCAGATTGCATTGGTTTCTTCTCACTTGAGGTGACCACACATGCATATATTATGACCATAAAAAGAGCCGTAGGTTTTTTGATCATTTTCTTTTTCTTATTTCTGTGTCTGTATAAACTTCTCCGCACTATTGTGTAATGGAGTCTTTAATAAACAGCGTGAGGGAATTTCAGAATTGCCACTTCTGTGAGTCTGGCTTAGATTTGTAGGTTAGAAGTTCAACATTGAATACTTAGGATTTTACTGCAATTGTTTTTTTTTAAATATTTAAATAGATTTTGGTTATAATTTACAAATCCTATATAAGGGTACGACCACACTGTCAGGTTTCTGCATGCAGTTTTAAAAGCCAAAATCTGGAATGGATCTCAAAAGGAGAGAAAATCTAAAGGACAGATAAGACTTGTCCTCTTTTTTTAATTAGCTCCTGGTGTTGGCTTCAAAAACTGCATGCAGAAACCTAAATGTGTGGATATGTCTCGGACCAGGGTGGAAGGCCTATTTATGATGCATGTGCACCGTGAGACTTATTGGCCTGATTACACCACATTTCCCAAGTATTGATACATAAGGAGGCAAGCAAACAGTGTTTTTTAACATGAAATTATTACAGTGGTTTTAAAGCGTGCTGTACCTGGGGCACAATGTGGGCCACATTCTGGCAACATTTTTCTTATTGAATGGTATGTAAAAGATCCATGTGCAAAACATGTAAATTGTGAATGCCAAATGCCCCAACAAACAAAAAACCTTAATAAACATTGGCCATTTGTTGTGGTTCTCAACTTCATCACTAGCACCCAGGGCTGAACCTACTGAGGTTACAATGCTCCATCGGATCCTTCTATGTGACTGAGCTTACAATAAATATTATTATTGCCTTTATTTGTAGAGTTCCTGTGCATGGAGATGTAGGCCAAAGAACCCAACGCCTAATAAAGGCAGTTAGTTTGTAAGCTGAAACTGTTTTTCTATCTCCCTATGTACATGATATGGTACCAGTGTACTGCTCCGGACACTTGGGGGCCCTACCCTGCCTCCCACTGAGCTCAGGCTGTAGTTACTATGGGCTCTATGCCCCCCTTACCTCCTCCCCTGTATGGACATTGTCTGTGTGTTTGGTACTGTCAGACAAGTTTATTCAGGTGCAGAATAGTGGTCATAAAAATGCTCATAGTTTACAGTCCAAAAACCCTCAACGTTTACATAATAGCTTAAAAAGAACAAGTACACATTATTAAGCCACATTAATCTAATATTACACTGCGCTCTTCATAATTTACGTTTTTTCTTCAAGTATAAACTTTTGAAACCTCTTTAATAACATAAATACAACTTTTTTTTTTTTACCCTTTTGCATCAATAGACTAATTGAAGTTGTTGAGATCCTGGAAAGTTTAGGGTGTTATAATGGCACCTGTAAAAATATTGGGGGGGGGGGGGGGGGGGTGTTGGTGTTTAAAAATATTTTTGGTCTAGGAAGAGGGTACGGATTAGTATGTATGGCAAAGGTAGAAAAATGTCTTACCGTAAGTGGAGAACATGTAGTTCTCATCCAGTTTACCTACGGTATGTATATGAGGCATAATGGCCGACATGTCTTTGTTAAATTTATCACATCAACAGTAAAATTGTTGCAATTTTCCCATCACCTTTATAGCACGGGTACCCCCCTGCCATTGTCTGAGGCATAATGTGGCACAAGCGCATCTCTGTATATATATATATATATATTGTAAGGCTCCTTGATAATTATTACCTTGCGGTGACCTTTTCTGAGGTATAGGGTGTAATCTTTATATTGAGTGTTACATTGTGCTTACTTTTCAAGTAATACCTATCATAATAAATTTATAACAAGAGGCCATTTATTAAACCCTATTAAGGTAATACTTCATTACAGTAGATATAAAATATATTAACCTCTCATAACAGTGATATATTACGGCCAGTGTGACTTGCAAGAGTAATCCAAGTAGATGGGCTTCCTCTCACCAGGTTACAGCACCATACACTTAGACATTGCAGCACAACTTTCTCTGCAACTATTTTATTTAATGTTGGAACGTTCCCTATAGAAATAGATGTTATCTACATAATACATTGTATACATTGCACTTTTCATTGATTGACTTGGCAAAAGTTCATTGTTCATTGTGGTTTAGATACTAATTCATTTCTTTGGTTTTATTGTATTGTGCTATCAGGCTCAGGGGTACAGGTAAATCCCCCGGAGAGACCCTGAATGAGGTGGGCCCCTATTTTCCCACTCCCTGCGCAAGTTATACGTGGCATATTATTATTATTATTTATTATTATTAAAGCGCCATTCATTCCATAGCGCTGTACATATGATAAGGGGTGCACATACATAATGCAGACAATTGCACTAAGCATGAACAAGACGAGTTACAAACTGGTACAGAAGGAGAGAGGGCCCTGCCCGCGAGGGCTTACAATCTACAAGGTATGGGAGAAGGACACAGTGGGTTAGATTAAACTGACTTGTGATACATACAGCATCTCAACCAGTCTATGTGTCCATACAAAGACTGGGCAGATTATTTAACAAACTACCCAGTTTATTATGTTACTATAGATGCATCATCTGGCTGAGATGACTTCTAGATCTGATTTCCCCAGAGACCCACTTTCTTGAAGTCGCTGCAGGGACCCCCATAATCAATCATCTTGAAGTGTCTTGCTTCTGAGCAGGTAATATTTGCATATATCTGCGTAGTGGGCCCCCAGAATGAATATTAGTGGTGGGGCCTAGGCAGCACCCCAGTCCGACACTGTTGCTGTTGTGCTTTATAGTGAATTGTAATTTTTCTACTTTGTGCTATAGTTATTTTTTAATATCTCAGATTTTACAAGTTTCAGAAGTTTGCTTAGGCAATTGCGCTATATATATATATATATATATATATATATATATATATATATATATAATCCAGTAATTCTATATATGTACACTAGGGAGGACCAGTATATAGACCTTCCTCCTGATCAAGTCCTGAAATGTTTATGATCAGACGTGTGGCTGATTACTTTTTTTTGTGTATTTTTTTTTCTTAAAATTTGTCTTTTATTTTGGGGTCTGTTGTCACTAAATCAACATATGAATGGCAGATTTTAGATTTTAAAACATGACCCCTTTTTGTAAAAGAATATTACATTTGGAAGATATATACTATAGACAGAAGTTATATTCTCCGCCGAAGTAAATGCCCATAATGCTCAATTTCTGGTATGTAGAGCATGAGGGGAATGACTATAGATCCTTATTCCTGTACATCTGATGAAGGAGAACTAGTAATATTATGGTCCACCATCATTTTCTATTAAAGGAAGTACTCATTTGTAAATGTATAGATATCAATTGTTTTTCCACACCACAAGAGGTTAATAAAATGGATGCAAACACATAAAAAGCCTTACATTGTATACTATTGTGACTACCCCAAAACACATAAAAAACAAAAATAACACAAGATTACACAAAATTCTTTTATGGGCCCATTCACCATGGGCCCATAAAATAATTTTGTGTAATTTTGTGTCATTTTTGGAATGAAAACAATTCTGGAACTGAGCTGGTGTTGTATTAAGCCTATACTGTACAGAGGAGATATTCCCTAATAAATGGTGCCCTGGTGTATATGTAAATTAGTATGATCCACAGATTAGCCTACACTGTACTGGGGAGATCTCCCCTCATGAATGGTGCCCTGAAGTAGATGTATGTTGGTATGATCCATAGATTAGCCTACACTGTACTGGGGAGATCTCCCCTCATGAATGGTGCCCTGAAGTAGATGTATGTTAGTATGATCCATAGATTAGCCTACACTGTACAGGGGAGATCTCCACTCATGAATGATGCCATGGAGTAGATGTAAATTGATATGATCCACACTGTATAAGGGAGATCTCCCCTCATGAATGGTGCCCTGAAGTAGATGTAATTTGGTATAATCTTAGATTAGCCTACACTGTACAGGGGAGATTTCCCCTCATGAATGGTGTCCTGAAGTAGATGTGAATTGGTATGATCCACAGATGATCACGTATAATAATAACTAGCGCTGGCAAAAAAAAGGGCCAGTGTTGCCCACAGTCACCAATCAAACTTTAGCTTTCACTTTTCCCACAGGTTCCAAAACGAAACAAGCGATCTGATAGTTTGCTATGGGCAGTGCTGATGCTAGTTGTTTTTCAGAAGAGGCTCAGTAACCAATCAGGTCATGTTTTCATTTTAGACCTTCTGTGGGAGAAATGAAAGCTGGAAACTGATTGGTTGCAACATGTCCAACTTTCCTCAGCACTCACCTTATATCTGTGAGAGCTGGCGAGAAATCACAATATAACAGACGGTGTCCACAGAGCACCATGTACAGTATTTGTATTCAAAGACTTTGTAGGAGGCTTACATCATATATTTCTTCATTTATTAAACTACCGAAGGACTTTCTTGTTAACTCCTTTAATTCTTGTCCCAAGAGGCTTCCTAATACATATTCACTTTCTATTTTTCTACTAAAGACCAGTTTGGTCATTGAAGAAATGAGTTCTCCCTCCCTTTCCTGTTTCTTTTTGCAGCCATCCCTTATCTCACTGTACCTCCCCAGCAGCGCTCCCTCCATGACTCCCCTCCCTGATGCCTCAACTGCAGGAATGTGTCAAGTTCAAAGGTCTCAGGCTGCAAAATAATCCATATATTATGTCGGTATCTGGTATATGATTCCGGTACCTGCAGCTAAGTAATACCGTCTACGGCTTCAGATATTCAGAAATTCCAGCTTGGTTGAAGGGTGGCAGTAGTGGCATGGGAAAGAGCTGCACCACTACCACATCTGGGAACTGCAGCCAAAAATCTACATGCTCGGGTTATATTCACATACGGAACTTCAGAAGTCCACGCACATGCTGCAGAAACAACCCCATTCACAGAAGTTGTTTACTTTCTCTACCCTAATCCATAAGGCTTTGCTGTAGTTGCAGGGGGTGAAAGGCTACGGCATGTGTGAACAAACCTTAAACAACGCCTAGCACGCTGGGGGTTGTAGTTTTCAAAGAGCAGGTTAAGGGCCGCCAAAACATAGGAAAGTGGTTTTCTACTGCTGCTTATACGTGAACGGACGGTCACATTGGCCATGCTTCCAGAGGCTGTGGTTTGAACATTAATTCATTAGCACAATCCAGGACCTGTTGGAGATTTGTTTAGGGGAGGAATGTAAATAATTCCAGGAGCGCATGAGGCTGTGTTCACAGGCTCCGCACTCCGGCGCGGCCGGTATAAAGTCAGCTTGTAGTAGGTTGCTTGCATGAGCGCAGAATTGGACTTGCCAGGAATTCCTGGGTGTTTGCTCCGGGCTGACTGCTGTAAAGCGCACACATGCTAGCTGTGTTAGTCAGAGTCCTGACATGGGAGGTCTTTCATCTTTGTGTCCTGAGAACTTTATGAAGTGACTGGGGGTATAGACAAGATCCAGAGCAATTAAGTTATTCACATGACGTGTTGCCTTATAACTCATATGATACAGAGGACCCCCATATAGTCTGAAGGGTGATTACATGTAGCAGTTCCAATGATTCTGATAACTGGCCACCTACAGTACACAGGAAAAGTATTGGTAAGGCTACATTCACACCTGCGCCTGACCTCTCCAGCAAGCTGTTCTGGCGTACAAGCTGGGATTTGGCTGGACAAAAACAGTTTCATGCAGCGTTCTTTGTCTCCGACCGATTCCCGGTATATTTGTCGAGTAGTGGTCAGATTCCTAAGGGTCCGGTGGGCAGGCGGCAGGATACGGCAATGCTGGATCCAGAGTGCTCTGGCAGGCTATTCTATACCGGAAAAGCCTGCTGGAGCGGACAGCCGCAGATGTGAAACTAGCCTAAAGTTAATCCTATGTCTCCATACCAGGGTATAGTAAGGTCTCTTAAGGCTGATTGGCATCGTTCATTATGATGAATAGATAGATAGGTAGGTAGATAGATAGATAGACAGACATGTCGACAGATAGATATAGCTTAAAGACAAGAAGTAGAAGAAGTTATAATTCTCCTCCCTTTAGTCTCCATTACTGGTTTTGTCACTTTGTAAACAAAGCCTTAGGCCTCGTTCACATCACTGTTTCTTCTTTCCGTTCTCCGGCTCCGAACGGACCCCAGATATAGTCTTTGGGGTCTTTAGGCTCCGTTACGCTCAGTTAGGTCTCAGTTATCTGCAGAATCCGTCCTTTCCGTTCTCCTGCTCCTCAACTTAGCCGGAGAATGGAAAGGAGAAACGGTGAAGTGAACGAGGCCTTACTGACCGATGCTTAGTCCCATGTATATAGGTGACAATAATCCAAGCCACACACATGATGACCATTACCAAAACACGTTTAATAGAAAGCATACAGGGTGCAGGGGTGAGAATTGGGAGATGGTTATTGTGCTTTGTGCATCTGATGTCAATTAGACAGTAAATATGTATAACGCTGACATGCCATTGTCTATATCTGGCCGCAATTGTCTATATCTGGCATGACTGTTCCTAATTCGTATGTCTGCAGCCTGCCTGTGTGTGCACAAAACGTAATGAACACAGTATGATACTGCAGGGACACAGTGACACTTACAGTAGTTATTCTTCTCTTGTGAGCTAAGAAAACTTCATTGATTACGACTGCTCCTTGACTTATTGTTTTGAAACCGAGAGTCAAAAGTCCAGCGCCACTGCTATATACTTAGGGTGGCCAACCGTCCAGAAATTTCTGGACAGTCCGTAAAAATAAGCGACCTGTGTGAGTAAAAAACAAAATAGATGTGTCCGTGATTTTTTTTAGGCTGGCAGTACTTGAGTAGATTATTTTGGTGGTAACTATTATCATTTTACAGCTAATCAGTAAGTTCTGGTAATGAGTTCTTATCAGTATGTTGAGCTATAGACATGGATTACTTATAATCTTTATCATTTGTTGCAGTTTTCAAGTTTGTCCATAAAAAACGTTGCCAATCCATGATTTTGTTATTTTGTGTCCAGAAAAAAGAAAATTCTGGTTGGCAACTGTGTATACAAGCCTCATGGATGGCAAGTGAGTGAGCACAGCGCTGTAGTAACCAGGCATGGCCACTACACGGTGTGTGGCGCTGTGTAATTCCTGCTCCAGAGCTCCTGGGCACAGCTGATCAGCAGACCCCCACTGATCTAATATTAAAGACTTGTTCTAAGGATAGGTCATCAATACTTAAAGTGTAACTGCCATTCTATATTTATTTGTGTAATGTGTAGGGGCAGTGATACTCATCCTGTTTGTAATATACTTTAATTACTGAAATCGTACATTTCTATTAGAAAATTGCTCTAAAGTGGCCCATTTTGAGCCTTAGCAACGCTCCTCTGTCTTCTGTTTACATAACACAGTCAGTGTTGAGCAAATCTCCACAGTTATGTAAACAGAAGACAGAGGAGCGTTGCTAAGGCTCAAAATGGGCCACTTTAGAGCAATTTTCTAATAGAAATGTACGATTTCAGTAATTAAAGTATATTACAAACATGGTCAGTATCACTGCCCCTACACATTACACAAATAAATATAGAATGGCAGTTACACTTTAAGTCCCGGAAAACTCCTTTAACATATGCTATATCTGTATTTCCACGAGGATCCATCTGTAATATGCCATGTGATGGAACATTTAACAATGTTGTTTTCTCACTCATTCCATATAAAGCATGAGAAAAAAAACTCTATATACCTCTGTGTGAGATCACATAGAGGTGAAGTATGGGCCCGTAGCATATACCATTAAGGTAGTACTTGTTCTACAAGCATTAAACCCATATGTGCCATGTGCATATAATGTGCCACTGAATATAGATCAAACTGTCGTTCTCTGTTATCAGCCATTGCAGGCTGGCGAGTGGCCAAGCTGCTGATATCATTCCCACGCATACAAATTATATAAGCTATGTTACCTATTCATATTAAACAAGATGGTCTCACATTATATTATATACATGGTGGCCATTTATAGTAGGAAGCTGAAGTGCCTGCACTTTCCAGCACAGAGAAGGTGACGGCAACGACTCCAGCCTTTCACCCTATAGCACGTTCATAGACTTTGTACATAGCAAGCTCGGCACATTGTGATGGATCATTTTGTTAAGTTCATGCAAATCATAAAACATTGGATTTGCAGGACTGGAGCATAGATGTCAAATATGCCGCAATCATTGGACATAAAGAATAATGAAAAACACAACTTAGGCCGCATTTACACCGGCATCATGGCTCCAGTGCCCCTGGTGGTAGGGCCTACAAGGAATAGATACTGGTAGTGTAGTCATCCTATTGTAAGGCAGATATTACTGTAAAGAAATGCCTTCTAATACTTAGGTGCAGGTAGTAACTCTGTAGGTATCTGGCCCTAAGATTTCTCAGACCTTAGCACAGTATATAATTGCAGAGATTATTCCATGTAGCAAAAGTGACACAAAAAAGCCTCTTGAAGAAGACTCTAATTTACTAGCGGGAAGGCCTGTACACTCTAATTGCTTTTATTGTGTTTGTACTTTGTTTTCCCATTTATATAATACTTTTAGTATATTTTAGTATTATATAATATATTATATACTTTTATTTTAGAATATTATGTATTTATATAATATTCTATATTATGTTTATATTTATATTATAGTATATTTATTGGTATAGTATACAGTTATAGTATATTACATTTATATTCTATATTTATGTTGATATTTATATATTTATATTACAGTATATTTATTGTATTATGTAGTATTCTATATACTTTTATTTTAGTATATTATATCATTTATTTTTATATATAATTTTTTTTTTTTACTGTTTGATTCACTTTCGAGTTTAATAACGAAAAAAAAAAAAGATAGAAACGCATCGTGTAGCTTTTGTGCACCGCTGTAGGTTTAGCAATATCCAATGATGTTACTAAATCAATTTTTAACCTTCCCAGGGAGAGTGTTCTGATAAAGTAGTGTTTTGCGGGGCAGGCTGGTGTGTAAATGAGAAACACATTGTAGGCAGAGAGATCTCTTGTGGCAGTGCAAGTACAAGCTCTTCCCATATTGTCTCCTGCTTTTATATTAATTACAACTTGCATTATCAGCTGCGGGGCTGCGGCCCGGCAAATAGAAAATGCCTTCCCAGGGGACCTTGCTTCTTGGATGTCTTTTTCATCCGCTTTGTATTGGGCTGCTCAATATTCTCAGCTTTTCACCTGGAAACTCTTCTCTTTAATACAATCAGATTAGAGAAGGAAATCCACATTTGTATCCTCAATTATTAAACCATGTGCACCCTGCCTACAGCTTTACATATCAGTAAGCTGATGATCACCTCTTGTGAGCGTTACATATTTATATCTTTGTATACAGCAGGGAGTGATAGATCTATCTCCTGTAACTAGGAATTTATCCTGAATCCCTTCACGTGTGTTGGAGCTTCTCATATATGACCTTCCATGATGTATATAAAAGAGAGACCCTTTATCTTCCTAATTGCGGGCCCCTGGTTTATGACCACCCCACCCCCATTGTTTTGAGCACTGAAGAGCTGGCTTTCTTTGTTCTTCCTGTGTGTTGATGGGTCATTTTAGATTCTACATGGAGCCATGCTGTTTCCGCATTTTACTTTCTATATTTTATCCCAATGTTTTTATGGGTGTCACCATTTTATATCCAACACCAAGATGTGGCCATGACCAGAGGAACTGTCACATATTTGATGTTCACTACTCACATATAAACTATATCATTTGCACGGCATATTTTTTTGGGCCAGTGCCCTGACCAAGAACAGCGTTTGGTACATGTTCTGATCAATGTAAAGCCATGTTCACATTACCGCTAGTTATTTCTGCTGTTCTGCCCTGTTTGAGGAGCAGAACAATGAAAATAACAGAAGCTCTGGATTCGGCACATAACCAAACCCAACGAAGTTGGGACGTTTTTTGTCCACTCTTTTTGGGGAAATATCTGATGGAGGCCCTAAACATGACCTAATAGATATTCAATATACTGAAATTGATTGCGTGATTGTCCTTCCATCAGCTGATTGTTGGTCATTTTCAGAAAGATTTATTGTATAGACAATGGGGGTCATTTATTACGAGTCTCTACACTAGAAAATGGCTTAAAGAAAATGTGTAAGCCTGTGGTTTGTAACTTTTTGAACACCACTGCGCCTAAATTTAGGTACATGTGGCGTTGGTACACCACCATCGCAACACTTTCTGAAATAGGGAGTCGGGGGGCAAGACCACCACCCCCCGGCACATTCACTACCACATTCACTAAATGAAGACTGAAATCTACTCCAGGAGCTAGAGGATGAGCCTAATTTAGGACAAGGCCTCATCATAAATTAAACCCATCCTCTGGTAAGAGGGAAATGGGGGGGATATCGAAGACCAGTATAAATGCTCGTCTTTGATAAAATACCTCCAATAAGTGAAAGTGCAAAATGAAAATCTGAAGCTAGGACTCTTCTCTCACGGACATTACTCTTGTATTGGAATGTTTATCTGGTAAATCTTCTGCACTTTTTAGTTGTTTTGTTACTGAATTGCATGGAGCTGACTCTACAGTAGACTCACTCGCTGCACTACATTCCATGCTAGAAGTATATAAACTAAGGTCTCCGGTAGATTTGTAACCTGAAATGCTAAATTACATAGAATCTTTTATTTTTTTATGTGGTTCTTGAGATATCCTCCTGTTTTAAAAATTGCGTCCAGTCATTAGTTGCATGTGGGAAAGCTGGGTGACAAGCCCTATCAGAGCTCCTGCAGAAGTTGTCACCTAGTCTTTCTAGAATCCATCCATACATAACAATCTGTCACTGGGATCTGTACTGGTGTCCATACTGGAGCTTTCCTAGAAACCAGACAATAATTTGCTTCATAGGAGCAAATAGCTTCGTAGCTTCACGCCGTGCATCCTGAATATTCAGCGAACCTCCTTTGTGGCTGTAGACTTACCTCTTTACAATTGGTGCAGTTACTTTTCTGGGCATATATGATTACTAGAGAACGATCCGATAGAAATCCAGTCTTGTCACTGGTGTAATAATTTACCTTCATTTTCCAAGAGCAGATGCCATTCTTGTCATGGAGCTTTGTGGCCCCTTTGGCGGCATTATTAGGAGTGTAGGATTGCATTCACACTGGGTGGGAGGTGGGATGCTGGGCGTTAGAGGGTATTAATTAGAGGGGGTTATTAGCAGGTGACAAGTAAGGCAGCTGTTCCACATGTTTGAGGAATGCTTCCACCTTGCTCCTTGTTATGGTAGACACGGCTATACGGCTGCAGTGAAAGAAGGGTGTCATAGTTAAAATACAATGGTATGACTGTATTTTATGGGCCAGTTAAGGTTGGGTAGGGGCTATAGTGTTCTCCACTGGAATTACTGAAAGAAAGCCCGGAGAAATATTGTGTCCCCCCTCACCAGTTACCTTATTTAGCATACTTCAGTTCTTGGAACCTCCAAAAAAATGTCCATACACAAATGTGAAGGATATCAGCAGCTTGTCTTATATCACAGGTTTTAGAATCCCCGCACTGTGCGCTTAGTGATAAGTCACCCACTTTGAACAATCCCTACGTGTTGACAATCAACTGATTATAAAGTATCCCCTTGCTTGGACCCCTAGTGATCAGTGGGGAGAGCTGGCTGTGAGTGTTCAATTTCCCACCACTGGAAAAATGAAGCATTACACAGCGCTGATTAAAATCCATTGCTTGTCCTCCAGAGAGAGACGCTCTTTGTAATCACCAAGAGATAAGGATCGTAAAAAAGGAGACCCCTATAGTCAGCATTCCTTGATAGGGTATATCAAAATGGATTTATAAACTGGATAACGCATCATGTATGTAAATTCATTTTGGCAGATAATGATGTAAAATGCACCAGAAAATGTAGAGTATGTATATTCTATAATCTTCCCAATTTCTGTATAAAATGATTATATATATACATAGCAAAAAGCATGCTCAAAAGGCAGATAGAAAGTAGAAAAGGTCTTCATAGCGATCACATGGGTGAATAAAAGACCTTTTTTACTTATTGCTTTGCTTTTTTGTCAAATTGTCAAGTCCCCTTGGGTTTGCATCTCGCTTTTTTTCTTTTTATGTTTCCTGGTGCTGTCATTTTTTGCATATATTTATATATATATATATATATATATATATCAATCATAGGCAAACTGCTTCTTTGCCAATCAGTGCCCTGAATAAAGCTGGGGGGGGCCGGGGGCATCTTCCTACGTGCATTCATCATATCGCTATTTTGCAGTGCGTCTCCTTTCCTCTTTCCTGTCTCTTCCTTTCCTGTCACACTCTCTTTCACTTCTGCTCTGTCACATTTCAGTTACTTCAATAGGCGTCCATGTGATTGTGTATCCCATCAGCAGGGGACATTGGCCCTTAACACAGTAGGAGCCAGCAATGGACTAGAATAACACTTCCAGGTCTCTTTAGTCTATAATCTGTGTTTTGCATAGCATTTACAGCCTGATCGTAGTTATTTCACACCTATGCCCTGACTATTATATGTTCTGCGGAGAGGCATGGTGCTTGTTGGGTGTGATATAGAAGAGTCTGAATGTTAGGTGCCCTTCCTTCTGTCACTATGCACGTAGCATCTGCTTTACTTTTATATCTGTGTGACGTCATATGCTGAAAAGGAGGAGTCTGGTTGCCATCTGGCTAGGCCATCCAACAAATGGCCTGTACAAAGACGTGTAAGGTGCCATAGTGCAGCTATCTAGTTTTCATAATGCCCTTCAGATACAATGGTGTGGAAGAAAGCATATGCCTAACATGTCCTTAAAGGAGCACACAACCCCCAGAACTAGGAGTATGTGACATAATGTATTGCTCATGGGGGGAGCGCAGATATTTGTATGTCAGCAATCCTGCTGAGGAGCACTACAATCAGCATCTTCCACCTTACAATAGCAGATCACGGGGGACAGCAGATTGTGTATAATTCCTTCACATCCAGTAGTTTGTATGTATGTAAATGATAAACTTTTAATTACATTTTTTTGCTATGTCCCATAGAAATCACAGCAATTGCATTTCTGTATTGACCCTCACTGCTTGATTATTAGAGGCTCAAGAATAATATTTAAATGGATATTCTGGTTATTTCGAGGTACCCGCTATCCACAGGATAGGGGATAACTATTAGGTTGATGGGACGCCAACCAATCATGAAAATGGGGGCCCTGTACCTTACAGAGCCTACAAAATGAACAGAAGACATACACACTGATGCTCCATTCATCTCTATAGGCCACGTGCTGTACTCTGCTATCTCTGGCAGTGGGGCCTGTGGGGTACAGGGTCCCCAATTTCATGTCTCAGCAGTAGGACATACCAATCTAATAGTAATCCCCTAACCACAGGATGGTGATAACCTGAAATAACCAGAATACCCCTTTACCGAGGACTAGTCGCTACTCCTAGAATGTATTTTTTCGTAAATAGCTGCATTTCCCAAGAATACTAGACCAGCTTTTTTCATAACTCTAAGCTGTGTCATTCCTCTGTTACTCCTCTTGGAAATGTATAAATACATTTACAGCTAGATATTTACAATCCTCTTGTGAAAGGGATGTGTCCCTACACAGTCTGATGCTGGCAGTTATCAATTTATTCATACACATCGTTCTAAGAAAACACGATCCAGAATAATAATTTTTTTATTATTTACTAAAATTTTCAGGAGAGTCAACAGCTCTCTTTCAGCAGGTCCCATGGATAGATGTGAAAGATTTGCAATCATTTGAAATGTGTGTAGGATACTGAGACCACACCGCTCAAGAACAGAACCAAATAATGGCCCAGAACGTATTGCACCCTGTGGGGTGGTTGTGGATTCTGCACCATTCCTGATGTACTCCAATTATTGTCTCTTCTTTCCTTCCCTTCATGGAAATGTTCCTCATCAGAATCCTGCCTCATGGAGAGATCACGATGACGCAGTATCTACGCATTCAGCGGGCACACCGGGTCCTTCCAGTGGTGGGCACGCGTCACAAAGTGGGGACAACAGCAGTGAACAAGGTAGGACCCCCCTTTATGGTACGTGTATATGAGATCCATCGTCATTCATTGTTGGCTTTCTGTTTAGTCCTGCTGGTTTTAAGTTCTTTTTTGTTTTATCATACATCAACTGGCTTCTTTAAAAAAAAAAAATTTTTGTAGGACAGGGTTTCTGCTTTGCCTGGCTGTGATACTGTAGTAGGTTGAGGGCATATAATTCACCTATTTCTATTAATTATCATAGTAGGATTCTCACAGTCACTATTAATGGGCCATCTAGAAATGCCAAAATGTGTTGTTTTTAGTGCTTCTAGTATGAATATGGGTAAACTTGTGGTTGCTGAGCTGGGAAGATCATTGCGATCTCCGTTTTTTTGTTCACTGGCCGAATGATGGTTTGCATTTTTAGCAAACACGGCCACTTTACCAAGGAATTACCTAATTTGCCTAAATTTTATCATAATGAAAAGTTTTGTGACTTTCTAATTTACTTGATAAATACATTTTTTGCACTTTAAATGATATCTGCTTCTTGTCCGTGAACCGAAACCTTTACTATTTATATTCTGGGGAAATTTGTCCTTGTCATGTGATGAGTACAAGGTTCATGACTTGTTATAAGAGAGAGCTCTGATACTACATCTAGTGTAGCGAGCCATGAACCTACGCGACCATCACACGATTTCTCTGCTGGATTTTCAGTCACTGGTAAACCCAGCCAAAAGGTTCCCATTGACTGACAACAAGCAGAGATCTTAGAACTCAAATTCATACACATATATTTGAATTTAATCTGTTGACAATAAAAGAATTGACTGCAAGATAATTTTCACAGCTTTGACTGCCTGTCTCCTGGATTCTGCCCCGGCTCAGCTTGTCATGTATGGGCACCCTATGGTATACTCATAGGTTGTGAAGAAGGCTTTTCGCCTAGCATTGTTGTCTTTTTGTACAGTTTGACCTTTTCGGTTGTGTTTTGGGACTCTCTGAACTCTGGAGCTCATCTCATCTGCTTGGAATCCTCAGTTGGAACATTCTAGTTGTGTGTGGAACTTCCCATCCGTATGTTGTGTGCCACATCCCAGGCCCTGAGGTTACAAGAAGAGCATGGCTGAAAGACAGTAAAGTCTACCTTCTCTTTCGCGTCACATAAATAGGATATTAGCAGCAAACTGTGAGGTTTAAATGGAGGAGGAGAATAAGGAGGTCATCTCCGGCATTGCCTCTCATGCTCTCTAACCTGCTTTGCTTGCTGTTAATGTGGCGGAGGCGTCTTGATGGCTTTGTAGTAAGCATTGTGCCAGGTCTTCTTATCACTCACCTTCCTTTGGAATAAACAAAGGTGAACTATAATTTGATTTTTCTCCGCCTAAAACGACCCTTTACATTGTTGAACATGATGGATACATGTGTGTTTGAAGTATAGACGAAAATCTAGTTCTCACCTCTGAGACTTGATATTAATCATTTAGGTCCTCCTCCGCTAGTTTGCAGGTGCAGTGAAGCAAAGGGCCACCACCTCTCAAGGCTGTAAGTGATAAGCATAAGGCCCAGAGATGTTCCTCTGCCAAGACTGCAGGAGTCCCCAAATTTTGATAAGAATATGTTAAGGTTGCTTTGGATTTCTTGAAGTTTACACCTTAAAGACATGAATCTCCTACAACACCACATAAGCATGATAACACTATACTTCTTCATATCATACTTATCTATACACTAGAAGTGGATTCAGACCTCAGTTATCTGCATGATGGAAAAGTTCCCTCCTAACAGTTCAGTGCTAGAATTCTTTTTGATGGATAGGGATATCGGGGAGGGAGGCAGTGGAATTCTTTACCCTCAGGAACAAGTTCTGCTGAACTGCCCAGAGGGTTCACACACAGATCACACATCGGATTCCAGCAGATTATTCACACACCAGTGCTGCAAGTTCTTTATTTGTGTTATTATTCGGTGAAATATTTGTTGTAACCACGTACAAGCTCCACTTACAGTCAGTCGTCTACGAGGGGCCCCAAACCTTCATCCATCATTAGTTCTTCAGCTGCCACAGTCATGCTGGGACCATACTCATACTCACTCTACTCAAAATTTTATCATAAATGTTCTATTTCATGCACTAAACATATTTACAGTAATTTCATTTGAAATTAATTACAATAGTGAGGCCACAAAATTAGAGCCCCAAAGGAAAAATTACAAAGAAGTTCCGTCCAGTGTTGGATGACCACACTCCACCATCACAGGACAGGGGGCCCAGGGCTTGTTGGCTTCACTTTACCAGTTCTGGTAGGAGATAAGGGTTGCTTGTCCTTCTTCATTGTACATTACCTTTGTGGTGGATGAGGCAGATTTGACACCAAAACAGGATTTTACTTAACCGATAGGGAATAGATATGGAGGCAGCTAAGCCGTGGCCTCCATAGTCATGGGATATATTGCAGTCTACAGTATAGATGTGTGATGTCAACTGGAGCACATCATACTTAGAACTAAGACTAATCCAAGTCAACTCAAAGATCAGACAGCAGCCTCCAAGACTCGACCCTCACTTCATCTGAAGACCTTCGTGATTACTTTAATTATCCATGCACATAGATAAAACCAACCAAAAAACAAGACAAACAAGATTTTCTTTCCAAATTTTCCACCTGGGTTAACCATGGAATACAATGGGTTAACTGTGTCACAGCGGTAGGAAAAACCCCCATTTTGGCATAGACTAAATTCCAAGACAGGCTGGGACAGCAACTGCATAGTCCTGGAATCGCAGGCACCCCTTCACTGCTGGACCCTCCACTGTTCCTTAAGTGTAAACAGCTGTCTCTTTGTGAACGCTCCATCTCACACAGTGAACAAAATCTGGGTTTCTCTGCAGTAAATAAATTCAACTTCAGTTTTCATTGTTACTTGCAATATTACATTCTTTGGTGGGGTTTTGATGATTGCTTTAAATCTTTTTTTTGGTGCATAGATGTTCATTTCTAGATTTTAGACCCCCAGATCCTCACTGCCTGACAAGTAACACTCATCGTTTACAGATTTATGCCTTTATATATCTACCTTGCTGTCACTTTAAATATTTCAGTTCACATCAGGCTTACATCTTACATTGCTGGCCAGGCTTAATAGACAAATCCATGTAACACAGGCCTAAACAACCCGTAGCACAGCATTTGAAGGTGTTTCTGTACATTGCAGTAAATCAAAACCTAAATATGGCAATATGGAGACTGACATATGTAAGTGTGAGCTCCTGAAGACATACAGCTGCTGTTTGCTAGTTAGATATTATTGCATAGAAATGAATAACATCATAAAAGTACGACGGAAAAGCTGTTTTCCCAATAAAAAAATGTGATATTGTCTTTTATATGCCCATAATATGTGCTGCATTGTAGCTTGGGAACCTGTAATTATTATACCTAGCAATACAGCGAGATGATCAGGATGGCCGTAGTGCAGATGACCTACTGACCACAGCCTAGACAGTTGACTTGATTAACTAGCACAATTGCAAACCTTACATATTGACACCCACTGAAAAAAACATATAACGTAGCGTATTTTTTATTTTTTGTGGGATTCCTTTAAATTGAAAAGTGTTGTCAACCACGTCAATAAGACACATACACTTTGGGCAAATAGGAGTTTATGGATATGTGTAGTATTTCCAAGCATGTATTCTGGATATACACCAGACGCCTGAATGCACATTCTTCAAAGTTGATTAAAAATCTCATCTCTTTCTCCGGTATAGCTGTTACTTCACTTCCAATTTTCCAAAAGTAACAACCTATATTGCAGTGCCAAACAAAGTGATCTCCTGGTTTCTACAGAACCCCTAATACCAAATCTGTCTAGCTATACAGTTTTATTTTGTCTTCATATCTATTTCTTCATATTTGCAGTTCAAGAATCAGGCAAATTTTGGTGAAAGTTGTAATGATGGCCATATTAGTGGTCACGTTGTGCCTGAGGACATAGTAGAGACCAAGATGCAATGGGTTCTACAGATTTATTTTTTTAATGGGGAATTGCCTTAGGCCACATTCACACAACCATTACAAAAATAGCCTTTAGGCTTATGCACACGACCGTTGTTTGGGTCCGCATCCGAGCATCATTCACTTCAACGGGGCTGTCCGCATCCGTGGCTCCGTTCCGCAGCCCCGCTAAAAAAATATTACATGTCCTATTCTTGTCCGCACTTTGCGGACAAGAATAGGCATTTATATTGCCGGCACCCGTTCCGTTCTGCAAATTGCAGAAGGCAACACGGGCGGCTTCAGTTTTTTGCGGATACGCGGTTTGCGGACCGCAAAAAAATGGAACGGTCGTGTGCATGAGGCCTTAGGCTGGTTTCATACAGTCAGGCTTCATGCACACGGCTGTTGTGCGGCTGTTCCGTACATTGGGGACCGCAATTTTCGGTCCCCAAAGCACGGACTCCATCCATGCGGCATCTGCGACGGATCCAGATGCATTTAACTTGAATGGGTCCGTAATCCATCCGCACCGTAAATAAATAGAAAATGTTAAATGGGGTTACGTGCCTCCGTTCTGCACTGCAGCTCCAGATTACAGACCCATTCAAGTGAATAGGTCCGCATCCGTGGTGCGGGGTGCACATGGCCAGTGCCTGTGTATTGCAGACCCGTTGTATGTGGCCCGCAATACGCAATGTGCATTTGGCCTCAGTATGTTGTCAGTATTTTGCGTCAGTATTTGTAAGCCAAAACCAGAAGTGGAACCTGCAGAGAAAAGGTATAATAGAAATATTTGTGCCTCTTCTGTGTTTTGGACCCACTCCTGGTTTTGGCTTACAAATACTGATGCAAAAATGCTGACCGTGTGAAAGAGGCCTTAAAAAAGGCAAAACGGCCCATTTATAACAGACGTTTTTTTAACTGTTGCTTTCTAAAAGACAGATGTTACAAATAACCCCTTCAATTGTATGGGGGCTGACATGTCCTATTTTTTGACTGCCATGTGAATAGACCAATAGACCTCAATGGTTCTGAAAACGTTGTGGGAATGTAGCCTTAGGGTGCTTTCACATGTAGGTTTTTGCTGCTGCTTTTCTGCAATTGTTAATTGTCTAATCGGAGACTAACCTTTCCAAACTGTATACTTAATACTAATACTGTGGTATTAAGCCTAGTTCACAAGTCAGTGTTTCGGTCAGTGATTGTGAGCCAAAACCAGAAGGGAGATAGTTCTACCTGCTCTGTGTTTTTGACTTGCACCTGGTTTTGGCTCACAGTCACTGACCAAAAATCTGAAATGTAAACCAGGCCTTAGGGCTCTTTCACACTTGCGTTCTTTTCTTCCGGCATAGAGTTCCGTCGTCGGGGCTCTATGCTGGAAGACTCCTGATCAGGATTATCCCCATGTATTCTGAATGGAGAGAAATCCGTTCAGGATGCATCAGGATGTCTTCAATTCCGGACCGGAACGTTTTTTGGCCGGAGAAAATACTGCAGCATGCTGCGCTTTTTGCTCCGGCCAAAAATCCTGAACACTTGCCGCAAGGCCGGATCCGGAATTAATGCCCATTGAAAGGCATTAATCCGGATCCGGCCTTAAGCTAAACGTTGTTTCGGCGCATTACCGGATCCGACGTTTAGCTTTTTCTGAATGGTTACCATGGCTTCCAGGACGCTAAAGTCCTGTTTGCCATGGTAAAGTGTAGTGGGGAGCGGGGGAGCAGCATACTTACCGTCCGTGCGGCTCCCGGGGCGCTTCAGAGTGACGTCAGGGCACCCCACGCGCATGGATGACTTGATCGCATGGATCACGTCATCCATGCGCATAGGGCGCTCTGACGTCATTCTGGAGCGCCCCGGGAGCCGCACGGACTGTAAGTATACTGCTCCCCCGCTCCCCACTACTACTATGGCAACCAGGACTTTAATAGCGTCCTGGCTGCCATAGTAACACTGAACGCATTTTGAAGACGGATCCGTCTTCAAATGTTTCAGTTCACTTGCGGTGTTACGGATCCGGCGGGCACCTCCGGCAAATGGAGTACACAACGGATCCGGACAACGCAAGTGTGAAAGAGCCCTTAGATGGTGGACATCCAGACTGCTCAAGTTCGCCTGAACAGGAGCAGTTTCATAGAGTGGCTATGTGTGCTGGGAGGCTTGGAGTGAGGGCACCTTCTATGACGCACCTTCCCATATGATGTAACAGGGCATACGGACGGAGCTGTCTTCATGAGATGGCCCCTTTAATGAAATCCCTTCCCATGGAAATTACCTGTCTTTTAGTTATTTGCGGTTTATTGATCAGATAAATATTTCCTTTAATTAACTTTGCACAGATCCGGCGAGAGGAGTGAAACATTCTCTAATTCTATATGTTAAGTTACTTGGAAACCACAGTGTCGTGAACACGTAGATCCTTTTCTCTCAGCCGTTTTTTTTCTTTGTGGAAGAAGAATTCTCTTGACGCCTGTTAGACCTTAATTTAAAGGTATAATTAAACTTGAATGTAGCCTCATAAACAAAAGATAAACAATAAAGCCGCCGCATTCCCTGCTGCTTCATAGCTTTTGTCAGCCAGCTGTTTTTGGCCTAGTGGTTTTTTTGCTCTGCGCGCCACTAAGTTCTGAGCTCCATGGACACAGGTCAGGAGAGCCGTGTTCCTGCTCACAACACTTTCACAAGCCGTTTTCATCACATGAGATTATTAAATTCCTCCGAATGCAAAGGATGCAGCCTGGCAGGGAATAGTCATCAGGCTAACATGAGATTTCAACATGATATTTCCCTCTTAATGGCTCATTTTCCTTTGTTTTGTTTGTAAAAGTTGTGAGTTGGGTGGAGGGGAGTCGACTAATGGAATTAAAAATAAAGTGCCCGTTGACCCTGAAAATGGCCGGCAGATAACAGGAGAATAGGCGGCAGAGTGAAATCCTATTGTAGAACAGATCCTTCAGGCCTAGCTATATACACAGATGAACGAAATATGACTTTTCATCTATTAACCAGCTGCTTTGTCATACTGTTAGCGTTTACATTTTCTTTTAATTTTTACGTATTTGTGTTGGTTTTCATTGTTTTGTTTTTATATTTCATTCAATTGTTCTTTCAGAATTCATTGGAAATATTTTACTACATGAACTGAAAGTTAAATGCACACAAGGGGAGAGGGGTGATACTTCTTGTCGCAGCCGTATAATAATTTATGCCCATTTTTAGTGTCCAAGGTTACATTCACATTCATCTGGTCGGTGAAAGACACAAAGGTGACATCCATAGATGCAAAACATAGATTCAAATCATTTTACAGCAGCCTGAGAAACCTGGAGAAAGCTTCTAACATTATTATGAAGCTGCTATTCTTTAAAATAATGAAGAGTTCACGGTCTTAGATGTCCTGTTAACCTTTTGTCATTTTGGAAACTAGATGTTCCTCTATGTGGGCTTTAATAAAGCCTAACACATGTAACTCCCAGCCAACTGCATGATCCTGCTTCCAGGAGAAGGAAGAAGCAGTTACATTGGAATTTTCTTGCATCACTTCCATGTCAAAAAATTTGACATAAACCACCCCCCTATTTTTCAACTCCCAGAGCAGGCAAGGCCCAGATAATACATGACTACGCTGTAGAGGGCTTCTTAGGCTGCTTGTGCTCCTCTCTCCTCTGCTGAGAGGTTGCTTCAGGCACCCACTACCACGCAGCTTGTTTTCATGCGGTTCCATGTACATAATCACTGATACTCCCCTGGTGCTGTTCATTCTACTAGAGCGGACTCTGTGATCCTTTCCCCGGGTGGGGTCTGTTACTAAAAGCTGAGAATAGATGCATTAAAGACGGAGGGAGACTTTCATGATCCCATTAGCATAAGAGAGGGTAAATTATTCATGCAGAGTGAGAGTTCATGGGTTGGGGCTTGGAGTATGGTTAATGCACAGTGTTTTCAGATGTATCACTCTCTGCTTGGGCTCCTAGATTTACGGGATTGCTCCTATGGCTGCTTCACACTGGTCTCTGTCCCTCCGCTATCAAACCTCCCAACAGACATGTCTGGCTTGGATCCAGCAGGTGATAAAACAATCATCAGCTGATAAATCAGTTGATGTGCATGTGTGTATATCTAGTACCTTGGTCTGCAAGTGACATAACCGGTTCCCTTTTACAGGGCATATAAAAGTATTTCTAGTGCTAGTACCATTGGTATTGTAGTATATGGTTGCGTTGTGAAATGGGTTATCTATTGTACAGAAATATTTTCTCTGGTCTCCACGTTTGCCAGGTCACCAGGACTGTGTATCTACAGTAGCTGGCCTATAGGTTGCATTGAACTGGAGACTTTCAAGACCACTAGATGACATAGTCCCCTTTCTGCTGTTTTGTTCTACTAAAACTTACTCCCTGAGTCCATGTTTGTGAGAATATGAAGGACATTTTTCAGTTGATATATCCCTTTGCCAGCCCCTTCAGTAATGTATGTAGCAACGCCTAGTAATTAAATGGCTGCCTTGGGGCTCCATGCATTAGCTGAAGGGATATAGGCATTCTTAAAAGCAAGTTATTGTGACAAGAGTAATTAGATGGCAGGAGGTCATGAACACTAAAGTGATATCTGTTATGGCCTCTCTCACAAGTCCAGACAAAGTCACTTCTTAACCCTTGTTTGTTTTCTAGACTGACTTTCCTTGTATCAAGGAGAATTGAAGGTATGATGGTAATTGCTTTTCTTCTTGTGATATAGGACCTAGCATAGCAGATGAGCCTTCTCCAGCCTTCTAGGGTAGTCTTCTCTATATGTGACTGCAGATGCTAATATGTTAGTAAAAAAAAGTAGACGTGGATAGCGTCAATACGGGATTGCCTGTTTTTGTCAGGGATATGGGTGGCAGGATAGGAAGGATATGGGTGGCAGATGTTAGTGCACATTCTTGAAGTCAGATGGCACTTGGTCAATGGAAAAGTGGGAAGTGAGAAGTAAAGAGGAAGAGGGATTGGCCCAGACACCATGCTTATCACTTCCAGCGTATAAAGGATAATGGTTTTGTGAAGGGGGGACAAAAAACACATCTAGAGTCCTTGACATGAATAAACACTGTCACTATGGGTTACATGTTCAGTCACATCTTCCAAGATGGCTTGAGTCTGAGCTTATGATCACCACTGAAGTCATTATTCTTGGTCAAGTCTCAATTAGTCTGTATAGATATTTTTCTATAGTGGTGGCGTATGTGACCATTTCTTGTGGTCAGGTTTCTAAGGTGCGACTTTTTGGTTGATAGGTGACAACAGTGCTGTAGGGACACCCATTTTTGTAGGGACATGATGGTAATCATGACCTTGCATGTGTCTATCCTTTGTGAAATAGAGGCCGTCAGTTTCTTGTCTTCTGTACAGACATAAGAGCAGAAGGCTATGGTATATTATTTATATGTATCAATAGCAGGAACCATGCACATTAGTGGTGATCTGCCCATGACCCCACACAATCTCTTGATCCCATTACACAGCTGTAACCCTGTGTGAATCTGCCATTGTGTCGGGTCAGTGGGTCCCAGAAAAAAAGCCTCTTGGCCCCTGGGAACGGAGTTTATTACAGTTCATGTATTGGCTCTCTCACTGGACTGGTTGGCTATTGATTTGTGTGGTGTCCTCAGCATTTATTGCCTGATCCCAGCGGGATGCATCAAACTGTGATATTACGCTGCCTTTTTGGACATTTAGTCTTATCCTTTGCAGAATAACTCGATACCTCCTTCACTTCATCAGATTACTTACCTGACACAGAAAACTGACGCCCAATTGCACACGCAATACCTGCATTGTAGTCACTTTCTGATGTCACTTACAATGCTGTTAGGTACTATTGCAATATGCACCTAGATGGTTCATGCACAAGTTTGTGGTGCATGAACCTACAAGCATGTAGTATGTAGTCTACCATTTGAGAAGGAAAGGGTTAAACTATTTTGGGATTTCAGGAACAGCTCCATTGTGCGTGACTGTCATCACCCCTCTTCTTACAGGCACCATTCATGTGGACAACCAGTTCCCTTCCTGTTACTTGATATAGAGCCTGACGTGGCTAATTCATAGACTGGGCTCCCTCATCTGTCCTCTGCCACTTGTGTCCCAGAATAACATCCAGGACAATTTGTTAGCGAGTAATAATGCACATTTTATATAATTTGCAATACAATATTCACTGCTGCTCACCCTGGAAACGTTAGTTGCTATCCAATTTCCTTTAACACTATAGCTGTCTGCAGAATAAAAACTCAACGCCCTAAGATTTCATCGATACTCCATCCAGTAGGATGGCTGGGCGTCGGTTCTGCCAATATGTCCTTATGTGTGATGGATCTTTGTCTTTGTAATTCTTAGAAAGGCAAAATAATCTGGAATCTCACAAGTCCACAAGCAAACAACCAGGCAGCGATATCTAACTAAGTTACATGCTTTATATTAGCTTTTTAATTTTGTAGTATCTGGAAGTTTTTACTAATATGTAAATTTTTTGGTACATTTTCCAATATCTACCAGTAATACTGAATATGCAGCAATATGGAGCCTGTCGGGTCCTATTAACTGTACCATGAACATATATAAAGGAGCTATGATTAAGAACTGCAGGGTTTGAAACGCGTAGGAAAGACATGCGGTGTTGTTCTACATGATTTCATTTTATTTCTTTAACGAAGCCTGTGTATTTTTTTTTCAAGACCCTAGAGTGCTGGATCCCTTTATGTTGCATGAGCGTGTATAGATCTGCGAATCTCTATGAATGTACATAGAAGTAGGTAAATTTGATTTTGAGTTTATGTTGGGATAATATTTTTGAAATTGAGGATACTATGGAATTATGGATCAGATAACTATATTATAGTTTCAGAAGTAATAAGGACAAAACTCTGGCATTGGTAGGGATATGTTTAGGAGGAACCAGTCCTAGTACGGATACTCTTTGCTGTGGTCAGGATTCTGCATATGACTTACGTAATATTTTCAGCCTTATCACCTTTCATTCCCCAAAAAGTGTACTTCAGGTTAAATGCTTAGGAAGGTGGTCTGTGGCCATTGCTCTGCTGTGTCAGTATTGTGTCCCCCCTGAAATATCTCTGAGTTCTCCAACATGTTGTCTCTGGAGATTTCTTTAGTTTCCTGTCTCCTTCCAAATGCAACACCAACTTGTCTGCCTTGTTTTTTAAGGTCCCTGCTGACTTAACCTTTCACCCCACCTCTGCCCACACCTTCCTTTTCACCAGACATTATTACACAAGAATTTCTGACCAGTCTCTCCTCTATTTGACAGTGGGGCCATTTAGTGAAGGACTCGTCAGCAAAGAAGTCATGCAGAAAGCAACATGCTCTTGTTTTTTGTATTTTAGAATGGCTCAAAGGCAAAGGGTTGTAAATTAAAATACTTTATAAGACTCCAAGGTATTGTCTGAGAAAGATTTTTTTCTTCAAAAACAGTGCCCCTCTTGTCTATGGGCTGTGTCTGGTATTGCAGATCAGCTCTTTTCACTTAGCTAGAACTGAGCTACAATACCAGAATAATCTTCTTATCTCATTCAACTCCTTTAAGATACTATTTTACATATAATTTTTATTATCCCTTGTACTTTTATATCTATGTGTCTGCCCCCCTATTGAGTATGCAATTGTGTCATATCACCTGTTTCTGCCATAACAACATCAACTGGTGCACACATTCTACATTGACCCTAGCCATACAATCTGAGCCTTAATTAAATATTAATTAATAAGGTCACTTTACCACCTGCCCTGTGATGCCATGTATCCTGCGCCTTTCAAAAATCCAATGAAATTTACAACACTATAGAGACATACTTTGCAGTCACTTTAAAAATGACATGGTCCTACAGCCCAAGCTAATGTTCAAAGCATCTCCCCTAACCACTAAATCACTGCCCAACTGAGCTCTGTCTAATGCATGTAGATTGTGTTACAATCAATTACTAAGATCTTAAGTGTGCTCTCCCCTCGACTGCCCGTCTGTCCGTCCTGGGAACCTTAAAACGAAAGGAAGCTGTCACCATGGATCCCTAAAAATCTACTGCGCCTTTTAACTTGTAATCTTGTGGCATAGACATTTTAGCAAATCGGACAAACTTCTGGTTTTTGGATCTTCTTATAACCTTATGAGTACTTGGATGGAATTAACAGCACTGCTGCTGATAGGATTAAGGAAATAATTGCTGTACTTCTGCTGCCTTAATGTTAATGCCAATACTACTGGATAAGCTATTACTAGGTCTGTTTTAGGGACTATTGAAGACCTAAATTGGTAATTAAATTTTTATTTTATTTTACACACTTATATAGCGCTACTATATTCTGCAGACATCAGCATCAAGCTGTCCCCAATGGGGATCACAATCTAAGTCCCCTATCAGTATGTCTTTGGAGTGTGGGAGGAAACCGGAGTACCTGGAGGAAACCCACGCAAACACGAGGAGAACGTACAAACTCCATGCAGATGTTGTTCTTGGTCAGATTCAAACCTAGGACCCCAGCGCTGCAAGGCACCAGTGCTAACCACTGAGCCACCGTGCTTCTGTGGTTCTCTCAATATCTGAGGCTGAAGGCATATAGAAACACAACACTGGACACATAGGATGTAGTCAGTGTTCTAGTGGCTGCTGACAGCAAGATCTGCTTTGAATGGCTATGGCTCAGTTCAAAAATATCCATCTCTGTCAAATGTACTGGATTCAGGGGTATAATGAACCTTAGAAATTAGGACAGGGACTGAGGGTCTACAGCCAGAGGGGGCCTGCAACCCTAAGTCAGTTACAACACAACTTCAAGTGCAAAGCTTGCAAAAAACTGATGAGTGCCTCTTAAATGCAATGTTCTAACCTTAACCAGTGATATAGTGGTTGGTATGGGCTCCATGACCTGTTTAACAGCTTCATTTTGGTGTCAGGGTTTAGGATGTCTTTTTGGTTTCTACTCTGACAGTTCAATAGATCAAACTGGCCAAAAGTTCACCCCATAACATAAATGTGGCTGCTAGTCTTGGGTTCACATACAGTAGGTAGAGAACTGCAGGGTAGAGCTTAGGATGTCCCCGGGTGTCTCTGTATCATGTTTGAATGTGATCCAATTTGGATTTGGTTAGTAAAATAATTGGATTTTTTTTAACCTTTATGTTTACTTTAGCTGTTGACTTGTGATGACTATTGTGATGTAACTGTCAGATGAGAACAGAATAGGTCCTTCGTGTATACATTTACCATTGTCTTCTTCTTAGAGAAAGCTGCTTATTGTAAGTAAGAGTTAATGTGCTCATTTCTTTTACATAACAAGCAGCATTTATATCTGCAGAGCATTTTGAAGTCTGCTGAATAGTTTATTCTGCAAGTCAGATTTGGTAAAAGGAATGGAAAATGAACACTGTTTGCATTTATACTCATCTGCTCCAAGCAATCAAACTTATAACAAAGTGATCCTCCAAAAGACAAGGTGTTGTGTTCAGAATGACAGGACTCTTGCTTTTCCTTTCTATCAGTTACTCTGTGGAATTCATCAGCTCTGTCTGTCCCATACACAAAAAATGGAAAACTAGTTAACATAAAATAAAATAAAAGCTAAGCTCTTCCGTTATCTGGTCTCTAATCTGAACCAGACACCATCATCCTGCAATAGTCCACATCAGAATTTAATCCCTACTTCCCCCATGGGAAAGGAAAACGGAAAGATGTATTTTTTTTTTAGAAAAGTTTAATTTGCACTTTGGAAAATGCATTACTTAAAGGCTTATGAAGCAAGTTGGTTAAAAGAGACTGTTAGGATATTAAATACATAACCAAACCTTCAGGGTAGACGTTAGAAACTAAACAGTGACTTGTGCCATGTGATGACTGATGCAACTCGAATGTCATAAACATTATTGAACATGCCAGGTAATAGTGCCAACAAACACTGCGGTTTACTGCGATTCTTGGTAGTTCCCATACCACAACAGTATACAGTCATGACTGATGTGCCCTGAGGCCACCAGAAGACTATCCTAAGGATGTTCCATCAATCTATATGGAACATGTGCACATATCCCTTTCATTACATCCTAAGTTATCATATTATCATTGCACACGCAGACCATATCATTAATACATTCTAGATGTTATTTGTGAATCAACTCAGAAGAATTGTCCCTAGCAGCAAGTGATTGGTTCTGAATAAACGTGTCTTCTGGTGGATCTTGGTGTTTCAGTATTGTGCCGGAGTCTGGTATCTTCTAGTATTTTTGTTCAACCAGTCCAATCCTGGGTGTACAATATTGAATGTGAATTTGAGCTGCTGTAGATAAAAGTCTTTGCCTAGCTCTAGCTGTTCCCATATATATATAGATGATAGAAGTAACACTGGTGTCATTGGAGTTACCCATGGCAAATGCTTCACATTGATCTCTTCCCTTGCAAAGAAATTGTTGGTTCTACACAAGACCACTGGTATCTCTGAGCGTATTTGTTTATGATCACCCCGTAATCTGACAACCTAAGTTTTTAGGGTGTGTTTTTGGCAGGATAGGGTGTTGCTACTGTGTATAACAAAAAATGTTTCATTAGTGACAGTTTTCCACCTTTTAATATTACTTGTTCATCTAATTCTCTTGGGACCAATTCAATGTCCCTCGTATAACTCCCTGTTTCTGGGAGATGAATTGTCGACTCAAGTCAGGGTCAATGCAGTGTCTCAAGAAGGGTCGATATTAATAAATGAATATGCTAGAAGGGATCCATGCAACAGTGATAGTCATCATCTTTACTAAAGACCCTTATTCTGCTAGAGGAAAGAGTAACTTTCCAAAAAGCCTTGGGATTTGACAAGGAAATATAGCCAGGCCAGATATCCATCCGTAGAAAGCTTTTTTGGGGTGCTTGCTCCTTGTCAGTATGGAGTAGGATTCTGGCTGTCTGGGTTTGATGCCTTGAATGCGGCTTGGGAAGGGTGCTAAACCTCCTTAAAGAGACAAACCAAAGCCAGAGTCATTCTTCATAAATGGTATGGAAACCTTGAGGACAAAGGTGAGGTCATAGGTCAAGTCTGCAGGGGATCCAGAAACATGGCAGACATGCATAGGAGCCAGGAAACGGAGAAAGTCTCCTGAGAATCCTGAGGTTTCCATTCAATGTCTGCCTGATGTGTATGATGTTTATGGATGTCTTGGCTTCCAGCACATAAGAGCTATGTACCAGCCATAGTGATATATCCACTGGTGGCGCATATGGCTATAAATGCCCATTATTCATAAGGGATTGTGGTCCTGGTCTCTGGGACTATAATCTTTCATGCATTAGAGCATTCTTCCTCACTAAAGTTTTTTCACTATGCCCATTCGACTTTCTTCACAGAAAAGAAATCTTTTTTATGGGTTTAATGCTGCAAATGTAGGGCAATATTATGTCCCGTAAGGACGTTTCCATGAAGGGGCCTTTTAGGATTGCGTTTTTCTTTCTTTTTTTTTTCCTTTTCTTTTTTTGTAGTCTTAGCAAAAAACTGCTTGTACACCCTAGCACTGATTTCTCTGTTAGTTGAGTCCCCGGGGGCATCCCACAGATTTCTGCTTCTCTGGAAGTTGCAGCTGTACATGCGGAAAAAGAAAGAAAAAGAAAGGAATGTAGTTTGTAGGAATGGCTGTGTACCTTTAGTGCGAGTTCAGAGCGGCACCAGCTGCATTACTGACTTTGTATGTGACAGTACAAAAGAGAGCAAGCTGAAAAGCGAGTCAGCAAGCGTCAGGACAAAAAGCAAGGATCGGCTAACACAGCAGCACAGCAGCACATGGCCTGACTAATTTATGAGCGAAAAACTGCTCTTCCCTGGACAGACCTGGGCTGCAGTTCTAGGAAGTTTTCATTGACTCCTCCAGCACCACTGCAGCCACGAGAGATCATTTTCAGTTTGAACTATATCAGGGTCTACGCTAAATCAATACAGTATCGGAAAAAGAATTAATTACTAAAGCAGAATAAAACAGCTGCATTTTAAACGAAGGATCCATCACTTGTCTAATCTCCCGGTTCCAGAAGCCGCCGTGAGGTTCATTCTGGCTCTTATAATGAGGAGCTCTGAGAATTTCCTTTACCCTGCTCCTGGGATTATGCATTAAGTGTATTCTCTCCCAGCTGTTTTGTCACAAGTAAAACTTATTTCAGCATGTTGGGTGAAAAGCGAGGATCATCAGCCTAGTAGTAGCTATGGAGAGGACATGGGGTGTCAAGGTCACCAGCATTAGTCATAAGCCTATTGTGCAATAAGTCACACTATTGTTTGATGAATTGCTGTAGAACAGACCACTGAGACCAGATGGATAAGAAAGTTTTGCTTATGTTCAGATATCTGAAGACCTACCTAACCTAATGTCATAACCCAAACCCGCATAAAATACCAATTTTATGTGGATTGAAGCTTAGGGTGCTCCATACTCAGAGGTGCTTAGGGTGCTCCATACACAGAACTTGACCCTCCAGAACACAAATGCAAAATCTCTACTGAGCCCCCAACTACCATGTTTTATTTACGGTATTATACTGGTGTCTTTTGTGGCAGAGGGACCTCTGGTTTCCTTCGAGTACAAGGGCCCAAGTGTGCATGTCGCCTCTGCACCACTTCTCCATACTGTAGGATAAGAACAAACCAGACACGTCAAGAGGAGAAACATGCAATGACATATACTATGGCACAGAATAAATATTCTCAACCTTGACAGCCACAAAAGTGACATTGTATTCATGGAGCCAGTGTCTGCAAGGTGCTACATTGTGCTCCAGGCGGTACAAGTGGAAAGGTTGTTCTGAGGTATTGTATACAGGACTTTCATGTAAAGCATCAAGGTTCCCTGTTCCTTTTGTGTTCCATTAATCTTGTAGACCTTCTGGAAAGACCTTATTACTCGCAGTATCTGACCAGCATTGCTGGCGTGCTAGTTATCACTCAAGCTCTTTTTATGTATCTCAATTATTCGGAAGTCAAGGCCGTATCACATACGACGGGCGTCTAACCAGCTGGTAAACTTGGGCAATAATATCTCACTAATGAGTTCCACTTTTCTATTCCAGGAATATCGGAGAATACTTAGAAATAAGTGAAAATCTGCATGCGTTGGCACCTTGCCCCACAAGGTACGCCCTCTTTGCCACTGTACACTTACAGTCTCAGATAAAATGCTCTCATTAACATCCAACAAAAAAAATACAAATCTGAGAGTGATATTTGTGGGCTGCTGTGACTCCAGGTTGGCAAGCACTTGAAAAGGTTTTAGTTAATTCACGGTCATATCCATTTTTACTCTCCGCGTGAAAGGGAGACCGTCTATTGAAAATTGATGCAGTTTGCTCTGCTAATTTTCATGCTCATTCCAATTAATTTAACACGACCCAGATTCCTTCCTCAGGCTCATCCTAATTAGTGAGGCAACACCTAGAACAAGTTCTGTTTAATAACATAGGAGAAGCTCTGTTTGCGAGAGATTTTGATGCTAATAAAGATATTCACTGATGTGGTTTGATATCAGATGTCAATTATGGTATGTAATTTAGAGGTCTCCCTTGTGCGCTGTATGATGTAGAAGGCAAGCAGCGGGACACTGTCCTATATTTGATTTCATTGACGGAACCAAATTCACCTTTGGGACCAATTAGTGTTATTTTTCTGGTACGGATTCTGAGATTGTTCATTTATTCCACAGTAATGAACTGGGAGTATCTGATAAAGAGTCGCAAACTGTGAAGTCTTCTGAGAGCTGCTGAACCTTATCACATAAAGAGGAAGCATCCATGAGTATCACATAGAGGCATTTACCACGGCTCTCCACCTCTCTCGTTGTCTTTCTGCCTCCCATCTACTTTCCCATTTTTGTCATGATGAATAAAAGGAGGATTGTAAGCTTAAAGGGTATCAATTAGTACGAAGATTGTAGGGAAAATCACTTGGTGGTACTGACTTGTGTCTCCAGGCCTAGGCAGTGCAAATATCAGGTCCTCAGATCAGCTTCAGTCAAGCATAAGAATCACATAGACGTATGCAAAATATAATTTCAGAGAGGGATTGGGTGCAGCTATTATAGTGGTTATAAAGCTAGGAATCAGAGACTGCCTGACTAACAATGAATTATACTGGCTTGTTCCACAGCAGATACATTGAATACATTGTCTTTAAACCACCCATAGGAAATAGCACAGCAAACCTCCCGAAACGGAACAATTAAGGATTCCTCCTAAACCTCTAATGCCTTATCCATCAGTAGATTGCAAATCCGACATAATAAAGAAAGCAGCGCTCCCCCTTGCTGTGATGCTGAGGACTCTTTTGACTTCCAGCACCTCTACAATGTTTGCCTGAACAATCTGTGGTCTATTAGTGACCCTAGTCTTTGTGGTTCAATGCATGCCAGTGTCCGACCACATAGACTTTTTTTTCCCCCTGTGGCGTGTATTATATTCAGTTTGTAACTCAGTTTTCTCTAAGAAACCTACAGCAAATCTTGAATTTAAATGGGCTTGTTACTAAATTTTAGCATCCATCTGTTACCTACATGTAGAAAACAGAATTCCCATTTATTAAAGTTATCACATTTATGTTTTACAAATCTTTGAAGCCCACTGTCCATAATGGCAGCTAAACATAGACTCTTTTCAAGGCCACTCTTTGTATTGTCATGACCTAATCTGAAAGACCTAGTTGTTTGGCACCAGGATCTGTCTGTCGGTTTGTGATTATGTAGATGTTGAGTCATTTGGAGGTGAAATTATTGGTTGGATACTGACACAGCCCTCCAAATGTCATTCTCTACTGTTTTTAGGGAAAGGTTACACCGTAAGCATATTTTGGTCTGTGCACATAGCTTGTACTGTATAATAAGTGACAGAAACTTCCCAGGAAATGTCTGTTTGCTGTAAAAGAGGTGTAAAATTATACTGTTTATATCATGGCAGCCAAAACTTCCCTATATGGTGCATAATCAAAGTTATCCAAGATTGTTCTACAAAGTGAACAATGGAAGGGTTTCCTGAGCAGCCTTTCCCAAGAAAAGAGCTTTATGTTCTGTTCTGGGTCAGTGTGTGGTGTAAATCTGCTGAGGATAGCTACCAGGAGGAAGCAAGATCCCTCAGCCTGAGACTTCTGATACAAGAAGCAGCCATGAGGGCCAGAGCCGGTTTCATGTTTGCAGAAGAAATTGATTTATGATGCAGAGCAGATACCAGTCCTTAGACTAACATGCATGTTATGTAATGTGGAGCGCCAAGCTGGTCAGGAGGACTGAAGCAAATCCTTTGAGGAATGGACTTGTCAAACAAGATAGGGACCAGGTCTCACAGAGATGGTGGGGGAGGCAGAAATTCAGCATTTAAAGTGAGAGCCATGTATGGCCTCAGAAGATGGCCTGCAGAAACAACAGGAGCAAATATGCGTTGAGGGATGTGGATTTGAGAGCTATTATGCTGCATATTATTTGAGGAGGTTCATTGTCGAACCATACTGGTATACGTAATGTGTAAATACTCACGCCTATATTAGCACTAAGTCTGGGGAAATTCTGAGTAGAAATAATTGAATGGCACATTCTCTAATTCATGATGTCTACCACCAACTCGTTGATTTCAGGTTCAACCTTTGAGAGGCAGCCCTTTCGTTCATCATCTGATATGATGAAATATAATTATTTTATTATTATTTTACTCACTTATATAGCACTTGCTGTCCCCAGTGGAGCTCACAATCTAAGTTCCCTATCAGTGTGTCTTTAGAATATGGGAGGAAATCAGAGTACCCGGAGGAAACCCACGCAACCATGGGGAGAACATACAAACTCCATGCAGATGTCATCCTTGGTCAGATTCCAACCTAGGACCCCAGCGATGCAATGACCAAGAACTAACCACTGAGCCACCGTGCTGACATACTTCCATGCTTACAAGTGCAGAGCATGTGGAAACATCAACCATTTCATCCTACAGCTATATTGTGTTGCAGACCACTACAAGAAACTAACCCTTAAGGGGTTAAGCAAGCATTCTGACCTCTGCAAAACTAAAAAGCAGAAACCATTCATTTGTCAAAAATCCCTTTAAATAGCGATGTAATGAGGTAACTGTAGCCAGCGATGCTGCGCTGATTGCACCGCCAGTTGTTCTAGCCACATTCTTTGATAATGCTGATAACAAAATGCTCTAGTCAGGAAGCTCTGGTGGGTTGTTTTTGCTGGAAGCTGTGTCCCAAACAGACACATTGTCTTTAAGAAATTTTTTAGCTTAGAAGTCACCCAAAAAGTTTTTTTAGAATCGTAAAGTCAGGTGATTAGTGGATAGTTGAGGGGATGCGAGAAGGATATTAAAACAGGTGTATTTTAAGGACACAATACACAAAAATGTTAAAAATATCTTGAATAATATAGGATTTAACTGAGGTCACATTGGTCCTGATCACGTGGAGTGTAGGGTCTAATAGATTCAGCCATTCATATTTGGCTCCTGTATCATCTGATATCAATTCTAAAGACTTATTATCCTATTGAAACTCAATTTTATCCTATAAGAACAAGATGGTCACAGCAAAATCTACTCTGTTGTCCAAGGGGTTCATGACAATCATGAAGGAGGTGGCCATTTTGGTATATGAACTAAGATTTAATGCATTTGGTCCTGTGGGTATCTGGCTTTCTTTGTTGCTTTTACTGCACTTCCACCTCATGCCTATAGATATTTTTCAACATTTTCCCATTATCTATAATTACACAATTCTTTCACCCATGCAACATAAATGTCTCAATCACAAGGTGCTACTTAATCCATAGGCTATGTTTTTACGATCTAAATTATCTCCATAGAAAAAGCAAGTGCTGGAATTGTATTATGGTATTTTATTCAGAATACAATTAATGCATATAATATTTTATTTGCATTTCCCTAATCTAACTTTATAAAAACCAAAAATATTCTCTGTGCTCTGCCTACATGCAATAGCCCATGGTATGATGTTCAGTAAATACAAGAACTCTATGATGTTGGATAGAAGGAATATATGCTGACACTTCTGTTTGTAGCAGAACGGAGAAGCTGCCTCTTTAAGCTTGTAGGCTTGTGTGTATATATGAGGTTGAATGGTCGTGAGCTGGCGTTAGCAGCAATGCCTCACAGGGGACCAGTGCAGAACATTACCAGGAGCTTGGGATTGTTCGTTGTGCAGAGCAAGCAGAGTTGAATCTGAGAGCTGGGACCTAGATGGACATTAGTCTCTTCTTAATAGAATCTGAGTGATAACTGTGCATAATGCTGCACTGAGAGGTCACTAAAAATGAAAAATTAGCGTCCCATTAAAGCGTTTTATTGCCGAGAGCTGCAGAGATGTCTCAAAGATAAGTTGTTGCTGAAATTATAGGGAGCAGTCCACGGGGAGGGGCCCTAGAAGAAAGTATCTTCACCCCTTATAGTCTCAATCCTCATACCTAAATTTGCCATGATGGGTTATTCTCCCTCTTCTTCTCACACTCAAGGGCTAAGACTGTCTGAGAACTTCACAAAAACTTCAGTTCAGCTTTGTGATTGTAGAGTCCACACTTACTAACCGAGAAATCTGTCGGTACTTACATGTTCTTCAGTACCAATGAACCCTTCAGGTTTGTTCCTTTGGTTCCTTTGTGGAGTTTACTGGCGCGAGTGGAAACCATGAGGCCAATATTAAGGTGTAGTAATGAGTTGCATGCTCATTTTCCTGTTATTTGGAAATATCTTTTTAATGCTCCCTAAGAAGCCGACACTGGAAATTTCAGTTGCCCCCTCTTACACTGTGTTGGTATTCTGAACATACAGTGTTCTGAGCGGGTGAACAAAGCTGGCAGCCTGGCAACCTTTTTTTTTCTTCCCTTGGTTTTATGGATTTTGATGGTGTGGACAGGTCTGCAATGTGCGGCTTTCAAATTAGCACTGCGCAAGATGGTGTCATGTTAAATTCACATATCTGGTCCTCTTGTGCATCAACTTTGCCAGCCAAAGAGAAAAAACATGCGCAGCTCCTACATTCTTCCCCATCTGTCTTCCAAACACATGATATTTATAATCCGCACAGTAACCCTTTCTGATTAACAGTTTATTACATTTTTTTTGCCGTTGATTTGCATTTTTTGTGTGAGCCGGCTACACCCACATTGTCGTTGCAGCCTGACATGCATTAATACCATTATTTATATCTCATTACAATACATATTGCCAAAAATCATGCGTTGCTAAAGATGTGCTAAATAGTTAATTGCAAGGAAATGTAAATGTATGTGCTTGTAAGAGAAAAGAGCAGCCATGTTTGAAATGATCGACAACCTCCAGTGAAAACATTTGTCTCTTGAGTATAGATATAGGCAAGCAGGACTGTGTGAGCAATTTAAAGATGACGTCCGAACTGAGATCTCTGCGTTAGCATGTAAGGAAGCACTACAAGGACATAAGTGTTATGGAGACCAGAGACTTGTTCTAGATTGGCCTTTCCTTACTTTAGTGAGTGAAGAGAACCGGCATAGGGTGCTGCTGTGTGAAGGTGGCCACACTGTCATTTGGCCATTAACTATCTCTACTGACTCGGCCATATACATTTAGTATATGCTCAGCATGCCAAGAGGTGAGAGACACTGACAGACACCTCTGGTGGTGGCTTATCTTCTGGGAGAACAAATTAATCGGGTGTTGAAACTGAATACATCTGATCCTTTTCTCCATCAACATCATCTGTTGGGACAGTTGGGAGATCTCCATACTCATTAGATTCTATGATAGCCCCGTCAATGACAGGTTCAGCTGACAACATTTTAAGGGGCCGTTCACATGGAATTTTTTTGACTGCCAAATTTGGCACAGATTCCACGAACTATAAACTGCTGGACGGCCACACAGAAACAGCCTCCCATGGTTCTCAGTGGAAGTCTACGTTGCCATTAATGCAAGTGCAGTTTATTGTCGTGGCAATGCCAAGAATGGACATGTCCTTTCTTTTTGTAGTTGTGGACATAAACCCAACCTCTGCTAAAAACAATACATAGTTTTTGGCACGGAATTACACCTAATTTAGCTGTCAAATATTCTGTGTGAATGGCCCCTAATGTGTATGGGGAAGAAGTAGGTACACATGAAAATGGGACAAGTCCACCAGGTCTTGTGGCTGCCTTGTATTAGGAGAGTGGTGGTGTCAAGCAACACCGGAAATGTCCTCATTTTATCTTTGCTTCGGGGTATATCTTCCTTCTGTGTACACTGAACCTTTGCTTACATGAGACCTGCATGAGATTAGGCACTGTCCTATTTTGTAGTATTATTGTGTTGGTGACCAATGTCAATTAAGATGCCATGGACTCTTCTGGTCTTAAGCCCATATGACATTAAGTGGGCTATATTACTTTTAATTTTCTTCACTAGAAACACAGGGAAACCCTGTAAGATGAGATGTTTTGGTCTACAGTGTCCACCCTTTTTGAATGCCAAGTGCAGTCAATCTGTTACTTAATTGACTGTTTTCACTAATCCTGTTAATCCAGATGTACCTACATTCTGAATCCTTAAAAATAAACATCTACAGGGTTTTATGTTTTTAGTGGTAAAAGCTAGGACTGTCTTGGGAATACAACTGCTCAAGGGGGTACAAATATGTCTTCATTTGTACAATTAGCTCAATTAGATCAGTACTTCTCAGTAGCAATTCTCCTTGACCAGTCTTAAAGAGGACCTGTAACACGCTCCTGACACATCTGTTTTAGTAACTACTGGCAGTCCCCATGTAATGACAATTCTAGAGCATTTTTCATATGATTCTGTGTTGTGCCACTCCTCTACTATTCTTGCTAGACATTTATCAATGAATATACAATTGAGTGTTTCTATTTATGGGGTGTCCCTGCACAGTTGAACACTTGTAGCAGTGGTTGGACAGTGTCAGACTGTGTACGGACACCCTGCCAATTGGTGAAAACCAGATAGACCTTTATTCATAAACCTCTAGTAGAAATAATAGAGGAATGGCACAACATAAGAGATATAAGAATACATACTCCTGAATGGTCATATCATGTGGAATACATTTATCTACTACATAGACCTGTCAGGACTGGTGACAGACCCTCTTCAAATAATCTTACCCATCATCTTCTCATGCTTTATTTGACTTCAGACTGTATTGGTATAACTATTTTAATATATCTTGCTGTAAAAAAATTATAAAATTATCAATATACATTATTTTGGGAAACACTGGAAGTCAAATTAAATTAATATGGCACTTAAATGTCTCCTCTGTGCCTCACGCAGCACCCACTTATCTAGTTGTTATATGATTGCCCATAGATATTATTGCACCTTCATCATATTTTGGGTTTATGACCTCATTAATACATTATTATAATGCCTGGTGTAGAATTGTCCTCCTCACTTGACATTATATGAGGTGCGTATTGTTATTTATCAGTTCTACAGTCCACAGTAAAGAAGGAAAAGTGTTGGGTGAGTTGAGAACATGGTCAGGACAATATATGACTCTAGGCTCCAGGTGAGGCCATTGTATTTGTAGAGGCTAGGATTAGTATAAGATGTTTAGTAATGTTCAAGGCTTAAATTAATGTGTATCTGGTGGGTCCCTTAAGAGGCTAATTTATTCAAGACCCTTTTGATACTGGGGAGGTGTGAGGGTGTGATGATTTTTGTTTGAGGCCATAGGAATATGAGGTCTGTGTGAGGCCCTGATATTGTTAGGTCAGTGTGTGCCAATGATGATTTGGGGTAGGGTGTGGGGCCTTGCTACCTCTAATGCTGTTCCCCTCTTAGGCGCTTGAATGGAAATCCTTTTCTGTGCAAAACATGGGGTCCCTTCACCAGATAGTCTGTGTAAATAGTTGTGAGTTAACAAAGGAGCAGCCTCCTGCAGTTTCCAGCTCCCGACCCATTTGGGGAATGAATGTGCTAAATGCTTCTTATGCCGCCTGAAAAGTCTGGGACAAAAAGCCGAATAAAACCCTTTTCTTCTCTGTTCTCTCCTCCAATCCTTTTTTTCGGATTGTCCCATAGGGGGGTTGGGTGTTTGAAACCGGTGTAAGCTTTGGAAAAGCTGTTTTTTTTTTCATCTAGTTCACTTTCGAGTGTGAATAAGGTACAGTGGTCACCCCCTCCCCTCTTGTGTCACAAAACCCACACAGTTAGTAAATGTTGCATGTAAACTTTTCTAGGTCATCTGTTCTCTGCTCTCCTGGTCAGCGGCAAATCACAGGCACATTTCACTCTTACATGTCCTAGCTGTTTAGCACAGCAGGATCTGCACAGAGAGTGAGCAAATACTAGCTTATTCTTCCGCTCAACTGTCTTTATTTCTCTAGGCACAGGTTTCTGAATTATCTGGTCCATTCCCGTAGCTATAATATAATGGCTGATGCATAGACAACCAAAGTCTTCAAAACAGAACAGACGGAAGGACGCACAGATAAAATGATAGCATTTAAATTTACAGCAGTTCTCTATTCTCATAACTTTTATTATCATTTAGGCTTTGTAGGAAAACAGAATTTTGTCATATTTTTATTTTTTTTACGTAATATAATATGACTCCAACTACCCAGCAATACATATTACAGGACCTGCATATTTTAGAGTTGACTACATTATGGTCATGGAGTAAAATCTTGTTTAACAAGCTGAGAGAAACTAGTGACTGGGTCCAAATCTCACAATTCTTTGTTTACAAAGCTTTTCTTAGAAGGTGCTACACCCCAGCCTCCATTCAGCAGTTCAGGTAGGATTAGAATAGTCTCCTGTACCCCTCCCATGTTTGAGCGTATACACGTAAAGACACGTCCACCAAGCCCTGCGCGGCCTATGTCACTCACACTCATGACTTACTTCACCTCGAGTACATTGCATGCCTTCCAACAGAAGAAGTCAACCCTGAGATACTTGCCTGTTTGCATTCTTGCACTTATTTTGCTTATATATATATTATATATATATATTGTAGAGTTTCACTCTGGTAGATAGGGTAAGCGGGCGCAGTACAGAGGCAAAATACAAGTTATTAACTCAGAACGTCAGTGTTTATTCACACTTGAGGCAATTGCACAAAACAGCACGTTACTTTGCAGTCTTGGTGTTAGTTCACACACAATGGAAAGTTCATATAACACAAGTCACCTTGCTGGCAGTTCTGCCTCCAGTAATCCACAGCAGGCTTTAGGGGACCTGTTTCCCCAGTATGCGGCTCTCAGCCCTCCAGCACGGCACAAAGCCTCAGATCCTAAAAACAGAGACATCTCTGCTGAGCCCAGCTGCCTATTTAAGGACAGCCAGGTGATGACAAAACTCGGATCGGCACCTAAACTCCGGTCCGGTATTTAACCTCACCTGGCTGGAAACCAGCCGCACATGCTGGGAGGAAAATACCTGCTTTGCCAGACACAACCCCTCACTGTGTCACAATATATAGTCTTTATATCTATCTATTTTTTATCTATTCATCCTTGTACAACAAAAACTACAAACATTTGTAATGCTCTTTTCTTACAAGGGACTCAAAGTGCAGTCCAGGGGTAGATAGTATGTTATAATGTCCTGTTAAAAAGTTATTGAAGCAAAGTACTTATTTGCCCTCAAATGCCAAAATTAACAGGTGCGTTTTCAGTCTTGTCTTAAAGGGATTCTGTCACTTAGTTTTGGCCTATAGAGCTGCGGACATGCACGGCTAGATCGCCGCTAGCATGTCCGCAATATACTCCTTCACAGGGGGGCGTGGCTGGGCTCCAAGAAGGTTAGTACAGCCCCCTGGGCTCCTTACCAGGCTCATTTACATATCTATAAAATTATACCACAGCCCTATGGGACAGGTATATTGCGGACATGCTAGCGGCAGCTCTATAAGCTGAAACGAGGTGACAGAATCCCTTTAAGAGTCCAGTGATGATCTCTTTCTTTTTGATCCGGGTATTGCGTTCCAGAGAGTGGTGGCTGCATGACAGAAGACTCTGGTTTCAAAAAGATTTTAATAAAATTTTAAGTTATTCTCCATTTTATGTGCATCCACTGCAGAAAGTGGAGGATGGGTGTATGGGAGCATGCCGAGGCTAGCAGAATTTTGGACCAGCAGGAGGTGTATTATTGCTGTGTCTGGGAGGCCTATGTAAAGAGCATTATAGTAGTCCTGCCACAAGGTTATAAAGGCATATACAGTCCTGATCAAAAGTTTAAGACCACTTGAAAAATGGCAAAAAATCATATTTAGCATGGCTGGATCTTAACAAGGTTCCAAATAGAGCTTCAACATGCAACAAGAAGAAATGGGAGTGAGACAAAACATTTTTTGAGCATTCAATTTAATGAAAACAACGAATAAACTGAAACAGGCTGTTTTTCAGCTGATCAAAAGTTTAGGACCACACCTCCAAAAAAAAAATTAACCCCCCAAAACAGAAATCCAACTTCCAAACATGAACTCAGTAATGAGTAGCTCCACCGTTATTGTTTATCACTTCAAAAATTCGTTTCGGCATGCTTGATGCAAGCGTTTCCATGAGGTGAGTGGGAACATTTCTCCAAGTGGTGAAGACGGCCGCACGAAGGCCATCTACTGTTGTCCATTTTTGTAAAGTTCCCTTGCCATCCATCCCCAAAGGTTCTCAATTGGATTTTGATCAGGGGAACACGCAGGATGGGCCAAAAGAGTGATGTTATTCTCCTGGAAGAAGTCCCTTGTCCTGCGGGCATTGTGTACTGTAGCGTTGTCCTGTTGAAAAACCCAGTCGTTACCACACAGACGAGGGCCCTCAGTCATGAGGAATGCTCTCTGCAACATCTGGACATAGCCAGCGGCCGTTTGATGCCCCTGCACTTCCTGAAGCTCCATTGTTCCACTGAAGGAAAAAGCACACCAGACCATTATGGCGCCCCCTCCACTGTGGCGCGTAGAAAACATCTCAGGTGGGATCTGCTTGTCATGCCAGTAACGTTGGAAACCATCAGGACCATCAAGGTTAAATTTTTTCTCATTAGAGAATAAAACTTTCTTCCACCTTTGAATGTCCCATGTTTGGTGCTCTCTTGCAAAGTCCAAACGAGCAGTTCTGTGGCGTTCAAGGAGACAAGGTCTTTGAAGACATTTTTTGTTTTTGAAGCCCTTCAGTCTCAGATGCTGTCTGATGGTTATGGGGCTGCAGTCAGCACCAGTAAGGGCCTTAATTTGGGTCGAGGATCGTTCAGTGTCTTGACGGACAGCCAATTGGATCCTCCAGCTCTGGGCTGATGACATTTTTTTGGGTCTTCCACTTGACTTTTTTGTTCCATAACCCTCAGGATCATTTAAGAAATTCCAAATGACTGTCTTACTGCGTCCCACCTCAGCAGCGATGGCGCGCTGTGAGAGACCCTGCTTATGCAGTTCAACAACCCGACCACGTTTAAAAAGGGAGAGTTTTTTTGCCTTTGCCATCACAACGTGTGACTACCTGACAGAAAATGACAATGAATCCACATCTTTGCACAGATTTGGCCTTTTAAAGGCATGCGGTCCTAAATCTTGGATCAGCTGAAAAACAGCCTGTTTCAGTTTAATCGTTATTTTCAATTAATTGAATGCTCAAAAAATGTTTTGTCTCCCTCTCATTTCTTCTTGTTGCATGTTGAAGCTCTACTTGGAACCTTGTTAAGATCCAACAATGTAAAATATGATTTTTTGCCATTTTTCAAGTGGTCTTAAACTTTGATCAGGACTGTACCAGTGTGGATACATCTTCTGATGAAATGAGGTGCTTAGTTATTGCAGTGTTCCTCAGGTAGAAGTATGAAGATTTAATAATGATTGATATTCGTTTCCTGAGAGACAGATCCCCATCAATGACTACACCCAAATTACATACATTGAGCTTTGAAGGGTTGTGTTTTCCAGGGAGAGAGGTGTTGCATGTGCAAGTTGCCATTTTGCTGTCAGGCCTGACTTCCAGCCAGAAGAACTTCAGTTTTGTCTGGGTTCAGTTCTAGCCAGCCAGGAATATATGGTTGAGGATGGGTGATTGACTCTAGGTTTAAAGGAAAGGTACAGTGGGCCATCATCTACATAGCAGTGGTTTGCCAGACCTCTGGATTATCTTGCCTAATGTTAGCATGTGAACTACAAAGAGCATAGTGGATAGAACTGAGCCTTGCAGTACTCTATAATTTGAGAGCAATGGTTAGGAGGATAATGTACCAAGAGATACTCTTTGTGGCCCTTGTGTTAGAAAAGAACTGAACCTCTGAAGAACTGTGCCATCGATTTCACAAAATTCAAAAATATTTCATGGTCAACTGTGTCAAGTGCTGCTGAAAGGTCTAGGAGTATTAGGATGGCACATTCGCCCCGTCTCTTGCCATTAGCGAGGCATTTCTCACTCGTGTAAGTGCTGGTTCTATACTATGATTTTTACGGAACTTAGACTGGAAAGGGTCATAGATGTAATCACCTGACAGTCATCTATCTATATTTTGTGATGCGAATACTCCCCCCCCCTCCCTTTCTGTATCAAATTATTACTAATATCTACCTGCTAATTAATCCATTCATCCACTGACTAAAGAACATGGGTGCACCATTAAAACGAGCTGGGCTATTCAATGGAGTTAAGAAGCAGACAGTTGAAGTACACTGAGAAATAAGTGTACTTACATTTTTTGTCTCATCTCTTGATACATAAGAGATTTACAGACATGCACTTACACTTAGGCACACTTTTGTCTTTTAAGAAGTGCTGCAGCTCTACACTTCTCAGATCCCAGAGGTCTTCCAGCTTGGCTCTGTAATAGCCTCTCTCCATCTGTGTCACACAAACAGCTGATGAAGCAGCAGCCAGCTCCTGAGCCCCGCACAATCACATCCGCCCAGGTTACAACAGCCCAGGGTTGCCAGGGAGTAGTCAAAAGCCATTACTGTTTGGGAGAATTTGCCCTCAGGCAGCTCCTTGGCACAGTGCAGAAGTGTGCGCATTAAGAGAGCCGGCGAATATATAATGTATATGTGGGTGTGCATACACACATTTACATAGGAACTAAAAGTCAGAGGGCTCCAAAAGGACGCACCCACAATTCCCAGCACTCAAGATCTGTGCATAAGCATAAGAATGAATCCAGGTTCTGCTGCTGAGAAGGAATGTGCTTTGTTAACCTTTTATTTGAAGGTCTACTTAGTAACGTTCTATAATCATTTCTTCTATGCAGCATCATTTTTCTAATTTTCCTGTGGTTCATAGTTTAGTATTTCAAAATTCCTTCTTTATATTCTAAAAGTTAAAGGGCTACTCTGATTATCTCCGAGCTCCCATAGAAATGATTAGAGTGGCGGCGCACCTTTCCGACCAGCCTCTTCGTCCATTTGAAAGGGACTCCAAAGGGTATGGAGCTCCTGTTCTTGTGATCGGTGGGGGTCCCACAGACCTAATAGTTAACCTCTATCCTTTGGATAGGAGATAACTTGTTATAACCGGAATACCCCTTTAAGGGTTGGTAACGTTTTTATTGGAGAAGAAGCGAATCATGGTGATTTACATCCATATGCAATGGTTAGGCTCTTGGTTGTATTTTGACTATGTATATTGAGCCAGTAATCCATGTTTTCTATGCAAACATCTTAGGCCAGATTTCCCAAAGTGTCTACTGTTGTACAATTGGTGTAGGAGGGCCCTGGGACTGATGTTGCTGACATGTTCCATATTTCTCAAACAGATGAGGTAGGGATGTAGCTACAAGAGGTCCAGAGGCAGTAGTTACAACTGGGCCCTGCTGTCTAAAAGCCCCAATGGCCACTTTGCTATATAAGAAGACCCCAGTATTGTAAATGGCACATGGTAGGGCCCAGAAGTTATGTATTGTAACCTTCTGAGACTGTTAAAGACTCCTACCACTCTTTTATCTTACAAGGAGTATGAAGGAATCTAGGCTTATAGTTAGTAGAAGAGTCATTTATCATTCCCAAGCAATGTTGCATAAAAATATGACAGCTCCAATTAATTTACGGAGAGCCAAAATCTGTCCCAGCAACAGCATTGATACTACACCACTATGTATAGAAATAGATATGTATAGCAACTGGTAAATATGTCTTTTACTGAAAGAGTGCCAAAATACATACAGAATAATGATTATATATAGCCAGTATCGGATTAGGGGACTTTGGACCCACAAGATCAAATAAAGCCCACGTTTAATTAATAAGCAAATTTGACCCCAAAAAGTGATTAACCCATCAGTAAGCGACCCCCTTCATTTTCAGCTTGAGGTGGAGTTATCTGCAGGGCCTTAGGGTATGGCCACACATTCAGGTTTCTGCATGCAGTTTTGGAAGCCAAAACCAGGAGTGAAAGTTGTATCCGTCCTTTATACTTTCTCTCCTTTTATGATCTACTCCTGATTTTGGCTTTCAAACACTGCATCAGAAAACCTGACTGTGTGTCCTCACCCTTAATGGCCAGGTTGTGGATTGACCCCTTTATCAAATCAGACACTGGGTTTTTTAGAAGATCCTCTGGTGGGTCGGTCCAGTCCTGAATATAGCAGTTAAAGCTGTCTGTCATTGGTACCGTAGATGTATATGAGTATACGGCCGAACACAGTGACATTCAACTCTTTAGGAGTGCTCCAGTCAAATATGGAATAAAAAAATGTAAAGGTCTACAGATGGCGGCCGATATCATTTCTATAGTGAGTTGTTTCTAAAAAGCATTTATGATTGAAGATTCGGTGATCTGGATATTCTGTAAAGGACTCTTTTGAAAGTACAGTAGTGACAGAAGTTATGCCAGAGTAATAAAGGTACATCTGGCACCTATATAACAGCTGGAACATCTGAAACTACTTCTCTGTGCTGTAATGTAATAACATATAGACAGATGAGACAGTAATACCAACTTTGGAAGAAAACTCAGGGTACTGCATACCCAAACCCCACCATGTATGATCACCAATACGTCATAGATCAGTAATTGTAAACTGATAGTCGATATCTCTCAAACTGACTCAAGAGAATTTTACAGAAAATCACATTTTGGTACATTGTTTGCTGTTATTATTTTATTATTTTCCGTGATCCCACTCAGATTCCAGAGAAGATATTAAAATCATAGGCTATTGAGATTTCCATAGAAACCAAATAATGTCTGAATTTGGGTGTTAGTGTATTCAACAGACAACCTATTCTGAGCTGTTCCTAGAAAAAGCTAGATTCAGGGGCATTGCTGAGGATGGGAAGGGGGTGGTAGCCATGTGCCCCAGAAAGCTGGTTCCAGGAGGTGCCAGCAAGGAACACTGTCCACGACACAGTGCTGCGCCAGCGAACTGAAAGGCTAGCTACAACTCTAGCAGAATAGATAACCTTGCCATGGGATATATTTTTTTTTAAAAAGCACAATTTGCATCTGTGTCCTGTGTAAAGTATAAATCAGTCCAAAGTTTATTATTTGTACCTTTTTGTCTGAGTTTTTTTTGCTTTTTGAGGCTAATTAATTTCTGTCCTGCCATTATACGAGGCTGGGATCCCAGTGGCTGCACACATGTCCTTCCCTTGGACATAGCACTTGTCATGGGCCAGCAGGGAGCATTCTCCCCCCTCCAGTTTTTCTCTTTTTTGTGTGACTGTGGACTAATGATGTGTAAGATGAAAAAAGGCAAAAAAAAAAACAGCCATCCAGAGCAGTGTCCTCCTAATCTTCATTTATTTTGCATTTCATTATCCTACAAGTAACTCGCATCCATGTCTAACCCTAGCTGCCCTGTTTTTTTTCCCCCCGAAAGTTATTAGTTCAAATATTAATGCATGCCGCTGATATATCCGGCCTGCATTGATTGATGCCTTCCCAAAAAGGGGGAGACATGGCAGTATAATTTTTCAGAGGGTGGGGGCCAGTATTGCCCTGGCAGCAGGGTTTTTCAGATACATAATTCACACGCCCTGCAGGCATTGCTTTCAAGGCATCGGAGCCGCAGGGCGAAAAAAATAAGCAAGGCTCTTAAAAGTGAATGATTTTTGCTAATGCACAATTAATGCCATGGAAAAGCACAAAAGAGCAAGACTGGGTGATGGAAACTTCTGATTAAGTTGGCACACTGGCGTTGACGAGTGTATCTCTTTTTTCTTTTAATTTTAACTGTTGCGGCACTGGTGCAGAACACCCCGCTTCATTGCTCCCCAAGCACTCAGTAGTGTAGTAGGTTATTCTATTGAAGTTATGCTTGACGGAGATAGAAAGCAAAGACTTCTGTGGCACCCTTCTTCTATATTATATGCAGAACTCAACTTTGGTTAATTGCTTCATGATGTGCATTTGTAGCACGACTCATTTACGATTCAATATCAAGCTTATCATATAAGTGCTTAGAGGTACCAAAGTTTGAACGTTCTCCATCAAAAGCAGCCCGGACAAGTCCTGTTTTTGCAGGCAAATAATTTTGGCAGATGCTATGGTGGGAAACAAATTTCCACCCGAAATATTCATACATCTTTGCTGACTGGCTAAGCATGGAGTCTTGAGATGGAGTTGGCTTACATGATGTAGACTTAGCTTATCACAAATGAAATGTCAAGGTCTAAAGGAAACTGGTGGGGATGGAAGCCCTGTAACCATACATGGTCCAGAGAATTTACAGGTACACTAGGCTGTAATTAAGTGTCACATTACTATAGACCAAAGCTGGAGAACATCTTGCAGCAGGTTCACATTTGTGACCACAACAGCGCCATAGCCGGGCACTGCTGCATAATACTGGATCCTCATTGACTATAATGGGATCCAATGCAGATCAGTTTTCCAGCATAAATGGCGGCTTTCGGCCAGACAAATACTGCTACATGCAGATGTGTGAGCCCTTACTAAGTTACAGAAGGTTAATGGTCCTTTTCAGTAGAGTATTTCACAGGCAAAGGTTAAAGATGATGAGAGATGTTCACCAGTGGATGGAAGCTGCAAGCAGTGAGTCCTGTCTGTAGTGATAAGCCATCCATCTTTAAGAACGCTAGTCTGATGTTATCCATATATCTCTCTTTCTGTTAAACAGGGGATGTTTTAGATAACAGTGTTGCATCTCCCGGCACAGGGGACGATGATGACCCAGACAAGGACAAAAAGAGACAAAAGAAAAGAGGAATATTCCCTAAAGTAGCAACGAATATTATGAGGGCGTGGCTTTTCCAGCATCTCACGGTGAGTGTTCACTATCTCTTATGGAATATGAAGTGTTAAAAGAAGCCTATAATAATCCATACCCCAGGCCTGCTTTAAGAATGCACTGTTGATTGCCGTAATGATGGATGAATTTTTTATGAGGAGTCCATTTCCAAGATGCACAAGGAAAAGTCTTTAACCTGGGATGTGTGTATGATCATATAGATCCTAGAAAGTGATGGTGCAGGTTGGAGGGTGACACCAAAGCCTTCAACTGTTACACAATGCATGTCTCTTTAAATGAATCATAGCCGTTTATGATACATTTTGCTAGTTTAGATTTTATGATTAGTTACTATTAGTTATGTTAAAGAGCACGTGTCAACAGGATCAAACCTGCTAAACAGAGCATATTGCCTAGTTGGCTTGATCCTACTGATGAAAATTATACTTGTCTTGGTTGTGACGATCCTGAGAAAAAATGACTTTTATCCCTTTTGCATATGAGGGCTTCAGTGCACCAATGGGCAGAGCCTAGCCCCTCGGTGCATCTCAGCTCCTTAGCTTTCCAGTGAAGGCCATAGCACTTGGTGCACTGAAGCCTTCATTTTAATCATCAGGATCAACTCTACCAGACACTTTAATCACTTTAATTGGTTTAATAGGGCTGTTCCTTCTGACAGGAGCCTTTTAATGCATATCATATTTTTGGACCTACTATGTCGCATAGGATGAACATGTTTATTATGAGGAAATACAAGTTGAGTTTGACCATAGTGATTTGCAATTAGCTGCAATTTGGCTTACAACTTGACTGAGTGTTAAGTAACCACGGACAAGCTATTAAGTATCTGAGATGCCTCTGATATGTTTGCACTTCAATGGTGATGTATCTACTGTCAAAACAGCTAAAGAACTGACCAACACAATGTCCTCCAGAATGTGGTTTTAGAATGATCTTATGTACATGTAAATACAAGCGTATCTTATTGAGAGGAAGCTATTTGGATTAGAATTAGAGATTTAGATCGGACTGGATAAGATTTAGCGAAGGTCATAAATGTCATAGTGATAAATTGCAGTAGCCTTATAGTCAACTGTAAGTGCAGAAGTGGGAGAGAGTGGGACAGGTTTGTTGATGGATGTGGTATGAACCATGGATGATACCTAGGCCAAACCTTGAGGATGAATCTAGAATGTTAGATGTTTACAATGTAAGTTGTGCTCATCTTCATGTCAGCTGTTCAAAAAAGGTGGCTGGCACACTAGACCATTGTTTCATGTAGTTTGGTTGCTGTCGCCTCACTTTTTCAAGATTTGATGCGAGGAAACCTGACACAACTTTGCTGACCGGTCTAGTGGGACATTACTCCGCTCCTACTTTTTTGTGACATCTTCTTGTCAGTGGCTTGAGAGAAGAAGGTCACAAGAATCAGGCTGCTTGTGACCAGTGTACAAGAAGAACCTGTTTTTGGCAAAGAGCTGCTTCTTTTTCGAAGGTCACTGACCTCTGCCCACTTAGCAAAGCGGAAATTCCACTGAACATTGAACCGCTGGACTTCTTACTTAAGGAAAGGCAAAATAATGAGTCCTAGGCAAATACTAACTAATTGAAAGGGCTGTAAACCCATTACATATTGGTCAGAGATAATCAAGGGTATTTAATGACTTCTATCTATTCAGGAGCAGTGAAGCTTCAGCAGCCAGCCCTGAACCCTGCCATGTGCTTATTATCCTCATCATTAGTAGAATTACTTCACAGCTGTTCTTTGCTACATCACTTCAGCTGGGGGCCTTACCAACCATACAATGCATTAACCCTTGCTTTGTCACCCTTCATAACGGGCATACAAAGAATGGCAGGAGGGAATGTCCCCGCAATCACTCTTCCTTGCCCCTTAGTAATGTGATCTGTGGAGGGACATTTATAAAAACTGCCACAAGTGAATAGTTCGGCATGCATTTAGTGGTACGTCTCCTTCAATATGAAACTTTTCTGTCGCCCTTAATGACTTTTGTGGCTGGAAGCAAAAGGAAGGAAGATTAAGGTCAGATACTGTTCTTCTGTAAAATGACACACTGTATTACTCTCTAGGTTTACACAGGTGCACACAGGCTGGTAGACAGATACTTGAGAGTTACAGAACTTACTTGGCATGTCATCGTTTCGTCTCTATCTTTTGTACTGTATGTAGAAGAAGAATTCTTGGTTGTGCTATGTGCTGTCGTCTACAACAGTGTTCCTCAACTCCAGTCCTCCCGGGCCCACCCGCCGGTCATGATTTGAGAATATCCCACAGAATAAATACCTGTGGTAAGTCATGATGCACTGACACTAATTATATCACCTAAGGAAATCCTGAAAACATGACCGGTCGGTGGGGCCCTGAGGACTTGAGTTGAGGAACACTAGTCTACAAGATGCAAGTTGCACCAACTCAAAAAGTAGACTGGAAACAAAGAGCAAGGTGAAGGCAAGGTGAATTAAGGTGATAGAGCTGGAAAGTCCTTTCTTGATGGGGAACTGTTCTGTTCCCAATCAATCAGCAGAATGCAATCGGATGGAGGGATTAAGAGGATCACTAATATAGCAGTGCAATATAGCTAAATAAGAATGGATACATCAATGATTTATACTGGTCAGGAAGCCACTTACAGTGCTTCATGTACACTTAATTAAGGGGGAATGGATTTCCCATACAGCAGTGTTTTCTTTGCTTGTTTTAAGTATAGCACTCACATATTGTCTGCATTGGAGAAAAGAATGAACCTATACACAGTATTTGGTACCAATTACTAAGGTTTTTTTCACTGACTCGGACCTACATTACTATTACCTTGGGGGTCTGTATGCATCCATCATTGTGTTGACCTTACATTAAAAATTTGATAAAAATATGAAACATCTATAAAACAATATACAACATCTGTTGGAATGGCTTACTAACATGTTTATTGTAAAATAGATCAATTTAAAGTATCAAACAATTTTGGTCAACTTAAAGGGAACATGTCACATTGTACTGTACATGCAGTCCTACCTGTGGATGGTATGCTATAGAGCAGAAGGAGCTGAGCAGATTGATATGGGAAATGGTTTAGTATAACTTGTCATGTGCTCATTGAAATCTCTCCTTTTTTCTATGCTTAGGATTCCAGTGCCATCTTATCAGTGATTGACAGTTACTTCTGCATGCTCAGCCATAAAGGGATGGCTGACCAGCACTGAGTAGCCAGGGTGGGATTCAAATTTTTAACATGTTCTCTACCCATGCACCATAACTAATGCCCCCCATGGCGTCATCATCACACCATATTACTACCATGCTGTGAGTAAACAAAACTCACTGTACAAAGATCAATATTAGCAATGATGCCACTATACAAGGCCAAAATAATACTGCCACATCATAACCACTACAGATACCACTGCAGTGACTCAATAATACCACCATAATGATACTGAATAAAACCACTATACAAAGACTTATATTACCAATAATATCACTATTCCAGGACCAAATAATGCCACCATACACTGATTAAATATTACCTCTATACTGTTATTAAACACAACACACCATGCAAGGACAATATTACATATGATACCACTATACAAGGAACAAATATTACTGTTACACCATGACCATTATACTATTACCACCACATAGTGACTCATAATACCACCCCTGTTACTGAATAAGAAAAAACACTTTACAACGTCCAGTATTACCTCCATACAACCATTTAGTGGTAGATATGGTGCTCTGCAGACCATAAGTGATTAAATTAAAGCACAGGTGATGTATATGATTGGAGTTGTTCACTTTTGCTGTCTTTTCCATTCGTCCCAGGCTGCCATGATGACTTCTTATTACTATGACTTGTGGCTGTACAGTTTGCAACACATATAGCTTTGGTTCTTATTTTTTTCAGCATCCTACCTTTTTCCAACCTACAGAAACAGTAACAATGGCCACCCTTTTGCCCCTACACAATAAAAAATACCCACATTTGTGCCATTGAATAGTAAGAATGTCCCCCCTCCCCCTACAAAGGAATTATGCCTGCTTTGTGCCTCCTAGAAAAGGATTAAACAAGAAAGGTGCCCCATAACAGTTACAGACCCCTTTGTGCCCCCTCAGACCATCTTTGTGCTGCCTGATAGCTAACTATGCACCCCCTTATAGTTCCCCCTTACCAGATCTAAAGCCCTCTCACAAACTCACAGTGCCCTACCATATAGTGCTCCTTCACCTTTATAGTGCCCACTATGCCCTCACAAGCTCATAATGCCCCACAGAAAATAATATTTACTCACCTTACCCCAATCTCCCAATGAATTTCATGCCTAAAGCCTTTCTAACCTCTGAAGTCATGGCTCCGCATGGGCCAGTGCTGTCCCATAGTCTTCTAGGCTGTGGGCCTAAAGAGATCTGTGGCCTAGAGAATGGCAGTTCAGGGAGTCTATAGCTGTAAACTGTATTGTCGTCCTGAGGACACCCATACATTTGGAAGTGGTGCTGGGCTTCCTCCTCCAGTTAAAGCTTTTTAATTGAAGTAGGGATTCAGGTTGGCATTCTGCTTCTCCACGGTTCTCCGAGTCAGATGAACCGGCCAGATCGTACCCCTGTGATTAGGACCGCCCAATGGACTCCTAAGCATAGAAAGCACAGAGATTTAAATGAATAAAAAAACAAGTTTTCACTTGTGTATCAGAGATTTGTGCAGCACTGTACACTGTAAGGGTGTAGTATGTGCCCATCATTGTACATGCTTGTAATCTATCCAATAATAATAATAATATGTAGAACTGTGTTGGCTTTATATGCATATATGTATACATTTTACATATTCTGTAGCACTTGATGACAGACTTAACTAAGTATATAAGCGAGCACAGATTTATGTAACTTCAAATATGACTCACTGAATTGGCCTTGCAGACCCCTTGACTATGGCCTTTCACACCATTGTAAATGGTGGTAATAATATAATAGTACTAAATTGTCTTCTCTGTCTATTTTATGTGTTTTTAGAAAACTTGTGTTGCAAAAAATTCTACATTGGCTGAGCTGAGTAGGTCGAAATGCAGTCAGAGGACTCATTAGTAAGTTAGATGGTGTTCTTGAGGGACACGACTTCGAGAGTCCATTTTTTATTATTCTGTAGATTATACTTTCATAGATAACATAACCCTCTAGCCAGAACCCCATTGGTCCCATCCCTGTTCCCATGCAGCAGGATTAAACTCTACAGCAGGAAAGGCAAGGTATTCCAGGCAGACAATGCACTGACCTGCACTCCACATACTCACTGTGCCCATGGAAAAGGAGGGGGCGTACTCCCCTCTCTAATTCCAATCAGCCCTCTATTCACTCAATTGGCCTCTCAAGCATCCCCACTTTCTGTCTGTCAAGTGCTCTTCTATTTTCCCCACAGAAAACATATTTAATCATGGACAGAAGCAGGAAATCTTCAGCCACAAAGACACCACTTACTTAGGATTTAAGCTAAATGTTCCCTCATCAGGCAGAGCATTGTACGTGGCTTTCTCAAGTGAGCTGTTTATATCAGCTTCATTCCCTTTTGGTGGGATCCAAGAATCTTCTGTGTGCCCCGCTTAACTGCTCATTACAGGAAAGGTGAAATGTGCAGCCGTGAAGGAATTTCATGTCACTATTGCCTTTGTTATTGCATTACAGCACAAGACATAGGAATTTCACCACCTTGATAGGTATATACAGTATGTTTTACCCAAAATACATCAGAGAACAGTTGGTACCACTTCATGATCAAATGTTCTCTAGCCATAAGAAATTCCATGCATGGTCACCATGTTTTAAAAGAGGTGAGCTTGTGAGATCTTTAGGTTTCCATCGTCATCTATTGCACAAACCTTGAAGCAGTCCAACCATGTGGGCATATCTTCACCAATATACAGTGGTCCCTCAAGTTACAATATTAATTGGTTCCAGGATGACTAATGTATGTAAAAACCATTGTAAGTTGAGTAATCAGTTCCAAAGCCCCAAAATGTCAAATGTCATCCAAAAATGAAGTTTTAAGAAAAATAAGAAGATAACTAGATAAAACAACATATAATATATAAAACAACATATAACAGTCAGGAATAGCTGCTAACTGGCATCTAATACAGCTATTTTACCAGAGAAGTGACCTTGATTGGTTACATCTGAGTCTTAGGCATTGTATGTTGAGTCTAGTTTCAACTTACGATGGTCCAGAAAATATTGATGTTGAAAATATTGGATCCTGAGGCCATTGTATGAGGGATCACTGTATATTATTTCCCCATTATTCCTATTCCCACCACCAGTACTGACTTTTGTCCAGTTCCTTTTGTATGTTACAAGTAAAGGACCAAAACCTTAGATCTGATCTGTCTTTGAAGTTGTTGGTCCATTACACCTTCTTACAATAAGGCACAACTATTAGGATACTTTCACACTAGCGTTTTAGTTTTCCGGTATTGAGATCCGTCATAGGGGTTCAAAATCGGAAAAAAAACGCTTCCGTTTTGTCCCAATTCATTGTCAATGGGGACAAAACTGAACTGAACAGAACGGAGTGCTCCAAAATGCATTCCGTTCCATTTGGTTGCGTTCCCAGACCGGAGAGCAAACCGCAACATGTTGTAGTTTGCTTTCTGTCCTGGGATGCGGAGCAAGACGAATCCAGCATGTCCCACAATGCAAGTCAATGGGGACGGATCTGTTTTCTCTGCCACAATAGAAAACTGATCCGTCCTCCATTGACTTTCAATGGAGTTCATGATGGATCCATCTTGGCTATGTTAAAGATAATACAACTGGATCTGTTAATAACGGATGCAGACGGTTGTATTATCAGTAACGGAAGCGTTTTTGTGGAACCCTGCCGGATCCAGTAAAAACACTAGTGTGAGAGTAGCCTTAGTTACAGGACTGATCTGTGATGTTGATCCCCAAAAAATGTTCAAATTTCCGAGCTGGAGCAGTGATGCCCCCATTAAAGATATGCCTTTACTTTGTGGCGATGATTCCGATATGTGCTGCTATAAGGCTGTAACACACAGGGTTGTGTGATACTGCATGCTCTTATCAATGAGTTCAGACTCCCAGTCAGACTATAGCGTGATGGCGCCATCTTATACACACCCCGATCACTAAGTCCTGCCTTACGCCTTCGCCGGTGATCATTTTACAGGTATAGTTCTCAGCCATGATGTCTGCTTCCCTTCTACTTTTCATCTTTTTATGACTTGGTTGCTTACTAGATATCTAGCACAATTGATTTCCGCTGAGCAGCGTCACAGGCACACACACACACACACATGACCCTTCCCCGGAGAGCTCACACTCTAATGTTCTGTACTAGATGAGTGATAACCTGTCTGTGTGGAAATTGGTAAAGCCCAACTGGGTGAGATTAAGCAATGAAAGGATCATTGTGAAGGGAACACAGTGGGTTTGAAGTGTAAAACTCCCCAGAACCCTCTGATACGTAAACCTGTGAGATCTGACAGGTCTCCTCTAGCTATTCCTGGGACTTCCTACTTCAAAGACCAGCATGCAGCGCAGTGCTCCTCCTTATCCCCTGTTCACATGTTTTAGGCACTCGCAGCTAATTATAGCATCCATCCCTCTGTTCTCCCCTCTCTCCATCCCTCCATCTCACTCCGTTCCCTTCTTTCACATCTCTTGCCTCTGCTGGGAGACGTGCTCACCATTCCACCATTCCCCATTCTGTGCCATCTGTTAGGTTTTTTCCTGAGTCTATATTTAAAGGAGCAGTCCCTATTTACCAGGAACCAGTGGCTCTATATCTTCCTTCTTTCACCACATAAATTAAAGGCTTAACCTTTCACTCCGAAAAAAGCTGACTTCGCAATCCGGTGTGATGAATGGTGCACCGCTGTAGAATAGAAATGGGTCAATGACTTCCTGGTGCATTTTCTTCGATGCAGTGTTAACTCTGAAAATCCACATAATGCCATATAGAGATGCCACCTAGGTGAGCGGGATCGCCGGGCTGATATCAGTCATGGGTTGATTCAGCAGAGCAGTTTTCGGAGAGACACATGGGAGTCTACTGGCCCAAGAAAACAAGTCTGCTGCTTTAACTGAACAGCAGCCAATAATTAGTTGTGAATATATTTAACATAGCAGTACAGGCTGCAACACAATATGCTCAGTAGGATCCAGCTGGACGGCCGAAAATATACCGGCCCCTGTAATCATGGGCATCGTCATTATTGTACTTTATCTAAACGCTTCCCAAGAGTATGTCACTGATGTGCATAGTAGCACTGTACAAACAGCACAGGGGATCATGTATGAAAGTGAACTGGCAAAATGGCTCAGATTTGTCATTTCTATCCAATCAGCAGTAAAATGTCTGAAACTCCAAGTATATGTGTCATAAAAACTCTCCTCTATACTGGTGCAGTACCTCAGAATAGGGTACTTGCAAAATGTTAATGTTATTTAATGGTATTTAATATGTTAATGCTTTGTAAGGTTCCAGCACGGCTCTGTATGGACCAGTCGGGGTTAATGCCCCTGTAGGAAGTTAGGTGTTGGACATAGATCTGAGGAAGTGAGGGAGCTACATGTGCTCACTCCTCAGATGACTAAGCCTGAACTCCAAAGAATCACTATCTTTGAGAAATCCACAGAGAGACCATCTCTACTTCACAGTACTCCAGAAAAAAGGGAAAGAAAGAAAGAAATAGAAGGACCAGATTCTGCATGGCCGTACATTGATGCCAGTCAGTAAGGTATTTGCTGTTTAAGGCTGATAGGAACTTTACTGCAGTGAGATGGACATTACTAAAACACCCTTCACACCTGGACATGGTCTGGCCCATCATATCTCAATCCTGTACCCCTTAGCTGGGTATTACAGCTACCATTGCAAGAATAATATTTCAAGCCCTAGATTCTGAAAAGGACTACCTCAATACCCATTCTGGCCCATAACCAGACATTGCTACCTGGTAAGATTTGTACTGAAAATTGTTTGGAACTCTATTTTGATACCATTGAATGTAGTACAACTCCCAATCTGCACTTTAGTAAAGAGAGATATTTATCTTCTACAATTGGCCTGGTTTATGACTCACACAGCATTGCCATCTCCTGCCTTGCACCCCGACAACACTCACACACCAAGAGCACCCCAAACCCACCGTCAAGCAGGAGCCCAAAGATCAGGATGTGCCCTGAGGGAAGAAAGGGTGCGCCCTTCTATCACTGCCCTGGTCCTAAGGAGCATCAGTGCAAAGCTTCCCACTGTGAATGATGATTGCAGCCAAATCCATTACCACTCCCATCTTCCGCTCCTCTGGGTCTTGTGCCATTGGCTCTACCCTACCTTTAGTAACATGCATACAATATTGTCCTTACCTTCAGAGTATATCCACATGGGGCAGAAAAACCCCCCACAAATCCTGGGGGATGGGGGGGAGCGATATACATGTGGATTGATCATGGTTTTTGCTGCAGATTTGTGCTGGATTTCACCCTTGCAAAAGGGTGGAAATCCACAGTATAAAATTGATATGCTGCAAATTTTTAAATCTGACCGATTTGCACAGCATATTTTTTGGCAGCATAAGGAGGATATTTCATAAAATCTCATCCGCTTTGCTGCTACTGCAAATCCTCAGCATTGCAATCCCACGTGGACGTACCCTAAAATTGTATCATTTCATTAATGGTGCCACAGTTTGGAATGGGGAGTCGAAGATATAAGATTACAGAGACTTCTAGTCTAGATCACTGCTGGGATTACGATGATAGGTCTCAGTCATATTTGCAGGTTTTCGAAGAGTGAGAAGCCGAGCTTCCTCCACGGTTCCAATGAATTACTCCGCACATTCCCCGCAGTGATTGGCAGGCTTGCTCAGTCACTCCAGAGCAATCACTGGCACATTTAAAGCTTTATTATCATTTTATAACATAATGACATACCCCGATCCATTTCTTTCCATTAGATATTTTTATTTTATTTACATGTTTTTGCTCTTTTTGCCTGAGACTCCCAAATCTGCCAGCACTAATCTCCGCTGCTTTGCTTAAATCATGTCTGTGTGATCGGCTGTCTCTTCAGGAAAAAAAACAGGTTTTCATTCATCTTATATTCTAACATTTTGGTGCCAGGAGAAAGCGGCATTTGTGTATTTAACTGCTTACTATTCAGAGATGGTACAGAGGGCTCGTAGGAAGGAAATCACCGCTATAGATTAAAGGGCTTCTACATTTACGAAAAAAAAGCTGTTGGGTCATGAAGAGGAGAAAGGTCCAGGCCTCGAAACGCATCCAGAAGTGTACAGGTCAATGGTTGTCACATGGTTGCCATGGCAATGTCCAAAGGCCTAACGTTTCTGGGCCCTAATGAAAAATATGTAACAGGGCCCCCAACTATGATATGTCATTTATAATACTGGTGTCTTCCCATGTGGCAAAGAAACCAGGTCCTGGATGGGACTGCCACCTCCACACCCCCTATGGCTATGCGCCTAGACAAGTCTAGAATTATAAATATAAAAAAGACTGAGGGCCCATTCAGAAGGCCATAGTGTTTTGCTGTCTGCAAATTGCACATCCACAAAACACAGATACCGGCCCCTGTGCATTTCACAATTTGCGGACCGCACATGGCCGGCACTAAGATAGAAATGCCTATTCTCGTCCTCAATTGTGGACAAGAATAGTGCATGCTCTACCTTTTTTATGGGCTCGCGGAATGGAACTATGGCTGCGGACAGTACACAGTGTGCTGTCCGCATCTTTTGCGCCCCTGTTGAAATGAATGGGTCCACACCCGATACGGACCCATTTATACGGTCGTCTGAATGAGCCCTTATTTGAAGACTTACCAATATAAAATGTACCGTATTACATATGTAAAATTCTGTAGGCGCGAGATGTTTTTTTACTTCTAAAGCAGCAAATTGTAAAGAAACGCTAGGACAGTAAAGATTAATACACGTGCCTGGACGTCACCATAGCAACCAGAGAAACCGTCCACGACTTTACATTGCTAGATATATAAGAGTCACATTGATAAAAAGACATATACAGCGACCAGATTTTTAGGGCCCTTCAGATAGAATATTGTCATTTCTCAGTGCTGTCACAACCAGAAGACGTAGCCTAAACCTTGAGGTCAAAAAATGACGTGAATGCGCCAGGCTGACAAATATTCGCACACTTTGTCCCCAATAAAATGACAGGTTAAGAACCAAAAACTCCCCTGTTGGTAAGTGACCTTTCTGTCAAGGGCATAGGATGGTGCAGGGAAACACAACACAAAATGAAGGCCTATGCTTGTGTTATGGCTGGTGGCAGACGCTGCTGTAATTAATCATCCCTGTCCAAGCTCCTCTGTAACCTGAACCTTCCTCCCCAGTGTGTCTGGATGGCAGCCTTCTTCAAAGGACAACTAACAGGCCTGCTCACTCAGTCACAGGTAGGACTGCCAGATACCGCCGCCGGGTCCTCCTAGTTTAACTCTTCCACCACCACCAACATCTGGGAAGATTTTTATTTTTATTTTTTAGATTAAGATGAAATTAGAATAAGAAAATCATAGATTTTCTGTAGCCAATGAATTCTTAAAGGAGAAGAGCTAAGGTCAGGTGACCTGCTTAAAAAAATGCAGCACTGAAAGAGTTAACGCTGGGATCCCAGTAGAGCAATTGTGGAAGAAAACTTTTTTCCCCTGAACTATACAGGAGCTTTCCAAAATAATAAAACTCCCATCAAGAGCAAAGTGCATTTGTACCTTTGTGTTGTTGCTTTCGCCCCTATGCACCGCTCGCATCGAGATTTCACTCAACAGGTTAAACTGCTTTAGAACCAAACCAACCCAACAAATCATTAGCTTTCATTTCTACACTTTCCCCCATTTGAACCAACCTTTGTGTCAGAATCTGCAGGGCTCGAAGTCACTTTAGCTTTTTTTTCAATTTAATTTTGCAAGCCTGGACTCCTTATCTGCAATACTACTCTTATTACTGCAGATAATACTTCAATCTTTAACACATTTTTTATATTTATATTTTTTGATTGTGTTATTTTACTTTTCCATGTCAATATCTATATTTAAACAAAAAACATAAATTTCTGCAGTTTTTGCAGTGGTCACTAAGCCTAATAATAGCCTCCACTTCTTGGTCTGTACAGATCACTTTACTGCAGTTACCTGCTTATCTGTCATTCTAATCCTGCATGTAATGATATCACCTCTGTGTATAGATAAGACAGGATCCACCATTCACAATAGGTGATTGTCAGAGCTTATCTATTCTTTCCTTGTACAGGGACCTCTGCACAGGGGACAGAGCATGTCCAGAAAACTCTCCCATGGAAGTGAATGAGGTCCCCTCCTGACCATTGTGTCTATGGCCCATGGGGCTGTCGTAAAGCAATTTTCTTAATGCTTTCTAAATGCTGTTAAGAACATCTCAGGCGGCTCCCATAATAATGTTCAGGAAATAAAATAGATAAATCTGTGATCAGAAAATAAAAACTGATTAGACTAAAAGGATATGTGCCACTATCTGGTTCTAGCTGGCAGATAACATTTTTGGTGACACATTTCCTTTAAGCTCTTGTCTAAATGCCACTTTTATGGTCACTTTTGAAGTCTATTTTGAAATTTTCTAAGCTTTCCCATTTTTTGAACCTAGTACTACCATCGGCCATTTAGATCTGTTACATGGACCAATTATTGGGTGAATGAGTGTTCCCAATCAGTGTACGGAGTAAAGACCGTAGCAGTCAACCAACAAACAAGCAAACGCTCATTTGTCAACTGATCTGATCTTTTTTTGTGGGCATAAAAATACTGACTCGTCAGCAGCACATCACCCTGTGCAAACATAATGTAAACTGCATGAGGAACAAATGATCAGAAAGAATTTTTGTCCCCAACTCAGTTTCATCTGCGGTTTAGACGAGCAATCGCACTTGTTATGGCCCTGCATTGGGGCGTGTAAAATCAGGGCATGGGCTGAGGATCAGGACAATGTGCCACTTATTGCCCAACTTTTATGCAGCACTAAAAGTCATTGTTTTGGGCAGCACATCTGTAATTAGGGATGTGATGACCACAAAAAATGAATCTGTATGGGGACGCACAATCACAGTGGTGATCATTAATTCTCATACAGAGGTGCAGTGTTGGACAGGGGTTCCTTGGGCCCACCAGAAGAAATTATTCTTGGGGCCCAACCAGTATATTATTAATTAAATCTAATAAGTTTTGGGAAAAAAAGAAAATAGACCGAGTGGTACATGATTGGCTTCAAGTGTAGCTCTAAATGGGATTACTTCTACAGAGCCTTTTTGACTCCCTGTGTTATCAGAGCCTGGTACTCTGGAAGGCCAGTCCAACGCTGCAGAGGTGGTGACTGCTGCATCTAAACGCAACTCTGCTGCGGGTCAACAGATTATCGGGAACTAGCAGTTTGATACTGATCAATGCACTGTGCATTAGCCCATGTAAACGGCAGCACGGTGGCTCAGTGGTTAGCACTGGTGCCTTGCAGGGCAGGGGTCCTAGGTTCGAATCCGACCAAGGACAACATCTGCATGGAGTTTGTATGTTCTCCCCGTGTTTGTGTGGGTTTCATCTGGTTTCCTCCCACACTCCATACTGATAGATTGTGAGCCCCATTGGATGCTAATGTCTGTAAAGTGCTGCGGAATATAGTAGCGCTATATAAGTGCATAAAATAAATAAATGTAAACAGTAAGCAACAATGTAGATCTTGGGTTGGGTTGCTTGTTCATCGGGTGATTGGCTGCACCAGGGGCAGACTGGAAAATTAAAGTGGCCCCATGTTGTAGGTGGGCAAAAATTGACAGAAGATGGGCAACACAAGTAGGCAGACAAGTGCAGCACAAAACACTGCCCCAGCAGAACCAAATACAACAGGGCAGCACAAAATATTGCTCCCCAAGCTGCAGTATTCTGGCAATACAGTTGAATTAAGGGGAGCACCTGTGGCCACCAGCTAGGGGCGTAAGTACCAGAATGAATGCTGAGAGCATTTGATCGTTAGGTGGCCATGGCATCGGCCTATCTGGAACCTTTAGATGGGCAGATTGTTGGGAATGAGCATTTACAGGAACGTTAGTCCCCGAAAATCTGCTTGACTATCGGCAAATGTAAATCCACTATGAAGAATCAAAAAAGTCAGTCAGTGTCCTCTGTGAATGGCAGAATCTCCATGTTTTCCATCCAGTATTTAGCTGTATGTATAAGATTGCGGGTTTCATGTCTACACTGCATTCTAGTGAGGTTGGCGGTTTTCAATGAGGGACGGGATACAAGTATTGAGTGTCTATCTTCTCGTCGGCTCTGTCACTTTCCGGACTGTTTATATTGATGGGAAATCTTCACTGTTAACCACAGTTTCTTAAACAAATGATGCCTCTCACGGCACTTAAACGCCACTGTTTGTTCACTGTGGTTTGGAAGCTGTCGGTTCACACTTGTGGATTCAGATAAAGACAGAATAAGCTGCACTTCACCTCATAAAACAAGCATTTCACCACCACACCTGAAGGATTAGTTTTCTTTTTGGGTAACGCAGCTTTGAATTCAATGACAGGCAGAATGTGTTCAGGGGTAGGATGTGTGCTTGTAGGGTTAAGAGGCAAGCCATGGGGAGAGAGGATTGGGAGACCAACCACCCTCCCCGATGTAATGAATGATAGCATTGCATGCAGAGGAGAAATGATTGTACGCGCTCAGCCATGTAATGCCGTGTTTATGTTGAGGTGTGTAAGAGCCTCCTCGGCGCAGGTGTAAACCACATATGCAGGAATGTCAGGCAGCTGCCTGGTTTGGTGCTTTATGTCTTTCTAATTTTAGAGTGTTGATGTGGGGATTCCAGGGCCGCACTAAACGCCGCAGAAACATGTGCAACGCTTAGAGGTGGAGCATTGATTTATTTCATGTTAATGCATCTGCAGACTGTCCGCCACCTATGATACACTACTTGTGGACATTTGGAGATGGTTCACACAGAAGTATTTCTGCATTGTTATATTTTATTGCTTCTACGTACTATATATGGCATATAATTCAGACAGCTCATTCTGAGTTTTAAAAAAAATGACGATTTTCCCGCAGTCCTATTTAAAATCACAAAGTTAACATGGTTGAAAAAAGACATAAGTCCATCAAGTTCAACCAAAGGATGGTAGGTGATGTGAATTTTAAACTCATCACAATATCACAACATGTTGAGCAAAGTGACAGACCAATATAGATAGGAGATAACTAAAATCTGTCTCCAAACAAGACGTCATAAGGGTCCGGCCACATGGTCAGGTTTTCTGATGCAGTTTTGGATGCCAACATCAGGAATGGATCATAAAAGGAGAGAGAGTATGAAGGATAGGTATGACTTCCTTTTTGAATTCACTCCTGTTTTTTCCAAAACTGCATAAAAAACGTGACCGTGTGGTCGTACCCTAACTGTTCAGGTGCCATTGTTTGGCTTCTCTTCATCATCATTCAAAATCATTACAGTGTATGTGATCCCCTCAGAAATAAAAGGGCACCCACTTGGCATTACTGTGTGGGGGAAAGGGCAGGAAGAGGGTAAATAATTAGCTTGGGTCCATTCACACGACCGTATTTTCGGTCCATATATGATCAGCATTTTTTGCACATCGGATGCGGACCCATTCATTTCAGTGGGGCCACAAAATATGCGCACAGTACTCTGTGTGCTGTCCGCATCTCTATGTCCGTTCTGGAGCCCTGCAAAAAAGATAGAACGTGTCCTATTCTTGCCCATTTTGCAGACAAGGATAGGACATTTCTGACATAGGGCAGAATGTGCGGGACAGCAAAATGGATACGGTCGTGTGATTGGATGCTAAACAGTATTTGCCTATTGCCAGCTCTCCTGACATGTAAGGATAGGGTTACACAGACTTTTTAGGAGCAGGTTCAGAGGCAGATTTTCCTTTAATTTTTCAGCCAAAGTCAGAAATATATTTCTGTTTTCTTCTGAAATCACTTCTGGTTTTGACAAAAAAAAAACTGAAGGAAAAACTGCCTCAAGACCTGCAACAAAAAAAAATAGTGTATGAACCCACCCAAACATTACAAACTTGTTTTCTTCATGAAATATTAATTCTGGATCATATTTCTGCAGATTGTTTTTGTCCTCTGGTTTTCCTCCTCAAGCTTTGTGACAAAATTTACAACTGGGTGTTATCATTCCCATGGTCAAAGGGTGTGTCCCTACACCACTGGCAGCACTGATTGGACCCCCCATCATGTAACACCCAGTTGTCAATATACAGTGAGGAACAGAAGTATTTGAACACCCTGCGTTTTTACAAGTTCTCCCACTTAGAAATTATGGAGGGGTCTGAAATTCACATTGTAGGTGCATTCCCACTCTGAGAGACAGAATTAAAAATATGAACATAAGTATTTGAACACCTGAGAAACAGCAAGAATTCTGGCTCTCAAAGACCTGTTACTGTGCCTTTAAAAAGTCCACCTCTACTCCACTCATTAATCTAACTTAGTAGCACCTGTCTGAGCTCTTTAAAGACACCTGTCCACCCCACAGTCAGTCAGATGCCAACTACTACCATGGGCAAGACCAAAGAGCTGTCAACAGACACTAAAGACAAAATTATGGACCTCCACAAGGCTGGAAAGGGCTACGGGGCAATTGCCAAGCAGATTGGTGAAAATAGATCAACTGTTAGAAAATGGAAGAGGCTAAAGACGACTGTTAGTCTCCCTCGGACTGGGGCTCCATGCAAGATCTCACCTAGTGGGGTATCAGTGATCATAAGAAAGGTGAGGAATCAGCCCAGAACTACAAGGGAGGAGCTGGTCAATGACATGAAGAGAGCTGGGACCACAGTTTCAAAGGTCACTGTCGGTAGAACACCACGCCATCATGGTTTCAAATCATGCATTGCACGGAAGGTTTCCCTGCTCAAGTCATCACATGTCCAGGCCCATCTGAAGTTTGCCAATGACCATCTGGATGATCCAGAGGAGGCATGGAAGAAAGTAGAACTTTTTGGTCTAAACTTCACTCATCGTTTTTGGAGGAAAAAGAAGGATGAGTTGCATCCCAAGAACATCATCCCTACTGTGAAGCATGGGGGTGGTGGTAACATCATGCTTTGGGGGTGCTTTTCTGAGAAGGGGACAGGACGACTGCACTGTATTAAGGAGAGGATGAATGGGGTCATTTATTGTGAGATTTTGAGCAACAACCTCCTTCCCTCAGTCAGAGCATTGAAGATGGGTTGTGGCAGGGTCTTCCAACATGACAACAACCCGAAGCACACAGCCAGTATAACCAAGGAGTGGCTCCGTAAGAAGCATATCAAGGTTCTGGAGTGGCCTAGCCAGTCTCCAGACCTAAATATAATAGAACATCTTTGGAGGGAGCTGAAACTCTGTGTTGCTCAGCGACAACCCTGAAACCTGACAGATCTAGAGGAGATCTGTGTGGAGGAGTGGGCCAAAATCTCTGTTGCAGCATGTCCAAACCTGGTCATAAACTACAGGAATTGCAAACAAAGGTTTCTGTACCAAATATTAACACTTATTTTCTCAGGCGTTCAAATACTTATGTTCAGCAGTGCAAGACAAATAAATTATTTAAAAATCATACAATGTGATTTCCTGATTTATTTATTTTTTTATTCTGTCTCTCAGAGTGGGAATGCACCTACAATGTGAATTTCGGACCCCTCCATGATTTCTTAGAGGACTTTCACATTTGCGGCAGAGTATTTCTGCAGGCAGTTCCGTCAAAACGCATTCAAACTGATGGCATTTGTCGGATGGATCAGAATCTGTATGACAAATGCATTGAAATGCTGGATCCGTCTCTCCGGTGTCATCCAGAAAAACGGATACAGCATTTATTTTTTTCACATTTTTTGCGGTCTGAGCATGCGCAGACCGCAATGCCCGATCGGTTTTATAGGAAAACTCGGGGCCGGAGGGCATGTCAATGGGAAAATATGCCGGCAAGTGTTCCAGAATTTTGGACGGAGATAAAACCGCAGCATACTGCTGTATTATCTCCGTCCTGAAAAGTCAAAAAGACTGAACTGAAGACATCCTGATGCATCCTGAACGGAATGCTCTCCATTCAGAATGCATTAGGATAAAACGGATCAGTTCCTTTCCGGTATTGAGCCCCTAGGACAGAACTCAATGCCGGAAAAGAATAACGCTAGTGTGAAAGTACCCTAAGTGTGAGAACTTGCAAAATCGCAGGGTGTTCAAATACTTCTGTTCCTCACTGTAGCTAATTTCTAGAAGGAACAACACAATGCAGAGTTCTTGGAGAATCATTATTTGATGGTGCTCCTTAAAGGATTGAGAAGGACAATACAAACTACAGAAACAAATCTATTTATCTGTGAGAAGGATCACACTTGGCAGTGCCCCGCCAACCACTCAACAGTTCTAACTAAAAGAAAGCAACTTCACATTAAGCAGATCCATGTATGTATTTTACCTCTCTACCACTGCATGACGGGATTTATCAGGTTTAAAGATGGATAAAACTAAAATACCTGTTAGTGAATGGAATCCTATTTGACATTAAGAAGGTTTTTGAACCCTTGCTGTAAAGAATGTGGCTTGGGGGGAGGGGGGGGGGGGGGTTGCAGAATTGCTGCATTACCACCCCAACACCACATCATGAGGAGATATTATGTTGGCAAGATAATCAACAGGGCCATCTTTAACACGGGGCAAAAGGGGCAGCCAAGGCAGCTGCCTCTTGAGCCCCGCTGGCCACTGGTAACGCGAGAGGCGACGGCAGGGCACAGGGAGATGAGCGCTTCCATTGTCATCTGTATCGCTATCCTCAGGACAGCGATACAGATGGAAGTGCTGCGGCGGAGCAGGGGAGGGAGAGGCGTCTCCCTTCCCCGTTGCTTAGATAAGCTGCAGGCACTAGGCCTGCAGCCTATCAGAGGCCGATGCAGGCAGCACGATGACGTAATCGTGACGCCTAAGCCGTACAGCACGGAACACAGGCCGGAAGAGGCCTGCATCGTATCGCTGCCAGCCTGATGCAGGTAAGTATAAGTGTTTATTTTTTTTATATGGTACTACTACTGGCACATGATTGGGGGGCATCTATGGGGGCACCTGTTACTGCACATGATTGGGGGCATCTATGGGGGCACTTGTTGCTGGCACATGATTGGGGGCATCTATGGGGGCACTTGTTACTGGCACATGATTGGGGGCACCTATGGGGGCACTTGTTATTGGCACATGATTGGGGGGCATCTATGGGGGCACTTGTTATTGGCACATGATTGGGGGCATCTATGGGGATATTTGTTACTGTCACATGATTGGGGGGCATCTATGGGGCACTTGTTACTGGCACATTATTGGGTGGCACTATGGGGGCATCTACTGTGGCCACAAAGAAGGGGTATTTTATATGGGGGAAGGGGGAGAGGAACACTATGAGGGCTTCTACTAAGGCCACAAAGAAGGGTTATTTTATATGGGGGGCTCTGTATAACTGTATTTTATACTGGGGCACATTATGGTGGGTACTATGGGGAAGGGGAGAGAGGAGTACTATGGGCTCATCTATGGGGGCACTAAGGAGGGGTATTTTATACTTGCAAATTATGGGGGACACTGAGGGCATCTACTGGGGCACTATATATCGGGCATTTTATACTGGTACATTATGGGGTGCACTAGGAAGAAGGGAGAGAGGAGCACTGTGGGGCATTTACTAGGGGCACTATATAGAGGTATTTTATACTGGCAGATTATGGGGGCACAATGGGGACATTAGCTCAACTGGGGGCATTAAAAGGGGGTATTTTTGCACTGGCACATTATAAGGCAAATTATTACTACTGGGGGGCATTATGATGGGCTTTATTACTACTGGGGGTTTATGGGGAACATGATTACTTGTATGGGCACTATGGGAGCATTATTACTTCTGGGGCACAGGGGGGACATGTTGGGCGCACTGTAGGAGCACTATTACTACCATGTGTGCTCTAGCAGAGAATTATTCCTATTGGTGGAATTTTTGGGAGCACTATTACTGTGGGGGCACTTTGGCACAGTATCAGCTTACCACAATTATTTTTGGGGGATGTTATGTTTACACTATTAGTGTTAGGGGCACTATTTGCTGGGCGCAGTTATTTTAGGGCCCTGTGTGGCAATAATTATTGAAGGGCACTATCTGCATGGTACTAGTATTATCATTGGGTTTATCTGGTTCTGCAGTATAGTATTGGGGAGCACAGCGGCACAGTATTGGGGGTGGTAGGATGATTTGTCCAGAAGATGGGAGGATGATGGAAAAGTAGTAAACTAAGATTTTGTTTGTCAAACTGCAGAGACGAGAAATGGCCGAAAAATGGCTGTCCGGTCTGAAGGTCGGAAAGGAGAAGATGAGGAAAGAGAACATCTGCATCAAAAAGACGTCACTGAATGTAAGAGGTATGTGGCGCTGTATTACCCTGTATCTAGGGGTGGATAGAGGGGTTAGTAGTACAGTACTATCTGCACATTGTAAAAAAAAAAAAAAAAAAAGTAATCTGCAAAATACTATATATTTGGGTCAGGATTTGTGCTTTTTTAATTTTTAGAATAATGATACAGCCATTTTATTTGATACTTTTGTTCTGATTCTTTTTTTTTTTCTATATTAAGGGACACCATAGTCACCAGAACCACAACAGCTAAACGTAGTAGTTCTGTGTCTATAGCATGTCTCTGCAAGCTTTTTAATGTAAATACTGTCAGAAAAAAAGGCAGTATTTACATTACTGCCAAGGAACACCTCTAGTGGCCGCTCATCATTATTAATGTTTACTACTCTACGAGGTGTGTGGATTTTTTGTGTGGGTGTGTGTTGTGGTGGAGGGCGTGATTGCCTGCTAGGGTGTGGGAAGGCGGGATCCAGGGGGCCCAAGTAAATTCTTGGCCAGGGTCCAATCAATATTAAAGACGGCCCTGATAATCAGGTAGGAGAAGGTGGAGGAGATGAGAGCCATGGACCCTCCCTACTCTGATAAATATCTTACATATATTTACAAAGGTCCCAAAATATGAGAACCATTTCAGAAATGTAGCTGCTCATATTACTGGTGCAGAGAAAATAGAGCTTGCAGCATCCCTGAGCACCATGCCGTCCTCTGCAGCAAAGAATAACAGTGGACATGTAAGATAAACTGTACTATTCTTTAGTCCTGGAGCAAACACAGCTGTGTGACAAAGCAGGTGACTCATGATATACATGAAGTAAAGGCAAAGTACAAAGCGGAAACCCTTCCAGCGTACACCATATATACTATCATCATGTAGCATTCCCTGATTATTGGCCATCAATAATAATGCATGACCTCTACCAAAACATGAAAAATAGTGACTCCCTGGCATAATTTCTATAGTAAGTGATTGTGCTACACCTGGCGTAGTCACCCACTGTCCAAATCTGGATGCTGCCTAAAAGCATAGTATTTTTTCTAAAAGTCTTTCCAACCTATAATTACAATGATAAACTAGCTTTTTTTTTACCAAGGTAATCTCGTATGAAGAGAACCTCTTTCCACATACTCTACTATAAGCTCATGCTAGGACCCCCTTTCTAGAAGGGTGGTGAGCACCTCTTGTTATGTTGAACCTGGTTGGTCCGTGTATTACATGATCAGCCATTTATTTGGCTGCCCCTTCTTCCAGGGATAAGAACTGATCATGGGACGTTTCTGAAGGCAAATTGGCCTCAATTTAAATAAGGGTTGTCCTGATAGAACCCATATAATTCAAGGAAAGCATAGGCTGCATTCACACGTCCGTGCTGTGTTGCGGACCCGCAAATTGCGGGTCTGCAACACACCAGCCTGGCACCCCCATAGAAATGCCTATTCTTGTCCGCAAGCTGCGGACAAGAATAGGACATGCTCTATCTTTTTGCGGAGCTGCGGACCCAAAGATCGGGGCCGCGCACCGCAAATGCTGTCTGCATCCATTCCGTCCCCATAGAGAATGAATGGGTCCACACCCGTTCCGCAAAATTGCGGAACGGATGCGGACCCATTTTGCAGACGTGTGAATAGAGCCTTAATAAGTGTCACATATTTTTGAACTAGAGCTACAGATTTCCACTATTTTACTGCACTTACCAAACGGATGAGCAGAATTGTCTTCTCTCCTAAGACCATCTTGAGGAAGATTTATACCTAACAAAAAAGACACCAATAAATATAAGGGGGTTAAAAAAAATTACTCAGAATGATGTAAGGGTGGGCACTACATAACTAAGTAGATCAGGAGTTTTGGAATGCGGAGTGATGACGCCCATGGAAGCTGTCGCAAACGCCAATTCCTGTCATCAATTTCTAAGAACTTGGCCCTCATGTTAGCGGTTCTTCTTGAGTTAAGAGGTACCAGTTCTATACATAAATATTACATTAGCCCCAAAAAGGATGCCCCTAAAAAAGAAAGACCACATTTATCATATTTACCACAGCCATCTTTAGTAGAGGCTCATTATTTCGCCAACAGAAAGGCTCCATGCTGTCTTTTATTGTTTCACTTGTTAGAAGTTTTTGAGGAATCTTGGCATTTATCAGCCTGCCAAGCAGCAGCTGGGGCAAGGTATGTTTTAATGACGTTGTTCCATCTTTCTCTGGGCCATTGCAGATGAAACCTCTTGACTATATTGTGCTAAAGTGACTGTCAATGCTCTTTTTATTGGACATGCTTCATATAATGTGATGAGATTATAGGCACCCATTGAGGTTGTTAGGTAAAATTTAACATGCTGCTGATGTGCAATGAAGGAATGTTAATTGTGTAGATGCCAAGAGAAGAGATCATTGAGTTGAGCTATCTTCTGGAATCAGCCTTGGGTAGATATATGTGAGAAGCATTATTCACGGGAGGGATTAGGTGAACTTTTAAAAATGAATACATCACATCAAATCAGTGGTTTCAGATTTATAGCGCTTATCAGGAGCAATTTTCCTCTCAGAGCAAAAAGTTCACTTTCTAAAATGGCAGAGGGTGACTGATTCAAAAAAATAATGTTGCCCCATTTAATCAGCCTATTATATACATCAATTGGGTTTGGATCAATGACCAGGAAAGTGCTTTCTACTCCAAATGTCACTGTTTAAAGAAACACCTTCATAGTTGGAATATATCTAGATGTAACGGATTTGGCATGCTGATATGGAATGTCACTGTTGTTCTCTATAGATTGTCAATGTCTCTTTTATAGCAGCAAAAACAATGAATTTGGGTATCTCAAATCCTTTTTAGGACCCTTGTTTATTTGCCAAAGCAGAGAGAGTACCTACAAATGGTGTGTCTCACTCTGGACAACCCAACATATCTATGCATGGACAGCTTATTGATTTCAATAGGTATCAGGGGAGGACTGGCCATAGACCATAGACCCTACAGGAAAATTTCCTGGTAGCTTGATCTCCAGTGGGGCTGCCCTAGCCTTCCTCACAGCCACCGTCCTTGTACATAATGATCTGATGCGCTCAGCATTACTTAATACTAGGTGTATCAGATGCAGGTGCCGCAGCGGGGTTAGCAATATTTTGTGCTGCACTGTGGTATTTGGTTCTGCTGGGGTGGTATTTTGTGCTGCACTACGGTGTTGCTGCCCCTACCTTCTGTCAATCTGGACCTGCCTATAATATGGGGCTGCTTTTAGGTTGTTTTCCAGAGACACTTTAAGTTCCCAGTCCGCTTCTGATATTACTGTGCTATACTTTCTGAACATTTACTGCTGTAATCCTCACAGATTACAGCTGATTGCTGGAGGTCCCAGCATGACACCCTCTGGCCAGCTCCTTGTTGGAGGACTCTACTAATAGAAATTAATTGTCCAAAGTAATTGTCCAGATCAGGACAGTTTTAAACTACCCTTTACAACTTGAATAGCAAGAGTTTGGCCGATAGCTGTTCCTTCTGACTCCCACCATATACATGCATTATATCACTTTGGCAAAGCCGAGTATGCTTGTGTTGTCAAAGCAAAGAGGGGAATAAGCTACTACCAAACACCTATGGTGACAGACTATCTCCTCTGAGAAAAAAAAAGGATTGGGTGTTAAAATTGCGACATAGCTGAAAGCTCTTTGCCCTGCCATCATCTGTCAGGGGAGAGTCAGGATGACCCCTACATGAAATATAGTCCTGGCAACATAAATGGGTTTGGCCAACAGCCTCAAAGTTTAATTCTTTGGACAATAGTCACAAGCAACCAACTTTTTATAGGAAAACACAGAGATCAGGCACAATCTTATCATGAGCTGCAGGTGACTGTGTATCCCTATGGAGCTTTGGCCTAAGGACTACATCAACCTTTTATTCCCAGTAATTTGTACATGAAAAACTAAATTCTTGTGATTTTAAAATTTGTATAAGGTAGAGAGAAAAGACCTTGGTGTATTTGGTCATGTCTGTCATAGACCAAGGACCTTCATATATCCCTATATTTTCTGACTGTCTTCTAACTTTCCATTTTACCTGCCGTCCAACAAAAAGGAAGTCATTGAGAAGATATTTGTGTTTTAGATCTACTTGGAGGGTTTTGTAATTATTCTAGCCCCATCCTGTGGTTCCCTGAAACTATGTGAGACTCAAAAGGAATGTGTCGGAGGATTCAGGTAGAACATAAGGTGGGATTAGATTCAGAGATAAAATAAGACACTCTGCTTTTTGTTTTTTCTTCTTGGTGTATTTGTGGCTTTCCGATCGGCCCATAGATGACGACTAATGGTTGCTGGAGGTGGTGACAGGATAGGTCATGAAAGGAACCTTGTAATATCATATTACCTTGGCTAATGGCCAGAGGGTCAACAGAAGAATCCAACAGACAGGCACAAAAGACAACAGGCAGGTTTATCTCTTGCAGCGTGTCACTCTGCATTGTATAGGCAGGAATTCTTCAAAGCTCAGTGCTTAAGAAAAAAGGTCCCCTTATCCTGCTCTATGGCCTAGCAGATCCCCTCACATTACTAAGTGAAGCTCAAAGAACATGTTTACTCAAGCTCAGATCATCATACAGACAGAAATGGAGCACTCTGAACAAAAATACCGATAAGAAAACAATGGACTCAAGCCAAATGACAATATGGAATAAAACCAGGCAAGAGCCAGGCATTTTTTAAATTTAAAACAATGACTGTCTTGTATTACAGTATGAATGGTGCCGCATTATGTTCTTAGAGTTGCACATGTACTAAAGAGACAAGCCACCAAAATTAGTAACGATAGTCCTGAACCGAACAGGCGAAAAGTACAGGTTACCTGGTAGCTGTGTATCATATTTTGCTAAACTTAGCCTGTTCAGGTTGTTAGCCTTTATGCAAGCAGATGACTGTATTTAGTTCTCAACTACATAGGTGAATTCACACGTGGTCAATTTGCGGCAGAAACTGTTGCATTTACATGAATTGGGCTTGCAGAAATTCATGCACAGTCTACAGAAGTAACCCCATGCATGTAGAGAGTGGATTTTCAGTAGCAGAAATGTCTGCAAATAATCTGTGCCTCCAATTTCCATATAGCAACAGATAGATTACAAAAGGCACCTGTATTGCAGTGTACTGTGCATAATCCCATGCACCACATGGGTTTACTTGCAGCAGCATAAACAAATTGCTGCTTTCGACAAGGTCACCAGTGACGGTTACAGGTCACACCTCCAGTGCAGTGAAATATTCTTACAGTAGATACGTCCCTGATTGTACAAGACTTAATCAATAGTCAGAATAGAGAAAGATACAAAGCTTCTATGCTGTACTTTCTGTAAGTGGCCATTATATTTAATGGATAGACTTGAACCCTACAGCCTGTAGGCCTCCAGAAGATCTTCTTTCGTCTACCAGACTACTGGAGCATATGTTCCAATACTCATTCTGATTAGTAGGTTTAGCCTCTAACCGTAAGCAGATTAACCTTTTTGTGTCTCAAAAAAATCTTTCGTTTAAGCATGTCCTGCACTGTGTCTAATATAATGGGAGATCATTGCCTCCTGGATTCAATACTTTATTGGGATTCACCCAATATTGGCTCTACTAGCATAGTAACTGTCAGACTGGACCAACTACGTCCTGCACCTGATATGTAAAAGCCACAACTGTGTATCAGGTGTAGCTCACTAACTAAACAGCGGTATTATTTATTTTGGGTTGGCCTGAAAGTTATTTGACTTGCTGTTAGCTCTCTTCCTCCAGGCAGACATCTGACCTCCTGCTGACATCTAGCAAGTACCCAATAGTAAGGGTGCAAAGAGGTCAGGGGTCAATGAAATTTCTCCATGCCCAGGCCTGATCGAAAATTTGGGAGATGAACTATTATTGGAACCCAGCCACCTTTTTGAAGTAATTAAAAGAAATGCGAAATACTGGGTGTGTTACCTTTCAATAACACCCCAAGCAATGGTTACATTTCTAACCTTTCCAGTGCATGCTGGGACAAGGAGCTGAGATTTTTCCTTTTTTACACTGCTACGCTACAGACGGAAAGCGTGAGTGGATTGTGAAAAAAACAGCGCAGATGCCCCCAGAGTACCGTTATTTTCATGTTGACCTAGTTGATGATCCAAAAGGTATAGAACTATGCATGTTCTGCATATCCAATTGCTGATATTGTATGATATTGTGCACGTGTAAACAGTATGGGGAAATAATACTATAATAAAGTTAGACAGGGTAAAAAGTTGGATCAGACTGCGCCAAATTTATCACAGTGGCGCACACTATATAATAAATTTGGCGTATCTTACTAAAAATTTTTGTTTTTCTTTTCCTTCTGCCACCTCTTGACTGGTGTATTTTACACCAAAAAAGTACATACTTTTAAAGAATCTTGTGCATTTTCTAGGTAAGGTGTCTAGTATGGTGCAAAAACGGTCTGAGGCCAGATTCACACACACAATGTTTTGTTGCATGATTTTTCTCCCTTTGGGCTCGTCCACTACTCCATTGTAGGAGCAGAAGAACAGAAATAGCTTGAAGTGCTGGATTCGGCTAATAACCGTCACGAACGGAACATTTTTTTAGTGGATATTTTGTTATTAACTCTGTAACAGAAGCTCCAAACAGAGATGTTAACGTACCCTTATTAATTTGAAAAAACAAAAAAAAACAAAAGATGGACTCTGGTTTTTAAAACTTTGCACTCTCCATCTACCCGTTACAATTTTGTACTGCATGTTATGATATAGGCCTATGTTTTGTAGATGGTACACTATAGTACTAATTGTGCCCACAGGGGAAACATCTTGGCCTTGTACAGAAAGTGTCCTTTGCTTTGGGTGGAGTACAAAGGTCAGTTTCAGTACATGAAATTCCTACCATGACTTTCCCAGTGATCAGATGGCATTTTATGATTTAGTGATCACCTTATTTTTGTTTTCCTAATTAGCATGTTGTGTTGTCTGACCCTTGAAGGGTTAATGGAGGGTTACATCTAATATCCTGTATATCTTAATAATACATGGGACCTCGTGTGGAAGGAAGCTTCGCAGTGAGTGGAGGTGAAGGAGTGGAGGCCAAAATAGGTTTATCCACAAAAGCAGAGAATTGAGATCAGCAGCCGCCCGGGGACACCTGGAGCAGCACATTGCAAAACCTCAGCACTTCTCACGCTGCTGCCTCTCTGCTCAGGCACAATATTAACCCACACCCACACTGAACGGATCCGTACTGAATCTGCAAGGAGAAAAACTGTGCTCTGAAGATGATGATATGAGACTTGTGCACTGAAAATCCTCACGCAGAATAAAGCATTGCTACTTAATGGCACAGAACAAAGAGTATGATAGTGTGAGCATGGCGGAAAGACTTTGTTAGACATGTCAGACTAGTCTGAGAGTTGCCAGGGTTTCCACTGCTGACAGACATCCCAGTTTCTTTCAGCACCTCTGGGTGCTGGATTCTTTCAGCATTCATCAGTTGAAGGGAAGTTGCAGCTAACCGGAGGATAGCAGAGCCTGAGGCTCAGATTATTTGCTGATCCCTGGCAGAACCCCTGGCCTACACCAGAAGATAGCTGGGCGCTGTAGATGTTCTGGTGCTTGTGGAGAGGTGCTATAGTATGATGCAGATCCTCCAGAGCAGTAGAGCTGACACATGGTCAGCTCCGGCTGCTGTATTGTACTGTGTTAGACAACTTGTGGCTTATCTTGGGGTTGTCCTGTGCTATGTTGTTGGTAATGCATAGGTCTATTCCTGCTGTTGAAGTGAATTCTCCTCCGGGAGTCCCCAGCTTCCTGATCTCACTTCCCTTGTCCATTTCTTTCAGCCTAATGAACTCTTAAATCTGGTTACCAGCAGAGACCAGTTCAGAGATCAAGTGACATTTAATGCAGACGAGTCCCTTTCACTTCACAAATACAAACATGCGTAATATTTGTGTCTAGTTCCGGCCTCCTTACTCTTCTCTCTCGACGATCCTTTTACTCACAGAACATGCTCTTCCACTTAAGGGACTTTTGACCTACAAAATCCCAGTAGAGGAGGACAAAGCTATGTTTTGGCATGGTCCTTCCTCCGCAGCCACAAAGAACAGGCAAAAGTAATATTAACCTAACATCGCCAATCGTTTACTATGTTTTACTTATCTACCATTAACCTATTCCACAGCCCTGTACAGAGATAGCACTCAGTAGGACTCACACTCTACAGGTGCCCATACACTTAAGAGTAAAATCGTCCAAACCCGCAGATTTCGGCAGGACTCGGCAACCTTCTTTTGTGTATGAGGGTGTGCCGAATCTTACCCAATATATGATTTTATTTGGGAAAGAAAAATCAAGCATGTTGACTTTCAGTACCTGATCTATTGATTCTCAAGGGAGATAAACCTTCGACTAGAGGGCCTGGCAGAAGCTGACTCCCCTCTACCGTAGAGCTGAGGGTACATAAATATGGGAGAGACAGGAAAAATAGCTGTTGGCCAGTTAAAAGGATTTTCCTACTGCTGACCTATCCTCAGGGCAGGTCATCAGTATCTGGTCGGTGGGGGTCCAACACCTGGGACCCCAGCCGATCAGCTGTTTGAGAAGGCACCGGTGCTCCTGTGAGCTCTGCAGCCTTCTCCCTGCTTACCAAGCACAGCGCCATACATTGTATAGCTTTAATTCACTTCAATGGGGTTGAGCTGCACCCCAGCCACATGACCAATGAACATGTCATCACTGGCCTGTGGAAAGCAGTGAGAAGGCCACGGCACTACTGTGAGCACGCTGCCATCTCGAACAGCTGATCGACGGGGGTCCCAGGTGTCGGACCCCCACTGATCAGGTACAGATAACCTATCCTGAGGATAGACGAAAAACCAACAGATGACGGCAGCATATCCAAAACGAGGGTCCTTTATTCACCAAACATCCATGAACAATGTACAAAAAAGTATATAAAATGCAACGTTTCGGCTACATACTAGCCTTTGTCAAGCATGTTATCAAGTGACTATTGAAAATATTTAAAGTGCTTCGTGTCCCACCCACCATTATTAAAAAACAATCAAAATGTCTCACCATATTTGGGATCCAACTACTCATTAAGATCTCTCCAATGAATACCTCTCATTCATAATCAAACATGTGAACTAAATAAGTGATTACCTTATGTGATCATAGGTGTTCTCTACGTGGTACATGGCGGGCAATGGAGTCCACATTACATGCACACCAGTTCCATCGCAGCGTCTATCAAATTCCTCCGCGCATGCTCACATGCGATCCCATGTGAGCATGCGCAGACGAATTTGATAGACGCTGCAATGGAACTGGTGTGCATGTACATTCTTGACAAAGGCTAGTATGTAGCTGAAATGTTGCATTTTATATACTTTTTTGTACATTGTTCATGGACGTTTGGTGAATAAAGGACCCTCGTTTTGCATATGCTGCCGTCATCTGTTGGTTTTTCGTTGATCTGTTGACCGTTGAGGATCTATGGTTGTGGACGAGCCGATGCATTCCTGAGGGAGTCTGCGAGGTACTGGTGCTGCTCTAAAGGGTTGTTGTTCTATCCTGAGGATAGGTCACCAGTAGTAAAATGTTGGAAAACCCCTATAAGCTTTTGACTGACAGCTAGTAAGGATGTATGGGCACCTTGAAGGGGTTGTCCAGGATTTTAATGTTAAGGAGGATAGGTCATCAATATTAGATCAGTGAGATTCTGACTCTCCTACTGATCATCTTTCTGAAGGTGCCGCAGCACGCTGGTGAGCGCTGTGGCCTCTTTATTACCAGGCACAGAGCCGTATATTGTGTAGTGGCTGTGCTTGCTACTACCCGTAGCGCTGTCTTATTCATCCAAAGGAAGGGACTGAAGTAACTGCAGTACTACACACAGCTGCCACAAAATATACGGCATTGTGTCTGGCAATGAGGAGGCCACAGTGCTCACTAAAGTGCCACGATTGCTTCAAACAGCTGATCGGCTAGGGTCTTGAGAGTCGGACCCCCCCCCCCAATCTAACATTGATGTCTTACCCTCAAGTAATCAGCATTAAAGTCCAAGACAGTCGATATGAGTTCTGTTTCACAAGCAATTACATACAATCCATGGTCAGTTTCATAGAACGTGAGGTAGGAAACTAGAGTGCCCAAACATAAGGAATGGATAGATCATAGGAGCTCTGGGAAGATATTGTCCTGGATTCTAGGACCACAAGTGTCACCCATGGGGAGTGGAAATATAATGATCTGTCTATGATATGTCAGTTTGCTAGTGTGCACCCAAACACAGTGTATGAAATGCAATTTTGGCTTCATAAATCCAATTTAAATAGAACTGTAAGTCGATCATCATCCGGTTAGCACGTGCCATGATGATTTAATTTCATATCTATTACATTCTCCTAGGACAGCGCTAATCAATAGGGAGGTGTTTCCAAAGGGTTAATGCTGTTGCATGCAGTTAGTTGAGTGGAAGTGGACCTAGGTAAAAATAAAAGCGCTCGTTCCGATAGTCTGACAGTGAAGGTTTCAGATGCTTAAAATGAGGCCTACTGGACACATAATGCCCTTGAGGAAAAGCGGGTTTCTAGTAATGAGCTTTTAAAAGAGTAGGTTCCCGCAAAGGTACTGAGGCATTACAGCACTGCTCTGTGATAACGCAACTCCTGGGAGTGGATAATGGCTTAACCTCCATGCTCTTGTTGCATCTTTCAGGCATGGCGGTTACCATTTCCGGGCTGGTAAAGAATTAGAAAACATTATAAGAAAAAAATCAGCATCTTACTGGTATTAACAAAAAACTGGACACAAAATATATCACGGGGGATATAAAGGAAACGTATATAGAATTCTTCAGTAATAATCTCTTGTTTATTGTAATACATGTATAATACATATAGCACTAAAATGCTTTTGAGACATCACCCAAAATTACATTGAAAAGTGGTCTTCTAGGAGTTGGGTTTCTCCAAGAAGATGACCAATATGCAACAACTAGTTTGGATAAAAGGATGGTCTTCCCAAAGAGGTGATGGAGAGGTTAGACTACTAGTGGCCACAAAATAAATATGACTGCCAGCTAAATCATGGCCACCTGAAAACAGCCTGACAATCTCTAATAATGTGCATATCTTGCTGTGACATGAGAAGCTGTCATGCTTCTATCAGGCATAAACAGGTAAAACCCAACCTGACCGCAGATCTCATGCCCAGATATGCCGTGCTAATAGAAATGTGCAAAATGCCAATTCACATATAGTTTGCTGCATTTTCAAGAATGTGTTACTTTTTTGCTTTAATAGCTGCATGTTGTAGGTATGGCATTCTTATGTGACCCTCTCCTCCATTTTCTCCATGACACTGGATATTGGGGCTTTAGGCCTTATGTACACAAGGTGTATTACGGCACTGTACAAACACTGAGATGTATGGGATCCTTCTGTAATTCTGAATGCCTAAGAATAAATTTGCATAAATGCAACAGAAAAATAAAATCTTGGCAAGCTCCACTAGATACCATTTTATGTATTAAAAGTAATAGATGTATGGGAGAACATCTTTAAAAAGCAGTGCCATATGGAGGCACCACACGACGACACATTGAATGCCTACATATATGTAGGACGGAACTGTGTGAATCCTTACCCGAGATACCAAACAGGCCTTTGGTGGGTCCCATTTGTGACTCAATAAGGCCACCTACATACGTTGTGGAATACGTGCGGTTTTTCCGTGCGGATTTCAATGCGGAAAAACTTCAGCGTAGTACAGTAACAGCAAAGCATATGAGAGGACACGAATCTCATGTACTCTTTGCAGATTGTTTCCTTGTAGAAATTGACCTGCTGTGTGGATCTCCAAATTAGCTGCGGTGAGATCTGCGGCAAAACGGCATCAAATCCGCACCAAAAACTGCTGTTAGAAATTGCTGATTTTGGTGAAGATATGGTGCAGAAATGCACATAAAACCGCACGGAAATTCGTATGGATCTTCTGTATATTCACCAGCACTTGTGCGCAGGTGGCCTAAGAGACCTAAAAAGTCCAGCAGAAGACAACCCCATATAAAGCTGACATTGGGAGAAATTACCATTAGGCTGGGTTCACACCTGAGCGTATTCGATAAGCGCTGTTTACAGGCATTTTTATCGGGCGTTTCTGAGGCGTTTTTGTATTTTGGAAACGCGCGTCATACGCGCGTTCTTGCTATCGACCACAAAGGCGTACAATGAAAAACAGAGGTGTTACGCGCGACAATACGCCCCAAAGAAGCTCCTGTACTTCTTGGGGCGTAGGGCGTTTTACAGTGCGTTCGTATGCGCTGTAAAACGCTTAGGTGAGAACCATGCCCATAGGGAAACATTGGTTTTTGCCTGTTGAGCGTTTTACAGAGCGTAGGAACGTGCTGTAAAACGCTCAGGTGTGAACCTAGCCTTAGGGTACAGCCATGAGGGTGCATTTTCTGTAGAGGACTTTCTGCCACAGATTTTGCTGTAATTGCATGTGGGATTTTCCCGGATTTTGCTGCAGATTTGCCCAAGGTTTCACACTATGCATTTCAAGGATGAATTCTGCGGTGGAAATCTGGAGCAGAAACTGATGTGCTGCGATCAATCAAATTATGTTTTGGAATTTTTCCGTTTTTCGTTCCACTTTTCCGGTACTGTATTACACTGCAGAGTTACACACAATTCCACAGAACAAAATCTGCAGCGTTTGTGAACGCTTTATTAAAATGACTTCCCTGGTGTGCAGTGATAGCATTACAATGCAACTAACAGTAGTCGCGCACATATTCTGTATGTATGGAGGGTGGACCCTACGAATCAACCCCAGTATATATATATATATATATATATACATATAGCATTTCTTTGGCGGCTGGTCACTGCAGCAGTACATCACGTGTGTGAACAAGTCCATATACTTTCAAAATAGTTTGGCTAATGTCCAGGAAAATCACACGAAGAATGAGTCATGTGGTTAGATGTCTGGCCAGCTGGATTGTGCATGAGCAGCAAGAATCAGTATTATAATTAGTCACATGGAGTACTAGTACCCAGAACAGACAGCCGCACCTAAACCAAGGGAACTTACCATCCAGCAAGGTGGCAGGGATCATCCAGAACAGGTCGCGCTGTGCCCCATCTTGTGAGGGAGAGGCACGGAGGCGAGGGGCATGCACAAGGGTTGAGCCATAAAATCTCTTTATTTATATTTCTCGGGAAGAAAGCAGCATCTAGCAGATGGCTTCCTACTAAATATTTAAAACCTGTTTTATCCATATACCTCTGTGTGTGGAGACACTTCCCTCAGAGTGCTTTATATCGCTAATTAATTTAATTACGCCCACGCTGATCGTGTGTTCCCATATTTTGCATTATAATCTCTAATATGAGATGTGGCCTCCCACACCAGCTCTTTCATGGGATCGTTCTGCCTTCTTCCTGACACATGCGCATGTAAATTTAACTCCTTAAGTGCTACCAGGATGTAGAGAATCCAGGGGGGCGTTCTGCAGCAGGATGTTTAACGTGCACTGTCATGTCAGGTCCTGTTCACATGTCCTACATCGTGTCATTGCTGAGCTGCAGTTCTTATGATACAAATTACAGGCCCGACGTAAAGACGACTACTACCAGCTGGTACTACTACTACTCTACATGTACAACCACACAAAACATGCATACCGGCCGAGAGCCTGCAGACATTTTTTTTTTTTCACTCCTTCAAAAATGTCCTTGTCCGCAAAACGAATGGGCCGTTTTTTTTTTTTTTGTGGGGCCGCGGAACAGACGTACGGAGGCGGTCATCGGAGGCAGTCGCAGTGTGCAGTCCACATCTCTCGCAGTCCCATTGAAGCGAATGCGGATCAGATGTGGCGAAAAACCGCAATCAAGTGCATGAGCCCTAATAATAACTGCAGCAACTTTTAGGCTAATTTCACATGAGCGAGTTTTCTGCCAGAATACATTCCATTTTGCGAACGCCCAGCATCCGGACTGAATCCTGACCCATTCATTTCCATGTGTCTGTGCACATGAGCGTCGTTTATCACTCTGCGTTCAGGAAAAATCGCAGCGTGTTCTGTATTGTGCATTTTTCAAACAGCCCTTGTCCTAAACAAATGAATGGGGCTGCGTAAAAAAAAAACACGGAAGGCATCCGGATGCAATGTGTTTTTCACTGATGGTTGGTAGGAGAAGTAGATAGTTATTCTTCAGTTTTTCTTCGCGTGTGTGAAAAATGGATGCAAACGGAAACACTGAGAGGAATCGCAGATAAAACTTATTGAAGATTTATCAAGACTGGTGCAAACAGAAAATGGCTTAGTTGCTCATAGCAACCAATCAGATTCCACCTTTCATTTTTTAGAGCTCCTTTGGAAAATGAAAGGATCAACCTGATTGGCTGCTATGGGCCAGTTTTTCTTTGCACCTGTTCTGATAAATCTCCCCCATTGAACTTGCATGAAAATCTATCAGTTTTTCACTGAACAGACCCTGACATATTCCATATCGCTCATGTGAATGAGGCCTTAGTGTGGAAAGTATTAAAACATAATTCATATATTATTTGGCAGAACAAGATCACCCACGATTTCTTTCAAAGGCACAAAAAGAGGTCTACACAGTCATACAAGAAAGCCATATAGACACCATGGTCCTCATTTATCAAAACTATCTGACAGGAAGACTGCCCTTGTTGCCAACCAATCACAGGACAGCTTTTATTTTTCCTCAGTGGTTTACAGAATGAAAGCTGTGCTGTGATTGGTTGCTATGGGCAACAAGGGCAGTCTTCCTGTCAGATAAACGAGGCCATGTTATGTCTCAATTCCAGATCCTTATAAGAATATAAAGAAAGCAATGTATATGTGCTCCCATCAGTCGTCAGGTTCTAGGAAAGCTGGGTGACAACATGGCTACAAAACTGTAACTGCCACAAGGGTTGTCGCCCAGCTTTCTCAGGGTCCCCGAAAGGCACATTTGCCTGGTTATACAGTGATATGTGATTTGTCTGTATGGCGATGTGATTTATTTCTGACATATCAATGTAGATCAGTAGTAATTTCCACGGGTGCCAAATGATCAAATATTCTGCATTATTGGAAGGTCGTAGTACAGGATATGAAAAATGCCCATAGTAATAGGAAACCATAATAAAACATTACCATAAAATCCGCTCTAATCACCTCGATTTCTCATCAGAGGAGTCTCGTAATTGGTTATCTCTGCTCCTGGTCATGTCAGATTACAGATTACCTTCAGGTCTGTGTTTTGGAGGTTATCACGTGGCGTATCCTGGCACCTTCATGGCACCCATATACCATAATATCATGGTGTGAGCAGACCCCCCAAGTGTGCCTCTTTTGGGTGGACAGTCCCCACTTTTGACCCAAGTCCCTCTGTCCCTCTTCTCTTTTTGATCTGAGGGATAGATTTGCATTATTACATTTACAATATTGATCCGGAAAGTGTTTGTCCGGTTCCTCTCTCTATATTAGTCCACCTGGTATATTATTTCCTTATTTGATCCAGATAATTTTTGCCGTATTGTATAAAAGAAATCTATTGAAGTGTGTAAATATGCACAATGAACCATAAGTCTCTCTATTTGACTGACCAAAAAGTTGGGGGGTATGTGTTAGAATGGCATACAAGTTATTTATATGCCATGGTAGGTAGGTATGGTTTAGCTACTGGCACCATTAGGGTTTACATAACGATTTAAAGGCTTATGGCTTTATGGCTTGATTTCTACTGCAAAGAGCTCATTATGGCCTAAAATGGTGCAGAGGCATGTTGTTAGGAGGAATAATCAGAGTGACAAGTACCCCTGTTCGAGGACACTGTAAAGTGGTGTTTTATTTGTGTGCGCGGCGGGGTAAATCCTGGTGCTCTCTGCATTCAGGATGTCACCGAGAACCAGGAGGGGCAGGGCCTGTAATCAATTTGCCATCGATTCTTTTTCTGTGTCACTGTTCATTCTGTATAGGGCACAAAGTACAGGCCAAGGAAGTCCCCAAAGCGCTACTAAGGAGTGCACCGCATCAAAGGGATTAAAGAGTGAATCAAGCAGAGGTCCACGTCATGGAGCACAGAACTAGTTAACAGCTTTGCACTTGCACAGTCTCAGCGGGTGAAATTAACATACCGCGTACCCCCCCCCCCTTTTTTTTTTTTTTCTTAAATGATGTTTTCAGCCAATTAAGGCGCCTTTTTTTTCTCCATGCAGTTTGGAGGCGCTCTGTTCCCAGCCACCCTGGGATGGTGATGAGCTGGGTTTTCTCGTCAGAGCTCATTCATTATCTCCATTACCGCCAGGAGAATAGGTGGCGGTGGCATTGTTGGGAGCGGGTCTATGGGTTAGATGTAGCATTTATCACACAGGCTGTGAACAGCCTTTGACAGTCAAGCACTGATAGGACAAGCTGAGTGTGAGCGCACTCTGCAAGCCCCATGCAAATTACCCAGGGCTTCCCAATATGCCCTGATCAGTGCTTTTCCCTGGGCCCAGAACTATTAGTGGTTTTGATAACAGTGAGGAGGTCATTAGCAACATGGGCAGGCGGAGAGGAGGAGCAGAGAGGGGGGCTTACAGGGGGAAAGCCAGGGTGTAATTACATGAATTCAATAGAGAGGCTGCCGAGGAAGCCAAAAATTTGTCAGCACCCAGCAATCAGAAAAAATGTATTTTCATTTTATCCTTAACCCATATTAACTTGGCATTATCATCTTTCTGTGTTAACATTTGCAGGATATTAAAAGCCTGGGGTATACATACAAACAGAATTAACCCTGTCCTGCCTGAGTGCTCCAGTGCCCCACTGCCAGTTCGACCAGGCAGAACCCTTCTATGTCATTAGTCACAATTACATACTATTACACTCAGCTCTGCATCACAAATTGCATCCAAGTGCCTCTTTCTTTTCCTGAAGCCCCAATATATATGCATTTGGCAGACAAACAATAAGCTGCTGGTTTAGTTCCTATCCGGCAATGTTTGGAAGGGGGAACACTCATGTAACCCATTGTAGTGCCGTCCTTTAAGCCCATCCTTACTAATTCCTTCATAGAAGCGGAAAAAGTTTGCTTGGTGCTGAATGGATGATATTTATTGTTCGACTTGGGCTAATGTATTGGCAATGGAGCATTCCAGCCTGTGCAAACAGCGCAGTACAAACACAAGGGATGGGACTCCAGTGCCCTTTCACAGACCCATGTCATAGGAGCAGAGAGGAGACGGACTGCCCCGCTTTCTGAACTCTGGTTTATGGCTTGTCTTTGGAAAGCCTGTGTTTCTTTCCATCTTGGGCATCCAGTGCACAGTAATATGCATTCATGTTTCATACCACAAGTCCGCCCTCCAAACAATCAGCATTAACTTAATATCGACCTTAAAGGTATTATTTGGGAAGGGGATCAAACCCCAATGTTAAATTAAAAATGACATTGTGCTATAAGACTGTTTACCTATTGAGATCATTTAGAAATACAGGTTAATGGTATCAAAAAATATCTAAGGCTGGTCATACCCATGCTTTCTCTCGTGACCCCCCCATACACAAGCACGCTTGACCGAGCATGCATCTGGAGTAAACCGCTACCGGACTCCTCTGAGGGTGGGCTTACGTCTCCTGATAACAAGATGAGCAGGCATGTTGACATCGAACAGCCCGATCCTTTTCTACACCTGCCATCAAGGGAGAGTCAGGAGGCCTCATCATACACATCAGATGGGCAGATGGTCCTGATGAAATTGACAGGTTCTGCCCACATTAATGTGTATTGCCAGCTTTAATATACTTTAAAGTATAATGTGTTGCCGTTTCTGATGATAATTTCGTACAACCCTAAGGTGCAGAAAATATGTATGTATATGCACACACTATATATATATATATATATAGATGCCTACAACCTGAACTCAAGGTCTCTGTTTCTTCTATTACAGCATCCATACCCTTCAGAAGAACAGAAGAAACAGTTAGCACAAGACACAGGGCTGACTATATTGCAAGTAAATAACTGGTAAGTAATGAGAACCCATCCACCATTCAATCTAAAATGATCTACCTGCTAAGATATTTTGCTGCAATGTTTCCATATCCTTGGGAAATTCTTGGCTGACTGTTGTGTAAAAAAGTACAGTAGTTTTACCGTCTACCAATGGAGAAGCTCTTAAAGGGGCTGTACAGGATTAGAATAAAGGGGCTGTTTTCTTTCTAGCAACAGCGCCACCCTTGACTGTGTGCCGTGTCTGGTACTGCAATTCACCGCCATTCATGTGAATTACATTTTTTCTTTACGCCACCCAGTGTCTGACCAAAGGAACCATATGTCTTACTAATGATATTGATATCAAGCATTCTCTGATGTGGTTCTGGCTTTAGGCTAGCTCTCATGTACACCTTCGTCAGTCCTCATGTGTACACTGATGAGAGAGGCCGGTGACGTGTGCAGTGGAGGACAGCAGATGCAATTCTTCTAGTGCTCCAATAATGCTTTCAATGGCTCTGTTTTTAATGAGGGAGGAAAATCATAATGCTGCAGTCTGTGACATTTGATTAAAAGCTACTTGGTGTTGCCTTTTAACAAGCTGATTTATGCTTTCTACAGCAGGGACTCTCGGCTTCTATATTTCACAGAACCTCAGTATTCATAATCATCTGGAAGTGCTTCATACTCCCACTTAGCCTTGACCAGCAATTTATATATTAAGAAACATGCCATGATACACTACCGCACCAGAAGTGTCTCCGGTAGCTTTAAAGGGTGGCAGAGTAGACTGGGAACTGGTAAAATAATCCTAGAAATGACCAAATGGTTTAGCTACCAGGATAGCAGACCCGCAATGTGCCTGCCTTTGGGGTACATATGTTTGGGGTTTATATAGGCTGTATTGAATAACAGGTAAATCAATGGTATGCACATCTTCAGGATACGTCCTCATGGACACATTTTTCGTCAGCGATTTTTACTGTGAATTTGCGGCAAAATCTGCAACAAATCCTCTGCCAGTGCCACGTCACCCTATGCCTGCAAAGGGTCAAATTTATAGAAAGAATCTACACCGAATATCAATTTTTCCTGCAGCGTGTGGATGAAATTCATCTTCCACCTGCAAATCGGCATGGAAAACATGCAGCATATCGGCTATAGGTGAACATGCCCTTATTCCTTGTAGTTACTCACATACAATGTTCTGCAGAGTGGTCACGCTCTGTACAGATGCATTTAGACTGGGTTCCCACAGGGCGGTTTGGCTGACGTTTTGCGCCATTGGAAAAAAAAATGCATTGGAAAAACCGCATGTGGTGTTTAAAGACCAAATGTGGCGTTACCAGCCGCAGTTCACTGTGCAGATGGCTGAAACGGATCAGCTGACATAGAACCACTGTTCGGTGAGGTTTTCCATAAAGTTTAAGGGGCCGTTCACATCTCGTTTTTGCTGTACGTCAGGTGGATACATTTAGACATTTTATACAGTAAATACAAAAACATATACAAAAGTATGTAATTTTGTGGTTATCTATCCTTTTTGTTTGACAGATTTACATACGTTTTAATATGTTTGTGGCCATTTTTTTTAAACAAGTTTTTCCGAAACCTTTCTTTTTTTTAAATAAAGATTTGACGGCATTAAAGATGGATACATTTAACAGATGGAAATATATTGTCTTACGTTTACAAACGCTCCATGTGTAAACCCGGCCTTAGAGTTTCAGGTTATTTCTCATTGCCTGGCTATCCCAAGTGTTATATATAATTTAATTTGTTCATAGGGTCATGAAGTCACCTGGAACCAGTCAATTAGCAGAACATCTAATACAGATGCAGGTGATAATTGCTTTCCCTATATCCCCTATGAATGACTTAGCGGACTCCTCCTAGGCCTATATATTCTCCAGTGCTTGAGTGGGACACGGAGGGGGCCTTGAAGATTTGGAGCAGGCCGCTGTGATTTCTCGGCCCATCTTGACAACACACGACCTGCTTTGATATTTCACAGCCAGCTTTAGAAGGGATACCTTTCTGTGTGGATTAGCCCTCTGACTGTAGGGCTGGATGAGAGAGACATAGGGAGGGAGGGGGGAGGCAGAGAAGCTGCAGGATTTTCAGACAACGATCAGAGCCGCAAAGAAATGATATTGGATTTACTTATCAAAATACAGGCCCCGGTTTTTATCACAGGCTTAATTTTGTTCCCGACATTTCGGGGTGATGTTCAGATTAATTGAAACGACAGTTCTCTTTCAGAATTCGGGGAGAGTATTTGCACGGATTTCAGTACTAATACAAACTTAATTACATGGGACTCTATTTTATCATTCTAATTCCATGTAGCCGGCTCTGTATTTACAAATGAGAAACCTTCGCCTTTTATTCACAGCTTCCCTTAATATATTTATCAAAGCAGGTTCATTTACAAAGTGCTCTATCTGTGGTGTGCAGGCAGGCAGACACCAACAAAGCCGTTAGCTTTATCAGCCTGAGCTCCTGATGAGCCACCCGCAGGTCAATTGATTTTCGTGGTTCTCTGATTCATTTTTTCCCCCCCATTTTTTACGGATCACAATGAGAGACACGCTCGGAGAACTAGCTGGTTTGTCCGACTTATCAGTTGGGTAATTTTTTTTTTTTTTCCACCGCTTTTTTTTTTTCAAGCTACTTAAGTTGGCCACAGGAACTGCTGTTATCAGAGTTTAATGCACCCTATAGTGTGGATAGCATTTCAATTAAACCAGTAACCACAGCTTAGATGCAGTCGTTTCCATGCTGAGTGCAGTACAGAAAGTGATGTGCCTAGCTAGAGAGGCAGAAAATTGAGTTGCCTTGCTTCTGTCAATGTGATTAATGTAGAAATAAACTGCTAACCTAGAGAAGAGACTGATAACACAGTATGAGGATAAGCAGAGGCGCTTCTTCGCCAACAGATCCTTCTCTTTTTGGGACTTGGGAATGCTCTATTAGGGCTTTTCTTTTCTTGTCTTTTATATTTCCTGTCTGGAAAATGTGACAGTATAAAAAATCCAATTTTCAATATAGGGAGATAGATACAAGATTATGTTTGTGCTTTTATCGGAACATTTGTCAATCCAAATGGGAATGTTGGAAGTTTATTTTATCCTGTCCATAGATATCACAGCAATTCATAATCATGGCTATATTACATTTATTATAAAGCCTTGTGTAAGCGGTGTAGATACTGACGTGAAACTTTAAAACGACAGCTTCTCTAGCTTAGACTACAATCATATGACAGCAAAAAAGCCATTAAAAACGGACACACTATCGTTTTTTTCGTGGCCATTTTGCAACCATTTTCTGGCCGTCTTGTCTGTTTGTAACTGCCGTTTCACGGCCATGCATCCGTTCTGTTATGATTGTTAGAAACGGTAATTAAAAACGGATGAAGTTCATTGGCTTTTTTTTTTAACATCCCAACCCTCGCACAATATACATAATGCCCCCCACATCACATGGCCTTCATAGGGCCCTCCAGTATGAATAATGGCCCCCATAATGCCCCCTCCCAGTATAAATAAGGCCCTCCTTAGTGCCCCTCAGTGTGACCATGGCCTCCACAGTGCCCCTCAGTGTGACTCATAGCCCCAATAGTACCCCCAGCATAAATCCCCCATTAGTGCCTCCCAGAATTATTGCTGCCCCCTTTAGTGTCCCACAGTATACCAAATGCCCCTATTAGTGGCTTCCGCATCAAGTGAGGAGCAACTGTCTCTGCGCATGCAAGTAGATGAGGTCATTTTTTAGTTTTAACCCCTAAAAGGCAATTTTTCACTAGTGCACCTGTTTTTAATGACCGTTAATAATCTGCCAAACGGGTGCACTTATGTCGAAACATGGCCTATTGATTTCAATCACAGCCAGGGAGAAAACAAAAACTCGCCTTTTCCCTGGCTGTGACACTCTCCACTGTGATTGTAACGCGCTACAGCCAGGGAGAAGGAGACGCCCATTGAGAAACCCTGAAGTCTCCTCCTCACTGTACCTGTAAACTGTGGGGGGGGGGGGGGGGGCACAGCGGGGTCCAGGAGCCATATTTAAAAAATCAGGCAGGGTGGCAGCATCAGCGGGGGGTACCCTGCAAGTACAGGTATTTATCTCCATTAATACTAAACCATGAAAGGTCCTCTTTAAAGTCAATGCACCCGTCATGGTATATGTCTGAACAGTGTTTGAGGTATTTTACAGTAAACTCCCGATGGAAAGACCTGCAGCTAAAACGCTATGTGAATACAGCCTTACCCATAGGCGGTGACTAGTGTTGACTTGAATGGTGCAGACCTGCAGTACTGGACACAGCCCATGGACAGGAATGGCCCATTTTTTCTAGTCCAAGACCACTACTTTAATGCTAGAAGTAGAGTGTAGACCTCGTGCTACAAAATAATTTGGCTACTATACTAATATTAATAATATTTAAAAAAAATTGGTAGTGAATCTGAACATATGTGTCAGGAAAAATGTTACAAAATTGTTCCACCATGGGAGACATGTATACAAATGACTTCCAGTGTGCGTATCACACATCACACCACTTATGACAGACTCTTACTGCAGAAAATTCCACCCCAGAAACTTCTATATAGTATATACAGTACAGTATGTCTGTTGTTTTCATTGCATTTAGCATCTGACGTTATCTAGTTAGGGTTTGGACTTCTATCAAGCAAAATAATGTCCCAGCGTGCTTGTAGTTATTTGCTAATTAGTACATATAGTGAACACTCCCTCGATGAAGAAGGAGAGGATACGCCAGTTGACAAGGTTACACTATATAACATAGTAGTTGTAGAAGGGGACGTCTCTAACCTCCACTCGAACCACAAGTGGGGTGGTGGGAGAAAGAGAGAAAGGGGCGCACAATAGGATAGTACGTTCGAATAAATTGAATTATTGAAAAGAAAGAGCAAGGCTCACCTTATTGAGTTGTGCTAAGGATAGGCACAACTGTATTGTAGATATGAATGGAGTAAAATCCCATTCCACAGGGCTGCAGCCGCAGGTGATATCTCTCCTGGAAAGGGGGTCCAATCCTCCAGAGAGTGCTTGTCGAGAAGAAAAGATGCTGCAATGGCGCAAATCCACTGGTGAAAACGGACATGAAACTTCGATCTGGATATTCCTTTTTTTTATTATTTAAAGAAAGTGCATAGCCATGTAAACAAAGCGTTTCTGGGACTAATAGTTCCCCTTCATCAGGTTCACACTATATAACATGGTATGGATAGAAATATAGGAATATCAGCAAACGTACATGCACAAACATGAGTATACTGCAAACAATGCCAAAGTCTGTTTGTCTAATTCGCTCCTTCACCTTTGAAGGTAAACAAGAGATTTGAAACTCTCCCTAACTTATGGAGATAAGATATCAGTCCCATTAGCAAGGAGCAAACTGAGGTTTAATTCTGGTTAAAGGTGACAGTCCCAGGAACTAAAACTGTGTAGGAGATTGGCAGGTAATCATCACACAGAGATAATGAGCGATTAGAGGCCGGAAAAGAGTGTGAAAGGGTTACAGGTGAGTGCAAACTCAAATAAAGCGCCCCTCCTCTCTCCCTACTGCCACTACTTGTTGTTTTTGAATAAGACCCTCAGTTTTGGGGTTTCATTGAGTTTTGTGTAGAAAAGGGTGGTGTAGATTCATTTTAAGTCAGTCTTTTGGAGAATTTACATTAAGTTTTACTAAAATCTATTTGGAAGATAGAAGATCTGTTCTGTAGGAAAGGATAAGAAGCAATTGCTTTGGTATAGACCACAAGTCTGACCCCTATTTATGGTGTCTTACAGTAGTTACACTATTGGGGCTTGTCTTTACTACACTAATGGCCCTTGAAACATAGTTTCTAAGGCTGAAAAAAGACATTTGTCCATCCAGTTGACCCTGTTATCCTACAAGTTGGTCCAGAGGAAGGCAAAAAACTCCATGAGGTAGAAGCCAATTTTCATCATTTTAGGGAATAGAAATCCTTCCCAACTCCATGCAGGCAATCAGTATAACTAACTCCATGAATCAACAACTTCTCCAGAATTCTAGTAGCTATAGCCTGTAATATTATTACACTCCAGAAATACATCCAGGCCCCTCTTGAACTCTTTTAGTGAATTCACCATCACCACCTCCTCAGGCAGAGAGTTCCATAGTCTCACTGCTCTTACCATAAAGAATCCTCTTCTATGTTTATGTAGAAACCTTCTTTCCTCCAGACGCAGAGGATGTCCCCTCGTCACAATATGAGGGTGCATATTGTTGTGAAAAATGTGCAGTCACACCAACAATTCGGCCAACCGGAAAAATACCAGGAACAATCATATAGCCTTTAGAAGTTTATACTGGACAGCTGCCCTGTGTGAAGAATCATGATAACCCAACTCATTAGCTTTCTTCTAAATAGGCAGATAATTTCTCAAGACCTTCTTTCAGTTTCTCATGAAGTTAATAGGTCTATACTAGTCTACAGAAACAATTCCATTTGTTATATTGGATGACAATGGAAAGTTGAATTGGCATATAAATCCACTAACTATATGTAAATCTCCACTGAGCCAGGATGACCTTAGTGTGTAGACTGCATGGGTTCCTTCCTGACCATCAAGTACCTATCATGATATGGCAATGATCTGTAGATATTCTTTTTGAAGTGATGCATATTTGTCTATATGCGTGGAGGGGAGCTTGGGTGTAGTTGTAGGTTGTTCCTCCGGGTAACAGTACCACTCCATTTGTCTAGAGTTGATAGTAGCAGTCGGAGGCTGGAGGGTACCAGTGAGGCTGCATGAGAACATTCCTGTACATTCCAGTGTGAAGGACATTACTGCCCTGGAATGATGTTTGTGAAAGGGCGATGCCAACGTTCACCCAGAGACTTCTGCTCTGTAACAATGTCATACATAGACTCTGAGAAATACCTATGAAAATACATCTTTTTTTATCAGGAGATGAAAGGCAGAATGTATACAGGGAGGGGAGGTTAGAACCAGATGATTCCCTGTTTTACGAATAAGCAGCTTAATGCATCTTGGCACCCAGAGCCTGCCTCAGAATGCCTCGGGCTCTCTGTGAGCAGAATAGCAATTTTATTACTTTGTCATTAAACCAATTTCACAGCAGTATTGTTTGTTAATGAGCAGCGGCAAACGAGCGGAGATGTCATACACTGCAATAGCAGCGAGATTTGTGTCCCAGGCTTGGAGCAGAAAAAATGGAAAAGGCCATAGTAATAAAAGTGGAAGAGAAAAAGAGAGAGAGCAAAAGAGAGGGGAAAATGCAGTTTAAGGTGGAAGGCGAAGTGTATAGGAAGCGGCGGATCTTGTGTTTATGAGGTAACTGTTCCTGTAAGGAATAAAGGTCTGTAAGGCATGCAGTTAAAGCGAGGCCCATAAAATTAAAACCAAATTAAAGTACAGCATGGGATTACTCAGCCTAGTTATAAGTGGAATCAACACAACCCTTTCACTGCCATTGGTTTGTATGTATCCAAGATCACAAAGGGTTAACGCTGCGGATTCATTAGCAACACATCTGACCTTTAAGTTACTAAAATATTATAGTTGTTTTAATATTTCATTGCTCTTCTCTGCTCCTATTGAACTGGTGAACTATCTTATTAGACTCAGACTGAATTTTAATAGGCCCCCCTTCACATTTACAGCCCACACATAAAGGGCGCCCCTCTGCAGAAATCACACAGGTATGGGTGGTGGGTCGTCCAGTGATCAGAGTGCCCTGTATGAGAACAGAAGAGCTGCCCACGTTACTGAAAACTCTGGCCTCTGTACAGCTTTCACATATTCTTTAATTCAAGGTTAAGACCCTGCAGAGAAACCACGGCCCCTGGGACATGGCACCATTGTCCAGCTGGTACTAAGCCAGACTAATCGATTCACTTTAACGCTTCCACCATTATTTAATGTGCTTTCTGGGTCTGCCCCCTACCATTTGAGCAGGACGTTAGGAAGTGCTGACCGCTATTCGGCCCTTTAACCCATTGTTAATACATTGCATTTACAGGTTATTATAATTGTCTCCCATTTATCCTGAGGATGAGATACTATTATAGTTGTACCCGTCCACACAGCAGGACACAAAATAAAGGATAATTCTGCTTTAGGCTTAAATAGTCCTGCAAAGTGAATTCTCATAGTCTAGGTTTAATAGTACCATCTAAATCTCGCCATATAGTTTTCATAGCGGTCAGCCGAATGCTTGTCTTGATTTTTAGACCTATTTGGGCTCCACAAGAGAAACTAACCTTGTATATAAAAATTCCATTAATTGATAGAAGATGTCTAATAAAAGGTCTACTAAATAAACTTAGGGTGGGCCACATTAAAGGGGTTCTCAGGGAATGATTCAAAATGGCCACCAGCAACCTGTCCTAAGATGTGAGTAGGACTGATTGGCAGCAGTTGCAGAGCTGCTTAGAGGAGTGGGGAACAGGGCGTCAATACACAGTACACTCTTCCCAATTACTATGGGCAAGTGACGGCTGATGTATTGCTGGAAGTTACGTTTGTGTAAAAAAGATAAAAGATTCTCTATAGAACAGTGGTTCATTCATCGTAACAAAAATTCAAACATGGCCCGATGATGACACTGTGCCACTGAAATCATTGTCTGTTGTTAATATCCATCCTAATGACATTCATTATAGTTGAAATCATCAATTTTTGTCACCTTAAAGAAGCATTTCCACAAACAATATCTTATTCTTTGGCTTGTCAAAATGGTATATGATATAGATTGTAGTGAAAGTAACCTTCTTACCGGTGACTGTATTTGTGAGTTATCCCCTCCCTTCTAGTCCTCAGCTGTGTCATGTGTAAAGTCAGAGTCAACACTCTGACTCTACAACAGACACAGAGTGTGGACAGGAAGTATGTTTCTCTATTCATTCTTATGACAGCCGGTCATGTCGGTCTCATAGGAATAAATAGAGAAACTGACTTCCTGTCCACACATAAGACACTATGTGAGTTATAGAGTCAGTGTCGGTCACATGACACATCTGAGCACCAGAAGGGAGGGGATAACTCACAAATACAGTCGCTAGTAAGAAGATTACCTTCACTACAATCATATCATGTACTTTTCTGTCAGAGCAGGGTGTAAAAATATTCGTAGGAGTGCTTCTTTAAGACAGAAAGAGTGGTGGTCAGGAGTGGTGAGCTCATTTCCATTGATAACCCGGCTAGCTATTGATTAAACACAATAATTTTTCCATTTGAAGTCTCAACAAAAGACAAGTTTTTGACGTGGGACATTTCCACCTAATGGGCAGATATTCTTTCTATAACCAATTGGATGCAGTGTCAATAGTGCTGGGATACAGTGCTGTCTTCTCTTTAGTGTAATGGTGAGGGAAAACACTAATATATAAGATAGAGGAGGATGAGAACTGTAGAGGAGCTTCAGGGAAACTATATTGGTGAACTTCATAGGCACTAAGCCTGCGAACGAAGGACGCTCACCCCTAGATCACAGAGATAAGTAACCCTTTTGAGAAGTTACAAGACCTTGGTGACTATAAGAATTCTCTTTACTAGTAGCACAAGTCTATATTGATTACGTGTAGTAATGGAAAAATATAAAAAATAGGATCTTGTGTAGCACATGAAGAGCTGGAATTTGTTTGAGGATAGTCTGTCCAGGTAAAGCCATCAGTGACCTGGCTGTAGCTTCTACACTCCCATATGTGCTGACATCCTGAACACACAGGTGTATTTATGCCCCAGGCATACTGGCCACAGTCCATTCCATTTACTAGAGCTGAATTAAACAGCAAGTAGTATGTTGAACAGAAAGGAAGAGAGCAAGCACAAGGGGGAAAACAGGAGCATCAAAGGATATGCCTGCGAGCTTTGTTAAGGCCAAGAAAAACCCTGTTTCAGTTGTCAGAGCTTGTTGATGTTGTAAAGAACGGTGCATTTTCCCTACCTCGCTCTTCCCTTCTCTCTGCAATATGTGGTTCTGCCTTAGGACAGAAAGTAAAACAGAACGGATGAACAGAGTTCCACTCCATAAATCAGCCGTTCTCCTATCCCAGATCAAAGCTCTGACATGCTCCCTTCCAGCCTACTTGTCCACTTCTGCAGCTTGATGGACAGGTAACATCTGGCCCAAAGATCTCTCCTAGAGACCTCGAAAATATCTTCCTCACAGCTAATCAGGGGTATAGAAAGCGGAGGACTTGCACTCACCTTCATCTCTTCAAAGCTTGCACTCTGTAATTGCTCCATTTCCATGGGCAGTTTTTTTTCCTCTTTTGCTTTGTCCATTAAAAGGAATGTGCCATGTCACTTCACCCAAATTTCTGTTTTTGGATGGTTTCCAAGATATTGAAAGGGACTATTTGGATAGATAGATAGAATTAAAATACAATTAAAGTCTTATTCAATTGTATGTACACAGTAGACAATTCAAATATTCAGCGTGAATTAAAGCAGTACCACTACCACTCATTTTGTCACCAGGACCCCCCTCTTTACATGATTATAGTACATTTTCTTTATAGATTTTTCTCTTGCTTGGTGACCAAGGGCAATATGTCAATACTTCAACACTTGCTCCAAAATAAGTTCCAGCCAGTCATTGTTTCAAGGCCCATCCATCAATCAGTGTTGCAGAGGGCCAGTTGTATGCAAATCAGATTGATATGCAAACTATCAGGAATGATGGAGCCAGGACTTGCTATCTTCTCCTCCACGGGTACGAATCTTATGCAAAACCCTCAATAAATGAAGCAACAAGAACCATCTGCCTCCCCAGAGCCACCTGGGAAGTGGCACCCAGGAGAAATTATAGAAATTGAAATCTAATGATACAGGTGCATAGATTACTCTCTCACTTGCCCTCAGATAATACTCTATTAACATAGCACAAATGACCATTTAGACAATACAAAAAAAATAAAATAAGACATGCTTGTCTTCAGAATTTCCCTTTCAATTCAATGGAGATATACTTCTTTACCATTGAGGGTTCTGCATCAATGCATTTACACTAGTTTTCTTGTGTAAATTGCATTAAAAAGTAGGGTTCAGAAAGACGTGGTAAAAGGGGCCTTCAACACTTCATGTTTGTCTTACATGGGGTCTGACAGATTCACTAAGGGAGATTTTCTATAAAGACATATTTACTAACTTTGTAGGCCCCATGTGCTTTACCTACTAGGTTTATGCTTCCCACATGTTGGGTATGTCCATAAATTAGCCTCTCATGATGGCTCTAAGACACCATACACATTCCATGTATCAGACTATTGTGGCCGACCTCTGCAGGAATTGTACATCTCAAACATCCAGTTGATTTTGGACCTGTTGGAAGAACCTTGGGTCATTTGCTATCTCATCCCGTTAAAGAGAAGTTGTATATTTCTTTCCTGGGACCATTTTAAGTCTATTCTTGTGAGCTCTTGAGGCTCAATTTTGTACAAACACAATGTATAGCAAAGATAGTGTGGTACAGTCAAATATGGAACACAAATGCCGATCGACATGAGAAAGAACCACCAGCATTACATTGGTCACATGAATCATCCATTTGTGTCTACTAGGTTTATGCTTCCTTGTAAACAAGATCCAGGCAAAAGGGGGAACACTCGGGTTCCTTGCTACGGTAACACGAGAGGTTTCATGATGCATTCTAAGCTGGCCCCATACTCAGGCACACATGGCGGAGGGCAATCAGTAGAGAGCTCCCAGTTTACTAAACATTTCTGTGTAGTATCCAAAGAAATGACCCCTGTTTGAACCTTCAACCCTCCATTTAATGACTTGTTTGAAGACAGGCTTGAGTGCCGAGCTGGAGGTGTGTTGGGGGTGGGGATCCATAATGGTTTGCAGGCCTCATAGGGTCTTTGTTGGTGGATGAAGGCAATCTTGCTACATATCTGTGCTTTCAGTGATGCTGATCTTAACTTCCAGTGCCAGCTTTATGGTACCTATGTTGGCAAGACATTCCCATTTATACATAAAAGTTAAAGCCTTAATGCTCTGTAATGATAAAGATATCTAAGTCCAAGTTCTGGTGTCCTCTCTCAGTCTCAAATATGGATTGCTCATTCATGTAGATTCGATTCTGTCCCACAATGACAGCTAAATGATCCATTACAGTCCTATCATTTATTGGTGTCATGAACACTCCAGGTACAGTAACAGTATGTGTGCCTTGGAAGGGCGGCCATGTTTTTAATCCATAGGAGGTGTGGAGTGTGGACTAAGGGGGTCTGCTTTATACTAGTAATTTTATTTGTTTAACTCAAAACACAGAGGATTAATGGCAACAATTACCAGTTAAGGTAACATGAAAAATTGCAGGCACTCATTCTGGGATTACTATCTAAATTAAATCCAGCCTTAACGGCCCAGTGACTTATAGCTCTGCATGTCCTTGTCAAATGGGGGACCATTACTACCTACTTTTAGGGAAAGGGCGGAGGGAAAATCCCCCATGCATTTAATACTAAACACATGTCAGAATACACACCCTGCTCCCCTCACACCCGTCTTGGTAAACAGAAATGGTGCATGCCAGCCCCCTGGGTCCAGGTTTATGCTCTGCCCTGGGCACCTTTAACCCTTCACTGTCTAACAGCTGATAAATCTGTCATTCTCTCCTTCCACACATTCCTAATAAACCCTTTTGTTTAGCAGTAGAACCCCAAAACCTTACTTCAGCTTTAGTCTTTGACTGTACAAACCTCAGTTTCTGTTAGGATTCTTCATCTAAGATGATGTTATGAAACAGGTCTAAATGAATTGTGCGTCAACCTTTTTATGTCGGCCTTGGATCTTTGCCAATCTCTGCAAGTTGCTCATGTGTTTGTATCACCTTCCATTTTCATGGATTCTTCTGCCTACAGTTCGGTACAGCAGGAGGTTGTCTGATGAGATTCTTAGAAGGAAGCCGGTAGGGCCAATAGGAGTAATCATTGAGAGCCGCTCAAAACCCTGGTGTCATCTCAAGAGGGTTTCCCTTGCTACTGCTCTTACAGTTCTTAACTTGGGACCCTTTTAACAGAATTGCAGCTACTAATGAAATATATATATATATACATAGAGCAACTGCTCTACATCTATTTGCTCTTCCTCTTTGTATAAATTTATACCACTTCTGCTCCTAACACTAATCTAAGTGTTATCTTTAATGTGAATCTAGAATAAACATAAGTCACACTTTCCTATAAATATAGAATACACAAACACTTGAAGGAGGGTTGCACAGACTTTAGCATTGCCGTAGAGTCAACTCCAACCCGAACACCATATGGAGTTAGTATGTTTATGTGTCAAATATATGTGGGTTTCCTCCCTATGAAATGGGCCATCTTCTGCTTCTTAGGGGAAGGCAATATGGAGTGTGTTGGCACCATGAGCCCCATCCAGAAAGAATCAGAAGATTAGCGTGCTAACCATTTGGAGCTACTGTTCCAGTACATTACTTCATTTTGGTCCAACTGCAATCTTTGACGTCTTTGAGCATTTTGTTAATTTCCAACATATAAACTGTTGGAAGTTAAAATTGCTTCTTAAATCACTACCTTAGTCCTTAAAGCACTGGCAGCATATACTTTGCCACAAGAGCCAGCAATTGCTCAAATAATTTTTACTGGCAATGCTGTCATGGTCATACATCAATATTTTAATATTCATTGCCAGCAAAATGTGCCAAGGTTATAAAACATTGTGTAGCTCAAGGCTACCAATCAACACCAGAAATCAACCCAAGTTGGCACTGACCTGTGTATGACCCCTAGCTTTAAAAGTTTGGGTCAGCAGGAGGTGGTGGGTATTGGGCAGTAGGGGAGGGGGGTCTTACTCCTGGAGCTCTACGGCTCTGTAAGGCTGGCAATAAAACATGAGACAGTTTAATGGATGTCTCTGCTGACCCCGCTGAAGCCACGTGAAAACAAAAAGCCTGGACCTCATTTAGGGTGGACTGGGTGGGGAGTGGGCTTATGCAGAGAGATCAGAAAGCATGGGGCTAGGGCTGCACATTGGAAAATCAGAAACATCTTTGCTGGGACCTCAAATACGCTGTTGTAGAAGAAACCTAAGAAACTGCAGGTTCTTATTGAGTTTCTTGATGTTTCAGGAGTGTTTAAAAAAAATCAAAAACACTCAATGTGCAGCACATTCACTTTCCTTAGGGGGCTCCTACTTTTTCTCTTACTCTTCGTTGTTCCATACTGCTGCTGATCCATGAAGAACTTCCAAATGCAGTCCATCGCCTTAGCATCTTGTAGTTTTCCATTGATTCTGCTTTGATGAACATTGTGACAATTTGTGCAAATTAAAAAAGACATCCTCTCCTGTGTTACAGGTTTATTAATGCTAGAAGACGAATAGTCCAGCCGATGATTGACCAGTCTAATCGAGCAGGTAAGGTGCCAAGTTCCTATCTCCCAGGTGACATTGAACGGGTTAAGCTCCTGTCAGAACCTTCCAGCAGTCAAAAGGTTTATGAAACAGAGAGGGGTTCAATGGGTAGTAAATAAAATGCCACAGCAAGACATTCTGTGAGACAGTAGAGACAAGAAGAGGGGGCAATCTTACCCGCTTTAAGTCTCAGCATCCCACCATAGGGAGCAGCTAATTGGTGCTAATTGGAGATTTCCAGCATGCTCTCAATTCAATTGCATCCCCTCCTCCTCACAGGCCGTTAATTGGTGCAAAGTACTGGGCCACTAAGAAGCAGTTTAACCCTTATCGTGCTGGAGCAGGTGATTTCGCCATGGAAGGGTTAAATTACTCATTGCCTCTGCCCAGTGCCATCTAACAGCTCTTGGCAGTATAAGGAAGTCTTTCCCATATGCAGCCTATTGTGTGCATTCATTGACTGTCTATTCACACACAACTGGCTGGAATTGTATTATACCATGGGCTTTATTTTTAGGTGTAGACCGAGAATGTGTGTGGGGCAATTGTAAAAGGGGGGTAATGTTCTTTTTGGAAGCAATTCTCCCATTATCAATGCCACAAACTCATTTAATGACCAGAGTTACAATGAAATTTGCAATGAATATACATGCAACTCTCATTTTGGAAAGGATTTTCCTTTCCTTCCAGTTGGTATTACTGCCCTTTCCTCATATCTGCATTCATAAACCTTAGAAACTTCTGTCCCTCAAGAAATCGGCTGAATGTGCATGTTATTTCATTGCTGGGAGGGGCTCGCTGCTGCCAGACACCACTGATGCCACACATATTGGGGAGGAAATCATCCAAAAATGTGAGAAAGCCAACCCTCTACTGGAGGTGTCTGCTGTGGCCCAACGACATTAGACAGTTGGCAGGCCATCCGCCAATGAAAACCTCATGTCCACGGACAGTGGTCAGAATGACTATAGTCATCTTTTTATATATATATATATATATATATATATATATATTTTATTCATTTATTTTTTAAACTAGTAATGACCATTGGTAGAAGACAAATACCACATGTAAGCCAACACATTCCCTAGGTTAAAGTCTTCATGCCCTCAGTTTAGTGCCCATTCATCATCACAAATAACGTGAGACAGACTTGTTGCTATGGACTTGCTGTGAAAGACTAGGGCCATTGGGCAGTGTCCTTAGCAACCTGGTACCAGTCCAACCATCCATGCCACTCCTATCTCAGAAGCTTTATTAAAATATTGTGTCACCAAAAAAATCACCACAGCTGAAGATGGGGAATATAAATGGTTTTGCCATTAGGTTACATGCATGTCTATCACATATTCACATAGACCTGTCAGTGTATTACACACACAAGGTCTTCATGTCATGCTTGTCATGTTTCTGTTGGTTTGAAGTATGTGTTTCAGTCCTAAAACTGGAACTTTTGCTGATATTTCGGTATGTCTTCTCTTCTTTCTCCTTCTCTGTGTCCACGTTTGACCACAATCAGGTTTTCTTCTTGATCCTTCAGTGAGCCAAGGAGCAGCATATAGTCCAGAGGGGCAGCCTATGGGAAGTTTTGTGTTGGACGGGCAGCAACATATGGGGATCCGACCTGCAGGTGAGATATGAGCTTTCTATTCATCTTGTTGATACGACTGGCTCACACTGGGATCCTCATCCATTGACTTAGGTAGCCCACAGGTTCTACACCTACGATAATCTACGTATATAAAATCTGTGTTCGAAACTCTGTCTCACATAAAATAAATTAGTGCTGCACATTTATGAAAACAAGTGCAGCCAAAAAGCCTTGGTATTGTCCATAGCCGCCAAACAGACCTCTGGTTCCTGCACAATAAAGTAGATCACTGAAATCTGATTAGTTGCTATTGCTTAAAGGGGTTCTCCACTTTGGAAAATCCCTTCATGGTACAGGTGTCAAAGCGTCCCCCTGCTGAGATCCCCACCATCAGCTGAAATCTGTAGTGAAAGGTGACAGTAAGGGCTGTGTTACCCCTGCAGATGAGCATTACAATCGCCTGCTCGTCAGCGGAGGAGACCTCTGCTATTACATGCAGCCATCTCCTCCACAGTATAGGGAGAAGCGATCGCTAATGCCATCACTTGTCTCATGCCCTTTGTTTGCCCTCAGTTTAGTGCTTGTTTGCTTGTTCATCAGGTAACTAGTGGCACTATTACATAGGCAGATCATCATTCCTGATGATCTGTGCAACCCTCTGCAGGTCAAATACAGCCCGAAATGTTCAATTTCCCTGCAGCGCCCCCACAGGAAACATTAAACAATGCACCCACTGCCCATTTAAGTCAAGGTGTTGTCTGTGTAACGTAGGACAGGACTGGTCCTGAGAGACAATTTGGACAAGATATCAGGATCCTGAACATCGGATCTATAAACTCAGAATTTCCTACCACTCAGTATGGAAGAGAATTTTCTAACCTGGAAAATTGTCCACTCGCATGTCTTCTTCTATGGAATTGCAATGCCTGTTATTGGCAATACTGACTTTACTTTTCATAAATTAGGACTTCTATGTTATGTGCTGTGATTGTGAAAAGTGTGGAGGGTGAGGGCAATATGTGAATAGATACATATCTGCATTCCCTGTGTATCTATGTGTATATATTGCTTATGTTGGCTAATGGCATGAGCAAAAACTAGCGAGGTGAGAAATGATGAAGAAAATGATTAAAACTGGAGACCTAGCAACAGATTCCTGTGTAATGCCTATATCTATCTATATGTATCTCTGATTGTATAGCGCCCCCTAAAGCCTTTCACTAACTTCCTCATTGACATTCAATTTGCACCTTTTTATTATATACAATAGACTTATTTCACCCATGATTTACATGAACGCAGAATATGAAGCTATATTTTTTATGGTTTCCCTGTTATTATGTTACCCATTGCAACCAGTAATTGCTTCATTGTCTGACCTGACACTTGAAAATGGCCAGTAAGTTCAGGTGACAACTCAGATTTTTTATTTTTTTGCATCAGTTTTAAAAACAAGGCTCATCTATAAAAAAATATTGAAGACGTAGAATAATCTCACTCCCCAATATAGATCATGTATATTACTGATCAGTTCAGATTTATATTAGATTCTCCGAAACGTTACTGTAATACCTGTGAGTATAACGTCTTGTTCTGTTTCTCCTCTAGGACCTATGAGTGGGATGGGAATGAATATGGGCATGGATGGACAGTGGCACTATATGTAACCAAGAAATTGCAGAGCAATCACAAACAAGGGGAAGTAAGTATCCTAAGGATGATGAGCCTAATAGTCACATAATACAGCAATGAATTTTAGACCACACATTCTAAGGCATCATGCACACAGCGGTGTCTATATTTCTGTCCTCAACATATTGATAGATTCCGTGTGCATTCCAGATTTTTCTAACTCCCATTACTAGAAAGGACTATTCTCGTCTGCAATGTGGACGAGAATAGGACATGTTCTAAAATTTGCAGAAAGCCCACACGGATCCACAAAAAATACGGAAGTGTGCATGTCCCCATAGAAGTGAATCAGTCAATGTGCTACCCAAATTTCTCGCACACGGATGAGAAATACGGTCGTGTGCACAAGCCCCAAGGTATAGGTATGGCTGCAGCAACATATTTACCAGGACATTCCTTGCAGTGAATCCTCAGTGTTTTCAAACTTTCCTTCTAAGGGCTCATGCACACAAACATATTTTATTTCCGTCTTTTTGCGGAACCATTCATTTTAATGGGTCCGCAAAGAAAAAAAACAAAGTTACTCTGTGTGCATTCTGTTTCCGTTTGTCCGTATGCCTGTTCTGCAAAATAATAGAGCATGTCCTATTATTGTCCGCATTACGGACAAGGATAGGACTGTTCTATTAGGGGCCAGCTGAACATACGGTCGTGTACAATGAGCCCTAAGACAAATGTTGCTATAAGGGTATGTCCACACGTAGCTGATTTGTGGGTGGAAACATGTCGTATCACATGAGGAGCAGAGTGGATGAGATTTTACAAATCTCATCCACCCGCTGTGGGAACAAAATGTGGAAATTGACGTACGGTTTGGATTTACACCACACATTTTTGCTGTGGGTTTTCTTGTACGTGCGGATGTTACCTACGGATAAATCAGCAGACATCAGATTTGTTCTGCAACATGGGCATGGGTATCCTCCAATCACAATCAGAAATCTCTGCAGAAAATCTGCCCTTACCTCTGTAGTCTCTAGGGCAGTCCAGCTGTTGTGCAACTATAATTCCCAGCATGCTCCATTCAGTTTGATGAGAGTTCTTAGAAGAGCAGTGCAAGGACGCATGCTGGGAGTTGCAGTTTCACAACTGGAGTGCCTACCCCTGCTCTAGGGGATTATGAGAGTAGGCATGTACATACAGTACAGACCAAAAGTTTGGACACACCTTCTCATTCAAAGAGTTTTCTTTATTTTCATGACTATGAAAATTGTAGATTCACACTGAAGGCATCAAAACTATGAATTAACACATGTGGAATTATATACATAACAAATAAGTGTGAAACAACTGAAAATATGTCATATTCTAGGTTCTTCAAAGTAGCCACCTTTTGCTTTGATTACTGCTTTGCACACTCTTGGCATTCTCTTGATGAGCTTCAAGAGGTAGTCCCCTGAAATGGTTTTCACTTCACAGGTGTGCCCTGTCAGGTTTAATAAGTGGGATTTCTTGCCTTATAAATGGGGTTGGGACCATCAGTTGCGTTGAGGAGAAGTCAGGTGGATACACAGCTGATAGTCCTACTGAATAGACTGTTAGAATTTGTATTATGGCAAGAAAAAAGCAGCTAAGTAAAGAAAAACGAGTGGCCATCGTTACTTTAAGAAATGAAGGTCAGTCAGTCAGCCGAAAAATTGGGAAAACTTTGAAAGTAAGGGCTATTTGACCATGAAGGAAAGTGATGGGGTGCTGCGCCAGATGACCTGGCCTCCACAGTCACCGGACCTGAACCCAATCGAGATGGTTTGGGGTGAGCTGGACCGTAGAGTGAAGGCAAAAGGGCCAACAAGTGCTAAGCATCTCTGGGAACTCCTTCAAGACTGTTGGAAGACCATTTCAGGGGACTACCTCTTGAAGCTCATCAAGAGAATGCCAAGAGTGTGCAAAGCAGTAATCAAAGCAAAAGGTGGCTACTTTGAAGAACCTAGAATATGACATATTTTCAGTTGTTTCACACTTGTTTGTTATGTATATAATTCCACATGTGTTAATTCATAGTTTTGATGCCTTCATAGTCATGAAAATAAAGAAAACTCTTTGAATGAGAAGGTGTGTCCAAACTTTTGGTCTGTACTGTATCCTTCCTCTTTAAGGAGTATCCATGTGCCATAGTATGTAGTGAATTGGATGCTGTTCGTACCAGCAGTCACTATGTCCTACCTTGAGCTCTAGAGCTGACCTTGATCCATCAGCCATGAACCCAGAATGCTAAAAGAGCAAAGTGGTTTCTACGTATTAATCAGCCAGTGCCGTATCTGCCTCATTACTGTACACCTGGAGGGTTGTCCTGTCTTTGTCCCAGTGTCCTCTCTGTACCTGCATCCTGAAGGTGACACTTCTTCCAGGGCATTAAATTCCTTCTGTGAAATTAAACGTGTTTGAGATTAAAACCAGGAGATGTTGGGGCTAGTGAAATTGTCCTCTGAGTGATATAAATCTGTTAGCCTTGGATGGATGCCCAAATGATCCCATATGCAGAGACGAGGAGTAGACTCTCGGTCAGGATGCTTTGCTGGGGAGATCCTTCCATTTTTATCATTCTTTTTTTTTACATGTTGCTCCTTCCTACCAATTGTTCTACACAGAACGAGGGTAGCAGTCAATAAATTTAAAGAGAGACACATTTAGGAGCAAGTGAATATGAAGCAATGGATTTTTCACTGAGGGCTGAATGACTGCACTTGGATTAAGAAATCCATTAGACTTTAAAGCTTCAAGTGTTTTTGACGTATTAAAAAAAAAAATGTGTGCGGCTGCCAGTTTCATCCCCTTGGCTGAAGGCAGCAGAGCAGACAGAATTGCATATAACATTGAAACTTCTTTGTTTAATGAGGCCGAATATAGGAAGACGTACCTTGATTAAATCATTCTGTATATGTAAATAGGGGCCAGCATTTCATAGCCCATCTCAAGGGGCTGCCGTGACATCCACTGATGGAGCCAATTTTCCTATTTCTTCCTCCTTTTTACAAATGCAGTCAGGAAACAGAAAGCAATGTACCCTATAACGGCCATAGAGAAAACATTTTCTCAGCTTGGATAATTCTTAATATAGGCCATATAATTTCTAGCCTATTTAATTACATAACATATTTTATGCTTCATGACCAATTACATTAATAGCTTAATACAGAAGAATATTATCCTCTCTTGATTTGATTATGCAGCCACACAATATGGTATATTTGGTACTTAATTATCATCATCCATTGAGTAGGCTGCCGGGCTAGAACAAACACAGGGCCAATGATGCAGCCGGGATATTGTGTTTAGATGGCTCCAGCACTTATGTTAATAAAAAGGCTGCATGTCTGCTGCCTCGCCATCCTCATATTACAACTGTACGGAAACATCTGCTGGACGTCTCCACTGCAGGTGCCTGAGGTTAAATGGAGTCAAGTGTTGTGGCCCCCTTGGGTGGCATGAGAAATACATGGTCCACTCATTGCACACAGATGCCACCCTAGCCTGCCCTGTACCATCACTGCACAATGGTCTATATCACCGATACACTTCTAGCCTCTGAGTCTTGACCAGCTCACACGTATCTACTGCATGCTAAACTATACCATTATATGCAACGTATCACATGACAGAAGTAACATAATCATGAATACACTGGATGTATAAAATAAAGGAGTGGGTTGAGACTGTTGTGAGCTAGGACTAGTGATCTCATCATGATGGCATCACCAGCTGACAACAATGCACTCTGTTTGCAGTTTCAATAAGTGGTCCATCATGGGCTTCATCTTCTGCATCTAGTTGAAGTGGCCTCTAGGACCATAGAGCTGATCAGCCCAACCATGCATTGGTTCTATCTCATATCCAGTACCAGTTTAAAGCTAGATACAGGCTTCCAGATAGTTTAGCCAATCTAACAGTTAATGGACATCAGGGACATAGTTACACAGGGTGGAGGGGTGGTTGTAGGACCTCTGACCCCATAGGAAGGTCCTGTTGCAGATTTTACACTGAGGCCACACAGTTACAACTCTGATGGAAGCTGCATTTACACAGCCCGATTGTGGAAGCTGCATTTACACAGCCCGACTGTCAGACAGATTATTCGGGAACCAACGTTCCCAATAAACTGCTTGGCTAAAGGTGCCACAGATCACTCGATGAATGCGAAAAACACAATAAGCAATAGTTTCTAACCAGCCGAAAGGTGGATATTCTCCACAATCTCACTTACTTATCAATTACTGACCAATAATTATCTATATTGGGCAGTGTAAATAACTAGTAAAATTTGGGGGACAGATTTAGGGACAGATTTCCAAGAGAAAAATGCCGAGAATATATTAATATTGGTGCATGTTTGTCGTCTAAGGGTGAAATTCGGTGAAATTGATTTTTTGCTATGCTATTGATATATGTAGGAAGGTCACTATGATCTGTGATTTTCGACCACCGCTGATATCCATAGCAAAAGGGCTCACTAGAGGATGTTAACCCCTTTGTAGTGCTTAGAATTTTTTGATGGTGAAAATCTGATCCATTACTCCAAGCAGACTTCTGTCCAAAACAACAGGAGTTTGCTTACGATGTTGTGTTAGACTTCCCGCAAGAGAAATCTCTGAACAGTGCTAAAGCGGTGTGAGCTCTTCCTAGAGGTCTTTCATTCTGGAGATCAGTGGTACAAGCTCTCAGACTTCACCAAGGTGATTGTCTCACAATCTTACATATATCTTTGAAATATATAAAATTCTGTATTTCCTCTCTAAGACTAAATGGACAGATAGATATAAGACCTTCTACATCCTTACAGTTCTGAAAAAATTAAAGCCTCAGAGCCAAGACACTTGGACAGTCCAAGTAATGCCATAAATCCTGTAAGTCCTGCAAATTTTAGAAAATGTTTCAATACATACATGTAAGGTCATAGAGCCATGGTGGCTCAGTGGTTAGCACTGGTGTCCTGCAGAGCTGGGGTCCTAGATTCCCATCCGACAAGGACAACATCTGCATGGAGATTGTGTGGGTTTCCTCCGGGTACTCTGGTTTCCTCCCACGATCTAAAACATACTGATAGGGAACTAATGTGAGCTCCACTGGGGACAGCAAATGATGACAATGTCTGTACAGCGCTGCAGAATATGTCAGTGCCATATAAGTGAGTAAAGTACAAAAATATGTAGGTTCTGATTTTGTGAAAGTAAAAGTCGCCACGTTTGATAAATTCTATATTATCTGTAGAAACTCATTCGGTGATAGATCTGCTAAAAAATTAATTAATGGACAGGAATGTAAAAGTTGTCTATTTATTGCACACATTTATATTGGATTTCCCCCTAATAACCCACGATTTCTGTGTTTTCCAGGTCTGCAGTACATGCCAGGGGACTGTCTTTCTCAGGGTGGTCCTATGAGTATCAGTTTGGTACAACCAGCTCACACTTTTCCCCAGTTGGCATCACACCCTTCCTCAAGACATGGACCACCGGTGTCCTACATCTACCATCAGCCATCATGACACAAGGAGAATTGCTGTCTTAGGGATGGCCATGTCTGCACAACCACCACCACCACCCCCCCATAACCCCAAACAACTCCAACTCTTGGAGTCTCATCCTGTCCAGGAAGCCCATCACTTATAAGGAACCTCAAGGGAAAAGATAATATTTTAAGACTTTTGAACTTTGGTCAGTTTTAAAATTCCAGACAGCTGTGATTTTTTTAACTTTTGTCAATTTTTTTTTTCACCGACAACAAAGGACCAATGAAACAAGACATAAATGTGAAGTCATGGGTTCACTTTAATGCCCATTAAAAAAAAAGTCCCCTCTGGAAGCAGAAAGACTCAGAGATATAACTACTGTAGGATAAATCATAGGAACTAAGTTAACTTGTACATTTCTGTTGATTTAAATAGTTTTAGACGAGACAAAAAGAGATATCCTTGTTTTTTCCACACTATGTGTGTTGTTCCCAAATGAATGACTTGGCTCAGCCAGAACCCCCTCCCCCTGTCCATGGAAAGCTACAGATTATTTTTACCTGTGACCAGCGAAGAACAAGGCCAAGACCTGGACTAGAACCACGGTGGTGACAAATGTCTGTGCTCCTGTCCCTCAGCACTACAGGACTATATGGATTGGGGCAGAGACACAGACATGACATGGACAAATGGACACCAACCTAGATGTGGACATATGGAGAAAGGTTGGGGGGGGTCTTCCTACAATCTGGTCTTTGCACCAAATGACAGACTGAACTTAATTGTAAACTCAAAGATTGAAGCGTGAGTGGGCGTACAGCAGTGAGTGAGCGAGTGAGTGTGAGAATGAGTGAGACGATGAGCCCGAGTGACTGAGAGGAAGGAAGACAATACTGTAACAAAATTTGTTCAAAGTTCGTTCTATTAATGTTTCATGTTATATATTCTATGTGTTACCTCAATTGAAAAAAAAAGAATGTTCTCCTAGTAAAACCTGCTGTGGGATTGGTATTGTATGTCCATGGATAATTTCTTTCTCAGCACGTGTTCCTCATTAGAGAAAAATGCTGTTACCTTTAAGCTTTGTCAAATTTACATTAAAATACTTGTATGAGGACTGTGAGTTTATGTTTAAAGAAAAAAGGTGTTACAAAAAAAATGCGGTAATAAATATTTCATTTTGAATTTTTTCTGGGGTTCCTGTGTGGACTTAGTTTTGTGTTACATGATGTCACCTAAAAATAACCCCCTAACATAATCTATAAAACATACATGTTACCAAGCTACATGATATATCACATGATGGATATATATATATAACACAGAATAAACAGAACAATATTACCTACATTTCACAGAATAAACAAACCCATACACAGAACACCCCATTTATCCCTCCAAACAATTATTTATTTATTCTATTTTCATTCTTTTTAATGAAGCTTCGCTCATAATAAATCATTCGATTTTTCTTTTTATTTATTTTTTCGTTTTAACTACTTTTAGAATTAATTGTTTAAATATAATTTTTTATAATTTCCTTTTAAATTGTTTTTATAACTTTATTTTGATTTATTTTATTTTTTTCAATCACAAGTCATAAATCATTATTTTGTTTTGCTGGGGAAATGATAGTTCGGGAGGTGGTGTGGGGGGGGGGGGGTTGCCATCTTTGGTTTGTTTTCTTAAGAATCTTGTACTGTTATGGATAGGAATAAGATCTATGACTGTATGGACTTGGTAACTGTATTGTATGTTTCTAGTAATTTATCCTTTGAAAAAACACACATCACTGTTATTTTTAATGAATTTCTTACGTTTTCAAATATTAACATCACGGAATGAGACCTAAACCTCTTGTGACCTAGTCCTAGTTCTCATTAAACGAATATTCCGTGCGGCTTCCACGTCGGCTTGGGAAGAAGAAGAAATTAGATGTGTCCCTATCAAATGAAACGAAGCTAATAAGGAGCGAGGTCCGGTAAGTGCCCCTGCTGCGGCATTTCTAGCTGATGTGTTACCGGAGGCGGTAATGTCGGGGCCGGCCGGCAGTGAAAGGGTTAATGAAGGGGGGGGGGGAGCAGCTGTTCTTTTAGGGGGGGGAGGGGGGGTCTAGTGATGGGACATGTAAAGAATTTCGCACAATCTACAGAATTCTCCGCAAATGTTACCGCGTCCGGATGATGGCGACCAGAGCCGCGAATTCGTTAGTACATAGAGGAGGGGGAGGGGGTTCTCGGTACAAGAAGGAGGCGAGATCTAGAACTGTTCTAAGTGATCAGGATACAGACACCAGCTGTAGTCATACAGGCGCAGAAATGGCGCAATCTGCTTGACCCCGGAGACATGGAGAGCCCTGCTGCTGCTGCTGCTGGAGCTCTGGAAGGCGATTTTCATATTAATAGTTTGGGTGTAGAGGAGAAGGAGGTGCAGCCGGCTCCTGACAGGGATGATGGATGAGCCTGCTCTCTCCTCATTTCCCTGCCTCCCTCCAGCGCCGCACTCACTGCAGCCTCCGAGCAGGGGGGGGACAAACACCCTCTGGCCTCCACCATCGATTTCTAAATCATTAGGAATCAATTACTGCTCTCAATATTTCTTATTTTGCTTAAATAAAATATTCAGATGATGGAAAAGGCTGGAGATGGGGAGAGGCTCTTACTGGAAATGATCTCCCTGCTCAGGGTGGTGGTGGTGGTGGTAACCTTCAGCCTGTTCCTGGAGATCCAGGAATCACATACCAGGAATAGTCCTGCAACTAATGGCCTCACATTCCTAGCACCTACCCCCAGCACCCTGCCCAAATCTATCTGTATACACCCCAGCACCCTGCCCAAATCTGTCTGTATACACCCCAGCACCCTGCCCAAATCTATCTGTATACACCCCAGCACCCTGCCCAAATCTGTCTATATACACCCCAGCACCCTGCCCAAATCTGTCTGTATACACCCCAGCACCCTGCCCAAATCTGTCTATATACACCCCAGCACCCTGCCCAAATCTGTCTATATACACCCCAGCACCCTGCCCAAATCTGTCTATATACACCTCAGCACCCTGCCCAAATCTGTCTATATACACCCCAGCACCCTGCCCAAATCTGTCTATATACACCCCAGCACCCTGCCCAAATCTGTCTGTATACACCCCAGCACCCTGCCCAAATCTGTCTATATACACCCCAGCACCCTGCCCAAATCTATCTATATACACCCCAGCACCCTGCCCAAATCTATCTATATACACCCCAGCACCCTGCCCAAATCTGTCTATATACACCTCAGCACCCTGCCCAAATCTGTCTATATACACCCCAGCACCCTGCCCAAATCTGTCCATATACACCCCAGCACCCTGCCCAAATCTGTCTATATACACCCCAGCACCCTGCCCAAATCTGTCTGTATACACCCCAGCACCCTGCCCAAATCTGTCTATATACACCCCAGCACCCTGCCCAAATCTGTCTATATACACCCCAGCACCCTGCCCAAATCTATCTATATACACCCCAGCACCCTGCCCAAATCTGTCTATATACACCTCAGCACCCTGCCCAAATCTGTCTATATACACCCCAGCACCCTGCCCAAATCTGTCTATATACACCCCAGCACCCTGCCCAAATCTGTCTATATACACCCCAGCACCCTGCCCAAATCTGTCTATATACACCCCAGCACCCTGCCCAAATCTGTCTATATACACCTCAGCACCCTGCCCAAATCTATCTATATACACCCCAGCACCCTGCCCAAATCTGTCTATATACACCCCAGCACCCTGCCCAAATCTATCTATATACACCCCAGCACCCTGCCCAAATATATCTATATACACCCCAGCACCCTGCCCAAATCTATCTATATACACCCCAGCACCCTGCCCAAATCTGTCTATATACACCCCAGCACCCTGCCCAAATATATCTATATACACCCCAGCACCCTGCCCAAATCTGTCTATATACACCCCAGTACCCTGCCCAAATCTATCTATATACACCCCAGCACCCTGCCCAAATCTGTCTATATACACCCCAGCACCCTGCCCAAATCTGTCTATATACACCCCAGCACCCTGCCCAAATATATCTATATACACCCCAGCACCCTGCCCAAATCTGTCTATATACACCCCAGTACCCTGCCCAAATCTATCTATATACACCCCAGCACCCTGCCCAAATCTGTCTATATACACCCCAGCACCCTGCCCAAATCTATCTATATACACCCAGCACCCTGCCCAAATCTATCTGTATACACCCCAGCACCCTGCCCAAATCCGTCTATATACACCTCAGCACCCTGCCCAAATCTATCTATATACACCCAGCACCCTGCCCAAATCTATCTGTATACACCCCAGCACCCTGCCCAAATCCGTCTATATACACCTCAGCACCCTGCCCATATCTATCTATATACACCCCAGCACCCTGCCCAAATCTGTCTATATACACCCCAGCACCCTGCCCAAATCTATCTATATACACCCCAGCACCCTGCCCAAATCTGTCTATATACACCCCAGCACCCTGCCCAAATCCGTCTATATACACCTCAGCACCCTGCCCAAATCTATCTATATACACCCAGCACCCTGCCCAAATCTATCTGTATACACCCCAGCACCCTGCCCAAATCTGTCTATATACACCCCAGCACCCTGCCCAAATCTATCTATATACACCCCAGCACCCTGCCCAAATCTGTCTATATACACCCCAGCACCCTGCCCAAATCTATCTATATACACCCAGCACCCTGCCCAAATCTATCTGTATACACCCCAGCACCCTGCCCAAATCCGTCTATATACACCTCAGCACCCTGCCCAAATCTGTCTATATACACCCCAGCACCCTGCCCAAATCTATCTATATACACCCAGCACCCTGCCCAAATCCGTCTATATACACCCCAGCACCCTGCCCAAATCTATCTGTATACACCCCAGCACCCTGCCCAAATCTATCTATATACACCCCAGCACCCTGCCCAAATCTGTCTATATACACCCAGCACCCTGCCCAACTCTATCTATATACACCCCAGCACCCTGCCCAAATCTATCTATATACACCCAGCACCCTGCCCAACTCTATCTATATACACCCAGCACCCTGCCCAAATCTATCTGTATACACCCCAGCACCCTGCCCAAATCCGTCTATATACACCTCAGCACCCTGCCCAACTCTATCTATATACACCCAGCACCCTGCCCAAATCTATCTATATACACCCCAGCACCCTGCCCAAATCTATCTATATACACCCCAGCACCCTGCCCAAATCTGTCTATATACACCCCAGCACCCTGCCCAAATCTATCTATATACACCCCAGCACCCTGCCCAAATCTATCTATATACACCCAGCACCCTGCCCAACTCTATCTATATACACCCAGCACCCTGCCCAAATCTATCTGTATACATCCCAGCACCCTGCCCAAATCCGTCTATATACACCTCAGCACCCTGCCCAACTCTATCTATATACACCCAGCACCCTGCCCAAATCTATCTATATACACCCCAGCACCCTGCCCAAATCTATCTATATACACCCCAGCACCCTGCCCAAATCTGTCTATATACACCCCAGCACCCTGCCCAAATCTATCTATATACACCCCAGCACCCTGCCCAAATCTGTCTATATACACCCCAGCACCCTGCCCAAATCTATCTATATACACCCAGCACCCTGCCCAAATCTATCTGTATACACCCCAGCACCCTGCCCAAATCTGTCTATATACACCCCAGCACCCTGCCCAAATCTATCTGTATACACCCCAGCACCCTGCCCAAATCTGTCTATATACACCCCAGCACCCTGCCCAAATCTGTCTATATACACCCAGCACCCTGCCCAACTCTATCTATATACACCCCAGCACCCTGCCCAAATCTATCTATATACACCCAGCACCCTGCCCAACTCTATCTATATACACCCCAGCACCCTGCCCAAATCTATCTATATACACCCAGCACCCTGCCCAAATCTGTCTATATACACCCCAGCACCCTGCCCAAATCTATCTATATACACCCCAGCACCCTGCCCAAATCTATCTGTATACACCCCAGCACCCTGCCCAAATCCGTCTATATACACCTCAGCACCCTGCCCAAATCTATCTATATACACCCCAGCACCCTGCCCAAATCTATCTATATACACCCAGCACCCTGCCCAAATCTATCTGTATACACCCCAGCACCCTGCCCAAATCCGTCTATATACACCTCAGCACCCTGCCCAACTCTATCTATATACACCCAGCACCCTGCCCAAATCTGTCTATATACACCCCAGCACCCTGCCCAAATCTATCTATATACACCCCAGCACCCTGCCCAAATCTGTCTATATACACCCCAGCACCCTGCCCAAATCTATCTATATACACCCCAGCACCCTGCCCAAATCTGTCTATATACACCCCAGCACCCTGCCCAAATCTGTCTATATACACCCAGCACCCTGCCCAAATCTATCTGTATACACCCCAGCACCCTGCCCAAATCCGTCTATATACACCTCAGCACCCTGCCCAAATCTGTCTATATACACCCCAGCACCCTGCCCAAATCTGTCTATATACACCCAGCACCCTGCCCAACTCTATCTATATACACCCCAGCACCCTGCCCAAATCTATCTATATACACCCAGCACCCTGCCCAACTCTATCTATATACACCCCAGCACCCTGCCCAAATCTATCTATATACACCCAGCACCCTGCCCAAATCTGTCTATATACACCCCAGCACCCTGCCCAAATCTATCTATATACACCCCAGCACCCTGCCCAAATCTATCTGTATACACCCCAGCACCCTGCCCAAATCCGTCTATATACACCTCAGCACCCTGCCCAAATCTATCTATATACACCCCAGCACCCTGCCCAAATCTATCTGTATACACCCCAGCACCCTGCCCAAATCCGTCTATATACACCTCAGCACCCTGCCCAACTCTATCTATATACACCCAGCACCCTGCCCAAATCTATCTGTATACACCCCAGCACCCTGCCCAAATCCGTCTATATACACCTCAGCACCCTGCCCAAATCTATCTATATACACCCCAGCACCCTGCCCAAATCTATCTATATACACCCAGCACCCTGCCCAAATCTATCTATATACACCTCAGCACCCTGCCCAAATCTGTCTATATACACCCCAGCACCCTGCCCAAATCTATCTATATACACCCCAGCACCCTGCCCAAATCTATCTCATAGCTAGCTCATATCTATGTATCTACCCCTAGCACTCCCATCCCTGTCCATATCTATCTATCTATTATCTATCTATCTATCTATCTATCTATCTATCTATCTATCTCTCTCCTATCTATCTATCTATCTATCTATCTATCTATCTATCTATCTATCTATTATCTATCTATCTATCTATCTTCTATCTATCTATCTATCTATCTATCTATCTATCTATCTCTCTCCTATCTATCTATCTATCTATCTATCTATCTATCTATCTATCTATCTATCTATCTATCTATCTATCTATCTATCTATCTATCTATCTACACCCCAGCACCATCCATTCCTGAATTTCCTGGACAAAATAAATAAATACATTATATATATATATGTGTGTGTGTGGCAGTTGGCTGGGCTCTGGTGCATGACCTGCCTTGGTTAACCCCTCCCCTCCCAGTGGCTGGTTTCTATGGTCACCCCGAGTTGGGTGGGTGGGAGGGTCAGTGTTGGGTGCCCGGGAGAGAACTGCTCAGCCAGGATCATTTATCAATGTCACCCACATAATGCTCCTCTCTCCAGCTTGCTATTGATGGGGATAATTGCATTAGCCAAGACTGACTGATCAATGCAGAAAACACACTCAACAAAACTTCTTCACTGGGCCATGAAGCCGGGGCCCCCTGTGCCCCCCAAATGTAAAGGGGCGAAAGAAAAGGGGCTTCTGCCATTGAGAGGAGGACGAGGCCACCGCACTGTCGGCGCCATTCTCATGGAGAATAAAGAAACTAGTCTCCTATCTCCCCCCATGGTGTCACATCACATTTCTAGTATTTAGCTTTCTGCTGAATGTGAGGTTTATTCCTTGTTTGTTTCTATTCCATACAAAACAGTGACTTACTGTAACCCTGTGTGGTGCTGTATGCTACTACCTACCTACCCCAGAGATGGGATACTACCTACTGCAGGCTCACACCTAGAAGACTGGTATGTGACCGAAATGTAGCCCCATCTCCTACTGCAACAGCACCCCAAGGTCCCCTGTACTGGTCTCTGTATCATAGAGGTGGAAATTAGGAGAAGGATAGACAGTGAGCAGAGGATAATAATAATATGTATATAGCGCCACCATATTCCGCAGCGCTTTACAAGTTCATATACAAAACAAAAATAACCGGATAATATGCAACTGAAACACTAGGAGTCAGGGCCCTGCTCGCAAGAGCTTACAATCTATGAGGAGTTGGGGGTGACACATAAGATAGATAGATAGATAGATAGATAGATAGATAGATAATAGATAGATAATTGATAAATAGATAGATAGATAGATAGATAGATAGATAGATAGATGATAGATAGATAATAGATAGATAAATAGATAGATAATAGATAGATAGATGATAAATAATAGATAATACATAGATAGATAGATAATAGATAGATAGACAGATGATAGATAGATAAATAGATAGATAGATAGATAATATAGATAGATAGATGATAGATAGATAGATAGATAGATAGATAGATAGATAGATAGATAGATAGAGGTTGGGTAGATAGATAGATAGATAGATAGATAGATAGATAGATAGATGATAGATAGATAGATAGATAGAGAGATAATAGATAGATAGATAGATAGATAAATAGATAGATAGATAGATAGATAATATAGATATATAGATAGATAGATAGATAGATAGATAGATAGATAGATAATAGATAGATAGATAGATAGATAGATGATAGATAGATGATAGATAGATAGATAGATAGATAGATGATAGAGAGATGATAGATAGATGATAGATAGATAGATGATAGATAGATAGATGATAGATAGATGATAGAGAGATAATACATAGATAGATAGATAGATAGATAGATAGATAGATAGATGATAGATAGATGATAGATAGATAGATAGATAGAGAGATAATAGATAGATAGATAGATAGATAGATAGATAGATAGATAGATAGATAGATAGATAGATAATATAGATATATAGATAGATAGATAGATAGATAGATAGATAGATAGATAGATAGATAGATAGATAGATAGATAGATAGATAGATAGATAGATAGATAATATAGATAGATAGATAGATAGATAGATAGATAGATAGATAGATAGATAGATAGATAGATAGATAGATAAATAGATAGATAGATAGATAGATAGATAATATAGATATATAGATAGATAGATAGATAGATAGATAGATAGATAGATAGATAGATAGATAGATAGATAGATAGATAGATAGATAAGATAGATAGATAGATAGATAGATAGATAGATAGATAGATAATAGATAGATAATAGATAGATAGATAGATGATAGATAGATAGATAGATAGATAGATAGATAGATAGATAGATGATAGATAGATGATAGATAGATAGATAGGTGATAGATAGATAGATAGATAGATAGATAGATAGATAGATAGATGATAGATAGATGATAGATAGATAATACATAGATAGATAGATAGATAGATAGATAGATAGATAGATAGATAGATAATAGATAATAGATAGATAGATAGATGATAGATAGATAGATAGATAGATAGATAGATAGATAGATAGATAGATAGATAGATAGATGATAGATAGATGATAGATAGATAGATAGGTGATAGATAGATAGATAGATAGATAGATAGATAGATAGATAGATAGATAGATAGATGATAGATAGATGATAGATAGATAATACATAGATAGATAGATAGATAGATAGATAGATAGATAGATAGATAGATAGATGATAGATAGATGATAGATAGATAATACATAGATAGAAAGTTTGGTCAGACTACAGTTCTGCAGCAGAAACCCGTCTGTCTTCTCTTAGGTGTAGGGGGACGCGAGGGGTTAACTCCGGTCCCTGGATGAGGGGCGCGCTGAGTAATAACTAGCAGGCTCTTGGTGAGGGCTTTTTCTGCCCGATTGCCTTTGTGAATTAGAGACAATTCCTTCACACTCCAGTAATGTTCTGCAGCTAGAAGATGACTGACACTTCCACACACTCTCTCCCTGCCTGACACCTAATAATGGGGCAGGGGTCCCAATTAGCCAGCCAGGCCTAATATTTACATGTATGATAATCCGGGGTGCTGCAGATCTACACCCCATATAGAAATAACCCAGAGACCGGGAGACCGGCTCCTCTCTCTCCTCCTCATCTCCACATCCTTTATCTGCAATCAGCTCCAAGGTTTAATTAGGAGTCCTCAGACTGAGCGGATCATTCCTTATTAGCTTCTAGTCACTAAATGCACCACCCGATGCCTAGGTCAGGGCTGGCAGAGGGATGATGAGAGTAGCAGGCTGCCTCTATTAACCTTTTCACTAGCAGAAGAGCGGACATCTCATACTATGGGTAGGAGCTCATCTGGCCATAGAGAAGCCCTCTAAATGGGTAAAGTGAGTTCTGCTTTTTTCAATGATAATTGGTAGCGTCCGTAGTAGTCGCGCCATCGGTCCGGATACTTGATGTATGGTCGGTTTTGTACTGGTAAAGCCTCATTCACGCATCAGTGTTTGGTCAGTGATTTCCATCAGTGATTGTGAGCCCAAACCAGGATTGGAGGCTCCACAGACATGAGATATAAGGGAAAGATCCGCACCTGTTCTGTGTTTAGAGCCGCACCTGGTTATGGCTCAAAATCACTGATGGAAATCACTGACCAAACACTGACGTGTGAATGAGGCTTTATCCATATGGGGCAATAAACATGTGCACATCACAAGGAAAATCTTTCATAAAATGGGACATGTCTATCCAGGAGCTGCTATCCAGTGAGACTTGTGATGGCAATAGTTCTCCATGCATAGAGATAAGCTGGCAGTGCCCGCTCCTTGCTCCAGTGTCATTTGGTTCAACCAATCGGTGGCAGCACAGCTGTCGGACGCGATTGATTGGAAATGATTGGAAAATTCTGGCAATATGTAGGGTGGCCAGACGTCCAGTTTTAGGCCGGACAGTCCGGTTTTCTGGCTCCCTGTCCTCCATCCGGTGCAGTGCCTGGACGGACACAGGGATGTCCACCCTTTCAGTAGCTCACACTCGGACAGCAGCACTGCGCTGTCTGAGTGTGAGCGGCAGCATCTGGCTGAGGGGGAGAGAAGCGCCCTGGGCTGCCCCCAGCTCACCTTCCGATCTGAAAGTTCTACCCTCTCCTCCTTCGTGTTTTTTCCGGCCAGTGGTGGGGGCGTGGCTTCACATGGTTTGGAGGCGTGGTTTTGTGCATTGTGGGCGTGGTTGGTGAGGTCCGGCTTTCTAGGGTGAAACCAGTGGCCACCCTAGCAATCTGCCATCAATGTCTGTCCTGAGACAACCCGTTTAGACTGGTTTTCCATATATCTGGTCAGCCATGGTGGTTCTCCTCTGGTGCGGTGTAGAACTGGCAAAAGATAAATGATGCCAAAAATCATCCGATAGGTTCCTGGTATCCGATATATGTGGATGTCTCCCTGCCCTGGCACCTAAAGGGTCATCATAAATGTGGCTCAGGCATAAATAAACTGACCAGACACAACTGCTATGTGTGAACCCAGCCTTAAAGGGGTTATCCCAGGATTAATGTAAAAAACATAAAACATCTACATAATGTAGTACATGACATCTCTAACAAAGCTAGGACCAGCCCTGTACCTCACATGGGTCCAGAGATTTCCAAAGTCATAGGCTAGGGCTCAGGCTCGGACTGGCCCACAGGGGAATCCCCCGGTGGGCCCCTAGTCTCCCACCCCCTGCACAAGATTTACTGCACTACATACATGTATTCAATGTACAGCACCTCAACCAGCCCATGTTCATATAAAAGATTATTTATTATATTTGAATGTATCTGTACGGTGGGCCCCCAAAATAAATTTTACTGGTGGGCCCTAGGTATTCCAGTCCGACACTGCTAGGGCTACAAGGCGACATGCAAGCGTGCAGCTACACAGCGACACGTGTCGCACAACATTTTTTATAATGAGAGTCAATGGGGTCGCACTGTGACACGCGAGTGCGACGCAAAATCCACACAAAAAGACGGCTTGGATGAAGTTTTATGCGACTGTTGCATCGCAGTCGCAGCGTGTTGCATGTCGCAGTGCAGCACCATTGACTCTCATTATAAAAATGCTGTGTGAATTTTCAGCCACATGTGGTTGTGCAGCCCTAGGCTTACTTCCAGCTGTACGCTCAGGGGTGTGTCCTTTCTGCTGCAGCTAGAAGCAGTCAAGGAATGACGCTGAGCATGTGCTTCTGTCTCAGTGAGAAGGACAGAGAGATTAGTAAAAGAGCAAACAGCAGGTGGCGCTATACAGATAGAATGACTCGGTAGTAGGGATGAGCGAACTGTCTGGAAGTTCGGGTATATGCTGAACTGCATTATGGGTTTCGTTGTCACGGACCATGATGCAATTCCAGGACGGAATACCTTCAGAGGTCCATGGCCAGCCTAGCAGACCCGTCCGGTCTCCGTTATGCAGGAGTCCTCTAAAAACGTCCCTGAAAACCTCGGACTGGATTGTGCCATCTATCACCAAAGGCCTAAAGGTCATGAATGATTAGTGTTTACGGTCATGCCATGAGCGCCATCTTTGCTTCATTAACCAGGGCTATTCAATTAGAAGAGTTCCAATCATTCCAATACTAGCAGAAAGTTCAGAAGCCACAGGTTGCCTGCCGCAGCTCCGAGGTATTACTTTGTCACAATGTCTCACCCCAAGTCATAGTGATGTACACAGGAGCAGGGCTGGCACCGGGTATGACAGGTCCTTAGCCCAATGGGACAATGTCAGCTCCTCCGCATCAGCCATAGTTCACACTTACTATAAGAAGCTGCCTGACTGTAAAATGGAAAGAAATATTACTGCATAACAGCTCAGTGCACCCCTGTGTTATTATGTGGATCACTCCTGAACCTCAGCGCACCCCTGTGTTATTATGTGGATCACTCCTGAACCTCAGCGCACCCCTGTTATTATGTGGATCACTCCGGAACCTCAGTACACCCCTGTGTTATTATGTGGATCACTCCGGAACCTCAGTGCACCCCTGCGTTATTATGTGGATCACTCCTGAACCTCAGCGCACCCCTGTTATTATGTGGATCACTCCAGAACCTCAGTGCACCCCTGTGTTATTATGTGGATCACTCCTGAACCTCAGCGCACCCCTGTGTTATTATGTGGATCACTCCTGAACCTCAGCGCACCCCTGTTATTATGTGGATCACTCCGGAACCTCAGTACACCCCTGTGTTATGTGGATCACTCCTGAACCTCAGTGCACCCCTGTGTTATGTGGATCACTCCTGAACCTCAGCGCACCCCTGTGTTATTATGTGGATCACTCCTGAACCTCAGCGCACCCCTGTGTTATTATGTGGATCACTCCTGAACCTCAGTGCACCCCTGTGTTATTATGTGGATCACTCCTGAACCTCAGCGCACCCCTGTGTTATTATGTGGATCACTCCTGAAGCTCAGTACACCCCTGTGTTATTATGTGGATCACTCCTGAACCTCAGTGCACCCCTGTTATTATGTGGATCACTCCTGAAGCTCAGTGCACCCCTGTGTTATGTGGATCACTCCTGAACCTCAGTGCACCCCTGTTATTATGTGGATCACTCCTGAACCTCAGTGCACCCCTGTGTTATTATGTGGATCACTCCTGAACCTCAGCGCACCCCTGTGTTATTATGTGGATCACTCCTGAACCTCAGCGCACCCCTGTGTTATTATGTGGATCACTCCTGAAGCTCAGCGCACCCCTGTGTTATTATGTGGATCACTCCTGAACCTCAGCGCACCCCTGTGTTATTATGTGGATCACTCCTGAACCTCAGCGCACCCCTGTGTTATTATGTGGATCAATCCTAAACCTCAGTACACCCCTGTGTTATTATGTGGATCACTCCTGAAGCTCAGTGCACCCCTGTGTTATTATGTGGATCACTCCTGAACCTCAGTGCATCCCTGTGTTATTATGTGGATCACTCCTGAACCTCAGCGCACCCCTGTGTTATTATGTGGATCACTCCTGAACCTCAGCGCACCCCTGTGTTATTATGTGGATCACTCCTGAAGCTCAGTGCACCCCTGTGTTATTATGTGGATCAATCCGGAACCTCAGTACACCCCTGTGTTATTATGTGGATCACTCCTGAAGCTCAGTGCACCCCTGTGTTATTATGTGGATCACTCCTTTACGTCAGTGCAGCCCTGTGTTATTATGTGGATCACTCCTGAACCTCAGCGCACCCCTGTGTTATTATGTGGATCACTCCTGAAGCTCAGCGCACCCCTATGTTATTATGTGGATCACTCCTGAAGCTCAGTGCACCCCTGTGTTATTATGTGGATCACTCCTGAAGCTCAGTACACCCCTGTGTTATTATGTGGATCACTCCTGAACCTCAGTGCACCCCTGTTATTATGTGGATCACTCCTGAAGCTCAGTGCACCCCTGTGTTATGTGGATCACTCCTGAACCTCAGTGCACCCCTGTTATTATGTGGATCACTCCTGAACCTCAGTGCACCCCTGTGTTATTATGTGGATCACTCCTGAACCTCAGCGCACCCCTGTGTTATTATGTGGATCACTCCTGAACCTCAGCGCACCCCTGTGTTATTATGTGGATCACTCCTGAAGCTCAGCGCACCCCTGTGTTATTATGTGGATCACTCCTGAACCTCAGCGCACCCCTGTGTTATTATGTGGATCACTCCTGAACCTCAGCGCACCCCTGTGTTATTATGTGGATCAATCCTAAACCTCAGTACACCCCTGTGTTATTATGTGGATCACTCCTGAAGCTCAGTGCACCCCTGTGTTATTATGTGGATCACTCCTGAACCTCAGTGCATCCCTGTGTTATTATGTGGATCACTCCTGAACCTCAGCGCACCCCTGTGTTATTATGTGGATCACTCCTGAACCTCAGCGCACCCCTGTGTTATTATGTGGATCACTCCTGAAGCTCAGTGCACCCCTGTGTTATTATGTGGATCAATCCGGAACCTCAGTACACCCCTGTGTTATTATGTGGATCACTCCTGAAGCTCAGTGCACCCCTGTGTTATTATGTGGATCACTCCTTTACGTCAGTGCAGCCCTGTGTTATTATGTGGATCACTCCTGAACCTCAGCGCACCCCTGTGTTATTATGTGGATCACTCCTGAAGCTCAGCGCACCCCTATGTTATTATGTGGATCACTCCTGAAGCTCAGTGCACCCATTTTTTATGATTTGGATCACTCCTGAAGCTCAGTTCACCCCTGCTTTATTATGTGGATTACTCCTGAAGCTCAGTGCACCCCTGCTTTATTACTGGGATCGCTCCTGAAGCTCAGTGCACCCCTGCTATATTATGTGGATTATTCCTGAAGCTCAGTGCACCCCTGCTTTATTATGTGGATTACTCCTGAAGATCATTGCACCCCTGCTATATTACTGGGATCGCTCCTGCTGGTAAAGGGTGAGATCTTCCTAATTGAAGTGAATTAGTGAACTGCTGCTCACCAAGGGCAGGTCACACAGGGACACTGCTGTGAGAGGCGACCACCGATCACCCTTCTATTCCCAATACAAAAGAATCAGCTAAAAACACAAAATAATATTTATAGCACATTCAGCTACATGATAATTACTGGGGACCTTGTGACCAAGATGAAGAAAGGACTGAGATGACTCCACATTGTGCCTGTACTTGTCCTTGAAAGAGGATAATGAGGGCCCTGCATTGTACCTGCACCAGCATCATGTCTAGTATGCCCACCTGCCAGCAGAGGAGGCAGGCGCGGGCCCTGCCATACATTTAGGGCCACATTACCTTCCTATCCAGTGTTTGGTCTCTGAATGAGCCATTGGGAAAGCGCTGCGCTCGCCAGACACAACCTCCGAGCGCCCCCTGCCGGCCGCGTGCAGTACTGGTCGCCAGCGGCTGCAGTCTTCTCTGTCTTTTCACCAGAGGGAGTTTGTACAACTTCCTCCCAGAACTCAACATCTAAAGCAAACAAATAGGATGCAAATAAAAATAACGCATCCACTGGCGGCTCCAGGAGACGCAGAGGGAGGAGGGCTCCCCCAGGATGTCACCGTGCAGCCCACCCTAATGCGGTGATCCTCATGCCCCTTCATCCAAGTGCAGACTGCCCCTGTGCCTCACTGGCCGTGTCCCCATGTACTGGGCACCACAGCATCCCCAGGACCCCTCTGTGTCAGTCCCCATCCGCCTGATCATTTACCATCCCTGCAGGCATCAAGGGGTTAACCGCGGTGCCAGTCAGTGTGCGGCCGCCATGCCCGTCTTCTCTGCCATAGAGATCAGGTGCAACCATGTGCAGTGAGAGCCCAGGTAATGGGGTGGGACAGAGGAATAATAGCACGAGTTATACACTGGAATAATAATAATAATGAGAGGAGTAGTAGTAATAATAATAATGAGTTATACACTGGAATAATAATAATAATAATAATGAGAGTAGTAGTAGTAATAATAATAATAATAATAGCATGAGTTATACACTGGAATAATAACAATAGTAGTAGTAGTAGTAATAATAATACTAATAAAATGAATAATAATAGTAATAATAATAATAGTATGAATTATACACTAGAATAATAATAATAGTAGAAATAATAATACTAATAAAATGAATAATAGTAATAAAAATAATAAAAATAATAGTATGAATTATACACTGTAATAAAAATACTAATAATAGTAATAATAATAATAATAATAATAACAGTAGTAATAATAAAAAATAATAGTAATAATATTAATAATAATAATAATAATAATAGTAATAATAAAAAAATTATAGTAATAATATTAATAATAATAGTATGAGTTATACACTGGAATAATAACAACAAAAATAATAAAATGAATAATAATAATAATGATGATAATACTAGCAGTAATAATAATAATATAATAAAATGAATAATGGTCTCAGTGCAGGTTTACATTGGAATTAGATTAATAATGAAAAAATAAAATGAATAATAATAATAACAACATGAATAATAGTATGACTGCAGTTATACACTAGATTAATAGAAATTGTAATATTGATAACATGAATTACAGTGTGTGAGAGGATACAGTGCAATAATAATTATATCATTAATAATAAAATGATTAATAGTATGATGGGGATTATAGACTGGAATTATAATAATAATAATAATAATAATAATGATGATAAAATACATGAGATTATGAATGGGGATTATAGACTGGAATAAATAGTACAGACTTGGAGAAGAAGAGAAGATAGTGGAGGAAACCGGAGAAATCCTAAGCAGCTGATGATCAGCATTCTAATGATGGGAGTGCTGGTGGGACTACTGCCCCGACCATCCATCATCTGTGACAACATGCGGCTATTATTATTATTCAGTAAATGGAGTAAATTCGGTGAGATTATTACTTCTTTATTACCGGATTATTTTATAGATTATACTCCGGACCTCTCCCTGTTTATTTCGCAGATTCGGAGGAAAATACACAGAAAAGAATTCCCATAGAAACAGAAGGGAAAGAAATGAGCCCCGACAGCAGCATCCATCACACTGCACGGCCCGGGATGTAGCAGAGCTGAGAGGGTCACATTCATTACTGATTGTCTGTATGTAAATATACACACACTATGTGCACTATATAAATATATATTATATATCTGTGTGTGTGTTTAATGTATAATCACAATACAATGCAGCACTTAATAGTGTGACAGATCCATGTATACAGCTATATACAGAAGATAATACAGGGTGCGATGTGTGATAGTGCAGGGGTCATAGATCTGTATACTGTGAAGTGTACGGCACAGCGGTATATACCAGGGATATGGACAACCAGTACAGAGTAGGGGGATATATATCTACATGATACATACACATGTCTGACGTATATATATATACTTCAGTATGTCACCCTGTACCTAGATGGATGGATGGACAGAGATAGATATGAGAGAGAGAGATATGAGATAGATAGATAGATAGATAATAGTTAGATAATAGATAGATAATAGTTAGATAATAGATAGATAAATAGATAAACAGACAGATAGATAATAGACAGATAGATGATAGATAGATATGAGATACATAAACAGACAGATAGATGGATAGATATGATTTGTATTAGATTGTAAGCTCCTTAGACCAGTCTGTAGTTTATCCTTCCCAGCTACTTGCACTTCTGTCAGTATAGGAGGCAGGGAGATGTGGGCTGCTTAACCCTATACTTCCTGGCCTGGCACATAAGGGATAGCTGGCAGCAGTTTAATTGTACCCTCTGCCCTACCTCAACAGGGGAGGTACATGGGTGCAGCCTGGCTTACCCCTCAGCACCCTATAACCATTTACATGCCAAACTACTGCAAGGGAAACATCTAATGAGAAGCCCTCTGGATGTCCAGTGCTCCCAGGTCTTCCCATCTTTAGGACCACCACTTACAGGTGCCCTGCACAGGGTGGCCCCTCACCCATCTCCTCTGCAATGATGCTGCCATGTGAATGTGGCTTCTGAGCAATTTTACAATAATCCTAATGAATAGGAATCTGCTTCACTTGTCCTGGACATGGTCCGCCCTTCAAGACCTATCTTGATTGTTCCTGGCAGTTACTACAATAAGTACCTGGGGTAATGGAAATGCAGAATATTAACAATTATTTTCTATTGGAAAAACTGTATGTTGGTGCTGTGGGAAATATCAGTGCTCTTGGTGGTCACATGTATAAATCTATGGGCAGCTTAACCCCTTGAGGAAGGACCAAGGCAATTTTGGTGACAGTGTTTTCCTTTTTTTGTCTCCACTTTCCAAGAACCATAGTTTTTCCCTCTCTCTGACATAGACATCTGAAGGCCTGTTTTTGTAGGGATAAGTTGTATTTTTTAAATGACATTGCAAGAGTAAAAAAATATATATTTGTGGGGTAGAATAGGAGAAAAAAACGGTTCTGCCGCTGTCTTGGGGGTTTACTTTTATTCTGCAAGTCAGTATGCTTACCATGATTACAAATGTACATGTTTTTTTTTAATGTTTCACTATTTTTAAATAATGAAAAACATTTTAAAAATGAATTTGATTGGCCTATTCTGACACCCAAATGTTTTATTTTATTTTACTATAAATGTCGCTGTATGCGGGCTTGTCATTTGCAGGGCGAGCTGTAACCTCTATTGGTATAATTTGGGTACACTCTACTTTTTGATAATTTTTTTATTCTATTTTATTTGGAGAAGTGAGGTGACCAAAAATGGGAAAAGTTTAAAGGGCTTCTCCGGGAATTAAGAAAATGAAAATACTTAAATATTACTTTATTATAAATATATTTCCAAATACCTTTCATTATTTATAATGGCTGGTTTTATCTGGGGAACAATCATCAGGGGAAATAAAATGGCCGCTGTCCTATTAGTTCACACAAAACCTGTCCTGATCACACATGAGGACAAGTTAAGCCTCATTCACACGTCCGTGTCTGTGTTTAAATCCATGAGCAGGTGGTCAGTGATGCATCCCTGAAGCTGTCTGTGTGTTGGGTCCGTGTGTCCGTTTTTTGCTGTCCGTGTTGCATTCGTGTTTCACGGACACTGAACAGCTGAAAAATAATTTTCAAAGCATCTCTTCTTAATGATCTGTGAAATGCGGATGCAACACGGATGGCAGCCGTGTTGCATCCATGGTTTTCACAGACCCATAGACTATAATGGGTGTGATGGATCCGTGAACAAAATAAAGCATGCATGCGTGCTAAAAACACGGACCCACGGACCGTGCTAAAACACTGATGTGTGAATAAACACATTAAAATGAATGGGGACGTGTGCTGTCCGTGGAGAACACGTACAGCACATGTCCGTGAAATACTAACATATGAATGAGGCTTTACTTTACAACACTGAGGTAAAGAGCTGCCTCATCCTCCTACTTCTCTCTACTTGTCAGGGATTAAGATCCTGAATACAGATGACAAGAACTTTAGCTGAATTTCTGGGGAATTTAGTTCATGAGGAGACATGAAGTACATAGAGGACGGACAGGACAGACTGTATGGAGACTGCATACAAGTGCTGCTGCTCATCAGCCACACGTCACCCTCCTCTCATGTCTCCTCATCATCTCTATTCCCACAGAGATTCACCTGTATTCAGGATAATGATTCTTGACAAGCAGAGCAGAGAGGAGGATGAGGCAGCACTATGGCCAGTGTTAACATGGTTATAAGTGAAAATAATACCGTAACTTCCTTAATACAGAATGCTTACTAAAATGTGGATTGAGGGGTTAAAAAAATAAAAAAAATTAACTCACCTTAATCGATTGATTGTGTAGCTGGCATCGTCTTCTTGCTTCTTCTTTCAGGACCTACAAAAGGACCTTTGATGACCTAATCGCGCTCACCAGCGACATCAGCGCAGGTCATGCTAAATGAAGATAGAAATCCAAGCCACATTTTAGTAAGCATTCTGTATTAAGAATGCTATTATTTTCCCTTATAACCATGCACTCGCGCGGAAAAAACTGAACATCGGAACTCAATAGCAGTCAAAACTGACTGCAATTGCGTGCCTACTTGTGCGGTTTTCCTGCAATGCACACGCGACGCATCCGGAGCAAATCCAGGACACCCGTGCGAAAGAGGCCTTACAGTGTAAGGCCTCATGCACACGACCGTTGTTCTGGTCCGCATCCGAGCCACAGTATTTGCGGCTCAGATGCGGACCCATTCACTTCAATGGGGCCGCAAAAAGATGAGGACAGCACTCCATGTGCTGTCCGCATCCGTTGCTCTGTTCCGCACTCCATGTGCTGTCCGCATCCGTTGCTCTGTTCCGTGGCCCCACAAAAAAAACATAACATATCCTATTCTTGTCTGTTTTGTGGACAAGAATATGCATTTCCACAATAGGCCGCCTGTTCCGTTCTGAAAATTGAGGAAGGCACACGGGCGGCTTCCGTGTTTTGAGAATACACAATTTGTGGACCGCAAAAAACGGAACGGTCATGTGCATGAGGCCTAAGGCACTGACAGTTCAAAACAGTACAATACAGATGTACAGGGAGTGCAGAATTATTAGGCAAGTTGTATTTTTGAGGATTAATTTTATTATTGAACAACAACCATGTTCTCAATGAACCCAGAAAACTCATTAATATCAAAGCTGAATATTTTTGGAAGTAGTTTTTAGTTTGTTTTTAGTTTTAGCTATTTTAGGGGGATAGCTGTGTGTGCAGGTGACTATTACTGTGCATAATTATTAGGCAACTTAACAAAAAACAAATATATACCCATTTCAATTATTTATTTTTACCAGTGAAACCAATATAACATCTCAACATTCACAAATATACATTTCTGACATTCAAAAACAAAACAAAAACAAATCAGTGACCAATATAGCCACCTTTCTTTGCAAGGACACTCAAAAGCCTGCCATCCATGGATTCTGTCAGTGTTTTGATCTGTTCACCATCAACATTGCGTGCAGCAGCAACCACAGCCTCCCAGACACTGTTCAGAGAGGTGTACTGTTTTCCCTCCTTGTAAATCTCACATTTGATGATGGACCACAGGTTCTCAATGGGGTTCAGATCAGGTGAACAAGGAGGCCATGTCATTAGATTTTCTTCTTTTATACCCTTTCTTGCCAGCCACGCTGTGGAGTACTTGGACGCGTGTGATGGAGCATTGTCCTGCATGAAAATCATGTTTTTCTTGAAGGATGCAGACTTCTTCCTGTACCACTGCTTGAAGAAGGTGTCTTCCAGAAACTGGCAGTAGGACTGGGAGTTGAGCTTGACTCCATCCTCAACCCGAAAAGGCCCCACAAGCTCATCTTTGATGATACCAGCCCAAACCAGTACTCCACCTCCACCTTGCTGGCGTCTGAGTCGGACTGGAGCTCTCTGCCCTTTACCAATCCAGCCACGGGCCCATCCATCTGGCCCATCAAGACTCACTCTCATTTCATCAGTCCATAAAACCTTAGAAAAATCAGTCTTGAGATATTTCTTGGGCCAGTCTTGACGTTTCAGCTTGTGTGTCTTGTTCAGTGGTGGTCGTCTTTCAGCCTTTCTTACCTTGGCCATGTCTCTGAGTATTGCACACCTTGTGCTTTTGGGCACTCCAGTGATGTTGCAGCTCTGAAATATGGCCAAACTGGTGGCAAGTGGCATCTTGGCAGCTGCACGCTTGACTTTTCTCAGTTCATGGGCAGTTATTTTGCGCCTTGGTTTTTCCACACGCTTCTTGCGACCCTGTTGACTATTTTGAATGAAACGCTTGATTGTTCGATGATCACGCTTCAGAAGCTTTGCAATTTTAAGAGTGCTGCATCCCTCTGCAAGATATCTCACTATTTTTGACTTTTCTGAGCCTGTCAAGTCCTTCTTTTGACCCATTTTGCCAAAGGAAAGGAAGTTGCCTAATAATTATGCACACCTAATATAGGGTGTTGATGTCATTAGACCACACCCCTTCTCATTACAGAGATGCACATCACCTAATATGCTTAATTGGTAGTAGGCTTTCGAGCCTATACAGCTTGGAGTAAGACAACATGCATAAAGAGGATGATGTGGTCAAAATACTCATTTGCCTAATAATTCTGCACGTAGTGTATTGTGCTATATTGAAACAGGGATCAGACCCTGAAATGTTGAAGTCCCATAGTGGGCCAAAAATAAAAAATTATAAAAGTGAAATAAAAGTGTTTTCAACAATAAAAACATTGAAGTTTCAATAAAAAAAAAGAGACATAAAATTGTAAAAAATAGAAAAATAAAATAAAAAACACACATCGCCGCGCCTGTAACAACCTTCTCTATAAAAATATCCCATGACCCACCCCGTCCAGTCAACACTGTAAGAAAAAAAACTGTGCTAAAAAAAAGCCATTTTTGGTCACCTTTTATCACAAAAACTGTAATACCAAGCGATAAAAAAGTCATATGTACCCAAAAATAATACCAATTAAACCATCATCTCATCCCACAAAAAATGAGTCCATAGAACTTCATGTTCTATATTCTGCATTTTTCATGCAACGCTGGCCCCATAGAAATGAATGGGGATGTGTGAAAATCGCAAGCATCCGCGAGCAAGTGCAGATGCAATGTGATTTTCACCCATGGTTGCTAGGAGATGATGTTAGTAGATTGATAAAAGTCAATTTACTGTATTATTTCCCCCTATAAGGCTCCATTCACACGTCCGCAAAATGGGTCCGCATCCTTTCCGCAATTCTGCGGAATGGGTGCGGACCCATTCATTCTCTATGGGGACGGAATGGATGCGGACAGCACACAGTGTGCTGTCTGCAGCCGCAATTGCGGAGCGCAGCCCCGATTTTGGGTCCACAGCTCCGCAAAAAGATAGAGCATGTCCTATTCTTGTCCGCAGCTTGCGGACAAGAATAGGCATTTCTATGGGGGTGTCGGGCTGGTGTGTTGCGGACCCGCAATTTGCGGGTCCGCAACACACCACGGATGTGTGAATGCAGCCTAACATGGTTATAAAGGAAAATAATAGCATTCTTAATACAGAATGCTTACTAAAATGTGGCTTGAGGGGTTAAAAAATAAAAATAATTAACTCACCTCATCCTGTTGTTCGCGCAGCCGGCATGGTCTTCTTTCTTCATGTTCCAGGACCTGCAAAAGGACCTTTGATGACGTAATCAATCTTCATTCAGCAGGACCTGCGCTGACGTCACCACGCTCACCACATTGTCATAAAAGGTCTTTTCGCAGGTCCTGAAAGAAGAAGCAAGAAGACGATGCCGGCTGCGCGATCAAGTGGATGAGGTGAGTACATTTTTTTTATTTTTTAACCCCTCAAGCCACATTTTAGTAAGCATTCTGTATTACAAATGCTATTATTTTCCTTTATAACCATGTTATAAGGGAAAATAATAAAAAACTACAGAACACCTAACACAAACCCGAACTTCAGTGAAGAAGTCCCAGTTTGGGTCTGGGTACCACATTTAGTTTTTTATCACGCGCATGCAAAACGCATTGCACCCGTGCAATAAAAACTGAACATCGGAACGCAATTCCAGTCGAAACTGACTGCAACTGCGTGCTTACTTGTGCGGTTTTCCCGCAATGCACACGTGACGCATCCAGAGCAAATCCGGGACGCCCGTGTGAAAGAGACCTAAAGGTGATAAATGGCAAGGTCCTTAAGGTGTTAATACTAAAAATATTTTTTTTTCTTTTTCTTCGCCATATTCTGACTCCCATAACTTTTTTATAGTTGTCTATGGAGCTGTGTGAGGACTCATTTTTTTGCAGGGGTATCTGTAGTTTTTATTTATTCCATTTTGGGGTGTTGGACTTTTTGATCACTTTTTATTAAATTTTTGAAGCGACAAAAAATAGCAAATCGACCATTTAGATTTTTTTCCTGTTATGCCATTACCTATGGGATAAATATTTTTATATTTTATTAGTACGGGCATTTTTGGAAGTGGCGGTTCCTATGATGATTATTTTTGTTTTAATTTAGTTTTTTTTTACTTTTTTAGGCCTCCAAATGGACTCTAACATGAAATTTGCCTGACATTTATATTCACAAATGGATTTTTATCCATTGCTGAATACAAAGCTCAGTACGTTCCAATACAGAGCTGTCACCTGCAGCCCTGCTTTGGTATATACCGGTAATGGGCCTATAAGTCCTGTCCAGGCTCTAAGAATGCCATCCCCGAAATCAGCCTTCCGTGTGCTTACTTTTTTTTACCTTTCAGATGCTGTGGTCACATTTGACCACAGCATCTGAGGGGTTAAATGTCTGCTATTGGTGTTATCGATGTTGCAGATAGCCACAGCTGTCTGCTGTGTGAAACAGCAGGCACCCAGCGGCTATGGCGCTCACTCCACTCCGAAGCAGGTGCTATCTTTAAACATCCGACAACCGCCATACATTACAGTGGATGTCAGGAAGGGGTTAACATTCAATGCAATGCATTGGTACGATGGAAAAAAAGGTGGAACTGGAAAAATTGCACTTCATTTTTACGGCATTCACTGTGTGGTAAAAAATAGTACATTATTTTTATTCTAAGGGTCACTGATACATTTATATAGTTTATGTTTAAAAAAATTAAAAAAACTTTGAAAAATTAAGTTTGTTTGCATCGCCATATTATGATAATATTCTTACATTTCCGCCTGTGTGAGGGACATTTTTGTGTGTGTTGAGCTGTACCATTTTGGCAAATGTATGAATTTTTTAATTCTTTTTTAATTGGGAGGTGGGGGAGAAAATGGTAATTTTCAGTATTTTTTTCTGCGATGGTACATCATAAATAATTTTATATTTAATAATATGGGCAATTTTAGATGCGGCAATACCAATTATGTTTTTTGTGTATTTATTTTTTTATGTAAAATTGGCAAGATTTGAATTTTTAATTCTTTATTGTCATATTTAAAAAAAATCTTTATCATTTTAATTTTGAGTCCACTAGGTGTAGTGAACATGCGATAATTAGATCAGTTTACAAGAGTTTGCAATAGTTTATTGTTGTGGTCTTTGACAAAATTACTGTGGAATACTTACTAAAGTAAACCATAGTGACATGGTTATAAGGGAAAATAATAGCATTCTGAATACAGAAGGCATAGTACAATAAGGGCTGGAGGGGTTAAAAAAATAAAATAAAATTTAACTCACCTTAATCCACTTGTTTGCGCAGCTGGCATCTCTTCTGTCTTGTTCTGTGAGGAATAGGACCTTTGATGACGTCACTGCGCTCATCACATGGTCCATCACATGATCTTTTATCATGGTGATGGATCATGTGACGGACCATGTGAAGGAAAAATAATAAAGATTGGGTCCCCATTCCGATCGTCTCCTAGCAACCGTGCGTGAAAATCGCACCGCATCCGCACTTGCTTGCGGATGCTTGCGATTTTCACGCAGCCCCATTCACTTCTATGGGGCCTGCGTTGCGTGAAAAACGCACAATATAGAGCTTTTGCTTCGATTTTCACGCAACGCACAAGTAATGCGTGAAAATCACCGCTCATGTGAACAGCCTCATAGAAATGAATGGGTCCGGATTCAGTGCGGGTGCAATGCGTTCAACTCACGCATTGCACCTGCGCGGAAAACTCGCCCGTGTGAAAGGGGCCTTAGGGCAGATTTTGTGGCAGAACAATCTGTGACTGAAAATCAGTTCCATTCATTTGAATGGGGCAGCAAGCACATGGATTTCTGCAAGCCCCATTAAGGTGAATGGAAATGATTTTCAGTCGCAGAATTTTTTGCAACAAAATCTGCAGCACCCATACGGCTCTTGCAGATGACTGTGTCCTATACGGAAATTACGCTGTGTGTGAACGTGATTCCCCATTGCGGACAATGCTCGTTTCTCAGGAGCGCACGGCATCAGGGACCAGGTAAGTATGCTGTGTATGAGGAGCCTGGACATTGTGGGTGGGTTTTTTCAGGTTTGGATAACACCTTTAAAGGCGCCAGCCTCTCTAGTGGCTAGTACCATGGGAGTGTGGATAGGCCAGCACTTTTTCCTATATTGTGCAAGCAAGACCACCACTGCTGGAAAAATGAATCCAGCCAGCAAAGGAGGCAATATGGACAATCACAATACATTAGTAAGTGCCTTGTATTAATTTTCTCTACATGATAAAGACCATTTTCTGAAATGAGACAACCCATTTGTCCACACAGGGTGTATACACCGGATTTATAGATTTAAAAAAATTGTCATGGACGTACTAAGACATACGGACGTCCCGGCGACAGTGAGTGGCAGGAGATCTGTGAGACTGGCAAAACGTGGATTGATCTGACAGGTTTTCCTTGTGGATCAATAGGCGTATGTGTTGTTTCTGGCAATGGCCACACCCCTTGCCTCCAGGTGTTGCTAATGTGGTCATTTAACTTTCCTTATTTATAGTTGCTTCTCTCACAATGCTGTGTGGTTTATAGCTTCTGTTGGATATCCTGTGGATAGTTTGTGGTTGAATCTCGGCTGAGTTGCTGGTGCTTCCATAGCCCCTTTGAAGTTAAGTCTCTCCTTTCCCTTTTGTATTTTGCTTGGGTTCTGTATGTTGCATTTCCCTATTGTTTGTATTAGGCCTGAAGGAGACTCCTGTTCGTCCTTCCTTTTGGAGGAACAGGTAGTCTTCTCCCTGCCATTAGTACCAGGGTCCTATAGGGCTAGATAAACTCACCTACCTTTGGGGTCTGTTCATACTGCTAGTCATTTAGGATTTTAGTTAGGGTTTTCACTAGGCAGTGTCCATCTTCCTTTTCTAGTTCTCAGACCTGACTCCCTGTCCCCCCTTCCCTCCTATGCTCAGTGTGGTGTTTCCCTCTCACCCAGAAGTGTGACACAAATATCATCTACACACTGCATAAAAATCCTTGAGGAATCTGGATGACATTGACATGTGGTGTGGATCTTAAATCTATAGTATGTTAGTTTAGGCTGTGGATTTCTACTACGGATTCACCCTTTGCAGTACTTATGAGAGAAAACCATAGCAAAGTGGCAGCAAAAATCCTCATGCAGATTTTGATGCAGATTAGTTGCGGATTTTCAGCAGCAAAATATGTCCTGTGTGGGCCTACCCTTTAAGGGTGCCCCGTTTGTTTCTCCTAAATGAAACTATAGGGGTCTATTCGGATCAGAGGCCTCATGCACATGGCCGTATCTGTTTTTGCGGTCCACAAATCATGGATCAACAGATACCAGCCGTGTGCATTCCGCATTTTCGCCTCCGCAGGCCGCGCAGTATGTTTCAAATGCCTATTCCTGTTTGCAAAACGGACAAGAGAAGGACACGTTCTATCTTTCTTGAGGGGCCGTGGAATGAACAAGATGTAGACAGCACACGGTGCGCTTTCCGCATCTTTTGCAGCCCAATTGAAATAAATGGGTCCGGATCCGACATGCAAAAAATGCGGACCAAAACTACTATCATGTGCATGAGGCCTAATACAAATCTGGCCATTTTTTGGTCTTTTGAAACTGACCTAAACCCCCTATGAGACTGCCAATAATCGAGCAGCCGATCAGCTGTTGAAGGTTCAAGCGCTTGTTTGTTGGGCATCTTTCATCAGGTTCAAAGATGCCCGATTATTGGCAGTACATCTTCCTGTTTATTAAGGGATGTGCTGCCGATAACGAATAGAACTGAATGAGGGAGGAATGACTGCGGTCTGCGGCACTAGTCGTTCTGCGACACACCACGGGTGAGACAGCGACCAAGGTGTCCCTTTAAGATGGTTTAGATTTTGGTTAAAAGTTTGTCGTGACGGCAGTTGCATTTCAACAATGAGGGACTAGGTCCCCCTATGTAGAAGGTGATGGTGGAACCCAGTATAGGAATGCCAGTGTGGTATAAGGGTTCAAAAATGAGAAGAGATCGCCTATCCGGGAGAGATGTACCTTGGTACCTCTCCCAGAGTATAAGGGTTGCCTATAGTGTCCCTTAGGTGTGGCTTTAGCACTTGTCACGGTGCTCCCACCTAAAGATCCTAGAACTCCAGGCATTGTCATCCGCAGTGGTTCAACTAAAAGGGATAGGTGATGAAGGGTGAGGGTGAAAGAACTTGAGTCCAGACTTTTTATTAACGCTGGTCATCAGCAGGTTTTGGCATTAGTTTGGCAGGCAAACACATTCGGCTCTGCTATATCTGTACACTTTTAGCTCTGCTATGTTAGCTGGATTAAATAGGAACTTTTCCTTTTCTGCTGTAAGCTGCAACTTAGCTTTCTGTAGTCTGACTCTGGCTTTATCTTGTTCTGTATCTTTAGCTCTATCTTTATCCAGGGGATCTTTTCTCCTGGCTCTGAAGCTCTTTACTCTTTTCCTTTGCGCCTAGCCGAGCAGAAGGTGCTCTGCTGGCTGGCCCACAGCCTTCCCCAAGAAGCGGATCCTCTAGACGCAACCTCTCCTCAAGATGGGGTAGGTTAGACTGACCTTCTGCAGGCTCGTCCAGGAGGGATGAGTGCCTGCTGCTTCCCCTTACAGGGGGTAAGCTACTCTGACCTTCACTAACACTGAACTCCTCCCTCTCTAGAGAGGGCTGAAATAGAATAGAAGGTTCCACTCCAGGGAAACAAGCTCTGCCAAGATTGCCGCCACCTGCTGGTAGACCAGGCACATTACACTTAAACAGTCGTTTATAAGGAAATTTATATACACATTCTGCAGGACATGGCAATAAATGTTTATGATGACACAGGATCACACAAAGGAGATAGTGGGGGTGCGCAAAAAGTAGTAATGCCACTCTGGGGTATTACAGTTTCTCCAGCAACCTATTGTCATCTACCTGTGTAATCAGGTTGGTAGAAACGAGCACCAATGGATGTGTTATCTACCATCGGCGCTAGCACTATCCGAACATCAGGCAATGTAATAGGAAACCTGGACTGATGATATCCAAGTCACTCTGCACTGATTACTACTTTCATTTTCACTATTAACTATGTGAGGGGCTGATCAAGCAATTTAAGTTACCTTCGGATAAAGTGCTATCATAAATGGTTAACTTGCTTTTACGTAATTGTATATTTAGGGCCATTTTACATCGATCGAGCAGATTATGGTGAATGTGCTGCCGATCACCTGACAGAGCAAGCACTCGTTTGTCGGGTGGTTGTCTCCTACATGCAGTGCCTAAATCATCATTTGCAACATGGAAACTGTGATTATATTTTGCGCCACCCAGTCATTATGAAAAACCCTTTAAATAAGTGCTGATGAACTTGCATATGACCCGTGTAACAGGTGCCTTTGTTTTGGTGTCATGGTGGTGATGGGGGACAGCACAGTAAACACCATTAAAGGGGTTATCCCATGATTAATGTAAAGATGAAAATCCGATATCATATAGTACATCAAAGCTAAAACCAGCCCTGTACCTCACATGGATCCAGAGATTTCCACATTCATTACTCCAATTGTTCTGCTAGATTTATTTTAGTTATGAGTATAGGGGGCTTGTCCTTTCTCAAGGGGCATGTCCTTTCTGCTGCAGCCGGTGGTAGTTGAAGGATTGAACTGAGCATGTGAGTCCGTCTCAGTGAGAGGGACAGAGAATTAAGAAAAAGAGCAAACAGCAGGTGGCGCTATACAGAGAGATTTCATTGAATAACTCAGTAGCAATAATACATTTTAAATTACATACAGTTACAAAAGTATTCAGACCCAGGTGTTTTAAAACTTTATCATGGGACAACCAGCAACCAGTCGTAGAAGAGACATCTGTCCATCAGAAATGATGGAGATGATTATGCTATTTCTTCATAGGAAGAAGCAATGTGTGACTCTCTAGGTACTACAGGGCATGCCATGGAAGCCTCTGTGTGGCAGGTCATACTGGGACTTGGAGCTGTGTAACAGCTGGCTGATGCCACCTCTGATGCCTACAGAAGCTGCTGCTCAATCTGTTTTTTTCTCTTACTGTATTTTTATCACCTTAATTCCTAGTTCTGCTTGAATCAATGTAACACATTTGGTATAAGCCGAGGAAAAAGAACTCGTATGCAGATGAGAGAAACATGCCACCAATTTAGAGACAACTGCGAGTAACAGCTTTTATCACAAGTGTGATTGGAAATACCTTCATTTAACAAAAACAAATCCGTACAAGAGATGCAGAATCATCTGGAAGAGAACGGAACAGAGTCACCTCGAAAACTTATCAAAGAAAGTCTGCAACCGGGGATGGCCTAGAGCAGGGATGTCCCACCTGCAGCCCTCCAGCTGTTGCAAAACTACAATTTCCAGCATGCCTGGACAGCCTACAGCTATTAGGGCATGCTGGGAGTTGTAGTTTTGCAACAGCTGGAGGGCCACAGGTTGCGCATCCCTAACCTAGAGGGAACAGACCTTCCAGTATACAGGAGAATGCTGCACGTATCACCCCTCGTATCACCTGCCGAAGGAGAAGCTCGGAGTAACATTATTCTCCAACCCTTGGAGGACCTGGCCTTATAATGGATCTGTCACTATTCCTGACAAGTCAGTTTTAATAAATCTTTGTATTTCCCATGCAATAACAATTCTGGAACATCTTCCTAAAATTAAATTGGTAGTCCTCCTAGAAATAGTTGTTACCATTCTCTTTCTGACTGGGCAGTGACTGTCTAGGTAACACCCAGTCGTACATTAATCCACACAATTCCAGTAGGAATAACAGAGGTGACACAACACAGATTTCTAAGAGAAGACTCTCCAGAATTGTCATGTTATGGGGAATACAATTACTTACTAAAACCGATATGGCAGGAGAGCCTCTTTAAAGGGAGTATATCACCTACTTTGAGTGTTTTAGACCGCTCATATTGCGTCATAGAACAGTTGCCAAACAAAAAAATAGTACTTTTATTGTGTCTGTCCCACATCTAGAAGTTGAAAAAAAACACTTTATAAAGATATGCAGATTAGGTCCCGAAAGTGCCCAGGGGCAGCGTTATGGCTGCAAGTGCCCAGGCCCCTCTTCGATGTGCCCACATAACCGCTCCCCTTACATTTCTCTGACCCGCCCTCCTCTCCTACTTCGGCCTCCTCCTCTGGCTTGGAGATCTTTCACAAATGCTGGTCACCGCTGGGCCCGCGTATGCGCACTGTTAAGAGCGGTACCTCTGCCCACAGGTATCAGTATTAGGGGTAATCAGTATTAGGGCTTATGCACACAAACGTGTGCTGGCTGGGCCCGTGCTGCAGACCCGACCTTATATATATATATTCACTTGAATGGGGTCCACGATCCGCATCCGACGGTCTAGTCTAGTTGTCAGAGTCTAGTTGCTAGGGATACACAGCATAGTCTTGCCTGAGAGTCTAGTTGCTAGGGATACACTGCATAGTCGTGTCAGAGTCTAGTTGCTAAGAATACACTGCATAGTCGCGTCAGAGTCTAGTTGCTAGGGATACACTGCATAGTCGTGTCAGAGTCTAGTTGCTAGGGATACACTGCATAGTCGTGTCAGAGTCTAGTTGCTAAGGATACACTGCATAGTCTTGCCTGAGAATCTAGTTGCTAGGGGTACACTGCATAGTCGTGTCAGAGTCTAGTTGCTAAGGATACTGTCACGGAACCATGAACCAGACGTACAACAAGGGATAAGTGAAAATAAGAAGGCTTTATTGAAAATAAAGCTGTAAAGCAAAAGTCCAAACGGATGGCGAAACCGAAGCAGAGTCTTTGCGAAGCCAGAGGTCAGGAACCAGAAGGGTAGTCAGACGAAGCCAGGATCAGGAACCAGCAGGGTAGTCAGACGAAGCCAGGATCAGGAACCAGCAGGGTAGTCGGACGAAACCAGGATCAGGAACCAGAAGCAGCAGCAGTCTAGAAGCATGTGAACACAGGAGGACCAAGCAAGGAACTGAAGCCACAGACCTCCTATATATATGAGCTAGGCATCCAGCTCCTCCCAGTGGGAAGGAGGAGCCGCAGGGTGGGAGGCTACAAGAAACCCAGAAACCAAGATGGCCGCCAGCACATGTCAAACGAAGGAGAACAGCAAGAAGGTAAGACCATGACAGTACCTCCCCCTCAAGGGCCCCTCCTCCGCGGAGTAAAGAACGGTTTCTGAGGGAAGCGTGCGTGGAAGGCTCGGAGCAAGGCAGGAGCATGGACATCTGCGGAGGGAACCCAGGAACGCTCCTCTGGACCATAACCACGCCAATGGACCAAAAACTGCACCCAACCGCGGACCAGGCGTGAGTCCAGGATATTGCTCACCTCATACTCCTCACAATTACCCACTTGGACCGGACGAGGCTGAGGAACCGAGGAAGTGAAACGATTACACACCAGTGGCTTCAACAGGGAGACATGAAACACGTTGGAGATCCGCATGCCAGGAGGAAGCGCAAGGGCATAGGCTACCGGGTTTACCCTGCGAAGCACTCGGAAGGGACCAACAAAGCGAGGCACCAGCTTGGGAGTGGGCACTCGAAGGTTGAGGTTGCGGGTGGACAACCATACACGGTCTCCGACCTGGTAGGAAGGAGCAGGCGCTCGTCTGCGATCAGTCTGGAGTCTCTGGCGCTGCGCAGAGACCTCAAGGGACTTCTGGATCAGTACCCAAGAAGCACGTAGGACGGAAAGGTGATCCTCCACAGCCGGAATATCCTGGGGAGAGAATACCTCCGGTAACACGGCAGGTTGGAACCCATAATTGGCCATGAAGGGAGACGTCCCAGAGGAAGAGTTCACCGCCGTGTTCCTGGCAAACTCAGCCCAAGGCAGGAGGTCAACCCAATTGTCTTGGTGATCGGAGACATAGCAACGAAGGAATTGCTCCAAGGCCTGATTGGATCGTTCTGTGGCCCCATTGGACTGAGGGTGGTAGGCCGAGGAGAAGGAGAGATGAATCCCCAACTGGGAGCAAAAGGCGCGCCAGAACCTGGACACAAACTGACTCCCCCGATCCGACACAATCTCCTTGGGCAAACCGTGCAACAGGAAGACCTCCCTGGCAAAAATCGTGGCCAACTCTTGTGCAGAGGGTAACTTCTTGAGAGGAACACAGTGGCACATTTTGGAAAACCGATCCACAATCATGAGAATGACCGTATGGCCTCGGGATGCAGGGAGGTCCACAATGAAATCCATCCCCAGGTGTGACCATGGGCGCTCCCTGGTGGCTATGGGTTGCAGAAGGCCCAACGGAAGGTGCCGAGGGGACTTACTCTGGGCACAAACGGAGCATATGCGGCGATGTCGGAACGTAGGGAAGGCCACCAGAACAGACGTGAAACAGCCCAGGACAGCTGATTCTTTCCAGGATGCCCCGCGGTCTTGGAGTTATGGTAGGTTCGCAACAACCGAGTGCGCAACTCCTCAGGCACAAAACATCTGCCGTTGGGTCTCCCAGAGGGAGCACCAGATTGAGCCGCCAAAATCTGCTCACCCAGGGGAGAGGTCAGGCTGGTGCGAATGGCGGCCAAGATCTGATTCGGAGGTATGACCGAAGTCGGAATCGACTCCTCCCTGGACAGCTCGGAGTACTGCCGTGATAAGGCATCCGCCCTGATGTTCTTGGAACCGGGTAGGTAGGAGACCACGTAATTAAAACGTGACAAGAACAGAGCCCATCTGGCCTGACGTGGTGTCAATCTCTTGGCCTCAGAAAGGTAGGTCAGATTCTTGTGGTCCGTCAGGATGAGGACCGGAACCACCGAACCCTCGAGCAAGTGCCTCCATTCTTTAAGGGCCTGCCCGATGGCCAATAACTCCCTGTCACCAATCTGATAGTTGCACTCCGCGGAAGACAGTTTCCGGGAGTAAAACCCACAAGGAAGCAGAGGACCCTCTGGTTTTCTACGCTGAGACAGAAGGGCGCCTACTCCCGTCTCAGACGCGTCCACCTCGAGGACAAAGGGCAACCCAGGGTTGGGATGCGACAGAATCGGAGCCGACACAAAGGCGGACTTTAGAGCCTCAAAAGCTCGGATGGCCTCGAGCGGCCAGACCTGGGAATTACTGCCCTTCCTGGTCAGATCCGTGAGAGGCTTGGCTAGCATGGAAAAGTCCCTGATGAACTTCCGATAATAATTGGCGAAGCCCAAAAAGCGCTGCAGGGAACGAAGACCACTGGGCTGGGGCCACTGTAAGACAGCCGAAACCTTCTCAGGATCCATGGAGAACCCCTCAGCGGAAATGATGTAACCTAAGAAGGTTACCTGGGATCGGTGAAATTCGCATTTCTCAAGCTTACCGAACAGCTTGTTCTCTCGTAACCGTTGCAACACTCGTCTGACATCCAGAATGTGGGCCTCCATGGATTCAGAATATACCAAAATGTCATCCAAATAGACCACCACACACTGCTGCAACAGGTCACGGAAAACATCGTTGATGAATTCCTGAAAGACTGCGGGCGCATTGCACAACCCAAAGGGCATAACCAAGGATTCATAATGACCGGTCCTGGTGTTAAACGCGGTCTTCCACTCATCGCCCGCCTTGATCCTTACCAGGTTATATGCCGCCCTCAGGTCGAGTTTGGTAAAGACCGTGGCCCCTTTAAGGCGATCGAACAGCTCGGAAATCAAGGGTATCGGGTAAGCGTTCTTGATCGTGATGCGATTGAGACCCCTGTAATCGATGCAAGGCCTCAACTCACCGCCCTTCTTTTTCACAAAGAAAAATCCAGCCCCTGCCGGGGACGAGGATTTGCGAATGTGTCCGCGTGAAAGCGCCTCCCTCACGTACTCCTCCATGGCCTCATTCTCCGCTACCGACAGTGGATAGACTTTGCCACGAGGAGGAACGGCACCAGATTGTAACTCTATGGCACAATCGTATGGGCGGTGCGGAGGTAGGGCAACCGCGCGCACCTTATCGAATACATCCCGGTACTCCTCGTATTCAGGAGGCAACAGAGAGTCCGAGGAAGTACACAGCAACTTGACAGACCCATGGATGCAACTAGCCCCACACTGCGGTGACCACGAGAGGATCTCGGCCGATCTCCAATCGAAAGTCGGATTATGCTTCCGGAGCCAGGGGTACCCCAAGACCACCGAGTAGTGTGGAGACGAAATAACCTGGAGGCAGACCGACTCTCTGTGAACGGCACCAATGGCTATCCCCACTGGAAGGGTCTCATGAGTCACGTGTGGCGGCAGAAGGGGTCTGCCGTCTATCGCCTCAAGAGCCAGTGGGGAACCTCGAGCCTGCAGAGGAATGGAATTGGCGGCAGCGAACACATTATCAATGAACAAACCACCAGCACCAGAGTCCACCAACGCCTGGGTCGTCACCGAGCCCCCGACCCAGGAGAGGACAACAGTGATCAGTGGTTTGTCAGCACGGGAAACCGGGGACGAGGAGACTCCACCCAAGATCTGCCCCCGACAGGATCTCAGGTGCGAGCGTTTCCCGGACGGTTCGGACATGCCAACCGAAAATGCCCACCGAGACCACAGTACATGCATCGGCCCTCGCGTCTCCGGAGTACCCTCTCCCCCTCGGACAGGCGAGCAAACCCCAGCTGCATGGGTTCACCCCCAGACAAGTCATCCCCAGGACGCGTGGGAGGAGAGGGAGGCACGGGTGGGACAACAAACGTAGGCGCCAATCTGTTAGAAAACCTCCGCAGGCTCTCCTTAAAGGAAGGTCTCTCCCTGAGTCTGGTGTCAATCAAAATCAGGAAAGAAATAAGAGACTCGAGCTCCACTGGTAGGTCCTTAGCTGCAACCTCATCCTTCAAGGCATCTGAGAGACCATGAGAGAAAGCAGCGACCAGAGCCTCATTATTCCAGCCCACCTCTGCTGCCAGGGTACGAAACTCAATGGCGTATTCAGCTACGGATCGTGAACCCTGTCTGATGGACATAAGGAGCTTCGCAGCAGAGGCAGCACGAGCCGGCACATCGAATACCTTCCGAAGAGAAGCAACAAAACCGGAAAACTCGGCAACCACCGGATTGTTGTTCTCCCATAAAGGGCTGGCCCAGGCCAAGGCCTTGTCCGAGAGCAGCGAGATCAAGAAGCCCACCTTTGATCTCTCAGTGGGAAAGGCATGTGGCAGCAACTCGAAATAAATGCCCACCTGGTTAAGGAAACCTCGGCACTGAGTTGGCTCTCCCCCAAAGCGCTGTGGAAGAGGGGCAGAACCGGTCATACCCCGAAACACCGCAGGTGCAACAACAGGTGTCGGGGTAGACTCTGGCGAAACAACCGGAGCGGCAGTAGGAGCGGGCCCAGGAGCGACAACCGACCCATCGGCAACGGGAGCGAAATGAGCCGTGCGTTCAAGCAGGGTTTGCAACGCCACAGCGAACCGACCCAACAGGTGATCCTGCTGATCAAGTCTGGCAACCAGCGTGGGTAGCGAGGATGGACCTGTACCGTCAGAATTCATGGCTTGGTCCTAATGTCACGGAACCATGAACCAGACGTACAACAAGGGATAAGTGAAAATAAGAAGGCTTTATTGAAAATAAAGCTGTAAAGCAAAAGTCCAAACGGATGGCGAAACCGAAGCAGAGTCTTTGCGAAGCCAGAGGTCAGGAACCAGAAGGGTAGTCAGACGAAGCCAGGATCAGGAACCAGCAGGGTAGTCAGACGAAGCCAGGATCAGGAACCAGCAGGGTAGTCGGACGAAACCAGGATCAGGAACCAGAAGCAGCAGCAGTCTAGAAGCATGTGAACACAGGAGGACCAAGCAAGGAACTGAAGCCACAGACCTCCTATATATATGAGCTAGGAATCCAGCTCCTCCCAGTGGGAAGGAGGAGCCGCAGGGTGGGAGGCTACAAGAAACCCAGAAACCAAGATGGCCACCAGCACATGTCAAACGAAGGAGAACAGCAAGAAGGTAAGACCATGACAGATACACTGCATAGTCGTGTCAGAGTCTAGTTGCTAAGGATACACTGCATAGTCGCGTCAGAGTCTAGTTGCTAAGGATACACTGCATAGTCGTGTCAGAGTCTAGTTGCTAAGGATACACTGCATAGTCGCGTCAGAGTCTAGTTGCTAAGGATACACTGCATAGTCGTGTCAGAGTCTAGTTGCTAGGGATACACTGCATAATAGTGTCAGAGTCTAGTTGCTAGGGATACACAGCATAGTCTTGTCTGAGAGTCTAGTTGCTAGGGATACACAGCATAGTCTTGTCTGAGAGTCTAGTTGCTAGGGATACACAGCATAGTCTTGTCTGAGAGTCTAGTTGCTAGGGATACACTGCATAGTCGTTTCAGAGTCTAATTGCTTTCGTGCATAACAACCAATATGTTCTAACAAGAAATACATTGCCAGCAAGTCTTTCTCAGATATTCAGTTCAAGGCAAAATTAAGGCCTGGGTTACAATATAACTCTTTGTAGCGTGAATATTGGATTTTAACTATTAAATGACATTTGCAATCCAGAAGATTGCATTCAACTGAGTGCATTCATTTGGACAGCAGCTGCAGTCCAAGAGTTAAAGTCAATCAGTCATACTACAAAAAGTCGCAGTGTAGCCCAGGCCTTAAAGGCTATGTACACCTTTGAGGGGAATTTTTTTTAAATTATTGCATTATACTTATTTTGAGCTAAAAATCATTTTTTCATTTGGTCTTTATTAAAAAAATATGGAACCCTTTTTTGTGTACATAGCTGAGCCGCTATAGTAGCAGCCTCTGATTTTCTGTCTTTTCCGTCAGTTGGGGAGCTGACGGGCTCCTTATCTCTGTTCTCTGACATTATAAACAATCATTATAGCTCAGTTTTTATCTTACTGATAAGAATGTGGCTTAAATAAGTGTTTATGACCTCTCAGTAGTTTAGAGATAATTAACCCTTTGTGACAGAATGGCTCAATAGTTTTAAAAAAGGCCAATTGAAAATATGATTTTTAGCCAAAAATGAGTAAAATGCAATCATAAACAAAAATTGCGTTTGAAGGTGTACATAGCCTTTAAGCTGTTCATACATATAATTTTAGCATCAGCTGGTCTAACCTGTAGGGGGAGCTCCTGACAATGTTGGATTTTTCTGGGATATAAACTGTAGTGGCCTGTCTTCCTCTCCTCTACTGAATGAATGTGCTTGTCTGTGGGGAGGCTGTTCTGACAGGAAACAGCCTGCCGGGTCTCTCTGGATCCAGCATTGCCAGAAGCTATGTGAATGCCGTCTGGCCCCACTAACTATAATGGGGACCGGCGGAGATCCGGCCACAACTTGGCAAATATGGCGAGAATTGGACAAATACCGCTGCAGGATCACATTATGAAACAGATTACTTCACAATTTATGGATAAGATTCCTAAAGTCTCATTCTCTTTGCTGCTAGTGCAAAACACTGAAGCAGCCCTCCCTGCAGCTTTCCAAGCACAGCGCCATATATTGTACAGTGGCTGTGCTTGGTATTGCAGCTCAGCTCCATTCACTTCAATTGGGCTGAGCTCCAACTTGGCGACGTGACCAATGTATGATAACATCACATGGCCTAGGAAGAGGCTGCAGCGCATGGAGCACCGGCCTCTTCTAGCAGCTGATCGGTGGGGGTCCTGGGTGTTGGACCCCCACCGATCTGATATTGACGACCTATCCTGGGGTCAGTAAATCTGCCCCAGTACTTTACGGCAGTGAGATGTGTACACTGGGCTTCTCCCCACTTGGCTCTGCTTCATTAGCAGAGGGGACCTGCCCCATGGACACTTCTTCCCATGTATAGCGCTTTAAAAACTAGGGCCCACCTTATTAATGCATTTACTCCAATTTGTGGCATAAATTGAGCCCTCAAAAGTCACAATTTGCACAAAAACCACACGGTATGGCACGGCCAGTCTAACAATGTATTAAAAGGGATGCATCTTTTGATACATTTGGTGCAATTCACTCCAACACGTTTTTTTAAGACTGGCATCTGAAACGACGGCCCAAACAAATCTGCCCCTATGTTTTTCCCTGAGAACACTGCATATAGTATAGTAGAACGTAGTTCTTGAAATGTGACAACCCGTCAGTGTGTCGTATTGCACAATGTTAGGGTTCAATAAATCCCTTTAATAGAGGTCAAGCCCCAACCCTCACCCCCTGCACTAGGCAAAACCGGTGCAAACAGAAAGTGGCTTAGTTTTCCATAGCAACTAATCAGATTCCATCTTTCACTTTTTCAGAGCTCCTTTGGAAAATGAAAGGATCAATCTGATTGGTTGCTATCAGGGGCATAGCTACCATGGAAGCAGGGGAAGCGACTGCTACAGGGTCCGAACTCAGGAAGGGGCCTGGGAGGAGGACAAATGGATTTGTTTTCAGGGCCCAGGGAGTGGTGAGTATGGTGCGCCTAGTCCTAGCACTGGTGTTACCCACCACTCCCTGGTCTTTTTCTCCAGGAGAGAGATAGTGTGTGGACTCTCATTGCAGTCTTTGGTGACCTTTTGGCGCCAGGGGTGGTGTGGAGTGGGCCCGGCGTGCATGCTGGTAACTGCTTTCCGTGGATATAATGGAGGCCATTTTGACACCAAAAATGACAGAAATTCAGGCGGATCCAGCATGCATGTGGAACCTGCACTTTCTGAATTATATGATAACCGTCATGGCACATAACAGGTAAAAGTTAGAGATGCTTGGCAAATCGTTTTGTACAAAATTATCTGAGCCCGTCTGCCACACGTCAAGGTGATCTCTAGTTAGACGGGTTCCCGTCTAACTAGAGATCGCCTTGACGTGCGGCAGACGGGCTCAGATAATTTTGTACAAAAGGATTTGCCAAGTATCTCTAACTTATTAGTATAGCATATGCAATTATGATGCAATTTTGTACTTTATTTGGTTTGCAGTGAGCTGTTGCATTGCATGTTTTGTCTATGGACAACTAAGTCAGATTTCCTTTGCACCGATTTTGATAATGTGCACGTTTTATATGGAGGGCTCCTTTAACAGTCATTAGCATTAGCGCCATCCGTTAGTATAATGTAACGTGCTCGGTTGGGTGGTGCTCCTTATGTAAATGACATGTAACAATACTGTTGGCAGGTTTCTGTGCATGTGTCTTTATTTGCTTGTGGTAGGATTACATTTTATTGTCCGTTATCTCTGCGGCTCATCACAGTTACTGGCAAAATATCAGCGAGGGAAATAATAGCAGTGTTTACCCGGATCCAAGTACTAAAGGAGCAGTCACTGCTTAGGAAGGTCGGCAGAGATTTTGAAATAAATCTCCTCCTTTTCTTTCCATCTGTCTGGCAGCTTCCAGCTCAGTGTCTGCGTATTAGAAAAAAAAAAGAGAAGAAAAGAAACATTGGTTAAAAATAAAATGATCACAGATTGCGAGTTCCTCTGGGTCACGGTGGAAGGATTCGCAGCAGAGCCCCCCCCTTCTGCACAGTCACACCGCAGCTCGATGCTGATTCCTGGCTGTCAAGCTTCTCACCAGCCAGAGCGGCGGAGTTTTCTGCAAACAGCACGGCGCGTCTTGTCATACATATGGAAGGCGGTGATGTTCATATGGATTCTCAAATGTTCAATTGTTTATTTTTATACTATAGTCTGTTGGTACATGGGAGCAGATATTAGGCATCCAGTCCTACTTGCTTCATGTTTAATCACCTGAAATCGAGCCCTCCGCAATGCAGCGTCAGCCATCTATATTTTACTAGATGACAAGGCAAGAAGCAATGGCTAACATGGATGAATTCAGCGCACATGGGCTCCCCGGCCAAGATTATACTCAGGCAAGAGTCCAAACTGTAGAGAAATGTAACAATCTGGCTATTATATTCAGAAAAGTCAGAAAATAGAATTTATTATCTAGAAAGGGTGGAGTATAAAATATAACTTCCTTAAAGGGCTACTCCCCTGACAATGGATACTACCATGTAGGATACGGTAACCATTCAAGGAACTTTTTAAAAATAGATTGCCTTTTTTCTCTCTCTTCTGACTGTCCTCCATGGCTCCCAGTAGATACAACATTAGAGATTCAGTATACTGGAACATAATGTCCTCTGAGCTCATTGTCACCCCCTGCTGAGTCATTTACTGTGTCTAAGGGGAGAGGCGGTAAATGACAACTGTTCGAGGTATGGATCAGGTATATGCCTGCAGCAGTATTTGTCTGGCCGGATCCCATTGTAGTCGATGGGGATCCGGCTATGCAGGATCCGGTAAACTCCTCTGTCAGAACAGACTACCAGAGTTCACATCTGAGATGGGAACATAGCTTTATTTAGTACTGGTCACTTTTTGCCTGAACACAGGGGTGTACAAAGAGGGGAGCAGACCTCATAACAAAGATTAAAATGGGCCCCATTCTGGTTTTTGTTAACACCTCCACACCCATAAGCACATGGGACAATTGGTGTTTGTCTGACCCCATTGTTCGGGTTTCGAAATGCGTAAGCGGATCTATGGGTTGTACACACCGCCTATGTTTTTTATTAGGTTACAATAAAATGTTTGGCTTTTAAAGGGGTTGTCTGCTTTTCACTTTTGATGACCTATCTTCCAGATAAGTCATCAATATCAGATTGGCGGGGTCCGACTCCCGGCACCCCCCTGCCAATCAGGTGTTTGAAGAGAAGGCAGCTCTCATACGAGCGCTGCCTTCTCTGCTCTGTTTACCTGCTCGCCGCAGCAATTGCACTGGTGAGCGGGTGTAATTACAAGTATGGCGTCCCCATTCTCATCTATGGGACAGCTCCATTTGTTCAAGTGAATACTACAGAACGGTCTCATAGAAGTGAGTGGGGACGCCATACTTGTAATTACACTGCTCACCACTGCAATTGCTGCGGCGAGCAGTTAAACAGAGCAGAGAAGGCAGCGCTCGTATGAGAGCTGCCTTCTCTTCAAACAGCTGAACAGTGGGGGGGGGCTGGGAGTTGGACCCCCACTATTCTGATATTGATGACCTATCCTGACAAGCCCTTTAAAATGTCACCAGTCCGTGCTGAAAGGAAATCTATTTTTTCTCTGATATTGGACTTGTAATCCAAATGCCAGCCTAATGGCTACTGGATCCATTGCAGATGATGTCTGTTAAACAGGACTTCTTGTAGAACATTACATGTTAGGTGACACAACTACATAAATGAGAAAGAAAGTTTCAGAAGAAAATTGTGTAGCTTTTGATTTACTAGAGTGTTACAAGTATCTGCTGTATCCTTGGGATATTCCTTGGCCATCATCTGGAATAGCAGTAAGACTCTGTGTGTCACTGAGATGAGGTCAGGGCACATCTGACATGTGATGCTGGGTCACAGCTAAGTAACGCTAGACATTTAGCACCTGTGTCCCCGTACTACATAGGAATGCCCTGTAACATCTCCCTGTCATCTTTTTCCGAAATCTCTTTTTAGAGTAGTCCACAGGGACCTTGTGTATTACATCCAAATCGCAAACTAAGCAGAGATGACCGTGTTCCTATCCTTTCATGTTCAATATGATCCTTTCAGAGGACTCACATGTGGGGGGCACATATTATACTCATGAGATCAAAGCTACAGCATGGAGGGCCTGCATACACAATAAGCGGTGAGGTTCCGCTAATCTGATGGTGGAGCTGGTGGGAAGACATCAGCACATAGTGTAAACTGCGCTGTAACATTAGGACCACAGGCCCTTCTCAGTCTGAAGGCCAATGATCAAGCGTTCTCTGGCGCTGGTTCTGTCAGTTCACCGTTACCATACTCCTCAATGCTATGCCATCCACAGCTGATGGAAGTCTGACATATCTATAGTAAACCAATGGGATTCACCATTCATTCAGATCCATTAAAGCTGTCATGGCTCTTTTTCCTGCTATCCCGGTTTGCCGATTCGCAGTGGCCGCAGCCCCTATACAGCTATTAGTGATGAGCAAAGTTTTAAAAAATTTTTATTTGGCTGCTTCCAGTGGCGTAATTACAACTGACTGGGCCCCACAGCAAATTTTTGAACGCCCCTCCCCCCACCAACTTCTTTACAACCCCCAACTCATGTGCAACCCGCACTCCTGTGGCTAGTCAAGATCGCACTCTCAGACAAGGCCCGACAGCCGCTCTGTCCGTTTCCTATGGTGTAACTGTATATAATGTAGCACAACAGCACGGTGGCTCAGTGGTTAGCACTGGGTCCTAGGTTTGAATCCGACCAAGGACATCTGCATGGAGTTTGTATGTTCTCCTCCGGGTTCTCCGGTTTCCTCCCACACTCCAAAGACATACTGATAGGGACCATAGATTGTGAGCCCCATTGGGGACAGTGTGATGATAATGTCTGTAAAGCGCTGCAGAATATAGTAGCGCTATATAAGTGCATAAAATAAATAAAATGTCATTGTATAATACTGTTGGGGGCCCTGACAATAACATCTTTTAGTCTTCCTCTGGAGGGGGCCCCTTGTGAGCCTTGGTCCCAAAGCAGCCGCTTCCCCTATAGCTACGCCCCTGGCTGCTTCGTTGAACTTCGACAAGAAACTCGATTTGTTACGAATAACTTTGTAACGAATCGCATTCCATTGTATGGAGTGGGCGCAATAACGTGGAAAGGCGATCGCACTGCCACAGTCTTTTAACCCCTCAGATGCCACGTTCAACACTGATCACGGCATCTGAGAGTCACATACAGACTATAAAGGGGTTAATCAGAGGTTAAAACAAAAAAAGACATACTCACTTCATCCATTTGAACGCGGCGAGGCCGTCGTGGCCATCTTGATTGAAGAAAACGCTCCAATTGTTGCGCATGCCGACGTGATGGCATTTTCCTCAATCAAGATGGCCGTGACGGCCTCTCCATCATTTCAGGAAAAATGTATTTGCTACCACGAAGTGACAAGAAATTTTGATTTGTGGCAAATAGAATTTTTCCTGAAAATAACAGAAATTTCTCATTGAAATAAACATATACATTTGGCTGATTCAAGAAGTTAAGTTTACCTGTGTCACCCCCAAAAGCAGCTACAAACGACTATATGTAGGTTGCAGTCAGTAAATTGCTGATATGCAAAATACGGATATTGTCCCTGTTGCATTCACATTTTTTGTGGACCTATTGACTTCAATGGGTCCGTGGTTTGCATTTTGCAGCCAAGTGTAGGACAGGATACAGGATTAGGCCTCATGCACATGACCGTTGTGTGCATCCGCGGCCGTTGTTCCGTTTTCAGGTTTTTTTCGCGGACCCATTGACTTTCAATGGGTCCGTGGAAAAATCGGAAAATGCACCGTTTGGCTTCCGTGTCCGTGATCCGTTTTTCCAGTCCGTGAAAAAAATATGACCTGTCCTATTTTTTTCACGGACAACGGTTCACGGACCCATTCAAGTCAATGGGTCCGTGAAAAATCACGGATGCACACAAGATAGTCATCCGTGTCCGTGATCCGTGTCCGTGATCTGTGTCCGTTTTTCCTATCATTTTTAATGGAAACTTGACTTAGTTTTTTTTTTTCACTTTTCATGTCCGTGGATCCTCCAAAAATCAAGGAAGACCCACGGAAGAAAAAACGGTCACGGATCACGGAACAACGGAAAGCCGTTTTGCGGACCGCAAAAAAAAACCGGTCGTGTGCATGAGGCCTTATCCGTGTGATTTCTGCTTCCGAGATAGTATATGTCCGCAAAATGCAGACCACGAACCCGTTGAAGTCAATGGGTCTGCAAAAAAAAAAAAAATGTGGATGGCACACCGACTGCATCCGTATTTTGTGGATTTGCAATTTGCAGACCGCAAAATGGATACAGCCATGTAGGATATGTGCCAAAACATAACCATAACAAATTCAGTCCTCTAATCCTAATGAATGTTTCTTTATATGTTTTATGCAAATAAGGTTTTCAGTGCACCGGGGGCGGGGCTGCTTCATCAAGGACTGCCAATCAAGCAAGAGGCTGCGTTACTGATTGAGAGCTAGTGCACCACACGGAGTGGCCCTACTCATGGGATGTGTCCCTTTAAAAGGACAAGAAAGGTAATGTTATGTTTCAAGGCACCTAACCCACATGGCAGCATGCTTTTTCATATGAAAAAAAAACAAAAAAACAAACTGTGGGGAGCAACAGCTTGCATATTTAAGATGTGTCTGTATTGCTGCCGATTGATTTATTGATTTTTGTGAGAAATATACAAGCAGCTAAACTGGAGATAATTTTGTCTCTATAGTTTTTTTTTTTTTTTTAAGAACATTTAGAAAATCTTGCAGTATCATTGAAATCCTGCAAGGAACACAAGCTTTAAGGTACAGCTACATGATGACATTTGTCGCACGACAATAAGTTGCGAGAAAAAAAGGTACAACTACACTGCAACATTTTTTGTAATGATAGTCTATGGTGTCGCACTTCGACATGCGACGATTGGGACACGACAGTTGCACAAAAATCCATCTTGGATGGATTTTTGTGCGACTGTCGTGTTGTAGCATGTTGCCGTGCCACACCAGAGACTATCATTGCAAAAAATGTCCCGCAACATTACTGCAAAAAATAATTGTGCGACACATGTCTTTGTATAGCCCTAACCTTAATCTCCTGATGTGTTCCATTTTTGTGAGGATTGCATAATGTCTGTGCTTCTTTATACAATTATAACTGTTAAGGAACAGGTCTTTTTTGAGCTTACCTAAAGTCTTCCTCGGACATATTATTCCCTGTTTCAGCCACACAGGTAGATGTATTTCTCTCAGAAGCAGGGGGTGTCTCCCTTCTGTGGAATCTGCCAGCACTTTACTGCTGTGATGTCCTTTCCCTGACTTCCCACTATGTTTGTTTTCAGCTCCGGAGCTCACAGAACACATAACGAGGGGGAAATCACACAGGCACACTGGAGGGTCCTGTGATCTTCAAAAGCTAAGTAGAAGCAGTTCATTTATCAGGCTCATGATCTCAGCTAGCTCTGACTCGCTAGCTCTGACTCTTCTGAGTCTCTGTTACTACATTGAGCAATGTTCATTTGTTCTTTTGCTCATTAATCGTTCGCTACAAAGTACCACGCCTCTGTGTGATCTGTAAGAGAGTAGACGACTCTATATTATATGAAAAAAAGAGAAAGTTCAGCAGCTCTCACCTGCCCCTCCTTCAGCTGTGAGCACGGATAACCAGAGTCAGGCAACGGGTAATAATATGAAAAAAAAAGTTGTAGAAATCCAGCTCCACTTTGATAAAGGAAAATAAATTTATTTTGCTTGCGGTAAAATCTCATCCATCAGTTACAAAAATCATGAGGAAGGGCTGAAATTTGTCTTTGGTAGCCCGAAACGCGTAGACAAGACTGCTATTTTTGTAACTGATGGATGAGATTTTACCGCAAGCAAAATAAATTTATTTTCCTTTATCAAAGTGGAGCTGGATTTCTACAACTTTTTTTCATAGACTCTATATTATGCGATCGAGGAACTATATTTTTTTTTAGCAGGATGAAAGATCACAATTGGCGAGAAACGATCGATCCCTCACTCATCGTTTGACTGCTCATACTTTATCGCATCTCGCAAAGCTCGTTCAATTTTGTTTGCATTAATGGCATTCAGTACAATATTCGCTCGGTCTAATATAGTCTTCTAGTTTCATTCTTGGTCCAACCTTTTTTGTCCTACTGTAGGGTGGACACAGCGGTAAGTCTCCAGATCCAGCCAGTTGTCTCATAGCCAGACATAGGACAGTGAGGAGGAGGAGGGGGACATGGCTGATCTCTTGGGAGGCAGAGGTCTGTTTTTATCTATCTCTCCTGGTTTGACTGTAATATGAGACAAAACAGGATCAAAGGAAAGCAGGAGATAAAGGGACGAGGGTTGGGATATTTTGGGGGGAATGTTCTACATTTAGCTTGCTTGTTAATAAAAAAAATATTCTGAATGTGAACACAGATGAAACTTGGGACATGTGAAAGGGTGCTGCGGCAACCATCTTGTTCACTGCACCTTCGCTTTTAAAGAAATCTTAGGCATGATGGACGGTGAATAGAAAGTAAACTATACATGGTCGGAAGCTCCGGCTGCTGCAGGAGGATTGCTGGGTGTCAGACAACCTATTTATTTAGTATGCAGCTGGCAGCAATAAATAGCCATCTAAGAACAGTTCCACAGGACACTGACTGGGCTGTAATGTGCCATTGTGAGACGGATGGGGGCTCCCAACAGGTGCAGTCACACATCTTAACCCTAACACTCCCCAGGGATACAGACCACATAAAAACTCTTCCTAATAAATGACCCCTACTAATAGAAAGTGATTTCTATGCATTTCATCCATTACAGCTAATTACATTTAATCATGTGTGTGCTTTTATTTCCATCCATTACTAACACATCTGGAACATTGCCGGGATTGCAGGTGTCTATGTACTGTTGGCCACAAACAAGACTAATGTTGATGCCCGGTGGTAATTTATGAGACATATTGGAATGATATGTCCCCAGCAGCCCTATTTCCATCATATCAATGTGCTATAATGAACAGCTTGGTAATACAATTTACTATTGGGAGTATGAGGCTAAACAACTAGATCTTATACCATCAGGGAATGCAGGGAGTTGTCGTTTTTCAACAACTGAAGACCCACAGGTTTGAGATGGCTGCGGTTTGGCTGAGATTTGAAATGAGGACACAGTAGTCTATCTATTTATCAGTTCAATTATCCTGGACAATGACGCACATTTTCTTCTGGTTCTTAGAGTATATTCACATGTAGCACAGTTAAAACCTCATTGGAAAAACCCCACCTTGCAATGATTTTCCATGCAGTTGCAGTTTTTGGAGGTGAAACATTTATTTAAAGTGCTCCGCCTGTAGAAATGTGTATTCTCACAATCTGAGCCCACTACATACACAGCAGATGCCAGCTGTGGCTGGGATCCGTGATAACTCTGATCCTGCCCGTTTAACCCTTCAGATGCCACAAACCCCTCAGTCGGTGGAAAATAAAAAAGCTTATGGGTGACAGAATAGGGTCACACAATCCCCCCCCCTTTTTTTTATAATTTAAAAAAAGTAGTGAAACATTAAAAACTATATTCATTTGGTGTCACCGTAATTGTACAGACCTGCAGAATAAGGTAGTCATGTAATTACATTTTCTGCAAATTTTAATTACTGTAAAAAACAAAACTCAAACAACATTGGCCAACTCACAAAACATTATAAGTAACATTAAGTGGTGCCGTTAAAAAGTACACTTGTCCCACAAAAAAACAAAAAAAAAAACAAACCCAAGCCCTTATATGGCTGTGTCACCAGAAAAATAAAATAAAAATGTTATGACCCTTGGAAGGAGAGGAGGAAAAAAAATCTAATATATAAAGCTGAGTGTATGTGTGTATGTCCGCTAAAGGAATCCGCACCATCGCATTTGCAATCACGAAATTTGGCACACAGGTACATCAGCACTGTGTGCTGTCCGCATCTCTTCTGGCCCCATAGAGAATGAATGGGTCCATAACCGTTCCGCATAATTGCGGAACGGATGCGGACCCATTCTACAGACGTGTGAATGGACCATTAGAGTGAGCTGTTCAAAAGGACACGCCCATGATCTGGTTAGGCCACGCCCCCTCACACTCTTCAGCCTCCGGGCCATTTCCCCCTTCCTGACAGAGCCATTTTTTGCAAATCTGACATGTGTCACTTTATGTGGTAATAACTTTAAAACACTTTTATTTATTCAGGCCATTCTGAGATTGTTTTCAAGTGACATATTGTACTTCATGACAGTGGTAAAATTGAGTCAAAAAATTTCATTTTTAATTATAAAAAAATACCAAATTTACCAAAAATTTTGAAAAATTAGCAAATTTCCAAATTTCAATTTCTCAATTTTTATGATAGATAGTAATACCTCCAAAAATAGTTATTACTTTACATTCTTCATATGTCTACTTCATGTTTGGATGATTTTGTGAATGTCATTTTATTTTTTGGGGACGTTAGAAGGCTTAGAAGTTTAGAAGCAAATCTTGAAATGTTTTAGAAATTTTCCAAACCCCACTTTTTAAGGACCAGTTCAGGTCTGAAGTCACTTTGTGAGGCTTACATAATAGAAACCACTCAAAAATGACCCCATTTTAGAAACTACACCCCACAAGGTATTCAAAACTGATTTTACAAACGTTGTTAACCCTTTAGGTGTTCCACAAGCATTAATGCAATATGGAGCTGAAATTTCAGAATTTCTATTTTTTGGCAAATTTTCCATTTTAATCCATTTTTTTCAGTAACAAAGCAAGGGTTAACAGCCAAACAAAACTCAATATTTATTGCCCTGATTCTGTAGGTTACAGAAACACCCCATATGTGGTCATAAACTGCTGTATGGCCACACAGCGGGGCGCAGAAGGAAAGGAATGCCATATGGTTTTTGGAAGGCAGATTTTGCTGGACTGGTTTTTAAACACCATGTCCCATTTGAAGACCCCCTGATGCACCCCTAGAGTAGAAACTCAAAAAAGTGACCCGATTTAAGAAACTAGACCCCTCAAGGTATTCAAAACTAATTTTACAAACTTTGTTAACCATTTAGGTGTTCCACAAGAATTAATGGAAATGGAGATGAAATTTCAGAATTTAACTTTTTTGGCAAATTTTCCATTTTAATCCATTTTTCCAGTAACAAAGCAAGGGATAACAGCCAAACAAAACTCAATATTTATTGCCCTGATTCTTTAGTTTACAGAAACACCCCATATGTGGTCGTAAACTGCTGTACAGGCACACGGAAGGGTGCAGAAGGAAAGGAGCGCCATGTGGTTTTTGTAAAAATTGCTGTTTTGGCACAGTTTTTATTTTTTCTTATTTACAATGTTCATCTGACAGGTTAGATTATGTGATATTTTTATACAGCTGGTTCTACGGACGCGGCAATACCTAATATCTATAGTTTTTATTTATTTAAGTTTTACACAATAATATCATTTTTGAAACAAAAAAAAAATAATTTTAGTGTCTCCATAGTCTGAGAGCCATATATATTTTTTTTTCTGGGCGATTGTCTTAGGTAGGGTATCATTTTTGTGGGATGAGATGATGGTTTGATTGGTACTAATTTGGTGTCCATATGACTTTTTGATTGCTTGCTATTACACTTTTTGTGATTTAAGGTGACAAAAAAAAGGCTTTTTTGACACCGTTTTTATTTTTTATGGTGTTCACCTGAGACATTAGGTCTTGTGATATTTTTATAGAGCAGGTTCTTACGGACGTGGCGATGCCTAATATGTATACATTTTTATTTACTTACGTTTTACACAATAACAGCATTTTTGAAACCCAAAAAATTATATTTTAGTGTCTCCATATCCTAAGAGCCATATATATATATTATTTTTAGGGCGATTGTCTTAGGTAGGTTCTCATTTTTTGCAGGATGAGGTGACTGTTAGATTAGTACTATTTTGGTGGGCATACGCCTTTTTGATTTCTTGGTGGTTTTTTTTTTAGCATAGTTTTTATTTTATTTTTTGACGGTGTTCACCTTAGGGGTTAGGTCATGTGATATTTTTATAGAGCCGGTCTTTACGGACGTGGAAATACCTAATATGTATACTTTCTTTTATTTATTTAAGTTTTACATAATAGTATCATGTTTTAAACAAAAAAAATAATCATGTTTTAGTGTCTCCATAGTCTGAGTCATATTTATTTATTTTTTTGGGCGATTGTCTTAGGTAGAGTATAATTTTTTTCGGGTTCAGATAACGGTTTGATTGGCACTATTTTGGGTGCATATGACTTTTTGATCGCTTACTATTACACTTTTTGTGATGTAAGGTGACAAAAAATGGCTTTTTTGTGGCACTGTTTCTATTTTTTTTTTTTTACGGAATTCACCTGAGGGTTGGGTAATGTGATATTTTTATAGAGCTGGTTGTTACGGATGTGGCGATATCTAATATGTATACTGTTTTTCATTTAAATCACCATGTTCTGAGAGCTATAGTCTTTTTTTTTTAGCTATTTTCTTACGTAGGGGCTAAATTTTTGCGGAATGAGGTGACACTTTTATTAGTACCATTTTGTGGGCCTTTTTGATCACTTGGTTGAACTTTTTGTGATGTAAGTTGACAAAAATGGCTTTTTTTAACACAGTTTTTATTTTTATTTGACACTTTTATTGGTACCATTTTGTGGGACATACGCCTTTTTGATCACTTGGCTCTTTTTGTGATGTAAGTTGACAAAAATGGCTTTTTTACACAGTTAAATTTTTTAATTTTTTATGGTGTTTATCGGACCGGGTGGATCATGTGATATATTTATAGAGTCGGCCGTCACGGATGCATCAATACCAAATATGTCTATTTTATTTATTTTTTCCAATTTTTTATATTATTTTAAATTACTTAATTGCGAAACCTTTTATTTTTTATAAAACACTTAATTTTTTTATTTAATTATTTTTTATTTTACACTTTGTGTCCCCCATAAGGTCATACAAGACCTCTGAGGGACATTTGACATTTTTTTTTTCACTATTGATTTCTTCTGTAACCGGAGCTGACATAGATACCCCAGTTACTGGGGAAATACACCCTGCAGAGAGGCCGTACAGTGCAATACAGGGATGTACACCCTCAGTGCAGGGCTGATCGAGGTCTATGCAAGACCAGACAGCTCCTGCAGTCTCCCGACCCCGGCAGTCACATGACCACCGGGCCGGGACACGAAGCGCATCCTGCTTTCTGCTCTGTATACACAGCGCTCGCTGAGCACTGTGTATACAGCGATCTAGAAGGCAGGGACACCTGGGAACTGTCCCTGCCTTCTCTCTGGGTTGCCCTGCTGTCACTGACTAATCGTGCAGCTGCGATCTCTGAATGGACGTTTCAGAACGTATGAGAATCAAAGGGGCAGTAACATATTAAAATATAACTTTTAATGGTATAGATTAGAATATCCCATAAACAGGGAGAAATATCCCCTTACAAACATAAACAGACAGTCATAGATAGGACCCTAAATGCACGTATCCCGTAGTGAAACGGGTCACGCTAGGTGGGGTCCCATGGGCAGACCCTTGTTAAATATGTGTGGAATCTCCCTTTTTGCATTTTCACGTTTCAGAACGTCTATTCAGAGTTAAACATCCACCCATAGGACGTTTATATCCTATGGGCGGATGTGAGGTGGTTAACAATCAACTTCTAGGTCGCGCTAAGCCAAACCCCGATCTGGTTAGGCCATGCCCCCCCCCCACTCATCAGCCAACGGATTGAAAAAATTAAGGTAAAAATCTACTTCTGTCAGCTGCAGGGGTGGAAGGGAGGGTGACTTTCTCCTTCCAGATCACACCCAGACAGTACAGTGCTGCTATCTTACAGTGAGCTGTTCAAAAGGACACGCCCCCGATCCAGTAAAGGCCACTGTTAAGGGGGTGGGCCCCTGTGGAGGTCACTGTCAAAGGGGTGGTATGCTGTGAAAGTCACTGTTAAAGGGGAAGGCTGCTGTAAAGGTCAAAGTTAAGGGGGTGGGCTGCTGTGGAGGTCCAATTTTAAGGGACGGGGCACTGTGGGGGGCTCACTGTTAAAGGGTGGGGGGCTGTGGAGATTACTGTTTTGGGGGTGGGGTGCTGTGGAGGTCACTGTTATAGTGGATGGTGTTGATATCTTTTAACGACACACACAAACATTAAATGAAATAGAATAAATATACCCAAGCGAAGCCGGGTCCTTCAGCTAGTAGAACATATAATTTCCAAAAGGTGCTAATAACTATTTATAGCCAGATAGAAATACATAAATCACTGCGAAAGGTGCACCCCAATAATATGCAACTGACAACACTGGCTAATCCCTCAAGCTGATGTTAAGAACTGAGACTTTAGCCAATGCATTCCTGTCAGGAACACATCTGAGCCCTATTGCACCACCGTCAAGGTATCTCAGCGTGGCATGGGTTCCTACCACTAAGCTACCTACGGAGTGTGAACAACGGTCTGAGAGGTGCTAAGATACAACTTACAGCCAAGCTCCCGCATACCTCCATAGTGGGAGAGATGATAAGGCTATAAGCCCCACCTATAACAGGCCATGTGACACAGGCTACCAGGTGCAACAGAATGCTACCAGCAGTACGCAATGGCAGTGTGTGAACACGGTCTGAGAGATAGAAATGGCGGATATGTAAATGATTACAGGTGTGGTGTGATTAGACACTAGGTCCTGCTACAAGAAGGTGTAAAAGTGCTTCCCCTGTTGCCCTATAAAAAGGTTCTTAAAGACTACTTTTGGGTAGCATACCTCTTGAGGGATCTGCCTGAATCATTTCCAGGCGCTTAGCAGAAGGGAATTTGGTGTCACAGCACCCATTACATGTCCTGTCATTGACAGCCAGCCACTGCTGCCTGCATTTGCAGTGGTGTCATGAACAAGAAACCTGAACTGCTGGACTGGAACTCTATTGTCTATACCAACAAATCCAGTTTCTGTTTGGGATTCCACGATGGGCAGATGCGAACATGGAGGCCACATGGTGGGCACTTCAATCCTGCCTTTTCTGTGCAGCGACACACTGCCCCAGCTGCTGGTGTGATCATCTGAGGAGCCATCATACGAGGGACACTAACAGCTCAGCTAAATGTGCACGACATCGGATGGCCACATGTGTTGCCTCTCATGGCAGGGCTTCCAACTGGCATTTTTCAGTAGGATAATGCTCGCCCCCATACACAAGGTTTCCCAGGAATGTTTCCGCTAGATTACAATTCCTAGGCCTGCCTGGTCTCCAGATTTATGGGCAATTGACCATCTATGGGATCAACTGGGACGCCAGCTTCAGCAACCTAAGAGTGTGCAGGATCTAGAAGCCAAGCTGTATTATCGGTGGACAAATGTACTGCAGGATACCATGCGGAACTTGTATGCCTCCATGTCCAACCCTATCTCATCTTGTATCCAGAAAAGAAACTCCTTTCTATTGTACAGTTTTCCCCAATAAAGTTCTCCTTTTTTTCTCCTATTTTGGTGGGGACATTATAGGCGTCTTATTACTACTGGGGGCTCTATTGGACGGACTTATAGATTCGCTTTATTTCTATATTTCTACTAAGAGCACTATGGGGGCCTTATTACTACAGAGTGGTCTGTAGCGCTTTATTACCACTGCAGGAACTATAGGGGGCCTTATTTCTACTGGGGGCTCTGTGAGGGTATTATTAATACTGGAGAGCTCTTCTACTAATGGAGGCATTCCTGGGGAGCGTTATCACAGTTGGGGGCACTGTAGGGGCAGTATTACTAATGAGGGCATTCTAGAAGGGAATTACTATTGGTGGGACTATAAGAAGCACTATTACTATGGGGGGCACTCCTTTTTCTTCAGGATAGTATTTGGGGGTATTGGGCAGCACAGCGAGCAGCAGAATAACACTGTGGGGACGCCAGGTTGGGAGATGATGAGTGTAATGGTGGGAGACATGGAGGACTTACTGTCTGGTCCTGAATTGGCAGACCTCAATGTCTCCGAGGAAAATTTCGGCACAACACCAGGATCCAACCCTATCCCGGGTCTGGGAGAATGTTGTAATAGTCGATGGTGAACCACAACAACCTGGGGCCGAGTCGATGTTTCATCCTTTTGTGGTTCATCAGAAGATGCTGTATCGGGTAAACCAACTACGGGGTGAGCATATTGAACAGCTGGGCCCAGGGCATATCGCTAACTCGTATTGGAGCTAGCCCACCAACATGTTCTTGGGGGTCATCTGGGAACGCAGAAAACACAGGACCGTATACTACAGCGGTTTTACTGGCCCAGTGTGTTTAGAAGGTGGACAAATTTTGTAAGTCTTGCCCGACCTGCCAGACAACTAGCCCCAGCACCTTTTCAGCAGTCCCTTAGTACCTCTCCCGATTATCGAGGTTCCGTTTGAGCGAATTGCTATGGACCTCATAGGCCCAGTACCAAAGTCCACTAGAGGGCACCAACACATCTTGGTCGTCCTAGACTACGCCACTCGGTACCGGGAGGCGGTGCCACTGCGACATACGTTAGCCAAACTCATGGCTAAGGAGTTAATAGAAATGTTTTCCTGAGTGGGACTACCTAAAGAGTTTCCGACCGACCAGGGGACCCCTTTTATGTCCAAGGTCATGAGGGATCTCTGTAAGTTGCTGCAAATAAAACAGCTATGGACGTCCGTTTATCATCCGCAAACTAACGGCCTGGTAGAGAGGTGTAACCAAACATTAAAAAACATGTTAAAAAGAGTGGTGTCTAAGGATGATAGGGACTGGGATCTTCTTCTGCCCTATTTCATGTTCGCTGTGCGAGAGGTGTCCCTGGCCTCTACTGGGTTCTCGCCCTTCGAACTGCTATATGACAGACATCCTCACGGTCTGTTGGACATGGCCAAAGAGGCGTGGGAACAACAACCCACACCGTATAAGAGTATTATTGAATACGTCACCCATATGCAAGAACGGATGGAGACAGTGTTGCCTCTTGTTAGGGAGCATATTGAGGCAGCACAGCGAGCCCAGAGTCGGATTTATAATCGGCAGGCTCGGGTTCGGATCTTTAACCAGGGAGATCGGGTTTTGGTTCTGGTACCAACCGTGGACAGTAAGTTCCTGGCTAGATGGCAGGCCCCCTACAAAATACTCGAGAAAGTTGGAGAGGTAAACTGCAAGGTACACCAGCCAGGGCAGCGAAAGCCAGAGCAGGTTTACCATGTTAATTTACTCAAACCTTGGAAAGAGAGGGATACCTGTACTGAAGACAGCCCACGGCCGAGTTTTCTAGGGGAAGAGGTTCCGGCCCCTCTGTCTGATGCAAGGGAAGAGGTTGCCACAGTAAAAATTGCTGACAACCTCTCCTCTAAACAGGCTCAGGAGGCCAGGGAGTTCGTTAGTAGGAACACGAATGTGTTCTCAGACCTCCCTGGATGCACTTCCACAATTCAGCATGACATTGTCACTGAGCCTCAGGCAAAAGTCCGCTTAAAACCATACCGGGTACCCGAGGCTCGGCGACAAGCCATCGCGTAGGAAGTGCAGCTAGACGTCATCGAGGAGTCTAAAAGTGAGTGGTCAGTCCCATAGTCTTAATACCCAAACCAGACGGAACGTTACGGTTCTGTAACGATTTACGTAAACTGAACGAGGTTTCCAAATTTAAAGCGTATCCCATGTCCCGGGTGGATGAGCTTATCGAGAGGTTAGGACAAGCCCGGTATTTTTCTGTTTTGGACCTCACGAAAGAGTACTGGCAAGTGCCCTTAATGGAGGCTGCCAAAGAGAAAACTGCCTTCATCACACTTGAGGGGCTGTATCAGTATAAGGTGTTAACCTTTGGTCTGCTTGGCGCCCCCGCCACTTTTCTAATGGACATTGTGCTTCGTCCACATCATCGGTATGCTTCGGCTTACCTGGATGATATTGTCATCCACAATACCGACTGGGAAAGTCACCTAACCAAAGTACAGGCTGTAGTGGACTCCCTTCGGAAAGCTGGACTAACTGCTAACCCAAAAAAATGTGCAATAGGGTTAGAAGAGACTAAGTACATGGGGCATGTCATTGGACGAGGAGTCATCAAACCCCAAGTGACCAAAAGAGAGGCGATACGGAATTGGCCCCAAACTGTCACCACTAGGCAAGTAAAGTCATTCCTGGGAATGGTGGGCTATTACATGAGGTTTGTCCCTCACTTTGCTACGGTGACCGCGCCATTGACAGTGCTCTTGAAGGGACGTAAGTGAGTGATGGTTCACTGGGATGATGGGGCGGAAGAGGCTTTCTCCACTTTGAAGTCGGCCCTGTGTGGGTTCCCGGTTTTGATGACACCCGACTTCAAAAGAGAGTTTATAGTACAGACAGATGCCTCTGAAGTAGGCCTCGGTGCTGCACTGTCTCAGGAAGTCAACGTGGAGGAGCATCCCGTTGTCTTCCTAAGCCTTAAGCTCACCCCAGCTGAGACCAGGTATAGTATAGTGGAGAGAGAGTGCCTGTCACGGTAGGTGAGGGAAGGTAAGCAAACCAAATACAACAAAAGCAACAAAATACCAAGCTAGGCCCCAAAGCTAGAGAACAGGGAAAGGTCACCACCTGACAATCCCTGAGCCTTTCCCTGACTGCTGACAACATGAGCAAATACTTAAGGTGGAAGTGCTCATGCGCTGGAACCTAAGCCTAGCTGAAACTATAACAAACCCTCAGCTAGGGAGCTGGAAATAAGACGACCGGTTCCTAGCACTAGGTGCAGGAACCAGCGTCTTCCTGAGGCCTATCCAGAACACACAACAAAAGAGAAGGAGTAGGACTTAGCTAAAGACGGACGGGGAGCAGGAGATCCACCAAACACCAGCTGAGAACTCCAGAAGCAAATATAAACCGCAAGGGCTATAGTGAAAGGCGGGTATAAATAGCACCACTAAATAGCTAATGAGCAGAACCTGTGGGGAGGTGAGATCCGGCCCAAAACCACAACAAAGAGAAACAGAACAATCTGTCAGATAGACTCACGTGCAGCAAGTCTGTCAGATCTTCTCAGACCTCTCACAGGGCAGGGGGTGACAGTGCCTGGCTATCAAGTGGGCACTTGAGTCTCTACGCTATTATTTGTTGGAAAGAAAATTCCACCTGGTGACCGACCACTCCCCTCTCAAGTGGATAAGCCAGGCCAAGGACAAAAATGCCCGGGTCACCCGATGGTTCACACAGGGCAGGCCGGTTGCAGGGAAACACGGATGCCCTGTCCCAGGTACATTCTCTGGCTAGTGTTCACCCCTCAGGGTTGAACAAAAAGGGGGAAGTATGTGACACAGTGAGGGGTATGGTCTGGGAAAACCGGTATTTTCCTCCCAGCATGTGCTGCTGGGCTGATTTGTAGCCAGGTGGGGTCAAATACCGGACTGGCTTTTAATTGCCGGTCTGGGTTTTGGCAGCACCTGGCTTTCCTTAAAGAGGCAGCTGGGCTCAGCAGCAGGATCTCTGTGTTGGGATCTGAGGTTTTGTGCCGGACTGGAGGGCTGAGACCCGTGTGCAGGGGAAACAGGCCCCCTAAAGCCTGCTGTGGACTGCTGGAGGCAGAACTGCCAACAAGGTGACTTGTGCAATATGAACTTTCCATTATTGTGTGAATTAATACCAAAGACTGCAAAGTGACGTGTTGTTTTGTGCAACTGCCGCAAGTGTGAATAAACACTGAAGTTTGAGTTAAGAACTTGTATTTTGCCTCTGTACTGCGCCCGCTTACTCTATCTACCAGAGCGAAACCCCACAGGAGGTACAACTGGGAGATAATATCTATACTGGGGCACGACTTAGGGAGAAACTATGGGGACCATTATCAACACTGGGGGCACAAATGGGGACCATCATAACTACGGCGGGCACAAAGGAATGCATTATTTATACTGGGGGCACATAATATATACTGACTGCTCTGCAGGAGATGAGATTTCAACTTATAAACCCAATGAAAATCATTCATTTTCAATAGCTGCTTTTCACAGTCATATAAAATGGATACAAAAAGATGATTAAAAATGGACAGACGGACAGAAAATGGATGCACAAATGGTTGAAAAATGGCCATTCACAACATACACGGTCGTGTGAATGGAAAAGGTAAATTTTTTAACTTGGAGATTTTTTTTATTTTATAAATCTTTATTAAGCTCTTATTGTTACTATTTATTAGTCCCAAAAGAGGACTTAGACAGGCAACCATCTGACTGCCTCTTTAATACACTGCAGTACAGTGTGTTATACTGTCAGTATGATACTGGCACCGATAGGCACCCACTGAGGGAAGGCCTGGGAAACATTGCAAGTTCCTACAGTAACACTACCAAACAAATAAAAAAAAAACTGAAATGGGATCAGAAAAAGCCCACACTTTTTCATTCAAGGGCAGGGATAGACACCAGCTCCCAACTACAGACAGTAGGGGTCATTTACTTACAGCGCTACACCAGTATTTGTTAAAAAGAAATTGCAAAACCCTGTATTGTGACTTTTAAAATGCCTGTCTGACAATATTTTGTTGCATGGCCGTTTTTACCCTATCCTTACCAGTGGGGGTGGTGGGGCCTGAACTGGGGCCGTCCAATCAGCCCCGGCACACTCAAAAACTTTTATGCCATTTCAGGGTGTAAATGTTTTTGTAAAACTACTCCACTCAGGGGGGCATTTTCACGCTGGTCTTGGACTCATTGGTTTTGGTCCCCTTGTAGAAATGCCTATTGTAGAAATGCGGCCCATTGTAGAAATGCCTATTCTTGTCCGCAAAACGGACAAGAATAGCACACGGAGTGCTGTCCGCATCTTTTGCGGCCCCATTGAAGTGAATGGGCTCGGAAGCGGACCAGAACAACAGTCGTGTGCATGAGGCCTTAGGACTGATTCACACAACTGTGATCGGCCCGGGAAACACAGTCCATGTGTCAGCAGCATCTCCTGGACCAACCGCAACCTGAACTGACTGTATGATACTGTTTTATAATACAGGCAGTTCATATGAGATCGCAGATCTATTGTACTGAACTCACATGATGATGTGAGTACAGTACAATAGATCCATAATCAAATATGAACTGACTGTATCATATGACACTATGATAGAGTCAGTTCAGGTCAGAGGAGCTGGGGTCAGTCCTGGAGATGGGGCCAACACACGGACCATATTTTGTGGGCCGATCACGGTCATGAGAATCAGCCCTAAGGCTACATCCACACCTGCATGCAGCATTCAGCAGAATCCCATTTGTCAGTTTGTAGGTGGCCAAATGCACACCATAAGGGTACGGCTACACAGTGATTTTGGGTGCCACATGGATCGCGTGCCCAAGTATCACAGTGTAGTAGGGCAGCCATAGGAATGAATGGGGTGGCAGCACAATTCTCATGTTTACTGTGACCATAACACGCAAATTACAAAAAAGCCAGCAGAGTTTGTGTGTTGCGGTTGCAGCAAATATGTGTTTTGTGCCCTAAATAGCTGTGTAACCGTACGTGGTGTTTTTGAGGGCATATGCAGTTTAATTAGTTTTTTGCTGGAGTTTTCTGGGCCAAAATTGACAGTTCTAGGTGTTGCAAGTCAAGGGGGCACATACTGAACACTTAAAAAAGCCAGGAATATACAAGATGCCAGGTGCTAAACCAAACTATATGGGTCTCAAAAACGTGATGAAATATACCGTTCAAGTCAATTCAGGCTTTATTTTTGGCCAAACAAAAACCCAACAGGACCAAAACAGTGTGTGAAAGAGCTATTTACAGTGGCAGGATGGAAATCCAGTGCAATGCAATGCACGCTTCTGAGATAATGATAGGGTTAAGACTAGTTAACAAACAGCTGTAGTCTTAAGTGAGACAGGTGGTCCTCAGACTGGCCTTTTGGTATAAAACCATGGCACGTAATTAACATATGTTATTATTCTTGCTGAGCTTTCTGCTGTAGAACAGCATGATCACATGGAATCTGCAACTCGGGTCATCTCAAAGCTTAATGTCAGCCCACTGAGCTGCAGGGAGTAAATCGAGACCAGGACTGTGGGTGAAGGATGGAAATGGTACTGTCTGATAAGAGCAGGAATGTCAGCCAGATCAGGCAGTGCCCAGGAAAAGAACACATAGTGCAACACGTGGATGAGAAGATTCAGATTTCAGAACCAAGCAAGATCACAACTATAGTCACATTACACACACGATCTGCAAGGTGTAATACTAGGAGGGTGCCACATTACTGGTCCAAAATGGACTATATTTATGCCATATAGTGAACGGTGTAACAGAAAAAACTAAATCAAAATGGCCAATTCGCTGTGTTTTTTGTTTCTTCATCTCCAAAAAAAAAATGAATAGAAAGCGATCAAAAAGTCACAAACACTTCAAAATGGTATCAAATTTACAGATCACCCCGCAAAAAAGCTCACAGCTCAATAGACATGAATATAAAAAGTTATGGGTGTCAGCATATGGCGATGCAAAGAAAAAAAATCTTTATTTAAAAAATTGTATTGCTATTTCAAGACACAGGGGATGCCGTAAAAACGAAACCCATAAAAACAATGTCGGAATTGTGGGTTTTTTTTTCAATTCCACCCTATTAGGAATTTTTTTTCAGCTTCCCACTACATTGTGTGCAATATTAAAAGGTGCCATTAGAACTAAAATAACAAGCCCTTATACGGCTATGTGAACGGAAAAATAAAAAAGTTATGGCCCTGGGAATACCGTATGTAAAAAGTCTCCTAAAGTTTCTTCTCCCAAAGTCTTGAGCTGCGCAGTGCACTTCAGCTCAGGCACAGGAAGGAGGCTCACTGGCAGTTCACTGCTGTACTGCGGGCCTCTTTTGTGTACTGCACCTGTTCTGGATACTGAAGCGCAGAGCGAGACTTTGGAAGTCAGGGCAATGCGTGTGATCACATTTACCTTGCCTGGCCTTGTCAATCAAAGGACAGAGGCTCAGTTGCAAATATTAAATATTAAACTTTTGCTCAGCAATGCAGACATATATGAACATGGGACCAACACATGTCTTCAGCTGCCAAGTGCACATGTAAGAGGTCAGCCTATTTCATAGGTAAAAATTTGCTGGTAGATGCCCCTTAACTCTTTCAACCCAGCAGGGTTTTTTCGTTTTTGAGTTTTCGTTTTTCTCTCCCCGCCTTTCCGGGTCCATAACTTTTTTATTTTTCCGTTTACATAGCCATATGAGGGCTTGTTTTTTGCACTTTCTAATTTCAAAATTACAAATGGGGTAAAGATGGGGGAAAAAAACCCCACAATTCACAACAGTTTTATGGGTTTTGTTTTTACGGCATTCCCTTTACAGTTAAACTGACCTGTTACTTTCATTCTCCAGGTCAGTCTGATTGAAGCAATACCACATATGCCTAGTTTTTCTTGTGTTTTAATACTAAAAAAAAAAAAAACTTTAAAAAAGTAATTGTTTTCTTTTCTTTGCCATATTCTGACTCCTATAACTTTTTGTAATTATGTGTACGGCGCTGTGTTGGGACTCAATTTCTGCACGGTGATCTGTAGTTTTCATTGACACAATTCTGGGGTGTGTATGGCTTTCTTCTTTTCTTTTTTTGTGGGAGGTGAAGCAATCAAAATACAGCGAATTGGCTATTTTGACTTTTTTCTGCTATTATATTTAATTAGTACCGTTTTCGCATGCGGAAATGCCCATGATGTATCAAATTTTTTACAATTTTTTACATATTTTTATTTACATTTTGGTTAAAGGGAAGTGATTGGACTTGTTATATATTTTTTTATTATTAAAAACATTAATTTTTTTACACTTTTTTTTTATAGTTCTTATAGGAAACTATAACAAGCAATCATTAGATTGCGTCTCTCATACACTCCAATGCATAAGCATTGGCGTGTAGGAGTAATACACCATGCAGGTCATTTACTAACTGATATTCACCACAGTCTGCGACTTTTACCTGCTCACGCCAGTTCTAAAGAGGAGACTGGAATGTGGCGTGGGCGGGGACAGGTACAGGCCGCCAGGCCTGTCTCATTTATCATTTTTTACGCCTGTTTTAGGCGTAGAAAATGTTCTAAATGTATGCCAGCAAGGAAGCTGGTGTAGATTTAGATCTCTACATCGCAGGAGTTATTAAGAACAGCGTCTAAAACGCTGCTCTTAATAAATGACCCCCTATGTTCCTATGGAGCCCTGCCATAGGCAGGGGCTCCATAGGAAATAATGTGGCGGCGAGGATTGGGGGAGCCAAAGCACACCCAGAAGTGCTTGCTTCCGGGTTTTTGCTCCCTTAGATGCCGTGTTCAGGTTTGTCCACGACATCTGAATGGTTAAAAGTCTGTGATCGGAGTTAGTTGCAGACTTTATTCCTATGCTATACTATGGCGCCCACTCCGCTCACCAGCGTGCTCCATCTTTAAAGTCCTGGCCAGCGCCGTACATGTAAGGGAAGGGGTTAAAGGCAGACATAGGCTTTTTATCTTCGTTTAAACGGAATCTGTCACCAGTTTTATGCTGCCCCATCTGGTAGTGACATACACATTGACTATAGTGGGGTGTCGCTAACCAATATGCATTAGTTTCCATAAAATCCCAGTATATTAGGTGCACTGTGGGCCATGCCTCATAATTATGAGCAACGGGTTTCCCACCATCTTATTTACAGCCTTCTCCCTATTACTGTAATTAGGGAAAAACTGTCAATCAGCGACATATGGGCGGAGGAAGCCTGCAGTTAATCACTATGGGGGCACACAACTCCCAACTTTTTGGTTGATCAAAAAGGGACACTTCTAAAATCAAATCAAAATTGCATCAAATAATAAAATACACTGCGTGCAGAATTATTAGGCAAATGAGTATTTTGACCACATCATCCTCTTTATGCATGTTGTCTTACTCCAAGCTGTATAGGCTCGAAAGCCTACTACCAATTAAGCATATTAGGTGATGTGCATCTCTGTAATGAGAAGGGGTGTGGTCTAATGACATCAACACCCTATATTAGGTGTGCATAATTATTAGGCAACTTCCTTTCCTTTGGCAAAATGGGTCAAAAGAAGGACTTGACAGGCTCAGAAAAGTCAAAAATAGTGAGATATCTTGCAGAGGGATGCAGAATAAACACCCATGTACTGGCAGGAGCTTGCTCGCTGCACTCCTGTCATCATAACATGGGTTTCCAGTATACTATTCGTGAAAAATTATAATACCGTACAATGGAACAAAATAATAATATACCAAACAAATTCAAACAGTATATTGAAGTTAACGAGAGTTGAATGAAATCCATACTGCATATAGTAAGATCAAGATCTATCAACATGCTCATGTCTAGGAGTCCTTGGAGAAAACTACTGAAGGCAACAAGGATGGGACAAGAAAAACCACCGTCTCAAAAGAGGTGTCAAGCAGCTGCCTACTCTGCCCTGTTGTGTTGTATGTTAATGGTAGGGTGCCTTAAAAAGACCAGTCCTGTATGGAATTTGAATTACTCCCTGGTATGGAGACTTAATGGCAATGCTCCATGGGAAATGAATATGCAAAGAAGTATCTCCCAAGAAAGAGAACCATCTTGCCAGTGCCACCTCATAGAGGTGGATCCATTTGAGTCACGATCCGACTTTCCAACAACACCCTTGTGAAATGTCAAGGCTTGTTGGAAAGTCGGATCTCGACTCATAGGGGGTCACTTCCAAAAGATGGCGCTGGTGAGATGGTTCTCTTTCTTGTGAGACACATCTTTGCATACCTGAAGGGATTGTAAATGTTAGCAGTCAAACTATAGTGTAACCAACTGCTATCTGATGTACATGCCCAGTGCCCCTCAGTACCCAATATGCAAATTAACTCGTACCAGCTAAACCAAAGACACCCACCTGTGACTGATTAGAGCTAATTTGCATACTTTTCCCATGGAGCATTTTCTGAAAAATAACGGGGTCATTATGATGCTGAAATACACTGCGTGCAGAATTATTAGGCAAATAAGTATTTTGACCACATCATCCTATTTATGCATGTTGTCTTACTCCAAGCTGTATAGGCTCGAAAGCCTACTACCAATTAAGCATATTAGGTGATGTGCATCTCTGTAATGAGAAGGGGTGTGGTCTAATGACATCAACACCCTATATTAGGTGTGCATAATTATTAGGCAACTTCCTTTCCTTTGGCAAAATGGGTCAAAAGAAGGACTTGACAGGCTCAGAAACGTCAAAAATAGTGAGATATCTTGCAGAGGGATGCAGCACTCTTAAAATTGCAAAGCTTCTGAAGCGTGATCATCGAACAATCAAGCGTTTCATTCAAAATAGTCAACAGGGTCGCAAGAAGCGTGTGGAAAAACCAAGGCGCAAAATAACTGCCCATGAACTGAGAAAAGTCCAGCGTGCAGCTGCCAAGATGCCACTTGCCACCAGTTTGGCCATATTTCAGAGCTGCAACATCACTGGAGTGCCCAAAAGCACAAGGTGTGCAATACTCAGAGACAGACGACCACCACTGAAAAAAACACACAAGCTGAAACGTCAAGACTGGGCCAAGAAATATCTCAAGACTGATTTTTCTAAGGTTTTATGGACTGATGAAATGAGAGTGAGTCTTGATGGGCCAGATGGATGGGCCCGTGGCTGGATTGGTAAAGGGCAGAGAGCTCCAGTCCGACTCAGACGCCAGCAAGGTGGAGGTGGAGTACTGGTTTGGGCTGGTATCATCAAAGATGAGCTTGTGGGGCCTTTTCGGGTTGAGGATGGAGTCAAGCTCAACTCCCAGTCCTACTGCCAGTTTCTGGAAGACACCTTCTTCAAGCAGTGGTACAGGAAGAAGTCTGCATCCTTCAAGAAAAACATGATTTTCATGCAGGACAATGCTCCATCACACGCGTCCAAGTACTCCACAGCGTGGCTGGCAAGAAAGGGTATAAAAGAAGAAAATCTAATGACATGGCCTCCTTGTTCACCTGATCTGAACCCCATTGAGAACCTGTGGTCCATCATCAAATGTGAGATTTACAAGGAGGGAAAACAGTACACCTCTCTGAACAGTGTCTGGGAGGCTGTGGTTGCTGCTGCACGCAATGTTGATGGTGAACAGATCAAAACACTGACAGAATCCATGGATGGCAGGCTTTTGAGTGTCCTTGCAAAGAAAGGTGGCTATATTGGTCACTGATTTGTTTTTGTTTTGTTTTTGAATGTCAGAAATGTATATTTGTGAATGTTGAGATGTTATATTGGTTTCACTGGTAAAAATAAATAATTGAAATGGGTATATATTTGTTTTTTGTTAAGTTGCCTAATAATTATGCACAGTAATAGTCACCTGCACACACAGATATCCCCCTAAAATAGCTAAAACTAAAAACAAACTAAAAACTACTTCCAAAAATATTCAGCTTTGATATTAATGAGTTTTTTGGGTTCATTGAGAACATGGTTGTTGTTCAATAATAAAATTAATCCTCAAAAATACAACTTGCCTAATAATTCTGCACTCCCTGTAATATACAAGGTGGACTCTAATATAGAGAGAGGAACCGGATAAACACTTTCTGGATCAATATTGTAAATGTAATAATGCAAATCTGTCCCTCAGATCAAAAAGAGGGACATTTAAGGAGCAAAGAGGGACAGAGGGACCTGGGTCAAAAGTGGACTGTCCCTCCAAAAGAGATATGAAAGAAATTATATTATGCATTGCTTTCCTGCACGATATATGGGTGCCATGAAGGTGCCAGGATACGCCACATGATAACCTCCAAAACACAGACCTGAAGGTAATCTGTAATCTGACATGACCAGGAGCAGAGATAACCAATTACGAGACTCCTCTGATGAGAAATCGAGGTGATTAGAGCGGATTTTATGGTAATGTTTTATTATGGTTTCCTATTACTATGGGCATTTTTCATATCCTGTACTACGACCTTCCAATAATGCCGAATATTTGATCATTTGGCACCCGTGGAAATTACTACTAATCTACATTGTTGTGAGAAATAAATCACATCGCCATACAGACAAATCACATATCACTGTATAACCAGGCAAATGTGCCATTCAGGGGTCCTGAGAAAGCTGGGTGACAACCCTTGTGGCAGTTACAGTTTAGTAGCCAGGTTGTCACCCAGCTTTCCTAGAACCTTATGACTGAGGGGTGCACACATATACATTGCTTTCTTTATAATCTAATAGGGATCTGGAAATGAGACAAAACAAGGCCTCGTTTATCAAAACTATCTGACAGGAAGACTGCCCTTGTTGCCCACAGCAACCAATCACAGCGCAGCTTTCATTCTGTAAACCACTGAGGAAAAATAAGAGCTGTCCAGTGATTGGTTGCTGTGGGTAACAAGGGCAGTCTTGCTGTCAGATAGTTTTGATAAATGAGGACCATAGTGTCTATATGGCTTTCTTGTATGACTGTGTAGACCTCTTTCTGTGCCTTTGATAGAAATCGTGGGTGATCTTGTTCTGCCCAATAATATATGAATTATGTTTTAATACTTTCCACACTAAGGCCTCATTCACATGAGCGATATGGAATATGTTCAGTGAAAACCAGAGAGCATGCACATCACTGAGAGGACACACCACCGTAATCGGGGTTTGTCACTACTTTAGGTTGCCCTCAGATGGGGCAGGATAATTCTGGTGACGGATGTTATCAACAACAAGAATTTCTTTGCTGCCTCTTCCTTCACATTGTACTAACATTGCTTGGCGCAGTTGTTAGACAGTTGCCTTGCATCTGACTCTAAGGTCGCATCTTTGTTTAAGTTTTCCGTTATTGAGATCCGGCAGAGAATCTCAATACCGGAGAAAAAGGCTTCCATTTTGTCCTCATTCATTGTCAATGGGGACAAAACTGAACTGAACAGAACAGAACGCTCCAAAATGCATTCCATTTGGTTGTGTTCCCATGCCAGACAGAAAAACGCTGCAGGCATCGGATGCGGAGCAAAAAACAAATCGGCATGACAGACAATGCAAGTCAATGGTGCATGATCTGTTGACTCGGACACAATAGAAAACGGATCCGTCCCCCATTGACTTTCAATGGAGTTCATGCCGAATCCGTCATTGCTATTTTAAAGATAATACAACCCGGATCCGTTGATAACGGATGCAGCCGATTGTATTATCAGTAACGGAAGCGTTTTTGCTGATACCTGCTGGAATCTGATTGGTTGCTATGGGCAACTAAGCCAGTTCTACTTTACACCAGTTTGATAAATTACCCCATTAGTATTTTGTTCTAGACCTTTCCATTGTATCAGTGTATCCTGGAACCTGTGGTCTTCCAGCCTTTAACTGTTATCAGCACTGGTTAGCAGTTAGTTATTTCATTGAGATTCCGGTATTATCTATTTGATAATTGGTTTTCGGTTTGTCTTAGTTGTCTTGCAGGGTTGTATTTCAGAGCAGGGTCAGTTCTGTAGATCTTTATTTTCGTTCCCTGCCATTCATCCGTTTTTGAACTGTACGCCATTACCATCTTCCATCTATTCCTGTACTGGACTCCCACCTCTTCCATCCATGGTCATCATCATTTGGTTCCTGTGAATTTATTTCTATACATTGTTGTCTGCCAGTGTGGATATGAAGTTCATACATGTTTCTTGTGACCACCCACCCTACTGTAAGTCCTGAGGGAATCTGAAAAGTGAGACTCTTAATACTTGGTAAAGGCAACTGATTTAGGTAAAGTCCAGTTCGATGTTCCTGCAAACAACCAACATCATTACAACAGATTAGGCCTTTTACACTGTGCCGCTCTCTACCACTATTTTCTACCTTCAAGTCTATCTGATATCTGACTCTGCAGATAGGGTACATGTTCGTGAGTGGGGCTGCCGATTTCCCTACCTATTGCATCGTTCATAAACACCATTAGCAGAAAAAAACAATGGACATGACTACAATTTAAAGGGGTTGTCCCACAAAGAATATTCTACAATTTTCAACCCAATACCTGGATCTGAATACTTTTGTAATTGCATGTAATTAAAAATGTATTATAGCCAATGATCTATTCCCTGAAATCTATTTGTATAGCGCCACCTGCTGTTTGCTCTTTTTCTAATTTCTGTCCGGCTCACTCAGACGGACTCACATGCTCAGTTCTATCCTTCAACTACCACCAGCTGCAGCAGAAATGACATGCCAGTTTGAAACAAACCTAGCGGAACAAATGAAGCAATGAATGGGGAGATCTCTGGATCCATGTGAGGTACAGGGCTGGTTCTAGCTTTGTTAGAAAGAGGTTTTCATATACTAAACTATGTATGATTTTCATTTTTTACATTCATCATGGGATAACCCCTTTAACCCCTTAAGGACATTGTCACGGCTGAGGATGGGGGAAATCCTCAGCCGTGCGATGCCAGTTGATGTTTTGGCTGCTCGGCCAGGACAACAGGATTAGGGAGCAGGTCACCTCCTAAAGCGTCCCGAACCTGACCCTAACTCCTAGCTGCATGGGCCGACCTTGAAGGTAGGAGGACCCATGCTCCGGAACCTCGGATCCCTAACTCACCCTCCGACCGGTCCCTGGACTAGGAGTCAAGGTAAGACGGCCTGTTCCTACTGGACACGGAGGAACAGGGGTCTCACTGGCCAAGCTGCAGGAAAAAGGGGAACACAAACAAACTTACGGATATGGCAGGTGAACTATCCGAGTTCCACCTACCTGCCACAGCCCTGCTGACTGGATCCCTGTGCAAACAGGAATCCAGATCCATAAGCTGCACTAACACAAGATAGAACAGGAAAACATCAAATAGACATCACACATAAACTTAACAAAACTAAAATGTGACATATGGTTTATGAACCACAAGGGGGGCTCTCACAGGCAGTTGGTATACACAGGAGGTTGCTATCAGCAAGCATGCTGAAGCAACCTACTGAGCCCTGCCAAACACCAAGGCTATATAGGCCTAAGAGGCCACACCCAACAGTCAGACACACCCAGTGACATCACACACACTGGGAAGGGAGTTAACCCTTCCAGCACCACAGAAGGGAAACACACATACATAAAGGAGACGTGCACACAATAACATAAAAAGCAAGTGCACACATACACACATCACACAAAACCGCATGCACAACGTAGCAAGCTGCAATGGCACAGCTCCGACTGCTACGCTGCCCATACACACTGTTGCCAGCGGCAACCACAGGTGAGGCAAATACCACAGCCCTCACCTGTGATTGAACACCAAAGAGAACCGCTGACAACCGCATGCGGTTCAGGAGTCACGGTCATAGCCATGGCCGTGACAGACATAGGACGTACCGGTACGCCCTATTTCCCGAGTCCTTAAGGACCAAGGACGTACCGGTACGTCCTGACTTAAAATCTGTATTCCGGCGCCCCAGGGGTTAATCGGAACGGGATTTCGGCTGAAATCATTCAGCCGGCATCCCGTAACAATGCAGGGGGGGGGTCATTTGACCCCCCCGTATCGGCGATCGCAGCAAACCGCAGGTCAATTCAGACCTGCGGTTTGCTGCGCTTTTTGCAGTTTCTGATCCCCGCGGTCCCTGACCGCGGGGATCAGAAACTTTAGAGTGGCTAAAATCAATATTTTTCACCCCCCCCTGCACCCCTGCACGATTTTATGCCGGCGGGTGGTGCGGGGGGGGTGTCACAGGCGGTGGGGGCGTTGCGGGAGGCGGGCGGTGCGGCAGGCGGGATCGCGATCCCCCGCCCGCCTCCCCATGAACTATCGTTGGCTTCTAGTGGGTATACCAGGGTGCCAGCACATTGCTGGCACCCTGGTATAAACGGCTGACATCTGTGCAGATGTCAGCCGTTTAACCCTTTCCATACCGCGGTCCGTACGGACCGCTGTATGGAAAAAGTTAACTGTCATCGGTCAGGGAGCTCCCTCCCTCTCCATCGGGGGGCTGCTGTGCCTTTGCAGCCCCCCGATGGAGAGGGAGAGAGCCCCCCTCAGCCCTGTGCTTACCCTTCCCCGTCTGCGAAGATCTGAGCAGACGGGGAAGGTTCCCATGGCAACAGGACACCTGCTCAGGCGTCCTGCTGTCCATGGTGCTGAACAGATCTGTGCTAAAAGCATAGATCTGTTCAGTGTAAGTAAAATACAGTACAGAACAATATATATTGTACTGTACTGTATTATACAGACATCAGACCCACTGGATCTTCAAGAACCAAGTGGGTCTGTGTCACAAAAATGTAAAAAAAAGTGAAAAAAGTTAAGATAAAAAAAAAATAAAAACTATGAGAAAATTGAAATTTTGCCCACCTTACTTCCCAAAAAAGGTAATAAAAGTGATCAAAAAAGTTGCATGTACGCCAAAATAGTACCAATCAAACCGTCATCTCATCCCGCAAAAAATGAGACCCTACTCAAGATAATCGCCCAAAAACTGAAAAAACTATGGCTCTTAGACTATGGAAACACTAAAACATGATTTTTTTTGTTTCAAAAAGAAATCATTGTGTAAAACTTACATAAATAAAAAAAGTATACATATTGGGTATCGCCGCGTCCGTATCGACCGGCTCTATAAAAATATCACATGACCTAAGCCCTCAGGTGACCACCGTAAAAAAATAAAAACAAAAACGGTGTAAAAAAAGCCATTTTTTGCCATCTTACGTCACAAAAAGTGTAATAGCGAGCGATCAAAAAGTCATATGCACCCCAAAATAGTGCCAATCAAACTGTCATCTCATCCCGCAAAAAATGAGACCCTACTCAAGATAATCGCCCAAAAACTGAAAAAACTATGGCTCTTAGACTATGGAGACACTAAAACATTTTTTTGGTTTTAAAAATGAAGTTATTGTATAAAACTTACATAAATAAAAAAAATAGTATACATATTAGGTATCGCCGCGTCCGTGACAACCTGCTCTATAAATTTACCACATGATAAAACTTGTCAGATGAATGTTGTAAATAACAAAAAAAAAACAACCCAAAAAAGCTATTTCTTGTTACCTTGCTGCACAAAAAGTGTAATATAGAGCAACCAAAAATCATATGTACCCTAAACTAGTACCAACAAAACTGCCACCCTATCCCGTAGTTTCTAAAATGGAGTCACTTTTTTGGAGTTTCTACTCTAGGGGTGCATCAGGGGGGCTTCAAATGGGACATGGTGTCAAAAAACCAGTCCAGCAAAATCTGCCTTCCAAAAACCGTATGGCATTCCTTTTCTTCTGCGCCCTGCCGTGTGCCCGTACAGCGGTTTACGACCACATATGGGGTGTTTCTGTAAACTACAGAATCAGGGCCATAAATAATGAGTTTTGTTTGGCTGTTAACACTTGCTTTGTAACTGGAAAAAAAATATTAAAATGGAAAATCTGCCAAAAATGTGAAATTTTGAAATTGTGTCTCTATTTTCCATTAAATCTTGTGCAATACCTAAAGGGTTAACAAAGTTTGTAAAATCAGTTTTGAATACCTTGAGGGGTGTAGTTTCTTAGATGGGGTCACTTTAATGGAGTTTCTACTCTAGGGGTGCATCAGGGGGGCTTCAAATGGGACATGGTGTCAAAAAAACAGTCCAGCAAAACCTGCCTTCCAAAAACCAAACCGCGCACCTTTCACTCTACGCCCTACTGTGTGGCCGTACAGTAGTTTACGGCCACATATGGGGTGTTTCTGTAAACAGCAGAGTCAGGGCAATAAAGATACAGTCTTGTTTGGCTGTTAACCCTTGCTTTGTTAGTGGAAAAAATGGGTTAAAATTGAAAATTAGGCAAAAAAATGAAATTCGCAAATTTCATCCCCATTTGCCAATAACTCTTGTGCAACACCTAAAAGGTTAATGACGTATGTAAAATCAGTTTTGAATACCTTGAGGGGTCTAGTTTCTTAGATGGGGTCACTTTTAGGGAGTTTCTCCTCTAGGGGTGCATCAGGGGGCTTCAAATGGGACATGGTGTCAAAAAATCAGTCCATAAAAATCAGCCTTCCAAAAACCATACGGCGCACCTTTCACTCTACGCCCCGCTGTGTGGCCGTACAGTAGTTTACGGCCACATATTGGGTGTTTCTGTAAACGGCAGAGTCAGGGCAATAAAGATACAATCTTGTTTGGCTGTTAACCCTTGCTTTGTTAGTGGAAAAAATGTGTTAAAATTAAAAATTTGACAAAAAAATTAAATTCTCAAATTTCCTCCCCATTTGCCAATAACTCTTGTGCAACACCTAAAGGGTTAACAATGTATGCAAAATCAGTTTTGAATACCTTGAGGGGTGTAGTTTCTTAGATGGGGTCATTTTTGGGTGGTTTCTATTATGTAAGCCTCGCAAAGTGACTTCAGACCTGAACTGGTCCCTAAAAATTGAGTTTTTGTAAATTTCTGAAAAATTTCAAGATTTGCTTCTAAACTTCTAAGCCTTGTAACATCCCCAAAAAATAAAATATCAATCCCAAAACAATTCAAACATGAAGTAGACATATGGGGAATGTAAAGTCATCACAATTTTTTGGGGTATTACTATGTATTACAGAAGTAGAGAAACTGAAACTTTGAAATTTGCAAATTTTTCCAAATTTTTGGTAAATTAGGTATTTTTTTGTGCAAAAAAATAATTTTTTGGACTTCATTTTACCAGTGTCATGAAGTACAATATGTGACGAAAAAACAATCTCAGAACGGCCTGGATAAGTCAAAGTGTTTTAAAGTTATGAGCACTTAAAGTGACACTGGTCAGATTTGCAAAAAATGGCCTGGTCCTTAAGGTGAAAATGAGCCCGGTCCTTAAGGGGTTAATATTCTTTGTTGCTCTGTGCTTCAGTTTTATGTGATTACTGGTACTGCACTCAGAATTCAGAACATTCAGTGCTAAATCTTAAAGGGGTTGTGCAGTGGAGTAATATTGATGACCTATCCTCATGACAGGTTATCAGGGGTCCGACTCTGATTAGCTGTTTGAAGGGGTCGCACAGTGTAATTACAACTATTCGTCCCATTTACTCTACCACTACAAGTGCGTCGGACCTCTACCAGTCTAATATCAATGACCTATTGTGAGGATAGGTCATCAATATTACTGTGCTTCACAACCCCTTTAAGGAGGTGGCATCTTCTGTAAATGGCTAATCTGCTGCATCGCTCTCTTTATGACTAGGGAGTCTTGCATTGTATGTCAGCATTGATGGATATTCACATGAGCAGCATCTTAGGCCCCTTTCACACGGGCAAGTTTTCCACACGGGTGCAATGCGTGAGGTGAACACATTGCACCCGCACTGAATCCGGACCCATTAATTTCTATAGGGCTGTGTACATAAGCAGTGATTTTCACGCATCACTTGTGCGTTGCGTGAAAATCGCAGCATGCTCTATATTGTGCATGTCTTCTTTCTTCTTCTTTGAGGACCTGGAAGAAAAGGACCTTTGGTGACGTCACTGCGCTCATCACATGGTGATGAGTGCAGTGAAGTCACCAAAGGTCCTATTCTCCCAGGTCCTCAAAGAAGAAGAAAGAAGACAAGCCGGGCTGCGCGAACAAGTGGTTGAGGTGAGTTTAATATTTTTTTTTAACTCCTCCATCCCTAATTTACTTAGCATTCTGTATTAAGAATGCTATTATTTTCCCTTATAACTATGTTATAAGGGAAAATAATAAAATCTACAGAATACCTAACCCGAACTTCAGTGAAGAAGTCCGGGTTTGGGTCTGGGTACCACATTCAGTTTTTTCTCACATGTGTGCAAAATGCATTGCACTCGCGCAGAAAAAACTGAAGGACACAACGCAATCGCATACAAAACTCACCCCACTCGCAGGCAAACTCGCACAATTTTCCCGCGACACACCCGCATCCTATCCGGCCCTCACATTCGACGCCCATGTGAAAGGGGCCGGAGTGTAAAGGTGGAGAGGTGTAAGAGGTTTCTTACTCCCTTGATCTTCATGGGGAGGTTGGTCCTACTTCTGTTACTGTTTATTTTCGCATCACTTTCTTGTTGGTTGGCCTCGACGTTACAAATCCAAAATTTTATGGGGATATTCTGCACAGCTCTAATGAATTATCCCACGCCAGGAATGCATTAAAATGACAAATAGTCTAACCAGCATGTATAGGCTTGACCAGCATCTGCTTCAACACATGGAGTCATGGGAAGATTGCGATCCTTAAAAATGGAAGCCATTGTGATAGCTAGTATGACAAAACTACAAAAGTTATTGCTAAATATCATGTCAGCTGTGGTGGGCTGACTGTCCTGGGGGTTTAGCCTGGATGCTTTATGACTGTAAAGTGTAAACTCATTTTCGATAGTGAATTGGTGTCGAGTGTTGTATTGGGAATGTGAGATGTTCCGCCTCCTGGTATTTAAATCACTGCTGACGGGTGTAACAATCAGTGTCTAGAACAGACAGCTATGGCTTGTTCACACTTGTGTGGATTTTATGCGGTTTGCGTGTGTCTAGGATACATCTGTCAAATAACATTAAACCCCCAGAGACAGTATAACATTTGTAGTAAGGCCAACTTGTCCACAGGTGCAGAACCAGGGTTACTGAACGTTGCATCCAGGTTTTGTTTTTTGTAGACACTACTGTATTCATAATAGGTTATTTATACGTTGTTTTGGGAAGAAGTGATATTATACCATTATATAGTCTAGGAGTGCTGGTTGGAACATCAACAATGGCATAACCTATTGTATTTAATGTAACTCTTCTATTTATTAAGCTTTTGGGTTCCAGCTGTCAGTTTGTGACATGACTACCAACTACAGTGCTTTTAGAGTGATCCCACATGTAGGTTTTTAATCTTTGAGTTTTTTTGGGGGGGGAATTCACTTTTATTAATTTTGTTACATATAAAACTTGACATCTTACAATAAACAAAGATGAACATATCATTGGTCTTATCTGTTTTTTTACATAGGAAAAAATAAAAAAAAATGCATCTAATCATAAGCAAAGTGACAATTTTCTCACATAGACGAACACGTAGAAGGGACAAACACTGAGGGGGTGGGAGGGGGGGGGTAATCCAAGGCTGTTACGTCTACTTGAAGGAGAGTGTTGGGGTGTAAGCCCCTCATGTTAAGCCTCTCCAAAGTTTCCAGGGGTTCCAAGTTGCCAAAAAACCCTCCTGCGTTCTCTCGGTCCAGCTAATAAGCTCATCAAAGTTGCACATCTGGTCGACCTTCGTACACCATTCCTCCAATGAGGGAGGTGAAGTTTGCAACCAATGCGATGGAATCAGCCCCTTAGACCGCTGCCAACAAATGAGTGACAAGATTGGACTTAGATGGACGGTAAGTACTACTCAGTTTGGCCAAAAAGACCATAGTCGGGGAGATTAAGAAAGAGGACTTGCGCACCTGTTGGATGACAGATTCTATTTGTTTCCAAAAGATTGCTATGGAGTTGCATGTCCACCAAAAACTAGGAACCTTTGGACATTTGGCATCTCCAACATCTGTCAGAGACAGCAGCATTCTGATGAAAAAGGAGTTCCGGGGTCTTATACCATCGACACAAGAGTTTATAGTGGTTTTCCTGCAATCTAACACATTGGGAAAAACCCTGAGAATGAGACAATATAAAACGTGTATCAGAGTCTGAAAGGACTATATCTAATTCCCTTTCCCAGGAACTCAAGAAAATCAGTTATGACTGGGGGTGTGTGACCACGAAATGGTGATATAGGTGCAAGATTTTCCTGGGGCTAGGCAGATTTGATACCATCAGTTGCTCAAAGGCTGTGTGGACCCTATCCGAGGCGGCCAAGGACAACGTCACCTCAGGAATAACCTCAGGGAGGAAGCTCCCAAATGTTTCCATAGATGGGATGGCATTTCTAGTGAAATGCTTCCCGCAACGTCCATGTATATAATGAGCACCATAAACCCTCCTTGGCTGAACCCGGGGAGGAGAGAAAAGCTGTCAGCAAAGACATTGGCAAGAGTGGGGATAGTTGTGGGGCCAGAGAATTGCCCATTTGTTGCCAAACATCTACAGGGTCCTGTATCATTGAATTCAATCCCAAAACCACTCTAGAGTTTGGAGCTGGGATCCACATATTCTTCAAATCATAACTACTATTGTGTGAAAGATCGATTACAAAGGGGTCGTCCTCCCCTATTGGAAACATTAACTGTAACCATCTGTTTAGCTGTACCACCTTGTAATAAGAAAGTACATCAGGTAACCTCAAACCTCCTGCCTCTCTGTTCCTGATCAACATCGAATATGACAGACGTGATCTCCTACTTTTCCACAAGAACCTCAAAAAGAGACTCTGGATGGAAGCAAAAAATGCCGGGGATAGGAGAATCAGGACCATCTATAAGATACACAATACTTTTGGCATAATGTATGTTTTTAATAAGTTTCTTCTACCAAACTAGGATAACCACAGAGAGTCACCCGTTTTCAACATTTTAGTAAGCTCCACTAAAAGCGGTGCTTAATTTTAGCTATAAAGATCAGATAGGTGTCTCGAGAGGTGAACTCCCAGGTAGGTAATCGAGGAGGGAGCCCATGCAAAGTTAGTACTCAATTTCAATCCAGGGATTAACCGTTGGGAAACAGAAATGTTTAGAATCTCTGATTCTGTTAAGTTTACTTTGTAGTTGGATATAACCCCAAACTCCTGCAGCAGCCCGGAAATCCAGGGAAGACTGACCATTGGGTTTGTTGTTAAGAAAAGCAGGTCGTCTGCAAAAGCTAGGAATTTCAACTGCTTTCCATCAATGGTTGGGCCCTGCATTAGTTCTTGCTCCCTGATTGCTTGAAGCAAAGTTTCCATTACAAGCACAAAAAGAGTTGGGGATAAAGGAGAGCCTTGTCTAGTGCCATTTGTTATTGTCTAGCCTTGTCTAGTGCCATATTTGGTATATAATTGGTTTTGGGAAGGCAAACTTTAGGAGGGTTGCTTCCATGAACGTCCATTTAACCCTATCAAAAGCCTTCTCAGCATCGATGCTGAGAAGCACTAGGGGAGTGTTGGAACTATGGACCGAGTGGATGGCATGGAAGAGTCGGGAGGTGTTTGTTTTCTGCTCTTTACCTTGAACAAAACCTACTTGTTCTGGTCCTATAAGAGAAGGGATGATAGGCCTGAGTCTGTTAGCAAGCACTTTAGCCCATATTTTCAGGTCTTGGTTTAACAGAGATATTGGCCTATAGCTACCACACTCTGTCGGATCCTTTCCCTCTTTAGGGATTAAGGTGATGAAAGCTTCTTGAGATTGTCGGGGCAAAGGATTACCAGCTAGCAAGGTATTACAAACCTCTGTAAACTGGGGGATAATTTCTTGGAACGTCTTGAAATATTGTAAGGGAAACCCATCCGGCCCTGGGCTCTTTTTGGGAGAAAAGCTATAGATAACCTTTTTAAGCTTATCTTCTGACACTAGGCAGACTAAATCCTCCGCCATTGAAGTGGTTATGGTAGGAAGTCTTAGTGAATGTAAGAACTTGTGAGTTGCTTCCATCGCTTCCTTTTCCCCTTTCTTATCATCAGGGCTTTTGAGATTGCACAGTTTGGAGTAGAAGAGATGGAAAGCCTTAGCAATGTCTTCCGTGGAGGAGACCAAATTGCCAGACTCTGTTTTGATTTTATGTATAAAGGACTTTGCCCTGGCCTTCTTAATGAGAGAGGACATTAAGCGCTCTTCCTTGTCCCCATGAGCGTAAAGATGTTTAAAGTATAGTAGCTTTTTTGCAGATTGGCTTGAGAGGTAAGTTTTGAGTTTGTCCCTTAAAATCACTAGATCCTCTTGGAGAAGGATAGATCTAGATCTCTTTTGGATTCTTTCAGCTGCTGCAATCTGTTGGAGGATACTGTCGACCTCTTTTTGCTTATCTCTTTTTAGTTTAGAGCCCAGAGCTATGAAGACCCCTCTGATGAAGGTTTTGTAAGCCTCCCAAACCACAGGAGTTTTAACTTCTGTCCCTGCATTGAACTCAAAATACTCTTTCAAATGTCTCCCTACCTCCTGGCAAGCGTTGTCATTGCCAAGAATGAATTCATTAAATTTCCATGACCAGCTTCCCCAGGGCAACTGTTTCATGGATATAGTAGCATGACATGGTGCATGATCAGAGATGGTGATACTCCCTATGTCAGCTGAACGCACTTGCATCAGTACAGAATTTAGGAGCCAATGATAAGACACCAATTCTGCTACAATAATAACTAGCGCCTTTTTGCGCTATATGTGAGAACTTGATCAGGAAACCTCTAAACCTCTGTAATCGATCCAGTTCTCAAAAGATAAGCGAAACTTTGTCCTAATGGACTCAGGTGATGGGTTTTGCCGCAGTATTCTCTTGCTTCACCCTCCATGGCTCAACTGTAGAGAGTTGTAGCAGACCCTGGTCATCCAGCATAGGTAACCAGGATTGGATCGCCACTGGTGAGATTTCCAGGAAGCTCCAAACTTTTTCCAAATCAGCGGGGGTATGAACCGTGATCCTCCGGCCATTATTCCAAATAGCCAGGCCGAACGGAAAAAGCCCCATATATTGTAGGTTTTTCGATCTAAGGACCTCCAGCAATGGCCGAAGCACACAGCGTTTTGCCAGGGTAGATGGTGCTATGTCCTGATAGAGGTGTAGGATGACATCAGCGTATCGAACAGGCCGTTTATCTCTAGCTGCTGTCAAAATTTGTGAGGTGTCCATGAAGGATAGGAGGCCACAAATAATATCTCGCTGGGGTACTCCCTGCTTGATCTTAGGGCAAAGCACACTATGTATGCGCTCTATGACTATTCCTGCAGCTCTGTCCTGGCCCAGTAAATCACAAAAAATCTCCAGTGTTACCTTTTTCAGGGACTCTGGTGCAAACTGTTCAGGTAGGTCTTTAATCCTGATATTTCTTCTCCTACTCCGATTGTCCAGGTCCTCGATAAGCAGTAGGGCCTTGTTGATGAACTCAGCATACTGTAAGGAGCACGTCGCCACTGCCTCTGAGAAATTAACAATGCCGGACTGAGCCGTTTCAAGGTTCTCCACCCTCTGACCCAACTGACGCAGTTCAGCTTTTATATCTGCTAGTTCCTCCATCACTGGTCTCATGGCCTGGAGGATAGTTCTTTTGAGGAAAGCTTTGGTGATGGGCGCTGATACGGACACACCCCAGTCGCTTTCAAACATGCTATCTCTGTCCGAATCAGGCGCCGGATCTCCCACGCTCATGGCTCCCGCTGCCATCTTGGACGCATCTCCAACTGGCTGCCCGGATTGCTTTTTCCAGCATTTCTGTATGTCCATCTGGTTTGCAGATGGTTTGGGTGTGCTAGGCATCTCCCCAGGACGTTTCTTGACAGTTTTCACCATGTCAGATGTCTCTCTGCTCGCTATAATGGTGGATCTAAGGCGCGTTTGTGAGGGAGCTGCATGCTCACGCTTCCATCACGTTCAGCAGTCAGGCTCCGCCCCTGGACCTGAGTTTTTTGCTGCTTTTTGTGGTAAAAATACCAACTCCAGAGCTGAAAGTCTGTGGGAATATTAAATGCAGGACACACAAGCGTTTATTTTTGCGGCTGCCAATTTTTTAATTAGGTGGCATTTTTAATCTTTCTGGTTTCTTTTCACAAAGGTCTTCGTGTTATTTTCAAGCATTTTTACATCACCTTCTCTATAGGCGAAAAAGCCATAAAGAAAATGCTAGTTTCATTTTTGCTGGATCTATCATGAATCAGCAAAAATGCTTCCGTCATGATAATACAACCGTCTACATCCGTTATGAACGGATCCGGTTGTATTATCTTTAAAATAGCCAAGATGGATCCGTCATGAACTCCATTTAAAGTCAATGGGGGACAGACCCTTTTTCTATTATGTCAGATTGCGTCAGAAAAAACGGATCCGTCCCTATTGACTTACATTGTGTGTTAGGACGGATCTGTCTTGCTCCGCACTACATCGCGGACAGAAAAACGCTGCTAGCAGCGTTATTCTGTCCGCGATGGGGAAGCAACCAAACAGAACGAAATGCATTCTGGAACATTCCGTTTCGTTCAGTTCAGTTTTGTCCCAATTTACAACGAATGGGGACAAAACGGAAGCGTTTTCCTCCAGTATAGAGATCCTATGACGGATCTCAATAGCGGAAAGGGAAAGCGCAAGTGTAAAAGTAGCCTAAACTGCAAGCAGGCTCCCTCTGTGGCTTTGTGAGGGGACTGTGCGGTAACTGACCCGAGAATGGACCTGGAGCAGCAAAAACCTCTGGGCCCATGAACTGCGTTGCGGCATCCCTTTTAAAACAATAGGAGGCAGTTTCAGCACCCAATCCGTGCTGAAACCCGTACCCAAAATCCTCTATGTGAACCTACTAAGAGCAGGTTAGGAAGCAGATTCTCCTCTGCTTTCTGTGCAGTGAATGGCAGCTAGTCCCCACCTACCAGATCTAGAAGAACTGCAAACCAGACATTCAGCATGCACAGGGGAAAACTGCTAAAAATGCCAGATGACAGTGATAAAAATGACCACAAGTGATATAATGGTATTCCTCATGTACACACACTGTACTACTGATTAGTGCAAAGTTTATCGAAAGGTTAGGTACATTTTAAACTTAATTTGCCAGGTGCCTAATCTGAGAGCAGAAGATCCTAGAGGGAGAGAAGCTGAACTTTGCGATATACAGGTTCTTCTAAAAAAATTAGCATATTGTGATAAAGTTCATTATTTTCTGTAATGTACTGATAAACATTAGACTTTCATATACACTGCTCAAAAAAATAAAGGGAACACTTAAACAACACAATGTAACTCCAAGTCAATCACACTTCTGTGAAATCAAACTGTCCACTTAGGAAGCAACACTGAGTGACAATCAATTTCACATGCTGTTGTGCAAATGGGATAGACAACAGGTGGAAATTATAGGCAATTAGCAAGACACCCCCAATAAAGGAGTGGTTCTGCAGGTGGTAACCACAGACCACTTCTCAGTTCCTATGCATCCTGGCTGATGTTTTGGTCACTTTTGAATGCTGGCGGTGCTTTCACTCTAGTGGTAGCATGAGACGGAGTCTACAACCCACACAAGTGGTTCAGGTAGTGCAGCTTATCCAGGATGGCACATCAATGCGAACTGTGGCAAGAAGGTTTGCTGTGTCTGTCAGCGTAGTGTCCAGAGCATGGAGGCGCTACCAGGAGACAGGCCAGTACATCAGGAGATGTGGAGGAGGTCGTAGGAGGGCAACAACCCAGCAGCAGGACCGCTACCTCCGCCTTTGTGTAAGGAGGAACAGGAGGAGCACTGCCAGAGCCCTGCAAAATGACCTCCAGCAGGCCACAAATGTGCATGTGTCTGCTCAAACGGTCAGAAACAGACTCCATGAGGGTGATATGAGGGCCCGACGTCCACAGGTGGGGGTTGTGCTTACAGCCCAACACCGTGCAGGACGTTTGGCATTTGCCAGAAAACACCAAGATTGGCAAATTAGCCACTGGCGCCCTGTGCTCTTCACAGATGAAAGCAGGTTCACACTGAGCACATGTGACAGACGTGACAGAGTCTGGAGACGGTGTGGAGAACGTTCTGCTGCCTGCAACATCCTCCAGCATGACCGGTTTGGCATTGGGTCAGTAATGGTGTGGGGTGGCATTTCTTTGGAGGGCCGCACAGCCCTCCATGTGCTCGCCAGAGGTAGCCTGACTGCCATTAGGTACCAAGTTGAGATCCTCAGACCCCTTGTGAGACCATATGCTGGTGCGGTTGGCCCTGGGTTCCTTCTAATGCAAGACAATGCTAGACCTCATGTAGCTGGAGTGTGTCAGCAGTTCCTGCAAGACGAAGGCATTGATGCTATGGACTGGCCCGCCCGTTCCCCAGACCTGAATCCAATTGAGCACATCTGGGACATCATGTCTCGCTCTATCCACCAACGTCACGTTGCACCACAGACTGTCCAGCAGTTGGCAGATGCTTTAGTCTAGGTCTGGGAGGAGATCCCTCAGGAGACCGTCCGCCACCTCATCAGGAGCATGCACAGGCGTTGTAGGGAGGTCATACAGGCACGTGGAGGCCACACACACTACTGAGCCTCATTTTGACTTGATTTAAGGACATTACATCAAAGTTGGATCAGCCTGTAGTGTGTTTTTCCACTTTAATTTTGAGTGTGACTCCAAATCCAGACCTCCATGGGTCGAAAAATTTGATGGTTATTTTTGTGTTCCCTTTATTTTTTTGAGCAGTGTATTTTAGATTCATTACACACAACTGAAATAGTTCAAGCCTTTTCTTGTTTTAATATTGATGATTTTGGCATACAGCTCATGAAAACCCAAAATCCATATCTCCAAAAATTAGCATATTTCATCCGACCAATAAAAGAAAAGTGTTTTTAATACAAAAAAAGTCAACCTTCAAATAATTAAGTTCAGTTATGCACTCAATACTTGGTCGGGAATCCTTTTGCAGAAATGACTGCTTCAATGCGGCGTGGCATGGAGGCAATCAGCCTGTGGCACTGCTGAGGTGTTATGGAGGCCCAGGATGCTTCGATAGCGGCCTTAAGCTCATCCAGAGTGTTGGGTCTTGCGTCTCTCAACTTTCTCTTCCCAATATCCCACAGATTCTCTATGGGGTTCAGGTCAGGAGAGTTGGCAGGCCAATTGAGCACAGTAATACCATGGTCAGTAAACCATTTACCAGTGGTTTTGGCACTGTGAGCAGCTGCCAGGTCGTGCTGAAAAATGAAATCTTCATCTCCATAAAGCTTTTCAGCAGATGGAAGCATGAAGTGCTCCAAAATCTCCTGATAGCTAGCTGCATTGACCCTGCCCTTGATAAAACACAGTGGACCAACACCAGCAGCTGACATGGCACCCCAGACCATCACTGACTGCGGGTACTTGACACTGGACTTCAGGCATTTTGGCATTTCCCTCTCCCCAGTCTTCCTCCAGACTCTGGCACCTTGATTTCCGAATGACATGCAAAATTTGCTTTCATCCGAAAAAAGTACTTTGGACCACTGAGCAACAGTCCAGTGCTGCTTCTCTGTAGCCCAGGTCAGGCGCTTCTGCCGCTGTTTCTGGTTTAAAAGTGGCTTGACCTGGGGAATGCGGCACCTGTAGCCCATTTCCTGCACACGCCTGTACACGGTGGCTCTGAATGTTTCTACTCCAGACTCAGTCCACTGCTTCCACAGGTCCCCCAAGGTCTGGAATCGGTCCTTCTCCACAATCTTCCTCAGGGTCCGGTCACATCTTTTCGCTGTGCAGCGTTTTCTGCCACACTTTTTCCTTCCCACAGACTTCCCACTGAGGTGCCTTGATACAGCACTCTGGGAACAGCCTATTCGTTCAGAAATTTCTTTCTGTGTCTTACCCTCTTGCCTGAGGGTGTCAATGATGGCCTTCTGGACAGCAGTCAGGTCGGCAGTCTTACCCATGATTGCGGTTTTGAGTAATGAACCAGGCTGGGAGTTTTTAAAAGCCTCAGGAATCTTTTGCAGGTGTTTAGAGTTAATTTGTTGATTCAGATGATTAGGTTAATAGCTCGTTTAGAGAACCTTTTCATGATATGCTAATTTTTTGAGATAGGAATTTTGGGTTTTCATGAGCTGTATGCCAAAATCATCAATATTAAAACAAGAAAAGGATTGAACTACTTCAGTTTCGTGTAATGAATCTAAAATATATGAAAGTCTAATGTTTATCAGTACATTACAGAAAATAATGAACTTTATCACAATATGCTAATTTTTTTAGAAGAACCTGTATAGGTCTAAAGGACCTGAAGCGGATTTCCTAGCAAAATGCTAAGTAAATCTCCTAGGAGTCCTGATTACCCCGCCAAAACTAAAATATAAATAATTGAAATTACACGTAGTGGACGATCTTAGCGATTGGGACCACTGCAGGATTTTTTAGTTAATAGTAAAGTAAATCGTGACACGACTCCTGTCCTGCTAATCAGGACTCTCACTGCCTCTTCTAGGAGTCCTGTCAGGATTTATTATGATTTTTACACAGAAATCCTGCCACAAATCACACAAACTTATATATCACTGAGCTCAGCGTCTCCCCCTTTATTATATCCAGTTGTCAGACAGGGAAGCATAAATCACCTGACAGGTTCACTTTAAGGCATTTTACTGACATTATGATGAAGCAGAACACACATCACTACAAAAACTGTTCTGCAGCATGATGCAATAGTAAATATTCTTTAGATTTTTGTCCTGATGCATTATGAGATAGCATTAAAGTAGTCCCTCATTCCATTAGATATCCTCCCCCATGCTTGACTGGTCAGGTACTGCTTTATTATCTTTTCAATTGCTGTGTCTCACATATGTTCCTTATCCAAACACTTCAAACTTAGTGTAAACCATCCATAATTCTCTTTCCAAGTCATTTAATGGCTTTTTCTTTCCCTCTCTGCCACTAAGGCCAGCATCTTGCAGTGACCTTTTAATTATTACAGCTGCATTTTTTATTTATTAAAATAGACATGGTTCTTCTCTTTATAAACTTCAAGCCAACTTATGCAGTGGAGAGTGGAGAAAGAACCTTAAAGGGGACCTTTCACATCCTCCCAATGGTGTCCGACATTACCTGGCTGTAGTAGCACTCCACACAGTCCATTGCCATTTTCGGCTGGAAATTTCAGCTCCCAAGAAACTATTTCAAGGAGACATGGTTCCCAACATCCCAACAGTGAGTGAACCACAGCTCTGATACAGTCCAATCAGTACAGACAGCATCCGAGTTCTGATTTACTCCCTGTTAAGGGATGGGGGGAAAGGCGGGATGGCGTCTATGAAAAAAAAAACAGCACTGAAATCTGTGGAGTGAAAGCTACAGTCAGGTAGTGGTGGCCACCATTGTTGTAGGATGTGGTAGTCAGGAGTGGTTTGGACATAGACCATGCAGAGAAATTACACGGTGGGCCGATCCCCAAGGGCTCACTTGAGCCCTCCTGACGGCCGGCCAATGGAATTTTTTGGGGATGTATTTTGTGCTGCTGGCGGTATTATGTGATGGACTGTGGAATTTGGCTCTGTTGGGGTGGTATAATGTGCCACGATATGGAATTGCTGTCCGTGCCTTCCATCAATTTGGACCCGACTACAAAACGGGGCCACTTTTAGTATTTTTTCCAGGGCCAGTTTAAGTTCCCAGTCCGCCCCTGGTAGTAGGTCCTTTTTTAAAAGGAACTTGTCATCAGGATTGACATATAGAGCTGATTAATTATTCTTACTGTGCATTCCTAAACTGCCTTAGTCTATGCTCAAAAGAATTGTATTCATGTAAAAAAAACTTTGAAAATGTCTCTGACGTCAGGACCAGGTAACTCATGGAGTCATTGGGGAGTTGTTCTGCCTGAGGGAAGTCAGGAGTCATCTCCCCGCTCTCACACTCATTTCGTTCTCTAAGACCTCCCCTCTGCCACTCCCACACCTCCCCTTTGTTTCTTGATGTTAGCGGCATCTGAGTGAAATCTCGCACCGGTGTAGAACACTTCCATGCACTGCTGTGATACGGTTATGCGCAGTGAGCAGAACTGAATGCACCTTGGCTTCAAGTGTCCACTGTGCATGTCTGTATCTCAGCACTGCATGGAAGTCTTCTGTGCTAGCGCAAGACTGCTCGTCCAGTACTAACATCAGGAAATAAAGGGGCAGTGTGGGAGAGGCAGAGGGGGGGTCTTGAAGAACAAGATGGGCGCAAGAGCAGGGAGATGACTTGTGACCCCCCCCTCAGGCAGAACACCTCCCTGATGACTCCATAAGGTACTTACCTGGTCATGACGTCAGAGACCTTTTCAAAGGTGTTTTTTAAAAATGAATACAATACTTTTGAGCATAGGCTAAGGCACTTTAGGAATGATTGGAAGAATGCACAGTAGAAACATTTAATGAGCTCTATATATTTCAATTCTGATGACAGCAACCATTCTCCATTCACTGCTATGGGAATTCTGAAAATGTGGAATGGTGGTTTTGCATGAGCGATCTCGCAACTAGTATGTGACTTTGATGGCACGTCGTAGGGAGTCTGAGATGCCCTTTAAAGTAGGCATTGTTGTAACTTTTTTTAAAATAACAATACGTCGGTAGTAAATGATCTTATATTCTTATGAGTAGACAGTATCAGCCAATATGTAAGTGTCCCCACTCGCCAATCTTGCCAAAAGTAATACAGTAAATATTAGCGAGTAGGAGTGAGAAGAGGATGCTTCAGCAGTATCGCTCCCCCTCAGTTTCTATGTGAAACTCATGCAGTGAGAGGGGAGGAGAGATCAGCCTATGTCTGATAAGGGGGTTGCAGGGGCAATACATGAGTATTTACAGAAAGCAGTGGGGAGAAGGTATAGACCTAACCTATGCAGGCTAGAGAACATTTCTGACTACACCACATCTAACACACATCTACAGTTGTCTAAAGAACGATTGTGAAGTTCATTTGTAAGAAGAGGTACTCGTTAACATGAGACTAATGACAAAGAAGTTGAATACTCTTAGAAGATATAGAAAACAGAATATGGAAACATTTAGGCTACATTCACATGACAGTGAAAAACTGCCATTTTTAGAACCTTTACAACCTAAGCGGCCTGTGAATAGCGGTCGTCCAAAAAAATATCACAAAGTCCTGTTTTTGGCCATTTTCAGATGGACCCCATTGAAGTGGGACTGGTTTTAATGGCCACTTTGGCAGGAGTGGTGCACCCATCTATTGGGTATGCTAGTGAAAAATGGCCTTTCAGAGGTTAAGATAGAGAAAAAATTACTCACCCCATCCACTTGCACACCCAGAGACAGTTGCTCCTCTCTCGATGCAGAAGACCCTGTGCTCCCAGTGTGATGATGTCACCATGCGCTCCCAGGATGATTGCTGGAAGCACATGGTGATGTCATCACACTGGGAGCCCTGGTTCTTCTGCAAAATCAATACAAATAAAAATATATAAAAAACAAAAAACAAAAACAACGAAGAAAAAGGGGAAGAGAAAGTTCTCTTTTACGTTGAAATAGTGTCTTAATGGTGCTGCTGATCTCCGTGTGAAGTGGGTTCAATTCACATTAAACAGTACTTATTCCATGGAGGTGATCGCGCTGCCAGGTGCAAGTAAAGGCTTCTAAGCTAAATCAGATTATATCAGGCTCATCTATGCAACCGAACATCCGAGTTCGAACAGGGATAGTTTCGTCACAAACGATCCTTCTGTGGAGGTTAGAGTTTCGTGCACATAGTGCCACAAGTGCACAACAAATTAAATCTTTAAAAGGTTTTATTATACTCACCAGGGGCGTAGCTAGAACTGACTGGGCCCCACAGAATTTTTTTGTGCAGGGCCCCTACCCAACTTAATTGACGGACTCATACACGCACTCACCACATACATGGATGCACTCATACACGCACTCACCACATACATGGACCACTCACCACATACATCTCCATTCAGTATCTTCTCACCCCCGATTTGATCACATGGTATCTCACACCCAATAGAATTATTCTCACTAAACACTAAATACACGATATAAACGCACTACTTTACAGGTAACTCATCTCTGCTACTCTAGTAAACAAGGTTTTAGATCAAACTCAATATTCAGCCCATGCGGCTATAAAGGTATTCATTCTGAAAATCCATTCAACCTCGCGGCGGTTAATGCCAGCCACCGGGTCCCCACCACGCCAATTTCCCTTCACTTTTTCTACACCTAGAAATTTCAAACCTTTTGGATCCTTCACATGGGATTTCTAAAAATGCAGCGACACACTATGATTCTCAAAACCCTTCTTGATGTTTCTAATGTGTTCCTGTATCCTGGTTTTTTATTTTCGCATAGTCCTACCTATATATTGAAGCCCGCAAGGGCATTCCAGGAAGTATACACCCCCCTCTGTTCACAGGTCATTTCTCCTTTGATTTTACAGGTTAACCCCTTCTTAGATTGTACTGCTTGTATATTTTTCTTTTTCTTATCCCCTCTGGTGCGTTTCTGCCTGGAAGGCAGAAACTGCACCATGTGAATTGGTTTTTCTTTCTTTTCTATTGTCATGGGGGTATAGCTATGTACTAATATGTCTCGTATATTTGGAGCTTTTCTATATACTACCTCTGGTCTCACTGGAATTATAGGTCCCAAAGTAGGATTATTCTTCAGGACTGTCCAATTCCTTCTCAGAGTATTTTTTAAGGGTCCTACTGTTTGCATTAAATTGTGTGAAAAAGATGAATCTATAGTCTTTTTCTTTCTCATTTGTTTCTTTAGCAACATTTTTAGCCCAGAGTTCTACCTCCTTTCTATCCCTATCTAGAGTCTCCTGGTTATACCCCTTTTCCTCAAAGCGTTAGAATCTGTTCGCTGTAATCCTTAGTGTCTGTACGATTCCTACGAACTCTAACAAACTGACCCCCAGGGATGTTTTTTATCCAGTGAGCATGATGGCAACTTTTCACATCGATATATCCATTAACATCAGTTTTTTTTTTAAACGTTTTAGTTTTGATTCTGTTTTCTTCCACAAAAATAGTGAGGTCAAGAAAATTAATACAGGCAGCGTACAGCGCATGCGCTAAAAGAGCGCGATCCCGGCAGCATGTCAATCTAATTGTAGAGAGGAGGGGTAAGGGGCGGGCTTAGCTTTACTTGAAGCAAGGAGGCCGCTGCCCCCTTGACTTCAAGCCTGACTTGGAGACGGTGCCAACCGACATTAAAACAGCGTTTTTAACAAGTATGAAGAAACACAAAGAGGAAAGAAGAACATGATAAGCAACACACTGGGGGATACTGTAAGGTACTGTGGTCGGTTTAATATGCGTTTTGCAGGTGACAGGTTCCCTTTAAGCAAAATTCCAGACACTGGCAAATAAAAGACCCTTGTTCCTCAGACATATCTGGATCCTTCTCCAATTGTTCTTTTATAGCTTTCAACCCTACATGTGTCCTTTAAATATGATGGTATTCGAGCCACGTATTTTTGTAAAAAAAAAGTCTACATATTCTAACTCTCTTTTATTAATAACCCCCTTCTCAAAACTACATCTAACACACATCTACAGTTGTCTAAAGAATGATTGTGAAGTTCATGAGACTAATGACAAAGAAGTGGAATATTCTCCGAAGATATAGAAAACAGAATATGGAAACATTTAGGCTACATTCACATGACAGTGAAAAATGGCAGTGCGACAGCCATTTTATTAATGGCTGTTTTTAGAACCTTTACAACCTAAGTGGCCAGTGAATGGCGGCCGTCCAAAAAAAAATCACAAAGTCCTGTTTTTGGCCATTTTCAGATGGACCCCATGGAAATCAATGGGACTGGTTTTAATGGCCACTTTGGCAGGAGTGGTTCACCCATCTATTGGGTATGCTAGTGAAAAATGGCCTTTCAGAGGTTAAAATAGAGAAAAAATTACTCACCCCATCCACTTGCACACCCGGAGACAGTTGCTCCTCTCTCGATGCAGAAGAACCTGTGCTCCCAGTGTGATGATGTCACCATGCGCTCCCAGCATGATTGCTGGAAGCACATGGTGATGTCATCACACTGGGAACACAGGTTCTTCTGCATCAAATGAAGAATTACTGTCCCTGAGCATGGAAGTGGATGAGCGAAGTTTTTTTTGGCATTCAAAAAACGCTGCACATTATTATTACTGGGGGCAACTATGGAGGACATTATTACTGCTGGAGGCAACTATGGGGGACATTATGTATACTGCAGGGGTTGGAATTTAAATAAAAAAGCCAATGAAAATCATCCAGCTTAAATGACAGATGGGCATAAATGGATGCAAAAATGTTTGAAAAACGGCCATTGTGTGAATGTGGCCTTAGCAAGAAATATATTGTAGGAACTTATCACTGGATCATGGTGTTCATTCCAGTGATATCTCACTTGTGCCATATCCTCAGTACAGTACAGGTAGGTTATAGTTACTTGTATTTTAGCTGAAGCTGCAAATGTTCTATCGTCTCCAGTGACAGAAAATTGGGCAATCTGTTGTACAGTGATGCTCCATCCCAACCAAAGTCCTTGTGACTAGTGAGCTAGAAACAAAATAAAGAAGGTTACAGAAAGGTTAGGACTAAGGCTGGGTTCACACCTGAGCGTTTTACGGCGCGTTCCTACATGCTGTAAAACGCTCAACAGGCAAAAAACAATGATTCCCTATGGGCATGGTTCTCACCTGAGCGTTTTACAGCACATACGAACGCGCTGTAAAACGCCCTACGCCCCAAGAAGTACAGGAGCTTCTTTGGGGCGTATTGTCGCGCGTTCCCGCCCATAGACTTCAGCGGGAACGCGCCTACATGGGCGTTTGCTTGTTTCCTCATTAAAAACGCGCATACGTACACGCGTTTCTCACTTGACAACAGACCACTCCCAGGTGACCAGCCACATTTCAGCCGACATCATGGAGGATTGTGCCATAGACAGTGAGACCCTGATTCGGCTGGTACAGGAGAGGCGATTCCTGTACGACATGCAGGATCCGCAGTACAAGAACAGGCGAATCAGACAGCAGGCCTGGGAAGACATTGGAAAGATTATATGGCCAGAATGGAATAGTATGACAAAGCAAGTGAAAGAGGCAAAAGGTACAGACATTGTCATGTGTATTGTAATAAATGGGTCATTATTATATTCCTCCACGTGTGCACAGTAGTATATATAGTATATGCACAGTTTACTGCATGCGTTGTTTCTGATGGTATTATGTGATTTCAGAGTAGAACTCAGACTGCGGATGTCATCCCCAGCCCCCATTTTGTGTGGTGGCTGGTGGCGACATCAGCAGTCCGAGTTCTACTCAGAAATCACATAAAATACCCTCAGAAACAACGCATGATGAGAGCGGGTGTGCCCATAATTGCAACATGCAAATTGTCAATTAAAAAAAAAAGGTGTTCACAACAGTCTAATCCAAATCAACTTTATTAATACAAACTACAAGTACACAATGCACCACAGAACAAAGAGAAGTCTTTATTATAATAATTAAGCTTGTATAGCTTGCAATTGCCATGGCACCTCCCCCTCCGGTGATATGAAATAGGCCGCAAACTTGTCCCTAATGGTGGCTCCATGTGTGGTACCACGGACGCCGGTGCAATTAGCACTCTCCATGGAATGCACCAATGAATCCGCAAAATTGAATCCGTCCCTTTGTCGTACAAAATTGTGAAGGCAACAAACTGCCTTAACCGTAGAGCAGGCGTTCTCCAATTTCAGGTTGATTAGAAAGTGCAGAAAGCGCCATTTGTTTGGCAGTATGCCAAATGCACACTCCACCACCCTGCGAGCTCTGGTTAGGGCTCTTTCACACTTGCGTTGTTCGGATCCGGCGTGTACTCCATTTGCCGGAGGTGCCCGCCGGATCTGGAAAAACGCAAGTGAACTGAAAGCATTTGAAGACGGATCCGTCTTCAAAATGCGTTCAGTGTTACTATGGCAGCCAGGACGCTATTAAAGTCCTGGCTGCCATAGTAGTAGTGGGGAGCGGGGGAGCAGTATACTTACAGTCCGTGCGGCTCCCGGGGCGCTCCAGAATGACGTCAGAGCGCCCCATGCGCATGGATCACGTGTCCATGTGATCACGTCATCCATGTGCGTGGGGCGCCCTGACATCACTCTGGAGCGCCCGGGGAGCCGCACGGACGGTAAGTATACTGCTCCCCACTACACTTTACCATGGCTGCCAGGACTTTAGCGTCCTTGCAGCCATGGTAACCATTCAGAAAAAGCTAAACGTCGGATCCGGTAATGCGCCGAAATGACGTTTAGCTTAACCACTTCCCATCTGGGCCCTTTGCCCCCTTCCTGACCAGGCCAAATTTTGCAAAACTGACATATCTCACTTTATGTGGTAATAACTTTGGAACACCTTTATTTATCCAAGTCATTCAGAGATTGTTTTCTCGTGACACATTGTACTTCATGATAGTCATAAATTTGAGTCAAAATATTTCACCTTTATTTATGAAAAAATCCCAAATTTACCCAAAAATTTGAAAAATTCGCAATTTTCTAAATTTCAATTTCTCTGCTTTCAAAACAGAAAGTGATACCTCATAAAATATTTATTATTTAACATTCCCCATATGTCTACTTTATGTTGGCATCATTTTGGAAATGTCATTTTATTTTTTTAGGACGTTAGAAGGCTTAGAAGTTTAGAAGCAATTCTTCAAATTTGTAAGAAAATTGCCAAAACCCACTTTATAAGGACCAGTTCAGGTCTGAAGTCACTTTGTGGGGCCTACATAGTGGATACCCCCATAAATGACCCCATTGTAGAAACTACAGCCCTCAAGGTATTCAAAACCGATTTTACAAACTTTGTTAACCCTTTAGGCGTTCCACAAGAATTAAAGGAAAATGGAGATCAAATTTTTAAATTTCACTTTTTTGGCAGATTTTCCATTTTAATCAATTTTTTTCTTTAACACATCGATGGTTAACAGCCAAACAAAACTCAATATTTATTACCCAGATTCTGCGGTTTACAGAAACACCCCACATGTGGTCGTAAACTGCTGTATGGGCACACGGCAGGGCGCAGAAGGAAAGGAACTCCACATGGTTTTTAGATGCCATGTCCCATTTGAAGCCCCCTGATGCACCCTTACAGTAGAAACTCCCAAGAAGTGACCCCATTTTGGAAACTAGGGGATAAGGTGCCAGTTTTATTAGTACTATTTTTGGGTACATATGATTTTTTGATCATTCATTATAACACTTTATGGGGCAAGGTGACCAAAAAATTGGTTGTTTTAGCACAGTTTCTATTTATTTATTTTTACAGCGTTCACCTGAGGGGTTCAGTCAAGTGACATTTTTATAGAGCAGATTGTTACGGACGTGGCGATACCTAATATGTATACTTTTTCTCATTTATTAAAGTTTTACACAATAATAGCATTTTTGAAACCAAAAAATTATGTTTTAATGTGTCCATGTTCTGAGAGCTATAGTTTTTTTATTTTTTGAGAGATTTTCTTATGTAGGGGCTCATTTTTTGCGGGATGAGGTGACGGTTTTATTGGTACTATTTTGTGGGACATACGCGTTTTTGATCACTTGGTGTTGCACCTTTTGTGATGCAAGGTGACAAAAATTGCTTGTTTTGACACAGTTTTTTTTATTTATTTTTTACGGTGTTCACCCGAGGGGTTAGGTCATGTGATATTTTTATAGAGCTGGTTTTTACGGACGCGGCAATACTAAATATGTCTATTTTATTTTTTCTATTTTTTTTTTTTTTTTTTATTCCTTACTTGGGATTTATTTTTTTTTTTTACATGTGAACCTTTTTTTTATTTTATTTTTTCAACACTTTATTTTATTTTAATTTTATTTTACACTTTTCGTCCCCCATAAGGTCATACAAGACCTCTGGGGGACATTTACTTCACTTTTTTTTTTTTTTTTTTTCACAGTTGATTTCTCCTGTAACTGGGGCTGAGATAGTAGCCCCAGTTACAGGACAAATGCACCCCTATAGAGGCTGTACAGCAGCAATCCAGCGCTGTACAGCCTCACAGCAGGGCTGATCGAGGTCTCTGAGAGACCTCACACAGCCCCTGCACTCTCCGGTCCCGGCGGTCACATGACCGCCGGGCCGGAACAGGAAGCGCACAGCGCTTCCTGCTCTGCAGACACAGCGCTCGGTGAGAGCTGTGTCTGCAGCGATCTAGAAGGCAGGGACACCTGGGCACTGTCCCTGCCTTATCTCTGGGTTGCCCTGCTGTCACTGACAGCGGGCAACCCGATCAGCAGCTGCACGATTAGCGTGCAGCTGCTATTTCTGACAGGACGTTTTAAAACGTGCTGTCAGAAATAGACGTCCACCCATAGGACGTTTATATCCTATGGGCGGACGTGAGGCGGTTAAGGCCGGATCCGGATTAATGCCTTTCAATGGGCATTAATTCCGGATCCGGCCTTGCGGCAAGTGTTCAGGATTTTTGGCCGGAGCAAAAAGCGCAGCATGCTGCGGTATTTTCTCCGGCCAAAAAACGTTCCGGTCCGGAACTGAAGACATCCTGATGCATCCTGAACGGATTTCTCTCCATTCAGAATGCATTAGGATAAAACTGATCAGGATTCTTCCGGCATAGAGCCCCGACGACGGAACTCTATGCCGGAAGAAAAGAACACAAGTGTGAAAGGGCCCTTAGTCTATAATTAAAGACCCTTTTCTCAAGGCACAGTCCTCGGCTTGAGTAGGGCCTCATAAGATGCTCACCCAGAGCAAATGCCTCGTCACCTACAAATACGAATGGCATAGCCGGATCAGCGGTGCCAGGCAGCTTGGTGTTCCCCGGAAGGTCCAGAGCATTGGTACTCAACATTCGTCCAAAATCAGAATGAGCGAATACTGCAGAGTCTGAGCTACTTCCATATGATCCAACATCTATGTATCTGAAGCAGTAGTTGGCATCAGATACGGCAAAAAGGACAACGGAAAAGTATTTCTTATAATTAAAAAATCTACTGCCACTCCTCTTGGGTTTTATCACGCAGATATGCTTTCCGTCTAGCGCCCCCACACAATTAGGAAAATTGCATGTTTGGTAAAATGTGTGGACAATTTTCTGCCACTCATCCTTGTTCGGTTCGGACATCACAACAGCGTGAAGGACATCCCAAATGGCACTGCATGTTTTTCCGGATGATGTCGCTTGCTGTCGATTTACCAATCATGAAGGCATAGTGCAGACTGACCGATGACTGTCCAGTTGCTAAATACCTAAGATATGGAAAAGGAAAGATAAATTACATTAGTTGATGTTTATATCTTTTTTCAACAGTCAATACCCTGAAATCAAAATGGAAGAGCCTCAAGGATGCCTTCATGCGGCACAGACGCAAGGAGCGGGAGTACAGAAGCGGGAGTACAGCTACGTTCATTCTGAACAATTGGCTTTCCTAGTGCCCTGCACAGAAATGCGTAGGTAGGTCAATTCACTACGAATGTTTGTGAGGGTTATGTGTGACAGTACATTCATTCATAATCATATATTGCACGTACTTATATATACTTTACTTTTTTACAGCACTGACAGTAGCTGGAAGGCTACAGAGAGGCAGGATGAGGAAGATGAGGAGGCCACCAGGTAAAGTGAGGCCTGCGTCTCTACTGGGCCCGCAAGCACACCGCCACCAAATCCCACCACACCATCATCAACCCCCACACCTACTGCCCCACCTGCCCAGGAACCGACCAGTGGTAGGGCCAATCCCAGATCATGGAGAAAGAGGCCGGAACGAGAAGAGGACCGGCTGATTGATTGCCTGGATGCCATGGCCCATCCGGCCCCCAGGCTCTCGTGCAAGGCCCTTTTCCTCCTCAGCTTGGAGGACAAAATGAAAAGTGTGCCCAAGAGTCGACAAACTGAAGTACGGGAAGCAATCACACGCTGTATTGACTCCTTCATTCCACCTGATGGTACCACACATCAGACTACTGCGCCTCTACATGCACCACCCATGCACATACACACGCCTCAAACATATCCACAAACACCCATGCAACACCATCACGACACATGGCAGCCACGAACACATTCGTCCTATGGTTATCCCTCCACCAACCTGGGGCACAGCACCACCACCACCACACAATCGCAGATTGGTGCCCGCTCAAGTGGAATGAGGGAGGAGATGCAGGAGGACGCGCCCGACTTTGCGTTCTCACAATACCAAAACTTGTGAGTTATTAGATCTGTCACTCTAGGCACCTTTTTCATTTTGGCCTCCAGGGTGTTTAACCACGTTGAGGAGGCAAAATGCTGTGCACCTTGTCATTGTTTTTATAGAAATATTGCACTTGTTTCTTTGCAACGTTTGCACTTTTTATTATTATTATAATTTTATTAATATATTATTAATATTTTACTCTAAAGCGTTGGTGTCTTTTTGGTTATATTTTGGGGGGTTGGTAGTTTATTTGAATGTGGTTAAACTAGGTATGGTTGTGCTACACATATTTTGGACAGTCACACATGCCATATTCCCTACACAAACACACATAGGACACAACCTGCAGCAGCACAGGATTATTTGTGCAGTAATTTGTCTACTTATTTACCGCAGCGTTAAGAGCAGTCTTTCCACTGGTGCTATGCTGTCCCTCATAAATGTCTCCTGCCGTTGCAAATGGTTGGACATCCATCTCAGGAGCTCATCAAAGCTGTTGTAAAAAAAAAATTGTGAGGGTTAACTATACTGACAAAAAAAAACAAATGTAGCATGCTACCATTATAGACACCACAACAATAAGTTTGGATATGTACTAACCTGTTTATGGACATCCATGTGTAGGAAAAAAATTTCTCCTCATGTGCACGAAGGCTTTCGTACATCGCCCAGAACTGTCCTCTTTGTTGTCGGTTCACAATCACTGGATGGACCCAGAACCGTCGCCTGTTCAGTCTCCTTCTCCTCAAACGCATAATAAGCACTGCTGATACTATTGCTGCTGTTTGCCGTCTTTTGCGGAGATCCATGGTTATTACAGACTGTTCCACACTCTACTCACACAGGAAAACACACAGGAAATAGCTCCGCAGGAAGTCTCTTTCATTGGACACCTCAAGTGTAGACATGGCAGTTTTTCATTGGATGCCTCTGTGGTCCATCACACAAACACGCGTATTACGCGCGTTTCCAAAATACAAAAACGCCCCAAAATACGCCTCAAAAACACCCGATAAAAACGCCTGTAAAAAGAGCATACCGAATACGCTCAGGTGTGAACCCAGCCTAACAGACATCGGTTCATGAGACCAGGCTACCTCAATGTAACCTCTCTGTAGAAGGAAATATTATGTAAGCAGGTACTAGTCAACACTGTGCCAGAAATGAAAACCTTTAAATAAGGAAGATATAATTAAGGACTCCGTAATAAACAAACCTGCTGCAGTTCCTCTTGTGGTTTCCACCTTCCTGCAATTGTTTCAGATATGGCTAGTACACAAAGAGTAGAATGGGTCTACACAATAAATTATAGGAGAGATACATACAATGGTGTCCAAAAACTCAGGGCTTGATCAAAAAGACTTCAAAAGTTCTATTTAAATACATCCACATAACATAAACAGATTATGGACGACTATTTCCACAATTTTCAAAGCTCAGATCTAGAACTGATTACACATTGTTTTCTGTTTTGTGGAATTTATGTAAATTGATTCCTCATTACTACATTTTAGGTGCCACCAACTACACAATAGAAAGGCAATTACGTGAAGCTTTGAACTATATTTTGAAGAATCTTAAGAATTTTCATCTTAAAGGAGTTGTGCAAGTTTGGAGTGGGGTTTGGAAACCATCCTATTGGCAAGACCTGTGATGGGAAGATTACTTACCTGCTTACATCGCTGACTCCCCGATCCTTCCCTTACAGGCCTGGGCTGCTCCGCCCTTATGTAAACATCCTGTTTGACACGGCTGCAGCCAATCGCAGGCCATGGAGGTGACCAGCTCCCCTTGTGTCATGACAAACAGTCACCGCCATAGCCAGCGATTGGCTGCAGCCGTGTTAAATCGGATCCTTGTGGTGAGGGAGCTCAGCAGAGTAGCCCAGGCCTGGAAGAGAAGGAGCGGGTAGCTTCTCTTCAAAGGTCTGACCAAGAGGGAAGTGTGAAGGATACCACCCCTCGTGCCACGACTGACGTCAACTACGTCGAGCTCACGAGATACGGTATGGTCACTGGTTACCAAGGCGTGACGTTACACCCTCCTGGAGGAGCGGGTAAGGTCAGTCTTGGTACAGTTTACACAGACACCTCCTGTCCACGCGAGCACAGAGAGGCAATGAGCTGAGAGAGCCTTTTCATTGCCCCAGTGAAACAGCGCATTCTCAGCCCAAAAAAACTGCCACCAGTTCCTTGTTTGATATAAGACCGGTCCGCCAACAGGATTATATAGGGTAAGAAACCAATCCGCAGTAGCGTATTACTAGGCCGAAACACGGACGTGGGGATTCGTGATCAAGATACAAGACAGCACAAGATTAAATTATATATTTAATCGCCTTAAGGGCTCACTAGAAATAACACTATACACACAGAAAATATATACAGTGGTCTGAGGTTACAAATACAGGTGGTATAGTACAAACAGGATTACACAGAGTACAAGTCAGTTACCGGGTAGATGAATGTTCCTTTGGGTTATGATGGTGGAATAGTCCTTGGCTGCGGTCACATGGGGCAGTGATGTCAGCAGTTTCCATGTCTCTCCGAACACATGGCACGATGTGACCCCCTTTCAGACAAAGACACACCCGCTTGCTGGCACAAGCCTTTTAAACTATAGCCGGCCCCTCTTCTTCCAGCCTCTGGGAAGGGTCCCCACCTCCCTGCTGATCCTGGCAGCTCAATGACCCACAAAACCCTTTAGGGTTCATAGCTCCAGATCAGAAGGTCACAGGGAGATGGTTCTGAGACCAACAGACCTGCCTGGGTTCCAGCTACAAGTAGAGTCCAAGCATGGTACCGTTATTTAGTTTCTGTAGGGAGATATGTATATCTAAAACATTACTGCCTGATAGGAAAATTAAAACAAAATAATACAAAACGTTATTACTTTATTAATTAAAACCAGAGTCAAAGGCTCATAACTCAAAAGTATCAGGCTAGGGTATATACTCAAGGGGCGGGGAAGAGATATACAAGTTGCTTTTGTATCTCCTATCCCTAAATGTATTGCTAGGGTCTAGGAGGGTGATACACTGCGATCCTGCACGCCACTCTGTGGAGGGATTCAATTACTTAATACTAAGTTACGCACACTCCCATGGTCCTGGCTTCCAGAGAGGCTGGTGGTTTTTTTCTATAGTGAGCTAGAATGGCCACTGCTGCTCAGGGGCGTAGCTAGAAATGCATGGGCCCCATAGCAAAAAAAAATTATGGGGCCCCCCCCTGTGCCATCCACAGAGCCCCCTCCCCTAAATAGTGCCATCCACAGATCCCCCTCCCCTAAATAGTGCCATCCACACATCTCCCTCCGCTAAATGGTGCCATCCACAGATCCCCTTCCCCTAAATAGAGCCATCCACAGATCCCCCTCCCCTAAATAGTGCCATCCACAGATCCCCCTCCCCTAAATAGTGCCATCCACAGATCCCTCTCCCCTAAACAGTACCATCCACAGATCCCCCTCCCCTAAATAGTGCCATCCACAGATCCCCCTCCCCTAAATAGTGCCATCCACAGATCCCTCTCCCCTAAACAGTGCCATCCACAGATCCCCCTCCCCTAATCAGTGCCATCAACAGATCCCCCCTCCCCTAAACAGTGCCATCCACAGATCCCCTCCCCTAAACAGTGCCATCCACAGATCCCCCTCCTCTAAACAGTGCCATCCACAGATCCCCCTCCCCTAAACAGTGCCATCCACAGTATCAGGTGCCTCTCCCCCCCCATGTGCCAGTATCAGGTGCCACCCCCCCCCCCAGGTTCCAGTATCAGGTGCCAACCCCCCTCCCCCATGTGCCAGTATCAAGTGCCCCCCCATGGCAGTAACAGTCGGCTATTAAAAAAAAAAAAATAAACACTTCTACTTACCTCCATGTCAGCGATGCGATGCAGCCTCTTCCTGTGTCCCGCCCTGTATGTCCATATATGGAGTCAGTGCTTGTATTTCAGAAAGGTTTCTGCTGGGATTCGAACCCACGACCTACTGTATCAGAGGCAAAGCATCTAATCACAAGACCATAGGAGATGCCTTGCTGCTGACTGAAAAAATATGAGACTTCTACTGTTATAGCTGGCTAAGTGTACATCTATACACATGACAGCTGCTCATATATAGAGATATAGCAGAGCTGAGTGTGCTGGGACAGCTGTCATATAGAGATATAGCAGTGCTGGGTGTGTTGGGGCAGCTGTCATGTGTATAGATGTACACTTAGCCAGCTATAACAGTAGAAGTCTCATATTTTTTCAATCAGTTGCAATGCCTCCTTTATGGCTGTGAGGGTAAATGCTTTGCCTCTGATACATTAGAGGTTGTGGGTTCGAATCCCAGACACATCAGGAGACTTTAGAATACAGTAAGATTAGATCACATTAGCGAGGGGGCCTGAACATTAAGACTGCTGCTGTGAAGGGGCCCTGAACATTAAGACAAGAATCAATATTTAACTAACTTGAAAATAAACTGTCGGGCCCCGAAGCAGCTGCTTCCCCGGTAGTTACGCCGCTGCCTGTGTGTAGTCTATGTGTGTGTTGCGTAGGGCCCCATAGCCACTGCTATGATTGCTATGGCGATCCCTACGCCACTGCTGCTGCTGGATTGCAGGGTGGTCATAACCCCTGGAGCAGTGTATAATGTGATGGAAAAATGAATCCAGCCAGCAAAGGAAGCAATATGGACAATCACAATACATCAGTAAGTGCCTTGTATTAACTTTCTCTACATGATGTCATTTGCTGAAGTAAGACAATCCCTTTTACCTTACATGTACGGCGGAAGTCTGTACTTTAAAGACAAGGTCTGCTCGGGAGAGGGCGCCATAACCACCAGGTCCCTGCTATTTTACACAGCAGATGCCTGGGGCCAATGACGGATATTTAACCCCTCAGATGCCATGGTTAAATGTGACCACGGTATTTGGGAGTGCTAAAACTGGGAGCCTTTGCTCTTCCCGGCCCTGGCCAACTTTACCTGGCTGAGATCGAGGAAGGCGGCCTGTACTAGGCTTACAGGCCGATTGCTAGTATATTCCAATGCAGGTCTGCAGGTGGCAGCACTGCATTGGAATATACTGAATTTAGTATTCTGTATAGATATGCAGTACAGAATATAAAATGCAAGATGATTTCATGTTATAGTCACCTAGGGTGACTTAAAAAAAGTAAAAAAGATTTAAAAAAATAAATTCAAATCACTCCCTTAGAATAAATGAATAAATAATAAAAAATTAACTAATAATCATGGCTATCGCCCAAAAATGCACATACTATTAAAATATTAAAATATATTAAAATATAAAAATATCTATCCCATATGGCAAACTTCTAATTCACCATTTTTTTTAACCGGTTTACCGCCCAAAAAATAAAAAGTTGTACGAACTCCAAAATGGTATTAATACTTCAGATTGTACTGCAAAAAATGAGTCCTCATAAAGCTCCGTAAACATAACTATAAAAATAAAAAATAAATTTTTTCCAAACTTTTTATTTTATTTTAGTATTAAAACACAAGAAAATCTATATCAATGTACGTAATCGTACTGACCTGAAGAATGAAGGTAACAGGAGAGTTTTACCGCACAAGGAACACCGTAAAAACAAAACTCATAAAACTGTGGCTCAATTGCATTTTTTTTTCCAATTCCACCCTCATTGGATTTCTTTTCTAGCTTCCCACTACCTTGTATAGCATAGTAAATAGTGCAATTCAAACATAAAACTTTTTCCCCCTAAAAAAACAATCCTCATACGGCTATGTGAACAGATAAATAAAAAAGTTATGGCTCAGGGAGGCAGGGAGTGAAAAATGAAAATTCAAAAATGGAAAATCACAGGGTCCTGAAGGGGTTAAGACATATCTCTAGGATAAGCCATTAATGTTCAATTGGTGGAACAACTATTCAGTAGTGTTTATAACGTGCTGTACCCTTCTGACTCATTTTCGCTGTGTTTCTCCAATACCACATGGCTGAACACTGACAACAATTGGTCAGTCATACAGTCTCTGATAAAGCTGAGCAGAGTAGAAATGACACAGAGCTAAATTAATTTGGGATTCTGAATTTTGATTTAATGGTCTGGGGTGTGAATATATTTAGGGAACTGTATTCATTTTAGGGTCTGGTCTAGGGGACTGTATTAATTTTGGGGTCTGGATTTATTTAACAGTCTGAATGAAAGGGGAATTCCAGTTGTTACAAGTTATCGCCTATCCCTAGGATAGGTGATAACTATTACAATTGTTGGAGTCCTACAGCTGGGACCACCCAGTACACCTCGGAGCCCTCAAAATAACAGGTAAATCATGCACACTACCATTCTATTCATCTCTACGGGAGTTCCAGAGACAGCTAAGTACAGCGCTGGAACTCCCATAGAGCTGAATTGCTACGGCAGTGCACGTGCCCGACCTGCCACTCTGGTCATTAAGAGGGATATATTTTTTGTCAGGCCAAAACCCAACACTAATGCCGTAAACAGGCCAAATCCCCAATGGGTCCTTTGATAGTTAATGGGCTCCAGCAGGGAAAGTAGTATCCGGCTATCCTCTGCCGGGACAGCCTGTCAGAAGAGTTTTGCATTTGTGTGTGTCATGTTGGCGGTCTGTGCCCGCCGCTGTCTTGCTGTCCTGGGCAGGCATAGATGTTGCTCTGCTCTCCCTGTGTAAACTGGGACTAGTACTCTGTGACCTTTGCTTCACCACTTCCAGACTTAATTCCTTCCTCCTGCTTGCTCCTGTTCAGGTGCTGGTTAAGCTGTTGATCAGTCTTCATAATTAGCTGGGCTGTGGATCCACCTCCTCGTCTGAGCTTTGAGGTTGTCTAGTCTCTATTAACCAACTAAGGTGATCTGTTGTCTGAATACCTATGTACTGTACCTTGCCTGTCTCCCAATGCTGCTCCTTGCTGTCTGCCTCGACCTTGGAACTGTGACCTGGACTATACAGTACAGACCAAAAGTTTGGACACACCTTCTCATTCAAACTGTTTTCTTTATTTTCATGACTATGAAAATTGTAGATTCACACTGAAGGCATCAAAACAATGAATTAACACATGTGGAATTATATACATAACAAACAAGTGTGAAACAACAGAAAATATGTCATATTCTAGGTTCTTCAAAGTAGCCACCTTTTGCTTTGATTACTAAAATGGTTTTCACTTCACACGTGTGCCCTGTCAGGTTTAATAAGTGGGATTTCTTGCCTTATAAATGGGGTTGGGACCATCAGTTGCGTTGAGGAGAAGTCAGGTGGATACACAGCTGATAGTCCTACTGAATAGACTGTTAGAATTTGTATTATGGCAAGAAAAAAGCAGCTAAGTAAAGAAAAATGAGTGGCCATCATTACTTTAGAAATGAAGGTCAGTCAGTCACCGAAAAATTGGGAAAACTTTGAAAGTAAGGGCTATTTGACCATGAAGGAGAGTGATGGGGTGCTGCGCCAGATGACCTGGCCTCCACAGTCACCGGACCTGAACCCAATCGAGATGGATTGGGGTGAGCTGGACCGCAGAGTGAAGGCAAAAGGGCCAACAAGTGCTAAGCATCTCTGGGAACTCCTTCAAGACTGTTGGAAGAGCATTTTAGGGGACTACCTCTTGAAGCTCATCAATAGAATGCCAAGAGTGTGCAAAGCAGTAATCAAAGCAAAAGGTGGCTACTTTGAAGAACCTAGAATATGACATATTTTCAGTTGTTTCACACTTGTTTGTTATGTATATAATTCCACATGTGTTAATTCATAGTTTTGATGCCTTCATAGTCATGAAAATAAAGAAAACTCTTTGAATGAGAAGGTGTGTCCAAACTTTTGGTCTGTACTGTACATGTACTCTGCCTGCCCGAACCTCAGAATTGCTATTTGGAATATGCAAGTACTCAGCCTGCCCTGACTATGCTTTTTGCCTTGTTGGTGCTTCACACCGGTGTCTCTGACTCCTGTGGGTCAGTAGCCAACTACACAAAGACTACTCCAGGAGGTAACGGCTTGGCTGTGGCCAAGTCCATTTACCTGTACAGGGTTAAAGGGTGAATACCAGGGAACCGCCAGGACAATGCCCTTAGGTTTAGCCCAAAGTCAAGCTGGATAGTTGACACAGTGGGTCCACACCCACTGCTGGTTATAGTGTAAAATTAGCCTTTGGACTACTGTGATGCTTTTAATTATGACAGGCCTCAAAAATGTTGAGCCTTAAAAAATGATCATACATAGTTGTTGTCTAATCAACAGCAAAACCCATATGACTCTGTGATGACCACAGTCTAACTGATGAACTGTGGGTATTTGGCCAATATCAACGGGGGTCAATTAGGAATGAGCGCTTATATGAAAATTTGTTCCCAATCATTGTCCACTCTTTCACTGCCTGTAGCAACCATTGGGGTTGTACAGTTTCACTGTTTTTGGAAGCATATCTCGTACTGCCAACAAACTAAAATGTTGCTCTTTGGTGAATGATTGGCGTCAGAATTTTCAGCCAGTGTAAATGGGCCTGAAGAACAGATTTAGCATGTCTTCACCACCGTCATCAGTATAGATGCAAAGTCTTCATTTGGTCCAAGTTTTAAAGCATCAGGCATGATAGCAAATGAAAAACTGCAAATGATATCCAGTGTTACAGACTGTTAGCCAATACACAAAACAGATTACTCTCTTGTGAGCTGGAGTCCTAGACAGTCTGGTCACCATATGTGATACCTCTTATATGAGGAGAAAAAAGCTCATAATCTGGATTACACAATGCTATCCCAGTATTGTAATATATTTGTAGCCAGAAGATAAATTCCTTTGATCTTGGGTGTTTTGTCGTCTGACATCAGCATCAATCAATGCACACGGCTGATTAGAATTAGTGTAAAAGTCTTAATTTTGTGACAAAGAGCCAAGGCCGGGTGGACTTTTGCTGGTTGCTAAGTGCTGCCAAATATTTTGTATTGGAAACGATTCGTTGTATTAACAGTCCAAGCTCAGAAAGTGTTTGGATGTTGAGGATGCTTGATCTTTCAGTATCAGCCATTTTCCAGATGGTGGGAAATTAACTACTCTGCTTACGCAGTCACCTCTCTGTTCTTTTTGCTTGCTTGATTGACTACCGACACAAAAAGCTACTAAACATTTTAATGTTCTTAATCTCTTTGGCAGAGGCCCGCATATTTGTTTTGTTGCAGACGAGATCAAGTGTTGCAGAAGACACCGCAACTTCATTCATACCAGAATTTCACACCTCCTCGTACTCCTGATCTCACTCTAATCTTATGCTATTATCAACACAACATGCGGTCTCTCATGATTTCTATAGCTGAGTAACTTAGTGCTTTCACTTGGTATTATCATATTGCTGCATATCTAGCCAACCCGTATTAATGAAGCCTGGAATGGAGGTCATAAATATCTGCTAGAAGCCTCCAATGACATAAGCTGTCATCACAGCATTAAAGGTATGGACTAGGTCAAGCAAAATCTATGGGCCATCTTAGGCCATCAGTTGGACAGCAGTAAAAAGACATTTCTGAAATCATATCAAGCAAAATAAACCTATTTCTATTAAAAGGCATCTGTCAGCAGATTTGTACCTATGAAACTGGCTGACCTGTTACATGTGCACTTGGCAGCTGAAGACATCTGTGTTGGCCCCATGTTCATATGTGCCTGCATTGCTGCGCATATGAGGATTTTATATATGCAAATGAGCCTCTAGAAGCAACGGGGGCGTTACCATTACACCTAGAGGCTCTGCTCTCTCTGCAACTGCAGTGCCCTCTGCACTTACTTAAATGGTTTGGAGTCTGAATTAAATCTGGGATCTGGTCTGGATATATATCTGGATATATATTGGTGTCTGATATGAGGTCTAAATTAATTTAGGAGTTTGAATTTATTTAAGGGCCTGGGGTGGGGTATGTATTAATTTTAAAGTCTTATCTGAATTAATGCTGGGATCTGAATTTATTATGTGGTCTATAGTCTGTATTTAGGCATTTAGTCTGGGGTCTAAATTAAATGTAAGGTCTATATTCAAGTCAGGATAAAACTTGGGGTTTGAATTTTTCTAGGGGTTCAGCTCTGGGTCTAGGGCCTGAATTCATTTTAGGGTCTGGGCAGGGGTCTGAATTTATTAAGGGGGGGGGGGGGCTTAATTAATTTAGCAGTCGGATGGGGGGGGGGGCAGCGGGTCTTGATTTATTTTGGTGTGCCCTCTGGATTAAATTTAGGGTGTGGTCTGATGGTCGGGTTTTGTTTAAAACACAGAGTAACATAGTAACATAGTACATAAGGCCGAAAAAAGACATTTGTCCATCCAGTTCGGCCTGTTATCCTGCAAGTTGATCCAGAGGAAGGCAAAAAAAAACCTGTGAGGTAGAAGCCAATTTTCCTCACTTTAGGGGAATAAAAAATTCCTTCCCGACTCCAATCAGGCAATCAGAATAACTCTCTGGATCAACGACCCCTCTCTAGTAGCTATAGCCTGTAATATTATTACACTCCAGAAATACATCCAGGCCCTTCTTGAACTCTATTAGTGAACTCACCATCACCACCTCCTCAGGCAGAGAGTTCCATAGTCTCACTGCTCTTACCGTAAAGAATCCTCTTCTATGTCTGTGTACAAACCTTCTTTCCTCCAAACAGTGTGAGACACTATATCAGACAATAATGGCGTAATTTGCGGCAAAATACTAACATTACAAATCAAATGTGGTGATTTCTTTCACCTCATATCAAAAGTTGCACACTGCTTTTTTAAATATACAGTTAGGGGCATATATATTTGGACACTGACACACATTTAGTTTTTATCACCTGTTTACTAAAACATATTCAAGTTATAGTTATATAATGGACATGGACATAAAGTCCAGACTTTTAGCTTTCATTTGAGGGTATCCACATTAAAATTGGATGAAGGGTTTAGGAGTTTCAGCTCCTTTACATGTGGCACCCTGTTTTTAAAGGGACCAAAAGTAATTGGACAATTGACTCAAAGGCTGTTTCATGGGCAGGTGTGGGCAATTCCTTCATTATTTCATTCTCAATTAAGCACAAAAAAGGCCTGGAGTTGATTTGAGGTGTGGTGCTTGCATTTTGAAGATTTTGCTGAGAAGTAAACATGCGGTCAAAGGAGCTCTCCATGCAGGTGAAACAAGCCATCCTTCATCTGCGAAAACTGAAAAAACCCATCCGAGAAATTGCTGCACTATTAGGAGTGGCAATACACATAAAGCAAATCTAAAAATTAGCAGCAATGTTAGAGGTGTTATTACACTAGATGTTCCCACTGAACCCACAGGGTCAAAAATTACACAAGAGGGACATATATCGTCACAAATTACCGGTACCAAATACACTGTCTAATGAAGAACAATGTGTCCTAACCCAGGAGGAAGCGTAGTCGAAACGCGCATTGGGGTTGGTGTTCCTGCTGCACTCTCGGTCTGTATGACACTCCAGCATTACTTAATATATGATTATTTGGTTGCCTGTTTAGATGTGTTTATAACATCAGATATTATATAATTATATGTTAAGGATGTAGGTTCCTTTGTGGATCTGGATCCATTTGGATTAACCATATGGGCACCAATATTATTATTGTGTATGTGCTGGTTTAGGACACATTGTTCTTCATTAGACAGTGTATTTAGTACCGGTAATTTGTGACGATATATGTCCCTCTTGTGTCATTTTTGACCCTGTGGGTACAGTGGGAACATCTAGTGTAATAACACCTTTAACATTGCTGCTAATTTTTAGATTTGCTTTATGTGAAAATTTTGTAATAAAATATGTCATTATATTATATGTGTGTCTTGCCTTTGGTATTTATTGATTTAGTGTCACACATATCCAATCATTATTGGTTGTTTATTTGTATTGGAGTTACTATTAGGAGTGGCAAAATCTACAGTGTGGTACATCCTGAGAAAGAAAGAAAGCACTGGTGCCCCCAACAATGCAAAAAGACCTGGAAGCCAACAGTGGTGGATGATCACAGAATAATTACCATGGAGAAGAGAAGCCCCTTCACAACAGCCAACCAAGTGAACAACACTCTCCAGGATATAGGCGTATCAATATCCAAATCTATCATAAAGAGAAAACTGCATGAAAAGAAATATGGAGGGTTCACTGCACGGTGCCAGTCATTCATAAGCCTCAAGAATAAGAAGGCTAGATTGGACTTTGCAAAAAAACATCTTAAAAAACCAGCACACTTCTGGAAGAACATTCTTTGGACAGATGAAACCAAGATCAACCTCTACCAGAATGATGGAAAGAAAAATGTATAGTGAAGGCATGGTACAGCTCATGATCCAAAGCATAGCACATCATCTGTAAAACATGGCGGAGGCAGTGTGATGGCTTGGGAATGCATGGCTGCCAGTGGCACTGGGCCCCTAGTGTTTATTGATGATGTGACACAGGACAGAAGCAGCCGGATTAATTCTGGGGTTTTCAGAGACATACTGTGTGCTCAAATCCAGCCAAATGTAGCTAAACTGATTGGTCGGCGTTTCATAACACAGATGGACAATGACCCAAAACATAAAGCCAAAGCAACCCAGGAGTTTATTAAAGCAAAGAAGTGGGATATTCTTGAATGGCCAAGTCAGTCACCAGATCTGAACTCAATAGAGCATTTCACTTGTTAAAGGCTAAACTTCAGACAGAAAGGCCACAAACAAACAGCAACTGAAAACCGCTGCAGTAAAGGCCTGGTCGAGCATTAAAAAGGAGGAAACGCAGCGTCTTGTGATGTCCATGAGTTCAAGACTTCAGTCATTGCCAACAAAGGGTTTTCAACCAAGTATTAGAAATTATCATTTTATTTACAATTATTTAATTTGTCCAATTACTTTTGAGCCCATGAAATGATGGGATTGAGTTTAAAAATGCTTTAGTTCCTCACATTTTTATGCAATCATTTTGTTCAACCCACTGAATTATAGCTGAAAGTCCGAACTTCAACTGCATCTGAATTGTTTTGTTCAAAATCCATTGTGGTAATGTACAGAACAAAAATTTGAAAAATGTTGTCTCTGTCCAAATATATATGGACCTAACTGTAAATTTGATTAACTGCCTATTTCTGTCGATTTGCGACATTTTAACACAAATAGCACTAAAATGCAGCTTTTTAACACTAAAATGCACCATTTCAGCCAACCCTGTCAGACCACACTTGCCACTTTTGAAGCATATTTGAGACATTTCCAGTAGTAAATTGCGACTTTTTTCTCAGACTCGGGATGTTTTTGTTATTGTTTTCTTGAATATCAATTTACTGACAGAAACCTGCTGTTTAGCTCATTTATATTATATAAAAATAAACGCATCCTATTTTATTACTTACCTATCTCCCATGACGAGTTGGTTTTCTTAAATTTTTTTTTAAAAAGTCGCATCTTTCTGCCATAGATGCGACTGTTTACACAAAACACCACCACATAATCTCCGCTTAATTGGCTGCAACAATTTGAGTCATTTTTGCTGAAAGAAGATGATAAATGAGGCATAATATGTGCCAATTTCATAGCCCCGCCCACATTGACATTTATAATGCATTTCTGGTGAAATGCTTTCTTTATGATGAAAATTCTGGAGAAAAAAGTTGATATATTTGGGGCAAATCAAAACTCCATTCTTTTTGCCGCATTTTACGGCATAATTCTGGTGCAACATGCTTAGTAAATGTCCCCCCAGTGAGAATTCACACATTAGAATGACAGAACTGCCACAGCAGCCTTCTAATCTCTGGTAGTATGGTATCCACAAACGTATTGCGGATGGATTTTTTTTTGGGGGGAATCCAACAGAATAATAGCTCCCTCTCCATATGAAATGAAAAGCATACAGAGGGAAATAGGGTGCCATTGAGTGCTACGGGAATCACAGTAGTTGCATAGAGTCCTTACTCATATAATGTATATACAAATGAATACAAGGGGAGATTTTTTGTATCGCTGTAGATGAGGGAGAAAAGAGGGGGGCTCAAGCTGAACTTTCATGCCAGGGCCCATGAGCCTTTAGATACTTCAGTGAGAAAAGGGAAGGATCAGGTGATTGCAGAATAGCCTTTGAGAATTCTCTCTTTTAAACACTAGCACAGTATCTCCTCATACATGGCTAATTGTTGGACTGATCATTTCCAGAGGGATACAACTAGAGTAAAAAAGCAAATAAAACAGGAGCCACACACACAAAGACTAATGTACTAAAAATGAGAAAAGCCACAAACAACATTTTCACAAAGCTTTATTTGTATAAAAAACAGACATTAACAATTAGTCCTTAAAGCAGCTTTACATGGGCCATTTATTGAGAAGAAACATTCTTAGGAATGCTAAAGGTGTCTCCGATCACACGTTTGCTTTTTAGGGTGAAAACATTGCTGGGGTGGACACCAAAATCATAGTTTCTGGATAGATTGTGCTCAGAAACAATGAATGTGTATGGGGACGAGCGAATACTCTAGCGATCACTTCTCCCCATTGAGGGGAGTTGATTGTTGCATGTAAATTGCCTTCTGTAACGAGCAGGCAATTATCGGGAACGACTGGTTCGTTCCAGGTAATTAGCCGCTGTGCTGTCCTTTGTAAAAGGGCCTTTATTATGTAACAATTCATTTACTATCTGCTGACATCTGACTGCTTACAATCTTCTTATGCATGATACTGGATGTGTTATACAAATTTCCTATATTCACCCTTTGTCATTGTCCTAGTGAACTACACGCCCAACAACAAAGGTCCGTTGCAAATATATTTGGACAGTAATACCAGAAAGGGCCGTCAGAAGACCATCGGTTTCCTCTTGGCTTAGGGTAAAAGGGTGCAGACGGAAGGAAGGCCAGTGTGTATGTCCGCAGAGCATCTGCAGAAGCAGAGGTGTCAGAGATAGTGCGTGGATTTTGGGCTGTAACACAGGGCAGAAGGGCAGCTGGGAAGGAAGGTAAACATATTGTCTGAGTGTTTGTATGAGAAGGCAGCTCTGTAACCTCATCCTGCAGTTCAAGTGGAGTTCAACATATAAAACCTGCGTGTAACTATTACTGTGCTTCCTGGCTTTTCTCTGGCTTGTGCTCTTCGGTTTGCTGGCCTTGCTCTTCTTCGAGTGCCATGCAGCAATGCAGTGTTACTATGTCAGAAGGAAACTCATCCTTCAACAGTATACCGCGTTCCCGGTGGCAGTCAAGCTCTTCAATGAATCCATACCAGTAGATGACCAGGCCAGGCCCAAACCTAAAAAATAAACATGAATTACATATTGGTGAGGATGATGGATCTAGAAGTTTGGATGTCTACTGAAGTGAAGAGCAAGCAGGTCTAGTTTGAGAGATGACCATGCATGTATGGAATACATGGAGGTTATGGAAATTGCAAGAAAACAAGTAAATTATTTTTCAAAGCAATCTTCTAAAAAAAATAAAAATTCAAATGTCAGACCCCAGAGAAAAGTAACAGACTGGGTTTGAAGCCTTTCCAAACACAGAAACAAGAGGCTGTCAACCGCAATCTAACTTTAGTCCTACATCTCGGCAGTTTTACTTTAAAAAACAAATATAGGAGATCTACATATCAATATCATTCTGCATTCGTTACACACAGACTTGGCTGTCTGCCTGTGACTGCGTATCCATCGCTCCTTCTTTCAGATGGAGAGATCCCTCGGGCAGCCTCAGGAAATAGCCCCCTGAACTATTTGGCCCTCGAGGAAGTTCAGACCTTCAGCCTAGGGTTCATAAACAAGTAATCACCATCAATCAGAGAGCTGCACTACACATCAACCTCACCTCACTTATATAAACATACATGAGGGTTGCTTTAACTGGCCCCTCTCCCCTACTGAGAACACTTTACTCTGGCCTTCTCTAAGGCTCGGTCACAGATATTTCATAGAATAGTTTTAAAAAATGAGGCTATAAATCAATATTGATGAACTCATAACAATCTTATAATTTTTCTCCTATTTCGAGTTCATTTAAAGTGATATCTAAAGACATTGAAACGTTGCCATATATGATCACTATGTCTTATTACTGCTGTTTTCTGCTGAGTTGTTATTTTTACATCTACATGTGGGTTTACAGTTTTTGGATCACTTTGTACATCTCCCATCGTTGATCAAAGAAGAAGTCATGTAAGAATCCACCAATCGTTTTTACTTGAATGCCAAACCTTAGACCTATTTTACAAAACTTTAGCCCGTCTTTAAAGTGGAGTTTGTGGAGCTTCGTCACTGGAAGCCATCCCCCAGCTTAGTATGAGCAAGGGTTCACCAGGTGATTTACGAGAGCCTGCTGGGGGATCCTGCCAAAGAAAACACTGCGGGGGAAGATGCCTGTTACAATGTGAACTGTTGAGTTCACTGCAATGTCATGTAACAGTTTATACATGGATGTATGGCGGGGCTTTCAACAGCGAGGAAGTTAAATTTCATAGCAATAGTCTGTCCTTTCAAACTAATCAGAAGTTAAACCACCCAAACCTGAGCTGCCCAGAGGTTAACCTATTTATTGCCTGCCATGGTAAAACCACAACAAAACAATTTCCGTTATAAAAATGGCATATTATTTTACCAAGGAGTCATCACACACTTACTGGACAGAAACACGCAGGCTAAAAAAAAAAATTGTCATTCAATATAGTATCTAGAAATTTGTGTAAAAATGGAGAAAAAAAAATATGTTAGAATATAAACAATGAATCAGCTTGGTAATAGATATATTTATAGTAATTGTCTCATCATCACCACCTCTTCTGAAAAAAAAAAGTTACAACCAATGTGGTTTGGCCTGGTAGCCAAATGAATTGCCATCTATGTACAGTAATACATAGGGTCTGCCAGAGTGGAAGCTGCTGATATCTCTCCCCACTCTACTCATATAGAGGGTTCTGCAGCAGTGAGGAAGCTTTTGTGTGATGGTCACATGACCTAACGGGGAATAAGGACAAGGGTCTTCCTGACAGGGGAATCGTATCCCACAGGCCAGTCACTAAATGCAACATCTACTAAAGTTTTCTTATTAACAATTAAAACCATAAGGTGGAAAATAATTTTCAATATTAGCATACTACATGCAGCACTTTGTTTATGGGTCAAACAAGTAGGTAGGTTTCTCCAAGAGTTTCCATGTCCTGAAGGTTGATATCGTAATAAGAAGGTTTCTCTTATTTTAGCTGGTTTAGAAGGTTTGATACCTACTTATGAAATATCAAAAGAAAGTATCTTAGAAGGAATATGCTATGATGTCTCTCAAACTGAACACAATATAAAAGACTTAAAGGGCTGTTCCATCAGAGACAAATGCATGTGCAGCAGCAGCAACCAGCATAACGCCATGGGTCCCACACTCCTTGCACACCCATTAAACAGCTGATTTTTCCAGATGTTTACCCTACAGTGACCACTACAGGGGAAATGTAGTATTACCTGGTGGCCATTCAAATAAACAGCTGGCCATCCATAAAGTTCACCAGAATGTAAAGTTGTCATGACACCAGACTTTTGAGCTCGATTTCAGTACCAAGAAAATTATTACAATACTTGATATCAATTCAATACCATGTAAAAATAAAAAAATACCTACACATTACCCCTATGCTGTTGGGCAACATGGGGTTAATATGTGAGTATTTATTTTTTTGCAAATTATCAATTTCCCATTATGTAAGGAGGTCACTTACTATTCATGGTCTAAATTGATAAAATCATGCATCTCACATTAATAGTAACCCTATCAAGTACCTCCTCCTCACATAATGGACAACATGGAGAGCCATGTCTGCCTTCTTATTTAACACATAGACCTGCAGGGACCTCTGCTCACTCAACCACTGGGCACATTCACCTGAAGACTGTGGTTCATGTAGGGCAGAAGCTGCGGGCACCCCAGATGGTGGTGGTTACACTGGGGCTTCCCTCCTCCTAACACCCCCTGCTCACTCACCACCAGCCTCCAGAATCCAGCACTGTGCCAAACATCCCATTGCAGTGATAGTAGAAGTAGAAAATTACTCAGAGTGTACTAATGGGAGTAAATAATCTGGACCTCAATGTCTTATATATAATTTAAGTGGAGGCCACCCAGAATACACAGAAGGCAATGTAATGGTCCAGTGCGGAAGGTACCAGCTGCGGGCACATAGTCAGGGTGCATAGCCCAGCCTCCAGCGCTTGGCCTGTGAGCTCTGCCACCAGTGGGATGTTCTTAGCAGCTCAGCGCTATGACCTGAGGGTGGGAGCAGGTCCTGGTCTCCTTCCTCCTCAGGGTTGTCAATGACATCCCACCAAGCGCTCTCCCTCTGCTCTCACCCGGCAGCCTTCTCTGTTTCTGTGTTGTCCCTTGGCCCCACTGCCACATGCTGATGAAAACATAGAGTGTGCCATCATGTTCTCTAATCAGAACATCTACTAAGCTGTAGAATAGTGCAACTTAGTATCGAAAATATGCCAAAGTCAGTATCGAACCCAACCAGGTATCAAAGTATAGGAAGAAGCATTGAGACTTCGATACACAGTGCAACCCTACTAGAACTTGGGACCTAGTCTCATAGAGTAAGGTCCCAAGCAGGTGACCTCCCACTATGACATCCATATATCCTAAATCAGTGATGGCTAACCTTGGCACTCCAGCTGTGGTGAAACTACGACTCCCAGCATGTTCCATTTATTTCTATGGAGTTCTGAGAGCAGCCAAGCAAGGGGGGCATCTTGGGAGTTGTAGTTTTACCACAGCTGGAGTGCCAAGGTTAGCCATCACTGTCCTAAATCATATCAAAAGGTACACATCATACAGTTCTTCACTGCAAACCTCAAAGTTCATGCTGTACGATGAGCTGTGGGTTAAGATGCCTTTTGCTGCTCTGCCAAGACACAACAGCATGCGTGAAGTATGGAGTTGTTTTGCCCGATTGACTTTTCTACCAGTTACCAAAGAGGCTGCATTGTTCTATGATTTATCAACGTCAAGTTACAATACCAAAACGGAAAGTCACAATGACTAACCACACACAAAAGAATATGGGCAATTGCTTACTTCAAGGTGGGGCCATCATGAATTCCTATATAGATTACTTGTGGTGGCAGCCAGCACTTTCATGTACCACTATTGCAGATAAGTATACCTGCACATGCAGGGCAGAGACAAAAATATTTTCCTATTATTGCATTTTTGTGATTGGCCCATGACCCAGGTAAGGCTACTTTCACACTAGCGTTCGGAGCGGATCCGTCTGATGTTTCATCAGACGGATCCGCTCCGATAATGCAGACGTTCGTATCCGTTCAGAACGGATGCGTCTGCATTAAAACTTATAAAATTTTCTAAGTGTGAAAGTTGTCTGAGCAGATCCGTTCAGACTTTACATTGAAAGTCAATGGGGAACGGATCCGCTTGAAGATTGAGCCATATTGTGTCATCTTCAAGCGGATCCGTCCCCATTGACTAACATTGTAAGTCTGGACGGATCCGCTCGCCTCCGCACGGCCAGGCGGACACCCGAACGCTGCAAGCAGCGTTCAGGTGTCCGCTCACTGAGCGGAGCGGAGGCTGAACGCTGGCAGGCGGATGCATTCTCAGTGGATCCGCCTCCACTGAGAATGCATTGGGGCCAGACGGATGCGTTCGGGGGCGCTCGTGAGCCCCTTCAAACGGTGCGCACGAGCGGACACCCGAACGCTAGTGTGAAAGTAGCCTAAATGATGACAATACAGATTTTCAACTATTAGTGCATTTAAGAAACAGAGACATTCAATAGTCATATCGCTCATGTTGAAACACCCTCCTTCCCTCCCCCTTAGATGGATTCACTCTACATTTGTAATGTTCCTTTGCCACCTGGACTGGGAATGATCTCGAGACACTCGAAAGAGAAACTCTTTTGGCCTCTGTTGGGCTGGTATATGTTGGCATACTAAGTGCTATTCCTTACACAGTCATCCAAAAAAGAATAATCTCACACATTATAGTGTTGAGCACTATTGGCCCCTATAACCGAAGCTCGATTCACTCAAGCCTAGTTATAAATCATACCACTGGCATCTATTGGGAAACCTCCCAAAGTACCATAAGGCTACTTTCACACTTGCGTTTTGGGCGGCTCAGTCATGGATCTGCAAAAACGGATCCGTTACAACAATACAACCGCATGCATCCGTCATGAAAGGAACCGTTTGTATTATCTGTAACATAGCCAAGACGGATCAGTCATGAACTCCATTGAAAGTCAATGGGAGACGGATCCGTTTTCTATTGTGCCAGATTGTGTCAGAGAAATTGGCCCAGTTTCGTCAAGCGGACAGCAAAACGCTGCAGGCAGCGTTTTGATGTCTGCCTCCAGAGCGAAATGGAGACTGATCGGAGGCAAACTGATGATCCTTTTCCATTCAGAATTCATTAGACCGCTTGTGAGAGCCCTGAACAGATCTCACAAACGGAAAGCCAAAATGAGAGTGTGAAAGTAGCCTAACTGCAGCCACTGCAATCACTGTCTGAAATCACCCTTAGGCTACATGCACACGACCGTATGTGTTTTGCGGTCCCCAAATTGCGGATCCGCAAAAAAAACGGATGACGTTCCGTATGGCATCAGTTTTTTTTTTTTGCGGATCTGTTTTTTTTGCGGATCCATTGTAATAATGCCTATCCTTGGCCGCAAACTAGAAAAAAATACGACATGCACTATTTTTTTTGTTGAGCAACGGAACGGACATACTGATGCGGACAGCACACGGTGTGCTGTCCTCGTTTTTTGCAGACATATTGAAATGAATGGGCCCAAATCCTATCCGCAAAAAAAACGGATCGGACACGGTAACAAAATACGGTCGTGTGCATGAGGCCTTAGGCTGGTGTCCCACATAGGTTTTTTTAGGCAGTTTTTGAAGGGTGTGGCAGTTGCCATGTTTTTAGCCCCCCCCCAAAAAAAAAAAAAAAAAAAAAACACTTTCATATGTTGTATTTAAGTCTTAAATATTAAAAAGCTATTTGTTTTTTTAAATGTCCCAAATGCCCTAATATCATTTTATAATGTAATTTGTACTATTTTGCCTTTTTAATAAAGAAATTGACACCGAAAGTCCTGTTTTGTACTGCGCTTTACATTCACTTTTTTCAGAGTACGGCTCTGCATTGTAGCAACGGGGCCGCAGCAAACGGTGTACGGGGAGGAGCACATGTTGTTGCTCTTGCCTGTGCCCCCTGAGCTTGGCTAAAGGCTGGCATAGCACATGGGTAAATTTAAAAAACCTTGCTCACCTTACAGTAACTGCACACACTGCGGATTACGCACAGTTTTTCCACACGAAAAGAACACAGCGTAATACAGTACCATTAAAGTAAATGACATTTGACAAATCTTATGTACACTTTTTGTATATTTTCTGTGCGGAAATTGACCTGCAGTGTGGATTTAGAAATCAACAGCATGTTAGCTGTTTCTGCAGATTTTTTGTGCAGATTTGACCCTTTGCAATGCATCAGGGCAAAACCGCATCGAAATCTGCAAATAACACATGGATTTGGTGCAGAAACGGAGAGAAATCTGCACGAAAATCCACATGGAAGTTCTGTTTTGAAACCCGCATCCATGTGAGGTAGTATTAGGGCTGAAACGATTACTCGAATTAATCTATTTAGGCTACGTCTACACAACATTTGTTGCACGACATTTTGTTCCACTAATGTCGCGCGACAATTTTTATAATGGCAGTCTATGGTATCTCACTGCAACATGCAACATGCTGCGACTGCGACGCAACAGTCGCAGAAAATCCATTCGAGATGGATTTTTCTGCGACTGTTGCGTCGCAGTCGCAGCATGTTGCAGTGCAACACCATAGACTGCAATTATAAAAATTGTATGTGGGAGTCAGTAAAGTATGCGGTCTGCCGAACAATTCTTCGGCTGGCAGCTATTATTTATTAATTCTGTATGAATAGCTTAAGCCCCCTTCCTCTTTTTTATTTTTTTACAAAACTTCTTCAAGGAAGTCACCAAATATTCCATTCATGAACTTGATGGCCTCTATGCAGCTACAGACAGTGTTCATGACTCTACAGTAATTGGTGAAAGATTTGTTTGGCGAGTAGCAAGGTACAAACTACTATTAACCACAAACGTACTATAGACAGATAAGGTGGAACTCCATGGAGGACACATATCTTATAGCAGCATTTCACAGTAATTATACTGACAGTGGTGCTAATGTAACGGGGGTCTCAGGGCCTGGACAATGCTTTGATATGGAGGTAACCAAGAAAACGTACCACTGTATCTAAATTCAAGCAGTTCTGAAAATGTGGCCACAATAACAATGAATGTGCTTGGTTGCATTTATATCTGTTAGAGATGGTGTAACCCTCTGTTAAGTGAGGCCGGACTAGGACTTTAGTAAGGGGAGGCCGACATGATGGGTTTTGGGGCGAAGGGCCGGCCAGGAAAGGGTTAAACGGGCAGATAGAGGGGGTGGGATTTAGGTTTTATAAGGGGGCGAGCGTAAGGGGCCGGCGCCATTTTAATTTGACCAGGAGCGGGAACTTCCGCCCTCCCTCCCTAGAAGAAAGCGGTTAGCAGGAGTAAGGGCATAATCTGGCATTGATTTGGGGCTCATTAATTGTTATGTCAGTTTGTTTGTTGTGGCAGTCTTGGCGGTGAGAGGTCCTCGAAGTTGGTGGTTTGGGATGGTACTGGAGAATGGGAGGGCCTCAATGATGGGGCTGGACTCTCATAGTTGGGCACTTGGTTGGTTCGGAGAGGCGTCCATCAGTCGGTGTCTCCGAGCTGGTGTTCTACGGCTGGAGGCAAGATGGAATTGCCATGCTGATTTTCATGGATGCTAATTTTGGGGCTTCTGGGACCTCCCTCGTCAGGGTTAATTTTTTGTTATTTATGTTTTGTATTTATTATTATTAATAAAACAGCTGCTGTGGCCGAAAATCCGACTGGTGGCTCTGCGTGTGTTTTCTTTTGGGTGAGGTGGGAACATGGTGAAGTTAAGGGGATTATAGAGGTCTTGAGAAAATAACCAATAACCTAATCATGTGGGTTTCCACAATTAACATTTCATTTCTAAACATAAGTGTAAAAACCACAAATCCTACTCAAAACAGCCATCCATATATAAAATCTGCCACTTTCACACTTCCGTATTTTGGATCAGTATTTCTAAGCCAGAACATAAATCAAGAAAAAAATAATGGAGAGACTCTCAACTCTCCTGTGTTTTGGACCCACTCCTGGTTTTGGCTTACAAACAGTGATGCAAAATACTGACCAAACACTGACCTGAATGCTGCCATGTTAAAGCGACCTAAGAGTATTAAAGGTCTATAGGGCTAGATATATGCATCTGGTGACCTTGTCTATGGTTGCAACAACTAAAAATAATACCTGGGCTGGATTACAATTTCAGCCACAACAGATAAAACTACAGGAATTCTGTGGTTTTCACTTTACACGCAGCTCAATGCATCTGAAATGCTGTGCATAGTGGTTGTGACTTAGGCCAACATCACATACAAGAGAACCTCTCCATTAGTAGTAAGTGGGGACCTAGTAGCTGCATCATGCCATTTGTCACACAACCTGCCTCTGGCTGGGAACATGCAACTGAACGTGCAATTAGCCTAGTCTTGATCTTAATGATAGAGTTAAAAAGAGTGACAAAAGCATATGAGTATGGCCAGTGGTCCCCATGAAGCAGGATGACGAGAAATCATAACAGGAAAAAATGTCTAGTTATAGAAAACTAAAAAAATCCTTCTAATGTTGTTTTTGGATCATACAGTACATTGGTATAATAATTAGAGATGAGTGAAGTTATCAAAAATTTGATTCGGCTGCTTTGCTGAAGTTCAAAAAGAAATTTGATTTGTTACCGATTACTTCGTCACAAATCGCATACCATTGTAAGGAGCAGACGCAATGACGGGGAACAGCGATTGCGCCACCCCCGTCATTGAATCACTCAGATGCCATGTTCAACACTGATCGCGGCATCTGACAGTCACATTGAGGCCTTTCAGGGGTTAATCAGGGGTAGGGATGAGCGAACCCGAACTTTACAGATTCGGGTTTGGCGTTCGGGCAGTGGAGGAATCCCATTATGGATACCGTTATAATGGAATATAACGGAATTCTACAATGGAATGCAAAACGGAATTCTTTAAAAGGCATTCCGTCATAATAGAAGTCTATGGCCAAGCATAACGTTTCAGTAATGCAGAACTTTGTTTTTCGTCCTCACCTCATCCGTCTGCTCGAGGAGAGGTGGTTGCGGCCATCTTGATTGAAGAAAAAACGCCAAATCTCTTGCACGCTGACGTCATCATGCTGAGCGGACGCAGTGACATTATCAGTGATGAGGTCTCCGCATCCGACCAACATGATAATGTGGTGACGAGATTTGGCGCGTTTTCTTCAACTAAGGTGGCCGTGACGGTGAGGTAAGTATGCATTTTTATTTAGCGCCATTTCAAGAAAAATTTATTTGTTACCACGAAGTGCCAGAAAATTCGGGTCATTTCTTGAAAGTCGTATTGAAGTCAATACATTTATAAACTAATAATAATAAATGTACTAAGAATTCAAAAAGTGGAATAAACCATTTCAAGAAATAACCATAGTGCGCGCCCAAGACCGGAGGACCCGACGCGTTAAATACGTTATGCAAACTGCCCAGTGATTTGCATGAGTGGAGTGTAATGCTTTGCTTCCCCCTGCAGGGGCACTGTGGGAGAATTAAACACCAGCTGCTAGGCTCACTGTGAGCACTTGGACAGCTTGTGGTCCAGGACAGGAAAACTGATCATATTTGGTAAACCTGCTCAATTCCTAGATATGGCCTTACATAGTATCTGTACGTAGCACAGAGTGTGGCAAGGTCTCCGTTTGCAGCACTGCTGGGATCTACTGCAGGTGTCAGTAGTCCAACATCAAGGCACCTGTTCTCGCATAAAGAAACGGGTGGCAGGCCTCAGGTGTCAGAGGAGCTGCAGAACTGGAGGCTGGAGTGTCAGCCACAAGCCATTAGCTCTCAAACATCCCCTGCTCCTAAACACCTCTTAATTTACGCACAAATTACACGGTGTGCATTTTAAGCCGCAGCTTGATTACAGACTGCTAGGCTGCATGACAAATAGGTCGTAGGCAGTCTCCCCATGTGCATGTTTTCACTTTCTAAGGCATTGTGCTGGAGGAATGTGAAAAGCCGCCGATACATTACGGAGTGGGGTGAAGTATGCTTTGATTATACCTTCTTGGAAGAATTTCCTGGTGCACACTGCTTCTCTGAAAAGATGCGCGGCGCAGACTTGGCAACAAGGCTGCTCTTTTGTCTGCACCAAAAATGTTTTCAGCAGATGAAAAGCAGAAATTAGAAAAGGAGACGGGAGGGGAAAGCCTGGGCTCTTCCTTTTAAGAATGTTTACAACATGAGCGGTATAATATTCACCTAGTGACACGAATCACCTGGGATATTAAGTAACAGTGCTCAGAAGCCAGACATTGTTTCCTTAATAAGGAGCTGTGCCTAATGGGAAGTAACAGTATAATGTTGGGGCACAGACAGGCTCGTGTATTTCCCATTATTTCCTAATTCCCGCTGATGTAAACTTAGGAGAAAGCTTTCGCACAAAGCAACCCAACATGATGTACCTATTAATTAGGCAGATATCATTACATCATCCTACCATGGTATAGCGTGGTGGTTGAGTTCCATGAAACGATACAAAAAGGACAACTCTGAAAACCATTCAAAGCGGTTGTGGAGCAATAATCTCAGTCACCGCTCCAATACCATTGTCATACGTTTCAGCACTGATTTTGAAGCATCAGGGATGGCTTAGGCTATGTTCACATCACCGGTAACCAACAGAGAACAGCCTGCCGAAGTTCACCGGATCTGGCATTGCCGGATACTGCTGTTCACTGCTGGACCCCATAGACTATAATGGGATCCGGCTGCTTTCTGGAATGAGTGCTGGGTTTAGGGCCGCTGCACGCAATGGTGTTTGTCCAGCTGAAACCGGGCACTCATGCCGGAAAGCAGCTGGATCCCAGCCATAGCCCGTTATAGTCTTTGGGGTCTGGTGGTAAAAGGCAGTATCTGGCAATGGTGGATAGGGTGAAGTCAGGCAGGCTGTTCTAGCAGGAACAGGTTACCAGAGATGTGAACATAGCCTTAGTGGTCAGTATGACTGTTTTGCAGCACTGAGGTCTTGGGATTGAATTCAATCATGGACATTGTTTATATGGTGACTTTATGTTCTTGTGTAATCAGCACGGTGGCTTATTGGTTAGTATTGTTGTCTTACAGGGCAGGCAACCTGGGCTCAACTCTGGCCAAAGACAACATCTGCATGGTTTGTGTGTTCTCCTCCCAAAATATAGTGAGAGGTTAATTAGATTTCTATCAAATTGATCCTAATGTGTGTCTTAAGGGCCCTTTACATGGGCCGTTAATTGAACGGACCATCGCTAACCAGTGTTACTAGTAACGCTTGTTAGCGATGATCTGGCGGTGTAAATGCACCTCTGATTACCTGATGAACGAGTAAAACACTCATTCATTGGGTAAATGTATCTTTTGTGCAGCACAAAAGATCATCGTTTCCCGGTGGCAGATTGCGCTGTGGAAACACAATCTGCTGCCAGGAAACAATGAGACAGTATGGGGAAGAGCGATGGCATTAGTGATCGCTCCTCCCCATACTCTGGAGGAGATCGCTACATGTAAATGCACTGGTCTCCTCCGCTGGTGATCAACAGATTGTCAAGAAGGAACGCTGCCTTCCCCACAATCTGCTAGATCGTCGTCCCATGTCAAGAGATTATTGGAAACAGAAAATTAGATTGTGAGCTCCACTGGGGACAGGGACTGATGTGAACGGTGGCAATCTCTTTACAGCACTACAGAATATGTTAGCACTTTACAAATAACAGAAATAAAATAAATTAGTAGGGCTGGTAGTGTTGGTTTTGTGGGTGTGTGTGAGAGAGAGAGAATTTAATTAGTGAGCCTCAGTGGGTACAAGGACTCATGTGAGTCATGAATGTACAACGCTGCAGACTACGTTGGCACTAAAGCAAGAGGAAATAATAAAATAATAAATAAATAATTATTAAAAATAATCAGAACAAAAATTGTAAGCACTGGTGTCATGTCCTGTAATCCTCCTTCTGTACTGTCCTCAGCAGGACATCTCCAGCTCGGTCTACCACCATATTGCAGCACAGAGAATGCCTGAAGATCCGTACCATAAAGCTCTATTTGGTCGAGCGTGCTGCCAAAGAGGCACCAGTAATGAATTACATTGATCACATGAATACATTTTCCTATAGCAATTTGATCACAGCACAAAATACAAATCAAACTCCAACAATCACAAAAGAAAAACATTACTTGAGTTTGCAATTTCTGCCATTCATCACATCAATGAGAACCAGAAGAATGGCTCCAGGCTATTTAAGGATTCAGGGACTGGATTTCAGGACTGTCAGAGCTCTGGTCAATCCATGTAGCTACTCAGCTGATTAACCAGAGTTTATTTTTAAGGTTTGATTGGAAACAGGCCACACTGAGGCCCCGCTGATCTCTGGATATTCTTACACTCTCATACATTTACAAATGGGTCTTCCTCAGCACAGCTATTGACCTAGCCTTCTGCTGAGAGGTACAAGGCCCCAAAAAGAATGTATCCTATATACTGTAGTACAATAGACAGATTAACCGGATTTCTAATGGACAAGCACAGTAAACGTAGTGCCACAACAGTTCAATCACATCATCCAGTTAACAAGAAATAAGATGGCACAGCATTCTGCCAAGCCCCATCTCCTGTACTTCTTCCTGTTTAATGTCTGACACTGTGTCGTCAGATCTGTTCTCAGTTTTATGTTACAAGCACACAGGGAAAAACTGCATCCAAGAAGCGAACCCATCTTGTTGGTAGGTTACTGTTTGGATGGCAGCCCATATCTTCCAAATTAGAAGGAGACTCAGCTGTAAAGTGAAGTATGCTAAAGCCTTGTCTTTACTGCATCAAAACCACAAGACAGCCTCAAAAAGTCGTCCTCGATGTTCTTGGGAGAATGTACCTGGTGGTTACATAATATCAGCTTTGTATGTTGTATTAGGGCTCTTTCTAAAGCAAGTTTGAGATTTCCCAGACATCCTGCACGCTGAGCCACCCTTTCCAGCCCAGGCCTGTTAATAAGAAAGAAACAAGCTTTTTGCATCTTTCGAGACGAGCCGTTTCCGTGGTGCATTACACTGAACTTGTTTCGAGAAAAAGGAGAGGTCCCAGACCAGTTCATTAGTTACTGACTTGAGCGCACTGGCTAGTTACAACATGAAAATTCCTTTTCAGCAGCATACCGACACCCACAGCACAACCGTCCAAATGGAGCGCCAAGAGAAAATAGGCTTGTGTCTGTTTCTACCATATAATTGTAGACAATCCTAATAGTTATCGCCTAAGTGACATTCAAAGAAGCACTTACTCTAACAATACATATGCAAAAATATTTGCCTGCCTCTCTGTAAATGGAAAAGCATTGACAATAAGTGGTGTTTTACTGAACCTTGTTACTAATGTTGCTGAAAAACCTAAGAACGTAATTTCAAATGAATCACCAAAATAGCAGTCCATTCCAAATGACTTTTTTCTTTTCCATCTAAAGTCGTGACGGTACACAGTTGAATGCACCAGGTCTGAAGAATTTCAAGCTTGTCAATTTCCTGCTGAATGCCAGAATGGCCGCTCCATGCCGCAAAGACAATGCACAAGTGCAAGTACGTCATGCCGGAAATACAAAAGCAAACAGCATAAATATATGAATCTGAAATAACATTACTCTTATATTCACTATGCAAATGAATATGGGGTTCTTAGAATATACTGTATACTTGTGATCAACATTTTAAAATAGGAATCCAAAGTTGGCTCCGGTACTGACTACTATCTGCTCATTCTCCTTGACCCCTCCGCAGCTTTTGACACTGTAGACCACCATCTCCGACTCACCATGCTCCAATCTATCGGCCTAAAGCACACTGCCCTCTCCTGGTTTTCTTCCTATACCTCTGGCCGCTCTTTCAGTGTATCATTCGCTGGCTCCACTTCTTCTCCTCTCCTTCTGTTGGGGTTCCTCAAGGTTCAGTCCTAGGCCCTCTCCTCTTCTCTCTCTACACAGCCCCAATTGGACAGACCATCAGCAGATTTGGTTTCCAGTACCATCTCTATGGGGGGGGCAAAATCTAGCTTCGCTTGTGTTGGCAAAAATCCTTGCACTGGCCCTGCACTTCAACGCCTGACATCACCCCTACTGTATTACAGAACACCAGTGACTGTCTCTCCACCATCTCTAACATCATGTCCTCTCTCTATCTGAAACTGAATCTTTCAAAAACTGAACTTCTTGTGTTCTCTCCATCTACTAACCTACCCAAACCTGATATCTCCCTCTCATTGTGTGACAACATCATCACTCCTAGGCAGCACGCCCACTGTCTCAGTGGTATGTTTGACACTGATCTCTCCTTCACCCCCTATATTCAGTCTCTCACCTGCTCATGTCACCTGCACCTCAAAAACATCTCTAAAATCCGCCCCTTTCTTACTATAGAAACAACAAAAACTCTCATTGATCCATTCCCGCCTCAATTACTTAAAGCCCCATTCACGGACAGCACACGTCCCCATTCATTTTAATGTGTGTATTCAGACATCAGTGTTTTAGCACCGTCCGTGGGTCCGTTTTTTGATAGCATGGATGCATGCTCTATTTTGTCCGGGTTCATGGACCCATCACGCCCATTATAGTCTATGGGTCCGTGAAAACCAAGGATGCCATCCATGTTTCAAGGTTCATTAAGAAGAGATGCTTTGAAAATTATTTTTCAGCTGTTCAATGTCAGTGAAACACGGATGGCACATGGACAGCAAAAAACGGACACACAGACCCAACACTGATCCTTCACGGAAAGCTTCATGGATACATCACTGACCACCTGCTCACGGATTTGAGCAGGGACACGGACGTGTGAATGAGGCTTAACTCACTACTGATTGGTCTCCCCCTCACCAGACTTTCCCCTCTCCAATCTATTCTTAATGCAGCAGCCAGGGTTGCTCATCTGTCCAACCGCTACTCCTATGCCTATGCCCTGTGCCAGTCATTGCACTGGTTGCCCATATAGCATAGAATCCAATTTAAACTGCTCATTCTCACCCACGAAGCTCTCCACAGTGCTGCACCCCCTACATCTTCTCCCTCATTACTGTCTACCACCCTTCCTGCGCTCTTCGCTCTGTAAGTGATTTACGACGATGTATCAACATTTCCTGAACCTGATCCTCCACCGCCACCCATGCACCCAGAAACACTTAATATCAACTGGTGACTGGCTCATGCAGCTTTATATCTGCTCCCCTATTTTCCCAAGATGGCTGGACCATTGCACAAAACAAACACTTACTTTTTGTGTCGCCCCCTATCTTCTCATAGATTGTAAGCTCTCGCGAGCAGGGCCCTAATTCCTCTTGTTGTAATTATTAGCTTGTCTGCGGAATATGTTGGCGCTATATACGGTAAATAAAGATTATTATTATTAGTGAAGCCGACTTCGGATTCCTATTTTAAAATGTTTTCAAATCCGCAGATAGGAATACCGAAGTCATTTGCCAACGTCTTGTGCAACTTCGGACGAGACAAAGTTTTCCTACATGGAGCCAATACATTGTAAATACTGTACGGAAACATCGCTACAAACTAAGTTTTTTTTCACGAATCGACTTCTGATCTATGATCAGAGGCTCAAGTCACTCAACTCTAGTTATAATAATGTGACTTGACTGTCTACATTTCTGCTATCCCATTACATAGGAAGCCCAAAAATATATAAAGGAATCCTTTAGAGCAGGCATGGCCAACCTGAGGCTCTCCAGCTGTTGCAAAACTACAACTCCCAGCATGCTCAGACTGCCTACAGCTATCAGCCTGCAGCAGGGCATGGTAGGAGTTGTAGTTTTACAACAGTTGGAGAGCCACAGGATCAGAAGATGCAGACATCATGCTGACCAAGTAATATCTGCAAAGCCACAATGCTACCTCATAACATGTTGGTACTTTATAAAGATTTTCTTGCAAAATGTCAGCTCCATGGTTGGTCCTGAGAAAGCAATGTACAGTATCACCTCAGGATGAAATTTAATTTTTAATACCATTAACGCAACAGATTTTTTACATTATTACCCACATATTCAGCTTTTAGTATGTAATTTCTTTAAGATGTGCCCAAATTCATCGATAATTGTTCTAGTATCATACTGAACATTTCTCCCTATCGAGTCTTCCAGTGTCCTTAGGCCTTTTCCACATAGTAACCGTATGTTAGAGCACAAGGAGTAATTGGCCTGTCTTACATTTCCACAGCTTATTCCTCTAGGAATCAACCTTTTGCATGGTTCTGCTATGTTCCCTATGGCCTTCAGAGCAGAGATCAATCACTCACGCCTCCTGACAAGAATGTGATGGGATTAAAGGTTATTTACTTGGTAATCATCATGTGCACCAGCTCAAACATCAAACTAAAGGGATCATTTTTTCCTCTTCTTAATGTTAAACTCCAGGTCGGTAGGGATGTTAAGGTGGCCTAGCAGTCTTTGCTGAATTGTACTAGCTTTTACTCTGCCTCACATCAGACAGTAAAAGATGCTAGATGTGCCTTTACTCATTGTGCTACTTAATCAAAATTCTTAAATTAAGATGGAATTAATCACAATTCACAAACCTTCACAGAACACAGGCTGCTTCACGTTGTATTTAGCAGCATTCCAGTGTTCTCTATTACATTTCTTGCTTTACTAGATACCCGGGGCGGGTCCTTTCTCTGGCTCCCCCCCCCCCCCCACCCAATACTTTAAAAAAATTGTACCCCCTCACAGTAGTATTGCCCTCATTGTACAACCTTCACAGTAGGTTTGTACAGATGTGTACCCCTTCACAGTAGTTATGACCACATTGTGCCCCCCTCACAGTAGTTATGCCCACATTGTGCCCCCCTAACAGTAGTTATGCCCACATTGTGCCCCTTTCACAGTTGTAATGCCCTCTTTGTGCCCCCTTCACAGTAATAATCCCCAATGTGCCCCCTTCACAGTTACAATTCCCATTGTGCCCCCTCCACAGTAAAATTCCCCATTGTGCCCCCTTCATAGTAATAATGCCCATTGTGCCCCCTTTATAGTAATAATGCCCACTGTGCCCCCTCCATAGTAATAATGCCCACTGTGCCCCCTTCACAGTAATAATGCCCATTGTGCACCCTTAATAGTAGTAATGCCCACTGTTCTAGTAATGCCCTCTGTGCCCCCTCCAGAGTAGAAATCCCCATTGTGCCCTCTTCACAGTAATAATGCCCATTGTGCCCCCTTCATTGTAGCAATGCCCTCTGGCTCTGTGCCCCCCCATAGTAGAAATGCCCATTGTGCCCCCTTCCCATTTGTAATGCCCTCTGTGCCCCCTCCATAGTAGTAATGCCCTCTGTGCCCCCAGCTGTTTGAAGAGAGGGCAGCGCTTTCTCTGTTCTGTTCACCGGCTCGCTGTAGTATTTGCAGTGATGAGCAGGTAAACAGAGCAGAGAAGGCAGCGCTCATATAAAAAAAAAAAAAAAAAAGAGGACAACCCGTTTAAAGACATACTTGGAAAACATTACATACAGCGCTACAGAACATACAGGGTCATACAGCGCCACAAGTGTACCTCTTACATCCAGTGACTTCTCTTCTCTGATGTAGATATTCTTTTTTCTCTTCTTCTCCTGTCAGACCAGACCACCATGGTGACTTCTTTCAGCCGCACCTCGTCTCTGTAGAGTTTAGCAAACAGACATCTTACTTTCCTACTTTTCCATCATCCTCCCACCTTCTTAATACCCCATCCTGCCACCCCCAATACTGTGTCCACTGTGCTCCCCAATACTTTCCTGCAGAAACAGTCCCCCTGAAAATACCGGTACCACACAGATAGTTAAATACTCCCTTATATTGTGCTCAGTAATAAAAAAAAACACCTTCCTTTCAGATCAGACCCCCATATAAAACGATAAATGAGATCCCCCAATCTCAGACCAAACCCCCTTTAGACCTCTATGTCAGACCCCAGTTTTAAACCTCAGATCACACCCCCATTAGACCTCCATGTAAGACCCCGACCCAATATCAGACCTCAGATAAGACCTCTATTAGACCTCCAGACTCCCATATTTGACCCCCATTAGACCTCCAGACCCCCATATCAGACCTCCAGACCCACATTTCAAACCTCAGACCAGACCCCCATATCAGACCTCCAGACTCCAATTAGACCTCTAGAACCCCATATCTGACCCCCATTAGACCTCCAGACCCCCCAGTCAGACCTCCAGACCCCCAATCAGGCCCCCATTAGACCTCCAGACCCCCAATCAGACCCCCCAGTGAGACCTCTAGACCCCCATTAAACTACTCCAGACGCCCCATTAGACCACTCCAGACCCCCAGTGAGACCTCCAGACCCCCATTAGACCACTCCAGACCCCCAGTCAGACCTCCCCAGTCAGACCTCCAGACCCCCTATAGACCACTCCAGACCCCCATTAGACCTCAGATAAGACTGTAAAATAATACTTACTTCTCCTGCCGCCATCTCCCTGTCCTGGCTGCCTTCTCTTCTCAGGGCCAGCACTGCAGTCACCTGACCTCCTGCAGCGTCAGGTCAGAGTGCGCTCTTCAGGCAGCCAGGACACAGCAGCGCGGGTCCTGAGAAGAGCAAGCAGTCCTGCAGACTAGTGAGCGCATCCATTACGGAAGCACTCACTACTAGTATTCCCTTTATAAGATGCATCTTATAAAGGGAAAAGCAATGAGCGCTTCCATCTGTATTGATGGAAGCACATATTGCTTCTGCCACCCCCCTGAGAGCCGGCACCCAGGGCGGACCGTACCCCCCCCCCAGGCACGCCACTGGAAAAAGCTATTCTACCTAAATGTGTATGGCGCATGTCGGGTCTTTAAAGAGCAGGCATTGTAGCTGCCAGGTGCCTGCTGTTTTGCACAGGCGACATCCGGAGCTAATGTCTATGAATGGTGATAACGCCAATAACAGATATTTAACTGCTCAGACGCTATGGTGACCATGGCATATGAACGGCTCCTGCGCTCTGTCCATTCGCTGTTGTAGCCTTGAGAAGGCTCTGAGGCTTACCACAGCTATGTTCCTATAGCAGGGATCCGTCAGAACAAAGCAAACCTCCGATAGCTGCAATGGTAATTCACTGCAGTCTATGGGAGATGTGATCTAACAATCACATGTTTAAGTCCCCTAAGGGGACTTAATATAAGTAAAAAAAAAAAAAGTTTTTTAAGTATAAAGTAAAAAAAAAGAAGAAACATTAAAATCACTCCTCTTTCCCCATAATAAAAAAGTAAATATCATTTACACCACTGCATCCAAAAGTGCTTGAACCAGGGTGGATAAAAATCAATGATTTTTTAAAAAAAAAATCAAAAAAATCTGCTTTTTTTATTTAAATCAGATTTTTTTTTATATAAAATGCTTTTTGAGGAAAATATATTACCATCCAAAGGTTATTCCATCATGAAATAAAGATTAGTTTTTTAATTATGTAGAATAAGGCTGTACGTAGACTCCCATATTGTTGAATGGATTAGGCAGTGGCTGAGGGACAGACAACAGAGGGTTGTAGTCAATGGAGTATATTCAGACCGTGGTCTTGTTATCAGTGGGGTAACTCAGGGATCTGTTCTGGGACCCATATTGTTTAATATATATTGCAGAAGGCCTCGATGGTAAGGTGTGTCTTTTTTCTGATGACACAAAGATTTGTAACAGGGTTGATGTTCCTGGAGTGATACACCAAATGGAAAAGGATTTAGGAAAACTAGAGGAATGGTCAAAAATCTGGCAACTAAAATTTAATGTTGATAAGTGCAAGATAATGCACCTGGGGCGTAAAAACCCAAGAGCAGAATATAAAATCAGTGATACAGTCCTAACCTCAGTATCTGAGGAAAGGGATTTAGGGGTCATTATTTCAGAAGACTTAAAGGTAGGCAGACAATGTCATAGAGCAGCAGGAAATGCTAGCAGAATGCTTGGGTGTATAGGGAGAGGCATTACTAGTAGAAAGAGGGAGGTGCTCATGCCGCTCTACAGAGCACTAGTGAGACCTCATTTGGAGTATTGTGCTCAGTACTGGAGACCATATCTCCAGAAGGATATTGATACTTTGGAGAGAGTTCAGAGAAGAGCTACTAAACTAGTACATGGATTGCAGGATAAAACTTACCAGGAAAGATTAAAGGACCTTAACATGTATAGCTTGGAAGAAAGACGAGACAGAGGGGATATGATAGAAACTGCTAAATACATAAAGGGAATCAACAAGGTAAAAGAGGAGAGAATATTTAAAAGAAGAAAAACTGCTACAAGAGGACATAGTTTTAAATTAGAGGGGCAAAGGTTTAAAAGTAATATCAGGTATTACTTTACTGAGAAGTAGTGGATGCATGGAATAGCCTTCCTGCAAAAGTGGTAGCTGCAAATACAGTGAAGGAGTTTAAGCATGCATGGGATAGGCATAAGGCCATCCTTCATATAAGATAGGGCCAAGGGCTATCCATAGTATTCAGTATATTGGGCAGACTAGATGGGCCAAATGGTTCTTATCTGCCGACACTTTCTATGTTTCTATATGTGTAATTTTTTTGGTAAATTAATTCCATGAATCCATTCACAATGTCATGCTCTTCCAGAGGTTTTTGTAAGATTATTAGGCAGTTTCTCTGCCTACAAGATATTATCACAGATGCTTGGTTTACTTTTGCAGTTCTCAAAACTGAATTTGACTCAGCAGAGATCACATGCCTCTTCTTCACAGCAAAAATGTTATAACATGAACAGAGTTGAGAAAAATACCTTAATCCTAACTTCTACAAACCTATGAATGCAGAATCAACCTAATCAAACTAATATGAAAAGTTGTTTAAATCTTCATCTACTTGCATATTATAAGTTATACCAGCAAGAATTAGTCTTTATGTAGAAAACTATGATTTAAATCAAGCCTTACTGACTAGTGATTTAAATCGTGATTTAAATCATTTTGATTTAAATCAAATCCACCCTGGCTTGAACTATTAAAATATAAACGTATTTATCCGGGGTACGCCATAATTTGCCACTTTCCTATCGCTTCACCTATCGCTTTGAACAAAAAGGGATAAAAAAAAGTCATACACATTATGAAATGGTATCAATAAAAACTACAGATTGCCCCACAAAAAATTAGCCGTGACACAGATTCGTAGACGTTAATATAAACAAGTTAGGGTACTTTCACACTTGCGTTAAAGTTTTCCGGTATTGAGTTCCGTCACAGGGGCTCAATACCGGAAAAAACGCTTCAGTTTTATCCTAATACATTCTGAGTGGAAATCATTCCGTTCAGTATGCATCAGGATGTCTTCAGTTCAGTCACTCTTACGGTATCTGGCCAGAGAAAATACTGCAGCATGCTGCAGTATTTTCTTCGGCCAAAATTCCAGAACACTTGCCGGAATGCCGGATCCGGCATCAATTTCCATTATTAATGCTGGATCCGTTACCAAGTGTTCTGGAAAACTGGATCCGGTTTCCCGGTATGCGCATGCGCAGATCTTTAAAAAATGTGAAAAAAAAAAATACCGGATCCGTTTTTCTGGATTACACCGGAGAGACGGATCCGGTGTTTCAATGCATTTCTCAGATGGATCCGCATCCGGAATCAAATGCTATCCGTTTGCATACGGATTTCCAGGTCCGGCAGGCAGTTGCGGCAATGGAACTGCCTGACGGAATCCAACAACGCAAGTGTGAAAGTACCCTTATGAGGGTCAGAATATGCAAAATGCAGTGCGATGCACAGAATTTTTTATTTTTTTTAAAGTTAACATTTTTGTAAAGTATTAAAACACACAAAAAAACTAAATTAATGTGGAATCGCTGTAATCCTAGTGACCTGGAGAATGACGGTAACAGGCCAGTTTTACCAGATAGAGAACACCGTACAAAGAAAATCCAAAAACTATGGAGAATTTTTTTTTTCAATTTCCAGTAAATGTATATGTGAAACAAGAATTAGAAAGATAGAAAAAAAGGTGAAAAAAATCTTATGATGACCCCATCACAACGTAGACTTTTTAAGTAATAATATAATTTGTAATTTAGTAATAATATATTTGTAAAAAATGTAATGGCACAGATTTAAAGAAATCAGTAGACAGTATGGTGGATATGAACTAAATGGAGTGTTGATAAGTGTTTTTGACATAATGTAAGTCACATTCGTTTAATAAAGAAATTGTACAGTAAAATGGCATGTAAGTACAAAGTTGTAGCATAATGAGTTCTAACATATACAAAATGCTTTCTCCTCATACAAATAATGCCTCTATCAAATTGGCTTAGTGTTTTATTACGTAAAAATGTATTTTGTTTTATTATGTAAAAATGCTTTCAGAAGATAAAGAATATTATGGGCAATCTAGAGCCCATCTGGAGAAAGTCCACGCATTTTTTTCCTATGCATTACATTCAATCTTTTCATGTTACTAAGGAAAAAGTTATGCACATGTTTTGTGAAGGATATGTTAGCATGTCATGATATTGTATTGAACTGGTTCCATGAGAAATAGGAGTCCTGAACGAGGCTCTCCGAGATTTTTCAACATTTAACAGGGAGCAAGGGGCTGTGTACAAAAAATTCCATCTGGGCTAATGGTGGTCTTATGCCGTTCACTGTTCCGATGACCGCTGCAGCCAATCACTGGTCACGTGCTGTTCATGCACACATGACCATAGGAGGATTTGTTTTTTTATTGGGCGAGTTGTATTTTTTAATGGCACCATTGTGGGGTACATCTAGTATTGTAGAAACTTAAAACATTTCTTTGGGGAAGAAAGTGTGGAAAAAAACACTACAAGTCAACCATTGTTTCTAGGATTTCATTTTCAAGCTGTTCACTGTGTGTTAAAAGTGACATGTTAAAGGGGTTGTCCGGGCTCAGAACTAAACCCAGACATAACCTCTTCTTCACTCATTTTCCGTCAATGAATCGAGCATCGGAGCATTTATAGCTTCGATGCTCCCCCTTGCTCTGCACTGCAAAGTGCAGGACAAGGGCTGTTTTTTACTGCCAGTGACGTACCCGGCTTTTTCTCTGTATGCTAAGCGGAGGCTTCCATCTAGCAGTGATCCCGGCAACGTCACCGACCCTACTGGGCAGTCTTTAGTGCTGCCCTAGCCTGTAAACCAGCCTAGAGCAGAACTAAAGGCCGTCCATTTGTGACGGTGATGTCACCGGACTCACTGCTAGGTGGAAGTCTCCACCTAGCATACCCATGAGAATCCCAGTACGTCACTGGTAGCAAATAAAAAGCCCTTGCCCTGCTCAATGCAGCACAGGGCAAGGGGGAGCATAGGAGCAATAAATGCTCCGATGCTCCACTCATAGATGGTACATGAGAAGAGCTGTGAACCTGGACAACCCCTTAACTTCACTCTGCGGGTCAGTACGAATATGGCGATATCAAATTTACATACTTTTTAAAAATGTTTAACCACTTAAAAAAATGAAAGAACGTAGTGACCATGCAAAAAATTTTTTAATTGCATTCCAAGAGCTAGAACTTTTTAGTTTTTTCATTAATGTACTTGTATGAGGGCTTACGATTTGCAGGACAAGTCATAGTTTTTAATGCACCATTTTAGGTACATGTAATGATTGATTAAAGCCTGCTGTTTAGCTAAAACCCCCATTGTTTACGTCAGTAAAAAGGCGTATTAGTGGTCACTAAGGGGTTAAACATGCTTTGTGTTGCTATATACTGATACCTATAGCTTTTATTTCTGCTGATGGGATTGCGTGGTGACTTTTTTTTTCAGGGAGAGCATTAGTTTTTATTGATACCATTTTGGGATGTACATAACCTTTTGAAAATTTTTATTCAATTTTGTTGGGGAGGCAAAGAGATGAAAGAACGACAGTTCTGGCATTGGGGATTTATTTTTACTGCGTTCGCTACATGATAAATGACAGGATATTTTAATAATCTGTGAATGCAGTGCTACAATTTATATATGAGAACTGAGAAAATATATATTTTTTTAAGTTTTAGTATTTAACAACATTCTTTAAAACATTAACAGTTTTTTTGTTGTTGTTTTTTTTAGGGGATTTGAACCCTCTGTATTACAGTGTATTGATATATTTACTGACAAACTATTACATCTTGCCAGATGCAGAGTGTAATAGAGACCAGAACATGGAAGGTTTGGGGGTCTTCAGAAGGCCCCCAGCTGCTATAACAAATCCTCAGTACCTGATTGCAAATCGAAGGAAAGAGGAAGCCCCTCCCCCTTTCTAACCGCTTAGATACAATGGTCACTATGGAAGTTATTCAGTTATCTCTGGTCCCGCTAGAAAGACCAGGGTGCTGACTGTATAACACAGCTGGCACCCAGAAGTGATGGCATGGGCACAGCTCCTGAGCCACCACAGCTTGTATGCCTCAGGGTGGGAAGGGGTTAAAGGTCAGAAGCTTTATCCCTATCAAATGTCTCCTATTGCTTCGTACAGCACTTAAAGGGTAACTGTCATGTTTTCATCAAAAAATCTATTTTAGCATATGTTACTGCTGCAGCAGCATTATGCATAAAGCAATCTTTAGTTTCTTCACATACCACTGTTTTCCTTGAGTTTTTCCCTTAGTTACGGCTGTTTAAACATTTACAATATGAGGACCTTCTCAAGATGGCCAAAACTGCTTTCCCTCACTTCCCATACACACTTGCTGTAGCCAGCAGCTCCCTGCCAGCCAATAAGATTGGATTACTGAGAGACACGCCTCCTCATTCTGAAGCCTAATGCAATCATGCAGTGTGAAGGACCGCCCCTTTGTCTTCTGTTTATACTAAAAGGAAGACAGACAAGTCCTAGCAACTGTCTTTTAAGGAAGCAGTAGAAAGGGATAGAGGACATTAATGAAAGCTGTTATAAGGTAATTACAGATCTTTTGACAGACTAACTCAGGTATACATGTCTAGCTCTAATAAAATAACAAATAAAAAAAATATGACAGTTACACTTAGGTAAATTTTAAGATATGTCCACCATTACCTTAGCTTCTCTTTGGTTAAAGTGAATCTGTGAGATGATTTATCTCTACCAGACAGCTACCAGTGTGTAGAAAAAAAAAGTTGTGACCATCTTCATTGTCTAGAAAATTAACTTAAATCCTTTATGCAAATTATTTGACAAGTGCCACAAGGGCAGGCCCAATCCTCCTCGTCTCTTTTGCAAGGCCAGCCTTTGTCAGTCACGACAGCCGAAGGAAAAAGAGACCAGGAGGATTGGGCCTGCCCTTGTGGCATTTGTCAAATAATCTGCATAAAGGATTTAAGTTAATTTTCTAGACAGTGAAGATACTCTAGACAATGAAGATGGTCACAACTTTTTTTCTACACACTGGTAGCTGTCTGGTAGAGATAAATCATCTCACAGATTCACTTTAACCAAAGAGAAGCTAAGGTAATGGTGGACATATCTGTAGTGAAAGGAAATTTCAAATTACTTAAAATTTACCTGGGTTTTCAAAAAAGGGCTTCCTTATGTTGTTTTAAACAAATTATTACATGTTTCAGCTGCACAGATAGGTGCATTTCACTCAGAAGCAGGTGGCCTCTCCTTTCTGTCAGCACTGTACTGCTATGACACACTTTCCCTTGCTTCCCACTAGGTTTGTTTTCAGCTCCAGAGCTCACAGAAAAGATAAGGAGGGATAAATCACAAGCTGTGCAGAAGCAGTTCTCAGGATCTCTGCTAGCTCTGACACATCCCCCTCTCCCTCTCATCTGTCTTCTGTGACTCTGTTACCAGGGACAGATCTTGCATGACAACAGCCAGTGGACTGCAAATTAGGTGGAAGCGAAACCCCTAGTGGCCACGACTTTACAGCTTTTTTTTCAGCTGGATGGAAGCATAATTTTTTTAAATGAAGTGATTTAGAAATTTGCTGATTACTCCATTCTGTATTAAATGAAATTGTGTGAAAGTGCAGTGACTCTTTAAGGCTTTCTTGTGAATCAGTCAGTAGACTGTAAACCGGAATCACACTACAGACTGATTGTAAATGGGCAGTCTACTGATGCCGGTGCCTTTGGAGCTGTGAGGAATGTGAAGTCTGCTAGTGGCTGCAGGTTTATCAGAATGCTCCTGCTGAAAGGGTACATACTGATTATAGTATGCTTATATTAGAATTTATAGACGCTTCAGTGTTTCACAAAATTCAACCAAATTACATAATTAACATCATGACCACATTTGAGCAAACAAGCTTTAGGCTGCTTTCACACCAGCATTTTTGCTGGATCAGTCATGGATCAGCAAAAACGCTTCCATCACGATAATATAACCGTCTGCATCTATTATGAACGGATCTGGTTGTATTATCTTTAACATAGCCATGACAGATCCGTCATCAACACATTTTCTATTGTGTCAGAGAAAAGAGATCTGTCTCTATTGACTTATATTATGAGTCATGACGGATCCGTCAAGCTCCGCACCACATCGCGGACAGAAAAAGGCTGCTTGCTGCGTTATTCTGTCCGCGATGGGGATGCAACCAAACAGAACAGAATGCATTCTGGTGCACTCCGTTTCGTTCAGTTCAGTTTTGATCCCATTCATGTACCCTATGACGGATCTCAATAGCGGAAAGGGAAAACGCTAGTGTCAAAGTAGTCTTACAAAAAACATAACTGGAATCCTCATTAAAAGTTCTGAGTATCTGAAGACGCACTCCTTCTCTTTGCTTACTCCTTCCTTCTCTACCACTAGTAACTAAAAGAAGGTCTAACCAAAAAGCACAGTTTTTTCCAGTATTATAGAGCATAGGTTTTATTGTGACTGAGATATGTCACACTGCAGACTATTACAGGGTAATGACTGCAATGTGAACTTCTTAGATAAGGATGGTCTTATTTAGAAAGACCTTGGCAAATCCATTGCTTTCATGCCATAAAAATATTGAGTCTGAAGATGTCATCGCTGCAGGACCTTGCCACTACCTGATAAGCTATGTTTGCTACTTTGTGATATAGTTACACGCGCTTGTGATACAAGAATGTCGTTCATCAAATAGACATGTGCTTCGATATTTTCTTTACCCTTTGATACACCCTTTACAGTCAACATATACCGTGGTTTTCTGAATATATTTGAGGCAGCACGCTACGTTGTCCCACAAGACTTCCCTACCGAATAACCAGGTCACATCCATAGAAGGCAGAGCATGAACCAAGAGTCTATGGGGAATAGGTTATTATTGAAGGAGTTTTTATAAAATGAATGTGTACATACATAACGATACATTATATTCAGAAGAAGTTATCTTCGCGATAAAAAATAAAGGGTTGAATGGATCTGTGATAACCTCGCCAACCTAGCATTAGCCGAGGAGTTAATCGCCAGGCTAGAAAATTATAAATGAGCCTCTCATCCTTAGACTAAATAATGCCAGGTATGTGAATATCACAAGTCTGCTGGGTTTCCTCTATTCTAAGAGGATGGCTGGAGATATTGTTCAAAGGGAGGATTTGTGTGCCATGATATTGGTCTTTCAAGCACTATTTCACTAATCCCAACCCGTGTGCTGGACACATGAAATACTCTAGAGCATTTTTACCAAAGGCATTTTGCAATACAGACTCCTAGTAATTCCTTTATGATACAAGCTCATCTGCCTCAGGTTGTCCAGGTTCACCAAACCAAGTGTCACTTAATCTCTCTATTTAGAGATTTTTTGTTTGGTCGCTTTTATAAAATTTTAGAATTTAAACAGTTATCAACCGCTAACTATATAACCCAAAGTCAACTTTTATAGTACAATACAACTACCTCCCGGTACAGTAACATTCCTTTAATCTCTCATTTTATAGTCAAGAAATCCTCACACTGACTACCTGCTTCAGGCACAGACCTGCCAAATGACCACATATCAGCTCGGGACAGAAATAACAATTAAAGGGCTTTTCCAGGAGTACACCAACCCCCGGCCCCCCTGCTGATCAGCTATTTGAAGAGGTTGTGGCTCTCCGTACATTGCATAGTGGCTGTGCTTGGTATTGCAGTCCAGGCCCATTCACTAGGAATTGGCCTGAGGTGCACCCAGGCCATGTGACCGATGCCTTAGGAAGAGGCTGCAGCGCTCACTGGAGCACCCTGAGCCTCTTCATACAGCTGATTGGTGGGAGTCAGAATCCCACTGATCTGGAATTGATGACCTATCCTGGGCATAAATTATTAATATTGTACTCCCAGAAAATCTATTTGAAGAGTCTGTCACCAGGATAATTACTGTTAACCACTTCTAGACATCCACCGTACATGTATGGCGGATGGTGGGTCTTTAAAGATGGCGTCTGCTTACAAAAAAATAAAAACAGAATAAAATTGCATATTTTTTTTCAATTTCACCACATTTGGAATTTCTTTCCAGCTTCACACTACATCGTATGCAATAGTAAATGGTACAACTTGTCCTGCAAAGAACAAGTCCCCATATGGATACGTGAACAGAAAAATAAAAAAGTTATGGCTCAAAGAAGGCAGGGAGTAAAAAAACGAAAATGCAAAAAACGGAACATCACACTGTCAGGAAGGGGTTAAAACAGGCACAATAACTTGTAGGGCTAGCTTAGCTGAATGTAATGGTTTTGTGATCCACTGCTTCATTATAGAGAAAAATACTATTAATATATATGCAAATGAGATGTTAAGTGCACCAAAGGTAGACATAAGCCGCTCTGTGCACCCTTGCTCCTTCTGCCGGCACTTCCTTCTCGATTGACAAGGCCAGGTTCTTGCATAGTCATTTTGCCTGTCCCTGTCAATCAAGGACAGGGAAGGGCTGGCAGAGGAAGCAGGAGGAGCAAGGGTGCACAGAGCTTCTTAGGCCCTGTCAGTGCACTTGCCCGACATTTTCCAAAGAAAAAGGCAAGAGGCGCTCCAATGTGCAGACTGTTAATATATAATATTAAATGCTCACCAGAAAGGGTTGTGCAGAGACACAGGCACAACTCTGCTTAAAGTGTGACAGGTGACTATCAGATGGAACTGCTTCTCTTTCCTGCAGGGTCCAACCTTGTAGATAACGGCGAGATGAATAAATAAGCAGTTGGAAAATATGAACTTTTTTATTCTTATGTGTTTGCTCTCAGCTGATTGTAGATGTATCCTCCTTACTCTGTAACCTTTAAATCTCAGCTTCCTGCTTGGTTTGGTTGTATCTGAGGAAGGAGGCCGTATACCTCAGACCTCAGAAAACACATTCATACTGGGAGTTTTTAACTATTATTTTATGTCATTTGTTTTTATTTGTTCAATAAATTGCTCCCTGATTTTCATCCATGTACTTATTCACCTCACCACTACCTTTTTCTAAAAACAATGCCACCCTTGTTCATAGTCTGTGTCTCGTATTGCAGTTCAGACCCATCATACATTTGAATGGGTCTAAGCTACAATACCAGACAGAGCCTCTGACAACAGTGGCACTGCTTCTGGAAAAAGGTAATGCAAAGTTTCGACCTGTATGGTCTTTCTCAAGCTTGAGCTTTCTCGAGCTTGAGAAAGACCATACTGGTCGAAACGTCGCATTGTGTTGGTGATTAAATTGTGAAGAACTGAAGACAAGTGAGTGCTGAGGTTTTCTGACAAAATTCTTGTGATGTAGGGTGAGCTTCAGACTGCTGGCACCACCACTAAAATACTTATTTTTTTCTTTTTTCTTTCTTTTGTGCTGCTACAAACCTACGGTATCTATCTTTCTGGAAAAGGTAGCCTTTTTATGATCTACTACAGCCCCTTAGAGACCGTGCTAATTTTCACCCTAAGGACCAGGCCATTTTTTGCAAATCTGACCAGTGTCACTTTATGTGGTGAACGCTTTGACTTATCCAGGCCATTCTAAGATTGTTTTTTCGTCACATATTGTACTTCATGACACTGGTAAAATGGAGTAAAAAAAAATCATTTTTATTTATAAAAAAATACCAAATTTACCAATTTCTCTACTTCTATAATACATAGTAATATCTCCAAAAATAGTTATTACTTTACATTCCCCATATGTCTACTTCATGTTTGGATCATTTTGGGAATGATATTTTATTTTTTGGGGATGTTACAAGGCTTAGAAGTTTAGAAGCAAATCTTGAAATTTTTCAGAAATTTTCAAAAACCCAATTTTTAGGGACCAGTTCAGGTCTGAAGTAACTTTGTGAGGCTTACATAATAGAAACCACCCAAAAATGACCCCATCTAAGAAACTACACCCCTCAAGGTATTCAAAACTGATTACTGATTACAAACGTCGTTAACCCTTTAGGTGTTCCACAAGAGTTAATGGCAAATGGAGATAACATTTTTGGCAAATTTTCCATTTTATTCCATTTTTTCCAGTAACAAAGCAAGGGTTAACAGCCAAACAAAACTCAATATTTATTGCCCTGATTCTGTAGTTTGCAGAAACACCCCATATGTGGCCGTAAACTACTGTACGGGCACACGGTAGGGCGTAGAGGGAAAGGTGCGCAGTGTGGTTTTTGGAAGGCAGATTTTGCTGGACTGGTTTATTTACACCATGCCCCGTTTGAAGCCCCCCTGATGCACCCCTAGAGTAGAAACTCCATAAAAGTGACCCATCTAAGAAACTACACCCCTAAGGCCTCTTTCACATGGGCGTCATGTTTTTTGCCCGGATAAGATGCGGGTGCGTTGCGGGAAAATGCAAGATTTTTCTGCACGAGTGCAAAACATTGTAATGCGTTTTGCACGTGCGTGAGAAAAATCAGCATGTTAGGTACCCAAACCCGAACTTCTTCACAGAAGTTCGGGTTTGGGTTAGGTGTTCTGTAGATTGTACATGGTTATAAGGGAAAATAATAGCATTCTTAATACAGAATGCATAGTACAATAGAGCTGGAGGGGTTAAAAAATATATATATTTTACTCACCTTAATCTACTTGTTCGCGAAGCCCGGCTTCTCTTCTGTCTTCTTTCTTCAGGACCTGGATAAACGACCTGTGGTGACGTCATTGCGCTCATCACATGGTCCATCACATGATCTTTTACCATGGTGATGGATCATGTGACAGACCATGTGATGAGCGCAGTGAAATCATCACAGGTCCTTTACCCAGGTCCTGAAGAAAGAAGACAGAAGACAAGCCGGGCTGCGCGATCAAGTGGATAAAGGTGAGTTTAATAATATATATTTTTTTTAACCCCTCCAGCCCTATTGTACTATGCATTCTGTATTAAGAATGCTATTATTTTCCCTTATAACCATGTTATAAGGGAAAATAATAATGATCGGGTCTCCACCCCAATCATCTCCTAGCAACCGTGCGTGAAAATCGCACCGCATCCGCACTTGCTAGCGGATGCTTGCGATTTTCACGCAGTCCCATTCACTTCTATGGGGCCTGCGTTGCGTGAAAAACGTACAAAATAGAGCTTGCTGCGATTTTCACGCAACGCACAAGTGATGCGTGAAAATCACCGCTCATGTGCACAGCCCCATAGAAATAAATGGGTCCGGATTCAGTGCGGGTGCAATGCGTTCACCTCACGCAGTGCACCCGCGCGGAAAACTCGCCCGTGTGAAAGGGGCCTAAAGGTATTCAAAACTGATTTTACAAACGTCGTTAACCCTTTAGGTGTTGCACAAGAGTTATTGGCAAATGGAGATGAAATTTGAGAATTAAAATTTTTGGGCAAATTTTAATCAATTTTTTCCAGTAACAAAGCAAGGGTTAACAGCCAAATAAAATGCTATATTTATTGCCCCGATTCTGTAGTTTTCAGAAACACCCCATATGTGGTCGTGAACTACTACAGTACGGGCATACGGTATGGCGTAGAGGGAAAGGTGCGCAGTGTGGTTTTTGGAAGGCAGATTTTGCTGGACTGGTTTATTTACACCATGTCCCATTTGAAGCCCCCTGATGCACCCCTAGAGTAGAAACTGCATAAAAGTGACCCCATTTTGGAAACTACATGATAAGGTGGCAGTTTTTTTGGGACTATTTTTAGGGTACATATGATTTTTGGTTTATCTATATTACATTTTTGTGAGGCAAGGTTACCAGAAATAGAAATTCTGAAATTTCATCTCCATTTGCCATAAACTGTTGAGGAACACCTAAAGGGTTAATAAAGTTTGTAAAATCAGTTTAGAATACCTTGAGGGGTGTAGTTTCTTAGATGGGGTCGCTTTTATGGAGTTTCTACTCTAGGGGTGCATCAAATGGGACATGGTGCCAAAAAAAAAAAGGCCATCAAAATCTGCCTTCCAGAAATCATACGGCGTTCCTTTCCTTCTGCAGGGCCGTTTGGTCATACAGCAGTTTACAACCACATGTGGGGTGTTTCTGTAAACTGCAGAATCAGGGTAATAAATATTAAGTTTTGTTTGGCTGATAACCCTTGTTTTGTTACTGGAAAAAAAAACGGATTAAAATTTGCCAAAAAATTGCTGTTTTGGCACGGTTTTTATAAATTTTTTTGACCGTGTTCATCTGAGGGGCTAGGTCATGAGGTATTTTTATAGAGCAGATTCCTACGTACGCGGCGATACCTAATATGTCAACTTTTTTTAAATTGAATTATGTTTTACACTATATTATCTTTTTATTAAAAAAACAAAACATTTTAGTATCTCCATAGTCTAAGAGTCATTTTTTTTATTTTAGTTTTTAGCCGATTATTTTAGGTAGGGGCACTATTTTGGGGGGCATATGACTTTTTTATCCCTTGCTATTACATTTTTTGTGATGTAAGGTGACAAAAAAATACCTTTTTTTTGCACCGTTTTTATTTTATTTTTTTGACCGTGTTCACCTGAGGGGTTAGGTCATAGGGTATTATTATAGAGCAGATTCTTACGGATGTGGAGATCCCTAATATGTATACTTTTTTTTCTTTATTTTAGTTTTACTAATATTTTTGAAAAAAACTATTTTTAGTTTTACAAAAAATAGTGGTAGGTTGTGGTGGCTCACTAGCAAGTAGTTAAGGTATGGTGCTGCAAGCTCATATAGAGGGAATCACCCCACCCTCTCTTAAAAGGCAAATGTAGTGATAAGAAAATGAGCGAGCACTCATACACTTAGCAACCAGATTGACATATATGTCAATCTGGTTGCCAAGTGTATGAGTGCTCGCTCATTTTCTTATCACTATATTTTTAGTTTTAGTGTCTCAAGTCTGATTGTCAGTGGCTAAATTGGGGAAGGGAATATTTATTTAGTACTCCATGGAAGTGTGGTACTCCCTGAAGCAACCAATAATGCAGAGGCCCGGATGATCGGGGCACGTGTCCTTCCGTATCCCCCTCCTGTGACACACTCTGCACCTTTTTGGGGTCCGTCCTTTCTTTCCAGTATGGGGGACCACACCTGGAAAGTGTTGGCCAGGGACAATCCGGGCGCCTCCAGTTCCCGAGGTACTCCGGCCTGCTCTTTCCCGGTCAGAAAAGATCAGGTCCTTGAGGACTGCCTCATAGAACTGAAGGAATGTCCCTGTGTTGCCAGCGCTCCGGGACAGCACAAAAGAGTTGTACAAGGTAACCTGCACCAAGTAGACCGCAACTTTTTTGTACCATACCCGGGTTTTGCGCATTATATGGCTTGAGGACTTGATCAGACAGATCATCTCCCATATACCGATTGTAGTCGACAATACAATCGGGCTTGAGGACCGTTGCCGCAGTACCTCGCACAGGCACAGGGGTGATGCCGTTACCATGAATTGTGGACAGTACAAGGACATCCTTCTTGTCCTTATATCTGACCAGCAACAGGTTTCCACTGGTAAGGGCACGGGTCTTACCCTTGGGGATAGGTACCTGGAGGGGGTGTGGGTAGGGAGGCCGTGTTGATTTTTCCGCACGGTCCCACAAGCGGACGTGGATCTGGCTGCGAGGGACTGGAACAAGGGGATACTAGTATAAAAGTTATCCACGTACAGGTGGTAACTCTTATCTAGCATTGGGTGCATAAGGTCCCACACAAGTTTCCCGCTAACACCCAGAGTGGGGGGACATTCTGGGGGTTCAATACGGGAATCTCGCCCCTCGTACTAATGAAACTTGTAAGTGTACCCTGAGGTACTCTCACAAAGTTTGTACAGCTTCACGCCATACCTCGCCCGCTTAGAAGAAACATACTGTCAGAAAATGAATCTCCCCTTGAAAGCAAGGAGAGACTCATCAACCGCGACCTAACTTCCAGGTACATAGGCCTGCACAAATTTGGCCCCAAAGTGATCGATGACCACCCTAATTTTGTACAGTCTTTCATAGGCAGGATCACCTTGGGGGGAAATGCTGCATTATCTGCATAATGCAGGCATTTCCAGATGACCTCAAACCGGGAGCGTGTAATGGCCGTACTGTAAAGTGGGGTCTGGTAGAGGACGTCCCCACTCCAGTAATGACTAACACTAGGTTTTTTGACTAGGCCCATGTGCAGCACGAGGCCCCAAAACATCCTCATCTCGGCTGCACTGAGTTCAGCCACCGGCCCTAGCCAAAAAGGAGCCCGGGTGTTGAGCAACGAACTGCTGGGCGTAAAGGTTTGTTTGCTCTGCCATCAGATTTACAAAGTGGTCACTGAAAAAAAGACTAAAATAGTCATATTCAGTGAAGCCCACTGTGGAAATCTGGATTCCTGGTTGGCCTACAAAATCAGGAATCGCAGGCTCAAAATGCTCTGGGGTACACCAGACAAGTTAACTGGCAGGGGGTTCAGGTGGACTTAACTGGTGGGCCAGAAAACTAGTACGAGCCCCAGAGCTGCTCGTACTAGTGTGGGCCACAGGGTCCCTAGCATGGCGGTCCCCTTGCTCCGCCTCGCGCCTCTCCGCCGCCTTGGGGGATCATCATCATCGCTAGATAATGAGGAGGACGTGGATGACAAAAGGAAAGTGGGGTAAACCTTGTCCTCACTGGGGCTCTCGGACTCGGAGGCAAGCTGGGAGTATGGCTCCTCGGCCGAGAACATCCGGCGGGCAATAGGGGAGTGTGTGTGTGCGTGTTAAACTTTATTTGTGTTCACGAACTTACCCTAAACCTAACAGACAAAAAAAAACTAAATAAAAAAAAAGGACCAAAAATGTGAAAATTTTAAATTTAAACTCGCTGATCAACCGTCCGAAGTTGATCAGCGGTGGGGTGTGCGATGCGCTAACAGTGGCCGGACGCTAAGAGTGCCGGCCACAGTCATCGTACGCAAAAAAAAATAAAAAAATGCTTGCGTCCCAAAAAAGTTGTGAGGGGGGGAGGGGGGCAAGCTGCAGCACCCCTGGGGGGTCTAGGGTCACACAGCTGTGCTGTGGACCCCAGACACCCGATTTAGGGTGATGCAACAAAAACTGTTTTTTGTTTTTTCTCTCACTAACTTTCCCTGAATATCCCTGCCTAACCTAACCTTTCCCTAAATACCTTGGTGGTGCTGGGGCACAGATGGGGGTGCTGGCTGATGATCCCTGAACAGATGGGGGTGCTGGCTCTGGAGATCGATGTGCAGCGCCCGGACTGAAAAGGAGGAGGAGAGGAGCGCTGCTGTAATTTGAACTGCCCGCCCACCCAGCTGACCAATGAGAGGTGATCCTGAGAGGTGATGTCACCATCACCTCTCAGGATGGTGATCGGTGGTGTATTATCACACCACCGATCACCATCCTGTTCCGGGTTATCGGGTCCCCAAAGACCCGAATAACCCATAAACTCAGCAAACCACAGGTCTGAATTGACGCATTGTCCCTGGGTTCCTGCTCAATGATTTGAGTAGGTACCCAGTTCTGATCACCGCCTGCCGGGCGGCGGTGATCGGAACTACACATGACGTACCGGTACGTCATGTGTCCTTAAGTACCGGGACAACATGCCGTACCGGTACTACGTCATGTGTCCCAAACAGGTTAAAGAACTGTAATCAGAATCATTGCAGTGAAACAGGATGTCCTGCGAAATGTGTAGCAGTCCTGGTCCCATACCCATCTGAGGCTTTATTTCTGAGAAAACTGAGCTTTTAATATATGCAAATGAGCCTTTAGGAGCAACAGGGGCGTCGCCATTACTCCTAGAGACTCTGTTCTTCCTGCTGCTGCCACCGCACCTCCTGCGCTGTGATTGCCAGGACTAGGCAGTGTAAACATCATCACGCCTGGCCCTTTCTTCTCCTAGTCTCGCGCCTTTGCTGTAACTTCTCTTTCTCTAAGAGTGAATTATACAAGGTTTGAAAAAACTAAGCTCAATGGATTTAAATAGAATATATGTAAACTTCCTATTACCATATTCTACAATGATAATTAAATACACCGCTATACACCATACCGCATGCTGCTGCTAAGTAAATCTATATGGTGACTCTAATGGCAGCCAGTGTAGTATAACACAATGGGGCTGTCACTGTGTCAACTTTTTTTTCATCAATTTTATTTGTATTAAGTTTTCAAGTAAAACAAATTACAGGAAATAAAGAACATACTGTCCAGGCATTTTCGGCAAGTCTAAAAACGGCATATTGCGGCAACAATACATGGCATATAAGTACATAAGAATGACATAATAATGAACTGTATTTTCAGCAATAATATTTTGTGTCAACTTGAGTTCCCTGTCCGCACAGCCCTCAAAATGACTCATATATTTAGAATCCCTTACACTTCCATGGTTGGGCCATTGTTATGGAAACCAAAGACATCGCAATGACATCACAGGTTTCCGTCTATCAAATAGGGCCGAAAACGATGCTGGGAGAGCATGACCTGGGTACAATTTATTATGGAGTTTCCCTTTAGATAACAAAAAATATTTGCAAACACTTATCCAGGTCCTTTCCTAGCCCTATTACCACAACTAGTTTTTTTTTTTTATAAGAGCGAAGTCCTCGGAAAGCGAGCCAATGAGGTTTCAGAATAAAGAAAGATTTCCGCATGTATGTTTTGTACATGTATTTGCATTGTTTCTATACAGTAACATTCCTTATATAATCTACCATCACCAACCAGATTTCCAAACGGCTGATGGATGTCTCCATAAGAGCTTTTGCAATTAAACTTTCTGAAGCATCACATGACTTCATAATTCTATGAGGAGGAATACTGGTGGAATATTTTTTGACATTAGCGAAGTGGATTTTTTTCTCCTAGTGTAAGAGAAGTACAGTGGTCCTATCTGGGAGCATTACATCAATGAAGAAGTAGATGCACACATCACGCCACAGTTTCCTTATTCAGAGCGTCTTATTCTGCCTCATTTAACGGACATCACTTTACAACTTGCCTGGTTGTCACTTTAAATGTAGCACTTCAGTAAATTGCACTTTTCTTTCACTTTAACAAAGACCACCATCATCTATTACATTTAAATGTCAGGAGAGAGGTATAGAGGACATCTGCTCCAGGCCTTCAAATTTAGAAACCTGACATACACAGTATGAACGTGTTTCATTATCTGAAATTCATATTCAGTGACCAATTTATTAGGTACTTCCTATTAGGATCAGCACCTCAGGATTGTGGACATCATTTGGGTAAGTTCATCAAATTTAGACGCTAACGTAGGAAATTAATCAATGACAAAATACATGATCGAAGTAGGTTACAAGCTGAAAGAAGAACCTCCAAGGTGGTATTCTCTGGAATACAATCTGTGCCATTTTCGACTTTTCGTTGGGGTACAAACTGTATTCCAAGGATGCATTGTACCTCAATGGAAGTGGATCTGCTGGGCTAGGGGAGATAATTCAAGCCTCGGTGGAGGAGTATTTAAACTAGGTATGAAGGGGGAGGGTAAGGAAGAAAATGAAGTAGTAGATATGTCAGAGAGGGTTTAGAATATATTAGTGGGTGGAGAAATGGATGATGGGCAGTTATTAGGACAGTGGATAAGGAGATCCACATGTTACAAACCAACAATAAAAACCAATGTGCCAATAAAAACTCCAGAATTCACATTCCTGTAACTGAAAGAGTAACTTAAAATGTATGTTCACAAATGTTAGACGTCTAGCATGCTAAATGGGGGAGCTGGAGTCTATTGTGCTAGAGGAACACATAGATGCATTTGGTGTGGCAGATACATGGCTGGACTATTCACATGACCTGGCTGTTAATCTTCAGGGGTTTACACCCTTTAGGGAAGACAGGGTCAATAGAAAAGGAGGCGGTGTATGTATGTTAGGAGTGATATGAAAGCGAGCGTGAAAGAAGCAATTGTGGTTGGTGAGGATGTCCAAACCATATGGGTGGAATTAAAAAGGGGAACAAACACTGAGAAGATAATACTTGGTGTAATCTATAGACCCCATAACATCACAGAGAAGGATGAAGTTCTGCTGTATAACCAAATAGGGTGCTGCACAGGCAGGTACAGTGGTCATAATGGGAGATCTGAACGTCCCAGATATTGATTGGGGTCATGGTTCTGCCTCAGCTGCAAAGGGTCAAAAATACCTCAATTTGCTGGAGAACCACTTTATGGGACAGTTTGTAGAAGCTCCCACTAGGGGAAATGCTCTTTTGGAACTCGTAATTTCTAATGATGCAGAGCTTGCTTGGAATGTCACTGTTGGTGAAACGTTGGTGAAACGTTTGGTTAAAAGTGACCAAATAATTATCTGCCTAAATTGCAAAAATCAAACCCGGTAAAAACACAAAATTTTTAAAAGCCAATTTCCATGGATAGAGGTTAAAGATTGGGAACAGCTATTGTCACATAATAATACACAGAATAAATTTTAAAAATAAATCTACATTATATATTTGCACTGAAAAATACCATATTTTTCGCTTTATAAGACGCACCTGATAACACGCACCTAGGTTTTTGAGGTGGAAAATAAGAAAATAAATATTTTGAACCAAAAGGTGGGTTTTGAACTAATGGTGGTCTGTGGATGACACTATTATGGGGGATCTGTGGATGACACTGATATGGAGGAGATCTATGGATGACGCATTGTTATGGGGTTCTGTGGATGACGCACTGTTATGGGGGCATCTGTGCATGACGCACTGTTATGGGGCATCTGTGCATGACGCACTGTTATGGGGGATCTGTGGAGGACACTGTTATGGGGATCTGTGGAGGACACTGTTATGGGGATCTGTGGAGGACACTGTTATGGGGATCTGTGGAGGACACTGTTATGAGGATCTGTGGAGGACACTGTTGTGGGGATCTGTGGAGGACACTGTTATGGGGATCTGTGGAGGACACTGTTATGGGGATCCGTGGAGGACACTGTTATGGGGATCTGTGGAGTACAATGTTATGGGGATCTGTGGCTGACAATGTTATGGGGATCTGTGGCTGATACTGTTATGTGGATCTGTGGCTGACACTTATGTGGATCTGTGGATGACACTGTTATGTGGATCTGTGGATGACACTGTTATGGGGGGAGCTGTGGATGACACTGTTATGGGGGGAGCTGCGGGGCCCGGTGCAGTCACTGTACTCTAATACACCGGGCCCCGCTCACAGCAGTCTTTATATGTAAAGTGTACTCATGGGAGCTTTGTTAAAATATCGCAATCCTCTGTAGTACTCACTATCAAAGTACCGTAACAGGCAGGCCGGCAGCGTAACGTCACTCACTCCGTCACACGCCTGCTCCTCCCACTTTATTAATGAAGCAGGTGGAGCAGCTCCCATGACTACACTTTACATATAAAGACTGCTGTGAGTGGGGCCCAGTGTAATAGAGTACAGTGACTGCACTGGGCCGCCACGATTCCAACACCAGTTCCAGGCCTCCAGCCCCTCCCCCTCCCGGCTGATGTAGCAGCATAGCGGCCGGCGATGTATCAGTGTCACTAGAGTAAAAATGGCAGAATTCGCTTTATAAGACGCACTGCCATTTCCCCCCCACTTTTGGAGGGGAAAAAGTGTGTCTTAAAAAGCGAAAAATAGGGTAAACCTACAAGTAACAAGTATAAACTGCTAAAATGTAACTTCACATGGCTTACAGCTACTGTAAACTGGGCAAAAAACGGCATATAAAAAATACAAATATGAGGGGTCAGCTGTAGCTTTTTAAATTTACAAAGGGCTTAATAAAATCTATAAAATAGAAATAAACTCTGCATAAAAACTGATTGAAAGACACGTGCCAAAAGAGAGCAAAACAAACCCCCCAAAATTCTTTAAATGTAGAGCAGGTAGGTCTAAATAAAGTTAATGAAGGGTTGTCACTGAGGATGAGGAAAATGCAGACCTACTAAATGTTTTTTTTTTCTTTTAGCTCTGTATGTACAAAAGAAGAGAAAGTGGTGGTGCCAGGGCTGTTAGTCCATCTAGTAATATAAATTCATAAATTGTTAAGATTCTCTAGGGACTGGTAGAGTGCCCATATTTAAACAGGAGTATGTGACTGTTAATATAAGTGATATCCAGCATGGGTATACCAATGACAGATGTAATCAGACTAACCTGATTTATTTTAATGAGATGAGTGGAAGCCTGGACAAAGGGGCAGTGTATGTAGTGTTTTCGGATTTTGAAGATGCATTTCATACTGTCCCTTATAGGTGTATAAAAGGTGAAAATAAGGTCTATAGGCTTAGCAAATATATTCGTAAATGGATTGAAAACTGTCTGAATGACAATATCCACAGAGCTGTGGTCAATGATTCCTATTTTGAATTGTCCTGGGTTATAAGTGGTGTACCTCAAGGTCCAGTGCTGGGTCCTCTATTATTTAATAAAGATATTGAGGATTGGATTATTAGCACTATTTCTATTTTTGCAGATGACACTAAGGAATGTAGTACTGCAAGCTGAACACTGAGTTTTTGAGCATCAACTTAGCAAATGACGTTTAATGTGAATAAATGTAAAGTCAAACATCTGAGTAGTAATAATCTCTGTGCATCATATGTCCTAGGGGATGTGACACTGAGATAGTCATTTGCAGAGAAAGATTTAGGTGTACTTGTAGACCATAGATTAAACAACAGCATACAATGTCAATCAGCTGCTTCTAAGGCTGGCAGGATATTGTCATGTATTAAATGTGGCATGGACTCGCGGGACAGGGATGTAATACTACCACTTCACAAAGCGTCTGTGCTGTCTCATCTGGAATATGCAGCTCTTTTCTGGGTGCCAGTTCATAGAAAGGATGCCCTGGAGCTGGAAAAAGTACAAAGAACAGCGACTAAACTGGTAACGCGCAGGAAGGGTCTTAGTTATGATAAAGGATTAAAATAATTAAAGGGGTTGTGCAGGGTTTTTATATTGATGACCTATCCTCAGCTGTTTGAAGAAGAGTCAGCGCTCCATGCGAGTGCTGCTTTCTCTTCATTACACTACACGTTGTCTTCCTTGCAGCAGTGGCATAGTACTTGTAATTGCACTCACTTCCAAGATGACGGGCAGTGTAATGAACAGGAGGCAGCACTTGCATGGAGTGCCGCTTCTTCTTCAAACAGCTGATCGGGGGGAGGTTGGGGTAACAGGTATTGGACTCCTGCCGATCTGATATTGATGACCTATCCAGAAGAAGGAAGGAGAACTACCCAGCTAGATGCATGTTAAACTTTACTCCCCAATTATGGCCCAATCAAAGATTAAAAAAGTGGTTATTTTATTTTTCCATAAGTTATAAATCCTATAATTATCTATAGAATTATTGTCAAATGTAACTAAGTGAAATACATAAGATTTGGACACAAATACCAGTGTACCATAGTAAGAAACGTCCAGAATATAAAAAGCTTGGAGATGTGAACTTTGATGCAACAAGGTTTCAGACTCCGAGTTTAAAGGTTAAGTATTCATATCAGTGAAGTTGACAAATGTAAGGCTAATCTAATCAGCGGCTGGAAGAGGCCTAAACTCGGTGGGATGTTTTAAATTGGTTCCTCGGCACTGCAACATGTTCATTCCAGCCCCTTGACCTAGCTGAGACCTTGTAAAGGTTCTGCAAAATTCACCAAAGGATCCAAAGCAGCAACATGTGTAAAGGAACTTAAAGAAAACACATGTTTCAGAGACTCCGACCTTCTCTGATCCAGGACCTGGAGGATATTGTAAGGAGATCACAGGCAGATAGATTCAACTTTTAACCCTTTGCTGCAGACAGGGTCAGGCTTTAGCCCAGATTTGTTTTTTATAGGGAAGGGTGAAAAGCGGGACAGGGAAATTAAATCCCGTTGCGCTTCCAAAAATAAATTAGTTGAAAAAACAGAAAGTTCAATGAGTTATTTAACAGCTGATTGATCCTAAAGGAAATACGGATGTTGTTGGCTTCTCCGAGACAAGTGCCTTCTATTAGCAGAGCTTTGTATTTACAGCCAACCAAAGCAAACTAATTAATTCAAAAAGGAAACCAAATGATCAGCCTCAAATACAAGGTGATAAAAGCCGCTCGTTGGGTGAAGGTCATCAATAATATTCCTCAGGCAATCTTGTATTGATTTCACTTTCATGCTGTGATAAAGCACTTTACAAGTTGTTAAATTGACAGTTTATTCCTTTGTAAATAAGCATTTTTACATTTAATCTACTCACAGATGAGTTACATTACATATTTATCACCCATTTTATGCAAAATAAATGAGTTTACCCTTTTTTTTCCATTACACATGATTCTGATTTTCTCCAGCAGCAATGTAAAAACTAGACTGGATCTGTCAATGCACTGTTATTACATTCAGGCAGTTGTCAATGTATATGGTTAAAGGGAAATAGTCACCAAAACAGAACCCATTATTAAAGGGGTATTGATTATCTCTGAAACTCCCATAGAAAAGAATAGGGCGGTTGAGCGCATGCCTGACCAGCCACTCTGTTCATTTTGGGGGGCTCCATGGGGTACAAGCCCTTGTTCTCATGAATGGTGTGGGTCCCAGTGGTAGGACCCCTACTGATCTAATAGTTATCTCCTATCCTATGGATAGAAGGTAACCTATTATAAACAGAATACCCCTTTAAATGAACACTATACCTAGAAATGAATGCTAAAAGTTAACAAGAAACATAATTGCCCTGTCTGTGAGACTGTAGTAGTCTGAAAGGTCCTGAACAAACGGCCTAGTGGAAGATCCTGCAGAGAACAAAGGGGTTAATCTCCTGATCTATTCCATCTTCAAATGATCGCTGGATGAAAGGGTGGGGCTTATCAAAAAGGCAGGGTTTAACAGTCAGCTGAAAGGGTGGGGCTTAACAATGAGGCAGGGTTTAACAGTTGGCTGAAAGGGCGGGGCTTAGCAATGAGGCAGGGTTTAACAGTCAGCTGAAAGGGTGAGGCTTAGCAATGAGGCAGGGTTTAACAGTCAGCTGAAAGGGTGGGGCTTAACAATGAGGCAGGGTTCCTGCTCCTGTCACTTGTCTTACAGCCAAAGGACAGTGATGAGGAGAAAGGGGGACATGGCTGAGTTCCTGGGACATGCAGAGAAGATTTTGCTATATATTTCTTCGTTTTAATTGTAAAGTGAAACAAAATAGGACCAATGGAAGGGAGGAGACTAAGGGAGGAAGCTCTGAGCTATTTTTTTTTTTTTATATATTTTGCTTTTCTTTCCTGATGAGGGTTTCCATGAGGAAGAATTTGGAGGATCTCTCTTTGACTCCTGTATCATTTTACCCATGAAACTGTTTAAGACCCTTTCTGCATTTTGCTAGACTCCTATCAAAGTGTCTAGAACAGGGAGCATGGCTTTGTAGAGTAGCAAAATGATCCGGAATGATTATTGGCATGCACCAGTTTTTGGAGCAAAATACTGATCAAGAGGTGGCATAAAGAACATAAACAGTCTAACTTGTGCCAACATACACCAGATGTATCTACCAGCATGCACCTCAGATATATATTTGCAAAATCTTCAGCCTGGCTCAGCCTGTCTTTAAGCTAATAACAAATATACCCTGTTGCCACAAATAATCAGACAAAAAAAAAATTCATTCTTGAAAGAAGTTGACCAGTAAATAAAACTCCTTATATGTCCCAAAAACAAGTTCTATAACTTACACTTTTTATTTATTCAAGGTATTCCTGCTTGTGCTAGACACAGGACAGCATTTGTTCTGTTGACATAAGAAAAGAGGGCTGGCGGGCTGAGCCAACCACCCAGTTCCTGCACTGACACAGGAAACGTCCACTGTTGAGTGCAAGCAAGAAGTGGAGTTGGCAGGACGGCAGAGGATAGCTGAAGATAAGGGCATTATGGTTAATTGAAATATATTAGTAAGTTCTAGAACTTGTGCTTTTTTCTTTTACAACAATTATGCAGATTTTTATTTTTAACTGAACAACCCCTGTGTTAATACCGTGTTTCCCCCAAAATAAGACAGGGTCTTATATTATTTTTTTTCTCCGAAAAAAGAGTTAGGGCTTATTATTGGGGTAGGGCTTATTTTGGCTCCATGAACATATTTTATATAGACACATGCCAATTACAGAACAGTCTCTGGACAGTGTTTATATTAAATATGACTATAACTCCCCTCATCCATAGGAATGCACCCACATACTGCAGTACATGGGTGCATTCCTATGGATGAGGGGGGTTATAGGCATATTGGCCACACATTTTTCATTCTGGTACTGTATATTGCCCCTGAGCTGTCTTTACCCAACGGCCCTAGGCAGCAATCTACGGAACCAGGGAGAGATGTAGGGAGCTCCTCCGGGCAGCAGAGAGGAGAAGGAGATCCTCCTGCTGCCTCCTTCATGTAAGTAACAACGTGCGGGCTGGTGGCAGTACAGGGCATACAGAGAAGCCGCCAGCACGCGCAAAGTAAAAGTGAAGGGAAGCGTGGGCTGCCGGCATAATTTAGCATTTTGTGAAGCCGCCAGCCCGCCCGTCAGGTGCTGCTTAGTGCCGCAATGTATGCGCGGGCTGGCGGCTCACTGAAGGCTAATTCACTGAAGCTTGCGCTGCCCGCCCGCAGTTTCATGGCAGCTCAGGAGTCATTAGTGAGCGCTCCTGAGCTGCTGCAGCCCGCACATTCCACCCACCTTCCGTTTATATGAAAAAAAAATACGGCATATATTTTAAGCCTACTCCAAAAACCCTGCAAAATAGCGCTAGGACTTATTATAGGGGTAGGGCTTATTTTCGGGGAAACACGGTAGTTACTAACGTGAAACCATAAAAAAGACACAGAAGACAAACCAAAGCCATATCTACAATTTGTCTGTATCTTAGCTAATTCTCTTTACTAGACATTTTATATATCCATCGTATTCCATGTTTTCTTCTTATAAGTGGCTGTTTATTCAATGCTTTGCCAAAATGATTTGGCAAAGCCATTTCACAGAAGACTTTTGGAAACAACCAAGTGCAAGAATATGCACCTTTCATTGTTATGATTAACCGAGTATGCTTCTCTTACCTGCCATAAAGAGGCATTTTACAATAACTTTCAATTTCAAGACAAAAAAAATGATTCTTTTGTCATGGGTTGTATCTGGTATTTCAGCTTATCCCCATCTAAAATGAGCTAAGCTGGCATAGCAAACTCAGTCTACGGACAAGAAGCCAATTTTCCTCATTTTAGGAGAAAAAATTATTTCCGGACTCCAGTCCACGAAAAAGAGTAGAACTGGTTTTGGAAAAAAGTAAATCTGTTATTACTACTACTACTACTACTACTACTACTACAACTACTATTACTACTACTACTACGGTGGGTCAACGTTTGTTTTACAGGCCACAAGCCCTGACCAGAAGTCCCTCCTTTATTGTTTTCATCAATTATTCAGAGCTCTCTGGAGGCCACAGCATTTTCATTCTACCAAAGTTTTTTTGCAGAATAAAGTGTAGTTTTTATTGGTAACATTTTTGTGGTATGTACGACTTTCTGATCACTGTTATTCAATTTTTGGTGGGGACAAGGTGATAAAAAAATGGCCAATTGCATGTTTTTCATTTGTTCTATTACAGTGCTCACCACACAGGAGTTTTTTTCTATATTTTAATAGAAATTTTCAGGTGTGGTGATACCTAATGTTTATTTTTATTGTTTATATATTTTTATATGTAAAATTAGGAAAGGTGGTGATTTAAACTTCTAATAGTATTATTTTAACTTTTTTTTTTTTACTTTTTACTATTAGCCATCTTTTGGGGCTAGTACATGGGATCTTTTGATCCCTTGTCCTTTTCACCCTACTAGAGATCTATAAGAGCAAATAGGATTTTGACACACTCCCTGCTGAGTTGTGCTTCATGCCGAGCTCAACAGGCAGATTACTATGATAGCCCTGTGAAGATTCAGCAGGCCCCAAGCTGCCATGGTAACCGATTAGACCCCCCACTGCGGGGGCTCCAATCGGAAAGCAGGAGGAGCTGCATCCCTCTGCCTCACCTCAAAGATGCTGTAATCACAGCATCTGAGGGGTTAAATGACAGGGTTCAGCGTGCTGTATAATACCCACCTTGTATGGAGTGGCTCACTGCAACAGCCCGCTCCATACAACTGCCGGCGCATAATGCTGTGATTTCAGCCACCATGGGGTAGAGCAGTGATGGCGAACCTTTTAGAGACCGAGTCCCCAAACTGCAACCCAAAGTCCACTTATTTATCTCAAAGTGCCAACACAGCAATTTAACCTGAATACCAATATAGTATATCTTTCATGTTCTTTATCATTTAGCTATAATAGCCTGCCTACATTCAGTGCGCTGCCTGTGCTGCTCATAATGCCCCCCTCGCTGATGATTGGCAGGAAAAGTCTAAGGTATATTGGTACACCATAGACTTTTTCCAAGGTGCGGGTGCCCAAAGAGAGGGTTCTGAGTGCTGCCTCTGGCACCCGTGCCATAGGTTCACCACCACTGGGGTAGGGTGCCAGTAGGGGACGTGCTGACAGGCTGCAAGAAAAAGAGGAGAGACATAGACCTCTCTCCCTGTGTAGAGGGTGAACCCTCTCCAGCTCTGCAATGACTGCCTTGTTCACAGGAGCCCAGTATTGTACACAATACTACATGTGTGGTCTGACTAGTGATTTGTAAAGTAGCAGGACTATGTTCTCATCACGGGCATCAATGCGCCTTTTGATGGAATCCATTATCTTATTGGTCTTGGAAACAGCTGCATGACACTGGTTTCTACAGTTATGGCTTTGTTCACATCACTGTTCAGCCTTTCCGTTCTCCTGCTCCATTATAGGACCATGAGAACGGAAAGGATGGATTCTGCACATTACTGAGCCGAACGGAACCTAAGGACCCTATAGACTATAATGGGGTCCGTTAGGTTTCCGTTCAGAGGAAGATTTTTGAAGCAGAGACAAAAGGCCTGCATGCACAACTTTTGTCTCCGCTCCAAAATCTTCCTCTGAACGGAAACCTAACGGACCCCATTATAGTCTATGTGGTCCTTAGGTTCCGTTCAGCTCACTTATGTGCCGAATCCGTCCTTTCCGTTCTCCTGCACCTAAAACGGAGGCTGAACGGTGATGTGAACGAAGCCTATGTTTACTGTTATCTCAAATTCCTAAGTCCTTTTCCATGTCAGTGTTACCCAGTGTTTTATCATTTAGTATGTACGGGTGACTTGCATTATTCCTTCCCATGTGCATAACCTTACATTTGTCAGTGTTAAACCTCATCTGCCACTTCTCTGCCCAAGCCCCCAATCTATTCAGATCCCTCTGTAGCAGTATACTGTCCTCTTCCGTGTCAATTACTTCACACAGTTTAGTGTAATCTGCAAAAATTGATAATTTACTGTGCAAGCCTTCTACACGACCATTTATAAATATATTGAAAATAATGGGGCCCAATACTGACCCCTGTGGTACCCCAGTAGTGACGGTGACCCAATCTGAGTATGTACCATTAAAGGGGTTGTCTCAGTTCAGCAAAAACCTTCAGTTTAACCACAACAGATGTTAGACTTACTGGCCTATAGTTTCCAGGCTCTGTTTTTGGACCCCTTTTGAATATTGTCACCACATTTGCTATGCGTCAATCTTGTGGAACACTCCCTGTCATTATATAGTCCTTAAATATTACAAATAACGGTCTCTCTATTACATTACTTGATTCTCTTAGATGGGGTGAGGAATGTAATCTGAATCCAATGTTTTGTCCATTTTAATCATTTTAAGATGCCGCTGCACTTCATCATGGGTCAGACAGGCCACATTTAATGACAATCTGTGTTTCATTTAAGGGGTCAACACTTTCAGGTTTAAAGGGGTTGTCTCACTTCAGCAAATGACATTTATCATGCAAGTTAATACAAGGCACTTACTAATGTATTGTGATTGTCTATTGTCCTTTGCTGGTTGGATTCATTTTTCCATCACATTATACACTGCTCGTTTCCATGGGTAAGACTACCCTGCTACCCAACAGTGGTGGTCGCGCTTGCACACTATAGGAAAAAGCGCTGGCTTATTTGGTGGCCAGGACCATGGGAGTACACATGGGCAAGTGATTTTTCCTACAGTGTGCAAGTAAGACCACCGCTGATGGATTGCAGGGTGGTCGTAACCATGGAAACAAGCAGTGTATAATGTGATGGAAAAATGAATGAAGACAGCAAAGGAAGCAATATGAATAATAACAATACATTAGTAAGTGCCTTGTATTAACTTCCTCTACATAATAAATACTATTTGCTGAAATGAGACAACATTGTTACCATTTACACTACTCACAAAAAGTTAGGGATAGGGCTTTCGTGTGAAATTTCTGGAAAACATTCAGGCTGCAGCGATATTATTTCATTAAAGTAGGGCATTTAGGTAGAAGCATGCAATGGTGATTTCCTTATCTCAAACTATTTATTGAAACAAAAGCCAACAACAGTGGTGGGTATACCCCCACAAAAATGTCAATGTCTCAATAACTTGTCATGTGGCCTTGAGCACCAATTACAGCTTGACAACGATGTCTCATGCTGTTCACAAGTCAACTTATTTTCTGCTGAGGCATGGCATCCCACTCTTCTTGAAGGGCGGCCCTCAGGTAATTGAGGTTCTGGGGTACAAAGTTAAGAGCCTCTACACAGCGACTCAGCTGATCCCATAGGTTTTCAATGGGATTTAGGTCTGGAGAAAGTGAGGGTCACTCCATTTGAGGTACCTCAGTATCCAGCAGCCGTTGATGTGACCTCGATGAGCTGGTGCATTGTCGTCCATAAAGATTAAATTAAGCCTGGTTTGTTCATGCAGAGGCACAATGACTGGATTAATGAGGTTATTCAAGTAGTATCAGCTTGTCACTTTACCATTCACAAAGTCTAGGGCAATTTTGTATTGACTAGACATACCTGCTCATATTGTAACACCACCACCACCAAAGGCTCATCTGGTGACAACAGTGGCTGAGGCAGAGTGCTCTCCTTGACATCACATCATTGGCGGCCATCATTTCTGCTCAGGGTGAATCGACTTTCATCAGTGAACAGCACTGATGACCACTGGTCCCTCGTCCAGTGTAGATGCTCCCTGGCCCATGCAAGACGATGACCCTTGTGGTCAGGTACCCTTGCAGGTTATCTAGCACACAGAACATGCTGATGTAAACGGTTTTGAACGGTCTGACGCGATACTTGGGTGCCTCTCACCTCACTTAAATGTGCTTGGAGTTGTGTGGTATTCATCATCTGGTTCCGCAGGGCATTGTTCATAATGAAGTAGTCATCAGTGTGGGATGTGGCCAAAGGACATCCACTTCTATGCCTTTCTTTGACTCTCTCTGTATCTCTGTTGCAACCTGCTGATGACACTCTGTGACACTGCTTGAAGCCTCGCAATGGCGAGGTACTGTTGATCAATTGTTAGGTGTTGTCATGGTCTCATGATGTCAAAATGTGAACAGCATGATGAGGAGGACTGTTTAAATACTATATCTAATTGAACCAGGAAATTTATTGGGCGATTCATGGATCAAACACCTGTTGTGAATTTTGCCTTTAGGCTCCGTGTTAGAAAACAGCAAGTTGTGCAAAAAGGACTGAAACATTGAACAGTTGGACATGTGCATTCAAAAGTTTAGAGAAGGTCACAAAGTTCACCAGTAAAGGTTAGAGTGCATTTTAGGTTCATCCTGAAATTTCATCCACAAGCCAAATATCCCTAACTTTTTGTGAGTAGTGTATATAATTGAAGAACTTTTTAGGGTGGCAATGAGCCTCTCCGTCTCATGGGATACAAAAACACAGCACACCACGTTCTTGCATCCTACAGAGTCCGGAAAAAAAATAAAAAAGGATCCTTTTTTTTTTTTACAGTGGACCTCTATGGTGAACGAATGGCATTGTATGGCATTAGTGTGAGGCCTCTGTTTAACCACCTCAGCCCCCAGTGCTTAAACACCCTGAAAGACCAGGCCACTTTTTACACTTCTGACCTACACTACTTTCACCGTTTATTGCTCGGTCATGCAACTTACCACCCAAATGAATTTTACCTCCTTTTCTTCTCACTAATAGAGCTTTCATTTGGTGGTATTTCATTGCTGCTGACATTTTTACTTTTTTTGTTATTAATCGAAATTTAACGATTTTTTTGCAAAAAAATGACATTTTTCACTTTCAGTTGTAAAATTTTGCAAAAAAAACGACATCCATATATAAATTTTGCTCTAAATTTATTGTTATACATGTCTTTGTTAAAAAAAAAATGTTTGGGTAAAAAAAAAAAATGGTTTGGGTAAAAGTTATAGCGTTTACAAACTATGGTACAAAAATGTGAATTTCCGCTTTTTGAAGCAGCTCTGACTTTATGAGCACCTGTCATGTTTCCTGAGGTTCTACAATGCCCAGACAGTACAAACACCCCACAAATGACCCCATTTCAGAAAGTAGACACCCTAAGGTATTCGCTGATGGGCATAGTGAGTTCATAGAACTTTTTATTTTTTGTCACAAGTTAGCGGAAAATGATGTTTTTTTTTTTTTTCTTACAAAGTCTCATATTCCACTAACTTGTGACAAAAAATAAAAAGTTCTATGAACTCACTATGCCCATCAGTGAATACCTTGGGGTGTCTTCTTTCCAAAATGGGGTCACTTGTCGGGTAGTTATACTGCCCTGGCATTCTAGGGGCCCAAATGTGTGGTAAGGAGTTTGAAATCAAATTCTGTAAAAAATGGCCAGTGAAATCCGAAAGGTGCTCTTTAGAATGTGGGCCCCTTTGCCCACCTAGGCTGCAAAAAAGTGTCACACATGTGGTATCTCCGTATTCAGGAGAAGTTGGGGAATGTGTTTTGGGGTGTCATTTTACATATACCCATGCTGGGTGAGATAAATATCTTGGTCAAATGCCAACTTTGTATAAAAAAATGGGAAAAGTTGTCTTTTGCCAAGATATTTCTCTCACCCAGCATGGGTATATGTAAAATGACACCCCAAAACACATTCCCCAACTTCTCCTGAATACGGGGATACCAGATGTGTAACACTTTTTTGCAGCCTAGGTGGGCAAAGGGGCCCATATTCCAAAGAGCACCTTTCGGATTTCACCAGCCATTTTTTACAGAATTTGATTTCAAACTCCTTACCACACATTTGGGCCCCTAGAATGCCAGGGCAGTATAACTACCCCACAAGTGACCCCATTTTGGAAAGAAGACACCCCAAGGTATTCGCTGATGGGCATAGTGAGTTCATGGAAGTTTTTATTTTTTCTCACAAGTTAGTAGAATATGAGATTTTGTAAGGAAAAAATAAATAAAAAAATAAAAAAAAAATCATAATTTTCCACTAACTTGTGACAAAAAATAAAAAATTCTAGGAACTCGCCATGCCCCTCACGGAATACCTTGGGGTGTCTTCTTTCCAAAATGGGGTCACTTGTGGGGTAGTTATACTGCCCTGACATTCTAGGGGCCCAAATGTGTGGTAAGGAGTTTGAAATCAAATTCTGTAAAAAATGGCCAGTGAAATCCGAAAGGTGCTCTTTGGAATGTGGGCCCCTTTGCCCACCTAGGCTGCAAAAAATTGTCACACATGTGGTATCTCCGTATTCAGGAGAAGTTGGGGAATGTGTTTTGGGGTGTCATTTTACATATACCCATGCTGGGTGAGATAAATATCTTGGTCAAATGCCAACTTTGTATAAAAAAATGGGAAAAGTTGTCTTTTGCCAATATATTTCTCTCACCCAGCATGGGTATATGTAAAATGACACCCCAAAACACATTGCCCAACTTCTCCTGAATACGGCGATACCAGATGTGTGACACTTTTTTGCAGCCTAGATGCGCAAAGGGGCCCACATTCCTTTTATGAGGGCATTTTTAGACATTTGGATCCCAGACTTCTTCTCACGCTTTAGGGCCCCTAAAATGCCAGGGCAGTATAAAAACCCCACATGTGACCCCATTTTGGAAAGAAGACACCCCAAGGTATTCAATGAGTGGCATGGCGAGTTCATAGAAAAAAAATTTTTTGGGCACAAGTTAGCGGAAATTGATTTTATTTATTTTTTTCTCACAAAGTCTCCCTTTCCGCTAACTTGGGACAAAAATTTCAATCTTTCATGGACTCAATATGCCCCTCACGGAATACCTTGGGGTGTCTTATTTCCAAAATGGGGTCACATGTGGGGTATTTATACTGCCCTGGCATTCTAGGGGCCCTAAAGCGTGAGAAGAAGTCTGGAATATAAATGTCTAAAAAATTTTACGCATTTGGATTCCGTGAGGGGTATGGGGAGTTCATGTGAGATTTTATTTTTTGACACAAGTTAGTGGAATATGAGACTTTGTAAGAAAAAAAATAATAATTCCGCTAACTTGGGCCAAAAAAATGTCTGAATGCAGCCTGTCAGGGGGGTGATCAATGACAGGGGGGTGATCAATGACAGGGGGGTGATCAATGACAGGGGGGTGATCAATGACAGGGGGGTGATCAGGGAGTCTATATGGGGTGATCACCCCCCTGTCATTGATCACCCCCCTATAAGGCTCCATTCAGACGTCCGTATGCGTTTTGCGGATCCGATCAGTCTATCAGTGGATCTGTAAAAATCATGCGGACATCTGAATGGAGCTTTACAGGGGGGTGATCAATGACAGGGGGGTAATCAATGACAGGGGGGTGATCAGGGAGTCTATATGGGGTGATCACCACAGTCATTGATCACGCCCCTGTAAGGCTCCATTCAGACGTCCGTATGTGTTTTGCGGATCCGATCCATCTATCAGTGGATCCGTAAAAATCATGCGGACATCTGAATGGAGCTTTACAGGGGGGTGATCAATGACAGGGGGGTGATCAGGGAGTCTATATGGGGTGATCACCACAGTCATTGATCACGCCACTGTAAGGCTCCATTCAGACGTCCGTATGCGTTTTGCGGATCCGATCAGTCTATCAGTGGATCCGTAAAAATCATGCGGACATCTGAATGGAGCTTTACAGGGGGGTGATCAATGACAGGGGGGTAATCAATGACAGGGGGGTGATCAGGGAGTCTATATGGGGTGATCACCACAGTCATTGATCACGCCCCTGTAAGGCTCCATTCAGACGTCCGTATGCGTTTTGCGGATCCGATCAGTCTATCAGTGGATCCGTAAAAATCATGCGGACATCTGAATGGAGCTTTACAGGGGGGTGATTAATGACAGGGGGGTAATCAATGACAGGGGGGTGATCAGGGAGTCTATATGGGGTGATCACCACAGTCATTGATCACGCCCCTGTAAGGCTCCATTCAGACGTCCGTATGCGTTTTGCGGATCCGATCAGTCTATCAGTGGATCCGTAAAAATCATGCGGACATCTGAATGGAGCTTTACAGGGGGGTGATCAATGACAGGGGGGTAATCAATGACAGGGGGGTGATCAGGGAGTCTATATGGGGTGATCAGGGGTGATCAGGGGCGAATAAGGGGTTAATAAGTGACAGGGGGGGTGTAGTGTAGTGTGGTGCTACATATTGCTGAGCTATCTGTGTCCTCTGGTGGTTGATCCAAACAAAGGGGACCACCAGAGGACCAGGTAGCAGGTATATTAGACGCTGTTATCAAAACAGCGTCTAATATACCTGTTAGGGGTTAAAAAAATCACATCTCCAGCCTGCCAGCGAACGATCGCCGCTGGCAGGCTGGAGATCCACTCGCTTACCTTCCGATCCTGTGAACGCGCGCGCCTGTGTGCGCGCGTTCACAGGAAATCTCGCGTCTCGCGAGAGGACGCGCCGGCGCGTCCAGGTGGAATGAAACAACCACCTCCAGGACGCGTCTGTGCGTACAGCGGTCCGGAGGTGGTTAAAGTATACCTTTTTTTTTGTATACCTTAAACGGATGTGGAAAATGCAATGTGAACCCAGCCTAACATATTCAATTTTTTCACTACAGTTTTATAGTGCTTCTCTACTATCTTTCTGTTTTAGTAATTTAAATGCTTTCTTTTTGTCAATTATTGCCCCCTTTGCATTTCTATGTATCCATATTGTTGTATTCTTGTTCCTGACCCTTTTATTGCCATACGGTATGTACCTCTTACAATTATAGTTTAGGGTGCCTTTAAAAATATCCCATTTCGTGGCTGCATTCCTATACCCGAGAACAGTGTCCCAGTTAGTGAGGCTAATGGACTCTCTTAGCTGGTCAAATTTATCTTTTTGGAAGTTTGGCTTTTTTGGGCCTCCTTGAAGAAACACTCTTTTGAATGACAATTGGAAAGTTATTATTAGCTTTCAGTTTCCCAGTCTATATCTGGGTAGTGGAAGTCCCCCATAATAATGACCTCATTATGATTTACATCCTCATCTATTTCCCTTAGCAGTAGATTTTCTGGTATATTATGTGGCTTATAACAAACTTCTATCAGTATTTTATTATTATAATGTATTCCTAACCACAGTGATTCCACATGTTCATGTCCCTCAGTTATATTTTCCCGGAGTGTGAGCTTTAGACAGGACTTTACATAAAGGCAGACCCCGGCCCATAGCTATCATCCAGCCATGTCTCAGTTTTTCCCACTATGTCATAGTCCTCCTCACACATCACCAATTCCAGTTCCCCAGTTTTATTAGTCAGGCTTCTGGCATTAGTGTACACACAACTGAGAGGTTTTTGTATATTTTTTTTACCCTACACCTTTCCTTATGATCACCATAATATTAGAGATACTACACACGCTCTTCACACAGTCACCTAGAGCTAGGATTCGCCTCTCTCCTTCTCCTCCTGCATCTGTTTTGTTTTGATGAGGTTGAGGGAATAAATCTCTCTAATAAAACCTCCTAGATGTGGACCTCGGTGGGACAGGTTATATTACAGCTGCATGCAGAGGGGAAATCATTTCATGCTTCAATGTCTCCTGATGACTTTCACCATACACTTCTTGAGGCAGAGAGAAGAAAGACAGGGAAGCTGTTAAAGGACAGACTGAAATAATAGCAGAATAAGAGTAAATTCTCTTCTCACTTTCAACTCTCCCATGTTACTTCTCATTCATAAAGGAAGCAGCACAATTTAGTATGACATGGGAAAACATTTTTTGGGCAGTGATGGTATTATTTTCTTTCCAAATCAGAGTATTCTAACTGTAAATGTTAACTTGGCCTTCTCACACACCAGTGTTTTTCCATCTGTTCCAGCAATAGGCAAGATACTAGATATCAGAGTCAATGATGGTCTGGTTTTAGAGGGAATCAAATGGACAAACTCGTTTGAGGATGAGAAACAATTGAAACAAACTAAAAACACCACAAAAGGGGTAAAACAGGTGATAAATATTAGATTGTGCTGGCTCCAAAAGCTGGGGTCAATAGTAGAGTTGAGCAAACCGGTTTCTTTTTTTCTTCAGGATCTGCAAAAGGACCTGCGGTGACGTCACCGCGCTCACCACATGGTGAGCGCAGTGACGTCACCGCAGGTCCTTTTGCAGGTCCTGAAGAAAAGATTATACCGCTGCGCGATCAAGTGGATGAGAGGAGTTTTTTTAAAATTTTTAACCCCTCAGTAGACATTTTATTTAGCATTCTGTTTTAAGAATGCTATTATTTTCCGTTATAACCATGTTATAATGGAAAATAATAAAGTGGAGTTCGGGTCCCTATTGACTTAAATGGGATCTGGGTTCAGGGTGAAGTTCGGGTCCTGAACCCAATCTTTGACCTGAAGTTTGGCTGAACCCGGCGAACATGAACTTCCACGGGTTCGCTCAACCCTAGTCAATAGCGATTGAGAAAGAGGGGTACCCGAGTCCCCACTCGGAGCACTGCGGTAGTGTGCATGTCGGTCCATTGCTCAGGTACTACTCATGCTTCAAAACTGTGGGAGTCCCAGAGGACAGACCCCTTCCTGATCTGATATTTATCATCTATTCTGTGATGACAGATGATGTCCCACGAAAAGTGGTTAACTCCTTTAATGGTGTATGCATGGTGGTATTGAATTACTGCACAGTGGTCCTTCAATATATTCAACATTTTCAACTTACATTGAGCTTTCTGAGCCACCGTAAGTTGAAACTAGTGTTACCATACTATTCCTCAGGCTCAGATCGAAACAATCAGTATGGCCATTTCTCTGGTAAACCACCTGTATTGGTGTCCTGTAGCTCCTCTTTACAGTACAGTGTGGAACTACATGTCCTGTACTGCCCTCTGTCTGTGCCACGATGAGCTGCTTCTTGGAACAGGTGAAGATGGTTCCATTTTATTTTTCTAGTACACTGTGTGCTATACAGAACTCTAAAAATGTTCCTCTACACATTCTAGAAAGTGATTTACAGCGTCCAACATCTATTCCTGACTGTTATATGTAAGAACTTTGTCTTCATTATTTGCTTTTCTTAAATATTGAAGGGTTGGTCCAGAATTAGAAATACATAGCTAATTTTTTGGAAAAAACAGCATCAACCCTGCCCACAGGTCGTGTCTAGTATTGCAGCTTGGCTCCACTGGAGTAAATTACCAGTTTTCCATAGAGTTATGGACTCAAGTTAAAAAAGGTTTAACATACAATGGTTGGCCCAGAACCAATTAATACCAACTTGAGTGACCATTTTATTATGCGGACCGTAGATAGCAGAACTTATGGTCTCTAAGGTAGTAGTATTATTTAGGTACTATATGATGGCATTATGTGTGTGGTACATTGCACCATTGTCTTGATAATATATGGCAGTATTACAAGGTTTGCAAAAACATCTGTATAAAAATGGCTACCTTGTTTGTTGTAAGGGGCATCTTCTTCTCTAACAGCATGACAGAACTGAAACAGTGATAGTTCGCTGTGCGATCTGTGGCTCTATATACTACTTTGCTGCATCACTATAACCTCACAAGTGCGTCCTTGCTTACCAATCACAGCAACGGGACAGTTTACATTTTCCAAGCCAACAAGTCACTTATCAGACTTGCGGATATAAAGGCAGCAGGTGTCAATTTAGACTGGGCCCCAACTGTCCTCATTACCACTCGGAAAAGCCATCATGAGCAATGCTATGGGATCCCTCACTTGTCACTGTTTGTCAGGGAAGAAGGGAGTATGCGAATAAACAGCTGACAGGTAATTTCGGGCTCTGCAATTACCTCAATTAGTCCTGTCATAAACAATTCGATAGCTACACACCAATACAAACAGATAAACACGAGCGCATTTCTCTGGTTAATGACCAGTAATGGGGAAATCAGCTGTATCATGAGGTCTTCTGCTTCCAGAGCTGGGCTAGGAGCTATTCTCAGCTGTGAGCTGGAAATCAGGACCTGTTCAGTACAAATTGTGCTATCCACTTCCATTAGCTCATCAGCTCCACAGAATGTGAACGCTTGTGACAAAATTCATTTGGGGAGACTGCCGGAGAGCGAGATGTGATTGCCTAAAGCAGGTGTTAGCAGTACGATAAAAAAAAGCCTCTGTTATCTTCCGGTTTCCAGCAATAGGTGGTCTGGCATTCAGGTGTGGAAGCTACTGATCTATACCACACCAACTACTGTGTCCTGAAGAATAATGCCCCATATGTAATTTATATATAGTACTGACCTATACCACACCAACTACTGTGTCCTGAAGAATAATGCCCCATATGTAATTTATATATAGTATTGACCTATACCACACCAACTACTGTGTCCTGAAGAATAATGCCCCATATGTAATTTATATATAGTATTGACCTATACCACACCAACTACTGTGTCCTGAAGAATAATGCCCCTCATATGTAATTTATATATAGTACTGACCTGCTGTATACCACACCAACTACTGTCTCCTGAAGAATAACACCCCTCATATGTAATTTATATATAGTACTGACCTATACCACACCAACTACTGTGTCCTGAAGAATAATGCCCCATATGTAATTTATATGTACTACTGACCTATACCACACCAACTACTGTCTCCTGAAGAATAACACCCCTCATATGTAATTTATATATAGTACTGACCTATACCACACCAACTACTGTGTCCTGAATAATAACACCCCTCATATGTAATTTATATATAGTACTGACCTGCTGTATACCACACCAACTACTGTGTCCTGAAGAATAACACCCCTCATATGTAATTTATATATAGTACTCAGCTATACCACACCAACTACTGTGTCCTGAAGAATAACACCTCATATGTAATTTATATATAGTACTGACCTATACCACACCAACTACTGTGTCCTGAAGAATAACGCCCCTCATATGTAATTTATATATAGAACTGACCTATACCACACCAACTACTGTGTCCCGAAGAATAACGCCTCTCATATGTAATTTATATATAGTACTGAGCTATACCACACCAACTACTGTGTCCTGAAGAATAACACCTCATATGTAATTTATATATAGTACTGACCTATACCACACCAACTACTGTGTCCTGAAGAATAACGCCCCTCATATGTAATTTATATATAGAACTGACCTATACCACACCAACTACTGTGTCCTGAAGAATAACGCCCCTCATATGTAATTTATATATAGAACTGACCTATACCAAACCAACTACTGTGTCCTGAAGAATAATGCTCCTCATATGTAATTTATACATAGTACTGACCTATACCACACCAACTACTGTGTCCTGAAGAATAATGCCCCATATGTAATTTATACATAGTACTGACCTATACCACACCAACTACTGTCTCCTGAAGAATAACGCCACTCATATGTAATTTATATATAGTACTGACCTATACCACACCAACTACTGTGTCCTGAAGAATAACGCCCCTCATATGTAATTTATATATAGTACTGATCTATACCACACCAACTACTGTGTCCTGAAGAATAACGCCCCTCATATGTAATTTATATATAGTACTGATCTATACCACACCAACTACTGTGTCCTGAAGAATAACGCCCCTCATATGTAATTTATATATAGTACTCATCCATAACAAACCAACTACTGTGTCCTGAAGAATAATGCTCCTCATATGTAATTTATATAAAGTACTGACCTATACCACATCAACTACTGTATCCTAAAGAATATCCCCCTCATATGTAATTTATATATAGTACTGGCCTATACCCCACCAACTACTGTGTCCTGAAGAATATGGTGATATTCTTTAGGATACAGTAGTTGGTGTGGTATAGGTCATATGTAATTTATACTGGATATAGTAATGACCTATACCACACCAACTACTGTGTCCTGAAGAATAACTCCTCTCATATGTAATTTATATATAGTACTGACCTATACCACACCAACTACTGTATCCTGAAGAATACCCTCCTCATATGGAATTTATATATAGTACTGACTTATACCACATCAACTACTGTGTCCTAAAGAATAACTCCTCTCATGTGTAATTTATATATAGTACTGACCTATACCACATCAACTACCGTGTCCTAAAGAATAACTTCTTTCATATATAATTTATATATAGTACTGACCTATACCACATCAACTACTGCGTCCTGAAAAATAACGCCCCTGATATCTAATTTATATACACTGCGTGCAGAATTATTAGGCAAATGAGTATTTTGACCACATCATCCTCTTTATGCATGTTGTCTTACTCCAAGCTGTATAGGCTCGAAAGCCTACTACCAATTAAGCATATTAGGTGATGTGCATCTCTGTAATGAGAAGGGGTGTGGTCTAATGACATCAACACCCTATATCAGGTGTGCATAATTATTAGGCAACTTCCTTTCCTTTGGCAAAATGGGTCAAAAGAAGGACTTGACAGGCTCAGAAAAGTCAAAAATAGTGAGATATCTTGCAGAGGGATGCAGCACTCTTAAAATTGCAAAGCTTCTGAAGCGTGATCATCAATAATCAAGCGTTTCATTCAAAATAGTCAACAGGGTCGCAAGAAGCGTGTGGAAAAACCAAGGCGCAAAATAACTGCCCATGAACTGAGAAAAGTCAAGCGTGCAGCTGCCAAGATGCCACTTGCCACCAGTTTGGAAATATTTCAGAGCTGCAACATCACTGGAGTGCCCAAAAGCACAAGGTGTGCAATACTCAGAGACATGGCCAAGGTAAGAAAGGCTGAAAGACGACCATCACTGAACAAGACACACAAGCTGAAACGTCAAGACTGGGCCAAAAAATATCTCAAGACTGATTTTTCTAAGGTTTTTTGGACTGATGAAATGAGAGTGAGTCTTGATGGGCCAGATAGATGGGCCCGTGGCTGGATTGGTAAAGGGCAGAGAGCTCCAGTCCGAGGTGGAGTACTGGTTTGGGCTGGTATCATCAAAGATGAGCTTGTGGGGCCTTTTCGGGTTGGGGATGGAGTCCCAGTCCTACTGCCAGTTTCTGGAAGACACCTTCTTCAAGCAGTGGTACAGGAAGAAGTCTGCATCCTTCAAGAAAAACATGATTTTCATGCAGGACAATGCTCCATCACACCCGTCCAAGTACTCCACAGCGTGGCTGGCAAGAAAGGGTATAAAAGAAGAAAATCTAATGACATGGCCTCCTTGTTCACCTGATCTGAACCCCATTGAGAACCTGTGGTCCATCATCAAATGTGAGATTTACAAGGAGGGAAAACAGTACACCTCTCTGAACAGTGTCTGGGAGGCTGTGGTTGCTGCTGCACGCAATGTTGATGGTGAACAGATCAAAACACTGACAGAATCCATGGATGGCAGGCTTTTGAGTGTCCTTGCAAAGAAAGGTGGCTATATTGGTCACTGATTTGTTTTTGTTTTGTTTTTGAATGTCAGAAATGTATATTTGTGAATGTTGAGATGTTATATTGGTTTCACTGGTAAAATTAAATAATTGAAATGGGTATATATTTGTTTTTTGTTAATTTGCCTAATAATTATGCACAGTAATAGTCACCTGCACACACAGATATCCCCCTAAAATAGCTAAAACTAAAAACAAACTAAAAACTACTTCCAAAAATATTCAGCTTTGATATTAATGAGTTTTTTGGGTTCATTGAGAACATGGTTGTTGTTCAATAATAAAAGTAATCCTCAAAAATACAACTTGCCTAATAATTCTGCACTCCCTGTATAGTACTGACCTATACGACACCAACTACTGTGTCCTGAATAATAATGCTCCTCATATGTAATTTATATATAGTAATGACCTATACCACACCAACTACCGTGTCCTGAAGAATAACATCCCTCATATGTAATGTATATATAGTACTGACCTATACCAGACCAGCTACTGTGTCCTGAAGAATAACGCCCTTTATATGTAACTTATATATAGTACTAACCTATACCACACCAACTACTGTGTCCTGAAGAATAACGCTCTTCATATGTAATTTATATATAGTACTGACCTATACCACACCAGCTACTGTCTTGAAGAATAACTCCTCTCATATGTAATGTATATATAGTACTAACCTATACAACACCAACTACTGTGTCCTGAAGAATAACGCCCCTCATATATAATTTATATATAGTAGGGCTGAAACGATTACTCAAATTAATCGATTAACTCGACACAAAAAATCCTAGAATCGATGATTCGTTTGTGCCATATGACCACAGAATGTGAGTGAAAAGCTTGCTATTACTCACGCTCCATGGTCACCTGCCTGGTCGCACAATGTTGCACTGGATCCTGACGTACACACATCGTCAGGACATTTTAGTTCACTGGCGCTGTGGCTGGGCACTGATGGTTAGGCGGGGGAGTGGGGGAACTGATGGCAGTGTGGGGGGATCTGGTGGCATTGGGGGAGGAGCTGATGGCACTGGAGGGGGAGTTGATGGCACTGCGTGGGGGAGAGCTGAAGGCACTGGGAGAGTGGAGCTGATGGCACTGGGGTGGGGGAGAGCTGATGGCACTGGGGACAGGGAGAGCTGATGGCACTGGGGAGGGGGAGAGCTGATGGCACTGGGGAGGGGGAGAGCTGATGGCACTGGGGAGGGGAAGAGCTGATGGCACTGGGGGAACAAAGCTGATGGCACTGGGGAATAGTAGTGCTGGGGGGAACTGATGCTCTTGGGCTGATCACACAGGGGGGAACGAAGGGTGTTGGGGACTGATGGCAGGGGGTCTGATGAGTTTTTATAAAGGAAAACAGTCTATTAATTCATTTTTTTCTTATTAGAGTACTCGATTAATCGTAAAAATAATTGGTAGAATACTCGATTTCTAAAATCATAGTTTACTGCAGCCCTAATATATAGCACTGACCTATACCAACCCAACTACTGTGTCCTGAGGAATAACGCCCCTCATATGTAATTTATATATAGTACTGAACTATATCATACCAACTATATATATAGTGCCACCTATACCACATCAACTACTGTGTCCTGAAGAATAACACCCCTCATATGTAATTTATATGTACTACTGACCTATACCACACCAACTACTGTGTCCTGAAGAATAACGCCCCTCATATGTAATTTATATATAGTACTGACCTATACCATACTAACTACTGTGTCCTGAAGAATAACGCCCCTCATATCTGATTTATATATAGTACTGACCTAGACTACACCAACTACTGAGTCCTGAAGAATAACGCCCCTCATATGTAATTTATATATAGTACTGACCCTATACTACATCAACTACTGTGTCCTGGGAAATATTAAGCCTCATATGTAATATAAAATGCATTATATATACTGTTGCTATGTGGCAGTCTTCTGATAAAATAAAAAAAAAAAAAAGTTTTTCCTAATTGTTCTGCACTCAAAACGCCATTATGATAAAGTGATAAGTAAATTTTAGAAATATTTGTAAATGTATTAAATACTGTATTTTTCGCCCTATAAGACGCACCTAGGTTTTAGAGGAAGACAATAAGAAAAAAATATTTTCCATTACACCTCAGACCAGCAATCAGACCCCCAATGTTAATCAGACCCCAGCTTACAGCCCCAATCAGACCCCAATGTCAATCAGACATCAGATCAGACCCCCAATGCCTCAGATCAACCCCCAACCTTCAGCCATCTATCAGCCCTCATGTCAGCCATCTACCAGCCCTCATGTCAGCCATCTATCAGCCCTCATGTCAACCATCAGCCATATGTCAGCCCCCAGCCATCAGCGCAAATAAAATAAAATAAAAAACACCTCTCCTGCTCCTGGATGCCATAGCTCCTCACCATTGCGATCCTCTTCATCCTGCTGTCGGCTGTGCTCTGTGAACCGGCGCGCACAGCATGAGGTCACAGAGCGCCCTCACGCTGTGCGCAGCCCTGCACAGCCGACAGCCAGGAAGCGGTGAGTACAGAGCCTTCACTGCTTCCCGATACTAATGAGCACTTCCATAATGGAAGTGCTTCATGAGTATTCGCCCCATAAGACGCAGGGGCATTTTCCCCCCACTTTGGGGGGGAAAAATGCGTCTAATGGGGTGAAAAATACAGTAGGTAAAACTATTGTGCTTTGAACTAAGTATTCAGACCCTTTACTCAGGATTTAGTTAAAGCCCCTTTGACAGTGACTGCAGCCTCCGCTCTTCTTAGGTTTGATGCCCCAGTTTGCACCTCTGAATTTGAGGATTTTTTATTTTTTGCTATTCTTCTCTGCAGATCCTCTCAAGCTCAGGTCAGTGGACAGCCATTTTAAGGTCTCTCCAGGGATATTTGATATAGTTCAAGTCAGGGCTCTAGCTAGGCTACTTGAGAACATTCACAAAGTTTGTCCCTAATTCACTCCTGTGTTGTCTTGGCTTGGCGTGTGCTTAGGATCATTATCTTGATGAAAGGTGAATCTTCAGCCCAGTCTGAGGCCAAGAGCACCCTGGATCAGGTTATTATTAAGAATATCTCTGTACTTTCAGATTTCCCTCAAACGTGATCAGTATCGCTGTCCCAGCTGCTGAGAAACACTGCCACAGCATGGTGCTGCTCCACCATCCTTCACTGTAGGGATGATACTGGGCAGGTGATGAGCAATGGCTGGTTTCTGCTATTTTTTTCCTGAGCCATTTGATCCTTGCATTTATATCATCCACATTTAGTAGAGGTTGTCATCCTGGCATGTGAACAATGCTGTTGTCAGGCTAAAGATGCATCAAACGTCGAGAACATAGAGGAGCAATAATAAATCATCCATGTGTAATATTGCCAATACAGATCTTTAACAGAAAGTGTCATACTTATTAAGAGCATAAAGTACGTACTGTATGTAGCAAGGCTGAGTTTAACTGATGTAGCAGAGCGGTCAACTGCTAAAACCCATAGTGATAGAATGAGATCTCTGGTTTTGTTTCATCGGAATAAAATTACCTACTGCTTTATACTAACTTAGTGATTTATCATGGTTCATATGCACATTGGCCTCACATGTTTAAATGACAAATTCTTCTTGAATACACCTATACAAGCCACCATCGCTTGGGATAAATCCCCTTTGAAGGTCTGTAGATTTCTTTAAACCCTTCAGACCATCCGTCTGCACTTTATAAATGGTGACTGCTCTGAAATGTTGCAATCACCATAGCCGTCGCACTTCTGCTGTTTCACACAGCTGACACCCTGAGGTAATTTCTGCAATTGGCGATTACACCAATCGCGGACATTTAGCCCCTCTGATGTCACGGTCAGTTGTGACCATGTGTATCTCAGGTGGCTTTTCTGGAAGTACTGTGCTCCCTGGATCCAAACGGCTCTCCTGTGCGGCAATTAGGTGAACTGTTTAGTCCCTGTAGTAGCCTTGATCTCCCTAAAGAGTCTAAAGCTACTACAGCAGTGGTTCCTATGGAAATCTGCAGGTGACAGGGCTCCATAGGAACGTAGCGCAAAACGCATAGACTGCAATGGCAATTCACTGCATTCTATGGGACAAGCAATCTAACAATTACGTGTTAAAGTCCGCTAAGGGTACTCAAAATACGAGTAAAAAATAAATACATTTTAATATAAAAAAATGTAAAAATTCTAATCACCTCCTTCCCCCACAATAAAAATAAACAATAAAAAATAAATATTAAAAAATGTTATGGGTAAGGGGGTGTCAGAATATGGCTATGCAATTAAAAAAAAACATTTTTTTCAAAGTTTTAATTTTTTTGTTTTAAGTATAAAATACACAAAAAACCTATAGAGATTTGGTATCGCTGTAATCATACTGACCCGGAGAATGAAGCGAACAAAGTGAAAGACAAAACCCATAAAACTGCGGTGGAATTGCTTTTTTTCCCCCAATTCCACCGAATCTGGAATTTTTTCCAGCTCTCCACTACATGGTATGCAATATTAAACGGTGCCATTAAAAAGTACAACTTGTCCTGCCAAAAAAACAAATTTCTCTGGCTATATGAAAGAAAAAAGTTATGGCTAAGGGAAGACAGGTAGTAACAAACAGAACCACCCTGTCCACATGGAGTTAAGGATGGACTTTAACTGTCATGTATCCTCCAGGCTACAAGATGCACCTGTATACAGATGTCTCCAAGTACGGTTAAATCATCGCGCAATAACCTTACCCAAAGACAATCATTTATGGAAATAAAATAAGACCATACTATATAGCGTCAGGAGGTCCATGTCTGAGAACTGCAATAGAATGGACATTTCCTCCCTATGGATTGCATAAATCTAAGATGTTTAGATTGCTGATCATTAGATCATGCAGCAGTGAAACGCGATGGGCACTGCTACAACTGACGAGATCCTTGCTTCTTGAGCGTCTCGCTCTGGCTGTGGTTAGGTAAAGGGTTAAGCCAAAAACGAGAAACCACTAGAAAACAGGACTGGCCCCTTTGACTAATGACTACTCTGTATCTGCTCTAGTCTTGTCTAGGCATGACGGTTTACTGAGAGCCCTGAAAAAAACTGGTAATTACCAGTGTTACGGGGCAATTAATGTATATTACACTACACTGCTCATGGTAGCAACTGTCATTTTCTCAATAAAAATGAGTACTCTTCAGCTAAAGGTGACATTAATTGGAGACTCTAATGACTATGCAGAGTAGATGAAGCCAAATATGAACAAAACAGCTCCTCAATGAGAGGACTTCAGAAACGAGAAAATTGTGCTAAAATGAGATTAATTGCTGTTTAGAAAAAGAAGAGAACCTAAAAAGCTATTAAATTGCAGGGTTTGAGGCCTGGGTGATCGCGGGGATGTTAATCCTGCGTTGTCACAGCAGGAAAATACTCACTAAATTCAGAGCCTGTTGACAGCAAGGAACGAGTAGGCTTCTGTATATTTAACTGCCATCCTTGGGAGAATAGAGCGCACATACAAAAGAGGAGCGGTGATAAAGGCTTCGCCTTCTGCAGGCCTATATCACAGCATCCCTGCGCAGAAATGTCCTCTTTACAGATACGATATAGGCCAGCAGAAGTCTTGCAAGCAGTTTCCTTCGTAATTAAAGGTAAACACCAACCAATGGGGTAAGACAGTAAGGCGGACGGAGCAGTCGGCCCGCAGTCTGTCCGCTTACACAGCGCCAGCCCTCCTTTTTGTAGATAAATGATGCCGCCATCGTGTGTGTATATAGTCTTATACCACTGCTATATTCTTTCCTCTGCTCTTTCGCACTTTCATTAATGTTCTAAAAACATCAGCAATTTTAATAATTACCGCTCCTTACCTTTGCTGTCATTCTGGAAATGGAAACCCTGTCAATGCGGCTTGGCAAAGGAAAGATGCGAAAAAAAATAAATAATATAACACACTGTCTCGGCTTCAAACAGCCGGGGAGGGGAAAATAAAATTAGAATTGCAGAATACATCATCTTAGCGTGAGTGAAACATCACAAACAACACTTTCACGGTATCAACACGAAAATAAAGAAATAAAGCTACAAAGATTTGAATGACCCCCCTCTCTCCGGGGCCCACGCACTCCGTTAAAAAATAAAAGCCAAGTGTTTTCCTTGCTGGATTCTGAAAGGAAAACAATATTACAGGAATTTCTTTCAAGCCTTGTAACGCGAGGCTTAATTGCTTATCACAAATAATTGGGACATAATTTTGCTGCTCGACTTCAGGTGATATAATAATTAAGGCTGTTCTGGCGTTCCTTAAAAGCCTCCATCCCCCATGCATAATTCTTTGAAGCAATTATATAATTGCTTTTTTCTTTTTTAGCCTTTCCAACTGTCATAATGGCAATATACATAAAACATTACGCTTAAGTCCCTGACATATTGGAGGCATAAACACACTGAGCTGCCCGGCTTTGAAGTTTCAGATCTGCCACTATTTAGATTGTTAACAAAGGATTTGAAGTCGGTCATTAAGTCTCGACATCCAATACTAGGCACAGGGTATTCTCCTAAGGTCAGGAAGGTGCCGCACGGGCCCTCACAAGGCACGGCGAAGGTCCCCAGCAAGCATGGCTCTGCAGTAAATAAGCAGGACCACGGCTAGAGGAAAGCAAACATTTATGTGCTTGTAAAATCATCCAGATCTGTAAAGAAAGGAGCAGAGAAGAGGGCAATTCTCAATCCGTATCACTGGCTGGAGTATTCATCATTTTTTCTCCTTTTTCAGCTTTTTACGTTTTTTTTAAGATCAAAAGTATGAATGGAGAAGATGAAGATAAGAGAAAGACATTTTTATTCAAACACACTAAAAACAACACGCATAGTGAATAACTTATGAGGGGAGATTTCAAAGTCCGTTTTCTTTCACTTAAACTTTTTGATGTGTTTTACTGTATTTCTTTAAATATTTTTGCTTTCATTAAATCGAATTTTCAACGGTGAGGAAGCATAAAATTAAAGGGCACCCTCGGGATCCAGATAGTCTGACATCTGGAGTTTTGGCTGGTCAAATGACTTCAATCATGCACATACAGTTTCAGACGTTTGCTTTGCAGTGCCTGCATATAGGTATATACAGTAGGTGTCACCTCAGAGACCCGAATTTCCAGACCGAAAACTGTGACAAGTAGCTCATTAACAATGACAGCTTCTCCTAGGAGTAGGATATATCCTATAATAGTGGAAGCTCATGTGAACTTTGTCACATCTTTATATACATGCTTATAGTTAACCGCTATCTGTATAGAAATCATTGTCATACCGTATGTACAGTATAATAATAGAGAAGGGGCAGCAGTCAAAAACTGGAATAATTGAGCATATTCTCAGTAAGTGACTGCAGCATGCCACAGGCCAGGAAAATTCAAATGCAGCGAACTTCTAACTAATTAACACAGAGAGAAACCATTATTCTGAATGTTAACACTTCAAGCACAGAGTAACAATTTATATAAGTTATATAAGGAAATAATGCACATAAAATTGGTCATTAATTTTATTACGTCTGTTTTGTTTGTGGGTAGGATGGCTGGGTAACGGCTATGCAGAAGGTTTACCTGAAGTCCTATGTAAAGCCATAGATAACACCTTCACAAGAGCCATAGAAGCCATAAGTTATGTGCCAAAACAGAGTCAGATGCCATCTTGTGAAAGCAAAAAAACAATCTCCAAAGGTTTTATTTAGAAAGGTTATCTTACATTCACATGATGGGATCCATCCCAGCTCGTAAAAAGAGATGCGTTACAGCGATTCACAATATCAAGGCCGTAAAGTTTATAATTCTCCAAACCCTTACTCCAACTTGTATATATAGGTTTCCATCAATCAAAACGGTAGGAAATGTGACTTCATGGATTTGGCCTTGGGGAACAACTAGAACAAGAATCAGCAGCCTCCGGCTTTCCAGCTGTTTTGAAACTACAATTCCCAGTGTTCTGCCCAGCAGGGTTAGAAAATGATTCTAGTTCATTCTGCCAGGGTCAGGGTAATTCTAAAGTGTTTAGTGTGGTTATAGTACCATCTAGTGGTCTTAAATTGTATTACACTTTGTTTGCCTGTTACAATACTACTGCATTGTGGGTGGTGCACTGCATTGTGGGAGTGCAAAGCATCCTGGGAAAGAGAAGTCTCCAGTCTCCAGGACACATCAGCAGAGCTGTCCTATGCATGTCTCCTTCTCAAACTCCACCATCCTTGTAAAAGCATATCTAGTGAGAGATCTACCTTTGTTTCAGGGATATTGTGTGTTGCAGAGCTGTTCAGCTAGCTGTAATGGTTACTCAGGGAGTTGTTATTACTATTAGCTAGCCATGCAATCTTATGCACAGGCAGCCATTTTACCATATGCTTCAGTGTTAATGTAATGTTATAGTACATGCTATGCTTAATCCTTATACATGTTATTTGTATTCTTGTAGTTTTACCAAACAATCCTGTTTTACCAATCAATCAATCAATCAATCGTATATAATCAATCACATATGTACGACCTGTTGACCAATAAACAAGTTAGACCACAAAGAATAGTCCTCTTATTTGGAAGACCGGAATGGTTTATGCTGAATGTTAGACTGCACACTGTGTGAAAGTGTATAAAGACAGAACACCCAGAATGCCTTATTCACTTCTATGGGAGTTACAAAACAGCTGAATGTCATGAAAGGATAGGGAACAGTGCAGCTCTGTGCTCCACCTGCACCACTGTCCCTACCTACTTGCATGATCCGTCCTAAATAAAGGCCCATAACTGGACGACAGTTAGCTAAGTGCAGGGGCCTAAAACAAAAAGGTGAAAGAGTAGTCAGACTGAAATGTGAAAACCAGACAGACAAAACCAGGTCCATGCACAAAGTAAAATCCGGGTCCATGGATCCGGGTCCAAAATCAGATACAAATACACAGCAAAGAAAAACCAGGAGATAATGTCAGAGACAAAGTCTGCAGGCAAAGGCACAAACTAGCAGAGTCAAATACCAGGAGGTCAAGTAAGAGGCAAAATCAGTAATCAGAGGCAATGTCAAAGAAACAGGCAAAGGTCAATGATCCAGAGTAACAAATACACAGCTAGCTAGTGAGGCTTAATAAACCAATCACAGGCAACTGTGGCCAGCAGCTGCCTGTTTAGGAAGCATGTGAAACCAGCAGAGAGCCTGATTGGTCTGATGTCCTGGCTCCCTAATAGGTTAAGCAGCCCCACTGCCAGCAGGGCTGGTTGCCATAGCAACAGAACAGTGCCTGCGCTGCCGCCATATTGCAGCCGGACTCGCCACAGGAGCACAGACAGGTGTGTGGCAGTACCCTCCTTCTAAAAGGGGCCATTGGACCCTCAAGGCATTGCACTGTGCTTCTCACTCTCTTGGAATCCAGTATTATGGAGACCTCAACAGGAGTAGGAGGCTTCTGATCAGAACCCCGAGGGCATTCTTCGACAACCCCGTTTTTTTTTGTATACATTGGGATTTTTTCAAATTCTCAGGACCCTGATCGTGTTTAGCTCTGATTCCATATTGTGGCCATACTTGCCACGAGAGTCCAGACAGGTAAGTGTATGACACTGAACAAGTCTGCATGCTGTACTCGGCTGTCTCTGAAACTCCCATAGACATGAACAAATGCTTGACCTGCCCTCCATTCATTTCAGGGGGCTCCGAGGGGTATGAGGTACCCGCTCTTATGATCGGTGGGGGTCCCAGCAACTGGAATATCCCTTCCTTTCAATAACAGATATGAAAAGGGGTTGTCCTTTAAAGGAGGACTGTGACGAGATGAAACAAAAAAGAACCACGCTGACACCGTCTTCTTATAATATACAGTATTTGCATCAGTAATCCTGAAACAAGAAGTTTATTTTAGGACTACACATCAGGATGACGACTTTAAAGACAAGAAAAAGACAGCAGGCAGGAGGATGAGGACCTGGCTGTCTAACTTATAAGTCAAAGATCTTCTGTTCCTTAGCGGCGTGGAATAAACCCCAGGTTTAGTGCTCCTTAAGAGCGGTGAAGTATACTTCTTCAGCTGCTCCTCATGTTGTGTCATGGCTGGATAAGCACAGCTTGAGCAATGTAAAACCAAAGTAAAATTGAAATAAAGCTCCAAAACAGAAGCAGAGAGAGGAATCAACAAGTTGGGATTGTAACTCTGCAGGACGTTTGCTCATCCATCCTAAACAATGGGTCTCCTTGCAAGATCACTGGAAACCTCCAGCCATATTTCTCCAGCAGCGTGCTGCAGGTTAAAGCTCCTTTCTGTTGCTCTCTGAGACTTCCAAACAGAAATATGAGGGCTTTGAGCGCTGCAACTGCCTGTAGTGATCCGCATATACAGATTAAAATTCATATAACTATTGATCCACACAAAGCAATACAACATACAAAGTAACACAAAGGAAACAAATATAAAGGGCTATTCCAGTAGCCCCCGTGGATCATGGTGTTACATACATACTGCATTGATTGCTGATGGTAATGTTCCCTTTTCATAAAATGTTTTTTATCTCAGCATTTAAATTGACCTTCTTCTTTGTCCACAAGAAGTACGTGAACTTCAGAACAGTTTCAAACCATCTCTGATCCAGGAGACGCCTATAGCATTGTTCAATGTATACAACTATAGTGAAGACTAGACAAAGTGGAAAAAAGGCTCCGGCACCGAAGGACGTTTTGTGAGTAAGAACGACACCGTTCGAAACGCGTAGATCGTGGGGAGCAGTGGGTTCCTGTGTCACTGTTGCTGTCTGTACCTGTATTTTGGTGAAGAATTTAATAAAGACCGGGATTTTTTCACAAAACGTCCTTCGGTGCCGGAGCCTTTTTTCCACTTTGTCTATTCACCGCCGGACTGGCTTGAGTCCGCCCCGTGCACCGCTACACAGGATCGGAAGGTGAGCTGGCTGTAACCTTTTTCTACTATATAGTGAAGACTGACATGTAGACAACAGGAGGAAAGAGGAAGTGAGATGTAATTCTTTATAGTAAGGTATATTTTACGTGGGGTCTGTAGAACCCATGGATGATACTGTAATAGGCGCTACTATATCAATGAGACCAAGGGAACTCAGAGATGAACATTAAAGGCTATGTACACCTTTGGGGGCAATTTTTTCTTTTTATTAGTGCATTGTACTCATTATGAGCTAAAAGTAATTTGTTCAATTGGTCTTTATTAAAAATATGGAGTCCTTTTCTCTGTACAGAGCTGAGATAAATTTTCTCTCTGCTCCATCAGACAGCTAGTTGACGGCTCCTTATCTCTGCTCTGTGACATTATAAACACTCATCAAAGCTCAATCCTTATCTTACTGATAAGGATGTGGCTTAAATAACTGTTTGTGACCTCTTAGTAATTTACAGATAAGGGTTATTAAATGACCAGCACAAAGTGAAAGTAGGAAGCACACAGCTAGAAAAAACAGTTAACCCTTTGTGACAGAACGGTTCAATATTTTTGAACCACTTCACGACCGCCCATTGACTATAAACGTCCTTGGGCTGGTCGTTTAGCTCTGAATGGACGTTCTGGAACGTCCATTCAGAGATCACAGCTGCACGCTAATCGTGCAGCTGCAAAGCGCGCGGGCCTGCTGTCAGTGAACAGAGAAGGCAGGGATAGTTCCTGTATGTCCCTGCCTTCTAGATTGCACTCAACGAGCGCTGTGTATACAGATCAGGAAGCGCTATGCCGCTTCCTGTCCCGGCCCGGCGGTCATGTGATCACTGGGGTCAGGTGAGTGCAGGAGCTGTCGGGTGTTCCATAGACTTCGATCAGCCCTGCACTGAGGCTGTACAGCGCTGTATTTTGCTGTACAGCCTCTCTAGGGGGTGTATTTCCACTGTAACTGGGGCTACTATATCCACTGTAACTGGGGCTACTATGTCAGCCCCAGTAACAGGAGAAATCAATAGTTAAAAAGGTCTTGTATGACCTTATGGGGGACACAAAGTGTAAAGTAAAAAATAAATAAAAAATAAGTGTTTTGAAGAAAAAAAAAAAGTTTCACATAAAAAAAATACCCCCCAAATCCGTTATTTAACAAAATGTAAAAATTAGAACAAAAAAAAAAATAGACATATTTGGTATCACCGCCTCCACAACGACCGGCTCTATAATATTATCATATGATCTACCCCATCAGGTGAATGCAGTAAAAAAATTAAAAAAAATAAACATTGCCCCAAAACAGATTTTTGTTGTGAGCTCACCTCCCAAAAAACATTATGTTAATCAATCAAAAAGTTGTATGTACCCCAAAATGGTAGCAATAAAAACGTCACCTCAGCCTGCAAAAAATGAGCCCCCACACAAGACCATAGCCAGGAAAAAAAAAATATGGCTCTATGAAAATTGCAACACAAAAACATTATTTTTTTTCTAAAAATGCTCTAATTGTGTAAAATGTGAAAAAATTAATAAAAAATACATATTTGGTATTGCCGCGTCTCTAACAATTGGCTCTACACAAATATCACAGATCTACCTTATCAAGTGAACGGTGTACAAAAATAAATAATAAAAATTATGCCAAATGTTTCACAAAAAAAATCATAATATCAATCAAAAAGTCGTATGTACCCCAAAATTGTAGCAATAAAAATTTAATCTCTTCCCACAAAAAATGAGCCCCCACACAAGACCATAGCCAGAAAAATAAAAAAATATGGCTCTAAGAAAATGGCAACACAAAAAAAAGGTTTTATTGTGTAAAATGTAAAAAAAAAAAAAAAAATTGACATATTTGGTATTGTTTGGAGGGACCACTGATGAAGAAAGCTGCAATCCTTCGAAACGCGTATGGTTATCGAAGCCCTGGGAAGCGCTTCCAAACTCCCCTGCACCATCAGACTGCCTCCATCCATTGACAACACCAGGAATTAAAGCGCACGCTAAACTGCCACACGTGGCAAGAATGCCAGACACAGTCAGCAGCCCTCTGACCAGAAGAAAAGACAGCAACATTCGCACCGACAGACCGATCCACAAACAGCAGCCCTTCACGGTCATCGCATTCATCTGCAACCGCGCTGCCGGCCCAGTCTATCCATAACCGCACTAAGCATCAACAGCACACAGAGGATCCTGCGCGGAGACACCCACATAGAAGAACAGACGATCCTCCAGAAAGGTAACAGCGACCAGTCAGCCAATTTTAGGTGGGACGCCACCAGGCACTGGTTCACTGAAAATAACTTTCGCATAGCTGTGTATACACATACATCGGATTTGGAATGCTGCTGATATATTCTTTTAAACCTGTCACAATTTAGATCTTTGTACTAACGTTTTACTTATTTTAATCAACTGAATCAATCTCAGACTATTGACTATATTTGTCTAATATTTAAAGTTCTACATACCATGATTCTGGACTTTTAGCCCAATACAGGGTGTTTTATCATCACATTTTCACATTATTTTTATTTTTCTTTATTCATTTATCCATTCATCTATTTTACACCACCCACTCCTCTCCCCGTACATTGGGGGTGACCTATATTGATAACGTTTTTATTACTACCCAAATAAATATAGTTTTTATCATATACACACTATCCCTTGTCCTTTGTTGATATCTGCTGGTGACCTCATATAGAGTGCCTGTCTTCCTATGTCCCTATATTTGGTATTGTTGCATCCATAATGACCGGATCTATAAAAATATCACATGATCTACCCCATCAAGTGAACGGTGTAAAAAAAAAAAAAAGAGATAAAAAGCAACCAGAAAGCCAAATGTACCCCAAAATGGTGCCAATAAAAACGACAGCTTGTCTCGCACAAAATAATCCCTGACACCAGTGGCGTACTGCCAATATAGGCAGACCACGCCGTTGCTATGGGGCCCATGGCACAGGGTGGCCTGGAACGCATGGAGGCCCCGCCCCTTACATCTACGTCATCTCTGCACAAGACTACAGACAGTTTATTCGGGCATTGAGACGGCCCGTGGCCTGCCCACTTGTGTTCTCCCTCCGGCAACAACCCCCCTCCCCTCCACCTGGGATGATGCGCACGCAACCCCCTCCCTCCCTGTCTGACCTCCAATCAATAGCAGGCCACGATGGGAACAAGCCTCCCTAGCAACACAGGTGACGCTAGGGAGGCTCATTTCCGACGTGGTCTGCTATTAGCTGCACCCCGCCATTGGGCATAAGTATTATCTGTATGCGGTGCCTGGGCATTTTGGGGGGCATAATAGGTGTTAGATAGCCCCTTTAACTCTTAGGATACTGGAGGTTTTTTCGTCTTTGTATTTTCGTTTTTCTTCCCTGTCTTCCTTGAGCCATAACATTTTTACTTTTCCGTTCACATAGATGTATGAGGGCTTATTTTTTGCGGGTGAAGTTGTACTTTAATATGGCATACATTGTAGTGGGAAGCGGATAAAAAAAAATTCCAAATGGGGTGGAATTTGAAAAACAAAATGCAATTTCTCCACTGTTTTATGAGTTTTGTTCCTACGGCATTTCCTTTGCGGCACAACTGAGGATGGGCCAGGGGTGGGTAGTGTGTGAGGTTAGGGGGCCCAATTCGGATTCTTGCTATGGGGCTCATTCAACAAAAAATAAAAAAAGTTATTGCTCTTAAAAACCATGACAGAAAATTCCATGTTAGAAAATCGAGATGCCACTCCTTCCTTTCTGAGCGCTGGCATATCCCCAAATAACAGTTTACGACCACAATTGGGGTGTTACTGTATTCAGGAGAAAGTGGGTAGCAAATTGGGGGGGGGGGGGGATATTCTCCTGTTATCTTTTTTGAAAAAGAAAGTTTGGGCCTAAAGCACCATTTTCTTGTAAAAAAAAATATATATATATTAATTTTTCATTTTCACACCCAAGTATTAAAAATTATATGAAACAGCTGTTGAGTGAAGTGCTCGCTACACCCCTTAAAAATTCTTTGGGTGGTGTAGTTTACAAAATGTGGTCACTTTTTGAAGGTTTTCACTGTCGGGTTACCTCAGGGCCTCTTCAAATGCAACATGGTGCCCAAAGACCATTCCAGCAAAATCTGCCCTCCAAAAACCATATGGACCTCCTTGCCTTCTGTGCCCAAACAACGGTATACGACCACATATGGGGTGTTTCTGCAAACTTCAGGTAATAAATATTGAGGTTTGTTTTGTTGTTAACCCTTGATATGTTCTAGGAAAAAATTTATTAAAATTGAAAATCTGCAAAAAAAGTGACATTTTGAAATTTCACTTTTTTTTTGCTTTAATTCCTGTGGAATACCTAAAGGGTTAACAACATTTCTAAAACCAGTTTTGAATAGTTTGAGGGGTGTCATTTATGGGTTGGTTCTATTATGTAAGCCCCGCAAAGTGACTTCAGAACTGAACTGGTCTTTAAAAAAGTTGACTTTGGAAATTTCAAAAATTGCTTCTAAAATTCTAAACCTTCTAGCATCCAAAAAAAATAAAAAATTACATTACTAAAATTATGCCAACATAAAGTAGACATATGGGGAATGTTTAATAAATATTTTATGAGGCATCACTATCTGTCTTAAAAGCAGAGAGATGAAAATTTAGAAAACAGTGAATTTTTTTTTACATTTTCGTGAACTTTTGGATTTTTTTAATAAATAAAGGTAAAACATATTGACTTAAATGTACCAATAACATGAAGTACAATGTTTCATGAGAAAACAATCTCTGAATGGCTTGGATAAGCGTTCCAAAGTTATTACCACATAAAGTGACACGTCAGATTTTCAAAATTAGGCCTGGTCAGGAAGGGGGTAAATGGCCCGGTCTGGAAGTGGTTAATAAAGACCAATTGAAAAAAAAAGATTTTTTAACCCCAAATGAGTAAAATGCAATCATAAAAAAAAAAAAATCCCTGAAGGTGTACATTGCCTTTAAGACTTCATATGGCAAAATTAGATGTGTTTCTCAAGGTGGATGTCTAAATCTATGCAGAATTTTAGCTAGTACCAATCCCTGTGGGGACATAATATTGATCATCTCATTGGGGAGGGTCCAACACACCGCATCCCCACCAATCAGCTGTTCCCTGCAGCCTTGGGTGTTCGAACTAGCTCTAAAATGGAACAGGAAGCACAGCTCCGTTCAGAGTTTAGTGGCCGTGCTGGGTTACTGCAGCTCAGCTACTATTCAATGAGCTGTGCTTTATTCATTTAAGAGATGAAGGCAAGAGGGTGCATAGAACAGCTGATTGGTGGAGGTGCGGGGTGTCGAACCCTTGCCAATCAGATATTAATGACCTACAAATCAGGAGCATAGAAAACCCCTTTAACCAGGTCAGCACTGAATATGGTGTCTGTAGGCACTGGAGACAGAATAAACACCCATGTACTGGCAGGAGCTTGCTCACTGCACTCCTGTCATCATAACATGGGTTTCCAGTATACTATTCGTGAAAACTAAAATTATAATACCGTACAATGGAACAAAATAATAAGATACCAAACAAATTCAAACAGTATATTGAAGTTAACGAGAGTTGAATGAAATCCATACTGCATATAGTAAGATCAAGATCTATCAACATGCTCATGTCTAGGAGTCCTTGGAGAAAACTACTGAAGGCAACAAGGATGGGACAAGAAAAACCACCGTCTCCAAAGAGGTGTCAAGCAGCTGCCTACTCTGCCCTGTTGTGTTGTATGTTAATGGTAGGGTGCCTTAAAAAGACCAGTCCTGTATGGAATTTGAATTACTCCCTGGTATGGAGACTTAATGGCAATGCTCCATGGGAAATGAATATGCAAAGAAGTATCTCCCAAGAAAGAGAACCATCTTGCCAGTGCCACCTCATAGAGGTGGATCCATTTGAGTCACGATCCGACTTTCCAACAACACCCTTGTGAAATGTCAAGGCTTGTTGGAAAGTCGGATCTCGACTCATAGGGGGTCACTTCCAAAAGATGGCGCTGGTGAGATGGTTCTCTTTCTTGTGAGACACATCTTTGCATACCTGAAGGGATTGTAAATGTTAGCAGTCAAACTATAGTGTAACCAACTGCTATCTGATGTACATGCCCAGTGCCCCTCAGTACCCAATATGCAAATTAACTCGTACCAGCTAAACCAAAGACACCCACCTGTGACTGGTTGGAGCTAATTTGCATACTTTTCCCATGGAGCATTTTCTGAAAAATAACGGGGTCATTATGATGCTGAAATATGCCTACATTAGGCGCACTTCAGATGCAGATGGCGGCGCAATGGTTAGTTGCGACTTCTCCCCGCTCCCACCAGGTTTAAAAAAGTAGGTGTGGCGTGGGTGGGGAAGGGCCGGCAGACCAGTCTCATCTAGCATTTTCTACGCCTGAAACAGGCAAAGAAATAGGTCTAAATATAAGACAGCACGGGAGCTGCTTACATTTAGAACTGGTTGGCACCTCTACATAACTCCGGCGGACCTACCACCAGGTATAGGGGTCATTAAGACTGGCGTCTAAAATGCCGGTCTTAATAAATGTGCCCCTAAGTCTCCATACACCACTACATCTCTTCAACAAGACAATATAATCTAATCCTAAGCTTGATTCCGATAGAAATGAAAGAAAAGAAATTGGTGGATTCGCATTGAAGGCTGGGCTCACGTCACGTTTTTTGCGATCGGTTTAAGGCTACATGCACACGACCGTTTGTGTTTTGCGGTCCGCAAAAAACGGATGACATCCGTATGCCATCCATATTTTTTTTGCGGATCCATTGTAACAATGCCTAAAACGGACAATAAAAGGACATGCTCTATTTTTTTGCAGGGCTACGGAACGGACATACTGATGCGGACAGCACACAGCATTTTTTGTGTACCCATTGAAATGATTGGGTCCGCATCCTATCCGCAAAAAAAATGGAACGGACACGGAAACAAACAACGTTCGTGTGCATGTAGCCTAACATATACGTTAACGGATGCCATAGACTGATGCCATACAGTGGCATTTTTCATCATAGAGGTCCATTGTAAAAAAAAACAAAAAAACTACACATTAACGTTTTAGGTCACCTACCTGATCTGCCCTCCTTTGCCCCTTGTACTGAACTGAGGTGTGCATTGTTAATGCCAGTGCACGTTCCTTCTCAGATCAGGTAATTGCCCCCCGTGGTTTCAAAAGTGCCAGGAGATAAATGGATGAGACACAAATCTGCTCTTTAAACAATCAATATCAGTATGTTCCCAGAAGGCTTGGGATTTGTGTTAAAGTGAAATTTTGGGCTACATCCTGAGGCTTCAAAATAAATCATTCTCTATATCAATGTAGTTCACACTGATGAAAAATACAGCAAGGCTGCATTAAAGCAACAGAGGGAGATGAATGACGGCAGCACGTGCTGCACATAACACAGGTGCGCTTTTAGCAATTCTCTAAAATACCTATCTTAGGAACGCAGGGGCGAAACTAAACATATCAAGTGATAGGGAAATCAAATTCTCTACTAATGACCAGAGTACGGGCTCTATGACAGCCAGGTTTTCTTGTTGCTCCTGCTATTGGATCTCTCTTGGTTGTCAAGGTATCAATACTGATAAGAGACATATTAGAAGACTGTGCCGCCAATCACTGGCCTCAGCAGTCACGTGCCGAGTATCAGTAATTGGCTGCAGCAGAGTCAGATGTACACAGACATATCATCACTGCAGCCAAGAAGCAGTGGGGAATAAAATAGGCAAGTATACATTCTTGGGGACAATTCTTTAAACACTTAAAGACCTCGCCGTACATGTACGGCGCAGATGTCCGTGACTTAAGGATCAGCGCCATACATGTACGGCGCTGTGATCCGCCTCCCGACTCCCAAAAGTTGAAGACCCATAGAGGGACAAAAAATAAATTAAAAAAATAAAGTTAAAAAAATAAATAAAAGTTTCAAGTAAAAAAAAAAGCATCCTTTTCCCAAAATAAAGTTAAAAAAAAAATGGTAGACATATTAGGTATTGCCGCGTCCGTATCGCCCGTCTCTATAAAAATATCACATGACCTACCCCCTCAAATGAATACCGTCAAAAATATAAAATAAAAACTGTGCTAAAAAAAAAAATTTGGTCACCTTACATCAGTAAAAGTGCAACACCAAGCGATCAAAAAGGCGTATGCCCCCCAAAATAGTACCAATCTAACAGTTACCTCATCCCGCAAAAAATTATACCCTACTTAAGACAATCGCCCAAAAAATAAAAAAAAACTATGGCTCTCAGAATATGGAGACACTAAAACAGTGGTGGCGAACCTATTGCACGGGTGCCAGAGGCGGCACTCAGAACCCTCTCTGTGGGCACCCGCACCCTGGAAAAAGTCTATGGTGTACCAATATGCCTTAGACTTTTAATGACATTCATCAGCACAGGGAGCACTGTGCACAGGCAGCACATTGAATGTAGATAGGCTATTATAGCTAAATGTTAAAGTATGTGTAAGATATACTATATTGGTATTCAGGTTAAATTGCCTTTTGGCACTTTTCAATAAACAAGTGGGTTTTGGGTGGCAGTTTGGGCACTCGGTCTGTAAACGGTTCGCCATCACTGCACTAAAACACAATTTTTTTGGGCTTCAAAAATGCTGTTATTGTGTAAAGCTTAAGTAAATAAAAAAAAGTATACATATTAGGTATTGTCACGTCCGTAACGACCGGCTCTATAAAAATATCACATGACCTAACCCCTCAAGTAAACACCGTAAAAATAATAAAATAAAAATGGTGTCAAAAGCCATTTTTTGTCACCTTACATCACAAAAAGTGTATTAGCAAGCGATGAAAAAGTCATATGCACCCCAAAATAGTGCCAATCAAACCGTCGGCATAGGCAATATTTTGTGAATTTTTGGCCGAATATTCACCATAAATTCACAAATTCGAGAATTCATGATCGTCATTCATTATTTACTTGATTGCGAAAATCAGCAATGTAATATATTTGCGATAAAAATTTGCGATTAGAATATTTGCGATCAACACTAAAGGGTAGGCAATTTTCCTATTGGTTGCTACGGATGTTGCTAAGTGCCAATATTCACAATAAATTTGCAGAAAATTTGCAATAAATTAGTAATTAGCATATTCGTGAATACAAATATATAGCACTATATTCTAAATATTCGCGATTCGCAAATTCTCAAAGTGGCGATTAAAATTTGCGATTCGAATATTCACGCTCAACACTAAAAATGATACCCTACCTAAGACAATCGCCCAAAACATAAAAAAACTGTGGCTCTCAGAAAATGGAGACACTAAAACATTTTTTTTTTTGGTTTAAAACTTAAGTAAATAAAAAAAAAGTATACATATTAGGTATCACTGCGTCTGTAAGAACTGCTGTATAAAAATTAGGGATCGACCGATTATCGGTTTGGCCGATATTATCGGCCGATATTGAGGATTTTGAACGTTATCGGTATCGGCATCAATTTTGCCGATATACCGATAACGTATGGGGAACACAGAACGCGCTGCTGACAGCGCTCTCTGTGTTCCCTCCGCAGCACAGGGGAGAAGGAAGCAGTGTCTCCTCCCCCTGTGCTGCTGCCACTGCCGCCAATGAGGGGATAGAACATAAGAGGAGGGGAGGGGCTGTGGCCGCTGCGCCACCAATGAAGATAAGCCTTTCATTCATTCATATATACAGGAGGCGGGAGCTGGCTGCAGAATCACATAGCCGGCTCCCGACCTCTATGAGCAATAGCTGCGGTCCGCGGTAGTTAACTCCTCAGGTGCCGCGGATCGCAGCTACCGCTGATAGAGGTCGGGAGCCGGCTATGTGATTCTGCAGCCAGCTCCCGCCTCCTGTATATGAATGATCGATAGACTTATCTTCATTGGTGGCGCAGTGCGCCCCCCCAAGCCCCCCAGTATTAATCATTGGTGGCGCAGTGCGCCCCCCACCCCCATCCCGGCCAATAGTAAAAACATTGGTGGCGCAGTGCGCCCCCCCCCCCCACCCAGTATTAATCATTGGTGGCAGTGGCCACAGGATCCCCTCTCCCCTGCTCCTCCGATCGGAGCCCCAGCTGTGTAAGCCTGGGGCTCCGATCGGTTACCATGGCAGCCAGGACGCTATTGAAGCCCTGGCTGCCATGTTCAGCTCCATGCTGCTGTGAGCAGCAGGGACAGTGTGAGATCCTATTCACCCTGATAGAGATCTATCAGGGTGAATAGGACAAAGGTTCTAGTCCCTAAGGGGGTTAAAAGTTAGTAAAAAAAAACCACAAAAATATTAAGTATAAATGAAAAAGATTTATAAAAAAAAAATACACATTAACAATAAACAAAAAAAATACACATTAACAATAAACATATTAATTTTCAGCAGATTTGTGTAGGAATTTATTTTTTTTCTCAAAAATGAAAATTCCCAGAATATCGGTATAAATTATCGGCTATCGGCCTGAAAGTTCACAAATTATCGGTATCGGCCCTAAAAAAATCAATATCAGTCGATCCCTAATAAAAATATTACATGACCTAACCCCTCTGGTGAACACCTTAAAAAAATAAAAACGGTGTTAAAAAAGCAATTTTTTTGTCACCTTATATCACAAAAAGTGCAATAGCAAGCGATCAAAAAGTCATATGCACCCCAAAAATAGTGCCAATCAAACCGTCATCTCATCCCGCAAAAATGATACCCTACCTAAGACAATCACCCAAAAAATAAAAAAAACTATGGCTCTCAGACTATGGAGATACTAAAATGATTTTTGTTTTGTTTCAAAAATGATATTATTGTGAAAAACGTAAATATAAAAAGTAGACATATTAGGTATCACCGTGTTCATAAGGACCTGCTGTATAAAAATATCACATGACTAAACTCTCCGAAGAACACCGTAAAAATAAATAAATAAATAGTGTGTCAAAAAAGCCATTTTTTGTCATCTTACATCACAAAAAGTGTAATACCAAGCGATCAAAAAGTCATATGCACCCCACAATAGTACCAATCAAACCGTCATCTCATACAAAAAAAATTAGCCCCTACATAAGACAGTCGCCCAAAAAATAAAAAAAACTCTGGCTTTCAGAATGTGGACACTAAAAAATATTTTTTTTCAAAAATGCTTTATTATGTAAAAGCAAAACCTATATTTGGTATTGTCACGTGCGTAACAAGCTGCTCTATAAAAAAACCATATGATCTAACCTGTCAAATGAACGTTGTAAATAAAAACGGTGCCAAAACATATTTTTTGCTACCTTGTCTCACAAAAAGTGTAGTATAGAGAAGTCAAAAATCATATGTACCCTAAAACAGAACCAACAAAACTGCCACCTTATCCGGTAGTTTCCAAAATAGGGTAACTTTTTTGGAGTTTCTACTCTAGGGGTGCATCAGGGGGGCTTCAAATGGGACATGGTGTCAAAAAACCAGTCCAGCAAAATCTGCCTTCCAAAAACCATATGGCGTTCCTTTCCTTCTGCGCCCTGCTGTGTGCCCGTACAGCAGATTACGACCACATATGGGTTTTTTCTGTAAACGACAGAATCGGTGCAGTAAATATTGAGTTTTGTTTGGCTGTTAACCCTTGCTTTGTTAGCGGAAAAAAATGGATTAAAATGAAAAATCGGCCAAAAAAGTGAAATTCTAAAATTTCATCTCCATTTTCCATAAATTCTTGTGGAACACCTAAAGGGTTAACAAAGTTTGTAAAATCAGTTTTGAACATCTTGAGGGGTGTAGTTTCTAAAATGGGGTCACTTTTTTTGGAGTTTCTACTCTAGGGGTGGATCAGGGGGGCTTCAAATGGGACATGGTGTAAAAAAAAATAGTCCAGCAAAATCTGCCTTCCAAAAACCACAGGGCGTTCCTTTCCTTCTGCACCCTGCCGTGTGCCCGTACAGCAGTTTACGACCACATATGGGGTGTTTCTGTAAACTACAGAATCAGTGCAATAAATATTGAGTTTTGTTTGGCTGTTAACCCTTGCTTTGTTAGCGTATAAAATGGATTAAAATGAAAAATCTGCTAAAAAAGTGAAATTCTGAAAATTACATCTCCATTTTTCATTAATTCTTGTGCAACACAATTTGGAAATTTGGTGTACGTGTTCACTATGCTGGATTATTGTGATAATTTTATAGTACTGGTAGATAAGAATGTGGAGATACCAATTTTGTATAGTGTATTGCTTGCTTTTGTTTTAATAAAAGCAATTTTAGCTTGAAAAGGTTCCTTATTATTTGTACTAGAAGTTATGAATGAATTGCTATTAGCCTTCAGTAAGGGTACAGAGGGGAGGTAACCAGTTGGGGGGGGTGTACCTGCACAGTCACACTCTATCCAATCAGTGCTGATATTTTCAGACTGTGCAGGTACACACCGTCAACGGTTACCTCCCATAACTAATAATAAAGGAATAAAGTAAAATAATAAAGGAATGGCACAACATAGAGTCATAAGAACAGATGCTCCAGAATTGTTGTGGGGGATTCAGTCAGCACAACCCTGTATGTAGGTGCACATCGCTATGGCGAAATACATATACAAACTCAAAAACACAAATGCAATAGCACTCTGCAACCAGCACTCTGCCCTGCCTCTATGCTGAATGCTGAATAAGGCATTGGTGTACATTTTGGCTCCAGAATTGTTATTACATGGAGAATGCATGAAGCTATTAAAACAGACATGTCAGGAGTGGTGAAAGGTCCTCTTTAAGCACATGTCAAGGCATATTTATAACTTTCATTATTTTCAAAAGGTCAAGAAGACCAATAAGGACTTTTTATTACATGTGCTCTTTGCTATATATTAAAACATAACTTTTATTGTTGCTTGTAAACATAAACATTGTTTGATGGCTTTTAAGTGCTGGTCGGGGTTTTGACAACACCTAGCTGTCCTTAAAGGGAGTCTGTCACCTCCATATGGCCATATACAGTGCTTACATGGCTCTGTAGCACACCTATACAGGATTGGAACGGTACCTTTGTTCTTTTCTTTAGACTTGCACCAGCAGGAAAAACGAAGTTAAATTCATATGCAAATGAGCACTCGCAAGTGCCCAGGGGCGGCGTTCAGTGTGTAGGTGCCCAGGTTGCTCTGCCTTCTTTTTACTTTACTCCTCCCCAGTCTCTGCCTTTGCCCTATCGATGAGGCAAGAGACTTGGAGGGCGGGCAAAGGAAGAGACTGGGGAGGAGTAAAGTGAAAAGAAGGCAGAGCAGCCTGGGCACCTACACACTGCGCCGCCCCTGGGCACTTGCGAGTGCTCATTTGCATATGAAGTGCTGAGACCCGTGTTTAGGGGAAACAGGCCCCCTAAAAGCCTGCTATGGACTGCTGGAGATAGAACTGCCAACAAGGTGATTTTTGTTATGTGGACTTTCCATTGTATGTGAACTAACACCAAGACTGCAAAGTGACGTTTTGTTTTTGCCTTACGTGTGAATAAACACGGAAGTTTAATTTAAGAACTGGTAATTTGCCTCTGTACTGCGTCCGCATACCCTGTCTACCAGAGCGAATCCCCACAATTGGTGGAGGATGCGTGCACGTGCAGAGAGACTGGCGTAAACTCCGAAATATTTTTGTTTTCGGGTATGGCTGGATGTCCTGGATTAAACCAGCTAAATTCAAACCTGTGTCACGTGACAAATTGGAGGCTGTAATAAAAGCTCTTGTGGAGGCTAACCAACACCAGCAAGAAACAAACCAGCTGCTGTTAGAACACATGATGGCTTTACAGACGGCAGAAGCGTCCAAGAGTGTCCGTGCAGCGATCCCCAAGATGACACCCTCAGATGACATTGAAACTTACCTGGCGATGTACGAGAAGGTGGCCACAAGGGAGAATCTACCCCGAGATCAGTGGACTGAGGTCGTCGCTCCGTTCCTGGCATCCGATTCCCAGCAGGTGTATTTCGACTTGCCGGACGATCAAGCGGCCGACTACCAGAAAGTCAAGAGTGAGATTCTGGCAAGACTGGGGGTGAATGTGTTGGTCCGGGCCCAGCGGGTACATCAGTGGGGGTTCAACCCGGCTAAGCCCATGAGACCTCAGTATTATAACTTACTTCACTTCTTGCATAAGTGGCTACAGCCTGACGTGCTGAGCCCCACAGCTATGCTGGATCATCTGTTAGCTGATATGTTCTGGAGGGCTTTGCCACCCCCTCTCCAGCACTGGATCGGCCAGGTGTCTCCTGGCAATGCCCTTGAGATGGTGGACCTGGTGGAACGTTATGAGGCTACCAGGAATCTAAAGGGGGGTTCTTTCGGGAGGGGGCCAGTCAAAACCCGGAAATCTCCACCCCAGGCCTGGAGGTTTGAGCTGATAAAACCGGGCCAGGATGTACCCACTGTGGACCTGGCTCCGATAGTCTGCTGGCGGTCTCAGGAGCCTGGCAATGTAAGAGCTGACTGTCTCCATCGGGTTGAGGCCATGGACACTAACTATGGCTACCATCAGTCGCTATATGCCAGGAAGCTGTGTGCAACAAGTACCCCAGAAACTCCAAATCACTTGTGCCAGGTGGAAGTGGGAGACACTCCAGCGGAGGCCGTGCTAAACTCAGGGAGTCTGGTGTCACTAGTAAGGGCTCCCCTGGTACGTTCCGCTGAGTATACTGGCTGGAGTATACTGTGCATTCATGGGGACTTAAAAGACTATCCCACCGTCCTGGTGTCTCTAACCACGGGGGTCGGCAGGTTGACTCACGAAGTGGCAGTTGCCACAAACTTACACTACGAACTTACACTCACCTAAAGAATTATTAGGAACACCTGTTCTATTTCTCATTAATGCGATTATCTAGTCAACCAATCACATGGCAGTTGCTTCAATGCATCATGGGGTGTGGTCCTGGTCAAGACAATCTCCTGAACTCCAAACTGAATGTCAGAATGGGAAAGAAAGGTGATTTAAGCAATTTTGAGCGTGGCATGGTTGTTGGTGCCAGACGGGCCGGTCTGAGTATTTCACAATCTGCTCAGTTACTGGGATTTTCACGCACAACCATTTCTAGGGTTTACAAAGAATGGTGTGAAAAGGGAAAAACATCCAGTATGCGGCAGTCCTGTGGGCGAAAATGCCTTGTGGATGCTAGAGGTCAGAGGAGAACGGGCCGACTGATTCAAGCTGATAGAAGAGCAATGTTGACTGAAATAACCACTCGTTACAACCGAGGTATGCAGCAAAGCATTTGTGAAGCCACAACACGCACAACCTTGAGGCGGATGGGCTACAACAGCAGAAGACCCCACCGGGTACCACTCATCTCCACTACAAATAGGAAAAAGAGGCTACAATTTGCACAAGCTCACCAAACAATTGAAATGGTAGAGTCCGAATTTGGCGTAAACAGAATGAGAACATGTATCCATCCTCTGATGGCTACTTCCAGCAGGATAATGCACCATGTCACAAAGCTCGAATCATTCAAATTGGTTTATTGAACATGACAATGAGTTCACTGTACTAAAATGGCCCCCACAGTCACCAGATCTCAACCCAATAGAGCATCTTTGGGATGTGGTGGAACGGGAGCTTCGTGCCCTGGATGTGCATCCCTCAAATCTCCATCAACTGCAAGATGCTATCCTATCAATATGGGCCAACATTTCTAAAGAATGCTATCAGCACCTTGTTGAATCAATGCCACGTAGAATTAAGGCAGTTCTGAAGGCAAAAGGGGGTCCAACACCGTATTAGTATGGTGTTTATAATAATTCTTTAGGTGAGTGTATAATCGGGAGAGACTTCCCGGGTTTCCCGGCGCTGTGGCCTGCTACGAAAGGGACTGAAACCCATGAGACAGGGGTAACCCTAGCAGAGTGTCCTTGCTCCGGGGGAGACCAGAACCCTGGAAACCTGAGGCCGAAGGGCCAGTGGTACGGGTGACAGCCACTTCGGTGGAAGAGGGGGAGACAACCCCACTGAGTGTAATGGTGGGAGACGTGGAGGACGTGCCGCCAGGGCCTGAGCTGGCAGACCTCAATGTCTCCGGGGATAATTTTGGTACTGCACAACACCGGGACCCAACCCTATCCCGAGCCTGGTAAAATGTATTAATAGTAGATGGTGAACCACAACAAGCTAGGGCAGAGTCGGTCTTCCCCGTTTTGTGGTTCATCAGGATATGTTGTATCGGGTAAACCAGCTGCAGGGTGTACCCATTGAACAGTTGGTGGTGCCCCAGGCTTATCGCAAACTCGTGTTAGAGTTAGCCCACCAACATGTTCTCGGGGGTCATCTGGGAAGGCAGAAAACACAGGACCGGATACTACAACCGTTTTACTGGCTCAGTGTGTTTAGGGAGGTGGACGAATTCTGTAAGTCTTGCCCGACCTGCCAGGCAACTAGCCCCCAGCACCTTTTCGCAGTCCCTTGGTACCTCTCCCGATCATCGATGTACTGTTTAAGTGAATCGCTATGGTCCTCATAGGTCCAGTACTGAAGTCCGCTAGAGGACACCAACACATCTTGGTCGTCCTAAACCCGGAGGCGGTGCCACTGCGACATACATTGGCTAAACTTATAGCTAAGGAGCTAATGGAGATGTTCTCCCGAGTGGGGATACCTAAAGAGGTTCTGACTGACCAGGGGACCCCTTTTATGTCCAAGGTCATGATGGAACTCTGTAAGTTTCTGCATATCAAACAGTTACAGACGTCCGTGTACCATCCGCAAACGGACGGTCTGGTAGAGAGGTTTAACAAAACATTAAAAAACATGTTAAAAAGGGTGGTGTCTAAAGATGGGAAGGATTGGGACCTTCTTCTGCCCTATCTCATGTTCGCTGTGCGAGAGGTACCCAAGGCCTCTACTGGGTTCTCGCCCTTCGAACTGCTATATGGCAGACACCCTCGTGGTTTGTTGGACGTAGCCAAAGAGGCGTGGGAACAGCAACCTACTCCGCACAAAAGTGTCCTTGAGTACGTTACCCAGATGCAAGAAAGGATAGAGACAGTGTTACCTCGATTTAGGGAGCATATGGAGGCAGCTCAGCAAGCACAAAGTCGGATCTATAATCGGCAGGCCCGGGTCCAGATCTTTAACCTGGGTGATCGGGTTTTGGTTCTGGTACAGACTGTGGACAGTAAGTTCCTTGCTAGGTGGCAGGGGCCCTACGAGGTACTCGAGAAAGTTGGAGAAGTACACCAGCCAGGGCGGCAAAAGCCGGAGCTGGTTTACCATGTTAATTTACTAAAACCTTGGAAAGGTTCCCTTGTCTAATGCAAGGGAAGCGGTTGCCACAGTAAAAATTGCTGACAGCCTCTCCTCTAAACATGCTCAGGAGGCCAGGGAGTTCGTTAGTCGGAACACGGATGTGTTCTCGGACCTCCCTGGACGCACTTCTGCAATCCAGCATGACATTGTGACATAGTCACTGAGCCTCAGGCAAAAGTCCGGTTAATGCCATACCGGGTACCTGAAGCTCGGCGACAAGCCATCTCAGAGGAAGTGCAGCTAATGCCACGGCTAGACGTCATCGAGCAGTCTAAAAGTGAGTGGCTCAGTCCTATAGTCTTAATACCCAAGACGGACGGGACGTTACGGTTTTGTAACGATTTTCGTAAGCTGAATGAGATATCTAAATTCGATGCATATCCCATGCCCCGGGTGGATGAGCTAATCGAGAGGTTAGGACAAGCACAGTATTTTTCTGTTTTGGACCTCCCGAAAGGGTACTGGCAGGTGCCCTTAACAGAGGCTGCCAAAGAGAAAACTGCCTTCATCACGCCTGAGGGACTGTATCAGTATAAGGTGTTACACTTTGGTCTGCATGGCGCCCCCTCCACTTTTCAACATCTAATGGACATTGTGCTTCGTCCACATCCGCGGTACGCCTCGGCTTACCTGGATGATATTGTCATTCACAGTACCGACTGGGAAAGTCACCTGCCCAAAGTACAGGCCGTAGTGGACTCCCTTCGCAAGGCTGGACTAACAGCTAACCCAAAGAAATGTGCGATAGGGTTAGAGGAGACAAAATACCTAGGGTATGTCATTGGGCGCTGAGTCATCAAACCCCAAGTAAACAAAATAGAGGCAATATGGAATTGGCCCTGACCTGTCACCTCTAGGCAGGTAAAGTCGTTCCTGGGGATGGTGGGCTATTACATGAGGTTTTTCCCCCACTTTGCAACGATAGCCGCGCCATTGACAGGGCTCTTGAAGGGACATAAGTCCGTGATGGTTCACTGGGATGATCGGGCAGAAGAAACGTTCTCTGCTTTGAAGTCAGCCCTGTGTGGGCCACGGTTTTGGTGATGCCCGACTTCAAGCGGGAATTTACAGTACAGACGGATGCCTCCGAAGTAGGCCTCAGTGCTGTACTGTCCCAGAAGGTTGACGGGGAGGAGCATCCCGTTGTCTTTCTAAGCTGTAAGCTCACCCCAGCCGAGACCAGGAACAGTATAGTGGAGAGAGAGTGCCTGGCTATCAAGTGGGTACTAGAGTCTCTCCACTATTATTTGTTGGGGAGAAAATTCTGCTTGGTGACCAACCACTCCCCTCTCAAGTGGTTGAGCCAGGCCAAAGACAGAAATGCCCAGGTCACCCGAGGGTTCCTTTCTCTACAGAACTTTACATTTACAGTGGAACACAGGGCAGGCTGGTTGCAGGGAAACGCGGATGCCCTGTCCCGAGTACATTGTCTGGCGAGTGTTGTTTTCTTGCAACTGGATGTGTGAATAAACACAGAAGTTTGATTATAGAATTGGTAATTTGCCTCTGTACTCGTCCACATACCCTGTCTACCAGAGCGAATCCCGACAACATCTACTGACTAAATAAAAATATCAAAAATTATCAGCTGTGTCACTTGGTTACTTTTTGTCAAATGGGTTTGTAGCACTGTTATCTTCACAGTGTAGTGTAGCAATTGCAGGGATATAGTGAACTGTGTCCGTGCTTTGCTATAGCCTCACTCTTCCTCTGTCCCTGCGCTAGATGGAACATATACTTCCTAGTATTTTCTAATAACCAGTCCACCTGCTGCCTAAAACTACTTTAAACACTGCCCCTCCGACATGTTTCGCCAGATGACTCTGCCCGAATCCCCTGAAGACGCCAGGTCATCTGGCGAAACATGTCGGGGGGCAGTGTTTAAAGTAGTTTTAGGCAGCAGGTGGACTGGTTATTAGAAAATACTAGGAAGTATATGTTCCACCTAGCGCAGGGACAGAGGAAGAGTGAAGCTATAGCAAAGCACGGACACAGTTCACTATATCCCTGCAATTGCTACACTACACTGTGAAGATAACAGTGCTACAAACACATTTGACAAAAAGTAACCAAGTGACACAGCTGATAATTTTTGATATTTTTATTTAGTCAGTAGATGTTTATGTTTACAAGCAACAATAAAATTTATGTTTTAGTATGTAGCAAAGAGCAAGAACTGAATGTCCCTCCAAAATTGATGGAAAGATGAGAAGAAAACTGGTCTGGGAGGCTACCAAGGGGCCTACAGCAACATTAAAGGAGCTGAAGGAATATCTGGCAAGTACTGGCTGTGTGGTACATGTGACAACAATCTTCCGTATTCTTCATATGTCTGGGCTACGGGGTAGAGTGGCAAGACGAAAGCCTTTTCTTACGAAGAAAAACATCCAAGCCAGGCTACATTTTGCAAAAACACATCTGAAGTCTCCCAAAAGCATGTGGGAAAAGGTGTTATGGTCTGATGAAACCAAGGTTAAACTTTTTGCCCATAATTCCAAAAGATATGTTTGGCACAAAAACAACACTGCACATCACCAAAAGAACGCCATACCCACAGTGAAGCATGGTGGTCGCAGCATCATGCCAAGGGGCTGGAACTGGGGCCTTAGTTAAGCTAGAGGGAATTATGAACAGTTCCAAATACCAGTCAATATTGTCACAAAACCTTCAGGCTTCTGCTAGAAAGCTGCACATGAAGAGGAACTTTATCTTTCAGCATGACAACGACAGTGTTCCCTCTAAGCTACGCGGGTGGGCGGCCGCGCAGCAATTATTGTGGCCCCGCTCACAATTTTATAATGCCCGCTCACTCAGCCTACAGCGCGCCGCTAAGTTCGCTAACGCTGCTGGCAAAATGCCATCACTTGTCGCCAGACTAATCTGCGTGACGGCGCAGACGTCCTTCTCGTAGTCTTGTGCGGCTCAGCACAGCGGGGCGCCGCCTACCAGCTACCACATATTGCCGCGCTACTTCTGCCTCCTCCTTCTTTTTGCAGGAAGAGGAGGACTGAGCAGCAGCAGGCAGTAAGGTGCGGTAGTGGCGGCGGCGGCGCCGCCGCCATCTTAGAGCCAGGCCAGAGGCACACGCTATAGTGAGACTGAGTTTCTCTTATGGGCGACCTACAATAAGTAAAATCCTAGAAACCGTCATTGATTGCTGAACTGGTCTCTCCTGGTATTTCTAGAGTGTTAACTCGTGACAAGAAGTGGAGAACAGCGGGGGACAATAGTGGCACTAGTAGACTACTAGTGCCACTATTGTCCCCCGCTGTTCTCCACTTCTTGTTACGAGTTCACACTCTAGAAATACCAGGAGAGACCAGTTCAGCAATCAATGACGGTAGAATGTCAGTAGTAGGGGAGAACACTAAACAATCTTAGTTATTTTTAATCCTATAGGCTAGAGTGAGTGAAGTGAATGAGTCTCTCTGGCCTAGCCTGATAGTGATAAGTCCTTCATGTGGGCAGCAGGAGCTGTGTCTGTGTTACCTAAGAAAGCAATGAAAACAGCATGTACTGTATGGGAGGTTTTATCACAGCAGACTAGCCAATGCAAAACAAGGGAATGCTGGTTGGCGCCGCCATCTTAGAGAGGCCAGAATGAGTCTCTCTGGAACAGCATTGCATTCCCTTCAGGTTTTGCATTGGCAATGTTGCTTGTCTCAGCCAAGGAAAATGGGGGAAAAAGTAACATATATAACTATATACAACAGGAGATGCCTGGGTTATACCAGCATGTTCCATATAACTGTATACAAGAAGATGTATTACTTATACCAGCTGTACATATATAATTATATACAGAAGATACCCAGGTTATACCAACATGGTCCATATCACTATATACAAGAAGATGTATAAGTTAGACGTCCTAGCCAGTGTCAGGTTAGCACTTAGCAAGGTCTTTCTTCACTTCGCAGGAGACATTTTGTGTGCGGTTCTGTCACACTGTCCGTCCACTCCAGTAACTGTTTTATCTTGTCTTACTTAGTAGGCTACATTTATTGTTTTGCCAAAATATCGGCGATGATCTCTTGTTTGATTGTCCTATCGCCCACCTTTGACTAAGCATTGCCCATCTCTTAGCCGACCCCGCTCAGCAACTGCCAAAGCTTAGAGGGAACACTGGACAACGACCCAAAGCATACATCCAAATCAACCAAGGAATGGCTTCACCAGAAGAACATGAAAGTTTTGGAATGGCCCAGCCAGAGCCCAGACCTGAATCCGATTGAAAATCTGTGGGGTGATCTGAAGAGGGTTGTGCATAGGAGATGCCCTCGCAATCTGACAGATTTGGAGTGTTTTTGCAAAGAAGAGTGGGCAAATCTTGCCAAGTCAAAATGTGCCATGCTGATAGACTCATACCAAAAAGACTGAGTGCTGTAATAAAATCTAAAGGTGCTTCAACAAAGTATTAGTTTAAGGGTGTGCACACTTATGTAACCATATTATTTTATTTTTATATTTTTTCTTCCCTCTACCTAAAATATTTCAGTTTGTTTTTCAATTGAGTTGTATAGTTTATAGGTCACATTAAAGGTGGAAAAAGTTCTGAAATGATTTATCTTTGTCTCATTTTTTTACATCACAGAAACCTGACATTTTAACAGGGGTGTGTAGACTTTTTATATCCACTGTATATATATTATTATAGTTCCATCCTTCTCCCTTCACTACAATGTTAAAAAAAAGTATACGTTGCATATACATTTTTCTGCAGGACAGAATAGCGTGGTATGCTGTGCTATTCTGTCCTTAAAAAATATAGAAACGTAAACAAGGATAAACCTAGTCAAAACTTAGACACCAATGGACTGCATTTGCCCAATTATAATCTATGGGTACATCAAGCGATCTGTTTCAATACATTTTTACTGCATTCAAACACGTATGCTTGATGTTAAGCAAAAACACGATGTGAACAGTCCCTAAAATGCATAGTCATTGGAGGGGTTAATAGATCTTCAGGGGTAAAAAAATACAAGCATGAAATATTATAAAATAATAAAAAAGATTACCTATTTACCGCTCCAAACCCTACCGATCCACTGCAGAAGCTATTCCGCCCTTCCGCCCATTATTTCTAATTTGAACAAGCAGCTGGCACGTGGCGACTGCAGTCAATCAGTGAACTCAGCAGTCCTATGTTGTATCACTGGCATAATGGCTCCCACCACTGAGCGGTGAGGCCAGTAGTATAGCAGTTGACTGTGGAGACCACTTGTGCAGCGGTCAAGTGCTGGCTGCTTGCAAGCAAATACCTGGAAGATCTTCCGAGCTTCTGCGCAGGATCGGCAGGGGATTGGAGAGGTCAGTATTGTTTTGGGTTCTTTTTTATATCATTTGCTGCTGTTCTAATTTAATCCTAACCAGATTTTTACTGAAATGGATACCACGTTTTTAAAGGGTGATCTAACAAAGAGGAGGATTTTTATCATTTATTTTGCTCAGCATTTATTTTTGTAATTTTCTTGTGTTTTACTATCTTAGGGCAAGATCCATATTGAAGTGCTCTGCACAGGTCTCACTTTACAACAGCTAATTGTATGGGATGTCAAGGTGTCTGACTTTGTGCCTCTCTACTACAATGGGAAAGAGATTCTCCTTCCCCCAGGACATTGTCAGAGATAAGCAGCAATAGTCTATTGTACGGAGACATAATGTAAAGCAAACAAAAGAGTAGCTTACTAATGACTTCACCAAACCCATGAAGCAAGAGTATCAATGCGAGTGGAGAAGCAAGCAGCTGCTGTATGTAACATATAAGGATGACCATAAATTATGATGGAATTGGGCAAAATGATAATTGGAATCTAAACTTTACCTGTAATTATTGGTTTTATCACTGCAAATATATTTGACCTGCCGAAAATATTTTTGCAAGTTTTGGTAATTTGTTTGTAATTTATCAACAGCCGCCTGACAAATAAGGGTAAATCTTTACATCTATGGTCACTGATGTCTTTTAGGATCACATTTATGAACAAAGGGGGAGATTTACAATTGTTGCTCTGTACAAATTTTAGTCTGGTGCACTTTGATGCTGAGAAGAGCAGCAGATTGTCGGGAAGGAAGAGTTCCTTCCCAACAACTGACTGCTTGTTAAGTGGAGGTGAAGCTCTACATTTACATGCAGCAATCACCTCCACAGTATGAGGACGAGCGATGGCTGCTGCAAAAGCAAAAGCGTTGTTCCTGGGCAGCAGAGTGCTGTTAGATAGCATGATCTGCTGCCCGGGGATGATGATTGAGGTGTCCGCACCTCAGACGATGTCACCGGATGAACAAGCATTTTTCTCAGGTGATATGCGGCAACTTTACAAGGGCCGATTATCGGGAACGAGCGTTAGTTAGAACATTCGTTTTCAGATAATCAACCTGAACATCAGGCCATGTAAATGGGGCTTTAGTTGCACCATCATTTTGGTGCAAATCCATGAAGACATATTAATTACTGATTTGCGGCAAAAAGTACAGATGTTTGCGCCTTGCTAGACACTAGACTAGACTTTTCAAAAAAGTGTCCAGTAAACAGATGTGACTTTGTTGCCCAGATGCACCAGATTTATTATAGTCATGCGCCAAGATGTAGCAAATTTATCATACAGCATCCACCACTATGAAAAATACGGTGCATCTACTGAACGTCAAGTCTAAGATTATGCGGTCTAATTTTAACTCATGTGTTTTACCACCCCAGCTGTAAGTATAAGGGAGCTTTCACACGTGGCAGATTTTGTTCTGTGACTGAAAATCAGGTCCATTCATTGCTCCAATTCTGCTAGATTTATTTTAAGTTGGTAGCCCAATGGGCATGACCTTTCTCAGGTGCGAGTCCTTCCTAGTGCAGCTCTCTCCCTGTAACTGCCACATCTTCTAGCAGTAGACACAGAATTTGGCAGTTGAAGATTTAAACTGAGCATGTGCGTCCACCTTAGTGAGCTAGACAGAGAAACAGCAAGTGGCTTTGTACATACAGATTTTATTGAATAGCTCACTGGCTATACACAACTTCTTAATTACAATGGGCGGTCATTTATCCCTGAATGGACGTTCTGCAATGTCTATTCAGAGATGGCAGTTGCACATTAATCGTGAAGCTGCCGAGCGGGGGCACCCAAGAGAGAAGGAAGGGACTGTGCCTGGGTGTCCCTGCCTTCTAGATCGCTGTATACACAGCGCTCAACTAGCGCTGTGTATACAGATCAGGAAGTGCTATGCCGCTTCCTGTCCAGGCCCAATGGTGATGTGACCGCCGGGGCAGTGCAGGAGCTGTCGGGTCTTCCATAGACTTCGATCAGCCCTACAATGAGGCTGTACAGCCTCTCTGGGGGGGTGTATTTCCCCTGTAACTGGGGCTACTATGTCAGCCCCAGTAACAGGAGAAATCAATAGTGAAAAAAAGATTAAATAAAAAAAGTTAACTGTCCCCAGAGGTCTTGTATGAAATAATAAAAAAAAATAATAAGTTTCAAATCCGTTATTTAAAAATAGAAGAAAAAAAAAAATAGACATATTTGGTATCACCGCGTCTGCTACGACCGGCTCTATAATAATATTCTATGATCTGCCCCATCAGGTGAATGCCATAAAAAAATAAACAAACATTGTGCCAAAACAGAATTCTTAGTGAGCTCACCTCCCAAAAAACATGATGTTAATCAATCATAAAGTCATGTGTACCACAAAATGGAAGCAATAAAAACATCACCTCATTCCGCAAAAAATTTGCCCCCCCACACCAGACCATAGCCAGAAAAATAAAAAAATATGAAAATTGCAACACAAAAATATGATATTTTTTTCAAAAAATGCTCTTATTGTGTAAAATGTAAAAAAAGAAATAAAAAATAGACATATTTTGAATGCCGGATCCGGCACTAATACATTCCTATGGAAAAAAATTCAGGCAAGTCTTCAGTTTTTTTGGCTGGAGATAAAACCGTAGCATGCTGCGGTTTTATCTTTGTCCTGATCAGTCAAAAAGACCGAACTGAAGACATCCTGATGCATCTTGAACGGATTGCTCTCCATTCAGAATGCTTCGGGATATGCCTGATCAGTTCTTTTCCGGTATAGAGCCCCTAGGACGGAACTCTATGCCGGAAAAGAAAAATGCAAGTGTGAAAGTACCATAAAGTGACACATGTCAGATTTTCAAAATTAGGCCTGGTCAGGAAGGGAGTAAACGGCCTAGTCTGGAAGTGGCAACCGGCTGAGATGTGTATCCGGGTTTGCTTTCCTTTGCTTTTTATTAGTTCTTGTCAATAAATTTTACCATTGGTACAAAACTTTTAGTGGCTCAGCTATACATTAAAGGGGTTGTCCGGGTTCAGAGCTGAACCTGGACATACCCATATTGTCACCCAGGCAGCCCCGCTAATATGAGCACTGCACTGAATCACGCAGGGAAAAGGCATTTTATGGAGATCCAGTCATGTACCCGGCTCTCCATAGAGACTGCCAGGCGGAGGCTTCCAGCCAGCAGTGAGCCCGGTGACATCACTGGCACTGATGGGCGGGCTTTATCACTGCCCTGGCCTGTAAAACAGCTAGAGCAGCGCTGTAGCCGGCCCATGAGAGCCGGTGACATCACCTAATACAATGCTGGACAGAGGCCTCCGCCTAGCAGTGTACCAGGGTAAACAAACAAGCCCTTGCCCTGCGCAATCCAGCGTAACGCAAGGCAGTGCATCGGAGCATGAAATGCTCTGATGCTCATATCACAGGGGCCGGAGGGGTGAAAGTTTGGGCATGTCAAAGTTCAGCTCTGAACCTGGACAACCCCTTTAAGTCTAGAAAGCCTGCGTTCTAAGTAACTAAAGCTACATTAAATTTGCCTGTTGTAATTATGTTGACTTAATAGCTATGAACATCTTTGGTACTTTTTTTTTTACCATTGCACTTTAATCATTTTGGGGTAAAATTATTTTCTGAATTAGTCTATTAAAAATTTCAATTTTAACAGCTTTTAGTTTCAGTGAATTTGCAGATTATTTAATTCTGCTTTAAAGTGAATTTGTCAGCTTGGTCTGTAGCCCCTATCTCTGAACTCCTGACAACTCATAAACACTCGTTAAAGCTAAATTCTTATCAAACTGATAAGAATTTAGCTATAATGAGTGTTTTCAGCGATAAGGGATATACAGTGGGGGAAATAATTATTTGACCCCTCACTGATTTTGTAAGTTTGTCCAATGACAAAGAAATGAAAAGTCTCAGAACAGTATCATTTCAATGGTAGGTTTATTGTAACAGTGGCAGATAGCACATCAAAAGGAAAATCGAAAAAATAACTTTAAATAAAAGATAGCAACTGATTTGCATTTCATTGAGTGAAATAAGTATTTGAACCCTCTAACAAAAAAAGACTTAATACTTGGTGGAAAAACCCTTGTTTGCAAGCACAGAGGTCAAACGTTTCTTGTAATTGATGACCAAGTTTGCGCACATTTTAGGAGGAATGTTGGTCCACTCCTCTTTGCAGATCATCTCTAAATCCCTAAGGTTTCGAGGCTGTCTCTGTGCAACTCTGAGCTTGAGCTCCCTCCATAGGTTTTCGATTGGATTAAGGTCCGGAGACTGACTAGGCCACTCCATGACCTTAATGTGCTTCTTCTTGAGCCACTCCTTTGTTGCCTTTGCTGTATGTTTTGGGTCATTGTCGTGCTGGAACACCCATCCACGACCCATTTTCAGTTTCCTGGCAGAGGGAAGGAGGTTGTCGCTCAGGATTTCACGATACATGGCTCCGTCCATTTTCCCGTTTATGCGAATAAGTTGTCCTGTGCCCTTAGCAGAAAAACACCCCCAAAGCAAAATGTTTCCACCCCCATGCTTGACGGTGGGGACGGTGTTTTGGGGGTCATAGGCAGCATTTTTCTTCCTCCAAACACAGCGAGTTGAGTTAATGCCAAAGAGCTCTATTTTGGTCTCATCAGACCACAGCACCTTCTCCCAGTCACTCTCTGAATCATTCAGGTGTTCATTGGCAAACTTCAGACGGGCCTGCACATGTGCCTTCCTGAGCAGGGGGACCTTGCGAGCCCTGCAGGATTTTAATCCATTGCGGTGTAATGTGTTTCCAATGGTTTTCTTGGTGACTGTGGTCCCTGCTAATTTGAGGTCATTAACTAACTCCTCCCGTGTAGTTCTAGGATGCTTTTTCACCTTTCTCAGAACCATTGACACCCCACGAGGTGAGATCTTGCGTGGAGCCCCAGAGCGAGGTCGATTGATGGTCATTTTGTGCTCCTTCCATTTTCGAACAATCGCACCAACAGTTGTCACCTTCTCTCCCAGCTTCTTGCTAATGGTTTTGTAGCCCATTCCAGCCTTGTGCAGGTCTACAATTTTGTCTCTGACATCCTTGGACAGCTCTTTGGTCTTTCCCATGTTGGAGAGTTTGGAGTCTGCTTGATTGATTGATTCTGTGGACAGGTGTCTTTTATACAGGTGACTAGTTAAGACAGGTGTCCTTAATGAGGGTGACTAATTGAGTAGAAGTGTCTAACCACTCTGTGGGAGCCAGAACTCTTAATGGTTGGTAGGGGTTCAAATACTTATTTCACTCAATGAAATGCAAATCAGTTGCTATCTTTTATTTAAAGTAATTTTTTCGATTTTCCTTTTGATGTGCTATCTGCCACTGTTACAATAAACCTACCATTGAAATGATACTGTTCTGAGACTTTTCATTTCTTTGTCATTGGACAAACTTACAAAATCAGTGAGGGGTCAAATAATTATTTCCCCCACTGTAGATCCAGCTGTCAGAGCAGCTCCCTGGCAAGCAATACTCAACTGAAAGCTGTAGAGGAAAAACTGTTGAAAATCTTTAATAATGACAATAAAAAAAATTACTTTTAGCCCAAAATGAGTAAAATGCAGTGATAAAAAATTGCAAAGGTGTCCATAGCCTTTGATGAAAATCAAATCAACATAACAAGCAAAGCAATACATTTCCAGTAATGTATATGCATAATTGCCATTTTACAGGCCTAAGGCTACTTTCACACTGGCGTTTTGGCTTTCCGTTTGTGAGATCCGTTCAGGACTCTTACAAGCGGTCCAAAACGGATTAGTTTTGCCCTAATGCATTCTGAAAGGATAAGGATCCGCTCAGAATGCATTAGTTTGCCTCCGTTCCATCTCCATTCCGCTTTGGAGGCGAACACCAAAACGCTGACGAAACTGAACCAAACGGATCTGTTCTGACACACAATGTAAGTCAATGGCGACTGATCCCTTTTCTTTGACACAATAGAAAATGGATCCATCCTCCATTAAATTTCAATGGTGTTCAAGACGGATCCGTCTTGGCTATGTTAAAGATAATACAAACGGATCCGTTCTGAACGGATGCAGACGTTTGTATTATCTGAACGGATGTCTGTGCAGATCCATGACGGATCCACACCAAACGCGAGTGTGAAAGTAGCCTTAGTTACACTAAGGCTGGGTTCACACTTGAGCGTTTTACAGCGCGTTCAAACGCGCTGTAAAACGCTCAACACATGAAAACCAATGCTTCCCTATGGCCCTGGTTCTCACTTGAGCGTTTTACAGCGCGTTTGAACGCGCTGAAAAACGCCCTACGCTCAAAAAAGTTCTTGAGCTTCTTTGGAGCATTTTGTCGCGCGTTTGCAGCCATAGGACACTGCTGTTAATCACACAAACGCGCGTAATACGCGCGTTGACTATGGACACAAACGCGCATATCAAATATGCTCAGGTCTGAACCCAGCCTAACTCCTACATTTCTCAAATAATGCCTGAAATTGTACTGGAAGCTTCACTCTTGTCTGTGGTTTTGTTTAGTATTGTGTATAAAATTGGCTAGTAATGAGGTATAAAATTTTGTAAGTCACTTAATCAGAATTTTACTAGAGGAATCTCACTTCACTCAGAAATGGGTTCAGCTTGAGGGTGGAATTGTCTAACATTGCCTATGTTCAAATGGATGCTGCAATTGCCACATCCTTCTATGAGCCAGAGAGAAGAACCACAGTGGTTTCCACTCCGGCAGAAACAGCATGACCGTATATTACGTGGGTGACATGTAAGACTAAATTTCTACTGTAGCGACCAAGATGCAAATTTCAAAAATGAGAAAAATACAGAAAATCATTTCTACTATTATAAATCTATCTCTACGTAAAAGAACAGTCTGAACCACAGGGACGAAAGAGGAACCTGACATATAACGTTTCTATCTGGTTCCATTAACTATGGATATTTTATTATTATTAGATTACTACACTTGACCTTAGTATGTGTGTATATATATATATATATATATACACACACACACACACACCTTTGATGATATTATGTTGCCTGTTATCATGTACTTCCCAGATCTTGACAGATTGGACACCACACTTACGTATGTTCCTCTACCATTTAACCAAGAAATAAAAAAAAAGAAAGAAAGAAGAGGTCGCTATTCTGAGCCATCAAGAGCACAACAGATATGTTGTGCTTTTTTACCATCTGGTTTGCCTTATTCTCATAGAAGAAACTTGGTTCAGACTCTGTATACAAAATGCCATGTTTATATGAATATCACATGAAGTTTGCTGGAAGGAGTACTCTTTAAAATGAAGACCAGAAATCTGTATAATAGGCTGAGACAAGCCGTAACGAGACCACTGAATTCCAGTTGTCAAACATAATTTATTATGTATATTTCTCCTTTTTCTTTCTATTAAAGAAGGGATTATCAAAACTAAAGCGATATGGCTGAGTGTTTAACTTCCCATTGAAGGTCTTGTGCAGGGAGGGAGCTCCGTTCAAGTTAAGTTTAGCTTAGTGAAATCAGACTGAGATTTCTGTTTGATGGCCTCCTGACTTTATATCCTCTTGTCAGAGTGCAGCAGTTTTATTTGCAATGATGCATGCGGGAGGAGGTTGAAGGTTAAAGTTGACTAAGAGGCTAACAGGAAAACCAACTATACTTTTAAAAAGTCTTACAACTTGAAGCATGCTGAGATCTGTTGGCACATTCTGCTCTCCTTTAGGAGCACTGTGCTCTAAATGTATTACAAAAAGAACAAGATCTGGGAATTGTAGATGGAACAGATTAATGATGAGGGATGGCCCCTTCTCCATTGTTGAAAGACAAACCTTTCAACATCCCGGCTGGAGACCCAGATGAGTTTCAATCTGCAACTTTTAAATGAGGCTTGACAAGGGTTTGCCTCTCCAAGTAGCTGAGAACTCCACACAAATCTCAAAAAAGGCCATGGACAGTAAAGCTGAGACCATCTGTCTGGGCAGTAGGTACCAATCTGTCCACAGGATCTGCAGAAAAATGCAACTGTTTTGCAGTCACACCTTATAATTTCAGAAAACTTTGAAGGTTTACCCCCAGGGAAAAAAAATAACTTTCTTACTTCATATGACAAAACCCAATATTTTCCCACCAATGTAGTATGAATGGGCACCACATTCTTTCCCTGCTATGAAGCAGAGGATGTTGGCGAAAGCAGATGACTCTTATAATTAGTACCGGTGACAGATAACCGTAAATTCTAAGAAAAACTTCACCTTTTTTGTTTCATAGAATATGCAGTCAAATCAAAACTGAAATAAAGCAAGTGACAGCCATGAGGCCCCATGCACTAATTTAATGTGTCTAAATTGTAATGGATTTACCTGGCAGCGCTCTCGTGGCAGGTGCCGCCCTTACCTGCATTGTTCTGCCGTCCTGAGAGCTGCTCGGCTGGTTGCATCCACTGACAGAGCTGCCTAGGGGGTCAGGGGGATCACTACACTGCTCTACAATAGATGGTAATGATGCAATACTGCCTACGATATGTGCAGTATGCAGTGAGGTCCTGGAGAAACAATTTAAGGAAGCAGCTCCTTACAATGGGCTATTCTCTTCATGTACCCCCAACCTAGCAAGGCAATGCTCCAGACAAAAAAAAAATACCTAGTAGCCATTGGCTCCTGAACTGAAAAATTTAGGAGCCAAATTAAATTTTTAGTCGCCAAATCGAAACCGAATCAAAATTTTGGTATCGTGACAACGCTATACCGATCAGATCGGCGTTAGGGTTGTTTCGATACCAAAATTTTGATTCGCTTTCCTCACCATAAAAAAGTATTGCGATACTCAATACCACGCAAAAAAAAAAAAAAACACACCAAAAAAAGCCGCGTGCATTTTGCATTTTATGAAACGTTCGGCCCATAACAGAACAGTCCTATCCTATTTTTTGGGGTGACAAGGTGACAAAAAAATGGCGAATCGCATGGTTTTTATTTATTTATTTCTGTTACGGCGCTCACCGCATAGGAGATATTTTTTTATAATTTAATAGTTTGGATTTTTCGGACACAGCGCTATGTAATATGCTTATTTATTTATTGTTTATATATTTTATATAAATATAAAAATAAATAACTTAATATTTTAGGGTACTTTCACACTAGCGTTTTTCATTTCCGGCATAGAGTTCCGTCACAGGGGCTCTATACCGAAAAATAACTGATCAGGCATATCCCTATGCATTCTGAATGGAGAGTAATCCGTTCAGGATGGATCAGGATGTCTTCAGTTCAGTCATTTTGACTGATCAGGCAAGAGATAAAACCGCAGCATGCTATGGTTTTATCTCCGGCGAAAAAAAAACTGAAGACATGCCTGAATGCCGGTTCCGGCATTTTTCCCCATAGAAATGTATTAGTGCCAGATCCGGCATTCAAAATACCGGAATGCCGAATCCGTCCTTCCGTCCAGTAAAAATGTGTAAAAAGATACAAGACGGATCCGTCTGTCCATATGACAAGCGGAGAGATGGATTCGTTCTTGCAATGCATTTGTGAGACGGATCCGCATCCGGATGCGTCTCAAAAATGCTTTCAGTCACATCCAGATCGGCGGATCCGGCGGGCAGTTCCGACGACGGAACTGCTTGCCGGATCACACTGCCGCAAGTGTGAAAGTAGCCTTAGTGTTTGCGTTTGTGTTTTTTTTTTTTTACTTACTATTAGCCCCCTTATGGGCTGGAACCCTTGTCCTATTCACCCTTAGGCCCCTTTCACACGGGCGAGATTTCTGCGCGGGTGCAATGCGTGAGGTGAATGCATTGCACCCGCACTGAATCCGGACCCATTCACTTCTATGGGGCTGTGCACATGAGCAGTGATTTTCACGCATCACTTGTGCGCTGCGTGAAAATCGCAAGCATCCGCAAGCAAGTGGAAAGGGCAGCACGGTGGCTCAGTGGTTAGCACTGGTGCCTTGCAGCGCTGGGGTCCTAGATTCGAATCCGACCAAGGACAACATCTGCATGGAGTTTGTATCTTCTCCCCATGTTTGCGGGGGACCTTAGACCTTAGATTGTGAGCACCACTGGGGACAGTTGGATGCTAATGTCTGTAAAGCGCTGCGGAATATAACAGCGCTATATAAGTGCGTAAAATAAAATAAATAAATAAATGTACTGCATATGTGCAAACTGTCTGTACAATATAGTATATGACTAATGGGCGTAGAAAGGCAGTGCAGGACATATGCAAAGGGTGAAGTGATTGGTTCTCCTGTTTCCAGACTCAACAGCGAGGCACTGTGGGCAGCACACAGACGGACAGGGCTAGGTTTGCAATAGAGCAGGATTGAGTGTTTGGAACTGCAGCTAATAACAGCAATGGTTAAATGACAAATTCAGCAGTAACATATTAATATTCAGTGATGGCAGTGACAGACGTGGTTGTGACAATCTCATCATTCTCATGAAAAAGAGGGATGGATGCAGAAGTGAAATAGCTGAAAAACTGATTTACAAGGTGTGCGGTTCTCATAAACCTAAGCTCACAATGGCTTTAGAGCTTACATTAAGAATAAAATAGCAACATCATACTAATGGATTAGACTTACGACGCATATATAATGTAAACATCTGATGGAGAAGGTCTTCATGTCCTTCCCCTTCAGTTTGGGGCGATGTTTAGAATTTGTGATGGAGCCTCATTTTCATGGCTCGCCCCCCTGTAGTTTGGGGGCGATGTTGAGAATTTGTAGAGAAGCCTTACTTCCACATCTTCTTGCCCTGAAGTCACCCGTGACACTAGAAAGGCTTCTCCCTGTCGTGGCCTGCAGTTTCTTTTTCTACTCAAGTGAAACGATGGGCCATTGTACATCTAACAACCTCCTGCACCTAACCAGGACATTTGTTGACTCTGTAACAGATGCTGGATCATGGGAATTTTTTTAGGATTTTGTGAAGATGTAAGCATATAGACATAAGCACAAATTCCATGTATACACATCTTTTCAGGCAGGCTTATCAAGCTACCTAAAATGACTATTCCCCGACTAAACCTCCTCCCACCAACTCCTCTGGCCTGAAGCAGATCGGCCGGCACCGCTCCTTTCAGTTCAATAATGGCTTGAATCCTACTTATCACAATCAACTACCTTATGTGTCACCCCCAACTCCTCATAGATTGTAAGCTCTTGCGAGCAGGACCCTGCCTCCTAGTGTTGAAGTTGTGTATTAGCCGGTTACTTTTGTTTTGTACATGAACCCTATGAATTTGTAAATCTCTGCGGAATATGGTGGCGCTATATAAATAAATATTATTAAACTTTCATTTTCAAGGTGCTTATGTGTTTTATTATATTTTTTTAGCTACAAGCATGAATTTTTTAAAATGTTTTTCCAAACAGTAACGCTTGGAAAAAGCTGCATGAAGGTACCCATGAGTGTAAATTACTGGATGGCATTAAAGGTCCTCTCCTTAAAGGGACTCTGTCACCACTTTCTAACCCCCCCTTTTCAAAGTATTGTTATCTGCATGGCGCCCCTGTGATTATAAATGTGTTGTTAGAAGTTAAATTCGCCGTCTCCTTTTGATAAAAAGAGCTTTTATCTAACCTGTCAATCTTCTTGATAAGGTGCCCAGGGCGTTTCTTTTCGTCTCAATCTGCCGCCCGCCGCCGCCACCGTTGGTGCCCAGCTCCTCCCCTCATGCTTTCAGCGCCGCCTGAATGTAATCAAATACGCCTCCGGCTCTCTCTCAGTGCCCCCTCCTCCTTTTCAAAGATCCCGCGCGTGCGCACAGGGCTGTGCCTGATGCGCCCGTGCGGACATTTACAATCAGCCTCATTGAGCGAAGTGCGCATGCGCGCACTTCGCTCAACCTCCTCATCAGACGAGCACTGCAGCCGGCTGGCTGCAGTGCTCGTCTGATGAGGAGGTTGAGCGAAGTGCGCGCATGCGCACTTCGCTCAATGAGGCTGATTGTAAATGTCCGCACGGGCGCATCAGGCACAGCCCTGTGCGCACGCGCGGGATCTTTGAAAAGGAGGAGGGGGCACTGAGAGAGAGCCGGAGGCGTATTTGATTACATTCAGGCGGCGCTGAAAGCATGAGGGGAGGAGCTGGGCACCAACGGTGGCGGCGGCGGGCGGCAGATTGAGACGAAAAGAAACGCCCTGGGCACCTTATCAAGAAGATTGACAGGTTAGATAAAAGCTCTTTTTATCAAAAGGAGACGGCGAATTTAACTTCTAACAACACATTTATAATCACAGGGGCGCCATGCAGATAACAATACTTTGAAAAGGGGGGGTTAGAAAGTGGTGACAGAGTCCCTTTAAGATGGCTGCTGATGAGAGTCCTGTGACCAGACGCATCACTCAGCCTCCTCCATTGAGAAACACTGCACCTGCACTAAACTCCCAATGTTGCAAGTGCAGATGGCAGAAGCGGTGTATTCGGATGGAAAGTGCGACATACCCCTCCATCAGCAGCCATTTTATGTACAGGACCTCTGTGCAGATAGCACAAAAGACTTGGCCAACAAAGGGGCTTATGAAATACAGAAGATCAACACAGGTTGCAGTGCATTTGGAAGGTCTTCAGACCCTTTTACTTTTTTCACATTTTGTTATGTAGCAGCCTTGTGCTAACATAAATAAATCATGTTTTCCCCATCAATCTGCACTCAATACGCCATAGTAAGAAAGTGAAAAAAAGAATTTTAGAAGTTTATTAAAAAGGAAAAACAAATTTTCCATGGACATAAGTATTCGGACCCTCTTCTATAACATTTAAAATTTAGCTCTGAGGGAAACTCATTTCTCTAGATTATCTTTGAGATGTTTCTACACCTTGATTAGAGTCCACCTGTGGTAAATTCTGTAGGGTACAAAAACATTTGTGCTGCACTGAAAGTTTTCAAGAGCACAGGAGCCTCCCTAAGTCTTAAATGGAAGACCTTTGGAACAATCGGGACTCTTTCTAGATCTTGCTGCCCCACCAAACTAAGTAGTAGGGGGAGAAGGACCTTGGTAGGAGAGGTGACAAGCAACCCAATGGTCACTCTGGCTGAGCTCCAAAGATCCTGTGTCCAGAAGGTGAACAATCACTGCAGCACTCCACTAATCTGGGCTTTATGGCAGAGTGGCCAGAAAGAAGCCTTTCCTCAGTAAGAGTGCCGAAAAATGGGGAAAAAAATTGATTTTTTTTTATTTTAGCAAAATGCCGCAACATAATAAAATGTGAAAAAAATGAAAGGGTCTGCAGTCTTTCCGAATGCTTTGTAATTTAGTAAGTGCCATCTTATATACACACTGGTTAACATTAGCCAGAAACTGGTCAATCCCTTTAAATTCCTCGGAGGGAAAAAGGTTAAAGGGGTTGTCACAGATCAAAAAAAAGGGTCATAGTATTTTGCAGGAATGGCGCACCACTCTTGTTCATGTATCTGTATTTGTAGTTCAGCTATGCCAGATACAGTTTATGTAAAAGAAAATCGAAAAAGAAGTTAAGTGAGTGGACGTGGATCGAGGAAGGCGGGAGGGCGGAATGGGGTGGGAGGCGCCAAGGGATGGAAGTGGTGGACCGTGGAGGAAGAGACGTGAGGCAGCTCCCCAAACCCATAATAATCAGGACACACCAGTGAACTGTTGATTTGATAGGGTGAAAGAAAAAAGGATGGTAGGCGATGCTATTCCAGGGATTTCCTGGAAGCACAGGAGGGGCGCCACAAAGCCAGAGAGTTTACAATGTTCTAAATATGTTATAGGTTTTATAAATTAAAAATTATTATATAAAGAAAGGCAGATATTTAAAAACAGTTAAAAAAGCAGTTGTAGAAATTGTGTATAAAAACACATACATATCAGTCTTAATACCATTTTTTGTGACTGCTGATGGATAAAATTGCAATGGTAAAGGACTTACTTTACAGGGGAGGGAAGTAAAGGATAAACTCAATACACCAATATTTGCACCTCCCCCGTCAATAAAATACATTTAAGATACAATATGAGAGGCATATAATTGGTGTTGACAAAGTCTTGGGTGATGAGTATGTAAAAAACCTTTTCTATGGCTAGGCTTTATTAGTTTACAGTTGTGGGGACCGGAAGTGGGGGCGGGGTTTTATGCGTTCCAAGGTGGGACGCATGGGATAGAACTAAGTCTCCAGCTGGATATAATCTACACCAAGGAGGGGTTATTTAGAATACCCTAAGAGGGGTTGATGTGCGGTCCCGGTAGTATTTTGGACTTCTCTAGGGGAATTTGCGCTGTCGCTGGTGTAGTGGGAGTGTTAGACAGGCGATGCGCTCCAATGTGGAACGCATGAGGAGGGGCGGGGGTTTGGACAGAGGGCACGCTGGTGGAACGCACCCAGCATGGAACGCACCCAGCTATCCGCCCCTCGTCTCAATAGGTGTCGGATGCGTTCCACTGAGGAGCGCACTTATGCTATGGCTGTCATTAGTTTACTGAGTGAAGGCAGGTATCTGAAAATAGAAAAAGAAATAAAATAACGACGTATTTTTGGGACTGCTTCTTAGTGAGGTTATAGATAAGTGTATTGAATGGTGATAAATGGTTGGTACGTGATAGTAGTGATTTATGGGTCTGGGAACACATTTTTAACATAATTATAAGGATACATAGCATTAAAATAAAAAAATATAAAAAAAAAGAGAACAAAAGGATTGGGTGAAAATATTGATTTTGTTCGATCACGTTTCCCCCAACATCATCTGTCGGGGGAGAGTTGGACGCTCCCCACACACATTAGCGTGTTGGCTGAACCTGCAGTTCTCTGTGGGTTAGGCCAACAAAAGTATAATGTGTATGGCCAGTTTGGGATACGTTCGCATCCGTGGCATGCCTAATCCGGTACAAATGCTGGCTGTCGTCCAGACTACAACCGTTGCATGCAACGGTTTTTGTCCATCCGAAACCTGGCATTTATGCTGCAAAGCAGCTGGATCAACGGGGATCCAGTGGTGAACTGTATAATCAGCAATGTCGGATCTGTCAAAATCCGGTAGGCTGTTCTCTATCGGAACAGCCTGCTGGATACAAAGCATTAGTGTTATTAGTTACATGTGGAACCACAACTAATCACTTCAAAAATGATGCGCTGGCTGCACATATTCCAACCTTTCAGGGGCTTTCATTAATTGTTTTAATATCACAGCATGTCTGCCACCACAACAGTCCTACAAAAATCAATGAGACTTTTATTGACTGTTTTTGAAAAAGTGGTAAAAAGACGACCTCTATTAAACCATCATTTTATCCTAGCACCAGCAGACCTCGCTGTATAATGGAATTGATGAGAACATTCACCCAGGGAGCTGAAAAATCATATCACATACAAATTGGAGGCCTATATGGTTGAAAGGATTAGGCTATAGGGGGCATAGCCCAGACTATGCTGCTACTGCAGAATAAGATTATAAAAAATATATAAAATAGATTAATAATATAAGCAGTTTGTAAGGGATCCATCAGAATTAGACATGCACAGCCACTGAACTCAAGTAAACCAAATGTAGGTAAGTGTATCTGGAGTTCAATACGTTTCAAAATACTATTGCCTATAAAGAAGTTTCTGAGGTCCGGATGATAACTGTCTTTCAATATTGAGTCATCAGTATTCTCTGTACTTGAGAAAAAATTGTCTTAGTCCCTTAAATATTCACAATCAATACACTGAGCAGCATTCATTATAACACAGATAGATACTTGTCACTGTTCACCCCGTTCAGGTTTGATTGGAGCATATTAATGCAATATAAAGTTGAAAGCTTATAGGTCTAAAGGGATCCATATATCACTTTTATAGCATTTATGGATCAGTTCAATAGGGATCCTACCCATTACAATAAAATAATTATTGGGCATGCCATTCAAATTTGGGCCTTTGCTATAAGAAGGACATGGTCTATGGTCGGTATTATATTGCAGGTTACCGTCCGGGGCTTGCTGCCAGTTATGAAGGCCGTTAAATATTTCTCCCCTCTTCTGTACTCCATTACATCCAACTTTATGTATCCATTTAATAATGGTGTTTTAGGCAGGAATATGAATACAGATTTTAAGCTAAATTAAATAAAAGCTAAATCCAAGCATGAGCAACGCTTTCCACAATAGCCTTCTCTTTCTGGATCATGTTCGGCACTATATTGCAATTAAAGAAGACGAAAAATTTAGTTAAAAAAAAAAGAACAAACACATTTGTATATGTGACAAGAATCCTACTTTAATTTCCCTACCACCCTGCTCAAGTGTCAGAAGACCTGGATTACAGCCAAGGCTGGTACTGTTTTAGGGTCTGGCTACATGGCGATATGTGTTGTGCGACTTCTTATTGGAGAAAAGTCACCCAACTTTTTTCTAATGATGTTGCAATGCGACAGTTACAGACATGGATGGATTTTTTGAGACAGTCATGTTGCACTGTGAAACCATTGACAATCTTTAAAAAAAATGTTGCACGACTTTTCTGCAACAAATGTCGCCGTGTATCCGAACCCTTAATCCTATTACAAAATACAGGCTTGAAAGCAAAACCATGTGAAACAGAACAGCAGGTTTGACAAGGGATGGAGCTTGTGTGGATCACATTAGAAACCTGTTTTCTCAGTGAAACTTGGGTTCAGTGTTCACTTTCATAGTAGCTCCTTAAAAAACTGCTTTTCTTTATATCTATCCATTTGTGTGTGTATGTACACACTACTGTTCGCTTTTCCCTCCAAAAGTCAGTGAGTCTTATAAAGTGGATACTAATGAGTGCTTTCATTATGGAAGTGCTCATTAGTATGCAGGAGGCATGGGGAACAGTAAGTGTTGGGCTTTGCTCATCGCTCCCTGGTCTACTGCTGGTGACGTGCTGTGTCCTGACAACATACAGTGTCAGGACGTGGAGCATGTAGGTTTGCACTATAACCTGATGCTGTGCAACATCAGGTCACAGTTCAGCGCTGCAGGTAGTGCACGGTGGATTTGCAGAGTGGTGGCGTTGTCCAGACCAGGAGAAGATTTTTATTTATTTATTTTACGGTCTGATGAAGACTGGGGGATCTGATCTGAGGTCTGTGGGAGACTGGGGCATCTGATCTGAGGTCTGATGAAGACTGAGGGATCTGATCTGAGGTCTGATGAAGACTGTAGGATCTGATCTGAGGTCTGATGAAGAATGGGGGATCTGATCTGAGGTCTGATGAAGACTGGAGGATCTGATCTGAGGCCTGATGAAGATTGGGGGTCTGATATGAGGTCAGAGGAAGAATGGGGGATCTGATCTGAGGTCTGATGAAGACTGGGGGTGTGATCTGAGATCTGATGAAGAATGGGGGATCTTATCTGAGGTCTGATGAAGACTGGGGGATCTGATCTGAGGTCTGATGAAGACTGGGGGATCTGATCTGAGATCTGATGAAGACTGGAGGATCTGATGTCTGATGAAGAATGGGGGATCTGATCTGAGGTCTGATAAAAAACTGGGGGATCTGATCTAAGGTCTGATGAAGACTGGGAGATCTGATTTGAGGTCTGATGAAGACTGGGGGTGTGATCAGAGTTCTGATGAAGAATGGGGTTACTGATCTGAGGTCTGATGAAGACTGGGGGTGTGATCGGAGTTCTGATGAAGAATGGGGTTACTGATCTGAGGTCTGATGAAGACTGGGGGGATCTGATCTGAGGTCTGATGAAGAATAGGGGATCTGATCTGAGGTCTGATGAAGACTGGGGGATCTGATCTGTGGTCTGATGAAGACTGGGTGATCTGATCTGGATCTGATGAAGACTGGGGGAATCTTATCTGAGGTCTGATGAAGACTGGGGTGTGATCTGAGTTCTGATGAAGATTGGGGGTCTGATATGAGTTCTGATGAAGAATGGGGGATCTGATCTGAGGTCTGATGAAGAATGGGGGGTCTGATCTGAGGTCTGTGGAAGACTGGGGGATCTGATCTGAGGTCTGATAAAGACTGGGGGATCTGATCTGTGGTCTGATGAAGACTGGGGGATCTGATCTGAGGTCTGATGAAGACTGAGGGATCTGATCTGAGGTCTGATGAAGACTGGATGATCTGATCTGAGGTCTGATAAAGACTGGGAGATCTGATTTGAGGTCTGATGAAGACTGGGGGTGTGATCGGAGTTCTGATGAAGAATGGGGGATCTGATCTGAGGTCTGATAAAGACTGGGGGGGGGGATCTGTGGTCTGATGAAGACTGGGGGATCTGATCTGAGGTCTGATAAAGACTGGGGGATCTGATCTGTGGTCTGATGAAGACTGGGGGATCTGATCTGAGGTCTGATGAAAACTGAGGGATCTGATCTGAGGTCTGATGAAGACTGGCGGATCTGATCTGAGGTCTGATAAAGACTGGGAGATCTGATTTGAGGTCTGATGAAGACTGGGGGTGTGATCGGAGTTCTGATGAAGAATGGGGGATCTGATCTGAGGTCTGATAAAGACTGGAGGGGGATCTGATCTGAGGTCTGATGAAGACTGGGGGATCTGATCTGAGGTCTGATGAAGACTGGGGGATCTGATCTGAGGTCTGATGAAGACTGGGGGATCTGATCTGAGGTCTGATGAAGACTGGAGGATCTGATCTGAGGTCTGATGAAGAATGGGGGATATGATCTGAGGTCTGATGAAGAGTGGGGGATCTGATCTGAGTTCTGATGAAGACTGGGGGATCTGATCTGAGGTCTGATGAAGACTGGGAGATCTGATTTGAGGTCTGATGAAGACTGGGGGTGTGATCAGAGTTCTGATGAAGAATGGGGGATCTGATCTGAGGTCTGATGAAGACTGGGGGATCTGATCTGAGGTCTGATGAAGACTGGGGGAATCTGATCTGAGGTCTGATGAAGAGTGGGTGTGTGATCTGAGTTCTGATGAAGATTGGGGGTCTGATATGAGGTCTGAGGAAGAATGGGGGGTCTGATCTGAGGTCTGTGAAAGACTGGGGGATCTGATATGAGGTCTGATGAAGACTGTGGGATCTGATCTGAGGTCTGATGAAGACTGAGGGATTTGATCTGAGGTCTGATGAAGACTGGAGGATCTGATCTGAGGTCTGATGAAGAATGGGGGATCTGATCTGAGGTCTGATGAAGACTGGGGGATCTGATCTGAGGTCTGATGAAGACTGGGGGATCTGATCTGAGTTCTGATGAAGATTGGGGGTCTGATATGAGGTCTGATGAAGACTGGGGGTCTGATGAAGACTGTGGGTGTGATCGGAGTTCTGATGAAGAATGGGGGATCTGATCTGAGGTCTGATGAAGACTGGGGGGATCTGATCTGAGGTCTGATGAAGACTGGGTGATCTGATCTGAGGTCTGATTAAGACTGGTGATCTGATCTGAGGTCTGATGAAGACTGGGGTGTTATCTGAGTTCTAAAGAAGATCGGACATCTGATATGAGGTCTGATGAAGACTGGGGAATCTGATCTGAGGTCTGATGAAGACTGGGGTGTGATCTGAGTTCTGATAAAGATTGGGGGTCTGATGAGGATTGGGGGTCTGATCTGAGGTTTGATGAAAATCTGGGAAGTTGGATGACAGCTTGTAAAGGGTATAATGATGGTCACCTAGCTTTCCCAGACACAGATTGTTGATCTTATATGTATACAGGATTTGGGTTTGATAAAGACTAAGGGTCTGATCAAAAATATTTTTTTCTTCCTCTAAAACATAGGTGCATCTTATAAAGTGGAAAATATATTTATAGCTGTAGTTTCACATTTAGGCTTGGGCTACAAAGAGACTTTGGCCATGTGGTGTTAAAATGCAAGAGTGCTAAAATCACACTGCTGTGTCGTGATAACCTACAGGTCGCAACATGGCCACACTCCCTATCAATAGCTGTGATGTAGCAGGGTAACACTGAGATCTTATGTTACACAGTCACCACATTCTCTAGTCTTATTGATATTCTGAATCCTGAATTATCTATTATATTTAAAAAGATAGTCCAGCATCTATAGGGTCTAAATTCAGAACATTTTTTGGAGTCCACTCAACCTATGTGTCACGGTTATAACTTTAAATGATTTCTAGAACAGATAAAAAAAAGCTAAAGCTTTGTAGGATAATTGAAGCTGTGTGGAGCGTCACTGTATACCATTGCTGGAGAAACAAACAATGTTTCCCTTACCAGATTCCCCTTCAGACATGTATCCCAAACCCTTCAGAATGTTAATGAGAGAGTCAGGTTTCATTAGTGTTCGGCCTTGTTTCATCTAATTAAAATAGTGACAGCTAGAACTGGATGCTTTATGCTTGGGACTAATGCACATTCTTTCTTGCATAATGCTCCTACCAACCACCCATCGCCTCGGAAAATCAAGAGTCTAATGCTGCTACCAGCACAATACAAAGCAATATAACACAAACAATGCCGGCTTGACCTTCTATGCCACCACAATAAACCGCACTTATGATATCACTAGCATTAGGTGCAACACCGAGAAGGGACAGTGAATTATCATCATGAGAGAACTCATGAGATCATATTAGTAGCATTGAATTTACACAAATAAAACCCTAATATTGTAGACAATTTGTAGTAAAAAACTATATCTAAAACTAGGAGAATGCAGTCTGAAATCTAGCTGCACAACAACAGCTAATTCTTATTCTAAATTGCCCACCAGACATGTAATCCAGTTGAATTCAATGATGACTATATACTGGGATACCTCCACCTCTTATATCCATAAAATGAGGAAACAATATAATCACAACTGTAATAGAAAGTAGGGATCGACTGATTATCGGTTTTACTGATATTCAGGATTTTCTAAGTTATTGGTATCGGCATGTATTTTGCCGATAACGAATCGGGAACAAGGATCGCGCTGCTGTCAGTTAACTCACTCATTCATTCAAATTCAACAGGAGGCGCGAGCTGGCTGCAGAATCATATAGCCACACCAGACCTCTATGACACGTAGCTGCCATCCGCAGAAGCTAACCCCTGCCGCCCCAAAGGTAACCCCTGCCGCGGATCGCAGCTACCGCTCAGAGGTCGGGTGCGGCTATATGATTCTGCAGCCAGCACCCGCCTCCTGTTTATGAATTAATGTGCGAGTTATCTTCATTGGTGGCGCAGTGCGCCTCCCAAAAGCCCAGTATTAAAAACATTGGTGGTGCAGTGCGCCCTCCCCCCCACCCATGCCCTCCAGTATTAATTATTGGTGGTAATGGGCACAGGGTCCCCTCCTCCTCATTGGTGTCAGTTGCAGCTTCTGATCGGAGCCCCAGCAGTGCAATCCTGGGGCTCTGATCAGTTACCATGGCAGCCAGGACGCTACTGAAGCCCTGGCTGCCATAGTCAGCTCCCTGCTGCCGTGGGCACAGAGCACAGGGCAGCAGGAACAATGTGAGGTCCTATTCACCCTAATAGAGATATATCAGGGTGAATAGGACAAGGGTTCTAGCGCCTAAGGGGGCTAAAAGTTAGTAAAAAAATAAAATAAAAAAAACAACCAAACAAACAACAAAATATTAAGTATAAATGAAAAAGAAAGATTTAAAAAAGGCACATATGCCAGTCTCAGTACAAAAGTATAAAATAACTTTCACCATAACATAAGAATTGCAAAGATTGCATAATACAATACCATCCTCAATATGTATACATACAAGTGTTTCCTGACCTAAAGGGGATGACTGCACCCCGACGTACGTTTCGCCCAGCTTCTTCCTGGGGGCATGTCATATCTCCTTTTCCCCTCAGTTTTTATATCGCAACTGGCCAATCGTATTCAAGATTCACAGGTGTTCATAAATTAGATTAAGTTAGATCTCAAGATGGCGCCTGATTATTCCCACCTACGTCCCTCACATGGAGTTTAGAGGCCCGCGTATTCTCGCGAGACCACGCCATCCATTCTAATAGGCAGGTCACCTAACCTTATTCCCCTATCACGAAGCGCGACAAAATTCCGCGCTAGATTCTCAGTGACGCGTGCTTACCCATCTTTCCATGCACCAAAGAGGTCTCATGAGATCTGACGTGATGACACAACCGCAAGTCATCACCCATCACGCCAGATCTTGTGGTATTGCAGACACATATACCGGCATTGTGATCTCATATAGACGCCATATTTGTATAGGGCAAAATGCCCACAAGCTAAAAGTACATTCAAAAAGCAAGTTCTGTCATAAACTCTAATTGGTGTACTAAGGATTCTGGAATCATTAGATTAGTACTAGGGATGAGCATAAAACAGGCTCTCCGTACAGTATTAGAATGTATTGGCTCCAATGAGCCGAAGTTATTGCTTCGGGTTCGGTTCCAATGTACCACTTGGAACCGAACCAGAGTTCGGGAAATGGATTTTTACAGTACAAATTAATTCATGAAGTTATTGCACGAAGTCTCGCGAGACTTCGCAAACCAATAACCGGCTCTTCGGAGCCAATGCATTCTAATACTGTACGGAGCTCCTGCAATGTTTTATGCGAATCGACTTTGGATGTTTCATCCGAAGTCGATTCGCTCATCCCTAATTAGTACTTAGAGGTGAGCCCCATTGGGGACAGCCTGATGCTAATGCCTGTAAAGCGCTGCAGAATATAGTAGCGATATATAATAAATAAGTAAATGAACCCCAATATTAGGTAACTAGAGTAACTAGAGGAGAAATGATCTGAACAAAAGAAATGGATCACAGACCCCTAATGAAGTATGTTATTGAAGCAATCGTTTTGATCATCGCTCCTGGTTTCTTAAAATAACACTCCAGTAAAACTGATGGTCGTCTGTCTAGTGCAGGGTCTAAGGGGCAACGTGTAACTCAGGGGTTCTCTCTTCATGTTCTTTGAATGTCTGTCTGATGCAGCAAGGCTTCCGAACCTGTGCAATGCTTTCATTGGGAGCAGAGTGTTTATTTAAAGGGGATGTCTGAGAAACAGAACCACCCTTGTCTATGGGTTACGTCTGGTATTGCAGCACAGTCTAAAGGTAATAGCTTAAGCGATCAAAGGCACCGGCGACTAAACAACCAAACGTTGTAGCAGACAACTAGCATTTAAATGAAACGATTATCGTGCATTTCATTAACGACAACCGAGGATGTTGGAATTGTAACGATTATGTTCTCGTCTAAATCCACCTTCACTCAATACAATAAAAACCCTATATAATACACAACTTATGGTCAAGAGTGGTTCTGCTTCTGCAATTAAAAGAAATAAAAAAAAACACTAAAAATCTGCAGCAATTATATCCCCGTAGATAAGCGGTGTTAGCTGAGCTTGTGAAAAACATGTTGCTCTTAACTTTTAGTTGAAATTTATGGAGAGTGAAAAGTAGAATTGTGATGTCTGGAATTCAAGGTCTAGATAACCAAGCATTAACACAAGTGGTGATGCCAATGTAAAAAGCTAGAGCTGCAAATGAATTGAAACTCTATTCAGATCTGGCTGAATCTAGGTTATGATCTCTGGGTGATGAGCACAAGTTTCATGCACCCAGTTCCTGGAACTGACGCCAGAAAAATGAACTTCAGGATAAATGACCCTGCACGAGGTAAAGTCTGGGTTGTGATCGTGAAAGAGAAGATCTATTCTCCAAGAGCAAAATCCAGTATTTCTCTGAAGCGAGCAGAGACGAGTCCACGCAGCACTTTCAGGCAAAGAAGGATGATCCATTATGTCACAAGCTCAATTTGTAATTTCCACAATGGAGACAGGGATAAAAAGGCAAAGCATTAGAGACATTAAGTTACCCTTCATAAAAAACTAAAAAGGAAGACAAATATTTCTCTAATAAGTACCATGTGAGTCAAACATCATCACTTCTCCGCTGTCGCCTATTCTGGTTACATTACTAATGTATTAACATTATGAAATTTTATAACACTTTACATTTCCCTGAAACGAGGGTTCTTTCATTCTCCCACTTATTTTTGTGTTAATTAAATGTAATTCCCTGAAAGGTCTTTAAAAGCCTCACAAAGAGCCGGGTGCCAAAGATTTCTGACAGTTATTCTCCCGCATGCCTGAATGCTCTTTTTATTCGGCACAGAACAATTGAGAGATCGCATGGTAGGAGACAGTGCAGCTTTCTCCTCTTCCCAACCCTGTAATTACTCTTTAATACTGCTCCGTTCAGTGCTGCTAAAGGTATGCAGGGGGATCAAATGGCAGAGGCGCTTCGTAGTGGAACAAAACTTGACTTTTCTCCCGGTTTTGTTGTGTCAAAGAAGTTCTGTTTAAATTCTGGGCAGGTATGTTAGCCAGCTTATCATATCCGAAAAATTCCTTACATATAACATATTCAGCCGGAAAACATCAACATTTCTTTACTTAAGAAAATTACCTTTTTTTATACATAGGACTTAAAAGGGATTTTCGAGCTTTGGTAAACTTTTATATGTCATAGGGACATATAATTCTATTGAATCCGTCTTGTTTCCTGTCCTGAAGCGAAGAGAGAGAATGCGCTAAGTGAGTGATTCTCTCCCCTCGTTCTAGGGATCAGTGGGGGAGTTGTCAGAGCGCTGCCGATCTAAAGTTTTGATATGTCCCGATGACATATTAAAGGTTCACTGAAAATAGAGTGCCTACAAAAGTAACTACTACTACTCACTTTTAGAGGAAATGTGCCATCAGAAACCATTTTATGTTAAACATATTTTTAAAGAATTTTTGTTGATGTTATTTTTAATTTTTCATTTCGCTATCAATATATATATATATTTAAATCCTATAAACCTGCAGTTTTTGCACTGGCCACTAGGTCTGTACAGATCACTTTTTAAAGCAGTCATCTCATTACCATCACAAGCAGGATTACAAGGACATATATAATGGATATATAAAAATACTAAATCCACCATTTACAGTAGGTGATGGTCAAAGCTCATCTACTCCCTCCTTGTACAGTGACCTCTGCACAGGTCAGCACGCAAAAAACAAACAAAAAACAAGTCAATGAGTCCCCTTTAGACTATTGTGTCTATGACCCATAGTGGCTGCTGTAAAGCATATCTCTAAATGTTCCTGGATGTCCTTGTAATCATGTTCAGAAAATTTTAAAAAGAAAAAAATTATTTGTGTCACTATCTGGTTTTAACTGGCAGAAAATTGTTTAGGAGACACATTCTCTTTTAAATGTCTGTGACTCCAGGGCCCATAGTCCTGTGGTCTTGTATTCAGCCACCAGGACACGGGCTGGTATAATTTTCAATATAATTCTAGAAATATAAAAACTTAGGATGCATTTGTTGGGTTTTCCATTTCGGACTTCAAAAAATATTTTTTTCGGTTGTACAAAGGGCAAAGAATGACTAATAAAATAAATAAAAGACAGAATATGATAAAAAAAAAAATGTTATCTTGATCTTCCTTTAATTTCCTAAAAATCACACTGCTCAGCCAGCACCATTTTGAGTTTACCATGGTGCATGTTGTCAAAGTGAGTTTGGACAAGGCTAGTGCAAAATATGGCTCTGCAGGATAACTATATATCTGGACCGCATAGCGTCCGCCTGCAATCAGTACTACATCCATACTAGGGATCAGTAATACTGATGAAAAGTAAACACACAGGACAGTCCCTCCAAATACAGATGCAATACTGATGACACACGGAAGCATCTTTGTTATTAATACTATCCATAGACATTTATTGGATAAAACTAGCATATGTGAAAAGCCCCATATATTAACCCTTAGACGATCGCCACGTACATGTACGGCAGAAGTGGTCACTATAAATATGATGCCCACTCACGAGCTGCCGACTTTTTGCTGTCTCATAGAGCAAACATCTGACGCTAATCTCTGAATTTGGCGATAACGCCAATCGCAAACATCTGACATTCGTCAATTATGAACATGGCATCTGAGTGGTGAAAATTCAGGAGCCGCACACTGCCGCGTTGGTAACAGCTAGCCTTCCTGGGATCGGAGGAAGTTGTTAACTTGCCATGATAGGCTGGAGCCTGCTGGAGGCTCTGATGCCTATCACAGGAATATTAAAATACAAGCCTGGAGAATAAAGGCAACGGGTCAGTTTTACAGTACAAACAAAACTGTGGTAGAATTTAATTTTCTTCCAATTCCACCACATTTTGGAATTTTTCCCAGCTTCAAACTACATTGCATACAATATTAAAGGGTGTCGTAAGAAAGTACAACTTGTCCCGCTAAACTAAAGCCATTCCCTGCCTTTCAGGAGTCACAGCTAAAAAAACATTTGGCTCCGGAAAGGCAAGGAGTGAAAATCTAAAAAAAAGATAAAAATTTTTAAAACCCTCCGGGGCTCAAGGGGTTTACACTGGCTCTGCTATACAGACAATGCATTAGTCATTTTGAAGAAAATGGTGCTAATTTTATGGTGGCCTTAGTAATTATGCACCCGATGCGGCAGCGTGTATGATCACACATGGGCTCTACAGCGTAGCGCTACAGTGTGCCAGTGTGTGGTGCATTGCTTCTGGAGAGATTACCTCTGGTATACGGCATATAAACATGCCGCCATATTTTTTCTGTCTATCAGGCTTTAGTCTGTGTAACTGGCATGTTATGCAGGCATGCACACATACAGCGCAGATGTAGTAGAGCTGGAGATGTTATTTCATTGCTTCGGTTGTAGTACATGGTAAACCACTCATATTACATTTTTCACTGTGCCAAATGACAAGCTCAGCTCTGCTACAGTCTACTGTACAACAGTAGAAAGCCCCAAAAAGCTAGTGGGACATATTTCACTTGCAGGTGAGAGTAAGGAACTAAGGCAGCCAAAAACAAAGCGCAAGAGTTGACGTCACTTTATTGGAGGGAAGAAAAGGGTGAATCGGTAAGAATCTGAGAAAAATCAAAGGAAGTAGCTAGGCGCCAACAATTTTAGGCATCATGGATAACTAGCTCTTGGGATTCGAGCAGCCACGATTGACAAGAAAATGCAATTATGACAAATAACTTTTAAACAAAGCCGTTCCTGGCAATGAGATTACGCTTGTTTCACTTGACAGAACACACAGAGTAAAATATACTTTTTCAGAATTTTTTAATCTTTATTCACTTGAAATAAAGGACAATCATTGGACGCCGCTCAAAAAATTGGTGCCAACTGGGAGAAAATTATTTTCTATTAGGAAAGAAAAAGCAAACCTTGACTAGAAAATGATTCCTGTTTCTACACCCCATTTATCTTGTAGCAAAATATAAACTCAGGAACAGCCTTAACTAGCGCAGCCTCAGCGCCCCCTCCTCAACAGCTTAAGCTAATAAAGCTTCAAACAGCCCGCTAATATGCAACGGCAAAAATCTGAAATATGATTGTCTTTAAGTAAAACCAGATGAAATTTTGGGAATTAATCGGAGTCAAAAATGACCAAAATTGAACGGAAAATCATTCCAAATCAAAGGCAGAGCGGGTAATTAAGCACCTATTTTGACAATTCTAAGCAGTCCAGTTTTTAAAAGAATGACATGAAGACGTTAACCTATCTGCATAGGAGTGATAAATGAGGCATTCTGTGTCATTACATCCTCATAAATCACTTTCCTCCTCTGCTGACGGCTTTTATCAGATCTAACCTTTTCAAGCTTCTACTAAAGGGCTAACATTTCCAGCTATGACACGTGCAGTTTACAAATTCTGCAGCTGATTAAGTCAGGACAGCGCCTCGCTGCTCTCATTGTCTTGGTCCAGCTGTATTCCTTGTCTGGAGCCAGCAATGCATGCTGCCACCTAACACTGCCGAGCGCGGAGGAGCTCAGGGAGGATAGCAGAGGAGTCTGGGGGGATCGAATAGAAAATAGATAGATGTTTAAATGTATTAGTTATTTGATGCACTTATATTGCGCTACTATATTCTGCAGCACTTTACAGACATTAGCATCCAACTGTCCCCAGTGGATCTCACAATCTAGGTTCCCTATCAGTCTGTCTTTGGAGTGTGGGAGGAAACCTACGCAAACATGGGGAGAACACACATAGATAGATATGAGGTAGATAGATGGATAGGTCGTCAATGAAAAGTCTCAGAAAGCCTCGTTAATCCCTTAAGCACCCGTACGTTTTTTTTTTCCTCCCCACAATCCAATAGCCATAACTTTTTAAATCTTATTTTTATTTTTTGCAGGACAAGTTGTATTTTTTTAAAGGCACCATTTAATTTACCATGTATTGTATTGGAAAACAAGAAAAAAAACATTCTTTGTGGGGTTAAATTGAACCCCCCCCCACAATTCTGCCACAATTTTTTGGGTTTTGATATACTGACTCTAAAACTGACATGATGTCCTTATTCTGCGCCTCAATACAAATACGGCGATACCAAACTTGTATACTTTATTTTTTTGTTTTACCATCTTTAAAAAAAAATTTTTTTTGCTTTGCCAACTTTTTAGATTTTCATCTACAAAGTTGTACGAGGGCTTGTTTTTTGCAGGACGAACTGCAGTATTGGTACCATTTTTGAGGGACATTAAAATTTTTGATCACTGTTATTTCAATTTTTTGTGAGGGGGGGGACAAGGTGACCAAAAGATGGCAAATCGCATATTTTTAATTAGTTTTTCATTATGGTGTACACTGCGCAGGAAAAATATTTTTACATTTTAATTACTGACACATTGTCGGACTGGGCGATACCTGTTATATGTAAACTTTTAATATTTGTGTTTTGTTTTTTAAACTTTTTTTTTTTTTTTACAGTAACTTTTAGCCAGGGGCTAGAACCTGGGATCTTTTGAACCCTTGTCCCATTCAACCTAATAAAGATTCTATTAGGGTGAATGGAATTTTGACACACTCCCTCACTGCAGCAGCCTGCTCCATACAAGCCCTCAGTCGCCGTGACGTACGGGTAGGTCACGGTGGCTGAAGGGGTTAATCCTGTGCCTTACATGTGCGCTGTTCTAGGGTAAAGTCCGGATCCAAGCGCCCTACATATAAGGCACTTGGTCATAAGGGAGTTTAATAATATACATAATAAAGATGAAGCAGTCCGTAACTTTGTAAAAACATTGTAATATTTATATGTATTTGTATTTAATGTATTTGTAATACATTTCTATTATTGTACTGATCCACGAGGCTGTGGAGTCCAAGTCTGTCAAAATTTAGCGACTCCAACTTCGGCTTTAAAATAATAATATTAAATATTATACTCGGTTGTGTCACATTATAATGACCATTTCCTACTTCCGATGTCGGCAGAGCGTAGCTTAGAAAGAAAGTCCCGTGTGGTGAGCCGGCGGGTGGATATATAAGGTGTGTGATAGGTGGTCTGCACACATATTCCTCATTACTGTCATGGGTAAAAGGGGCGATTTATCAGAGTTACAAAAAGGTATGATTGTTGGCTTTCAGTATTTCTGAAACTGTGCAGTTTGTGAACTGTTCTTGTGCTGCTGTGGTGAAAGTGTATTGTGAGTGGACAAAGTGATGTGGAAACTGCGGAGAACCACGTGCCATTGATGTGAGAGGTTAACCGGCTACAATGGTGCTCAAGCGTGGACCGACACACTACAGTAGGGCAGCTCACCACCAAAATGAACCAGGGGCTACCAGACATGCGTCTTCAAAAACAGTTCAGGGAACCCTTCTGTGTATGGGGCTCTGAAGCAGATGGTCACTCAACCTCTGCTAATGAATTTGCATCCGCAGAAAAGGCTTACATTTTCGTGGCAATCTTATAATTGGACCTCTGTTGATTGGCAATGGGTTACCTTATCCAATGAGTCACGTTTTCTGCTTTATCAAACAGATGAACGTTGGCGTGTCAGGTGAGAAAAATCTGAGAGCAAACACTGGAAGAAGACAAGCTTGTGGTGGCAGCATTATGGTCTGGGAAATGTTTTCCTGGTATTCTCTGGGCCCACTCCTCTATGTGGACGGCATTTGGGTATGAAGCCATTCTTGCAGATCACATACACCAATACATGCTGATTGTCTAGCTCGGGCAGATGGGATCTTCTAGCAATACAATGCAACATGTCACACGGCAAACATGTCTGACAATGGTTGGAAGAGCATGACCGAGATTTCCAAGTACTACCCTGGCCTCCTAATTCCCCAGACATGAACCCAATTGATCATCTGTGGGACCACCTTGATCATTGTGTTTGCTCTATGGATCGTCCCACACACATCCCCCAGATACCTGTGACAACCTACCAGGACCTTACTGAGTCACCCCCAGCCCATCAGCTGCTGTCTGTGCCGCACCCAGAGGTCACTCTGGATATTAGCTGGTGCTCATAATAATGGGACTCCACTGTGTATATTATCAATATTGTATAATCAGTTTCTTAAATGCAGAACTTGTTGTATATATATATACACTTAAATATAAATTTAGGAAAGTTTGGAAGCTTAATCATATAAATATATATGTTCCATCAATCTAAGGATCCCATTTATCAAACAGTGATAATTAGATAAGATTTGACCATGAAAGTGGATCTGAGGCAATTATATTCTGAGGACAAATTCACAGACGTTTTACAAATATTTGCCAGCATCAGACGAGCGAGTTCACAGCGGAAAACACTTGTAACGGGACCTCATGGCATTATAATGATTTATAATGTGGTGTGTCCCTGCCCAACATCATTTGTAATGAACTGTACTGACATAATGCCGTCAGTACAAATCATCACAGCTGATGTTGGGCAGGGACACACCACATTATAATGCTGTGAGGTCCCGTTACAAGAGCAGCGTCCAGAAGGGGAAATTACGCTCCCACGCGGACCACTCGGGTTTTTGTTCAGGTTCTTTATTATTGATACTTCTGTTTGTTGTGCATATGTTTATTAACCAGTTCAGTACCATTTACACTCGCCCACTATTTTTGTTACTTTTAGTGTGTCTTTAAAAGGCAGAACATTTTTCCTATTTGGTTATTAAAACCACTTTTTGCATTTTTTATATGAAACATGGGCTTTCATTTTTGTCATTTTCATTGCAGTATTTTTTTGTGTTTTTTATACTGGGGAAAATGTTTAAAAAAGGGGGGAAATATTTAGCTTTTCACAATTTCAAAGTTGTTTTCAATTCTGAAATTTACAAAATGCAACTAAGATATATATATTTTAAAATTATGTCTTGTTTCTATTCCAGTTGTTTTGATATATGGGCTACTAGAAGCTGCAGTGTGGACTAGTGGTGTTTTTTTTTTATTATTACAAAAAAAAATTATATTATTTTGTCTTTTTTATTTTTTTAATTATAGATTTTGTGCCCCCCATGAAGTTAAACAAGATCTTTCAGGGGTATTAATACCATAATAAGATTTCTCCTGTAACTAGGGCTGACATATTAGAGCTCAAGTTAAAGTTTCAATACAACCCCAGGAGGTTTCAAAAAGGCTGTTGAGCCTTGCTGCAGGGCTTATCTGGGTCTGTTAAGACCCAACAGCTCATGCAGTTACCTAGCTCCCAGCGCTCACAAGATCACTAGGACCAGCTGCTTCCTGGTCTGTACAGAAAGCACTCACTGACTGCTGTGTATACATTGATGGAGAAGGCCGGGATGGTAAAAACGCCTCTGCTTTCTCTATGAGGAGCACAGCTGTCACTGACAGCCAGCTCCCCACTCCTACAGCTGCAGAAGCTTTGTGCAGCTGCTACTTCTGCCCAGGGCCGGTGCAAGGATTTTTGCACACACAAGCGAAGCTACATTTTGGCGCCCCCCCCCCCCCCCCACAACTCGTGGGGGTCATGTAAAAAGGAGTGCGTGATGTGACATGGAGGGGGTTGAAATGTAACATGGAGAGGGAGAAATGTGACATAGGGGGGTGATGTGACATGCAGGGGGAGAAATGTGACATTTCTCCCCCTCCATGTCACGTTTCTCCCCCTCCATGTCACATCACCCCCTGCTTTTTACATCACCCCCTTTGTGTCACATTTCTCCCCCCCCATGTCACATATCTCCCCCCCCCACCTCCATGGCACATTTCCCCCCTCTATTAATGTTGTGTAAAAAAAAAAGTTATGCTCCTCACCTGGGCCTGGTCCCGTCTGCAGCACCTTCCCTTCTCCTCTGTGTCCTGGTATCTTCTCTCTGTGCTCCCGACAAGACTTTGAGGACCTTTCCCACTCAGCCAATCAGTGGCTGCAGCTGTGTCATGTGTCAGACCAGTGATTGGCTCAGTGGGAAAGGTCCTCAAACAACTTGTCAGGACTCGGGAGCCCAGAGAGAAGATATCAGGACCACCACACAGAGGAGAACAGCCGCAGGAGGCCGGCGACATGCAAGTGATTAATGAAAAAAAAAAGTTTCATTTTTCCACCCCCCCCTTCTCAGCGCCCTAAGGCGGCCGCTTGGTCTGCCTTATTATAGCACCGGGCCTGCTTCTGCCAGACATGTGAAATCCAGACTGCCTGGACATACATAGTCAACAGGCTGTTTGAATGCAGTCAAAGAAATATATTTCCTGCACAAATTTTGCTTAGCGCACTGCAGTTTAAAAAACCTTATTTCTATTTATTTAATGCACAGTGCACTGCATAGTTACAATTTAGAAAGTTTTTTGTTCAGAAATTGTATTCTAATAAATATATTTTACGTTCTAAGCAGCTTGATTATTCTCTGTCCACCTGACTGACGTGGACGCACATGCTCAGTTCCATTGTTCAACTGCCTCCTGAGCTGTGGAAAGATAGAGCTGCAGTAGAAAGGACATGCCCCCTGAACTGAAGCAGAAAGGACGTGCCCCCTGAGCTGGCGGCTTGATATAAATCTAGCAGAGCAATTGGAGCAATGAAAGGGGAAATCTCTGGATCCATGTGAGGTACAGGACTGGTTCTAACTTTTTTTTTTTCTAGAAAGAGATCGTCGTGTACTATATGAATCTGATTTTCAACTTTTTACAGTAATCCTTGGATAACCCCTTAATAATATAGTGCCAATATATTTTGCAGCACCTTTGAGAGGGAACATGTGCAAACAAAATAAGACATTACACAGTAAAAAGCTATTTAAAGAGAATCTGGCAGCAATTTTGTCCATGCTAAGCTATCAATAGCAATAGGTAGAGGTTCGGGAAGAACATTAGAATCATACCTTTGGTGGAGCTTTTATGATCAGGAGTAGTGTGAGTTTGAAGTTTCATTCTGCCAGATTCTGCTTATGTGAACTGGAGGTTGAGTTTACTGTGAAATGGTCTCTGCATTGAGCTGCTTCACAGGTCCTGCCCTCTACTCTGAGTGGCAGCCATAGCATCCAACAAGGAGCAGGATGTAAAATCCACTCAAAAGACTGCTCACCCCCAGCCCCCAGTGATTGCTGTCAACAGTATAGCATGGTCAAAACTTCTGACAGATTCCCTTTTAACAATACAAAGAATAGGAGTGAGAGCCAAGCTCGCAGGAGCTTACAATTGCTGTAAGCTGTAACATGAAAGTCAACCTTCTTGGAAACTAGGAACAGCATAAATACCGTAGTATATTAGTCTTTATTTTTTAAAGGTTGAACTTATATTACAGCTCATGTTAGAGAATTGCACAGAACATATAGTAGTATTTAGTTGTAGTTTTACTTACCGAAAACTCCCTTCCAGTGAGTAAAGCGAAGTTTTTTTTAATATAACATTAGATTACGATGTTTTCTGTACTTTACGCACTTATATAGCGCTGACATATTCAGCAGCACTGTACAGACATTATCATCACTTGCTGTTCCCAGTGGAGCTCACAATCTAAGTTCCCTAACAGTATGTCTTTGGAGTACCCAGAGAAAACCCCCACAAAACCAGGGAGAACATACAAACTCCATGCGGTATTGTGAATAGAAAATACTTAGGATATTTTAAAGCCAAAGGGCGCCTTCCAAAATATGTGTAAGGTCCCAGATGTTAACAGTGTATGAAGCGTGTCTCCCTACTCCTTGTGAACGTAAAGTGATTTGTTAATCACCTATGCACATTACTGGGATCTCATAATCACTAGTACAGGGGTCCAGAGTTTCCTGTCCCTCTGAAGCTTAACCACCGATCCATATGATCTCCTCTTCACTAAGTGCGAGTGAAATGAGCCAGGCAGCTCCTTCACACACAGTAAAGGTCCTGATCCGATGCTGAAAGTGGACCTGCGGGACCTGGGACCAGCACTGAGAGCAGGACATTGGGGTATCTTTGTTAATCAAAGACTATGTTGTATATTTCAAACACATTGCCAATACAAACTGGCAACACACATGATCGAGGGAATCATACAAAGTGTGTAGAAATCGTCAAGCTGGTTTGGGTGGCAGAGCCTCAGTACCAGAGATGATGAATTCAGCACTTCACATGCAGCAAACATGTTATAGTAGCAAAGTTACATTAAAGTGTTATAACTTTGGGGTTGTAGATTTCAATACACAATCAAGTCACCAAACACTTTTCTGGCTTCAGAACTGTATCCGATATGAAAGTAGAAATGGTTTCCATGTATTTCTATGAGAAAATCAAAGTCAGCGACCTCTTGTACAATTTGGACAACAGGCAGAAAAGTACAAAAGAGAATTTCACTTCCTAGAAAAAAGAAGCAACTTTAGCAATTACCTGCAGGGTTAATGCAACATACTGAAAGTCACAATGCAATAAATACATATAGAATTCATCTATAAAGCCTCATACAGAAAAGGTCTCTGTGACCTCAAGGTCATAGGTTCAGACATCAGTGAGGTCAATTAGCCTTTCATCTTCCTGAAACAGATGAAATGGGAGCCAGTAATAACCTGTGTAATCTAATGCTAGTGATACTTTAATTGTATCTGAGAAGTGCTTTAAACAGATACAAATATAATATAATAGCAGTGGTATCAGATGAAAGACAAAGCTACCAAATTTCTGGGAGGCTCAGCTGAAATGAGCCTTTCTACACTAGTGAACAAAACAATTCAAATCAAAAAATTCCCGTCTCAAAATTTTTAGACATATGGAGCAGTGCAGTATTTCTCAAGTCAGTTTTACTGGACACGATGGCACAGTTATGGGGGCATATCAATTAAAATCTCACAAGATGATGATACATATACTGGAGTGAGATGGTGCCCAAAAAAATCCAACAGGATTGTGTGGAGGCGCAGATCTGGAGAAGGGTAAAAATAAATATTTCTGCCGCACTGAAAGCGGCCAAGAGCAGGACTCCCCACTAAACTAAGTAATCGGAGAAGAAGGGCCTTAGTAAGAGACGTGACCAAGAGCCCAATAGTCACTCTGGCTAAGCTCCAAAAATCCTGCGTGTAGATGGAAAAAACGTCCAGTAGGTCAACAATCAATGCAGCAGTCCATCAATATGGGCTTTATGGCAGAGTAGCCAGAAAGAAGTTTCTCGAAAGTAAGGGTCAAAGGAAAGTTTGCAGAATGGCACCTAAAGGACTCTCTGACTGTGAGAAACCAGATGCTCTGGTCTGATGAAACCAAGATTGAACTTTTTGGAAAAAAACAGGAACTGCTCATCACCTGTCCCAAAACATCCCTACAGTGAAGCATGGTGGTGGCAGTATCATGCTGTGGGGGTGTTTTTCAGTGGCTGGGACAGGGAGACTGGACAGAGTTGAGGGTAAGCTGAATGGAGCAGAGTTCAGAGATATTCTTAATGAAAACCTGCTCCACAGTGCTTTTAGTCTGAAGGTTCGCCTTCCAACAAGACAATGACCCCAAGCACACACTCAAGACAACACAGGAGTGGCTTAGTGACAACCTTGTAAATGTCTAGCCAGAGCCCTGACTTGAAACTAATCGAACATCTCTGTAGACACTTGAAAATGGCTGTCCATAGACAGTCTCCATCATACCTGACAGAGCTTCAGAGGATCTGCAGAGAAGAATGGCAGAAAATTACTAAATCCAGGTGTGCAAACCTAAAGGGATCATACCCAAGTAGACTGGAGGCTGCAATCACTGACAAAGGGGCTTCAACTATGCCCTGAATACATACCGTATGTCAATGCAAGATTTTTAGTTTTTCCTTTTCCATAAATTAGCAACTATTTTAAACTTTCCATTTTAATTTGAGTGCAGAATGACGGGGATTCTTTTTTTAATTTTAGTACAAAGCTATAACTTAAAATGTGAAAAAAGTGAAAGGGTCTGAGGACTTTCTGAATGCACTGTACATTAAAGTGAGAATGGTTACTGTGTAGTGTAAAGCTTCTTAAAAGTTGGTGGTACCTTTACACATGGTATTTATAATGACCTGAGAGTGAATTTAAAGAGTAACTAAACTTTTAATGAAGTTTATTTAAAAATGTCACAATTGCCCTCATAATAAATTTTCTAATGCATTTTATTTATTGACATTTAATTTTTAATAGAGATATTCCCCCATAAAGCGCAGATTTCCCTGTGCATTTTAAATTCACTATTCTCCACAGTGCTGACTTTTTGAATGCGGCCGCAGAGAACAGAGTACGGGCAGGAGCACACATTGCTGCTCCTGCCTGTGCCCCCTGAGGTTTACTAAAGGCTGGCATAGCACATGGGTACCCTGTAAAAAAAAAACATGTGCTACCTGAAGAGCTAATCAGCTGTATTCAGGATCATAATCCCTGACAAGCAGAGAAGAGAGGATGAGGCAGCTCTTTAGCTCAGTGTTGTGAAGTAACTTGTCCTCCTGTGTGATTAGGAAAGGTTTTGTGTGTACAAATAGCACATAGGACAAATAGGAATTTTTTTTTCTGTTGATGATTGATCCCCAGACAAAACGAAATGAGCCATTATAACTAATAAAAGATATTTGGAAATATATTTATTGTAAAGTAATATTTAAGTATTTTCATTTTTTTAATTCCCGGAGAATCCCTTTAAAATGCTAAATCAATAAATAAACTATATTAGAAAAATTATTATGGGACATTTAAAAAACAACTTTATTAACGGTTTAATTACTCTTAAATGGTTTGTGTGGGGTCACTTCATTTTAGTAAAACGAACATTTAATGCTCAGGATACAATGACCTTCTAGTTTGGAAAACCTTGTCTGTTTCAATATGACAATGGCCATGTTCACAAATCAAGACTGATTTGAAAAAATAAATAAATAGTTGCTAGGTCTAGTGTGGGGACTGGCCTTCAAAGTCTTCAACACAAGCCCAACATAACTAAGAGCCAGGTCACCCAACATTAGTTTCCCATCTCGTCGATGATCTTGCATCAGAGGCGGTTATTGGAGCAGAGTTGGCAGTAGACCCATATGAATGGTTATGGTTTGTGAATAACATGTTCGTCAAGGACATATAGATGTTTACATCCTTTTGAACATAAGTAGCGAGTATTTTCCATTGGTCTTTGTACACATATTGAAATGATTAATCAGGAGCTGATAACACAATGGATGAAAACCTTTTTAAATATGACAAGTCTAAGAATGAAACAGTGAAATGGCAGCTTAGCTTTCTGCAGTGCAAAACCGACACTGAAAATTAATGTACAGTTAATGGAAAAGAAAGGTGTGAAGAAAACCTTGCAATACTGTTACTGGTCCATGAGTCTTCTCAAGGCCATTTTTTGGCCAGATTGCCAGGTGACCTCAAGAAGTGACCATGGTGAACACATTAGTTATAGTCAGAAATCTCTATGTGTTAGTATTTGTGTACAAGAGCTAATTAGGCAGCCAGTATACGATGTTCTCAATTAAAAACTGGCACAAAGCAGCTTTGTGTATGTGTCTTGGTTTGCATCACAAGGACAATCTAGCGGTAACTAGACCTTCTTCACATTGAGGCACTTATAAGTGTCACGGGTCTGTGTGCTTGTGGTGGGGTCAGCAATGACAGACTCACAAATTTAAGGGGTTAAAAGTCCAAACATCTTTTATTTTCCATCCAACACAAGGCAGTGGCATGTAAGTTCATTAGTCACTTTTTACACATCCACATGTGTGCGGCATACCAAAATAAATCACCTTGCCCATGTGAGCACTAACTATACACCAGGTTACCTTACCTATATACCTCAAATCCAAAGTCTGGGCTTTACAGAGCCGACACAGGCCAAGCAGCTTCCAGGCACTGACACTGAATGAAGCTCAGCCTTGCCTTTACCCCACAGCAATGAGACCAGCAGCTACACCTGGGTTCATCTCAGGCTTTGGGAAAATACCATACTGGAAATGTGGGGAATGACAGGTCCCTCTACCCACCAGTTTTTAAAAATCCAGCCCCTTCCAGTACCATACACAATGTTACATAAGTTAAAAAGAAAGTACTGAACTGTCAAAAAAGAGCTGTCAATCAGCGGCAGAGGGATGGGGAGCTGGGAGCTCATGACTCCTGAGTCTGCTCTGTCTTCAGTGGACACCAGCGCTCAATATGGATTTCAGCTAAACGACTGGGTCAATTCAAGTAAGTGAGCCATCGTTTTGACCAGTTTATGCCACCCTCAGATAGGAACATAAAACTGGTGACACATTCCCTTTAACACTTATGTTTAATATGAAATCTGGACTGGGGCCGTAGAGAACAGAATTTATTTAGTGTGTTTAACTCGTTAACTATGATTTTAATCTGAAATTGCTTGAAAGAATGACTAATATTCCAATAGTGCGGTGTATAAATAATGTATGGAAAATAGAAAGTTTTTTGGGCCATGCTAGATATTCAGTAAAACCATCCTGATTTCATGTTTATTTTTTATTTTTTTTAAACCAATTTTATTTTGAACAAGATTTCTGCATAGTGGTTGGAAGCAGATGGAGCAAGAGACATGAAAACCAGTGCCCAATGCGTTGAGCTGGAAGTGGTGAGCCTAGTTGGAAGTGGCAAGGAAGGAGTTATGGAAGAAAAATCTCTGGCTGTGTGGAGGAGAGCTAACTGCCTTGAGCGATTTCCGTCAGAAGGCGAGGATCTTGATGAAGGTTTGTGTGACGAGTGGAAGGCTAGTGCTTCACATGGTATTAGTCCTGATAAGAACTAACTAGGCATCAGGTCACAATAACAAAACTTAAAGAGACAAGCCTGCACCAAGCATTCAGGGTCCGTACAAGCGCTCCTAGGGCAGGCTCCCTTTTGCTGAATGACACAGCTTGTAAAGCAGAGGAAGAGCAGGGTGCCACCACATTATGGCATTCAAGACAATACCGTAACTGAACTGAGAAATGTGTCCTATTGTTGGCAAACTAAGGAGAGGACAGTCTCCACCTCTCGAATGCCTTCCCCTGAAAAATGACCGTTTCAGAAGGGTGTATTGCTCTAAATTAAATAACACTTACAGGAGCAAGCTGATTTTTGTTTTTCTGTCCCTTCAGGGACGGATACCAACAGCACCCGGTGGACCCCAACAGCTATAATAGACTCTATTTTATCACAAAAAGATAGTGTAGCATGCTGCACCATTTTTCCCCAAAATTGTTTATGGAATCTGTAACAAGGGCTTTTAAAGCAACCTCCAATGCAGATCTGAACACCATCTAAATGTATGGAAGAATATTCTTAATAGTATTAAAAGGGTATTCTTGTCTTAGCCATTCAGGGTGGATATCACAATACCCATTTCTTCCAGTGGTGGCCAGGTTACAGAAAGAGCAGAGTGGTCCATGCTCCGCTGCTCCTGCAAACATGGTGCCAATTGGAATTTTATATACTTGTCGTTAGTAGACAAGATTTGGGGGTATTATCTCTTCTCGGAGAGAGAGCGCCTTAGTTGGCATGAGGAGAATTATAGGCCATACATGCTCCTCTGGAATTCCATTAATAGACAAGAAATGGTCTCTGGACTCTGTTAACAGAGTATAAGTTTTCTAAACCAGACAACCCCTTTATACTTTAAGTAGTCAGTCATTTCTTTGTCAGATCCATACTGCACATAAGATCACTACAGGATACATTAACACAAAGATACAAATGTCCTGATTACACTGTTGTACAAAAATTAGGAATTGTTTTTTTACAGAGACATGATTAATAAGCAATTTTACATAATTTTGTGGTGCTGAACATGGAAATGACCTTGCAAATCTGAGTTTGGTTCTTGTTTGGAAGTTACTGGTGCCTTCTCAAACAGCTGAACTGTGGGGGTCTAGGGGGTCGGAACCCCGCCAATCAGATACTGATGACCTATCCTGAGGAAGTTTATCAGTTATTACTTATGCCAATTTCTGGTGTAAGTTAAAGAAAATCTGGCGGGCCAAGACTACGCTCCCTCCCACCAAGAAAAGTGTCGGGAAGGTCGAAAAACTTTTTAATGCCCAATAGTGGCGTAAATAGCTTGATAAATACCCCTCAGTGTTCTCTCCTTTTTCCCTCTGTAACTTCCAAACAAATACCAATCTTGCAATTTTCAACGTCACTTTCATGTTCGGCAGCCAAAAATGATATCAGATTAGTTAATCATGTCTCCATTACAAAACCTGTGGCGAACGGTGTAATTACACCCCAGGGAAACAAGGAATAAAAACCAAGTGTAGTGTCCTGTGTGTAGACCAAGCGTCCACGTGGCAGCCTTTATAGCCATGTGTGGCAACCAATATGCCTCCTGGAAGAAGCGGAAGGGCGAAACGCACGTCGGGGTAACGGTGGTGGTCCAGAGGCACTGCGGTCTGTATCCATTTGATTATTATCTTTGCTGTGGTTTATTCCCTTGATTTATGTAAGACTTTGATATACCTCCCATCTTATTATTGTTTGGGTGTTTATATACAGGATTGACCTTTGTCTACCGGTTTACCCAGTGGTGTGTGTATGTGGGGTTCTACTATAAGATCTCCCATTACTTTTGGTGCCCACTCATTTCGATGGCAAGTATAATGGAGATGTGATACTGCAGGGAGGTATTGATGCTCACTTTGTATTTGTACTTATATGAATTTTCCTTATTTTTCATTCTGCATTGACTATGTGACCTGTAGTACTCTTGGTCCACCGCCCACTGCCACATTTGGGATCCATTTTATTGGTGATGATTAGCATAATGTAATTTTTACAGATGTATTTGAAATAAAGATGCTATTTGATATGTAATAATGGTGTGGTGTCGTCGTGTTGGATTTGATTAGGACCACACATTTGTTGTGTTATATTGGATATACTGTTTGGTGTATTAACCAATATGTCAGCCATCACATCCGGTGGTTATGCAAATATCCTGGAATCCTGAAGGTCTAGGGGCCTCTGTACATTTAGGCACAAGTCTTGCTCAAGGTTAAGTTAAAGCGGGGTGACAACCCATAGGGAAGCAATAACGGTAAGGCCCCTATCACACGGGTGAGTATTTCACGCGGATGCGATGCGTGAGGTGAACGCATTGCACCCGCACTGAATCCGGACCCATTCATTTCTATAGGGCTGTGCACACGAGCTGTGATTTTCACGCATCACTTGTGCGTTGCGTGAAAATCGCAGCATGCTCCTCTTTGTGTGTTTTTCACGTAACGCAGGCCCCATAGAAATGAATGGGGTTGCGTGAAAATCGCAAGCATCCGCAAGCAAGTGCGGATGCGGTGCGATTTTCACGCACAGTTGCTAGGTGACGATCGGGATGAGGACCCGATCATTATTATTTCCCTTTATAACATGATTATAAGGGAAAATAATAGCATTCTGAATACAGAATGCATAGTACAATAAGGGCTGGAGGGATTAAAAAAAATAAAAATAAAAATAATAATAATTATTAACTCACCTTAATCCACTTGTTCGCGCAGCCGGCATCTCTTCTGTCTTTATCTGTGAGCAATAGGACCTTTGATGACGTCACTACGCTCATCACATGATCCATCACCATGGTGATGGATCATGTGATGGACCATGTGATGAACGCAGTGACGTCATCAAAGGTCCTATTGCTCACAGTTAAAGACAGAAGAGATGCCGGGCTGCGCGAACAAGTGGATTAAGGTGAGTTAAATTTTTTTTAATTTTTTTTAACCCCTCCAGCCCTATTGTACCATGCATTCAGAATGCTATTATTTTCCCTTATAACCATGTTATAAGGGAAAATAATACAATCTACACTACAACTAACCCAAACCTGAACTTCTGTGAAGAAGTTTGGGTCTGGGTACTATAGTCGGTTTTTTATCACGCGCGTGCAAAACAAAAAAACCCGCGCGATAAAAACTGAACATCGGAACGCAATCGCAGTCAAAACTGACTGCAATTGCGTTCCTACTCGCGCGGGTTTGCCGCAATGCACCGGGACGCATCCGGACCTAATCCGGACACGCCCGTGTGAAAGAGGCCTAATGTCTGTACTGAAGAGGAGATTTCACTTCACTTCTGATTTTTTCCTTTTAATAGAAATTGCTGTTTTATTGAAGCACGTTTGGGAAGGTCTAGGAGCCCAGTAATGAAAGGTGAGTATAAGTCACATGCTGTAATGCCAACTACACAGGCAAGGAATGAACAATTCTTTTAATCAGTTGTACAGAAGGAAGAAACTATATACTGCTTCTGAAGGCCCATTAGCATTTTATTTTTTAATAAATCGGGACGGTGAGCCATAATTCTTGATGCTGCCATCTAGTATCCCACTTTTAACGGCTTTGTTCACTTTTACGCCTCTGCATTCAATTATGCGTCTTGTTGGGTTGCTGCCTGTGTTCTGCTCATGTGCCCAGCAAATGTATTTCCTAGCAGGTACATGTGCAGGAGCCTCTCATACGCTCTCAAGCACAGACGTTTCAATCAGGGAAGACGAGGCTGTATTGTATCTGACTGCTGTCTATTAGCTAAGCTGGTGCCTCCGCGGCTATTTCATTTCACACCTCATTCTGCACTCCAGCAGCTTTGCACTAAGCCTCTCCAGTGTCTGGAGTTCCCCATGCCTTATTTACCATACTCCAGACATCATTTCCCTGCGAATATATGATGAGAAATGGATGGCATATTTGCTGGAGTGCCGGTAGAACCCTACTTTCACTGCTACTAAAAAAAAGAGAGAGAACGGCACATCAAGTGTTCCTTTAAAAGGCAGTAAATGTACATTATGATGTTGTACAGATGTTGCCAGCATTATCTTATATATCACCAACATATCCCACAGTGTATTACATTTAGCAGAGGCAGTTGTTGGCAGGAATAGTCAGTCCATGATCTTCTATACCTTACAGGAAGTTCCATGCAAGAGGACAACTGGTAGAGAAGAGCATTTACCGTATTTTTTCGCCCCATAAGACACATTTTTTCGCCCCAAAACTGGGGGGAAAATGCCCCTGCTCTTATGGGGTGAATACTAATCAACGCTTTCATTATGGAAGCACTATTAGTACCGGTGGACAAGGAAGCGGTGAAAGCTCTGCACTCACCGCTTCCTGGTCTTCGGCTGTTGGCCGTGCAGGGCTTCACAGCCTACAGCCGAGTACCAGGAAGAAGAGAGCGCTGGTGGTAAGGAGCGTGGTCGTCCAGGAGAGGTAAATGGTTTATTTTTTTTATTGGGGTTGATATATGAGGCTGGGGGCTGATATATGAGGCTGGGGGCTGATATTTAAGGATGGGGGGCTGATATATAAGGACGGGGGGCTGATATAGGGGGCTCGGGGGCTGATATAGGAGTCTCGGGGGCTGATATATGCGGCTGGGGGCTGGTATATGAGGCTGGGGGGCTGGTATATGAGGCTGGGGGGCTGGTATATGGCATTGGGGGGCCGATATAAGGTCTGATTGAGGGTCTTATTAACATTGGGGGTCTGATTGGGGCTGTCAGCTGAGGTGTGATTAACATTGGGGGTCTGACTGCTGGTCTGACCGGAGGTGTAATGGAAAATATTTTTTTCTTATTGTCCTCCTCTAAAACCTAGGTGCGTCTTATGGGCCGATGCGTCTTATAGGGCGAAACGTGTTATTTCTATCACACATTACTGCTAGCATCATAATTGGTGTCTAGAAGCAGCTATTGAAACCAGTTTAGGAAACCTTCTGGAATTTCTACACCAATTAAAATACTGATTATATGTGTGTGCAAAAAGGTATCTCCCAAGAAAGAGAACCAATCTCGCCAGTGTCACCTATTGGAAGTAGCTCCCTATGAGTCAAAATCCGACTCTCCAACAAGCCTTGGGATTTGAAAAGGGCATATAGCAGAGTCAGATATCCATCTGTAGACAGCTGTTTCGGGGTGCTTCCTCCTTGACAGTACAGAGTAGGATTCTGGCTGGCTGGGTGCCATGCTTTAAAAGGGTTTTCCAATCTTTTCATATTGATGACCTATCCTGGAAAACCCCTTTAAAGAGGACCTCTCACCTCTCCTGACATGCCTGTTTTAATACCTTCATGCATTCCCCATGTGATAACAATTCTAGAACATCTATTCCTTTGTCTGTATGTTGTGCCGTTCCTTTATTATTTCAACTAGAAGTTATGAATAAATTGCTAGCAGTCTGCAGTAAGGGTGCAAATTTGGGGTGGTAACAAATTGGGGGGGGGGGGGGTATCTGCACAGTCTCACTCTATCCAATCAGTCCTGCCATTATCAGACTGTGCAGGTACACACCCCTAACTGGTTACCGCCCCTCTGTACCCTTACTGCAGGCTGCTAGCAATTATTCATAACATCTAGTAGAAATAATAAAGGAATGGCACAACATAAAGCCGGAAGACGGACTCTACTACAACCCTGCTGCAAAATAGAAACAAAATACAAGGGTGTACAGAAAATGGTGACCTTATTCAGGGCATATTATTTATCACATTACTACTTACTCAAATCTGATCCATCAAATCAGATCTTGGAGACCATGGTTATGGATGAGGTACCATTGCAGGAAAAATGTGTGATGTTTTGGTGCTACTTTTCTGATGCACAGAGCACGACAAAAAAGAAAAATAAACGCTCCAGAAATACATAGCAAAATGTGAGTACATGGCATATTCTTAAAGGGGTTGTCTCACCTCCTCCTTTCTGCTCTCTCATGCTGTTCACAAGGCCCACTGACCAGAGTTGCAGGGGGCGTTTACTCTTGCCTTGATTGATGGCAGAGGCAAGTGGTGCTGGAATAGTGTAATCCTGCCCCTGTAATCCTGCCCCTTGCCTCTGCATTGCACGCTCCCGGGGCTGCTCAAGTTTCATAAAAGTGTTCTCAAACTCCAGTGTTATCTTTATATTTGCATATAGTGATAACAGTGTCATGGAACATAGCACAGACCATCAAAAAAAACAAAAAACAAGACGGACATCCCTGAACGGCAGTCATCTATCAGCAGATGAGCGCTAAGACTTAGGATACTTTCACACTCCGCTACAATAATACAACCGCATGCATCCGTCATGAACCGATCAGTTTGTATTATCTGTAGCATAGCCAGACTGATCTGTCATGAACTCCATTGAAAGTCAATGGGGGACGGATCAGTTTTCTATTGTGCCAGATTGCGTCAGAGAAAACGGATCCGTCCCCATTGACTTACATTGTGTGTCAGAACGGCTCAGTTGTCAAGCTCAGTTGTTTGGCTCAGTTTCGTCAAGCGGACAGCAAAACGCTGCAGGCAACGTATTGGTGTCCGCCTCCAGAGCGGAATGGAGTCTGATCGGAGGCAAACGTATGCATTCTGAGCGGATACTTTTCCATTCACAATGCATTAGGGCAAAACTGATCCGTTTTGGACGGCTTGTGAGAGCCCTGAACGGATCTCACAATGCATTAGGATCCTTGCATTGGGATCACAATGCATTAGGATCTGAGCAGATCCTTTTCCACAATGCATTAGGATCCTTGCATTAGGATCACAATGCATTAGGATCACAATGCATTAGGATCACAATGCATTAGGATCTGAGCGGATCCTTTTCCATTCACAATGCATTAGGGCAAAACTGATCCGTTTTGGACCGCTTGTGAGAGCCCTGAACGGATCTCACAAACGGAAAGCCAAAACGCGAGTGTGAAAGTAGCCTAACCCAGGCTGTCATCTATCCCTTTCATCCTGGACATCTTCCCCCCTGCATGCTTTGACCTGCTTTTACTGTGTTGAACAGCTCCGAGGCTTCTGTCACTGCCAGGAGGGGAGCTACTGCACATGCGCGGCTAGGCGCTCCTGATCCCGGCCACCAAAGCTCTGTGTGTAGTGAGCAGATGCGACCACCGCTGCTGAAAGGAACGGAAAATGACACACAGCTTGGAGAAGAGGCAACATGGAAAACAGAACTACATTGGGAAGTTGTTAATTACAGCGTTTGCTTCAACATATATAGCAATGTATAAGGCAAGACAACCCCTTTAAGGTATTGACCCACATTAAGGCTACTTTCACACTTGCGTTGTTCTTTTCCGGCATAGAGTTCCGTCACAGGGGCTCTATACCGGAAAAGAACTGATCAGGTATGTCCCCATGCATTCTGAATGGAGAGTGATCCGTTCAGTTTGCATCAGTATGTCTTCAGTTCAGTCGTTTTGACTGATCAGGCAAAAGAGAAAACCGTAGCATGCTACGGTTTTATCTCCGGCTAAGGGCTCTTTCACACTTGCGTTATTGTCTTCCGGCATAGAGTTCCGTCGTCGGGACTCTATGCCGGAAGAATACTGATCAGGATTATCCTAATGCATTCTGAATGGAGAGTAATCCGTTCAGGATGCATCAGGATGTCTTCAGTTCCGGTACGGAACGTTTTTTGGCCGGAGAAAATACCGCAGCATGCTGCGCTTTTTGCTCCGGCCAAAAATCCTGAAGACTTGCCGCAAGGCCGGATCCGGGATCAATGCCCATTGAAAGGCATTGATCCGGATCCGGCCTTAAGCTAAACGTCGTTTCGGCGCATTGCCGGACCCGACGTTTAGCTTTTTCTGAATAGTTACCATGGCTACCGGGACGCTAAAGTCCTGACAGCCATGGTAAGTGTAGCGGGGAGCAGGGGAGCAGCATACTTACCGTCCGTGCGGCTCCCCGGGCGCTCCAGAGTGACGTCAGGGCGCCCCAAGCGCATGGATCACGTGATCACATGGATCACGTCATCCATGCGCATGGGGCGCTCTGACGTCATTCTGGAGCGCCCGGGGAGCCGCACGGACTGTAAGTATACCGCTCCCCCGCTCCCCGCTACTACTATGGCAACCAGGACTTTAATAGCGTCCTGGGTGCCATAGTAACACTGAAAGCATTTGGAAGACGGTTCCGTCTTCAAATGCTTTCAGTACACTTGCGTTGTTACGGATCCGGCAGGCACCTCCGGCAACGGAAGTGCATGCCGGATCCCAACAACGCAAGTGTGAAAGAGGCCTAAAAAAACTGAAGACTTGCCTGAACGCCGGATCAGGCATTTTTTCCCATAGGAATGTATTAGTGCCGGATCCGGCATTCAGAATACCGGAATGCCGGATCCGTCCTTCCGGTATGCGCATGCGCAGACTGAAAAAAAGGTGAAAAAATAAATGCCGGATCCGTTTTTGCCGGATGACACCGGAAAGACGGATCCGGCATTTCAATGCATTTTTTCGACTGATCAGGCATTTTTAAGACTGATCAGGATCCTGATCAGTCTTACTAATGCCATCAGTTAGCATACATTTTGCCTGATCCGGCAGGCAGTTCCGGCGACGGAACTGCTTGCCGGATCTCTCTGCCGCAAGTGTGAAAGTAGCCTTAGTAATGTACATTCTGGCAAAAACTGTGCCGAAATGTGACATAATTTGGCACATCTAGGTTTAGAGAGATAAAATGCGCCTAGTCCAACTAGGGGGTGCAGCTTATCAGGAAACGGGTGTGGCGCCACTTGGCCTAATTTGTGACATTTAGCACCACAATTCTGGCCTAAGAGTCTGTCTCCCACTAGGCCAATCAATAATGGGTATAGAGTTAGACAGCCTATCCAGATAAATCTGATTTTACACCATCTGTAGCATTAGTAAATCTGTCGTTAAGAGACACACTTGATACTTTGAAGTACACATACGCCAGTAATAGGACGGTATAGAGGACGTGTGTCCATAACTTTCCACTGACAAGTTTCTCTCACTGTATCGATCCCATATTGTTAGAGCGTAAGTTGCGAAAACTTAGACAAACTGCAGAGTAGTCCTCAGACTAGAAAAAGCGCAGAGCACCGCTGACTAACTGCACCCCTTACTAAGGCCATGCATTTTTTGTAGACTCTTCTGGCACACAGAAATCTACGGTATGTCGCAGTATACACGTGCGTCATTTCATTTTGATACCAAAACAAATTCTCTGACACGGCTAATAAACCCGCAGTAAAGTTAGCCTAATGGGGAAACTTACTGACTTTGCCGTCCTGCTTGTTAATAGGCTGTTTCCATACACAGCCTTAGGCCCCTTTCACACGGGCGAGTATTCCGCGTGGATGCGATGCGTGAGTTGAACGCATTGCACCCGCACTGAATCCTGACCCATTCATTTCTATGGGGCTGTGCACACGAGCGGTGATTTTCACGCATCACTTGTGCGTTGCGTGAAAATCGCAGCATGCTCCTCTTTGTGCGTTTTTCACGTAACGCAAGCCCCATAGAAATGGATGGGGTTGCGTGAAAATCGCAAGCATCCGCAAGCAAGTGCGGATGCGGTGAGATTTTCACGCACGGTTGCTAAGTGACGATCGGGATGGGGACCCGATCATTATTATTTTCCCTTATAACATGGTTATAAGGGAAAATAATAGCATTCTGAATACAGAATGCACAGTACAATAGGGCTGGAGGGGTTAAAAAAAATAAAAATTAAACTCACCTTAATCCACTTGCTCGCGCAGCCGGCATCTCTTCTGTCTTTTTTGCTGTGTGCAGGAAAAGGACCTGTGGTGACGTCACTCCGGTCATCACATGGTCCGTCACATGATCTTTTACCATGGAGATGGATCATGTAATGGACCATGTGATGACCGGAGTGACGTCACCACAGCTCCTTTTCCTGCACACAGCAAAAAAGACAGACAGAAGAGATGCCGGCTGCGCGAGCAAGTGGATTAAGGTGAGTTTTATTTTATTTTTTAACCCCTCCAGCGCTGTTTTACTATGCATTCTGTATTAAGAATGCTATTATTTTCCCTTATAACCATGTTATAAGGGAAAATAATACAATCTACAGAACACCGATCCCAAGCCCGAACTTCTGTGAAGAAGTTCAGGTTTGGGTACCAAACATGCACGATTTTTCTCACGCGAGTGCAAAACGCATTACAATGGTTTGCACTCGCGCGGAAAAATTGCGCATGTTCCCGCAACGCACCCGCACCTTTTCCCGCAACGCCCGTGTGAAAGAGGCCTTTGCGGTCGGCAAAAAATACAGATGATGTTCGTGTGCATTCCGTAATTTGCAGAACGGAACAGCTGGCTCCTAATAGAACAGTTCTACCCTTGTCCGTAATGTGAACAATAATAGGTCATGTTCTATTTTTTTGCGGAACGGACAATGGAATGCATACAGAGTAACTTCCGTTTCTTTTGCGGACCCATTGAAATGAATGGTTCCGCATAAGGTCTGCAAAAAAAAAACGTAACGGACACGGAAAGAAAATACGTTTGTGTGCATGAGCCCTAATGGTGCATATACAGATTATGACCAATAGTTGGTGTGTAGAACCAAAGATCTGTGTGTGCAATGACTGGTCAGAAAATGTCAGATCATCTGTTGGTGTAAATGGCCTCTTTTACAGGAGCGAGTTTTCCATCAGGCTGCGATGCGTGAAGCAAACGCATAGCATCCGGACTGAATCCTGACTCATTGATTTCAATGGGTCTGTGTACATGAGCGTAGTTTTTCACGCATCAGTTCTGTGTTCTGGAAAAATCGCAGCATGTTCTATATTCTGCGTTTTTCACGAAGCTCTGGCTCCATAGTGAATGGGACTTACGTGAAAAACAGAAGGCATCTAGATGCAATGCATTTTACACTGATGGTTGCTAGGAGATGTAGATTGTAATTTTTCATTTTTTTTTTTTTCACGCAAGTGAAAATCGCATCAAAAACGGATTTCACCTGCACAGAAAAAAAAACTGAAACACTGAACAGAATTGCAGACACAACTGACTGAATTCACATGCAAAACCTTCAGTTATTTTCCTGAACAGATCCTGACAGAATCTGTAACATTTGTGTAAAAGAGGTCTAAGGCTCCATTCAGACGTCCGCAAGTGTGGTCCGCATCCGTTCCGCAATTATCCGGAATGGGTGCGGACCAATTCATTCTCTATGGGGCCTGAAGAGATGCAGAGAGCACACTATATGCTCTCCGCATCCGCATTTCCGGACTGCACCCCCGATCTTCCGGTCCGCAGCTCAGCTAGAAAATAGAGCAATTGCGGACAAGAAAAGGCATTTCTATGGGGGTGCCAGTCGGGTGTATTGCAGATCCGCAATGCACTACGGACGGAAGGGTGCCTGTACACAGAAGAAGCGGAATCACACACACCATTTACATGCTTTGGATTTCAAAATCCGCACGGCAGGTCTGTTTCCACACAGAAGAAAAAAGCAAAGTGTATAGGAGATTTGTCAAATCCCATTCGCTTATTCTGGCACTGTATTACACTGAGGCTTCTGCGCATGAGAGTCAGCAACAAGTGCAGTTACCACTGCCAGTATAGATAAGACTGTGTCAGAGGGTGTAGGGAGATGGCCTACTGGGCAAGGGGATTGTCTCACCTGGAACACTGGTGGCATATCGCTAGAACAAAGCTCCTGAAGAGAATAAGAGTGGACTGCATGGTCACCCTCCATTCATTTCTATGGGGGCTCCGAAAATAGCTGAGCTCTGGCTCGGCTATTTCCGGCAGTTCCACTGAAGTGAAAGTGGCGGTGGCCGTGCTTGTGTGGTGTGCTCTCCATTTATTTCTATGGGACTTCCTAAAATAGTCGAATGCATCACTCAGCTATTTTCAACGCTACCATAGAAATGAATGGAGGGCAGCTGCACAAGCGCGGTGCGATCTCCTGAACTTTGACTGATCAGTTCTAGACATAGGTGCGATATGTCATCAATGTTCAAGGTGAGACAATCTCCTTAAAATACTATGGGTGAGTGTGTATATATACATATGTTTATAGTTGTATATTTTTTATATATGAATATATATATATATTTGTGGTCATGGCTGCGGAGATAAGGACCCGACCTAAAGGGTGAAACAGCTTACCTGAAAGCCATGAACTGACTAAAGATGGCTAGTGGTGCGCAGGTACGCTGGGGGTTTTAAAGAGCCCTACGCCCCTCCCACAAAAGCAGGCTGAGAATCTCAGCCTGCTGGATATATATATATAAATAAATAAAATGTATTTATCAAATAAATATGTACATATAATTGTGTGTATATATATATATATATATATGTTTATATATATATATATGTGTGTGTGTATATAAATATATATATATATATATATATATATATACACACACACACACATATACACATACTGTATTATATATATATATATATATATATAGTATTTAATAAATATAATTTATTTTTAAAATACTTACATATAATTTTGTGTGTGTGATTACTGCTCTGTAATTACGGTAAATGTACAAAAACGATAATTGTAATAATATCAAGACAAAGAAATGCAAGAAACAAAAAAAAAAGAAAGAAAACTAAATCTATCATAAATATATGCAGAGAGAAGAGAAATGAATAGCAAATTGTCACAAATAAAACATATTCTTCCTAATTAGTTAATTTACATTTTATAAATTAATGATGAAATTCCTGCTGGAAAATAAACCCAGCAATACATCACGGAGTTAAGTGACCTGTATTTGTATCTGTAAAATCGAGGTTCATTAGGAATGTAGATGCTGTTTGTTTTACCTGTCAAATACTAAAGCTCCCTCCTTTTCTCGCTCGCTCTCTTTTATGCTCAAACACATAAATAAGTGGGATTTCTAGACATACTCTCTCTTCCTTACATTTATCATCTAAATAACAGCCTTGCCAAGATGGCATCCTTATAATAAAACCTCTCCGCTAGAGTGATGGGTAATGAAGCTTGCTTGTGAATGCAATTGAGATAAAAAAAAAATGTGAGTCAAGAAAAAAAAAAAAAAGTTGTTGAGCCAAATGTGTGAATATTGGAAGGGCTCTGAAGCCGGTGGACTTTGCGGGCCATCAATCTTCCTAGTGAGCTGTTATACATCGGAATATTTTGATAGATGATGGAATAATTGAGTTATCTATCTTTCTAACTATCAGAGTTGCATAAAAATTATTCTCACACGCTGGCGAATATTAAATATATTAGGTGTCCGGCTAATTTTTCATACAAAGGGGACAATGAGGGAAGTCACTTTTATTTATGGCAGCACAAACAGCAGATAATTCGAGGTAAGGACGGACTGTGGCTGTCACGGAGGACGCAGGGTAACTCCTACTGTCAAACTGCTTCGCCTCCTAAGATAATATGCAGATATCGGTATCACTGGTAAAATATGTGTCATGAGGAACAGTATGGGAGATTTGTGGAAGGACATGTCGTGTCCACAGCAACCAATCACAGCAGAATAGAGCAATCCGGACGAGCCGGCCTAGCATCGCGGGTGACGCTAGAGGCTCGTTCCTGTCGTGGCCTGCTATATAGCTTTTGATCTGCGCAGCGAGTGCCAGGGAGAGGGGTAAGTCTGACGAGCATTTTTGGGGGGCATTATAGGGGTTGGATAACCCCTTTAACTTTAATCTTCCAAGAGCCATAACATCCTTTTCCGCGGATGCAGCCATATTGAGGAGTCTTTTTGTGGGATAAGATGAATTTACATAGAATGCACTGAAAAACTTTCATTACAAAAAAAAATAAAAAAGTCATTCAGTAACTTTTGGGGTTTTATTTTATGGTGTTCACCGTACGGTATAAACGACATGATAACTTTATTCTGAGGGTCGATATGATAACTTCAACACCCAATTTATACAGGTCTTCTATGTTTTTCTACTTTCTAGCAACAAAAACACATTAACAATGTCATGCTTCCAAAACTGACTGTTCCCCGAGTAACCCAACCCCCCCCCCCCCCCCCCCCCCACCAACTCCTCAGAACTGGACTCGGTCTCCTAACAGTCCACACACCCGAGGCAGATCGGCCTACACCACTGCTTTCAGTACAAAGATGGCCGGACCACTTCATATCACAATCAACTGCCTTTTGTGTCACCCCACTTCCTCATAGATTGTAAGCTCTTGGGGCAGGGCCCTGACTCCCAGTGCTTCAGTTGTGTATCAGCCAGTTACGTTGTGATGTCTTTTGTTTTGTACATGAACCCTCTGAATTGTAAAGCGCTGCGGAATATGGTGGCGCTATATAAATAAATATTATTATTAACTATTTGTTTTCTTGGTGTCGCCATATTCTGAGAGTCGTAACTTTTTTCTTTTTCCGTTGATGGAGCTGTGTGAGAGCACTATTTTGTGGATTGCGGTTATACTTCCTGTAGTACCATTTTCTGGCACTTAAGACTTTTTGATCACTCTTTATTATGTATTTTGGGAATAACAAAAATAGCAATTCTGGCCATCTCCGATCCTGGCAGTGGCATCTACGTGCAATGCATAGAGAAGACTCCTGAGGGCAGGTACATAATGGAAAGGACCCCAAGACTTATTCTCCATACGGGAGTGAGGAGAAAAATAATAATTACCTATTGGAGACTGGACACCCTTTAAACTATTGGGGTTTTCAGGTGACAGTCTCTTAAAGATTCACAAAAAGCTCAGTACTTTCAGGTGACCATTATTACAATATAACAGGGAAATTTAGGCAAATGTTCAGCGGATTCTCATTGACAATACTGATCATAAATCTCAACCGACAACAACATTTGAAGCTGAAAAATATTCAGAAAAAAAAACAACGTCCACATCTTATCAGATGATTGTAAAGAAAATACTGAATGAAATCAGATGATTGCAAATGAAATAAAACAAGCCCACAGAAATGCTTCCACAATGAATGACTATTAGGCCTCATGCACACTGCCGTATCAATTTATCCGGTCCAAAAATGGCGGATCCGCAAACCATGGATACCGATCGTGTGCATCCCGCATTTTCCCTTCTGCAGATCTCGCAGTACATTTCAAATGCTCTATTCCTGTCAACAAAACAGACAATAGGACATTTTCTATTTTTTTTTTATGAATGGGTCCGTATTAGATTCGCAAAATTTGGGATCGGATGTGGACTGAACCTATGACCGTAGGCATGAAGCCTTAGGGACAGAATAGCGCAACCTGAGTAGTGGCAGTGCACCATAAAGGGGATCCAGCTGTGTAGTTCCAGTGCCAACTTCCAGCACCAAAGCCACTGCAGAACAGCTGATCGGCAGGGGTGTGGGGTGCGAGACCCCCCCAGGATGATCAGCTATTGATTTCCTATCCTGAACAATCTCTTTAAACACTAATGGTCAGTTTAGGTCACCAGCGAACATCAACACTCTACACCGTCTGTTTATAGGGATTTTGAAACATTATGAAATCAATCAGGACTAAAAGAAAAAACATGACTACGTAATAGCGGCATGTGTTTATCATCTAAATGTATCGTGAAATAAAAAAATGCAGCACATAACAGTACCAGCAGAGTGGGTGAGATTGTACCAATTCACATCCACACAAAGCAGACAGATTTGCACTGGAAATTGACCTGCTGTGCAGATTTTACATTCAAAACACATCATTTTAGGGCTCATGCACACGACCGTATGTATTTTACTGTCCACAAAACACGGATCCGCAAAAAATACGAATGACGTCCATGTGCATTCCGTATTTTGCAGAACAGAACAGCTTGCCCCTAATAAAACAGTCCTATCTTTGTCCATAATGCAGAAAAACGGACATTACGGAAACAGAATGCACACAGAGTAACTTCAGTTTTTTTTGTGGACCCATTGAAATGAATGGTTCCTCGTACGGTCCGCAAAAAAAACAAAAACAAAAAAAAAAACGAAAAGGACACGGAAATAAAATACGTTCGTGTGCATGAGCCCTTAGGCCTCATGCACACGACCGTTGTGTGCATCCGTGGCCGTTGTTCCGTTTTCCGTGATTTTCTGCGGACCCATTGACTTTCAATGGGTCCGTTGAAAACTCGGAAAATGCACCGTTGTTCATCCGCGGCCGTGATCCGTGTTTCCTGTCCGTCATAAAAATATGACCTGATTGGCATCCGCGTCTGTGATCCGTGGCCGTAGGCCACTTTCACACAGACGGATCGCAGATCCGTCTGCATAAAAGCTTTTTCAGAGCTGAGTTTTCACTTCGTGAAAACTCAGATCCGACAGTATATTCTAACACAGAGGCGTTCCCATAGTGATGGGGACACTTCAAGTTAGAATATACTAAGAACTGTGTACATGACTGCCCCCTGCTGCCTGGCAGCACCCGATCTCTTACAGGGAGCTGTGATCCGCACAATTAACCCCTCAGGTGCCGCACCTAAGGGGTTAATTGTGCGTATCATAGCCCCCTGTAAGAGATCAGGTGCTGCCAGGCAGGAGGGGGCACACCCCCCTCCCTCCCCTGTATTACTGTACATTCATTGGTGGCCAGTGGGCCCCCCTCCATTATACTGTACATTCACTGGCCCCCCTCCCTCCCCCTCCTAATTAAAATCCCCCCCCCCCCTATCATTGGTGGCAGCGGAAAGTTCCGATCGGAGTCCCAGTTTAATCGCTGGGGCTCCGATCGGTAACCATGGCAACCAGGACACTACTGCAGTCCTGGTTGCCATGGTTACTTAGCAATTTTTAGAAGCATTATACTTACAGTCATGTGAAAAAATTAGGACACCCTTTGAAAGCATGTGGTTTTTTGTAACATTTTTAATAAATGGTTATTTCATCTCCGTTTCAACAATACAGAGAGATTAAAGTAATCCAACTAAACAAAGAAAACTGAAGAAAAGTCTTTTCAAGATCTTCTGTAAATGTCATTCTACAAAAATGCCTATTCTAACTGAGGAAAAAGATAGGACACCCTCACATGTATTCCCTCTTAAATTGGCTCAGATCTCACACAGGTATATCACACCAGGTGCACATAATTAGTAGATCGTTACTCTGCATGTTGAATGAGGCTTGCCCTATTTAAACCTCAGACATTTAGTTTGGTGTGCTCCTGACTGTTGAAGTGAGAGTGAGCACCATGGTGAGAGCAAAAGAGCTGTCAGAGGACTTCAGAAAAAAGATTGTAGCAGCCTATGAGTCTGGGAAGGGATTTAAAAAGATCTCCAAAGATTTTGAAATCAGCCATTCCACTGTCCGGAAGATAGTCTACAAGTGGAGGGCTTTCAAAACAACTGCCAACATGCCCAGGACTGGTCGCCCCAGCAAGTTCACCCCAAGAGCAGACCGCAAGATGCTAAAAGAGGTATCCAAAAACCCTAAAGTGTCATCTCGAGAACTACAGCAGGCTCTGGCTACTGTTGATGTAGAAGTACATGCCTCTACAATCAGAAAGAGACTGTACAAGTTTAACTTGCATGGGAGGTGTGCAAGGAGGAAACCTTTGCTTTCCAAGAGAAACATCGAGGCCAGACTGACATTTGCCAGCGATAAAGTTGACAAAGACCAGGACTTCTGGAATAATGTTCTTTGGACAGATGAGTCCAAAATTGAATTATTTGGACACAACAGCAGAGGACATGTTTGGCGTAAACCAAACACAGCATTCCAAGAAAAGAACCTCATACCAACTGTGAAGCATGGAGGTGGAAGTGTCATGGTTTGGGGCTGCTTTGCTGCAGCAGGACCTGGTCAGCTCACCATCATAGAATCCACAATGAATTCTACTGTGTATCAGAAGGTGCTTGAAGAACATGTGAGACCATCAGTTAGAAAATTAAAGCTGAAGCGGAACTGGACCATGCAACATGACAATGACCCAAAACATACTAGTAAATCAACCAAAGATTGGCTGAAAAAGAAGAAATGGAGAGTCCTGGAATGGCCAAGTCAAAGTCCAGATTTGAATCCCATTGAGATGCTGTGGGGTGACTTGAAAAGGGCTGTACGTGCAAGAAACCCCTCAAACATCTCACAGCTGAAAAAGTTCTGCATTGAGGAGTGGGGTAAAATTTCCTCAGACCGATGTCGAAGACTGGTAGATGGCTACAAGAACCGTCTCACTGCAGTTATTTCAGCCAAAGGAGGTAACACTCGCTATTAGGGGCAAGGGTGTCCTATCTTTTTCCTCAGTTAGAATAGGCATTTTTGTAGAATGACATTTACAGAAGATCTTGAAAAGACTTTTCTTCAGTTTTCTTTGTTTAGTCGGATTACTTTAATCTCTCTGTATTGTTGAAACGGAGATGAAATAACCATTTATTAAAAATGTTACAAAAAACCACATGCTTTCAAAGGGTGTCCTAATTTTTTCACAAGACTGTACCTGCGATGTCTGTGACCGGCCGGGCGCTCCTCCTACTGGTAAGTGAAAGGTCTGTGCTATAAGCAATGCGCCGCACAGACCTTTCACTTACCAGTAGGAGGAGCGCCCAGCCGGTCACAGACAGAGAAGGTAAGTATAATGCTTCTAAAAATTGCTAAGTAACCATGGCAACCAGGACTGCAGTAGTGTCCTGGTTGCCATGGTTACCGATCGGAGCCCCAGCGATTAAACTGGGACTCCGATCGGAACTCTCCGCTGCCACCAATGATAGGGGGGGGGGGGATTTTAATTAGGAGGGGGAGCCGCATTAGCCACCAATGAATGTACAGTAATACAGGGGAGGGAGGGGGGTCCCACTGGCCACCAATGAATGTACAGTAATACAGGGGAGGGAGGGGGGGCCGCACTGGCCACCAATTAATGTAATACAGGGGAGGGAGAAAGGGGGGGCACACTGGCCACCAATGAATTTAAAACTGGGGAGGGAGGGGGATGTGCCCCCTCCTGCCTGGCAGCACCTGATCTCTTACAGGGGGCTATGATACGCAAAATTAACCCCTTAGGTGCGGCACCTGAGGGGTTAATTGTGCGGATCATAGCCCCCTATAAGAGATCGGGTGCTGCCAGGCAGCAGGGGGCAGTCATGTACACAGTTCGTAGTATATTCTACGTGTTAGAATATTCTTCTGTGTTAGAATATACTGTCGGATATGAGTTTTCACGATCTAACTCAAATCCGATGGTATATTCTAACATAGAGGCGTTCCCATGGTGATGGGGACGCTTCAAGTTAAAATATACCATCGGATTGGAGAAAACTCCGATCCGATGGTATAATAGGGACTCCTGACTTTACATTGAAAGTCAATGGGGGACGGATCCGTTTGCAATTGCACCATATTGTGTCAACGTCAAACGGATCCGTCCCCATTGACTTGCATTGTAAATCAGGACGAATCCGTTTGGCTCCGCACGGCCAGGCGGACACCAAAACGACTTTTTCCTTCATGTCCGTGAATCCTCCAAAAATCAAGGAAGACCCACGGAAGAAAAAACGGACACGGATCACGGACCTACGGACCCCGTTTTTGCGGACCGCAAAAAAACCCGGTCGTGTGCATGAGGCCTTATGCTGTAGATTTCCACTGTGGACTTCAGCCTTTGCAATGCATAGGGAAAAAACTGCGGCAAAACCTTCAACAAATACTGGCGTAACTCATGCGGATTGGCAGAAAAATCCATGGAGGAAATTAACCAGCAGAAAATCCTCCCCATGTGGCCGCACCCTAAAGATCCTGAATTCCACCATTAATTTTCCTTACCTGTGCGCATATAATCCCTGGTATCAACACAGCATGTAACGTTCTACATAATGTGATATTTTGGGATATAAACTATACCACATGGGCAGCATGGTGGCTCAGTGGTTAGCACTGGTGCAGCATGGTGGCTCAGTGGTTAGCACTGGTGCAGCATGGTGGCTCAGTGGTTAGCACTGGTGCAGCATGGTGGCTCAGTGGTTAGCACTGGTGCAGCATGGTGGCTCAGTGGTTAGCACTGGTGCAGCATGGTGGCTCAGTGGTTAGCACTGGTGCAGCATGGTGGCTCAGTGGTTAGCACTGGTGCAGCATGGTGGCTCAGTGGTTAGCACTGGTGCAGCATGGTGGCTCAGTGGTTAGCACTGGTGCAGCATGGTGGCTCAGTGGTTAGCACTGCTGCTGGCAGCACTGGGGTCCTAGGTTCGAATATGACCAAGGACAAGATCTGCATGGAGTTTTTTTATGTTCTCGCTGTGTTTGATGGGTTTCCTCCCACACTCCAAAGACATACTGATAGGGAATTTTGGGGACAACGCGATGCTAATCTCTGTAAAGCAATGCGGAATATGTCAGCGCTGTACAAGTGAGTAAAATAAATACAGAAAAAAAGTCAATCAGTTAAAAAAAATAACCATTTTAGAGGAAGAGATGAAAAGAGATTTCCAATGTGTAGTGTCTGAAATGTCTCTTTACTGCCTTGTACGGTCAGCTCCAGAGCCCACATTGGAAATGTCACTTGTAAATGCCAATTAAGAAATTACAGGAAGTTCTGAAAGGTAGGGTTCGTGGATGCTGACATTCTCCTGACACGGAGGAGAACATCTGACCAGGGCCTGTGGCAAAATAAGAACGGGGGGAAAAAGATAAGGAAATTTCAAGATCTGCTCTGTCAGCTCTTATCGTTTGTGAGGCGAGATGCTTGTCGAATGTGGGTTTGGAGGGGGCAACGCTGGATGTGGCGTAGAAGCCTTGCGGTAAAGTAGATATGTGCTGAAAGCGCTGTCGGAATGGCGCTGAGCTCTTGGGTGATATAACAATATTTGAAAGAGTGAGATGGGGGGGGGGGAGGATTGAGGGTTGGGTGAAGGGACATTAAACGGAGAAGGGAAAAAAAACAGCATTTGCATTGTCAACTGGCCTACATCTTTAGACGGCCAAGGCTGGAGACTAGATAGAATCTGACGGCTCCTCATACCCTGAGCCAGTCAATGAGAGGAATGCAGGGAAGGTAAATTAACCTCTTCTTGCTACAGCAGAAAAGCAATATACCAAATACCTTACAAAAATAACATCATTCATCCTACAAATTACTAGGATAATCTGCTCACCCCTTCAAGAAGTATTACACACGTATTGTGTATTGAGCTAACCGGCAAATCTCTGCCGATAACAGGAGAGACAGAGAATTACAGAGTAAGGCCTCCTGCACACAGACGTTTTTTTTTCTGTTTACGTTCAGTTTTTTGCGTTTTGCATTCATTTCAATAGATCCGCAAAAAAAACTTTTCCCTATGTCCTATTATTGCTCGCAAATAACGATCCGTGGCTCCATTCAAGTCAATGGGTCTGCAAAAAAAAACGGAATGCATCTGTATGTCTTCCGTATCCATTCCGTTTTTGCGGAACCATCTATTGAAAATTTTATGGCCAACCCAATTTTTTTATGTACTTACTGTTTAAACATTATTTTATGCTTCAGTTTCCGTTTGCGATCTGCAAAAACGGAAACCAAACAGAAATACGGAACGGCAAAATGGAACGGAAGTGGAAACACTACTGAAACAAAAAACGGACCGCAAAATACTGAAAAAGCCATACGGTCGTGTGCAGGAGGCCTAACAAAGAGTATTTCAGCTTTTTTATTTCCAAGTCGACAACACTACAAAAACTTCCAGCTTTGTGTGCATTAACTGCAAAAAGCAAGCAGACAGAGCTCAGTTATGGAACAGTGTGGAAATAGCCATCTTCACAGGACATCTCATAGACTCTTCTTACACAGTGCTAAACTTGTATAACTAAGGCTAGTTTCACACTAGCGCTCAGGATCCGGCAGGCTGTTCAGACGGCTGCATTCCGGCATTGATGGAATGCATCTGGCCACAACCCGGCAAATATGCAGAGAATTGGCCAGTTCAGCGGATGTTTGTGTTGAAATGCCATCTGGCCCCATTAACTATAATAGGGACCGGCGGAGATCTGCCAGATCTCCGTCGGTCCCCAATATAGTTAATGGGGCCAAATGGCACTGCAACACCAAAAAGGAAGTCATGGAATTATGGAAATCACTGGATTAATAAAAATGGAAACAACATATTCAAAACATCTAGATTTTCTTCAGTACTTATTCATCCTGTTCAAGTGCCGCGTGTAGAAATACACGCCTTGGCATGCTATTAGTGAGGTGATTAATGGTTGTCCGAGGAATGGTTTGTGATGCTGAATGCACTTTGGCACACAAATCATCAAGATCCACTGCTGGAGGCTCCTTTTGCAATTACCAACCAATGACATCCCAGATGTACTTGATGGGAAATATGTCTGGAGACACTGCAGGCCATGGTAGCATGTTTAAGTCACACAGGCTGCTCACAGTAGCATGAGTGACATGCGGCCTGGCACTGTCCTGTTGACAGCTGCTGGGACACTGGAGAAATGGCTGAACCACTGGTTTCACGACTAAGGCCTATTGCACACGGACGTTTTTTTTTCCCGTTTACTGGACGTTTTTTGCGTTCCGTATACGGTCCGTATACGGAACCATTCATTTCAATAGGTCCGCATGCATTCCGTTTCCGTATTTCCGTTCCGTTTTAACATAGAACATGTCCTATTATTGCCCGCAAATCACAGTCCGTGGCTCCATTCAAGTCAATGGGTCCGCAAAAAAACCGAACACATACGGAAATGCATCCGTATGTCTTCCGTTTCCGTTCCGTTTTTTGCTGAACCATCTATTGAAAATGTTATGCCCAGCCCAATTTTATCTATGTAATTACTGTATACTGTATATGCCATACGGAAAAACGGAACGGAAAAACGGAACAGAAACGGAAACACAACGGAAACAAAAAACGGAACAACGGATCCGTGAAAAACGGATCGCAAAACACTGAAAAAGCCATACGGTCGTGTGCAATAGGCCTAATTGAGGGTAACGCTGAGCTGTTAGTGTAGCTGAAATTAAGACTAGCTACCGTACATTATGCCACACCACACTATAATTCAGCAAGTAGGGCCGGTGTGACGTTCCCTTGTGAAGGCCTCTTCATGGCGTTAGCCTTGTGGTTTCCTGATCAATCTCTGTCAATCATTGCATCCGAGACAAAAGAGGGACTCATCGCTGAAGAGGATAGACCTCCATTCCAGTCTCCATTGCCCTCTTGCTGTGCACCATGATAGCCTTTGAGAATGGTGGAGCAAGGTCAATGGAACACCTGTAGCTGGACGTCTGGCTCCTAGCCCAATGTCATGCAAACGCCTTCTAATGGTTTGTGTAGACACTGTTTGCCTCCCTAGACTTGGATTCTGACTTCCAATTTCACTTGCAGTACAGAATGGATCTTTACCACTATTCTTCTTATCAGACAATCCGTCCAACAATGCTGACATATCGGCCTAGGCGTGTAGCCAGAGTGATAAGCTAAGGTATCTCAGTTCAAGCATTCTGTCCCTCTCAAATTGTGACAAGTGGCAAAAATGGCACGTCAACAAAAAGGAGGCATCGCACAATCATCCCACACAATTTGATCTGATTTTTGAGGTTTCATGTGGATAAAAAAACTTGGCTTTAATTTCTGGCTTTTATGCTCCTACCACATGCCACAGATTGGAACTAGGTGCTTGAAAATGTGATCCTCTGCAGATCTTATCAACACCTGCAACTTCCTTGATTTCCATAACCTTACGGCCATTATCTAATATACCGTACTTTCTGTATGAATTCCTCATAGTTTACAATATCTCAGATGGCCTTACACTCATTTCAGCACTGGAGCCTACAGATTTATGAATGTACAAGACAAGAAATAAAATGTAATAGCAAAGTGACTCAACTTTACCTGCAGGTTATTTCTAAACTGTAAACTGCAAAGCTTTTGAAAGATTCATATTTCTCAGTGACTAGTAGGCAACAAACCCATCCAAGCTATAGCCATTAAACTACAAGCAGGAGAGCTGTGGTACCTATCCATTACTTGTACTGAGTCACCACTAGTTCATTAACAAAAGGTTCTTCTCGCCAATGAATATTCATTGTGCCAGGGCTGCAGACAGGAATCCTCCAGTGCAGTCAGGGTCAGAACTGCAGAGCGTGGCAGGCTGGCATCACAACATGTCAACCAGCTGACGTACTGTGACATGAAGGATGACCTTTGGTGGCCTAGCCTTGGCTGCCTGTGGAGATGTGAAAACTGCCTGTGCATGACCAGCTCATACCTGACAGATTCCTGGATATCTAACCTCAGAAAAGCATTTTAAGGTGAAGCAGAATAAAGCCGCTCTGTGTATTTCATCAGAAGCCAGGTTCCTTGTAGATGACCCCAGGTGTCCACACTACATGATGTTTACCCACATGCTACATGCAGATCTGAAAGAATTTTATGCCCGATATTTTAGATATTGCACAAATTTACCAATCTTGCCACTTTTCTGAGTTTTTCCGAACAAATCAGCTAACAAATATACCTGCTTAGTTCTGCAATATCAATGGTACATTCGGGGTGTTTTAAGGTCAATATGTCAGAAAACATTTTCTAAATATAGAAATCAATGGAAAATATTTTTGGGCATATCTATAAAATACGTAATTTTCTTGACTGATTTCTATGGTATTACATGTGCGTTATACAGGGTGCCCCACAAAAAAGTAGCCCGCCTCCAGCGATAGTATGACAAGATGAGCAAGTGGATTTTTTTATTTTTTTTAATTACCCACAAGTCACAAAAGATGCTGAAAGTGATCCACTTTCAGGTCTATGCATCTTTGGGCACGTCGGATTATGTTGGCTGATACGGACGGCTTGCAGCTCTTCAGCAGTGATGGCGTTTGTGAAATTCTCCTTGAGTCTTCCAGGGGATGTGGATTGTTAGCGGACACTTTCTGTTTTACATTTTTCCACAGATAAAAATCGCATGTGGACAAGTCTGTGGAACGTGGTGGCCATAACCCCGCGCTCACAGTTCGCTCCTCCATATACAGTTCATGAACCCGTCCAGTGAGTCCCGTGAGGTCTGGCATGTTGACCCATCTTGTTGGAAAAAGCAGGACATTTTTCCTTCTGGTGTTAGTTGGTTGTAAAACTGTTCAAAGATGTCCAGGTAAATTGCGGTATTCACAGTTGATTTGAAGAAAATTGGGCCCACTATATATGTTCCCGACAATGCACACCAAACGCCAATTTTCTGGTCGTGAAGTGGTGTTTCGTGAGTCAAATGGGGATTTTCAGCAGACCAGTACCTCCTATTCTGGGAATTTACGTGGCCTGATAAATGAAACCAAGCTTTGTCCATCATGAAGTACAACAATGGGTCCAAATGTCTGTCAGCAATCATAGTCAACAACCAAGTCCAGTAATTTGCGCGCTTACCTTTGTCTGACTCAGTTCCTGCACACACATTATTCTCTACGGTTTCAGGTTCAGAGATTTCAGCACTCGCTGACACCTTGTTAGTGATACACCATCTTGCTGAGACAGTCTTCGGGTTGATTTTTGGAGGCTACTTACAATCTGCTGCTGAATTTAAGGTACAACTTCAACCAGCCTGATCGTTAATATGCAAAATAACTCTGGAGCCCCAGTTATGGGTCTTCAACACAGTGAAAGCCAGATATCCCTCAAAGGAAGGAAAACCGAGCAAAGGGGTGTCCCAATTACAGAGATCACCAAATCCACCATATTAAATGGCCCCTATGTCAAGATACCGCTCTTTTACAAGCTTTAAGGATGTGATGGGGAAGACCTAAGCCAGTTATCCATCCACAGACAGCTGTTTCGGGTTGAAGACCTATAGCTGGGGCTCCACAGTTATTTTGCATTTTACTGTTTCCCAGGGAGCTTTGCACTTTGGATTGCTGTGTCGAGACTCTTAAATGAGGTCCACAGTGTTTTCTCTAGCTGGTCTCCCTAAGATCAGATATTGTTTCATCCTGATCGATGGAGGCCTCGGTTTCTTCATGTTTGATGATGCCATGTCTGAACCAGGCTCTGAATACAGCGTTTAGCTGGTGGCTTTGTTCCAGGGAACTTGTTGGCAAATGTATTTTGCGTTTCCTTAATCGATCTGCTTCGCACATAGCCTTCCACAATCACTATTCGTTGTTCCAGGGAGGACACCATCTTTCTGGCACAATTGGCAACTTTTATCAAACTGAGTAGTAAATCAGTCTTATTTGCCCATAGCAACCAATCAGAGCTCAGCTTTCAGTTCCTACAAGGATCTGAAAAAAATTAAAGCTGAGCTCTGATTGGTTGCTATGGATAACTAAGACAGATTTACTATTAGGCAGTTTGATCTGGAGATATTTGTGGCGGGCTACTTTTTTGTAGGCCACCCTGTATTAAAAGAAATAGAACAGGAAACTAAAATTATCCTTATTTGAGGCAAGGTAATGGAGAAGTATACAGAAGGGCAGTGTCATGTACTTATTCATATAGGACCCTGTGGCAAGACTGACCGCTGTAATGCGGCACCGCCGGTGTTACTCAATCACCTTGGCAACCTGCCCCACTGACAGTGGGGCTGTTTAGTTTATCAGGGAACAGGGATACATGGTGTTATTGGCCTCTTAAAGGGTTTCTGTCACCCCGCAAAACTCATATTTTTTTTTTTGGATAGTTAGATTCCTCATAGTGCGATATAGGAGAATATAATGCTCTTACTTACTTTCATGCGGCCGATTCTTTATAAAACGAACTTTTATAATATGTAAATGAGGGCTCTACCAGCAAATAGGTAGTCTACTTGCTGGTAGCTGCTGCAGAAATCCGCCCCCTCGCCGTGTTGATTGACAGGGCCAGCCGTGATCTCCTCCTCCGGCCGGCCCTGTCAGTAATTCAAAAATCGCGCGCCTCGCGTCATTCAGCGCAGGCGCTCTGAGATGAGGAGGCTCGTCTCCTCAGCACTCCCTCAGTGCGCCTGCGCCGATGACGTCTTCTCTTTCGGTGATGTCATCGGCGCAGGCGCACTGAGGGAGTGCTGAGGATACGAGCCTCCTCATCTCAGAGCGCCTGTGCCGAATGACGCGAGGCGCGCGATTTTTGAATTACTGACAGGGCCGGCCGGAGGAGGAGATCACGGCTGGCCCTGTCAATCAACACGGCGAGGGGGCGGATTGCTGCTGCGGCTACCAGCAAGTAGACGCCCTACTTGCTGGTAGAGCCCTCATTTACATATTATAAAAGTTTGTTTTATAAAGAATCGGCCGCATGAAAGTAAGTAAGAGCATTATATTCTCCTATATCGCACTATAAGGAATCTAACTATCCAAAAAAAAAAAAATGAGTTTTGCGGGGTGACAGAAACCCTTTAAAGGCAGGGTATTTAAACAGGCAATTGCTGGCCACAGTTGCCCGTGATTGGTTTACTTGCCTCACACGCCTAGTTTGTGTTTCTTTGATTCCTGGACTTCTGATCTTCCAACTGTTAGTGACTTCACATCTGACTGTTGATTCTGGTTACTGACATTATATTTGGCCCTTTTTGGTACATTACTCTATGTTTGTGTCTTCCTTGGTTCTGACTTTCCCTTTTGTCTCCCATAAAAAGGTCCTGCACACTCAGTTAGGTCTGGGACTGTCGCTCAGTTGGGGGCTGCCATTTGGGGTGGGTTGTCCTAGAAGGTAGGGACAGTGGTGTGGGTGGAGGTCAGTGGTGTGGCTTCACTGTTCCCTACCAGATATGATATGCATCACTAGCATGCAATGCTATGAAATAAAGATTCCACCAGGTATGACAGTGAGACTCCACCTGCAAACCGAAAAATGCTGGCCATGTCTGGGACAAATGTACAGGTTTTCCAGTTTAGGATTAAAAGGATTATCCCACAAGTATTTATCATTTATCCATAGGAAAGAAGGCAAACATTGAATCATGGGTAATAGGTGAAATATAATGAAACCTCAACTGTATACCTGACCTGAGGCTCAGCATGGGTAAGGGCAAGGCATATTCTAGTGTCCATGGAGGATATACATTTAACCTACAGATGGGCCACTTTTCTTCATCAATTCCTTCTCAGGACTGGAAGTTACTGCCTACCTCTGAGAATTGAAATAAGTCATTTTTGCAGCAAATTCAATAACCTGACAGAAGGACGAAGGCAGTTACTTAACACAGATTTGGGGAATATATCAAGATATTGGTACAACTATAAAGCATATGTTCCAAAAGCTTCCAATATGAAGCAAAACCCAAAAGGTCAATACAATAATATCTCTCATTCTGAAGAAGAAAGGGGAGCTTCATGTCACATGTACTGTAGCTGTGAGGACACAGATCCACGAAAAGTACCAATATGGAATCGATAATACCGAGTTTAGCATCAGTATGTCATACAGCGTGTAGGAAGAAAAAGTTAAATCCTGTCCCAGCTCTGTTAAGGGGACTTTGGAAGCGCTTTGATTGATGCTAATTTAATCTATGACAGCATGGCAAGAGTAAGTAAAGACCTAAGGGGCTCAGGCTGCCAAATATTGGGAACTGTTTGTAAGGTGGGACACTGATGTGGGCACTGTCACTCACATGGTGGCTGATAGTTTCATATAGGGACACGGTGTGGGAACCAAGCAATAGACGTGTGAAAATATGGTGTGGAGTTTACTGGAGGATGCCATGGGTGAACTATGTTGGCAGAGGCAGTATTGTATGATGCAGATCCTCCTGTAAACTGAGAGCAGAATGCAAAAGAGAAGCCAAGCTCAATGATATTCAGGTTTATATGGTTTGGAGAAGGATTTCTAAGTAAATCCTGACAGGACTCCTAGGAGAGACACAGAGTCCAGATTACCCAGTTCATACAGGATTACTGACAGCAAACCCTGTATCAGTGTGTGTACAAAGAAAGCTGTCAATCATCCTGTGTGGGAGGGGTTAGCAGGACTCTCACTGTCTCTTCTAGGAGTCCTGTCAGGATTTAGGGCTCATGCACATGACCGTAGCCTATTGTGCGGCAAATTGCAGATCCACAAAACGCGTTACCTGCTGTGTGTAATCTGCATTTTGCGGAATGGAACTTCCGGCCCATAATAGAACAGTCCTATCCTTCTTCTTTATATTTTTGTGGGGCCGCGGAACGGACATGCGGATGCAGACAGCACACAGTATGCTGTCTGCATCTTTTGCAGCCCCATTGAAGTTATTGGGTCCGCATCCGACCTGCACAAAATGTGGATCGAATGCAGAAAAAAAATATGTTCGCATGCAAGAATCCTTGCTCCAAACCATATAAACCTGTATACCACAGAGCTCAGCTTCTCATCCTTTATGATATTCTGCTATTAGACAGGTTCCCTAACACAATGCTACACTGATAATTTAAAGAGGACCTTTCACCTCTCCTGACATGTCTGTTTTAGTAACTGCTTGCATCCCCCATGTAATAACAATTCTGGAGCATCTATTCTTATGGCTCTATGCTGTGCCATTCCTTTATTATTTCTGCTAGAAGTTATCAATGAATTGCTAGCAGCCTGCAGTAAGGGAATAGAGGGGAGGTAACCAGTTAGGGGGGGGGGGGGGGGGGCTGCACAGACTCACTGTATCCAATCAGTGCTGCCATTTTCAGACTCTGCAGGTACACACCCCCAACTGGTTACCTCCCCTCTGTACCCTTACTGCAGTCTGCTAGCAATTCATTCATAACTTCTAGTAGAAATAATAAAGGAATGGCACAACATACAGACATAAGAATAGATGTTCCAGAATTGTTATTACATGGGGAATGCATGAAGCTATTAAAACAGACATGTCAGGAGCGGTGAGAGGTCCTCTTTAACCCCTTAAGGACCAGGCCATTTTTCACCTTAAGGACCAGACAGATTTTTGCTAATCTGACATGTGTCACTTTATGTGGTGATAACTTTAAAACGCTTTTACTTATCCAAGCTATTCTGAGATTGTTTTCTCATCACATATTGTACTTCATGATAGTGATAAATTTGAATCAAAATATTTCATTTTTATTTATAAAAAATATCAAATTTACCCAAAAAATTTAAAAATTTGCAACTTTCCAAATTTAAATTTCTCTGCTTTTAAAACCTCCCTGAAACCTAGTGACACCTCCTAAAATTGTTATTACTTTACATTCCCCATATGTCTACTTCATGTTTGGATCATTTTGTGAATGCCATTTTATTTTTTGGGGACGTTAGAAGGTTTAGAAGTTTAGAAGCAAATCTTGAAATTTTTCAGAAAATTTCCAAAACCCACTTTTTAAGGACCAGTTCAGGTCTGAAGTCCCTTTGTGAGGCTTACATAATAGAAACCACAAAAAGTGACCCCATTTTAAAAACTACACCCCTCAAGGTATTAAAAACTGATTTTACAAACGTTGTTAACCCTGTAGGTGTTCCACAAGAATTAATTGAAAATGGATATGAAATTTCAGAATTTCACTTTTTTGGCAGATTTTCCATTTTAATCATTTTTTTCCGTTAACAAAGCAAAGGTTAACAGCCAAACAAAACGCAATATTTATTGCCCTGATTCGGTAGTTTACAGAAACACCCCATATGTGGTCAAAAACTGCTGTATGGCCGCACGGCAGGGCGCAGAAGGAAAGGAACGCCATATGGTTTTTGGAGGGCAGATTTCACTGGGATAATTTTAACTTGCCATATCACATTTGAAGACCCCCTGATGCACCACTAGTGTAGAAACTCCCAAAAAGTGACCCCATTTTGGAAACTACGGGATAAGGTGGCAGTTTTGTTGGTACTATTTTAGGGTACAGATGATTTTTGGTTGCTCTATATTACACTTTTTGTAAGGCAAGGTAACAAAAAAATAGCTGTTTTGCCACTGTTTTTATTTTTTGTTATTTACAACGTCCATCTGACAGGTTAGATCATGAGCTATTTTTATAGAGCAGGTTGTTACGGACGCGACAATACCAAATATGACTTTTTTGGTTGATTGTTTCAGTTTTACATAATAAAGCATTTTAAAAAAAAATGATTTTTTTTGTGTCTCCATATTCTAAAAACCATAGTTTTTTTTTTTTTTTTTTTGGGCGAATGTCTTATGTAGGGGATCATTTTTTTCAGTATGAGATGATGGTTTGTTTGGTACAATTTTGGGTGCATATGACTTTCTGATCGCATGCTATTACACTTTATGTGATGTAAGGTGAGAAAATGGCTTTTTGACACAGTTTTTATTTTTATTTTTTACGGTGTTCACCTGAGGGGTTAAATCATGTGATATTTTTATAGAGAAGGTTGTTACGGACGCGGCAATACCTAATATGTAAACTTTTTTTAATTTATTTTAGTTTTATACACTAATATTTTTGAAACCAAAAAAAAATAATCATGTTTTAGTGTCACCATAGTCTGAGAGCCATAGTTTTTAAATTTTTTGGGCGATTCTCTTAGGTCGGGTATCATTTTTGCGGGATGAGATGACGGTTTGATTGGTACAATTTTGGGATGCGTATGACTTTTTGATCGCTTGCTATTACACTTTTTGTGAATGGCTTTTTTGACTCTGTTTTTTATGGTGTTCACCTGAGGGGTTAGGTCATGTGGTATTTTTATAGAGCAGGTTTCTACAGACGCGGCAATACTTAATATGTATACTTTAAAAAAAAATATATTTAACACAATAAAAGCATTTTTTAAACAAAAAAAAATCATGTTTTAGTGTCTCCCATAGCCATATTTTTTATTTTTTTTTGGGGAATTGTCCTATGTAGGGGCTCATTTTTTGCGGGATGAGGGGACGGTTAGATTGGTACTATTTTTGGGGGCATACGCCTTTTTGATCGCTTGGTGTTGCACTTTTAGTGATGTAAGGTGACAAAAATGGCTTTTTTTTTTACACAGTTTTTATTTTTTTATGGTGTCTATCGAACGGGGTGGATCATGTGATACATTTGTATTGTAATGCATTGCCTGTTCGTGTACAACGGCGAGTAGTACACAAACAGGTTGCTAAGGAGACCCAGACTGAGGCTGGATCTCCTCGGCGTCCGAAGAAGGCAAGTCCTGATGCCGTGCAGGGCATTGGGCAGCCTCTGCACGGCTTTAAGCTGCCTTGTCATGCATCGGGCCGCCGCCACAGCAGCGCGGGGACTCGATGCTTCACCCGCCGCAAACCACTTCTATGTCGCGGTCTGCGGCATAGAAGGTGTTAATCCGCTGGGATCGCTGTAAACAGCGATGCCGGTGGATGCAGCAGGGTCCCAGCTATCAGGGACTGCCGGACCCCTGCAGTGATAAGGCGCGCACCGCTCCAATGCCCGCCCGATCATCCCACCGTGCGTTAAGAGGTTAAGAAGAGCTTCATCCACAGCTGGAGTATGCAATATACAGTACTGTGCCACAGTCACTGCACAGCAGCCACAGTACTTCCAAAAACAGCAGTGACCCCTCAAGCAGTGTCTGTCATTGTGTCCCATGGCAGTATCCACCACCTTATATACTTCCAGCAGATGTAGCCTTGTCCATCCCTGTGTAATAGGAGCACTCTGATACATCACACATGGATTTACATGCATCCCTAATTAATATATACTTTTAAAATACACTTTTTTATGGTTTATACTATATGAATATAGAAAAAGTAGAACTTAATAAACCTGAAAGATTAAAAACTGTAAAAATATTTAGTTAGTAAAAGAAAACAAAGCTCCGACTAGTAGAGACAGACAGACGTCTGAGCCGCGCTTCCAGTGCCTGCGCCTGCCTACAGAGGCCACAGCACGGCCTTCATGATACCTCAGTGCCCAGTCTCTCATCAACAGGGCAATAAAAATGCTTGAGTGCTCTTAATTACTGCAAATGAAGTGTTCCTTATGGTGAGGAGCGGAGACATTACTGGGGAGTGATAACAGTGTTGGCTTCTTATCACGAAAGCCGTTACAATGCTGGCACAAGTCCTGACTGGCTGCGGACTCGTGTCAAGATGGCAACTTGATTTCAGAAATATTCTTTCAGGAGCAAAAATATTTCTATCAAATGGACAAAAGGGGTTATCCAAAAATTTGATATTGATGGCCTATCTTCAGAGCACCAGACACCCCGGCTATCAGAAGTTTGAAGAAGCTGCTGTGCTTACCGGAGCTCCGGTGTGTGCTTCGGCTTCCTCACTGCTAACCAATCCCTGAGCCATACATTATATAGTGGCAGTGCTTGGTTTTTCAGCTGAAGCCCATTCACTTAAATGGTAGCGAGCTGCACTTAGGCCACGTGAACCATATATGGTGACGTCACTGACTTAGGAAGAGGCCTAAGTGCTCACGGAACACCAGGACCTCTTTGTACAGCTGACTGGTGGGGGTCCATGGTGTTGGAACCAATCTGAGAATAGGTCATCAGTATAAAAATCCTGGAGAACCCCTTTAAAACCTGCAGGTATAGAAAATCACCACAATCTGCAAAAGCAAGTTTCAGAAATAATTATAGAAGGCAAGACTTGTAAAGAACCAGAATGTGACATTTGCAAAGCGATATGATTCAGAAGCGTTTGAAACAACCAGCTATAAAGTCATGGGGGTCAATTCAATCATCTCAATCCAAAGGATACGAAATTTAGAGATTTTTCTCAGTCTTTCATGGGCGAGGAAGCGGCGGCCGCAGTAATGGAAACAGAAGAGTCTGCTGCTCACCACAGCTATGCTGTTTCTGCAAGTTAACGGCCGGATCTTGCTTAGGTTTTTCCCAACTTAACATTGAAAGTCTGAGATAGGAATAACCCTCTAAGACCTCCTTATATGTAACAAGAGGTGTCTCCATGGGGAGTTTCTAGGATTACTAATAGTTTTTAAAAGATATACAGTGGGGGAAATAATTATTTGACCCCTCACTGATTTTGTAAGTTTGTCCAATGACAAAGAAATGAAAAGTCTCAGAACAGTATCATTTCAATGGTAGGTTTATTGTAACAGTGGCAGATAGCACATCAAAAGGAAAATCGAAAAAATAACTTTAAATAAAAGAAAGCAACTGATTTGCATTTCATTGAGTGAAATAAGTATTTGAACCCCTACCAACCATTAAGAGTTCTGGCTCCCACAGAGTGGTTAGACACTTCTACTCAATTAGTCACCCTCATTAAGGACACCTGTCTTAACTAGTCACCTGTATAAAAGACACCTGTCCACAGAATCAATCAATCAAGCAGACTCCAAACTCTCCAACATGGGAAAGACCAAAGAGCTGTCCAAGGATGTCAGAGACAAAATTGTAGACCTGCACAAGGCTGGAATGGGCTACAAAACCATTAGCAAGAAGCTGGGAGAGAAGGTGACAACTGTTGGTGCGATTGTTCGAAAATGGAAGGAGCACAAAATGACCATCAATCGACCTCGCTCTGGGGCTCCACGCAAGATCTCACCTCGTGGGGTGTCAATGGTTCTGAGAAAGGTGAAAAAGCATCCTAGAACTACACGGGAGGAGTTAGTTAATGACCTCAAATTAGCAGGGACCACAGTCACCAAGAAAACCATTGGAAACACATTACACCGCAATGGATTAAAATCCTGCAGGGCTCGCAAGGTCCCCCTGCTCAGGAAGGCACATGTGCAGGCCCGTCTGAAGTTTGCCAATGAACACCTGAATGATTCAGAGAGTGACTGGGAGAAGGTGCTGTGGTCTGATGAGACCAAAATAGAGCTCTTTGGCATTAACTCAACTCGCTGTGTTTGGAGGAAGAAAAATGCTGCCTATGACCCCCAAAACACCGTCCCCACCGTCAAGCATGGGGGTGGAAACATTTTGCTTTGGGGGTGTTTTTCTGCTAAGGGCACAGGACAACTTATTCGCATAAACGGGAAAATGGACGGAGCCATGTATCGTGAAATCCTGAGCAACAACCTCCTTCCCTCTGCCAGGAAACTGAAAATGGGTCGTGGATGGGTGTTCCAGCACGACAATGACCCAAAACATACAGCAAAGGCAACAAAGGAGTGGCTCAAGAAGAAGCACATTAAGGTCATGGAGTGGCCTAGTCAGTCTCCGGACCTTAATCCAATCGAAAACCTATGGAGGGAGCTCAAGCTCAGAGTTGCACAGAGACAGCCTCGAAACCTTAGGGATTTAGAGATGATCTGCAAAGAGGAGTGGACCAACATTCCTCCTAAAATGTGCGCAAACTTGGTCATCAATTACAAGAAACGTTTGACCTCTGTGCTTGCAAACAAGGGTTTTTCCACCAAGTATTAAGTCTTTTTTTGTTAGAGGGTTCAAATACTTATTTCACTCAATGAAATGCAAATCAGTTGCTATCTTTTATTTAAAGTTATTTTTTCGATTTTCCTTTTGATGTGCTATCTGCCACTGTTACAATAAACCTACCATTGAAATGATACTGTTCTGAGACTTTTCATTTCTTTGTCATTGGACAAACTTACAAAATCAGTGAGGGGTCAAATAATTATTTCCCCCACTGTACTTATGCAGCTGTTACCTCCACTATGTACATCTTCTCCGTGCTTTTTTTATTTTGATTTTAATCCTCTTGACCTATTTTCAACCATGTGTACAAATCACTCTGAATAGTTTCCATCCTGAAGGTAGCACTTCCTGTTGCTGTATCCAACCAAACCCATGATGCACTTCTCCTTCCTCTGCCAGAGCTCTAGCACCGCCCCTAACAACACTCAGCTAGTTTATAGCTCCTCCCACCAGCTATATACATAGACACTCTCCTATCACTGCCCCTAACACCCAGCTAGATTATAGCTCCTCCCACCCAGCTATATACATAGACACTCCTCTATCACTGCCCCTAACACCCAGCTAGTTTATAGCTCCTCCCACCAGTTATTTACATAGACACTCTCCTATCACTGCGCCTAACACCCAGCTAGATTATAGCTCCTCCCACCAGCTAAATACATAGGGGCAGTGAAAGGGGAGTGTCTATGTATATAGCTGGTGGGAGGAGCTATACACTAGCTGGGTGTTAGGGGCAGTGATAGGGGAGTGTCTATGTATATAGCTGGTGTGAGGAGCTATAAACTAGCTGGGTGTTAGGGGCGGTGATAGGGGAGTGTCTATGTATATAGCTGGGTGTTAGGGGCAGTGATAGGGGAGTGTCTAACACCCAGCTAGTTTATAGCTCCTCCCACCCAGCTAGTCGATCTAAAAACCTACTGTACATTCTTTGCATTGATCATGTGTTTTAAACGTTTTTTATTTTTCTATTCATGCACGAAGCTTATCATCCTGCATCAGCCACTGTGATAAATCTGGAAGAGCTTTAGATGGCCTGGTCTCAATATTACAGAGGATTAGTAAATCTGCCCTGTAGTTCACAGTAGAGTGCTGCAGCCACTTCATGTATCCCAGTTTTCGGGTCTCACTTTGAATCTGGAATCTGGTCTTTGAATCTGGTCTATGGCAGATCATGTAGAAAGAGAAGCTGTAATCTAGAACAGTCTGATGTCGGCCTCTCTAGAAACGTATGTGCCTGTATTGTTTGCAGACTGAAGTGCACACATTCTCCAGGGTATATAGTAACGTCACAGCAGTCCCATGCAGGAGGACTCACCTGTTCCAGTAGCTCCAGAACTGATCCTGCAGATACATGCGGTGACTACTCTCATCGCCAAAGGATGCTTTACTTTCTATCCAATGAATAACATGGCCTTCGACAGCTGAAGAGCAAACGACACAAGCAAGAACACCTTCAGTAAAGACGCAGCTCAGGCTAGGTGCACAATTGAGCCAAGATTCTGGTATTCTGTTCGACATAGGAACAGAATACTGGAATCACCGGATTAGGCTACTTTCACACTAGCAGCACGGACCTCCGGCAGGCTGTTACGTCGGGGGAACAGTTTGCCGGATCCGTCTTGCCGCTAGTGACCGTGTGCCCCGGACTGCCGCTCCGTCCCCATTGACTATAATTAGGGCGGGGCAGAGTTCCATCGAGGCACGGCAGCGCACGGCGAGAGGCTGTCGGAATAAATGTCGGACATGTCGTAGTTTGATTCCGGCAGCCTCTCGCCGTGCTTCTGCCGGAACTCCACCCCCATTATAGTCAATAGGGACGGAGCGGCAGTCCGGGGGCACACAGTCACTAGCGGCAGGACGGATCCAGCAAACTGTTCACCCGATGGAACAGCCTGCCGGAGGTCCGTGCTGCTAGCATGAAAGTAGCCTAAGACATATGCCGTATATTGCCACCACCTGACAACCCATTCACTGCATGAAGCATTATCTAATCCTTTATGTTTGTAGGAACTCTGTGATGGTACGGTAGCCTTAGGCTACTTTCACACTGGCGTTTTGGCTTTCCGTTTGTGAGATCCCTTCAGGGCTCCGTTCATGAGCTCGTAAGAACTCATTTAAGCTGACAAATCTCGCCATGCTTCTTCTCCTTCTCTTCCAGCAGAGGATGAAACCATCACTGGGCCCGGCGCATGCCCAGTAAAACATTAGAGGCTGATGCCCTCAGTTGAACCAGAAGAGAGGAGACGCAGGCAGTGTTCGGAACTGAGGGCATCAGCCTCAGATGTTTGACTGGGCATGCGCCGAGCCCAGTTACCGTTTCATCTCCTGCTGGAAGAGAAGAAGCGCGGCGAGATTTGTCAGTGACACTGAAAGCAAGGGTGGGCGAGGTTCTCTGCGGTTAGTGATGTAGTGGGCGTCAGCAACGGCGCTGCTGGGGGCGTAGAGTATGAGCCGAGGAGAGGCGTGCTTGGGCTCTGCTGGAGGGCAGGCCTGGGCACTCAATGGGGCGTTCCTGGGCACCTTTGAACAAAAATAACGCCCCTCTGGGCACCTTACTGGCTCCTTTGCATAAGGAATAAAGTGGATTTTTTCAAGATAGAAACCAAGCAGCAAGGAAAGAAAAGCACATCTGGAAAGGAGGTAGCAAGTGCTGCAAGACAATGTTTTTAGTGTAATGGTGATGATTCTGGTGACAGTTTTCCTTTAAGAATTCAGCTTAAAGAAGCACTCCAACAAAGTTTTTAGTCTCTTACCTGTTAGAAAGGTAGATGATGTAAATTGTAATGAAGGTAACCTTCTTACTAGTGACTGTTTTTGTGAGTTATAACCTCCCTTCTGATCCTCAGCTGTGTCGTGTTCTGACACAGGACAGGAAGTCAGTTACTTCTCTATTCATTCCTGTGAGACTGACAGTGAAGATCCCATAGGAATACATAGAGAAACTGCCATCCTGTCCACACATAAGATGCTGTGTCATTTGGAACGTCAAAGGAGGAGATTTATCAAAACTAGTGTAAAGGAAAGCTGGCTTAGTTGCCCATAGAACCACCTTTCATTTTTCAGAGGTCCTGTTTTCCTTTTCACCAGTTTTTAAATCTCCTGCAAAGTGTTGTTCACATGACACAGCTGAGGATCTGAAGGGAGGGGATAACTCACACATACAGCCATCGGTAAGAAGATTACCTTCACTACAGATTACATCATGTACCTTTCTAGCAGGTAAGAGAATAAAAACTCTTACGAGAGTGCTTCTTTATGGTCTAGTTCACACTTTAGTGTTTTGGTCAGTGATTTCCATCAGTGATTATGAGCCATAGCCAGGTGCAGGTCAAGAACACACAACAGGTGCAGATGTCTGCATTGTACTTTATCACTGTGTAGGATCCACTTCTGGATTAGAGCTTATGCACACGAACGTGTACGCCTCGTGCCCATGTTTCCGACTACAAATAGTGGTTTGCAATGCACAGGCAGCGATCGTGTGCCCACCGTTTGTGGATGTACATGTTCTATTTTTTTGCAGCGCAGAGGCACGGACCGAAATCCCACAGAAGTACTCTGTAGTGCTTCCATTCTGTACTCCATCATGTGGACCCATCCAAGTGAATCCATGATATGGAGCGCACACGGCTGGTGCCCAGATATTGTGGACTCGCTGTTAGCCGGCCACAATACAGCCATAGGCCGCACTCTTAGGCTCACAATCACTGAGGTGTGAACTAGGCCTAATAGAGTGCTTATGAGCCCCTAAGTGGACTGAGAGCTCCACAGTGTGACGGCCTCCTCTGGTAAGAGCTCATTAGCAGTGTCGTTAGCAAACTGGTGTTTTCTCAGTATCACATCATGTCACAAGATGGCGAAGTCCACTGGGCAACAATAACATATCTAGTCGGCAAATAAAATAGTTGAACCCTACAATGTCAGACTCACCTACTGGCACCTCCAGAATGAAGTCGGGAGTTTTATCGTAGCCCTTCATACGCAGCTGGTCTTCATCTACAATAAAGGCAAGAACTTTTAAGAACTTGCATTAATATTTTACACAACACTATCATATCATAAAATAGGCCGGTGATAAGGAAGACGTTTACAAAGGAAAAAGTTTAAAAGTTGCAATTAAAAGAAGACTATTGAGAAATGGATTCCTCAAATAAGGGAAAGATAAACTCAAATCATTCTGAAAATACTCCGACTCCAGACCCCAGCACTGCAAGGCCAATTCAATAACTACAATATAAAAGTATATTTTAAATCATTACGATTTGTATTAAAGAGATTTTAAAAAACAAACAACACACTAACGGCCTATCTTTAACATACACCATCAATGTATCATTGGCACAGTCTAATCCTTGGGATCAGAAAAAATGAAGGGCCTGCAGCACTGGCTGAATGAGGGGAGCTGCTGGACCAGATACCGATGAGCCACTTTGTCTGGATAAACACTATTAAGTAGAGAAAGTTAATACAAGGCACTTACTAATGTATTGTTATTATCCATATTTCTTCCTTTACTGGCTGGATTCATTTTTCCATCACATTATACACTGCTCCTATCTAGGGGTTATGACCACCCTGTAATCCAGCACTGGTGGTCTTGCTTGCACACTATAGGAAAAAGTGCTGCCCTTTGCGCACTCCCACAGTTCCGGCCACCACAACGGCGCTTTTTCCTGTAGTGTGGAAGCACGACCACCTCTGTTGGATTGCAGGGTGGTCGTAACCTCTGGAAACGAGCAGTGTATAATGTGATGGAAAAATGAATCCAGCCAGCAAAGGAGGCAATATGGACAATCACAATACATTAGTAAGTGCCTTGTATTAATTTTCTCTTCATGGTAAATGCCATGTGTAAGCGTTCACCTAGTGCTGCTGATACGGCAGCCGTGCCGCCCGCACAGCTGACACAAGGTTTTCATTAACGATCAAAAAACCTCTGACTTGATAAAGGGGTCAGAAGTACCCCGAAACGCATTGTCTACCAATAAACCTGAAAATTGCAAGTTACCCAGTTGTGATAGTGCACCTCCTACTGTCCATACATTCGACCGAAAAAGTCAAGTGTCCTTTCTTCTCGTTTCTACTGTCTGACCCGAGTGGTGGGGTGGCTCCCACCCAAGGGATTTGGATATATCTGGGATGCACCAACTGTGAACCATCTACATACAACCTCTACTGGGGTTGCACCCAATTAGGTGCAACCTTAATAGGTAAGCAGTGAGAAGTAAACCACGGCACTCGTAATTGTAGTTTAGAAAATTTGTATTTTCATATTTTCATTACATTTTTCATTAAATTTATAATTTCATTGGCATCCAGGAATAATATTTGCAAAACTGGCCAACGTTTTGGTCCTAACACAGGACCTTGTTCACGGCCTTAGTTGTATGTAGCATGTTGCCTCTGGGATGCGTAAGCATATCTAAAAAATTCTTATAGTGGATTATCCACTTATTGAACATACTCACCCGATGAGCGCCTCTCTCTACCCTCTGGCCATCATTTGCTGAAGTGAGACAACCCCTTTAATGGGTCACAATCAGCGGGGGACCCAGAAGAGAGGCCATCAATAGCTATTCCTTAGGTTTTGATTCTAAGATGGCTGGGCAACATCCCACATAACTCCCCTTATAGCTCAGACAGGGGTTGTCAATAACCTTTCTCCAAGTCTTGGGGAATGTAGGGGAATGTATTTTTCTGGATTTTGGAAAAGCTGTGTGAAACGCTGGACTTCTGTACAAGCCAGCCAGAAATAAGGATATCTACCAAAAAAATCAGCCACCCAAGGCCTTAATTTTAATTCTTACAATCCATATATATTTTATTATTTCATTTAAAGTTAATGCAATGACGTCCCTAAACGCTAGAGCTGCATTTCTGCTTGTATCTGGATGCATTCAGTATTTCACTCCCCATGACCAGAAGATCTTGCTGTTCCACCAATGTTCTTCTAGGACAAGGTTAATCATACAGGGTTTAGTGTTATTTTTCCCTTACTAGGCGTCGTAGCATGATGAGGAGCCCCCAGTATGTCATAACAGATCGCCCTTGACTTCTGAAACCCTGGCGTGCGTTATAGCATTTTGTAGAGGCCCATTACTGCCTTGCTTCATGTCTCCATCCATCCTTAACTAATGACCTGGATATGTAACGGGAAGGCTGTGTGGTCCTGTCCTAACACCTGCTGGGCTGCTGACACGGCCTTCTCACTGCTCTTTCTGCTTCACCTTTGATTAGAATTAATGATGGTTCCCAGAAGTTGTGCGCTCAACTCCCTTCCATCTATCAGCTTGGAACAAGGATTTCACAGAGGCCATTTGGTAACTTCTGTGGGGTTAATGCGCAGCGCACATACAAACCATCTGATGTAAAGGGCAAGCACAGCAAAAGAAAGCCAAACAGCAGAGACATCAATACATACAATACTAAATCAGAACTTAGCAACTAAAAGCAATAAATTGTGATTTTTTTTACAGGGAGCAGCAATCATTTTCCAAGAAGGAGCAGTCATTTTTCAATTGTACCAGTGGTAACAGCTGACGTTAGGAGGTCCAGGTTAAAAGCTAGACTTAAGGGCACCCATAGTCTCTAAATGGGGTGCCCAAATGTTTCCGATTAATATTTCTAGTAGAAAAGCACAAGCACAGTCTCTTAAAGGGGGTTTTCCAGTTTCATACTCATATACGATTTTCTAATATACTTTTTGTATCACTTCTCCATGTTTTTTATGATCTCTGCTAATTGTCACTGAATAGGATCCTGCATTGTTTACTTCCAGAAGATGAAAATCTCCTGGTCATGAGATGCTCACAGAGATTTTGTAAGATATTATTTATTTCAATGCTACAGCGCCCAAAACCAGGAACTGGAGACAGTCCATGGACACAGAATAGGAGATCAGCATCTGATCGGAAGGGGTACAACCACTTAGGCATCTACCAATTACGACAACAGGGGTCCTGTGCCCCCATACGCGTGCACTGCCATGTCAAGCTTGTGCACCGCCACGCTATTCGTTCTCTAAGAGACTGACAGATCACAAGCCCAATCAATCAAATGCTTATCCTGTATCCTGAGGTTTGAGGAGAAGTTGATATTGTGGCACAGCCCCTTTAAGTAGTCTTAAGAGTGTACATGGGTGATTTTCTGCTACAGTGTGTTTTTATTCAGTTGTGACTTTATTCAGTTCATGGTAAGGCTACTTTCACACTTGCGTTTGGAGCGGATCCGTCTGGTGTCTGCACAGACGGATCCGCTCCTATAATGCAAACGCTTGCATCCGTTCAGAACGGATCCGTCTGCATAACTGGTTTTTACAGATCAGATTTCTCACTTCGTGAAAACTCAGATCCGACAGTATATTCTAACACAGAGGCGTTCCCATAGTGATGGGGACGCTTCAAGTTAGAATATACTAAAAGAACTGTGTACATGACTGCCCCCTGCTGCCTGGCAGCACCCGATCTCTTACAGGGGGCTGTGATCCGCACAATTATTGTGCGAATCATAGCCCCCTGTAAGAGATCAGGTGCTGTCAGGCAGGAGGGGCAGACCCCCTCCCTCCCCTGTATTAAATGTGACCAGTGCGGCCCCCCTCCCTCGATATTCATTGGTGGCCAGTGCGGGCCCCCCTCCCTCCCTCCCCAGTATTAAATGTGACCAGTGCGGCCCCCCTTTCTCTATATTCATTGGTGGCCAGTGCGGATTCCCAGTATTAAATGTGACCAGTGCGGCCTCCCCTCTCCCCCCCCCCTAATTAAAATCACCCACCCCCATCATTGGTGGCAGCGGAGAGTTCCGATCGGAGTCCCCGTTTAATCGCTTGGGCTCCGATCGGTTACCATGGCAGCCAAGACGCTATTGCAGTCTTGGCTGCCATGGTTACTTAGCAATAAATAGAAGCATTATACTTACCTGCGAGCTGCGATGTCTGTGACCGGCCGGGTGTTCCTCCTACTGGCAATTGACAGGTCTGTGCTATAAGCAATGCGCCGCACAGACCTTTCACTTACCAGTAGCAGGAGCTCCCGGCCGGTCACAGACATCGCAGCTCGCAGGTAAGTATAATGCATCTATTTATTGCTAAGTAACCATGGCAGCCAAGACTGCAATAGCGTCTTGGCTGCCATGGTAACCGATCGGAGCCCCAGCGATTAAACTGGGACTCCGATCGGTACTCTCCGCTGCCACCAATGATGGGGGGGGGTGTGTGATTTTAATTAGGGGGGGGGGGGGAAGAGGGGAGGCCGCACTGGTCACATTTAATACTGGGAATCCGCACTGGCCACCAATGAATATAGAGGGAGGGGGGCCGCACTGGTCACATTTAATACTGGGGGGGGGGAGGGAGGGAGGGCCGCACTGGCCACCAATGAATATAGAGGGAGGGGGGTCACACTGGTCACATTTAATACTGGGGGGGAGGGGGGGGAGGGAGGGGGGCCGCACTGGTCACATTTAATACTGGGGGGGGGAGGGAGGGAGGGAGGGGGGGCCGCACTGGCCACCAATTAGTTAAATACAGGGAGGGGGAGGGGGCAGTCATGTACACAGTTCTCAGTATATTCTAACTTGAAGCGTCCCCATCACCATGGGAACGCCTCTGTGTTAGAATATACTGTCGGATCTGAGTTTCATGATCTAACTCAAATCTGATGGTATATTCTAACATAGAGGCGTTCCCATGGTGATGGGGACGCTTCAACTTAAAATATACCATCGGATTGAAGAAAACTCCGATCCGATGGTATATTAATAGGGGACTCCTGACTTTACATTGAAAGTCAATGGGGGACGGATCCGTTTGAAATTGCACCATATTGTGTCAACGTCAAACGGATCCGTCCCCATTGACTTGCATTGTAAGTCTGGACGGATCCGTTTGGCTCTGCACGGCCAGGCGGACACAAAACGCTGCAAGCTGCGCTTTGGTGTCCGCCTGAGCGGAACGGAGGCCAAACGGTGCTAAACTGAGGCATTCTGAGCGGATCCGCATCCACTCAGAATGCATTGGGGCTGTACGGATCCGTTCGGGGCCGCTTGTGAGAGCCTTCAAACGGATCTCACAAGCGGAACCCCGAACGCAAGTGTGAAAGTAGCCTAAAGCTGAATGACAACCAGCATGTCTGACATTACAGATCCTACCTGGTGGACAACCATGTGGCAGCCATAATTGCAGCCATATTGGCTGTCTTCCCGCTTCTTCAGAGATGACCAAATCATGGACCCTGTAGTAAGGCGCACAGGCCTCCCTGTAGTAAGGCGCACAGGCCTCCCTGTAGTAAGGCGCACAGGCCTCCCTGTAGTAAGGCGCACAGGCCTCCCTGTAGTAAGGCGCACAGGCCTCCCTGTAGTAAGGCGCACAGGCCTCCCTGTAGTAAGGCGCACAGGCCTCCCTGTAGTAAGGCGCACAGGCCTCCCTGTAGTAAGGCGCACAGGCCTCCCTGTAGTAAGGCGCACAGGCCTCCCTGAGCATAGAGCCTGTATACTGATGGAAATGGGCAGACACAAGGAGGGTTTCACATCTGGCATTTCCTCGGAGGCTCCTCTGGTGTCACAAGACAATGGCTCTTATCTCGTGACAGGGAAAGTAATACTGCAGCACATACTAAAGTATTTTCTCCAAACTACTTACAGTATAAAATATTAATTACACGCCAGCGAGGGTGTGCAGTATATACAACGGATTAGATAACAGAGTTCCTGCTTGGCCCTAAATCAATAAGAGTCTGTTTGGCATCAATCATCCTGAACTCTCTCCCTCGTAATATTCAGGCACAGCCATGATCATTTCCCTAATTCGTAAACCTTACCTGCAGCAACACCAGAGATGCCAGTGATGCCATTAGTGGTGATGCATCCAGCACAGGGGGAACTAGCCATCTGTATCACCCTTCCCATTCACCAAGAATAAAATAGATAACTGCACCAACAACACATTCATGACCATCAAAATGAGAACCGATGTCTCGTCTTTGCCCAAAAACCTCTAACTCTTGAGATGTCCTCTTTGATAATATTCTTTCCAGTTCTTTCTCAGTTCCTGCTAATCAGTCCATAAGTAAATTGGGATATTACCAATATGGCAACCGTTCACCACTTTCCCAAATACAGAGGTGGCAAATCTGCATAGTGGTGTAATGAATGAGCTCTTAACAAGCTCTGCCTCTAATGCTACCAGATGTAAGGCAGCTATCCTATAAGTCAATGTTCCACCTTTTAAACAGGCCTTAAGACATGACTTGGATAATAAATAAGCCAGCATCTCATCTGCAGACAACTGTTTTAAGGTGATTGCACCTCATCAGTGCCTAGCAGAGAGTACTGTCTGCAGATAAGGTGCTGGCTTAAATATTATCCAAGTTATGTCTGAAGGCCTGTTTAAAAGTTTGAACACTGACTTATAGGATACCTAGCTTACATCTGGTGGCATTAAAGGGAACCTGTCACCAGTTTTATGTAGTCCTAACGAAGGGCAACATAAATAAGTGACTGATTCTCTTAGAAAAATGCTGGGTCACTTTCTTTAATTGACCCAGTCAATCTGCCAACATCTTGTATTGAAAAGCTCCAGCTGATAATGATGAGTCATGAATATTTATGAGCTCCTGACTCTCCCCGCCCACCTGCTGCTGATTGACAGTTATTTTCCATATGAATGAGCAGCAGGTGGGCAGGGGAGTGGCTATAGCTGTTAATTAAATAAACGCTGGACTCAGTGACATCACGCTGGACTCAAATCAGCTCATTGGCATGCGGCATGTGGCATCTTTGTGTGTATATTATGAGATAACCATCTGTCACACCAGTAAGTGAATACATCTAAGGTACTTTTTAGTAGTTAATGATTGTATATAATTAGTTAGATTATAATCAAATATCCACATGACAGGTTCCCTTTAAGGCAGAGCTTGCTAATAGCTCATTTGCATACCCTCTTCCCAGAATTCCAGAGGAGTGTTGCCTGCTCCTCACATTGTTTAGGTGCTCTCCATAAGGGGATATAGTACCCTCGAGCACTGGTGTAGTGAAACATTCCTGGCTCCTGTATAACAGCGACATTCATGAGTCTCGAAAACGTGACTACCACAATGAAAGTTTTAACTCAGCTTTCCGAGAAACAATGACATGAGAAAAAAACCATCTGCATCATATTTTACATATTTCTATATGTATATTTTTTTAACTCAAACACGAGGATGGACTCAACAATGTATGCACCAGAGAAGAAAATATAAAACACAAAAAGAACAGAACATTGTAATAGATCAGATACTATGTGACCTGGAAGAAGATGCTTGTTACACGTCTACTAAACCAGAAGAGAGCAAACTACAAACCACCCACGGCACAGTGTGCCAACGTCATACCATCAACCCCATGCAGCCTACCTCACAGTAGCAATAACCAAAATCAAAGTGAGGAACAAAACCAAAATATATAATGGGGGCAAGCACACTGATCTGCAGGAAGGGTGCACAAATTAGGCAGGGGGAAAGGATATCTAAGGGTGTGAGTATATGCAATACGAATCATCAGAACAGGGATAGCAGAAAGAGACGGTAGCTGGGAAGTTTCTCCATCTGTCTCAGATACTACGACATTTAACCCTTTTGTTTCTATGTTTACAAATCCATTTCTAAAGGGGAAGTATGGAAGTAACTGATTCAATCACGGAGAGCTGTAGCAATGTGGACCATTCAGAGTTTAGTGGGGTTTTTTCTAGTCACACATCGTAAGACACAGTCTGCATCAACAAACAGGTTTTGAGGTTGTCTGGTACCACACTGTCCATGGCATTGTGAAAAAATTTGCAAACTTGCTCCCAGTAGCCTCTCAGAACAGGACAGGACCACCTCAAATTGAAAAACGATACAGATAATTCAGCATTTTTGTCAAGTGTCTAGAATGTCAGGTGCACTGTTGAGGGCAATGATTGCCTCAATCAGTCATGTGCTGTTGACGCGGCTTCACTGTTGCACCCGGGTAAACAGAGTCTATCCAGGAGAATCAGGGCAGTGGTGGGGGATCTGTCACCTAAGTACTTACCACATCATTATTGCAGGCGGATCCCAAGGGTTGTCTGGCTTCCTCCTGAAATTGGACAGCCCCTTCAAGTTTAACAAAGGGGTATTCCACAGGATAAGGGAAAACTATTAGATCCAACCAGTGAAACTCCCCAGATCACGGGAACATGGACCATCTACCCCCCCCCCCCCCCCACCACAATGACAGGAGGGAACAACAGGTCGAGCATGTGCACTGCCACTCCATTCATCTCCATGAGACTACCATCTCCAGCAGTCCCACAGAGATGAATGGAGCAGCAGCGCACACGTCACGATCAGTGTGGGGGGGAAACTCCACACTGAACATAGGAGGGAAGGGGAACAGCAACTGCGCCTTGAAACTATGGGAAAAAAAAGGAGACAATGCGGCAGCACTTTGCAAATCAGACAAAGTACAACAATGCTGTACTTTGTCTGATTTGCAGAGTGCTGCCGCATTGTCTCCTTTTTTTCCTCTAGGTCTTTGCCATGGCGGCGTGCACCTGCGCACTGGGAGGTGCTGACTAACCCTCTTTTTTTTAAACTATGGAAGAAACAGGTCACCTCCTAGACAACCCTAATTCGGGCCCTGACTACCTATCAATATGAATAGACCTTGAAGGTAGGAATATTCATAAGCAGGATACCTAGGCCCTGATTTCCATGTAAGGCCCTGGAATAAGTATAGGACCAGAGACAACCCATTCCTCCCCAGATGGACGAATGGAAGTCTCTGTCTCAGGCCCAGATACAACAACAGGAAATATAACAAATACAAACAAACGCGACACTTAACTTCTGTAGAGATGGAAGAACAGGAACACCAGAGAGGAACTCACACCAGCTCAGCCAAACCCAAATGAAGCTATTAACCGCATAGTCAGAAGGGTGGGGTGAGATTATAAAGGGTAGAAGTGATGACCACTGAGCAACAGCTGAGAAAAGAGAAGTGGTCATTAACCCTATCAACACTGAATCAAGAGAAATCAAGGAGGCTGTTAGATTCCTCCATGCTCAGCCAATCTCCTTCATTTCCTGACATCAGTCACCTGAGGGACCGTGACAGCACAGGCTTAACCTGCTGGTCCATTCATGTCGGATCCCCACAGATTTAAAAGCCATGTCCACAGTCCCTGTATGGCACCTACAGGTCCGTATTACTGACCTATGTGCATTCCATGGCAAACTTCTTTCTACTTTCATAATATGAAATGGCACAAGACTAATTAAATGGGAGCACACAGAGGTACAGACCGGGCCACAGCGTTCTATGGGCACTGTTACGAACCCATACAAGCCAGACTGGTAATATAGCTGTGTGCATGGTCTCTACAGCTACATCCACCTGTAGGACAAAAAAGCTGAACATAATGGATACCGTTGTTATCAGAGTATATGATATTAAAAATGTAACGTTAAACCAAGTTGATCTTTATCAATTGCCCGGATTCATATACTATATTACAAGAAATTTGAGACTGGACAAGGAAATATATAACGGATGGTGTGAGATTCATTTTGATGTAAAATATAAAAAAGTAATGAAGTAAATAAAATTACAGGTGCCTTACCTAAAAATGCTAGGTTATTCTCCAGCAGTTTCTCTCTTAAAAGAACTTCATGCTCATGACCAATAGAGCTGCACGATCAGGCGGTTAAAGGTAAAATAACAGTTAAATTTTATCAATGTCTAATTCTGTTGTGCTTAAATATATAAATTAAAGAGATTATAAAGGTTTTTACCCTTCACTTTTCCAAAACTAGAAAATGACCAGGATGTCTGTACCGAGCAATTTAAGTTGGGTGACAACTAATAACTAACAAGGGGTTGTCACCAAGACTTACCGCGGACAACCTATGAATGGTTGATATACAGTATATTGGCTATCACCCAGCTTTCCCAAAGGATAGGCAGATATAGTAAGAAATACTGAATAGCCTAAATAACAACAGATATTTACTGGGACTAATTCTCTTAAATTTTTTGCATCTTTTATTAGTAGCTAAACAGACTTGCAGGATTCACAGACCATGACCATATCCTGGTGTATGGACCTGGTACCTGAAAAATCCGCACCGGTTGAGTCTGCTGTCCTGCGAGAGCCCACCCCGACTGCCCTACCCTCTTCTAGTACATCACTAGTTTGTTCCCGTCATGTCTGTCTGGTTCCCAGACCTTTCAGGCTAATGTTTAAATGGCCAAATAGGCCCTGTTCATGTAACAATGTTGTACCTTGCATTACCATCCAGGAGGACGTACCAGAGACAAGTGTATTTTCTTTCTCCCTCTCTATTGTCCTCCCTTCTTGTTGCAGCATTGACTCATGCCTGCACTTCTGTTATGAAATGTTTAAAAAATCCTTTCAAAAAATCCTTTCAACCTAAAAAAAAAGTAGTAAAGCGTAATAAAAACCAAATACATTTGGTATCCACATAATCGTACTGTCCTGAATAATTAAGTTAAAATGTCATTATTCTTGTGCACTGAATGACATAAAAACAAAACCCTAAAACCAATGGTGGAATTGAGCTGTTTTTGCAAAATGTCACCCCAAAAATGATAAAATAAAATTTAAATAATGTACCCCAAAATGGCGCTATTAAGAAATACAACTTGTGAATGCATGCAGCCTCTCTATTCATTTCTCCTAATTCTCGTGATCGGTGGGGCCCCCAGCAGTAGGAGCCCCATTGATCTAATAGTTATCCCTTATCCTGCGGATAGGGTATACATTTTTCCAACTGGAATACCCCTTTAAGTATCAAACTGGGCTGTGTCCTTAAGAGGTTAAAAGTCTACAGAGCTGTGCTGTAGCGATACACAGCAGCCCATTCAAACAACTGATCAGTGGGCGCGCCAGGTTTCAGAAGCCCCCTGATCTCATGTTGATGATCTATCCTAAGGATCTGTCATCAATATTACAATCCTGGAAAACCCCCTTTTAAATCCTACCAGTACCAATGGGCTACCGAAAAATGTTCTGGTAAAGAAGTTTATTCCTAGTGTTACTCTACATGATGAACTCCTTGTGTAACGGTAAACTACTCCACAAGACGTATGCACATTGCCCGGTGAAAATCACAGTCCTGACCAGGCCGAAGAGCAGAAAAATAAAAATAGATAAATGGATCCATGGGGAGTGGAGGAGCGAGAGGAAGAAGATAAGTGGATGGAGGGTGAGGACAAACAGGGATTAATACAGGAGCTTCAAAGCGATTTCCTAATGTAATAGTGGCCGAAACACTTAGAGATGGTCTATAATGTTACTACCTGTTATTGATGTATCCCGCTGACCAAAAGGCAAAACTTGTAAATAATCTCACAGGCCATTTTCCGCCCAGTGAAAATCTGAGGCCCGGCTTCCCGTAATCCTCCGAACCCTTCCTGTGAAATAGCCCCCTGCCATTTGCAAAGAGCCTGTCTCCGTGCTTTACTCTCTGCATATATAATTAGAGAGTTATATTTAAAATCAATACACAATCCTTCAGAAGACATTATGCTTTTAAAACCTTAAACTTTCCATTGATTTTTAACTATTTTATGTGCCCTGAAATTAACATGTAATTTCTGAAAACTTTCGCCCTGCTGTAACACTTTCATATGGCCATAAGTCATAGGGCTTACGCAGCGCTGGCCGACAAAGGCTCTGTGGGGCCCTGAACATTTCTTACAGGCTGAACTGGCCACACGTACAAGACACCATATTCACAAACACATCTCATTTCACGCCTGTGGGTTATTCCATATTTTCTAAATTAAGCATAGGCTGCACCTGCACGAGAATTCAGGAGGGCTCCCATCCATCAGTGTAATAGGGGAAGAACTCTGATCTTAGCAAAACATCAATGCATGGAGAATGTCATTGCACAAATAATCAGATACAGAAGAATTATCGAATTGCTAGTATGACCCAGTGGTAACAGAAAGAGCCGAGGCATGGCAGAACCAGCACAGCATCTTACCACGTGTAGCATCCGGGAAATGTACTGCAAGCTTAGTCCCATTCAACTGCATCTATATTCAAGTGCTGGAAAACCCCTTCAGTCTACCCAATTAGCCAATAAAAGCTATCAATCATTCTATAATGCCGTGCTAATGCCTGATATGGTGTAAAAGTACCTGAAAAAGATAGAGAAAACTACTGCCTTAGGGTAGGTTTACATCTGAGGCCCTGTATTCAAGAAGAGGAGTAGACTACTGGAATTACCGTATCCGGCATAGCCAGACACCACCAGGATCCGCTGGATACCTGTTCACTATAACAGGATCATTCAGGTTCCCGGGAAGAATGCTGACTTTCTGATGGAAAAACTACTGCATGCTGCGGTATTTCACTGGCAGAAAGCAGACAATTATGTCGGAAAACCGTTATAGTGAATGGGGATCTGGCGGTACCCGGCTATGCTAGATACGTTAAAGGGGTTATCCCATGATTAATGTGAGAAATGTAAAGCAGAGATCATATAGAACATAATAATCTCTTTCTAGAACCAGCCCTGTACCTCACATGGATCCAGAGATCTCCACATTCATTGCTCTGCTAGATTTATATCAAGCCCACAGCTCAAGGGGAGTGTCTTTTCTGCTGCAGCTCAGGGGAACGTGTCCATACTCTCCCTATCACAGCTCAGGAGGCAGTTAAAGGATGAAACTGAGCATGTGTGGCCATCTCAATGAGCAGGTCAAAGAAATAAGAAAAAATTAGAATTACACTCACCGGTAATTTGATTTTCCAGAGTCCATGATCGCACCAGGAGAGACAGTCCGCCTCCCAGGACAGGGAACCCACAGGTATAAAAAAGGAGGAGCCTCTCCCTTCATCAGTGGTTTTCAGAGACAAGAAGCCCTCCGTAATCCAATCATCCGACTATTCCTGCTTGCTTGACTGAAGGCATATGCTTACTTCATGTTTAAGTATATTCTCTTTTTTTTTTTTATATCTGGACACCCTGTGACCATACCCAAGAACAGTCACCAACACCAAAGCAGAAGGGTGGGGAAAATAGGGGTGCTGTCATGGACTCTGGAAAATCAAATTACCAGTGGGTGTAATTATCATTTTTCCCAATCGTCCATGACAGCACCAGGAGAAATTCCAGAGAAAGAATCAGGCTGGGACCACGGCCTGGAGAAACCTACAACCAAAGGACAAGTCAGAAGATGAGGAAAGATCCAACCTATGGTGCTTACAGAAGGTCAATGGAGATGACCAAGTTGTGGCTTTGCAGATGTCTTGAATTGAAGTTTCTGCTCTCTCTGCCCAAGAAGTCGCCACCGCTCTTGTTGAGTGAGCAGACCATCCTAGGGGAACCGGCTTCTGCAGGGAAACCTAAGCTAAACAGATAGCCTGCCTTATCCACCTGGCTAAGGAACTCTTACTAGCTGATTTCTCTCTAATGGGGCCTGCAAACTGTACAAACAAGGAAGTTGCTTTCCTCCACCCCTTAGTAGCCTCTAAATAAGCCAACAAACATCTCCTAACATCCAAATGATTGAGTTTGATCTCCTTAGGATTTCTGGGTTTATCAAAACAGGAAGGGAGAATTACTTCCTGGCCCTTGTGAAAATCCGAATCTACCTTGTGGAGAAATGCTGGATCGGGAAGAAGGGTAATCCTATCCTCCTGAATGGACATATAACGAGGGTTAATGGAAAGAGCTTGCATTTCACCCAATCTCCTGGCTGATGTGATGGCCACTAAAAAGACACATTTTAATGTTAGGACTTTGATGGAGACTTCAGAGAGGGGTTCAAAGGGCACTTTAACCAAGGCCTGAAGGACCAGACCAAGGTCCCAAGGAGGGACTATTGCGACCCTAGACAGGATGTTTCTAGCAACAGCCTTACAAAATCTAGCAATTAGAGGATGTGCAGCCAAACTTAAGGCTAACCCTCTATCTAACCCCCTTTGGAGAAATTCTAAAATCCTTGGAATGCTAAGCTGACAGGAAGGGGAAGGAGGAACCCCAAAAAACTTAAAGAAAACTGACCATACTCTAGCATATATGCCTGTAGTCACTTTCTTCCTACTTTTTAATAAGGTAGAGACTACCGAACCCGATAGACCCTTCCGAATCAGAAGAGACCTTTCAAAAACCATGCCGTCAAGTGAAGGTCCCTGACTGCGGAATATATTACTGGGCTCTGAGACAAGAGATCCAGAATCTCCAGAAGCACCCATGGCTCCCTGACCGACACTTTGGGAATTAAAAGGAGGGAATGTATATAGAAGACCCCTGCCCCAAGGCTGGAGGAAGGCATCTACTGCTGTGGGAGAATCCCCTGGACAAAGGGAAAAGAACCTTCTCACCTTCCTGTTCCTTTTCGTAGTAAAGAGGTCTATACCTGGCAACCCCCACAGACTTACTATTTTGGCAAAGACCTCCTGATTAAAGGACCATTCGCTCTGGTCTAGTCTGTGTCGACTCAGGTAGTCCGCTTTCCAATTGTCTACACCTCTGATATGTAGGGCTGACAGTGACAACAGAAGGAGAAAATCTTACTCGCAATTTCTATCAACTCTTTGGATCGGGTTCCCCCTTAATGATTCAAGTAGGCCACCACGGAACCATTGTCGGACAAAACTTTTTAAATGTCGGTTCTGAAACCAAGGAAGCATCTCCGGCAGAGTCTTCAGAACCAACGTCAATTCTTTTGCGTTGGAAGAAATCTCCCAATCTGAGCTGTCCCAGGATCCGTGAAAAACTCTGTCCAGAACATGGGCCCCCCAACCAGACGGACTGGCATCTGTAGGTACTACTAAAGGGTTTATCAACTTCCACGGGACCCCCTGATCTAGATTCTCCTGCACCAGCCACCACTCCAGCGACCGACGGGTCTCCCTGGAGATGAGAATCTTGTTGTCCAGCTCCTCCAGTCTCCCTGACCAAGACTGGAGAATCTCCCAGTGTAGACACCTGGAATGAGCCTGTGCCCACAGAACTGCCGGAATGCAAGAAGTTAGGGTACCTAGATTGGACATAGCTGTCCTGACTGAAACGTAAGAACACAGAATCAGATCCCGCACCATTGACCTTACTTTCTCCACTTTGTCCAAGGTCAAAAAGGATCTCTGGGAGGTTGAGTCCAACAATATCCCCAGGAACCTTTGTGTCTGTTGGGGGATCATTCACGATCCAACCCAATGATTCCAGGATCTGAATTACTTGATTTACTTGTGACAATTCTGCCTGGATGGGGCGACTATTAAAAAATCGTCCAGGTATGGGACAAATAAGATGTCCTTCTCTCTTATGTGAGCCGCCATCTCTGCCACCAGCTTGGTAAATATACAGTGAGCTATAGAAATCCTGAACAGAAGCACCTGAAAATGTCTTACTCTCCCCTTCAACCGTAGTGCCACTCTCAGAAACTTCTGATGACCAGGATAAATCGACAGATTGTAATAAGCATCCTTTATATCCAGCACTACCATAAAGCAATCTTTGTAAAGAAGATCTATTACGGATCTGAACGTCTCCATCTTTAACTTCCTGTATTTCAGAAATTTGTTCAAACCTCTTAAATTTTAAATTGTCCTGTAATCCCCGTTTGGCTTCTTTACTAGAATGAGATTGGAATAATAACCTGAACCTTCTTCTCCAGGAGGGCAAGGGATAAGAGCACCTTTTTCTAACAACATATCCACCTCCCTGTCACGGACTTTCCTGCGACAGGTGGAAGGAGATCGGTGAGACTGTCAACACGTGGTTTGATCTGACAGGTTTTCCGTTTGGATCAAATGACGTCTGTGTTGTTTCTGGTGCTTGCCACACCTTCTTTCCCCAGATGTGGCTATTAGGGTCATTTAACCTTCTCTATTTATAGTTGCTACTCCCACAATGCTGTGCAGTTTATAGCTTCTGTTTGGACCTTTAGATAGTTTGTGGTTGGATCTCGGCTGAGTTCCTGATGCTTCCATTGCTCCTTTGAAGTTAAGTCTTTCCTTTCCCTTTTGTATTTTGTTTGGGTTCTGTGTTGCATTTCCCTATTGTTTGTATTAGGCCTGTAGGAGACTCCTTTTCATCCTTCCTTTTGGAGGAACAGGTAGTCTCGTCCCTGCCATTAGTACCAGGGTCCTATAGGGCATGATAGGACTCTAGGTATTCCTGCGTATAAACTCACCTAGCTTTGAGGTCTGTTCATACTGGTAGTCAGGATTTTGGTTAGGGTTTTCACTAGGAGGTGTTTATTTCCTTCCCTAGTTCTCAGGCCTGATTCCCTGTTCCCCCCTCCCCCCCCCCCCATGCTCCGTGTGGTGTTTCCCTCCCACACGAAGCGTGAAACTCCCTTTCTAGCGCCCCTTGAACTTTTTGACCTATTTCTGAAATGAATTTTTTTTCTGGAGGGGAAGAACTGAACTCCAACTTGAACCCCTCTCTTAGAGAGGTTAAAATCCAACAGCTGTTCGAAATTCTGGACCAGGCGGGGAGGAAGTTTGACAATCTTCCTCCCACCCTGGTGCCATTGTGTATTATCCTTCTTGGGGGCAGAGCCCTGACCCCTGAACAGGAATCTTTTTGACTTAGAGGAGAATTTCCACCTGTTATTCTTCCTACCCGAGCTCCTATCTTTACCGGGGAATCTTTTATTTTGACGAAAGGAATTATATTGCCTGCGGTAACCAGAGGGGATCCCCTTCTTCCTATCACCAGCTTTTGCCCAAATCTCATGTAAGGTTAAACCAAATAAATACTTAACTTCACAAGTAATATTACACAGGCGTTTTTTTGATGCCACATCTCCTGACCAATTCTTTAACCATAAAGCCCTCCGGGCAGAGTTAGATAAGCAAGCGGCTCTGGCTGATAATCTAACAGCGTCCGCTAAAAAGTCTGCCGCCTTAGCAATTAATGGAATATTCTGCAATAACTGCACTATCTTTGATCTGAGCCGCGAGCTGCTTAATCCATAAAATAAGGGCTCTGGCTGTACAAGTAGCAGCAATATTGGGATTAAAGCAGGCCCCCACTGATTCCCATGTACGTCTAAGAAAGCTGTCTGCCTTCCTATCCATAGTGTCCTTTAACTGACCTAAATCGTCAAAAGGAAGGGAGGATCTACTGGAAACTTTTGCTATGGGTACATCAATCTTTGGAGCCCGATCCCAGGATTGGCAATCTGACTCCTCAAAGGCATACTTCCACTTAACTGATGACGGAATAAAGCTCAGTTTATCTAGATTTTTCCATTCATTAGATATTAAAGTAGATACATTTTTATGAATGAAGAAACACTGTTTCTTCTTTCCTTCTAGCCCTTCAAACATTACATCCTGAATGGAAAGAACTTCTTTCTGGTCCTCGGTGTTCATAATAGCTCTAACCGCTTTTAATAGCTGATCCGTATCCTGAATAGGAAAAAATGGTTTACCACCCCTGTGCCCCTCAGAAGACGAATCCGAGCCCAGTTCCCACTTTCTAACAAAAACTCATCATCTTCTGAGCTAGAGATATCTGAGTAAACTGACGGAGACTTATCCTGGGACTTATGAGGAACTTTCCTGGATTTAAGTGCGTTCCTCACATCCTCTCTAATTAACTTCTTCATGCATTTCATCATGGAAGGCGACTCTTCTGCAATTGTAGACTCAATACAAGGGCGACAAAGAAGCTTAGTATAGGTGGGAGCCAACTTTGCTTTACACAATCCACATTCTTTGTACTTTGTTTTAGAAGGATGCCTTTTTAGGTTTATCCTGAAAAACAACAGACTGCCATAAGCCAGTATTCAATAGAACAGAACATATCACCGTACATACCCTCCACCCATACCACAGGTGCAGGGGTAGACTGTTCCTTCTGGTCACCAGTACTCTCCATTACCTTTAAACATCCTGGATCCGGACATTCCTGACAAGGATCCTCGGCTTCTAGCTGGGCACTTGAATTTAAATCAGTTTTTCCCGCACTTCCTCGGTGCAGGGACGAAATCTCATGGGATCTTATGACGTCACACGCTATCCCAGCGTTTCGCGAGCATGTGACTCACCAGGCCGGTCACCCTTTTATTATAATGTGGCTCCCCCCCTTTCCCGGCCTATAGCCTGCCGCATGGGAACCTGCCCCGACTGCTGAAGGCATCCACAATAGCGGGGAACCGCTCACCGGTTAGTAAGGAAACACAGCCAACTCCCTATAGTTAGTATAGCACTTCCCACTAGTAAAGCTATGCCGCTCCTCACCCCAGCCTTGCGTCTTCCGGGTGTGTGGAGCGGGGAACTCAACCGGCGAATGGGAGGTGGACCCTCTCTCCTGGTGCGGTCATTGACGATTGGGAAAAAATAAATAGCAGGTGGCGCTATACATATGCTTTTTATTGAATAACTCTGGCTATGCAAAATTTTTAATTACTTGCAGTTACAAAAGAATTCAGATCCAAGTGCTCGTTTAAAAACTGCAGAATATTTTTCATGGGACAACCCTTTTAATTTACCAAATGGAGATGTGAACAAAGCCCTTCTTCTATATTCCCGACACTGGACATATCCTTTCCTAAGTAAATCACTGGCTGCATGGTACACACTAATCACACAGCACTAAGCACAGTACCAACGTAGCGATGGAAGCAGGAACTCGATAGAAATAACATGGCTGCCGGGCTGAGAAACCACAAGTTGAACCAAATGTTGAACACATAGATTTCACTATAATGGTGCAGCCACATAACAAATCTGGCTGATCTCTTTACCAAGTCATGTGGATTTTGCTGCCGATTTCAGTTGGAAATGCTGCAGATTTGCCACAGATTTCATCCAGGACTGCAAAGGGTTAAATCTACGCCAGATATCCGCAAACATAAATTGAAATGCTGAGGATTTAAAATCCAAACCACTTGTCAAGTTATGTGTGGATTTCCACTTTACTACTCCTGTAAATGCTGTGGATTGTCTGAACTCAATCCCGCTGCGGAGAATCCATAGCATGGATGCTGTGTGTGGCCATAGCCTAATTAAAAACATGTAACTGCTAACAAGCAAAGTGTGGACAAGACTTCCCGACCAGCTCTGTACATGTAAGGTGCTGGTCCGGTCTTTATAGCCACCCAAAATGCCTGCATTATTAAAATATAAACGTATGGTGAATGACATAACAGAAAAAAAAATCAAATGACAGATTTTCCACAAAAAAATAAATAAAAAGTGATCAAAATGATCAAAAGTCCAAAACGGCATCAATAAAAAGTACAGATCACACTACAGAAAATTATGGAAATACTAAAAAATTAGAAGGGTCAGAATATAATGGTGAAAATATTTTTTCCCAAAAGAAACAAACTCTATGGCATTCTGGATCCAGGCTGTAATGGCCGGTAATATGCTGTACACGTAGGTTTCTATGTGCCTATGATTTTATATAGTGGTAAAAAGGAGGTGCTATGGACATTACATCTACCTAGGAGCCTTGCTTGAAAGGAAGAAAGGTGCCATAAGGACCCTCAGGAAATCTGCCTGCAGTCCTGCAGGATCCGTGCACAGGAGCCCCGACATAAGCTCATATTTCTCCTATGTCCATCACTTCCAGGCGCTAGCAATCTAGAATAGACAGGGATCTCACCACCCAGCTGAACGGCTGCAGTCTTCACTATGTGTAAATCACATCTTACTTGTTATGTTGTACGGCTGACGCGAAATACCCACATTTATTAATGGCCTGTCACATGGAGTTTCTTTAGCTAAATCTCTTGAGTATGCACAAAGTCAAAGCCGGCAAGGTAGTGCCACTTCATATCACAAGGATGATATTTCTCAATATCTCCACAGGCCAATCAACCATTTCCCTGATAGTTTCTATCAAATGCTAATCAATTATTTCCTCACCAGCCATGATTTCTTCTTCAACCACAAAGCCATTACGACCCATTATAAATCATTCTTTGCTGCCAATAGCTGCAGATATAATGCTCGCAGTTGTGCTGGCTGTGTACAGGCTGAGGCAGGGTCACAAAAGGAGGACTATGTATAGCCTAAGAGAAGTGCATTAATACTTCAAACTAATAGACTCTACATTGGAGTGGCGGAAATCCCTGTGACTCAATCTGAAGGCAGGAGAGACCAATATCAGCTGCCAGTAAACTGCTATTACTCCGCAGCCATAGAAGAGTCCATGTGACAAGCACAGGCCAATACGAGAACCTTCTCATGTCAGATTATCTATTATTACATACTTATTTGTGTTACTTATGCTTTTATAAAGTGGTTGTCTCGTGAAATCTGTAGCTCTCTATCCAGACAGATGAATGCCTGCTGTGTAATACCACATTTCCCCTGCAGTGGACGCTGTACAGGAAATGCCTGGATGGCCACAACTTCCTTCAGTAAAATTACAGTACCTTAGCGCCCACAGGTAGTTGCAAAGCAGTAGCTTTCTTTAGCTTTCAAGTCAATATTCATGAGAGGACAAGATTACATTAAATGGGTAGTCCCATGAAAAATATTCTACAGTTTTCTAACCAGCCCCTGGAACTGAATACTTTTGTAATTGCATGTAATTAAAAATGTAGCATAGCCAATAAGTTATTCCATAAAATATATCTGTATAGCGCCACCTGCTGTTTGTTTTGTATGTTATTTCTTTGTTCTGCTCACTGAGAAGGCCGCACATGCTCAGTTTCATCCTTCAACTGCCTCCTGAGCTGTAATAGGGAGAGCTGAGACACGCCTCCTGAGCTGTGATAGGGAGAGCTGAGACACGCCTCCTAAGCTGTGATAGGGAGAGCTGAGACACGCCTTCTAAGCTGTGATAGGGAGAGCTGAGACACGCCTCCTAAGCTGTGATAGGGAGAGCTGGACACACCCTTGAGGTGCCAGGTTGATATAAATCTAGCAGAACAAGTGGAGCAATGAATGTGGAGATCTCTGAATCCATGTGAGGTACAGGACTGGTTCTAGTTTTGTTAGAAGGAGGCTGCAATATGATGTCCGATTTTCATTTTGTATGTTAATAATGGAATAATCCCTCACAGAGGACACTTTCCCACCATAAGTCAGTGGGGCAGACTTACTGATCCTAATATATAGACAGTATAAACTAATACTAGGAAATATAACATGCACTAAACTTATCACAGTGGCTCACACTGTATGAGAAAAGTGGCTCATTGTTAGACAATTTTGAATGTGCTGTCTATTAAAGGGCTTGTCCAGGCTACAGATATTGATGACCTATCTGATGTAAAGTATCCTGTTGTGAGGCTACTTCACATCGGTAGGGACTGAAAAATTGGTCAGGGGTGACAGAACATGGATGGCAGTAAATACAGGGGAATTCTTGAAAAAGCTATCTGCCAGAGATTTGAGACTGGGATGGAGGCTCACCTTCCAGTTGCCCAATGACCCAAAACATACTGCCTGCTACAACCGAGGGGTTTAAGGAGAAGCATATAAATTTGAAATTGCCTATTCAATCCACTTGAGAATCTGTGGTATGACTGAAGAATGCTGTACGACAACACAACCCCTCTAACTTCAAGGAGTTGATCAGTTTTGCCTGGAGTAATGGGCCAAAATGTTAGAGTTTAGATGTGCTAAGCTAATAGAGACATACCCCGAGTGACTGGCACCTGTAACTGCAGCAAAAGGTGGCTCTGCGAAGTAGTGACTTTCAGGGGGTGAATACTTATGCACATTAACGTTTTCTATTTTATTGTTTGTGTCATTTCTAGGACCTCTACCAGCTAAGAGGAGAGAAAATGACAACTGCCCTGTGCACATTTCTAGCGGAGAAAACTGATTTCAAGTCTATTCAGCTGCTGGGGTGAAAAACCAATGAAAATACCTTTGCTGCATCAGCACAAAAATACTGTAATACTGAACTCCAAGCACAGAAATATAGACCTAAACAGGTAAGAGAATGTAAAAGGGGTTGTGCAGCCAGTACTATTGATGACCTATCCATCAGTGGGGGTCCGACTCTCGGCACCCCTGCTGATCAGCTGTTTGAAGAGAAGGTGGCACTTGTGTGAATGCTACTTTCTCTTCAAGATTACACCGGGCTCACCCTGCTTGCAGCGGGGGCGCAGTATAATTCATAAAAGTGAATAGAACAAGCACTGTGCCGGCGAGACTTCCGAGACGACACACAAGGTAATCTTGAAGACAAAATACAAGCATTACTTCCTCTTCACAAAGCTGATTGGTGGGGGGGCCAAAAGTCAGACCCCCACTGATCAGATACTGATGACCTATTCTGAGGATAGGGGTGTGAGACTTCCCCGATGATCAGCTGCACAACCCCTTTTCTTTGAGGAAGATGGACAAACTTTAAAGGATACTGCTTGATGCAATCCACCAAGGGTCCATTGCAGCAGTCATTGACAATACACTGCAAAATAGAAAAATTCAGAAAGTTAAGAGTTTTAGAAGATGGCCGCTGAGTAAAGGAGACAAGTGGAAATGATAGGTGTTACATTCATACTGAGGAAAGGGTAAAAACACTTCCAGCATGTGAAGTCATATACAGGACCATTCTTTGTGCGGTCACAATTAAACACAGGGGAAATTCCTAGTAAATATATTGTATACATACAAATATAGAGCAATGGTAACCACATGTGGTTGGCAAATCCTTGTTACCTGATTGACCTGATTTGCAAGAACAGGGTCAGGGATCAGAGATGGGTCACGCAGCATACTGTTCAAGACGGGCTTTGTGGCTGCAAAGAAAATATGGTACAGATAAATTATCATAGTTTTATCATTTTGCGTTTTTAGAAACTTTTTCAACTTTATTTTTAGCCCGGGGGGGGGGGGGTTAAACATGTGATCATTAGATTGATTATACTCTGGACTGCAAAAAAAAAAAAAAAAAACTACGGTATATTGTTGTAAACTGCAGTATTATGGGGCACATTTATTAACAAAGGTGTTTTAGACGCCAGTCCTAATAAGGCCCTGCGCTGGCAGTGGATCCGCCGAAGTCAGGGTACATTCACACTTGCGTTGTTTGTTTCCGGCAGGCAGTTCCAAACTGTATGCAAACGCATGTCATTTTTTCTGACTGATCAGGCATTTTTCAGACTGATCAGGATCCTGATCAGTCAGAAAAATGCATTGCAATGCCGAATCCGTTTTTCTGGTGTCATCAGGCAAAACGGATCCGGTATTTATTTTTTTCACATTTTTAGAGGTCTGCGCATGCGCAGACCAGAATACCCGATCCGTCAATGCGGCAATTTGATCCGGCACTAATACATTCCTATGGAAAAAAGATGACGAATCCGGCATTCAGGCAAGTCTTCAGTTTTTTTCACCGGAGATAAAACTACGGTTTTCTCTTTTGCCTGATCAGTCAAAATGACTGAACTGAAGACATCCTGATGCATCCTGAACGGATTACTCTCCATTCAGAATGCATGGGAATATGCCTGATCAGTTCTTTTCCGGTATAGAGCCCCTGTGACGGAACTCTATGTCGGAAAAGAAAAACGCTAGTGTGAAAGTACCCTTATGTAGAGGCGCCGGTCTCGACATACCTTCGGCCGATGCACTGCTGCTTCTAAATGCAAGACAGCTTCCTAGCTTCCTTGAGGCATGTCTCTATTAGCTTAGCACAGGAATGCTCAACCTGCAGCCCTCCAGCTGTTGCAAAACTACAACTCCCAGCATGCTCGGAAAGCCTACAGCTATCAGCCTGCAGCCGAGCATGATGGGAGTTGTAGTTTTACAACAGCTGGAGGGCCGCAGGTTGAGCATCCCTGGCTTAGCACATCTAGACTCTAAGGGACACATTTATTAAGACCGGTGTTTTAGATGCCACATAGCTTGCGGTGGATCCACGAAAGAGGTACAGGCCTCTACATAACTTTGGAGCATCCAGTGCTAGTTATAAATGTAAGACAGCTTTCTTGCAGGCTTATATTTAGACCATTTTCTAAGCCTAAAACAGGCGTACAAAATGGCAAATGAGACGGGCCTGCCAGCCTCTCCCCTTCCACGCCACGCTCACTTTTTTAGACCTGGCGTGAGCGGGGAAAAGTCGCAGATTGTGGCACAAAGAACCTTTGTGCCGCCATCTGCACCTTAAATACGCCTAATATCTGTTTAATAAATGACTCCCTATGTTCCTATGTAAAAGCGATGTCCCATCTCAGCTTTTCATGACCTCTCACATGTCCTGCTAGTTATCAGTATTCTGAAAACAGTATTTACTCGAAGGGGTTTTCTGAGACTTTTCTACTGATGGCCTAGACTATGGATAGGTCATCAGTATCTGAATAGTTGGGGTCTGACACCCAGGACCCCGCTGATCAGTTGTTTGAGAAGGTATCTGTGCTCGCAGAAGCGCCATGCCCTTCTGCCTAATCTTGGGCTGTAGACCCATTAGAGAGGAGATAGAAGGTCAGCGGGCAGCACGGTGGGTGCAGTGGTCATAACTGGTGATTTTAACCTCCCAGATATTGATTGAGGTCATGGTTGATTCAAATGCAAAATGGAGAAAATTCTTCAATGTGCTGTAGGATTACCGTACTTTATGGGCCAATCTGTGGAAAACTCGACAGAAGTCAATAGAAGCGATGCTCTGCTGGATCTCGTTATTTCTAACAATGCCGAGCTTGTGGGGAATGTCACTGTTTGTGATGGTAATGGTGACCATGCCATAATTATATTCCCTAAACTCAGTATGGTAGGGTAAAAAAAACTATTCATTTTGAGAAGGTTCTGGGTGAAGGCTCAATAACAGCATGTAATATCAATCAGCTGCTTCTAAGGCCAGCAGAATACTGTTGGATATTAAAAGAGGCATGCAAGTTAAGAAATCAATCATGGCACACTGCCTCTTGTGAGAAGGTGCTGGTTGTATAGAAAGTGAATGTGTCATCAGAAACAGAGCCATTTTTTTTATCACTTTTTTGTGAACCAGATTTTTATTTTATCTTATAAAAGTTAATAATCTTGCAATTTTCACACTGACCACTAGGTCATGATTTTCCTGTTCTGTTCAGGTAACTTTTCAGTAGCTATTATTATTGTTATCACCACAGGCAGAATTACAATGATAAGTAACACCTCTGTGTAGATAAGACCCGGATCCACCATTCACAATAGGTGGTATCTCAGCTTATCAGCTCCCTGCTGAGCTCTGCACAGGTCACTGAGCATGCCTACAAAACTCTTCCAAAGTCAATGGGGTTAACCATTGTGTCTACGGCTCATGTAGCTGCTCAGAAAAGACAGAAAGTACTACCATATTTTAGCCCGTGTGAAAACTGCAGGATATTAGTTTTTTTTTGTTTATTTTTATAATATAGTGATATGAAAAAAATAAAACAAAATTAGAACCAAAAGATCTTAAAAATGTGTTTAAGTGGTTCTCCGGGATTTACATATTGATGATGTACCCTCAGGATGGGTCATCAATAAGAGATTGGTAGGGGCTCAACTGCCGAGACGCCCACCAATCACCCGGCCATGACACTCATTCAGAAGTCTGCTGCAGTTTGATGTTAAAAGAGGCATGGACCTGTGGGACAGGGATGTAAAATGGTAGAGTTAGGTAATTTTTCCAATTCCACGCCATTTGGAAATTTTTCCACTTCCCACTACATATTAAATTGCACAAATACAAAGTACAATTTGTGATTGTAAAAATAAAAAGTTATGGCTCCGGAAATGAAAATCGTAAAAAAAAAAAAAATGGGGAAAAAAAATAGAAAAATTACTGGGTCCTGAATTTGATTGAATTTGACTGTTTTTAGTTTTTAAACAGATTCGGAATGATGTAAAAAAAAAAAAATTATAATCAAGGTCATACCTTACTGATCCCTAGCCATTGCTTCCTGGTGCCTCTCAAACACTGGCCATAGTGGTGACCTGTCTCAGCCAGTGATTGATAGTGATGAGCGGCATAGGCAATATTCGAATTTGCAATATTTCGCAAATTTTTGGCCGAATATTCGCCATAAATTCGCAAATTTGTGATCTCCAGTCATTGTTTACTTGATTGCGGAAATTGGCAATGTAATATATTCGCAATTAGAATATTCAACACTATTCGCGAATACGAATATATAGCACTATATTCTAAATATTGGCAAATTCTCGAAGTGGTGATATTCGCAATTACAATTCACCATTCGAATATTCGCGCTCAACACTAGTGATTGACTGAGTGGTAATTTCCTGTGTGTCTAAAAGGACCAAGAATGAGAGACCTGAGGGGGACCCCTGTCGCTTTGGAAGGGGGGCAGCCAGGGATCAGTGAGGTATGGGTTTTTATTTTTTACCATCACTCACCCTGCTAAAACCCCAAAATATCAGCCCTTTAAGAAGACCATGGTGAAGGCTCCAAGTTTCATACATTTGAGATAAGTAAAGCGAGAAGATACAAGACTGAACACAACAAACACTGAAATATTAAGTGAAGTCTTCTCGGGAGTTAATTGGTCAAGATGAGTTTTAGCTGAAAGCACTTCATAAACAAATAATTTGTATACCAAAGCCTCAATCCGAGGAGTGAAGCATCTTTTGAAGAAGAAAGAGATGATGATGTTGCTCTGGATATAATATGTTTAATGTCTTTCTCATTAAGCTAATAAGTTGCCAGCTAAGAAGACATTCTCATATCTTGGAGATTTTCTTTACTCATCACTGTCAGTGGACTGATAATTGAAGGTTAATTAAAGTTGTATAAGTACGGGCTTAATAATTAAATAAGTTTCTCCCACCATCTACAGCAGGCATTTGTATGAACTGCAGACACTGTGCTGGAAGTTTTACCAACGATATTGGAAGCAAGCGCTAGAAATAGAATCAGCATTTATATCATGGTATAACTGCTCACAGTAGAGGGTTTGTTATAATGTGTTGAGGCACAGCAACTGTACATATCTCTCTACTGTCCTGGGCTCTATGCCGGTTGCCTATACCTACCATGCGAGCAGTGTTAGGGTAGGTTCACATTTGCAAGCTGTTGCCAGAGTTCACCAGACCTGGCCTAGCCAGATACTGCCGTACCCCTAAAATGAGATGTGGCTGCTTTCCAGCTAAATGGAATTTATGCCGGAAAGCAGCTGGATCACATTATATTCAATGTGGTCCGATGGTGAACTGTAACGGTCGCGTACACACACACACAGGGGGGAGGGAAGTGACTACTGCGCTCCACCCTCACCCCTGGCCCTGCCTATTTGCCTCGCAAGTCCTAATGACAGGGGACAACTGGACGGCAATCCCTAGCTTGTAATAAGTGCAGGGAGGACAGACCAGACAAACAACAGAATGTGAACAGACCGAGTCTATACCAGGAGAGCTACAAAGTACAAATGGAGCAAGCAGAGAATAGTCAGGAGAAGCCGGGGTCATAAATACCAGGAGAGTTGTGAAGTACCAAAGGAGTCAGCAGAGGATCGTCAGGAGGACAGAATACCAGGAGAGCAGCAAAGTACACAAGGAGCAGGCAGAGGATCGTCAGGAATTCAGCAGGAGGTCAGTACGCCAGGAAAGACAAAGTCGCAGGTGGAACCTAAATAACAGGCAACCTGTGGCCAGCAGATTGCCTGTTTAAATAGGGAGCCAGAGGGGTCATGTGACGTGGCCAGCGTCACATGACTCCACACAGACTACTCAGCACTAAAACCATTCTCATGAATGTGCATAGTATTATCAGGAGCGCGGGCAACGCTGGACGCGCTGATGATGCGTGCGCGCTCCGGACGTGCCCGCCTCCTAGACCGCGCCGTGACATGAACAGCCAGATCCGGTGAACTCCGGCAGGCGGTACTCTGCCCGATCTATTATACGCACCCTACCCTTGGGGCTGATTAATGGAAGCATATTTGGGATGTGTAGCAGTCCAGTGATGTACAGAGCTCAAATATGGTAGTTATCCTATGGCACTATGAATACGCCCTTTTTGAACAAACAAGAAAAAAGGCCTACATACTACAATGGATACAGTACAGATCGAACCAAATTCATTAAAAGCTTCTAGGAGGAGAATATACATTGAGCCAAACTGGGTAAATTGTTGTGTAAGGCTAGTTTCACACTAGGATTAGAGGTCTCCGGCAGGCTGTTCTGGCAGAGAACAGACTGTGGGAGCTCTCTCGATTCGGCATTGGCTGATGTTACCGCGTGCCCACTAGTTGCCTTTGACTATATTGGGATCCGATGAAGATCTGGCCACTACCCAGCAAATACGCTGACATTCAGCTGAATAAAAAATACTGCACGCATATTTGCCGGGTAGTGATCAAGTCCTATTATGGTCAATGGTGTTGGCGGGTACGCGGTAACATCTGACCTCGAACGCAGATATGAAATAAGTCTGATATATGCTGAATTGTATACTGTACTGCACACTCAGGAGCTACTCAGTGAGCAATCCCACCCAAAGATGTATGGATAGAAAAATAGAATGACTTTTCTGCTATGGGATTTGCAAGTCTTCACATGCTAAAAAATGAACATATACTCTACATATATACTTTAGAAATTGAATGGGGATAATGCAATTCAAGGAACACTAAACAAGCACAGCTTAGCACTTCCTTCATCTCCTCCACCATATTTTGTCCCATATTACAAATAAAAAAGAAATACGGTATGCTGCTAAATAAATCTTCTCTTTGTGTCCGAGGAGATCAGCCGCATCCTTCCTCCTCCTCCTCACTGTTCTGTGTCTGGCTGTAAGACAAGTGGCTGGAGCAGGAGCCTCCCTGCTGTACTACCCTGTCTGCAGGAGGACAAACAGTGAAGCCAGTCTCCAGCTGAAGATGGAAGAGATCAGCAGATTAAGTACTTTCACACTTGTGGCAGAGGATTCCAGCAGGCAGTTCCGTCAAAACGTATGCAGACTGATGGCATTTGTCAGACGGATCAGGATCCTGATCCGTATGACAAATGCATTGAAATGCCGGATCCATCTCTCCGGTGTCACATTTTTAGCGGACTGAGCATGCGCAGACCCGCCCGCCACAAACTTGCAGTTCGCGAACTGGCCCGGCCAATGTTCGTCCATCACTAATCCTGATGCATCCTGAACGGATTTCTCTCCATTCAGAATGCATTAGGATAAAACTGATCAGTTATTTTTCGGTATTGAGCCCCTAGGACGGAACTCAATGCCGGAAAAGAAGAACGCTAGTGTGAAAGTACCCTAATCCCTGTGTTCCTTGTAGAATTTCTCCAAGACGGTTTGTGTCAGGCCTCATGCACACGTATTTTAATTTCGTGTCCGTTCAGTTTTTTTTGCGGACTGTATACGGAAACATTGATTTCAATGGGTCCGCAAAAAAAGCCGAAGGATAGGACTGTTCTATTAGGGGCCAGCTGTTCTGTTCCGCAAAATACGGAATGCACACGGATGTCATCCGTATTTTTTGCGGATGCGTTTTTTTGCGGACCGCAAAATACATACAGTCGTGTGCATGAGGCCTCGGGGTCATGCAGAAAATGGAGGACAACTTTATTTCTAATTTAATTGCATTAGTCATTTCTAGGTTTAATCTTCCTTTAGGACTGGGGGGTTTCCCCTCTTTCCAGCAATCTCCTTGTCTTTTCAGTCTGCACTAAATGAAGATCCTCTCCATTAAAATGACAGAGCTCTAAATTATTCCTTTCAGGCATATGGCATGCACAGTAGGGTTTCTTTTTTTCTTTTTTTTTACAAAGATAGCAATGTTATTAGAAACTGGTGACAAAAAAAGGCCCTCACTGCTGTGAAAAAACGCACATTTACCTTCACAGACAAAAATATTCAAACTAGGGTTGCACCAGGTATCGAAGCATCGATACCCGAATGGTACTTTCAGACCCAGATTGATACGATACTGGGTCTTACTATTTACCGATATTAGGCTGTGCTGCTGCGCAGCCTAGTATCAGTTAAAGAACATGGCACGCGCTGCTCTCAGCGCGCACCATGTTCTCTTCACTAGCACAGTGGAGGAGGGAGTCCCTCCCTCCCCACTGTGATGCGTCTGCCGCTGCCACCAATGGGGAGATAGCAGGGAGGAGGAGGGGAGGGACTGTGGCCCCTGTGCCACCAATGAATGTAAAACACATTAATTCAAGTATAGGCAGCGGGTGCCAGCAACGGTATCACATACCCAGCAACCGGCTTCAATAACAGGGCATGTGATCCGTAGCAATTAACCACTCAGGTGTCACACCTGAGGGGTTAATTGCCACGGTTTGGCGGATCATATGCCTCGTTATTGAGGCCGGGTGCCAGGTATATGATACCGCTGCCGGCACCCGCTGCCTCATATACTTCAATTAATGTATTATTACATTAATTGGTGGCAAAATTATAGCCACTGGTGGCGCAGTACGCCCCTCTTCCCCAGTATCAGTATTATTGGTGGCGCAGTGGCCACAGGCGCACCCCTCCCTCCATTGTTATATTCATTGGTGGCAGTGGCCACAGGGTCCCCTCCCCTCCTCTTTATTAATGGCAGTGGCAGTTCCAATCGGAGCCCCAGCAGCCCGATCGGTTACCATGGCTGCTATGGTAAGCTCCCTGCTGCTGTGTGCTCAGGGCAGCAGGGAGAGTGTGAAGTCCTATTCACCCTAATAGAGATATATTAGGGTGAATAGGGCAAGGGTTCTAGCCCCTAAGGGGGCTAATAGTAAATAAAAAGTAGAAAAACAGAGTTTAAAAAACACCAAAATTCTAAAAGTTTAAATTGCCCCCTTTCCCAATTTTACATATAAAGTTTACAAACAATAAAAAATAAACATATTAAATATTGCACGCCCGAAAAAGTGTGAACTATCAAAAAATATTTCCTATGTGGCGAACGCCGTAACAGAGAAAAAATCTAAATTGCACGATTCGCCATTTTTTGTCACGTTGTACCCCCAAAAAATAGGATAGGACTGTTCTTTTATGAGCCGGACGTTCCATAAAATATGGAATGCACACAGCTTTTTTAGTGTTTTACTTTTTTTCGCGTGGTATCGAATGGTATCGAGTATCGCAATACTTTTTTTATGGTATTGAAATCGAATACAAATTTTGGTATCGTGACAACCCCAAAACACCAAGTTATTTCTAAATAGGCATAATATGTAATTTCATTTGGATTATTGGTTCTGCGGAAATGTTGAAGTAATTTCTTAATTTTGATCGGGCTGGAGCATACTTGAAGGGACAACTTTATAATGCTTGAAAGCAAAAATCATAGAAGCTGTTAATGGAAAAAGCTACATTCAATATAATTAATGCTCGATGAAATATTGTAACAATAAGCCAAAATAAATATGATTGGACAGATTCACAACTTTGTCTTTTCCCCTGCCTAGTTTCCTCTCTGGCATAGACACTAGTGAGCAAACTGGTGGCAGGCTCTGGAGCAGCTGCAATGGCACCCGAACCGCTACAGGAAACTCTTGGTTGCTTAACTTTTTGTAAAAAGTAACATTCTTCCATAGGTCTAAACTCATATGAGCCAAAGATGGAAGGGTATTTGGATTGGTCCGGATTGGAACAATTACATAAATGGCTGAAGAGCATAATAACAAGTTAAGCCGGATTCGCACTTGCGCTGATCCTTCATAATAGAAGTCAATGGGAAAGCATAACGGGTCCTTCTGGTTTCCGTTATGTAGGATGGAAAACAAAGTCCTGTCGACCGTTATAAACGGAACCTATAACGGAATACCATAACACAAGTGCGAACCCGGCCTAAGCTGTGGTTTTACAATATAAAACCACCAGGCATCTACGCATGGCATTGGTTTCAATTTTAAGAGAGTTTCCCGAAATTTTTCAGTGTATAAAATACCGGAAAAAAACCTTACTCGTTCATATATATGTCCTGCCAATCTAGTGCCAAGCTACAGTTCCCAAACTGTACCTGCAGCGATGACGTGACCACTGCTGCCAATCAATGCCCTCAGAGGTCATGTGTGCATGGAAGGGTAATCTTCGTTTGTTTAGTAAGATGCATATTTTTTTTAATGGAAACAGTGTAACGCTACATAGGCTGTGTCTGGTATTGCAGCTTAGTCCCATTCACTGTGGGGTTGAGCTGCAGTATCGGACACAACCCACGGACAAGGGTGATGCCGTTTATGGGGGAAAAGAAGACCCTTTTTCAAACTTCAGTCAACCCCTCTCTATAAAGGTTAACAATATGCGCAAACACATTTTAATACAGTTTTAAGAAACCAGAAGTACCCAAACTACTGAAAACATGTATAGAAAAATGTATATTAAAGATTAATATTAGATCTTCCTAAAAAACAAAACCTTACAATCTGTTAGTGTACAATAGCTTGAAATTAATCATTTGCTGAATAAGATATCAGAAAAGCGCAAAGGTAGTAGCCCAGGAAAGTGCAACAACTGAAAAAATACTGGAGCGATAAAAATACTATTAACATCATACCTGTATTTTAATATAGTTACTGAATTACGAGAAGTGCTGTACTGCTGCTGACATGCCCAGTGAACCATTTTCATTTAAAGAGTCACTGTACTTTCACACAATTATATTTCATTTAGGCCTCATTCATTCGGCCGTTGCCTGGACGTGGCCGTATTGCGACCCGCAAACAGCAGGTCGGCAATACGGGCCCCGGCCATGTGCACCCCGCATCATGGGTGTGGACCCATTCACTTGAATGGGTCCGCAATCCAGAAGGACAGTGTGGAACGGAACCTTACAGAAGCACCAAGGAGTGCTTCCGTGGGGTTTCTGTTCATGCCCCCGCACAGCAAAAAAGTAGCGCATGCACTACTTTTTTGTAGTGCGGACCGTCGGGTGCAGATTGCGGACCGAAGTGAATGGGTCAGCGTCCGTATGTGGTGGCCATATGGTCAGTGCCCGTGAATTGTGGACCACAATTTTCGGTCCGCAGCACGGTCCCGGCCGGCACAAGTTTGTGTGCGTGAGGCCTTCATAGAGAATGGTGTAACTTGCAAATTTCTAAATCACTTCTTTAAAAATAAAATCTACCTGCATCCACCTGAAAAAAAAAGCTATAAAGTCATGGCCACTAGGGGTCTCACTTTCTCTGATTTGCTGTCCACTGCCTGTTGTCAAGTAAGATCCGTCCCTAGTAACGGAGACACAGAAGACGGCTGAGAGGAAGTGGGGCTGTGCCAGAGCTAGCTGAGGTCCTGATGAGAGAACTGCTTCTGAATTCACAGGAGCCTCCTGCCATTCTGTAAGGCCTCTTGCACACGAACGTTGTGCATCCGTTCCGTGCATTGGGGACTGCAATCTGCGGTCCCCAATGCACGGGCAACGTCCATGCGGCGGCTGGGACGGATCGAGACCCATTCAACTTGAATGGGCCCGTGATCCGTCCGCACCGCAAAAAAATAGAACAAGTTCTATTATTTTGCGGTGCAGAGGCACGGACAGAAACGCCACGGAAGCACTCCGTAGTGCTTCCGTGGGGTTCTGATCTGTGCTTCCGTTCCGCATCTTCGTGATTGTGGACTCATTCAAGTGAACGGGTCCGCATCCGTGATGCAGAGTGCACACGGGCCAATGCTGTATGCGGGGCGCAATACGGCCACGGGCACACAACATTCGTGTGCAAGAGGCCAAAGTGTGATTTATCCTTCCTTATCAGTTCTGTGAGCTCCTTTGCTGAAACGAAACATAGTGGAGAGCAAGGGAGAGAAAGTCACTCCAGTTCCGTCACAGTTATGAAGCTCCGCCATTATGCAAACTTTTGTTACGTACTTGTGCAAAAAGGGCTTAGGCTCCTTCTATATAAGATATTAAATACCAGGAGACAATTTCATATTGGGTGGCTTTTCCCCCTTCCTTTGCTATTACAGTTTTCTTGTTGGTTCGATCCCGGCACTTTGTCAATGCAAAATAAAATGAGATGTTAAAAACATACTGCTTGTGAGTGCAAGAGCGAGCATCTTTGGACTGCTTCTATCACTGAACTTCTGTCTGAGAAAGATAATTCACGCTCCTATACAGTTGCAAGAAAAAGTATGTAAACCCTTTGGAATGATATGGATTTCTGCACAAATTGGTAATAAAATGTGATCTGATCTTCATCTAAGTCACAACAATAGACAATCACAGTCTGCTTAAACTAATAACACACAAATAATTAAATGTTACCATGTTTTTATTGAACACACCATGTAAACATTCACAGTGCAGGTGGAAAAAAGTATGTGAACCCATAGACTAATGACATCTCCAAGAGCTAATTGGAGTGAGGTGTCAACTGGAGTCCAATCAATGAGATGAGATTGGAGGTGTTGGTTACAGCTGCCCTGCCATATAAAAAACACACACCAGTTCTGGGTTTGCTTTTCACAAGAAGCATTGCCTGATGTGAATGATGCCTCGCACAAAAGAGCTCTCAGAATACCTACGAATAAGAAATGTTGACTTGCATAAAGCTGGAAAGGGTTATAAAAGTATCTCCAAAAGCCTTGCTGTTCATCAGTCCACGGTAAGACAAATTGTCTATAAATGGAGAAAGTTCAGCACTGCTGCTACTCTCCCTAGGAGTGGCCGTCCTGTAAAGATGACTGCAAGAGCACAGCACAGACTGCTCAATGAGGTGAAGAAGAATCCTAGAGTGTCAGCTAAAGACTTACAAAAGTCTCTGGCATATGCTAACATCCCTGTTAGTGAATCTACGATGCGTAAAACACTAAACAAGAATATCTGTAAAGAATAAATCAAGGCAACTGAACTGTGGATTTCTTGAAAACGTTTCACTTGTTCTTTCAACAAGCTTTCTCAATTCTGAGTGACTGTACAATAATTCTCTGGGAATAAATATGTAACTGAATCAACATCTGGTAATTACACCCAGCATGGGGTCAGAGGTCATTATACTCAGAATTGAGAAAGCTCGTTGGAAGAACGAGTGAAACGTTTTCAAGAAATCCACAGTAAGTCCAGTTGCCTTGATTTATTCTTTACAGATATACCATGACCTGGATAAATGAGAACCTTCAGAGACTAAACAAGAATGGATTTCATGGGAGGATACCACAGAGGAAGCCACTGCTGTCCAAAAAACCCATTGCTGCACGTTTACAGTTTGCACAAGGTCACCTGGATGTTCCACAGCAGTACTGGCAAAATATTCTGTGGACAGATGAAACCAAAGTTGAGTTGTTTGGAAGAAACACACAACACTATGTGTGGAGAAAAAGAGGCACAGCACACCAACATCAAAACCTCATCCCAACTGTGAAGTATGGTGGTGGGGGCATCATGGTTTGGGGCTGCTTTGCTGCTTCAGGGCCTGGACGGATTGCTATCATCGAAGGAAAAATAAATTCCCAAGTTTATCAAGACATTTTGCAGGAGAAGTTAAGGCCATCTGTCCACCAGCTGAAGCTCGACAGAAGATGGGTGTTGCAACAGGACAACGACCCAAAGCATAGAAGTAAATCAACAACAGAATGGCTTAAACAGAAGAAAATACGCCTTCTGGCGTGGCCCAGTCAGAGTCATGACCTCAACCCGATTGAGATGCTGTGGCATGACCTCAAGAAAGTGATTCACACCAGACATCCCAAGAATATTGCTGAACTGAAACAGTTCTGTAAAGAGGAATGGTCAAGAATTACTCCTGACCGTTGTGCACGTCTGATCTGCAACTACAGGAAACGTTTGGTTGAAGTTATTGCTGCCAAAGGGGGTTCAACCAGTTATTAAATCCAAGGGTTCACATACTTTTTCCACCTGCACTGTGAATGTTTACATGGTGTGTTCAATAACATGGTAACATTTAATTCTTTGTGTGTTATTAGTTTAAGCAGACTGTGATTGTCTATTGTTGTGACTTAGGGTACTTTCACATTAGCGTTTTTCTTTTCCGGCATAGAGTTCCGTCACAGGGGCTCTATACCGGAAAAGAACTGATCAGGCATATCCCTATGCATTCTGAATAGAGAGTAATCCGTTCAGGATGTCTTCAGTTCAGGCAAAAGATAAAACTCTAGCATGCTACGGTTTTATCTCCGGCGAAAAAAATGGAAGACTAGCCGGAATGCCGGATCTGGCATTTTTTCCCCATAGGAATGTATTAGTGCATTCAAAATACCGAAATGCGCAGACCGGTAAAACTGTGAAAAAGACTACAAGACGGATCCGTCCATCCGCATGACAAGCGGAGAGACGGATCCGTTCTTGCAATGCATTTGTGAGACGGATCCGGATGAGTCTCACAAATGCTTTCAGTCACATCCAGATCGGCGGACAGTTCCGACAACGGAACTGCCCGCCGGATCACACTGCCGCAAAGTGTGAAAGTAGCCTTAGATGAAGATCAGATCACATTTTATGACCAACTTGTGCAGAAATCCATATCATTCCAAAGGGTTCACATACTTTCTTGCAACTGTATGTGTCAGGTGAGAACAATACAAGATCCTCTAAATTACCCTCTGGTCCAGCCCTGCAACATGCAAAGTATGCAGACTGTAACACAGAGACGTTCCAGCGTCTGCATGGAGCCTTATATTGAACTCATCAACCTCATCTATAGGAGTAAGACTATATCTAATCATGGTACAGATTTACAAATCAGCCCAATGTCAGCCTTGTGTTTATGAGATGCAACAGCTGATCATATTTCATGGTAAGTGCACAATCATTAAAATGTGATATACTCAGTATATTAGGCACTTGACATCATGCCATTGGCTGCTGGAAATCCTCATGCCTAGCCAATGCAGGGAGCCAGTCTGTCTCTTAAAAGGGTTCGAAGTTTTACATATATAAGCAATGGACACCAGATTAATCTAAAAACATAAATAAATCAGGTCATCGATTTTCAAACAAAGTTGTTGAGTCTCTTAGAAAATAGCTGGTGTTCCCTGTAATTAACCACTTCCTGCCATATTGGGTGTGGGCGATCTGCACACAAACAGCAGCAGGTTGTCCAGTTTACAAGTTGTCAGTGTCAGGAAAGGTCTGGGGCTATATGTAGTAACGCCTATCGTGTTACCTTAAAGGACTTATCCTCCGTAAAGGCCATCTATTATCAGATCAACTGGGGTCTGACACCTGGGACTGCCGCCGATCAGCTGTACGAAGAGGCTACAGCACTCCGTGAGCGCCCAGGCCTCTTCTAGGCCTGTCACATCACCGTACATTAGTCACATAGCCTAGGCACAGCTCAGCCCTATTCAAGTCAATGGGGCTGAGCTGCAATACCAAGCACAGCCACTATAGAACGTACGGCACTGTGTTTGATCAGCTCTCCTGTGTGCACACCGGCTTCCTCAAAGAGCTGATCGGCAGGGGTCCTGGGAATCAGACCCCTAGCGATCTCATATTGATGTCCTACCATAGGGAGAGGACATCAATATGAAATCCTGGATAACTCCTTTAAAACTTTGAGTTGTACAGAGGTATAATAGGGGCCGACAAAATTTAAAGAAGCACTCCAGAATTTTTTTTTGCTTATATAGTGCACAATAGGCCTTGAATAATATAGAGAGGCTCTTGTGTATGCCTTTTTGTATACCTATTTTGATGTGTAATTTTTGGGTTGTCGGCCATTATGACTTCTTCTTCCCCTCAGATATGGTTTTTATAATGAATCCTACATTTCCCATTATGCCTGGCTTTGCAGAGACAGCAGAATCTCACCACACTACAGTGTGTAAGGGCAGTCATGACACATAACTGCTGTCCCCTCACACTGCATGGTCTCTATGTTTTCCTATGTGATACAGCTTGAGCCTGTCTGCCCTCTCTTACATGCAAGTGGAAAGGAGACCAGTGTGAAGCTACATCTCATAAAACTACACTGGAGAGTCAGCACATACAGATAGTACAGACAGTGGTACCTTGGAACTGAACCAGAGTTCGGGAAATGTTTTTTTACAGTATAAATCAATTTCTGAAGTTATAACTTCGGCTCATCGGAGCCAATACATTCTAATACTGTATGGAGCACTCGCTCCGTACAGTATTGAAACGAAGTTTTATGCGAATCGACTTCGGATGTTTCATCCGAAGTCGATTCGCTCATCCCTAATTGTGACCATGGCCTTTGAGAGGTGAAGCCCCAGAAGTCTGCACTCCTGGGGCCCGAACGGCTCCTCAGCTGCAGGACTGAGGTACCCATTTTGTTGGTATAGTAGCCTCGGGCCCTCTGAAGGATCCATGGCCTGCCATAGCAATGTTCCTAAAAAAAAATAAAGATCATTGACATACCCACATACTATTAAAATATAAATGTTATCCTGTATGCCGAACACTGTAATGAAAAAAAAATCTAAATGACTGAATCAACATTATTCCGTTGCTTCACTTCCCAAAAAACTGAACAAAAAGTGATCAAAAAGTTGTACACACCCCAAAATGGTATCAATAAAAACTACAGACTGCCCTGCAAAAAATGAGCCCCTTCAGTTTATAAATTTTATAAGGGTCAAAATATGGTGACGCAAAGAAAAAAAAAGTGTTACAACACAAGTAAAACTATATACCGTTTTTTTTCGCTTTATAAGAGGCACTTTGTCAGTGCGTCTTATAAAGCAAATGCTGCCATTTTTACTTTGCCGACACTGATACTTCGCCGGCCGCTATGCTGCAAAGCGCGGCCTGCGATGTATCAGCGGGGAGGGAGGAGGGGCTGGAGGCCGGCAACTCCCGGCGGGGCTCAGTGCAGTCACTGTACTCTATTACACTGGCCCCGCACAGCAATCTTCATATGAAAAGTTTAGTCATGTAATCATAATTAAAGTAGCGCAATCCTCTGCAGTAGTACTTACTATCAAACTACTGTAGCAGGCAGGCCGTCCGGCAGCGTAACGTCACTCGCTCTATCACGCGCCTGCTCCTCCTGCTTCATTATTAAAGTGGGAGGAGCGGGCGCGTGACGGAGTGAGTGACGTTACGCTGCCAGCCGGCCTGCCTGCTACAGTAGTTTGACAGTAAGTACTACTGTAGAGGATTGCGCTACTTTAATTAGAATTATATGACTACACTTTACATATAAAGATTGCTGTGCAGGGCCCGGTGTATTGGGGTCACTATTTACACAGGGACACGTATGGGGGGATCTGTGGATGACACATATATAGCATAAGATGCTATAAATGTGTCATCCACAGATCCCCGCCCATAAGAATGTCATCCACAGATCCTCCATAACAGTGTTATCCACAGATGCCCCCCTAACAGTGTCATCGACAACACCCCCATAAACAGTGCGTCATCCACAGATACCTCCATAACAGTGCGTCATCCACAGACCACCATTAGTTCAAAACCCACCAAAAGCACATCTTTTGGTTCAAAAATTTTTTTTTCTTATTTTCCTCTCGAAAACCTAGGTGTGTCTTATAAAGCAAAAAAAAAACGGTAACTGTGATGTTACTGTAATTGTACTGACCCACAGAATATAGGTAACAAGTCAGTTTTACATCACAGGGAACGCCGTAAAAATAAAAATAAATTAATCTGTGGTGGAATTGCTATTTTTTTTCCCAAATCTACTATATTTAGAATATTTTTCCAGCTTACTATTACATTATATTCAATATAAAATGGTGCTATTAGAAAGTAAAACTTGTCTCACAAAAAACAAGACCTTATAATGCAGGTAGTAAAAAAAATTAAATGTAAAAACAAAAATTGGTCCGTCCTTAAGAGAAGTAATCCAGTGTCTTTCAGCAACTGCTCATATATTATAATGTCTTGTGATTGCTTATTAATGAATATACTTGCATACTCCCACCCATGTAAATCAGATGGGCGGAAATGCAGCCAGGATCAGGAGGATCAGGCGGAGACTGTAAGATGCAGAAGCAAACGATGGATGAGACAACATAACAAGTGGGGCTAAGCACAGTTACATGATCGAAGATAGCCGCAAATCCTAATAAATGAGAAATCACAGAACATTATAATATATAAGCAATGGTTGCAAGAAACTGGACAAACCCTTTAACCTCCAAAATTAGTTTAAAGTACCGTATTTTTCGCCCTATATGATGTACCTGCCCATAAGACGCACCTCTGAGAAAAATTTTAATTAAAAAGAAAAATATATTTTTCATCAGACCCCCAATATTAATCAGACCTCAGCTCAGAGCCCCAATAAGACACTCAATATTGATCAAACCTCATAACAGACCACCAATGTTTTTAAAACTTCCAATCAGACCTCAGATCAGACCCATAATTTTTATAAGACAAGACCCCCCAATAAGGCCTCAGATCAGTCCCTCAATGTTTATAAGACAAAACCCCCAATCAGACCCCCATGATAATCAGATCAGAGAAAAATAAATCAATTACCACTCCTGTTCCGGATGCCGCTGTCGCTCCTGAGATCCAGCTTCTGCTCTTATTTCCACGTTGTGCTGTGATCCCACACCGCACAGCGTGAGGTCACAGAGCGTGCCAACATCCTCACACTGTGCACTGGTAACAGGACAGGGCGCAGCTGACGAAGATCAGGAATCGGTGAGTACAGAGCCCGCACAGGGAGCACTGCATTCACCGCTCCAAGTTTCTCCTGAACTAACAAGCACTTTCATAATGGAAGACCCACTGACCTTTTTCCCCCCATCTTAACAAATGCTTCTTCTAATTCTTATACAAACAAGATACTCCACCAGAAAAGTTGTCCATCCCTTAACCTTCTGGTCTGATTGACAAGGTGCACTGGTGGATGACTCAGAAGAAGCCAGGGACTGTCAACCTACAGGGGGGGAAGATGCTGGAGTGATGGTGCAACAAACAGCATGGCCCCACCTACGAGGCTCCAAAAACCTTATTAGCCACATTTTTACAAGAAAAGTAAGCTTATGTTTTGAAGCACTGACCCTACATGCCTTACTTTAAAACCAATTTTGGAGGTGACATACTCTGTTACTATAATAGTAATCAGCAGGATCTTATTCACCAAGTGTTTTACAAAGCCTCCTGATCACCTAAGGTCTGTTTCATGGTAGGTTGGGAAATCGAAGGGAATTAAATGAGCCAAAACAAACAGGAAAAAGAATTAAAAGGGCAACGTAAATACACTAAAATAATTCCTTTCACACATCAGAGCAGCTTGGAACTTCGTTGCTATATCACTCGTTAACCACTTACTATTTGCAATATTACACAGAAACGCTATAAGGCTACTGATAGCTCCAGAACGCCGCTCCAGCTGTTCGCTGTTTTGTATAGAGAATAGGACAGAGAAGCATCAGTACGGTGATGGTATACCAGGGAGAGGAGGGTAAGAAAGAAGAAAGGAGGTAGTGGTGGGGGACGACTGAAGGGGAGATTGCTGACAACGCTTTGTTCTTACTTCTAACTGTTAAAACCTGGAAGGCACACTCCTCATATTATTTCCAGCTCATTTTTCTCCTAGACTGGTTCATCTGAAATACCTTCCTCCCGATCTATAATGGCATGGCCGTTCAGCGAGAAACGAGAGAGAGTTATATTTTCCCCTTGAGTTAGGACGCCTTGTGAGAAATGATAATGGGTAATCAATAAAGTGGGAAATATGAGGCCACAAACTTTATGAAGCCAAAGAGACGTATTACTTCTGAACAACACTTATTTTCCTTAACAAAGTCACTACTAGGCTGTACCTAATAATCTGAAGGAAAATCGAAAGAGCTGCTACCACATCAGCAATATTGGCAACTTATTCCACTTTAATGGCATTTTGATTGATTTTTCAGCCTAATGGTAGTTTTATAGATTTGACGCTGCTCCTGCAAAATAGTTGTGTGTGTAATAAACATCCCTGAAGGCAAACACTGACCATTAAGGCCCTTGTCTTACTAGGGAGTCATAATTGAAGCATGGCCCACACCGCCGCCGGCTTTTAATTTTTTTTTTTTCATTTTGTAAAAAAAACAAAAACAAAATACCTTTTCTTCTTTCTCTGGTCAACCTCGGAATCTCATCAGTGCATCCGCGGCTTATTAAGAGGATGATGCTTTTCAGACATTTGTGTAAAAAGGAAAAAAAAATCATAAACAGGCTGACCTTGACTATGACTTTGGGTGTTTCAGTAAAGCACTGACCTGCCGGAAAATGGAGACCTTGGCGCTAATAAATCAAGTACGTCTTAAAATGAGTTACCCTAATGCTCATTCATCATAGCTGCAATGCCATTTGCAGAGCAGAAGAGGAAGGAGGGGGAGGAAAGTTGTCTAGCCTTTACTAACCCTGAAGCAAATAAAAACCATTTAACACCTTCACTTAATGCATTGCAGGTCTCTCGGCACTTAAAAGGTTAAATGACTTAAGTGGTCCCCAGTGTGAATCTTAACTGATCTTTTTTTTCTCCCTATGCCTCTTAAAAGAAAAGTGGTTCATTAACCTAGTAGGGTCGAGTGCAACAAACATCCTGCGGTGTAAAGCAGTGGATTAAACTCTTCGTGCCACCACCTTCTGCCACACTCACAAGCAGAGTATGCTTCTTACAAATCAAGGAGGAGAGAAACAAATAAGCCCAAGATAAGAAGAATGTAAAATACTGAGTTTCCTAGACAATAATCACTCCTGTGCAAGACTCTAAGGCCTCATGCATATGACCGTGGCCAAATTGCAGCCCACAAACAGCGGGTCTGCAATACACAGGAACCGGCCGTATGCACCCCACATCACGGATGCAGACCCATTCACTTGAATGGGTCCACAATCTGGAAGGTCGGGCGGAACAGAGGCATGGAGTGCTTCGTGGGGTTTCTGTCTGTGCCTCTGCTCCGCACTGCAATTTGCAGTCCACAGCACGGGCCCGGCCGGCATACGTTTGTGTGCATGAGGCCTTAGTCTCTGGGCCTTCTACACCCAAAAATAGTGGGGACAACAAAAGTGAACATGTACCGTGATTTCTGTATGCAGTGGAAGGTAGCTAAAACATTACTATCCAAGAAGTGGCACATGCACTACACGATGGCCTGGGCATAGATCATTTGCATACTCACAGTGAGTCCCTATAGATCCATATTATATCTGTCCCTTTAACTGACGAGGGTACAATACACCCCTCTGTATGAGACTTAAAGTGCACCTGAGTGTTTAAAAAAAGGTTTGCATAATTACTGTGCTTCTTTGTACGAGTATGTCTGTGCCCAAAGAGTACCAAGATACCTCCGTAAATCAACTATGAACACATTGTTATCTTCCAAAGGATGGTGACCTCGAAGGACCTTGAACAACTGAAGGTCAGACGATCTAACCCACGGAATTTATCAATGAATGAATACGAGGCCCTAAAGACCTTGGAAAAGGACAAATCGATTATTATTAAGCCATCCGATAAGGGTGGCAACTTAGTAGTCTTGGACCACGAAAGGTACTGTAAAATGTGTTGGGATATTTTTAAGGACCGGGAGGGATATTAGGTGGTGCCAAGGGATACCACTGACATCTTTCTTATGGAACTCAAAAATAAGGATTAGAGATGACAGTGATTAGTGAAACAGAGTATAATTTTATTCTCCCAACTGCACCTCAAATCGCAACCTTCTACGGACTCCCAAAAATCCATAAAGGAATAAATCCACTCAAAGGTCGTCCTATAGTATCGTGTGTAAATTCAGTAACACAAATCTATGGACTCTATATCGATCGGGTTTTGAGACAGTTTGTCCTGTCTCTCCCTTTGTATACAAGAGACACTATGGATTTTCTGAATAAAATTGATACTCTGAATATCAACTCTTCTTGTTTATTGGCCAGCATTGACGTTGAATCACTCTATAGTGCAATTCCACATGAGAAAGGATTACTGGCAGTGGCCTACTATCTACATACCAGGGGTACGCACTGTAAGGCACATAGTGATTTTGTGCTTAGACTTTTGGAATTTAGCCTTACCCACAATTTTTTTCTATTTGACAGGCGCTTCTAGCACCAGCTCAGGGGGACGGCAATGGGCAGCCCCTGTGCGCCCACTTATGCCAATCTCTTCCTGGGCTGGTGGGAGGATACGACCATATTCCCTGATCGGGATGTTTGGTGGAGTGAAAAGATACAGTGGGGGAAATAATTATTTGACCCCTCACTGATTTTGTAAGTTTGTCCAATGACAAAGAAATGAAAAGTCTCAGAACAGTATCATTTCAATGGTAGGTTTATTGTAACAGTGGCAGATAGCACATCAAAAGGAAAATCGAAAAAAAAACTTTAAATAAAAGATAGCAACTGATTTGCATTTCATTGAGTGAAATAAGTATTTGAACCCCTACCAACCATTAAGAGTTCTGGCTCCCACAGAGTGGTTAGACACTTCTACTCAATTAGTCACCCTCATTAAGGACACCTGTCTTAACTAGTCACCTGTATAAAAGACACCTGTCCACAGAATCAATCAATCAAGCAGACTCCAAACTCTCCAACATGGGAAAGACCAAAGAGCTGTCCAAGGATGTCAGAGACAAAATTGTAGACCTGCACAAGGCTGGAATGGGCTACAAAACCATTAGCAAGAAGCTGGGAGAGAAGGTGACAACTGTTGGTGCGATTGTTCGAAAATGGAAGGAGCACAAAATGACCATCAATCGACCTCGCTCTGGGGCTCCACGCAAGATCTCACCTCGTGGGGTGTCAATGGTTCTGAGAAAGGTGAAAAAGCATCCTAGAACTACACGGGAGGAGTTAGTTAATGACCTCAAATTAGCAGGGACCACAGTCACCAAGAAAACCATTGGAAACACATTACACCGCAATGGATTAAAATCCTGCAGGGCTCGCAAGGTCCCCCTGCTCAGGAAGGCACATGTGCAGGCCCGTCTGAAGTTTGCCAATGAACACCTGAATGATTCAGAGAGTGACTGGGAGAAGGTGCTGTGGTCTGATGAGACCAAAATAGAGCTCTTTGGCATTAACTCAACTCGCTGTGTTTGGAGGAAGGAAAATGCTGCCTATGACCCCCAAAACACCGTCCCCACCGTCAAGCATGGGGGTGGAAACATTTTGCTTTGGGGGTGTTTTTCTGCTAAGGGCACAGGACAACTTATTCGCATAAACGGGAAAATGGACGGAGCCATGTATCGTGAAATCCTGAGCGACAACCTCCTTCCCTCTGCCAGGAAACTGAAAATGGGTCGTGGATGGGTGTTCCAGCACGACAATGACCCAAAACATACAGCAAAGGCAACAAAGGAGTGGCTCAAGAAGAAGCACATTAAGGTCATGGAGTGGCCTAGTCAGTCTCCGGACCTTAATCCAATCGAAAACCTATGGAGGGAGCTCAAGCTCAGAGTTGCACAGAGACAGCCTCGAAACCTTAGGGATTTAGAGATGATCTGCAAAGAGGAGTGGACCAACATTCCTCCTAAAATGTGCGCAAACTTGGTCATCAATTACAAGAAACGTTTGACCTCTGTGCTTGCAAACAAGGGTTTTTCCACCAAATATTAAGTCTTTTTTTGTTAGAGGGTTCAAATACTTATTTCACTCAATGAAATGCAAATCAGTTGCTATCTTTTATTTAAAGTTATTTTTTCGATTTTCCTTTTGATGTGCTATCTGCCACTGTTACAATAAACCTACCATTGAAATGATACTGTTCTGAGACTTTTCATTTCTTTGTCATTGGACAAACTTACAAAATCAGTGAGGGGTCAAATAATTATTTCCCCCACTGTATAATTCTGGACAAGATATATAGATGATATCTTTGTACTATGGAATGGGAGTAAAGAGGAGTTTGTCGACTTGGTTGATGCCGTGAATGTCAATGAGGTCGGTCTCAAATTCACCTATGAGATCCATAATGAAAGTATTACATTCCTTGACGTTAGGGTATTCAATCAATGAGACAAATTGACAACTAAAATTTGTAGGAAGTCAACGGCAACGAATACCACCTTGCATTGGCATAGTCACCATCCCCCAGCATTAAAAAGAGGCATTCCAAGGGGACAATATCTACGGGTTCGGAGGAATTGTTAAAATCAGAGTAATTCCACCTTGAGGCCGGAAAACTCTATAACAGGTTTGCAGATAGGGGCTACCCACAAAAAACCCTACGGGATGCCTTTAAACATGCTATGATACAGGACAGAACCACACTCCTTACCCCTAAAAGATCACCAAAACGGGGACAGGCACCAATTTCTTTGATCTCGACATTCGATGCTGCGAATGTAGAGATAAAAACTAATTTTAAACAAATACTGGCCCATCCTCCAAATGGACCCGGATTTGTTGAACATGGTTTCCCCTTATCCGAGCATTACCTATTGGAGTGGGAAAAGTCTACGTGACCGTCTGGTACACAGCCACTAAATAGCCCCAGTTGGGACTGGCACGTGGTTGAATCGTAAACCATTGGGGATGTTTCGTTGCAGGACTCCCAAAGCTTGTGAGTTCATTTCTGTATCAAAAACAGTTACCTGCTCCGTCACTAATCGTATCTTTACAATTAGGGATTTTATAAATTGTAAGAGCAGAGGTGTAGTCTATATTTGTCAATGTCCTTGTCCTAAGACTACGTTGGAAAGACTAAAAGGGAGTTAAGGAGAAGGGTATGAGAATACGTAAATGATATTCACAAAAAGATCATCACTCCTGTAGCTAATCACGTGATTAAGAAACATGCAGGGGACCCTCGGGTCCTAAAATTTTCCGTTTTGGAAGTAGTTTCCCCATCACCACGAAAAGGAGACTGGGATAGAAAAATCCTTCAGAAGGAATCAGAATGGATTTATAGGTTTAGATCACAGTCCCCTTTGGGGCTAAATGAAAGATTCACTTTTGGTTGTTTTACCTAGGATTCATGTTATTATCCCGTATTCTTTTCTCAGAATATTTGCTTCAGCTTTGAGTAGTTGTAAATCCCGAATTGGCCAGTGATGCAAGAAGCATCCAAAACAGCGCTGCACTCCAACGGCCTGAATGGAAACACATGCGTTCCACAGGCCTGGAAGTGAGCGGCCCCACACGGCGATGCGCTCCACCAGCCTGAAATGCCTTTTCCGGCAGACTGAAGGCATGCCGCGCACCAATATTTAAAGCCAGTGATGGCTGTAATGGCTCTCTGCGGCATCATGCACACTGGAGCTCTAGCTATACCACTGGGACCCCCACATGTAAGTAATACTTCGTGGCATCATTATTTAAAGTGCCAAGATGATTAGCGATTTGTCTATTGATAGAGCCTAATATTTGTTCTAGGTGGACGCTGTTTCATCGCTATGATCGCCTCTACATTTGATACATCTGGGCCCCAGTGCTGTTCATTAAGATAAACCAGTTTCCTTTTTTGTTCATCATTATTTAATACCGTCATTTTAACCTCTTCTCTCTTGGATCAACATCCTGAGGAACCTACATCGGGAGAAACGCGTCGGAGTAAAAGGGACTTAATATGATGATCAGGGCACACTAGGGTGAGACAGGCCAGGTACGGGGACGGAGAAGCTCCACCATCAGGGGCTGTCTCCGGGCTGAGGGTGAGGATATGGTGTTTTGTAGGGATAACCACTTTGCTGGGAAGTCCTACTTCTCCCTTTATTCCTCTCCTTCCCTGCAAAAATAACCCCAGCTCTGGGTGTACCAGAGAGTTCCCTGGATGAATTTTTGTTCTTTATCTTTATTTTCATTTTGTATTTACCTACTGACGAAGGCTGCAGCAGTTGGCAGTGAGACTTAGGCTACTTTCACACTAGCGTTCGGGTGTCCGCTCGTGCGCACCGTTTGAAGGGGCTCACGAGCGGCCCCGAACGCATCCGTCTGGCCCCAATGCATTCTCAGTGGAGGCGGATCCACTGAGAATGCATCCGCCTGCCAGCGTTCAGCCTCCGCTCCGCTCAGTGAGCGGACACCTGAACGCTGCTTGCAGCGTTCGGGTGTCCGCCTGGCCGTGCGGAGGCGAGCGGATCCGTCCACACTTACAATGTAAGTCAATGGGGACGGATCCGCTTGAAGATGACACTATATGGCTCAATCTTCAAGCGGATCCGTTCCCCATTGACTTTCAATGTAAAGTCTGAACGGATCCGCTCAGACAACTTTCACACTTAGAAAATTTTCTAAGTTTTAATGCAGACGCATCCGTTCTGAACGGATGCGAACGTCTGCATTATCGGAGCGGATCCGTCTGATGAAACATCAGACGGATCCGCTCCGAACGCTAGTGTGAAAGTAGCCTTATATGGTCTATTTTAAATGATTCTAATAAATAGTGGCTTTTGGGACCTATTGCTATTGTGTTATATATCTGTCTATGTTTTTTGAGAGTATGACTGTGAGGGAACAGTTATGTATGGGCTTCCCTAATGTTTTTTTCAGCCGTATTATTACCTGCACAGCTAGAGGCATTCCACTCAGAAGCAGGGGATGTCTCCCTCCTGACAGCACTGTACTGCAGTAACATCCTTTTCCTTACTTTACACTATGTTTTCAGCTCCTGTGCTCACAAAACAGATAAGGAGGGATAAATCACACTTAAAAGGGAACCTGTCACCATAAAAATGTGAGTTTATGTGCCGGTAGCATGTTAAATGGCAGGAGGAATTGGGCAGACTGATGTATAGTTTTAAGGGAAAACATTCAATAAAACTTGTGTTTTATTCATTTAAATCCCTGCTCATTTTGAGCTTTGAAGTCAAGGAGTCGCTCCTATCAGTGATTGACAGCCTTCCTTCTATGACTGTGTATACAGAGATAGCTGTCAATCACTGATAGGACCGCCTCCTGGACTTCAAAGCCCCAAATGAGCAGGAATTTAACTGAATAAAATACTTTTACTGAATCTTTTCCCATAAAACTATATATCAATCTGCCCAGCTCCTCCTGCTCTACAACACGCTGTCTGCAGCTCAAAAACCATGTTCAATGTGACAGGTTCCCTTTAAGGAAAGGCAGGAGGCTCCTGTAATCTTCAGAAGCTGTGTAGAGGTAGTTATTTTATCAGGCTCAGGATCTCAGCTAGCTCTGACATGACCCCACTTCCTCTCAGCCATCTTCTCAGTCTCTGTTACCAGGGACGGATCTTGTCTGACAGCAGGCAGTGGAAGCGAGACCACTAGTGGCCATGACAGCTTTTTTTCAGGTGGATGCAGGTACATTTTTTTAATGAAGTGATTTAGAAATTTGCTAGTTACACCATTCTCTAATAAATAAAATAAAATTGGGTGAAAGTAGAGCGACTGCTTAAATGTTATCACAATCAAGCCAATATTATACACAGGTACAAGCTGTTCAATGTTTAAAGGGATTTGTATCATCTGATACATTGGTAGCATATCAATGTTCTACATTCACTTCTATGGGAATTTCCGAATATAGTCAAGCGAGTGTGCTCTGCTATTTTTGTAACTCCCAAAGAAGTGAATGAATGGAGAACGCACAGTGCTGCACAGCCACCTTTCAATTCTTCTATGGGACTGCCAGAAATAACCATGTCAGCACTCGGCTATATTTGTGACTCTCATACAAGTAAGTAGAAGGTGGTCGCGCTTGCATGGTGCATTTTCATTCACTTTGGGGGGCCTGTTCAGGAGATAGCAGGTAGCAGAGGTGGAAATTGCACCTTTCTGACATTGGTGGCATATCCTAATGATATGTCACCAATGTATGAGATGACACAACCCCTTTAATGACATGGATTGGATCACAATGGAACAGTACTGGGTATTTTATCTGTAAGACTTACAGGTACATTGGGGCAGATTTACTAGTCTAATATTTAGACGGGCCTAGAAGATGGAGCCATTATGCTTTGTATTTTTTGCATGATCGTTCGAATTTAAGAAATTATCTTCGATAATTGCTTGCAGCAATCGAACGTAGAGCGATAAATTAAATAATTATGTCACATCCCCTTGTCAAACCATAAATCTACTACTAGTTAGCAAAGTATATGATCTTGGGGAAGAACTAGCAATGAATGCAACAACAAGCAATAAAGTTAAGGATTATTATTTCATGTAGTTGAAACTTTACCTCCACCTAGACAGTCTAAAGGTCCACCAGTTTCATCACAGTGGCTGTTGCAGAATGATAAGCCTGGCGCACCTTTAGATTGTCTTGACTAAGTTTATACCACCCATTAGTTGGCCTACTTGAAACAAGAACTGTGCACCAACATTTTGACACAATTTTGGCACAAAGTGTTGCGTCTTGGGCCACAGCCCTTTGTTGATCACAACATTTAATAAATGTGGCACATGGCATGTGCATTAGTATTCTAGCTCGATCTGAACCAGAACTGTAGGGTGTTTTCATAAGTAAATTTGCCCCTTTTTATTAACCCGTTTGGCACCGGGCTCATTTTCACCTTAAGGACCAGGCCATTTTTTGCAAATCTGACCAGTGCCACTTTATGTGGTCACATCAGGGCCGGGCCGACACAAAGGCTGGGGAGGCTCCAGCCTCAGGGCGCAGGCTGGGGTGGGCGGAAAAACAAACCTCTTTTCTTTTTTTTTTATCACTTACTTGCCAGCAGTGCAGCGCTGCCGGGCGCCCTCCCCTCCCCAGCCAGTGTTCACTCTAAGCTGCGCTTGTAGATAGGAGCAGGAGGCTGCTGATTGGCCAGTATCAGCTAGCTGCCCTGTCATTGGTCCATCCTTTCACACCCCCTTCTCTCTGGAGCTGAACACAGCAGGAGGAAGGCGTTCTCACAGTGCATCATGTGACCATGAAGGAGCATGTGACCAGTGATGTCACAGACCTCCTTCTAACAAATCCATTCTAGCATCTACCCAGCATGTATGGCAGGACTCTGCTGAGCAAAGACCACGTGCCCAGGTGAGGTGACCACAGAAGTGCCCTGGCATCTGTCTGCTGCTGGAAGCTCAATGTGGAGCTTTATGAATGTAAAAACTAAGATACCCAAGAGACTAAAAATAACCCTGCTTGTCTGCTTCTGACCCTAATCTTAACACATAACGTTCATTTGATTGCAATTTACTCTAACACCTAAAGGGATTTGTTTAAAGCCTGCTGTTTCTCTAGAAGATGACCTTATGCTGATAGTAGTGTTAATAGAGTCTCAAAGGTCTGTAAAAATAGGGTAACTGCTTTTATAGACCCTTGAGACTATTAACACTGCTATAAATATAAGGTCACCTAGAGAAAGAGCAAGTTTTTAAAATTCTTTTTTCCCTTTAGGTGTTAAAACCTAACTTATTTGATTGCTTGAACACCTAAAGGAAAACAAATTAAAAACCTGCTGTTTCTCTAGATGACCTTATGTTGATAGCAGTGGTAATAGAGTCTGAAAGGTCTATAGAAGCAGTTACCCTATTTTTACAGACCTTTGAGGCTCTATTAACACTACTATCAACATAAGGTCATCTAGAGACACAGCAGGTTTTTAAAAAGATTTTTCCTTTAGGTGTTACAGCAATCAAATGAAAGTTATGTTTTAACACCTAAAGGAAAAACATAATTAAAAAAAGATGCTGTTTCTCTAAATGACCTGATGTTGATAGTAGTGTTAATAGAGTCTCAAAGGTTTGTAAAAATAGTGTACCTGCTTCTATAGACCTTTGAGACTCTATTACCACTACTTTTAGCATAAGATCATCTGGAGAAACATCAGGTTTAAAAAAAAAAAAAAAAAATTTCTTTAGGTGTTAGAGCAATCAAATGGAGGGGGAGAAATGTGACATGGGTGAGGATGGGGTTACATGATGGGCCGGAGACAATGTCTGTAGTCTGTCTGTGCCATGGATGGGGAGAAATATGACATGGAGGGCTGATGGCTGACATGGGGTCTGATCTGAGGCATTGGGGCTGTGCCTGTGAGCTGGGGTCTGATGGCTGGTCTGACCTGAGGTGGAATGAAAAATATTGTTTACTATTATCCTCCTCTAAAACCTAGGTGCGTCTTATGGGACGAACCTACATTTTGGCGCATCCCCCCTTCCCCCAGGTGAGCTGAAGGGGAAGGGGGGGTCGGGGACGCCAAAATGTAAGTTCGCTTGTGTTGGTAAAAAACCTTGCACCGGCCCTGGGCACAGGCAAGGGGGGGAGGGGGGGGCGCACTTGGGCAGCTCAGCCTCTGTTGGTGGTGGACCTTGTCCCAGCCCTGGGTCACATATTGTACTTCATGACACTGGTAAAATAGAGTCAATTTTTTTAAAATTTATTTATGAAAAATACAAAATTTACCAAGGTTTTAGAAAAATTTGCAAATTCCCAAGTTTAAATTTCTCTACTTCTATAATACATAGTTATACCTGTAAAAATAGTTATTTCTTTACATTCCCCATATGTCTACTTCATGTTTGGATCAATTTGGGAATGACATTTTATTTTTTGGGGTTGTTACAAGGCTTAGAAGTTTAGAAGCAAATCTTGAAATTTTTCAGAAATTTTCAAAAACCCACTTTTTAAAGGACCAGTTCAGGTTTGAAGTCACTTTGTGAGGCTTACATAATAGAAACCACCCAATTACCCCATTCTAAAAACTACACCCCTTAAGGTATTCAAAACTGATTTTACAAACTTTGTTAACCCTTTAGGTGTTCCACAAGAACTAATGGAATATAGAGATAAAATTTCACTTTTTTGGCAGATTTTCCATTTTTATAATTTTTTTCCAGTTACAAAGCAAGGGTTAACAGCCAAACAAAACTCAATATTTATGGCCCTGATTCTGTAGTTTACAGAAACACCCCATATGTGGTGGTAAACTGATGTTCGGGCACACGGCAGGGTACAGAAGGAAAGGAATGCCATACGGTTTTTGGAAGGCAGATTTTGTGGACTGTTTTTTTGACACCATGTCCCATTTGAAGCCCCCCTGATGCACCCCTAGAGTAGAAACTCCAAAAAAGTGACCCCATTTTAGAAACTGCGGGATAGGGTGGCAGTTTTGTTGGTACTATTTTAGGGTACATATGATTTTTGGTTGCTCTATATTACACTTTTTGTGAGGCAAGGTAACAAGAAATAGGCACCGTTTTTATTTTTTGTTATTTACAACATTCATCTGACAGGTTAGATCATGTGGTATTTTTATAGGAGGTCTGATCTGAGGTCTGATACAGATTAGGGGTCTGATCTGAGATTATATACAGATTATGGATTTAATATGAGGTCTGATACAGATTGGGGGGTCTGATCTGAGGTCTAAACGTTTGGGAGTCCGATGAAAAAATTTTTTTTTCTGGATTTACCGTATTTTTCGCTTTATAAGACGCACTTTTTCCCCCCCCAAAAGTGGGGGGGAAATGGCCGTGCGTCTTATAAAGCGAATACTTCGCTGGCCGCTATGCTGCACAGCGCGGCCAGCGAAGTATCAGTGACAGTGTGAAGGGAGGAGGCGGGGCCCGGTGCAGTGACTCTAATACACCGGGCCCCGCAACTGTTAAACATTCAATCTGATAGTATATGCTCTGTACGGCTCTTACTATAGTACCGTAAGTATAGCGCAGACCGGCATCTCCCTCGGTCATGCGCCGCTTGCCGCACCTCCTTCCTCATGCGCCGTCTGCTCCAGCTCCCTCTGTCATGCGCCGCCTGCCCCAGCTCCCTCAGTCATGCGCCGCCTGCCTGTTCATTCATAAAGTGAGATAAGCAGGCAGGCGGCGCATGAGGAGGGAGCTGGGGCAGGCGGCGCATGACAGAGGGAGCTGGAGCAGACGGCGAATGACAGAGGGAGCTGCGGCAGGTGGCGCATGACCGATGGAGATGCCGGTCTGCGCTATACTTACGGTACTATAGTAAGAGCCGTACAGAGCATATACTATCAGATTGAATGTTTAACAGTTGCGGGGCCCGGTGTATTAGAGTAGAGTCACTGCACCGGGCCCCGCCTTCTCCCTCCACACTGATGCATCTGAGGGGGGATCTGTAGATGACACTTATGGGGATCTGTGGATGACATAAGTGTCATCCACAGAGCCCCATAAGTGTAATGCACAGATCCCCCCTCAGTGTAATGCCCAGATCCCCCATCTGTCATTCACAGATCCCCCCATCAGTGTCATCCACAGATCCCCCATCAGTGTCATCCACAGATCCCCCATAACAGTGCGTCATCCACAGATCCCCCATAACAGTGCGTCATCCACAGATCCCCCCATAACAGTGCGTCATCCACAGATCCCCCATAACAGTGCGTCATCCACAGATCCCCATAACAGTGCGTCATCCACAGATCCACCCATAACAGTGCGTCATCCACAGATCCCCCCATAACAGTGCGTCATCCACAAATCCCCATAACAGTGCGTCATCCACAGATCACCATAACAGTGCGTCATCCACAGATCCCCCCATAACAGTGCGTCATCCACAGATCCCCCCATAACAGTGCGTCATCCACAGATCCCCCCATAACAGTGCGTCATCCACGGATCCCCCCATAACAGTGCGTCATCCACAGATCCCCCCATAACAGTGTCATCCACAGATCCCCATAACAGTGCGTCATCCACAGATCCCCCATAACAGTGCGTCATCCACAGATCCCCCATAACAGTGCGTCATCCACAGATCCCCCCATAACAGTGCGTCATCCACAGATCCCCATAACAGTGCGTCATCCACAGATCCCCCATAACAGTGCGTCATCCACAGACCCCTCATAACAGTGTCATCCACAGACCACCATTAGTTCAAAAGCTACCAAAAGCACACCTTTTGGTTCAAATTTTTTTTTTCTTATTTTCCTCCTCAAAAACCTAGGTGCGTCTTATCATCAGGTGCGTCTTATAAAGCGAAAAATACGGTACCTCTTCTAAAACCTAGGTGCGTCTTAAAACCATAAAATACTGCGTGTATATATATATATATATATATATATATATATATATATATATATATATATATACACATACACACAGTCCTGATCAAAAGTTTAAGACCACTTGAAAAATGGCAAAAAATCATATTTAGCATGGCTGGATCTTAACAAGGTTCCAAGTAGAGCTTCAGCATGCAACAAGAAGAAAAGAGTGAGACAAAACATTTTGTGAGCATTCAATTAATTGAAAATAACGATTAAACTGAAACAGGCTGTTTTTCAGCTGATCCAAGTTTTAGGACCACATGCCTTTAAAAGGCCAAATCTGTGCAAAGATGTGGATTCATTGTCATTTTCTGTCAGGTAATCATCACACGTTGTGATGGCGAACGTGGTCGGGTTGTTGAACTGCATAAGCAGGGTCTCTCACAGCGCGATATCGCTGCTGAGGTGAGACACAGTAAGACAGTCATTTGGAATTTCTTAAATGATCCTGAGGGTTATAAAACAAAAAAATCAAGTGGAAAACCCAAAAAAAAATCATCAGCACTGAGCTGGAGGATCCAATTGGTTGTCCGTCAAGACAATGGACGATCCTCGACCCAAATTAAGGCCCTTACTGGTGCTGACTGCAGCCCCATAACCATCAGACGGCATCTGAGACTGAAGGGCTTCAAAAACAAAAAACGTCTTCAAAGACCTTGTCTCCTTGAATGCCACAGAACTGCTCGTTTGGACTATGCAAGAGAGCACCAAACATGGGACATTCGAAGGTGGAAGAAAGTTTTATTCTCTGATGAGAATTTTTTTTATCTTGATGGTCCTGATGGTTTCCAACATTACTGGCATGACAAGCAGATCCCACCTGAGATGTTTTCTACGCGCCACAGTGGAGGGGGCGCCATAATGGTCTGGGGTACTTTTTCCTTCAGTGGAACAATGGAGCTTCAGGAAGTGCAGGGGCGTCAAACGGCCGCTGGCTATGTCCAGATGTTGCAGAGAGCATTCCTCATGACTGAGTGCCCTCGTCTGTGTGGTAACGACTGGGTTTTTCAACAGGACAACGCTACAGTACACAATGCCCGCAGGACAAGGGACTTCTTCCAGGAGAATAACATCACTCTTTGGCCCATCCTGCGTGTTCCCCTGATCTAAATCCAATTGAGAACCTTTGGGGATGGATGGCAAGGGAAGTTTACAAAAATGGACAACAGTTCCAGACAGTAGATGGCCTTCGCGCGGCCGTCTTCACCACTTGGAGAAATGTCCCCACTCACCTCATGGAAATGCTTGCAGCAAGCATGCCGAAACAAATTTTTGAAGTGATAAACAATAACGGCGGAGCTACTCATTACTAAGTTCATGTTTGGAAGTTGTATTTCTGTTTTGGGGGGTTTAGGGTTTTTTGGGAGGTGTGGTCCTAAACTTTTGATTAGCTGAAAAACAGCCTGATTCAGTTTATTCGTTGTTTTCATTAAATTAAATGCTCAAAAAATGTTTAGTCTCAATCCCATTTCTTCTTGTTGCATGTTAAAGCTCTACTTGGAATCTTGTTAAGATCCAGCCATGCTAAATATGATTTTTTGCCATTTTTCAAGTGGTCTTAAACTTTTGATCAGGAATGTATATATATATATATACACACACATACACACACACACACATAGTAATATTTGAGATTCACAAATTTCAAGTGTAGATACTGCTCAACTGAACTGTACCTTAAATTCTCTAGGAACATAAAAATAAATGCTTTACTTCTGTAATAAAAAGAGCATTGCTACCTTGTAATATGCATGCCCATACAATATGGTGACATTATACATCACTTCCTAGCATTTGTATTACATAATACCCTCCACAGCTCGGCTAACATGCTATTTATCATTCCTTTCCATTTTATGATCCTGTAAAATATAACTGGAAATATAGTACACCACCTGTACATACAAATTGTGGTGTACTTTCTGGCCTGTACGATACTGATGACAAACCACAGGAGCGCGCTATTTGAAGCAAGACGGAGCACGGTGGGATGTAAGTAGGACCTGCACCTGGATCTGGCAAACATGCAGAGTGGAGGCAGTCCCTGCCAGGTGTCAACTGAAGATGTAAAATATCTCCTGCGGTGGCTTATGGAAATAAACCGCACAAGGAGTGAAGGCAATAAGCAAAACAGACTGTGATATACTTTACCCCTCAATATAAATTATACATAATCACCAGTATAATCTCTGTGTACATACATATGCATATGTTCATTCATCCTCTGCTTACTCCTGCTTTCTTTACATGAAAAATGCCAATAATTATGCTGCCCTGCATAAATTATGTAACACTCCACATTATATTGGTTATGGGTTAATGGTTTTAGTATTGTATGATTAAATAGCAAAATTCTGAATTTTAAAGGCGCCAGATTTCACGTTACAGACTGAATGCATTATCAGATAGATATCTTAGAGACCGGTGTACTTACTTTAAAAAGTCATGTCAAAATGGCTGTTTAATCCTTTTTGAAAGTTTTTTGGCCCATTGTTAAAATGAGCATTTTATGCATCCACACAGCTTTAGGCTGGGTTCACAGCACGTTTTTTTCCCATCCGTTTAACGTATACAAAAAAACGTATATGTTAAACGGATGCCTCAGACTGAAGCCATACAGTGGCATTCGTTCAACATAGAAATCCATTGCAAAAAAAATGTATACTTTTTTTTTTACCAGACTCTTAGGCCCCGCGCGGGTGCAATGCGTGAGGTGAACGCATTGCACCCGCACTGAATCCGGACCCATTCACTTCTATGGGGCTGTGCACATGAGCGGTGATTTTCACGCATCACTTGTGCGTTGCGTGAAAATCGCAGCATGTTCTATATTCTGCGTTTTTCACGCAACGCAGGCCCCATAGAAATGAATGGGGATGCGTGAAAATCGCAAGCATCCGCAAGCAAGTGCTGATGCAATGCGATTTTCACGCATGGTTGCTAGGAGATGATGTTAGTAAATTGATGAAAGTCAATTTACTGTATTATTTTCCCTTATAACATGGTTATAAGAGAAAATAATAGCATTCTTAATACAGAATGCATAGTAAAATAGTGATTGAGGGGTTAAAAAAATAAATAAATATTAACTCACCTCCTCCTCTTGTTCGCGCAGCCGGCATCGTCTTCTTTCTTCTTCTTCTTTCAGGACCTTTGACGACGTAATTGCGCTCACCACGTGGTGAGCGTGGTGACGTCAGCGCAGGTCCTGCTGAATGAAGATAGAAGATCCTCTTATCTCTTGGAGTAATCTCTATTCAAGTGACTGACAATCTTAGGGGGTTAAGAGACACAGATGCACCATGGATCGGGCAAAATTGTAGCCAGGCACAGGTCGAGGTCACGGCAGGCAAAGTTTGTGTGGTCTGATAAAGAGTCCGAGATCAAGGCAGGCAGCTCAGGGTCAGCGTGGAGATCAGGCTGAGGTCATGTCTGGCAGCCAAGGGTCAAAGCTAGACGTCAGGCAGACGTTGGTAGATGGAACAGGCAAACAACTAATGGCACATTCTTTCTGGAAACTAGTTAAATATAACATATTGCTCAACCATCGTCCCACAGGATACTCCAGGATGACCAACCATAGGCTGGTGAAGAGCAAGGTGTGAGAGATGGTGCTTTAGAGAGGCATTTCTGTTACTCCTGGGTGTAGAGGTGGAAGAAGGACAGTGGTACTCCGGCAGCCAGGCCCACTGGGCAGGAAGAGAGGGACACAGGTGGGACCGGACTGGAGTGGGTGAGCAAGGTAAGTAGTTGTGCCCAATGGGAGGACTGAAGTGGCAGCGAGCACGGTCAGCCACCATAACAAATATACAGCAATCCTGACATAGATTTTTTTAAGTAAGTACACCAGCCTAATCAGGTCAGAGAGCTATTTAATATTGTATGTACCATATTTTTACCCTTTAAGACATACATATTTATTAAAATGTTTCCAAATACATTTTTAGAATAGTTCATCTTAAAGGGAATGTATCACCTTCCTGCAGAGCTATTCGGCCATAACTACATGATAACTAATTATAAAGTTACACTCCCCCCGCTGGGTGTCAGCAAACCGCCACTGTAATACATTGGGAGGATTCGTGAGCCGTGCACACATAATGGAGAGGACTTCCTCAATCCTTTCAATGTTTTACACAAGCGCTTAGCAGGTGTAGAGCGGAGGATGGGGGGGGGGGGTCGATATGAAAAAAAAAAAATGCAATTCTTGCAGGAGTAGTAGTAGGGCGAGATCCCAGGTGCGGATTTTTATGCGTGGATTAGGATGCCGATTTCTTTTTTAATTTTGATACAGATTTGTGTGTGGATTAAATTCCCCACAGAAATGAATGAAGACAATCTGCTTTAGAAAAGCAGCAACACATCATTATTTACATTGAGGAATGTTATTCCACAGCGGAACATAAATCAGGGATTGGCAATCCCTAAACCCATAGGATAACGTGAGGGAAGTCTTTATACTGTGTACTTTCTTGAGGATTTCCCCACACACGTACAAAGGCCCCCTATTCATGTAGAACAGCTCCTCTAGGGTGGTGACACATTCCTTTTAATACTTAATCTTTTAAAAAACTAGTCTAATCACATCTGGTTCCAGTGGAGAGTTAGGTTAGATTTGGTAAAAGGGGATGACTCATCTCAGATAACGGGGCATACCTCTAGGATATGCCCCCATTCTCTTGTAGGCCTGTGTGCCACCACTAGGACCCGAACCTATATTGGGACAGGAGCCCCACAAAGTGGTGGCTGGAGAACTCCGGTCCGGCCACCACCAAGCGCACTCCCCATAGAAGTGAATGGGAGCACACCATGCATGACCGGCCACAGATCCCATTCACTTCTATGGGCCGACAGAAATAGCCGAGCCAGCGAAAATGAATGGCGAGTGGCTGCGCATGCGCAGTGCGTCCTTCACCACTTCTAAAGCTTCTATTTCGATATAGGTGCAGGTCCCAGCACTGGGAACCGCACCTTTCAGACAATGGGGGCATATCCTAGCAATATGCCCCCATTGTCTGAGATGAGAAACCCCTTTAAGGATTTGCATGTTCATTTAATAATCAAGTTGATAGCCAAACCCATAAGAATCTCACCTAATTTCTTATCACTTTACAAAAAGTGACAAAAGGTATGAAAATCTGGAAAGTAGAAAATCCTTGAAGGATGTGGATCCACTGTGCCAACTAACTGGCTTGGCTTTGGGCTATTTCTAAGGGCGTTATCCCGGCAGTCCACTGGTTTTTATCCTTTAACACCCATACAGGAATCTGGCCTTTGCAGCAGGGGAGCGACCAGGCCGCTACTTCTTGTAATAGTCCTGGTGTAGTTAGCTGTTGACCAACGGGGGTCAGAGACACCAATGCAAAGCACAAACAGATCAGGTAATACTCGTAAAAAGGTAACAGGCAACCGCCACAGCAGAGCAGTCCAGTAATTTTTATTAGCAAATTTCTGTTTTTTGTGATAGTTTCTCAATTGCACATTTAAAATTTTATAAATTTATGTATGTATTTTGTAACCCTTCAATTTTTGTAAAAATGAAAATTATTTAATAAATGAAAAAATGTATATATACTTAGATTTCAGATTCTAAGGCACTTTCAAACGTGAGCTGTGTGAACGAACCACAAACCGAAGAAGAGGTTGAGTATAGGGAAGAGTGAATTGATTTGTTTACACTTTTTAACCTGTTCCGGACATAGGGTGTACCGGTACGTCCTATGTATTTCCGATCACCGCAGCTCGGCCGACGGTGATCGGAGCCCGGTGTCTGCTGAAATCAATCAGCAGGCACCCAGGGTCAATGCCCAGGGGGGTCCTGTGACCCCCCGTATCGGCGATCGCTGCAAACCGCAGGTCAATTCAGACCTGCGGTTTGCAGCGCTTTCGGGAGGTTTCTGATCCCCGCGGTCACAGACCGCGGGAATGAGAAACTTCAAGGGAACCTGTCACCGGGATTTTGTGTATAGAGCTGAGGACATGGGTTGCTAGATGGCCGCTAGCACATCCGCAATACCCAGTCCCCATAGCTCTCTGTGCTTTTATTGTGTAAAAAAAAAACGATTTGATACATATGCAAATTTACATAAAAGAGTCATATCTTACTTGTGTGACCAGAGAAGAGTCATATTTTCAAGCTCTGACTCATCTCAGGTTAATTTGCATATGTATGAAATCGTTTTTTATACACAATAAAAGCACACAGAGCTATGGGGACTGGATATTCCGGATGTGCTAGCGGCCATCTAGCAGCCCATGTCCTCAGCTCTATACCCAAATTCCCGGTGACAGGTTACCTTTAAAAATGCCTTTATTTTATGTTTAACGCGCCCCCCCCCCCCCCATCCCTCTGTGTTATGTGCCATCGGGCGCAGCGGGGGGGGGGGGATATGGTGCAGCAGTGCGGGCGGGAGGGCCGCGATCATCAGGGCGGTGCTGGGGGGGCTGGCGATCATCCGCCAGCCCCCTCTCTCAGGATGGCCGAGCGGTTTGCAGAGTGTCAGCACATTGCTGACACTCTGCTTGAAACGCCTGACATCTGTGTAAAAAAAAGCAATTTTTTTGTCACTTTACATCACAAAAAGTGTAATAGCAAGCGATCAAAAAGTCATATGCACCCCAAAATAGTGCCAATCAAACCGTCATCTCATCCCGCAAAAATCATACCCTACCTAAGATAATCGCCCAAAAACTGAAAAAACTATGGCAGACTATGGAAACACTAAAACATGATTTTTTTTGCTTCAAAAATGAAATCATTGTGTAAAACTTCCATAAATATAAAAATAGTATACATATTAGGTATCGCCGCGTCCGTGGCAACCTGCTCTATAAAAATACCACATGATCTAACCTGTCAGATTAATGTTGTAAATAACAACAACAAAAAATGTGCCAAAACAGCTATTTCTTGTTACCTTGCCTCACAAAAAGTGTAATATAGAGCAACCAAAAATCATATGTACCCTAAACTAGTACCAACAAAACTGCCACCCTATCCTGTAGTTTCTAAAATGGGGTCACTTTTTTGGAGTTTCTACTCTAGGGGTGCATCAGGGGGGTTTCAAATGGGACATGGTGTCAAAAAAAAAACAGTCCAGCAAAATCTGCCTTCCAAAAACCGCATGCATTCCTTTCCTTCTGCGCCCTGCCGTGTGCCCGTACAGCGGTTTACGACCACATATGGGGTGTTTCTGTAAACTACAGAATCAGAGTCATAAATATTGAGTTTTTTTTTGGCTGTTAACCCTTGCTTTGTAATTGGAAAAAAAAAATGTATGGAAAATCTGCCAAAAAAGTGAAATTTTGAAATTGTATTTCTATTTTCCATTAATTCTTGTGGAACACCTAAAGGGTTAACAAAGTTTGTAAAATCTGTTTTGAATACCTTGAGGGTGTAGTTTCTAGAATGGGGTAATTTTTGGGTGGTTTCTATTATGTAAGCCTCGCAAAGTGACTTCAGACCTGAACTTGTCCTTCAAAAGTTGGTTTTTGAAAATTTCTGCGAAATTTCAAGATTTGCTTCTAAACTTCTAAGCCTTGTAACGTCCCCCAAAAATAAAATGTCAGTCACAAAATGATCCTAACATGAAGTAGACATATGGGGAATGTAAAGTAATAACTATTTTTGTAGGTATTACTATGTATTATAGAAGTATAGAAATTGAAACTTGGAAATTTTTAAATTTTTGGCAAATTTGGTATTTTTTTTATAAATAAAAAATGAATTTTTTTTACTCCATTTTACCAGTGTCACGAAGTACAATATGTGACGAAAAAACAATCTCAGAATGGCCTGGATAAGTCAAAGCGTTTTAAAGTTATCACCACTAAAGTGTCAGATTTGCAAAAAATGGCCTGGTCCTTAAGGTAAAATATGGCTGTGTCCTTAAGGAGTTAAGGAGCGTCCCTGCAGCTCAAGACCCTCCCTCTGCCTGCAGATTAACATGGCCACGTAACGGGCACAGCCTTGTTAATCTTGTGCATGCATTGTTACTGTGAGTATCAGTTCATGCACTCTGATATTTAAATGAATCGGCATCAAAGAATTTGCACGCACGGCTAAATGAATTTTGTCGGTGCATGCACAATCACTGGCTTGTTTAACCAGTCATGTCATTTGCACACGCACCAATATCCGTGGTAACAGCACATGCAAAACATTATCATGGTCGTGCGAGAGGTACGCGCCCTCAAAGAGTTACAATTCGTTAGGATGAACAAATCAATTTGTTAGATGGAAAGTTAGTGGAATCTTTATTTGTTAACACAAGAAATGATTATACGTGCACCTTCATCTTCCAGCAGGCTTACAGTACCTAAGGAATCCTAAAGGGCTTGTTTCATTTATAAACCTCAAATATCCCATATGTCCTTATAGTGGACAGACCTCCATTCAGGACTATCATCAGTCAGAGTAAGGAACAGCTAGACAGAGCAGCTCTAGTTCCTCAGGACTTGGCAGATCCATGCATTACATGGAAAGCCCAGGGATTTTGAAAGAAATTGCCTAATTTGACCAGCATTGATACCCTAGGTGAGATAAACATTTGCATCCCACCTAAATTAGGTGATCACTGGAGGTCTAAGTGGTGGCACGCCCTGGGATCAGTTTACGGTCAGGGACTCTTCTAGCAAAATATATAATATATATTTATATATGGACAACCCTTTAAAATTAAAAGGGGAAGGAACAACCTTCAGCTACGTTATCTGTGAAAATGTAAAGAGTGGACTGATGCCAAAGCTGTTGATGCAGTAGAATTCAAGGCGCAGGTTACCACAGAGAAAATATTCATTGTAGCTTGTGTGCAAGGCTACGCGTTTCGGGACTAGATTAGGCCTTTCAGGTAACACACATAAAAGTACAAAAAAACTAACATAAATATATCATAAATGGGTCCCCCCACCTACGGCATAGGACCTGAAAGGGGTATTCCCATCTTAGACAATGGGGGCAAATTGCTAGGATATGCCCCCATTGTCTGATAGGTGCAGACCCCACAGGCAAAATCCCGGAGGGCGGACCGTGCATGCGCGGCTGCCCTCCATTAATTTCTATAGGGCTGCCAAAAATAGCTGAGCGGTGGCTCAGCTATCTCCGTCGGCCCCAAAGTAACGAATGGGAGCATTGGCCACACAAGTGCAGTGCGGGCCCATTCACTTCTATGGGGAGAGTGCAAGGTGATGCCCGGGATCTTCCAGCCACTACTTTCCCCGCTGCATTCTCAATATAGGTGCAGGCCCCAGCTGTGGGGACATATCCTAGCCATATGCCCCCATTGTCCCAGATGGGAATACGCCTTTAAGTCGGTTACACAGATAAAAAACATCAAATGTATCGTAAGTCTAAAGCAAGATATACCAATTTTGCTGCATCAGCCTACTCTTTTAAATTTTCATGGATGATTTGACATCCTGGAGATCCATTCCGGTTGGACAGAGTGGCAGCAGCACTCTATATGCTCTTGAGCTGTTGTGCCCCTAAGACAACCCCCATAGGTGAGTGGTATTCATTCCAGCCCGTTCACCCACTTGCTGCCAGGTATTGCTCTATATGCACTTCGTGTGATTTTTTACTAGACTATTGAGGACTTTAGCTACCTTAGACCTCTTTCATATGAGCAATATGGAATGTGTCAGGGTCTGTTCAGTGAAAAACTGGTGGCTTTGCATTCAAGTTCAATACATTTTGTCTGTGACTGCGATCAGTATCCAGTTTTTTCAGGATCGCATGCATTTCACAACTGTTTGTAAAAAAAAAATGTCAAAAAGAGCACAACATATCCTAGCATCAGTAAAAATGCACTGCATCCAGATGCAGGCACATTGACTTGAATGGGCCAATCCTTTTTGAAAAACAGATGAAGACAGAAAAATTTCTCCAGACCAGAAAGATGGTCATTGTTGATCATTGATCGTTCACGTGCATATGCCTATTAAAAAATATGGGTAAGGCCCCTTTCACATGAGCACGTTTTCCAAGCGGGTGCAATACGTGAGTTGAACGCATTGCACCCGCACTGAATCCGGACCTATTCATTTCTATGGGGCTGTGCACATGAGCAGTGATGTCACTGCGCTCATCACATGGTCCATCACCATAGTGTTGGACCATGTGATGGACCATGTGATGAGCGCAGTGACATCACTAAAGGTCCTTTTCCTCCCAGGTCATCAAAGAAGAAAGAAGACAAGCCGGGCTGCGCGAACAAGTGGATGAGGTGAGTTTAATTTTATTTATTTTTTAACCCCTCCATCCCTATTTTAGTAAGCATTCTGTATTAAGAATGTATTATTTTCCCTTATAACCATGTTATAAGGGAAAATAATAAAATCTACACAACACCTACTAACCCAAACCCGAACTTCTGTGAAGAAGTTCGGGTTCGGGTCTGGGTACCAAACATGCCGATTTTTCTCACGCACGTGCAAAACGCATTAAAACGCTTTGCACTCGCGCTGAAAAATCGTGCACTTTCCCGCAATGCACCCACATCCTATCTGGCCCGCACACGCGATGCCCGTGTGAAAGAGGCCTAAGGGTTCACTCCGGATGCTGTCCGTTCACAACATGGGATGCATCCTCACTTGTATAAAACGTTTTAATGTTTTATGTATTTTAATGTCACCATCTATATTTTGAAATAGTCTTGGTGTTTTCACATTGAGCTTCACAATAGACTGACCACTCCTATTCTGTAGAGATCACTTTTCAGCAGTCATCTCATTATCATTACAGGCAGGATTACAATGACAAGTAACACATAGGTAGATAGATGATCCAACATTCATTAAAGTTGATTGTCACAGCTTACCTTCCCTGCACAGGTCACAGAGCATACAATCAGAAAATATCTGTATGTGATTCTAATTCATAAAAATAAATTAGTTTACATAATCCCTTTAGCAAGTAGCTTATTTTCCCTTTTTGTGAACATTACCTAATTATAGACCTCTTGTAAATATCACCCAAAACTGCCTGAACAAAGCTGACTTTTTCCGGATATCAGTGTGAGACGGATATTTTTCATTATTACCACTGTCTGGACATATTAAGCAGCCAACTTAATAAGTTTATAAGAAATCTATTACAGTGGACACAAGGTGAAAAGATGTAAAACGACAGCCAAGGGAACCAATCAAGATCCAGTGACTACTCGCTGGGAGGTTCTAAGGTTTGGAAACCTCGCTGCCCCTGCTGGCTTTCTGTCCCACAACCAGTCAGCCTTCAAAGAAATCCTACTCCAATTCCAGAAACATGAAATTTGAACTCAATTTTATTTTTCATTCAGGATAAATTTGCATTTTCTCTTCCTGAGAATGCCATTAACCAAATTAAAAAAAGGGGGGGGCGGGGGGGAGGAAACAAAATCTCATTAGAAGGCAACATTTGTTGAGGGTGGAACGCAATAAACAGTAATGAACGACGCTCCTTATTGTTTCTGACACTGATGAGCTCCTGAGCAAATTTGTTTATTAATTAAAAAGGATTCTTTTTTCTATGCCTCCCCTTTATTTTTTCCTCTCTCTGAACGCACATCTCATTGAGTTCCAAAGATGCTCATACATCAAACTTCATCTCCGATGGAGATAATGCGCATCGGTAAAGCTGATTTTCCATGATGAATCTCAGAGCATATAAATTGGCTAATATCTGAAAACATTTACAGATACTAGAGGAATTGACTACTTCTAAGGGATGATGAATGGCTCATTCAAACGCCGGGAGACAGCTCTGCAAATCTCCCCGGCTTCCACAGCCCTCATTTGATTTTCCAATTTACTCCTTTTAAATTTATCTTCCCACTAAAAATAAAAAGTGCTGATATTTTTCCCTTGTGCTGCTCCAGGAGGCGACAGACACAGGAGGAGGGGGGGGAGCTATTCTGGCAGAACTAATCCCCTTCCACCTGCTACTGCTCACCTGGCAAAGGGGATCATGGCAAAGGCCTGTATGCTCACACAACTTTACACACTGCACAATTTAACTATTTGCTATCAGTAAAGATGTAAGACATAGGGGGTCATTTACTAACACCGGCGTTTTGGACCCCTATATCTGGCGGTCGATGCGCCAAAGTTATGAAGAGGCGCCGGCCTCTACATAACTTGAGTGCATCCAGCACCGGTCTAAATGTCAGCAAGCTTCCTTGCTGGCCTACATTTAGAAAATGGCCTGCCAATCCATTCTCCTCATTGCCCACTTTCTTAGACCTGGCGTGAGCGGGGAAAAGTCGCAGATTGCGGCGTAAATAACCTTCGCACTGCAATCTGCACCAGAAATAGGCGTATATCTGGATGATACATGAACCCCATGGTCTCAACATTCAACAAACTTTTTGTTGGCCTTATTTTATTGGTGCAAGCAGTGGAGGAGCTACAGGGATTGTAGAGGTACCAACTGCAAATGGGCCTCAAACATCCCGAGAGTCAAAATCCACCAGTCAAGAAGGTGGTAGAATGGTGAAATAACTTGATTATTACTTATAAGACAGCAGAATAATACGTTGACACCTACATTCTGTTTAGGAAGTATTGTGCCAGTGGTAGGTGAATGTTCTCAATACCGTGTAGATAGTACCACAGCACTCATTTATATTAGGAAAGAGCTTTACTGATGCATATAGTCACAATAAGTCCAGACAAAGATAAATGTTTGATTGCCAGAAATACTCATTACAATTGGACATTTCGAATGCTGGGCATCCAGAGCCTTTGCCTTCTGCTTGAGACTCATTCTGCTGATGAAGGTCTTATGACCAACATGTCCAATTGTAATGAGTATTTCTGGCAATCGTGCATTTATCTTTGTCCAAACTTATTATGACTATGTGCACCAATAAAGCTCTTTGCTAATATAAACTAAGCAGTGGCGTGGTACTGTGTACATGGTATTATACTAGACAGCTTTATCCTCTATACCAGGGATCTCAAACTAGGATGGGCCATATTAATTTCAAATAAAATACAAAAGTGATTTCTCCTCTGATGTAGATGTCCTCTTTCCTTATCTTCTTCATTCGGACCAGACCAATTTATTTCAGCCACGTCTCATCTCCACAGAGTTTGGCACACAGACATCTTAGGTTTCTCACTTTTCCATCACCCTCCCAATACTGTACTCCCATATACCCCCAAACATGATACTGCAAAAATAGCTGTGCCATACAGATAGTTCCCTATAGTAACAGTGCTCCCAGTCTGCCCTAAATAGTAATAGTGCCCCTTACAGTACCCCCAATAGTGATAATGCTACCCAAAAGTGCTCCCATTAGTAGCAATACCTTCCATATTGATCTCATTTATAATGTCCCCACAGTACCTCCAGTGGTAATTATGCCACCATGGTGCCCCCAGTAGAAATGAGGCTCCCCTATAGTGCTCACAGCAATAACAAGGTTCCTCTACAAGGCACCCATTAAAAGCCCCCAGGAGTAATAAGGCCAAACTATAAGACACCAGTATAGAGCCCACAGTAGTAATTAAGGCTAGTAGTTAAAATGCCCCTTATAGTGGCCCCAGTATTGATTATGCCCCCATAGTAGCTCCAGTAGTTATAATGCCCCTTCTAGCAACACGTGTTTAAAAAAAAATAAAAATGTAGTACCCCCCTATATTGGCACCTGTATTATAATGCCCCAATGTAGCGCTTGGACCTCTATTAATGCCCCCATATAATGCCACCCGTAGTACTCAGGCCTGTAGGCCTCTATTAATGCCACAAGTAATACCCCTTGTATTATAATTAGGGATGAGACGAATTCGATTCGCATAAAACTTCGCTAGAATACCGTACGGAACGAGCGCTCTGTAAGTATTAGAATGTATTGGCTCCTATGAGCCAAAGTTATTACTTCACAAAGTCTCGCAAGACTTCGGGTAATAACTTCAGAAATTAATTTCTACTGTAAAAAACCTTTTACCAAACTCGGGTTTGGTTCCAAGGTACCACTTGGAACCGAAACAGAGTTCGGTAAAAGCAATTAACAGTAGAAATTTATTTCAGAAATTATTACTCGAAGTACCGCGAGACGTCGCAAAGTAATAACATTCTAATACTTACGGAGCACGCGTTCCATACAGTATTCTAACGAAGTTTTATGCGAATCGAATTTGGATTTTTAATCCGAAGTAGATTCGCTCATCCCTAATTATAATGCCCCCCAGTGCTCTGGCCTGTTTTAGTGCCCACATATATAATTTAAAAAAAAAAAAAAACCACTCACCTGACTCCTGTTTGCTGCCGCCGCTGCCACCTGTGATGCAGGCCACTGGCCTCTTCTGGTCTGTGGCTTAAATTGCTGCTTCCCTGCTCAGGAGGTCGCAATTACATCATGAGGCCTCCTCCGCACCCATCTCTAAGATGGAGAGCGCAAAGTGAAGGAGGGCACACCACGCATAGGTACAGGTCCAAGGGGTGGGACATTGGGGGCGTATCCTAGCAACATGCCCCCAATGTGACAAAATCCTTTAAAGGTGTTTTCTGGTTATTAAATATTGATGACCTATCCTCAGGATAGGTCTTCAATATCAGATAACTCCTGGCACCCCCACCAATCAACTGTTTGAAGAGGCCACAGCGCCCAGACATTGTACAGCACCTGTACTTGCTCACTTGAATGAGCCTGAACAGCACAATGATAAAAACACACACTGCAACAGCACTCTGCAAACACAAAGTACAATAATGCCATAGTTATAGAAAATATTCTGTTACTAATGCTACGCTTATTTTTATAAATTGGAGATTCTTGGCCAATACATTTTGTACCTGTCTGCCGGCGTCAAGGCGATCTCTATAAGACGGGAACCTAACACTAAATACTACCTGTTATAGTGCCATATTGCAGGTAGTCTTTAGTGTTAGGTTCCTGTCTTATAGAGATCGACTTGACGCCGGCAGACGGGTCCAAACAATTTTGTACAAAATGTATTTGCCAAGAATCTCACATTTATAAAAATAAGTGTAGCATCAGCACCAAAATATTTTCTATAACTATGGCATTATTGTACTTTATTTTGTTTGCAGTGTGCTATTGCATTGTTATTTTTTCTTTGTGTTTCTAGCCATGGCAGCATGCACCTGCGCATTGGGATGCACTGACTGAACAGCACAAAGGCCACGTGACCAATGTACAGGATATCAAAAGCCAAGGAAAAGGATGCAGCACTCACCTGAGTGCCATGACCTCTTCCAACAGGTTACAGGTGGGGGTGCAAGGAGTCAGACCCCCACTGATCAGACATTGATAACCGATCTTGAGGACAGGATATCAATACCTTAGTACAAATGAATTACAGTTAATTACAATAACTACAATTAATAAAGGATAACAGTAGCTGGCATGGGGGCTCAGCAGCATCAACAGTTGAATCCAGTTATGACATTACGTGCATGGATTCTAAAGTTTATTCTTTCAGCAGATACGCTATCTTCTACTTACACTCTGGAAACAAGTTCACTTTAACAGATTTCCTCTGAAATCCATGCTAATTGAAGGGGTTGTGCAGGACTAGAAAAAAGGTTGGCTTTCTTTCCAGAAACAGCGCTATAATTCTCCACAGGCTGAGCCTGGTACTGCAGTTTCTGTCACATGATTTCACTGGTAATATCGCAGTTTTAGGCCTCATGCACACGATCAGTGTCCGATCCGTGTTTTTTGTGGATTGCACAGAGATCCATTGACGCATCCATGTGTCTGTACCGCAAAAAAGATAGAACATGTCCAATTCTTCTCTAAATTGTGGATAAGAACAGTCATTTCTATTAAGGATGGGGAGGTAAAAAAAACTAAATATGGACACAGTCGTGTGCATGAGGACTTACCCTTGAAGACAGGTGTCCATTAACAATCTACTGTGGGTTCTGTCTGATACTGTAGATCAGTCTGATCTATTTTGTCGCAGTATTGACCACTGTATCGGTGAACTGTATAGTGGACGCGTTTGGTAACTTTCAAGTACACAGTGTGTGGAGCTGTCTGGTTCTTTTCAATGGTTCCAATGCTGTAGCTGGTAAAAAAGGGCTGATTGTTAGGAATGCCGAGGACGAGATACCCACCAATCTCATCCTGATGACCTATCCTAAGGACAAGTTATATATAATAAGTTATGGAAACCCCTTTTAAAGGGGTTCTCCGGGAATTTTTAAAATGGCTGCCAGCAACCTGTCCTAGAATGGGAGCAGGGCTGGTTGCCTCCACTTGCAGAGCTATCTTTCTACACATTACACTATGGCACTAACATATACTACATATTGGTGAGTTCTCCTGTCAGGCTGCTCAGCCATGATGGCATATCATAGGCAGGATTGCATCACTGTAGAGCAGTGCAATGTGTAGTCAGGTCTGCAAGTGGTGGCAACCAGTAAAACTCACATACTAGGACTGGTTGCTGGCGGCCATTATAAATCTTTCCTAGAGAACCCCTTTAACACAGACACTAACCTGCTCAGATTTATGGCAGCAGAACTGACAACCATTGTGTACCGCCTATTATTGAATTCATGAATTTGGAATCACTCGGAAGACACCAGATTTAGAGAATAAACTTACATTTTAGTATTATACCTAATCCAAAGAACAACACTGCAGCCGAGCACAGAGCAGAAAAATTAGTGTTACTTGTCAAATTAGGGGCCGCCCTGCTCCTCGCCGCACTTGTCTTTTTGTCCCCAGAAGCTAATGAACTGCTCCTGACTCATTACTCAAAAAATAAAATAAAGAGGCATTTAGCAGATATGAAGTGGTTCCAGTGCACATCCTGGTGGAGTCACAAGAGTTCTATTCCGACCCACCCTGCCGATAAGTGACAGAGTGATGGATGGTGCCAGGGGAGGGACTAGTGGGCTAAATCTCGATACCAGCTTGAATGGAGTGAGGAAATGGCATGGCAGAATTCAAACATGGATCCTGCGCAAGAAGCGATTAATTATAGAAAGCAATCTAATAAAATATGGCACTGTGGGCGGTGGACACATTTTTAACATCAAGAATTCAGAATATTATTTACGGTATATGTTTTGGATTTGGACAGCTTTCCAGCCTCTCAATTTTATTGTTTCCAGGTTCTCCGTGTTGACAAACTGATATAAAACCATATAACAGGTTGAATAATTCTTCATTGCACAAAGAATAGCTTTAATTTATATGAAACCAGAAAAAAACTTTTACATCACCCCCTCCCTAGTAGTGGTAGTAATATCTTCCTTTATTCTTTACCGCATATGTTTTTTTTCCCCATTAACATAGCCTTACGAAGGCTTGTTTTTTGCAGGAAGAGTGGTTTATTTCAAACAGTCATATAATGTATTGAAAAAGTTTTTGTTTTTTTCGTGGGGTGGATTAGAAAAAGGATTTTTTTTTTGGGGGGGGGTTGTTTTTACAGCATTTACTGTGTGGTAAGAATGTGAAATTTATTCTGTGGGACATTTCTATTATAGTGATAACATTTTTATGGCTTTTGTTAAGTTTTATAAAATAAAAAATTATTTAAAAAATTTGCTTTTGGTCACCATATTCTGAGATACATAACTTTTTAACTTTTCTGTTGAGACAACTGTTTAAAGGCTTTATTCCTCCACAGCGCCACCACAGGAAAAATGAGGCATTGCACATTCGGAATTCAATATCAATGTAAATGTGACATTTGAGTAATGCAGGAAAGGACAAGTCCTCCAGGCTGAGAGAATTCCGGACAAAATCAGGACTGTGAATTGAGGACCGCCATTTGCTAACTCAGAAATCCCTAATAGGGTATATGAAATTGGGTTTTCTAAACTGGACAACCCCTTTAACACTGTGCCCCTTTCATTTCGCAGGACCAAAGATTATGGGGGAGAGTCATCATTCCCTGTGAACCTGAAAAGTGACGTTAAAAAGTCACACAGGACAATTTTTTGAAAAAAAATGTGCTCATCTCCTCTTTTTCGCCGATCTCACCACTTTTCTAAATAGGGGCATGGTAAGTGTGGGAGAAGGGCATGGCCAGCCGCTGCGACAAATTTATTTTTATTTACACCAGTTTTTTGGAGTAAATGAAGCCAGAAATCTACAACATTTCTGGTTAGGCGTACGGACTGCAGGAGGATGCTGGCGTGCTCCTCGTCATAAATTAGGCGCATCCTCCAGGAGCGCAGGGAATATCAAGGCAGGTACAGAAAGCACTCAACTTGATAAATCTCCCCTAAAGTCTCTATACCATAGTCCAAATTCTCAACAGGCCATTGGATCGTGCCTTTCTAGAAGAATATTGATCTTATCCAGCTGTAAGGATTGCTGGGACCAGACCACACACTGATGATTCCAGTCCGATGTTCTGCTCCACCATCCTAGTACTACTTCTACATGTTCCCGGCAGTGATAGATATGCACAATGATTAGAAATAATCTCATTGGAAATGACCTTATCATTTGGAATTGATCCTGATCAGACTCATGTTGTTGGAGTCTATGGGCTCCTGATCTCTTCCACACATGAGACAGATCTCCACGGCTTACATATAAACTACAGGAACCTAGCACAGCCATCTTCTTGTTGAGGAGACCATTTATTTTTGTAGTTTCTATATAGGTGACCAAGCTATCTGAATGTTGACTGGTAGACAGTACAATCCTAGTAAATGAATGGGGGAGGTGCTACATGCAACTTAAACAGGGGTGACAGCCCTTTAACTTGCATGTAAGCCCCTCAGCAGAGCACTCGTGGCACTATACTGCACGGCAGGGAATTACGGATGCATATGGCTGCTACAACACGCTGGATGTGTACACAAGTCTGATTCCTCGCCTCTATTCAGAATAAAACATCTTTAATTGGGTATTGATCCAGTAATTGCCTACACTCACAGTCTACAAGCTTTTCTTTATTTTATTTACTCTGTCCGGATAAAATATTAATCAGGGCTGAGTTGTGCCAGCCTTAAAGGGGTTAGATGCATTATACAATCGTTATTAAGGCAGGCTGAACTAATAAAGGGATAGAAAGGGTCACTATTGACCGTGTTCTTGGGGTCTACAGAACAGTAGTCAAAAGAAGACACTGGACTTCTACATAATAATAAAAAAAAAAAACGCTCCTCAAAGCCAACACTAGGGGGAGCTCACTGAAGTCAGTAATCAATCTATGTTAAGCATGCGCCCCCTAGTGGTGGCAAAAGTCTAAATATGTAACTCTACATTTATACAGAGATTAGCAGGGAGATTTGGAGATATTTAACTGAACTACAAAGGAGCTCTACAAATTAAAATGTAAAACCATATGTTCAATAATTCCTGGTATTGATCTGTAACCCTTTAGAACATGTTCAATACATGTCACTTCCAATGAGGGGCGTAATCACTTTCATCCATTAATTGACCATTGTAGTAATGGCATGTAATTATTCATGTGTTTACGCATTCGTATACAAGAGGTCATGCCAAAGAAATACATGTATGATATATAATATATATATATAAAATAATATAAAACATATATATATATACACGTAACACACACACACACATATATATATAATATATCTGTATCCATCTATATACACACAGACCCGCTTCGTTCTTACAAGGCATTAATTACAGTATAACAAACTACAGGCGCACATGAGAGCTCATCAACCTAAAAAGGACCAAAGTGTAAAGTAAGCAGCAAATGTCATCTCTGGGGAGAGAACTCGGAAGGCTGGGTGCTGAAACAAAACGCCTGGAAACCCAGCCTCCACTGCCACTTCTGCTTTTAGCAGCTATATAATTGGGACAGATACGGTCCACACATTGCTGAGCAAGCACTGAAAGGAAAGACATTCATCATTTTAATTGCATTGTGTTTAATTATTATTAGGAATCTGTGCAGAAATTGAAATAGAAATTATTGAAATGGTGAGAATGTGAAAGGATATTATGGGGCCCTTCCAATCTGAGGCCGGAGCGGTGTGGCTGACAATACAGCGCTGCTAATCCTATAGACTGTGAATGGTAACGCTCAGAATTACTACAGGTCTATAGCGCAGTGTATAGATATGAACTCATTTCCAGCTGCTGATTATTACAATAGAACCCACTCATGCCCCATGCCAGCACAGCCCATCTGTATGTCCCCCGCCATTATTAGCGCCATAGCTCCGGTCCGTCTACCAGTCTTTGTATGCAACGCTGCAGCCAATCACTGGCCTCAGCAGTCTTGTGCTGTATACTGCTGAGGACAGACACTGGGTGCTGTATACCTTTAGGATACAGCTGTATACAAACACCAGGAGGAGGACAGAGACGAGAGGCTGAGAACACATCAGTATTGGACGATTCTTTATTTTACACCATTCACTGGCACGGGGCACATTTTGAAATAACATGGGCAATACTTGGAAGAAGGGATGTGAATGAGCTCTAAGCAATGCCACCAGAGGTACAGCAGCTATCCTATCAGGCATGCCCCACCTTTGGCCCTCCAGCTATTGCAAAACTACAGCCCCCAGCATGCCCGGACAGCCTACAGCAGGGCATGGTGGGAGTTGTAGTTTTACAACAGCTGGAGGGCCGCAGGTTGGGCATCCCTGCTATAAGTTAATGCTGCCGCATTTTTTGCAGATTGGAGGATGACCCATTCATTTCAATGGTGCTGCTAAAAAAATGAGCACAGCACAATGCTTGCTGTCCGCATCCGTATGTCCGTTCCGCGGACAAGAATAGGCATTGTTACAATGGGTCTGCAAAAAACGTGTGCAACACGGACGTTATCCGCATTTTTTGCGGATCGCAAAATACGTACGGTCGTGTGAATGCACCATATTCTGCAGGTCTGCTATTATTCCTGCTAGAAGTGTATGAATAAATGTACACCTGGGTGCTGGGGGTGTGCGCCTGCAGTCTGACTGGACACTGTAGGACTGTGCAGGCACACGTCTACATTTATTTCTACATTTCTAGTAGGAATAATAGATGAAAGACACAACATAGAGTCCTAAGAATAGTTGCTAGAAAATTGTTACTTCAAGTGGAACACAATTATTTACTGTAACAGACAAGACAGGAGTGGCGACCGGTTCTTTAAGTACCAACAGCCTTAAAAATCATGGAGACATCTATGTTTGTTTCATGGACATTGGAAAAAAAATCCCCTATTTTTCTGGATTGTCCAGGAATTTACAGACAGTTGGCCACCGTAAGCTAGTTGGAAAAGGTCATGATCCTGGGACCCCCAGGTATCAGGCAGGCAATATATATCAGCAAGTTTTCATTTTCTCTGCAGCACCTCTACAGGACAAATGAAGCATTACATAATTGAACTTTTAACACAATGGACTGTCTTGCTCCTCCATGGAGAGAGACACTCTCTTTTGTGCCTGAAGGAGGTCCTGAATGAGTAGCTCCCTCCTCTCTAAGCTCAGAATACCTTGATATGGTATATAAAAAAAAAGTTTTTTGCTTGATTCAGACAACTCTAAAGAGTTTGTGGCACGAAAAATATTCAAAATTTTTCAAACCAGCACCTGGATCGGAATTCTTTTGTAATAAAAAATTTAGTATAGCCACTGAGCAATTTAATAAAATGTATTTATATAGCGCCATCTGATTGTTATTTTGCTTATTTCTTGTCCACCTCACTGAGGTGGTCGCACATGCTCAGTTTATATCTTCAACTGCAACCAATCAAATCTTCTGTTAGAAGCTGTGGCTGTTACATGAAGAGAACTTCAGCAGAAAGGACACGCCCTATGAGAAAGGACACTACCACTGAGCTGCCAGCCTGAAATAAATCTAGCGGACAACTGGAGCAATGAACGTGGAGATCTTTGGATCCACGTGAGGTACAGGGCTGGTTCTAGCTTTGTTAAAAAGAGGTCGTCATGTAGTATATAATGTTTGATTATCATTTTTAACATCAATTATGCCATAACCTCTTTAAAGACTTGATGTTTGTTGGGACTGCAGGCTATTTAAAGGGGTTTTCTCATCGGAGACAATGGGGGCATAGCGCTAGGATATACCCCCATTGTTTGATAGGTGCGTGTCCCACCGCCTGCACCTATACTGAGAACAGAGCAAAGTGGTAGCTGGAGGACTCCGGTCTGACCACCACCAAGTGCTCTCTCCATAGAAGTGAATGGGAGCGCACCGCGCATGCACGTCCACTGCGGTGGGACCCGCACCTAATGGACAATGGGGGCATATCCTAGCGATATGTCCCCATTGTCTGTGATGAGACAACCCTTTTAAGGTGAGCAAACCAATCTAATGTGGCAATAAAGTGTGAAATTGGATTTACACATGCTGTTATGATGCCGCTGAAAATATCCATGTGCAGTAATATCTGCTGCATGTAAACTGCAGAACGACTGGACCATCTTCTCTCCACAGAGATGGGCGTTAGGCCTCATGCACACTGCTGTGTTATATTTCAGTCTGCAAAAAACGGATTAGCAAAATAAAGACATCTTCCGTACGCATTCCGTATTTTTCTCACTCCTGTCTATAGAAAGGACTATTCTTATCTGCAATACAGACCAGAATAAGGCGTGATCTATAATTTGTGGAGCGGCCACACGTGGCCGTGGATCGTCCCATAGAAATGAATGGGCAGGGGCGTTGCTAGGGTCTCAAAAGATCCGGGGCCCAAGCCCCAATGCATATGGCCCGATTCTCTAGGTCGACCAACTGACCCCTAAGCTCGCTATAGCTATACAGCAGCATGTACCGCTAACATCCAGGTCCTCCCAGGTGACATCTCCTCTGATGTAGATCTTCTCTGTCATCATCTTCTCCATTCCATCCGGACAATTTCTCTCAGCCGCGCCTCGTCTCTACAGAGTGTGATACACAGACATCTTAGCTTCCTCATTTTTCTGTACCCCCAAATACTATCCTAAAGAAAAATGAGTGCCCCCATTAGTAACAGTGCTCCTAATAGTCCCACTAATAGTAATTCTCTTCCATTAGTATTAATGCCCTTACAGAGCCCCTAGTAGAAATAAGACCCCCTATTGTTCTCCCAGGGGTAATAAAGCTATTTACTGACCCCTCAGTAGTAATAAGACCCCCACAGTGCTCTTAGTAGAAATAATGCGGATCTATAAGTCCCTCCTATAGAGCCCCCAGTAGTAATAAGAATGTCTAATGTCTCCTGGATTTAAAATGCCCCCACAGTGCCCACAGTATTTATAATGCCCCCTAATGTTATAATGCTCACCCTGAAGTGCCCCAGTATTTATATCGCCCCCTACTGTTATAATGCTCGCCCTGAAGCCCTCCCAGTATTTATAATGCCCCCTGCAGTGCCCCCTGTAGTTATATTCCTCCGTTTACTGTGCTCAAAAATTATAATTCCTCAGCCCCTCCACCATACAGTCCCATGTAAATAAAATTATTTCCCTTCTCCACCATAGAGTGCCATGTAAATACCATCACACCATCTTTCCAGCCCCCTCCAATATACAGTCCCGTGTAAATAACATCCCTTTCTATCTACAGCCCCCTCTAAAATACAGTCCCATGTAAATAACATCACACCATCTCTCCTGCCTCCCTCAATATACAGCCCCACGTAAATAACATTACCCCCTCCCCAGCCGCCTTCAACATACAGTCTCATGTAAAGAACATAACCCCCTCCCCAGCCACCTTCAACATACAGTCCCATGTAAATAACATCACCCCCTCAATATTCAGTCCCATGTAAATAACATCACTTCCTCCCCAGTCACCTTCAACATACAGTCCCATGTAAATAACATCACCCCCTTCTCAGCCACCTCCAACATGCAGTCCCATGTAAATTACATTACCCCTCAACATTCAGTCCCATGTAAATAATATAACTCCTTCCCACAGCCGCCTTTAACATATAGTCCTATGTAAATAACATTACTCTGCCCCAGCCACCTCATGCATTCCCTTGTAAATAACATCACTCCCTCAACTTTCAGTCCCATGTAAATAACATCACTCCACCCCACTGTCCCATGTAAATAACTTCCCTCCCTTCAGCCCTAAAATACAGTCCCAGTTAAATAACTGCAATTCCCAACATTGCTCTGCCTCTAACACTAAGTAATCTACCCCTTCACTTACCTCTCCTCGTGTAGCAGACCTCACCTCAGCCTCTTCCCAGGACTTCTCTTCACTGCTGAGCCATCCTCTCCTGCACTAGTCACATGACGGTGACATCATCGCAGGTCCTTTTCAGCTACTGCATTCAGAACTGATCACATGACCTGTGATGTTATCACAGGTCCTTCAGCTCTTGCAGGGCATTAGATTCAATTGTATTGCCGTCCTGAGAATGGCAATACAGTTGTATCTATCAGGCAGGCGGGACATTTGGGGCCTGGGACAAAACATCAGGGGCCCAGGCCCCGAAAGTTTTGACCTAGCAACGCCCCCGTGAATGGGTCAGTGTACCATCCGCAAGAAATGCAGATAGCAGACAGCTCTAGAAAGAGACTTTTACTGCTTTTACTGGCTGTCCACTCCTCGCCAGCACTCATTGACAGATAAATCCATGATCAATGCAGGGGTCTGCTCTCCCTGATGGACAGATATCAGGATCGGAACAAGGAAACCTGTTCAGTTATCACCTGAAAGAACACATATAACTTCAGGGAAATGATATTACGTGTAAAGAAGATTGATGCTCTTCTATGAGATCTGGAGGAAGCTCAGGGGGAAAAATACACACAAAAATAAAAGAGAGTGCTATTCAATAGAAAAGGAAATATATTAATAGACGTCACATTTACGGTCAGCCTATTAACTTTACAATTACCCCACTCAATGAATTTTGCTTTACTGGGTATGGTATAGGCTAATCTGCCTGCATTGCCCTTGTGCTGGCTGACGGGAGTCGGATAGAAGTAGGTCCAAAGCAATCAGGCCGCCTGACGTTGACAAATGGCTATGCTGCGGCAGACTTGTGGAGAGGGAGGGCGGGAGGGAGTGGAGACACATTCACTTTAATCTCTTTCTTGATTAAATCTAAAGCCGTGCTGTTCTGACATCATGTGATTTGCTCACAAAGCGTCGGCGCGTTTCAGCATGCTGGGTATAAAATGTTACATTTCCAGGTCTTTAAAAAGAAGGCAAAACGTGCTAGGATTTAAGGACTAGGAGCCACCCTAAAAATATGTGGGTGCTTTCACAGAGAATGGCCGGATGGGTTCACTTCCAATAAATTTACTTTCTGCTTTTTAATAAAAATAGGAAACGCATATACACAATCAGCAGACGTAGCAGAGCTCAATTTGTTATATGGTTCAGGAAGCTGCACTGTTTGTGTGCTATGGTAATCTTCTCACTTAGGGCTCATGCATGCAAACATATTTTCTTTCCATGTCTGTTCCGTTCTATTTGCGGACCGTATGCGGAACCATTCATTTTAATGGGTCCGCAAAAATAAAAAAACGGAAGTTACTCAGTGTGCATTCCGTTTCCATATGTCCGTTCCGCAAAAAAATAGAACACGTCCTATTATTGTCCGCATTATGGACAAGGATATGACTGTTCTATTACAGACCAGGTGTTCCGTTACGCAAAATACGGAATGCACACGGACGGACGTCATCAGTATTTTTTGTGCGGACCAACGGTGGTGGTTTACCTGCAGTCATGTGTAAAACCATAGACACCAAGACAAGCTGTGCCACAAGCTGAGCTCTGCTACATTATTCCAATAGGATTTCTGCAGGATTGAAACACTGATGCTGCCTTGAAAATATTTGTACAAAATATATTTGTAAAAAAATACAAAAAAAAAATAAAAATCTTTGTTAGGAAAGCAGAATTCATCCGCCTATAAAAAGCCAAGCGCTGAGCACAGTGATCCTACTGATGTACTGTGCAGGGGAGCTGGGTTTAAGCATGCATGGTATAGCGCGCACAATGGAGCTCTAAAAGCGAACGGAATTATAAAAAGGAAAAAAAAACGGGAAGGATGAAACCCACAAAGAATTATTTGCTGCCTTTCTTCTTTATTGTTAGATTACCTATGTGCCTAAAGGCGGGACTCAAAAGGTAAACATAACACCAGGTAATAAAAAATGCAGGCGATGGAACTGTCTTTTTTTCACCAGACTAGGCAAATATTTATGGCGCAGTTGACAAACTCGTGCCTAGTAAAAGAAGCAGCAGAGAGAGCAATTACCCTGATATTCATGGCTCACTTTGAATATTGCACTGAACATTACTCATAAATCTTTTACGAGAAGATCCCCTGAGCTCACTTAACAGCCAGTTTTAATCATGCAGTTGACACGGAGAAAATAACAAAATGTATTTTTTCAGTAGCAAATTAATTTAAGTTTGAACCTCCTCCTGAAGCGCTGCTCTTTTCATCTCTTCTCATTTTATCTATTTTTTTTATTATTATTAGTAGCAGCAGAGTATTTCCTCCTACCCTCTCGCTGAGCCTGGTGTTACTGTGCGGGAGGAGGATTCCAGGGCGGAAGGACAACAGAACAACACAAGCAAAGAATTCACAAGCAGAACAAAGGCGTTTGATGGTGACGAGGTATTATTTCTGGTGACGGCTGGATTGTGGGGTTATATGAGGATGCTCCTCTGTGGGGAAACAATTACACGTTATCATGGTGGTCTATGGTATCTGGAAATATTACCACTACAGAGAAAATAGATGATTCCTTCCAAGAAAGAAATACTTGGAATATATATAAATAGTAGAAAATACAATAAATGTAGAAAAACAGCTTGTAGTGTCTACATGTATGCTGAATGGAGTGGAGACTTAACAACACAAGCAACGCAAGTCATTCTCACAGACTTTACATGGAGTCGCTGCCGCTCCACTCAGATTATATAGCACCCAGTCTCTTGTGACTAGGGTCTCCCAAGCGGACAGACCCAACACCAATCAGACTCATCACATGGGAAAACATTTTTAAAGGGGTCATCCCACAAGCAGCAAGACCTAACAGTTGTTATTGCCATGGGAAGCTCCATGCAGTGTTGTATGGATGGGAGATCATGCACGGTTGCAATGTGCAGTGCAGGAGACACAACCTGTTGGAAAAAAATGGAAAAAAATAATGGCAAAAAAATAAAAATCTTTATATAGAGCCAATATGTACTGCACACTGTCACAGACTAATCAGCAACCCACATAAGAGGAATGAGAGGCCGGATCACAAGAGCTTAAAGCGTATCCGAGTTAAAAAAAAAAAAAAAAAGTGCTGTGCTTGTTTGTACAATCACATCTGTGAAATCTGTGAAAAAGTTATGTTTGAACCTCCCTAATGTTTTTTTTTCATCCATATTAATGCCTGTTTGAGCTGCACAGCTAGATGCATTTCAATCAGAAGCAAAAGGTGTATCCCTTCTATGGAAATCTGCCAGCACTGTACTGCTTTGACGTCCTTTCCCTTACTTCCCACTATGTTACTTTTCACCTCTGGAGCTCACAGAACAGATAAGAAGGGAGAGATCACACAGACACACAGGAGGCTCCTTTGATGTTCAGAAGCTGTGTAGAAGCAGTTCTGTTATCAGGCTCGGGATCTCAGCTAGCTCTGACATGCCCCCACTTCCTCTCGGCTATCTTCTGCGTCTCTGATCTTGCCTAACAACAGGCAATGGACTGAAACTTAGATGGAAGTGAGACCCCTAGTGGCCATGGCTTTTTTCATATTGATACAGGCACATTTTTTAAATGAAGTGATTTAGAAATTTGCTAGTTACAAATACAAAGTTATTATATGAAATGAAAATGCACAGTGGCTCTAAAATCTATGAGGAAACTGTGGTGATACAAGAGACAAAAGGGTTTTATCTGCACAATGGTCCAGCCATCTTTTACACTACAGGGAAGTACGCATAACCCTGCAGCAGCCAGTATCTGTGCTATCAAACAGTGCACACCAATAAAGCCACCATCATAAGCAGCAGATACTCTTCTATGAAATTCATATACCTTTGAACGTCGAAAAGTTAGTTGCTAATCTATCCACTCCGGAAACTGGCATCTAATTATTGTGATCAGTGGGTGTCCCAGCAGTCGGACCCCCACTGATCAGATACATGTCCTTTGTCCTGTGGATGTTGGATAACTTCTTATGAGCATTGAGAAACCCCTGATCTGAGGGAATAGTCTTGTGTGTGTGCTGTCCACATCTGTATGTCCGTTCCGTAGCCCCACAAAAAAGATAGAACATCGGTTTTTGAGGAGTTTTACACTGATGATCTATCCCTGGATAGGTTGTCAGTATCTGATCAGTGGGGGTCTGAGACACAAGACCTCCACCGATCAGCTGTTTGAGAAGGCAGCAGCACTCACAGTAGTGCCATGGCCTTCTCCAGCTTAGACTAGGCCAGTGACGACATGTTCATTGGTCACATGGCCTAGGCGCAGCTCAACCACACTGATGTGAATGGGCTGAGGTGCGATACTAAGCACTGTAGCTATCATGTTGTGCTATTCCTATTATTTCTACTAGAAGTTATGAATAAATTGCTAGAAGTCTGCAGTAAGGGTACAGAGGGGTGGTAACCAGTTGGGGGTGTGTACCTGCACAGTATAACTCTATCCAATCAGTGCTGCCATTTTCAGACTGTGCAGGTACACCCCCCCAACTGGTTACCTCCCCTCTGTACCCTTACTGCAGACTGCTAGCAATTCATTCATAACTTCTAGTAGAAACGCACAACATAGAATCATAAGAATAGATGTTCCAGAATTGTTATTACATGGGGAATGCATGAAGCTAGTAAAACAGGGAGTGGTGAGAGGTCCTCTTTAATAACTGGTCTAAACATGGCAACAGTCATGAGACATCCTACATGTCACGTGATCTGTGGAGTTCAGTATACAAGAGGGTTAGAGTGATAAACCAAGGTCTCTCAGTTCAAGGATTCTGTCCCTCTTAATTTGCAATAATTGGCAATAACTGGCCCGTCGAACAGCATTTGATCCGATTTTTTAAGTTTCAATTGGCTAAAAAACTTTGCTTTCAATTTGACTTTTATGCTCCTCCCACATTGTACAGATTGGAGCTAGGTGCTTGAAAATTTGATCATCTGCAGATATTAGTGACACCTGCTACTTCCTTGATTTGCATAACCTTACAGCTTGTGCTTCTTGGTGTTGCTGTTTAAATGTTGAGGAGTGTATATGCAAATGAATAGTAGTAATGGTGGAAACATGATAATTATTGCGGTCATTACCAAAACTACTTCTGCGTGTGTATTTATTTGCAAAACACAACTGCCTGTTTCTAGGAGATTTGTAACATGACTGCCTGTGTCCTACAGCATCTGCCTTGTGGTTTAGAAGTACATTTTTCTATGCAGTTCTATAACATGCTCAATGTAAGTCTCAAAGGCTTGCATAGAGAGACTGGGTTCTGGTCAGCTCAGAAAAAACACAAAAACTGAGGGAGTCATTCAGCAAACAGAAATACGCTAAAATTAGGCATATTTCTGGCATAGATTGCGGCGCAAAGGTCCTTTGAGCCGCAATATGCGACTTTTCCCCGCTCAGGCCTGGTCTACAAAAGGAGGAGTGTGTGGGGAAGGGGACAGGCCGGTAGGCTCGTCTCATTTCCCATTTTCTACGCCTGTTTTAAGGGTAGAAAATGGTCTAAATTTAAGACAGCTAGGAAGCTCAGAATATGAGCTTCCTAGCTGTCTCCGCTCAAAAATCATATTCTGAGCGGACACCGAACGGACCCCATTATAGTCTACGGGGTCTTTAGGCTCCGTTACACTCAGATAGGTCTCAGTTATCTGCAGAATCCATCCTTTCCGTTCTCCTGCTCCTTAACGGAGCCGGAGAACGGAAAGGAGAAACGGTGATGTGAAAGGAGCCTTAGTTATAGGAAGTAATCAGTTAGTGCAATATTGTTATATACTTTTTGTTCTTGTTTTTTTGTTATTTTCCAAATGTTCAGGTAAGTATAAATCATAGAATATATAGTATTAATAGGTTCCACTATTGGTAATTTTATAATGCAGCCAAGTTTCTTTCTATCATATAAATATGTCCTGTTATATGTCCTGTTGTCCAGGAACTTTCAGTCAAATCTATAGATTAATCTAATTGAATACATAAGGGACCTTTCAATCAAATCTCTTAGGGCCAAAGTTGCGATCTTTCATGTATGTTTTTTCTCCTCATACACAAGTGCTCCTTTTTTCATGCACGTGGGTAGAGACCCACTACTCACGGGAGTAGATGAACTCCAAACTTTCCTAAAAGACATTAACACTAACACCAGAAATTCACAATTTACATCTAATATATGCGACTCTGTGATTGAATTTCTAGACCTTCAGATTTCTATAGAAAATGGACATCTAATGTGTAACACATTTCAGAAATCTCCCAGTAAAAATAGCTACATCTTACATAAACCAAAATGGTTGTTAAATATCCCTTTAGGTCAATGTAGATGTATTAAGAGAAACTGCACAAAAGAAGACGACTTTGAAAAGGAAGCAGCAAAAATGAAACAACAGTTTCTAACAAAAAAATATCCAACTAAGGTAGTAGATAATGCACTAATTAAAGTTAGAGATATGAATAGAGAGGATTTTTTTAAAGATTAGATTAGATGTCCGAATGGACCAGAGGAGAAAATACAAATGATTCTACCATTCAACACACGGTATAAGGAGATCCAAAGGATCAAAAAACATTGGCACTATATCCTGACAGACAAAACTATAGGCCCCCTCATGTCCGATGTTCCATTAATAACCTTTACTAAAGCCTCGAATTTAGGCCTCAAAGTAGCCCCCTCTATCAAGAAAAATAAGGAAGGGGAAAACCCGGTACATAAATGGGTTGGGTTAACAGGCTTTTTTAGATGTAGTAAATGCACAAACTGCAGGACTACGATCTTCCCTAAAAAAAACTACGACGGTTAAAGTCAACCACTAATACATACAGTACAGACCAAAAGTTTGGACACACCTTCTCATTCAAAGAGTTTTCTTTATTTTCATGACTATGAAGGCATCAAAACTATGAATTAACACATGTGGAATTATATACATAACAAACAAGTGTGAAACAACTGAAAATATGTCATATTCTAGGTTCTTAAAAGTAGCCACCTTTTGCTTTGATTACTGCTTTGCACACTCTTGGCATTCTCTTGATGAGCTTCAAGAGGTAGTCCCCTGAAATGGTCTTCCAACAGTCTTGAAGGAGTTTCCAGAGATCCTTAGCACTTGTTGGCCCTTTTGCCTTCACTCTGCGATCCAGCTCACCCCAAACCATCTCGATTGGGTTCAGGTCCGGTGACTGTGGAGGCCAGGTCATCTGGCGCAGCACCCCATCACTCTCCTTCATGGTCAAATAGCCCTTACTTTCAAAGTTTTCCCAATTTTTCGGCTGACTGGCTGACCTTCATTTCTTAAAGTAATGATGGCCACTCGTTTTTCTTCACTTAGCTGCTTTTTTCTTGCCATAATACAAATTCGAACAGTCTATTCAGTAGGACTATCAGCTGTGTATCCACCTGACTTCTCCTCAATGCAACTGATGGTCCCAACCCCATTTATAAGGCAAGGAATCCCACTTATTAAACCTGACAGGGCACACCTGTGAAGTGAAAACCATTTCAGGGGACTACCTCTTGAAGCTCATCAAGAGAATGCCAAGAGTGTGCAAAGCAGTAATCAAAGCAAAAGGTGGCTACTTTGAAGAACCTAGAATATGACATATTTTCAATTGTTTCACACTTGTTTATTATGTATATAATTCCACATGTGTGGATGCCATAGTTTTGATGCCTTCAGTGTGAATCTACAATTTTCATAGTCATGAAAATAAAGAAAACTCTTTGAATGAGAAGGTGTGTCCAAACTTTTGGTCTGTACTGTATGTGCACACAATAAAAGCATGCTTAACATGTGATTCCACCAATGTTATCTATATAATACAGTGTCCATGCAACAAACAGTATTTCGGAAGAACTAAGAGGACTCTCAAAAAGAGAATTTCAGAACACTGCCAATATAAGAAATGGATACGAAAAACTTTCATTGTCTAATCATTTTAAACAAATAAACAATAAAGATCCATCTGGAATAAGATTTGCAGCCCTAGAAAGAGTAAAAGACATTGGAGCGGTGGTGTAGAATGTCAAGGTTAGAATCAAGACAAATTTTTGAATTGAATTCTCTCTTACCTGAAGATTTAAAGAGGACCTTTCACCTGTATAAACTATGTGAACCGAGTATGCTGCCATATAGAGCGGCACCCGGGGATCTCACTGCACTTACTATTATCCCCGGGCGCCGCTCCGTTCTCCCGTTATAGGCTCCGGTACCTTTGCTTTTTAAGTTATAGTAGGCGGGTCTTCCCTTGTCCTGTGGGCGTCTCCTTCTCCTAGGCTGCAGCGCTGGCCAATCGCAGCGCACAGCTCACAGCCTGGGAGGTTTTTTTCTCCCAGGCTGTGAGCTGTGCGCTGCGATTGGCCAGCGCTGCAGCCTAGGAGAAGGAGACGCCCACAGGACAAGGGAAGACCCGCCTACTATAACTTAAAAAGCAAAGGTACCGGAGCCTATAACGGGAGAACGGAGCGGCGCCCGGGGATAATAGTAAGTGCAGTGAGATCCCCGGGCGCCGCTCTATATGGCAGCATACTCGGTTCACATAGTTTATACAGGTGAAAGGTCCTCTTTAAATGCGGAATTAGAGCTGTTTGGAATTCTGTAACGATTGGGTGGGTGCCCTTCGCCCGACGGGAGACCAGGGGAGTACTCTTATGTCATCCTGGTCCCCCTTAACGGGAGGCTCCCATCCATCTGTCTTCATTGCGTTATGTCTATGTCAGCTGGCATCCCTTTATGTACAGTTGCAAGAAAAAGTATGTGAACCCTTTGGAATGATATGGATTTCTGCACAAATTGGTCATAAAATGTGATCTGATCTTCATATACATGTAAGTCACAACAATAGACAATCACAGTCTGCTTAAACTAATAACACACAAAGAATTAAATGTTACCATGTTTTTATTGAACACACCATGTAAACATTCACAGTGCAGGTGGAAAAAGTATGTGAACCCCTAGACTAATGACATCTCCAAGAGCTAATTGGAGTGAGGTGTCAGCCAACTGGAGACCAATCAATGAGATGAGATTGGAGGTGTTGGTTACAGCTGCCCTGCCCTATAAAAAATACACATCAGTTATGGGTTTGCTTTTCACAAGAAGCATTGCCTGATGTGAATGATGCCTCGCACAAAAGAGATCTCAGAAGACCTACGATTAAGAATTTTTGACTTGCATAAAGCTGGAAAGGGTTATAAAAGTATCTCCAAAAGCCTTGCTGTTCATCGGTCCACGGTAAGACAAATAGTCTATAAATGGAGAAAGTTCAGCACTGCTGCTACTCTCCCTAGGAGAGGCCGTCCTGTAAAGATGACTGCAAGAGCACAGCGCAGACTGCTCAATGAGGTGAAGAAGAATTCTAGAGTGTCAGCTAAAGACTTACAAAAGTCTCTGGCATATGCTAACATCCCTGTTAGTGAATCTACGATACGTAAAACACTGAACAAGAATGGATTTCATGGGAGGATACCACAGAGGAAGCCACTGCTGTAAAAAAAAACATTGCTGCACGTTTACAGTTTGCACAAGAGCACCTGGATGTTCCACTGCAGTACTGGCAAAATATTCTGTGGACAGATGAAACCAAAGTTAAGTTGTTTGGAAGAAACACACAACATTATGTGTGGAGAAAATGAGGCACAGCACACCAACATCAAAACCTCATCCCAACTGTGAAGTATGGTGGTGGGGGCATCATGGTTTGGGGCTGCTTTGCTGCTTCAGGGCCTGGAAGGATTGCTATCATCGAAGGAAAAATGAATTCCCAAGTTTATCAAAACATTTTGCAGGAGAACTTAAGGCCATCTGTCCACCAGCTGAAGCTCAACAGAAGATGGGTGTTGCAACAGGACAACGACCCAAAGCATAGAAGTAAATCAACAAGAGAATGGCATAAACAGAAGAAAATACACCTTCTGGAGTGGCCCAGTCAGAGTCCTGACCTCAACCCGATTGAGATGCTGTGGCATAACCTCAAGAAAGCGGTTCACACCAGACATCCCAAGAATATTGCTGAACTGAAACAGTTCTGTAAAGAGGAATGGTCAAGAATTACTCCTGACCGTTGTGCACGTCTGATCTGCAACTACAGGAAACGTTTGGTTGAAATTATTGCTGCGAAAGGAGGTTCAACCAGTTATTAAATCCAAGGGTTCACATACTTTTTCCACCTGCACTGTGACTGTTTACATGGTGTGTTCAATAAAAACATGGTAACATTTAACTCTTTGTGTGTTATTAGTTTAAGCAGACTGTGATTGTCTATTGTTGTGACTTAGATGAAGATCAGATCACATTTTATGACCAATTTGTGCAGAAATCCATATAATTCCAAAGGGTTCACATACTTTTTCTTGCAACTGTATATATATATATATATAAAAAAGGAAATACCGTATTCCAGAAATATGTTGCAATAAACAAAGCCAAAACATCTTTTGAAAGGGGAATCACATCACCCTTAAATTATAAGAGAACAGTTGGTAAATGCAAGTGAAATTAAGGTATGACAAACTTGATGCATAATTAATAGCAGTAGAATCGCACTGATACCGCATCAGTAACGCATTGACTCAAAATTCACTTGCACCTTAGATTAAAGTTTATTGGAGGCTGCCTGACACATTGAATGTACCTGTTGGATAACAACAACGTTACAACATAAGTGAGGTTGCAACATTATAATAGTGGATATTGATATTGATTGACACAAAGAAAATTAGTAATGGCTTGTTACAACCACTGAATTCCGGTCCATGACTTATGAACTACCCTAATGATACATGTGCCCTAGGGTATTTAAAACATCGTTCAACAATATGGAGGCTTAACCACTTAACCGTTGAGGGTCCCGAAATGCGTTTGGTACTTAGAGACCCCCGCAAATCGATGTCACAGCGAAGGTCAGTCTACATGATTTAAAGTGGAACGGAGCGCTCCGCAACTTTCAGCTGAATACAAGGGACGGACTAGCCTGCTAAACATACACCACGTGGTACGCCGATTGCGAACGTCACGGCACCGATCCCTCAGCATCTAACCGTGAGTAGTGGGTCTATAACCACGTGCATGAAAAAGAAGCACTTGTGTATGAGGAGAAAAAACATACATGAAAGATCGCAACTTTGGCACGAAGAGATTTGATTAAAAGGTCCCTATGTATTCAATTAGATTAATCTATAGATTTGATTGAAAGTTCCTGGACATATAACAAGACATATTTATATGATAGAAAGATGACCAATAGTGGAACCTATTGATACTATATATTCTATGATTTATACTTACCTGAACATTTGGAAAATAACAACCGATTACTTCCTAAAGGACATTTAGAATATAAAAGACTGGACATTTATTCGGGGGCTTGAGGACAACTAATCTGATGCATGGATGATTGCATCAGGACTGTACTGATACTGCATCATTATAGATTGCCTATATTATTATTCTTTCTTATCTTTTTTATATTTTTATACCTTCAGTGGATATAGAAGCTTCCATTTTTTGGGATTTTTTTGGGCAATTTTAACTCTATCATATGAAGGTGAATTGAATTCAAAACAAATGTGTTATTAATAAATGTTATGTCTCATAGTGATTCCAGTGACAGAGTGCCAATCTTCTATTATATATATTTTAACTGTGAATGTCAGGGTGACATCTGTGATTGTAATCCTACCTGTGATAATACTGAGATGACTGCTGAAAAGTGATTTGTACAGAACAGGAAGTGGCAATTATTATTATTAGACTAAAATTGAAGGATTTTAGGATTTAAAAAAAAAACCACTGAAAATTAAAAATAACATAACCAAAATAAACTAACCCAAAACCGTTTTCCGCGGACAAGAATAGGACAGGTTATATTTTTTTGACGGACTGGAACCACGGATCACGGACGCGGATGGCAAACGGTGCACTATCCGCATTTTCAACGGCTCCATAGAAATGAATGGGTCCGCACCTGAAACACTAAAATCGGCAGAACGGACGCGGAAGCAAACAACAGTCGTGTGCATGAGGCCTTAAACAAATAGGTTATTTTTAGATGACACATTCCCTTTAAATAACGCTGACGATCCTTTCCAATGACTGGATTTTATAGTGATTGTATAGGATAAATGAAGTGTCTCTCTTATACAGAAACAGCAACCTTCTTGCCCAGGTCTGATATTGGTGCTCAGCTCCATTCAAGTCAAAGCGGCTGAGAAATTCCAATGGCCATTTTAATGTATTTCAACCAATAAATGATGGTTGGAAATACAGAGCTAATCTGTCAAACACGTTAACAATACAACTGCAAACTTTTTAATCAATTAAAATAAAAGTTCAATCCTTGGCAATGGGCCATTGAGGAGTCAGGAGGGAAATATGCTCTCGCCATTACAGAAATTACAATGAAAATGTATTTGCCAGGAAAGAAGACTTACGCATGACTCCATCCTGGTCTTGAAGAAATCGCTCCAAAATTGTTCGTGCGATCAAGGCTGGAGAAAAGTCTACCTGTAGAGAGAATGCATCGATTATAATGTAGAAAAGATCTCCCTGTATCTGCTGCATCAGACTGATAAAATACAAAGACATAATGAGTGCAACTGCAAATGCTGAGGTGGATGGCTTAACTTGTCTCTTTTCTCCACCATTTTTGAATATAGCCCTTGCTATATAAATCTGTCTAAAGGTAGCAATACAGTCAAACTTACTTGGGGGCTGAACACCATAACGGTGCCTTATCATGGCAGAAATAAGTGTGGCAGATGTTCACCGATGGCAGGTACCTATCAGAAAGTTGATCTGCTGTGTATTTTTGTGATTGTTGTTGGGTACTGCATCCCCTCAATGTAAGAGCAGGTTAGGCTACAGATCACAGCAGAGATTTAGCATTCGTTTGGTCCAAATTTCCCTTTCAACATATGGCACTGTCATCCAAGAAGACAACCTTCATAAAAAACATGGTGCTCAGTGGTTGGCGCTGTTGTCTTGCAGCACTGGGGTCCTGGCTTCATGTTTTGCATCTGTCTCCTCACACACTTTAAAAACATACTGAGATCATTTTGAATTTAGTTTGTGAGCCCCAATAGGGATGGGGACCAATGCAAATTACCAAATGACAATCTCTATATAAATAAAATGAACAAAACAGCTGCCTAAAATCCATTTCCCAGCCCCCCGCTGATCAGCTGTTTGAAGAGAAGGCAGCTCTCATACGAGCGCTGCCTTCTCATCTCTGTTTACCTGCTCGCCGCAGCAATTGCAGTGGTGAGCAGTGTAATTACAAGTATGGCGTCCCCATTCACTTCTATGAGACCGTTCTGTAGTATTCACTTGAACAAATGAAGCCGTCCCATAGAAGTGAGTGGGGATGCCATACTATACCACTGCAATTGCTGCGGCCAGCATGTAAACAGAGCAGAGAAGGCAGCACTCGAACAAGCGCTGCCTTCTCTTCACACAGCTGATCATTAGGGGTGCCGGGTGTCCAGGGCAGGATCATCTCTGCAGAAGGATCCTATTACACATGTCAATGCAAGACTATGGAGAGGGGAGGGGGAGGAGTAAAGAGGATGAGGAGATGCACACAGACAAGCAGACTGCACACCTACATATGAAGCTTATAGCTCATTACAAGTGCTTCATTCACTTCTCTGTAATGTCCTCCATTATTCTGGGGCTGCATCTGTGACGGTGAGACAGTTGGGAAGGAGATTTGCTAGCCTCCACCCACCATGTCTCAGAGCTGCAAAACAGATATTCAGGAAGCGCAGATGAAAAATGCCAGATACAAGTCATATCTTGGCCATAAACAGTCTTTATCCTCGTGTACACACATGGTACTAGTGATTAATGCAAAGTTTGCTAAAAGTGGAGTGCTACTTTAATGTATAGCTAGCTTAAGTGCACATGCATATAGCTGTATTACAGTCTGAACAGCGTAACCACAGTGTCTATAGCCTGCTATGAGGCAGTACTCTATCTCCAAGTTCACCAGATTTTATATAGCAGTACGCGTACATTTTATTATTGTTGAAACCATTTGCGGACTAGAATAGGCATTTCTATCAATGGGCTGGTCGTGTGCGTTCCACAGAATGCACGCGGCTGGTATCCGCGTTTTGCGGATCTAAAATTTGCGGACCGTAAAACCCATATGGTTGTCTGAATGAGCCCTACGTAGGAGACAGATAGGAATGAGTATAACTGCAGGAGCAGACTACAAAGGGCATGTTTGCAGTCTGTTACCATAGAGACACATTTGTAAGGTTGCCTTATTTTTCATCTTAGAGGCACTGAATAATCATACATTCCCACACATCAGCTTCATTCCTACAATCTCAGGGCTAACCACATATGACCATACCACATTATTAATTATAGCTCACCACATACCACTTAGAGGGCCGGTCAGTCTTATGTAAATAAACCATAAAGTGTTTTTCTGGACGTAACATTGATGGATTATCCTTAGGAAAGCCCATCAATACGAGGTCACACAATATGAGGTTTCTAACATATTTTAAGTTTCAATCCCTTTTTCAAGATCTCTTCTCGATGAGACACAAGTATACAGCTATGTACAAGAGAGCGGTAATACCCTGAACTATGCACCCATGTCAACAGATCATGATCAAGACACGTCTTTAAGTCATGTGAACAAAAATGTTCTCATTCACTGACAATGGTGAAGAATTAATATACAACATATACCAGTAAACTGCTGTATACTTTTTTACACAATAAGTGAGCTTTATTTACCTAAAACTAGATAACAGTTTTAGGCTAGACTTTGTAGCATTTTCCCAGTTTTAACCACTTAAAGGCCTATTTTCATTTTTTCATTTTTGATTTTTTTCCTCCCCACGTTCTAATAGCAGTAACTTTTTTATTTTTCTGCTCACATAGCCATATGAGGGCTTATTTTATTCTTTTATTTATTATTATTGGAAAACGGGAAAAAGATTCTTTGTGGGTTAAAATAAAAATAAAAAAAAACACAGTTCTGCCAGTTTTTGGGGTTTTGACATCATATGCATTCACTGTGCGCTGATATTAACACTATTCTGCAGATCAATACGATTACAGCGATACCAAACTTGTATACTTTTGTTTTATTACTTTAAAAAAATAAAAATCTTTGAAAAAAAAAATCTATTTGCTTTGCATTACCATTTTCTGACATCCATAACTTTTTTATATTTCGGTCTACAGAGCTATATGAGGGCTTTTTTTTTTTTTATTGCAAAACGAACTGTAGTTTTTATTGGTACCATTTTTGTGGCATGTACGACTTTTTGATCACTGTTATTCAATTTTCTGTGGGGGACAAGGTGACAAAAAATGGCAAATCGTGACGATGCGAAGATACCCAATATGTTTATTTTTATATACACTGCTCAAAAAAATAAAGGGAACACAAAAATAACACATCCTAGATCTGAATTAATTAAATATTCTTCTGAAATACTTTGTTCTTTACATAGTTGAATGTGCTGACAACAAAATCACACAAAAATAAAAAAATGGAAATCAAATTTTTCAGCCCATGGAGGTCTGGATTTGGAGTCACACTCAAAATTAAAGTGGAAAAACACACTACAGGCTGATCCAACTTTGATGTAATGTCCTTAAAACAAGTCAAAATGAGGCTCAGTAGTGTGTGTGGCCTCCACGTGCCTGTATGACCTCCCTACAACGCCTGTGCATGCTCCTGATGAGGTGGCGGACGGTCTCCTGAGGGATCTCCTCCCAGACCTGGACTAAAGCATCTGCCAACTCCTGGACAGTCTGTGGTGCAACGTGACGTTGGTGGATAGAGCGAGACATGATGTCCCAGATGTTCTCAATTGGATTCAGGTCTGGGGAACGGGCCAATCCATAGCATCAATGCCTTCGTCTTGCAGGAACTGCTGACACACTCCAGCCACATGAGGTCTAGCATTGTCTTGCATTAGGAGGAACCCAGGGCCAACCGCACCAGAATATGGTCTCACAAGGGGTCTGAGGATCTCATCTCGGTACCTAATGGCAGTCAGGCTACCTCTGGCGAGCACATGGAGGGCTGTGCGGCCCTCCAAAGAAATGCCACCCCACACCATTACTGACCCAATGCGAAACCGGTCATGCTGGAGGATGTTGCAGGCAGCAGAACGTTCTCCACGGCGTCTCAAGACTCTGTCACGTCTGTCACATGTGCTCAGTGTGAACCTGCTTTCATCTGTGAAGAGCACAGGGCGCCAGTGGCGAATTTGCCAATCTTGGTGTTCTCTGGCAAATGCCAAACGTCGTGCACGGTGTTGGGCTGTAAGCACAACCCCCACCTGTGGACGTCGGGCCCTCATATCACCCTCATGGAGTCTGTTTTTGACCGTTTGAGCAGACACATGCACATTTGTGGCCTGCTGGAGGTCATTTTGCAAGGCTCTGGCAGTGCTCCTCCTGTTCCTCCTTGCACAAAGGCGGAGGTAGCGGTCCTGCTGCTGGGTTGTTGCCCTCCTATGGCCTCCTCCACGTCTCCTGATGTACTGGCCTGTCTCCTGGTAGCGCCTCCATGCTCTGGACACTACGCTGACAGACACAGCAAACCTTCTTGCCACAGCTCGCATTGATGTGCCATCCTGGATAAGCTGCACTACCTGAGCCACTTGTGTGGGTTGTAGACTCCGTCTCATGCTACCACTAGAGTGAAAGCACCGCCAGCATTCAAAAGTGACCAAAACATCAGCCAGGAAGCATAGGAACTGAGAAGTGATCTGTGGTCACCACCTGCAGAACCACTCCTTTATTGGGGGTGTCTTGCTAATTGCCTATAATTTCCACCTGTTGTCTATCCCATTTGCACAACAGCATGTGAAATTGATTGTCACTCAGTGTTGCTTCCTAAGTGGACAGTTTGATTTCACAGAAGTGTGATTGACTTGGAGTTACATTATGTTGTTTAAGTGTTTTAATATTTGTGTTTTTTTAAAAAAACTTTTACTTTTTACTTTGTAACTATTACCCCACTTAGGATGCTAGTACATCGGACATTTTCATCCCTTGTCCCATTCACCCTAATATGGATCTATAAGGGTAAATGACAATCAGATGTGCTCCCTGCTGAGCTGTGCCGTATGCACAGCTTAGCAGGAAGGTTACTATGACAGCCTCAGCAGGCCCCAGGCTATCATGGTAACCGATCGGACCCATGCGATTTCACTGTGAGGGCTCTGATCGGAAGGCAGGGGGAGCCGCATCCATCTTCTTTACCTCACAGATCCCGGGATCGTTGTTGAACGCGGCATCTGAGGGGTTAAATGATGGGATTCAGCATGATTGCTGTTCCCTGTCATTGCAGCTGGGTGCCTACTGTATTATGCAGCCGCCACCCTCTGCGTATGGAGCGGGCTCACCGCAGAGGCCTGCTTAAGGAGTTAAAGAGGTTATACCCTCCTTTAGTACTGATGACCTATCTTCGGCATAGGCCATCAATATCTGATCGGCAGGGGTCCGACATCCTGCACCCCTTCCAGCTGTTACAGAGTAGTTCTGCTGCCCGAACTACACAGCTCCGTCCAGTGTGTAGTGGACCCAGATGGTTACTGCAGCACTGCTCCCATTCACTTCAATGGGAGCAGTGCTGCAGTAAGCTGTTCACTCTACTACACAGTGCATCGCCAGAGCTATTCTGAACCAGTTGATCAATGGGGGTGTCTGATCACCGCGGATCAAATATTGATGGCATATTCTGATGACAGATCATATCACACATGTCAATGCAATTCTATGAGTAAAGAGGAACTGAGGAGATGCACAAAGACAAGCAGACTGCACAGCTACATACTGTATGAAGCTAATAGCTAAAAAATGCTGATAAAATAATGACCGTGAGGGAGCTCAGCGCTTACAGTTCTGCAAAATCTATACTGTACACTTTTCCACAAGTTTTAAAAATTGCACTCTACTACATCTGCTTGCTGCCTTGGAATGATGATTACTGAAGACAGAAATGTGATACTGGATAACTTATGCCCTTCAAAATAAAAGTGTGACATAACACAACCATCCATGACAAGAGGAGATGATGTGTGAAAAACCTGTAGGAACACACGCCACACAAAATTTTCCATTCTCAAATTACACCCTGAAATGTAATCAATGTCCTCAAACAGTTGAGTTGTAGAAGACTTCTTTGTATAATGAATATCCTGACAGCTTTTCAAAGCTAATAATTACACCTCCTTTTCATCTGTATCTAGACACTGTAGAGAAATCTCTGAAAGGGGTAAATAACTCATCCAATTTTTTTTCCATAAGGTCCTGGGTCTATCCAGTCACCGACCAGAAGTTGACCTGTTGGCCATCTTCACCGCTAACAGGTCTTGAATGATTTTGCAGTTTCTGACAAATCCATGAGCAAATGGTGCCTGATCCTCTGACATCATTGTTTCTGTACTGCTTGGACCTAGCACTGGAGAATGAGGTATCACATTTAATGAGTCCTATTTTCATGGCACCTAGACAAGCAGTGTTCCAAGCGACCATCAAGTACAATTAAAAAAATCATATCTTAAAGTCAACCTGTCAAAAGAAAAAGCATTTGTTCAGCCTAATTATATCTATGTGCTATTTTGGCAAAACTGCAGAAAAATCTTGAGTCAATGGCATTAGTAGAAACAGAAGCTGAACTCTGCAGATGGTGAAGATCTGACACATGATGAGGAATACATGAGCTAGACAAAACTCCTATATTTCACATAGGCACATAAGCTGATTCACATAATACTCAGTCAAATCTTTTTTGTGTTTTTTAAATACTCTGAATGCATTTTTTTTTTTTTTTAATCAATGTATAAAATTACTTAAAAACGAAAAATAATCGACAGTTTTTAAACCAGCACCTGCATCTGAATAATTTTGCAAATGCATGTAATTAAAAATATAGCATAGCCACTGAGTTATTCAATAAAATGTATCTGAATAGCGCCACCTGTAGTCAGTTTTTTCCTCATTTCTTTGACCTGATCACTGAGAAGGCTGCACATGCTCAGTTTCATCCTTCATCTGCCTCCTGAGTTGTGATAGGGAGAACAACAGATAACAGCAGATAAGACACTCCCCTTAAACCTTCAGCTTGATATAAATCTAGCAAAGGAATGAATGGGGAGATCTCTGGATCCATGTGAGGTACAGGGCTGGTTCTAGCTTTCTTAGAAATAGATTGTCAAGTACTGTATGATGTCTGATTTTCATTTTTTAAATTAGTCATGGGATAACCCCTTTAAAGAGGTTATGCCATGAATGCTGAAAAAAAAATGAAATCATTTAGTACATGACAATGTCTTTCTAACAAAGCAGAACACAAAGTGGTTGACAGTTAAAATTTAAACTGAGAGCGTGCGACCACCTGTGCCAGGTGGACAAAAAAATAAGGAACACAACAAACAGCAGGTGGTGCTAGACAGATAGATTTCATTGAATAACTCACTGGCTATACAAACTTTTTAATTACATGCAATTACAAAAGTATTCAGATCCAGGTGCTGGATTAAAAAATGCAGAATACTTTTCATGGCACAACCCTTTTAAAGGCTTCTGACATACAGTCGTGGCCAAAAGTTTTGAGAATTACATAAATATTGGAAATTGGAAAAGTTGCTGCTTAAGTTTTTATAATAGCAATTTGCATATACTCCAGAATGTTATGAAGAGTGATCAGATGAATTGCATAGTCCTTCTTTGCCATGAAAATTAACTTAATCCCCCAAAAAACTTTCCACTGCATTTCATTGCGGTCATTAAAGGACCTGCTGAGATCATTTCAGTAATCGTCTTGTTAACTCAGGTGAGAATGTTGACGAGCACAAGGCTGAAGATCATTATGTCAGGCTGATTGGGTTAAAATGGCAGACTTGACATGTTAAAAGGAGGGTGATGCTTGAAATCATTGTTCTTCCATTGTTAACCATGGTGACCTGCAAAGAAACGCGTGCAGCCATCATTGCGTTGCATAAAAATGGCTTCACAGGCAAGGATATTGTGGCTACTAAGATTGCACCTCAATCAACAATTTATAGGATCATCAAGAACTTCAAGGAAAGAGGTTCAATTCTTGTTAAGAAGGCTTCAGGGCGTCCAAGAAAGTCCAGCAAGTGCCAGGATCGTCTGCTAAAGAGGATTCAGCTGCGGGATCGGAGTGCCACCAGTGCAGAGCTTGCTCAGGAATGGCAGCAGGCAGGTGTGAGCGCATCTGCACGCACAGTGAGGCGAAGACTTTTGGAAGATGGCCTGGTGTCAAGAAGGGCAGCAAAGAAGCCACTTCTCTCCAAAAAAAACATCAGGGAAAGATTGATCTTCTGCAGAAAGTATGGTGAATGGACTGCCGAGGACTGGGGCAAAGTCATATTCTCCGATGAAGCCTCTTTCCGATTGTTTGGGGCATCTGGAAAAAGGTTTGTCCGGAGAAGAAAAGGTGAGCGCTACCATCAGTCCTGTGTCATGCCAACAGTAAAGCATCCTGAGACCATTCAGGTGTGGGGTTGCTTCTCATCCAAGGGAGTGGGCTCACTCACAATTTTGCCCAAAAACACAGCCATGAATAAAGAATGGTACCAAAACACCCTCCAACAGCAACTTCTTCCAACAATCCAACAACAGTTTGGTGAAGAACAATGCATTTTCCAGCACGATGGAGCACCGTGCCATAAGGCAAAAGTGATAACTAAGTGGCTCGGAGACCAAAACGTTGACATTTTGGCCTGGAAACTCCCCAGATCTTAATCCCATTGAGAACTTGTGGTCAATCCTCAAAAGGCGGGTGGACAAACAAAAACCCACTAATTCTGACAAACTCCAAGAAGTGATTATGAAAGAATGGGTTGCTATCAGTCAGGAATTGGCCCAGAAGTTGATTGAGAGCATGCCCAGTCGAATTGCAGAGGTCCTGAAAAAGAAGGGCCAACACTGCAAATACTGACTCTTTGCATAAATGTCATGTAATTGTCGATAAAAGCCTTTGAAACGTATGAAGTGCGTGTAATTATATTTCACTACATCACAGAAACAACTGAAACAAAGATCTAAAAGCAGTTTAGCAGCAAACTTTGTGAAAACTAATATTTGTGTCATTCTCAAAACTTTTGGCCACGACTGTACATCTGACGTAGATCAACAGTATACTACTCTTAGTTGTGTCAGTTCTCTTTGCTCTCCCCTTCCCTTCCACAGTGTTATAAAAAATGTTCCACTAGTGTAGGGGTCTAATGACCAAAACTGAGGGCATGATAGCGATCCACAATGCTGTCAGTTCAAGTCATTAGAGTTTTGATCAGGCCGAGTCATTAGGCCGTAATACACTGGGGAGAAACTGGTCTTAGAGATAGCCGCAGGGAGTGGCAGTGACATAGCAGATCAGAGTGTGGAGGGGGAGAAAGCACCAAAGGAAGGCAGCTCACACCAGTTGCTTTCAGGGAGTAAAGCACACTCCAGGCAGTCTATAGGGGGAGAATGACAAACAGTGTACAAGTATGAAAGTGGAGTACACACAGCAGGCAGCAGGGAGGAAATTATACACAGCCTCAGCATCAGTGGCAGTCAGTACAAGTGAGAGGAGATCCCTCATGGGCTGTAGAAGAATTCAGTCTAGGAATGAAGCTCTCCTGAGAGCTAGTGAAGACAGCAGCATCCAGCATGTGGAAAGTGTTGTCAGCAGTGGTAAACGTCCAAAAGTCACACACTATTGTGATATTTTATGCTGTATTCTAACATCTGCCATTTTGTCACATTCATCCATTTTTGCAAATGTGCACTGTGTGTTTTTTTTGCGGTTTTGTAAAAATTGCAGCGAATAAAGGTGGCGAAACACAACATGTGACAATACACAGTCTTGTTTCCAAACTATCCTGGAGGACCAAAGACTACCTATATGGTTAATCAGAAAAAAGTTACTTGCTTTACTCTGAAGTTGCCCAATATCTAGAATGAAAGTCATGATAATAAATGAATGTGATTGGGCCCTAGCTCCGCGGGGAGGAAGGCTACTAAATAAAGCAAGGACACAACATTTTCGGAATCCAGCAGACTGAATTATCATGGCTGTTTATGGTACTTGGACATATTCAGCTATTTTTCCTCCATGTTCGCACACTCTAGAACACATTAATAATAGAGTCTACAGCTCCGGCACTGCCTCATGTGTGTGCAAAGATATAATCAGACAAATATATACAGGAGCTCAGGTAAGAAATATATGAGCGCATTGAGCTGCATGCAAAACAGCATCCTAGGACAGAGAAGCAGATTTAACTGGCCTTCTGCAACCATACCCTGCCACTATGTTATACATCTCTCATCAGATTTTACAGTTTCCACTGATTAAATATATATTGACTCATAAAGTAGCGCCGTTACATCAATCGTCAGCAGATGCAGCGAGGTGTCATTTAAATATTAAGTATCATATAAAAATGGCAGCTTGATTGTTTGGAGGTAATAATGTGCTACTGGTTATTGCAACATTTCCCTAATGCATTAAGCAGCGCTCACATTGAGGACACAATAAGGCCCAGGGCAGGGAGGAGGGGGTCGTGTAGAGGATGCAGACTAGTCTGAATGGTGGGAGGAAGAAGACGGCCTTGGAAGCAGAATTCAATCTAAAACATAAACTTCTTTGTATAATTCATGCCCAGCTTGGGTTTTCTTCCACGTGACACCGATATTAAATATGCCCTTGTTTTATGCTATGAACGCTCTCAATTTCTACAGAATACATATATGAGGCTGAGAGAATGTGCAGCAGAAGTGCCACCTCTACGGCATATAACGCCATTCAATCGTACGGATCTGCAAAGATGAATACAGATTTTCCTTGCCCCTGTAATCATCTTTTGATCTACACAAGGCGACTTTCACATCTGCGTTTTTGCTGGATCCGTCATGGATCAGTAAAAAACGCTTCCGTTAGAATAATACAACCTTCTGTATCCGTTACGAATGGATCTGGTTGTATTATCTCTAAAATAGCCATGACGGATCAGTCTATAAAACCACTGTAAGTCAATGGGGGACGGATCCGTTTTCTTTTGTGTCCAAGAAAATGGATCTGGCACTATTGACTTACATTGTGTTTGATGACGGATCCGTCTTGCTCCGCATACCATGACGCACACAAAACCACTGCTTGCAGCTTTTTTTGTGTGCGCCATGTAAATGCAATCCATTCTGGTGCACTTTGTTCCGTTAAGTTCAGTTTTGTCCCCATTGACAATGAATAGGAACAAAACTGAAGCAGCCCAAGACTGACTCCCTTACCTTGTGTTTCACGACCTGAAAAAGCATTGAAGAAGATTGTATAGCAGGGGTGCACAACCCGCGGCCCTCAATGCCATCCTGTGCCGCCCCCAAACTCTGGTTACATGCTCACATGTACAGTATTTTCCATGTAGGAGAGAAGAGGAGTGGTGCGTAATGTGGGAGTTTGATCCCAGACATGGCCACACATTAGTAGCTACCTATCCACTTATACTGGCAAAATGTGGATCTCATGACCCCTGTGAGATACTCCAGAAAGAAGTAGATGAGGTGGAGAGGATGCATGTGTGCGCCTACCTTCATTGTAGTTTATGAAGAAACTAAACACTTCCAGACATAGCCTCCTCCTTTTTGGAGTGTGAATGGGCCCTCCCCATTGTCTAGATAGGTAGGTGTCCCGGAGTGTCATTAATGTTTTAGCCGATATTGGTTTAGTCTGACAATGTGGCCCTCGGGCCAGAAAGGTTTTGCAACTCTGCTGTCTAGGCAGCTTCACGTATGACCACATAAATGATATTTGGAACATATTGGGAGAATTGTTCTGATCGTTTCTGTTGCCAAGTGAAAAATACTGGATAATTGGGGAAATTGAAAAGTATTTCTATTGCCAGCTTAAATCTATTCAAAGGCTATTATCCTAATAAACAATATAAGGGTACAACACTGAAAAATCACAGAAAGCCACAAGACTTTTACCTAACTGCCCATATAATAAAGTAGATCACCAGCGGTGCATTCAGGTATTGTCTGAGACTGGATCCCAACCAGGGGCAGATATTTCATATGTGCAAACTGCATAGGAGTCCAGGAGGCTAAATAAAATATCGACTACAGTAGAGGGAGCGTTCGGTCTACTACAAGCTGGAAAGCTAGGGCTCCGCATACTGTTCCAGCACAGGGGCCCACGGAATGGCTACCATTTGGTGCTTTGGACACAGTTACACAGCATAGACTTAGAATTAATCGACATTAAATGTGATGTAGCTCCTCATAAATGTCTATATACCAAGCACTGTACAGTAACTTAAAATATGAAAAATGAAGGGGTCTCCATACTTATGACCTGTCCTTGGGATAATGAAAAACACATAGGGCAACAGCACTCTACAAACCAAATAGAGTACAAAAGTATATTACATTGTTAATGCTATGCTAATAACTTAGAGATGCTTAGCAAATACATTTTGTACAAAATCATTTGAGCCCGTCTGCCGCACGCCAAGGCGATCTCTATAAGACGGGTCCTAACACTAAAGCTCACCTGTTGGGTGCCATAACAGCGACCATGAAATCCAGGAAGTGCAGGCCCCTTTTGGTTTATATCTGTGTGGTGCCAAAATGGCCTTCATTGAATCCAGGGACTACAAATACCAGCATGCATGCTGAGCAGACCATGTACTCATGCTAATTAAAAATCAGCCTGGTATTTGTAGTCCCTGGATTCAATGAAGGCCATTTTGGCACCACACAGATATAAACCAAAAGGGTTTCAAATAAAGTTATACAATTTTCCAATATACCTTCTGTATCAATTGCTGCCTGTCCTTAGGAGCCATCATTGTCCCCTTCCAAAGTCCTGGTCATGTGATGGACACACAGGGGTGCACGCCCCATCACATGACTCAGCTCCAATCACTGTGCTGTAACTGGACTTGCGTGTCCATCATATGTAGAATATTTCCCCCCTTGAACATATTTAGAGGTCTTACCTCATTGGCCAGGTTTAACAAGACAGGTGCTGCTGGATCCACTGCTATATCATGTAAGTACCTACAATACAAAGGGACGATGAATATCAGCAAATACTGGCAGCTGTGGCTGCAGTTATACTTAAAGGGAATCTGTCACCACATACCTCGAAATAAATCCAGATAACGCTGGATATGTGCGCTCGGGAGCTGAATCCAACCCCATTTGCCCTACGTTGCTTGGTGGTCCCTATCCAGAGATATTAGCAATTTTATATTATGCAAATTAGCCCCCATTGGTGCAAGGAGGGTGTTGCTGTTGCATCTGGAGCTCTGCTTGCTTTCTGTGCCAGCCACGATCCCCCTCGCTCTGAGAGACAGGGCCAGGCAGTGCAGACGTTATTCCGCCATGAAATCTCAGGGCTGCACATTCTCTGATCAGCGCATGAACTGTACAGTACTGAAGCTCCCTGGGCGGACGGAACCTGTACTGCGCACACATACATCCCTCTGGCAAGCTTCAGTACTGTGGAGTACGTGCGTCATTCAAAGAGGTGACCGCTAAGGTATAGCCACGCATAATTACGTCTACACTGCCTGGCCCTGCAAAGAAAGTGAATGGACCCTCGGATGTAATGGCAACACCCTCATTGCTCCAAGGGGCTAATTTGGATAATTAAAAAATGTTTCTATACCTGAATAGGGACTACCAATTAACATGGGACAAATGGAGTTGGATTCAGCTGCCAAGTGCACATCTCCAATGTCAGCAGGAATTATTTGAAGGCTTGTGGTGACAAAATTACCTTTAAAACGGGTTGGCCGAAGCATAATATGCTGGGGCTCCAACTGGTGGGAACACCACTGCTCAGGATGACGGGGTCCCAATTCCCCAGTGTGACCAAAGCAGTAGTCCGCGTGCATGACCACCTCTTCAGTCACTGCCTATGAAACTGCTGAGTGAATGGAACAGTGCGCACTACCACAATATCCACACTGTAGACTCTGGGACCTCTGTACTTGTGATGAACCGCAATCATACATTTATCACCTACCTTGTGGGTAGGTTCTAACGGTTGTTTGTGGGACAACCCCTTTAAGGGCGCATTCAGACAACCGCGCCATGTTTCGCAGTCCGCAAAAACACGGATGCCACCCGTGCTCGTTCCGCAATTTGCAGAATGGAATGGGCGGCCCATTATAGAAATGCCAATTCTTGTCCGCGGACAACAGTAGGGCATGCTCTATATTTTTTGCAAAAGGCTGCGGAATGGAATAACGGAAGCTGACAGCACGTGGTGCGCTGCAAGCATCTTTTGCGGTCCCATTGAAATGAATGGGTCCGCACCCGGAACGCATGTGGACTCATTCTTACGGTCATCTGAATAAGCCCTTAGGCCATAATATAGAGAAGTTAGGTACATTATGACCGTTTGCAAGCTTATTAAAGGGGTTCAGCTCTGAACCTGGACATATCCCCATTTTCACCCAGGCAGCCCCCTTGAGCATTGGAGCAGTTCATGGTCCGATGCTGAATTTGCTGGCATTTTGTGGAGTTCCGGTAATGAACCGGGCTTTAGTGCTGCCCTAGCCTGTAAAACAATGAGGGCAGCGCTAAAGCTCGCCCATCAGAGCTGTTGACGTCACCGAACACACTGCTGGGCAGAAGCCTCCGCCTGGAAGTGTGTTATGGTAAATTAAAGAGCCCTTGCCTTGCGCCATCCTGCGCAGGGCAAGGGAGAGCATTGGAGCATGAACCGCTCCAATGCTCAAATCAGCGGGGCTACCTTGGTGAAATTATGGGTATGTCCGGGTTCAGCTCTGAACCCAGACAACCCCTTTAAGTTCAGCATGAGCCCAGGAGAACACGTTTATTATGTGTACTTTAATGTGAGGCTTGTTTTGCAGGAATATGTAAATGTTTTTAGATTTTGAGTACATACAAAAACAGAACTATTTTTTCTATTATTGTACACAGAGTAAATGCAAAAAAAAGTTTATCTGTGATTTTCATTCCAGGCAGAAATAATGTGTTGACTTAACCCAATAGGCATTGAAAAACGGATGCAAGCCAGTGCTTTACCCAGCTAAAAATCCCTAACAAGTTATAAGCAAATGCCTACTACATTCAGGGGAAAGGCTTGACAACTTACCTGCTGTAGTACTTTTCAATGGTGTCAGGAGCATGGTGTCTTGCATGGGTCCTTTTTATAAGCTTCTAAAATGGGAATAACACAATCCAAAGGCAATTAAAAGAAAAGAAAGCTAACCAGAGAAATATTATATAATCGTACACACACACACACACACACACACACACTAGGCAGTGATGGCGAACCTCCTGTGGCAAAACTACGACTCCCAGCATGCTCCATTCATTTCTATGGAGTTCTGAGAACAGCAAGTGTACATCTTGGGAGTCGTAGTTTTACCACAGCTGGAGTTCCGGAGGCTAGCCCTCACAGCGACTAAGGCATATTCAGGACAACGGGTCCAGGGTTCTAAAGATACTGCCCATTCGGCTACTACGGTTGACATTCACAGAAGTTGTTTTTGCCACTGCAGAAAATGAGGTAATTTGTGATTGACCCCTTTAAAGATCTATCCTCAAAATAGGATATCAGATAGGTGAGCGTCCGACTCCTGGCACCTCTGCAAGTCAGCTGTTGGAAGGAGTCCTGTGAGATCATGTCTATCGCTCACATGGTCTTGTGCAACCGTGTTCAATGCAAGTGAATGGGACTGATCAGCAATACCAAGCACAACTGCTATACAATGTACGGCACCGCACACAGTATACTATGAAAAGGGCTCTTTTAAAGGGGCTGTCCAAGACTATTAAATTCCACCCATATGCCTGGGCCCCTCACAATGAATATACTTACATGGCTCCCCCGTCACCCGTGATGCAACGGAGGCTCAACTCTCTGCCATTGGCTGCTCCCCCCTGACACTGGATGTTTTCATTTGAGCACGGGGAGAAGCAGCAGTGGCGGTGCAAGGGCCAGGAGTGGCACAGGGAGAGACATATGGGGGGAAATTTAATAGTCTCTGACAACCCCTTTAAGGAGCTGAGAGGCGGGGGTGCAAGGAAACAGAGTCCCAACAACCTAAGGTCTCATGCACACGACCGTTGTGTGCATCCGTGGCCGTTGTTCCGTTTTCCGTGATTTTCTGCGGACCCATTGACTTTCAAAAACTCAGAAAATGCACCGTTGTTCATCTGCGGCCGTGATCCGTGTTTCCTGTCCGTCAAAAAAATAGGACCTGTCCTATTTTTTTGACGGACAACGGTTCACGGACCCATTCAAGTCAATGGTTCCGTGAAAAAACACGGATGCACACAAGATTGGCATCCGCGTCCGTTGGCAACTTTCACACAGACGGATCGCAGATCCGTCTGCATAAAAGCTTTTTCAGATATGAGTTTTCGACAGTATATTCTAACACAGAGGCGTTCCCATAGTGATATACTGAGAACTGTGTACATGACTGCCCCCTGCTGCCCGGCAGCACCCGATCTTTTACAGGGGGCTGTGATCCGCACAATTAACCCCTCAGGTGCCGCACCTAAAGGGTTAATTGTGCGTATCATAGCCCCCTGTAAGAGATCAGGTGCTGCCAGGCAGGAGGGGGCAGACCCCCTCCCTCCCCAATATTATATTCATTGGTGGCCAGTGCGGCCTCCCCTCTCCCCCCCCCCCCAGTACTAATCACGTTTCGAATCCCCCATCATTGGTGGCCAGTGCGGCCTCACATCCGCCCCCCCCAGTTAAAATCACGTTTCGAATCCCCCATCATTGGTGGCCAGTGCGGCCTCACAACCCCCCCCCCCTTGTTAAAAATCACGTTTCGAATCCCCCATCATTGGTGGCCACACATCTACCCTTCCCCCCCCCCCCCCTTGTCACTTACCAGTAGGAGGAGCGCCCGGCCGGTCACAGACATCGCAGCTCGCAGGTAAGTATAATGCTTCTAAAAATTGCTAAGTAACCATGGCAACCAGGACTGCAGTAGCGTCCTGGTTTCCATGGTTACCGATCGGAGCCCCAGCGATTAAACTTGGACTCCGATCGGAACTCTCCACTGCCACCAATGATGGGGGAACGTGATTTTAACTTGGGGGGGGGGGGGGGGGGGGGGGGAGGGGAGATGTGAGGCCGCACTGGCCACCAATGATGGGGGATTCGGAACGTGATTTTAACAAGGAAGGGGGGGAGAGGGGAGGCCGCACTGGCCACCAATAAATATAATATTGGGGAGGGAGGGGGTCTGCCCCCTCCTGCCTGGCAGCACCTGATCTCTTACAGGGGGCTATGATACGCACAATTAACCCTTTAGGTGTGGCACCTGAGGGGTTAATTGTGCAGATCACAGCCCCCTGTAAAAGATCGGGTGCTGCCAGGCAGCAGGGGGCAGTCATGTACACAGTTCGTAGGATATTCTAACTTGAAGCGTCCCCATCACTATGGGAACTGTCGGATATGAGTTTCACGATCTAACTCAAATCCGATGGTATATTCTAACATAGAGGCGTTCCCATGGTGATGGGGACGCTTCAAGTTAAAATATACCATCGGATTGGAGAAAACTCTGATCTTATGGTATATTAACTCCTGACTTTACATTGAAAGTCAATGGGGGACGGATCCGTTTGCAATTGCACCATATTGTGTCAACGTCAAACGGATGCGTCCACATTGACTTGCATTGTAAGTCAGGACGGATCCGTTTGGCTCCGCACGGCCAGGCGGACACCAAAACGACTTTTTTTTCATGTCCGTGGATCCTCCAAAAATCAAGGAAGACCCACGGACGAAAAAACGGTCACGGATCACGGACCAACGGAACCCCGTTTTGCGGACCGTGAAAAAATACTGTCATGTGCATGAGGCCTAATACTGATGACCTATGATGAGGTTATTAATATTTAAATCCTAGAAAACCACTTTAAGGTATCTGAATAATGGATTCGGTAAAATGCCTTAAGATAAATAAGGGTTTTACCAACTGGAGGGTGTCCCTACTAGGGTTGTCACGATACCGAAATTTTGATTCGATTTCGATACCATAAAAAAGTATTGCGATACTCGATACCATTCAATACCAAGCAAAAAATAAATAAAAACACTAAAAAAAAGTATATTTTATGGAACGTCCGGCCCATAATAGAACAGTCCTATCCTATTTTTTGGGGGGACAAGGTGACAAAAAATTGTGAATCGCGCGGTTTTGATTTTTTCTCTGTTACGGCGTTCAACGCATAGGAAATATTTTTAAAAATTTTAACAGTTCACACTTTTTCGGGCGTGGCGATATGTAATATGTTTATTTTTTGTTTGTAAATTTTATATTTAAAATTGGGAAAGGGGGCGATTTAAACTTTTAGTATTTTGGTGTTTTTTAAACGATTTATTTTTTATTTTTTTATTTACTATTACCCCCCTTAGGGGCTAGAACCCTTGTCCTATTCACCCTGATAGAGCTCTGTTAGGGTGAATAGGACTTTACACTCTCCCTGCTGCCCTGAGCTTTCTGCATACAGCAGCAGGGAGCTTACCATGGCAGCCAGGGCTTCAGTAGCGTCCTGGCTGCCATGGTAACTGATTGGAGCCCCACGATTACACTGCTGGGGCTCCGATCGGAACTGCCACTGCCATCAATGAAGAGGGGGCGTAGGGACCCTGTGGCCACTACCACCAAAGAATTTAACAATGGGGGGCGGCAGTGCGCCTGTGGCCACTGCACCACCAACTAATACTGGGAGGGCTGCACTGCACCACCAATGGTTATAATTTGTAATACTGGGGGGAAGGGGGGCGCACTGTGTTAATTGCCATGGTTCACGTTCACGTCCTGTTATTGAGGCCGGGTGCCGGGTACGTGATACCGCTGCCGGCACCTGCTGCCTACACTTGAATTAATGTGTTTTACATTCATTGGTGGCGCAGTCCCTCCCCTCCTCCTCCCTGCTATCTCCCCAATGGTGGCAGAGACAGCCGCGTCACAGTGGGGAGGGAGGGACTCCCTCCTTCTCCACTGTGCTAGTGAAGAGAACATGGCGCACACTGAGAGCGGCGCGTGCCATGATCTTTAACTGATCAGTAAATAGTAAGACCCAGTATCGTATCAATCTGAGTCTGAAAGTATCATTCGGGTATCGATACATCGATACCTGGTGCAACCCTAGTTCCTACATTATCTGACACTGTCCAATCAGTGCTGCTGTCGTACTTTTATTCCGGCCTCCTCTCGGTATGTTTGCTGTGCTGCCGCCGAAACTCCGGTCTGCCCCCATTATAGTCAATGGGGCCGGAGCGGTAGTCCGGGAGCACGCGTGCACTAGTGGCAGCACGGATACGAAAGGCTGTTCACCCGCCAGAAGAGCCTGCCGGAGTTCCTTGCTGCTAGTGTGAAACTAGCCTTAAATGGGGAATACAGGAGACATGTCTAGACACGTGAGGAGAAAGATTCTAATTAAAGGGGTCTGTCGTGGTGGTAAACCCCCATTAAAGCCAGAGCCTGCAGCTATTGGCTGTGGTTTTCTCCAGTGGCTTTAATGGAGAAACCGGCACCTTCGAAAACCAAGTGTAAAAACCACAGTTGTAGAAAAAAAATTCCTTTGATGGTTTCTTTAACAAAACACCAAGACCACTGCAGAAAGTATATCTCACTAATCTTCTTGTAGTGTGGCCCTTACCACCAGGTGTAACTGTACCCTAAGACCTTGTACAGATCCTCTATATTCCAGCACCGTGCCCTTATAGGGATTGATCTACAAACATTTATACATATCTCCCCTACCCACAGGGTAGGTGACAATGCACAAGGGGCTGTCTGTTGGGACCCCCAGCAATCATGAGTTGTCTCTAAATCTGCAGGGACCAGAACAACTCGTGGCTATGTCCATCAGTCACCACAGAAGTGAGTGGAGCAGTGGTCATACATATTAAGGGAAAGGAGATTAATTCCAGTGGGGGAGTAATAATTTGTTAGCTTCACTGACTTTGACAATTAAAACACTTTTCTGGCCGGTTTAATTTTTTCTGGCAAAAAATAAAGGAGAAAACAGTTGATATATTTGGTGCAAATCAAAATATATAATTTTTTTAGCGCCTTTTACACCAAAATTCTGGCACAATATGATTAGCAAATGTCCTCCATTATATAAAAAAGCTTTCACCATCACCCACTGTTGTAAGGGCCGAGAGACTATGGATCTCTGGTGCCGCAGGACGTTGTGATGGGTCATGGCTCTGGATGCCTTCCTAGAAGGATAGAATATCCTGCGAAGATGGGATCCATGGATCTGTTGTAACTGTGATTTGTTGACTGGGAAAACAACTGGAAACCACTTCTCGGATCAGCAGTGCTGGGTAATAGGCTGGACTGAAATAACTATGCATGAAGCATCTCTATGAGAAGCATGCACATTCAGCAGGGATTGTGAAGGAGTGATTTGCTGATTCCAGCAAAACGTTATTGAGGATATCATCCCCTGTAGATCTCTGTGAAGTCCATGGAAGTCTACTGTCCACATCTACAAATTTCTTTGGTAGAAGACATCTCACTGAGAATCTGGTGACAAGCTCTAACTTCTGATGTATTTTAAATGCTTCACAAAAGAAATGTTAATTTCCCCAGTTAATGTGATAGTTTTTGCTTTTTTTACATATATTGTCCAGTGCGGTAATTTAATCTCAATTTCTTGAAGCAAGGCATCAGCCTTAGAGCCTGAGATGCACTCGCACTGCGCGGCAAACAAACAGAATAACAATAGGTTTACTAATGGCAGTGTCAGGAGAGAGCGGTCCGGCTAGAAAAGGCAATTTTGAAATTTCCCCAATGACTGTAATTTTCTAGTTACTAGGGAAATCTATGTGTGGCACCATGGTGAGCACTGAAATCTGTTTGTGGCACCATGGTGAGCACAGAAATCTATGTGTGGCACCAGGGTGAGCACAGAAATCTGTTTGTGGCACCATGGTGAGCACAGAAATCTATGTGTGGCACCAGGGTGAGCACAGAAATCTGTGTGTGGCACCAGGGTGAGCACAGAAATCTGTGTGTGGCACCAGGGTGAGCACAGAAATCTGTGTGTGGCACCAGGGTGAGCACAGAAATCTGTGTGTGGCACCAGGGTGAGCACAGAAATCTGTGTGTGGCACCAGGGTGAACACAGAAATTTCCCCAATGGCTGTCATTTTCTAGTTACTAGGCAAACCTATGTGTGGCACCAGGGGAAGCACAGAAATCTATGTGTGGCACCAGGGTGAGCACAGAAATCTGTGTGTGGCACCAGGGGGAGCACAGAAATTCTATGTGTGGCACCAGGGTGAGCACAGAAATCTCTGTGTGGCACCAGTATAAGCACAGAAATCTGTGTGTGGCACCAGTGTGAGCACAGAAATCTATGTGTGGCACTAGGGTGAGCACAGAAATTCTATGTTTGGCACCAGTATAAGCACAGAAATCTGTGTGTGGCACCAGTGTGAGCACAGAAATCTATGTGTGGCACTAGGGTGAGCACAGAAATTCTATGTTTGGCACCAGGGGGAGCACAGAAATTCTATGTTTGGCACCAGGGTGAGCACAGAAATCTATGTGTGGAACCAGGGTGAGCACAGAAATCTATGTGTGGAACCAGGGTGAGCACAGAAATCTATGTGTGGCACCAGGGTGAGCACAGTTTCTACTGGCTCCCACAAACTCTCTGGCAGAGATAGTCTAGTGCAGGGATGTCAAACTTATAGACCTCCAGCTGTTACAAAACTACAACTGCCAGGATGCCCTGATAGCTGTAGGCTGTGTGGGAATGATGGAAGTTGTAGTTTTGCAACAGCTGGAGGGCCATGAGTTTGACATCCCTGGTCTAGTGTATCTGGTTATGTAAGTGCATTAAATTCAATTCTATGACTGGTTTGATAATTATACTTCATGGCTGCGGTTCCCCTAAACCGGTTCAACGATTCATGTCCCTCTCAACACATTGAAAAGAGTAATATTTAATTAAATACACATACAAACACTCTCTCTCTGTATGTGTGAGATATATATATATAGTATATTGAGCAAGACACAATAGACTTACTACTGTAACAGCATGCCACGTTAATAGCATAGTGCGCCTTCTGACAAGACAAGGTAATGATTGCTAAAATATAATATATACGTGTGTGTATATATATATATATATATATATATATACACATATATATAAAAAATAAACATTATATATATATATATATATACACATATATGTACATTACAATATATAAAAATTATATATAAAATGATAATATATTACACACACAAACTGAAGATGCAACACAACCATAAATTGACAAAATACACAACACACATATATACAGTATATAAAACGTCTAATATATATATATATATATGCACACACACACACACAGTATACACACAGAGGAGTGGGGAAAAAAGGGAAAGGAAAACATTGACGGTTCCTTGGAGAGCTGCCATATGAGTGACACCCGTCACAGGATGATAAATGACTCCATTTTCTGCCTCTCTTGCCTTCTGCCAGTCCAAGAGAGGGTCGTTTATCATAATCTCTGTCAGCGAGGGAAAGTAGCCCTGACAGTGCAAGTCAGCAAACATTTAGCACACAGAACCGTGCAACGCAGGGAAATTATTATTGTCAGAATAATAATGGTTTAGCATAATTTATTACGGGTCCACCAAATAAGCAAAGGATAGATGTTATTAGACAGATGGATGGGTAAAGCTTGGCAGCCATCCACTCAGGATCAAGCAACGCTTGATAAGGGGAGGGGGTAGTGCGGACGGGAGGGAGGCGGAGGGGTTTACATCTTCCAAACCAATCACCGGGCTGGCAGTTCAATTACAAAGAAATAAAGGGACATTCATCATTCAATTAAGCACCTGTCAAGCTTCACAAAAGAGGAAACTTCTAACCTGGTACTCCTGGGAGAAGATGCTCAGCAGAGTGGACTGCGATTGACTGCAAGAAAATAAAAGATGGACAAAGTTAATTACTGGAGTGCATGGGGGGGGACGACAAAAGGCTAGTCAGTTTCAAAGGTAGGCCCCGCTGCCCTGTAATCTAAGAGAACACGAAAACAAGTGCGGAAAACTTGTTCCAGACCGACACCTCAGACAAAGCCTGGGTCAAGGAACCTGGGAGAGGGGATGAAGAGCAAGGAGCAGAAAACTTCGAAGAAATGTGGTAGGAAGGCAAGGAACAGCGAGGAGTACAGCAGGTTGGTGTTTTGGCAGGATCCTTTTTCACTTTCCAGGCCCACAAAGCTGTATTAGTGGCATGTCCTGCTGGTAAAACACAAGGAGCGAGAGGGAGGAGGGGGGCAGAAAAGAAAACAGAGTACACTTCCTATTAATAATGGATGGAAATTCAGATCCATTAGCAGTTGGGAACATGCCGCTTAGCTCATTGGCAACATATTGAAATTCATTTTGTGAGCAGTGAGGGAAACCTCTTTGGTAGCTGTGTCTTATTAAAGGGTAGCATGCTAGGAGGGAGAGACGGAGGGGGCTTAACTCAATGTCAGTAGCAGCATATGGGACTCTAACATTCCCACTGAAACCGACAGCACTTTGAAAATAGAAACTTTCCCAGCAGGAGGGCTTCTTTCCCTTCCCTTCATCCATCCAGTAGTCGACTCTGTTGTCAAGCACCTGGCAATGAAGCAGCTCCTCCAACAGGGATTTCCTCTCAACCTGTATCTCATTTCTCCCTCATATTTCATGGTTAACTCTTCTGGCCGTACAGAGAGAGTCCACCATATCTGCCAAGGCTGAGCTAACCCGCTCTGGCACCTAAAGTGTTACCAGGCAGACACGGGACACTTTGTGCAGCCTCCAACTCGCTGATCAATAAGAACGACTGTTACGGCCTCGGCTCAATTGCCCTCTGTGGATATCTACACCTCACCCCGTCTTAAAACACAATTCATTACTTCTGATCTATTTTCCTACTGGACACAGCTTGCACAAATTACATTTCCAATAAATCTGCCTTTACTGTACGGGGAGAATCATTAGCATATTGTGTTTTTCTTTCGTCTTACGCTTCCTTTCTTTCTAGAGGCATTTCAATAGGCAAACACAACAATGAAGCTATGCAATATAGGATTAATTATCTTCTTCCACAAGTTTTATTCCTCTGTGCACAGATAAAAAAAAAAATGAAATTACCACTTAAACCACTTCAAAGGAGCACTTCTTCAGTTTGTAAAATTCCAAGAAAGAACATGAAGCCCCCTGGGATCTTCTATGTGGTCAACCTGAAAGAATACGAACTACGTAGTAGGACGTCTCAGGAGTCATAAACTGGTTATCATACAGCAGTGTCTCAATGTGATCATTAAAAGTGATTGTGCCGAACAACGGGGGTCTATAAAAGTGTACAAATAAATACCTTTCATATTGAGTCATACTTATGACTAGAAGGCCAAATTTGATTTACTTTTATTCATTTTACGCACCTACATAGCGCTGACCGCAGCGTTGTACAGACATTATCACCACTCATTGTCCTCAATGGAGATCACAATCATCTAAGTTCCCTATCATTATGTGTGGGTGAGTGTGGGAGGAAAGCGGAGAACCCGGAGGAAAACCACTGGGAGAACATGCAAACTCCATGCAGATGTTGTCCTTGGTCAAATTCAAGCCTAGCACCCCAGTGTTGTATTTTACATTTTAAAGCACCCTTAAAGGGGTTATCCCATCTTAGACAATGGGGGCATATCGCTAGGATATGCCCCCATTTTCTGATAGGTGCGGGACCCGCACCTACTAGGAGAACGGAGCCGGGGAGAGTTGTGGCTGGACCCCGGCTCCGTCCACAACCAGGCGCAGCTCCCTGCCTCTCCCATTGAAGTGAATGGGAGAGCACCGTGCATGCGCGGCCACCACTCCCATTCATTTCTATGGGACCGAAGGAAATAGACGAGCTATTTTCGGCGGCTCCATAGAAATGAATGGAGGGCGGCTGCGCATGCGCAGTGTGCCCTCCTCAACTTTCTCCGCTCCGTTCTACTTGTAGGTGCGGGTCCCAGAGGTGGGACCCGCACCTATCAGACAATGGGGGCATATCCTAGCGATATGCCCCCATTGTCTAAGATGGGATAACCCCTTTAATTCCAGGGTGCTGTATATATATACATAAAACAAAACATGTACAAGAAGCATGTGACAGAGTGGTCAGAGGAGGAGGACACTGCCCGCGAGGCTTACAACCTGCAAGGGAAGGAGACAGCAGGGGAGGGTAGAAGTTGCTCATATAGCTGTCTAGTAACAGTAGGGTTATTGTATGTGGTAGGCTTTCTCGAAGAGGTGGGTTCTCAGGTAGCTTTTGAAAGTTTGAACAGTGGAGGACGTGCTGGGGTAGCGAGTTCCAGAACATGGGGGACGCATGCTGAGTTAGAAAGTAGGATGAAAAGAAGGCAGATTTGCTGAAAGACATGCTGGAATTCTGCAGAGCAGAGAAGTGACATCTGGTCTAGAGAAGTAACTCTGAGTGTCAGCAGTATAGATGTGGTATGGAACGTCATTGGAATCTTTGAGCTGTTTCAGGCCAAAGGTATAAAGGAAGAAGAGTAGGGGTCCCAGGACAGAGCCTTGAGAGACACCGAAAGAGAGAGGGTGAGATAAGGAAGCGGTGTGTGAGTGGGAGACACTGTGGGGGAGACATTATCAAACTGGTGTAAAGTAGAACTGGCTTAGTTGCCCATAGCAACCAATCAGATTCCACCTTTCATTTTTCACAGCTTCTTTGGAAAAGAGAGAAGAGAAGAACCAGGAGAAGGAAAAGTCTCTGAAGCTGAGGGATGAGAGAGCTTGTAACATGAGGGAGTAGTCGATAAATACAGAGAACCATCACTAGTGCTTTGCTCAAGAAGAGCTCAATCTTGAATGCCTGGCACTGAATACTCGCACTATGAGGTTATGTTCATTTCCATGGTAATTGTAATGTTCATTTTATGTTAAGTGGTTATGGTTTTTTGGTTGGTGCATTTTTTCACAAAATGAATCTGTAAAAATATTTTCCTGCCATTTGTAGTAAAGGACTCAACAAGAATTGTTATGTAAACACATCCTAACCATGCTACTGGGCACCAGGGTAAAGATGGTATCACTGCTACACCATCACTACCACTTGGCACTGACACTGTAGTCTAAACTATGTGGTGCTAGGTATAGTAAAGGGGTTCTCTGGGCTTTTAATATTGATGACCTATTCTCAGGATAGGTCATCAATTTTAAATCGGCGGGGTCCAACACCCGCCACCCACCGCCTATCGGCTGTATGAAGAAAAGGCACGCGCTGTGAATGCCTGCCGTCTCCTGTCTCTCTTCCTGCTCACTGCTGCTATGTCCTTGGCGAGCAGGAAGGGAGACGGCTCGCGCACACTGCGCGCCTCTTTCCTTCATACAGCTCATCAGTGGGGTTCCGGGTGTCGGACCCCCGCCAATCTGATATTGATTACCTATCCTTAGGATAAGTCATCAACATTAAAAGCCCTGAAAACCGCCTTCAAGCTAAAATTCTTAATAGAAGGGTGCCTTCACATGAAAATTCACCCAAATGGAGCTTGCAGAAATCCATGTAATTCCCACCAAAACTCCATTCAGATGAACAGAAATGATTTTCAGTCACAGACATTTTCTGCAAAAAATCTGCCACGTGTGAAGTCACCCTAACTCAACTTTTATTATATTAAAGCATCATAAAACAAAAAATTGGAAACTTGATAGTGGAAAAAAAAAAGTTTAAGTTATGGAGTAACAGGAGCAAAAGAGTTGACTTTGTTTTCCTGTACACAATTATTAACATTTTTCATTTTTCTTTAACAACTGGGGTCTTTTCCCTGCAGTGTATATTTACCCGACGGAGTCCTAAAGAATGTTCTATTGACCTCTGTCAGAGAAACAGTTTTTTTACTGTATGGTATAGCAGGGAGAGAGGACAGGTTCCACACAGAGGAATCTAGTAAAAAAAAAAAAAAACAGGAGGAATCGCACAATCATCCCACGTGACGATCAGATTTTTTGAGGTTTCATGTGGTTGATAAACTTTGGGGGTCATTTACTAACCATAAAAACTTCTATATTAGGTGTATTTCCGGCGCAAAGGTTATTTGTGCCACGATCTGCGACTTTTCTCCGCTCAAGCCAGGTCTAAAAAAGGTAGTGTGGAGTGGGCAGGCAGGCCAGTCTCATTCATCATTTTCTATGCCTGTTTTAGAACCAGAGGTGGATCTACCAAAGTTATGCAGAGGTCAGCGCCTTTACATAACTTTGGCGGATCTACCGCCAGCACAGGGCCTTATTAAGACCGTTGTCTAAAACACCGGTCTTAATAAATAACTCCCTTCGCTTTCAATCTGGTTTTTATGACCCTCCCCCATACCAAAGATTGGAGCTAGGTGCTTGAAAATGTGATCATCATCCGCCATTCGTACATGTCTAAGTGGGAATTGCTCTTACGCCGTTCAGTTTCAGTGGATGACTGGAGGTTAATCTGGCAGAGAGCTGCGATGACATCAACTTGTGCTATTCATAGGGAAAACACTTACAAAATAATGATGTTCTGGTACCACACTCCACAATTACTACATAAGTTTAGTTCTGATATTTCGGATTGTTGCTGGAGATGCAGTACGGAGGAGGGTTCACATATTCATATCTTCTGGGAATGCCGCATTCTAACCCCATTCTGGACTATGGTGCAGGAAGTTCTATATAGCTTATTTGAAGTAAGGTTCCCCTTAGATCCTTACATATATTTACTGAACATGCCACATATTCCTTTGAAGAAGCATCTACTAAGGTTGATGTTATACATCTTGACTGCTGCTAGGCGTTTGCTAGCAAGATTTTGGAAAAGGACAGATTGCCCGTCACGAGCTGAACTCATAAGTAGTGTGTTAGAAGTCAGACTCTTCGAATAAATGTCGGCTACGCTGCTTGCCTCGATAGATAGATTTGACCGAGTATGGAAGCAATGGGACATGGTTTTTGATGTCTCAAACTGACAAAGTTTACACCTTACCCCACTCATCCTAACCCTAATGTATCTAGTCTTGTCACTCCCCCCTGTATGTCCAAATCTGTATTACAGTAAATTTAATATAATTCTGCATAGTTATTGCAAATATAGAAATTTTGCTACTTTAATAGCCTATAGGCTAACACTATAGTAATATTCATCCATGACCATTATATATGTTTTTTCTCAAACTTGCTCAATGTAAGGATATATATGCATATAAACATGATGTATGTTATTCTTATGCTCAAGTGCACTTAGATGTATCTTTATATCATGAATAATGTACTCCAAAGTCATGTTTTTTTTTTTCCATTATATGTACATGTTTATTCTTGAAAATACTCAATAAAAAGACAATTGATAAAAAAAAAAGAAAATGTGATCATCAGATATTATCGACACCTGCTACTTCCTCGATTTGCAGAACCTTATGGCTTGTCCTTCTTGCAATTTCACTGTTAAACTTGAGGATTGTATGTGTTTTTGTGTGTGTGTGTATGTGTGTATGTATGTATATATATATATATATATATATATACACACACACACACACACACTCACCTAAAGAATTATTAGGAACACCATACTAATACGGTGTTGGACCCCCTTTTGCCTTCAGAACTGCCTTAATTCTACGTGGCATTGATTCAACAAGGTGCTGATAGCATTCTTTAGAAATGTTGGCCCATATTGATAGGATAGCATCTTGCAGTTGATGGAGATTTGAGGGACACACATCCAGGGCACGAAGCTCCCGTTCCACCACATCCCAAAGATGCTCTATTGCAGGCATCCTCAAACTGCGGCCCTCCAGCTGTTGCAAAACTACAACTCCCAGCATGCCTGAACAGCCTACAGGTATCAGCCTACAGCAGGGCATTGTGGGAGTTGTAGTTTTACAACAGCTGGAGGGCCGCAGTTTGAGGATGCCTGCTCTATTGGGTTGAGATCTGGTGACTGTGGGGGCCATTTTAGTACAGTGAACTCATTGTCATGTTCAAGAAACCAATTTGAAATGATTCGACATTTGTGACATGGTGCATTATCCGGCTGGAAGTAGCCATCAGAGGATGGATACATGTTCCTATTCTGTTTACGCCAAATTCGGACTCTACCATTTGAATGTCTCAACAGAAATCGAGACTCATCAGACCAGGCAACATTTTTCCAGTCTTCAACAGTCCAATTTTGGTGAGCTCGTGCAAATTGTAGCCTCTTTTTCCTATTTGTAGTGGAGATGAGTGGTACCCGGTGGGGTCTTCTGCTGTTGTAGCCATCCGCCTCAAGGTTGTGCGTGTTGTGGCTTCACAAATGCTTTGCTGCATACCTCGGTTGTAACGAGTGGTTATTTCAGTCAACGTTGCTCTTCTATCAGCTTGAATCAGTCGGCCCATTCTCCTCTGACCTCTAGCATCCACAAGGCATTTTCGCCCACAGGACTGCCGCATACTGGATGTTTTTCCCTTTTCACACCATTCTTTGTAAACCCTAGAAATGGTTGTGCGTGAAAATCCCAGTAACTGAGCAGATTGTGAAATACTCAGACCGGCCCGTCTGGCACCAACAACCATGCCACGCTCAAAATTGCTTAAATCACCTTTCTTTCCCATTCTGACATTCAGTTTGGAGTTCAGGAGATTGTCTTGACCAGGACCACCCCCCTAAATGCATTGAAGCAACTGCCATGTGATTGGTTGACTAGATATTTGCATTAATGAGAAATAGAACAGGTGTTCCTAATAATTCTTTAGGTGAGTGTATATATACATACACACACACACACGTAAAAACTATATCAAAAAGTTTTTAACATAGCTACCTATGGGTGATGAAAACCTCAGAAACACTACAGATGTAGTATGAAGAGTCTACTGGGTGTTTTCACACATACTGAAGGTTTTTGCTATCATTTTTGAGTGCTTATGCGGTATATGTAAGAATCTTTGCGTCTACCTTTTTTGGTGCTTTGTCAGGCTAAAAACACAGCTACATATGTTAGCGGAAGGTCTACAGGAAATATAAAACGTAGGACACACAAGCATTTTTTGATCCTGACGTTTTTTTGTTCATTAGGTGTTTTTTTTTTTTCTGGCTTCTTTTCAAAAATTCAACATACTTTTTTTCTTTTAACTAGTAAAAAAACGCCAGTGCAAATTAATATTTGTAGTGACCCTAATGGTAATTCATTAATATAGATGACTGTGGCTCACACATTAAGAGATGAATAGGACAACATACAGAACATAATCAAACACAATGAAACAGCACTCTGCAAACACAGACTATATGAACTAAGGGGGTCATTTACTAATCTGAAATACGCCTAAATTAGGCGTATTTTAGGTGCGCCTCTTCATAACATTGACGGATGCACCACCAGCACAGAGCCTTTATTAAGACCGGCGTCTAAAACCTTGGTCTTAATAAATGTGCCCCGAAAACTACACTCACTATATAAATACATGTGAGATACTTAGCAAATATATTTGGATCATAATCATTTGTGCCCATCCACCACAGCAAGGTGACCTCTTTTGGATGGGAACCCACCCTATATGATACTTCTTATTGTACCAACTGGCATCAAATTATTTTGGGAAAGCAGGCTCTGCATATGTACTGAACCTGCCCCATCTGATACCTCTTCTGGGGCCATCAAGCATCCAATGAATTCAGGGAGAGCAGCAATATATAGACTTTCACCGTATAAAAAAAAAAAAAACTGGTAATAAACCGATGGAACGATATTGTGGCCACACGTGCCTATAAAAGGGATCTATGCCTTGTGTATTCTACGTGAGGCGAGATTTTACGACTGTGCCACGATTCAGGAGTATTTTTAAACTATGCCTGTTGGGACTGTATGCTAAACCAAATAGCAGAACCTATAAATTATATCTAAGTTTATTATTTACAACCAATTAATTATTTTTTTAAAGCCAGGTGGCTTTCATTAAGTTAATTACCGCTAATGACATGAGCCTCATGCTGTTTCAGTATTTAGCATAACCATGTGTCAAACGTGCGTAGGAGTACAGAACTGTCTTCTTGGGGGCATAAGTGCTCTGTCAAGCCTGGTGTGGGACACGCATCAAAAGGAGCAGCAGAGCGTGGCAATGTATTGAGATAAATATGTATGGTGGTTGGACAGTGGGAGACTTGGGAAGCAAAACCAGCTGAACAGGATCTACGCTCACACTACCCAAATGTATTAATGATATTAACAAAGAGCAAGAAGTACATATGCTAATGCAATAGGCCAATGGTGATCAACATTTATTTACAAAAAAAAAAAATGACATGTCCTGGAGAACATTAGGGCTAGTTAATGAATGTTACTAGGATCAGACCTGCCCATTTCACTATGATTAATTACCAGTCCTCTGCCAAACCAAACAGATTTCAAAGCCTCTCATATGGCAGATGAAAAAACTAGGGCTTAGTTTGAACAGTTACAATTTAGTCAGTACAGTCAATATGACGCATCCCAAAAATACTGTTACGGCCTCCCCAGTACACTGTCCCTATCCATCTACTGAAGAACACTACATCACAACGGGTAACATCCTGCAATTTCACAATACATATTCTTTCAGTGGAAGAAGTCCTGCTGACCTGCTGGGCTACTGTAAATGTCAGGTACAGACCGGGTAAAAGAAGGGCATGCAGAGAATCAGAACCAGCTGGAGAACATGCATGCAGTAGTATTTCGTCAGGCAGAATGCCAAAATGCTAAAGGGGTTATTCCATGAGTAATATAAAAAATTTAAATCAGACATCATATAGTATGAAATCATATAGTACATGGCAATCTCTTTCTAACAAAGCTAGAACCGGTCCTGTGCCTCACATGGATCCAGAGATCTCCCCATTCATTGCTCTGCAAGATTTATATCAAGCTGAAGGGGAGTGTCTTTGCTCCTGAAGCTAAGTGGGCGTGTCTCAGCTCTCCCTATCACAGCTCAGGAGGCGTGTCTCAGCTCTCCCTATCACAGCTCAGGAGGCGTGTCTCAGCTCTCCCTATCACAGCTCAGGAGGCAGTTCAAGGATGAAACTGAGCACGTGCGGCCTTCTCAGTGAGCAGGTCAAAGAAATAAGAAAAAAAAACAGCAGGTGGCGCTATACAAATAGATTTTATTGAATGACTCAGTGGCTATGCAAAATTTTTAATTGCATGCAATTACAAAAGTATTTAGATCCAGGTACTGGTTTTAAAACTGAACAATTTTTTGTGTGGGACAACCCCTTTAAAGGATTGTGTCACTTAGCATATTCTACATTGGGGATCAGCAACCTCCGGTACTCCAGCTATTCTGAAACTACAACTCCCAGAATACACATTTCTCTTCTATGGGAGTTACAAAAACAGCAAGTGTGCATGCTGTTAGTTGTAGTTTCACAGCAGCTGGAGTGCCGAAGGTTGCTGATCCCTGTTCTTTATTTTTCAAACCAGCACCTGGATCTGAATAAAAAAAAATCATAGCCACTGAGTTATTCAATAAAATGTATCTCTATAGCGCCACCTGCTGTTTGTTATTTTCCTTATATTTTTGACCATCTCACTGAGCTGGTCGAATGTGCTCAGTATAAATCTTGAACTGCCACCAGCCATATGTTCTATTAGAAGCTGTGGCAGTTATAGGGAGAGAGCTGCAGCAGAAAGGACACGCCCTCTGGGCTGCCACAGAAAGGACACGCCCCCTGGGCTGCAGCAGAAAGACACGCCACTTGTGCTGCCAGGGTGAAAATAATCTAGCAGAGCAATTGGAGCAATGAATGGGGAGATTCCGGGATCCATGTGAGGTACAGGGCTGTTCTAGCTTTGTTAGAAAGAGATTGTCATGTACTATATGATGTCTGATTTTCATTCAATCAATCAATCATGGCATAACCCCTTTAATGAAAACCCAAATGATCCATTATAGTCAATGGGATTCCTCGGACACCATTCCTGGATCCCGGGCTTCCATTTTCTGTTCTATTATAGGAACTGCAGATGTGAACCTAGTGTAACCTCCTACTAATTACACTATTAACACTGGGATTCCCTGTAGTTCTACCTAACTGAATTATGTTGTTGCCACTGGGTCCATAAAATTAACACTAACTTGCAGCCATATTATGACTGACCTTGTGCCTGTCTGTAACATGAAGGGAACAAGGTGGGTGCAGGTGAAATTCTATTTAATAAAAATGTGGATCTGTAGGGTCAATGTCACACTCGTGTGTGGGAGGAAAACACCACACCGAGCATAGGAGGGAAAGGGGATACCGGAATAAGGCCTGGAAACTAGGGAAGGAAGATGGACACCTCATAGAGAAAACCCTAACTCCAGTCCTGACAGACTACCAGTATGAACAGCCCCCAAAGGTAGGCAAGTTCATACACCGGATATCTAGAATCCTATAAGACCCTGGAACTAATGTCAGGACTGAGTCTACCTGTTCCTCCAAAGGGAAGGACGAACAGGAGTTTCCCTCAGGCCTAATGACAAACAACAGGGAAAGGCAACACACACATATATATATAAACAAAATACAAAAGGGAAAGGAAACACTCATCTTCAATGAAGCTTTCGTAGCACCAGGAACTCAGCCGAGAACACAAGCTAACCACAAGTCCAACTGAAGCTATAAACCGCATAGCATAGTGGGAGAAACAACAATAAATAGAGAAGGTTAACCTTTTCACGCCCGATGACGTACATGGCGCCCGATCGCGCGTGCAGCCGGCGTCATAGCTGCCGGGTTTCTGCTATTTTAAATAGCAGAGACCCACAGCACATGTATGTGATCAGCCATAAGGCTTTTTTACAGATGCCGTGGTCAAATGTGACCATGACATTTTTGCAGTCCGGAAGCGGAAGTTGCGCACTTCCACTCCGGTAACAGCGTTCCCTGACTGAGATCGGGGAACCTGTTATATCTATGAAATAGCCCAAACCCTCAAGCAGGCTTCGGAGCTTATTTCAGGACTAAACCAATACAGGCCACTAGGTGGCAGCATTGTATTAGTATAGTGCAAATTAAGTGTTCAATGATGTCTATATAGACATCAATGAACACAATGGGCAATCTAATGATTGCCAGTTATTGTCACCCAAGGTGACTTAAAAAAAGTTTTAAAAAAAAGTATTTTTTTTTTTACAAATATCAAAAAATAAAAAACAAACGTTCAAATCATTTCCTTAAAAAAAAAAAATACTTAACCAAAAAAAAAAAAAAAAATGCCCATACTATTAAAATATAACAATATTAAGGGCTTACGGCAAATGGTGTAACGGGCAAAAAATTTAAAACATCCAATTTACCCATTTTCTGTCACTTCAACTACCCAATAATTTTTTTAATAAAAGTGATCAAAAAGTTGCACACACTTCAAATTGGTATCACTGAAAAGAAAAGATCGTCCCACAAAAAAATTAGCCCTCACACAGCCCCGTACATATAACTACAAAAAAGTTATAGGGGTCAGAATATGGTTATAAAATGTATTTTTTTTCCTCAAAAGGTTTTAATTTATTTTCAGTATTAAAACGCAAGAAAAATTATACAAGTGTGGTATCGTTGGAACCGTACTGACCTGGAGAATGAAGATAACAGGTCAATTTTACAACATACTGTACAGTGTAATAAAAAAAAAATTCTGCTTCCCACTACATGGTATGCCATTAGAAAGTACAACTTGTCCCTCAAAAAATAAGCCCTCATAAGGCTATGTAAACGGAAAAATAAAAAAAGTTAGGACTATGGGAAGGGGGGAGCGAAAAACAAAAAATAACTAATACCACTAAGTTAAAGTAATCAGAGCAGTGGCGGATTATAATTGGGGGCATTTGGGTCTGTAGCACCGGGCTCGGCATCGCTGGGGGGCCCAGCGCCGACCCAAACGCCCGCAAACTGCGGCGGAGCATGGGAGCGCATACTTCCCTGCCCCCAGTTCACCACTATAGGCTTTAGGCTACGTGGGGGTAAATTACTAGTGTGGGGGAAATTAATACTGTGGGGGCAGTGTGAGGGACAATTAATACTGAGGGGGAAAATTACTACCATGGGGTGAATTAATACTGTGGGGGCAGTGTGGAGAAATTAATACTGGGGGGGCAAACTACTATATGGGGGTAGAGTGGGGGATGTTGCTATTGGGTATGAACTATAGGGGCATTTCTATTACAAGGACATATTAGGGGACATTATTTCTCAGGGACACTATACAGGCATTATTACCTGGAGCACTATATAGGATGTTATTATTACTGGGGGTACTCTAGGGGACATTATAATTGCTGTAGAGACTATAGGGACATTTGGGGGTCATTTATCAAACTGGTGTAAAGTAGAACTAGCTTAGTTGCCCATAGCAACCAGATTCCACTTTTAATTTTAGACAGCTCCTTTTGAAAATGAAAGGTGGACTCTGATTAGTTGCTAAGGGCACCTAAGCCAGTTGTACTTAACACCAGTTTGATAAATGACCCCAATTATGAGAAATCTAACGTGTCTGTGTAACAAACTCTATAGAGTCGAGATGCGGCTAAAAGAATTTGTCATGGTGGTCTGGGGCAAACAGAGGAGAAGAGGAAAGAGAAGATCTACATGACAGGAGATGTCACTGGAAGTAAGAGGTATGTGGTGCTGTATTCCATTATGTGTAGAGCTGGCTCACTACTGTGAGCTGTGTCTCATCTTCTCCTCCAAGTCTTTTTTTTATTATAATTTACCGTATTTTTCGCTTTATAAGACGCACTTTTCCCCCCCAAAATGGGAGGAAGAAGTCAATGCATCTTATAAAGCAAACATGCCCAGAAAAATGGCCGTCACATTGCAGGCTGTTATCTAGAGACGCACCTCCAGTGTTAATAATGTGAGGCGGCGCCCTCTAGTAGGAAGTGTGGGGCGGGCGGCGGTCATTGAAGCTAAATGCTGCCAGCACGCATGTTTAATAGGACGTGTGAGCGCTCAGTCTGCTGTTGCGTAGCAGCACTGACGCTGTGCTGTGCTGTCCTCCGAACCACACCTCCCTCCGATACTGTGACGCACTCCGGCACTGCTGCCCTGGATGTTGAGCTGACTGGTGGGGAGCACGGCGGGAATTGCTGCTCTGCCGTCTCCACCAGTTTAGTCAGTTGCCCGACCGCCCGCCACTACCAACTGCTCGTCACTACTGAACCTCCGGCACATCGAGTCAGCACTGCATTCCCCTGGGACTACTGGGCTGTCTCTACCGGAGACTTGGTGAGTGACAGCCTGGATATAAAGAAGGGGAGCTCAAGGGCCGACCTGGACAAATACGTATTACATATGGCTATAACCTCTCCTCATCTATAGGAATACACCTATATACTGCAGTACATGGGTGCACTCTTTAGGATGAGGGGGGTTAGAGTCACATTTAATATAAACACTGTCCAGGAGCTGTACTATTATTGGCCTAAGTGTTTGCATTAAATGTGACTATAACCCCCCTCATTCATAGGAATACACCCATCTGCAGCAGTGCATGGGTGAACTTCTATGGATAAGGGGGGGTTATAGTCACATTTAATATTAACACTGTCCAGGGACTGTACCATAATTGACCTGTGTATATTAAATGCCAAACCGGTCATGCTGGAGGATGTTGCAGGCAGCAGAACGTTCTCCACGGCGTCTCAAGACTCTGTCACGTCTGTCACATGTGCTCAGTGTGAACCTGCTTTCATCTGTGAAGAGCACAGGGCGCCAGTGGCGAATTTGCCAATCTTGGTGTTCTCTGGCAAATGCCAAACGTCCTGCACGGTGTTGGGCTGTAAGCACAACCCCCACCTGTGGACGTCGGGCCCTCATATCACCCTCATGGAGTCTGTTTCTGACCGTTTGAGCAGACACATGCACATTTGTGGCCTGCTGGAGGTCATTTTGCAGGGCTCTGGCAGTGCTCCTCCTGTTCCTCCTTGCACAAAGGCAGAGGTAGCGGTCCTGCTGCTGGGTTGTTGCCCTCCTACGACCTCCTCCACATCTCCTGATGTACTGGCCTGTCTCCTGGTAGCGCCTCCATGCTCTGGACACTACGCTGACAGACACAGCAAACCTTCTTGCCACAGCTCGCATTGATGTGCCATCCTGGATAAGCTGCACTACCTGAGCCACTTGTGTGGGTTGTAGACTCCGTCTCATGCTACCACTAGAGTGAAAGCACCGCCAGCATTTAAAAGTGACTAAAACATCAGCCAGGAAGCATAGGAACTGAGAAGTGGTCTGTGGTCACCACCTGCAGAACCACTCCTTTATTTGGGGTGTCTTGCTAATTGCCTATAATTTCCACCTGTTGTCTATCCCATTTGCACAACAGCATGTGAAATTAATTGTCACTCAGTGTTGCTTCCTAAGTGGACAGTTTGATTTCACAGAAGTGTGATTGACTTGGAGTTACATTGTGTTGTTTAAGTGTTCCCTTTATTTTTTTGAGCAGTGTATATTGATGGCCTATCCTCAGGATAGGTCATCAATATGAGATTGGTGGGGGTCCGACTCCTGGCACCCTAGCCAATAAGCTGTTTGAGGAGACCGCAATGTTCCAGTAAGCGCCGCAGCCTCTTTGCTCAGCGCTGTCATTTGATAGCACTGTGCTTGGTATTGCAGCTCAGCCTCAATCACTCGGATGGAACTGAGCTGCACCTAGACCATGTAACGATGAATGTGATGTCATATGGCCTAGGAAGAGACTGTGGCGCTCACAAAGTACCACAGCCTCCAAATATAGAAAAAATAAATAAACTAAAATGGAGGGAGGGGCCCAAGTTGGGTAGACAGCCCCGGGCCCATCATGTACTTAATCCGCCCCTGGATCAGAGATGGCTCTTTTCTATGGTAGGAAAGAGCTCCGAGGGTGATCCTAGAAAATAGGAAGGGGGGATGCAAAGACCAGGATGACTACTTTTGATATATTTAGAATCTGCGCAAGGATCTCCTTCTCCACAGGAAGTTCTAGAAATAAGGCTAGGACTACATGAAGATATTAGCCACCATTGAACTGAATGGGGTCACAGCACAACTCCCAAGCTGCAACAACCCCAGAATCACACAAAAAATTTAAAAAATAATCCAACACAGCTTTTTTTGCAATTCTGGGGTCGTGACTGCAGCAACCTGCGAGTCGTGGAAGTGGAACCCCATTCAGTTCACTGGTCGCACTAATACACAGGGATCTTTGGCTATCACCGGGTAGTTCCAGCCTAAGCATGTGGAGAATAAAAAGGGTTGAATGAAAGATGAAAAGCATGGCTGTAGCCATAAACCGAGTGGTCCGGTGAATGTCTACGTTCAAGTCTATGGGAGTTGCATGAGCAGCAGTCTAAAAAAATGAATGCGAAAATCGCGTCTGCTGTAAAAGTTAACCCGCTTTTGACATAATGGGCGCACACCCACACAAGCACAGAGAGAAATATCCAATTGTTGGCAGTGAAGAGATGGCTACCAGGTGAAGCATCATCGAGGGTCCCAACATCTCCAACCATGTCACCTTCTGAGGTCCAACTGAAATAGGTCATAGTGCTATCAAAAACGTCAAGTTAAATAAACTTTATTTTCTCCAAAAGTATTAGAAACAGAACATCTCATCAGTTTTGGTAGCCATAAGCAGAGTAATAATGCTCCCACATGTTTACACGGTTGTCCAGAGAGAGGGATGCACTAATGCATAAAGTATAGAGGGAGGCTAAGCGAGACGTCCTTAATTAGTCTAGAGAGAGCTCTGATCGCAGCGCAAAATTATGCAGCATTAACCCCTCACTTTCGGTGGCTTTATTGGATCAGGATGTGCAGCTGGCTATTCTAGACCCTCTGTGGAGCTATAACACATTACTTCACCTGTAGTATCTCCGACTCTCCGCTGTGTCACAGCCATAAAACTCAGTGGAGCTTCAAATACCCTACATGAAACTGCACCAGGGAGTAGTAGCTGATTGTAGATGTCATTGCTAACTGCAACAATGAGCTGAAATAGACTTTATATCACAAATTGTTAACTAGAACACGAATCGGAAAAAATCTGTATATAGAAATGGCCATATGAAATTAAAACACGTGGTATTTCCACACTATTCATTTACTGCGCAGTAATGTGCTGATAAACCGTAGATGGCCCGGTACTAAATACATTAAACATCTTGGATACAAAGATTTTAGTCTTCTGACGAGCACGTTGCAAAAGCAATACTATACAATGATATCACCGATACCATGAATGCTCCGAAACCCAAATCAAATAGCCTTTCATAGAACTGACGCGCAGAATAAGGCCTAGTTCACACAAACGGTTTTTTTGCGAGTGTACGGGCCGTTTTTTTGTGTTCCGTATACGGTCCGTATACGGAACCATTCATTTCAATGGTTCCGCAAAAAAAACGGAATGTGTTCCGTATGCATTCCGTTTCCGTATTTCCGTTTTTCCGTTCCGTTGAAAGATAGAGCTTGTCCTATATTTGGCCGTAAATCACGGGTCGTGGCTCCATTCAAGTCAATGGGTCCGCAAAAAAAAGGAACACAAAACGGAAATGCATCCGTATGTCTTCCGTTTCCGTTCCGTTTTTTCTGAACCATCTATTGAAAATGTTATGCCCAGCCCATTTTTTTCTATGTAATTACTGTATACTGTACATGGCATACGGAAAAACGGAACGGAAAAACGGAAAGGAAACGGAAACACAACGGAACTCAAACGGAACAACGGATCCGTGAAAAACAGACCGCAAAAAACAATAAAAGCCATACGGTCGTGTGAACTAGGCCTAAACAAGAGCTTCCATAAAACATAAGGTACACAAGTATCGGCGCTATTTGGGATAGCTGAAAAATGGTCTGGTTCTGTAGGTTATGGACCCTTAGGCTAATTGTACACGTTGCGTCACTAAAATGCTGCAAATCTGCTGCAAAAAATACAAGTATCCCCGTTATTTCTGATCTGTCAGACGAACAAAAAAAATAAAGAAAAAAAGTGGATCCTGTGCATCAGTTAGGCGGAGTTCACACGGGCGAGATTTCCGCGCGGGTGCAATGCGTGAGGTGAACGCGTTGCACCCGCACTGAATCCGGACCCATTCACTTCTATGGGGCTGTGCACATGAGCGGTGATTTTCACGCATCACTGAAGCGTTGCGTGAAAATCGCAGCATGCTCTATATTCTGCGTTTATCACGCAATGCAGGCCCCATTATTCCATCATATCACATGGTCCAATCACATGGTCCATCACCACGGTGATGGATCATGTGATTGGACCATGTGATCTGATGTCACCACAGGTCCTTTAGCCGGCAGCTCATGATTAAAGAAGTAAGAAGAGACCGGCAGCTACGCGATCAAGAGGAGAAGATGAGTTAATTATTTTTTATTTTTTAACCCTCAATTGACCACCTACTAAGCATTCTGTATTAAAGAATGCTATTATTTTCCCTTATAACCATGTTATAAGGGAAAATAATACAAGCTACACACCACCTAACCCAAACCTGAACTTCAGTGAAGAAGTTCGGGTCTGGGTACCACAGTCAGTTTTTTATCACGCGCGTGCAAAACGCGATAAAAACTGAACAACGAAACGCAATTGGGTACCTACTCGCGCGGGTTTGCCGCAGTACACCCAGGACGCATCCTGAACAAATCCGTCACGCCCGTGTGAACTCAGCCTTATGCATGCAGGACTTTTATTTCCCATCAGGATGCTCAGGATCTGTTTGTTTTTTTACAGGATCCTATTTTTTTCTGTTCTTCTGATCCAGGCATCCTCAAACTGCAGCCCTCCAGCTGTTGTAAAACTACAACTCCCACAATTCCCTGCTGTCGGCTGATACCTGTAGGATGTTCGGGCATGCTGGGAGTTGTAGTTTTGCAACAGCTGGAGGGCCGCAGTTTGGGGATGCCTGGATCAGAAGAACGGAAAATTAAACGGTGATGTGAACCCAGCCTAGGACATCCAGTTTTCAGTGCGGTTTTGGAGCAGAAACGTCCAGAAATCTACAAAGAAATTCGTGCAGATCTTCTGCATGTTTACCTGCAACCGCGTGAAGTAGGGATCGACCGATATTGATTTTTTAGGGCCGATACGGATACCGATAATTTGTGAACTTTCAGGCCGATAGCCGATAATTTATACCGATATTCTGGTAATTTTCATTTTTGAGAAAAAAAAAAAATTCCTACACAAATCTGCTGAAAATTAATATGTTTATTGTTAATGTGTATTTTTTTTGTTTATTGTTAATGTGTATTTTTTTTTTATAAATCTTTTTCATTTATACTTAATATTTTTGTGGGTTTTTTTTTACTAACTTTTAGCCCCCTTAGGGACTAGAACCTTTGTCCTATTCACCCTGATAGATCTCTATCAGGGTGAATAGGATCTCACACTGTCCCTGCTGCTCTGTGCATAGTGCACACAGCAGCATGGAGCTGAACATGGCAGCCAGGGCTTCAATAGCGTCCTGGCTGCCATGGTAACCGATCGGAGCCCCAGGCTTACACAGCTGGGGCTCCGATCGGAGGAGCAGGGGAGAGGGGATCCTGTGGCCACTGCCACCAATGATTAATACTGGGTGGGGGTGGGGGGGGGGGGGGGGGGCGCACTGCGCCACCAATGTTTTTACTATTGGCCGGGATTGGGATGGGGGTGGGGGGCGCACTGCGCCACCAATGATTAATACTGGGGGGCTTGGGGGGGCGCACTGCGCCACCAATGAAGATAAGTCTATCGATCATTCATATACAGGAGGCGGGAGCTGGCTGCAGAATCACATAGCCGGCTCCCGACCTCTATGAGCGGTAGCTGCGATCCGCGGCACCTGAGGAGTTAACTACCGCGGACCGCAGCTATTGCTCATAGAGGTCGGGAGCCGGCTATGTGATTCTGCAGCCAGCTCCCGCCTCCTGTATATGAATGAATGAAAGGCTTATCTTCATTGGTGGCGCAGCGGCCACAGCCCCTCCCCTCCTCTTATGTTCTATCCCCTCATTGGCGGCAGCGGCAGCAGCAGCACAGGGGGAGGAGACACTGCTTCCTTCTCCCCTGTGCTGCGGAGGGAACACAGAACGCGCTGTCAGCAGCGCGTTCTGTGTTCCCCATACGTTATCGGTATATCGGCAAAATTGATGCCGATACCGATAACGTTCAAAATCCTCAATATCGGCCGATAATATCGGCCAAACCGATAATCGGTCGATCCCTAGCGTGAAGGTCGCCTTAGGCCCCTTTCACACGAGTGAGTTTTCCGTGCGGGTGCAATGCGTGAATTGAACGCATTGCACCCACACTGAATCCTGACACATTCATTTCAATGGGTCTGTGCACATGAGCGTTGTTTTTTCACGCTTTTCTTTTCTGCATTGTGTGAAAATCGCAGTATGTTGTATGTTCTGCTTTTTTCACGCAGCCTTGGCCCCAAAGGAAATGGGGCTTTAGTGAAAAGCGCATTGCATCCAGATGCGATGCGTTTTTCACTGATGGTTGCTAGGAGATGTTGTTTGTAAATCTTCCGTTTTTTGTCAAGCATTAAAACGGATTGCACCCAAAATGAAACACTGAACGCAAGTGCAGACAAAATTGACTGAACTTGCTTGCGAAATGGTGCACATCCTGACACAATCCGTATAGTTTGTGTGAAAGGGGCCTTAAAGGGATTGTCCACGTTAGGAAATCTCTGTTAGATGTGATAAGCTTGCCACTCTTGGGAAAACATTGCTGCATAACCATGGGGGAAATGGTGATTTACACGGCTGCCATTAAAATCATTTTGCTGTCCATTTTACACTCGGACATGACAGGCTAAAGACTGTGAAAAAGCTGACAGAAGGGGGTACTAAACATGGGACCTCCATAATAGTACAGCCTATACAGCGCATAGTCGATGTCCGTGTTTTGCGGATCCACGGATCCGTGGATCCGCAAAACACACACGGACGTGTGAATGGACCCTAATACTGGGTTGGTCCCCATTGTGCCACCAAAACAGCTCTGACCTTTGGAGGTCTTCTGTGGTATATGGCACTAAGACAATAGCAGTAGCTACTTTAAAGGGGTTTTCAAGCCCCAAACCTCATTTTAATCAGGGACTTGACACTGTTACACATTCACCTGTGCCCCATAGCTCCATCCCAGCACGAAAGGCCCCGTTCCACGTACCTTCTAAACCTCGAACTTCTGGACATGGTTACATGGGCTGCTTCAGCCATTCACTGGCCTCAGAGGTGACATGTCCCAAAGTGGAGACAGGTCACTGCTGAGGCCAATTAATGGCTCCTGCGCCACACATAATCCCATCTTAAAGTTTACACATCAGCTACTGGAAAAAGCGTGAAACAGGGCAGCAATGAGCAAGCGACTTAATTACTTTTTGTACAATACTGTTCACTGTGATTAAAATAGGGTTTGGGGCTGAAAAAACTCTTTAAGTTCTGTAGGTTGTGAGGTAGAGATTCCAGGGATCGGACACACATAAATACGCTTTGGGTGCCCACAACCTTATCGCCAAATCACTGTAGTCCTTCCTTGGGCAACTTTTTGTAAGTACAAACCAATGGCTACCATTAACATCCCAACCTGAAGCCCTGACCAAGCTGTCTTGCCATCATAAATTGTCCCTTGTCACAGTCCTTCAACTCCTTTGTGTTGCCTATCTTTCACTTCAAACTTCAAGACCTAACTTTTAGTAATACGGTATATCCCACCTTGGGAGAATTAAACAGGGCATATATATAATTAAATAAATAAAAAAACGTGTTGAAAGGTTTGGGGGCAAACTGCAGAGAGGCTGATGATGTAAAAAATAAAAACACTCTTAAACCCTACACCTTCTAGATGTCCCCCAGATCCAGCTCCACCATCCCATCCTCTCCTCTGGGCTGCGGTTTATTGTTCTGGCTGCAGTGGTGACATCCCGTACACTGCTGCAGCCACTGGCCTCAGCTGTCTCATGCCATATACCACTGAGGCCATAAACACAATGGACAGAAGGGGACCTCTTTGACTTCTGTGGGAGAGTTTTCTATGCATGCAGAGGTCAGGAGGGAGTAGATGATTTGTGATATCACCTATTGTTAATGGTGGATCCTGTGTCCTCTATACACAGAGGTGTCATCTGTAATTCTAAGCCTGCCTTGTAATGATAGGGCTACTTTCACATATGTGTTTTGCATTCCAGTTTTGAGATCCGGCAGAGGATCTCAAAACGCTTCCGGTTTGTCCTCATTCATTGCAATGGGGACAACAGAACAAACCAGATCAGGATGCATTCCATTCCGGTTTGTTCAGTTTTTTGACCGGACACAAAACCATTGCAAGCTGCAGTTTTGTGTCCGGTCTGCGAAACTGAACAAACCGGATCCAGCACTAAAAATAAGGTAAGTTAATGGTGTTGCATCAGTTTTTTAGGATCCCAAAAAAAAAAAAAAAAAACGGATCCGGCACCCATTGACTTACAATGTCTTTGGTGATGGATCCAGTTAGTTCAGTTTCGATTTAATACAACAGCATCTGGATGTATTAAACAGAACTGAACCGTTTTGCTCCAGTTTTGAGATCCTCTGCCGGATCTCAAAATCGAAATGCAAAATGCATCTGTACAGACCCAGAAATGGCTCGCATTATTAGGCCTAGTGGCCAGTGCGAAATCTGCAGGATTTTATGTTTTTTGTTTAAAGAGGACCTCTCACCACTCCTGACATGCCTGTTTTAATAGCTTCATGCATTCCCCATGTAATAACAATTCTGGAACATCTATTCTTATGGCTCTATGTTGTGCCATTCATTTATTATTTCTACTACAAGTTATGAATGAATTGCTAGCAGTCTGCAGTAAGGGTACAGAGGGGAGGTAACCAGTTGGGGGGGGTGTACCTGCACAGTCTGAAAATGGCAGCACTGATTGGATAGAGTGAGTCTGGGCAGGTACCCCCCCCCCCCCCCAACTGGTTACCGCCCCTCTGTACCCTTACTGCAGACTGCTAGCAATTCATTCATAACTTCTAGTAGAAATAATAAATGAATGGCACAACATAGAGCTAAAAGAATAGATGCTCCAGAATTGTTATTACATGGGGAATGCATGAAGGTATTGAAACAGACATGTCAGGAGAGGTGACAGGTCCTCTTTAAATTATTTTGAAGTGTAAAATTAAAAATAACATCATCAAAATTCTTTAATAATGTGTTTAACAGAAAAACATAATTTTTTTTACATTGTAAGATATAGTAAACATCAGGCTTTTTTCTCACCATCATGTAAGTAATCAGGATACGGTACTTAGACAGAACATAAAAAATATTTATTGGAATACAATTCGGAACTTCCTGAAATGTTCTAAATTCCTGTAAGTAAACATGCACTATGCATTTATTAACTGGAAAATACTTATACAATTAATAATTTAAAGAAATTTACGACTCTGTTAGAAACAAATATGTTAGAAAAGCTATACACGTATATACATTGTGGAAATGCAGAAAATCATGTACAAGTCTAAATGGGAATAAAAAAACACTTAAAAAGTCTAGCTGCTATATTCAGTGCTGCCATAAGAGGGTTGTCTGGGAATAAATACCATTTCCCAGGTGCCCGCAGCCTGCCTCTGCTATAGAAAGATGCATACTTACAGTACCTGCTATCTGAGCTCTGGTCCTGCGCACTGGTCTGCAGCTTGTATGGGCATGATCACCTGCTCCGCTGCAGCCAATGACTTGCTTCAGCAGTGAAGTGTCCACAAGAGACACAGCGGAGCAAGTGACCATGTCCATGCTGAAGAGAAAGTAAACAAGCCACGGACTGGAAGGTGGACACACGGGAGCCAGCGTGTATGACCAGAGCGGCAGTATGAATCTTCCATAGTGGAGGCAGGCGGCGGGCACCTGTCAAAAGTTACCTATTCCTGGACAACCTCTTTAAAGGGGGTTCTCCAGTAATGTTTTAAAATGGCCGCTAGCAACCTGTCCTAGAATGTGAGCAGGACTGGTTGCCTTCCGCTGCAGAGCTGCCTGGGGTGGGGAAGGGGTGAGGCCTCCCTACAGAATACGCTCTGTCACTTGCATTTACTACACACTGGTGATTTTTTTCCTTGTCAGGCTGCTCAGCCATGATGGCATATCACAGACAGGATTACATCATTACCATTTAATATAGATTAGTGTATGTGTAGTCAGGCCCTGTCCCCACACCCTAAGAGGCAGCTCTGCAAGTGGAGCAGATATATGGGAAAATAAAAACTATATGATAATGCACATGTATATGTTTGTATTTATTGCTATTTCTATGTTCACAACATGTTTATTTCAGGCAGCAGGGTGAAGGAGGGCTGCTTCAAGCCTTCATCTCGAGCTGTGTAGCAGCTATAGCATGGTCTTGGTAAAATCTAAGCTTTAAAACAAAGCTTACAGCATTAGGTCTCGACCCAATTTCTAAAGGCTGTGTCTCCACATAGCAGCTAATGCATCAATGCCGGTGTAGTTTTATCAAGAACAGGCCCACATCTCTAGCTACTACATAGCCTGAGATATGAAGAGTCAAATCATCCCTCCCCCTTCAGCTGGCTGTGATCTCAGCCAGCCTGGAGGAGGAGAGGGAGGAGGGCAGCATTAGCTCCCGACCCAAGTTCTAAAGGCTGCATGTCCCTACCCATAGTAGCTAATGCTTCAATGCTGGTCTAGCTTTACCAAGATCAGGCAGACATCTCTAGCTACTACATAGCCCGAGATATGAAGACTCAAAGCAGCCCTCCCCCTTGAGCTGGCTGTGATCTCTGCCAGCCTGGAGAAGGATAGGAGGGGGCAGTGGGGGAGCTGACAGATTGCAGGGAAGAGGAACAAAAAACCCAGGGAGAAGGTACCAACTTCTGAAAATGCTACCCATTCCTCTCTCCTACACCAATCAGATAGCATGCTCGCTCTCAGATTGTCACATATGGGGGTCTTTTGCATTCAGGAAAAGAGTGAGAAGATGAACGCTTGCCCATCTAATCAACCCTCTGCACCCAGATGTTTACCATCATCTGGAGCACTGCGTCAAGTAAGTCACACCAAATGCTTATACCCCACACACACACACAAACATCAATAAAGTTTCAATTTGACACTGTTCCTTCTGTCCATATCCTATCTTTACCACACAATATGCAGTGACAGAAAAATGTACTATCTTGTAATAACGTGTTTTTATTGTTCAAGTAGTATAACATAATAAAAACGACATAAATGTGGCATCATTTTAAGAATAAAGTTATCGTATTCCATATTACCACATAGTGAACGTTGTAAAAAGAAATCCCACAAAATAATGTTAAAATTGCAGTTTTTTAATCCTCTCCCCTAAAATAAAATCATAAAAGTTATTTAATACACTATATGTACCCCGCAACCGCAAAATTCAAGGTCTCAAATATCCAAATTGAAGAAAAAAAGTTATGACCGCTGGAACACAGAGAGGGAAAAATGATACTGGTCCCAAAGGCTAAAATTAGTCATGTCACTAAGGAATTAAAGTGTCACCCGAGTCGTGCGCTAACTATATTCACTTCTGACATCATTTAAAAATCTACAATAAAAATAAGACATTTTTCATATGACTGTTGGGGGTTAAAAAGGTTTGTCTGAGATTGTTATATTGACAGCCTATCCTCAGGCTCATGCACACGGCCGTAGCCATTTTTGCCGTCTGCAAATTACAAATCCACGAAACACGGACACCGGCCGCGTGTGCTGTGCATTTTGCAGAATGGAACATTCAGCCCATAATAGAATCGTCCTATCCTATACCAGTCCTATAGGATATGTTCTATTTTTTTTGGGGGGGGGGGCGCCGTGGAACGGATATATGGATGCACACAGCACTCTGTGTGCTGTCCGCGTCTTTTGAGGCCCCACTGAAGTGAATGGGTCCGCATCCGACCGGCAGAGGACTAAAACAACAGTCGTGTGCATGTACCCCAAGCCATTAATATCTAATTGGTGGAGGTACGACTCCCGGTACGCCTGCTCCACTGAGCGCTGCAGACTCTTCCCATCAGTCACTTGGCCTAGGCACGGTTCAGTCCCATTCAGATTAATGGGGCTGAGCTACAATGAACTACCATGAGGGAAAAAAAGTATAAAAATGTTCCACTTCACCAAAGCCCTATGTGTCGATGCCGGGGTCCTCCTCACACATCAGAGGGGTCCTCGGCTTTTCCATTCCAGCTTCAGGTAAATCACTTGCATATAACTAATGTCCAGCACTCTTCTCCATAATAACTGATGCTTTATTAAATCAAAGGTAAAAACATGTTCCACACCAAAATACAGATGACTAAAAGAACCCATGTATTTTTGATAGCACAAACTGTATCCTTAGTCACGGTCTGTTTTTTGGATGTGTATTGTTTTTACCTTGGATTTAATAAAGCATCAGTTTTTATGAAGAAGAGTGGCGGATATTTGTTACATGCGGCTGAGCTGCAATACCAAGCACAGCCAGTATGCAATGAACGGCGCTGTGGATGGTACACGTCTAATTCTGTATTAAATCGGAGATTCAAGCTAATAGGGCTTGGTTATGCCACAGATCAGTAAATAATCTCAGCTACAGTGCTTAAAGTTGGGTTGTTTTAATACCAAAATTTTGATTTAGTTTCAATACCATAAAAAAGTATTGCGATACTCGTTACAATTCGATACCATGCGAAAAAAATAAAACACCCAAAAAATCCACGTGCATTCCGCATTTTATGGAGCGTCCGGCTCATAATCAACCAGTCCGATCCCATTTTTTGGGGGGACAAGGTGACTAAAAAAAATGGCAAATCACACAGTTTTTTTTGTTTTTTTTCTGTTCTGGCGTTCACCGCATAGGAGATTTTTTTTATATTTTAATAGTCTGGACTTTTCGGACGTGGCAATACGTAATATGTTTATTTATTGTTTATATATTTTATATGTAAAATTGGGAAAGGATTTGATTTATACTTAGTATTTTGGTGTTTTTTTTACTTTTTGTTTTTTTTTACTGTTTATTTATTAACTATTTCCCTCCTTAGGGGCCAGAACCTGGGATCTTTTAATCCCTTGTCCTATTCACCCTAATAGAGCTCTATCAGGGTCAATAGGACCTCACACTCTCCCTGCTGCCCTGTACATAGTACACACAGCAGCAGGGAGATTACCATGGCAGCCAGGGCTTCAGTAGCGTCCTGGCTGCCATGGTAACCGATCGGAGCCCCAGGATTACACAGCTGGGACTCCGATCAGAAGTTGCCACTGCCACCAATGAGGAGGAGGGGAGGGGACCCTGTGGCCACTGCCACCAATGATTTTAATATTGGGGAGGGCGCACTGCGCAACCAATGTTTTTAATACTGGGGAGAAGGGCGCACTGCGCCACCAATGTTTTTACTACTGGGGAGAAGGGGATGGGGCGCACTGAGCCACCAATGATAGTTAACCTTTAATACAGAAGGCGGCTGTGCCATCAGAATCCCATAGCCGGCACCCTGCCTCTGACAGGGAGCTGCGATCAGCGGCAGTTAACCCCTCAGGTGCGGCATCTGAGGGGTTAACTGCGGCTGATTGCAGCGCCATGTCATAGAGGCAGGGTGCCGGCTATGTGATTCTGCTGCCTCCTGTATTTGTATTAGGAGTAAACTTTCATTGGTGGCGCAGTGCGCCCACCCCTCCTCCTCCCGTCTCTCCTCATTGGCAGCAGTGGCACAAGGGGAGGGAGAGACTTCTTCATTCTCCCCTGTGCTTCGGTGGTACTAGACTGCGCAGCCCAGTATCGATAAAATGGAAATTCCGGTATCATATCGAAACCTGCACAAAAGTATCTATTGGGTATCGAAATTTCGATACTTAAAACAGCCCTACTTGAAAGTTTCTGAATTTTCTATATTTCTGCATCAATTTTACCTACGAGGTGTAGGTAAAATTTATGCAGAAATATAGAAAATTCAGCAGATTTTCACGCAAGTCCAAAAAGTAGACAAACAAATTAGTTAAACATTATAGACTTGGTCATTTATTGAGAATGATTCAATATCACATGTCTGTGAGTGGCAAGAATTCTGCCCTGTCCTTCAAACCACACATCCAAACCATTACCACCACTTGCCATCAACTAAAATGAGTCAAAATGGCATTTAAAAATAAATAAATAAATAAAAAATAATAATGAAACTCACCTCACAGATCCTCTGCTATTCCCATTTTAACATTTACCTGGTCTCCACTGATCTCTCATTCCTGGTCCATCTAGGCACACAGAAAATGACCAAACACTGGATGAAAAGAGTTATCATTTTCTGTGTGTTAAGAGGGACCAGAAAGTGGAATCAGACCAGCGGGTGAGGTATCACTTTTTTTTTTTTAAGCCAATATGACCCCTTTTAAAATAGAGAAAGAGAGAAAATACCAGCCAGACAACACCTCTAAGACTTAGGGGGTCAATTATTAAACCTAAAACAAGCATAGAAGATGATGAATGAAATGCGCCAGCTGGTTCGCCCCTTCCCCACTCCCTTTTTTAGGCCTGGCGTCACAATCTGCACCAGAAATACAGGCGTATTTCTGATCCTTCGTTTTTTAACATGCAGATTACGTATGGAGGGGTTTGGAGTCTTTGCTGCTACTGGCTTTATGATACATCGCCTTGAGCCACACTAGCAGACTTTGGACTTGGTGTGTCTACCAGTAACTTGCTGACATTACTGTGAGGATGCAGCATCCTTTGGATTCTCCCAACTCTGCAAATTCCTCCTTCTTCCCCTATAGTCCTGCTTGGTTTGGTTAAACTTCTCCATGGAAATCGTTGTCCATCTATAGAGAGGCATCTTTGGAATCCAGAGCTATCTGTTCATAAACACGTTAATATATATCCACCTAAAATTGTAAAGAAACATGGTTTTCTAGACGGGTGGGCCTCCAAAAGGAAGAGGCTAAAAAACACACGGGGAGTGCACAGAACAATTTGGTCTAGATCTAGGTGGTGATTTAGACAGGTTACCTGAGTGTATACACTCACCTAAAGAATTATTAGGAACACCATACTAATACGGTGTTGGACCCACTTTTGCCTTCAGAACTGCCTTAATTCTACGTGGCATTGATTCAACAAGGTGCTGATAGCATTCTTTAGAAATGTTGGCCCATATTGATAGGATAGCATCTTGCAGTTGATGGAGATTTGAGGGATGCACATCCAGGGCACGAAGCTCCCGTTCCACCACATCCCAAAGATGCTCTATTGGGTTGAGATCTGGTGACTGTGGGGGCCATTTTAGTACAGTGAACTCATTGTCGTGTTCAAGAAACCAATTTGAAATGATTCGAGCTTTGTGACTTGGTGCATTATCCTGCTGGAAGTAGCCATCAGAGGATGGATACATGTTCTCATTCTGTTTACGCCAAATTCGGACTCTACCATTTGAATGTCTCAACAGAAATCGAGACTCATCAGACCAGGCAACATTTTTCCAGTCTTCAACAGTCCAATTTTGGTGAGCTTGTGCAAATTGTAGCCTCTTTTTCCTATTTGTAGTGGACATGAGTGGTACCCGGTGGGGTCTTCTGCTGTTGTAGCCCATCCGCCTCAAGGTTGTGCGTGTTGTGGCTTCACAAATGCTTTGCTGCAGACCTCGGTTGTAACGAGTGGTTATTTCAGTCAACGTTGCTCTACTATCAGCTTGAATCAGTCGGCCCATTCTCCTCTGACCTCTAGCATCCACAAGGCATTTTTGCCCACAGGACTGCCGCATACTGGATGTTTTTCCCTTTTCACACCATTCTATGTAAACCCTAGAAATTGTTGTGCGTGAAAATCCCAGTAACTGAGCAGATTGTGAAATACTCAGACCGGCCCGTCTGGCACCAACAACCATGACACGCTCAAAATTGCTTAAATCACCTTTCTTTCCCATTCTGACATTCAGTTTGGAGTTCAGGAGATTGTCTTGACCAGGACCACCCCCCGAAATGCATTGAAGCAACTGCCATGTGATTGGTTGACTAGATAATTGCATTAATGAGAAATAGAACAGGTGTTCCTAATAATTCTTTAGGTGAGTGTGTATATTATAGAAGCACACAGGAACTAGAACTGTTCTGCCATAATGAGTCGGAGAATACTATTTCAATGCGAGCGCTTCCAAGCACACATACTGTATTTCCACTGCCTTTCTTTTTCGGCATGTGTAAACTAAATTGAAAGTGATCTCCCTCTGGCAAATCTTGAAATCATCATTTACATTTTCAAAGACAAAACAGCATTATATTTGCAATTATGAAACAGAAGAGCAGAGGGAGGTATCCGTATTTATCTCCTTCCTAATCGCATTATCCTGGGTTCATTTCGTCCTTGTTAAGTGCAGAATTAGAATCGAGTAGAGGACTTTTGTTAGCTGCAAAGCATTAAGTTAATGTGGCAGTTTCCAAATACATTTCCACCAATTTAAACTGTAAACCGGCCCTTAATTGGAAAGCGATTGCTATTCATACGTAGCTGGTTACCTGGCAAAGAAGGAAACTAGAAGGCAGAAGGCTCCGCCAGCCTGCCTAATCACCATTTCAATGGCACATGCCACAGGAGCCAAGCGCTCGTTTACTAGATTGATCATGGTAGATAAACTCCAAATAACAGAGAAATTAACAAATGCTTGACATGTGCTCAACATCCATTATTCTGACACTGCTCTGAAAACGTTAAGCCTGGGAGGATTCTTCATCTGCATTCATGTGCCCCTAGAGAGAGGCACAAAGCATATTGTGTCCCTGTCCTTCCTCCAGATGAAGTCTACTCTGTTCTCCAGGATGACACCGCCCAAGATGTCATGTAGATCCGCTGTCTGGCCCCATCCATTTTAGGAGAGATGGCTATCAGTACTGCCAACAATGCTGGTTTATAACAATGCCAAATACTTAGAAAAATGTTATAATATGCCCTGTGTTATAAGAACCCACAGTGCTCGCTCAAAATGTGTTGGATTCAGAACAACTGGACTAAAGAGAAAAAGAGGTGAAATTATCAAGATTGGCATTTGATACACCAATGTAAAAATGAAGTTCAGTGGAGTAAAAGTCACCAATTTTATTCAAAAGTGCACACCTCTTCATAAATTTGGCATGTCTTGAGCTGTCTTCAAAGGGGTTGTCCCACAAAAAATATTCTACAGTTTTTCAAACCAGTACCTGCATCTGAATACATTTGTATTATAAAAATGTAGCATAGCCACTAATTTATTCAAAAAAAGTCTATCTGTATAGCGCCATCTGCAGTTTTTTTGTCTTATTTCTTTGTCCTGCTCACTGAAAAGGCCGCACGTGCTCAGTTTCATCCTTCAACTGCCTCCTGAGCTGTGATAGGGAGAGCATGGACACGCCCCCTGAGCTGTGATAGGGAGAACATGGACACTCCTCCAGAGCTGTGATAGGGAAAGCATGGACACGCCCCCTGAGCTGTAATAGGGAGAACATGGACACGCCTCCTGAGCTGTGATAGGGAGAATATGGACACGCCTCCTCAGCTGCAGCAGTTAAGACACTCCCCTTGAGCTGTCAGCTTGATATAAATCTAGCAGAGCAATGAATGAGGAGATCTCTGTGAGGTACAGGGCTGGTTCTAGCTCGGTTAGAAAGAGATTGTCATGTACTATATAACGTCTATTTTTTATTTCTTACGTTAGTCATGTGATAACCCCTTTAAGTAAGAAAAGAAGATCAAAATCTACACCACAAGTTACCAAATTTTCTGTCTCTGAGCTAAATAGATCTGCCAGAAAGTCGTTGACCACACCCCCTGCCGACAAACCATGCCCACTGTTTAGAACTACGTGAGCCAAGAAAGGACAGAAATTTTACATAAAAAAAAAATATATACATTTATGAGTTTAATAACTTCTATAACAGCACTAAGGAGGAGATTTGTCAAGACAGGCACTTTCTCTGCGGGTCTTGATATCCCCTGTGCTGCTGGAGGATGCGACTAATTTATGATGAGGTACAAGCTTTGTCAGAAATTAGGCGCATGCGCCCGACAGTCCATGCACCTAAACAGAATCCTACGACATATCAGAGATGCCGTAGATTTCTGGATTTATTTGCACCAAAAAACTGGTGTACATGAAGATAAATTTGTCTTGGCTGTTGGCCACACCCCTTTCCCACCCTTGCCATGCCCAATTTTAGAAAAGCAGGGAAGGCGGTGTAAAAAGAGCCATTTCCGACTTTTTTTTTTCTCAAAAAGTCACATTTAAAAAGTTACAAACACACAGCTTGGAACTTTTTAAGGCGTGTTTCGCCTTTTTAAGGCGTGCAGATCCAGAAGGCTGTATTAGTCTGGCGGCTTCTTGGCATATTTAATGTGTTGCACCCGGATCTCTGCTGGTCCCCATTGTAATGAATGGGGCTGGATGGAATTCCGGCATCGCCCTGCAGTGATGGATCCGTCAGGCTGTTCCCGGCCAGAACAGCCTGCCTGATATGCATAAACACAGATGTGAAACAGGCCTAAAGCCACTGTGTCTTTTAAGATGAGAACCCGAAGACACAAGACTGGGAGAACAAGTAGGCACCATTTTTACGAGCATCTCATATATGGGGAAATGGATGCCTACATATGCAGTACCACTAAATACTTGCAAAATAGTTTCTTGTTATTGTGGGGTTTTGCTCTGGTAGATACGGTAAGCGGGCGCAGTACAGAGGCAAAATACAAGTTCTTAACTCAAAACGTCCGTGTTTATTCACACTTGAGGCAATTGCACAAAACAGCACGTAACTTTGCAGTCTTGGTATTAACTCACACACAATGGAAAGTTCATATAACACAAGTCCCCTTTGCTGGCAGTTCTGCCTCCAGTAGTCCACAGCAGGCTTTAGGGGCCTGTTTCCCCAGTATGCGTCTCTCAGCCCTCCAGCACGGCACAAAGCCTCAGATCCCAAAAATGGAGACATCTCTGCTGAGCCCATCTGCCTATTTAAGGACAGCCAGGTGCTGCCAAAACCCAGACCGGCACTTAAACTCCGGTCCGGAATTTGACCTCACCTGGCTGGAAACCAGCCCAGCCGCACATGCTGGGAGGAAAATACCTTGCTTTCCAGACACAACCCCTCACTGTGTCACATTATTTATTGCTCTAGTGTATTGTACTACCCAGTATAGTTTTCCATGTCTAAGCCAGGGTTAACAACCCTTATTCTGCCCTAGCTAGGCTAGGTAATGGACTTAAGTCCACCCATAGTTCAGAGTGTAGAGTGTTACATGTGCTCGCTCCTTGGATCTTTGCATTAAGAAAGCCATCTCTTCTTCACCAAAAAATAAGAGAGAGAAAACTAGAAGGTCCAGAATCTGCATGGCCGAGCATTGTAGACAGTCAGTAAGGTATTTGCTGTTTAAGCCTGATATAGACTTTACTGCAGTGAGAGGGACATTACTAATACACCTTCCACACTTGGACACGTCCCTGGCTTACTATATCTATAAGTTTTCAAGTACCTTAATGCTAGTCTTAGAGCCTGAAGAGAGAGAAAGAGAGACTTTAGAGAGATAGAGGAAAGGAGTACTACAACCCCCATCTAGGGTTGTCACAATACCAAAATTTTGATTCGGTTTCGATACCATAAGGTATTGCGATACTCGATACTATTCGATACCACACAAAAAATCCATTAAAAAAACACCAAAAAAGCTGCGTGCATTCCGCATTTTATGGAACGTCCAGCCCATAATAGAACAGTCCTATCCTATGTTACTATGTTACGACGTTAACCACATAGGATATTTTTTTAAATATTTTAATAGTTTGGACTTTTCGGACGTGGCAATATGTAATATGTTTATTTATTTATTGTTTATATATTTTATATGTAAAATTAGGATTAATATTTTGGTGTTTGTGTCTTTTGAGCTGCTTTGTGCACATGGCAGCAGGGAGCTTACCATGGCAGCCAGGGCTTCAGTAACATCCTGGCTGCAATGGTAACCGATCAGAGCCCTGCGATTACACTGCTGGGGCTCTCATTGGAACTGCCACTGCCACCAATGAGGAAGAGGGGAGGGGACCCTGTGGCCACTGCCACCAATGACTTTAATACGGGGAGGGGGGGTTGGGGGTTTCTGCACTGCAGAAACCAATGTTTTTAATACTGGGGTTGGGGTGGGGGGCGCGCTGCGCCACCAATGTTTTTAATACTGGGGTTGGGGGGAGGCGCACTGTGCCACCAATGAAGATAACTCACCCATTAATTCAAATACAGGAGGCGGGTGCTGGCTGCAGAATCATTTGACCGCCACCCGAACTCTATGACAGGGAGCTGCGATCCGCGGCAGTTAACCCCTTAGAGGTTGGGTGCCGGCTATGTGATTCTGCAGCCAGTACCCGCCTCCTGTATTTGAATTAATGGGTGTTATCTTCCTTGGTGGCGCAGTGGCCACAGCCCCTCCCATCCTCTTCACCTCTCTCTCATTAGTGGCAGCGGCAGCACAGGGGGGAGGGAGAGACTGCTTCATTTTCCCCTGTGCTGCTGAGAGCAGCGTGCGCCACGTTCTCTGATACTAGGCTGCGCAGTAGTGCAGCCTAGTATTGGTAAAAGGCAAATCCCGGTATAGAATCGATACCGGTACATAAGTATCGATTGGGTATCGATAATTCGATAGCCGGTGCAACCTTACCCCCATCCTTGCTTAAATCCATACATCTCTATCTGGGAAGATTTGCACTGTGCTTTGTTTGGAACCTGTTTGATACTGCTGAATGTACTACTACTCCCATTCTGCACTGTAGTAAAGAGAGACATTTATTTTCTACAACTGGCCTCGTTACTGACTCCAGCACCATTCGCCGGCCACTACATCTACATGGCCTGTGTTACACCCTTATAACACTCATAACACCAAGGGCACCCAAACTACCATCAGGCCAGAGCCCCAACTTCTGAGTGTGCACTGAAGGAAGAAAGGGTGTGCCCTCCTTTAAAGCGTTGCTGTAGGAACTATTTACAATGTCCTTTACGTTTGACTTTAATGGCCAATTTTTACATCTAGACTTCTAGACTTTTACCTCTAGAGAAACCTGAAAGCAAAAACCATTACCCTGTCTCTTACCCAACCCAAGGCCAGGAAGCTGTCTTACATTTAGAACTGGCGGAGGATCTGCCAAAGTTATGAAGATGCCGGCACCTCTTCATAACTTCTACGGATCCACCGCCAGCTTAGGGTCTAAAACGCCAGTGTTAATAAATATGCTCCTATGTTCACCTATGCGTTGTGAACGCCGGTAATCTGTTCCAGCAAAACAGACTTCTGGAGAATACCGGAGTTCACTCCAAAGCCGGACACTACCAGAACCCCATGGACTATGATAGGATTCGATGAGTTTCCAGCATAAATGCCAGCTTTTAGCCAGACACAAATACTGCATGCAATATGGCAAAAAGCTGGCATTTATACCAGAAAGCCGGTGCTGGAGAAGACCGCCGGGGATCACAAAAGCCCATGTGAACGTAGTCTACATAAGATAAATATCTTTGACCACATTTTGCTGGTAAACGTTAAAGACTAAATCCGGTCTCTGAAGCTGAAGAAACAGTTTACAGGGAACACAAATTTTAGGTGGAGTTTATAGGCTGCAATAAAGTGAATTAGTCTGCTCTGTACTGAACATTTGTCATATTCTTGTATTGTTAACTAGAGCCACCGAGAAAGTCATTTACCATGTTTAATAAGTCTTACAATAGATATAAATTAGAGCGCTCCGAAGAAGGCACAGATCATCTGGAGAATCCTAACCCTATATAATTATTCAGAGGTGGAGACAGTCTGCAGATTCAGGCATGAAAAATGAATATTCAGGTCTACATCAATGGAAAGTGGGTAAACTAAGAGTATTACATTCAAAAATATTCATTGGGTGTTTGTTCTCATTTAAATGACGACACTATTAATATACATGTCCATATTGTGTGCTGCCCCTATTACAAAGGACTAATTGTATCTATGAGCTGTGACAAATGTGCGGTTCTATATTCTTTGCACTTAAAATGATGCCAGATTTATCTTTTGTTCCTTTATTTTAACGCTTCGTTCACAAATCAGTCATTTTCCATCCTGGACCTAAAAGACACAGCACGCTTTTATGATGGCTAATGAATTCTGGAAAAAATGACAAGTGAACTGAGTGGCTAAGTGCAGTGTGACATATGACAGGGGGCAACACACGGGAATTAGAGGGCATTGGTACCCACAGTATACCCACTGTACAGATACCAAACGGCCAGGATCGTAAATGGTGTTTGATAGTTCTGAGAGACATTTATCGTTTAAAAAGTTATACAAGGTGGCAAAAATGGTTAGATAGATAGAGATACATAGATAGATATGAGATGGATAGATAGATAGATAGATAGATAGATAGATAGATAATAGATAGATAGATAGATAGATAGATAGATAGATAGATATGAGATAGATATGAGATAGATAGATAGATAGATAGATAGATAGATAGATAGATAGATAGATATGAGATAGATAGATAGATAGATAGATAGATAGATAGATAGATAGATAGATATGAGATAGATAGATAGATAGATAGATAGATAGATAGATGATAGATAGATAGATAGATAGATAGATAGATAAATAGATAGATATGAGATAAATAGATAGATAGATATGAGATGGATTCGATATATAGACTTAAGAGATTTAATAGATAGATAGATAGATAATAGATAGATAGATAGATAATAGATAGATAGATAGATAGATAGATAATAGATAGATAGATAGATAGATAGATAGATATGAGATAGATAGATAGATAGATAGATAATAGATAGATATGAGATAAATAGATAGATAGATAGATAGATAGATAATAGATAGATGATAGATAATAGATAGATAGATAGATAGATATGAGATAGATAGATAGATAGATAGATAATAGATAATAGATAGATATGAGATAAATAGATAGATAGATAGATAGATAGATAGATAGATAGATAGATAGATAGATAGATAGATAGATAGATAATAGATAGATGATAGATAATAGATAGATAGATAGATAGATATGAGATAGATAGATAGATAGATAGATAGATAGATAGATAGATAGATAGATAGATAGATAGATAATAGATAGATATGAGATAAATAGATAGATAGATAGATAGATAGATAGATAATAGATAGATGATAGATAATAGATAGATAGATAGATAGATAGATAGATAGATAGATAGATAGATAGATAGATATGAGATAAATAGATAGATAGATAGATAGATAGATAGATAGATAGATAGATAGATAGATATGAGATAAATAGATAGATAGATATGAGATGGATTCGATATATAGACTTAAGAGATTTAATAGATAGATAGATAGATATGAGATAGATATATAATAGATAGATAGATAGATATGAGATAGATATATAATAGATAGATAGATATGAGATAGATAGATAATAGATAGATAGATATGAGATAGATATATAATAGATAGATAGATAGATAATAGATAGATAGATAGATAGATAGATAGATAGATAGATAGATATTAGATAGATAGATAGATAGATAGATAGATAATAGATAGATATATAATAGATAGATAGATAGATAGATAGATAGATAGATAGATAGATAGATAGATAGATAGATAGATAGATAGAATGAATAGATAGACAGATATTCAGTTATACACAGCGCCCTATGTCTGTCTATCCCCAGAGCGCTCCCTCTTATAGAAATGAGAGCAGACAATCTCCAAGTCTAATGCCCATGGCTGTTGACCTTTGCTGGCCCCGGAGCTCTTAAAGTCCCGCTCCTATAATGGTTCTCACTGGCGGTCAGCAGCTAATAGGGCAGTGCTACACGACAGGGGCTCACAATTTGCATGCTATTCTATTGTGTCATTTGCATCATTGACAGCACTGTGACGAATGCGTTCACCTAGGGAAAGTGCAGCACCATGGGATAGGCATAGCTGGCAGATGACTCCCTCAGACATCTGTGTTATGTGGCCGGCTGGGCTTAGGTTCCTGCTCCTAAGCTGTCATCTAACTCAAGCTTTCACTCACATTTACTCACTATTTTTTATTGAAGCCTTCTTTTTAAATGGAGGAGAACAATGAAGAACCACACACTCATTACACAAGTCCCTCTGCACAAATCTTAATCAATAGGGACGTAAACTCATTCAGGGTTAAGAAGATGTTGACATTCTTCCACCAGCAGGAAAAAAAATCACAGATATAAAAAAAAATAAAAAGAAGAGCACGACAGCCTGGAAGCGAAGACGCAGAAGTGCCATAGTAAGAGACGCTGACCATAAAGGCCAATCAGTAAACCATTTGCATTGGAAATTGGCTTCTTGGAGAGAATTATTCCTCGTCTAGTTCATTGTTGGTAGGAAAAAAATCTAAGTTCCACCCAAAAGAGAATGTGGGGTGAACGTCAGATTATTAAGGGTCCTTTTACTAAACTGTGTCCGTGTTGCGGATCACTGGAAAAATACTACCTTACGCTAAATCTACTATGTTTCCAGCATGTTGTCCTCCACCAGGAGATCACCACCAGACATTGCCCTCATCAATGGTCAGCCTGCTTCTAGGCACACTAATGGGCCCCACACCATAATCTGGGGTAACTTTCACCATACTGCTCCCAAGGTGTATCTCTACTATTATTACTACCGTAACACTTCTATAGTAAGAACGCTGTAGAATCCAAGATCCAGGAGGTCCAATCTGGAAGCTCCCTTGAAAACACATGCAGGAACCTACAGGATGGCAGGCAGAGTACCTCTGCATCTAAGTAAGAGACACAACACCATATGTCTGACATAGTCTCCCCTAAGGCTGCGTTAAAATGATCAGACTTCTGCCACAGATTTCCAGGCTGCAGACTGCAGAGACGTACATGGATTGGGTCACTGATGTGGGGGTAATGCTCAAATGTTCCACCCATAAAAGTGAAAGGCAATTGATTTCCATGGGGATATTTTTCTATGCATCTGAATGTGATTGCAGAAATCCCACTCACATGCTAGAGCTGCAATTTTGCCACCAAATCCACAACAAATCCATGCTATACAAAGTACTGATAATTTACTCTTAGGTCTATGTCCAACAACAAAAAGACATACAAAAATGGTGCGCACTCAAAATATGGCAAAATATTAAATAAACTTAATTAAAGGGAGTCTCGGTCAGCAGATTTTTGCCTATTAAACTAAGCATAGAAGGGGATGGCTTATAGACAGGGGTGTAGCTATAGGGGGTGCAGAGGTAGCAGTCACTACCGGGCCCAGGAGCATGAAGGGGCCCAAAGACCCTTGTGCCGCATAAGACACACAAAACACTGAGGGAAGGGGGGCCCAAGCTGAACTCTTGCACCGGGGCCCATTAACCTTTAGTTACGCCCCTGCTTGTAGACACATTTAAACATACATCTGGTGGCATCAGAGATTCAGCTTTCTTTCATTTTGGAAAGAGACATAACTTCAATACCCCTTTCACAGAGATGTCAGTGTTTGGTCAGTGATTTCCATCAGTGAATTTTAGCCGAAACCAGGTGCGGCTCTAAACACAGAACAGGTGCAGATCCTTCCATTATACCTCATGTCTGTGGAGGCTCCAATCCAGGTTTTGGCTCACAATCACTGACCAAAACACTTATGTGTAACTATGTAACTATATACCTGTAGTACCCCCAAATTCTGACGAAGGCCCCGTACACGGTTAAAGGGAACCTGTCACCAGGATTTTGTGTATAGAGCTGAGGACATGGCCGCTAGCACATCCGCAATACCCAGTCCCCATAGCTCTGTGTGCTTTTATTGTTTAAAAAAAACAATTTGATACATATGCAAATTAACCTGAGATGAGTCAGAGCTTGAAAATATGACTCTTCTCTGGTCACACAAGTGAGATATGACTCTTTTATGTTAATTTGCATAAAATGCGGGAAGTACAAAAATGCATAATACTTATTGAATTCGTCTGCAAATGAAATTAAAAGTGTAATTTATATGTTTAGGGTAACACCATGAACATTTAGAAACGCTCAGTGAGGTAGCATAGTATAGGTGACAGGTTCCCTTTAAGCCAGTACTCTCTGCACTGATGGGGGCAATCACCCTAAAACAGCTGCCTGCAGATGAGATGCTGGCTTAGCTATTATCCAAAATATGCCTCAAGGCCTGTTTAAAAGGTGAAGTAATGACTTAGAGGGTAGCTACCTTACATCTGGTGGCATAAGAGGTTCAGCTTTCTTTTCTTTTTGGAAAGAGCAATTATTTGCATACCCTGAGTAGAATTGCCTGACCTATAAAACCCCTTATACCTAATAGGCACTGTCCATAAGGAGTACCCCCAAAAAGGGCACAGAAATTGAATATTGTTTCTTTTGAGGAATACTTGAGCCTTTAGGACAGACGATGTAGCATACTGCTTGACTTATATAACTGAATACTATAAAAATAAAACCTTATTTGCATCCTCTTGTTGGGGGATGGAAGCTTCTTTGAAATTCTGCAAAACTATTCTCATAGTACGTATCCCAATTTGGATATATAGACTCATCCACGAACCAGGAAAGAGCATCGGGCTACCAGACAGTGAACATGGACCCTGATGGAAAGCGGTCTCCTAGGGACCAAGCAACAGCCTAAGCCATGGTGATGGACCTGCGAGATCAAAACACACTATAATAAAGAACCCAAAAACCTTAAAACTGTGTAGGCGTTTGCTAAAAAACATCAGTGTGATATGGTCTCCCCTTATTCTGGTATCTCTGGAAGTATACCCCTCCAAACCCCACTTTCCAGCCTTTTGTTGCACCATCCCAGCTTTTTAAGAAGTGTTGCTAACATCAATTTCTAAACAAGTTAATTTTTTTCATGAAATGGTACAATGTCTCACTTCCAACATCTGATATGTGTTCTATGTTCCATTGTGAAATATAGGTCTATGAGATTTGCATATCATTGCATTCTTTTTTTTTTTACGTTTATATTTTATGGAATTAGGGTTGTAAAATAACAGGATTCTAGATTCATCTCTGCAGTTTACTGCTTTATACACAGTGCAGTCGTAGTCAGGGTACTCCTGAATGTGCATGCTCCATACACCAGACATCCAGCCTGCCAGTGAGGTAATGTGCGGCATCCCATGTAGAGAGGAACTTCTAAGGCTACTTTCACACTTGCGTTCGGGGCTCCGCTTGTGAGTTCCGTTTGAAGGGTCTCACAAGCGGCCCAGAACGCATTCTGAGTGGATGCGGATCCGCTCAGAATGCATTAGTCTGGCAGCGTTCAGCCTCTGCTCCGCTCAGCAAGCGGACACCTGAACGCAGCTTGCAGCGTTCGGGTGTCCGCCTGGCCGTGCGGAGGCAAACGGATCCGTCCAGCCCTAATGCATTCTGAGTGGATGCGGATCCGCTCAGAATGCATTAGTCTGGCAGCGTTCAGCCTCCACTCCGCTCAGCAAGCGGACACCTGAACGCAGCTTGCAGCGTTCGGGTGTCCGCCTGGCCGTGCGGAGGCAAACTGATCCGTCCAGACTTACAATGTAAGTCAATGGGGACGGATCTGTTTGAAGATGACACAGTATGGCTCAATTTTCAAACGGATCCGTCCCCCATTGACTTTCAATGTAAAGTCAAAACGGATCAGTTTGCATTATCATGAACAAAAAAAAAAAAATTTTTTTTTTTTTTTGTTCATGGTTATGCAAACGGATCCGTTCTGAACGGATGCAAGCGTTTGCATTATAGGAGCGGATCCGTCTGTGCAGACACCAGACGGATCCGCTCCTAACGCAAGTGTGAAAGTAGCCTAATTGTAGCAATAGACAATTAAGAGATTTTGAGCACGATCCAGTCCTTTTCGACACATCAATATTGTGTTTGAGCCAATGATCAATATTAAAGGGGTTCTCCAGGAATTAAAAAAATGAAAATACTTAAAGAGGACCTTTCATCTGGCAAAAAATTCTGAACTAAGTGTCATGATCTGTACAGCGGCGCCCGGGGATCTCACTGCACTTCCTATTATCCCCGGGCGCCGCTCTGTTCTCCTGCTATGCCCTCCGGTATGTTCAGTCACATAGTAGGAGGAGACTGCCCTTGTTCTCCTGGGCGTCTCCTTCTCCTATGCTGTAGCGCTGGCCAATCGCATCGCAGAAAAAAAACTCCCAGGCTGTGAGCTCGGCGCTGCGATTGGCCAGCGCTACAGCCTAGCAGAAGAAGACGCCAAGGAGAACAAGGGCAGACTCCGCCTACTATAACCAAGTCCCCTAATTCTCCGCCTACTATAACCAAGTGACCGAACATACCGGAGGGCATAGCGGGAGAACGGAGCGGCGCCCAGGGATAATAGTAAGTGCAGGGAGATCCCTGGGCACCGCTGTACAGATCATGACACTAAGTTCAGAATTTTTTGCCAGATGAAAGGTCCTCTTTAATTATTAATTTTATAATAAATATATTCACAAATACCTTTCATTACTTAGAATGGCTTGTTTTGTCTAGGGAGCAATCATTAGGAGAAATAAAATGGCCGCCGTCCTATCAGTACACACAAAACGTGTCCTAATCACACAGAACGACAAGTTACTTCACCACAATGAGCCCCATAGTGCTGCCTCATCCTCCTCTCTGCTTGTCAGGAATCATTATCCTGAATACAGGTGAATCGCTGTGGGAATGGAGATGATGAGGAGACACGAGAGGAGGGTGACGTGTGGCTAATGAGCAGCAGCACTTGTATGCAGTCTCCATTACCACAGCCTGTCCTGTCTGTCCTCTCTGTACTTCATGTCTCCTCATGAACTAAATTCCCCAGAGATTAAAGAGGACCTTTCACTAGAATAAAACATCTAAACTAAGTATACAGACATGGAGAGCGGCGCGCAGGGATCTCCCTGCACTTACTGTTATACCTGGGCGCCGCTCCGTTCTCCCGGTATAGGCTCCGGTATCTTCATATGTTCGGCTCCACCCAGTTGAGCCTGCCGGCGTCTCCTTCTCCCAGGCTGTCGCAGCGCTCAGCTCATAGCCTGAGAGTGTTTTTTTCTCTCAGGCTATGAGCTGAGCGCTGCGATTGGCCACCGCTACAGCATGGGAGAAGGAGACGCCGACAGGCTCAACTGGGTGGAGCCGAAGAACATATGAAGATACCGGAGCCTATACCGGGAGAACGGAGCGGCGCCCAGGGATAATAGTAAGTGCAGGGAGATCCCTGGGCGCCGCTCTCCATGTCTGTATGCTTAGTTTACATTTTTTATTCTAGTGAAGGGTCCTCTTTAAGCTAAAGTTCTTATCATCTGTATTCAGGATCATAATCCTTGACAAGTAGAGAGGGGGGGGAGGATGAGGAGGATAAGGCAGCTATTTACCTCAGTGTTGTAAAGTAACTTGTCATGCTGCGTGATTAGGACAGGTTTTGTGTGAACTACTGGGACAGCGGCCATTTTGTTTCCCCTGATGATTGCTCCCTAGACAAAACGAGCTATTATAAATAATGAAAGGTATTTGAGAATATATTTATTATAAAGTAATATTTAAGTATTTTCATTTTCTTAATCCCCGGAGAACCCCTTTAAGCAAATCACCACAAAAAGGAAACTGCAATGCAGAATATACGAACATAGGTGATCATTTAACCCAGCAGAATAAAAACTTCACTGAATGACATCGCTAAATTAGAAAAGTAGCATTTTACCAAGTAGTCTCCATCAAAACGTTCCCATACCCGACACTTGCAGAATTTACAAAAAAAAAATGTAAAAATTAATATTTACTAAAGTACAATTTCTGTGGATAAACCACTTTTAACAAATAGATTTTTCCCTTTGTCTCCGAAGTGTGAAATCAATATATACTGTGGAGAGATTATTATCGGGGATTATACGAGGACTGGTAATTATAACAATACATCAGAAAAGTGAAGGCTCTCTGCTTGGTAAGGTGTGAGAAAGCATCTGTTCCTGGGTTAAAGGACTAGTCCACCCAGAGGAAAGTGTACTTGCCATTTAGTATACGTTCATCTTGACACTTGCAGCTATGGGAGCAGTTATATTGGTATGTAAGAAAATCAAGTATGTCTGCCTGTTAGGGTCTGTTCCTATCCTGGCAGGTCTGCACGCCGCTCCAAAAACCCAAAAAACAATAGTTATAAGACAGTACTGTTATGCTTCACTGTAATCCATACTAAGGGCTTCATACAGATGTGAACAGAGCCTTATTCAGTTGTCCATTTTTATGTGCATCCGTGGGCGTCCATATGTGTGGAAAATCCACAGACACCTACAGAAAGCTAACAGTCTGTCCACATACCATCAATACTGTAGATACAAAAATATGGCTACCATTGCATAATAGACACTGCAGAGGGTAGCAGATATTTTTTGAACGATGCAGCCATTTTGGTGAGGTCAGCTGACAAATTACAGGTTCATCAGGGGTGCACCACCAATGAAACCAGGTGAGGCGATCGCCTCAGGCAGCACCAGGAAGGGGCAAGAGGGGGACAGAGGAAGGGACATGGGCAATGAGCGCTTTCATTGTGGCAAAGGAGTTAGGTTCAGAAATTGGCTTGGGGGGGGGGGGGGGGGGGGGGACGCCATTTCAGTTTTCACCTCAGGCAGGAGAAAAGCTAGGTGCACCCCTGGGAGTCAACTATTAAGACCAACGTTTTAATAACCCCTATAGCTGGCGGTAAATTTCCAAAGTTATGTAGAAGCACATCCACCGCCAATCCAACCCGCGGCATGCCCTCTTTTTTAGACCTCAGGAATAAGGGCATATTGTTGCTAGATATATAGAGACAAGTAGAGAGGGCGCACCATAGGGTAGTATATCCAAACAAAATTGTCAGTAATAAACAGCAAAATTGGACGCTCACCTTATTGGGTTGTGCTAGACATAGGCACTACCCTATTGTATGCTTTGATATATAGTCGTTCACCGGGTATGCTGCCGCAGGATCGAACCTTTAAGATAGAGAAGCCCAATACCGCAGGAAGGTATATCGTAGTTAGGGTCGGATCGCTGTAGAGCGCAAAAACACAGAGGACGGCTGTTGCTGTACATATTTGAGATCTTCTTTATTCAAAGTGAATGCATCCACAGGAAACTACGCGTTTCGGGGATACTCAGGTCACCTTCATCAGATTTGAGATGCTTAACCTAACCTTGGTGAAGGGGACCCGAGTATCCCCGAAAAGCGTAGTTTCCTGTGGATGTATTCACTTTCAATAAAGAAGATCTCAGAAACAGCAACAGCCGTCCTCTGTGTTTTTGCGCCCTACAGCGATCCGACCGTAACTACTCTATTTTAGACCTGGCGTGAGCAGGGAAGAAGTCACAGACTCTGCCGCAGCATGGCGTGCAATAGAATCTGCACCAAACCGATGCCACAAAAGTGACTCTCTTAATATCTATATGGGACATCAGACCGAACTCGCTAATCTGCAGACAGACACCTAATGTATATGACCACCATAAAGCAACTGTCCATTCAGAAGGTCAAAAATGACATGTAAGTCATTAACTATAGGTGATGCTTTCCTTCTATGAATTTCCTTAGGGTGTTGCTGCTTTTTAATGGACTCCTCAAAAATTAAAGGGGTTTTCCGGGCACCTGATATTGATGACGCCTCCTCAAGACAGGGCAATAATATCCGATCGGTGAGCATCTGACAAGCCGTACCCCCTCTGACCAGCAGTTCCCCACAGCCACGGGCACTGGAATGGGCACTGTGTGGTTTTAGTGGCCCTGCCGGGTTCCTGCAGCTCAGCTCCCAGTCACTTCAATGAGCTGCGCTTCTTGTTTCGCATTATCCTTTTAAAAGAAGTAAAACATAATAAAAACTATACAAATCTGGAATCGCCATAATACGTACTGAGTATAGTGAACGCTGTAATAGTAAAACCTAATAAACCTTGTTGGTAATTGTTTTTTTTTTTTTTTTTTCCCAATCTCATCCCACAAATGTTTTTTCCCCATTTTCCAACATAATATATGAAAAATTAAACCAGATCACTAAAAAATATAAATTTTCCAGCAAAAAATAAGCCCTGAAATGAAGGGAGCTATTCCATAGAAGTGAACGGGGATGCTCACCGCTGTAGATGCAATGGTGAGCAGGTAAACAGTGAGGAGATTATAGGCAGGGGTGCCGTGAGTCAGCCCCCCACCAATCTGGAATTGATGACCTATCCTGAGGACCCCTTTAATGGAACAACAGATACCAGATACAACCCTATGGCAAAGGCTCAAATCCCTTAGGAAATAGGCCCTCCCCACACCCACACCATTAGGAGTATCCACTGGCAGTAATGTCAACATAATGCGGGGGAGGGGACTTAGGTTTAGGGGGTTGTGCCCTATCTAGCCAGGAATGGCACAGAAAGTTACAGACAGGCCATAAAATTTAAATCTGGAGGGGAAGGGGGTGTTGGGGCTCCAGGGTCCACAAACCTTTAGCTACGTCCTGTATTTTGACACCCCAAGTAGTAATTTTGTTTACTAAAGCTGCTTTTATTTGAATAGGACATATAATGGATTTACAGGGAGTTAAAGGGGTTGTCTACTTTTTACTATTGATGACGTACCCTCAGGATAGGTCAACAATATCAGATCGGCGGGGGTCGATGAGCTGTATGAGGAGAGAGCAGAGCTCATACAAGCGCTGCCTTCTCTGCTCTGGTTACCTGTTTGCAGAGGTGAGCAGTGTAATTACAAGTATGGCGGCCCCATTCACCTCTATGGGACAGCTCAGTAGTATTCACTGATCGTGGGGTACCGAGAGTCTGATATTGATGACCTATCCTGAGGACAACCCCTTTAAGCCAAGAAACGTCTGGTGAACAAACATGTAGGAATGTCTTTGCGCTCTTATAGATCAGTAGCCATGGTGGTCCCTTATGCCTGATGCACCAGGAGTAGGTATCTAAGCTTCCGATGAGACCATGTCTTGCTACCTTTGGAGGAAATGTTTGTGAGGGGCTCGCTCTCTGTCTATACAGAACATGTGCAAAATCCATGCAGAGAAATTATATGACGATATCCATATAAATGTTTCAAATACACATTACAATAACTTTAGGATGGCAGCATCCATCTAAAATTTCCAAGATGTCACTGATACAAGGAGCTTAGCCTTAGGGCTCATGCACACAAACGTATTTTTGGTCTGCATCCAATTTTACATCCGTGTGTTTTCCGCGGCCCCACAAAATACCGAACATGTCCTTTTCGTGTCCTTTTATGGACAAGGATAGACAGTTCTATAAAGGCCGGGACGTTCCACAAAATGCAGAACATTGGTATTGGCTGGTATCCATGTTTTGCGTGGACCGCAAACACGGCAATGGCTGTGTGCATGAGCCCTTATCATGAAAACACGGCGGATTCCTCAGTTTACTGCTTAATTGCCAAAATGCAGAATTAGGCCTCATGCACGCGACCGTCTCCGTTTTGCAGTCTGGATACACTACTGCATAGTGAGGACATGGAGAGCAGCCGTACCTAGTCACCTAATGAGAGGTTTGTAGAGGACAGCTACATGGTTAGGCGGCAGCAACAGATTTGTTAGAAAGCAAAACAGCTTTTTTTTGTTTTTGTAGCGACACCAAATTAGAGAAGCGGAGAAGTGACAGATCTGTAAAAGCGTAATTTCAGGCGCCACCAGGGAGCTGGAGATGTTACAGGTTAAAGAGTAAATACTGCACTTAAGAACCTGGAGTCTGATCTTTTGTGTCGCTGGTAAGGTCGTTCCCGCTAACTGCACCATGAGGCCAATTGGATCCTTTCCTGGGGAGAAGAAGAAGCCAGAGGCCACATCACAGCCGCCCCCATGCTGCTAGAATCAATGATTTATATTACGGGGTCCTCTGAAACACTGCCAACAATAGAAGCGCCTTGTAACAGAGTCGAAAACCAAAGCAGCAGGGAAAAGAAATCCAGTGCAGCGAGGGGCCGCTTCCAGTTTACACATTCGCCTGGTTAACGGTAGCACAGACTGACTGGGTGGTGGATACTAGAAGGCGGCTGCTCCGTGATTAACCTATTAATGCCTGGGATGTCTCAGACCTTCATGACAAAATACAGCGTCCTAATTGAGAAATGTCGGTGTTCTGACTATATTATATACATTACTTTAGGGCGTTACCAAAATTTCTACATTGTCATTATTTGCACTTAGAATTTTTGCGTTACAAGAAGTTAGAAATGTATATATTTTTTTACACAGAATGTAAATCGGGATATTTAGGGTACAGTGCAGATTGGTGTGCAGAGAGTCTGTGCCAAAACTGCACAAAGAAACAGATTTTGTCGCAGATTTTTAGTTTACGTAAACAACCCCATTGAACCCTATGGGAAACCACTCCACAGAAGGTGCGGAAACACACAAACAACTGACATTATGCAGATTTTGTAATCCACACGGCAGGTGTACAGGAGATGCCTCTAATCTCATACACTTTTCTGGTACTGTATTAGGGTCCATTCACACGTCCGTTTTTTCTTTCCTGATCTGTTCCGTTTTTTCAGGAACAGATCTGGACCAGATCTGGACCCATTCATTTTCAATGGGTCCTGGAAAAAATCAGACATTGAGCTGTCCGTTTTTTTCCAGGACCCATTGAAAATGAATGGGTCCAGATCTGATCCAGATCTGTTCCTGAAAAAACGGAACAGATCAGGAAAGAAAAAACGGACGTGTGAATAGACCCTTACGCTGAGGTTTTTCCACATGAAAATCCACACTGAAAACGCATGTAATCCGTGCCTTAGGCCACCTGCACACATTCATGGATTCCCATTTCGGATTTTTTTGTGTGCGGAAATTGACCTGCTGTGAGGATTTCAAACTCCGCATCATGTCAATTATGTTTTTGCGGTTTTAGCTTCAGAATTCATCATTTTCATATAAAGGGTGAAATCTACGGCAAAACCGCATCAAATCCGCAGTTATGTATTGTGGCTTCTAGTGCAGAAACGCATGGAAATTCGTGTGGGTCTTCTGCACTTTGACACCTTTAGGGCACCTGCATGAAATCCGCATCAATCTGCATAAAAGCCACACATAAATCCACACTATTTGGGTCCATTCACACGTCCGTGTGTGTTTTGCGGATCCACAAAACACGGACATTGGCGATGTGCGTTCCGCATTTTGCGGACCGCACATCGCCGGCACTTAGTAGAAAATGCCTATTCTTGTCCGCAATTGCGGGCAAGAATAGGACATGTTCTATTTTTTTCGGAAACGGAATTGCGGACACGGAAGTGCGGATCCGCAATTCCGGATCCGGGCAGCACACCGCGCTGCCCCATAGAAGTGAATGGGTCCGCAATTCCGTTCCGCAAAATGTGGAACGAAATTGCGGACGTGTGAATGGACCCTTTATCAGATTTTAGTGCATTTATTGTGGTTTTATTGCATATTTTGTTGAGTATTTTCTGTTTATGTTGACAACAATTGTAACACCTTCAGGGCCAGGCCATTTTCCATTTTTTGTTTTAGTTTTTCACCCCCTGCCTTCCCAGAGGCATAACCTTTTTATTTTTCCACCACATAGATATGAGGGAATGTTTTTGCAGGACAAGTTGTACTTTCTAATGGCATCATTTAATATTGTACACGATGTAGTGGGGAGCTGGAATATTTTTTTTTTAAATGGGGTGAAATAAATTAAAAAAAATAATAATTTAAAAAAACACCCACACAATTCTACCACAGTTTTATGGGTTTTGTTTTTACAACGTTCCCTATGTGATAAAACTCACCTGTTACCTTCATTCTCCGGGTCAGTACAATCACAGTGATACCGCATCTATATAGCTTTTCTTGTGTAAAAGTAAAGTAAAAAAAAAAAAAAGTAAAAACTTTTGATTTTTTTTTTTCTTTGCATTGCTATATTAAAGTGTTTTGAAGATTGCTTCTCTGAAGACTACAATGTATTAGCATTTCACTATGTTCCTATGGAGCCTTGCCACAGGCAGGTTCTCCATAGGAGCCTATCTGCAGCAGTCTGGGATCCGGTTCCCCCCATCCTCACTAGGGGGAGCCATTGCACGACCAGGAGCGTGCTCTCCTGGGTTTTTGAGCTCCTAGATGCCGTGGTCACAACAGACCACGGCATCTGAAGGTTAAATGTGTACATCAAAGTTGTCCTCTATAGCATACATTAGCCTTGGGTGTCTGCTGTTTAAAACAGTAGGCACCCAACGGCTATGGCACCCATGGCGCTTGTGAGCGGGCTCCATATTGAAATACCCGACTCCCATCGTAAATTTACAGTGGACAGGAAAGGGTAAAGTCTATGGGGAAAACCACTCTACAGATGGTGCTGGATTGCATAAACAATTGATGTGATTAGCCTGCAGTATATCGGGACATCTACACTATAGCCTGCAGTGTAGCCAGGCATTTACATGATAGTCTGCACCGGCTGGCTCCCCGGCTCTGGTGACTGGGTCCATTCTCCTAGAGAGGGTCCCCAACTGATATGCCCAGGGATACAGTCCTGGCTGCTGCAATGTTGAGTTAGAGTAACCTAAACACCAGGGGCAAAATGACCGGCAGGCCAGAGTCTGAGGCCTGTTTCAACTCTTCCAGTAAGTCTAAGGAGCAGGTTTTGGTGACCAGGAAACAAAGTCAAAACAGTCCGGGGGGGATGGGGGGGGGGGGTTTAAGCAGGCCTCCCTGAACAAAGAACTGCAAAGATGACACCAAGCAGATAGTTCAGGTCTGCACACTGAACGGAACCTACAGTGGGCATCAGACACATCTCCTCTGGCTATGTGGACTGGTTGAACGGCATGTCTCTGCTGGGGAAGGTCATGATTCATTACTTTTGGAATTAAAAATTAGCCCAATCTCTGTTTGCCAGAAGCAGCAGGACACATTGATCACTTGACTGGAGTGCAGTCTGGGATAGCTGAAGTTGTGGCCCCTGGGAACATACACTATGGACAGTGCAGAGGACCTCATACTATAGAACAGGGACAAGCAACCTTCGGCACTCCACCTGCGGTCAAACTACAACTCCCAGCATGCACTCTTACTCATCTATTCTTGTAACTCTCATAGAAGTGAAAGGAGGATACTGGTTGTGGTTGAGTTGTAGTTTTAGAACAGCTGGAGTGCCGGAGGTTGCTGATCCCTGCTATAGAAGCACCACATTTTATACAAATCAAGTTTCATTACCAAGTTCTGTTGTTTAAGGAACGCTCTTTTCTCTTCCTTATGACCCATCAGGATAACTCAGTATCACTTGAGAAGCAGAAGGACTCTTAAAGTGTATTACATGGATGCAGAGCCTGTCCTGTTATTATTACAACATGCTGTATTGTCGTTGCTGGATTTTCTTTAGGTTGCCCATTAGCAGTAAGGTATGGGGTCTCGGCAGTGAATACAAGATACCATTATGTAGCTCTATTCAAAAAACATGCGCATAGACGTCTCACACAACCTTGTAACTGGCGGCAAAATCCACCATTTTCAGATATTCTTTTGTGATTGTCACACAAAAAAATAATAACGTTGCGTAATTCCACAATTTATGAAATTCCCCCTCTTGCTGCGCTGCCTGTGCAAGTTCTTAATAGTTCTGATAGTCCTGACAGTTCTAACTTTTAACCTCGCCAACCCTTGAATGAACATTTTCTCCTGAGTCTGCACGGTGGAAGAGCGGCACATAGTCAGACTGGTGGTGTATGGTAGAACAGCCAGTACTAGTACCACAGGCCCTTCAGTCTTTGCATTGGTGGGAGTCCCAATGTTCAGACCCCAACCAATCCCATCAACGTGGGTACCAGCACCTGGATCTGAATGTAATGAAAAAGTGTACAGCGCCACTTCATTTCTTTGACCTGCTCATTGAGAAGGTCGCACATGCTCAGTTTCATCTTTCAACTGCCCCCTGAGTTGTGATAAGGAGAGCATGGACACATTTTGACATTATTCATCTGATAACCTTTAGGCCCCTTTCACACGGGCGAGTATTCCGCGTGGATGCGATGCGTGAGTTGAACGCATTGCACCCGCACTGAATCCGGACCCATTCATTTCTATGGGGCTGTGCACACGAGCAGTGATTTTCACGCATCACTTGTGCATTGCGTGAAAATCGCAGCATGCTCCTCTTTGTGCGTTTTTCACGTAACGCAGGCCCCATAGAAATGAATGGGGTTGCGTGAAAATCGCAAGCATCCGCAAGCAAGTGCGGATGCGGTGCGATTTTCACGCACGGTTGCTAGGAGACGATCGGGATGGAGACCCGATCATTATTATTTTCCCTTATAACGTGGTTATAAGGGAAAATAATAGCATTCTGAATACAGAATGCTTAGTACAATAGCGCTGGAGGGGTTAAAAAAAAATTAAAAATAATTAAACTCACCTTAGTCCACTTGAACGCACAGCCGGCATCTTTTCTGTCTCCTTCTTTGCTGATTGCAGGAAAAGGACCTGTGGTGACGTCACTCCGGTCATCACATGATCCATCACATGATCTTTTACCATGGTGATGGACCATGTGATGACCGGAGTGACATCACCACAGCTCCTTTTCCTGCAATCAGCAATGAAGGAGACAGAAGAGATGCCGGCTGTGCGAACAAGTGGATTAAGGTGAGTTTAATTTATTTTTTAACCCCTCCAGCTCTATTGTACTAAGCATTCTGTATTCAGAATGCTATTATTTTCCCTTATAACCATGTTATAAGGGAAAATAATACAATCTACAGAACACCGATCCCAAGCCCGAACTTCTGTGAAGTTCAAGTTTGGGTACCAAACATGCGCGATTTTTCTCACGCGAGTGCAAAAGTCATTACAATGTTTTGCACTCGCGTGAAAAAATCGTGCATGTTCCCGCAACGCCCGTGTGAAAGAGGCCTTACACAAAGCACGGTAGATGTAGCGGCAATTCTCAGAGCAATCTGCACCTGCAGCAGGCAGAGCAAGGATCCATAGAAAGTATATAGGATCTGTAGAGTAGAGCTGATTGTAGTGAAAGATGCAGAGCACTCTGAGAAGTCTCGCTCCACCTTCCTTGCTTTTCTTGAAGGTTTAGGCTACTTTAACACTCGCGTTTTGGGCGGATCTGTTATGGATTTGCAAAAACTGATCTGTTACAATAATACAACCGCATGCATCCGTCATGAACGGATCCGTTTGTATTATTTGTAACATAGCCAAGACGGATCAGTCATGAACTCCATTGAAAATCAAAGGGAGACGGATCCGTTTTCTATTGTGCCAGATTGTGTCAGAGAAAACGGATCCGTCCCCATTGACTTATACTGTGTGCCAGGACGGATGTGTTTGGCCCAGTTTCGTCAAGCGGACAGTAAAACGCTGCAGGCAGTGATTTGGTGTCCGCCTCCAAAGCGGAATGGTGACTGATCGGAGCCAAACTGATACATTCTGAGCGGATCCTTTTCCATTCAGAATGCATTAGGGCGAAACTGATCCGTTTTGGACCGCGTGTGAGAGCCCATGACAGATCTCACAAACGTAAAGCCAAAACACGATTGTGAAAGTAGCCTTAGTTAGCTTTTAAAGTTAAAACCAGCCCCATTGAAGATTTAAACTGAACACATTCGACCAGCTCAGGGAGATGGACAAACAATAAGTAAAAGAACAGACAGCAGGTGGCGCTATACAGATACAGTTTATTGAATAATTCACTGGCTGTACTACATTTTTACTTACAAAAGTATTCAGATCCAGGTGCTGGTTTGAAAAACTTGGACTATGTTTTATGACAGAACCCCTTTAAGGTAATGGGGGATACCAACTATGAATGTTATTTGCCGTCATGTGATGTACATGTAATAAACTTTTTTTTTTATATTGTGTTTTTACATTATTTGTGTTTATTCTTACATTACATCCACATTGCTTTTCAGCAAATGGACATAAATGTGCGCCCCAGTGTACCACTAAGTAAAACTTTATTTTATTTTATTTATTTCTGAAGATTTGATCGCTTCCACTTTGTAATCAGGCCTAGTTCATCAGTAATCAGCCTCCATAGATACAGTCTAAGGCTACATTCACACGTCCGTGGTGTGTTGTGGACCCGCAAATTGCGGTTCCGCAAACACCAGCCCGTCACCCCTATAGAAATGCCTATTCTTGTCCGCAAGCTGCGGACAAGAATAGGACATGCTCTATCTTTTTGCGGAGCTGCGGACCCAAAATCAGGGCCGCGCTCCGCAATTGCGGCTGCAGACAGCACACTGTGTGCTGTCCGCATCCATTCCGTCCCCATAGAGAATGAATGGGTCCGCAACCATTCCGCAAAATTGCAGAAAGGATGCGGACCCATTTTGCGGACGTGTGAATGGAGCCTAATGAAAAGATTTGCATCTGTCCTGGTTTTGGCGGAAAATCACTGACCAAGTAACTGTGAACTAGGTCTAAGGCCACATTTACACAGTCAGTGTTCAGTCAGATTTTCATCAGTTAGGCCTCATGCACACGGCTGGCCGTGTGTACCCCGCATCACGGATGCGGACCCATTCACATGAATGGGCCCGCAATTCCGGAGATGTGGAACGCAGTCACGGAACGGAACTACAGTGTGCTTCCGTGGTGTTTCCTTCCGTTGTTCCGCACCGCAAAAACGGAAGTTGAATGGGTCCGGCCAGCTGCACGGATGTTGCCCGTGCATTGGGGACCGCAATGCAGGGAACGGCCGTGTGCATAAGGCCTTGTTGTGAGCCAAAAACAGGTGCGGGTCAAAAACACAGAACAGATGCAAATCTTTCCATTAGACCTTATCTCTGCGTAGCCTCCACTCCGCTGGTTTGGGCTCAAAATTACTGATCAAACACTGACCAAACACTGACTGTGTGAAGGCGGCCTAAAGCATAGAGGAGAGCCACAGTAGCAGACCGCGTTCACCATGAACTACAGTAATTACAAACCGAACACTAAGGAACATAGGGGTGGCCAGTAAGACCCTGCCGTAATACAGATCTGGTTTACTAGAACATATCTGCTTACAGCACTGTATTCCAGAAAACGTTCCTTGGTCGCTTCTGGGAGCACTGAAACTGTAGTAAAGGCAGTCATGATTGCCAGTTTAGTAGGTGTGATGTCTAGGACATAAAAAGATTTAATTGTAAAAGTAATAGTCACAACAGTTCATGAAAACTCACAACTCATGCGAGCCATTATTCTGCACGGATCAATGCCATACTCCCTCAGCAGATGTTACTGGCACATCCAGTTAGACGCACGCTCTTTATGTACTTACGTGGAACGGCTAGTGCTTAAAGAGGAAACTAAATCAATTAAGTCATTTAATATTTAACAGTGGTCACAAAAATGTGCCAAGAACATAAAGATGAACTAGAAGCTAGCCGAGCCTTCCCATCTGTCCACCCTGCCAGCGTCCGTGGGCACATGTAACCCTGTGGGTGCAAACTAAGGGCCAGATTTATCATTAGCTCAGGTCAGAATAATGGAGTGAAAAAGTCCCAAAAAAAGTCCCAAACGCTAAAACTGCGCACAAATTTGCGACTTTTTTCTGCTCTGCACTATGCTCTCCAGTTTTCTGAAAGTGGGCGTGTTTTCTTATGTAAATTAATCTCTAGACAGATTTACTATTGGGACTATTTAAAAAGTCGCAAAAAAGTCGCAAAAAGTCGCAAAAAGTCGCAATTTCACTCCAGTGAGGACCATGCTTATCTTATGAGACTTTTTAATAGAACATGCGACTTTTTCATAAAAACGTGCGACTTTTTCATAAAAACGTGCGACTTTTGTAAAGCTGCTTACTGACGGATAAACTGCTACCGTCAAACCACATTTATTACAGTCTTAAAGGGCCGATCATAAATCTGACTTGGCTAAAACTGACTTTAGCCATATGTTAAAGTGGAGTGAGCTGTCAGAGTAATGATAAATCTGGCCCTAAGAGTCATAGGAGGATTTCTCAAGGAAGGGACAACCTAAAAAACGAAATCTGTCCATAAACCAGTATTCTATAGATTACTGTCCACCAGCTGGACACCAGAACTGTGGCCAATCGCATCCACCAAAACTATGGACACCCGTTTAGTTCAATGGGCACTCAGCAATGACGACTTCTGTTTGGCAGGGGAGACAAGCATTTCCCAGGTGAACTTTGCTAATTAAGGGTGTCCGATACCCCTACTTTATCAGTATAAGGGTGCAATCACACGTCCATATGTATTTTGCGGTCCACAAAAAGCAGATCTGCAAAATACGATGACGTCCATGTGACGTTCGTGCTGCAACACCACAAAATACATACGGCCATGTGCGCCGTATGAGAGCCCTCACAAGCTAAGTGCTGAACACCACTTTCAAACTGGACGAAAAGGCTTGGCTACCAATTTAAAGAGGACCTGCCGGTTCCTGACATGTCTGTTTCCATTCCCCATAATTCTGGATCTTTTCTCTCTCGTTGTTCCTTAGTGTTACCAGACTGGGATGTATGTTCCTACACAGATGGACACTGTTCAAAAAGTGCTGACGGACCGCGTTGCGACATACCGTAGCAATTTGATGAAGGGGATGGTAACACCCACTTCCAAGTTTATGCTTACATTTCCAGAAGGACTAATAGAGAAAAAGATGCTCCAGAATCTCATGGACAATACAAAAACATGTACTTACTAAAACAGTCCGTCAGGAGAGCTGGCAGGTCCTCTTTTATATCGGTGAGAGGCACGGTGGTTAGTGGTTAGGTAACTTCTGAATGAAAGATAGGTCATCACCAGTTTTAAAATGTCGGAAAACCCCTTTAAAGAGGTTGTTAAGAGATTTAAACATTTCCACGGTCCACCACGGGGACCCTCCCTGATCACAATAATGTGGGTCCTGTGTCCCACTCCAATATGAAAGGAGTGGAAGTCAGGCATGGATGAAGTCACTTTGGTCATCTCTGTGGGACAGAGGTAGCTGAGAACGGTCCCATAGAGATGAATGAAGCAGCAGAAAAATGCCACTTGCCTCATCATTATTTAACTCCCAGAAGCCACTTTAACAGTAGACAACCCCAAAAAAATCTAAGGGCACTGACTACCTACCTGGGCTTATGAGTAGATAGGCCAAATGAAACAGGAACTACATGTATACACATTGTATAGCCACCTAAGTCATCCTCAAGAACTCTTTAGCTCTTCAAGGAACAGATGAGTTAAAACCTTGAAGCTGAAGTCCATTATCTTTCTGTAGGAAGAAATATTAATAATGCGGTGTACACGGCATGGAGGCAGTGACCATGACAGGCCACTTACAGACGTGCTGCAATCAGATGCTTCTCTCTGTAGGAGGCGAGTATTTACTAAGTGAGTGCTCCTCACGCACATAAGAGCGCGGCTGGTAAATGATGGATGCCCCACGTCATCTCCTCCTAATTTGGAGTCAATGAGAAGTGTGGAACAGAACAATACCCAGGTCGCCACCAATGCTATACTTCGGATTGCCGCTGCGAAGAAATGGAGGCAAAGACTAATGGCGAAGTCAGACCCTGTATCTGTACCCTAAGGAGTATACAATCTCATTCAGTGTAACGTGACAAAGTGACTTGTCCAAAGTGAAATCAACTTGTCCCTGGAATTCTGCTCCCTTAGGATACCGGCATTCACAAAGTAATTGACACGGGCCATTCTGGGTTTGCGTACAATGTGGAGACATACATTGCTATATTTCATTACAGCAGTTACACTGAAGATAATATAATGCTGTGCAGCAACCATGGAAAAGGTAACAGCAGAAACCACGGCTCCTTCTGTGGACGGCAAGTAAATTGGGTTCATTTCATCCCTTGTCATGTTCATCTTTAGTCCAAACTACCATTCGTGTCTAGAAGAAAAAGATTTTGAATGTCGAGGAAACAGATCTGCTCCGAGTCCATTAGTCCAGAAAACAAGCAGTTCCTAACCATAAGGCCTTGTTCACATCTCCGGCAGCAGATTTTGCCCGATTCTATAGTTCACCGCCGACTTCCCATTGACTGTAATGAGTTCCAGCGGTTATCCAGCCACTTTCCAGCATAAATGCCGGGTTTCACCCAGACAAAAACCATTGCATGCAACGATTTTCGGGCCAGCCAACAGGGCTTCAGATCTCCGTTGGAGTTCAGAAACGTCCATTCAGAGATAGAAAACCACCTCCCGGATGTTTATAGGCAACGTGCGGACGGGAGATGGTTAAAGGCTATGTAGACCTTCGGAGGCAATTTTTGTTTATGATTGCATTTTACAAATTTTTGGCAAAATATTATTTTTTTCAATTGGCCTTTATAAAAAATATTGAGCCATCCTGTCACAAAGGGTTAACTGTTTTTCTAGCTGTGTGACTGCTACGTTAACTTTGTGCCGGTCCTCTAATAATCCTTATCTCTAAACTACTGAGAGGTCATAAACACTTATTTAAAAGGGATTATCCCATAGTACATGACAACCTCTTTCTAACAAAGCTAGAACCAGCCCTGTACCTCACATGGATCCGGAGATCTCTCCATTCATTGCTCTGCTAGATTTATATCAAGCTGAAGGGGAGTGTCTTTTCTCCTGAAGCTAAGTGGGCGTGTCTCAGCTCTCCCTATCACAGCTCAGGAGGCGTGTCTCAGCTCTCCCTATCACATCTCAGGAGGCAGTTGAAGGATGAAACTGAGCATCTGCGGCCTTCTCAGTGAGCAGGACAAAGAAATAAGAAAAAAAACAAGCAGCAGGTGGCGCTATACAGATACATTTTATTGAATAACTCAGTGGCTATGCTAAATTTTTTATTACATGCAATAACAAAACAATTCAGATCCAGGTGCTGGCTTGAACACTTTTGTGGGACAACCCCTTTAAGCCACATCCTTATCATTAAGATATGAACTGAGCTATAATGAGCGTTTATAATGTCAGAGAGCAGATATAAGGAGCCCGTCACCTCCCCAACTGACGGGAAAGATAGAAAATCCATAGGCTGCTACTACAGCATCTCAGCTCTGTACAGAAAAAAGGGACCATATTTTTAATAAAGACCAAGTGAAAAAAAGATTTTTAGTTCAAAATAAGTATAATGCAATAATAAACAAATTGCCCCCACATGTGTACAATGCCTTTAAAGGGGTTGTGCGGAATGCTAAAAAACGTCAGTTAATAGTGTAAACCTCATCAGCTCTCATACAGAACATAATAATGTACCTCTTCACTTCAGTCTCCATGCTCCCGCTCTGCTCCATAGTTTACAATCCGAACTTCTAGGTTGTGGGCGTAGATGAGCAGCAGCCACAACACTTCCCACAGTGCTGTACGCTACAAGATCTGCCAGACATGTAAACACCCACTACACCCTTCCCTGGGCCAAAAACCGCTGCACTCTGCATCAGCTCCTTGCTGTCTCCTCCCACACAGCCTCTATATGACAAGAAGTGGACTCTGCCTACGCTGCTTGTGAATTGAGAGCGTCAACCAGCCCATTCCAAGATCACATGGGTCTGACATCACGACCATTCGGGCGGAGATTCCTTGTGATGTCAGAGGAAATGCAGTCTCCACAGAGGGCGCAGTCACATGACCACTCTCCAGAGTGAGACAGAAAAAGTAGCACAAGTGTATTAGTAAGTTGCCGGACGGGGAAGGGAAAGAGACGATTACTCTTACCGGTAATTGGATTTTCCAATAGCCTCCACAACGGCACTCCAGGAGGGTGTCCCCGCCTCCCCAGGACAGGAAACAACGTAGAAGCTCAAGTTTAAAAGGCCCCCTCCCCTTACCTGCTTCAGTTAATGATATAGGACTCGGTTAGTTAGTTCAAGAACTGTATTAACATAACATAAATAACATAACATTCCCACATTAATTATACAACTTGGGTAGGGAATCCAGTGCAGTTGTGGAGGCTATTGGAAAATCCAATTACCGGTAAGAGTAATAGTCTCTTTTCCCCGGCGCCTCCACAACGGCACTCCAGGAGGATTAATAGAGAAATAACTCTAGGGTGGGACTACTGCAGATAAGACTTTTCTGCCATATGACGACTCATAATTTTTGAGTACATCTAATTTATAATGTTTAAAGAAAGTATTTGGATTTTTCCATGTAGCTGCTGTACATATTTGTTCTACTGAGGCAGAGGCGTTTTCCGCCCATGAGGCCGACACGGATCTGGTAGAGTGTGCTTTGATCCCTTTAGGAGGGGTCAAGCTTCTCTGCAGGTAGCAGAACTCGATGGTGTTCCGGATCCATCTGGATATAGTGCTCTTGCTTGCCGCTGATACCTTGTGCTGGCCTTGATACTGAAGGAGGAGATGGTCCGATTTTCTGAATGTCGCTGAGACTTCCAGGTAAGTTAGTAGACATCTTCTGACATCCAGGTTATGGAATTTTCTCTCCAAGTCAGAGGTTGGATCTTCGCAGAAGGATGGGAGTGACACCTCCTGTTGGCGGTGGAATTTTTAGGCCACCTTGGGTAGAAACATTGGGGTGTGTTTAAGAATAATACGGTCCTCTAATACTGTGAGATAGGGTGCTTTACAGGAGAATGCCTGAATCTCACCTACCCTTTTGGCTGATATTATTGCCAGCAGAAAGGCAGTCTTTAGTCTTTAAGGACAAAAGTTTAAGTGAGATCTCTTCTAAAGGCTCAAAGGGTGCTTCCATTAGAACCTCTAATACTAGATTCAGGTCCCAAGGGGGAATGGTCGAATGAATAAATGGGCATTTCCTGAATGCTCCTTTTATGAATCTCTTTATTAATGGTAGGTCTGCCAATTTCACATCGAGGAAGCTGCTTAATGCTGAGACCTGCACTTTTATGGTGTTGGGCCTGAGACCTTTGTCAAGGCCTGCCTGTAAAAAGTCCAGTATGAGTGGAATATTAGCTTCCTGATTGTGGTATATTCTGTCTCCTGCAAATCCTAGGAATGTTTCCCATGTTCTTTTGTAGATCCGTGAGGTAGAGGCCTTTTTACTGCATAGTAGGGTAGATATTACGGATTCTGATAGGCCTCTTTGCTGTAAGTGGACCCGTTGACTTTCCATGCTGTTAAGTGAACACTTGCTACCTCTGGATGGAGTACCGGGCCCTGACGTAGTAATCCCGGATATGACGGGAGAGACCAGTATAGACCTGCCGACAGATTGTAGAGGAGGGGAAACCAGGACCTTTTTGGCCAGAATGGAGTGATTAATATTAGTTGTGCTTTCTCTTCTATTATCTTTATTGTAAAACAAAACATGTGATGCAACAGCTCACTGCAATCAAATAAAGTACAAAATAGCATAGTAATGGCATGTACTATGCTAATAAGTTAGAGATGCTTGGCAAATTATTTTGTACAAAATTATTTGAGCCCGTCTGCCGCACGTCAAGGCGATCTCTGTAAGACGGGTTCCTAACACTAAATACTACCTGTTATGCGCCATGTCGGCTGCCATACAATTCAGGGAGTGTAGGTTGCATGCTGGGCCTGCTTTGATTTCTGTCATTTATGGTGCCAAAATGGCCCCTATTAGTATCCAAAGAATGCAGGTACCAACATGCATGCCGGGCACACTCCACACCACACCTGGAGCCAACGGGCTACCAAGGACTGCAATGAGAGTCCACAAACTCTCTCTCTCCTGGTGCCAAATGGCTTTTAGTGAGTGAGGTGGAGCAGGCCAAGCTATATACTCACAATAATTAAAATCAGCCTATGGGGCAGACGAGCTGGAAGGAGTGCACGACTAAGAAGGCAGCCACACCTCCAGTACAAACTGCAAAGAAAAAAGGGGGTCAGTCAGCACATCCCAAAGCGCAGGGGCACGTTGCTATGGCTGAGAACAAGACTGTAAAACAAAACATGTGATGCAACAGCTGTTACATCACATGTTTTGTTTTACAGTCTTGTTCTCAGCCATAGCAACGTGCCCCTGCGCTTTGGGATGTGCTGACTGACCCCCTTTTTTCTTTGCAGTATTATCTTTATTAGCACCTTCGGAATTATATTGTACAGGGGAAATGCGTACAGGAGATCTTTCGGCCATGGACAGGACAGGGCGTCCACCATTAGTGGGTGATCCCTGCTGGAGAGGGAACCGAATAACTCGAGTTGTCTGTTCTTCTGATTTGAGAAGAGATCCACTTTTGGTAACCCCCATTTGAGAGCCATTTGCTTGAACATGTTGGGATCTAGTGACGATTCTCCCACTTTTAGAACCTCTCTGCTGAGATTGTCTGCTATTCTGTTTTCCTCGCCTTTCAGATGGACCGCTACCAGGGACTTTATATTTTTTTCTGCCCAGCTGAAGATTTCCCCTGACAACTTTTGTAGTTCTTTGCTTCTGGTACCCCCTTGTCGGTTTAGGTAGGCTACGGTGGTAGCGTTGTCGGACAGTATTTTCACATCATGGGTTTTTACGTATGGAAGAAGATGTGTTAGCACCTCCCGTACTGCTGACAGTTCTCTTACGTTTGAAGAGGCTGCTGACATCTCTGGGCTCCAGGTGCCCTGAATTACCTGAATTCCTGTATGGCCTCCCCAGCCTCGGCTGCTGGCGTCGGTTGTTATAATGATCTGATTTGCCGGTCGCCAAAAAACTCCTCTTTGGAGATTTCTCTTTATCTTCCACCAAAAGAGAGATATTTTTACTCTTAATGGAATTTCTACCCTCTTGTTTAAGGAGTTTTGCTCTCCGTCCCAGGATTCCAGGAGAAAACCTTGTAAAATTCTTGTGTGATGCTGGGCCCATCGCACTGCGGGAATAGTGGATGTTAGATGACCTAAAAGTCTCATGATGTCCCTTATGGTCACTCTTTTTGCTTTGCAGAATTTGGAGATTTTTTGACTTATGCCTATCTGTTTTTCTGGGGGTAGAAAGGACATGAGATTGTATGAGTCTAGCAATATCCCTAGAAATTTTTTCTGCTGACTGGGAACCAGGTCGGATTTTGGGGTATTTATTAGCCATCCTAACTCGGTCAGTATCTCCTGCACCAGCTGCAGATGCCCCTGGAGAACCTGAAGAGATGAGCCCGCTATCAGGAGGTCGTCTAAGTATGGAACTACTAGGATACTTTGAAGGTGTAGAAACCCCGTCACCTCGGCCATGATTTTTGAGAAAATTCTTGGGGCTGACGATATCCCAAAGGGAAGGGCCTGGAATTGGAAGTGAAACTCTTAGAAGAAGGGCTATCCTGAGATATTTCTGGTATGCTCTGTGTATGGGAACATGGTAATATGCGTCCGCAAGGTCTATAGTTACCATGTTGCAATTGCGGGATAGGAGATTCACTGTGGATCTGATCGACTCCATTTTGAATCTCTTGTAGGTCATGTATTTGTTTAGTTTTTTTTAATTGATTATTAGCCTGAAGGATTTGTTGGGTTTTTGAATAAGGAATATGGGGGAATTAAACCCCTGCCTCTCCTGACCTTCTGGAACTGGAACAATTACTCCCTTTTTTAGGAGAGATGATATCTCTAGTTCTAAGGCATGTTGACTTTCCGTTTTTTTAAAATGATTTGTTGATAGAGAAATGCTCCGGAGGAGCCGTATCAAATTCTAGCTTGTACCCCATGGATATGGTGTTTATAATCCAAGGGGCGGACGAGATCTTTTCCCAGGCCCTGGCAACCATTCTTAGCCTGCCACCAACTTGATGCCTGGCGTCATTGACCGGGCTTAAAGGTGGATTCGGGGTTAAATAGGAACCCCCTCCCTCTCCCTCTGGAGGATTACCATCTACTAGTGTTGTCCTTCCTCTTCTGGTCCGTTCTATTTCTCCTTTGATTCCAAAAGGACCGACGCTGCTGATAGAATTTCGATTCTGAAGGAAACCCTTTCTTTTTGTCTGACGCTTTCTCTAAAATGTCCTCAAGGACTGACCCAAACAGCTTATCCCCCTCACACGGAATGGCGCATAGCCTACTCTTTGAGCTGGCGTCACCAGACCAAGATCTAAGCCACACCGCTCTTCTTGTGGAACTGGAGAGGGCTGCGGATCTAGCCGAGAGCTTCATCAGATCTGCCGATGCGTCTGACAAGAAATTACAGGCCTGCTTTAGGGTAGGTATTGAGGCCAGGATTTCTTCCCTAGAAGTCCCCACTGCCAGGTGTTCTTCTAATTGGTTTAGCCATACTGACAGGGATCTTGATGTGCATGTAGCTGCTATACTGGGCCTAAGCATGGCTGTGTTTGTCTCCCATGCTCGCTTTAATAGTCCCTCACATTTCTTATCCATGGGATCTTTAAGCAGGCCCATGTCCTCAAAGGGAAGAGACGTCTTTTTAGATATTCTGGCGACAGGCGCATAAATTTTAGGCGTCTTGTCCCACAGAACTGAATCCTCCTCAGTAAATGGGTATTTCCTTTTAAAGGAGGCTGGTATTAAATTCTTTTTCTCAGGATCTTTCCATTCTTTTTTAATTAATGTCTTAATATTACTATGGACTGGAAAAACTTTCCTTTTTTTCTCCCCCAGCCCCTGGAACATTCTGTCCTGCACGGACTGAGGCTCTTTGGTCTCTTCAATTTTCATTGTGGCCCTAATGGTCCTTAACAGCCTTTCGGTTTCTTCTGGGCTACAAAGGGGTCTTCCTGATTCCTCATCAGAGGATTCAGATTCCTCAAGAGATACTACCTCTCCCTCCTCAGAGTCAGGCTCCGGCTGATGGTCCAACACCTGAGATCTTTGCGAGGTGGAGGGCTGAGGAGAACACGGAGGGAGTCTGGTATCAATTGCAGATTTCACCTTGTCTTTAATCATATCACAAATTGATTCTAGAAGAGAGGGTGATTCCTCCGCCACTATTTTGTCCGTACACTTGGGACACAGTGATTTTTTGGATTTAGAGGGTAGGGATTTTTTGCACATTGCGCATCTTTTTTTAGATAAAGATTCCCCAGATCTTCTGGTGCTGGTGTCCTTGCCCTGAAAGATAATATTTAGATCCTCTTTAGGGCTTGTAATAGGGCTACTCTAACACCAGCACCACACCAGTGAGGGAATAGCAGTGTGCACTCTCCCACCCACCTCCAAACAGGGTCAATAACACACGGGAAGGAGGCTTACCGGGCTCTGGGTGGCAGGATCCACAGGCTTACAGGTCTCAGGAGCTTCCAAAGGAGCCGACATCTCATCGAGTGAAGCAGGACGCCGAAGTCCTCGCTTCCAGCTCTATATCCGCCAGTCCTCTGACGTCACACGCCACCGGAAGTGACGCCAAGGACTGGCAAGTTTAACTTCCGCCTGTGCGCGCGCATGCGCGTGTGATCCCTCGTTCCTGCAGTAGGTTAAGGAACGGAGGCCCGTGGCTGCCTTCTTAGACGGATTTACGCCTAAGGTACAGGGCAGTCAGTCAAACCCCGACCTCTGCACGGCCCTCCCGGATGGGGTAAATCTCCAGGCCGTGCGCAATGAACCCCCGCCGTAGCAGGAGCGGCTTCCACGCGATCCCGAGGACAGGAAACAACAAAACTGAAGCAGGTAAGGGGAGGGGGCCTTTTAAACTTGAGCTTCTACGTTGTTTCCTGTCCTGGGGAGGCGGGGACACCCTCCTGGAGTGCCGTTGTGGAGGCGCCGGGGAAAATATTTATAGCCGATAACCTCTTAAGGGGGAAATGTGAAGTCATAAGAATTAGGGCTCATGCACACGAACGTATTTTTTCTCTGCATCCAATCCACATTTTTTGTGGGTAGGATGCCGACCCATTCATTTCACTGTGACCGGAAAAGATGCGGACAGCTCACTGTGTGCTGTCCGCATCCGTAAAAATATAGAACATGTCCTATTCTTGTCCGCATGACAGAAAAGGATAGGACTGTTCTATTATAGGCCGTCAAAATGCGGAACGTACACATCCGGTATCTGTGTTTTGAGGATGCACGATTTGCAGAACACAAAACAGGCGACGGTCGTGTGCACGAGCCCTTAGACTGCAAAGAAAATCTTAAAATGGAAAAGTCTGTAAAGTGATTTTGCAGATGAGTTAATCAGTCCGTATTACATCGCAGTTCTTTAAGTTCTTAGCGCCCGCACATAGAGGGGATGCCATCATTCTCCTCCCTTCACATCACATCCAGACTGTTAGCTGAGTGAATAGCTCCCAATTTGATAATTACAACCAAGCAGCCTGTTATGCCAGGAAAACCACACTGACTCCCTCATGTACCTTTTAGTTACTGGTATGGGCTTGGCCCGTTTGCCAGCTTAGCTAAATGGACCCTGAAGTGCAAGCTAATGCTACACGATATTAGCTTCCTCCTCAAATACTCTGGATGAGCAAACACAATCTCGGCCCGTGCCAACATCCTCCTGGCAGCAGAACAGAGAAGAGTTTCACTCTGCAACTCGGAGATTATCACGGAGCACATAACCCATCGGTTTTATAGCGGCTGGGCGCTGCCAGAGAGGGGCCACCTCCACATAATCACTAGCCACTGGGTGCAATCTGCATGAGAAGAAGACAATCCAAAGCATCACTGTTAACCCCAGCAACGCTATAGAATAAAATGCCATTTTTCCTTTAGCAGCAGTCAGACTGAAACCACTTACTACTGCGGGCAGTAGCAATGTGCTGTTTACTGTACCACCTACCAAAATCCACTGAAACAAGGATTCCATCCCATTTAAAGGGAACCTGCACCCAAAACAGCAGCAGAAAAGACTAGTGTCTTTGCTTTGGTGATGTTGGTCCCCATTTACACTGAGGAAGGGAAGTGTGCGGACAGCTATAGTGTTTGCTGGAAAGTTTCATTAGATTAAAGTTTAATTTGCAAAATTTAGTTTGCAAAGTTTAATTAGATGCTTTTTTGCTGTGTCAACTCCAGATGTTTGCTATAAGTCTATAAAAAGCATTTTGGCAGCATTTTTTATTTACTTTGGTATTTCATTTTTTATGTCTTTTTCTTTTTATCGCAGCATGTTCTGGTGTTTTCCTATACTCTTTTCAATAGGGGAAAAAAACTATTGTAAAAAAAATATATAAAAAAAAGTCATATAACATGAAAGAAAGCATGCATTGTTGCAGACTTTTTTTTTAGCAAAAAAAAAAAATAGACACCAAATTTGTGTGTGACAGAATCCTAAGGGGCTGTTCATGGGGTGGATTTTGCCCCTGGAATTTTGGCACGGACACCACGCCAAAATTCTGGCAGCGGTCGTGTGGTGTTTTCAATAGGAGGCAGCGTTGCAGTTCATAGCCAGCCGTCACATCTTCTTGGTGGGTCTATTCCTGGTGCGGTGTGTGGAAAGCCCCCCATTGAAGCCGCAGCTAAGCTTCATTCAGTGGCGCTAAGCCACCAGCAGGTCCGTGGCGTCTGAAATGACCGCCCACAGCAGAAACCACTGTGCTTCAAAATCCACTGTGTGAATAGAGCCTAAGGGTATTTTCTCAAGCAGCAGATTTGTAGATGAAAATTTTCCATTCATTTGTATGGGATTTTCTGGCAGCAATCACGTGCATTCCTCTAAGCCCCTATCAAATGAATAGGACAGTCACCGAAACTTCTAGAACAAATCTCCCAAGCATGAATATATTCTCCTTGAGATTCATTAAGTTTTTGCCCTCGGTCAAGAACCACACTCAGGCCTCATACACATGGTTGTATTTTCAGTTCACAAAAAGCAGACCTGTAAGCATCCAAGTATTTTCTCACCCCACCACTAGAAAGGCTCTTCTCATCCACAAGTATGTTTAGAATTAGGACCTGTGATGGGATCTACAGATTGGACACATGGAACCACACAAATGTGTAGGTCAGTTTGCTATTCGTAAAAAAAAAAAATGGGTAGCATACTGAAGAAAAACATGGCTGTGTGCATACCTCTTAAATGGGTATTCCAAGCTTCTTGAATGACCTATCCTCCAGATGGGCCATCAATATGTAATCAGAGGCCTGACACCCGCCACCTTCACCAATCAACTGTTTTGGGCAGCTGCCAACGCTGGAACTATACAGTGAATGGAGCAGGAAGTAAAGAGGTTCTATCCACCGTGTAGTGGTCATGAAGTGTGCATTGTTTTGGTTAAAAAACATATATATGTCAGCGTTAAGTGGGGTTTTTTTTCAGTTTTTTTGTGGCATTTTGTAGCTTTTTGCAGCAATTTTAGTTTAAACACTCATAAAAAATGCATGTTTGTAAATTAATAATAATAGTACACTAATAATGTTCTTTTACCAAAAGAATGCAGCACAAAATGACAGGAAAAAAAACATAACAAAAAATGCAAAGGTCCACAAACATGATAAAAAAAGGACTGTGTGTGACACCACCTTGCATCTCATCACAACGACCGCATGAACAGCACAGTACTGTTACCCTTTTATTGAAGAGACCCAAATTAAATGTTACCTGCATTTACACAGAATTACTCATGAAAAATGAAAGAACAGAGGTGAAAATGTGCCATCTGTAATAGCGGGACTGGCCGTGTGCCATGGGTCACTACCATCAATTCATACACCATATTATGTAAATACTCTCAGGGTCAGGGTGGATAAAAATCAATGATTTTTTTGATTTAAATCAGATTTTTTTTTATATAAAATGATTTTTGAGGAAAATATATAGATTTAGGAAAACTAGAGGAATGGTCAAAAATATGGCAACTAAAATGTAATGTTGATAAGTGCAAGATAATGCACCTGGGGCGTACAAACCCAAGAGCAGAATATAAAATCAGTGATACAGTCCTAACCTCAGTATCTGAGGAAAGGGATTTAGGGGTCATTATTTCAGAAGACTTAAAGGTAGGCAGACAATGTCATAGAGCAGCAGGAAATGCTAGCAGAATGCTTGGGTGTATAGGGAGAGGCATTACCAGTAGAAAGAGCGAGGTGCTCATGCCGCTCTACAGAGCACTAGTGAGACCTCATCTGGAGTATTGTACTCAGTACTGGAGACCATATCTCCAGAAGGATATTGATACTATGGAGAGAGTTCAGAGAAGAGCTACTAAACTGGTACATGGATTGCAGGATAAAACTTACCAGGAAAGGTTAAAGGACCTTAATATGTATAGCTTGGAAGAAAGACGAGACAGAGGGGATATGATAGAAACTTTTAAATACATAAAGGGAATCAACAAGGTAAAAGAGGAGAGAATATTTAAAAGAAGAAAAACTGCTACAAGAGGACATAGTTTTAAATTAGAGGGGCAAAGGTTTAAAAGTAATATCAGGAAGTATTACTTTACTGAGAGAGTAGTGGATGCATGGAATAGCCTTCCTGCAGAAGTGGTAGCTGCAAATACAGTGGAGGAGTTTAAGCATAGGGCATAAGGCCATCCTTCATATAAGATAGGGCCAGGGGCTATCCATAGTATTCAGTATATTGGGCAGACTAGATGGGCCAAATGGTTCTTATCTGCCGACACATTCCATGTTTCTATATGTGTAATTTTTTTTGGTAAATAAATTCCATTAATCCATTCACAATGTCATGCTCTTCCAGAGGTTTTTGTAAGATTATTGGGCAGTTTCTCTGCCTACAAGATATTATCACAGATGCTTGGTTTACTTTTGCAGTTCTCAAAACTGAATTTGACTCAGCAGAGATCACATGCCTCTTCTTCACAGCAAAAATGTTATAACATGAACAGAGTTGAGAAAAATACCTTAATCCTAACTTCTACAAACCTATGAATGCAGAATCAACCTAAATCAAACTAATATGAAAATTTGTTATTCTAAAAATCTTCATCTACTTGCATATTATAAGTTATACCAGCAAGAATTAGTCTTTATGTAGAAAACTATGATTTAAATCAAGCCTTACTGACTAGTGATTTAAATCGTGATTTAAATAATTTTGATTTAAATCAAATCCACCCTGCTCAGGGTTCAACATTATTTTGCAGTGCAGCGCTCCTGCCCTGGAAGGTTTGTGAGGCAGTTATGGTGCTATATGGCGCTGACCTAGGAGCCAAGTGTCAGTCCTATGGTGCTGACCTAGGAGCCAAGTGTCCATCATATGGTGCTGACCAAGGAGCAAAGTGTCATATGGCGCTGACCTAGGAGCCAAGTGCCAGTCATATGGTGCTGACCAAGGAGCCAAGTGTCATATGGTGCTGACCTAGGAGCCAAGTGTCATATGGTGCTGACCTAGGAGCCAAGTGTCATATGGTGCTGACCTAGGAGCCAAGTGTCATATGGCGCTGACCTAGGAGCCAAGTGTCATATGGCGCTGACCTAGGAGCCAAGTGTCATATGGCGCTGACCTAGGAGCCAAGTGTCATATGGCGCTGATCTAGGAGCCAAGTGTCAACCTCATCGTGCTGATCTAGGAGCCAAGTGCCAGTCATATGGTGCTGACCAAGGAGCCAAGTGTCATATGGTGCTGACCTAGGAGCCAAGTGTCATATGGTGCTGACCTAGGAGCCAAGTGCCAGTCATATGGTGCTGACCAAGGAGCCAAGTGTCATATGGTGCTGACCTAGGAGCCAAGTGTCATATGGTGCTGACCTAGGAGCCAAGTGTCATATGGTGCTGACCTAGGAGCCAAGTGTCATATGGTGCTGACCTAGGAGCCAAGTGTCATATGGCGCTGATCTAGGAGCCAAGTGTCAACCTCATCGTGCTGATCTAGGAGCCAAGTGTCAGTCATATGGTGCTGACCAAGGAGCCATATGTCATATGGTGCTGATCTAGTTGCCAAGTGTCATATGGCACTGATCTAGGAGCCAAGTGCCAGTCATATGGCGCTGATCTAGGGGCCAAGTGTCCGTCATATGGTGTTGACCTAGAAAAGACTCTAACCAAGATCATTCTTAGTTTGTGACATAGATAAAAACAGAGCAGAAAGAAGAAAAGTTCCTGTAATGTAGGAAGTAAATAAGTTGAGAGTCTGAAAAAAATATCAATTATGCTTATTATTTATAGTTCATTTCTATATGTACAGTTGGGAAAAGGGGTGATTTGAATTTTTTATAATTTTGGGGGGGGGTATTTTTTTTTAAATGTAATTTTACTTCTTGAACGAGAGATTCTTTGAACACTTACTGCATACCATAAACTGCTATAGAATACTATTTTAGTCAGGGCTTAATAGGCAGTTTACTATGGCAGGCCTGGTAACCTTCATAATGATCAAAACCCCACTAATTCACTGCAGGAGGTCCAATCACAGAATAGAGGGAGCCCCCTGTGTCTAAGCTCTTAAATGCGGCATTGTATTAACCGTGACATCCCAGGACATGGTTGAGGAGCATTGACAGAATATTTTTCTAAAGCTCCATACACCTTTGAGGATTTACTGATACAGAAAATAAAGGGCATAAGCCCGACTTACTGGGGGAACCTCTCCTTCAGATGCCTCATGCATTGCCTTGTGGGCTTCAGTCTAGTAATGAAGCGGGCGACTTCATCGTATTGCGCTTTACTCAGCTTCATCTCTGCGCTAAACCGGTTCAGCTTTAGTCAAAAGAAGCAAGGGTAGCGGTCAACCTTTATAGCATCCCTGCAAAACAAACAGCAACTGATTATTTCTAGGCTTTATCTTACAGCAAATGACCCCCAATAAACACTACGTCGGTTTTAGGTTCAGTAATGTGTGTTGAGTAATTTATATATACCAGCCAGTGCTACAACCACATAGGTACACTAAATGGAAACATTCTGCCACCAGTTGGGGAAGCTTAGGAGCTAGCTGTATACACAGTATGCAGTAAGCTCCCCCTAGTGGTGGCAGAATGTTATCATATAACACTACTGTAGGGGATAAAGAGCTCTGGAACAGAAAAAGGGGCTCACAAATTTGTAAAATAAAGAAAGAAATCTGGACCGAGTAAGATGAAAAATGGTGGAAATTTACTTTTACCAAACACAAAATAATGGTCCAGATAATGGTCCAGATTCTCTAGTCATTCCAGTTCTTCTGGAAAGGATTAGCAGAATATTCATACAAATGGCAGCCAGTCTCACACAGGGCATTCCCTTGGCATCTTTGATATCTGGGCCATTCGTTCTCACTTTTACTGCTATCTTCTGTGTGACAAAGTTTCATGCAGTTTAAAGAAGAAAAACTGCTCATCTAATTGACTTTGCCCATATGTGTAACATAACGTAGGAAGCAGCATTTATAGATCTGGAGAAGCCATTAGAGAAGATATGATTTCAGCGAGGATGAATAAAAAGAAATGTCAGGATTAGACACCGGCTGTAATTTGTAAGCACATTAGTAACATTAGCTGGATTTTGTCCATTCCCAGCAAAGTAAATTCAAAGAGAATCAGATTTTTACCAGTTAAAGGAGAAATTCACTTAGAGCCCATAATACGTGGCATCTAGAAGACACACAAATCACAGGAAGATCCAAATGACTCTGTATTGTAGAAAAAGGTGCAAGACAAAGCCGTCCAGGACTTCCAACCATACTGCACATCCTGCTGTAATCGCACCGTTCACAAGGACTAACTTTTAGAGCTAGAGATTAAAGAGGTGAAAGTGGACATCAAATTTCTCAAATGTCATACAGAGCATAAATGAGACGTAGTGCAGATTTTGACAGAAATTGTGATTTTTTTTACGCCAGTTTGTGGGAGAAGAGCAGGAAGGACTGAATATGGCCAGCTCTGCAGGAGTCTGAGACAATTTCACTTAAGGTCCGTTCACACACTAGGTTTTACAGCAGAATTTGACATGGACAGCAGCGCCAAATTTTCATAAAAAACCCAGCAGCAGCAGCCGCCTACTTTCTGCCTCCCATTCATATCAACGGGAGGCAGCGCTGAGGATTGCGGAGCGGCAGCTTAGGCTGAGTGCACATCAGCGTTCAGCCTTTCCATCCTCCTGCTCCGTTATAGAAGCAGAAGAACGGAAAGTACGGATTCAGAGTCCTGCACGCACAACTTTTGTCTCTTCTTCAAAAATTTTCCTCTGAGCAGAAACCTAATGGACCCCATTATGGTCTATGGGGCCGTAGGCTCTGTTCGGCTCAGTTATGTGCCGAATCTGTCCTTTCCGTTCTCCTGCTCCTATAACGGAACGGAAAGGCTGAACGCTGATGTGAACTCAGCCTTAAAGCTGCAGATGCACGGAGAACGGACATGCTCCTTCTAGTCACGGGCATGGCTATGGGCCGCTATTCCGCAATCCTGAACACTCAACATTACATTTTCCACATTCCTCATCGAATCTTAAATATGTCCATACTGTACATGCAAATAGACATTATTGCTCAGAGGCAAAAAATTGTAATATGATAAGCTTGTAACACTTCAGGTGCTTAGTCTTAGGGCTCATGCACACAGCCCTGTTTTGCAATAGGGCTCCCATATGTCCCTCTACTGTACTCAATGATACTGGAGTTATATACAGGTTGTTTGTTACAGTCTTACTCTATATGAATTGTTCATAAACCGGGCCCTGCTCCATCGGAGGTAGGGCATGGCTTCTATAGGAGAATATCTGTGTTGTACAGGTATTTTACCTACTTAATTAAGTACTAATTGGTTATGTCCCCTTTAGTTATACCATCTTCTATCTCTCTCTTGCATCACCATAGGATGTCGAACATATGCTACGACATAGCGACAGGAGTTTACCCCTATTGTGTTGCATGCCAGTGATTGTTATTTACCGCACTTTTACTACTCTGTATGTTTTTTATCACATAAATATATTTATTCACTTAGCCTGTTTAAGCCTATTTATTCTCAAATGAATTCAAGTTAAAAAAATATCTCTGTACACACAGAGTCTATTGCAGCCTGCATGGCAGTGCACAGAGGATTTACAGCTCCATGCTGGAGGCCAAACATAGCCCTCTGTTGTGTACATAAGCGCATAGGGCGCGTGCACACAGCAGATATCCAAACTGGGTCAAGAAAGAACATATCCCTCTTTGGTGTGGTGTTCAAATACAGATTAGCTCCGCTGAATGAGGCTAAAGCCGCAAACCTCAGGGTCAGTCTTTTCTTTCTCAGTGTTCACAGTGAAAGTAAAATGTGCTGTTCACCCGCAGTGGCACCACAGACAAAAGTCCCCTACAAGACATTGTGCCTGGTTTACCAGTGAATTTCCTGCTGACAGACTCCAGTTATTGAGGTAGCTCCTTTAAGGGCTCATGTACATGGTCATTTCTGTTTTTGCGGTCCATTGTGTTCCGCATTTTGCTGAATGGAACGTCCTACCCTCTACAGAAATGTCGTATCCTTGTCTGTAAAATGTACAAGAAAAGGACATGTTCTATTTTTATATTTTTTTGCGTGCCGCGGAGCAGCCCCATTAAAGTGAATGGCTCCGCATCTGATCCCCAAAAAATGCAGATCGAGTGTGGACCAAAACCACGGTCATGTGCATGAGCCCCAAATCTGTATGACATCTATTCCTTTAGAATGAAAAGTGCATTAACTAGATGTTCTAGATCTCTGCTTGTTGACAGTAAACCTTTTTTTTAAGTAGTATTCTGGTGTTAAGTGATTACATTTATTTCTTAAGACAATAGGGTATGTATGGGACATTTTTTTAATATACTATACTAATATACTTTTCTAATATATCTATATAAAATTTTGTTAGTAGACCTTTACTATATCCGTGCAGTTGCCTATCCCTATAGAAAAAAATGGTACAGTCCTTTTTAGTCCTGTAAACTGCATCCATAGGAGAACTAGATAGGACTAAACATAGCTCTAGTCATGTCAGCCGTCAAGTATCGTGTGACCTGCCCAGGTATCTACCAGGTGAAGAGTAGTGTACTGGGGAGCACAACATGTGTAGTATATACAGCATTCCTACCTACAGCAGCACCTCATCATGTCTGTCAGTGTACAAGCAGATCTAGGAGTGTGTGTGTTGTTGTTTTTTTACACAAAACAGGACATCACTTAGAGACACGCAACCATTTTACGAATTACCAACAAACAGGCACATAATGATATAGTTACTGCAATAACCACAATAAAATCATGACTCCACCACTAGACCTATTACTTATCACATGAATGTGTCCTCTATGTCTTACTGAATGTCGGGGTGTAAAGTGTGTCACATGACTGATGGCTACATTACACAGGACTGATACATGGGCTATACCATTCTTCTGCATATAGGGGTCAACCTCCTGATACCACAAAGGTATGTATGCAGAATTTTAAATGCATGTATATTAAAAAGTTTTATGATTTCCTATTATTTAACCCCCTTCTTGCCGCATCCTCACGTGCATGTACGTGATGCAATTGGGCGGGTGCAGGAGCTGTACCCACCCAATCCGCAGCACGGGCCCGGCTGTTACATCCCCCGGCATCGATGTATGCGGTGATGCCGGTGGATTAACTCTTTCACATGCCGCTGACAGCGGCACGTGCGGGGATTACAGAGGGAGCAAGCTCCCTCTGACTCCATCGGCCCCCCACGCTGCGCTGACAGGGGGCTGATGGTTGCCATGGCAGCCCCTGCCAGCTACGGAAGCCCAGGAGATCCAGCCAGAGGGCTGGGTCTCCTAGGCAAATGTCAGCCTCTTACTGCACAAGATGCTGACAGTTCAATTCAGTACAATATAGAATGTATTGTACTTAATTGAAACAGGGATCAAACCCTGAAAAGGTGAAGTCCCACAGTGGGACAAATATAAAAAGTAAAAAAAAGTTTGGTTTTTTTTTATAATAAAAAAAAAAGTTTCAAGTAAAAAAAAAAAAAAAAAAGCCCCCTATCACATGATCCATCCCCTCCAGTGAAGGCCATTTTTTGTCACATTCATCACAAAAAGTTTAAAGGGAGTCTGTCATCACAATTTGCCCTTATAGACCACTTACATAGCGCTGTAGCATAACTATAGATCAGTCAAATGGTACCTTTGTCTTTTTGTTTGGATGTTCACCAGGGGCAAAAACTGAGTTTTATTCATATGTAAATGAGGGCTCTAAGTGCCCAGGGGCGGCGTTCGGGCTCTAAGTGCCCAGGGGCGGCGTTCGGGCTCTAAGTGCCCAGGGGCGGCGTTCGGGCTCTAAGTGCCCAGGGGCGGCGTTCGGGCTCTAAGTGCCCAGGGGCGGCGTTCGGGCTCTAAGTGCCCAGGGGCGGCGTTCGGGCTCTAAGTGCCCAGGGGCGGCGTTCGGGCTCTAAGTGCCCAGGGGCGGCGTTCGGGCTCTAAGTGCCCAGGGGCGGCGTTCGGGCTCTAAGTGCCCAGGGGCGGCGTTCGGCTCTAAGTGCCCAGGGGCGGCGTTCGGGCTCTAAGTGCCCAGGGGCGGCGTTCGGGCTCTAAGTGCCCAGGGGCGGCGTTCGGGCTCTAAGTGCCCAGGGGCGGCGTTCGGGCTCTAAGTGCCCAGGGGCGGCGTTCGGGCTCTAAGTGCCCAGGGGCGGCGTTCGGGCTCTAAGTGCCCAGGGGCGGCGTTCGGGCTCTAAGTGCCCAGGGGCGGCGTTCGGGCTCTAAGTGCCCAGGGGCGGCGTTCGGGCTCTAAGTGCCCAGGCCGCTCTGCCTTCTTCTCACATAACCCCTCCCCAGCCTGTTGCTTGGCCCGCCCTGTAAGCCTCTTACGTCATCCAGTGTACTGGCCGACATCCCTCCCGCGCATGCGCACTGCATGGAATGATGCTGCTGCCCAAAATGGTCATCACAGTGCGCATGCGCGGGCGGGATATCGGCCAGTACACTGGATGACGTAAGAGGCTTACAAGGCGGGCCAAGCAACAGGCTGGGGAGGGGTTATGTGAGAAGAAGGCAGAGCGGCCTGGGCACTTAGAGCCCGAACGCCGCCCCTGGGCACTTAGAGCCCTCATTTACATATGAATAAAACCGAGTTTTTGCCCCTGGTGAACATCCAAACAAAAAGACAAAGGTACCATTTGACTGATCTATAGTTGTGCTATAGTGCTATGTAAGTGGTCTATAAGGGCAAATTGTGGTGACAGACTGCTTTTAAGGCCTCTTTCACACGAGCGTAGTGGTGAGGGCCGGATGTGTTGCAAAAGTGCATTGCGGCAAACCCGCACGAGTAGGCACGCAATTTCGTCTGCGATTGCGTTCCGTTGTTTTGTTTTTCCCAAGCGAGTGCAAAGCGTTTTAATGCGTTTTGCACGCTCATAATAAAACACTGAATGTGGTACCCAGACCCGAACCCCGACGGATTTGGGTTTGGTGTTCTGTAGATTTTTTTATTTTCCAATATAACATGGCTATAATAGAAAATAATAGCATACTTTAATACAGAATGCTATTTAAAATTTCCCTTGAGGGTTAAAAAATAATAAAAAAATTACTCACCTCATCCACTTGATCGGGCAGCCGTTATCGTCTTCTTTCTTCTCCTTGCAGGACCTGCAAAAGGACCTGTGCTGACGTCACCGCGCTCACCACGTGGTGAGCGCGGTGACGTCAGCACAGGTCCTTTTGCAGGTCCTGCAAGGAGAAGAAAGAAGACTATAACGGCTGCCCGATCAAGTGGATGAGATGAGTAACCATGTTATAATGGAAAATAATAAAGTGAATGGACCTCATCCCTATTTATCATCTCCTTAGCAACCATCCGTGAAAATTGCATTGCATCCGCAATTGCTTGCGGATGCAATGCGATTTTCACGCAGGCCCATTTCTCTTCCATGGGGCTGGCGTTGCGTGAAAAACGCTGAATATTGAACATGCTGCGATTTTCACACAACGCAGAAGTGATGCATGAAAAACAATGCTCATCTACACAGCCCCATTGAAACGAATGGGTCCGGATTAAGTGCAGTTGTAATGCGTTCACGTCACACATTGCACCAGAGCGGAATACTCGCTTGTGTGAAAGGGGCCCAATACCAAGTGATCAAAAAGTCATACACACCCCAAAATGGTATCAAACCGTCATCTCTTCCCGCAAAAAATGAGATCCTAACTAAGATAATCGTCCAAAAATTAAAAACAATATGGCTTTCAGAAAATGGAGGCACTAAAACTTTATTTTTCCCTTCAAAAATGCTTTTAGAGTGTAAAACTGAAATAAATAAATAAGTAGACATATAGGGTATCTCCACGTCCGTAATGACTTGCTCTATAAAAATATTATAGGACCATAAAAACTGTGCAAAAAATGCACTTTTCTGTTACCTTTCATCACAAAAACTGTAATACCAAGCGATCAAAAAGTCATATGCAACCCAAAAGAGTACCAAACGTCATCTCTTCCGCAAAAAAATAAGAGCCTACATAAGACAATCGCCCAAATAATAAAAAAAAAATAGTCCACGGGCGGCCCGATGCGCACAGCATCACAGTAACCTATGATGCTGTGCGCTCCCGTGTGCACGATGTATGCCGCTCCGGGACATATGGCCCACTCACGGACCATATGTCTCGGAGGTCCTACGGTCGTGTGCATGCGTCCTAACACTGTTAAAAAAAATAAAAAATAAACTGTGCCAAAATAGCAATTTTTTGGTCACCTTGACCCAAAAGTGTCATATTGAATTATCAAAAAATCATATATACCCAAAAATAGTACCAATAAAAATGTCAGCTCTTCCTGCAAAAAAAGAGCCCCTGCACAAGACGATTGGCAGAAAAATAAAAGAAATGTAGCTTTCAGTAAATGAAGACACAAAAACATTATTTTTGTTTTCAAAAATCCTTTATTATGTAAAACTGAAACAAAAAATACACATATTTGGTATTGTCGCATCCGTATCAATCTGCTCTATAAAAGCAACACATGATCTATCCTGTCAGGAGAAAAAATAAAACTGTGCCGTAACAGCCATTTTTTGTTTACCTTGCCTCACAAAAGCATAATATCGAGCAATCAAAAATCATACGTACCCCAAAATAGTATCAAAAAAACTGTCAACTCATTCGGTAGTTTACAAAATGGGGACACTTTTTTGGAGTTTCTACTCTAGGGGTGCATAAGGGGGTCTTCAAATGTGACATGGCAGCTTAAAATTATCCCAGTGAAATCTGCCCTTCAAAACCCATATGGCGCTCCTTTCCCTCTGCATCCTGCCGTGTACCCGTACAGCAGTTTACGACCACATATGGGGTGTTTCTGTAAATTGCAGAATCAGGGTAAGGCCTATTGCACACGACCGTATGGCTTTTTCAGTGTTTTGCGGTCCGTTTTAAACGGATCCGTTGTTCCGTTTTTTGTTTCCGTTTCCGTTCCGTTTTTCCGTATGGCAAATACAGTAATTTCATAGAAAAAATTGGGCTGGGCATAACATTTTCAATAGATGTATCCGCAAAAAACGGAACGGATACGGAAGACATACGGATGCACTTCCGTATGCATTCCGTTTTTTTGCGGACCCATAGACTTTAATGGAGCCACGGAACGTGATTTGCGGCCAAATATAGGACATGTTCTATGTTAAAACGGAACGGAAAAACGGAAACGGAATGCATACGGAGTACATTCCGTTTTTTTTGCGGACCCATTGAAATCAATGGTTCCGTATACGGACCGCAAAAAACGGCCAGTAAACGGGAAAAAAAAACGGCCGTGTGAAAGAGGCCTAATACATAGAGTTTTCTTTGGCTGTTAAACCTTGCTGATTTACAGGGAAAAATAGATTAAAATGGAAAATCTGCAAAAAAGTTACATTTTAAAATTTCACCTCCATTCTTGTGAAACACCTAAAGGGTTAACAAAGTTTGTAAAATCAGTTTTGAAAAACCTTGAGAGGTGTAGTTTCTAAAAAGGGTCGTTTATGAGTGGTTTCTACTATATAAGCCCCACAAAGTGACTTCAGACCTGAACTGGTCCTTAAAAAGTGGGTTTTGGAAATTTTCTTAAAAATTTTAAGAATTGCTTCTAAACTTCTAAGCCTTCTAATGTCCTAAAAAAAATAATGATGCCAACAAAGTAGACATATGGGGAATGTACAGTAACAACTATTTTAAGAGGTATTACTATCTGCTTTAAAAGCAGAGACATTCAAATTTCAAAAATGGTGAATTTTTCGCTATTTTTGGAATTTTTTTATAAATAAAGGTGAAACATATTGACTCAAATTTACCACTAACATGAAGTACAAGAAAGCAATCTCAGAATCGCTAATATAAGTAAAAGCGTTCCAGAGTTATTACCACATAAAGTGAAACATGTCAGATTTGCAAAATGCGGCTTGGTCCTGATGATGAAAACTGGCTTGGTCTTGAAGGGGTTAAACAAATAAGACTGCGTTCACATCACATCTGAGATCCGGCGCGAACGCCGACAGTCAGCCAGGCAAGAGACTGTGTCCAGCCGAAAGCCGGCATTTATGATGAAAATTGGCCTGATCACCGCCGGACCTCCCTGCAAGAACTGGAATACCCCTTTAAGTTCTGGTCATGTGATGGACAGGTAGGTCCTCTGCTGGTGATCACCACATGAACAGGACATGTACACACTGGAGGTGAAGCCGTCTGAAAGAGACCATCAGAACCTGTGTAAGAAGAAAACGCACTGTGTGAACAGGACAAAGCAGCCGTCCTGCTATGTGGTGGCCAGGGGACTGGTACTCAATATCATACACATAGTACCGCGGCACAAAAAGCTTTATTGGTGCATATAGTCCGGACACAAGAAGATGCGGAATTGCCAGAAATCGGACGTTTCTGTCCTAAGACCTTCAGCAGCACAGACACAAATAAAGCAGAGAAAACATTGAAAAAACAAACACTAATAACAATAATACATCGCCGCAGAATCACATAATATCTGCTGTTATGGCAAAAGCGACCACCAGCCCTGGAGCAGGTGACCACTGACCACAGGCGTGCCCTCAGGGGGAGAGCGGCCGCTAGCAGCACAATGGCGGAGGCACGAGCCCTGGAATAAATACCTGAGCGGAGGCAGCGTGTATTTGTAGCTGTGACGTCACTGGTGTGCGTCCAGGAGTGGTACTGCTCCTGCGCGAGGAGTCCTGGGAGTTTACACAGAGCTGACGTGCTGAGGGATTGTGGGTATGTCCTGGGCATGTGCACTAAGGACGAGTGCATGCGGCGGCCATATTGGAGACTGGCAATGGCGCGTGAATGTGGAAATGTCATGTAAAAGGATACTGAAAGTAGACTATAGAGTGAGAAAGGAAAAGGGAAAAAAAAAAAAAGAAGAACGGGGGAGAAGATATTAGGAAGGACACATAGAAAAACAGTAATGGGGGAAGGAGCAGGAAGAGAAGGATAAGTGGAAATTAAAGAAAAAGAGGGGGGGAGGGACACATACTTCCCAACTTTTGAAAATTGCAAAGAGGGACAGTATTTTTAGGCCACACCTTTAACTCCACCCAAACACAACTATATCCACCCATGGAGCCCTCATGGCTCATCGTGTGAAAGATCCATTGTCCTGCACATTACACACTCAATCGTTTTCTTTTACACAATAGGGAAAAATTATCTGAATGTAGAAATTTCTAAAATCCAAATTGCATCAAATAAATAATATACAAGGTGGACATCTATGCCCAGATGTGCCCCCTTTATAGTAGCTATGCCCAGATGTGCCCCCTTTATAGTAGCTATGCCCAGATGTGCCCCCTTTATAGTAGCTATGCCCAGATGTGCCCCCTTTATAGTAGCTATGCCCAGATGTGCCTCCTTTATAGTAGCTATGCCCAGATGTGCCCCCTTTATAGTAGCTATGCCCAGATGTGCCCCCTTTATAGTAGCTATGCCCAGATGTGCCCCCTTTATAGTAGCTATGCCCAGATGTGCCCCCTTTATAGTAGCTATGCCCAGATGTGCCTCCTTTATAATAGCTATGCCCAGATGTGCCCCCTTTATAGTAGCTATGCCCAGATGTGCCCCCTTTATAGTAGCTATGCCCAGATGTGCCTCCTTTATAATAGCTATGCCCAGATGTGCCCCCTTTATAGTAGCTATGCCCAGATGTGCCCCCTTTATAGTAGCTATGCCCAGATGTGCCCCTTTTTTAGTAGCTATGCCCAGATGTGCCCCCTTTATAGTAGCTATGCCCAGATGTGCCCCCTTTATAGTAGCTATGCCCAGGTGTGCCCCCTTTATAGTAGCTATGCCCAGATGTGCCCCTTTTTTAGTAGCTATGCCCAGATGTGCCCCCTTTATAGTAGCTATGCCCAGATCTGCCCCCTTTATAGTAGCTATGCCCAGATGTGCCCCCTTTATAGTAGCTATGCCCAGATGTGCCCCCTTTATAGTAGCTATGCCCAGGTGTGCCCCCTTTCTAGTAGCTATGCCCAGATGTGCCTCCTTTATAATAGCTATGCCCAGATGTGCCCCCTTTATAGTAGCTATACCCAGATGTGCCCCCTTTATAATAGCTATGCCCAGATGTGCCCCCTTTATAGTAGCTATGCCCAGATGTGCTTCCTTTATAGTAGCTATGCCCAGATGTGCCCCTTTATAGTAGCTATGCCCAGATGTGCCCCTTTTTTTAGTAGCTATGCCCAGATGTGCCTCCTTTATAGTAGCTATGCCCAGATGTGCCCCCTTTATAGTAGCTATGCCCAGATGTGCCCCTTTATAGTAGCAATGCCCAAATGTGCCCCTATTATAGTAGCTATGCCTAGATGTGCCCCCTTTATAGTAGCTATGCCCAGATATGCCCCCTTTATAGTAGCTATGCCCAGATGTGCCCCCTTTATAGTAGCTATGCCCAAATGTGCCCCCTTTATAGTAGCTATGCCCAAATGTGCCCCTTTATAGTAGCTATGCCCAGATATGCCCCCTTTATAGTAGCTATGCCCAGATGTGCCCCCTTTATAGTAGCTATGCCCAAATGTGCCCCCTTTATAGTAGCTATGCCCAAATGTGCCCCTTTATAGTAGCTATGCCCAGATGTGCCCCCTTTATAGTAGCTATGCCCAGATGTGCCCCTTAAAAGGAAGTAAAAAAACCAAACAGTAAATAGCTCGTTCCTCCGCCGGTGCTCCCCAGCAGGCAGGATTCGGTTACACATTGTGCTTGCAGGGCCGTGTAGGAGGACGAGTCCACAGGCTGATTCCACCGCTCCTCCTACACCGTCCAGCAGAGTGATGTGTGACAGTATACTGTGCCGCTGGGGAGCGCCAGCAGCCGAAGTGAATGGTGAAGCGGAGAGCGGATGGCGCCCTGCTTCACCATTACAATCAGCAGGGAGCAGGACATACCTACCATAGCCGTTGCCTGACCGCAGAAAAGCCACTGAAATTCAGGACTGTTGGGAGGTATGGGAAAAGAAGGAGGAAGGGATGGGAAAAGAGCAGTAAAAGGGGGAAGGAATTCTCACCCTCGATGAATGTTCTATTCAAAAATAATGTTCAGATGATCTGGAAAAAAAAGGATAAAAGATTAATATCAAAACAGTTCGCAATGCCTATTTAAGACCCTTGTAATAAAGTTCGAAGACGATGTATCCAGTAGTATTCCTTCTGTTTAAGTAAAGACTTTTTGTCGCCTCGACATTTGGTGGTGAAACATGCTCGATTACCTGAAATCTAAGTTGTTCGTCTGATGTTGGGCCTAGTCGAAATGGTCTGGAACCGGTAGAAGTAAATGGGGTCCAGGGGTGCACCTCCAATAAGGCCAAGTGAGGCGGCTGCCTCAGGCGGCGAGACCTAGAGACAAGCGGCACAATGGCAGGGTCATGAGAAATGAGCGCTTCCATTCTGGAAGTGCTCATCTCTCTATATTCACCTGTATCACAGTATGTCTTTAACAGTACGGGTGGGGAGGAGGGACAGTTTCAATTTTCGCTTCAGGCAGCAGAAAGGCTAGGTGCACCCCTGGTGGCATCTTATGGTAGATTTGTGTCGTGTTACATTGGTTGTGTAGTCTCACCAACGTAAATGTCCGCAGGGGCATGTAAGCACATAAACTTCAAACATGGGCTCGCAGGTAAAGAAGCCATTTAATCTGATATGTTGTGCACAAGGTGGATGTAGGATATCCTCTCCTAACACTTGAGCATTGTGCACATCCGAGACAGGGAAAAAAGGTTTTTCTGAGATTTTAATACTGAGGACCTATCCTCATCAGTATTAGTATCTGTAACGGATCTCCTGGCACCCCGACCGGGTACCTCCGTCGAATGATGCTCCTAGCGCTTCCCGAGGACTCCAAGCACTCCACTTGACACCATAACCGCCACAGACCCCACGAACCGCCGAAGCTTGGTTGAGGTCTCACCATCTCCTACCCACCCTGGACCTACAACAAGGCTCCAGGCTCCAGTGGGTGAACCTCTCCTAAATCCAGAGAGCAGGAACAGCTCTTACAAGAGCTAGTAGTTATAGCCAGGGGAGTATAGCAAATCTTCAGCGTATAGCAATCCCCAGTGTCGATCAGTTACCCAAACACCAGCCTCAACATGATGAAGGGTAAAACAGGAACTCTTTATTGAACACACAAGCATTGACTTATACACATTTTCCAACAAGGTTACCACCCACAAGGTTTTGTAAAAACAACAAATAAACACGTACAATACAGTAAAACACTCCCACGCAAAATCCTCTCCCCTGCCTGTGATACAATTACCGTACACGGGTCAATGTAATCATCACAGGCAGGAGAATACACAATGTCTTCTGTCCTGGAGACAACCGAGGAGTAATTCAATTATCTCTCAGGACAAAGGGAAATCGCCAATACACACGTGGAGACAATAGGACAGACATCACTACTCAAATATACAATGTCCCACCCTTTACAGTACACATAGACATTTAACATATCCCAAAATGGCACGAATTAGACCAGGGGTTCAAAAGTTTAGCATGGGCCGATGAGAGGGCCCATAATCCTGGGGCAAGAGGCTGGCAAACAGGCCCCTCCAAAACCCAGTGGTGAGGTTGGTTTCACCACAGTATCTGTTACTAGAGAAAGCTCAGTTAGACTGAAAGGATATTCTTTAATGTATATAACTTGTATAATCATTTACTGTATTTTTCTAACATTACTTTTTAAGGAGGTTTTTACACATAAAAAGTGATCTCACTAGCTGGCTTTTGGCTTTCAACTGCCCTCAAAGCTAAGGGAATCTCATAGCTGCTTTTCCAGTAATCCCTTGCTTTCCTCTAAGGGAATCTTCTTGTTCACATTCACAAAAATCGACATGGAAATTGAGGCCCTGTACTGATTTGATTTCTGAGGCATGTCAACTTTTTCTGCAGATTGATCTTGGATTTCACTTTTGCAGTACATGCCCTCCAATCCCCCTCACGGATGATTTTGGTCTGACTTTTTTTTTTGACGCGACACCATAAAAAACACTTCCTTTTTCGTATGTCACATGCACTTTTAACATATTTCTAAGTGTGTTTTTTCAGGTTTTTTCCTATAGAGAGGGGAATGGAAAAACACCTGAAAAAACATAATTGCTTCAGAATGCTATGCCCTGAAAAAAAAAGCACACAAAATAAAAAAAAAACACCACTTGTGCAAAAAAAAACGCTTCTGTGTTTATTTGCCAAACACTTTTAGCTGACATCTGGAGTTGTTGTTTTTCCAGCCAAAAAAAACCCCACATAAGCAAAAACAACACAGCAAAAATGCACACATGAGGAAAAACACCACATAAAAATCTCCAGGTTTAAGTGCAATCTGTGGCATGGAGTTTGCTGTAATTCTGTGGCAAAATCCACAACAGATTTTTTCTACCTCCTATGTGGCCGCACCCGTATAAACTACAGCGTACAGTTACACTATTACACAGTTTACGTATATAAGTACTCTGCATAATGATTTCCATTATTTAACTTGTTTCTGTGTAACAGCCTGCATTATGCTCCAGAGCTGCAATCACAGTTCTTTTGGTGTCACACCTGAAATATGGATCTTTGGAGTTCAGCTACTGTTTACAAGCTACTGACTGTTTCCAATAGTAGGAAGCAGAGCTCTGTAATGTAGGATCAGCACTAGAGTAAGGCTACTTTCACACTAGCGTTTTAGTTTTACGGTATTGAGATCCGTCCTAGGGGCTCAATACCGGAGAAAAACGCTTCAGTTTTGTCCCCATTCATTGTCAATGGGCACAACACTGAATTGAACAGAACAGAAGGCTCCAAAATGCATTCCATTCCGTTTGGTTGCGTTCCCAGACCGGAGAGCAAACCGCAACATGTTGTAGTCTGCTTTGTGTCCTGGGATGCGGAGCAAGACGGATCCGGCATGACCCCCAATGCAAGTCAATGGGGACGAATCCATTTTCTCTGACACAATAGAAAATGGATCCGTCGCCCATTGACTTTCAATGGAGTTCATGACGGATCCGTCTTGGCTATGTTAAAGATAATACAACTGGATCCGTTAATAACGGATACAGATGGTTGTATTATCAGTAACAGAAGCGTTTTTGCTGAACCCTGCCGTTAGAGTAGCCTTAGTTATGATTATTATACTGTATACTCCGTTATACATGTTTTAGTTTTTTTAATTCTTTTTATTCCAAAATTGTACAAAATACATAAATATTCCCAGTGCATGAAAACAGAGCAGGTCACAATAGTCCGCATTAACACCTTTACACCCTTACCCTTTAGCTGAGGGGTGTAACTGTGAGGGCTGTAAAGGGGCAAGAAAGAGAGCGAAAAAATAAACGATGTTATATCTCCTTACAGCGTATAAAGACATTTATGAATCAAGCCCCCATTATGTACACAGTCCTTTAAAATGTATAGAGAGTGAGACCCATTAAAACTCTTATATTGTATAGCCCTTTATAATCTATGTAGTCTATCTCTTATAATGTACAGTCCATTATAATATATGAAGACCCTCATGTAATGTACAGGCCATTATAATGTGTGCATACCCTATTATAACGTACAGTCTGTTATAATGTATGTAGAACCTCATGTAGTGTGCAGTCCATTATATTGTGTGTAGACCCTCTTATAATGTACAGTCTATAATAAAGTATGTAGACCCCCATGTAGTGTACAGTACATTATTATGTATGCAGACTCCCTTATAATGTACAGTACATTATTATGTATGCAGACTCCCTTATAATGTACAGTCCATTATAACGTATGTAGACCCTCTTATAATTTGAAGTCCATTATAATGTATGTGGCATTTAAAAACCTGCTGTGGGGTCCAGTCTTTTCCAGTTACACCACTGTAATGTATGTAGACCCTCTTATAATGTACAGTTCTAGTGTATAACACATGTAGACCCTCTTATAATGTACAATACTGTAGTGTATAATACAAGTAGACTCTTATAATGTACAGTACTACAGTACTTTATAACACGTGTACACCCTCTTATAACGTACAGTACTAGTGTATAACACATGTAGACCCTCTTATAATGTACAGTACTAGTGTATAACACATGTAGACCCTCTTATAATGTACAGTACTAGTGTATAACACATGTAGACCCTCTTATAATGTACAGTACTAGTGTATAACACATGTAGACCCTCTTATAATGTACAGTACTAGTGTATAACACACGTAGACCCTCTTATAATGTACAGTACTTCTTTATAAAACATGTAGACCCTCATAATGTACAGTACTACTTTATAACACATGTTCACCCTCTTATAAAGTACAGTACTAGTATATAACACATGTAGACCCTCTGATAAAGTACAGTACTACTTTATAACACATGTAGACCCTCTTATAATATACAGTACTAGTGTATAACAAGTGTTATAAAGTAGTACTGTACTTTATAAGAGGGTCTACATGTGTTATACACTAGTACTGCACATTATAAGAGGGTCTACATGTGTTATACACTAGTACTGCACATTATAAGAGGGTCTACATGTGTTATACACTAGTACTGTACTTTATAAGAGGGTCTACATGTGTTATGCACTAGTACTGTATGTTATAAGAGGGTGTACATGTGTTATTGTCACGTGCGAGAGGCCCAAGGCAGACCTCCGGGACGTCTTGCAAACAGGACACAGGCAAAACAGACCAGGGACCAAGAGAGTACACCTTATTACACATGTAATTAAAGCAACTGACAGTAATATATGCAGGTTAGGCAATACTGGTAGCACTACAACTGAACCAAGTGCAACGGCAGACTAGAGGCAAACCCCAGAGGGCGAAGAGCTAGTGAGCCCCGTTCTTCACAGAGCCCCTGGAGGTGGGGATGAACTGGGACGAGGGCTCACTGGTCGCACCTCCAGGAAGGTTCCAGTGCACTTGGCCCCTAACTGCAGAGAACTACGCTAGTGCAAGCACCGGCTGATACAGACAGCAGGACTGGAACATAACCAAAGACAGGACATGGAACAGACAACCAGACAAACGGGAACCAGCATGCCTGGACCCCATGCAGAACCGCAAGCATGGCAGTCATCGGCAGAGCTGCACACAGACTAGAGATCCTCCCTACGAAGAACCCAGGGGCCCTCTAACGAAGGCAGGACAAACACAGGAACAGAAGGAGTAAGGCACTGCAGGACAGACAAGGAACGGACTAGATCAGAAGCAGTAAGCACTACCCGGCTGGACATAGGACAGGATCAGAAGCAGTAAGCACTGCCCGGCTGGACATAGGACAGGATCAGAAGCAGTAAGCACTGCCTGGCTGGACATAGGACAGGATCAGAAGCAGGAAGCACTACCCGGCTGGACATAGGACAGGATCAGAAGCAGTAAGCACTGCCAGGCTGGACATAGGACAGGATCAGAAGCAGTAAGCACTGCCCGGCTGGACATAGGACAGGATCAGAAGCAGTAAGCACTGCCAGGCTGGACATAGGACAGGATCAGAAGCAGTAAGCACTGCCCGGCTGGACATAGGACAGGATCAGAAGCAGTAAGCACTGCCCGGCTGGACATAGGACAGGATCAGAAGCAGTAAGCACTGCCCGGCTGGACATAGGACAGGATCAGAAGCAGTAAGCACTGCCCGGCTGGACATAGGACAGGATCAGAAGCAGTAAACACTGCCAGGCTGGACATAGGACAGGATCAGAAGCAGTAAGCACTGCCCGGCTGGACATAGGGCAGGATCAGAAGCAGTAAGCACTGCCAGGCTGGACATAGGACAGGATCAGAAGCAGTAAGCACTACCCGGCTGGACATAGGGCAGGATCAGAAGCAGTAAGCACTGCCCGGCTGGACATAGGACAGGATCAGAAGCAGTAAGCACTACCCGGCTGGACATAGGACAGGATCAGAAGCAGTAAGCACTGCCCGGCTGGACATAGGACAGGATCAGAAGCAGTAAGCACTGCCAGGCTGGACATAGGACAGGATCAGAAGCAGTAAGCACTGCCAGGCTGGACATAGGACAGGATCAGAAGCAGTAAGCACTGCCCGGCTGGACATAGGACAGGATCAGAAGCAGTAAGCACTGCCAGGCTGGACATAGGACAGGATCAGAAGCAGTAAGCACTGCCAGGCTGGACATAGGACAGGATCAGAAGCAGTAAGCACTGCCCGGCTGGACATAGGACAGGATCAGAAGCAGTAAGCACTGCCCGGCTGGACATAGGACAGGATCAGAAGCAGTAAGCACTGCCAGGCTGGACATAGGACAGGATCAGAAGCAGTAAGCACTACCCGGCTGGACATAGGGCAGGATCAGAAGGAGGAAGCACTGCCAGGCTGGACATAGGACAGGATCAGAAGCAGTAAGCACTACCCGGCTGGACATAGGGCAGGATCAGAAGCAGGAAGCACTGCCCGGCTGGACATAGGGCAGGATCAGAAGCAGGAAGCACTGCCAGGCTGGACATAGGACAGGATCAGAAGCAGTAAGCACTGCCCGGCTGGACATAGGACAGGATCAGAAGCAGTAAGCACTACCCGGCTGGACATAGGACAGGATGAGCAGCAGTAAGCACTGCCCGGCTGGACATAGGACAGGATCAGAAGCAGGAAGCACTGCCCGGCTGGACATAGGGCAGGATCAGAAGCAGGAAGCACTGCCAGGCTGGACATAGGGCAGGATCTGAAGCAGGTAGCACTTTCAGGCTGGACATAGGACAGGATCAGAAGCAGTAAGCACTGCTTGGCTGGACATAGGACAGGATCAGAAGCAGTAAGCACTACCCGGCTTGACATAGGACAGGATCAGAAGCAGGAAGCACTGCCAGGCTGGACATAGGACAGGATCAGAAGCAGGAAGCACTGCCCGGCTGGACATAGGGCAGGATCAGAAGCAGTAAGCACTGCCAGGCTGGACATAGGACAGGATCAGAAGCAGTAAGCACTACCCGGCTGGACATAGGGCAGGATCAGAAGCAGGAAGCACTGCCAGGCTGGACATAGGACAGGATCAGAAGCAGTAAGCACTGCCCGGCTGGACATAGGACAGGATCAGAAGCAGTAAGCACTTCCCGGCTGGACATAGGGCAGGATCAGAAGCAGGAAGCACTGCCAGGCTGGACATAGGAAAGGATCAGAAGCAGTAAGCACTGCCCGGCTGGACATAGGACAGGATCAGAAGCAGTAAGTACTGCTCGGCTGGACATAGGACAGGATCAGAAGCAGTAAGCACTGCCCGGCTGGACATAGGACAGGACCAGAAGCAGTAAGCACTGCCAGGCTAGACATAGGACAGGATCAGAAGCAGTAAGCACTGCCCGGCTGGACATAGGGCAGGATCAGAAGCAGGAAGCACTGCCAGGCTGGACATAGGACAGGATCAGAAGCAGTAAGCACTGCCCGGCTGGACATAGGGCAGGATCAGAAGCAGGAAGCACTGCCAGGCTGGACATAGGACAGGATCAGAAGCAGGAAGCACTGCCAGGCTGGACATAGGACAGGATCAGAAGCAGTAAGCACTGCCAGGCTGGACATAGGACAGGATCAGAAGCAGTAAGCACTGCCAGGCTGGACATAGGACAGGATCAGAAGCAGTAAGCACTACCCGGCTGGACATAGGACAGGATCAGAAGCAGTAAGCACTACCCGGCTGGACATAGGACAGGATCAGAAGCAGTAAGCACTGCCAGACTGGACATAGGACAGGATCAGAAGCAGTAAGCACTGCCAGGCTGGACATAGGACAGGATCAGAAGCAGTAAGCACTGCCAGGCTGGACATAGGACAGGATCAGAAGCAGTAAGCACTACCCGGCTGGACATAGGACAGGATCAGAAGCAGTAAGCACTGCCCGGCTGGACATAGGACAGGATCAGAAGCAGTAAGCACTGCCAGACTGGACATAGGACAGGATCAGAAGCAGTAAGCACTGCCAGGCTGGACATAGGACAGGATCAGAAGCAGTAAGCACTGCCAGGCTGGACATAGGACAGGATCAGAAGCAGTAAGCACTGCCAGGCTGGACATAGGACAGGATCAGAAGCAGTAAGCACTGCCCGGCTGGACATAGGACAGGATCAGAAGCAGTAAGCACTGCCCGGCTGGACATAGGACAGGATCAGAAGCAGTAAGCACTGCTTGGCTGGACATAGGACAGGATCAGAAGCAGTAAGCACTACCCGGCTGGACATAGGACAGGATCAGAAGCAGGAAGCACTGCCAGACTGGACATAGGACAGGATCAGAAGCAGGAAGCACTGCCCGGCTGGACATAGGGCAGGATCAGAAGCAGTAAGCACTGCCAGGCTGGACATAGGACAGGATCAGAAGCAGTAAGCACTGCCCGGCTGGACATAGGGCAGGATCAGAAGCAGGAAGCACTGCCAGGCTGGACATAGGACAGGATCAGAAGCAGTAAGCACTGCCCGGCTGGACATAGGACAGGATCAGAAGCAGTAAGCACTTCCCGGCTGGACATAGGGCAGGATCAGAAGCAGGAAGCACTGCCAGGCTGGACATAGGAAAGGATCAGAAGCAGTAAGCACTGCCCGGCTGGACATAGGACAGGATCAGAAGCAGTAAGTACTGCCCGGCTGGACATAGGACAGGATCAGAAGCAGTAAGCACTGCCCGGCTGGACATAGGACAGGACCAGAAGCAGTAAGCACTGCCAGGCTGGACATAGGACAGGATCAGAAGCAGTAAGCACTGCCCGGCTGGACATAGGGCAGGATCAGAAGCAGGAAGCACTGCCAGGCTGGACATAGGACAGGATCAGAAGCAGTAAGCACTGCCCGGCTGGACATAGGGCAGGATCAGAATCAGGAAGCACTGCCAGGCTGGACATAGGACAGGATCAGAAGCAGGAAGCACTGCCAGGCTGGACATAGGACAGGATCAGAAGCAGTAAGCACTGCCAGGCTGGACATAGGACAGGATCAGAAGCAGTAAGCACTGCCAGGCTGGACATAGGACAGGATCAGAAGCAGTAAGCACTACCCGGCTGGACATAGGACAGGATCAGAAGCAGTAAGCACTGCCCGGCTGGACATAGGACAGGATCAGAAGCAGTAAGCACTGCCAGGCTGGACATAGGACAGGATCAGAAGCAGTAAGCACTGCCAGGCTGGACATAGGACATGATCAGAAGCAGTAAGCACTGCCCGGCTGGACATAGGACAGGATCAGAAGCAGTAAGCACTACCCGGCTGGACATAGGACAGGATCAGAAGCAGTAAGCACTGCCCGGCTGGACATAGGACAGGATCAGAAGCAGTAAGCACTGCCAGACTGGACATAGGACAGGATCAGAAGCAGTAAGCACTGCCAGGCTGGACATAGGACAGGATCAGAAGCAGTAAGCACTGCCAGGCTGGACATAGGACAGGATCAGAAGCAGTAAGCACTGCCAGGCTGGACATAGGACAGGATCAGAAGCAGTAAGCACTGCCCGGCTGGACATAGGACAGGATCAGAAGCAGTAAGCACTGCCCGGCTGGACATAGGACAGGATCAGAAGCAGTAAGCACTGCCAGGCTGGACATAGGACAGGATCAGAAGCAGGAAGCACTGCCCGGCTGGACATAGGGCAGGATCAGAAGCAGTAAGCACTGCCAGGCTGGACATAGGACAGGATCAGAAGCAGTAAGCACTGCCCGGCTGGACATAGGGCAGGATCAGAAGCAGGAAGCACTGCCAGGCTGGACATAGGACAGGATCAGAAGCAGTAAGCACTGCCCGGCTGGACATAGGACAGGATCAGAAGCAGTAAGCACTTCCCGGCTGGACATAGGGCAGGATCAGAAGCAGGAAGCACTGCCAGGCTGGACATAGGAAAGGATCAGAAGCAGTAAGCACTGCCCGGCTGGACATAGGACAGGATCAGAAGCAGTAAGTACTGCCCGGCTGGACATAGGACAGGATCAGAAGCAGTAAGCACTGCCCGGCTGGACATAGGACAGGACCAGAAGCAGTAAGCACTGCCCGGCTGGACATAGGACAGGATCAGAAGCAGTAAGCACTGCCCGGCTGGACATAGGACAGGATCAGAAGCAGTAAGCACTGCCAGACTGGACATAGGACAGGATCAGAAGCAGTAAGCACTGCCAGGCTGGACATAGGACAGGATCAGAAGCAGTAAGCACTGCCAGGCTGGACATAGGACAGGATCAGAAGCAGTAAGCACTGCCAGGCTGGACATAGGACAGGATCAGAAGCAGTAAGCACTGCCCGGCTGGACATAGGACAGGATCAGAAGCAGTAAGCACTGCCCGGCTGGACATAGGACAGGATCAGAAGCAGTAAGCACTGCCAGGCTGGACATAGGACAGGATCAGAAGCAGTAAGCACTACCCGGCTGGACATAGGGTAGGATCAGAAGGAGGAAGCACTGCCAGGCTGGACATAGGACAGGATCAGAAGCAGTAAGCACTACCCGGCTGGACATAGGGCAGGATCAGAAGCAGGAAGCACTGCCCGGCTGGACATAGGGCAGGATCAGAAGCAGGAAGCACTGCCAGGCTGGACATAGGACAGGATCAGAAGCAGTAAGCACTGCCCGGCTGGACATAGGACAGGATCAGAAGCAGTAAGCACTACCCGGCTGGACATAGGACAGGATCAGAAGCAGTAAGCACTGCCCGGCTGGACATAGGACAGGATCAGAAGCAGGAAGCACTGCCCGGCTGGACATAGGGCAGGATCAGAAGCAGGAAGCACTGCCCGGCTGGACATAGGGCAGGATCTGAAGCAGGTAGCACTGCCAGGCTGGACATAGGACAGGATCAGAAGCAGTAAGCACTGCTTGGCTGGACATAGGACAGGATCAGAAGCAGTAAGCACTACCCGGCTGGACATAGGACAGGATCAGAAGCAGGAAGCACTGCCAGGCTGGACATAGGACAGGATCAGAAGCAGGAAGCACTGCCCGGCTGGACATAGGGCAGGATCAGAAGCAGTAAGCACTGCCCGGCTGGACATAGGGCAGGATCAGAAGCAGGAAGCACTGCCAGGCTGGACATAGGACAGGATCAGAAGCAGTAAGCACTGCCCGGCTGGACATAGGACAGGATCAGAAGCAGTAAGCACTTCCCGGCTGGACATAGGGCAGGATCAGAAGCAGGAAGCACTGCCAGGCTGGACATAGGAAAGGATCAGAAGCAGTAAGCACTGCCCGGCTGGACATAGGACAGGATCAGAAGCAGTAAGTACTGCTCGGCTGGACATAGGACAGGATCAGAAGCAGTAAGCACTGCCCGGCTGGACATAGGACAGGACCAGAAGCAGTAAGCACTGCCAGGCTGGACATAGGACAGGATCAGAAGCAGTAAGCACTGCCCGGCTGGACATAGGGCAGGATCAGAAGCAGGAAGCACTGCCAGGCTGGGCATAGGACAGGATCAGAAGCAGTAAGCACTGCCCGGCTGGACATAGGGCAGGATCAGAAGCAGGAAGCACTGCCAGGCTGGACATAGGACAGGATCAGAAGCAGGAAGCACTGCCAGGCTGGACATAGGACAGGATCAGAAGCAGGAAGCACTACCCGGCTGGACATAGGGCAGGATCAGAAGCAGGAAGCACTGCCAGGCTGGACATAGGACAGGATCAGAAGCAGTAAGCACTACCCGGCTGGACATAGGACAGGATCAGAAGCAGTAAGCACTGCCCGGCTGGACATAGGACAGGATCAGAAGCAGTAAGCACTTCCCGGCTGGACATAGGGCAGGATCAGAAGCAGGAAGCACTGCCAGGCTGGACATAGGACAGGATCAGAAGCAGTAAGCACTGCCCGGCTGGACATAGGACAGGATCAGAAGCAGTAAGCACTGCCCGGCTGGACATAGGACAGGATCAGAAGCAGTAAGCACTGCCAGGCTGGACATAGGACAGGATCAGAAGCAGTAAGCACTGCCCGGCTGGACATAGGACAGGATCAGAAGCAGTAAGCACTGCCAGGCTGGACATAGGACAGGATCAGAAGCAGTAAGCACTGCCAGGCTGGACATAGGACAGGATCAGAAGCAGTAAGCACTGCCCGGCTGGACATAGGACAGGATCAGAAGCAGTAAGCACTGCCCGGCTGGACATAGGACAGGATCAGAAGCAGTAAGCACTGCCAGGCTGGACATAGGACAGGATCAGAAGCAGTAAGCACTGCTCGGCTGGACATAGGACAGGATCAGAAGCAGTAAGCACTGCCAGGCTGGACATAGGACAGGATCAGAAGCAGTAAGCACTGCCAGGCTGGACATAGGACATGATCAGAAGCAGTAAGCACTGCCCGGCTGGACATAGGACAGGATCAGAAGCAGTAAGCACTACCCGGCTGGACATAGGACAGGATCAGAAGCAGTAAGCACTGCCCGGCTGGACATAGGACAGGATCAGAAGCAGTAAGCACTGCCAGACTGGACATAGGACAGGATCAGAAGCAGTAAGCACTGCCAGGCTGGACATAGGACAGGATCAGAAGCAGTAAGCACTGCCAGGCTGGACATAGGACAGGATCAGAAGCAGTAAGCACTGCCAGGCTGGACATAGGACAGGATCAGAAGCAGTAAGCACTGCCCGGCTGGACATAGGACAGGATCAGAAGCAGTAAGCACTGCCCGGCTGGACATAGGACAGGATCAGAAGCAGTAAGCACTGCCAGGCTGGACATAGGACAGGATCAGAAGCAGTAAGCACTACCCGGCTGGACATAGGGCAGGATCAGAAGGAGGAAGCACTGCCAGGCTGGACATAGGACAGGATCAGAAGCAGTAAGCACTACCCGGCTGGACATAGGGCAGGATCAGAAGCAGGAAGCACTGCCCGGCTGGACATAGGGCAGGATCAGAAGCAGGAAGCACTGCCAGGCTGGACATAGGACAGGATCAGAAGCAGTAAGCACTGCCCGGCTGGACATAGGACAGGATCAGAAGCAGTAAGCACTACCCGGCTGGACATAGGACAGGATCAGCAGCAGTAAGCACTGCCCGGCTGGACATAGGACAGGATCAGAAGCAGGAAGCACTGCCCGGCTGGACATAGGGCAGGATCAGAAGCAGGAAGCACTGCCCGGCTGGACATAGGGCAGGATCTGAAGCAGGTAGCACTGCCAGGCTGGACATAGGACAGGATCAGAAGCAGTAAGCACTGCCCGGCTGGACATAGGACAGGATCAGAAGCAGTAAGCACTACCCGGCTGGACATAGGACAGGATCAGAAGCAGTAAGCACTGCCCGGCTGGACATAGGACAGGATCAGAAGCAGTAAGCACTGCCAGACTGGACATAGGACAGGATCAGAAGCAGTAAGCACTGCCAGGCTGGACATAGGACAGGATCAGAAGCAGTAAGCACTGCCAGGCTGGACATAGGACAGGATCAGAAGCAGTAAGCACTGCCAGGCTGGACATAGGACAGGATCAGAAGCAGTAAGCACTGCCCGGCTGGACATAGGACAGGATCAGAAGCAGTAAGCACTGCCCGGCTGGACATAGGACAGGATCAGAAGCAGTAAGCACTGCCAGGCTGGACATAGGACAGGATCAGAAGCAGTAAGCACTACCCGGCTGGACATAGGGTAGGATCAGAAGGAGGAAGCACTGCCAGGCTGGACATAGGACAGGATCAGAAGCAGTAAGCACTACCCGGCTGGACATAGGGCAGGATCAGAAGCAGGAAGCACTGCCCGGCTGGACATAGGGCAGGATCAGAAGCAGGAAGCACTGCCAGGCTGGACATAGGACAGGATCAGAAGCAGTAAGCACTGCCCGGCTGGACATAGGACAGGATCAGAAGCAGTAAGCACTACCCGGCTGGACATAGGACAGGATCAGCAGCAGTAAGCACTGCCCGGCTGGACATAGGACAGGATCAGAAGCAGGAAGCACTGCCCGGCTGGACATAGGGCAGGATCAGAAGCAGGAAGCACTGCCCGGCTGGACATAGGGCAGGATCTGAAGCAGGTAGCACTGCCAGGCTGGACATAGGACAGGATCAGAAGCAGTAAGCACTGCTTGGCTGGACATAGGACAGGATCAGAAGCAGTAAGCACTACCCGGCTGGACATAGGACAGGATCAGAAGCAGGAAGCACTGCCAGGCTGGACATAGGACAGGATCAGAAGCAGGAAGCACTGCCCGGCTGGACATAGGGCAGGATCAGAAGCAGTAAGCACTGCCCGGCTGGACATAGGGCAGGATCAGAAGCAGGAAGCACTGCCAGGCTGGACATAGGACAGGATCAGAAGCAGTAAGCACTGCCCGGCTGGACATAGGACAGGATCAGAAGCAGTAAGCACTTCCCGGCTGGACATAGGGCAGGATCAGAAGCAGGAAGCACTGCCAGGCTGGACATAGGAAAGGATCAGAAGCAGTAAGCACTGCCCGGCTGGACATAGGACAGGATCAGAAGCAGTAAGTACTGCTCGGCTGGACATAGGACAGGATCAGAAGCAGTAAGCACTGCCCGGCTGGACATAGGACAGGATCAGAAGCAGGAAGCACTGCCAGGCTGGACATAGGACAGGATCAGAAGCAGTAAGCACTGCCCGGCTGGACATAGGGCAGGATCAGAAGCAGGAAGCACTGCCAGGCTGGGCATAGGACAGGATCAGAAGCAGTAAGCACTGCCCGGCTGGACATAGGGCAGGATCAGAAGCAGGAAGCACTGCCAGGCTGGACATAGGACAGGATCAGAAGCAGGAAGCACTGCCAGGCTGGACATAGGACAGGATCAGAAGCAGGAAGCACTACCCGGCTGGACATAGGGCAGGATCAGAAGCAGGAAGCACTGCCAGGCTGGACATAGGACAGGATCAGAAGCAGTAAGCACTACCCGGCTGGACATAGGACAGGATCAGAAGCAGTAAGCACTGCCCGGCTGGACATAGGACAGGATCAGAAGCAGTAAGCACTTCCCGGCTGGACATAGGGCAGGATCAGAAGCAGGAAGCACTGCCAGGCTGGACATAGGACAGGATCAGAAGCAGTAAGCACTGCCCGGCTGGACATAGGACAGGATCAGAAGCAGTAAGCACTGCCCGGCTGGACATAGGACAGGATCAGAAGCAGTAAGCACTGCCAGGCTGGACATAGGACAGGATCAGAAGCAGTAAGCACTGCCCGGCTGGACATAGGACAGGATCAGAAGCAGTAAGCACTGCCAGGCTGGACATAGGACAGGATCAGAAGCAGTAAGCACTGCCAGGCTGGACATAGGACAGGATCAGAAGCAGTAAGCACTGCCCGGCTGGACATAGGACAGGATCAGAAGCAGTAAGCACTGCCCGGCTGGACATAGGACAGGATCAGAAGCAGTAAGCACTGCCAGGCTGGACATAGGACAGGATCAGAAGCAGTAAGCACTGCTCGGCTGGACATAGGACAGGATCAGAAGCAGTAAGCACTGCCCGGCTGGACATAGGACAGAAGCAGTAAGCACTGCCCGGCTGGACATAGGACAGGATCAGAAGCAGTAAGCACTGCCAGGCTGGACATAGGACAGGATCAGAAGCAGTAAGCACTACCCGGCTGGACATAGGGCAGGATCAGAAGCAGGAAGCACTGCAGGGCTGGACATAGGACAGGATCAGAAGCAGTAAGCACTACCCGGCTGGACATAGGACAGGATCAGAAGCAGTAAGTACTGCTCGGCTGGACATAGGACAGGATCAGAAGCAGTAAGCACTGCCCGGCTGGACATAGGACAGGACCAGAAGCAGTAAGCACTGCCAGGCTGGACATAGGACAGGATCAGAAGCAGTAAGCACTGCCCGGCTGGACATAGGGCAGGATCAGAAGCAGGAAGCACTGCCAGGCTGGACATAGGACAGGATCAGAAGCAGTAAGCACTGCCCGGCTGGACATAGGGCAGGATCAGAAGCAGGAAGCACTGCCAGGCTGGACATAGGACAGGATCAGAAGCAGGAAGCACTGCCAGGCTGGACATAGGACAGGATCAGAAGCAGGAAGCACTACCCGGCTGGACATAGGGCAGGATCAGAAGCAGGAAGCACTGCAGGGCTGGACATAGGACAGGATCAGAAGCAGTAAGCACTACCCGGCTGGACATAGGACAGGATCAGAAGCAGTAAGCACTGCCCGGCTGGACATAGGACAGGATCAGAAGCAGTAAGCACTTCCCGGCTGGACATAGGGCAGGATCAGAAGCAGGAAGCACTGCCAGGCTGGACATAGGACAGGATTAGAAGCAGTAAGCACTGCCCGGCTGGACATAGGGCAGGATCAGAAGCAGTAAGCACTACCCGGCTGGACATAGGACAGGATCAGAAGCAGTAAGCACTGCCCGGCTGGACATAGGACAGGATCAGAAGCAGGAAGCACTGCCAGGCTGGACATAGGACAGGATCAGAAGCAGGAAGCACTGCCCGGCTGGACATAGGACAGGATCAGAAGTAGTAAGCACTGCTCGGCTGGACATAGGACAGGATCAGAAGCAGAAAGCACTGCCAGGCTGGACATAGGGCAGGATCAGAAGCAGGAAGCACTGCCCGGCTGGACATAGGACAGGAGCCTAAGCATCTGCTTGGTTTGTGTAGTGGTAAGGTCCACCCCTGTATTGATGAATTATTTTAAGAATGATATATAATCAATATTAAAGTCTCAGAAATATCTCCTTAAAGGGGTTTTCCGAGATCTTTATACTGATGACCTATCCTCTGCATAGGTCATTTGTCACGGTTCCCCCAGCTGCAGCCTCTGAGCGTCAGCAGCGTCCAGTTGTAATTTGGTATTGTATTGCTCTCCTGGTTTTGACTTCTGGAGTTTCTGGCTCTCTCTTTGCTTCTGATGTTCTGGGTACTTCGTTGACTGGCGTTTGACATGGTATCGTATAACTACTGTAATTGTCTGTTTGTTGGTTTCCTGTTTGTGAGTCGCTCCTTCACTTACTTAGTATATAGACCTTCGACCAGTTGTGGGGTCACCGCTTAGGGTGACTATGCAAGTAGGCAGGGATAGTGGGTCTGGGAAGTTTAGGCCTACACCATCCCTGTGTATGCAATACTGTTTCGTCATACCCTGACATCATCAGAATCTGATCGGTGGGCGTCCATCATCCAGGACCCCTGCCAGTCAGCTGTTTGAGGGCACCAGTGCTCACAGTAGTGCCACAGCCTTCTGACAGCTTAGTCTAGGCCGTGTGACATCACATTCATTGGTCACATAGTCTAGATGCAGCCCAGCCCCATAGAAGTGAATGAGGCTGAGCTGCAATGTTAAGCACAGGTGCTATCAAATGGACAGCAGTGTGCTTGGTGAGCAGAGAGAAGACCGCCGCGCTCCAAGGAGCACCGCTGCCTTCTCAATCAGCTGATCAGAGGGGGTCCCGGGTGTCATAACCCCACCGATCAGATATTGATGAACTAGGTCATCAGTATTAAAGTCTCGGAAAACCCTTTTGAATTTTAACAGTAGGTTTGCAAGGCTTTCTTGGGGTCATCACTACCTGTTGCATGTGAATATAGCCCTTTGAAAAAAGAACCATCCGTTGACCGCTGCAATATAAAATAAATCACTGGCTGTAACATTCATTGTAACCATAATAACCCGGAAAGTTTTAGAGGCATTGTATTGAACAATCTACACATCTGCTTCATGACTCTCAAAATGGTTATTTTTAATAATCTGACAGCTAGAAATTTAAAGCCTGGAGATAAAATGTGCTATTTGTGGTGGTTGTGATCCTACACAATACAATATCGCATTGGTACAGTACGTAGCTGACTGATACAACGCTTCCTGTTTCCTCGGTTCTTGACAAGGTCCATTTCCTTTTGAAAATGGACCAGCTTCCATTAACGAAAGGCAAATTTAGAAATTCTCATGGTACGACTATATTCTTAAATCCCTGATTGTTCACAATTCTATTGTGTTTAGTTCATTTCCTGCTTCACTTTGGAACAAACTACTGGTCATAGACGTGACTGGTTTATTTATGAAATGGTTACCTGTGAAGACACAAATCTGTACGCAGGCCATGAAAAAGGATGAGAACCGACCTGATTCTAAAAATAAAAAATCCTATAACTACCTAGCTCCAGGTATACGTTTTTAATTGTCAGATCATGGAGGATCCAGCAGTGGTGTATGAGGCCACCTAACCGTCCCTTGATGACAGATGCTGGATTTCAACTGCTCGATCCATTTGTTCTCGGGAAGAAAAGTCTGGCAGTGGTTTCGTACCCCTTTCCTACTGAGAACCATTGATGTGGGCATGTATGTCTATGAGCGGATCCGGAATGATAGCTGCTGGCTTTACTCCACCAAGTAGGCAAATTTTTAGAAAGGTGCCCAAACACCTTAAATAGCTGTCATCTGAATCTCCCGCGACTCCCCGATACAAGCTCAGTGTGTATGTGTTTTCAGCGGGGAGAGAGGGGAAAGCTGCTGCTAGACACCTCTTGTAATGACTTGACAACTTCTGGAGAACAAAAGGATTGACTCCCGGAGAATAAAAGTAAAAAAATTAAACTCTCCCGATAATTCTCTCCCCTGACATTATCTATTGGGAGAAAATTGGGAGCTCCTCGTACATATTAGATGGTCGCCCCGCATGATTTCTGTGTTTATGAGGTGGACTATTGTCTTTAAACCAAGAAGAATCTATCATGTTGAACTTGTGTGTTGTTGTCTTGATATTTCTTCCCGGCTTAGTCCAACAATAGTGATAACATACAAGAACTTGCCACTAAAGATCTTTTTTTTAATTCTTGATGCTTACTACAGGGTTTGTAGATGGGGTGTAGCATTGCAGAGCTGTATACAAATCTTAATTGTGCTGGACTCCATGGTTTGGATGGAAGTGGCTTCTCATTACTGTCTTTGTGGCTAACCAGCAGCCCTAATTACTCGGCCAAAGCCACTGTTCATTTGAACTTCTAAGTCTCAAAAGCCGTAGTTATAGACATTGCCATTCACTGAAAACAATTATTTTATACCTGGCACAAAATCTCTTACTTTAGTATGTGAAGAAAGGTCAATCATATGTGCACCATTCCATAGTTAGTTGTCTGCCTGCAGCTGCCATTAGGGAGACCCTAAAAGCTTATCAAAAAGACTTTGATATCTTTAAACGTACAATTTGTAAATGTCCTGGCCTTTAATTGATCTTCAAAGGGGTTGTCCAGGATTTTTATTTGCTATATTCAGACAATGTAATAACGTCAGGCAACCCCTTTAATATAGAGAGGAGTTTTTGATTGGGTAGCCTTCCTTTAAAGTTTTAGAGAGTTTCTGTGCTTCTTGGCAAAGGCTGTGTGCATTTGTTTCCAGATTCTTGTATCATACTCTTATGTATTGTGTCAGTATATCCTGGGACCTGTGGTTCTACTGTATTTCATCGCTGCTAGCATACTAATTCTGTATGTTGTGGATTCTGTTTGCTGTTTGGTTTTCTTTTGTCTTGGCTGTCTAGCTGGGTTATATTGCAGAGGATAGTCAATTCAGCTTTGTCATTTCTGTTCTCCTTCACCACACTCTAACTGTATGCTATCGCCATCCTCCATCTGCTCCACTGCCATATTTCTATCTCCTTCATCTGTTGCCAACCTGTTCTTGGGTTTTCTCCTGCCTTATGGTGATTTGGGGTGTCCCTGATGTTAATGAATAGTGAGGTGCAAAGCAGGGTCCCGTGCAATGTTTGAGGAGGCAGTGATGAGGCAGTTTTGCAGTAGAACAGTTCTTAACTGAAAATTCTAGTTCAAGCACAACCAATACAGTTCTCAGCATGCATGGACTGGCAGATGTTACACAAGTGCAACTCCCATAGATATCACAGATTGAACGGCTGAAATTCCAGTCAACAGGCAAGGTTTTCTCTTTGGAGCAATTTGCCTTAGGCCTCTTGCACACGACCATGGTTTGGTTCTGCATCCGAGCCACATTTTTTCCGGCTGCACTTCATATTTCTGTTTCCTTTCAAATACACTTCTGGTTTTGTCAGAAAAACCTGAAGGAAAATCTGCCTTAAAACCACCTCCAAAAAAGCATGTGTGGACTTTCCCCATTCATTACCCATGCCCAAGGGCGTAACTACCATAGCGGCAGACCATGCAACTGCTATGGGGCCTAGGGAAAGAGGGGGCCCAGTTAGGATCATTCCCTCTTCTACTGGGGGTGAAAACTTGGTCAGGACTCTACCCTCTAAAGAAACAACTTTTAGCAAATGAAGCAGTGGGAAAAATGGCCCAAGGGTTACTGAAAAGGGTTTAGGTAGAAATCCTTCTGTCCTGTGTGGGTTTGATCCTTGCTATGGGGCCCTTACTTCTCTATGTACGCCACTGCCCATGCCCATCGAGTTCAACCAGGGAGGCAAGAGGCTGATGGCATACTTACCAGCATTTGTGTTGATAGATTTGGGGTATTCAATCCCTGCATGGTACACACCCAACCACTTGATGGAACGTCCACCTCTGGGTGGGATTTACATAAGCACCACCCATTTTCACGTCGTGATAAGACAGTTTTGCCAGAATTGTGTTTGAAAATTCAGGGCAATCCTGTCAAATTCAGGACTGTTGCCAGCTATGCAGAAGGTGTAAATCTTAGAACTTTGAATCCAGAGGAAGGAATGTGCAAGTAGGTCAGTTTTGTGTGTATGTATACTACGTTGGCAAAATGTACATTTTTGTACTATTCAGTTTCTGTGCCCTGATAACAGCCTTATAGCTGCTGTGTTTTACCTTGCACTGTGACCAGGAGTTTTGACTTTGACTTAAAGGGGTTGTGTCACGAAAATAAATTCTACATTTTTCAAACCAGCACCTGGAACTGAATACTTTTTTAATTGTATGTAATAAAAAAAAAATTGTATAGTCACTGAGCTATCATTTTTTTATTTCTTTCTCACCTCACTGAGGTGGTCACACACGCTCAGTTTAAATCTTCAACTGTCACCAGCCATATCTTCTTTTAGAAGCTGTGGCAGGTAAAGAGCAACATCAGAAAGGACATGCCTGGCAGAACAATTGGAGCAATGAACGTGTAGATCTCTGGATCCATGTGAGGTACAGGGCTGGTTCTAGCTTTGTTAGAAAGAGATTGTCATGTACTATATGATGTCTGATTAGAATTTTCTACATTAATCATGGGATAACCCATTTAAGAAAAGCTCCTTTCTGCAACTTACTTTACAGTCACATGCACACAAAATAATACTAAAATCAGGTTACTTATTTCCCTAGTTTACTTCACATCCCCTTACTGTCCTGATGTCTGTCCTGGATAGAACACTTAAAGGGGTTGTGTCACTGCAGCAGGTGGCATTTATCATGTAGAGAAAGTTAATACAAGGCACTTACTAATGTATTGTGATTGTCCATATTGCTTCCTTCAGTGGCTGGATTCATCTTTCCATCACATTATACCCTACTCGTTTCCATGGTTACGACCATCGTGCTTGCACACAATAGGAAAAGTGACAGCCTCTCTGGTGGTCAAGACCATGAGAGCGCATGTAGGCTGGTGCTTTATTCTATAGTGTGCAAGCACGACCACCGCTGATGGATTGCAGGGTGGTCGTAACAATGGAAACGAGCAGCTTATAATGTGATGGAAAAAAGAATCCAGCCAGCAAAAGAGGCAATATGGACAATCACCATACATTAGTAAGCGCCTTATATTACCTTTATCCACATGATAAATGCTATTTGCTGAAGTGACAAAACCCCAGTCATATTCACACAGTCAAGATTTTAGGCTAAATCCTTGCAAAATCCACTGACATTACATCCGCAATACAAAAAATTGGGCACCTCATTCACATGCTCCTGAAAAAAATGAGCGCAGAATAATTAAAGGGTGTGTATTTTAAAATCCAAAGTATGTTCATTACTGCCATGAATGAAAAGCCACAGATTGTGGGTCATGTCCTAATGTTCTACTCCAGTTTTTTTGGCGTAGAAAAGTTGCAAATTTTGTTGCAAGTGCCGGTTTTTAACAGATTTTGTAAATTATTCGCACTTTTCCAACACCCTTGCCCGTTTTTCAAAAAGTGGGCGAGGTGTGAGCAGGAGATGCTGGGCCAGTAAACCAGTGGTCCTCCGGCCAGAGTATATTCCTGTCCTCTTGCACGGACAACAGAAAATGCGTCAATTTTACTAAGAGGCCTGCACCTCTTAACAAATTGGTCGCAGTTTTGTGTGAAATGCTGGTCTTTAGTAAATGACCCCCATTTGCTACTTTCAATTATAATGGGGCTAATCTAGATTTTTGCTGTGAATTTTTGAAAAATCCACAGTAAATTTATTTGCCTTTGAAAATGCGACCCAAGTGAACATAGCCTAAGGATCAGCCTCCCTCTAACAAACCCATAGGTTCAGCCTATAAATGACATCATGTAGTGAGGCCATCAGGGTTTATAATGAAACAGCTTGGCTCCTATTGAGAAAAGAAAGTGCAGCTTCAACTAAGTAAATGTAATTAAACTATTTGCCGTTTTAATGGAAAATGAGGTGCACTGCGAATCCAAATAAAGTCGTAATTATTTTTCTTTTTTTCACTTATTTAACATTGTATGAAGTGTGACATTTCAATGCAAATCACTCCATAACATTCATCTTGTGATGTCAACCATTCATGTTCACACACCCCAAAGCATTATTTCATTGTTTTATGTACTGTAAAACAGGTAAAGTGGTTATCCAATTCTAAAAATGCCCCCCACAATGCCCGGGCCCCTCCTATGGATCATACTTACCCCGCTCCCCGGCACCCGCATCACTCCGGATCCCTGACAGCAGTCGCTGCATCTCCCCATCTTGCGGATCAAAACAGCTGGCGATGGTGGTGAAGCCAACAGCAGGCCACGATGGTGACCAGCCTCCCTAGCAGCACGAGGGATGTCACCCACGATGCAAGGGGGCTGGTCACCGACGTGACCTGCTATTGGCTGCACCCCCGTCGCTAGCTGTTTTGATCTGCGTGACAGGGAGATGCAGCGACTGCTGTCAGGGATTCAGAGTGACACGGTTGTCGGGGAGCGGGGTAAGTATGGGCCCGGGGATAGTGGGGGGCACTTTTAGAATTGGATAACCCCTTTAAGGATGAATAGGAAAGAAGTTTAACCTGAAATCTCATTCTTAGAGGGATTAGTTACAGTAAACATCTCTTTTAGAGATGAGAAAATAGATTCTGAACTAATCCGATTTGTTACGAATTTCACAAAAATTTTGCCAAACGAATTCTACGTTTTGAGATTTGCTTTGATGAATAGTGCAAAAACAGCACAGCACCATTTTACTGTGAAAATTTGCGGGAAAAACGAGAGGAAGGAGGAAGATGTAGGGTCACATGACCCTGGGAGGGGTTGTCCTGATTGGCTCAGAGGCTGACAGACAGCCTGTCAGCCAATCAGGGGGCAGGATTCTGGCAGGTCATTTTGCTGAGAACACCATAGAACTTCATTCTTTGTGCAGCTTATGACCTGAGAGCATGTGTCTTGTCTGTGTCTGACAAAAAGCTAATACAGACACATGCTACTAATCTAGGTGTGAAGAGAGTATAGGGAGAGTGTAAAGGGGCATAATTAGGTAGATTTAAGGCCCCTTTACACAAGTACATAATTGATTTCATCGAGTGATAAATGAGTCATTATTCAAGTATTTTTTTTTTTTTACAGCATTCATCTGACAGGGTAGATCATGTCATATTTTTATAGAGCTGGTAATTACAGAAACCACGATACCTAATATGTCTATTTTTTATTTATTTTTTTATTGTATGTGGCTTGACTTTTTTTTTTACTTGAAACTTTTAGTTTTCTTATTTAAAAAAGCAAACACTTTTTAAACTTTTTTAAAAACTTTTATTTTGTCCCTCTCTGGGACATTAACTTCTGGGGTCTGATCCCCTCTACAATGCATTACAATACATAGTGCATTGTAATGCATTGACTGTCTGTCACGGTCATTTTTTTTGGTCATGCCTTTTGGGTTGACCAATGCTCCTGTTGTTTTTCAACATTTCATCAATGACATCTTTCATCATCTGGTGGGCAGGTTTGTGGTGGTTTATATTGATGATATTTTAATTTATTCCCCCGACATGCAGAAGCATCAGGATCACGTGAGACAGGTCTTACAGATCCTAAGGGAGAATAAATTGTATGCTAAGATGGAGAAGTGTGTATTTGCGGTTCCGGAAGTGCAATTCCTGGGTTACCTACTCTCATCTTCGGGTTTTCGTATGAATCCAGAAAAAATTTGTGCTGTGTTGGACTGTGATTGACCCGAAAATCTGAAAGAGCTCATGCAATTTTTGGGGTTCACCAACTACTACTGTAAATTTATCTTGAATTACTTGACTCTTGTTAAACCATTAACAGATATGACTAAGAAAGGTGCGGATTTCTCAGTCTGGTCTGATGAGGCATTACATGCCTTTTCAGTGGTGAATGAGTGTTTTGCTTCTGGTCCTATACTAGTGAAACCCGATGTGTCACAGCCATTCATTGTGAAAGTTGACGCATCCAAGGTGGAGGTTGGAGCAGTCTAGTCGCAGGGTCCTTCTCGAAAGCAAATGGCGCCCATGTGCATTCTTCTCTAAAAAACTCTCTACTGCTGAAAGAAATTATGATGTAGGTAATAGAGAGTTGCTGGCCATTAAGTTGGCTTTTGAGGAATGGCATAATTGGTTGGAAGGAGCGATTCATCCCATTACGGTAATTACTGATCACAAAAATCTGGCCTACCTGGAGTCGGCTAAACGTCTGAACCCAAGGCAGGGCAGATTGCCGTTGTTTTTTACCAGATTCAATTTAGTTGTCACCTATCACCAGGGGGTTAAGATGCTCTGTCGTGTAGCTTGCATGATTGGGGGGGGAGGGGGGGTGATTCAGAGGATCCTGACCTGATATTAGCTGATGGGTGGTTGTATCCGCCCTTTATCCTGAACTTGAGGCAGAGGTGTTGGAGGCCCAGGGAGATGCACCTGATTCTTGTCCTCCAGGGAAGTTGTCTGTTCCTTCGGAACTACGGCACAAGGTGTTTCAAGAACATCACTGTACTGTTCTTACGGGACACTCTGGGAGCAGATCCACGGTTGATCTCTTTTCCCAGAGATTCTGGTAGCCAAGATTGCGTAAATGTATTGAGGGCTATGTGTCAGCTTGTCAGACTTGTGCGTGTGCCAAGATGACACATACTTGGCCTTCAGGATCTCTACTTCCCTTGCCTATCCCATCCCGACGGTGGACTAATTTGTCCATGGACTTTATCACAGATTTGCCGAAATCCTCAGGGAAAACTGTGAGTCTGGTGGTTGTTGATCGCTTCAGCAAGATGTTGCACTTTATAGCATTATCAGGTTTACCTAATGCTAAAACTCTCGCACAAGTGTTTATCGATAACATCGTGAAACTACACGATATCCCCTCTGATGTGTTGTCTTATAGGGGGACTCAGTTTGTTTTCAGATTCTGGAAGGCGTTCTGTACTCGACTGGGGGTACAATTGTCCTTCTCTTCGGCCTTTCATCCTCAGTCGAACGGACAGACTGAGCGCACTTACCAGAATCTGGAGACTTATCTGAGATGTTTTGTCTCGGAGAATCAGGAGGAGTGGTCTTCATTTTTGTCGTTGGCTGAGATTGTCATAAATAACCGTAGGCAGGAGTCCACTGATAAGTCGCCGTTTTTCGGAGCATATAGGTTCCATCCACAGTTTGGCACATTTTCTGGTACTGAGACTTCTGGTATACCGGAAGAGGGAATATTTTCCTCTTCGTTGTCATCTATTTGGCGGAAAATTCGAAACAATTTTAAAAAAATATATTAAAGTATAAACGTATGAATGACAAAAGACATATAAGTGGTCCGGACCTGAGAGTGGGTGATTCTCTGCGGCTGTCCACAAGAAACATTAAGTTAAAAATATCTTCTTGGAAGTTGGGGCCAAGGTTTATTGGGCCTTACAAGATCTCTGTCATTATTAATCTGGTTGCTTTTCGTCTTGAACTTCCGCAGGCTTTGAAAATTCATAATGTTTTTAACAAATCATTACTGAAAAGATATGTCGAACCTGCTGAACCGTCCCCCTTACCTCCGGCTCCGGTCTTGCTGGACGGTAATCTTGAATTTCGGATTTCCAGGATAGTGAACTCACGAATTCTCAGTCGATCTCTTCAGTATCTCATGCACTGGAAAGGTTACGGTCCAGAGGAGAGAATGTGGGTTCCTGCGACCGACGTTAATGCCAGTTGCCTTGTGAAGGCCTTTCACAGGGCGCATCCTGATAAAGTCGGCCCTGGGTGTCTGTAGGTCACCCGTAGAGAGGGGGTACTGTCACGGTCCCTCCCATTACAGAGGTGAGAAGATCGGAGAGACTGGCGGCACGTGACGGTATTTGACAGTCTCTCTGTTTTTTCCTTTTAGTGTTGTGTTTGGTAATGACCATAACCCTTGTCAGGTGTAGCTTGGAGTCATTACTAGTGATGAGCGGCAGGGGCAATATTCAAATTCTTGATATTCTGCGAATATGTTGTAGAATATTCATCATATATTCGCGAATTCGAGATTATATTCTTGATTGCAAAAATCGGCAATGTATTATTCACGTAATGCGTGCGAAATATCGGCGTGGGTCACTTATGCTACATTTTTCAAGCTGGTATAAGTTTCCTGAGACTGGAGAAAATGGTTAGCACGGCAGAACATTACAATAGCTTTATATGCAGATAGAGTGCGCCAATATATTTGCGAATTTAAAGAGGACCTTTCACCCATTATGACAATGTGAACTAAGTATACAGACATGTAGAGCGGCGCCCGGGGATCTCACTGCACTTACTATTATCCCCGGGCGCCGCTCCGTTCTACTGCTATGTCCTCCGGTATCTCTGTTCACTAAGTTATGGTAGGCGGAGTCTGCCCTTGTTCTTCTGTAGCGCTGGCCAATCGCATTGCAGAGCTCACAGCCTGGGAGAAAATAACCTCCCAGGCTGTGAGCTCTGCGCTGCGATTGGCCAGTGCTAGAGCAGAACAAGGGCAGACTCCGCCTACCATAACTTAGTGACTGGAATCTCCGCCTACTATAACTTAGTGAGCGGAGATACCGGAGGACATAGCAGGAGAACGGAGCGGCGCCCGGGGATAATAGTAAGTGCAGTGAGATCCCCGGGCGCCGCTCTACATGTCTGTATACTTAGTTCATAGTGTAATAATCGGTGAAAGGTCCTCTTTAAGGCAATTAATGAAGCGCATATTTTTTCGCAATACGTGGAACTTGTGACATCACAGCACTATGTCTGTAGTATTATGTATGGACAGCAGAACCTATCAGCTACACTATATCACTATCTAACCTACACTGACTATCTGAATTATATATATAAGTTAACTGTCTAATGTAATACAACAAAGCACAGAGCACAGCAATGACACTGCTGTTTCTTTCATAACTGCAATAAACTGTAGAAAATAACTGCTGGGGAGGTTCTTATATAGTAAGGGGTAGGCAACTTTTCTATTGGTTGCTAGGGATGTTTGCTAAGCTGTGACAAAGTCTTCTTATTGGCCCACAAGCTAGAAGAAGGGAGGGATGATCACCTGATGTGTACTGTGTTAAAAAAAGCAAAAAAAAACACGAATATTTGTCATTACGAATATATAGCACTATATTCTAAATATTCGCGAATTCTCGAAGTGCCGATATTTGCGATAAAAATTCGTAATACGAATATTCATGCTCAACTCTAGTCATTACTAAGGCCATTTAGTTCTGACTCACACTGCTCACCATGCGGTTGATATTTCTTGCTGGAGTTGGTTGAGCTGGTGTGTTGTTCCTTTGGATCTCCTGCTCCTCCATTCTGCTTTAAGCTAAATGCATTTTGTCTTGCATTTTGTTGTTTGCTTGTGTGTGTTGTTGTCTAGGCCTCAGGGAGACGCTGGTTCCTTCATCTGGGAAGTAACCTGTAGTCTCATTCCCTGCCACCATTCTAGGGCCTTCCAGGGTCTTCAGGGCCTAGGTTACGGTGTATGAGTATTTCCACCTTCATGCATGCTATATCTGTACGACAGCTGTTAGGAAGTCAATTCCTGCTGTGCTGTACATGTATGGCTGATGTTGGGAAGGGGTTAAACTTATTGAAAATAAGTCATGCATGTGCAATGATAACAAAAATGACTTTAAAGTGGATGTGCATGTAAGGTATAGTGAGTCCTCAGAATAATTTCCTCCGGTGGGACCACCGACACTGTCTATGGACAAGCAGTAGGTTAGGACAGTGGTATAGTGAAACCACTGTGGTTATCCGCTATCTCGTAGCTATAAATGCTAACTTCCCTGACAGTGGCTAGGCTCATACCTGGAAATAAAATAAAAAGTGCTAGAATAACTTCCGAAACCTATAAGAAATGTAACAAACTGGGAAATCGGGCCTCAAAGGAGGCTTTTCAAATTGCTGCGTGCACACTCCCTTAAAAGTTTTACCCCCTACAAGCTGTCAGCCATGTTTCACGGCAGAGACGAGGCCTGTGTATTTTACAAAAGTCTTTAAAGCTGCTTCTTTCATTTATTTTATTAGCCTTTAATGAATGTAATTAGAACCCAAGTAATTAAATGCAATTGTGCTCAGTATGTTCCTGTTGTAAATTGCCCTAAACAGTGTGCATGGTGTGAACAAATTTGTGGGATTAATAGAGGATGGATAATGTTTTTGGATAGTATTTCACACTAAACGGCCACAGAGAGAAACAAAGGACTTGGTGCAGTGTTATTAATCTTTGTCAACTGACAGCTCAGGACTAATCTGCATTAGTGAGGCAGCAGAACACAAAGGGATGATCTGGATAGGTGTTGTCTGCATGATCACATTTGATTTGTAATTGGAAAGTAGCCTGAAAGCAAAGACCTAATATTGGGACACAAGTACGGATGGGTGGACACAAGTGTGACACACGAGGCCTCATTATCTGATGGAAGTACAGCAAGGAAATAGCAGGGCAGATGTTACAATGAAGTGATTTAAGGCAGGAAGTTACTGCATCTTCTTAAATCAAGACTGCCAAGAAACTGTTACCCTTGAGCACATGGAAAACAGACCGAATTAAGGTTTTACTCAACAAAAATGTTGCATGTGAAAAGTCAGCTACATTCTCAGATCTGAGCAAATATTCATAGGGAAATGCTGGATAACATCATCAAATATTACAATGAACTGTAGACTTTAAAGGGGTTGTCTCATCTCAGACAATGGAGGTATATCGGTAGGATATGTCCCCATTGTCTGATAGGTGTGGGCCCCACCGCTGGAACCCACACCTATCTCCTAAACGGAGCCCCGCAAAATGGTAACTGGAGGACTCCAGTCCGGCCGGTCTTGCCAGCCTCATAGAAATGAGTGTACAGCAGCTACGCATGCACAGTGCACCCTCCACGGTACAATATAAAAAAATCCCAACCACTTTTGGCTGGTGTCACTCACCTCTTTAAAAACTAATTGCACTTTTAAGATGCAATATTGCGCATAACAAAAAAGAAGTATAAGGCCTCATACTGAGCCTCTGTGGTGGCACATGGCGTCCCAACAGTTAGCGTTTACCAAGCTACAATGGTCTCAGGTTATAATGTTTTCAACATACAGTGGTCTTTTCTCGGCAATTGTAACCAAGTTCAACATACAATGCCTTAAAGGGGTTGGCCACTTTCTGGCTATAATTGACCTATGTGCATGTAAGATGATTAAATGGCATTTACTAATATAGCCTTTGTTGATATTCTGTGCCATTTTCTATATTTCATGAACCATGTACCCTTCTTAGGCAAATCTTCTGTGCTGTCCAGATTGAAGTCCTGTCCATAAGATGGCCACCAATGGAGGGTCATGTGACAAGACACATCACTCAGCCTACTCCATTCAAACACACTGAACCTGCACTAAACACCCAACAGTGCAAGTGCAGATGTCACCGCCAGATCTCTGAGAAGTTCTGACAGACGTTCTTCAGTACCTCTTGCCTGATGTTCTTTTGGTTTCGTTTTCTCTTCTCTCCTCCCTCTCCAGCTGTCATCTATTAGCAGTGACCGTCTCCCTTTATATCCCCTCCCATACTGCTTCACTTTGCGGTTTATACCACTTCCTGGATTGTGCTCACTGCTAGATGCTGCAACTGCTGGTTCCTCAGATAAGTCTATTCCTTTATTTGTGTTTTCCTGTTGGCTTGATTCTAGGGAACCCTGACTCCCTCCGTATTGAGTGCAGGGAGCCGGTGGTCGTGTCCCCTAACTATTATAGGGTTTTCAGGTGTCACTCAGTCTAGGTACGGGGGCATGCAATTTTCTATCATAAAGATCTTTGCATGGGCTGAGCAGTCAGGGAGAGCTCTAGGGCTTTTATAGGGCTCACCCATTTGTTCCTTAGTTTGGGATCAAGTCAGTTGGATCTTTATTTGTGACTTCTAGTTTTCTGCATAACCATCCGTGACAGCAGATGGCAGGTGATCCAGAGTACCCCACTAGTGACAGTGACCCAATCTGAGTGTGTACCGTTAATAACCACCCTCTGTTTTCTATCACTGAGCCAGTTACTTACCCACATACAGACATTGTCCCCCAGTCCAAGCATTCTCATTTTATATACTAACCTTTTATGCGGTACAGTGTCAAATGCTTTGGAGAAGTCAAGCTAGATGACATCTATTGAATCACCCCGGTTCAGTGAGTCAATGGAGTCATATAAATAATGTTATGTTCTATCAGTCTAAGGCCCCTATTTATAAAAAAACAATGATAACCCACTATTTTCGTTGGGGCTGGCTGACAATCGAATGTGCATTAAAAGATCACAACATTCCCCCATCCATCTGACCTTCAACGTCAGAGGTGGCTTTTTCTTCTCTCCCCATTAAAGGGTTTCTATCACTTCGTATCACATATTTAGGTGTCAGACACTAGCGATCCGCTAGTGTCTGCTCTAACAAACCATCCTAATATGATAGGTTTTGGTGCAGCCGTTTCGCTAAAATAAGAACTTATATCTATATGCTAATGAGCCTCTAGGTGCTATGGGGGCGTCATTAGCACCTAGAGGCTCCGTCTACCTTCATAAAATGTGGCCGCCCAGCGCGTCCCTCCAGCCCGCCTATCTCCTGCTGAATGCGATCCTCTCCGTGCGCGTCTCTGTTCGGCGCATGCGCAGTGAATGTCTGACCGCTTCCCTGCTCAGACATCTCCACTGCGCCTGTTCCTCGGAGCACTATGATGTCATCGGCGCAGGTGCAGTGGAGATGTCTGAGCAGGGGAGCGGTCAGACATTCACTGCGCATGCGCCGAACAGAGACGCGCACGGAGAGGATCGCATTCAGCAGGAGATGGGCGGGCTGGAGGGATGCGCTGGGCGGCCACAAATTTATGAAGGTAGACGGAGCCTCTAGGTGCTAATGACGCCCCCATAGCACCTAGAGGCTCATTAGCATATAGATATAAGTTCTTATTTTAGCGAAACGGCTGCCCCAAAACCTATCATATTAGGATGGTTTGTTAGAGCAGACACTAGCGGATCGCTAGTGTCTGACACCTAAATATGTGATACGAAGTGATAGAAACCCTTTAACAACACATACATGGTCGGCTATATTGAGCGTGTATGTGTAGAAGGTAATCAGGAGAGACAGCTGTTGGCTGAACACGCAGGCTAGTGTGAATTCTGGGAGAGAACAGCCTGCTGGAATTCACCGGATGCGGCACTGCCGGATGCGGACGGTGCGACCACAAGTGTTTGAGAGTGCTGGCTTTTATTTCTTTATATACAGTGCCTTGCAAAAGTATTCACCCCTCCCCCTTGACTTTTTTCGTATTTTGGTGCATTACAACCTGGAATCAACATGAATTGTTTGAGGATTTGCATCATTTAATTTACAGAACATGCCCAGAACTTTGACGATGTTTATTTTTATTTTTTATTGTGAAGCAAACAACAAATAGGACAAAATAACAGAAAAAGTCAATGTGCATAACTATTCACCCCCCTAAAGTAAATACTTTGTAGAGCCACCTTTTGCGGCAATCACAGCTCCAAGTCGCTTTGGATAAGTCTCCTTGAGCTTGCCACATCTTACCACTGGGATTTTTGCCCATTCCTTCTTGCAAAACTGCTCCAGCTCCTTCAAGTTGGATGTGAATTGCATTTGTGAACAACAATCTATAATTCTGACCACAGTTTTTCTACTGGATTGAGATCTGGGCTTTGACTAGGCCATTCCAACACATTTACATGTTTCCCCTTAAACCACTCAAGTGTTTATTTAGCCGTGTGTTTGGGGTTATTGTCCTGCTGGAAGGTGAACCTCCATCCTAGCCTCAGATCACGCACAGAGTGGTACAGGTTTTGCTCAAGAATATCCCTGTATTTAGCATGATCTTTCCCTCAACTCTGACCAGTTTCCCAGTCCCCACAGCATGATGCTGCCACCACCATGTTTCACTGTGGGGATGGTTTTCTTTGGGTGATGTGATGTGTTGGGTTTGCGCAGCACATAGCGTTTTCTTTGATGGCCGAAAAGTTTAATTTTAGTCTCATCAGACCAGATCACCTTCCTCCGTACATTTTGGGAGTCTCCCACATGCCTTTTCGCAAACTCACAACGTGCCTTTTTGTTTTTCAGCTGAAAGTAATGGCTTTCTTCTGGCCACTCTGCCATAAAACCCAACTCTATGGAGCGTACTGCTTATTGTCGTCCTATGTACAGATACTCCAGTCTCTGCTGTGGAACTCTGCAGCTCCTCCAGGGTTACCTTAGGTCTCTGTGCTGCCTCTCAGATTAATGCCCTACTTGCCCGGTCCATGAGTTTTGGTGGGCGGCCGTGTTTTGGAAGGTTTGCTGTTGTTCAATGTTCTTTCCATTTGGTTATGATAGATTTGTTGGTGCTCTTAGGGATCATCAAAGATTTGGATATTTTTTTATAACCTAACCCTGACTTGTACTTCTCAACAACATTGTCCCTTACTTGTTTGGAGAGTTCCTTGGTCTTCATGGCAGTGTTTGGTTAGTGATTCCTCTTGCTTAGGTTTTGGGGCCTTTCAAAAAGGTGTGTATATGTAATGACAGATCATGTGACACTTAGATTGCACACAGGTGGACATCATTTCACTAATTATGTGACTTCTGAAGGTTATTGGTTGCACCAGAGCTTTTTATGGGCTTCCTAACAAAGGGGGTGAATACATACGCACATGCCAATGACATGCCAATTTTCTTTTTTCTATTTCTAAACAATAGTTTAATTTATATATTTTTCTCATTTCACTTCACCAACTTAGACTATTGTGTTCTGATCCATCACATAAAATTCATATTAACAAATCATTGAACTTAAGGCTGTAATGTAACAAAATACGAAAAAAAATTAAGGGGGGTGAATAATTTAGAAATTCACTGTATATATTGTGGGGTTTCGCTCTGGTAGATAGGGTAAGCAGGCGCAGTACAGAGGAAAAATACAAGTTCTTAACTCAAAACGTCAGTGTTTATTCACATTTATGCACAAAACAGCACGTAACTTTGCAGTCTTGGTGTCAACTCACACACAATGGAAAGTTCATATAACACAAGTCACCTTGCTGGCAGTTCTGCCTCCAGTAGTCCACAGCAGGCTTTAGGGGGCACAAAGCCTCTGATTCTAAAAACAGAGACATCTCTGCTAAGCCCAGCTACTTATTTAAGGACAGCCAGGTGCTGGTATTTGACCTCACCGGTATTTGACCTCACCTGCTGGGAGGAAAATACCTGCCTTGCCAGACACAAACCCTCACTGCGTCATAATATATATATATATTGTGGGGATTTGCTCTGGTAGTTAGGATAAGCTGGTGCAGAACAGAGGCAAAATACAAGTTCGTAATTCAAACTTCAGTGTTTATTCACACATGATGCCAAAAACAAAACTTCACCTTTGCAGTGTTGGTGTTACTTCACACCCAATGGCAAGTTAATAAAATAAAAGTCACCTTGGTGGCAGTTCTGCCTCAGAAAGTTCAAATACAGGCTTTAGGCGGCCTGTTCCCCTGACACACGGGTCTCCGCTCTCCAGCCCAGCACAGGCCTCAGATCCCAGCACACAGACCTCCTGAGCTCCACTGTCAGACAGAGGTAATCCTCTCCACCTGGCAGTGCTGGCTGTTTTTTATGCCTGGCAAAACCGGGCCTGGAATGTGGTGAGTACTAACCTACCCAGCACTTTGACTACTCCCAGTAAGAGCCATCCCAGATCAGCTATTACAGCCATGCTAAGTACCAAGGTGTCAAACAGAAACTGCTGCTGACACATAAAAACCGGCTCTTACTCCACCGAGGCCAGGAACCTCAGTGACACGTACCTATCATCCACGATGATTCCTTGTACCTTCTTACAATATATATAGTGGGGATTCGCTCTGGTAGGCAGGGTAAGCGGACACAGTACAGAGGCAAAAGCCAATTTATAAAGCAAAACTTCAGTGTTTATTCACACATAAGGCAAAAACAAAACGACACTTTGCAGTCTTGGTGTTAGTTCACACAAGTCCAGAGAACAAAAAACCTTAACCTGGTTTGTAGTTTCTCCACCTGTGGTCCACAGCAGACTTTAGGGCCTGTTTCTCAGCGTGCAGCTCCCAACACTTTTGCACAGCACAAGTTTTCAGATCCCAAAACACACAGGGACTCCACTGTCAGAGAGGAGCAATCTACACCCAGCTGAGACTGCTGGCTGGGTTTGATATAGGCCAGTAAAAGTCCCTGCCTGGAGCTTGGGCAGAAGCCACCCACCCAGCACTTTGGCTTCTCCCAGTAAGAGCCGGCCTGGATCAGCTTACAGCCATACTAAAATAGCAACGTGTCAACCAGCACTAGCAGCCGCTGACACTTGAAAATACTGGCTCTTACTTCACCGAGGCCAGGAACCTCGGTGACACATACCTTCCGTCAACGACGGACCCTTGCGCCTTACTACAATATATATTTATATATGTCATTTATCAAACTGGTGTAAAATAGAACTGGCTTAGTTGCCTATAGCAACCAATCAGATTCCACCTTTAATTTTCACAGTTCCATTGGAAAATGAAAGGAGGAATCTGATTGGTTGCTATGAGCAACTAAGCAGTTCTACTTTACACCAGTTTTGATAAATTCCCCACACTATGTACTTATGTGTGTACATAGCATTGTGTGTCGTCACACTGTACTAATCTGTGTGGGAAAAGTGACCGCAGACTGCATATAATACTGTATTCAGAAGAGAGTGCATGTAGTGAGAGCTGTCAGTAATGAGATCTATATCCTGCTTATAATACCATTGTTCTGACTGTAGATCGCTGCACTAATGTTATCAGCAGAAATATCTATTGTGTCTACAAATAATGGACTTTCTACATAAGGGAAAGTGAGAAATAGATCTGTGGATTACAGGTTGTAGCATTCTGTAAGACTCACCATGTTGTGGATTGGAATAAAATCTTACTACCAAGTTACTTGCAAGTTCCAGCAGCCTATATGTAAGTGGCTGCTAGCTGTACTGTGTAACAGGATGTGGGGGCGGGGCAGCAGAGCTTGTGCTGGTGCATGTGAAATCAACAGGAACGCCCACAGAGCCTCACAGGAGATGTCAGCCCTGAGCAAAACTCATATCAGAGCATTTCTAAGTGCATGTGAAGCAAAGCTGATACCAGTAAACAAACAAGTGCAATTTTATTATGTGCTGCATTACAGTAAGATATGGGGTTAGGAATAGGATCGTGAGTAACAGTGACCCTTCTTCTGAGAGCCCATTCTCAATTAACCTCTCCTACTACTCCTATTCAGTCAGTTCTACCACAGGACCAAAGCAGTGAGGCCACACTACAGCCTTGAGGGCAGCTAACCTCCAGCTACCTTTCAGCCATCTACTCACACAGCAACGTCAAGACAGGCTACTTTCACACTGCCGTTTGGCTACTTTCACACTACCGCATGCATCCGTTCAGAACGGATCCGTTTGTATTATCTTTACCGTAGCCAAAACGGGGGGACGGATCCGTTTTCTATTGTGCCACATTGTGTCAGTGAAAACGGATCCGTCCCCTGACATTGTGTGTCAGGATTGATCCGTTTGGCTCAGTTTCGTCAGACGGACACCAAAACGCTGCAGGCAGTGTTTTAGTGTCCGCCTCCAAAGCAGAATGGAGACGGAACGGAGGCAAACTGATGCATTCTGAGCGGATCCTTATCCATTCAGAATGCATTAGGGCAAAACTGATCCGTTTTGAAACGGATCTTACAAACGGAAACCAAAACGGCAGTGTGAAAGCAGCCTTATTTGTAACTTCCCTGGGTTTGAAACTAGCGCTATCCAAGCCACTAGTGCTTTCCGCTCTCACAGCCCCAGCAGACTCTCCAGAACTGACTGTACCAAGACTGACAGTCAACTCAGACCAAGCTGGTTGCTCAATGACGTACACAGAGCACAGCAAGCTGTCCCTTGCCATGGTTAGATTTTCAAGGGCCTCTACTTCCAAGCAGCAACAATTTCCTAGTCCAGCTCATCATCTGCTTCCCACCAGGACTCTCCATGCTTAGGTGGTGCCGCAGTGACTCTTATTGCCTTATGGATCTACCAAGAGCACGCCAAGTAACCCTTTCTGCAGCATCTTCACAGACCCAGCATCATTTAAATTGGCCTCCAGCAAATCAATGCACCTCAGATAAACAAGCCCCAGGCTTAACACAAGCCAATCAATGCGCATGTCCACATCTGTGTCAGGCTCTTCCTGGGCCTCCTCCTATTCTCACTGTCAGCCACCGTAACTGGGCTTTGCGGCCAGCCTCAGCAGCCCAGGACCTAAAGGTACTTATAATGCATAATCACATCCACAGAGTATAACGTACATCTATACATTATATTTAAATTGTATGTACAATGCAATAACAATAAAGTAGACCTCTTTAAAGGGGTTGTCCCAAGAAAAAATATTCAACAGTTTTCAAACCAGCCCCTGGATCTGAATACTTTTGAAATTGCATGTAATTTAGCAATAAAAGTGATATCACAGCTTATCAGCTCCCACCTGACCTCAGATGGGAGAGCATGGGTCACAGAACATGCCTAGAAAACTCTCCCAAAGAACTCAATGAGGTCCCATCCTGATCATTGTCTATGGACCATGGGGCTGCCGTAAAGCAATTTTTTAAATGCTCTCTAAATGCTGTTAAGAACAGCTCAGGCAAGATGGCTGCCCCCATAATAATTTTTATGAAATAAAAAAAACTGTCTTCAGAAAATAAAACCAGATTAGAAAAAAAGGATACGTATTACTATCTGGATTGAACAACTAGATAAAAAATTTTGACGATACATTTCCTTTAAGCAGCAGAACATTTTCTCAACCGATCAAGGCGGAAGTACGGTATATGGTTTACCCCCTTACACACTGGTTGCTACCTACACTTTCTTGCTGCTAGTGTTGAGTGAGCATGCTCTCCCGGACACCAGTTCGGCTCGAGCATTGCTATGTTCGGCTGAATATCAAGTGTACTCGAGCGCGATGCTCATCGAGTCAGTGTATTTAAATATAATTTAGGCTCTATTTCTATGCAGAAGATTCCTGTGCAGTGAGAGAATCCCTCAGTGTGAGTCCGCAGCTTAGAAGTCCCTGCTCTGACTCCATATATAGCTATGTCCATATATGGAGTCAGTGCTTGGGGACACCCAGTGTATTTAAATCTAATTTAGCCTGTATTTCAGAAAAGTTTCTGCCACGATTCAAACTCACAACCTTTTGTATTAGAGGCAAGGCAATTAACCACTCAGCTATAATAGCTGCATAGCCAGTTACTTAAAAAAAAAAAAAAAAAATAAATAAATATAAAGATGAGACTTCTACTGTACTGTACTTCTACTGAGACCTATACAGTAGAAGTCTCTTTTTTTTATTATGAGTGGCTGTGCAGCTCTATAGTGTAGTGGTTAAAGTTCTGGGCTATGATGCAAAAGCTGTGAGTTCAAATTCTGTCAGAAATAGAGGTTAAATTAGATTTATATATTTTATATTTTTTTTTGTAATTTCAAAAAATGTATGGCACAAAATAAATGTGTTATTACTAGAAAAAAAATATATGTAAAAAATAAAAAAAATAAAAAAGAATATATAGCAAAAAAATGGGTATATAGCAGCACTCCAAAGAAAAAGCCCAGGTGCAAATCCAGATTCCTTTGGACAAAAATCCACAGTAAATAGAACAATATGAAGGCAGCACTCAGTTATAGTGAAAAAGTGGATACTTTTATTTTACCACACTGCAACGTTTCAACTGCTCAATGCAGTCTTTGTCAAGATATATAGATAAAATCATACTTCTGATATATATGAATGCATAATATGTGGGAAACTACTACAGATGTTTTAGCCATAATATATTTACATATATTATAATATATGATATATTCTAAATATATAATATGTGTAAATATATTATGGCTAAAAACTTATATATATGTTATATGTTTCAATTAAGTTTAGCCTCTATTTCTGAAAAAAGTTTGACAAGATTTGAACTCACAGCTTTTGCATCACAGCCCAGAACTTTAACCACTACACTATATAGCTGCATAGCAAATCACAAAAAAAAAAAAAATATGAGTTTGAATCCTGGCAGAAACTTTTCTGAAATACAGGCTAAATTAGATTTGAATACACTAGGGGGTCCCCAAGCACTGACTCCATATGCCGAACTAGAGTCCCGACACCCTCCTCTCTTCAGAGCAGGGGGTGCCTGGGGTTCTCCTATTGACTTCCATTGTGCTCGGGTGCTCAGTAGAACACCTGAGCATCGTGAAGTGTTCTACTCGAGCACACGAGCACTTTGGTGCTCGCTCAACACTACTTGATGCTAAGAATGGATTTGGTCAAGTGTACATTTTCCAAAATAATTAATGAATAATTGCACTTTGTTTTAAATAAAGACTAAAGGTCCTTTTACGTGGGCAGATTTCACCTGAAATGAGTATGATGAATAAAGCTAGACTGCTGCTGCTTGCCTAACTCCATTTACGTGGGGCAATCATTGGTGCTGTAATGCGCTCGTTCGGGCACAGTATACTTTCACATCTCCGAGTACACAGGGTAATGTTCTGCCAACAACTGATGATTTTTCATCCCGCATAGAAGATGCAATCAACTGACAAACAAGTGTTTTCTCGTTTGGTGGGTGATCGGTGGAATACTTACATGAGGCCATGCTCAGATGAACGAATGTTCACACAAACATTCCTGCCCAATCATCAGCCCATCTAAAAGGGCCCCAAGCCAAGTCCTCTGAGCAGTTATGCATGAATGTTGGAAGGTGACTAAGGGTGATTAGACTTCTGTTTTTGTTGTGTGCTTTCTAGTTTCTGTTTTGACCAGCAGGTTTTCGCCTGATTTGTCATCCCCTACTGTCTATTAGTTTGTTTGGGGCAATTGTTACTCAGATGTCTTGTATCTACATCTAGTCCCTCCAAGTCTGTGTAGTTCATATGATTATTTTTAGTCTACATCTTTATTCTGAGTCTTGTAGTTGTGTCCTTGACATTTGATTCTTTTTGCTTTGATTCCAGTTCAGCTTTGCTCATTTTTTCTTCTAGCACCTTTCTGTTGTTCTTGTCAGGGTGAGTAGTTTAGATTTTTTTGTTTCAGGGATATATTCAGGAACAGTGAAAGCGTTTTGTTTGAGGGTCAATGTTCAGGGATAGACCTAGGGAAAGAGTAAGGGAAAGGCTTGAGTCAGGGTCAGTTATTGTCAGTTATCCATGGCTATCTTGATCAAGCTGCTTGTTTACCTGACTGTCACCGTCATCATTAGAGATGAGCGAATTATTCAAAACTTCGATTCGGCTGCTTCTCCAAATTTAAAAAAGACAAAATTTGCCACGTGATGAATTACTTTGTCACGAAGTGCATTTCTTTGTGAATTGCAATTGTACTGCTCCCTGCCATTGTACCACTCAGATACCACGTTCTTCCATATCGTGATATCTGATATAAATAACAAAATCATAGTTACTGCACCTGATCCATTTGCTCACGATGGGCCATACGTTACAGTGCATGGGATTTCGTACAAGATGCACCCCATGCACAAAGCTGTTGTGGAGCTGGAGAGCTCCTTCAGTGACAGACTGCTGCATCCTAGGTGCACGAAGGAACGTTATCGGAGGTCCTTCCTCCAAGCAGCGGTTAGGATTTATAACCACCACTGTTCCCAGAAACCCAGTAGTGAATTTTTTTAGTAAATTCTGTGTTTTGTTTTTCTTGTATTTTACTCTTTAATTTCTAATTACTCTGATTTTTGCTCCTGTTGTGAATGTGATTGCTGCTGTTATGCCAAAATTTCCCCACTGAGGGACAAAAACCTTCAAGCAAGATGGCGGTGGCTGGCCCATTGTGAGCATATGGATCAGGTAAATATGATTTTTTTTTGTTTATTACACTACTTCAGCCAAAATTGATTCACTACCATAAAGCCCTGACTGACATCTACTTTAACCATTTGTGCCATCATCTGTTTACTATCATCATTCGATTTCTGCCATCTATTGGTGGATTTCTACTTCTGTATATTTATTAACTACTATTTTCGATATGTGTTTCATAATAATATTGCTGTGACCTTCCGGTCATTATACATTTTGACCTTACTGTAAGTCCTGAGGGTATCTGGGTACTGGGATACACCGCTAGTACCCAGGAAAGGCAACTGCTGTAGGTGAAATCCAGTTTTGTAGTATTATTACCTCCTAGTACCGTTACAGTTTCTTATGTTTCCCTTTCTCTTCTTTTACTTGGGAACCCGTTAGGACTTTCTGGTTATAAAGATAATCAAGTTGTGAGCCTTGAAGGTCTCTTACATTTGTGCATCTTCTTTATTTATGTTTGCAGCGTCTTACTTATGATTGCTAACTTGAACCTTATTTTTTATGTAAAGCTCCAAAATCATCTTTACATAAGGTTTACCTAAAGGAGTTATGCCATGATTCATGTAGAAAATTAAAATCAGACATCATATAGTACATGACAATCTCTTTCTAACAAAGCTAGACCCAGCCCCGTATCTCACATGGTTCCAGAGATCTCCTCCATTCATTGCTCCATTTATTAAAGGCTGGCAGCTCAGGGAGCCTGTCCTTCCTGCTGCAGCATTTTCCCTGTAACTGCCACAACTTCTAACAGAAGATATGACCGGAGGCAGTTGAAGATTTAAACTGAGCACATGTGACCACCTCAGTGAGGTGGACAAGAAATAAGGAAAGGAACAAACAGCAGGTGGCGCAATAAAGATATATTTTATTGAATAGCTTAGTGGCTATACTACAATTTTAATTACATGCAGTTACAAAAGTATTCAGATTACGGTGCTGGTTTTAAAAATGTAGACTATTTTATTGTGGCAAAACCCCTTTAAAAACATTTTCACCCATTTTGATACTTCGATAAATAAATTATATTTTACCCTGCCATTTATTTGGATGTTGCTCATGTCATGTATAGCTTCTCTTTGGTCTAAAGCAACCAATGTGGCAGAATCATTAGACATGGCAGATGTACTAGGCCCACAAGTCAACAGCAGAACTTTTATCTTTAGCCTGAAACCATACTTAAAATAGGATGGAACCAGAGTTCGTTGCCCTATAACACAGTATTCACTTAAATGAAACTTGACAGAGCTGATATCATAGTAACATCTCCTGCAAATAGATATCTCTACGATTACATTAAAATGTCAGTTTTCTATTCAGACCTCTGAAATCTAAATGATTTGACACCGATATTAGGACTCAATCACACCCTTTCCATCTATCATGTCTTCACCCAGGATAAGGTGCTTTCAAGTATTGAGATCTACGGCTATACATTAATATATCATATCACTCCACATTTCCTCTCTTTAGCATAATGGATATTTAACCCATCCATTTTTTAGATGTTTGCCTGTAACTGTAGACAGATTGAAGTGCATCCCTTGTTTTGCATAGACCTGTCTATTTTATTACAAGTGGTTTATGATAAAAGTACAACAAATGCATTCAAATCAACGGGAGTGTAGTAAAGTCACATCTCAGTAACATTTTTGGAAACAGTTGCATCTGTATCATTAATGTTCAGAACCTAGCAAGGCATTGCATCACGTCCACCAAGTAACAGAATTAAAAGGTGACATGATTAGGTTGCATTATTATGATTGTGGGTGTGATGATCCAGAATAACATAGGCCTGCAAGTTGCCTAAATGCAGCGTCCTATGTGTGTAAAAGGGACACTTTATCTAATGTATTTTCAATGTATGGTATTTCCTATTTATCAGGCTGGCAATGTCCTTACACCAATTCGCCCCTACGTGGTGCTGGAGTCACATAATATGTATGGCCAGAGGTTTGCTAATAAAGTTAGTTAACAGGAAGTGAATTCAGTTAGTTCAGAGTGTAGTGAAGGAGAGGAGGAAAGCAAGTGTATGGAGGAGAGAAACAGGTCTTATCCACGATGTAGCTGCAATTTCTTTCCTCCGGGACCTGATCAATCCTGGAGAGGACAAACTAGGAGTAGTTAATGTCATGAGATGCTGGCTTCACGTTCTCCCTCCTCAGTGCCGCCGGTGCCCTGCGTCTAGTACGGAGCAAGGACATGCGATGAGTCCTCGTCTCCACAGCAACGGGGGGCGGTGAGGACCCGGCCGCACTCACCTCCTTAGCGTGGTTGGCAGCCTCCACTCCCATGGCAACTGTAAGGAGTCCGAGCACCGAGCTGAGCACTCGGCACTCGCGTGGTTGCAGGAGAATGAGTCATGTGGCGCTGCCCAAGACTGTCACGGTCATATTGGTGTTTTACCGTGATGCGGTTGCCGTGCAGAATCGTTGCTTGTGGCAATGTGTAGTTTTCACGTGCACTTCCCCTTTAAGTTGTGTCTCCTTGCTGTGTGGTGTGCATGTGGTTAATATCCTGACTTGGTTAGATCAGGGTGTGGTCTCTTCTAGCTATTTAGCTTTTGCTTGTAGCTTGGAGGTTAGTTGTGCTCTAGCCTTGCTGTGGACTGGAAGCTATGCTCCATTCTGTGGCTATTCCATCTGTCCAGTCATTGAGGGCCACCTTGTTGGACATCGAGGTCTCTTAGCAATGTCATTCCTTTGTCTGCCTTGTATCCTATATGTACCCAACCTCACTTGTTGTATGTTTGGTGTGGGTTTATGTTCAGGGTTTGTTGTACGTCTTGTTTGTTGTTACATGTCTGGGATGTTGTTGGTGTTTGTCCCTGCATGAGTGCAAAACGTTTCCCTGTGTGTGTTGTCCCTCCGGAAGGGGGTTGGTTTCCCGGAGGGGTGAACCATTTTCCTAGGATGTGCAGTTGCTGGAGTCCTGGTTCCTGTGTGTCAGTACGGACTGCATCCAGAAGGTGTTTGGATGGCAGCGCGTCTGTTTGGTTTCCAGGTTACTTCAGCTGTGTTCTTCTTTGGTGTCTTCCAGCAGCTACAGCAGGTAAGTGACCAGATTTACTGTTGTGGTTGGTTCAGTTGTCTCTGACCACTGGTTACTTACCTGTCATTTCCTTGGTGTTGTTTGTCCTTTGTTGCTAGGCCTGTGGGAGACTCCGGTTCATCCATGTCATGGATGAACCAGTTGGTCTCTTGTTCCTTTCTTCTTACCTCAGGGTAATTCAGGTATTTCAGGGTTCTGAGGTTCCGGCGTAAGGGCCCTCCTACCTTCAGGGTCGGCTCATACAGATAGGTGATTAGGGCGAGATTTAGGGATGCTTTAGGAGGTGACCTACTCCCTGATCCCAGCATCCAGGCTTAGTTGCTACCTTATATCAATGACATTGTACGGTGGTTTTTTTTTCCCACTCCCCGCCGTGACAAAGACTCCTCTTCCCTACTATATATACAGGCAACCTGCTGGCCACAGGTTGCCTGTGAATAAGGTCCTATCCAGTGTTCCTTGGTGTGATTCCGTGGCTTTTGAATCCTGACTGGTTTATTGTCTCCGTCCTTGCTTGCTCCTTGTGTCTGCTTCGCTTCTCCTGGTTTTTGACTTTGGCTTGTTTTTGACCCGTCTTTGCTTATCATCTGGTACTGTAGTTATCTCCTGGTTCTGACTCAGCTTGTTGACCATTCTATGTTTGTCTGTCTTGTTTGTCCCTCCGCACTTACCAAGGCTAGGGAACGCCGCCCAGTTGTGCACCGTTACCTAGCACGGATAGTGCAAGTAGGCAGGGACAGGGGTGTGGGTGGAGTCAGTGGTGCACCATCCCCTCCCCCTCTTTGTGACAGTTACAGCAGCCAAGCACCAGACAGTAAGTCTATGTCTAAATATGAAGTAAGCCTAGTGAAGGTTAGAGCTGAGTCTGGCCTATGGACTTCACAAGCACAAGTGACTAAGAGTAACTTTCTAAGTTCCTGGACACGACTGGATGATTAAAGGCCATAATTATCCTTATTCACTAGAAGCCTTCTGGGATATAGTGAACCTGAATCCTTCAGGAGAGCATCCTGCAAATAATGTCGCAGAGAGTTTGCCTGCCGCGAGGGAGAAACTTATTGGATAGCTCAAGATAAGTAGAAAACAGCATATTTAGTACCAGAGTGCTAGAGTTTGGACTTAGAATAATTACAGAAGTCTTGCCTGTAAAGTGTCAGCCTTAAAGAGAACTCCTCAACTGACAATTGCCTAAACCTGATAAAAGGAATACTACTGAACCGATTTCTGAGTCTTCACTCATGCCATACAAATGAACTGTATCTTTACTGACTACCTGAAGACAATTCAATAAATGTTCAACTATTTGATTACAATCGACTCCTCATCATTTCTAGTACTACACTCAAAATTTGCACCTTACGATGCTAGCGTCACGAACACAGGGGCCCAGCCACCAAAGCACCTTAAACACCTATACCATCAAGGGCACCTCAACTTCCATCTGGCTGGTGTTCCCTGCAGTAGAGAGTGCCCCGGAGGATTTAGTGCTGTCTTCCCATCCACTGCACTGACGACCCAGGGAGGCTCTGCTAACCGTGAGTACATGAACTACTACCCCCATCGGCCCACCGTAGCCTAACGTGTTTCCCCTGCGGTCTGGCTCTGTAACGGGGTTCCGAGGGTGCACTCGGTCCCCCATTGCCCGCAGACCTGTTGCTTAGCTTTGGGAATGAGGATCTGTGTTTGACCTCATTCCCAGGGCGGCTTTACTAGCTGGGTGGCTCCCTGCTCCTAGTCTGCCTTGAGCGCCGAGCTGATCACTCGGTGCTCGACTGGTTGGTCTGTCGGTCATGTGACGCTGGCCACGTCACATGACCCTCACTCCCCACTATAAACACAGGCAGCCTGCTGGCCACAGGTTGCCTGTTAATTTAGGTTCCACCTGTGATTTGGTCTTTCCTGGCGTACTTACCTCCTGCTGAATTCCTGACGATCCTCTGCCTGCTCCTTGTGTACTTTGCTGCTATCCTGGTATTCTGACCCTAGCCTCCTCCTGACATTCCTCTGCTGACTCCTTTGGTACTTCACGTCTCTCCTGGTATTTATGACCCCGGCTTCTCCTGACAATTCTCTGCTTGGTCCATTTGTACTTTGTAGCTTTCCTGGTATTGACTCGGTCCGTTCACGTCCTGTTGTTTGTCTGTCTGTCATCCCTGCACTTATTCCAAGTTAGGGATTGCCGTCCAGTTGTCCCCTGTCATTAGGACTCGCGAGGCAAGTAGGCAGGGCCAGGGGTAAGGGTGGAGCGCAGTGGTCACTTCCCTCCCCCCTGTGTGTGTGTATACGCGACCGTTATAGATTAACAGGCCCAATAACCACTGTATTATGAATCCTCTGGTGACCCTGACTGACCATGTCTCTAATCTGACGCAGAGGGTTCAGGATTTAGGGGAAAAACTCAGTTCTTTTGAGTTAGGGCAAGGATCTTCCACTCCTCAGGCCTCCAGTCCGCATTTTGAGCCCCAGATTAAGCTCCCAGAACCCTTTTCTGGAGACCGGAAGAAGTTTCTCTCTTTTAAGGAGAGTTGCAAACTTTACTTCCGTTTGCGCCCCGTGTCCTCTGGCCCCGAGAGTCAACACGTGGGCATTATAATTTCCTGATTACAGGGTGATCCCCAGGACTGGGCGTTCTCTTTACCTGCTGGCGCCAGTTGTTTATATTCTGTGGAGGGGTTCTTTCAGGCCCAGGGTACCCTCTATGATGAACCAGACAGGGCTCTAGTAGCCGAGACGGCTCTAAAGGCACTGGTTCAGGGCAATTTACCAGCGGAGGATTATTGCACCCAATTCAGAAGGTGGTGTGTCCCCTCAGGATGGAACGAACCAGCCCTGAAGAGTCAGTTCAGGTCAGGTCTGTCTGATAAATTAAAGGATCTTCTGGTCAGTTATCAGCTTCCAGAGACCTTAGAGGAGATGATGACCCTTGTTGTCCGACTTGACCGACGGGTTAGAGAGAGACGACAGGAACAACAGTTCTCTTCCCAGATGGTGGTCCAGCCAGAGGCCTATCCCAGAGACAATGCTGAGGTCTCCACCGAGGAACCCATGCAGGTTGGCATGACCCGAGGGAATCTTCGCCGCAGACGTTGAGAATGCTTTTACTGTGGAGATCCTGACCATTGGATCAACCAGTGTCCTAAGAAGGTCCTCTCTGTCAAGTCTCCTAAGGCAAGGCAACCTAAAGACCAGGTACACCCTAAATTTTCTAAATGTAAGCTTTCGGTACCCATTACGATTTCTCTGGGAGTAGATAAATGGCCGGGTAAGGCCTTTATTGATTCTGGCTCAGCGGCTAGCTTTATTGACTCTGAGTATGCTGTAAGATTGGGTATTCCTATGTTTGCCTTACCAACTCCTATCCATGTCATGGCTATTGATGCTACTCCTCTTATTGGTGGTACGGTGAGCTTATGTACCTCGGAGATTTCTCTAACCGTGGGTGTGTGCTACTCAGAGAGATGTTCGCTTCTAGTCCTGGAGAACCTATCGGCTGAGGTTGTACTAGGGTTGCCTTGGCTCCGACTACATAACCCCACTATAGATTGGTCCAATGGGGAGTTGGTGAGATGGGGGCCTAAGTGTGACTCGTGCTTGTCCGTGGTACAGGCTGGGGTCTCAGTAAAGTCTGATACTTTACCCACTGTTGTTAAAGAATATTCTGATGTATTCTCATCACCAACCCCAGAGGTTCTACCCCCCCATAGATCTTATGATTGTACCATAGAGCTAGTAGAGGGGGCCAAGTTTCCTAAAGGACGAATTTATAATCTTTCTATGCCCGAACGCAAGGCCATGGAAGATTATATTAAGGAGAGCCTTGGTAAAGGGCATATTAGACCTTCTGTCTCTCCTATGGGGACGGGGTTTTTCTTTGTTAAGAAAAAAGATGGTGGTCTTAGGCCATGTATCGATTACCGGAGATTAAATAAAATCACTGTCCAGACTAGATACTCCCTCCCATTGATTCCGGATTTATTTAACCAGGTTCTGGGGGCAACCTGGTTTTCCAAAATTGACCTGAAAGGGGCATACAATCTAATCCGTATCAAGGAGGGAGACGAATGGAAGACGGCGTTAAATACTCCAGTAGGACACTTTGAATATCAGGTGATGCCTTTTGGACTCAGCAATGCCCCAGCTGTGTTCCAAAACTTCATGAATGACATTCTTAGGGAGTTCTTAGGTAAATTTGTTATTGTCTATCTTGACGACATTTTGATATTCTCTCCTGACTTCGAATCCCATGTGTCTCATGTTAAACAAGTATTAGAGGTGTTGAGGGAGAATCAGCTATCCGCTAAACAAGAGAAATGTGTCTTTGGTGTACAGGAGATTCTGTTTCTAGGGCATGTTCTGACTCCACACGCCTTCAAGATGGATCCTGGTAAGGTACTAGCAATTAAGGAATGGGTAAGACCTTCATCCTTAAAGGCCTTACAATGGTTCTTAGGTTTCGCCAATTACTATCGTAAATTTATTATGAATTTTTCCGTAATTGCTAAACCGTTGACCGACCTTACTAAGAAAGGGGCGGATTTGGAGAATTGGTCTACTGAGGCCATTTCTTCATTTGAAAAATTTAAAAAGGCATTCAGTAGCGCTCCCATTCTGATCCAGCCTGATCAGGAGAAACCTTTTATTGTGGAGGTGGATGCGTCCGAGGACGGCACAGGAGCAGTCCTTTCACAAGGTCCTGCTAGCCTCACTAATCTGAGACCATGTGCCTTCTTCTCCAGGAAATTCTCTCCCACGGAGAGAAACTACGACATAGGGAATAGGGAGCTGCTGGCCATTAAATGGGCATTTGAGGAGTGGAGGCATTTTCTGGAGGGGGCAAGGCATTGTGTAACTGTTGTCACTGACCATAAAAACCTTATGTTTCTCGAGTCTGCTAAGAGGTTGAATCCCCGTCAAGCCAGATGGGCTCTGTTTTTTACTCGTTTTGATTTTTCCATCACGTTCAGGCTGGGAAGTAAAAATGTGAAGGCGGACGCATTATCTCGGAGCTTCCAGGCTTTTCAACCTACTGAGGTACCACCTGAATCCATCCTACCAGCAAAAATCTTCTTAGCAGCTCTTACCCAGGATATCTCGGCTCGCATTAGGTCTGAACAACATCTGGCACCGGTATCCACCCCAACAGATAAGTTGTTTGTTCCCGTACAATTTCGTCTCCATCTGTTGGGTAAGTGTCACGATTCTGCCTTTTGTGGACATCCGGGTGTTGAGGGCACTAAGGATCTGGTTTCTAGATCTTATTGGTGGCCCACTCTAACTAGGGATGTCAAGTCCTACGTGTCAGCCTGTGAGGTTTGTGCCAGGTCCAAGACACCTAGGACTCGCCCTGCTGGTAACCTACGACCCCTACTTATTCCCAGTAGACCCTGGTCCCATATCTCGATGGACTTTATAACTGACCTCCGGCGGAGGGTAAGACTGTAGTTTGGGTAGTGGTCGATAGGTTTAGCAAGATGGTCCATTTCATTCCCCTGTCTAAACTCCTGAATGCCAAAACCCCTGCGTCTATTTTTGTGAAAGAAATTGTTCGATTGCATGGCATCCCGGAAAATATTGTTTCTGACAGGGGTGTGCAGTTTGTGTCCAAATTCTGGAGGGCCTTCTGTCAAAGATGTAAAATTTCATTGTCTTTTTCCTCTGCCTACCACCCTGAGAGTAATGGGCAGACTGAACGCCTTAATCAGTCTGTCGAACAATTCTTGAGGTCGTATGTTGCTGATGACCAGCAATTATGGGTGAAATTTCTTCCATTGGCTGAATTTGCTTTGAATAACCGTGTCAATTCTTCTGCTGGGGTTTCACCTTTCTTTTGTAACCATGGTTTCCATCCCCGTTTTCATTCTGGGTCATCCGTCTCCTCCTCTAACCCTGAGGCGGATAGGCTCTACTCTGAACTGTGCACAGTTTGGGCCCGGATTCAATCGAACTTAGAAAAGGCTCAAAGTTCTCAGAAACTCAAGGCCGATAGGAGACGTTCAAGGGGGGTACATTTTCAGGTTGGGGATAAGGTATGGTTGTCCTCCAAGAATCTCTCTCTTAAGGTAGATTCTAAAAAGTTTGCTCCTCGTTTTATTGGACCATATAAGATCACGGAGGTGATTAACCCGGTATCTTTTAGGTTGGAACTGCCCAAGTCATCCCACATTCATAATGTGTTCCATAAGTCTCTACTTAAAAAATATTTTGAACCGGTAGTACCATCAAAAGCCTCGCCTCTGCCGCTTCTTGTTAATGATGCTGTCGAGTATGTGGTGTCTAAAATAGTGGATGTCAGGAAGGTGCGTAATTCCTTGCAGTACCTGATTCACTGGAAGGGGTATGGACCTGAAGAGAGATCTTGGGTACCTGCCAGGGAGGTTCATGCTCCTAGACTTGTTCGAAAATTTCATTTAGAACACCCTGAAAAGCCATCGCCGGAAGTCTTGGGTCCGGTGGCCCCTCGTAAAAGGGGGGGGGTACTGTAACGGGGTCCCGAGGGTGCACTCCTGTTGCTTAGCTTTGGGAATGAGGATCTGTGTTTGACCTCATTCCCAGGGCGGCTTTACTAGCTGGGTGGCTCCCTGCTCCTAGTCTGCCTTGAGCGCCGAGCTGATCACTCGGTGCTCGACTGGTTGGTCTGTTGGTCATGTGACGCTGGCCACGTCACATGACCCTCACTCCCCACTATAAACACAGGCAGCCTGCTGGCCACAGGTTGCCTGTTAATTTGGGTTCCACCTGTGATTTGGTCTTTCCTGGCGTACTTACCTCCTGCTGAATTCCTGACGATCCTCTGCCTGCTCCTTGTGTACTTTGCTGCTATCCTGGTATTCTGACCCCGGCCTCCTCCTGACGTTCCTCTGCTGACTCCTTTGGTACTTCACGTCTCTCCTGGTATTTATGACCCCGGCTTCTCCTGACAATTCTCTGCTTGCTCCATTTGTACTTTGTAGCTTTCCTGGTATTGACTCGGTCCGTTCATGTCTTGTTGTTTGTCTGTCTGGCATCCCTGCACTTATTCCAAGTTAGGGATTGCCGTCCAGTTGTCCCCTGTCCTTAGGACTCGCGAGGCAAGTAGGCAGGGCCAGGGGTAAGGTTGGAGCACAGTGGTCACTTCCCTCCCCCCTGTGTGTGTGTGTACGTGACCGTTACAGGCTCATTGCATATACTGCTATAGTAATGCTTAGATGGTAGATAACAAACGTCTCTTTTCAACTATGACATGGCAAAAATATGGTATTTTAATTTTATCATATTACCAATAAGTCTTGGGCTCCACAGCCATAGCTGTAGTAAAATCTGTGGGTTACCATGACTGTTCCACAACTGATTACCTATATTTTTAACCGTGTGGAGATATTAAAGATAAAGTGAAGCAGTGGTCCAACATGCACATTACTACTTCATTTAGAGAAAGGATTCACAGACTCTTGGGATCTCTGGGGGTCCCAGCAGTTAGACACTTAGCAATCGAACAGTTGTCACCTATCCACAGGATAAGTGACACTTTTCATTGGTTAACCCTTTTAAAGTAACACAACTAGAGGACATTGTAGAGCCCTAGTCCTCTAATTAAGATATACATAGTATAGGTAAAATATTACTGCTGGACTGAAGCTCTATATTTGATCTGCACCATCTCAGGCCGCTTAAGCTCAAACAGGTTAGGAGTAGGATGAACTGTCTTTAATAGTCTCTCTTTAAAACAACGCGTTTCAGGGCGTAGCGCTCCTTTTTCAAGTCTTTAGAGAGGAGCACGTTGTGTTGGAGATGCTCTCCAATGATGTTCTCCTCTCTAAAGACTTGAAAAAGGAGTGCTACACTTGTTTTAAAGATTTACTATTAAAGAAGGTTCATCCTACTCCTAAAGTGGTTGTGTTTATTTGCCCTGAGGTGATGCAAATCAAATATGGAGCTTTGGCCCAACAGTAATATTTTATCTACATTATGTTCTCTTTGACCTCCCGTTGGTTGCCACCCAACCAGTTAGGACTGTAATCTAACAGTGGCAGCACCGACTAGCTACTTCTACAGGCTGTATACTACACTGCGTGCAGAATTATTAGGCAAATGAGTATTTTGACCACATCATCCTCTTTATGCATGTTTTCTTACTCCAAGCTGTATAGGCTCGAAAGCCTACTACCAATTAAGCATATTTGGTGATGTGCATCTCTGTAATGAGAAGGGGTGTGGTCTAATGACATCAACACCCTATATTAGGTGTGCATAATTATTAGGCAACTTCCTTTCCTTTGGCAAAATGGGTCAAAAGAAGGACTTGACAGGCTCAGAAAAGTCAAAAATAGTGAGATATCTTGCAGAGGGATGCAGCACTCTTAAAATTGCAAAGCTTCTGAAGCGTGATCATCGAACAATCAAGCATTTCATTCAAAATAGTCAACAGGGTTGCAAGAAGCGTGTGGAAAAACCAAGGCGCAAAATAACTGCCCATGAACTGAGAAAAGTCAAGCGTGCAGCTGCCAAGATGCCACTTGCTACCAGTTTGGCCATATTTCAGAGCTGCAACATCACTGGAGTGTCCAAAAGCACAAGGTGTGCAATACTCAGAGACATGGCCAAGGTAAGAAAGGCTGAAAGACGACCACCACTGAACAAGATACACAAGCTGAAACGTCAAGACTGGGCCAAGAAATATCTCAAGACTGATTTTTCTAAGGTTTTATGGACTGATGAAATGAGAGTGAGTCTTGATGGGCCAGATGGATGGGCCCGTGGCTGGATTGGTAAAGGGCAGAGAGCTCCAGTCCGACTCAGACGCCAGCAAGGTGGAGGTGGAGTACTGGTTTGGGCTGGTATCATCAAAGATGAGCTTGTGGGGCCTTTTCGGGTTGAGGATGGAGTCAAGCTCAACTCCCAGTCCTACTGCCAGTTTCTGGAAGACACCTTCTTTAAGCAGTGGTACAGGAAGAAGTCTGCATCCTTCAAGAAAAACATAATTTTCATGCAGGACAATGCTCCATCACACGCGTCCAAGTACTCCACAGCGTGGCTGGCAAGAAAGGGTATAAAAGAAGAAAATCTAATGACATGGCCTCCTTGTTCACCTGATCTGAACCCCATTGAGAACCTGTGGTCCATCATCAAATGTGAGATTTACAAGGAGGGAAAACAGTACACCTCTCTGAACAGTGTCTGGGAGGCTGTGGTTGCTGCTGCACGCAATGTTGATGGTGAACAGATCAAAACACTGACAGAATCCATGGATGGCAGGCTTTTGAGTGTCCTTGCAAAGAAAGGTGGCTATATTGGTCACTGATTTGTTTTTGTTTTGTTTTTGAATGTCAGAAATGTATATTTGTGAATGTTGAGATGTTATATTGGTTTCACTGGTAAAAATAAATAATTGAAATGGGTATATATTTGTTTTTTGTTAAGTTGCCTAATAATTATGCACAGTAATAGTCACCTGCACACACAGATATCCCCCTAAAATAGCTAAAACTAAAAACAAACTAAAAACTCAGCTTTGATATTAATGAGTTTTTTGGGTTCATTGAGAACATGGTTGTTGTTCAATAATAAAATTAATCCTCAAAAATACAACTTGCCTAATAATTCTGCACTCCCTGTAGTGTTAACGCAAAAACACAAATGCAATCGCACTCTGCAACCAGCACTCTGCCCTGCCTCTATGCTGGATGTTGAATGAGGCATTGGTGTACATTTTGGCCAAAGCGTAATAAGCCACCGTAATAAGGCAGGGCAGAGTGCTGGTTGCAGAGTGCGATTGCATTTGTGGTTTTGCGTTTGTATATGTATTTCGCCATAGCGATGTGCACCTGCATACAGGGTTGTGCTGACTGAATCCCCCACATTTTTTCTTTGTAGTATATATTGGAGGCGTGGCGATCTCCATGCAGTCCTGCACACCTGACCAGTTAGTCTGCCCTGGAGGCTGGTTTTAAAGTCAGTATAAAACTGAGTCTATCTTTACAGCGCCTACCAGTAGCCATTTGGCTCCAGGAGAAGTATATAGTGGGCCCAGCATGCATGTTGGTACTTGCATCCCTGGATCCGATGAAAGCTGTCACGGCACCGGACGGGGTTAAAAGCAGAGTGTGCCTGGCGTGCATGCTGTACCTGCGCTCCATGGACTTTGTGTGGCTATCATGGCCCATAAACATGTAGGAACTGGTGTTAGGGACCACTCATAGAGGCGACCTTGACGTGGTGAGTGGCTTATTACGCTTTGGCCAAAATGTACACCAATGCCTCATTCAACATCCAGCATAGAGGCAGGGCAGAGTGCTGGTTGCAGAGTGCGATTGCATTCGTGTTTTTGCGTTTGTATATGTATTTTGCCATAGCGATGTGCACCTGTATACAGGGTTGTGCTGACTGAACCCCCCACATTTTTTCTTTGTGTATACTAGTGTTGTGCCTATCTGCACAACTAAAGAAGGTGAGCATCATTCTTCCTAGTGAAGGCATCATTTTCATACATTTTCACCCTATGAGCACCATTCCCGTGTCCTCCTTTTTTCTAATTAAGATCTGGAGTAGAAGGCTGGGGAGGTAAGGCATGGACACAGCACCAAGTCAGACCTATGAACTGCATGTAGCCTGGTCTTTCAGCTCTACCAAACATATAGCACTATATGCATATCACATCCAGTCACCTCTGATTGTAATTTGCATTCAAGCCCCCCTTGACCTGCCCCACTCACTAAAGTCTACCCTCTGTGCTGTTTAAATGAGTCCTCCTGCGGTATGTGTGTTCTGTGGCCTGCGAGAGAAAGATAAACACATGTGCACGGTACACTTAATCAGCGCAAAAGCTGATTTAGGCCTGACTTGCGACCTATGAGGGTGTGGAAACCCTAATGATGCATCAGTATTTGTGCGCACCCTGATGATTCATCAGTGTTAACAGTGTCAGTAGGCTCAGCTACACCCAACCTGCGGCAGTCACCCCCTTGGGATTTCTCACCCAGGACAACCATTCCTCCGTTCCCCCACCCTATGCCACTGGTGCCCACAGTAATAATAATGCCCTTTTGGTGCCCAATTATTAATAATGGCCCCTCTAATACCCCCATTATTAACAAAGCCTTCCTAAAGCTCCCCCAGTAGTAATAATTCCCCCCATAGTGCCCCACAGTAGTAATAATGCCCTTATAGTGCCCCCAGTAACAGTAAAAAACAACTCTATAGTGACCCAGTTGTACACTCCACAAGTGGCTGAAAGTAAAAAAAAAATATAAAAATACTCAGCTCACTCCCATTCCATGTAGCTGTCTGCAGTGCAGGTCACAGGCCTGTCTTGGCCTGCAGCCTGAGATGTCTGTGTTCCAGTGTCCCGTTCACACACCATCTTATAGGCTTCTGTCCTTGAGGCCTGTAGCCTATGGGGCTAAATGGTGAGGCAGAGAGCCATCGACTCCCATGGCCCACAGCAGTAATCAACTGTATGGCTGTCCTGAAGATGGCGATACGGTTGGATTCAAGAGGCTGCTTGCGGCTGCTGGCTGGTTGCATAAATGCCAGACTGGAAAGTCAGACAGACCAAGTCAGTCCCCAACTTCAGGAGTGTTCTTTTGCAGGAATACAGTCTCATCCGCACTGCACCATGTTATGGTCAATGACTAGTGGTCCATTAACGGGGACCTATGTTACAGGCAGAAGTCTATATTATATTCCCCCTAAACTATAAGAAGCAAACTCTGTCAGGCAGAGCAAAGACACTGAATTTTAAAAAGGCTAACTTCCCTAGGCTGAGGGCAGCATTTCAGGGCATAGACTGGGTGCAACTACTGTCACAAAATAATACTGAGGATAAATGGGAGAGCTTCAAATCCACATTGAGTATTTGCACAAAAAAATGTATTCCTTTAGGTAACAAGTATAAACTGCTAAAATTAAACGCCCCATGCAGGGGCGTACATAGTAATCATGGGGCCCCATAGCAAAACTCAAAATTGGGCCTCCCCAAAGGGTTAAAATGGCAGAACTGGAGCTAGTTCACACCTGTCAGTTTGAGCAATGTATCAGCTATATAGTTGACACCAAAAGGTGATCACTGTGCTACACATCTACATAGCAGAGCAGGAAACAGTTAAAATAAATGGTGTAAAGTAGAACTGGCTTAGTTAACTGGCTTAATCAGATTCCTCCTTTCATTTTCCAAAGGAGCTCTCCAAAATGAAAGGTGGAATCTGAGCGGTTGCTATGGGCAACTAAGCCAGTTCTACTATACACCAGTTTGATATATATATACCTATCTTACTTACTGATACAGAACCTATCTAAGATGGCTGGTGGTGTGCCCTTAGCCATGAGCGAGGGTATGCCTATAAGGGGGCATACCCTAGGGACATATAGAAGAATGGGGAAGGGGGGGGGGGCACCAGAAATGCACGTGCACAGGTGAATGGTAGGCGGAGAATATAAAGAACTTCCGCCCCTCCCACTATTGCAGGCTGAATATTCAGCCTTCCCTATTTGTGGTCAAGGCTGCAGGGGACGAGGAACCTGACTAAGAAGGCTAGTGGTGTGATCTTAGCCATGAGTGAGGGTATGCCTATTAGGGGGCAAAAACCAAACCATTTAGTATATAGCAATTTATTGAAAAACAACAACTTACAATGCCAGGCTGGAAAAAGCTTTGGATATCTCTGCCTGTGGGTTCGGAACGTAACGAGCAAAACAGGATGATTGCCAGCGCCCCATTTTACAGATGATGTTGGCAGGAACCCTATGTCTAGAAGCCGAAGATGCAGCTCCAATGCGGAAGGAATGTCCAGAGATGAATTTGGAGTTGAAACTTAAACCTGAGTGCGAATGTGGGTGATGAACTGCGTTGAAGTGAGAGGTCGGTTTTTAAAAGGTAATAACGGGCTATCTGGTGAGGAGTTGCCCAAAATGGACAGTAACTTTTTAAAGACCTTGAAGGGGCACCACTCGTTTTGAATGTCTGAAAATAATTTATTTTTATCGGGGGCCCTACTTGGGAAGTTTTGGTGGAAGATAGGTGTAAAGTGAATGATTACTGTGCCGTACCAATTGACTTATGGACAAGCCTTTGACCCTGCGAGAGGTGCGAGTGAACTCTCCGGGTCTTAAAGGGCTTCTGTCACCCCACTAAAGTGATTTTTTTTTTTTGGGCTAGTTAAATTAGTTATATTGCGATATATGACAATATAATTGTGTTACTTACTTTGATCCAGCAGTTTCTGCAAAAAACAAAGTTTTATAATATGTAAATTCGGTCTCTACCAGCAAGTAGGGCGTCTACTTGCTGGTAGCTGCTGCAGAAATCCGCCCCCTCGTCGTTTTGATTGACAGGGCCAGCCGGGATCTCCTCCTCCGGCCAGCCCTGTCGGCATTTCAAAAATCGCGCGCCTGTGTTCATTCGGCGCAGGCGCTCTGAGATGAGGAGTCTCGTCTCCTCAGCACTCCCTCAGTGCGCCTGCGCCGATGACATCACCGAAATAGAAGACGTCATCGGCGCAGGCACACTGAGGGAGTGCTGAGGAGACGAGCCTCCTCATCTCAGAGCGCCTGCGCCGAATGAACACAGGCGCGTGATTTTTGAAATGCCGACAGGGCTGGCCGGAGGAGGAGATCCCGGCTGGCCCTGTCAATCAACAAGAGGAGGGGGCGGATTTCTGCAGCAGCTACCAGCAAGTAGACGCCCTACTTGCTGGTAGAGACCGAATTTACATATTATAAAACTTTGTTTTTTGCAGAAACTGCTGGATCAAAGTAAGTAACACAATTATATTGTCATATATCGCAATATAACTAATTTAACTAGTCTAAAAAAAACAAAACACTTTAGTGGGGTGACAGAAGCCCTTTAAAAAGCCGTAAAATCTGAGATACATCGCTGCTTTAATGATTGTACTGGTATAGGGCCCAAAAGGATTGCCGTCTAGGGAGGTGGACAGTTTTCTAAATAGCTCTCCTGAAACTGGTTGTCTACCTGGGCCTGGATTCTTGGAACTCTTCAGTATGCCCCTTAAGGTTGCTTTGATTGCTTGTGAAGCAAACAATGACCTGCTGTCTGGGTGTCTTAGCATGTACTGGTGCTGTACCCTGGCCAAATATAACCTGATTGTGTTATGGGAAAGTTTGAGTTCTTTGTGACAGTAGGCTAGAAAAGCCATAATGTATGTGGTTCTGTTGACGTTATTCCTGGGATGACGGTTTGTGAATTGGATAAAGGTATTGCAGCCCGTTTTGTAATTCATAGCGGTGTTGATTGATAGTGATTTGTGGATGAGTGACTTGGCTGCTGAGATATGACTCATTAATCCATTATCAGTGCTGTGAACGCTGGCGGGAATAGTCCTGTCTGCTCTGCCTCCGGCATTGCCTGAAAGAAAGCGGGGAAATTGAAACGTGATAACGCATCCGCCGCCAGATTTTGTGCCCTCTAGATGTGCTTACATGAGAAATGGAAATTGTAATGTAAGGAGAGCCAAACCAATTTATGAACGAAGAGCATGATTTGCGGAGACTTTGACCTGCCTTTGGTGAGAATGTCAACTACTGCTTGGTTGTCTGTGATGAAGGCGACTGGGGAGTTTGTCCAAAGCTTACCCCAAACTTGAGTTGCTGCCACTATTGGATATATCTCAAGTAACGGGGAGGATTTTAAAGATTCCCTGACTAACAAAACTTCTGGTGGCCTTGAACCTGCAAACCATAGAAATTTTTCGTAAGCGACGTAAGCCTGAAACGTGACTGGCTAGACATCAACATAACAAACGTGAGCACTGGAAAACGTGACTGACTAGACATTGATTTTAACATACGTAAGCCTGGAAACGTAACCGGCTAGGCAGTAAACTTAAACAAACGTAAGCCTGGAAACGTGATAGGCTAGACATTGATTTTAACAAACGTAAGCCTAGAGGCGTGACCGGTTAGACATTGATTTTAACAAACGTAAGCCTGGAAATGTACCCGGCTGAAACATTAATTTAACAAACGTAAGCCTGGAAAACGTGACCGGCTAGACATTGATTTTAATAAACTTAAGCCTGGAAACGTAACCGGCTAGGCATTAAACTTAAACAAACATAAGCCTGGAAACGTAATAGGCTAGACATTGATTTTAACAAACCTAAGCCTAGAAGCACGATCGGCTAGGCATTAAACTTAAACAAACGTAAGCCTGGAAACGTAATAGGCTAGACATTAAAACTTGAGCAACGTAAGCCAGGGACGTGACCGCCTGGAAGTGATTTTTATTTATTTTTTTGAGGAGGCATTCCACGACACGTCCACTAGGTGGCGATAGAAGTCCTTTTTTTTTTTTTTTTATCTAAGACACAGAGAGGAGGCATTCTGCGGCACGTCCACTTGGTGGCGATAGAAGCCTCTACTGTGCTTGTTGATGAGACGAGGCTCCGCCCCGAGTCATGCACAGCAGCGGTGAGTGGCACTACAGGGCTCTACGAATGTGAGAACGTGTGCAGCAGCGCACGCTGAACACAGCGGGAAGGGGCGCCTGTCACTATTGGAGGAGAGAGCCAGGTGGGACCTGGAAAGCTTCCCAGCTCCTCATGGACAGCTGCAGCCATCGGATCTCTCCGGATCGGGGCGATCCTTGGGCAGGTAAGTGATGCTGTGCAGGACACCGGCCTGGAGCTGATGACTTGTGTGACCGGGAAGTGCAGTCTACGCTGGGACAGAAGGAGGACTATTCTGGGTGTGCGTTGTGTGAGGCCGGAAAGTTTCCCTGCAGACAGGGACCGAGCCGGCGTCCTGAAAAGGTGCAGACTGCGATGCATGTAGCCGCGCTATTTAGCCCGAACCACGGGTAAGGAGCTAGTGGCGTGTGTAGAGGCACTTAACCGTATGCTGGCTACAGGCCAGATTGTACTGCGGTGAGGTAGGGAACTTACCCAAGCAACTCCTGGAGGCTCGTAGCAGCGTGCAGATTCAGCTCAGGAACGCCCCAGGAACCGGAAATGCACATGCACAGGTGAATGGTAGGCGGAGAATATAAAGACCTTCTGCCCCTCCCACAATTGCAGGCTGAATATTCAGCCTTCCCTATATATATATATATATATATATATATACAAATGAAAAAAAGGGCAGCACAGCCTAAAGCCAAATATGGGTGCACGGCCTGCTGGGAAAAGCCAATCCCACAATTGTAGGTAGGAAAAAGGTAGCACTCCAAAAATAAAAATTAAGAACACTCCTTATTCACCTCAGTGGCAATGGCGACGTTTCGGCTCTGCACTAGAGCCTTTCTCAAGCAAAGTAACAGGACATAGTGAACAATATATATACACCCACAAATGATTACATCATATCATGTGACCAATAGATAATTAGTGAATTAACTCCTTGGTGTCAGAATACAAAAAATAAAAACATCTCTTAATCACAAAATTACATGATAGTGGTAATAAAATGCTATTACAGCTATTAAAACTTAATTAGTGAAATTACATATGACATATACATGTGACCTATACAGATACATTTCATTCGCTTATATAGCCTCCAAACATCATATCTTTGTGTAGCCCAAGTGCTGAAATAGTTAAGGAAGTGACATGTGCAAATGATTAGTGATGCTGAGGAAAAGTAACACGACAGCTGGGAGAACACTGACCCGATGAACCACGATCCCGTACATGCAGCAATGTCGGCATTGGCGTGTATTAGATCTTACTGCGCATGCCCCGGTTTGCGTGTAAAGACTATACATCATTATGACGAAGGAGGATCTCCTGGAGTGTGCGCAGATCGGTCTCTCACTTCAAACGGCCATCTTGAAAGAAATCTTGAAAGAGGTCAATGACCACACGAGTCGCAGCAAACAAACCGGATTGTCGCGTATGTCCAGATCTCCTCCAAAGGGGACACTCTCATTTATATTTGCATTCATACAGGCTATATAATGACGGATCAAAGCGAGAGACAATTGTTCACCGTCAAGTGGACATTGTCATCACATAACTGTCACAACCAGACAGTTGAGAAGCTCTGACAGGAGCTTTCCAGATCCTCCTCCTTGAGTGTCTTTGTTTTGGTTAAGTTCCTCATCTCGTTAGTCTATCTCAGCTGTCATGCAGTTGGACTGATTGCTGCCCTTTAAGTTCCTCCCCAGAATGCAGTAGTGTGCGGCTTATACAACTTCCTGGAGTGTGTGTGCATGCTGTTCCTAGTTCTCAGTCCACAGTCCTCAGTCGTCTGCAAGATAAGTTCTGTTTATGTATTTATGATTTTCTGTTTTCTGGATCCAGGTGACCCTGCCTCCCTCCGTGTCTGTGTAGGGAGCCGGTGGTCGTGTCCCCTCACTATTGTAGGGTCATCAGGTGTAAGATAGTCGAGGTACGTGGATATGCGCCCATCCTTCTTTGGGGTGGTCGCATAGGCTGAGCAATAAGGGAGAGCGGCAGGTCTCTTGCAGGGGTCTCCCTTTTGTTCCTTAGTTGTGGATCCAGTGAGTCATTGTTCATATTGTATTGTCTTGTTTCCTGTACACCATCCGTGACATTATAAGCTGCCAAAACCGTCTCAAGCATGGATCCGGTTTCACTTTTGGCTGAGCGCTTCCAGGGTCTTTCATTGGAGGTAGGTGATCTCCGTAAGACTTTTTCTCAGTTTCAAGTGACCGGTTCAGCTTGCGTTCATGGAGTTTGTTCTGAGCCTAAGATCTCGCTCCCGGATACGTTCTCCGGGGGTAGTGAGTATTTTGTGCGTTTTAGAGAGGCTTGCAAACTCCATTTTTGCCTTCTTCCCCATTCCTCTGGTGATGAAGAACGGAGGGTGGGGATCATTATATCGCTGCTCAGGGGTAACGCTCAATCCTGGGCCTCCGTTCAGTGGATGAATTCTTTTTAGCCCTGGGTCAGATATATGATGATCCGGATCGTATTGCTCTGGCTGAGTCTAGACTACGTCTGTTATGCCAGGGTAAACAATCCGCAGAGATATACTGCTCAGAATTTCGGAGATGGGCAGCTGATACTGGTTGGAATGATGCTGCACTCCGAAGTCAATTTTGCCATGGTCTTTCAGAGAGATTGAATGATGCATTTGCCTTTCATGAGAGACTTACCTCCTTGGATTCTGCTATGTCTCAGGCCGTTCGTATTGACAGGCGTCTTAGAGAGAGAGGAGAGATCTCTCCTTCCTGTCATACTCAGTCCCGGGACAGTGCAGCGGTCTCTTTCTGTGCGCAGGGGTCTCAGTCGCTGTCAGTCCCTTCTGAGCAGGAGCCCATGCAGCTGGGGTTGATTGCCTCTGACAATAGAAGATTCAGCCCGCATGGGAGGGTTTGTTTTTGTTGTGGAGGTATAAATCATTTGGCAAATGTTTGTCCCTCTAAGAGATTCAGGCAGTTTTCTGGGAGTAATAAAGAAACAAAAAGGAAAAAATCTTTTAAAAATGTTCCGTCTGTTACCATTGGCAGGGTTGAGGCGGAAATTGAAGGTTTTCCGTTTGCTTGTAGTTCCCGTTTTGTCCTGCCTGCTAGGGTGGCGCTAGAGAGCAAAAGCATTTTTTGTGAGATTTTTGTGGATAGTGGAGCAGCTGTCAATCTCATTGATAATCAATTTGCAATAACTCATGGTTTCCAGGTATGCACTTTGGGAAAGGATATTCCTGTTTTTGCTATTGATTCCGCTCCACTTTCTCAGAAATCATTAAAGGGCATAGTTCACAATATCCGTTTAATTGTGAGTGATGCTCATGTTGAGGATGTGTCATGTTTCGTCCTTAGCGGTTTGCCTACTCCTCTAGTGTTGGGGCTACCCTGGCTCACAAAACATAACCCCACCATTGATTGGCAAGCGAGGCAAATAAATGGTTGGAGTGACTTTTGCAGAGAGAATTGTCTCATGACATCTGTTTCTGAGGTTTCTACTAAGACTGTACCACCTTTCCTCTTTGAATTTTCAGATGTCTTCTCTGAGAGTGGAGTTCAGGATTTGCCCCCGCACAGGGAGTACGATTGCCCTATTAATCTCATCCCAGGCGCCAAGCTGCCTAAATCTCGTTTATACAATCTTTCCCAACCTGAGAGGGTCGCTATGCGTGCTTATATCTCTGAGAGTCTGAGAAAAGGACACATACGACCCTCGAAGTCACCTGTTGCCGCTGGTTTTTTCTTTGTTAAGAAAAAAGATGGTTCTTTAAGACCTTGTCTGGATTTCAGGGAGCTGAACAGTATCACTATTCGTGACCCTTATCCGCTTCCTCTGATCCCGGACCTGTTTAACCAGGTTGTTGGGGCTAAAGTCTTTTCCAAATTAGACCTAAGAGGGGCATACAACCTGGTCAGGGTCAGAGAAGGAGACGAATGGAAGACGGCTTTCAATACCCCTGAGGGCCATTTTGAGAATTTGGTTATGCCTTTTGGTTTGATGAATGCCCCAGCCGTTTTTCAGCATTTCGTGAACAGCATTTTTTATCATTTAATGGGAAAATTTGTATTAGTGTATTTGGATGACATTTTGATTTTTTCTCCTGATTTCAAGACTCATAAGGAACATTTACGTCAGGTCTTGCTCATTCTGCGGGAGAATAAATTATACGCGAAACTGGAAAAATGTGTGTTTGCGGTTCCAGAAATTCAATTTCTGGGGTTTCTTCTCTCCGCTTCTGGTTTTCGCATGGACCCCGAGAAGGTCCGCGCTGTGCTTGAGTGGGAGCTTCCTGAGAATCAGAAGGCGCTGATGCGTTTTTTGGGCTTTGCCAATTATTACAGGAAATTTATTTTGAATTATTCCTCTGTTGTTAAACCACTCACTGATATGACCAGAAAGGGGGTAGATTTTTCTTCCTGGTCGGTAGAGGCGCGTAAGGCCTTTTCTAATATCAAGGAGAGTTTTGCTTCCGCTCCCATCCTGGTACAACCTGATATTTCGTTACCCTTCATAGTTGAGGTTGATGCTTCTGAGGTAGGGGTGGGTGCGGTCTTGTCTCAGGGTTCCTCTCCTGCCAAATGGCAACCGTGTGCCTTTTTCTCAAAGAAACTCTCCTCTGCAGAGAGAAATTATGATGTGGGAGATAGGGAATTGTTGGCCATCAAGTTGGCTTTTGAAGAATGGCGCCATTGGCTAGAGGGAGCCAGACACCCTATTACTGTGTTTACTGACCATAAAAGTCTGGCCTACTTGGAGTCAGCCAAGCGTCTGAACCCGAGACAGGCCAGATGGTCTTTGTTCTTTTCAAGGTTTAATTTTGTTGTCACGTTCCGCCCTGGGGTTAAGAATGTGAAGGCAGATGCCCTGTCACGTTGTTTTCCGGGAGGTGGGAATTTTGAAGACCCGGGTCCCATTTTGGCTGAAGGTGTGGTGGTCTCTGCTCTTTTTCCTGAATTGGAGGCAGAGGTGCAGGCAGCCCAGTCAGAGGCTCCTGATCTTTGTCCTCCTGGGAGGTTGTTTGTGCCTCTCGCTTTGAGACACAAGATTTTTAAGGAACACCACGATACGGTCCTTGCTGGGCACCCGGGGGCAAGAGCCACACTGGATCTCATCGCTCGGCGATTCTGGTGGCCTGCGCTTCGTAAGTCGGTTGAGGGTTTTGTGGCAGCTTGCGAGACTTGCGCTCGTGCCAAAGTCCCTCATTCACGGCCATCAGGTCCTCTCCTTCCCTTACCCATTCCTTCCCGTCCTTGGACACATCTGTCCATGGACTTCATAACGGACTTGCCTCGTTCCTCGGGGAAGACTGTGATTCTGGTGGTGGTGGACCGTTTTAGCAAAATGGTGCATTTCATCCCTTTTCCTGGTTTGCCCAATGCTAAGACGCTGGCGCAGGCATTTATTGACCACATTGTCAAATTGCATGGTATTCCATCAGACATAGTCTCTGTTAGGGGCACGCAGTTTGTTTCCAGATTCTGGAAGGCTTTCTGTTCTCGCTTGGGGGTTTGGTTGTCATTCTCTACTGCTTTCCACCCGCAGTCGAATGGCCAGACAGAGCGCGTCAATCAGAATCTGGAGACATATCTGCGCTGTTTTGTGGCGGAGAATCAGGAGGATTGGTGTTCTTTTTTGTCCCTTGCTGAGTTTGCTTTAAATAACCGTCGTCAGGAGTCCTCTGATAAGTCACCATTTTTTGGTGCATATGGGTTTCATCCGCAGTTTGGGACTTTCTCGGGAGAGGGGTCTTCTGGTTTACCTGATGAGGACAGATTCTCCTCGTCTTTGTCATCTATTTGGCAAAAGATTCAGGATAATCTAAAGAGCATGAGTGAGAGATATAAGCGTGTGGCAGATAAGAGACGTGTGCCTGGTCCGGACCTGAATGTTGGTGATCTAGTGTGGTTGTCTACCAAGAATATCAAATTGAAGGTTCCCTCCTGGAATTTGGGTCCTAGGTTTATTGGGCCTTACAAGATCCTGTCTGTCATCAATCCTGTTGCCTACCGTCTTGATCTTCCTCAGACTTGGAAGATCCATAATGTTTTTCATAAGTCCTTATTGAAACCTTATGTTCAACCTATTGTACCCTCGCCTTTGCCTCCTCCTCCGATTATGGTTGATGGAAATCTTGAATTTCAGGTCTCTAGGATTGTGGATTCTCGTCTTGTCCGCGGTTCCCTCCAGTACCTCGTTCATTGGGAGGGTTATGGTCCTGAGGAGAGGATGTGGGTCCCAGTGACAGACATTAAGGCCACTCGTCTCATCAGGGCTTTCCATAGGTCCCATCCTGAGAAGGTGGGCCCTGAGTGTCCGGAGTCCACTCGTAGAGGGAGGGGTACTGTCACAACCAGACAGTTGAGAAGCTCTGACAGGAGCTTTCCAGATCCTCCTCCTTGAGTGTCTTTGTTTTGGTTAAGTTCCTCATCTCGTTAGTCTATCTCAGCTGTCATGCAGTTGGACTGATTGCTGCCCTTTAAGTTCCTCCCCAGAATGCAGTAGTGTGCGGCTTATACAACTTCCTGGAGTGTGTTTTCATGCTGTTCCTAGTTCTCAGTCCACAGTCCCCAGTCGTCTGCAAGATAAGTTCTGTTTATGTATTTATGATTTTCTGTTTTCTGGATCCAGGTGACCCTGACTCCCTCCGTGTCTGTGTAGGGAGCCGGTGGTCGTGTCCCCTCACTATTGTAGGGTCATCAGGTGTAAGATAGTCGAGGTACGTGGATATGCGCCCATCCACCTTTGGGGTGGTCGCATAGGCTGAGCAATAAGGGAGAGCGGCAGGTCTCTTGCAGGGGTCTCCCTTTTGTCCCTTAGTTGTGGATCCAGTGAGTCATTGTTCATATTGTATTGTCTTGTTTCCTGTACACCATCCGTGACAATAACACTGGGAAGGTCGAATGGATACCTGCATGATTATGCCGCATCTATTACTATTATCCCTGTGGAGGGATCTCCTCCAAACCATGCAGCATTCCATAGAGAGACATACAGTCAGGTCCATAAATATTGGGACATCAACACAATTCTAACATTTTTGGCTCCATACACCCCCACAATGGATTTGAAATGAAACGAACAATATGTGCTTTAACTGCAGACTGTCAGCTTTAATTTTAGGGTATTTACATCCAAATCAGGTGAACGGTGTAGGAATTACAACAGTTTCCATATGTGCTTCCCACTTGTTAAGGGACCAAAAGTAATGGGACAATTGGCTTCTCTTTTCCATGGCCAGGTGTGTGTTATTCCCTCATTATCCCAATTGCAATGAGCAGATAAAAGGTCCAGAGTTCATTTCAAGTGTGTTATTTGCATTGGAAATCTGATGCTGTCAACTCTCAAGATGAGATCCGAAGAGCTGTCACTATCAGTGAAGCAAGCCATTATTAGGCTGTATGGAGAAGGAAAGGAACTGCTCATGATCCTAAGCATACCACCTCATCAGTGAAGCATGGTGGTGGTAGTGTCATGGCGTGGGCATGTATGGCTGCCAATGGAACTGGTTCTCTTGAATTTATTGATGATGTGACTGCTGACAAAAGCAGCAGGATGAATTCTGAAGTGTTTCGGGCAATATTATCTGCTCATATTCAGCCAAATGCTTCAGAACTCATTGGACGGTGCTTCACAGTGCAGATGGACAATGACCCAAAGCATACTCCAAAAACAACCAAAGAGTTTTTTAAGGGAAAGAAGTGGAATGTTATTCGATGGCCAAGTCAATCACCTGACCTGAATCTGATTGCGCATGCATTTCACTTGCTGAAGACAAAACTGAAGGGAAAATGCCCCAAGAACAAGCAGGAACTGAAGACAGTTGCAGTAGAGATCTGGTAGAGCATCACCAGGGATGAAACCCAGCGTCTGGTGATGTCTATGCGTTCCAGACTTCAGGCTGTAATTGACTGCAAAGGATTTGCAACCAAGTATTAAAAAGTGAAAGTTTGATTTATGATTATTATTCTGTCCCATTACTTTTGGTCCCTTGAAAAGTGGGAAACACATATGCAAACTGTTGTAATTCCTACACCGTTCACCTGATTGGAATGTAAATACCCATAAATTAAAGCTGACAGTCTGCAGTTAAAGCACATCTTGTTCGTTTCATTTCAAATCCATTGTGGTGGTGTATAGAGCCAAAAATGTTAGAATTGTGTCGATGTCCCAATATTTATGGACCTAACTGTATCAAGGAAATCCATTCATATCATATTTACGCAATCCGGGGACATACAGTATATTACAACACATGTAAATCATATATATTTGGAGGTCGCAGGGACATCAGACCAGTGTATCGCCCAGATCTCTTCATGTCAGTCATCCATCAGCATATCGAAACAAAAAAGGGGTTGAGAGAAAGAAAAGTATTTTAGTATATGGGTGATAGTAGACTAATAACAGTCCAATTACTAGCAACCCAACACAGAATAGCGTCAATGGTCGGACCGGAGCAGAAGAGAACCAGGGGCAAACCACAATCCTACCTAACCATCCCTACATTATATTCTACATTTTTTTTTGTAAATTCTTTATTTTTGAATTTTTTTTCAATAGGTATCAAACATGGAAAGACTGTTACAATAGAATATGGCATAAAGACATATGAAACATATGAAAATTTAAGATCTCTGAGGTGTGTTCGCAATCACCTCTGATAACATATGCATATTTCTAAATGAAGTGTGCAAAATGTAATTAAAACAGGTATTAACGATACAAGAGATCATGATACATGAAATAGTGCTATTGGACCATTTTCTCAGACCCCTACATCTATTGGGTAGAGGTGTTAATACATATATCTGTCTATGACCTTCCTATAATAAGCAAGTCTTACAGCCTGGTTTCAGTAAGTAGCAGACTAGTCAATTCCAGAACATAACACATAAAAGTAATAACACATAAAACATAAAAAAAAAAACATTATATTCTACATTGAGACCCCTAGGTTTAAGGGAATTAAGTGCATAGATCCACTCTAGTTCTTTTTTCTTCAACAGAGTGGATCTATTACCTCCTCGTCTTGGCTTAGGTACATGATCAATTATATAACATCTGAGGTCCCTTTCAGTGTGCTTCATTTAAAAAAAAATGTTTTGAGACCGGCAGATCAGAACGCGTTTTCCTAATTGATAATCTATGGTTGTTGAGACGTGTTTTTAAATCCGTAGATGTTTCCCCCACATACAGTAGTTTACATGGGCAGGTAAGGACATACACAACATAACTTGAATTACAAGTTAAATGAAACCGTATTGGGTATTGTACCCCTCTGTGGGGATGCAGAAAAAAATTCTCTTTCACTATGTAGCGGCAATTTACGCAACTAAGGCATGGAAAGCAACCGAGTCCGGCCGAAGCCAATGTGGTTTGTTTCAATATCTTACTTACAAACATCGGCTCTTACAAGTTGGTCACGCAAACTTTCTGATCTACGGTATGACATCATTGGTGGTGACTGAAATTCAATAACTGATTTATGACAACCCTTTTTATATATTCCAATGTCTTTTAATGATTTTGGAAATGTCTAGACTATGTTCCGTATATGTAGAGATAAATGGAATTCTCTTTGCGAGGATCCACAGGGATAATAGTAATGGATGCGGCATGATCATGCAGGTATCCATTCCACCTTCCCAGTGTTATGTGATGACAATGTCCACTTGACGGTGAACAATTGTCTCTCGCTTTGATCCGTCATTATATAGCCCATATGAATGCAAATATGAATGAGAGTGGCCCCTTTGAAGGAGATCTGGTCCTACACGATAATCCGGTTTGTTTGCTGCGACTCGTGTGGTCATTGACCTCTTTCAAGATGGCCGTTTGAAGTGAGAGACCGATCTGCGCACACTCCAGGAGATCCTCCTTCGTCATAATGACGCATAGGCTTTACACGCAAACTGGGGCATGCGCAGTAAGATCTAATACATTGCTGCATGTACGGGATCGCGGTTCATCGGGTCAGTGTTCTCCCAGCTGTCGTGTTACTTTTCCTCAGCATCACTAATCATTTGCACATGTCACTTCCTTAACTATATCAGCACTTGGGCTACACAAAGATATGATGTTCGGAGTCTATATAAGCGAATGAAATGTATCTGTATAGGTCACATGTATATGTCATATGTAATTTCACTAATTAAGTTTTAATAGCTGTAATAGCATTTTATTATCACTATCATGTAATTTTGGGATTAAGAGATGTTTTTATTTTTTGTATTCTGACACCAATGAGTTAATTCACTAATTATGTATTGGTCACATGATATGATGTAATCATTTGTGGGTGTATACAGGGAGTGCAGAATTATTAGGCAAGTTGTATTTTTGAGGATTAATTTTATTATTGAACAACAACCATGTTTTCAATGAACCCAAAAAACTCATTAATATCAAAGCTGAATATTTTTGGAAGTAGTTTTTAGTTTGTTTTTAGTTTTAGCTATTTTAGGGGGATATCTGTGTGTGCAGGTGACTATTACTGTGCATAATTATTAGGCAACTTAACAAAAAACAAATATATACCCATTTCAATTATTTATTTTTACCAGTGAAACCAATATAACATCTCAACTTTCACAAATATACATTTCTGACATTCAAAAACAAAACAAAAACAAATCAGTGACCAATATAGCCACCTTTCTTTGCAAGGACACTCAAAAGCCTGCCATCCATGGATTCTGTCAGTGTTTTGATCTGTTCACCATCAACAGTGCGTGCAGCAGCAACCACAGCCTCCCAGACACTGTTCAGAGAGGTGTACTGTTTTCCCTCCTTGTAAATCTCACATTTGATGATGGACCACAGGTTCTCAATGGGGTTCCGATCAGGTGAACAAGGAGGCCATGTCATTAGATTTTCTTCTTTTATACCCTTTCTTGCCAGCCACGCTGTGGAGTACTTGGACGCGTGTGATGGAGCATTGTCCTGCATGAAAATCATGTTTTTCTTGAAGGATGCAGACTTCTTCCTGTACCACTGCTTGAAGAAGGTGTCTTCCAGAAACTGGCAGTAGGACTGGGAGTTGAGCTTGACTCCATCCTCAACCCGAAAAGGCCCCACAAGCTCATCTTTGATGATACCAGCCCAAACCAGTACTCCACCTCCACCTTGCTGGCGTCTGAGTCGGACTGGAGCTCTCTGCCCTTTACCAATCCAGCCACGGGCCCATCCATCTGGCCCATCAAGACTCACTCTCATTTCATCAGTCCATAAAACCTTAGAAAAATCAGTCTTGAGATATTTCTTGGCCCAGTCTTGACGTTTCAGCTTGTGTGTCTTGTTCAGTGGTGGTCGTCTTTCAGCCTTTCTTACCTTGGCCATGTCTCTGAGTATTGCACACCTTGTGCTTTTGGGCACTCTAGTGATGTTGCAGCTCTGAAATATGGCCAAACTGGTGGCAAGTGGCATCTTGGCAGCTGCACGCTTGACTTTTCTCAGTTCATGGGCAGTTATTTTGCGCCTTGGTTTTTCCACACGCTTCTTGCGACCCTGTTGACTATTTTGAATGAAACGCTTGATTGTTCGATGATCACGCTTCAGAAGCTTTGCAATTTTAAGAGTGCTGCATCCCTCTGCAAGATATCTCCCTATTTTTGACTTTTCTGAGCCTGTCAAGTCCTTCTTTTGACCCATTTTGCCAAAGGAAAGGAAGTTGCCTAATAATTATGCACACCTAATATAGGGTGTTGATGTCATTATACCACACCCCTTCTCATTACAGAGATGCACATCACCTAATATGCTTAATTGGTAGTAGGCTTTCGAGCCTATACAGCTTGGAGTAAGACAACATGCATAAAGAGGATGATGTGGTCAAAATACTCATTTGCCTAATAATTCTGCACGCAGTGTATATATTGTTCACTATGTTCTGTTACTTTGCTTGAGAAAGGCTCTAGTGCAGAGCCGAAAACGTCGCCATTGCCACTGAGGTGAATAAAGAGTGTTCTTAATTTTTAGTTTTGGAGTGCTGCCTTTTTACTACATATATATATATATATATATATATATATATTTGTGGTCGTGGCTACGGATACTGAAGAGAACGAGATATGACTACGTAGCCATGGGTGACCTGGTATGATGGCCTGAGGTGTGCCCGAAGCCATGTCCGAGGGTAGGCCTATAAGGGGGCCTACCCGGGTGAAGCTAAAAGGAGAAGGGAGGGAAGAAGGGTGGGGCACCGCTAGCACCCGCAAAGGGAGGGGGGAGGCTCAGAGAATTTATAAGCCTCCGCCCCTCCCACAATTACAGGCTGTGAACAGCCTTAATATTTGTGGTCGTGGCTACGGATACTGAAGAGAACGAGATATGACTACGTAGCCATGGGTGACCTGGTATGATGGCCTGAGGTGTGCCCGAAGCCATGTCCGAGGGTAGGCCTATAAGGGGGCAAAAGAGACGGTTAGGTTGGAATTAGCGTTTAATGGTATTCATTGAGGTTACAACACGAGATTACAGAAAGCGTCAGAGATTTCTTTGTGCGGATTGGGAATGTATCGGGTGAAGCAGGAGGACTGCCAGCGGCCCATTTTGCGAATGATGTGGCATGGGACATTGTGTTTTGAAGCTGCCGAGGCGGCACCTATGCGGAAGGAGTGGCCAGATATGGTTCTGGGATCGTGGCCCAGCCCCTTGGCCAGGATGCGGATATGGTGGATGAACCGGGCCGTGGTGAGAAAAGTTCCTTTGAATGGTAGAAGTGGTTCGTTCTTGGAGGAATGGGCCAGCAGGGCCAATAGCTTGTTAAGAACCTGGACCGGGCACCACTTGTTGAAGGTTCGAAAGTATTTGATTTGGACAGGCGGCCCGGATTGTGAAGTTTTAGTGGATGCCAAGTTTAATACGTGGTGATCTGGGTAACAGATTAACTGGCTTTTGGTTAAACCTTTGGTTTTGGATGACACTACGGAGAATTCTCCTGGGCGTAGGAAACCATAAAAGCTCAGGTACATGGCGGCTTTAATGACCATGGAAGGGAGAAGGCCAAAAGGACTACCGTCTAAAGAATCTGAGAGCTTTCTGAACAGCTCCCCTGACACTGGTTGCCTGCTGGGCGTGCTGCTCTGGCTGTTTTTGAGGATGCCCCTGAGGGTGGCTTTGACCACTGGGGAAATGAAGGCTGACTTGCTACCTGGGTCCCTCAGCATGGAGTGGTGCTGAACCCCTGATAAGTACAGCTTTATGGAGTTGTAGGATAGCTTGAGGTGTGAATGACAATATGCAAGAAAGGCTATTAAATATGTGGACTTATCTGTGTTGGTTCTAGGATGGAGGCGGGAAAACTGTTTGTAGATGTTCCAACCAGTCCTGTAGTTCCTGACCGTGTTGGCGGAAAGTGAACTGTGCATGAGGGACTTGGCTGTGGAGATGAAATGTCCTAATCCATGCGTAGGGTGTGGTAATCCGGAGGCGAAAGACTCATTGGTTCCGCCTCTGGCATAATCTGGAAGAAAAGATCAAGGTTAAAACGGGATAGTGCGTCGGCGGCTGTATTCCGAATGCCCGGGATGTGCCTGGCTGAAATATGGAAGTTGTGACGTAAAGATAGCCATACTAGCCTGCGAACGAAGGACATGATGTGAGGACATTTGGAGCGCCCTTTACTGAGGATATCCACCACGGATTGATTATCCGTGATGAAAGTAACTGGGGAATCTGTCCATTGGTTGCCCCATACCTGAGCCGCTGCCACTATAGGGTAGATTTCCAGCAGGGGAGAAGACCTAAGGGACTCAGGTAAGGAGGAAATTGCGGAGGGCCATGGTGCTGCGAACCACTGCGTGTTGTAGATGGCCGCGAAACCTCTGGATGCTGCGGCATCTGAGTAGACCATGGGGAAATCGGGACTCCATTGGGGAATGAACAGAGAAACCCCGTTCCAGTAGGCAATGAAGGAATTCCACATGGCCAAATCAGCCATTGCCTGGGCATCCAGGAACACCGTGGAGTCCTGCTCGGGCGCTGATGGTAACAAATCTAGAAGCCCAGACATGAAGGCTTTCCCTTGGGGCATGATCCTGGTGGCGAAATTTAACATGCCGAGGAGTGACTGCAGCTCTCGTTTGGTGAGGACGTGAGAGCCTGAGAACTGCTCCATGATTGATCTGATTTTGAGAAGCTTGTCTGCTGGCAGTCTAGCTTCCATTTTCTCTGTATCGAGCACTATACCGAGAAAGGTGACTACCGTGGCAGGTCCCTCGATTTTGGATGGGGCTACCGGAACCTGGAGATCTTTGAGAATGCCCAGGAAGTTATTAAGTTTGCATGGTTTAACACTGGGAGGTTCGATCAGGAGAAAATCATCGAGGTAATGAAGTGCCATAGGACACTTGCAGCGATTGACCAAGATCCAGTGGAGGGCTTGGGCGAACCGATCGAAAAGCCAGGGACTGCTTTTTGAACCAAATGTTAAACGGGTAGCAAAATAATAACTGTCCTGCCACTTGATGCCATGGAATTTCCAAAGCTGGGGGTCAATGGGCAACAGTTTAAACGCGTCAGCGATGTCTGCTTTAGACAACCAGGCTCCTTTGCCCACTAACAGAATGAGAGAGATGGCTTCCTGGAGTGAAGAATATTTCATAGAGAATTCTTCCGATGGGATCAGGGAGTTTAGACTGGGGATGTGTGAACCATGAGGCGCTGACAGGTCGTAAATCAGTCGTTTTTTATTGGTGAATTTCTTGGTAACAATGCCGACGGGGTTAATCCTCCAGGAGTTGAAGGGAACGTGAGGGAAGGGGCCGATAAGAAAACCCTTCTCAACTTCCGACTGGATGAGGGAGTCCACCGCGTCGGCATCCTGGACTGCGGACAGTAAATTGGGACCCTCCCAGGTGGACTGAGGAAGGGCGATGAGACCCGTGTGGAAGCCCTTACTGAAACCTGAAAGTAAGAATTCGACCTGGTCGGGGCTGTGGTGATCCTGGAGCAGCCTGCCCAGAAGCTCCACATTGACCCCGCTTAGTCATTTGTGCTTGGCCGTTCTCTGAGGGCATACTGAGATGGGGTGAGCCCGGAAGCAGGAGGAGCAGACATGTAGAGCCCTGCACTGGTTATAGTTGCAGGAGGCTAGGTTGAAGTTATTGCAGATTTGACTATTGCCTAGGAAAGTGATGGGGCGGCCCAACTTGTCAGTGTTGCTGCGCCTCGGATGGGTGCCGGGGCTGGCCGTGGGCCTGCTGGGAGCCATCGGTTGGCCAACGGAGGGACACCAATCGGAGGTGTGGAGAATGGACTGGCAGGAGCTGCAAGCTGGGGCCCTTAAACCGGCAAAGTGCCGGCAGAAAAGCTCCATGTCCAGACACGCCCAATTGGTGACCCGCTGGAACTGAGCCAGCGCTGCGGCGGCTTTGGCCGAGAAGGAGCGGTGGTAATCGTAGAAAGCGAATCCGCCATATTTATACCCCAGGTCGGTGACTCTATACATATACAGGTCCAACTCCTCTCTTCTTTCGGGATGGGCGGTGCAGACTATGTCCCTGAAGAGGCTAAAAGCCAGGACAAACTCGGGAACGGTAAGTTTTTTGTTCAGCCGAGCGTCCCTGGATTTTAGGACAATGGAAATGTTTTCACAAGCTATTGTCTTGTTCTCTATGATGTCATGGGTGGCTATTAAGATGGCGGCTAAATTAACATCTTTGCCCTCCAGAATGTCTTTTTTGATGCTATCTGTAATGAAGTGAGCTGGAGCTATCTCGGAGAGGTTGGAAACCCTACCTGGGGAGGAAGGCTGAGGTGGGGGGGCTGGAACGGAAGGACGCTCGGGAGGGACAACTGCCAAGGACCTGGATTCCACTGCTGAAAGTCTATTTTGAACGTCCAGAACTGAAAAGGACAGGCTGTTGATGGTGGCATGTAACTGGGTCAATGACAGCTGAATGGTGGACATTGACACGTTCTCCCTGGGTGGGGATGGCGACCTGGACATCAAAAGTCTGAATAATTCCGCCTTTCTGGCGGAGGCCGGATGAGATATCCCTCTTCTATTGAGCTCGGCGATCAGTTTAGGGATGGTCCAACTCCTGAGAGAAGTGACGCTGGCGCGCTCTGAGGCGAGGGTCTCTGGAATTGAAGAAGTCTCCCCCATGTTGTCCAGATGAGACATGCTGGAATTTGGAAGGATTACAGTTACTGTCTGGAGGATTTTAACCCGGGAACCGTGCGAGTGCTGTGGAGCCGATGCTTGTGGAAAGAAAAACGCCCGGAAGAAGGGAGGTGTGGGGAGCTATGTCACCGCGTGTGCCCGGGTTTTTAAGAGACTGACGTACCTGGTGGTTTGGAGCTCCTGGATTGAGACCTGTCTTGGGAAATTCCTGTTCCGTAGGAATGGACCGTGATCGAGCTTGAAGAAATCAAGACAAGTAAATGGCTGGTCGAAGTAGAGGTAGAGAAAAAGGGGTGGGTGGGCCGTGCCCCGATGGGGGGGCTTCCCCTGACAGAGTGAACGGGACGAACCTGAAACCTTACAGAAAGAGGGTACGCAAGCCTGCGGGACGAGACCGGGCGAGACCTGGACCGTGAAACGGAAGACAGTTAGACAGAGGTGACCGGCGAGGTACATGAAAGACGCAGGGCCTGGTTGAGTGCGGGAATAAAACATGGACGGAAAGGAGGCCTGGGTAACGTGAACAGGGGTAAAACATGTGACAATGGAGACCTGAGTAACGTACACAGGTGGAAATCATGAATGAAAGGAGGCCTGAGTAACGTGAACAGGCGTGAAACGTATACGAGATGGAGGCCTGAGTAGCGTAAATGGTCGTGAACCATATACGGAATAGAGGCCTGGGTAACGTAAACAGGCGTGAAACATATACGGAATAGAGGCCTGAGTGACGTAAACAGGCGTGAAACATATACGGAATAGAAGCCTGAGTAAACGTAAACAGGCGTGAAACATATACGGAATAGAGGCCTGAGTAACGTAAACAGGCGTGAAACATATACGGAATAGAGGCCTGAGTAACGTAAACAGGCGTGAAACATATACGGAATAGAGGCCTGAGTAACGTAAACAGGCGTGAAACATATACGGAATAGAGGCCTGAGTAGCGTAAACCGGCGTGAAACATATACGGAATAGAGGCCTGAGTAACGTAAACAGGCGTGAAACATATACGGAATAGAGGCCTGAGTAACGTAAACAGGCGTGAACATGTAGGAAAAAAGACCTGAGTAACGTAGACAGGCGTGAAGCATAAGCGAAGGGGAAGCCTGATTGGCGAAACAGGCGTGAGACATGTATGAACAGGAGGCCGGAGTAACGTGGACAGACAAACATGAACGAAGGAGACCTGGTGGCGTGAATGAACGTGAGACATGTATGAACAGGAGGCCTGAGTAAATGAAACCGGGCGTGGAACATGCATGAAAAGGAGGCCTGAATGATGAAAACAGGCGTGAAACATGTACAAGAAGGAGACCTGGGAAACAAACGGGGTGAAACATGTGCGAAAAGGGGGCCTGAGTAAACATAACCAGGCGTGCGACAAGGACAACGGAAGGCCTGAGGGACGAAACAGGCGTGAAAGAGAGCTGAAGGGAAGAGGAGGACGAAGGAGACAGAAGATGAAGATAGACGTGGAAATAGAGGGCGACGGGGTCTGGAAGGAACACGTGAAGATGGTGCTGCGAATCGGAGATAAGCGACTTACCGTGCTAATGGAGGAATCGATGAAGAAAACGATGGCCCGGGTAACGCTGCTGGATACCGGAGGCGCTGAAATGACCTGGTTACATGAATAATTATGAGATGACAACCGAAGTGAATAAAGTTAACTTACTAGTGAAAAGGGAAAATAAATAACTTCTCCTCCCCCCCCCGTATATTATTATTATTAATGTTTTCCTTTCCCTTCCCCTTTTCTGCCCTCCCCTCCTTGAACTTTGTCCATGATGTGAGATGAAGATGCCGGCTGGACGAATACGGACCTGGAAGGTGATTTTTGGCTTCAAGCGGATGGAGGATAGCAAGGCTGAAAAACCTGATGGCGAATGTGACGGACTGGCGATGAAATGACTGGAGTATTGGAGAGAATTTAACAACATGTGAATTATATATGTAAAAAAAAGAATTATTTTAAATATTTTTTTTTTTTTTTTTCTTTTCTTTTTTTTCTTTCTTTCACCTCTGCTCTCTCCCTCCTCTGCCAGCAGATGGAGCCTCCGGCCGTGAGCGTGGGGCCTGGGCAGGAGGAGGAAGTGATCCGGAGGTGGATGTGCCCTGTAATGCTACCAGAGGTACTGGCAGCCGCACCGGGAGGGATGTGGGGGGCGGGGCGCGGAATGAGGATCCCGCGGGATGGCAGAGGCGGCCGGATGAAGTGAAGCCGGCAAGTACATTGTCCTGGCGACGGGTGGTGGGCAGAAGCCCTGGAGAGTGGAGAGAGCGCAGCGGCGACGGCGGCTGCGATGCCGGGGAGCGCGTGGACCTGCGGCCAGGTAGGGAGATGGCATGGTGGAAGACTTACCCAGACGGGAACCGGAAGTGACGACGTAGGACGAACGAAACGGCACCGCTAGCACCCGCAAAGGGAGGGGGGAGGCTCAGAGAATTTATAAGCCTCCGCCCCTCCCACAATTACAGGCTGTGAACAGCCTTAATATATATACAGAGAGAGAGAGAGAGAGAGAGAGATATCTCATTCTTTCTCTCTATCTATCTATCTATCTATAGAAATATATATAGAGGGTTCAGTCTCTTATTGCCCTATTAGAAATACTATATTTGTAATAGGGCAATGAGGGGCAAAGACTGAATTCCCTGAATTTCAATCATGTGAGTGGTAGGAAGCATATGGAGGCTGCTGTGTAGTCAGTAAGCAGTGTATATATATATTTGTATACACACACAGTATATAAACACACACCAGCACTCCTACTAACCCTGTCCCTGCTACACATATATTACACACCTATTTTCAGCCAGCAGACACAGCAGTCACCTATGATTATTGTAGTGATCTCACTGTCTGCTGGGTCTGTACCGGCTCAGTTTGGTCCCTGGAAGAGTTAATCCCCTACCTCTGCAGGTCACTGGTTGGGAGGTCAGGGTACAGTTGCCAGGTATGGGTGGATAATATTCTGTATTTGTCGTGACTCCAATTGCAGCGTGCGCAGGGTACTATCCCAGGGCCATTCCAAGGTGTTATAACGCACGTCTGAGATTAGGAATGCCAGAGTGGTGTAATGGCCTATAATGTCTCTATAGTTTTGTGGGAGTCGTGTCACGGTGTCTCCTACCTGGGTACGACCGGACTCCTCGCTCCTGGCTCATTTGCAATAAATTTGAGTGTAGTGATAGTAGGAGTAATAAATGATGTCCAGATGAAGTTCAAACGTTGCTTTACTTGAGGTAACTTGCATCCAAACAGTATACAGCTTTGGTCTCTTGGTCCCAGCAGGTTTTGGCAATGATTGGCAGTAATAAGTACTTCTGCTTTAAATGTGGAGCTTGCAGGATAAATGTCTGCTTGGTAGCTCTGCAACTGTGGCAGGGTTAGGTTCTGCACTTATCTGTAACGTTTGCTGTGTGGGGACAGACTAGCTGAGGAGGAATAAGCTTCTCCTAGGACACTGGACTTTTCTCACTGATGGATTCTCAGGGGATGCTTTCTTCCTGGAACTCTGGAGTTGCCTGAAGTATCTGCTTTTCTCATCCAGCAGAGCTGAAGGTGCTCAGACTGGGTATATGGCCAAGTCTCAGCCGAGACTAGGTCCTTGCCGTCTTCCCTATGCAGGGGGTAAACTATATCTGTCTCTCACTGGTTTTTCCCTCCCTTGCTGCAGGAAGAGGGACTAGTACACTCCCTCTAGAATATAACAGGATTGTTCCACTTTGAACTACCATAACATTAAGACTATCTCTACCAATGATACTGCCACCCGCTGGTAACCAGGATAATTACATGAACCATTACATTTAACATAGCTTTATGCACATTTCTGGAGGACATGAGCAAAATCACATCTGATGACAGTGTAAAAGTTTTTAGAAGATAGTAGCGGGGTAGAGGCGTGTAGTAACACAACTCTGGGGTAATACAAGGGCAGTGAAGCTCTGCTGAAGTTGCCGGGCCCCCTCTCTGTAACGGAGCTCTGCTGCTGTAATGCTAGACACATCAGACAGTGAAGCAGCAGAGTGAAGACTGGAGGATAGTTCAGGTCATAGTGCCATAGTGTCAGCTAGTCAATAAGCAGAGCAGGGAACACAACATCTCTCTGCTAATTGACTAATTGGCTAATACAAAAACTATAGCTCTCAGAACATGGAGACATTAATTTTTTTGTTTCAAAAATACTATTATTGTGTTAAAGTGAAATAAATAAAAAGAATTATACATATTAGGTATCGCTGCGTCCGTAAAAACCAGCTCTAAAAATATCACATGACCTACCCCCTCAGGTGAACACCGTAAAAAATAAAAAATAAAAACCGTGCCAAAAAAGCAATTTTTTGTCACCTAACATCACATAAAGTGCAGCACCAAGCGATCAAAAAGACGTATGCTCCCCAAAATAGTATCAATAAAACTGTCACCTCATCCTTTAAAAAATGAGACTCTGCCTAACACAATCGGTTAAAAAATAAAAGAGATAGGGCTTTTTTTGTTTCAAAAATGCTATTATTGTGTAAAACTTAAATAAATAAGAAAAAGTATACATATTAGGTATTGCCGCGTCCGAAACGATCTGCTCTATAAAAATGTCACATGACCTAACCCCTCAGATAAACTCTTTAAAATAAATAAATAAATAAAAACTGTGCTAAAACAACCAATTTTTTGGTCACCTTGCCCCATAAAGTCATATGTAGCCAAAAAGGGTACCAATAAAAACATCAACTCTTCCTGCAACAAACGAGCCCCTGCACAAGACGATCGGCAGAAAATAAAATAAAAAATGGCGTTCAGAATATGGAGACACAAAAACATAATTTTTTTTCCAAAAATGCTTTATTATGTAAAACTGAAACAAAAAAACTAAGAAAGTAGACATATTTGATATCATTGTGTCGGTCTGCTCTGTAAAAATAGCACATGATCTACCGTGTTAGATAAATGTTGTAAAAAGTAAAAAATAAAAACAGTGCCAAAACTGCCATTTACAGTAAATGGCATTTATCATGTAGACAAAGTTAATACAAGGCACTTACTAATGTATTGTGATTGTCCGTATGCAGTACACCAGACCTAGGAGTATCTGCAAAAGTTTTTGAACATTTTATTATGTATTGCTGTATTATGTTTATGCCATTGATTCCAACAGAGGGGGTATGGTTGGCAGGAACAGGGTTAAGCACCCTGTTCCTCCACTCTTGGTAGGAGTGGGCTGGTGCTGCTTCCAGCCAGGAGGGGGAGTTCAAGTCCAGACAGTTTACAGGAAGGAAGCACATGCTAGCGCTCCTATTTTTTCCTGTGAGACCCTTACTCCAGGAAGAGTCAAGATACAGCTTTCCCAATAGCTACAGTGGATAAAGACAGCAGGGTGATCAGAAAGATTCGGCTTTACAGACCCTGCTGCCGGTGAGGTAAAACAGGTCAGACACTCATCACCTAGAATATCCTGCAGGCCATGTTAACTTCAAGCCTGTATCACAGTGGACACCTATATTCACAAGTGCCTGCTAGTGCCAATTAAATAGCCATGCAGCCTATCACCATTCCTCCTCATCTGGTGCCAGAAACTGCACTTTGTACTCAGTACTGCTGAATGTGCCTCAAGTTATATTTTGCACTAAGTAAAGAGAGACTTTTATGTGTTTTCTTCTAACCTGAGTCTTCAAACTACCTTTCCACTGCACTGATCCCCAGGGAGCAACAGCTTGAGGGAGTACACTGTGACACGCCTCATCAGAGCCACTACCACCCCAATTCTCTGCACCAGCTCCTCAGGGGCTCGCTGCATATATTACCTCCTCTGCTGGCTTGATTTATTTTTCCATTATGCTATTCACTGCTTGTTTCCAGGAATTATGGCCTCTGCTGCAGTGCGGATACCAGAGGGGCCAGACCTTTTTCTTGTAGCACGGCCATCGCTGTTGGAAATAAACAGTGTATAACCTGTTGGAAAAATGAATCATGCCAGCAAAGGAAGCAATATGGACAATCACAATACATTAGTAACTGCCTTGTACTAACTTTCTCCACATGATAAATGCCATTTGCTGAAATGAGACAACCCCTTTGTAAACTAGGTCTAAGTCTACATTCACATGACCATGAATAAATGACCGTGTGAAAAGACCCATAGACTGCAACGGTTCTGAAAATGTCCGTTGTACCGTAAGGGTATGATCACACTGTCAGGTTTCTGCATGCAGTTTTGGAAGCCTAAACCAGGAGTAAATTCCAAAAAGAGAAGATCTGTCCTTAATGCTTTCTCTTCTTTAATGATCCATTTCTGGCTTCCAAAACCACCTGCAGAAACCTGGCCAAGTGGACGTACCCTGAAGCTGTTTCATTTGGATCTCTATTAGCTTCAGAGCTGTGCATTTGTCCCTCAGCTGCAGGATGTAAAGGAAAAGTTTGTCTAAAATGCCAGTGTCAAAGAATGCATTATTTTAAAATTAAGAAATGATCTTGATTTTCTAAGAAAAGCACTTGAAAGCACTGAAAACACTGAGGACAGTCAGAAAATGTTTGCAAGTAATGAAGAGTGAAAAAACTTTCTGTTGAATTGATTGAAGCGGAAATCCATAATTCTCATGCATAAAAGTGGCACAAATTAGACCACTTTAAAGTTGGTCTAATGTTTTTGGTGGAAAGGTTTTCGGCTTACTGGGACACATTTTTGGCTAAGAGATCTTGTACGGATCGGTACAGGAAGTCCTTCTTGCCCAATTCTATTACTATTTATAATAAATCTTTGCAGGTTGGTAGTTTATAAAAGAGTGCTGATGTATATAGGGTAAATGGGTTTTGTAGCAAAAAAAAAAAAAAAGTATTTATACCCGTATCATTATACCTCAGGTCAGACCACCAATCAGACCTCAGCTCAGACCCCAATATGAATGACCCCCAATCAGACCTCAGATAAGAGCCCAATGCCTCTCATCAGCCCCCAGTAGCCTCATATCAGCCCCCAGAAGCCTCATATTAGCCCCCAGTAGCCTCATATTAGCCCCCAGTAGCCTCATATCAGCCCCCAGTAGCCTCATATCATCCCACAGTAGTCTCATAGCAGCCCCCAGTAGCCTCATAGCAGCCTCTATTAGCCTCATAGCAGCCCCCAGTAACCTCATAGCAGAACCCAGTAGCCTTATAGCAGAACCCAGTAGCCTTATAGCAGCCCCCAGTAGTCTCATAGCAGCCCCCAGTAGTCTTATAGCAGCCCCCAGTAGCCTTATAGCAGCCCCCAGTAGTCTCATAGCAGCCCCCAGTAGTCTTATAGCAGCCCCCAGTAGGCTCTCATCAGCCCCTAGTAGCTTCTCATCAGCCCCTAGCAGCCTCTCACCAGCCCCCAGAAGTGTCCATCAGCCTCATAAATATAAAATAAAATAAAACACTTACCTCACCTGCTCCTGGACGCCCCCGCTCCTCTCCTCCAGAGTGATCTGCATCCTTCTGCTGTCGGCTGTGCTGTGAAGGCTGCGCACAGCGTTTAATAGAGTTGATCCTGCTGATGTGTTGTTTAAAGGGCTTCTGTCACCCCCAAAACCCTTTTTTTTTTTTTGGGCTTGTTAAAATCCTTTTAAAACGACTATTCCCTACATAGGGCTCTTACCTTTGTCTGTGGCTTCTTTTCCTTAAAAAACGATCTTTTAAAATATGCAAATCAGTTCACTACCAGCAAGTAGGGCGTCTACTTGCTGGTAGCCGCCGCAAAAAAACGCCCCCTCGTCCTGTTGATTGACAGGGCCAGCGAGCGCTCTCCTCCTCCGGCTGGCCCTGTCATCATTTCAAATCCCGCGCCTGTCTTCATTCGGCGCAGGCGCTCTGAGAGAAGGAGGCTCGCCTCCTCAGCATTCCCTCAGTGCGCCTGCGCCGATGACGTCACCGAAAGAGAAGACGTCATATACATATTAGGTATACATATTAGGTATCGCCGCGTCTGTATCGACCGGCTCTATAAACATATCACATGACCTAACCCCTCAGATGAACACCGTAAGAAATAAAAACTGTGCTAAATAAACATATTTTTTGTCACCTTACATCACAAAAAGTACAACAGCAAGCGATCAAAAAGGCATTTGCCCACCAAAATAGTACCAATCTAACCGTCACCTCATCCCGCAAAAAATGAGCCCCTACCTGAGACAATCGCCCAAAAAATAAAAAAAATATGGCTCAGAATATGGAGACCCTAAAACATCATTTTTTTTGTTTGAAAAAAGCTGTTATTGTGTAAAACTTACATAAATAAATAAAAAGTATACATATTTGGTATTGCCGCGTTCGTATCGACCGGCTCTATAAAAATATCACATGACCTAACCTCTCAGATGAACACCGTAAAAAATAAAAAATAAAAACTGTGCTAAAATAGACCTTACATCACAAAAAGTGTAATAGCAAGTGATCAAAAAGTCACACGCACCCCAAAATAGTGCTAATAAAACCGTCATCTCATCCCGCAAAAAATCATACCCTACTCAAGGTAATCGCCCAAAAACTGAAAAAATTATGGCTCTCAGACTATGGAAACACTAAAACATGATTTTTTTTGCTTCAAAAATGAAATACATAAATTTAAAAAAAGTATACATATTAGGTATCGCCGCGTCCGTATCAACCGGCTCTATAAGAATAAAACATGACCTAACCCCTCAGATGAACACTGTAAAATTTTTTAAATAAAAACTGTGCTAAATAAACAATTTTTTGTCACCTTACATCACAAAAAGTGTAAGGCTGGGTTCACACGAGCGGATGCCGACTGCAGAGGCACCGAGCATTAACATGACTGATAATGCTCCGTGCCTCTCTGTGATCTCTTTACTACGAAATCACAGTGACAACTTTATCTCACTGTGATTTCGTAGTAAAGAGATCACAGAGAGGCACGGAGCATTATCAGTCATGTTAATGCTCCGTGCCTCTGCAGTCTGCATCGGGTCTTGGCACTCTTTAACGGAGCGGATGCCACGCACGGCATCCGCTCGTTTGAACCCAGCCTAATAGCAAGCGATCAAAAAGTCACACGCACCCCAAAATAGTGCTAATAAAACCGTCATCTCATCCCGCAAAAATCATACCCTACCCAAGGTAATCGCCCAAAAACTGAAAATATTATGGCTCTCAGACTATGGAAACACTAAAACATGATTTTTTTTGCTTCAAAAATGAAATCATTGTGTAAAACTTACATAAATAAAAAAAAGTATACATATTAGGTATCGCCGCATCCGTGACAACCTGGTCTATAAAAATATCACATGATCTAACCTGTCAGATGAATGTTGTAAATAACAAAAAATTAAAACGGTGCCAAAACAGCTATTTCTTGTTACCTTGCCTCACAAAAAGTGTAATATAGAGCAACCAAAAATCATATGTACCCTAAACTAGTACCAACAATACTGCCACCCTATCCCGTAGTTTCTAAAATGGGTCACTTTTTTGGAGTTTCTACTCTAGGGGTGCATCAGGGGGGCTTCAAATGGGACATGGTGTCAAAAAAAACAGTCCAGCAAAACCTGCCTTCCAAAAACCGTATGGCATTCCTTTCCTTCTGCGCCCTGCCGTGTGCCCGTACAGCGGTTTACGACCACATATTGGGTGTTTCTGTAAACTACAGAATCAGGGCCATAAATATTGAGTTTGGTTTGGCTGTTAACCCTTGCTTTGTAACTGGGAAAAAATTATTAAAATGGAAAATCTGCCAAAAAAGTGACATTTTGAAATTGTATCTCTATTTTCCATTAATTCTTGTGGAACACCTAAAGGGTTAACAAAGTTTATAAACTCAGTTTTGAATACCTTGAGGGGTGTAGTTTATAGAATGGGGTCATTTTTGGGTGGTTTCTATTATGTAAGCCTCACAAAGTGACTTCAGACCTGAACTGGTCCCTAAAAATTGGGTTTTTGAAAATTTCTGAAAAATTTCAAGATTTGCTTCTAAACTTCTAAGGTCCTATTCACACGAGCGAGTTTTCCGCGCGGGTGCAATGCGTGACGTGAACGCATAGCACCCGCACTGAATCCTGACCCATTCATTTCAATGGGTCTGTGTACATGAGCGTTGTTTTTCACGCATCAGTTCTACGTTGCGTGAAAATCGCAGCATGTTCTATATTCTGCGTTTTTCACGCAGCCCTGGCTCCATAGAAGTGAATGGGGCTGCGTGAAAAACGCATTGCATCTGCAAGCAAGTGCGGGTGCGATGCGTTTTTCACTGATGGTTGCTAAGAGATGTTGTTTGTAAATATTCCGTTTTTTATCACGCGCGTGAAAAACGCATCAAAACGCATTGCACCCGCGCGGAAAAAACTGAACAACTAAACGCAACCGCAGACAAAACTGACTGAACTTGCTTGCAAAATAGTGCGAGTTTCACTGAACGCACTCTGAACGCATCCGGCCCCAATCCGCAACGCCCGTGTGAAACCAGCCTAAGGCCTCTTTCACACGAGCGTGACGGATTAAGTCCGGATGCGTTCAGAGTGCGTTCAGTGAAACTTGCACTATTTTGCAAGCAAGTTCAGTCAGTTTTGTCTGCGATTGAGTTCAGTTGTTCAGTTTTTTCCGCGCGGGTGCAATGCGTTTTGATGCGTTTTTCACGCGCGTGATAAAAAACTAAAGGTTTACAAACAACATCTCTTAGCAACCATCAGTGAAAAACGCATCGCACCCGCACTTGCTTGCGGATGCAATGCGTTTTTCACGCAGCCCCATTCACTTCTACGGGGCCAGGGCTGCGTGAAAAACGCAGAATATAGAACATGCTGTGATTTTCACGCAACGCAGAACTGATGCGTGAAAAACAACGCTCATGTACACAGACCCATTGAAATGAATGGGTCAGGATTCAGTGCGGGTGCTATGCGTTCACGTCACGCATTGCACCCGCGCGGAAAACTCGCTCGTGTGAAAGGGGCCTAAGCCTTGTAACATCCCCAAAAAATTAAATATCATTCCCAAAATGATCCAAACATGAAGTAGACCTATAGGGAATGTAAAGTAATAACTATTTTGGAGGTATTACTATGTATTATAGAAGTAGAGAAATTGAAACTTGGAAATTTGAAATTTTGAACAAATTTTTGGTAAATTTGGTATTTTTTTATAAATAAAAATGATATTTTTTTTTACTTTATTTTACCAGTGTCATGAAGTACAATATGTGATGAAAAAACAATCTCAGAAAGGCCTGGATAAGTCAAAGCGTTTTAAAGTTATCAGCACTTAAAGTGACACTGGTCAGATTTACAAAAAATGGCCAAGTCCTTAAGGTGAAATAGGGCTGAGTCCTTAAGGGGGTTAAAGGACCTTGATCACAGCCTTGTCTGGTCAAGTCGAGAGGGAACTAATGCTTGTGTCCTGCAGGTGCAGGTGAATTGTAAACCAGCTGTAGACAGACAGGTCTGTGACAAGAAAAGTGGAGATCAGGCAGGACTTGAGTGCCCATAGAAATTAGGTTTCTGTGTATATCATATGATGGCAAGTCAAATAATTGCAAAAGACAATTATTGGTGGACTAGTTACAGAAGGGTATAGCCACAAGGTCAGGTTTTTGCATGCAGTTTTGGAAACCAAAATCTCCTCTTTTTTTAAATCACTCCTGGTTTTGGCTTCCAAAACTGCATCAGGTAACCTGACCTTGTGGTCGTACCCTTAATGAGAAAGAAGATGCACAGCACCAAGATGGAAAGATTTAAGCAAGTTCACAACTTGATAGCAGATCATGGATGGATCCTACTACTAGTCAATGATGTACATAAGTGATCGTAGGTCAAACCGTCCTAACTAATATCTAGCAACAAGCATTTGGACTAATGGCTACAGGAATGAACAGAGGTAAGCAGGTCGTCCTCACTCCACCAGTGCTGACATGGCTGTAGGCTTCTTCATCATCACCTCTGATGCTTTATGCACAGACACTATCAACAGCAAAATGATGACTTCATATGTAGTACAAGATGTGGGTACTCTATGTAACTCTGCACGTCATAATGCTCTATTGGGTTACTGGCTAAACCTCTCGCAAGGGCTTTCAGTTTAGGCCGCAGGTGAGATGTTGGGTGGACAATACTGCCACCGTAATAAATTATTATTTTTCTGTTATTGACCTAATGTAGATTACAGACAGAAAACATGAGGTCCAATGTCATTCACAGCTGACTATGGGGAGTTTCCATGAAACCATCTATCTTTACAATAAACTGAAGAGATAATGTGGAAAAGCAAACATCTCCTAATGTGTGCCTTATCTGAACAAACACATCCGGCCCTTATACTGTATGTATAGCGTGTCATGCCATTACTAGTGCAACCACTGTGCTGGACACCAGCTGCTGGGCAGGAGTATTACATAGCAATGCTTGATTTGGGTGCATAAAACATATTCCATAATATGACTGTCAAGCACTAAATCTTAATTTCAAAATTTCTTTACCATCTTCCAGTATCAAGAGTAATTAGGAATTAGACTAGGATATGTATGTGTAGAGAAAACCTGGTATGTTGGTATATGGTGCATTAATACCTTGGTTCTTTCTATTGCTGAAGGAATTCTGTACAGTAGATTTGGATCAATGAAAAAAGACCATTGGAATAGACCTTGACACTCCAAGTCCTAAATTCTGTGTTGGCTGTAGCTACCAGTAGGTCAAACTGCCAATATATAGAAAGGGACATAGCAGTTGCTTTGGGGCCTGAACTCTGAAGGGGCCCACCCAGGGTGAGGACTAAAAATGTTATTGTCAGGGCCCCCTCAGTGTTATACAATGACATTATATACAGGTGAAACTCGAAAAATTAGAATATCGTGCAAAAGTCCATTTATTTCAGTAATGCAAATGAAAAGGAATTGCAGTAATGCAGCTTAAAATTAGAATATAGTGAAAAGGTTCAAGATTCTAGGCTCAAAGTGTCACACTCCAGTCAGCTAATTATTCCATACCCCCTGAGCAAATGGTACCTGAGATTGTGACTTTGGGGTTTCATAAGCTGTAAGCCATAATCATCCAAATTATAACAAATAAAGGCTTGAAATATCTCCCTTTGCATGTAATGAGTCTATCTCATATGTTAGTTTCACCTTTTAAGTTACATTACTGAAATAAATGAACTTTACACAATATTCTAATTTTTCGAGTTTCACCTGTACAGTGATACTGCAGGAAATGGGCCAGATCTGAGAGAGCGATCCTGACTAACCACAGGAGTAAGAGTTGCATGGAAGGAGGGGTTTGCGAAGAAGTTTCTGGGTGGGGGGTCCTGTTCAGAAATTTGCTGTGGGGCCCAGTCATTTCTAGTTACGGCACTGTATATACTGTAGATGTATACAGGTCTTAATGTACTTAAAGGGACCTGTATAAAGCCTCATTCACACGTCCGTGTCCATGCTCAAATCCGTGAGAAGGTTGTCAGTGATGCAGCCGTGAAGCTGTCCATAAAGGATCCGTATTAGGTCCGTGTATCCATATTTTGCTGTCCATGTGCCATCCGTGTTTCACGGACACTGCACAGCTGAAAAATAATTTTCAAAGCATCTCTTCTTAATGATCAGTGAAAAACGGATGCAACAAGGATGGCATCCGTGGTTTTCACGGACCCATAGAGTATAATGGGCGTGATGGATCCATGAACACAGACAAAATAAAGCATGCATGCGTGCTAAAAACACGGACCCACGGACTATGCTAAAACACTGATGTGTGAATAAACACATTTAAATGAATTGGGACGTGTGCTGTCCGTGGAGAAGACATACAGCCCATGTCCGTGGAACACTAACGTGTGAATGAGGGTTAACCCTGTATGCAGTGTGCTGCCCTTGGAGGTAACCAACATTTTACTGAGAAGGAAAGGAGCAGGAACATTTGAGTGTGAGGACTTCTCTTGCCGTATAACCACTATGGTAGGTATGCCACCATCCTAAGTTATGAATTAGTACCAAGTCAGGATGACTTCTGTGTTATGAACTCAGTGAACTAGCTATAATCTATCTAAGCCTTAAAGGGGTTTTCTGATTTTAAAAATATGTGCATATATTTTACAGGTAGTGACATGTAACTGAGAGGTTGCCGGAATAAAACTACGACATGTCCGACATTTATTCCGCCAGCCTCTCGCCGTGCGCTGCCGTGCCTCCGCCGGAACTCCACACCGCCCCCATTATAGTCAAAGGGGACGGAGCGGCAGTCCAGGTGCACACGATCACTAGCGGCAGGACAGATCCGACAGGCTGTTCACCCGACGGAACAGCCTGCCGGAGGTCCGTGCCGCTAGTGTGAAAGTAGCCTAATATATATTCTCATCACCAGGGTCCTGGTTTTGTCTCCTATTTATGTGATGTCTCCTACTCTGAACATAAGGTTAGTACCTCTGTAGTACAGAAGTTTACGTATAACATGCCTCTTATCTCCACTACTACCTGGTTCTCCCCCTCCCATCCTGACATGGAGGGATCATGTATCTCATGCTGGGCAGCAGATCATGTAGTGTCAATAGCAGGTCTGTGTTGTATGTGAAGACAGTGAGCACTCACAGCATTACTTTGCGCCTTGTAATAGAGGGGCAGACAGGCGGCTGTAAATAGATGCAATGTCTGTGAGAGGCGAGTGGAATCATGGGAACTGTAGTTCTTTACATGGAAATATTGTCCACAGGAAGCACTTATAGCATCAAAGTAAAGATGCATCACAAAGCTGGTGTCATTGTCATGGTCTTACCTTCTTGCTGTTCTCCTTCGTTTGACATGTGCTGGCGGCCATCTTGGTTTCTGGGTTTCTTGTAGCCTTCCATTCCACCCTGCGGCTCCTCCTTCCCACTGGGAGGAGCTGGATGCCTAGCTCATATATATAGGAGGTCTGTGGCTTCAGTTCCTTGCTTGGTCCTCTTGTGTTCACATGCTTCTAAGACTGCTGCTGCTTCTGGTTCCTGATCCTGGCTTCGTCTGACTACCCTGCTGGTTCCTGATCCTGGCTTCGTCTGACTACCCTGCTGGTTCCTGATCCTGGCTTCGTCTGACTACCCTTCTGGTTCCTGACCTCTGGCTTCGCAAAGACTCTGCTCGGTTTCACCATCCGTTTGGACTTTTGCTTTACAGCTTTATTTTCAATAAAGCCTTCTTATTTTCTCTTATCTCTTGTTGTACGTCTGGTTCATGGTTCCGTGACATTAGGACCAAGCCATGAATTCTGACGGTACAGGGCCATCCTCGCTACCCACGCTGGTTGCCAGACTTGATCAGCAGGATCACCTGTTGGGTCGGTTCGCTGTGGCGTTGCAAACCCTGCTTGAACGCTTGGCTCATTTCGCTCCCGTTGCCGATGGGTCGGTTGTCGCTCCTGGGCTCGCTCCTACTGCCGCTCCGGTTGTTGCGCCAGAGTCTACCCCGACACCTGTTGTTGCGCCTGCGGTGTTTCGGGGTATGACCGGTTCTGCCCCTCTTCCACAGCGCTTTGGGGGAGAGCCAACTCAGTGCCGAGGTTTCCTTAACCAGGTGGGCATTTATTTCGAGTTGCTGCCACATGCCTTTCCCACTGAGAGATCAAAGGTGGGCTTCTTGATCTCGCTGCTCTCGGACAAGGCCTTGGCCTGGGCCAGCCCTTTATGGGAGAACAACAATCCGGTGGTTGCCGAGTTTTCCGGTTTTGTTGCTTCTCTTCGGAAGGTATTCGATGTGCCGGCTCGTGCTGCCTCTGCTGCAAAGCTCCTTATGTCCATCAGACAGGGTTCACGATCCGTAGCTGAATACGCCATTGAGTTTCGTACCCTGGCAGCAGAGGTGGGCTGGAATAATGAGGCTCTGGTCGCTGCTTTCTCTCATGGTCTCTCGGATGCCTTGAAGGATGAGGTTGCAGCTAAGGACCTACCAGTTGAGCTCGAGTCTCTTATTTCTTTCCTGATTTTGATTGACACCAGACTCAGGGAGAGACCTTCCTTTAAGGAGAACCTGCGGAGGTCTTCTAACAGATTGGTGCCTACGTTTGCTGTCCCACCCGTGCCTCCCTCTCCTCCCACGCCACCTGGGGATGACTTGTCTGGGGGTGAACCCATGCAGCTGGGGTTTGCTCGCCTGTCCGAGGGGGAGAGGGCACTCCGGAGACGCACGGGCCGATGCATGTACTGTGGTCTCGGTGGGCATTTTCGGTTGGCATGTCCGAACCGTCCGGGAAAACGCTCGTACCTGAGATCCTGTCGGGGGCAGATCTTGGGTGGAGTCTCCTCGTCCCCGGTTTCCCGTGTTGACAAACCACTGATCACTGTTGTCCTCTCCTGGGTCGGGGGCTCGGTGACGACCCAGGCGTTGGTGGACTCTGGTGCTGGTGGTTTGTTCATTGATAGTGTGTTCGCTGCCGCCAATTCCATTCCTCTGCAGGCTCGAGGTTCCCCACTGGCTCTTGAGGCGATAGACGGCAGACCCCTTCTGCCGCCACACGTGACTCATGAGACCCTTCCAGTGGGGATAGCCATTGGTGCCGTTCACAGAGAGTCGGTCTGCCTCCAGGTTATTTCGTCTCCACACTACTCGGTGGTCTTGGGGTACCCCTGGCTCCAGAAGCATAATCCGACTTTCGATTGGAGATCGGTCGAGATCCTCTCGTGGTCACCGCAGTGTGGGGCTAGTTGCATCCATGGGTCTGTCAAGTTGCTGTGTACTTCCTCGGACTCTCTGTTGCCTCCTGAATACGAGGAGTACCGGGATGTATTCGATAAGGTGCGCGCGGTTGCCCTACCTCCGCACCGCCCATACGATTGTGCCATAGAGTTACAATCTGGTGCCGTTCCTCCTCGTGGCAAAGTCTATCCACTGTCGGTAGCGGAGAATGAGGCCATGGAGGAGTACGTGAGGGAGGCGCTTTCACGCGGACACATTCGCAAATCTTCGTCCCCGGCAGGGGCTGGATTTTTCTTTGTGAAAAAGAAGGGCAGTGAGTTGAGGCCTTGCATCGATTACAGGGGTCTCAATCGCATCACGATCAAGAACGCTTACCCGATACCCTTGATTTCCGAGCTGTTCGATCGCCTTAAAGAGGCCACGGTCTTTACCAAACTCGACCTGAGGGCGGCATATAACCTGGTAAGGATCAAGGCGGGCGATGAGTGGAAGACCGCGTTTAACACCAGGACCGGTCATTATGAATCCTTGGTTATGCCCTTTGGGTTGTGCAATGCGCCCGCAGTCTTTCAGGAATTCATCAACGATGTTTTCCGTGACCTGTTGCAGCAGTGTGTGGTGGTCTATTTGGATGACATCTTGGTATATTCTGAATCCATAGAGGCCCACATTCTGGATGTCAGACGAGTGTTGCAACGGTTACGAGAGAACAAGCTGTTCGGTAAGCTTGAGAAATGCGAATTTCACCGATCCCAGGTAACCTTCTTAGGTTACATCATTTCCGCTGAGGGGTTCTCCATGGATCCTGAGAAGGTTTCGGCTGTCTTACAGTGGCCCCAGCCCAGTGGTCTTCGTTCCCTGCAGCGCTTTTTGGGCTTCGCCAATTATTATCGGAAGTTCATCAGGGACTTTTCCATGCTGGCCAAGCCTCTCACGGATCTGACCAGGAAGGGCAGTAATTCCCAGGTCTGGCCGCTCGAGGCCATCCGAGCTTTTGAGGCCCTAAAGTCCGCCTTTGTGTCGGCTCCGATTCTGTCGCATCCCAATCCTGGGTTGCCCTTTGTCCTCGAGGTGGACGCGTCTGAGACAGGAGTAGGCGCCCTTCTGTCTCAGCGTAGAACACCAGAGGGTCCTCTGCTTCCTTGTGGGTTTTACTCCCGGAAACTGTCTTCCGCGGAGTGCAACTATCAGATTGGTGACAGGGAGTTATTGGCCATCGTGCAGGCCCTTAAAGAATGGAGGCACTTGCTCGAGGGTTCGGTGGTTCCGGTTCTCATCCTGACGGACCACAAGAATCTGACCTACCTTTCTGAGGCCAAGAGATTGACACCACGTCAGGCCAGATGGGCTCTGTTCTTGTCACGTTTTAATTACGTGGTCTCCTACCTACCCGGTTCCAAGAACATCAGGGCGGATGCCTTATCACGGCAGTACTCCGAGCTGTCCAGGGAGGAGTCGATTCTGACTTCGGTCATACCTCCGAATCAGATCCTGGCCGCCATTCGCACCAGCCTGACCTCTCCCCTGGGTGAGCAGATTTTGGCGGCTCAATCTGGTGCTCCCTCTGGGAGACCCAACGGCAGATGTTTTGTGCCTGAGGAGTTGCGCACTCGGTTGTTGCGAACCTACCATAACTCCAAGACCGCGGGGCATCCTGGAAAGAATCAGCTGTCCTGGGCTGTTTCACGTCTGTTCTGGTGGCCTTCCCTACGTTCCGACATCGCCGCATATGTAGCGGCATGCTCCGTTTGTGCCCAGAGTAAGTCCCCTCGGCACCTTCCGTTGGGCCTTCTGCAACCCATAGCCACCGGGGAGCGCCCATGGTCACACCTGGGGATGGATTTCATTGTGGACCTCCCTGCATCCCGAGGCCATACGGTCATTCTCATGATTGTGGATCGGTATTCCAAGATGTGCCACTGTGTTCCTCTCAAGAAGTTACCCTCTGCACAAGAGTTGGCCACGATTTTTGCCAGGGAGGTCTTCCGGTTGCACGGTTTGCCCAAGGAGATTGTGTCGGATCGGGGGAGTCAGTTTGTGTCCAGGTTCTGGCGCGCCTTTTGCTCCCAGTTGGGGATTCATCTCTCCTTCTCCTCGGCCTACCACCCTCAGTCCAATGGGGCCGCAGAACGATCCAATCAGGCCTTGGAGCAATTCCTTCGTTGCTATGTCTCCGATCACCAAGACAATTGGGTTGACCTCCTGCCTTGGGCTGAGTTTGCCAGGAACACGGCGGTGAACTCTTCCTCTGGGACGTCTCCCTTCATGGCCAATTATGGGTTCCAACCTGCCGTGTTACCGGAGGTATTCTCTCCCCAGGATATTCCGGCTGTGGAGGATCACCTTTCCGTCCTACGTGCTTCTTGGGTACAGATCCAGAAGTCCCTTGAGGTCTCTGCGCAGCGCCAGAGACTCCAGGCTGATCGCAGACGAGCGCCTGCTCCTTCCTACCAGGTCGGAGACCGTGTATGGTTGTCCACCCGCAACCTCAACCTTCGAGTGCCCACTCCCAAGCTGGCGCCTCGCTTTGTTGGTCCCTTCCGAGTGCTTCGCAGGGTAAACCCGGTAGCCTATGCCCTTGCGCTTCCTCCTGGCATGCGGATCTCCAACGTGTTTCATGTCTCCCTGTTGAAGCCACTGGTGTGTAATCGTTTCACTTCCTCGGTTCCTCGGCCTCGTCCGGTCCAAGTGGGCAATCGTGAGGAATATGAGGTGAGCAATATCCTGGACTCACGCCTGGTCCGCGGTCGGTTGCAGTTTTTGGTCCATTGGCGTGGTTATGGTCCAGAGGAGCGTTCCTGGGTTCCCTCCGCAGATGTCCATGCTCCTGCCTTGCTCCGAGCCTTCCACGCACGCTTCCCTCAGAAACCGTTTTGTCCTCCGTGGAGGAGGGGCCCTTGAGGGGGAGGTACTGTCATGGTCTTACCTTCTTGCTGTTCTCCTTCGTTTGACATGTGCTGGCGGCCATCTTGGTTTCTGGGTTTCTTGTAGCCTTCCACCCTGCGGCTCCTCCTTCCCACTGGGAGGAGCTGGATGCCTAGCTCATATATATAGGAGGTCTGTGGCTTCAGTTCCTTGCTTGGTCCTCTTGTGTTCACATGCTTCTAAGACTGCTGCTGCTTCTGGTTCCTGATCCTGGCTTCGTCTGACTACCCTGCTGGTTCCTGATCCTGGCTTCGTCTGACTACCCTGCTGGTTCCTGATCCTGGCTTCGTCTGACTACCCTTCTGGTTCCTGACCTCTGGCTTCGCAAAGACTCTGCTCGGTTTCACCATCCGTTTGGACTTTTGCTTTACAGCTTTATTTTCAATAAAGCCTTCTTATTTTCTCTTATCTCTTGTTGTACGTCTGGTTCATGGTTCCGTGACAGTCATGCCCTGCTCAGGCTATGTGCGGAGGTCTGTCAGATTAGCAGCACGTGTGTAGCCTTTTGTTTTGTTTTGGAGTTGAGCTAGATCCGCCTCCCTTCAGGTGCACTGGGTGGGGTCGTTGGTTTGAGTTTAAATTACACCCACTCCCAGTGTCCTGTGCGGGTTATAGCTTCTGTCTGGCTCTGTGAAAGCAAGGAAGGAAGGATTTGCTGTTCCTGCTCAGAAAAGATAAGTTGTTTTTTGTTTTCTTGTGGTTGGCTGTCTAGGCTGTTAGAGAGATGCCTGCCCCCTCCAGGTTCTGAGGGAGCAGGCTGCCTCTATCCCCCTTTCACCATCTTAGGGATTTTAGGGAATTTTCAGCCCAGGCACGAGGACACGTTATTCCCACCTTCAGGGTCTGAACGTGGGCATAGAAGTATAGGGAGAGCTGGTAGGGATTGGTCAGGAGGTGACCTTGATCCCCAGCTTCTCACCTAGACACTTGTTTGTTTTTCTGTGTATCTGGTATCCTGTCCGCCGTGACAGCTGGGCAAGACAGTGAAAATGGATCACTTCTGAGCTATGTAATCTTCTGTAGAGCGTTCACATTTATCTGTACGTACTTTTAAGTATTTTTCATAAACTTGACAAATCCCTTTAATTTTCGCAGCTATGGTATTGCATCTGAGGCGTATATAAGTACATTGCTTTGTAGATTTTGGCAACTTTTTGCCCCTTTTACACCACAATGGACAGGAAGGATGGTGCCAGGGGGCAAGACACATTTATCATTACTTACGCTAGTTTGGTATTGTCTGAAACTTATACCAGCTCCTAGCTGGCGGAGCTTTCAGATTCTGGCGCAGACTGGCCAAGGTGTGCCAGAATTATTTAAGTGGTGTATGTGCCTCTTAATAGTTTCAGCCACCTCTGTGGAGATCAAGAATGATGTTACAAATGCCAGTCTTGATAAATTTCCCCAAATGGGTCATACTATTTACGAGCATCATGACCAGCACCATCTTGGGGGTACTTTAGCTGACTATTGGATGGGTTGATGATTGACATTGTTGGCAGGGTATTATGCCAGGCACTGTTTAGATGCACTGTGACTGGCACTATTTGGGAGTGGTTATTGTGCCAGGCAGTTGTGTATTATAAGTATTCCTGCACCTCCCAGCTTGGCTTCTTTATTGAAGATGTTGACAATCATAGTTTAGAACTGATGCAGAAAAGGGAGGAACATGTTTTTTAGTTTGTACAAAATGTAGAATTTGACTGGAGAGCCAATATTTTTGCAGTTGACTCGTCTCTAAGTGATTGTTGGCAATAATTTGTGTTTTCATTCATCCAGAAAAGCTGGAATTGTATGTTATTTGCAGGTGGATGTTATCTAGCATTGTCACTTTTTAGCTTAATAGAATAAAAATGCAAATTGAGTATAAAAGAATAGTATCCAAGTGTTATCAGACGTAAAACTGGTCAAAGAGACCAACAACTTAATTCAGCACTGTATAAAGAACTGGGAACGGATGGGGTTAAAGACAAAAGGCCACGGAGTAAAGTGAGGAGGGTAGTGAACTGGAGAGGTGGCGCTAAATATACCTGGAGCAGTCATTTGAGGGACATGGAGGTAAATGAAAGGTTACACTTTGCCCCTTACTTTGTCACCACTGTTTGCTCTGTCAATAGCCAGTGACGGCTGTCAGGAAAAGGCAGAGATTAAGGTCAATAGCACTGGCACATATATCAGGGCTTGTGTTTGAATATGGAGTATCAGCCTAATCTTATGGTTAAAGCTTTTCACACCCTGCAAATATCAATCAATATCTGTCCATTGTCTGTGCATAACGTGTCTGAAATTAGAGATTAATAGGGATTACGGCAGGTGCAGGTAATGTCCGGCGAGGCCGGCTGGACCTCAATATCGGGAACATTTCAGAAGCTTCTAATTGTATTTCTCCTCTTTATGGTCTCTCTGCTAGACCTTCAATAAGTCATTCAGGAGACAGGCAGCAAAAAGTAGATGAAAATAGCCATTTCCTGACAAAATCCAAGAAAAGTTTTACTAAACATGGAGACGTGCTCCGTCCGGGTCCTCTCCAGAATGGTAGCGCGATGTGGTGAGCAATCACTTAGGACTTCTCTCTGGGGTGACAATTAGCGCTTGTCACAGTCAGAAATGCTCGTTATCACTCACGGAGATTTGCTAAATTACGAGGCACTTATTCCTTTCTTCTGTAATAGAAAAGGAAAAGACATTTTTAATACTTCACAGCATTGACAATGGAATACAGCGGGTCCCTGCGGGTTCCTGGACGGGCACATATCCACCTATATCTACAATTGACAACTGTATTCATAGCATTGATTAAGGCTACTTTCACACTCGCGTTTTGGCTTTTCGTTTCTAAGATCGGTCATGAGCTCTCACAAGCGGTCCAAAACGGTTCAGTTTTGCCCTTAATGCATTCTGATTGGAAAAGCATCTGCTCAAAATGCATCAGTTTGCCTCCGATCAGTCTCCATTCCGCTCTGGATGTGGTCACCAAAACGCTGCCTGCAGCGTTTTGCTGTCCGCTTGACGAAACTGAGCCAAACGTATCTGTCCTGGCACACAATGTAAGTCAATGGGGACGGATCCGTTTTCTCTGTCACAATCTGGCACAATAGAAAACGGATCCGTCTCCCATTGACTTTCAATGGAGTTCATGACGGATCCGTCTTGGCTATGTTACAGATAATACAAACTGATCTGTTCCTGACGGATGCATGCGGGTGTATTATTGTAACAGATCTGTTTTTGCAGATCCATGACAGATCCGCCCAAAACACAAGTTTGAAAGTAGCCTTATACTTTTACTGCTATTATAGCTTCTATACACATTTTCCTTCAGGACAATTATTTACTCATGTATTTCCCATTGCTTATATAGCACCAACATATTCCACAGGGTTGTACGGAGGACGATCACAGCAGTTCCTGACCTCAGAGAAGCTCATAATCTACACACCAAAGCCAGCCATACCCACCATCGGGTCAGCCATACCCACCATTGGGTCAGCCATACCCACCATCGGCATTCACATCTTGTCTTTTCTTCCATTGTAGGTGCACTTTAGGAGTATTTCCTGATATATATCTTCAGTGGAAGGTAGTAACATATGACATACATTACCTACGCTTTCTTATACAGTAAAAACATAGGATACAGACACATAGCAGTCCAGCATATGCCAAAAGGATTCTCTTTTGGCAGGGCCGGATTGGCCATAGACCTTACAGGGAAAGTTCCCAGTAGGCCAATGCCCAGGGGTCCACCTGGGCCCTCCTCACAGCCTGCCAGTAAAAGTTTTTGGGGATGGCAGTATTTTGTGATGGACTGTGGTATTTGGCTCTGTTGAGGTGGTATAATGTGCCACAATATGGTATTGTTGGCCCTGCCTTCCATCAATTTGGACCCGACTACAAAACTGGGCCACTTTTAGTATTTTTTCCAGGGCCACTTTAAGCTCCCAGTCCGCCCCTGTCTTTTGGCATATAATGGGTGCATTTAGGGACATGTGGATATGTTTGGTGTAATGGTGTATGCTCTGAAATCACACGAGCATGTTCACAAAATGAGATGTGATACTGATAAAAAAATAAAAAAATAAGTAAATGATACTAAATGTAAATAATAATACATATATACCGGTAAATGTAAATAAATAAATGTAAATAATAATAAATGATACTAATGTGCATGGGATCTCTCGAGTCTGCCTTGGTGGCACATTTAGGAGAAATAAGGATAGGGCATGTTAGATTTCAACATGACCCATTCTTTGTTCCCCTGATAAATAAGCTGCAACCTGAGGAGTCTGGTAGCTAATCTCCCAACTGAAAAACAACATGCACACATGGCCTAGCATGCATATTTACGGTGGAGTCTGGAGTAACAGGTGTCGGACAAAATTTAGACCAATTGGCCAATTTCATAGGAGCAACTTAACCTATTGGGATTTAATTTTTTTGAGTAGAGGATGAAACGTAGTAACATACATAGTAACATAGTTTATAAGGCTGAAAAAAGACATCTGTCCATCCAGTTCGTTCTGTTATCCTGCAAGTTAATCCAGAGGAAGACAAAAAAAATAAAAAATGTGAGGTAGAAGCCAATTTTCCTCATTTAAGGGGAAAAAATTCCTTCCCGACTTCAATCAGGCAATCAGAATGACTCCCTGGATCAACATGGGAGGAAGATAAAAGATGAAAAAAAGATTGAGATTCCTCAGTGGTTGATACCTTTTAATGGCTTACTGAAAGGATGATGACAAAATTGTAAGCTTTCGAGGCTACAAGGGCTAGAGACGCCTGATGAAGAGGCCCACGTAGCCTCGAAACCTTGCAATTTTGTCATCATCTTTTTAGTTAGCCATTAACTGAGAAATCTCAATCTTTTTTTATCTTTTTTTTACTGGCTAAGGCTAGTTTCACACTAGCAGCAGGGGAGTCCGGCAGGCTGTTCTGGCGGGTGAACTGCCTGTTGGATACATCCTGTCGCTAGTTCACGTGTGCCCCCGGACTGCCCCTGTCCCCATTGACTATAATGGGGGCGGAGGCGGAGTTCCGTCAGCAGCACGGCAGCGCACGGCGAGAGGCAGCCGGACTAAAAGTACTGTATATATATATATATTTTTTTTAGACAAACTTCATGCAGATGTTGGCATTTTGACATTACAATACTACATATGTCCCACTAAGGAGACCTATGCATTTTATGTATGGATAACCAACACTTAACCCTTTACAACCATTGATTGTGTATCGACACCGGGCTCTTATCTTTGGTTACCATTTTTCAAATTTTAACGATAATCATAGGCCTAATGTGAACAGCTGTATATGGTGCCCACAGAATACTGTACCTCCTGTGAGAAGAAATTGTGGCATGCTCCATTACATGCTGTATGAAGATTCCGAAAAATAAACCACACTAGTTGTCGACATAGAGAGCCCCCATCATTACAGGTGAAACTCGAAAAATTAGAATATCGTGCAAAAGTCCATTTATTTCAGTAATGCAACTTAAAAGGAATTGTATTAATGCAGCTTAAAATTTGAATTTTGTGAAAAGGTTCCATATTCTAGGCTCAAAGTGTCACACTCTAGTCAGCGTATTATTCCATACCCCCTGAGCAAAGGGTACCTCAACATTGTGACTTTGGGGTTTCATAAGCTGTAAGCCATAATCATTCAAATTATAACAAATAAAGACTTGAGATATCTCGCTTTGCATGTAATGAGTCTATCTCATATGTTAGTTTCACCTTTTAAGTTGCATTACTAAAATAAATGAACTTCGCACAATATTCACATTTTTCGAGTTTCACCTGTACATATGCCACATGAGCTTTACTTATAAAGAACGACACCTTGTTTAAATGATAAAAGTGATATCCAGGTTTTGTACAGTGTGCCTAGAATAAACCATGGAAATCTAGAATGGAGCGACAGAACTTTAGATGCATGTGATGTGGTAAAGTAATTGCAATTGCAAAAAATTGCAAAAGTGATCCCCAGTGAGTTCCTGTGATAGAACGACACTATAAATATTTGAACGGTTTACGTTTTATTTCCCCCAACCACATTCTGGTCTCCTGCTTCTGTGATGAGTTTATGGAGTGACAGTGGAAGTGTTCATCAGCCAAAACAACCAAATGGGACAACTGGGTAACCCATTGCTTTTCAACAGTGGCGGATCTTGTGAACATCCAAAACTGTCACACCCATTGGCAGATGGAATTCTGGACCTTGTGCCCCAAAATTATTCGGAAAGCTGTCGCTGAAATCTATTTTGGAAAGTTGGCATCCATTAGCTCGGATTACCATACAGAGTGTGATGGCTGGAGTTATTATGTTACAGCGCAGATTTAAATCTTATAAATTAATCACTCTTTAAATATGACTGCGGAATGATTTTCTCCTCTCTTGTTTCATCAGAAGGTGCTATTGATTTCAGCGGCAGTCTGCTCTACAAAAACACGCCTCTTGATAGAAAACCTTTTGTTCCGCTGAAATTTCTCTGTGCATTTTTTTCTGTGACTTTATACTGCCCTCTAGTGGCCTACAAAGGTGTTTCAGGTGGAAACTCTACAGAGTAAAGCGCGTGGAATCAGGTCCCAGCAACAGAAGAGGAGCTGACTTGTTCAATAGCTTTGTTACATCCCGGGGCCTGTGATTATTGTGGCTTCATATATTCATTTATCGTTATTGCAGAATCCGACAGTTTTTACTACTTGGGAAAACTGCATAAGACACAGATATTCTAAGTAAAGGTATGACATCCCTGAAGGCATTATAAAAGTGATCGTATTATACACAAATGCTTTTTCTTCTCCTAGGGATAGTGTCTAATAAATATCTGTGTGCAAATACATGGAGTTAACCATTTCTGCAATGCACCACCTTCTTTCTATTATATAGGGAAACCATTGCATTTATATTATTTACCCTATAAGCAAACAACTAATGTAGTAGCAAATCAATTAAAAAAGCACAATTAAGGGCTCATGCACACGGCCATAGTTTCTGCCCTTGTTTTTTGGATGTGGCACCTATTCATCTCACCCATGTGCTGTCTGCCTCCGCAAGTCCGTTCCGTGGCCCCATTTTGCGAACAAGAATAGGACATACAGGTATTTACAGGAGTAAAAAAAAAGAACGTGCATGAGCCCTTATGGCGATCTTGGTAAATGGTAATTCCACAGACCTAAAAACAGATACACCTCGGTTTACTGCGCATGCGCTGGAGGATGGATGATGTACCCAGCCTGTGGTGCGTCAACCAAGGCAGGAGAAGGATCGTTTGGGAGAGTAGCTTCACTTCTGGGATGTCTTACTGGTACCTAAATGCAGTCAAATTTCTTTTTCTTCGTTACGCTCAAGAGGACAAGAGGTAGACAAACATAAGTCATGACAAAAATAGAACATGTAAGAAACAAATAAAAGTGGCCAAACTAGAGACCGAGAGATTAATTGCCAAAGAGAGTAAAACTAACCCTAAAATGTTCTTCAATTATATAAATGTTAAAAAGTATAAATCTGAAGGTGTCGGCCCTTTAAAGAGTAATGAGGGGGGATTCGCAGAGAGCGACGAGGAGAAAGCAAAGCTGTTAAATATTTTTTCCTCCAATGTATTCACTGAGGAAAATAAACTGTCAGATGAAATGCTGAATGTTGAAATAAATTCGCCATTAAAAATGTCCTGTCTGACCCAGGAAGAAGTACAACAGCGACTTAAAAAGATCAAAATAGACAAATCGCCAGGACCAGATGGCATACACCCCCGTATCCTAAGGGACTTAAGTAATGTCATAGCCAGACCCTTATTTCTGATATTTGCAGACTCTATACTGACAGGGAATGTCCCACAGGATTGGCGCATGGCAAATGTGGTGCCAATATTCAAAAAGGGTCCAAAAACAGAGCCTGGAAACTATAGGCCGGTAAGTTTAACATCTGTTGTGGGTAAACTGTTTGAAGGTTTTCTGAGAGATGCTATCTTAGAGCATCTTAACGGAAATAAGCAAATAACGCCATATCAGCATGGCTTCATGATGGATCGGTCATGTCAAACTAATTTAATCAGTTTCTATGAGGAGGTAAGTTCTAGACTTGACAGCGGCGAATCAATGGATGTCGTATATCTGGGCTTCTCCAAAGCATTTGACACTGTACCACATAAAAGGTTAGTATATAAAATGAGAATGCACGGATTGGGAGAAAACGTCTGTATGTGGGTAAGTAACTGGCTCAATGATAGAAAACAGAGGGTGGTTATTAATGGTACACACTCAGATTGGGTCCCTGTCACTAGTGAAGTACCTCAGGGGTCAGTATTGGGCCCTATTCTCTTCAATATATTTATTAATGATCTTGTAGAAGGCTTGCATAGTAAAGTATCAATTTTCGCAGATGACACTAAACTGTGTAAAGTAATTAACACTGAAGAGGACAGTATAATACTACAGAGGGATCTGGATAGATTGGAGGCTTGGGCAGATAAGTGGCAGATGAGGTTTAACACTGACAAATGTAAAGTTATGCACATGGGAAGAAATAATGCAAGTCACCCGTACATACTAAATGGTAAAACACTTGGTAACACTGACATAGAAAAGGATCTAGGAATTTTAATAAACAGCAAACTAAGCTGCAAAAACCAGTGACAGGCAGCTGCTGCCAAGGCCAATAGGATAATGGGTTGCATCAAAAGGGGCATAGATGCCCGTGATGAGAACATATTCCTACTACTTTACAAATCATTAGTCAGACCACACATGGAGTACTGTGTACAGTTCTGGGCTCCAGTGAACAAGGCAGAGCTGGAGAGGGTCCAGAGGAGGGCAACTAAAGTAATACCTGGAATGGGGCAACTACAGTACCCTGAAAGATTATCAAAATTAGGGTTATTCACGTTAGAAAAAAGACGACTGAGGGGAGATCTAATTACTATGTATAAATATATCAGGGGTCAGCACAGAGATCTCTCCCATCAGCTATTTATCCCCAGGACTGTGACTGTGACGAGGGAACATCCTCTGCGTCGGGAGGAAAGAAGGTTTGTACACAAACATAGAAGAGGATTCTTTACGGTAAGAGCAGTGAGACTATGGAACTCTGTATTTCTGGAGTGTAATATTATTACAGGCTATAGCTACTAGAGAGGGGTCGTTGATCCAGGGAGTTATTCTGATTGCGTGATTGGAGTCGGGAAGGAATTTTTTATTCCCCTAAAGTGAGGAAAATTGGCTTCTACCTCACAAGTTTTTTTTCGCCTTCCTCTGGATCAACTTGCAGGATAACAGGCCGAACTGGATGGACAAATGTCTTTTTTCGGCCTTATGTACTATGTTACTATGTTACTATGTTATAAGTGACTGTGCTACCATAACGGATAACAGATGCTGGGGGTTTGGAGGACATTTACTAATGCGTCAGTACCTAAAATTTGTTTCAAAAGTTGCATAAATTGGAGCAATTGTTGGGGCAACTAGGGTTTCTACATTTTTTTAATGCCATATTTGGCGTAGGGCTTTATGACAAGGGGTGGGGCTTCAGTGGAAGGGGCGTGGCCTAATATGTGCCACAATTCTGGCGTAAAATTCTGTAAGCCAACCAGTAGTTGGTATAAAGTTAGACAAAAGTGTCTATCCCTGCACCACATTTATCCTCCAGCCTCAGCATCTGGGATAAATCTGGTGCAGGTCTAGACAGGTCTACGTTAGGACCATCTACAGGATATGTAAATCTGGACCACTGTGTCATGTCTATTGCAGGGTCTGATGGGGCGGGGCATGACACAATGATTCTTTCTTTGGTGTTTTTTGAATGCCCATACACCCCCTCAAGGTCTCCCTCTTCTGCAAACATAATAAAATATCCTTCTGGGTTGAAATCAATATGGCTGACAATATACTGTACTTTCCATAAGGGTTGTTAACCCCTTAACAATTGTACATTGTTTTAGAATAGGGACAGCACAGAGTCATGTAGCACAGGTCACACACCCACTATAGAGAAAAAGTTTTTTTTTAACCATTTTTATCTTCTTAATCTGTGCATGTAGAGTGTTCACCGAGCACCGTACATACAAGATAGGTGGCAACAGTGCCATTGCCTAGACTGGGCCTAGTGATCACCCAATGCCCGAGAGCAGTCACCCGACGGAGACTAGACAAAGCAGGCACAGCCCTGACTGTGACAACTATTGCATCATCAGGGCGGCTTCAGGTAACTCCAGCATCAGGTGTAATATGTAGTTAAAAAATGCTCCACCAGGGTCTATTCTATACTTAGTGCACAAAATGTCATTTTAAAATGGAAAAAAGCAAAATTAATAAAAATATATAAATATTTTATTAAATAAAAATAAAACAAAAACCCACAGTCCTCCTGAAATTTTTCTAAAAAGGCATTATTATATATAAAAAGTGGTAGAACGGTAGAAAAGTTTGAAAGCACTATCATTAAAAAGAAAAAAAAAACAACACTATGGTGGGGTTTATCAACAGCTTTGAGGCGATTTTTTGGCTGTTAAAAAGTCAGTTTGCACAAAACATTGTTGCAAATTGTGCAAAATGTTCACTTTTTACAGAAAGTCTGCCAAAAGTTGAAAAACAAGGATGTGGTTTAGTCTTAGTTGATCTGCTCCTTGTTGTGTAAGAATGAGGGGGAGAAAGTCCGACAAAGCTCTCTCTGCACTAAAAAGATGCAAGAACCACTTGAAAAAAAAGTTTATCTATTTAACCAGCATGAAAGAGTGAGTTCACATCACGTTTTTGTCACACATTTAACGTACACAAAAAATCTTTTAAGTTAACGGATCCCTCAAACATACGTCATACTGTGGCATCTGTCACGATACAGTTCTATCGTAAAAAGAAGCAAACGTTAACGTCTAATTTATTTTTTTAGGAGTCCCAGGATGGAAAAGTGCAGTGTACACGCTTTTCCATCTGCAAAGTCAAGCAAAAAATGGAACTGTATGGTGATGGTGGATGCCACAGTATGACATCTGTTAACATAGAAGATTTTTGAGCATGTTAAACATCTGACAAAAACATTATGTGAACCCACCCTAAAAAGTATTTACTTAAGTAGCAGTATTTAGGGGGTTAATTAGCTTTGAGTTTTGGACCAATTTAAATAAAAAATAAAAACAACTATTTTATATATGTTTATATATACATGTGAAAAGAAAAATGCCCTTGGAGGTGCCATGAAATCCTCCTTGTATTACTGGATACACATTAGAAATGATGTACATGAAAACGGCAGAAACCAACAGCATCCAAATGATGTTTGTCAGTATTTTGTGAAATGGATTGGAAAAGATGATGTTTGAATGATGTGATGATGTCACCAGTATAGTCTATTCTAGCAAGGAAAGCCAGAAGGGAAACTACTACTACTACTACTACTACTACTACTACTACTAACACCACCACAACAACTACAACTACTACTAAACTACTACAACTACTACTAAACTACTACTACTACTACTACTACTACTACTACTAACACCACCACAACAACTACAACTACTACTAAACTACTACAACTACTACTAAACTACTACTACTACTACTACTACTACTACTACTAACACCACCACAACAACTACAACTACTACTAAACTACTACAACTACTACTAAACTACTACTACTACTAACACAACTACAACTACTACTAAACTACTACTAAACTACTACTACTACTACTACTACTAAACTACTACTACTACTACTACTACTACTACTACTACTACTAACACCACCACAACAACTACAACTACTACTAAACTACTACTACTACTACTACTACTACAACTACTACTAAACTACTACTACTACTACTACTACTACTACTACTAACACCACCACAACAACTACAACTACTACTAAACTACTACTACTACTACAACTACTACTAAACTACTACTACTACTACTACTACTACTACTAACACCCCCACAACAACTACAACTACTACTAAACTACTACTACTACTACTACTACAACTACTACTAAACTACTACTACTACTACTACTACTACTACTAACACCACCACAACAACTACAACTACTACTAAACTACTACTACTACTACTACTACTACAACTACTACTAAACTACTACTAAACTACTACTACTACTACTACTACCACTACTAACACCACCACAACAACTACAACTACTACTAAACTACTACTACTACTACTACTACAACTACTACTAAACTACTACTACTACTACTACTACTACTAACACCACCACAACAACTACAACTACTACTAAACTACTACTAAACTACTACTACTACTACTACTACTACTAAACTACTACTACTACTACTACTACCAAACTACTACTACTACTACTACTACTACTACTACAACTACTACTAAACTACTACTCCTACTACTACTACTACTACTACTAAACTACTACTACTACTAAACTACTACTACTACTACTACTACTACTACTACTACTACTACTAAACTACTACTACTACTACTACCAAACTACTACTACTACTACTACTACAACTACTACTAAACTACTACTCCTACTACTACTACTACTACTACTACTAAACTACTACTACTACTAAACTACTACTACTACTAAACTACTACTACTACTACTACCACCAAACTACTACTACTACTACTACTACTACTAAACTACTACTACTACTACTACTAACACCACCACAACAACTACAACTACTACTAAACTACTACTACTACTACTACTACTACTACTACTAAACTACTACTACTACTACTACTACTAAACTACTACTACTACTAAACTACTACTACTACTAAACTACTACTACTACTACTACTACTACTAAACTACTACTACTACTACTAAACTACTACTACTACTACTACTAAACTACTACTACTAAACTACTACTACTACTACTAAACTACTACTACTACTACTAAACTACTACTACTACTACTACTACTAAACTACTACTACTACTACTACTAAACTACTACTACTACTACTACTACTACTACTACTACTACTAAACTACTACTACTACTACTACTTTATTCAGTATTATTTTTCAGATCACTTTGTTGGGGGATGAGTCCTGAAGAAGAAACTCATATTACTTTGGTGGTTTAATGTCTACTCTCCTGTTCACAGGGACAATGTTCACTGTGATGTCACTGCACAGGGATAGTGCATTCAGTGATGTCACAGCACAGCGATAATGCACACAGTAATGATACTACATAGAACTGTGCAAACAGTGATGTATCAATAGTTTGATAATGTAAATATTAGTGTCACAACACAGGGAAACTGTAACCAGTGATGTCACGTACAAAAATAATAAAAACTACAGGAAAAATGCACAAAACAATGTCACAGCTATTTACCTATGTCACAGCAAAGGAAATATACTCAATGATTTCACAAAAACAGACAAAACGAATGTACAGGAATAATGCACATAGTGATGCCACAGTACAAGAAATAATGTACAGGAATAATGCACATAATAATGTCACAGTACAAGGATTATGTACAGGAATAATGCACATAGTGATGTCACAGTACAAGGATAATGTATAGGAATAATGCACATAGTTATGTCACAGTACAAGGATAATGTACAGGAATAATGCACATAGTGATGTCACAGTACGAGGATAATGTACTGGAATAATGCACATAATGATGTCACAGTACAAGGATAATGTACAGGAATAATGCACATAATGATGTCACAGTACAAGGATAATGTATAGGAATAATGCACATAGTGATGTCACAGTACAAGGATAATGTACAGGAATAATGCACATAATGATGTCACAGTACAAGGATAATGTATAGGAATAATGCACATAGTGATGTCACAGTACAAGGATAATGTACAGGAATAATGCACATAATGATGTCACAGTACAAGGATAACGTACAGAAATAATGCACATAACGATGTCACACTACTAGGATTATGCACAGAAATAAAACACATACTGATGTCACTGTACGAGGATATTGTACAGGAATAATGCACATAGTGATCTCACAGTACAAGGATAATGTATAGGAATAATGCACATAGTGATGTCACAGTACAAGGATTCTATGTTGTGACTTAGATGAAGATAAGATCACATTTTATGACCAATTTGTGCAGAAATCTATACCATTCCAAAGGGTTCACATACAAATTGAGTGGGGTTAGCCACTGATCGGCCTGTGACCGCAGAGCTGAAAGCAGTGCAGGACCGGTATGGCTCTTGGCTTCCAGGCACAACAGCCGCAGCACAGCATGGCAACATCTCACCTGGCACGTCGAATAGGTTCTGGGGAGCTAGGGGAATGCAGCAGAAGAGGAGGTAGCAGTGGAAAAGGAGCAGTCAGCCGAGGAGAAGACGGAAGATGGAGTAGAAGGAGGAGAAGAAGAGGCAGGCCTGCCTGCAATCCGTGGCGGTAACACCAAATCCACATGGGTGCCACGGGTGGCATGCTTGACATCTGTCAGAAAGTTCACCCAGTGGGCAGTAAAAGTTACGTACCTTCCCTGCCCGTGTTTGCTAGACCACGTGTCTGTGGTCACATGTATCTTGGCACCGACACTGTGTGCCAGAGATGCATTCACTTGCTGCTGAACGTGGCCATATAGCTCTGGAATGCCCTTCTGGGAGAAATATCTCCTTCCGGGGACTTTCCATTGTGGTGTGCCAATGACCACAAATTTTCTAAAGGCCTCCGAGTCCACCAGTTTATATGGCAGTAGTTGGCGGGCTAGCAGTTTCGACAAGCCAGCGGTCAGCCGTTGGGCAAGAGGGTTATCTGGCCTCATCAACTTTTTACGTTCGAACATTTGGGCCACGGAAGCCTGCCTTTTGCCAGATGAACGCGATGACGGCATGGTGGAAGGTAGAGTAGTGGACAAATGGGAGGAGAGAGGAGAAGAAGAAGAGGCAGGACGTGGAGCACCGGGAGTGTGGCTTTGTGGGTTCTGACAATGTTGCTCCTACTGGGCTCGGTAATGGAAGGCCAGGTGCCTTCTTAACCACCTCAGCCCCCCTAGCTTAAACACCCTTAATGACCAGGCCATTTTTTACACTTCTGACCTACACTACTTTCACCGTTTATTGCTTGGTCATGCAACTTACCACCCAAATTAATTTTACCTCCTTTTCTTCTTACTAATAGAGCTTTCATTTGGTGGTATTTCATTGCTGCTGACATTTTTACTTTTTTTGTTATTAATCGAAATTTAACGATTTTTTTGCAAAAAAATGACATTTTTCACTTTCAGTTGTAAAATTTTGCAAAAAAAACGACATCCATATATAAATTTTTCTCTAAATTTATTGTTCTACATGTCTTTGATAAAAAAAATGTTTGGGTAAAAAAAAAGGTTTGGGTAAAAGTTATAGCGTTTACAAACTATGGTACAAAAATGTGAATTTTCGCTTTTTGAAGCAGCTCTGACTTTCTGAGCACCTGTCATGTTTCCTGAGGTTCTACAATGCCCAGACAGTACAAACACCCCCCAAATGACCCCATTTCGGAAAGTAGACACCCTAAAGTATTCGCTGATGGGCATAGTGAGTTCATAGAACTTTTTATTTTTTGTCACAAGTTAGCGGAAAATGATGATTTTATTTTATTTTTATTTTTTTCTTACAAAGTCTCATATTCCACTAACTTGTGACAAAAAATAAAAACTTCCATGAACTCACTATGCCCATCATGAAATACCTTGGGGTGTCTTTATTCCAAAATGGGGTCACTTGTGGGGTAGTTATACTGCCCTGGCATTTTAGGGGCCCAAATGCGTGCGAAGTAGTTTGAAATCAAAATCTGTAAAAAATGGCCGGTGAAATCCGAAAGGTGCTTTTTGGAATGTGGGCCCCTTTGCCCACCTAGGCTGCAAAAAAGTGTCACACATGTGGTATTGTCGTACTCAGGAGAAGTTGGGCAATGTTTTTTGGGGTGTCATTTTACATATACCCATGCTGGGTGAGAGAAATATCTTGGCAAAATACAACTTTTCCCATTTTTTTTATACAAAGTTGGCATTTGACCAAGATATTTATCTCACCCAGCATGGGTATATGTAAAATGACACCCCAAAACACATTTCCCAACTTCTCCTGAGTACGGAAATACCACATGTGTGACACTTTTTTGCAGCCTAGGTGGGCAAAGGGGCCCACATTCCAAAGAGCACCTTTAGGATTTTACAGGTCATTTTTTACACATTTTGATTTCAAACTACTTACCACACATTAGGGCCCCTAGAATGCCAGGGCAGTATGACTACCCCACAAGTGACCCCATTTTGGAAAGAAGACACCCCAAGGTATTCCGTGAGGGGCATGGCGAGTTCCTAGAATTTTTTATTTTTTGTCACAAGTTAGCGGAAAATGATGATTTTTTTTTTTCTTACAAAGTCTCATATTCCACTAACTTGTGACAAGAAATAAAAACTTCCATGAACTCACTATGCCCATCACGAAATACCTGGGGGTGTCTTCTTTCCAAAATGGGGTCACTTGTGGGGTAGTTATACTGCCCTGGCATTTTAGGGGCCCGAATGTGTGAGAAGTAGTTTGAAATCAAAATCTGTAAAAAATGGCCGGTGAAATCCGAAAGGTGCTCTTTGGAATGTGAGCCCCTTTGACCACCTAGGCTGCAAAAAAGTGTCACACATCTGGTATTGCCGTACTCAGGAGAAGTTGGGCAATGTGTTTTGGGGTTTCATTTTACATATACCCATGCTGGGTGAGATAAATATCTCGGTCAAATGCCAACCTTGTATAAAGAAATGGGAAAAGTTGTCTTTTGCCAAGATATTTCTCTCACCCAGCATGGGTATATGTAAAAAGACACCCCAAAACACATTGCCCAACTTCTCCTGAGTACGGTGATACTAGATGTGTGACACTTTTTTGCAGCCTAGGTGGGCAAAGGGGCCCACATTCCAAAGAGCACCTTTCAGATTTCACCGGCCATTTGTTACAGATTTTGATTTCAAACCACTTCTCACGCATTCGGGCCCCTAAAATGCCAGGGCAGTATAACTACCCCACAAGTGACCCTATTTTGGAAAGAAGACACCCCAAGGTATTTCGTGATGGGCATAGTGAGTTCATGGAATTTTTTATTTTTTGTCACAAGTTAGTGGAATATGAGACTTTGTAAGAAAAGAAAAAAAAAATCATCATTTTCCGCTAACTTGTGACAAAAAATAAAAAATTCTAGGAACTCGCCATGCCCCTCACGGAATACCTTGGGGTGTCTTCTTTCCAAAATGGGGTCACTTGTGGGGTAGTTATACTGCCCTGGCATTCTAGGGGCCCTAATGTGTGGTAAGTAGGTAAATGACCTGTGAAATCCTAAAGGTGCTCTTTGGAATATGGGCCCCTTTGCCCACCTAGGCTGCAAAAAAGTGTCACACATGTGGTATCGCCGTATTCAGGAGAAGTTGGGCAATGTGTTTTGGGGTGTCTTTTTACATATACTCATGCTGGGTGAGAGAAATATCTCGGCAAAAGACAACTTTTCAAATTTTTTATGCAAAGTTGGCATTTGACCAAGATATTTATCTCACCCAGCATAGGTATATGTAAAATGACACCCCAAAACACATTGCCCAACTTCTCCTGAGTACGGCGATACCAAATGTGTGACACTTTTTTGCAGCCTAGATGCGCAAAGGGGCCCACATTCCAAAGAGCACCTTTAGGATTTCACAGGTCATTTTTTACACATTTTGATTTCAAACTACTTACCACACATTAGGGCCCCTAGAATGCCAGGGCAGTATAACTACCCCACAAGTGACCCCATTTTGGAAAGAAGACACCCCAAGGTATTCCGTGAGGGGCATGGCGAGTTCCTAGAATTTTTTATTTTTTGTCACAAGTTAGCGGAAAATGATGATTTTTTATTTTTTCTTACAAACTCTCATATTCCACTAACTTGTGACAAAAAATAAAAACTTCCATGAACTCACTATGCCCATCACGAAATACCTGGGGGTGTCTTCTTTCCAAAATGGGGTCACTTGTGGGGTAGTTATACTGCCCTGGCATTTTAGGGGCCCGAATGCGTGAGAAGTAGTTTGAAATCAAAATCTGCAAAAAATGGCCGGTGAAATCCGAAAGGTGCTCTTTGGAATGTGGGCCCCTTTGCCCACCTAGGCTGCAAAAAAGTGTCGCACATCTGGTATTGCCGTACTCAGGAGAAGTTGGGCAATGTGTTTTGGGGTTTCATTTTACATATACCCATGCTGGGTGAGATAAATATCTCGGTCAAATGCCAACTTTGTATAAAAAAATGGGAAAAGTTGTCTTTTGCCATGATATTTCTCTCACCCAGCATGGGTATATGTAAAAAGACACCCCAAAACACATTGCCCAACTTCTCCTGAGTACGGTGATACTAGATGTGTGACACTTTTTTGCAGCCTAGGTGGGCAAAGGGGCCCACATTCCAAAGAGCACCTTTCGGATTTCACCGGCCATTTTTTACAGATTTTGATTTCAAACCACTTCTCACGCATTCGGGCCCCTAAAATGCCAGGGCAGTATAACTACCCCACAAGTGACCCCATTTTGGAAAGAAGACACCCCAAGGTATTTCGTGATGGGCATAGTGAGTTCATGGAAGTTTTTATTTTTTGTCACAAGTTAGTGGAATATGAGACTTTGTAAGAAAAAAATAAAATAAAAAAAATCATCATTTTCCGCTAACTTGTGACAAAAAATAAAAAATTCTAAGAACTCGCCATGCCCCTCACGGAATACCTTGGGGTGTCTTCTTTCCAAAATGGGGTCACTTGTGGGGTAGTTATACTGCCCTGGCATTCTAGGGGCCCTAATGTGTGGTAAGTAGGTAAATGACCTGTGAAATCCTAAAGGTGCTCTTTGGAATGTGGGCCCCTTTGCCCACCTAGGCTGCAAAAAAGTGTCACACATGTGGTATCGCCGTATTCAGGAGAAGTTGGGCAATGTGTTTTGGGGTGTCTTTTTACATATACTCATGCTGGGTGAGAGAAATATCTTGGCAAAAGACAACTTTTCCCATTTTTTATACAAAGTTGGCATTTGACCAAGATATTTATCTCACCCAGCATGGGTATATGTAAAATGACACCCCAAAACACATTGCCCAACTTCTCCTGAGTACGGCGATACCAAATGTGTGACACTTTTTTGCAGCCTAGATGCGCAAAGGGGCCCACATTCCTTTTATGAGGGCATTTTTAGACATTTGGATCCCAGACTTCTTCTCACGCTTTAGGGCCCCTAAAATGCCAGGGCAGTATAAATACCCCACATGTGACCCCATTTTGAAAAGAAGACACCCCAAGGTATTCAATGAGGGGCATGGCGAGTTCATAGAATTATTATATATATTATTGTTAGCGGAAATTGTTTTTTTTGTTTTTTTCTCACAAAGTCTCCCTTTCCGCTAACTTGGGACAAAAATTTCAATCTTTCATGGACTCAATATGCCCCTCAAGGAATACCTTGGGGTGTCTTCTTTCCAAAATAGGGTCACTTGTGGGGTAGTTATACTGCCCTGGCATTTTAGGGGCCCAAATGCGTGCGAAGTAGTTTGAAATCAAAATCTGTAAAAAATGGCCGGTGAAATCCGAAAGGTGCTTTTTGGAATGTGGGCCCCTTATACTGCCCTGGCATTCTAGGGGCCCTAAAGCGTGAGAAGAATTCTGGAATATAAATGTCTAAAATTTTTTACGCATTTGGATTCCGTGAGGGGTATGGTGAGTTCATGTGAGATTTTATTTTTTGACACAAGTTAGTGGAATATGAGACTTTGTAAGAAAAAAAAATAATATTTCCGCTAACTTGAGCCAAAAAAATGTCTGAATGGAGCCTTACAGGGGGTGATCAATGACAGGGGGGTGATCAATGACAGGGGGGTGATCAGGGAGTCTATATGGGGTGATCACCCCCCTGTCATTGATCACCCCCCTATAAGGCTCCATTCAGATGTCCGTATGTGTTTTGCGGATCCGATCCATGTATCCGTGGATCCGTACAAAACATACGGACATCTGAATGGAGCCTTACAGGGGGGTGATCAATGACAGGGGGGTGATCAATGACAGGGGGGTGATCAGGGAGTCTATATGGGGTAATCACCCCCCTGTCATTGATCACCCCCCTATAAGGCTCCATTCAGATGTCCGTATGTGTTTTGCGGATCCGATCCATGTATCCGTGGATCCGTAAAAAACATACGGACATCTGAATGGAGCCTTACAGGGGGGTGATCAATGACAGGGGGGTGATCAGGGAGTCTATATGGAGTGATCACCCCCCTGTCATTGATCACCCCCCTATAAGGCTCCATTCAGATGTCCGTATGTGTTTTGCGGATCCGATCCATGTATCCGTTGATCCGTAAAAAACATACAGACATCTGAATGCAGCCTTACAGGGGGGTGATCAATGACAGGGGGGTGATTAATGACAGGGGGGTGATCAGGGAGTCTATATGGAGTGATCACCCCCCTGTAAGGCTCCATTCAGATGTCCATATGTGTTTTGCGGATCCGATCCATGTATCCGTGGATCCGTAAAAAACATACGGACATCTGAATGCAGCCTTACAGGAGGGTGATCAATGACAGGGGGGTGATCAATGACAAGGGGGTGATCAGGGAGTCTATATGGAGTGATCACCCCCATGTCATTGATCACCCCCCTATAAGGCTCCATTCAGATGTCCGTATGTGTTTTGCGGATCCGATCCATGTATCCGTGGATCCGTAAAAAACATACGGACATCTGAATGCAGCCTTACAGGGGGGTGATCAATGACAGGGGCGTGATCAATGACAGGGGGGTGATCAATGACAGGGGGGTAATCAGGGAGTCTATATGGGGTGATCACCCCCCTGTAAGGCTTAATTCAAATGTCTGTATGTGTTTTGCGGATCCGATCCATGTATCCGTGGATCTGTAAAAAACATACGGACATCTGAATGCAGCCTTACAGGGGGGTGATCAATGACAGGGGGGTGATCAATGGCAGGGGGGTGATCAGGGAGTCTATATGGGGTGATCAGGGGTTAATAAGGGGTTAATAAGTGACAGGGGGGGGTGTAGTGTAGTGGTGTTTGGTGCTACATATTACTGAGCTACCTGTGTCCTCTGGTGGTCGATCCAAACAAAAGGGACCACCAGAGGACCAGGTAGCAGGTATATTAGACGCTGTTATCAAAACAGCATCTAATATACCTGTTAGGGGTTAAAAAAATCGCATCTCCAGCCTGCCAGCGAACGATCGCCGCTGGCAGGCTGGAGATCCACTCGCTTACCTTCCGATCCTGTGAACGCGCGCGTTCACAGGAAATCTCGCGTCTCGCGAGATGACGCATATATGCGTGACTCTGCGCAGGGCTGTCGCCTCCGGAACGCGATCCTGCGTTAGGCGGTCCGGAGGCGATTAAGGCGGTCCTCCCTAGGTGAGTGTTGGACTTACCACGACTTATGTGTTGACAGCACAGGCTGCAGATGGCAACACTATTGTCAGCAGCTGACACGTTAAAAAAAAAACACACTGTGGAGCCATGTGTCGCTGTCCTGGGAGCGCCAGATGTGATCGTGCATGGTGGATGGCTCGCTCCAGATACATTTGCAGTCTGCTTTTTGCCTCCTGTGCACTGCGAGTTCTGCCTGCTTCTCCTCCCTCTACCCCCTATCTGCTGCTCTGTCTCTCCCTCTGAACTCCCCTCCTCTTCCTCTTTTGTGGGCACCCACATGACAGCCATCGACACGTCATCATCGTCACCTTCACCACCACTGACATTAGAGATCTCAGAGTAGGCAGCAACAGCGGGGACCCCCGTCCTTGGGCTTATCTGGGTACTGTGGTCAGAATGCTGGGTGGCGACCGTTAATACCTCCTCTTCCTGATCCGATGCCAAGAATGGCTGCGCATCGGTAAGGTCTGGGAATGGATGGGAAAATAATTCCTCTGACTCGAGTGGAGGGGCTATGGTGGTGGTGGTGGTGTCTTTGGGGGTGCATGCAGCAGAGAGTGAGGAGGGTGCTGATACAGAGGATGAGGAAGGTGCAGAAGTGGAAGGCTGAGTGAGCCACTCAACCAACTCTGGTGTGTCCTTTGACATAATTGCACGCACCTTCTCCAACTTCCCACTTAGGCTCCGGCCTGGTGCACCTGCCCGACCCCTACCACCCCTGCGGAATGGTCTGCCTCTTCCTCTGCCTGTCATTTTCAAAATGACCCTGTGACAAAGTCCCTATAGAAGAGCAGTATTTGTGGAAGCTGGTAAATCAAACCCCTTAATCAATATTTAGTGGAAGGCGGTGTATCGCAGGCCTCAAAAATATTTGGTGGAAGCAGGTATATCAGTACCCTGTATCAGTATTTTGTGGAAACAGGTATATAGTACCCAATAATGAGTATTTGCTGGAAGCCGGTAAATCAAACTTCTTATTCAATATTTGGTTGAAGCTGGTGTATCGCAGGCCTCAATCAATATTTTGTGGAAGACGGTGTATCAATACCCTCTTTCAGTATTTTGTGGAAACAGGTATATACACTGCTCAAAAAAATAAAGGGAACACTTAACCACCTCAGCCCCCAGTGCTTAAACACCCTGAAAGACCAGGCCACTTTTTACACTTCTGACCTACACTACTTTCACCGTTTATTGCTCGGTCATGCAACTTACCACCCAAATGAATTTTACCTCCTTTTCTTCTCACTAATAGAGCTTTCATTTGGTGGTATTTCATTGCTGCTGACATTTTTACTTTTTTTGTAATTAATCGAAATTTAACGATTTTTTTGCAAAAAACTGACATTTTTCACTTTCAGTTGTAAAATTTTGCAAAAAAAACGAGATCCATATATAAACTTTGCTCTAAATTTATTGTTCTACATGTCTTTGATAATAAAAAAAATGTTTGGGTAAAAAAAAAAATGGTTTGGGTAAAAGTTACTGCTGCACAATACAAATGCACTATAATGTACTTTCTATGTTAGAAGGTATATTATAGGCATATCACACCCCTCAATCATTTTTTTTTGGGGGGCAACAGGTATATCATAGCAGTTGCAATTAGTTATTCCAATAGCATTTGTCCCTTTATCTAGCTGCAGTATCGCAGCAGAACCGCACACAACTGCTGCACAATACAAATGCACTATAATATACTTTCTATGTTAGAAAGTATATTATAAGTATATCACGCCCCTCTGTATGTCACACCTATCGATAGCACACCTATACCAGTTGTAGAAAGGCACAAGGGACCATCATAGATGGAAGATATGTGTCACCGAGGTTCCTGGCCTCGGTGAAGTAGGAGCCAGTAGTGCAAATGTCCGCAGCAGTTGCTGATGGACACTTTGATAGTTACCATAGCTGTGAAAAGCTAATCCGGGCCGGCTCTTACTGGGAGCAGCCAAAGTGCAGGGAGGGTTGGCTGTTCCCCATGGTCCAGGCCGGGTTTTGACGGGCTTACAAAAAGTCAGCCAGCAGGGTCAGTGGTGTGATTACCTGGCTGATGGTGGAGCTCTGTGTAGCTGTGTGTTTTTGGAGCCGAGTGAAAACCAGAGGGTCTCTGCTGAGAGACAAAGGACAAAGCAAGGTGGGGAGTACGGTACTGTTCCCTAAAACTTTCTATGTGATTTTTGAGATTCAAGACTGAACTGTTTTTCTTTAAGTGTCAGCTGAAGTAAGCTGATCACTACCGCCTCTTGAATTGTGGTGTGCCAACAATAAAAGACATTTATTACTTTGATTTCCACCACTAAAAGGCTACTGTGTATTTATCTGAAGGCTACCATTTGGGAAATCCCTACACAGTCCTTAAAAGGACTTTTGTGGCCCTATTAGCTAGTGTTTGGTGTTCCTTACAGTCTGTCCCTGCTCCACACAGCAACCTCTCCCTACACTGGCAAAAGACTGAATGTAAAATGGCGGCCAGATCGGGTTTATTTATAGTGTAGGGTGTGTGTCTATGTGCTGAAAAGTCTCAATTGGCTGTCCTGTTCCACCTGATGGATGTATCATGGGTCAAAATTCTGCACAATGCCAAAGAATATGGCGCCGGCGGACATCGCCATATGTTCGCCTGTTTGGTGAACCGCGAACAAGCAAAGTTCACCCCGAAACGACCGCCGGGCGAACCACAAGGCCATCCCTAGATGTCGCAGTACAAAGATAATGTACAGGAATAATGCACATAGTGATGTCACAGTATAAGGATAACGTACATCAATAATGCACATAATGATGTCACAGTACAAGGATTATGCACAAAAATAATACACATAGTGATGTCACAGGACAAGGATAACGTACATCAATAATGCACATAATGTCACACTACAAGGATTATGCACAAAAATAATACACATAGTAATATTACAGTACAAGGGTAATGTACAGGGATAATGCACATAATGATGTCATAGTACAAGGATAATGTACAGGAATAATGCACATATTGATGTCACAGTACAGGGGTAATGTATAGGAATAATGCACATAATGATGTCACAGTACAAGGATAATTTAAAGGAATAGTTCACATAGTGATGTCACAGTACAAGGATAATGTACAGGAATAATGCACATAATGATGTCACAGTACAAGGATAATGTACAGGAATAATGCACATAGTGATGTCACAGTACAAGGATAATTTAAAGGAATAATGCACATAGTGATGTCACAGTATAAGGATAATGCATTTATTGATCTCAGCTCAGGGGTTACATTCCTTGGTCTCTCATTGACCTGCATTCAGTTTTTTATGCTCTTCTACCTCCATAGTCCTCATAAGTACTTCCTATGGCTGTGACTAACAGTCCTGTATGAACTGTAGTCGATGTGGAGTCAGAACTTTTATAACTTTTACTAATAGAAGTGGAGCCTCTTTCTCCTATTAGATACTACAGCCGGTATGCACATGGGACACATGGGAAATGTATTCCTCTCGCTGACAGTTCGTCGCCTCTGCTAAGGGATGGTAAAGCCTGAACAAATGGTGCCAGTGTCCACTGTGTGATGAATGATGCCCTTTGTGTTTCTCTCCTTGCATTATTGTCTCGGTGCATGATACACCCTTGGCTTGTCCTTGTAGTATCTCCAGTCCACATCTGAACATCATTTGTGTTTTAGGGAGTGTGACAATTTCCCTTGATATTGTCACACACAAAATATACGACGTATGACCTCACTTCAGTAATGGCAGCTGCAAATGACAAATAATGTGCACGGAACATGCTGCCTGTTTAGGCATAAAGGCATAAAACACCAAAAGCTAAGGACTGGAGAAGTTGGGATCTACAAAAACAGTAATGCAATGTTAATATGTTTACCAACTGTAATGATATTGGTATAAAAGGGGTTGAAGTTAAAGGGGTTGTCCAACAAAAAATAGTTTACATTTTTAAAACCAGCACCTGGATCTGAATACTTTTGTAATTGCATGTAATAAAAAATGTTGTATACCCACTGAGTTATTCACTGAAATCTACCTGTATAGCGCCACCTGCTGTTTGCTCTTTTTCTAAATTCTCTGTCCAGCTCACTGAGGTTAACTCACAGTTCCATCCTTCAACTGCCACCAGCTGCCCCAGAAAGTGTACACCCCCTGAGAAAGTGACCTCTCTACTACCCCTGAGAAAGCGACCTCTCTACTACCCCTGAGAAAGCGACCTTCTCTCCCCAGTGTCTGTGTTTGAGCTGCATACACACGTATTTGCTGAAGCTGCAATTTGAGTTAGGGTTTGTGTAATAAGGTCAACCTCCTTTCTACTTGTAGCACCCATGGAGATCACCCCTGGAGATCAGTTGATCGCTAGGAGGTCTTTGCCTGTTTTGGGTTACCAAGTACACATAAAATAACTCAATGTTCACACAGTGGTGACCCTGCAGGTTACTAACTCTAGGATAGTTTATGTTATATTAAACAGCAAAAAAGAAAATTATAATACATATCACGTTCTTTTTAGTTTCAAAGTATTAGATGGAATTTAACAACAGATTTGCAGCAGTTTGTTGTTTTAAAAAGTCACAATTTGCACAAATAGTTTCAAAAAGTTACAAATTGCACAAAAAATGAAAAGAGTTAATGCTTGCCAAAAGTCCAAAAAGTGGGTGTGGTTTACCCGGAGTGTAAGATTTATTTTCTTTAGGACAGTCCAAAATCCAAAAATGTATTAAGAGACCTGCACCATTTAATAAAGTTTGTGGCAGTCACTCCAAAAATCATTTTGTTTTTTATAGGTGAGCTGCTGCTATGTGAATATAGAATTGTGTATAAACTATCATTTGGTTTAGGGTAGATTCCTGCAAATGTAAAAGGACAAAATACCACTAGTAGTGTTGATCGCGATTATTCTAATTGCAAATTTTTATCGCGAATATCGGCACTTTTAGAATTCGCGAAGATGTAGAATATAGTGCTATATCTTCGTAATCGCGAATATTCTAGATTTTTTTTCATCAGTAACCTCCCTTCTTGCTTGTGGGCCAATGAGAAGGCTGCAATGCCTTTGTCAGAGTTTAGCAACATCCCTAGCAACCAATAGGAAAGTTGCCTACCCCTTACTATATAAGAACCTCCCCAGCAGCTATTTTCTGAGAGAGAGAGAGAGAGCAGTGACATTGCTGTGCTCTGTGCTTTCATCTGGATCCTATTCCTTATCCAATTACATTAGATAGTTAGCTTCAGGGCCGTCTTTAATATTGATTGGACCCTGGGCAAGAATTTACTTGGGCCCCCTGGATCCCGCCTTGCCACACCCCAGCATGCAATCACGCCCTCCACCACAACACACACAAAAAAAAAATCCACACACCTCGTAGAGTAGTAAAGGTTAATAATGATGAGCGGCCACTAGAGGTGTTCCTGGGCAGTAATGTAAATACTGCCTTTTTTTCTGAAAATACAGTATTTACATTAAAAAGCTTGCAGAGACATGCTATAGACACCAGAACTACTACGTTTAGCTGTTGTGGTTCTGGTGACTATGGTGTCCCTTAATATAGAGGGAAAAAAGAATCAGCACAAAAGTATCAAATAAAACGGCTGTATCATTATTCTAAAAATTAATAAAGCACAACTTCTGACACAAATATAAAGTATTTTGCAGATGACTTTTTTTTTTTTTTTTACAATGTGCAGATAGTACTGTACTACTAACCCCTCCATCCACCCCTATATACAGGGTAATACAGCGCCACATACCTCTTACATCCAGTGACGTCTCTTTGATGTAGATGTTCTCTTTCCTCATCTTCTCCTTTCCGACCTTCAGACCAGACCGCCATTTTTCCGCCATTTTTCATCTCTGCAGTTTGACAAACAAAATCATAGTTTACTACTTTTCCATCATCCTCCCATCTTCTGGACAAATCATCCTACCACCCCCAATACTGTGCCGCTGTGCTCCCCAATACTATACTGCAGAAACAGATAAACCCCCTGATAATACTAGTACCATGCAGATAGTGCCCTTCAATAATTATTGCCACACAGGGCCCTAAAATAACTGCGCCCAGCAAATAGTGCCCCTGATCCTAATAGTGTAAACATAACGTCCCCCAAAAATAATTGTGGTAAGCTGATACTGTGCCAAGGTGCCCCCACAGTAATAGTGCTCCCAAAAGTCCCACCAATAGGAATAATTCTCTGCTAGAGCACACATGGTAGTAATAGTGCCCCCAACATTTCCCCACTGTGCCCCAGAAGTAATAATGCTCCCATAGTGCCCATACTAGTAATCATGTTTCCCATAGCCCCCCAGTAGTATTAAAGCCCATCATAATGCCCCCGGTAGTAATAATTCTCCTTATAATGTGCCAGTGCAAAAAATCCCCACTTTTAATGCCCCCAGTTGAGCTAATGTCCCCATAGTGCCCCCATAATGTGCCAGTATAAAATAGCCCTATATAGTGCCCCCAGTAAATGCCCCCATAATGCTTCTCTCCCCCTTCTTCCTATTGCCCCCCATAATGTACCAGTATAAAATGCCCCATATATAGGTCCCCAGTAGATGCATAGTACCCACCATAATGTGCCCCAGTATAAAATGCCCCTATACAGAGCCCCCATATAAAATACCCCTTCTTTGTGGCCTCAGTAGATGCCCCCATAGTGCCCCAATAATGTGCCAGTAAGAAATGCCCCCATAGTGCCACCCAATAATGTGCCAGTAAAAAGTACCACCAATAATGTGCCAGTAAGAAGTGCCCCCACAGATGCCCCCACAGTGCCCCCCAATAATGTGCTAGTAAGATGTGCTCCCATAGATGCCCCCACAGTGCCCCCAAATAATGTGCCAGTAAGATGTGCCCCCATAGATGCCCCCCAATAATGTGCCAGTAAGATGTGCCCCCATAGATGCCCCCCAATAATGTGCCAGTAAGATGTGCCCCCATAGATGACCCCAATAATGTGCCAATAACAAGTGCCCCCATAGATGCCCCCCAATCATGTGCCAATAACAAATACCCCCATAGATGCCCACCAATCATGTGCCAGTAACAAGTACCCCATAGTTGCCCCCCAATCATGTGCCAATAACAAGTTCCCACATAGATGGCCCCCCAATCATGTGCCAGTAACAAGTGCCCCCATAAATGAACCTCCAATTATGTGCCAGTAACAAGTGCCCCCATAGACGCCCCCTAATAATGTGCCAGTAAAAAGTGCCCCCATAGATGCCCCCCAATCATGTGCCAGTAAGTAGTACCATATAAAAAAATAAACACTTATACCTCCATGTCAGCGATGCGATGCAGGCCTCTTCCGGCCTGTGTCCCGCTCTATATTGCTCAGGCGGCGCGATGGTGTCATTGCGCCGCCTGCACTGGCCTCTGATAGGCTGCAGGCACTAGTGCCTGCAGCCTATCAGAAGAGCGGGGAAGGGAGATGCCTCTCCCTCCCCTGCTCCACCGCAGCACTTCCATCTGTATCCTGAGGACGGTGATTCAGATGACTATGGAGATGAGCGCTACCACAATGGAAATGCTCATCTCCCTGTGCCCTGCCGCCGCCCCCCACTTGTCACCAGTGCCACAGTGGGGCTCAATTGGCAGCTGCCCCTTTTGCCCTGCATTAAAGACGTCCCTGGTTAGAAACACCGATATTTACAAAACACCAATAGCTTAATATGTGTGCCAGCATATAATGATTCACCAAATATATAAACACAGACATACAGTATATTATAAATTCTATCTTTATTGTTTAAAAATATATATAAATACATAATTATGGATAGATTACATTTAATGGCAGTGACTACAGGACAGTACTGCGACAACACAAAAGGTTCCCCCCTCACACCACTCCTGCTGGTGACAGTACAATTTTTGCAAGATCTATGCACAATTATAATGCTATTGTACAGTCACTAATAACAGGTAAGTCCAGATTACAAATGGTTAATTGTGCTTGTCAAAATTAATAGATTATCACCCTTTTATGATGTCAGAGCTGAAGTTATAATCCATTACTTGGAGTTACCTAGGCATACTTCATCTATATTATCACACGACAGCCCAGACTAAGAACTTAATGAAAGAGATCACTAGTCAGACCAGCTTTACCACGGCCACAGAAGAAAAGCTTTCCACTTTAGTCTCCAAGTCACACCTCACCACCTGTGCCCTTGACCCAATCCCATCCCACCCAGGGCCGGCGCCACCCATAAGCAGAGTAGGCCACCGCGTAGAGCGCACTCTGCCTGGGGGCGCCGGCACTCTGGAGTCCAAATCACCTGCGCCCCGCCCCCTACTTGTGATCCATCCGACTCCTTCTGTTGCGCTGTGAGTATGAGTTTGTTCAGTCACTTTGGGCAGAGAGAGCGGCACGCAGTTGACACACCCACGGGGGAGGGGGGGGGGGGGCTATGGTGTATTCAAATCTCATTTAGCCTGTCTTTCAGAAAAGTTTCTCCTGGGATTCAAACTCAAGATCTTTCACATCAGTGGCAAGGCATTTACCCACACAGCTATGAAAGCTGTATTGCCAGTAACTTTAAAAAAAAAAAAAAAAAAAAAATATAAGACTTCTATTGTAGGTAACTTTGAAACCTAGTGTACATCCATACACATGACAGCTGCCCCAACACACCCAGCTCTGCTACATCCATACACAGTGTACTGGGGCAGCTGTCATGTGTATGGATGTACACTAGGTATCAAAGTTATCTACCGTAGAAGTCTTATATATTGTTTTTTTAAGCAACTACCTATACAGCTCTCATAGCTGTGTGGGTAAATGCCTTGCCTCCGATGTGAAAGGTCGTGAGTTCGAATCCCAGGAGAAACTTTCTGAAAGTGTTTTTTTTTTTTTTAAATACCGGACTGTTACTTTACTGCCACGGGGGAGGGGGGCTATTGGCGCCATTGATACTGGCACAAGGAGGGGGGAGGAGAGAGGCACTTGATACTGGCACATTGGGGGGCAGGGGGAGAGGATGGCACTATGATATTAGCACATGGGGGGGGGCAAGAAATGGACATGAATCAAGAGGGGCAGAAATGTGAAATGATGGGGGGCGGGCAAGAAATGGACATGAATCATGAGCGGCAGAAATGTGAAATGATGGGGGGGGGGGGGCAAAATGTAGATTCGCTTGTGTTGACAAAAATCCTTGCACCGGCCCTGACTTTGGGCGCGCAATCCCGCGAGACCAGTGACCTCCAGAGGTGGGTCTCGCGGGATCACGCGCCAAAGACACATGATCTTGGCAAGAGCCAAGGCAATGTGGACCTGGAGCACAGCGAGGAGCAGAACCTGGTGAGCACCCCTGGCAACCACACTCTGAGAACCTGCACTAGGGTGTCAGAGGCTGCAGGACAGTGACTGGCAGCAGGGTGGCACACACTTGTGTACAGAGGTCAGGGCACACTTGCTGCTTGACTAGGGGCCATAGATTCTGACTGGCACAGGGTGCCCAGCAGTGGCATATGGAGCCTAATAGGTGGCACAGACTGACTAAAGGGCTATGAATGGTACAGGGTGCAGGACAGTGCCAGACTGGCAGAGGGCACAAGGCACCATACTGTTTTATGTTGCCCTGGTGGCACAGGATTTCAGACAGTGGCTGAATGGCGCCTGGCAGTGAATAGGTGGCACTGCTCGTGTTTGGTGTGCCAACCTGCTGAACAGCGCAGAGTGATTGGCATCACTGGGATGGTACTAGGTGGAAGACAATGGCTGGATATTATATATACATGACCATAGTCAGACTGGCACAGGGTACGTGACCATAGTCAGACTGGCACAGGGTACGTGACCATAGACTGGCACAGGGTACACGATTATAGTTAAATGTTGATTGCAATAGGTGGCTGAAAAAGGGGCGGGTAAAAGGGTGTGGTTAATGGGCGGAGTCAAGGGGGCGGCAAAATGAGCCTTTGCCTAGGGTGGCAAAAATCCTTGCACCAGCCCTGATCCCACCTTATCCCTAACCTCACCACTATAGTTAGCCCTGCCCTAACCCACCTCTTTAACCTACTGCTAACCACTGACATCTTCCCTTCCTCTTTTAAACATACAACCATCACACCCATACTCAAGATGGAAGCCTTCTCTGGACCCATCCTCTTTATCCAGCTGTAATCCCATTTTACTGCTCTCATTTGCATCCAAACTCCTAGAACAACATGTCCATCTCGAATTGTCCTCTCACCCCACTCTTTTTGATCCACTCTAATCCAGCTTCCACCCAATCACTACACCGGAACAGCCCTAGCCAAAGTCGCCAATGATCTGCTAGCTGTCAAAGATAAACGTCACTACTCTGTGCTCCTCCTTCTTGATCTTTCCTATGCCTTTGACACTGTTGACCACTCTCTCCTCTTAGGCTGCTTTCACACTCCCGTTTTGGCTTTCCGTTTGTGAGATCCGTCATGGACTCTCAAAAGCAGTCCAAAACTGATCAGTTTTGCCCTAATGCATTCTAAATGGAAAAGGATGAGAATGCATCAGTTTGCCTCCGCTCTGGAGGCGGACACCAAAACGCTGCCTGCAGCGTTTTGCTGTCCGCTTGATGAAACTGAGCCAATCCGTCCTGGCACACAATTTAAGTCAATGGGGACGGATCCGTTTTCTCTGACACAATCTGGCACAAAAGAAAACAGATCCGTCTCCCATTGACTTTCAATGGAGTTCATAACGCATCAGTCTTGGCCATGTTACAGATAATACAAACGGATCCGTTCCTGACGGATGCATGCAGTTGTATTATTGTAACGGATCCATTTTTGCAGATCCATGACGGAATCTGCACAAAACGCGAGTGTGAAAGTAGCCTGACCAATCCTCTCTTCCCAAAGCATCAAAGACCTAGGCCTCTCCAGGATCTCCTCGTACCCTCACCAACAGAACCTTCAGTGTTTCCTATTCATCCATCACCTCGTCTTCACAACCACTCTCTGTTGGTGTCCCTCAAGGTCTGTCCTGGGTCCCCTACATTTCTCCATTTATACATTCGGCCTGGGACAGCTCATAGAATCCCATGGTTTCATGGACGTTCGTGGCAGGAGATCGGTGAGACTGGCAACAAGTGGTTTAATCTGACATGTTTTCCATTTGGATCAAATCTGTGTTGTTTCTGCTGCTTGCCACACCTTCTTTCCCCAGGTGTGGCTTTTATGGTCATTTAACCTTCTCCATTTTATTGTTTCTCCCACTATGCTATGCGGTTTATAGCTTCTGTTGGAGTTGTGGATAGCTGGTGTGTGGATCTCACTGAGTTCCTGGCGCTGCCATAGCCACTTAAAGAGTTTTCTTTCCCTTTTGTATTTTGTTTGGGTTATTTTGTGTGTTGCATTTCCCTGTCATTTGTATTAAGGCCTGAGGGAGACTCCTGTTCGTCCTTCCTTTTGGAGGAACAGGATTGTCCCAGCCCTGACATTAGTACCAGGGTCCTATAGGGTGAGTTAGGACACTAGGTATTCCTGTGTATGAACTCACCTACCTCTAGGGTCTGTTCATACTGGTAGTTAGTCAGGACTTTGATTAGGGTTTTACTATGAGGTATCTCCTTTCCCTAGTTTCCAGGTCTTATTCCCTCACCCCTTTCCCTCCTATGTTCGTTGTGGTGTTTACCTCCCACACCCGAACGTGACACATGGCTTCCAATACCATCTCTATGCTGAGGACACTCAAATCCACCTCTCTGGCCCAGATGTTACTTCCCTGCTATCCAGAATCCTAGCGTGTCTGTCAGCAATATCTTCATTCTTCTCCACCCGCTTCCTAAAACTCAACATGGAGAAAACTGAAATAATTGTCTTTCCCCCAAGTCACTCAGCCCCCCTACATGACCTGTCCATCACAGTTAATAGCACAACACTTTCTCCTGTCTTCCAGGCCTGCTGCCTGAGGATAACTTTGGATTCTGCTTTGTCCTTTAAGCCACACTTCCAAACCCTCACCTCCACCTGCCATTTTCAACTAAAGAACATCTCTCTTATTTGCACCTTCCTCACCCCTGAGTCAACTAAAATACTAGTGCATGCTCTTGTCATCTCCCGCCTGGACCACTGCAACATACTCCTGTGCGGCCTCCCATCCAGCAATCTCGCTCCCCTCCATTTTATTCTCAACTCCCCTGACTGGCTAATCCACCTCTACCCTCATTTTGTCTCTGCTTCCCCCCTCTGCCAATCCCTCACTGGCTCCCCATTGCCCAGCGAATTCAGTTTAAAATACGTACAACTATATACACTGCTCAAAAAAATAAAGGGAACACAAAAATAACACATCCTAGATCTGAATTAATTAAATATTCTTCTGAAATACTTTGTTCTTTACATAGTTGAATGTGCTGACAACAAAATCACACAAAAATAAAAAATGGAAATCAAAATTTTCAACCCATGGAGGTCTGGATTTGGAGTCACACTCAAAATTAAAGTGGAAAAACACACTACAGGCTGATCCAACTTTAATGTAATGTCCTTAAAACAAGTCAAAATGAGGCTCAGTAGTGTGTGTAGCCTCCACGTGCCTGTATGACCTCCCTACAACGCCTGTGCATGCTCCTGATGAGGTGGCGGACGGTCTCCTGAGGGATCTCCTCCCAGACCTGGACTAAAGCATCTGCCAACTCCTGGACAGTCTGTGGTGCAACGTGACTTTGGTGGATAGAGCGAGACATGATGTCCCAGATGTGCTCAATTGGATTCAGGTCTGGGGAACGGGCGGGCCAGTCCATAGCATCAATGCCTTCGTCTTGCAGTAACTGCTGACACACTCCAGCCACATGAGGTCTAGCATTGTCTTGCATTAGGAGGAACCCAGGGCCAACCGCATCAGCATATGGTCTCACAAGGGGTCTGAGGATCTCATCTCAGTACCTAATGGCAGTCAGGCTACAAGTGGTTTAATCTGACATGTTTTCCATTTGGATCAAATCTGTGTTGTTTCTGCTGCTTGCCACACCTTCTTTCCCCAGGTATGGCTTTAATGGTCATTTAACCTTCTCTATTTTATTGTTTCTCCCACTATGCTATGCGGTTTATAGCTTCTGTTGGAGTTGTGGATAGCTGGTGTGTGGATCTCACTGAGTTCCTGGCGCTGCCATAGCCACTTAAAGAGTTTTCTTTCCCTTTTGTATTTTGTTTGGGTTATTTTGTGTGCGGCCCTCCAAAGAAATGCCAACCCACGCCATTACTGACCCAATGCCAAACCGGTCATGCTGGAGGATGTTGCAGGCAGCAGAACGTTCTCCACAGCGTCTCCAGACTCTGTCACGTCTGTCACATGTGCTCAGTGTGAACCTGCTTTCATCTGTGAAGAGCACAGGGCGCCAGTGGTGAATTTGCCAATCTTGGTGTTCTCTGGCAAATGCCAAACGTCCTGCACTGTGTTGGGCTGTAAGCACAACCCCCACCTGTGGACGTCGGGCCCTCATATCACCCTCATGGAGTCTGTTTCTGACCGTTTGAGCAGACACATGCACATTTGTGGCCTGCTGGAGGTCATTTTGCAGGGCTCTGGCAGTGCTCCTCCTATTCCTCCTTGCACAAAGGCGGAGGTATCGGTCCTGCTGCTGGGTTGTTGCCCTCCTACGGCCTCCTCCATGTCTCCTGATGTACTGGCCTGTCTCCTGGTAGCGCCTCCATGCTCCATCACTACGCTGACAGACACAGCAAACCTTCTTGCCACAGCTCGCATTGATGTGCCATCCTGGATAAGCTGCACTACCTGAGCCACTTGTGTGGGTTGTAGACTCCGTCTCATGCTACCACTAGAGTGAAAGAACAGCCAGCATTCAAAAGTGACCAAAACATCAGCCAGGAAGCATAGGAACTGAGAAATGGTCTGTGGTCACCACCTGCAGAACCACTCCTTTATTGGGGGTGTCTTGCTAATTGCCTATAATTTCCACCTGTTGTCTATCCCATTTGCACAACAGCATGTGAAATGGATTGTCACTCAGTGTTGCTTCCTAAGTGGACAGTTTGATTTCACAGAAGTGTGATTGACTTGGAGTTACATTGTGTTGTTTAAGTGTTCCCTTTATTTTTTTTCAGCAGTGTATAAGGCCGTCCACAACCTGTCCCCTCCTTACATCTCTGACCTGCTTTCTCGATACGTCCCCACACATAATCTCAGATCCTTACAGGACCTCCTCCTCTGTTCTCCTCTCATCTGTTCTTCATACAGTCGACTACAAGATTTCTCACATGCATCTCCACAACTCTAGAACTCGCTATCTCAGCACATCAGACTCTCCCTCAACACCTAAACCTTCAAAAGTAACCTGAAAACCCACCTCTTCAGGAAAGCCTACCACCTGCAATAGCATGCTGCCACCACATAGCCACATGAGCAGCCTATACCCTCACCTGATGTGTTCTCCCCTTCCCTTAAAGATGGTAAGCTTTTGCAGGCAGGGTCCCTGTCTACCCATCTGTACCAGTCTGTTAATAGTTTGTTTATTTTTATATTCGTGTAACCCCTTCTGGATGTACAATGCCATGTAATTAATGGTGCCTTTAAATAAATAATAATAATAATAATAATAATAATTTTAAGAACCAAGATGTGAGAAAGAGATAAGTAGGCAGGGCCATCTATGCCGGACTGAAGATGTAGGCTGGAAGAGGTATATGGCCTGCATCATAGACTGTGGCGTGGAGCAGGGGTCTGGTGAGTATTTTTATTTTTTCCTATATGTCTGCACCACTGGGAGCATTATACATGCTGGCACTACAGAGGGAATTATAATAAAGGGGACACTACAGGGAACATTATATATACTAGCACTATAGCTTGAATTATAATACAGGGGACATTATACATACTGGCACTACAGGGGTCATTGTTATTACTTGGGGCACTATAGGGGGACCATATTTCTACTATTGAGCACTATGGGGGCAGGCGTCATTACTACTGAGGGGACTCTAGGAGCATTATTGCTAATGTGGGCACTGTAGGGTAAACTATTACTAATGAGGGCAGTCTGGGAGAGAATTACTACAATTGGTGGGAATTTGGGGAGCACGATTACTATGGGTGGACTATATGTACGGCACTATTATTTTCTCGGTATAGTGTTTGTAGGCATTGTTTTTTTTTTTAAAAACACTTTTTGTTCCCCAGTGTCCTGATGCTTGATTCAAACAATGATTTTAAAAGTGGTTTGAGTGTCTAGAAATGTAGGTACAGGTATGGACTGCTGAGATAGGTAGGTAATCCACAATGATATTTGAACCACACTTCCTGAAAAATTATTAATAATTGTGGTGTGGGTGAGTCGGTGGGATGCTTGAGAAAGGCCATTACAGCCCAAATTACCCTTTTGGATTAAAACAGAACACTTTGGCCCTGATTCATCAAGCCCAGTGGTGTCTGCTCAACATAAATTGCATGGCATCTCTGGCGGTCCGTGCGCCGGAATGAAATCTGTGGCAGCTCGGAGCTGTTGGAGATTTTATTATTTTCAGGCTGCAGCTAAGGTGTTGTCTTTTCTTGGGACTGTGTCACAGCTTCTAAAATATGGTTGGTGGTAGTTGAAGATTTCAACTGAGCGCGTGCGACCACCTCAGTGAGGCGGACAAGAAATAAGGAACAGAACAAACAGCAGGTGTTGGTTTGAAAAATGTAGAATATGTTCCATGGCAGAACCCCTTTAAAAGAGCATATTATATTTTCTTAAGTATAAGTTACTTTGTGTCCCACCAACCTACCTGATTTTAGGTTTTTATACATTCAATTGCCGGCATCAATTTACAATTGCCGGCAGTGCCTTCCCAATAATACACAAAGCTTATACTGTGGAGCCTAACAGGCAGCCTATTGTTTCTGCATACAAATCTGTTCTGTTAAGTGTTTCCTAAAATTTCTAACTGAAAAGCTCAGGTATTCAAGCAAGTAATTGAGAAAAAAGTGGTTTCCCCATGGGTTCACCTCTTTGAGGCGAGAATGCTAATATCCTCACAGTTACTGTATTAACAAGACCTAAATGTTACATATCAATAAAACATATGGTAATCCCCAATTTTATTGCTATTTCACTCAAGCAACAGCAGTGACTGTGAAGCTGCAAATTATCAGCAAAGTCCTCGAGCTGAGTGTTCCACAAACCTGTAATTACCTGGGGAGTAAAGAAGCCACCATACTGCTACAAGTCTACCCACAACTGAAAAATGAGCCGAGAACAAGTGGCAAGTTACTGTAGGACACAGATCATGGCGGCCTAAGGGCTCCTGCACGCGGTCGTTGCCCCGCCGTGGCCGTATTTTGGACCGCATACGCATTCACTTGATCCACATGTGGCTGACCCATGATCGGTGCCCGTGCATTGCGGACTGCAGCATGGGCACGGAGCCCTTACATTCATGGGCATGAGCCATAAGTCTCATGAATCCAGCAGACCTTATGTGGCGGTACAGCATCAACACTCTTTATTGGTGTTGAGCGAATCGAACCTTCGATCCGAATTTCAGGAAAAATTCGATCCACCGCAAAGCCAAATTTCCTGGTGCTTTGTGGTAGCGAATCGATTTTCCCTGAATGGCGGTAAAAAAGAAAACAAATCATACTTACATCCTCCGTTTTGAAGATCTCACACGAAATCCCGTATGCGGTGACGTATGACGTTACCACGCTGGGCGACGTCATACGTCACCGTCTCCGCGTGAGATTTCATGCTAGATATTCAATCAAGATGGCCAGCTCTTCGCAATCAAATGTGTACTATGTACGGTTTATGATTTTCACAGCTTTGCGCTGACCCTGAATGGCAGGTACAGTAAATCATATTAACTTGTGTTGAGCATGTGGACTTCGATACGAATTTCAGGGAAAATTTGATTCACAGCCGAATTTCCTCGTGCTTCGTGTTAGCGAATCGATTTTACCTGAATGACAGTAAAAAATATAAAAGATCGAACTTAACTCATCCGTTTGATCATCTTGATTTAAAATCTCGCAAGAAATCCTGTGCGTGGTGACGTACGAAGTTTTCACGGGGCGCACAACATTTCGAGCCAGATCTTCAATGACGATGGCGGCGGCCGGCTCTTCGCTATGAAATGGATTATGTAAGTATGATTTTTTTTAATGAAAAATAAAATTTACACTGTATTATTGCTGTCAGATGCTGCGATTAACTATGAACGTGGCATCTGAGGGGTACAATGACGGGGGCAGCGCCACTCCCTGTCATTGCACCCACTACTTATAAACAAATGCGTTTTGTGACAAAGTAATTTATCAGAAAGCAAATTTTTTTGTAAAATTCGGCAAAGCAGCCATATTGAATTTTTCAATAATTCACTAATCACTATTCTTTATCAACCAATGACTGGGAGTACTGTGGGCAACTACTCTCACAGCAGGGCAAAATCTGGCCATACTTCCTGGAATATACTGTCAGCGATGAATAAAAGTCGATGGAGAAGCTTTATTAATATTATGGCGAGATGTAGCATTATCATCATTAGGCCTCAAGCACACGACCGTATCCGTTTTTTGGACTGCAAATCTGCAAAATACAGATACCATCCATGTACAGTTCGCATTTTGTTGCAGACTTATTGACTTCAATGGGTCACTGGTCCGCAGACAGGAATAGGGCGCGCTCTATACTTTGCGTAACAGACATAAGGATGCAGACAGCAAACGCAGACCGCCAGACAGATATGGTTGTGTGAATGTAGCCTAACAAGAAGATGCACATGGCACAAATTATGCCAGATGTATCCAAAATTGCACATGCTATGATAAAACTGGTGATACATGCTAGACACTTTTGTCTTGTGTTCACTCCTGGCTGGAGAACTGCATATCAGAGTTTTGCACCAGGAAATGTGCTCTTTTCAAATTAAATTACACCATGGAGATAGGTGCAAAAATGATCTAAAACACATAATAAATATGTTATGCTGTTCACCCCCTTGGAAGAAGAAACTGGCACAATTCAAATCAGGATGTGGCTATTCACACTGTGTATTACATGATAGCAGCAGCGGAGATTGGTTTAGGTAATGATTTTTATTAATAACTCTCTTAATGGGGTTGTCCTCACAATAAATATTCTACAGTTTTCGAACCAGCACCTGGATTAGAAAAATTTAGCACAGCCACTGCAGTCTGTTTTTTTTCCTTATTTCTTTGACCTGCTCACTGAGAAGGCCGCACATGCTCAGTTTTATCTTTCAACTTCCTCCTGAGCTATGATAGGGAGAGCTGAGACACGCCTCCTGAGCTGTGATAGGGAAAGCTGAGACACGCCTCCTGAGCTGTGATAGGGAGAGCTGAGACACGCCTCCTGAGCTGTGATAGGGAGAGCTGAGACATGCCTCCTGAGCTGTGATAGGGAGAGCTGAGACACGCCTCCTGAGCTGTGATAGGGAGAGCTGAGACACGCCTCCTGAGCTGTGATAGGGAGAGCTGAGACACGCCCCCTGAGCTGTGATAGGGAGAGCTGAGACACGCCTCCTGAGCTGTGATAGGGAGAGCTGAGACACGCCTCCTGAGCTGTGATAGGGAGAGCTGAGACACGCCTCCTGAGCTGTGGTGGGGAGAGCTGAGACATGCCTCCTGAGCTGTGGTGGGGAGAGCTGAGACACGCCCCCTGAGCTGTGATAGGGAGAGCTGAGACATGCCTCCTGAGTTGTGATAGGGAGAGCTGAGACACGCCCCCTGAGCTGTGATAGGGAGAGCTGAGACACGCCTCCTGAGCTGTGATAGGGAGAGCTGAGACACTCCTCCTGAGCTGTGATAGGGAGAGCTGAGACACGCCCCCTCAGCTGTGATAGGGAGAGCTGAGACATGCCTCCTGAGCTGTGATGGGGAGAGCTGAGACATGCCTCCTGAGCTGTGATAGGGAGAGCTAAGACACGCCTCCTGAGCTGTGATAGGGAGAGCTGAGACATGCCTCCTGAGCTGTGATGGGGAGAGCTGAGACACTCCTCCTGAGCTGTGATAGGGAGAGCTAAGACACGCCTCCTGAGCTGTGATAGGGAGAGCTGAGACACGGCCCATGAGCTGTGATAGGGAGAGCTGAGACACGGCCCCTGAGCTGTGATAGGGAGAGCTGAGACACGGCCCCTGAGCTGCAGCAGAAAAGACACTCCCCTTTAGCTTTCATCTTGATATAAATCTAGCAGAGCATTGAATTGGGAGATCTCTGGATCCATGTGAGGTACAGGGCTGGTTCTAGCTTTGTTAGAAAGAGATTGTCATGTTCTATATGATGTCTGATTTTCATTTGTTCCATTAGTCATGGGATAACCCCTACCATGACCATCCTGTACCTGATAGCTCTGAACACGATAAATAACTATTTCATACACTGGGATGGCTTTGTTATTTCGCCAGTAACAATATTCTTTAATTTACGAACCTTTCATGGTGAAATCAATGACTAATTAAACCACACGACAGACATTTCAATAGATTTTGTGGAATCATCCAAAAACAGGGAGTGAAAACCTAGAGGAAGCCCAAATTTAGCAAGTAGTCGCGGCAATGCTGTTCTGTACGTTGTGATACACTCAAGAATACTGTAGAAAATGTGCCAGCAAGGAAGCGGTTAAATGTGCATGGGAGAAGCAGTCTTAGCAGCGCGTCCGGAGACAGAATAATCCATCTTTCTTATTGTTTGCACTCGATAGTCCTAATGTGTGTACTGTGTACTTTGCATACCTCTGTTGTAAATGTGCTTTAAATGCACCTTCAAAAATGAGTATTGATTTGCCCAGACCGCTTCCAAATTCACTTTGTATGCAGTGCACGCACCTGACTGTGCTTTTAATTAGATACCACTCCATAAATAAGCAAATAATAGAAGTTAGCAGAGGAGCAGTTGATCTAAATTACGACAGAGGCTCATTTATCTTCGTCCCTAACAAGACAATAGGAAGTGACATGTGGCCATTGTTTCCGACACATGAAGAATTCCGCATTTAAAGAAGTAGATCCCTTGGTGGTGCCAGGTGCCAAGATTTCTCAGGCATATTTACAATGGGTTAAAGAGATTTTTTTTTGTTAGCTTTTAATCACTTATTTATATTATAGTAAATGTATATATATATATATATATATATATATATATATATATATATGTGTGTGTGTGTGATTAAATACACTTGTTTTTTTCACCATTTACAGAGGGATTTCTTAGATATATATATATATATATATATATATATATATATATATATCTATCTTATAGGTATATTATTACCAAACCCTATGTATCGGATTCTGCTAGTCATTTATCATAATTACTGCCTATATTCTGTGCCTCCATGAACATTTATTGGTTGGAAAAAATGGACATTGTTAGGTCTCGTATAGATGGCGAATATAGCCACAGCCAATATAACAGCTGAAACACAGGACGAATATGAACATGTTTTATCCACTTTTGCATCCACATATTAGATTTGTGTTTAATATTTTAAGGGAATCTGTCACCACGATCTTGGACTATTATCTGAGGTAATACATAAGTAGTACTGTACATAAGGAGTCCAGATCACCATTGTTTTTTCTTATTGCCTCAAGTTTGTCCAGTAGTCAGGACTCAAAGCTGCATTGAAATACACAGTCCAGACCGCTGTGCTGCTAACATAATGGATCTGTCACCACGATCTTGGACAGTTATCTGAGGTAATAAATAAGTAGCACTGCACATAAGGAGTCCATTTTTTATTTTCTTACTGTCTCCTGTTTGTCCCATAGTCAGCTCTCAAAGCTGCATTGAAATACACAGTCCAGGCTGTGCTAACATAATGGAGAGGACTATTGTGTTCATGCACAGCAGTCCGGACAATGTATTTCAGTGCAGCTTTAAATTCTGACAGCGGGGGAAGGGGGGGCTGTAGGAAAAAAAAAGACCAGATGAACATTTTTTTAATGTGCATTACTATTTATGTATTACTTCAGATAATAGTCCAGGATCGTGGTGACAGATTCCCTTTAAGGCTAATCTCACATGGACATTTTTCCTAACTGGTTGCTGTCCGAGTTTACAACAGACAGCACTGAAAACGGACTCATTCAACGGAATGGGTAACTTCACATAAGCAGTTTTCCCCACGGGCCATTGATCCAGCTGACAAAATTGCAGCATGTTTTACTCCTGTCTGTTTTCCCCACAGTACGCCATCTATTTTTCATCTGCGTAAAAACTCATCCATTTTCACCGTCCAGAACACCAGGATTTACGCTCATACTTCTAAAAGAGGTGTTAGGGCTATATTGAGTTTGTGGATGGATATACTTCAAAATTGGAGCCAATATTTCAGGCAAAATACGGCCAAAATATAGATCTAAAACAAGATCAGTAAAAAAAAGCAGCACTTAAGATAACTTCTACAGGGAAAGTATGAGGTGAACAGTTGATTCATTATGGCATCTGTGAAATTTCCCAGTTTATGTGAAATTAAAGGGTCCCTTCAGTACAAATAAAATTGTTGAGGAGGTTAAAAAATAAACGATGCAATACTCACCGATCCCTCACCACTCCCGTTACAATGCTTCCTGGGGTCCGTTAGGTCTCTACTTCCTGATCCTGTCTCTACACCAGTTACTGGCTCAGGAAGGTCACTTCTGTGGCCAGTGATTGGCTGAGTGAGCATGTCTGGACATTTCGTCTGTGTCGAGACAGGAGCAGGAAGTAGGGACGAGCAGGAATGGAAGTGGTGGAGGATCAGTGAGGTATGTATTGATTTATTTTTTAACCTCCTATGAGGCCGCTACCGCCAATTTTTTTCCATTGGAAATACCCAATAATCAAATCCAAAGAACTCAAATAAATTGCAATTCCTTTATAATTGTCGTGTTTTCAGTAATTACTGGATGTACCTAAGGAGAGGACCACACGGTTAGGTTTCCTGAGAGAAATAAATAAAGGACAGATACAACTTCTACTCTTTTTTTTTAATTCACTCCTGGTTTTGGCTTCCAAAACTGCATCAGGAAACCTGACCGTGTGGTCATACTCTAAATGTAAAGAAGTGAATGAATATGTTGTCACAGGAAACTTGCATGTGATCCCGTAGTCATAGGTTACATGATACCTATTCATAAACCTGTTTACATTGCTCCAATATAACTACCACCTGCCCTGCTTCTCTTTACAAAGTTACCAAGTTCAGTAACAAGATTCTTACTTCTAGCAGCCACCACTAGGGGGAGCTAACTGCTGACAACTCCAGAATGTATGCCCCATTAAAAAAATATCTACTCACCTGTCCTTTCCCGACGCTTCCAGTCTTCACTGCACTGGAAATGGATTGGTCCCATGACCACTGCAGCCAGTCACTGTCTTCAGCAGTCATTTTTGCTTGAGCTACACATTACTGCTAGTAAACATGCCGTTCAAGCACATGTGACCACTGAGGCCAGTGACTGTAGTGGCTGTAGTGAAATACTATACATAAGTTACTGGATGCAGGATGTGACTGGACCACCAGAGTACCAGAGGATCCCCTGGTAGGCCCAAGCTCTGTTACAATAGTGGCCCATTATAAAACATGGCCAGAAGGTCTAGCAGAGGGGGGGGGGGGGGCTCCAGAATAATTTCTTCTGAAGGGACCAAGGAAATTTAGTCTGACTCTGACCGGAAGCAGCCCCCCTTCTACCAAGAGCGGTATGGTAGTTGCATGGTCTGCCTCTACGCCAATGTATTTATATTTTGTGCTGAGAATTTTAAAATGTTTTCATGTTCTTATTATTACTTCTGGTGTATACACATATCATAAACTACTGAAATACAATTTCTAACATATTCTTCACAGGTAAAACACATGTAGCAGTAATATAGTTATCATATAAAGAGTTAACACAGATTGATAAGCCTTCGAGTTATTTTGCCGCCTGCCCTGCGCCTGCACAGCGCACAATAACAACAGATGTGCAGAGTGTGTTTGGCAACCACCTAATGTCTGCGAGGTCCGTTCCGTCGTTGTCACCTAACATGGTGACATACAGGTTTATGCAGCTATGGTTCCCATAGTCTCTGCTTTGCTAATTGAAGACACAGCAGAGAGAGAGCCCAGTTCAAGGCCTGAGGAACAGAATCCTTCTGAACAATGTGGTACCCAACAAAATGAATCCTGGGACAATTAAATTATGTGAATAAATATGCAGACATGTACAAGTGGTGAGGGCAGAGATTATTAAAGCGTGCATCTTTCCCACTGTCAAACAATGTATTAAAAAAGCATCTCCTTTATGACACAATAATTTAAAAATCATTTCATTACCGCAGGCAACACATATTGTATGAAGCTATTATTGCAGATGCAGTGGCAGCATGAGACTTTATGGGAACATTGAGTCTTAAAGAGATAGCACCATACACACAGGAGAGGATTCACAGTCTTAGCGCTGGTATTTTACTTCCAGGAGACAAAGATTTTTCACATACTAATTGACAAGATGAAACTGCAGATATTACGTGTTAAAAAATATTCAAAGGCGGCTTCCATCATGGTAATAATATCTTTTATTGCTCAAACCCTACCCTGTGCTATAATTTACTTAGCCAATAGCTGTGCATTAAGAATAAAAAAAAACATAATAGGTGCCAGGTATGTTACATTGTGCCTTTACAATTTTCTCTTCTCTCTGTTTGACTCACATTGAAATATAAAATGTCACATATTTGAGGGTATTATGTTATTACCCTTTTGGTTTCCACTCTCCCGTTTGGTTTGTTATTATTTTATACTGTAGAAAAAACATTGCTGCGTCTAAACCATTAACAAGCTTGATAGATATTGCTAAAGGCTCTTGTTAAGGCTTGGGTAAGTAACCAGGATCACCAATCTCATTAGGTACTTAGGTAATGATGACCTATACTCAGGATAGGTCATCCATATGAGATCGGTTAGCTATTTTAGATAGTCACCTGCACTGGAAATTATGCAGTGGATGGAAAAAGAAGCACAAGGTTCTGTCCACTGTATAGTGGCCATGGGCATGGTTTTCCATATAATATGGTATGTAGTGACAAAGACATGGAAACAGAGGCAGACACAATCAGTGCTCTCCTTATACAGTGAATGTCACTATATAATGTATGTGTCACGGCGGACAGGATACCAGATACACAGAAAATAAACCAACAAGTGTCTAGGCGAGAAGCTGGGGATCAAGGTCACCTCCTGACAAATCCCTACCAGCTCTCCCTAGACTTCTATGCCCACGTTCAGACCCTGAAGGTGGGAATAACGTGTCCTCGTGCCTTGGCTGAAAATTCCCTAAAATCCCTAAGATGGTGAAAGGGGGATAGAGGCAGCCTGCTCCCTCAGAATCTGGAGGGGGCAGGTGTCTCTCTAACAGCCTAGACAGCCAACCACAAGAAAACAAAAACCAACTTATCTTTTCTGAGCAGGAACAGAAAATCCTTTCTTCCTTCCTTCCTTTCACAGAGCCAGACAGAAGCTATAACCCGCACAGGACACTGGGAGTGGGTGTAATTTAAACTCAAACCAACGACCCCACCCAGTGCACCTGAAGGGAGGCGGATACAGCTCAACTCCAAAACAAAAACAAAAGGCTACCCACGTGCTGCTAACCTGGCAGACCTCCGCACATAGCCTGAGCAGGGCATGACAGTATGTAAATCAGACAGTACACAATAATGGTAAATACTGTTACATGTAGCCAGCCACCACTAGGGGGAGCTTATTGCATACAGTTTTATCCAGCTCCCATTGAAGTCAATGGAAAGTGAATAAATACATATGTAGTAAATTTGCTCTAGTGACAGATGCTGGCTGTATCAGCAAACAGCAATGGGGGTTTACTCCCACAACTCATTCTACTCTTATGTATGTTCCTGCTACACGGCATGGGTGTGTCAGTCAAGAAGACTAAAAGTTACAGTAATAATGGTCTTAGGGTTGATGGCATCCTGAATACACAGCAGCAACTAGCCAATATATAGTATTATTTGATATGCCTAATACTGTAGATAGGACTGTCACAGGATTACCTCCCACTTTAGGGCGGCACCTAGAGCTTTGATAGTTGCTGGTATTTTCCTGTGTATAAAAGACACTGAACACTTGTTCAGGATTGTTTGACCTGAAGAAAGGGAAGTTATAATCCCAAAAAGCGTTATCTGTGTCTAGATTTTATGTTCACAAGAAAAAAGCATTCCTTCACACCTGATGTCCACAGACTTTCCCTGCGTCATGAAGCTATGAACAATTTGTTTGTGTGACTTACTCCTGTCCAGAGAAGCAAGCACTTTCCTATCGGAAGCTTTCCACAGTGGCTGCAGATGGATTCACGACACCATTGGTTGATACGGTTTCACTAGAGTTGTGCCTAGTTTTGCACAGCCTTATCAGGTGAACCCTATTTGGCTGTTTACAACACAATTGAGTACCTGAATGTATTTACCCTTTGGTGCACCTATATCTCTTTCGTAGCTTATGCTCCAGCCCGGTTATGGTATAAACATGTATAGAAAAGCATAGTGGACTATGCATACTGTAAATCTAAGGTTTGGTGCCAAAATGTAAATAGGTATGTCCCAAATGGGGTGTGCAGAGAGCTAGGGGACAAGACACAAAGACCGGACAAGTGGACATGGAAGAAGAGACAGAATATACGGCAGTGGACATGGAAGAAGAGAGAGCATACAAGGCAGTGGACATTTTTAGAAGACAGAGCATAAAAGGCAGTGGACATGGTAGGAGAGAGAGAATAAAAGGGAGTGGGCATGGAAGAAGAGAAAGCACACAAGGGAGTGGACAAGGAAGAAGAGAGAGCATACACGACAGTGGACATGGAAGAAGAGGGAGCATACAAGGCAGTAGACATAGAAGAAGACAGAGCATAAAGGGCAGAGCATACAAGGCAGTGGACATGGAAGAAGACAGAGCATAAAAGGCAGTGGACATGGTAGGAGAGAGGGCATAAAAGGGAGTGGGCATGGAAGAAGAGAGAGCATACACAACAGTGGACATGGAAGAAGAGAGAGCATACAAGGCAGTAGACATAGAAGAAGAGAGAGCATACAAGGCAGTGGACATGGAAGAAGAGAGAGCATACACAACAGTGGACATGGAAGAAGAGAGAGCATACAAGGCAGTAGACATAGAAGAAGAGAGAGCAAAAAGAGCAGAGCATACAAGGCAGTGGACATGGAAGAAGACAGAGTTTACAAGCAGTGGACAAGGACGAAGAGAGAGCATACAAGGCAGTGGACATGGAAGAAGAGAGAGCATACAAGGCAGTGGACATGGAAGAAGAGAGAGCATACATGACAGTGGACATGGAAGAAGAGAGCATACAAGGCAGTGGACATGGAAGAAGACAGAGCATAAAAGGCAGTGACATGGAAGAAGAAAGAGCATACAAAGCATTGGACATGGAAGAAGACAGAGCATAAAAGGCAGTGGACATGGTAGGAGAGAGGGCATACAATGGAGTGGGCATGGAAGAAGACAGAGCACACAAGGGAGTGGACATGGAAGAAGACAGAGCATAAAGGGCAGAGCATACAAGGCAGTGAACATGGAAGAAGACAAAATATACAAGCAGTGGACACGGACGAAGAGAGAGCATACAAGGCAGTGGACATGGAAAAAGAGAGAACATACAAGGGTGTGGACATGGAAAAAGAGAGAACATACAAGGGTGTGGACATGGAAGAAGAGAGAGCATAAAAGGCAGTGGACATGGTAGAAGAGAGGGCATACAAGGCAGTGGACATGGAAGAAGAGAGAGCATACATGACAGTGGAGATGGAAGAGGACAGAGTATACAAGGCAGTGGACATGGAAGAAGAGAGAGCATACACGACAGTGGACATGGAAGAAGAGAGAGCATACATGACAGTGGAGATGGAAGAAGAGAGAGAGCATACAAGGCAGTGGACATGGAAGAGGACAGAGTATACAAGGCAGTGGACATGGAAGAAGAGAGAGCATACACGACAGTGGACATGGAAGAAGAGAGAGAGCATACAAGGCAGTGGACATGGAAGAGGACAGAGTATACAAGGCAGTGGACATGGAAGAAGAGAGAGAGCATACAAGGCAGTGGACATGGAAAAAGACAAAGCATTATAGGCAGTGGACATGGAAGAAGAGAGAGAGAATACAAAGCAGTGGACATGGAAGAAGACAGAGCATAAAAGGCAGTGGACATGGAAGAACAGAGAGCATACAAGGCAGTGGACATGGAAAAAGACAGAGCATAAAAGGCAGTGGACATGGAAGAAGACAGAGTATACAAGCAGTGGACACGACGAAGACAGATCATACAAGGCAGTGGACATAGAAGAAGACAGATCATACAAGGCAGTGGACATGGAAGAAGACAGATCATAAAAGGCAGTGGACAGCAGAGGAAATTCCAGCCTCAGCTTACTGTACACAGCCATCCAGCCTTCCAATAACGTCTGTGCCAGAGGGATAGGTTAATCTGATTAAAGCCATATATCGCAGTTTATCTGTTTTCTCATTACCTCTCACTGTTTGACACTTGTGGAATAGAGCGGATGTTAATATAAACCATTAGGAGGCCCTTCCCCACAGGAACAAATCTAGCTTATCAAAGTGATATTTAATGTTTTCCATGATATTTATTTAACTAAAATGGCTGATTGGATCTTAAGCAGAACAGAGGTTAATGATTATTTTTATGGGTGTTATAAAAAATTAAATAGGAATATTATAGGATTAATGATGTATGTCCCCGTTGTTTAGACGCAGAATCAGACATGGAGCTATCTGTCACATGGAAGGATCCAGCTCCCAGCTGTGAGCAATTAGCTTAATTGTCTCACCTCTTTTTTTCTTAACTTTTCAATGAGATGCTTTGATTTTTTTTTCTTTTCATTTTACCCCGGCTTATGGATTTAACTTGGCATCGTTTAGAGCGAGTCTTGCCATAATCCTTTACCCGCTGCGCTTAAAGCAGCAGTGCTACTAATGCTCGGTACTATTTGTGCTTATGTAAATTATTAATATCTTGCAGCACAGTTACAGGGCGGCTGAGTTTAAGAAGAGCCCAGATATTCAGTTTTATCAAATTAATGACAGAAATTCACCCGTATTAGAAATCAGAGTCAGCACTGCTGTGCCGTATTGTACGTCATTCGTACAGTGCACATAATGCGATTTAGTTCCATGCGGAATGAAGAAGCTGAATTCTGTATAATCGTGAGATTTATGTGACCAGATACATAATATATGTGATTACTTCAATACCTGTCATTGCACACTGTGGTAGGATGGGGTACATGGGGAGAGAACCTTTCTTTTGAAATGTCTTTTACACATTATTGCATTGGACTCGTCAAATGGAAAGAACAAGATCTTACTGTAATCCTAAAAGGGGAGCACTTAGGGGGTTATGGTATCCCAATAACCCCCTAATTGGTCATAAAAATTGTTTCTTCTGTACAGGTGCCTTTCCCTTCCTCTCCAGCTGTGCAGCTGACACTAGTTAGTTGGAGAGGGGGGGTGAAGATGAGTCAGATTGCCAGGAGCCTAAGGGTACCGGCACATGGTGCAGAAAATCTGCACCAAAACCACGTTTTTTGTGTTGTTTTAATGCGGTTTTTGGAGTGGATTTGATGTGGTTTTGACGCAGATCTAACCCTTCTATTGAAAAGAGTGAAATCTGCATATACAGTAAAAATGCAACAACAATTGGAGTTCAAAATCCGCAAAGCAGGTCAATTTCGGCACTTGAGAAAAAAGCAAAGTGTACAGAGATCTGTCAAATGTCATACACCTTGCTGGCACCTTATTACTTACCGTTTCTTCTGCATGAAAATCTATGCGGAAAGAAAGCACGTAATAACCATCGTGTGCAGGTAGCTTTAAAAGGAATACGTGATCAGAAAACGACCAATTGCTCAAATCAAGTTTTTATGTTAAACATATTTTTAAAAGAATTTTTGGGGATTTTGCTTTTCATTTTCCCTATCACTATCTATATCTAAATATAAAATCCTGCCGTTTTTGCACTGGCCGCTAAGCCTAATAATCACTTCTGCACAGGTTACTTTAGTGCAGTTATTTGCTTATCAATAAAGGCAGGATTACAATGACAGATATCACCTCTATATATAGATTACACATGATCCACAATTCACAATAGGTGATATCACAGCTTATCTACTCCCTCCTGACCTCTGCACAGGTCACAGAGCATGCCTAGAAAACTCTCCCTTAGAAGTCAATGAGTTACCTCCAGTCTGTTGTGTCTATGGCCCATATGGCTGCTGTGAACTATATATATACAGTACAGACCAAAAGTTTGGACACACCTTCTCATTCAAAGAGTTTTCTTTATTTTCATGACTATGAAGGCATCAAAACTATGAATTAACACATGTGGAATTATCTACATAACAAACAAGTGTGAAACAACTGAAAATATGTCATATTCTAGGTTCTTCAAAGTAGCCACCTTTTGCTTTGATTACTGCTTTGCACACTCTTGGCATTCTCTTGATGAGCTTCAAGAGGTAGTCCCCTGAAAATTTGAATATCGTGCAAAGTTCATTTATTTCAGTAATGCAACTTAAAAGGTGAAACTAATATGAGATAGACTCATTACATGCAAAGCAAGATATTTCAAGCCTTTATTTGTTATAATTTGGATGATTATGGCTTACAGCTTATGAAACCTCAAAGTCACAATCTCAGGTACCCTTTGCTCAGGGGGTATGGATTAATTAGCTGACTAGAGTGTGATACTTTGAGCCTAGAATGCTGAACCTTTTCACAATATTCTAATTTTAAGTTGCATTACTGAAATAAAGACTTTTTGCATGATATTCTAATTTTTCGAGTTTCACCTGTGTATATATACACTCACCTAAAGAATTATTAGGAACACCTGTTCTATTTCTCATTAATGCAATTTTCTAGTCAACCAATCACATGACAGTTGCTTCAATGCATTTAGGGGTGTGGTCCTGGTCAAGACAATCTCCTGAACTCCAAACTGAATGTCAGAATGGGAAAGAAAGGTGATTTAAGCAATTTTGAGCGTGGCATGGTTGTTGGTGCCAGACGGGCTGGTCTGAGTATTTCACAATCTGCTCAGTTACTGGGATTTTCACGCACAACCATTTCTAGGGTTTACAAAAAATGGCGTGAAAAGGGAAAAACATCCAGTATGCGGAAGTCCTGTGGGCGAAAATGCCTTGTGGATGCTAGAGGTCAGAGGAGAATGGGCCGACTGATTCAAGCTGATAGAAGAGCAACGTTGACTGAAATAACCACTCGTTGCAACCGAGGTATGCAGCAAAGCATTTGTGAAGCCACAACACGCACAACCTTGAGGCAGATGGGCTACAACAGCAGAGGACCCCACCGGGTACCACTCATCTCCACTACAAATAGGAAAAAGAGGCTACAATTTGCACGAGCTCACCAAAATTGGACTGTTGAAGACTGGAAAAATGTTGCCTGGTCTGATGAGTCTCGATTTATGTTGAGACATTCAAATGGTAGAGTCCGAATTTGGCGTAAACAGAATGAGAACATGTATCCATCATGCCTTGTTACCACTGTGCAGGCTGGTGGTGGTGGTGTAATGGTGTGGGGGATGTTTTCTGGGCACACTTTAGGCCCCTTAGTGCCAATTAGGCATCGTTTAAATGCCACGGGCTACCTGAGCATTGTTTCTGACCATGTCCATCCCTTCATGACCACCATGTACCCATCCTCTGATGGCTACTTCCAGCAGGATAATGCACCATGTCACAAAGCTCGAATCATTTCAAATTGGTTTCTTGAACATGACAATGAGTTAATTGTACTAAAATGGCCCCCACAGTCACCAGATCTCAACCCAATAGAGCATCTTTGGGATGTGGTGGAACGGGAGCTTCGTGCCCTGGATGTGCATCCCTCAAATCTCCATCAACTGCAAGATGCTATCCTATCAATATGGGCCAACATTTCTAAATGTTGTTGAATCAATGCCACGTAGAATTAAGGCAGTTCTGAAGGCAAAAGGGGGTCCAACACCGTATTAGTATGGTGTTCCTAATAATTCTTTAGGTGAGTGTGTGTATATATATATATATATATATATATATATATATATATATAGAAAAAAAGGAAAGAAGCAGCACACAAAAAAAAATATATACGGGTGCAAAAAATCCTCCTGAGGGACCTGTGACCAAGATCCCAAGTATGGATAAAAAAGCAAAAGAAGGCAGCACTCCAATTTATGATGAAAAAAGTGGATGGTTTATTTACCTATCAGCAACGTTTCAGCTCTCTCTATGGAGCCTTTGTCCAGCTCAGCAGGACAAAGGCTCCATAGAGAGAGCTGAAATGTTGCTGATGGGTGAATAAACCGTCCACTTTTTTCATCATAAATTGGAGTGCTGCCTTCTTTTGCTTATATATATATATATATATATATATATATATATATATATATATATTTTTTATTTTTTTTTCTGGCTGCAAGATGGCTACCTCCATAATCATGTTCAGGAATAAAAAAAAATTTGCAGACCCATAGACTTCAATGGGGCCATGTCCTGATTTTCACTGACTAGTATAGGACACGTTTTATTTGTTTTGTGGAGCCGTAGAACGGAAGAAAAGGGCCCCACAAGAAGTGAATAGGTCTGGATCTAAGCCACAAATAAACGGATCAGCATTTTTGAGGACAGCATACGGCCATCTGTATGAGCCCTTACTGCCAGAAAAAAAAGCACAGCAAAAACCTCAAGTGCCAAAAAAATGCAATTGCTTATTCTGGAGTTTGTTTTACAGGTAAAAAAAAGTAAATGCCAGAGCCAAACTCATGTGTGTAAAGACTTGCCCAGACGGACAGCACATGAATGTCCGCATCCAAATGTCCGTTCTGAAAGTCATTAAACATTTTCCATTCTTCGCTGTATTGCAGATGAGAATAGTACTTTCTCGTGATGGGAGTGAGAAAAATGCAGATTACATATGGAAGGTCTGTATTTTGCAGATCCTTGGTTAGCGGACTGCAATACGGATGAGGTCGTGTTCATGCCAAAAAATGTTTTCAAGATTGTGAAATACAGTAGAAAAAATGTCAATGATTTACACCACTTTTCTAGTCCATAAAAGTTGCACATTTTAATGATTTTCCCATGAGCGTTTTCAGTGAGAAATGCACTCGGTGTGTAAGAGTTATTTCCCATACTGAATGCTGCACCCGGGGTGGAACACATATTATGCACTTCTTATTATAATCAGATAGAGATGCCGAAATTACATCACATTGCCATATGTTCCAGGCTGGAACACCTAACGCCAGCAGACAAATGGGGCCTGTGGGTAGATATGGATGCACCTTTCAGAAATAGGTGTGCGTTCCATAGTATCAGGATACCATCATCTATCTCATGTCCTTCTTCATACTTTGGTCCCCTGAAGAACCATATACATCTCACCTGGGGAAACACCTTTGTGTCTTTTTTTTTTTTTTACAAAGTAACTGAAGAATATTCAGGGCCATATAGGTGACAGTAGATGGGTTTAGCCACCGAGAAGTGGGGCCACCACCGTCAGGTGCTCTGCTTTTAGGCAGGGATAGCTACATGGGCGTAATAGGGGGAGATCCTAAAATGGTCCTAACCTAAAGGTGGCTCCACTTGTTCCAAAAATTGTTAGCAGCAGAACCGTAGTAGTAGTAGTATTAGTAGTAGTGATCTATTTGGCATAGTGGCCACATCCATCTGTGTTAAGTTGGTTCGCTTTATCTTACCATACTGTCACAGTGAATGGCTGTTACTGATATCTGCTATATGGTCTCCTACGTACAAAGCATTTTCTGTGACCACTAATATATATCTAGTTTTATCAGGGGCTTACTTTGCCTATTTATTGTTTATTCCTTATTTTTTAAGTAGGACATTAAAAGTGAAGTTTTAGAGGGGATATTTTGTTGGCAGTGATTTGTTCAGTACCTGATAGACGCTTATCCTGACTCTGTGATAGTGTTAATCATTGTGTGAGTACAAAAAAAAGCCAACCCCAAAAAATGCCTGTAAGAAAGACATAAATTTCATGGAGTTTTCTACAAACGAAAAGAACATCCCTCTAAAAATTAAGGGAGTCATTTACTATGCTGAAATATGCCTAAATTAGGCGTATTTCAGGCGCAGATAGGGGTGCAGCGGTTAGTTGCTCCGCTATCTGTGGCTTTGCCCCGCTCACGCCAGGTCTAAAAAAGTGGGCGTGACGGGAAAGCAGACTGGCTGGGAGACCCGTCTCATTCATCATTTTCTATGCCTGGTTTAGGAGTAGAAAATGGTCTAAATTTAAGACAACTCGGAAGCTGTCTTACATTTAGAACTGGCGCTGGCCTGTGCCTCTTCATAACTTCGGTGGATCCAGCGCCAGTTTAGGGCACTTTTTTTTTTTTAAGACGGGCATCTAAATCTAAAACGCTGGTCTTAATAAATGTGCCCCTAAGTGTGGCAGTATTGTGACATGGATTTGCCTCACATCTCATTCTGCACTGAAAATCCACAAAATCGGCACCCCAGAAAATTTCTGCACTGTGTACAGGAGAGAAAAATGTAATCCACTTAGCTGGTACGTTATTAGGGTCCATTCACACGTCCGCAAAATGGGTCTGCATCCGTTCCCATTTTCAATGGGGCCGCAAAAGATGTGGACATCACTTCTGTTCTGCGGCCCTGCAAAAAAATAGAATATGTCCTATTCTTGACCGCAGACACGGACAAGAAACGGCATTTCGATTATAGTGCCGGCATGTGCGGTCCGCAAAATGCGGAATGCACATGGTCGGTGTCTGTGTTTTACAGATCCACATTTTGCGGACCGCAAAACAGTTGCGGATGTGTGAATGGACCCTAAGGGCTCATGCACACGAATGTATATTCTTTCCGTGTCCGTTCCATTTTTTTTGCGGACCGTATACGGAACTATTCATTTCAATGGGTACGCCAAAAAAATGGAAGTTACTCCGTGCGCATTCCATTTCCGTATGTCTGTATTTCCGTTCCGCAAAAAAAAAATATATAACATGTCCTATTATTGTCCGCATTACGGACAAGGATAGTACTGTTCTATCAGGGGCCAGCTGTTCCGTTCTGCAAAATACGGAATGCACACGGATGTCATCTGTATTTTTTGCAGATCCATTTTTACAAACAAATAGTCGTGTGCATGAGCCCTAACGCTGTGGATTACCCAAATGAATATCAGCACGTAAAACGTACCATGTGCATATACCCTTAAGCCTGACTTTGCCCTAACCATATATAATATACCTGTTTATCCTACAGAATAATTTTAGAAAAGCCGTCAGGCATTTACACGGAAAGAAGGCTGCGTCCCAATATGCCTCCGATTTAGGCGAGCCCCTGTTATTTAAGCCTGACACTGCAGAAGCCAGACAGAGGATATAAATTGTAAGGGGAGCAGACATGATGATTCACAGGGGCTCTGCTTCTCCAGCTTTACACCGAGGGTGTAAAGGAATTGGGGGGAGAGAGTGCGCAAATCAGGTCGGGGTCCCGTCCCTCTGACCAGAACATGGCAGAACTTGGCATAAGGTGTGTATTTTTAACATTAGGTTCACGGCAAGGTGACTCCACACTGACTGACCCTTCCTAAGAATTCCAGATAAAACAAACCCAGACACGAGTCCTTTGAATCACCCAACGTGGAATGTACAATAAGTGAGCGTCCATATATCACCTTGTCAGCTGCCTTCCTCTGGGGAGGGAACATGGGTAGAGAAATGGAACTCTACATCAAATCTCTTTTCCTGTGGGCCTCACAATGAGGTGTCTGACGAAATAAATATGGACCATAAACCCTCACTGGAGTGTAATGACTCTCTTGGGGAAAGGCTTGGCTTTTTTTAGGTTTAAAATCCATGCTCGCAGTTACTTGATATTGTCATGTTTCCTCTTCCCCAAAAAGCAGACTGAATGATTTCTACTCACTAGGAAGTATAATAGCGCTCATATTTATTGTTTAGGACAATGCAGAGGATGTGCAGAGGGGGCAAATGTCAAGCAGTGGGAACTTCCATCTTCGTGAAGATTACTCACCAATTTGCTGGATTATTCCTGTGGGCTGGAGGTGCACATCTGTATCAGCTTCTATTCCTGGGGTGCTATGTCTCCTCTGCCTGGACTCCAGTTACGTAACTCTTACCAATCAAATCCAACCACAGACTGGAAGTATTGTCTCTCACTGGGTGGCAAGTCCTGGTTACTATGTTTAATGTCCTTATGGAAGAGTAATGGTGAGGAAAGGTATTAGAGTTGTACCAACTAAATGCAAACATAGTAACCAGGACTTGCCACCCAGTGAGAGCCAGTACTTCCAGTCTGTGGTTGTACTTGGTTGGTAAGAGCTACGTAACTGGAGTCCAGACAAAGAAGGCACCCCAGGAATAGAAGCTGACACAGATGTGCACCTCCAGCCCACAGGAATAATCCAGCAAATTGGTGAGTAATCTTCACGAAGATGGAAGTTCCCACTGCTTGACATTTGCCCCCTATGCACATCCTCTGCATTGTCCTAAACAATAAATATGAGAGCTATTATACTTCCTAGCTGGCTGGTTTAACGCTACGGAAAATGTGCAAAAAAGTATATATAAGGATTTTATAATGGAACTCAACTGTAGGCTTTTTTCTACATATATAAGCCAAACATTGAGGAACATGACAATGGCAAATATGGAGTTGGGAAGGAATTTTTTATTCCCCTAAAGTGAGGAAAATTGGCTTCTACCTCACAGTTTTTTTTTGCCTTCCTCTGGATCAACTTGCAGGATGACAGGCCGAACTGGATGGACAAATGTCTTTTTTCGGCCTTATGTACTATGTTACTAAATATAGCCTTAGTTGTGCATACCTAGCAACACTGTAGCTCCAGGGCCTATAAGCTCCACCCTGGGAACGCCCCAGTCGCACCCAGGTAGACCTACTTTCAGCTAGGGAGAGCCTAAATTAGCAGGGAGTGCAAATTAAGGACTGTTTGCAATTTTGGTTGTGAGTAAAGAGGAGCGAAGTTCATAAAAATTCGATTTGGCAGCTTCGCCGAACTTTACAAAAAAGTTTGCTTAGTGATGAATTACTTTGTCACGAAGGGCATTTCTTGATAAGTAGCAGGCGCAATGACGGGAAACGGTAAATGCACGCCCCCGTCATTAAACCCCTCAGATGCCGCGTTCATCACTGATTGCAGCATCTAAGTTTAACATTCAGGCCTTTCAGGGGTTAATCATTAAAAAAAAAAAATTAACATTGTACTTACCTTATTGATTTGAGTGTGAAGAGGCCGCCACGGCCATCTTGTTCGAAGATCCAATGCGAAATCTCGCACTGTGTGTGATGATGTCATCGCGCTGGCCAGCATGGTGACGTCAAACGTCACCACGCACGAGATTTCGCATTGGATCTTCAAGCAAGATGGCTGCAGCGGCCTCTTCGCGCTCAAGTATGATTTTTTTTTCATCTTTATCACCATTTCAGGGAAAATTGATTCGTTACCACGAAGCACATAGAAATTCGGCTAAGCAGCAACTCGAATTGTCCCTGAAATTCGGATTGAAGTCCACTTTGGATACTTTGATTCGCTCAACACTAGTTCAGAAATTGAAGGTCACCACATACGTTTTTTTTCATGGATCTTGCTGCAGGACCTATTCTGGTCTTCTTTTGCCGATAAGAATAACGCTTTCTCGCTGCCTGCAGTTGCCATAAGAGGTAGATTACTTCACAAATATATACTGTATACAGCTCACATTGAGTTCAGTGGTGTTGTGGAAATCCATACAGCCCTTTAGTCAGATGCATTCAATTTCAAAGCCTTCTTTCTACTGAATCTTTACTGTCTTTTATCTGAAGTTTGAAGTAAGGCTACTTTCACACTTGCGTCTGCCGGATCCTTCAAAACGTATGCAAACTCATGGTATTTGTCAGACGGATCAGGAACCAGATCCGTCTGACAAATGCATTGAAATGCCGGATCCGTCTCTCCGTTGTCACCCGGAAAAACGGATCCGGCATTTATTTTTTTTCAATTTTTTTGTGGTCTGAGCATGCGCAGACCGCAAAAAATGATCTATTTTGCCAAAACACTCGGGGCCGGATCTGGCATTAATGCATTTCAATATGAAAAAATGCTGGATCCAGCATTCCGGCAAGTGTTCAGGAATTTTGGACGGAGATAAAACTGCAGCATGCTGCGGTATTATCTCCGTCCTGAAAAGTCAAAAAGACTGAACTGAAGACATCCTGATGCATCCTAAACCGAATGCTCTCAATTCAGAATGCATTAGGATAAAACTGATCAGTTCTTTTCCGGTATTGAGCCCCTAGGACGGAACTTAATGCCGGAAAAGAATAACGCTAGTGTGAAAGTACCCTAAAGTTAGGGGCAGAGGTGGACTGGGAATTTAAAGTGGATGTGGAAAAAAATACAAGTGGCCCTATGTTGTAGGCGGGTCCAAGCTGATTGAAGGCACGGCTAACACAAGTATGCAGAGTAACTGAAGTTCTGCATTGGGCCAGCAATTCAGTAGAACGGCCCCTGCGGAACCAAATACAACAATGCATCCTAAACTAATGCCCCAGCAGCACAAAATTACTCCCCAGAAGCTGCTCGCCTGTGGTGGCCAGAGCCAGCTGCCACATTCTGTCCTCCTACTCCAGTTGCCTCAAGATGGCAATATAGTTAAATCCAGGAGTCAGGAGGGCGCATGAGGCCGCCAACCAGATACATAAGTAGTTGATGCTCACAGCATTAGTTAACCTTTGGAAGCGTCAGCTTATTACTTACCTGGCTGGTGGCCGTGAGAAGGACTCAGCTGACCCCCTGGACATCGGGCCACTGGGAAGTTTTCCTGTAGGGCCAGTCCACTCCGGATAGGAGAGATAGATAGTTGGTCAGTACAATTGCAGTGGCGTCCTTAGGCTGGGCCTCCACAGGGAGGCTGTGATGAGGCGGTTGCAACCTCTCTAACCTATGTAGGCCAATAGCCAAACAACTTTGAAGGTAATGGATTCATTAAACCGCAAATTTGTGTGACCATTGGCTGTCGCGTGTGGGTGCAGTTGCAGGTGCCGCATCTCAGCTGCTCCGTGAAAAACCCAGCATTATCGCTTCTGATCCCAACACAGCTCCTTTACTTAAAAAAATGTCATTAAACAAGAGATAAAAGTGATCACTTCCGGGTTGTCCGGGTTCAGAGCTTAACCCGAACATAACCCCATTTTACACCCCTCTGGCCCTTCTTACATTTCATGCTCCGATGCTCTCCCTTGCCCTGCGCTGGATCGCGCAGGGCAAGGGCTTGTTTATACTTTCAAACTGCTAGGTGGAGGCTAGTACATCACCAGATCTCCAGAAAATGCCTTTGACCTGTGCGATTCCGCGTTTATATCAGGGGGGCTATCTGGGTGAAAATGGAGTTATATGAACCCGGACAACCCCTTTAACGCTGGGTACTTGTGTAGTCTACTATAACTATGGCTGAAAACCCATCTATGCAGAGACATAACTAGAAGCTTCTAGGCAGAAAAGCAAAATCACCAACTTTACATGTACAGGAAATTCTGGTATTATTATGATGTGGCAGAGGAACTGGCAGGCAAAACTGTTGAGGTACAGACAGAATGTGTCCATTGGCTATAATGACGCTAATTTTTTTCTGGACGGCATATGTATTGTAGCTCTGTGTTAAACAATTACATACATTAGGGCCAGGTCAACAGGTGCTGTAGTCCGCAGGTCATCTGCTGTGCGCTGGTTCCGGGGCTGTGTGCGACCTGCTCTCTTGCTCCTGGACCTGTTATTTTCCGTTGTCTCGCCATGATTTCTCTCTTCCAGGGGAAGGTAATGACATTGTTCCTGAACACGTCTGCTAATTTTAACTTAACCTTTTTTTACTGACCGTCTAAATATAAGAAACACTTTTCCTCTTTCCATTAATTATTGATGGACAGGTACGCGGCCTTTACCGTAGGTGGGAACTGTCTGAGCTGTTTTTTTCAGATGAGGAAACAGAGTAGTTTCCTCAAAGTTGACCCTTATTTGACAGCCTTTTTTCTACTTTCCATGTTGTTTTGGGGAGAATTTCAGTAAATTACACAGTTTTTATACATTTGACAAAGTGAATATATGTCTAATAGGGAAATCAAAGGAATTGAAATGATTTTTTATAATTTCTCCTCTCATGTCTTAATTCCATGTTATTTTTGTGATTTCTTCATAAAGTGAAAGTCAAAAATTATCTTTATAACTGTTAGACCGCTATTTTTATGAAACAGAACTCTAAATCACCTCCATATAAAGTCAATCCAAAAGACCCCCTATTTGAGAAGACTACCGCTTATCCAGATGTGATAGATTTTCAGTTCCACTATATATATATTTTGCATATTGACCATCTATCTTCTTTGAGAAAACCATCTAAAAGAACACTTTTCAATGTGATTTTGGTGGTCTCAGAGAGATTTCACTGTACATGAATTATGGCGGTCTTAAAGGGGTTATCCGATGAATCATGTAAAAAAGGTAGTCATCTCTTTAGCAAAGCTAACCAGCCTTGCACCTCACATGGATCCAGAATCTCCCCATTCATTGCTCCAATTGTTCTGCTAGATTTATTTACGCTTTGGGGTCATGTCCTTTCTTAGGGGGTGTTTCCTTTCTACTGCAACTGGTAGCAGTTAAAGGATGGAACTGAGCATGTGCTTATTAGAAAAAGAACAAGCAGCAGGTGGCACTATACAGATGGACTTCATTGAAGCTATTATAAAGTTTGAATTACATGCAATTACAAAAGCATTCAGATCTAGGTGCTTGGCGGAATTGCATTTCTTTTTTCAATTTTACCCCACATGCAATGTTTCCCCTTTTCCAATAGAAGACATGGTAAATTAAATGGTGGTGTCACGGCCCTAGGCAGGAACACGCACACACACAGTGAGCCCTAACTTGTACCCAGCCCACTGACCCGGCCTACTGGCAGAGCAAGTCCTAGGCGACAAGTCCACAACTGGTCGTCGGTCCCTATACTGGTAGGTGCAGAGATACAATCCAAGTGCCCGCGAAACCGCAGGCACCTACCTGTTCACACACAGGACACACAAACGCCAAGGGAAGTCGAGCCAGAAACAGTCAAGCCAGGAGATCGATACCAACAGAATCACAAAGCGGAAGGAGGGAGCAATAACAAGCCAAGGGTCAATACCGGACAGGAAGAAGGTACAAAATCGCTAAGCAGAGAGAGAGGTCAAGGTATAGCTGAGGTCAAATCCAACAGCAACAGTTCAATGCACACAGAGCACAGCAAGGAAAACCTATAACTGGCAAAGGTGATTGGCACCTGCAGCCTTAAATAGGGAGCTAATCATCCGAGCGCTGACAGACACTGCAGCGCTGGAGCTCGGACAGGCAAGTTGGTGACAGAGGGCATTAAAAAATGCATTTTGTCCTGCAAAAAATAAGCCCTTATATGACTATGTGAACGGAAAAATAAAAACGTTATGGCTATTGGAATGTGAGGAGGAAAAACTTTAAAATGCAACTATGAAAATAGGCTCAGTCCTTAAGAGATTAATTATATTACTATGCATCAGATTCATAAAAGTCAGAAAAGCAAAGTGTCAACCCTAAAGATAGTTTGACCAATACATCAGCACAAAATGGTGGAAAATGAAAAGGACATTAAATGTTGATATTCACATTATAGGGGTTCTCTTGGCTTTTTATAAAAACTTCCATTTCTTCTGCCCTCTGGATGAAAGATCCTTTGGTTAAGGCCTCATGCACACGACCGTTGGGTGCATCCGCGTTCGTTCCGCCATTTTTCACAGTTTAGCGGAGGCCCCATTCATTTCTATGGAGCTGTGAAAGAAAAATGATAGTCCTCCGTTTTTTCTCCGCGTCCGTGATCCGTGATTCCAGTCAGTCAAAAAAATATAACCTGTCCTATTCTTATCAGTGGAAAACGGAGGACGGACCCATTCAAGTCAATGGGTCTGTCAAAAAAAAACGGATGCACAACTGGTATGTCATCCGTGTCCGCGTCCGTTTTTTTCTACAAGACCTTGGTGCAATAAAATTACACTTTTCATTAACTTTCCTTTTTTCCCCCCTGTCAGACAAAAATAAAAGGAAGACACGAGGAAACACAACTGAAGCCAAATCGGACACAGACCACTGAAGCCAAATCACTGACAGTGAAAAAAACACTGTCGTGTGCATGAGGCCTAATACATACTCATCCCAATGCCACCATCCCTGCTATTTTCACACAGGCTGCGGGCTCTTCCCCCCAGGTCTCGACCAGATGTGTGCATTTCTTTTCCTGTTGAGCTCGTACTTGATGTTAGGGGTAAATTTGGGTCGATAACTTTTATCTTCATATTATAAAAAATCCCAAATTTTCTAAATTAGAATTTCTACACATTAAAGGCAGATAGTGATACCTCATTAGATAGATTTTACTTAAGATTCCCTATATGTCTACTTTATGTTGGCATAATTTTAAAAATTACATTTAATTTTTTTAGGATGCTAGAAGGCTTAGAATTTAAGAAGCAATTCTATAATTCAAAACTGACTTTTTCAAGGACCAGTTCAGTTCTGAAGTCACTTTGAGGTCCTTACAGAATAGAAACCACCCATAAATGATCCCATTTTAGAAACTACACCCCTCAAATTACTCAAAACTGGTTTCACAAACTATGTTAACCCTTTATGTGTTCCACAAGAATTAAAGGAAAATGGAGGTAAAATTTATAACTTTCAGTTTTTGTGCAGATTTTTTATTTTAATCCAATTTTCCTATAACACAGCAAGGGTTAACAGCAAAATGAACCTCAATATCTATTACCCTATTTATGCAGCTTACAAAAACACCCCATTTATGTTCGTAAACTGCTGTATGGGCACACGGCAGGACGCAGAAGGATAGGAGCAACATATGGTTTTTGGAGAGCAGATTTTGCTAGAATGGCTTTTGGGTGTCGTGTCATATTTAAAGGCATACTAAGCCACCCCTACAGAAGAAACCCCCCAAAAGTGATACCATTTTGGAAACTACACCCCTCAAATAATTTATTGAGAGGTTTACTGACCACTGTGACGTCACAGGTGTTTAATAATATTTAGAAACACATGGCTGTGAAAATGAAAAATTATATTTTTTACAAGAAAAAGTCGCCAAAATTTTTTACTTTAACAAGATGTAACAGGAGAAAATGAAATTCATAATTTGTTACCCATTTTCTCCTGAATACGGCAACACCCCATACGTAGTCGTAAACTGCTGTATGAGCAGACGGCAGAATTCAAAATGAAAGGAGAGGCATCTGCATTTTCTAATGTGGAATTTGTTGAAATAGATTTCAAGGGGCATAGCTTTTTTATTATTTTGTTGATTGAGCTGTGTAGGGGCTCATTTTTTGCAGGATGGGCTGTAGTTTTTAATAGTACCATTTTTGGGTACATATGACTTTTTGATTGTGTTTTATTACATTTCTTTGTGAGGTGAAGTGGGCTAATATTGCAATTCTGCCAGTGTTTTTTATTTTTATTTTTTATGAGGTTCTCCATGTGGTATATTTGATAATATAATTTTATTCTGTGGGTTGATACGGTTATGGCGATACCAAATTTATATTGTTTTATTTATGTTCTACCACTTTTATATCCATAAAATCACTTTTTATTCATTTTTTTTTTTGCATCACCAAATCAAAGACCCATAACTTTTAGATTTTTCCATCAATGTAGCTGTGTGAGAGATTGTTTTTTTGCAGGACGGGCTGGTACAATTTTGGTTTCTATATGACTTTTTGAGCGCTTTTTATTCAATTGCATTTCTGTGAGTGTTTTTTATTTTTTAATGGGGTTCTCCATGTGGTATATTTGATAAGATAATTTTATTCTGTGGGTTGATACGGTTATGGCAACACCAAATTTGTATTTTTTTTAATGTTCGACCACTTTTATATCATAAAATTACTTTTTATTAAACATTTATTTAATTTTTGCATCAATATAGTTATAGGAGGGCTTATTTTTTTGTGGGATGGCCTGTAGTTTTTATTGATATCATTTTTGGTATGCATATCACTTTTTCATCACTTTTTATAAATTTTTTGGGCAGGTGAACCAAAAAAACTGCAATTCCGCCATAGTTTTTTTTTTTTTTTAATGTAATTTACCATGCGGGATTAGTATCATGATAATTTTATAGATCCGGTCATTACGGATGCGTTGATACCAATTATGAGTAGTTTATTTTATTTTTTCGTTTTTTTTTATCTCTTATAAATAAGCGGATATGTGAAAGGGCTAATTATTTTCTTTTTAATTTACATTTGCATTTATTTATTTATTTTTACATTTATTTATTTTTAACTTTTTTTTTTCACACTTGGAGTGGGAAAAAGTCTCACTTGGATGTTGAAGATCCAGTGGTGCTGATGGCTGTACTGTACTTTGCAATGGTCTTGCATTGCAATGTATAATACTATCAGGTTTCCTGGTAGATGGGAACACTGGTCCGGTTGCCATGGCAATCATCGGGCCGCCGCAATCGCAGCGCGGAAGCCCGATGGTTGAGAGAGGGAGCCCCTCCCTCTCTTAACCCCATGAATGCCGCTGCCGCTTCATCTAAGGGGTTATAGCAGAGTGTCAGCATACAGATGACACTCGTTGCTGATGGCGGCGGCTCAGGAACTTAGCCGCCGCCATCACATTCAGGAGGACCGCAACAGGGGGGACAGGTGGCATCAGGGGGCTCAAATGGGAGCAGTGGACACAGACTGGCACAGTTGGGGACACAGATGGCATGGTGGGAAACAGGGGCCGGAGCATGTAGAGCACAGCCAGCAAAATTAAAAATTAAAGGTAGATTGCGCACAGGGCACAGACGGGGGAGGCAGGAGATACTAGGGCACACAGATGGGGGCACAGATCGGGGAAGAGGACACATCAGGGGGCACGGATCAGCTAATTACTGATTTTAGGCTCTGATCTGCAAAGTGCAGATCAGAGCCTGAAACCGTCATTTTAATACTGCCGCGCTCTGATTGGTTAGTCTGCACAGACTAACCAATCGGAGCTATCATCGGCAAGGGACCTCTCTAATTGGTCCCTTGCCGGCATTACTGGACTGTACACTGTCCCTGACAGCGGCAGTGCAGGGACAGAAGCTTTAATCCAAGTGCTTTGGATTAAAGAGCTGCCATAATGTTTATATACTTGCTATCTGCACGGGTTATGTGCAAATAGCACGCATATAGCCGTATGGCAATCGTGAAGGGGTTAAAGAAGAAAAGTTTTTGCAAAAAGCGCAGAAAACCCCTTTTAAGCTTTTTTTTTTTTACCCCAGGGCAATGATTTATTACACAGAGCTGTTTACAGAATTACTACAGAGACTGTACACTTTGAACTACTAGTAAAATATAAAGAAAAACCTGATAAATTTTGCATTGGGCTGATAGTAGCTCCCATGTACAGTATAAGGAGAGCTTTTTTTTTTTTTTTTAATCTTTTTCCGTCCTCGGGGCAGGTGATCAAAACATATTAGAAATGATAGTTGTATGTTAATTTATGTTCAGGTTATACTGTATAAACCTTTGTTTTACAGTCAAATCTGTTTTACTATTTTCTATTGTCGCAGTTTTTTTAAGTGGTTGGATCAATTGCTGTTAATCGGGATGGAGGCAGTTTTCTTAAATTTGCCAAGGGTGAAGACGAAGAATATATAGCGAGCAGGGTTTGAGGTGATTTCGTAACGGAGCTTGGTCAATTAATTTCTGACTTCACTTCCCAAGCCAAAACACAACAAGCAGGAGTCCATATTCACAGCAGGCTTCCTGTCAGAAGAGTGTTTCACACTCAAGTGCTGACATATCCAGCTGTGAGATGCTGCGCTGTTTGTTTTTTTTCTCCCGTGCTTGTTCTGGCTTCACTTCAGATTTCCAAAAGCATTTCAATATATGTCCAGAATGTACTGATATGTTACTCTCTGGCCTCTATTTAAATAGGACGGAGCATATAGACCACAAGTCACCCAGGATAACCTATGCCAGCCCTCCGTGAAGTTATAAAGCTTCCAGAACATCATAGTCTAAGAGTTCAATTGTGTATTTCCAAAACAAAGGACTCCTGCAGGGTGTGAGGACATTGATGGTGTCATTTGAAGTATACTCAAACATAATAAAATTGTATTAAAACCTATTGGAAATGTGCAGGAAAAAAAGTTTATTAGAGCTAGGCATGTATACCTGAGTTAGTCTGTCAATGATTGTCAAAAGATCTGTAATTACCTTATAATAACAGCTTTCATTAATGTCTTCTGTCCCTTTCCACTGCTCCCTTAAAAGACCATTGCTATGGCTTGTCTGTCTTCCTTTTAGTATAAACAGAAGACAAAGGGGCGGTCCTTCACACTGCATGCCTGCATTAGGCTTCAGAGTCAGGAGGCGTGTCTTTCAGTAATCCAATCTGATTGGCTGGCAGGGAGCTGCAAGTGTGTATGGGAAGTGAGGTAAAGCAGTTTTGGCAGAGGAGCCATCTTGTGAAGGTCCTCATATTGTAAATGTTTAAACAGCCATAACTAAGGGAAAAACTCAAGGAAAACAGTGATATGTGAAGAAACTAAAGATTGCTTTAGGCATAATGCTGCAGCGGCAGTAACATATGCTAAAATTTATATTTTTTATGAAAACATGACAGTTACCCTTACATTTTTTTTATTTCCCAGAGAAATAGGCATCTGTGTATGGGAGTTTGGATTCCTTTGTGGCCGCACTGAGCTCTGTACAAGCTGGAGCAATGCTGTTCTGGGGGTACCAGCGCTGCTCTTCCTCAAGCCTGGCATACTGTACATGTGTCTGGCCTGCTTCTTGGTGATATGGATAGCATTTGGGGCTTTAGCAGAGAGGGCACAGGCAGAAGAGCGATGTTGTCACCGCCAGTTCTGTGAGAAGGTCTGGCAGATGTTCTTCTCTACCTCTTGCATGACGTTCTTTGTTTTGGTTTCACTTTGTCATCTCCTTTCCTTCTCCCAGGTGTCACCTATTTAGACTAATTGTCTCCCTTTATATTCCCTCCCATACTGCCTCACTTTGCGGTTTATACTACTTCCTGGATGAGGTGTTCACTGCTGGCTGCTGCTGCTTCCTCAGATAAGTCTTTTTCCTTTATTTGTGTTACCTTGCTGGCTTGATTCTAGGTGACCCTGACTCCATCCGTATTAAGTGCAGGGAGCCGGTGGTCGTGTCCCCTCACTATTATAGGGTTTTCAGGTGTCACACAGTATTAGGTACGTGGGCATGCAATCGTCGACCATAGAGACCCTTGCATGGGCATAGCAGTCAGGGAGAGCTCTAGGGGTTTTATAGGGCTCACCCATATGCTCCTTAGTTTGGGATCAAGCCAGTCGGATGTTTATTTATAAGTTCCAGCTTTCTGCAACATCATCCGTGACAGATGTGGTCTGAGTTCCTGCCCCGCTCAGCTCTGCTAATAACCTAATAACATCAGAGAGGAAGGGGACAAGATAGGAGTGATAGAAGCGAGAATGGTGGTTCTAGTTGTTACTCACTGTGGTGCTCCCCTAAGCAGTCATGGGAAGGGCTCACCTTTCTTCCCTTTGGGGCACAACCTTGTTCTGGGGTTTCTCCTGCCTTATGGTGGTTTGATGTGCCCTTGATGGCGGTGAGTTGTAAGGGCAAGGCAGGGTCCTTTGGCAGTTGATGATGGTATGGCAGTGTCAGTGCAGGCAATAATGAAACCAGATTAACAGCAGAATGTTTTTTTTTTTTTTTTTATGAAGAATTGCGTTCAGGTGCATTAGTTACAGTTCTCAGACTGCATGGACTGGCAGTTCTTACACATGCACTTCTCTAGCTGACTCTAGAATACTCATCCAGAAATTGGGCGCAACACGTGTCTTTCACTATGCAACCACAGGGCAGCTCCCAATGTCAGACAAAATTCTTCACCTTTTTCACAGGTTGCTATACTCACAATAAATGGTTCTACAATGTCCTCAGTGGGATGTGGATCCAGAGTGTGCTGGTAAATTACAATATGTCCAGATACCATAAGACTTAAATATCCTGAACAACTTGGCTGTGGAGCCTATAAAGTCCTTGCAGGCAAATTATCTCCACAGAATTCCTGCATGCACCTCAAATATACATTTTCTTTTCTTTTTTTCTTTTAGCTGGGTTGTAAGCTCCTTTGCAAGGGACACTGCATCTTATCCTATCAAATGCATAAGATACATGTGCCAATTAAAAATGTAATTTTTTTTCCCAGGACCTAGATATTAATGACCTATCCTCAGGTCCGATCTCTGGGCATCCAAACCCAGCACCTCTACCGATCAGCTGTTTTGGTCAGCACTATACACAATAAATATAGTATATGGAGCTGGAAGCAGAAGTTCTATCCACATTGTAGTGGCCATGCTAGGGTACTGCAGCTCAGCTTCCATTTAAGCTGCAGTACTTCCATCCACTGTATTTTGAATTGGTGGGGGTGCCGGGTTTGGGCGTCTGATATTGATGACCTATCCTTTATTTTTATTGTTAGATAAACTTATCGTAAATAGAATAATACAATTGTACATTATTATAATATTTAAGAAATAAAACAGCGTATTGCACTATTCATCTTTATCACAAATTCCATAAAAAATAGATACATGTATATTTTTATATCGCTTTTTACTTGTAACCCACCCCAAAATTATTATTCCATACTTATTTTAAGATAGCTACACAATTTTTCCCACAAATTCATATACAATCCTGATGATAGATCATCAATATCTAAGTTTGGAAAACCCCTTGACATACTATATACCTTGTACTGGATATTGTAGAGTTTGAAGCTAGTCTTTCTTTCACCATTGCCGACATTCAATTCACTGCCTAGCCCTATATCTAAGTGCTCTGAACAATGCAGAGTTATATGTTGGCACCTCCTCTAGCACCCTTCACCTGGGAATCATGCCCTGCCAAACCCCCTTCCCAGCTGTATTTTTAAGAAGGCTAAGCTTTTTTATACAGTGAATAAAAACTATGTCCAATAAACCTGTCAAGTAAATGCTAAGTTTTAAATATTCATATGGATCCTTCCTACCTGGATACAGGACACTTCCATTTTACCTACAGAACTTAGCAACAACTCACTTGCCTGAAGATAACCTATATAATACCCCATCTTCACCAAACTACCCTAGTAATATAATCTGCCAAAACTTCCCAAAGGATGCCAAAAATATTACCTTCTAGATCCTATGTTGAATACCGCCACCAGTTGTCTCTGCTGCATCTAGACTGCCTTAAACACGTCTGAAAATGAAACAAGCTTTGATTGGCTCTTTTAGGCAACCACACAAAATGACATTGAAAATGGTCCACCAAAAAAAGCTTGCTTGGATACACATGTATATTATGGAGCTGGAAATCTGGTCTACATGAAGCGATGGTGGTCTTCTCAAAGATGTGGTCTTTTGAAGAGATTATACTGCATTTTTGGAAAGGAAACTGATAAATGTTGCTTAATTAATCCCAGTGTAAATGTGCCAAGACTAGAATGGGTGTAAACAGACCTGTGATATAACCTGTACCTAAGGACCCAGGTCACTCTCAGGTTGCATAGGAGTACAACCCCCAATCTCATTAAAAAATAAAAGTCACATTTTGCAGTTTGACCTATCCCCTGTTATGCATTGGAGGTAAATCATTTGTAATATTCAAGCCCAAGGGGCTTTGGCCATGTAATCACTATTTTCATTTATAATTTGTTATTATTATACAAAAGTAGCGGGGACTCCCGGTTTGGTGTGGCATGAATGAGGTTTTTGTTCTGAAGTGGATATGGGTCACAGGACTGCAATTAATAACCCTTGAAGGATTACACTTAGGAATACGTTCTTTCCTCCTGACACTCCTCAGACCAGCTCCTTCATCACCTAACTGTGACCAAGACACATTCAGGTCTCCATATGGTTCTGATTTAGGGGCCAGCGTGGGAACTTTAGGAACCATTTTTCTCCTCTCTGTCCCCTTCCCCCTCCTAGTATATTTGCACCAGGCCAGAAGTTTGAAACTTCTTGTTAAATGTCATGAACAAAGTGGTGACTGATGAACAGAACTTAGCCTTGAACCTTTTATACCTCAAAAATACAGGTCCTTATAGACATAGGGCTACCTAGCCCAGTGCCCCAGCCTTTACACCAACCGTCACTCAGACTTATGTTGCTTCAGATCAGAATGGATGTTGGCAGGTTTGGGTTGTTCACGTCTGCAGTCCACTGTTTATGGAGACAGGGTCAGAAAATTCTTCAGGTCTGTTTCTCATAAGTCTTGATAATTATGTATGCAGACAGTTGTGCCTACGCTTGGTACAAATTAACATGGAGGCAATGTTTCATATTTCATTCTATGAAGTCCCCATAAAACTGGAGTAATGCAAGTACTATAGGAAACATATAGCTAAAAGTTCCCCCAAAATGCCAACTTTGTCTTCTCTGCTGTTGCATCTGATTATTAGAGAGATGGTTTGTTGATTTCCCTGTTCTACTTCTTCCCTATCTGTATGTAAATACAACACCCATTTAAAATTATCTGTGGGAGCAGTCGTGTACCTACCTTTACAATATTATACCCGTTATGTCTTGTGGAGCAGTTGCTTTTCTAGTGAAAATATCCTATATGAACCAAGTGGGGAGACATCCTTGTTTTTTATTTTACATTGGAATCTGAATTTCTTCTAAGAATTTTTAACTTTTGGCCTGCACTAGGCATAACACAATGTAATGTATTATCAATCGCTCATTTTACCGTATATGATCTTTTCTACATTAAGATTTCCTGACCATATATTGTTCCACCAATTATTGTGGTTTATAAAGCAACGAACCAGACATTTGAATGATAAAAGGGTTAAAAACAAATTAAATACAAAAATATCCAGAGTAATGTACACCAGTATTTTAACTATATCAGTACAAAACCACAGTTTTCCAATTTAAGTTTCACCATTTTTAGTTCCTTTACTCACCCCTCTGCAGCTTTGGTCTCTTCACCTTCTTTGTGTGGCATCCTGTGTGACCATTAATCAACTGCATCTTCCAGGAGGGCACTACTATCCCTGTCCCACTATGTTCTGCTGTCTTCCTTCCCAACATATACAGCCCCAGTGATTTCACTATTAAATAACACTATGGTATGCAGTGCCCCTCCAATTTCCTTCTTCTCTGCCTAGAGAGATATAGCTATGCGTTTCTAAGAACTTAACGGTAGAGACAAATTAATGAGTCTGGACAGCTTCACTATGAGATCACTACACCAGCACTGAGAGGAGGATGGTAGCAGAGAAGCTACTGAGCATGTCGGTCCACCACTGAATGAAGGAGAAGGTGGGTCAAAGTGTCAGTAACAGGAAAAAAACTGTAGAGGGCGCTACTAGAGAGGAAAATGTAATGTACATTAAAAACTAAAACTATTTTTATTACAGTTATATTGCAACAATAAACCATACAAAAATAGCTAAATTAGGAAGGCAATTGCATATAGGGCCAATATTACAAATATCAATCACTGTAGAAAGGCCCATTAAAACATCAATGGTAAGTAAAATAACAAATTGACACTTATTTGTCCAAAAATATGTGTAACAAAAAGAGCTAAAAATGGCAAAATCACCATCGAATCATGCAAGTATGCTGATTTTGCCTCTCTTCATTTGGTATCATCCACGGCAGTAGCATTGGAATGGAGTTCATTTTAACAGTATTGGTAAGTCTCTTTCCAACTGGAACAGTAGTTCTGGTAATAAGATAGGTATACACCATAATATCTTTATCCTTAGATCCTGCACCCTGTCCTATCCCTCCCAGAATAACCGTGCTGAATAAGGTGACCCTGCAGGAATGCCTCTGTTGAATACTACTATGACGCTAGTGAACCATCCCAATCGTGTTACACTGGTGGGATCATCAGTGAGGGAGCAAGTCAACTAGGCCAAAGTGAAAGACGGTGTGTATCAAGTGACTAGTGGTTCTTTTAACTGTTTTTCAGTTAATGCTATACTACAATAAACTTCATTTAAAATATATAATATTTATTGCATAGTAATACATTTCATGGAATATCTCATAATGAGAAGGAGCAGTTTTGTCTGCATATGAACGTATGGTTCTAAGAAACTTAGTTTAGTTTTATGTTTACCTGACTTTTAAATAAGTATATAGGTTCAGAAGATGATGTTAGGTTGATATATCCATAGTCACATAGTTTAGGTAATGTTTCCATCTGGGTTCTAATGTTTAAAGGGCATTTTCCAGGACTTTTCCTTTGGATTAGCCATCAATATGATATCGGTGGGAGCATGGGCAGACTGGCCATAGACCCTACCGGGAATTTTCCCAGTGGGCCGTGCCCATAGGGCCACCATAGCCCTCCTTACTGCCGCTGGTTGGGTACATAATTGTAAAGGGGTCATTATTAGAGAGAATCCAGGCAGTATGCTGAAGGTAGGGCTGCTTGGTGTATGGCCCTCATCTCACCTCTTAAGCCCCCTGCTCCGTATCCATATTAGAGACAATATGAAGGAGGACAGAATGTGGCAGCTATTGATGGCCACCACAGAAGGACAGCTTTTGGGGAGGTATTTTGTGCAGCATTGTGGTATTTGGTTCTGTGGGATGGTATTCTGTGCTGCACCGTGGTATTACTGACCCTGCGAACTTGTATTGGCCCCATCTACTTGTGCTGTCCCACCTTCTGTCAAGTGAGATCCACCTACAACATTGAGGTCACTTAATTTTTTTTTTTCCAGGGCCACTTTAAGTTCCCAGTCCACCCCTGGGTGGGAGTCTGACAGTCTGCACTCAACACATGAAATTGGAATACAGCATCCCTGGCATTGTTTCCCAGGCACAGCTTCTCAGTTTCAATACCGAGAGTCAGACTCCTACTGGTATGATATTGATGGTCTATAGGTCTAATTTTATAGCCGGCTTTAAGTGATCAGCTCCATAATGATTCATTTTCTCCTATATCAATATAAAATAATGAAATCTACTTCCCATTATGTAATGTGTTCTGGTCAAGATGCTTACCCTGTGGCTGAGAATGTTCTTATTTAAAGGGGTTGTCTGGGTTCAGAGCTTTTCACCCAGGCAGGCCCTCTGACATTGTATTGCGCAGGGCAAAGGCTTTTTCTGGTGATCCAGTGACGTACCAGGCTCTCCATGGGAATGCTAGGCAGAGGCTTCCACCTAGCAGTAAGCCCGATGATGTCACCAGCACTAATGGTCGGGCTTTAGTGCTGCCCTAGCCTGTAAAATGACTAGGGCAGAGCTAAAGCCCACCGATCAGTGTCGGTGACATCACCGGGAACACTGCTAGGTGAAAGCCTCCGCCTAGCAGTGAAAAATGTAAACAAAAAAGCCCTTGCCCTATGCAATACAGTGCAGGACAAGGGAGAGCATCGGAGTATGAAATGTTGATATCAGAGGGCCTGGCTGGGTGAAAACGGGGATATGTCCATGTTCAGCTCCATTTAACCATTTCCAGGTTGTATGATACAGATGGCAGACCATTTGTTAGTTCGTACCCCTATTTCAAAGCCATCATTATGGTTTAGCTGTCTACAGTCCATGAACTATTTAGATACAGCCTGGTTAGTGGTTTATTGCAGACACAACATGTCAAAAAAGAATCAAGCGAGAGAACAGCTAGGACCAGGCAAGTAATTAGCATTGTTCCTGAGTCTTGTTATTGGTAAAATGAGGTCATTATGTCCCACAATGCTTTGGAGCTGGCGTGTAGCAGAGGGGAAGAAAGCAGGCAATGTGTCTAGGGTGAAATAACATCTTCCTGCAGAGAAAGTTCTATGCATTGCAAATAGCAGCTAAGAGGCTTGTGTTTCTTCTGTGCATCCACAAATAGAACACCAAGAACATTTTTTTTGTATCTGATTTCACCCCGTTATGCATCTTCCCTGGCGAAAACACTTTCCCCTGTCACTTAAGATTAGACGGGTTACCCCTCAGAGCTGTAATTACACTTGACACGTAATTATTATGGTTTTTGATGACAAAGTATTTTCCTCCCTGCTTTCTGACTTTCTGCTGCTGAAAGCTGGGAATGTTGAATATGATTTTGCATATACATCCAAGTCACTCGTTTGCTCCAGGCTCAGACCTCCTCATTCCAGCCATCGGTCACATAGAGAGCGTGCTTAGACCCCGGACAAATTTTCCATAGCCTGTGGCCCTTTAGTCTAAACGTAGAGTGGATCTCGACAATTATAATTGTGTTTCCGAGTTGCATTTCTGTGGGGAATCAGCATGGGCTAAATGAAGCTCTGCAATGTAAATTTAGTGGAGACAATACTATCCATATGGCAGATATAAAAATGCTGTTCTGTGATATGTACAGAAATAAAGCTAGGTTTTAATCAACTGCAATGACAGTGACACATTACCTCTTTGGGCATCCGGGGAGCATTAAAGATTTAGGGGTGTATACATCAATGTCGCATTCCGAAATAACAGCTGTTTTTCCACAAAGTACTGCTTTTCTCAAAGAGGAGAATTCATCAAAGTAATAGCCACATATTTTATCAGATTAGAAAAAAATGTGCATGAACAGGTGTTCTACCCTCCAAACTCGTATTTTTGTTTAAGTACGAGGCTTGTGATTTCGTACAAGTAGTTCCAACATTTAGAGAAATTAGTTAAAGGACTTCTATCCAATCTACAGGAAACCAGTAATCAGCGTTTTATTCTGTTCTGTAAAACAGACACGTGCTGCCTCTTCCCTTATAAGAAACGTATGTTTCTTAGCTATACCTACAACACTTCTTTCAGCTAGGTGTGAACAACGTCTATTGTTTCTTTATTTGCTGTGCGTGGTAATGAATTCACCAATCCCAACCCAATTGCCGCCCTAACAAAATTTGACACCTGCTGTTTGTTATTTTTATAATTTCTTTGTTCTGCTCACTGAGATGGACGCACATGCTCAGTTCCATCCATCAACTGTCACCAGCTGAAGCATACAGGACATGCCCTCTGAGAAAGAACATTTCCCCTGAGCTGCCAGCTTGAAATAAATCCAGCAGAACAATTGGAGCAATAATTGGTGAGATCTCTGGAGCCATGTGAGGTACAGGGCTGGCTCTAGCTTTGGTAGAAAGAGGATGTTGTGTACTAGACAATGTATGATTTTCATATTTTTATTAATCATGGGAGAACCACTTTCACACATTTGCTTCTACCGTTTCCTTACTCTCATCATGTTTGGAAGATCCTCTTTCTAAAACCTTTTTAAGGAGAACTGGATCTTGGTGCAAGGGAAAGGGGAAGTATTCCTGAAGGAAATATTAGGGAATGTTTTTCCTCCCTTATACTGCAACCTGATCCTTTTTTTTTATTCTAAAAAACATGTAGAAGAACTGATCTCCCAAACATGACATGGGCTTAGGGTGTAACCACATTAGTGATAGCTATGCATACTCCTTTATTGCAAAATTATTAATGGAGCTGGAGGCACATTTGGTCTTTCTAAATTTGTCACTGTTCTCCAATAATACCTGGATCTGAGTAGGGCTGCAGTAAACGATTATTTTAGTAATCGAGTATTCTATCTATTTTTTTTTTACGATTAATCGAGTAATCTAATAAGAAAAAAATAATTAATAGACTCATAAGACCCCCTGCCATTAGTCCCCAACACCCTTTGTTCCCCAGTGTGCGATCAGCCCAAGTGCATCAATTCCTCCCAGTGCCATCAGCTCTGTTCCCCCCAGTGCCATCTGCTCCGTTCCCCCCAGTGCCATCAGTTCCACTATCCCCCCGTGCCATCAGCTTTCCCCCCGTGGCATCAGGTCCGTTCCCTCACTGCCATCAGCTCTCCCCCACCCCAGTGCCATTAGCTCTTCCCCACCCCAGTGCCATCAGCTCCACTCCCCCAGTGCCATCAGCTCTCCCCCACTCCAGTGCCTTTAGCTCTCCCCACCCAGTGCCATCAGCTCTCCCCACCCAGTGCCATTAGCTCTCCCCCACCCCCTAGCCATCAGCTCTACTCCCCCAGTGCCATCATCTCTCCCCATTGTTCCATCAGCTCTCCCCCTTGGGCCATCATCTGTCCCCCCCCCTTGTGCCATCAGCTCCACTCACCCAGTGCCTTCAGTTCTCCCCACCCAGTGCCTTCAACTCTCCCCCACCCCAGTGCCATCGGCTCCACTCCCCCAGTGCCATAAGCTCTCCCCCATCCCAGTGCCATCAGCTCCACTCCCCAGTGCCATCCATCAGCTCTCCCCACCCAGTGCCATCAGCTCTCCCCACCCAGTGCCATCAGCTCTCCCCCACCCACTAGCCATCAGCTCTACTCCCCCAGTGCCATCATCTCTCCCCCATTGTTCCATCAGCTCTCCCCCTTGGGCCATCATCTGTCCCCCCCCCCCTTGTGCCATCAGCTCCACTCACCCAGTGCCTTCAGTTCTCCCCACCCAGTGCCTTCAGCTCTCCCCCACCCCAGTGCCATCGGCTCCACTCCCCCAGTGCCATCAGCTCTCCCCCATCCCAGTGCCATCAGCTCCACTCCCCAGTGCCATCCATCAGCTCTCCCCAACCAGTGCCATCATCTCTCCCCCCTTGTCCCATCATCTCTCCCCCCATTGTGCCTTCAGCTCTCCCCCTTGTGCCATCATATGTCCCCCACTTGTGCATAAGCTCCACCCCTTGTGTCATCAGCTTTACTCCCCCAGTGCCATCATCTCTCCCCCTTGTGCCATCATCTCTTCCCCCTTGTGCCATCATCTCTCCGCCTTGTGCCATCATCTCTCCCCCCATTGTGCCATCTGTCCCTCTTGTGCCATCAGCTCCTCCTTGTGACATCAGCTCCCCCCCCTTTGTGCCATCAGCTGTACTCCCACAGCTTTACTCCCACAGTGCAATCATCTCTCCCCCCTTGTGCCATCAACTCTCCCCCTTGTGCCATCAGCTATCCCCCAGTGCCATCAGCTCTCCCCCCACTGTGCCATCAGCTCTCCCCCCATTGTGCCATCAGCTCTCCCCCTTGTGCCATCAGCTCTCCCCCCTTGTGCCATAGTCTCTGCTGCCCTGCTCCTCCTGACAACCAGATTGCACAGCGTCATTGGTTGCTATGACGCTGTGCACACCGGGCGCCCGGCCTTAGTCGCGCCCCCACCCCCTCGGTTTCACCAACTTACCTTTCCAGCAGGGGCGCCGCCGACACTCCATCGTTCCGAGCTGCACTGCGCCTGATATCACACAGTGTGTCAGGTCACAGCATGCGTATGTCAGGAGGTCAGTGCAGTGCGGGACCATGGACGTGCTGTGAAGTGTCTGGAGGCCCCCTGCTGGAAAGGTGAGTATTCCGTGCACAGCGGGAGACCACGGGGCAGGAGTAATAGCAAGCGCTTCACTCCCGCTCCGTGGTCACATTACATGAACAAATCTTTTATGCAATTAATTTGCATCGAGGATTTATTTGTGTCGAATTACTTGATTTAATCAAGTAATCGTTTCAGCCCTAGGGCTGAGTAAGTTTTTATCTTTTTGTAAGGACCCAAATCCTGCCCAGTAGTGTTACTCTCAATGTTTGGAAGATAATTTTTGGGCAGAATAAACAGATGTTCAGAGATTGACTATTAATACCTTCTACCTATCAGTCCTTTGAGATTACAGTGAAGTCTCAAGGATCAGCAGACTCAGACTGTGGGCTGCCGCTCCATCAGGACCCCGCTCTAGGGATTGCGGAGGTGCCAGTGGTTGAACTCACAATGATCAGCGGATAGGAGATAACTTGAAAAATTGGCACAAACCTTTTAATGACTGTGTCCTCAAGACATCTGTTGGGCACAACATCCTCACTTTTTGTTTTCAGTCGGTTGTGTAGAACAAATGATATCACATCTTTATCTAGTCTTTCATAATACTACATTTTACTACTGTACAATGCTAAAGCAAAGTAGTTAAAGACTACATACAGTATAATAAAACAAATACAGAACCTACATACATCAGTGTAGGGCAGAATTACTAGAGACAATATAATAATAGCAAAGACAGGTGCACTCTGCGGTTTTACTAAACCCTCAAACTGATGTTAAAATTGAGAGATTAGCCAACATATCCTACTATGGAGGATATGTCTGAGCCCAAGCACCGTGCCAAGGTTTCTCAAGTAGCTCGGGTTCTAACACTCACCTACCTGAGCCGTATGGGCAATACCAGGGGCCAGTGGGCGAATTACAGAAGCATGAGGTCCAACTCACAGACAACTCACCAGTTACCTCCAGCATGGAACCATGCTAGCAATGGGAGGAGGAAGGAGTCTGCGAGTCCTAATCAAGACTGGCTGGTATGGCCCAGGCTTCACAGGTGCACCTAAATATGTAGCCTGTGGATGAAAAACCGGCTCATTTAAATTGGAGTTTATACACCTCCAGGCATCTCTATGTACAAACAAACTGAAAAAAATGGCGTGGTGTTAAACAGGCAGGAAGTGCTCAAACCCACATGCAGTTGTGCATATATATACAGGGAGCACATCCTGCACTTGTGTTCCATTGCTAATGGCGATCCCCAGTAAAAATGCATACAGTGGAGGATGCCTGCAGCGGACCACAAGTACCACAATAAACATCCTCCACTGTATGCATTTTTGGTGGGGATCGCCATTAGCAACGGGCCACAAGTGCAGGATTTGCTCCCCTGTACATACATGCCCAACTGCATATGGGTTTGAGCACTTCCTGCCTGTTTGATACCACACCATTTTTTTCAGTTTGTTTGTACACAGAATTACTAGAGAGCCCCACCAGTGGGACCCGCGCCTATATCGAGAACAGAGCCCCACAAGTGAAGGAGGGCGCACTGCGCATGCGCAGCCACCTTCCATTCGTTTTCTATGGGGCCGGCAAAAATAGCCGAGCCGGCTTGGTTGTGGCAAGACCGGAGTCCTGCAGCCACCACCTTGCAGGGCTCCGTTCTCTATATAGGTGGGGGACCAGCACCTATAAGACAATGGGGGCATATCCTAGCAATATGCCCCCATTGTCTATGATGAGACAACCCCTTTAAGAGCTCATTTGCATCCCTTTCTTCGTGAAGTTGTTTTGAAATTTGAAAACATATGTATTTTTAGGGGTCTTATTTTTTTGGAATGAGGATATTGGGCTGATAGAAAGCACAACATATAATATTACTTGTGATAAAATTGGTCAAAGGGACCAATGTAGTGCCAAGAAGGCAGCTAAAACTATTTTCCAGCAAATAGAGTAACTTCTTGAGAAAATGCATTATTTGGGCAGAGTTTTCATCACAGACATGAATATTAATAATGATGACAGCTGGAGTACTTGACATTTTTGTATCAAACGTGTAATCCACAGATAGGTAAATACAATTCTTCAAGGGGATTGTGCACACTGTTTGCACAGCCACATGTGTTTGACCTGGTCTTCACCTTTTCACTACCCTCCCAACTCTACATCATCTACCAGTCAAAGTCAAGTAGACCTGACAACCGCCATTTATCATCCTGTAAGACTAGACTCTCAAATGAAACCCATTACTCCCATTTTTGCCTTAAATATAGAGGAGGGGTTCTCTAAATCAATTGAAGATGTTATCTTAAAGGGAAGCAAAACATCTGATTAAAGGATTACAGTGGTGCTCTGCAAGGCGTGCTCTGAGCCTTAAGTTTTACACATGTTGTAATTATCTCCAGGCCACAGTCATGGAGCTACGTGCCTTCCCCAGAGACATTAGGAGTAGTTGAATACATCTTTGTAACCAGTCAGGTAAGCCAACTGTTCTATGTCATATATATCTGATGACCGATATATCGTTGTTCGGCATTATTCTCAAACACATGGGTGGTCATTTTGCCGATAGGGCATCCTGAGAGGTTTTATTTCAGCATTTAGCAGGGAAATGGAGCTGGGAACATTGGCATGTATATCATTAGCATTCATTGCTTACCTTTTAGAGCAGCAAAATCAGAGGAATTCATTTAACATGCACTTTGTTTCAGAAAGGGAATACACTGGCATCTACTGGCATAAGGACCAGAGTTACAACGGGGTTCCAGAAATTGAGAACCCACAAGTTGTCCAAGAACTAGTAAGAAAGTGAGCACCATAGGCATGCTGGCATATCATAACTGCACAATACTATCTCATACAAATTGCCAGTATTTCTGGAACCTATAAAAATGGATGTGTATGGAATTTTCTAATTATTTGTTATTAGCTAAGGCCAGATACAGTAATCTGGGAGCTATGTCTCCTGTGACTAATATGTACAAAAAAAAACATTAAACAGAAGAGTAGCTGAGAGTAAGACCTCATGCACATGGCAGCATTGAAGGGGTTGTCTATCTTCGGCAAATAGCATTTGTTAGGTAGAGGAAGTTAATACAAATCACTTACTAATGTATTGCTTCCTTTGCTGGCTTGATTTATTTTTTTATCACATTATACACTGCTCGTCTCTATGGTTATGACCACCCTGTGATCCAGCAGCGGTGGTCATTCTGGAACACTATAGGAAAAAATGCAGGCTTGTGTGCACTCCCACAGTCCCAGCCACCATATTTTTAGGCTTAGTAGTCATACTGAAAACGATAGGATTTAAAAAATATATATATAGTGACATGGAATATTAAACATTACACCACCAAAAGTTCTTAAAAATATTTAAAATAAAATCTTGGTTTAAACATTAGAACGTTTTTTTCGATGACACATTCCATAATAGAGCCCTTATAGACATTTATGGGGACTACTGTAACTATCTATGTCTCCAGTTTCATACAGAGGCATATGAAATATTTTTCCCTGTAGGAACCTGAAAGTCCTGCCATGTTCCATCTGATACTGTATCATGGAGGCATTCATTCTAAAATATGGCACAGCAGGGAGCACGGTACTGTGGCACACCCTGTGGCATTCAGCAGGCAACCATACATCTTACTGCACATAGCTCCCCTGTGTGCCTGAGTCTTCACGATGCATGGATCATACTCTGGTGTTGGGTCACATTTCTTAGATATTAGGTACCTTCTAGTTTAACTTGAATTTGTGCTGGTAAATAATACATGAGATATACCTTCTAAACAAGAATATAATTATTACCAGTTGTTACCATAGTCATAAGTGAGCTAAAAGGTGTAAAGGGCATCTTAAGTGTCGTAAGGCCAATGCTCGGTCATTCCAGCTTTGAATGACATGGCCTACAGCTTTCAAAAATATTTTCCATTTAATACGTACATGTTTTATCCATTATGCTGTAGCATTTGTAGCTACCATGTGGTATGAAGCTAAATGAACCCCACAAATTACTTTAATTGGTGACAATCTTCTTAGTAATTATTACTGACACATAATCTGCCCTAGAGTTGTTTGACTGCTATGTGATCTCTTGTTAAGTGAGCAGGAATGTGCAGATGGGATGCTCCCATTTTGCCTCTTTTTCTGAGCGGTGTATCAGATTATTTGCAAAGCATTGGGTGGCTTCATTAGGTCTCCTTAATCCCTTTTAATCCTTTCCAAATAAAGACATGGAGTCTATCCAGAGATCATCATTATAAACCAGATTTTGCAGGCGAGATTTCTGATACTACAACCTGCTGTGGAGACTGTTGAGAGTCCTTCAGTTACAAATATGATTCCATGCAACCTGTAACAGGTCAGCAGTTAGGGCAAAGGGGATTATGCATGATAACGGCTAAGCTAAATTAGTGATCACATGTTTTGCAACCTCCTTATGTCTAAAGCTCAAGTTTAGACCTGACTTACGGAATGTTTTTTTAAATTATCAACGGAAAACAAATAACATTGTTTGTGAATAAATTAATCTTGTTTGTAAACAATTTCAGTTAAATGATAAAATATTTTACAATAAAAAGAGATTTTTATTATAAAATGATAATAAAAACTTTTCAGGAGTCCTATGTCTTAGAAGCTGGACTGCAAGTGTGAGTATGGTCAGTCAATTAGTAAAATGTAGCTTACAAGTTTTCGATTACGGATATAGAACTAGTTCTAGACACAGGAGCCTGTAGATACAAATTATTTGACATCTTAAACCCCACCCATCAATAAGGCCACATTTTAAGGGGTTGTCTGTCAGTTATATCTCTTTTACAAAAAGCTCATTGGTTTAACAATAAAAGAAACATTTGGCATTGTTTGCATTTCCATCTTACCATATTTTCATTTCATACTATTTACAGTCTTACAGTCAATGGAAAATTTCCATTGACCGGATTTTGGATACTCCAGTTAAAAGTGATGCTGTCCTCTGATGTGTATACTAGATTCTTTGATCTGTTATTTACTTTTTTTAAATTCTTTAACCTAAAGAATAAAAAAAGGAATATTCACAGATGCCTCACCACTCTTCTTCTAATGTTTCCCAGGTCCCCTACTGGTCTTTTTTTTTTTTCTGATCCCTCCCAGCACACAGGAACTAATCACTCAACCAATCACATCCCGATGTGGGCATTTTCTGTGTGTCTAGGTTGAATAGATAGGAAAGAGTGGCTAGGGGACCTGGGAACATTAGAACAAGGATGGCAGGGAATTGGTGAAGTATGTATTCCTTCTTTTATTTTTAACCTATTTTGAGACATGTGAAAAATGTTCCCTTTGGACAATCCCTTTAAACCGGACCTAAGCTTTCAAATAAAGTTTGCATAAAGGCTGTGCTTCTTTGTACAATAATAACTGTGAAGGGACAGTTCCTTAATATTTTTTCTGCCACATTATTTCCTGCTTCAACTGCACAGCTAGATGCATTTCACTTAGAAGTAGGGGCATATCCCTTCTGTGGATTCTTCCAGCACTGTGCTGCTGCGATGTCCTTTCCCTTACTTCCCACTATTTCCAGAGCTCACAGAACAGATAAGGAAAGGTCACACTTACAGACATACAGGAGACTTCTGTGATGTTCAGAAGCTGTGTAGAATCAGTTCATTTATCAGACTCAGAATCTCAGCTAGCTTTGACGCGCTCCCATTTCCTATTTCGTTTTTTAAATGAAGTGATTTAGAAATTAGCTTGTTACATCATTCTCTATTAAATGAAATGAAATTGTGTGAAAGTACACTGACTCTTTAAGTCAAGTATGGCTTTCAAATGTTTAGCACTTACAAAACAAAGCAGAACATTGTAGTATACTTCTCACATCTACTAGCCTCTGCAGCCTTCTTCTTGTCCCTCCCATGGTTTCTTCTCATTCCCACAGCATTGTGAGCGCTGAATTAGTGAAATCCAACCAGACAAGATCATGCTGTGTGACTGGATACACCTCAATATCATAGTATGAGATTTTTACTCTTTGACTGGGTGTGGTCTCCGCATAAATCATATGAGCAGGCCGATGTCCTGATGGTGAATGAGCAGCTTCCCTCTTTCTCCCACATTCTACTGGAAAATCTCAGCAGCAGGCAGCAACTCAGCTGCGATTGATGTCATGTATCTGAGGAAAACGTCTAGTCCTCACCTCTACACTAATTCATTTTAATCAGCAAACACTTCTGTGATGAGAAGGGAATTTGTGGTTTTGCTGATGATGATTAGATAGTTGATCATCTCTGGAATAAAAGTATGTACAGTGTATGAAGTCAATGTTTCTTGGTTCACTCCTGACAGTCCACTATATACTAATATCAATTTCATTAATTGTCAGTTTATAACTGCCATTTACAGGACATACAGGACATACTGATTACACAGGGTATTTCCATTGTTTTAGTAAAATATAATGCAGAAAGGTCAGCTGATCACTTCAAGTGCATGTTCCAATACTCAAATGGCACGGAAGGAAATCCTGCGCTGGAACAGAAACAAACAGTTAAAACCAAAAAATAGAAGAGGGTTTTCCAGCACTGTTGAAGGCTCATTCACTTTATTGTCACACTTTAAAAACATTACAGCCGCAGAAGATGCTTGCGCGTTTCAAACAATCTAAATGGATATTCTTAATTATAGCATAACTTTGGCGCATCCAGCGTTGATTCTAAATGTAAGACAGCATCCTTGCACGAGCAGAGAAGAAGTCGCAGATTCTGCCGCACCATGGCGTGTGACAGAATCGGTGTCAGATGTACGCCACAGAAGTGGCATATATCTGGTCATAATTTACCCCTGTAATGTTTTTAAATTGTGACAATAAAGAAATTAATTTTTTATTTGAAGTTACTCATGTGTGGCAGCACAGATGTTTGGACCATGGTTTGGCGAATGAAGTTCTACTAGGCTTGCAGGACGCTCATTGCATTCTGAAGGTCATCTTTTGACTTCCTACATGAATATTACTGCTGTGAGCAATTATCTATTGTTACATCTATTCTGTTACTTAAGACTGGGATTTAACATATTGATTTTGGCCACATTCAGATTGACCTACTGATAATTATTAGAACCTCAGTCTGGGCTGAAGATTTGCACACAGATTTTTTTTTTCTACAAATGCTGTATGCATGACTCAAATTACAAAAGGAAAGATCTTCAATAACAAGCTTTCTGAGAAATCACTTTATGCATTGCTTTGGTTATTCCAGAAATGGAAGTATACGACCTACACATAGCACAAGACAAGAGGGCTGACACAAGACACAATTAGATTCAGCCCGCCTGATCAGTCTCAGACCCTTGTCAATGCCAGACAGCTTATTTGATTTCAGAAATGAGTGACACAACGGTAAATAAATAAAGAAGGGGGGACAAAGATATGGAAATAGATAAAGGCTATGTCCAGCTGTACAGCCATTTTTTTTTTGTCACAATACTAATCTAATATAAAGAAATGAAGCAACTTTATTATTATTACTTAATTATTTTATAAGGTACCATTAATTCCAGGGTGCTGTACATAGGAAAAGAGGAGTATGTACATAATAGAAAACAATTACAAAAGGCATGGACTGGTACTCTAGGGGAGAGGACTCTCAGAAGTAGGGTCTTAGAAGGGTATGAGGTCTGCAGCAAACAAAACCTGGCTAATGTCTCTAGGTGCCATACACCCTGAGATATTCCAGGTTCAACCAGCTTCCCCCTTCCTCAGTTGGCCAGCATGGAGGAAGAGAGGAGGGGAATTGGGGGCAGTCCTGACAAGCTGCAGGGAGAGGAGGAGAGGTAACGCTACATGATATGAGGGGAGGGGTAAGGCTGTGTTCACATTGGCATTTTTATTTCCAATGTTCTGATCCATTATATGTGCACAACAAGAATAGAAGCAGCATTCCAGTCAAATGATGGAAACCAATGCCACCTGATGGACTATAACAGGATCTGGTTTCCATTAGAACATAGTATGCTGCACTAATTACCTAATTATTGACACCATGATCCAGATGTTTACCAGCGTCTGGACCACAGCATCAATTTAGCTGCACCAAGTACACCATAAACATCAGTAAAATTCCCGTTAGTGTTGAGCGAGCATGCTCGGCCGAACTGCTGTTTGGCTCGTGCACGGCTGAGTACTGCGGGTGCTCGAGTACAATTTAATACAATGAAAGTCAATGGGAGACCAGAGCATCAAACCAGGCACCCCCTGCTCTGAAGAAGAGAGGGTGTCTGGTTCACAAAAAAAGGTTAGAAATTGATGGAAACCACACCAAAATGGTTTGGAACCAATATTAAGAGGATGGCTGGATGCGTCTTAGACTCCTATTATGTACGACATACAATAGACAACCACACAAAGGCTGTATGCCAAAAGCCAGGTATATGCAAGCCATCCATCTATCCATGAGACAGATGACAGGCTTAGTCAGCATACCTTACAATGGCAGCCTTGTGCACTATGAGATATTCCAAACCAGCTCTCATCTGACTGATTGTCCTAACATAATATTCAATAACCTTTCTATACAGTTTTGTCATGTAAAAACTCATTTGCATAAACATGGGCATATGGAAAGACATGCAAATGAGCAGAATCTGTCTTGTTTTTCAGATGAAAAACCATTTGCATGGAAAATTTGCGATCTACACTACTCATGAACAGCGCCATCTATTGGTTTCATAGTCAAGGTTTCCGCACTTCAGAAATATGTTCTCTCTCTGATTGTTGCCAGAATCCATTATTTTCAATAATTTTGACAAAACAAACCAGTATGACAGTCCAGGACTCCTGCTTAGGGCTGCACATTTCAGGGGTTACCAGTGAGACAGGTGGAGGAGATGTATTTTTCTTGGCTTTGCAGTTATTTGCTTCTCCCTAACTGTTTATTGCATTGCATTTTTTGCATTTTATATTAAAAATTACAGAAAAACAATAGTGACCATCCTGTTTTGGGCCTTACTGACCAAGCGTTTTTCTTCCTTTATTCATCTTCGCGTGCCAAGAGCTATAACTTTTTTATTTTTCCGTCTATATAGCTTTATGAGGGCTTGTTTTTTGCGGGACAAGTTGTAGTTTTTAATCGCGCCATTTTGGGATACACATAACTTTCTGATTAACTTTTATTAACTCTTTCTGGGAGGGAGATGGTAAAAACAGCAAAACTGCCACTGTGCTTTTACGTTAGAAATTTTACGGCGTTTATTTTTCGGTATAAATAAAATAATATATTTATTCTCTGGGTCAGTATGATTACAGTCATGCCAAATACATATATATTTTTTTAGGTTTTAATACTTTTTTGTAAAAAAATCCCTTTTTTTAAAAGAAAAAAATGATTTTACATTGCCGCTTCCCAAAACCCATAACTATATTTTTTTTTTATATGGAGCTGCGTGAGGGCTTGATTTTTCATTGGTATCATTTTGGAGTAAATGGCGCTTTTTGATCACTTGTTATTAAGTTTTTTCGGTGGCAATTTGCAATTCTGTCTTTTTATTTTATTTTATTTTTTACGGCGTTCACTATAGGGGAATTTTTTTTTGATATTTATGTAGTCCAGGTTGTTACGGACGCAGCAATACCAAATATACGGGGGAGATTTTTTTTTGCAATTTTTTTCATTGAAAAGCGTATTTTCAATGGAAAAAAAATGTGTAATTTTTTTAATGGAATTTTTTTATTTAATAAATGTGTTTTTTTTTTCGTTTTTTTTTACCATTTAATAGTCCCACAAGGGGACTATAACAGACAATATTTTGATTGCTTTTCAAATGCAATGAATTATCCCTATAATGCATTGCATTTTAATAGCAATGCTATTTTAACATTGACCAGCAGGCTGCGCCAGAGAGGCGCAGCCTTCTAGAAATTACTACAGCCGGGACCAGGGCCTACAACAGATGCCAGGTAGCCTTCAAACACATCGGCACCCCGGGATCGCATTTGTGTGGTGCAGATGGGAGACAGAGGGAGTCCGCTCCCTCTGTCACCGCTTTACATGCGGCGGGCGCCATTGCCCACGGCATGTAAAGTGTTAAACAGCCCAGATAGGCACTCCTGCCGGTCAGGGCTGTTAGAGCAGGGCCGCGGCTCATGTCCCCCATGCAGCGCTCAGACTGGGCCGCCGTAAACTACTCCCCCCTTTTTACCCCTGTGAACCTGGCCTGTATTTTTTGTAGGAAAACATGGCCCTAAAATCGACAGGAGAAGGTAGATTTAGCTGATAGACAATGCTTGGGTTCTGGATAGCAAGTGACATCTGAATAAGGGAGGTAAATTTGTGTGTATTCAGCATTGAAGTGGTACTGAAAGTCATCGGACTCTATCAGCTGTCCCAGGCCAAAGGTATAAAGGAAGAAGAGTAGGGGTCCCAGGACAGAGCCTTGAGAGACACAGACAGAGGGTGAGATAAGGAGGCGGTGTGTGTGTGGGAGCCACTGTGCATTCAGTTGATATGACAAGATCCTAGAGCAGGACAAGTCTCTGCAGCAGAGGTCTGGAAGGAGGAACATAGAGTGATGATGTTTACCTTAGGCAGCTAGCAAATCAGCAATGACTTTGATTAGGGCAGTTTCAGTGGATTACTTTGCAAATAAACTTTATTAAGGTGGTATTCGACCTGCAGATTGTTCAGCCGATTGTAGGGAAGGAAGAGTTCCTTCCTGGCAAATGCCTGCTTGTTAGTGGAGGAAACCTCTACATTTATATGCAGAAATCTCCTCCACACTATGGGGAGGAGTGATGACTAATGCCATCGCTCGTTCACATACAGAATCATTATTTGCTGGCAGCAGACTCTGCTTAGACAGCTCGATCTGCTGCTGGCAAGCAATGATTTTTAAGCATTCATAAAAATTGTGATTGTCCAATGAATGAGCCTTAGCTCGTTCATCGGGTAATTGGCTGCACTTTTAGGGCTGTATTACACAGTCAGATCATCGCTAATGGTAATGAGCTTTCCTATGATTCATGAATGCCCATTAGTGACGATCTGGCCGACCATCAGTAGGTCTAATATAGCCCTTAGTCTTGATCCACTACTGTGGGTGTGTGAGATTGTGCATAAACTCTGCCTATAAATGTTTATATTTAAATTGTATTGGAGCTGTCATTTGGCATTCTGGGCACTAGAGGCCACTGTTTTGCAGCACAGTCAGCACACTCTGGAATCTGTATATGCAAAGAAGATGATGACTCATGCTAGCTGCTTCTAAAACCAGGAAGTGCTGATCTGACATGGTGGAAGCAATGTTCTTTGAGAGACTGAATCCGATTCCATCCTGGCTTGCGGATGTCCGGGAGTGAATGGACACGCAGAGGAAGGAGATTAGCTGTTGTCCCCTTACTGGATCCGACTCTTTGAAAGAGAGATTGCTCAAGGAAGACAGTGTACAGCGTGTGGGCAGAAGTCTTATTATCAAGGAAGGCCGCACGGTTGCTGAGAGGTTGGTGGCCATCCCAGGTAAGCGGCATCCTCGGGCCCAGAACGGACGCAGGTCAGTACATCTGGTTACTGATTGTATTCTACTCTGTGGCGCCTGAAGTAACAGAGACTAGGCCTTTTAGTAGTTAGATAGATAGGGTTATATGTTTTGCTAGGCCTTACTGTACTGGACTGCGACGCAGTATTTGATTTTCAGGCTCTGCTGTGTCCGCCACCGGCTAGGTGTGTCCTCTTTAGCGGCACGGCACGACTTGCAGGCTCTGCTGTGTGCGCCATCGGGCTAGGCCTGTCCCTCGGACAGGGACGGTGACTGTGGGCCTGGGGTATAACTTAGTCTGTGTATTTTTATATTGTTGTGTTTTCACTATTGTTAAAGTAAAGTTTCTGTTCTTGCATATAAAGCTGGTGTCAGTGTCGCTTTTCTTGTCTGTGACTTCGCTGTATCCTGGGGAGCCCACCCCGGTACATGGCTTACAGGTGTCTACAGCTTCTATGCAGATTTGTGCATCTCCACATTAACAGACTACTATTAAATCATGTGTAGTTTGGTCTAGCTGTCATTCTGACTAATTTATTTCAAAAACAGAACCACACCTGTCCATGGGTTGTGTCTAGTATTGCAGCTCATCTCCATTGAAGTAAATGGGGAAGAGCAGTAATACAACACACATGGGCAGGTGTGGTGCTGTTTTTCAAAGAAAGCAGCCATATTTCTCTGATCTTGTGTAAGCTGTGTGTAACAGCGTCCTCTGTGCGACGCTGTCCCCCTGCATACCGCCGCGGTTCTGGGCACTGTGCTCATCTGTTATCGTGGTCTGTGCTTCCATGTCTCTGCTGCAGCTTTGGGTTCTGCCTGTGTGGTCAGTATTACCTTTGAAGATTCCGCTCCACAACTTCCATTCAACCTGAACACTGCTTGAACTCAGCTTCGGTTGTGGCAGAACGCATCACTCCCTGGGCGGGGCTGAGTTGTGTCAGGTGATCTCGTTAACCTATCCTGGCTCTCCTGCAGGTACTTTAGTAGCTCAGCCCTCTAGTCAGACGCCTCAGTGTCAAGGTCCTAATTTTGTGCTAAAGAGCTTGCTTACCACTCGTGTTCCTGACTTCGTGCTTCGTTCCTGGACTTTGTTTATCTCCTATCCCAGCCTGCTTGCATCACCTCTCCTGTTGCCGACCCGTATTGTCTGACTTTGCTCCTGTGCCGCCTGCCTTGACCCTTTGCTCATCCTGACTACGTCTCTGCATCATCCTCCGGTTCCTGTCTTGTTGCTCCTGGTCACAATCCTGCCTGGGTTACTACATCTGTACTGTTGGTACCTTCGCAGGTACCTCCTGGTCTGCCTGGCCCAGCTGTCACTGACTGGTTTACGCTCCAGAGTATCCCCTGGCAACTACCGACTGCCAAGCCTATCCTCACCATCTGAGGCTCTTGTGAAATCTGGGTAGTTGCTTAGTCACGCCCTTCTGGAGTATTGCTAGTCAGTGGCACAGTGGGTTCACATCCGCTGTTCCGTGATACCGTGTACTGGGGTAGGCAACCCAGGATACAGCAAAGTCACGAATGAGGAAAGAAACTCCAACACCAGCTTTTGCCAAAACAGAATTTTACTAAAACGTGGTAATGAACACAACCACAAATGCTGGGAACATAAGATTAATTTGCATACACCAAGCCCGAAGGCTGAGACCCTTGTGCTGCACAGCACGGCACCCTCCGATGGATGCAGGAGGAAAATGCTATAATTTACCTACTGGTGGGCACAACTAATCTGCCACACCTTACCTGTTATTACCCTAAAAGAACAAGAATCACTGTATGGGTGTGTGGTACGGGCCTGTGGTGCAGCACAACAGCTTACAATCTTACACAGATCTACAGTATTCCCCCTCCCATAACTAATCTGTATCACATGCCTGAGTATTCCTTCTGAGCAAAACGCCAGCCTGGCTTGAGGTTGTGGGAATTTTATCAGCTCTCCAATGTGAAATGTCACTTTAAAGGGACACTGACAGGCCCAAAAAGCATATTTAGGTATATATATGACAGTACAAGTCTTATAAAGTCTATTAGAATCATATAAGTATCCCCCCTGTCCACCTTATAAATACAGTAAGCTGACGTTTTATAACCTGCTTGAATCGTCTTCAATCTGCCCAAGGGGCGGTGTTTCATCTCAACTTGCGCCCAGCCAGCCAGGCTACTAGTGTCCCCGGCCATCTTCAGCGCATGCGCCCGGCACCCTCACTGGCCGAGATCGCATCGCGCCTGCGCACAGTCTGATTCTCAGAGGCCGATGCAGCCTCTGCTTTATGCGCATGCGCCGGGCACAGTTCAGAGCAGCGCTTCAGAGTAGCTGCCTAGCGAAGTGAATATTGATGAGCTGGGCGGCGCTTCAAACGGCAGTTGTGGCGAGGCTGGCTGGGCGCAAGTGGAGATGAAACACCGCCCCTTCGGCAGATTGAACACGATTCAAGCAGGTTATAAAACTTCAGTTTACTGTATTTATAAGGTGGACAGGGGGGATACTTAGATGATTCTAATAGACTTTATAAGACCTGTACTGTCATATATATACCTAAATATGCTTTTTGGGCCTGTCAGTGTCCCTTTAAGTTATGGAGTCCTTGCAATAACACTTGTGGCCTGACACAAAAAAAGACTCTAACTAACTAACTACAGGCCTGGTCTCAGTCTCCAGGCGCCAACACTGTGATGAGGTGCGTGCATGATCTTACCGCCCCAGGTCTGCTCTGCATCCGCTGGTGACTCTGAACAGAACAAATGTGTCTCCAACAAGCATGCGGTACCGCAGTGTATGTTTCTATTTTTCCTCTGCTCTCAAAGTCATCAGCGTTCCTGGCAGTGATCTTCCTTTCTCTGGACAGGATCAGGGTCTTGGACACAATCAGCTTCATTTAGCTGCAGCTCTGGTCACTGAAGGCTGCTCTCATACTTGGATGCTGTCAGAATTTCTGCTCACACAGCTCCTCAGTGTCTGCTCCTTAAGATGGCTGCCTCCTCTTCTTCTTCTTAATGCTCTGAAAACCACACCTCTCATTAATAGGGAAATATATATGCAGTCAGTCGTGCCTAGGAAACAGCGGCATCTTGTGGCTAAACACCAGAATGTCAGTCCAGAACATTTAATTTAATCCACACAAACAGTGTTCAAACAATGAGAGCTGTTTCCCCATCTCACACTTGGATAACCCCTTTAAGGCTATTTGCAAAATTGCTTCATTATTATAATTATTATTTTAGGCTACCTTCACATCTGCGGCTGACTGTTCCAGCTGGCTATATTGGGAGAGGATGGCAGGAATTGGCAGGACAAAAAGCACTGTATGTAGCGGTTTTTGTCTGGCTGACTCTCGGCATATTTGTTAGGTAGATCACTGCCAGTGGGCAAGGGTCAGTTTCCGGCAATGTCAGATCTGGAGAACTCCGGAAGGTTGTTTTGGCAAAGATCTCTGCCGCAGATGTGAAACTAGCGTTAGATGCTTTGGAGCAGTAAAAATTGTTTACAAAAGTGTAAACTGTATTGATTTTTTACGTTTCACCTGGAACAACCATATAAATAGTGCAAATCACCTTTTTGAAGTGAAAAATAGAGAGGCACATTTATTAAGACCAATGTTTTAGACAGGGGCGTACATAGAAATCATGGGGCCCCATAGCAAAACTCAGAATTGGGCCCCCCCTGCCCGTTCCTCCCTTGCAATAAAAAATAGAATTATTGTAGCTGATCCGTTGGGGTGTGGGGTTTAATCTGATATTGATGAGAAAAAAAGCTTGTGAAAAGAATTTTGGTCTTTTTTTTACTTTTAATAAAATTGTGTGTGTATTATCTTTGGTGCAACCCCCAATACTTAAAAAAAAAGTACAGATGTGCGCCCCCTCAAAGTAGTTATGACCACATTGTGCCCGCTCTGTGCCCCTTTCACAGTTGTAATGCCCTCTTTGTGCCCCCTTCACAGTAATAATCCCCATTGTGCCCCCTTTACAGTAATAATCCCCATTGTGCCTCCTTCATAGTAATAATCCCCATTGTGCCCCCTTCATAGTAATAATGCCCACTGTGCCCCCTTCATAGTAATAATACCCATTGTGCCCCCTTTATATTTTTTAATGCCCATTGTGCCCCCTTCATAGTCATAATGCCCATTGTGCCCCTTCACAGTAATAATGCTAATTGTGCCCCCTTAATAGTAGTAATGCCCACTGTGCTAGTAATGCCCTCTGTGCCCCCTCCATAGTAGAAATCCCCATTGTGCCCCCTTCACAGTAATAATGCCCAATGTGCCTCCTTCACAGTAATAATGCCCTCTGTGCCGCCTTCATTGTAGTAATGCACTCTGGCTCTGTGCCCCCTCCATAGTAGAAATGCCCATTGTCCCCCCCTTTACATTAGTAATGCCTTCTGTGCCCCCCCCATAGTAGTAATGCCCTCTGTGCCTCCTCCATAGTAATAAAGTCCTCTGTGCCCCCTCAATAGTAATAAAGTCCTCTGTGCACCTCCATATTAATAAAGCCCTCTGTGCCCCCTCCATAGTAATAAAGTCCTCTATGCCTCCTCCATAATAATAGAGCCCTCTGTGCCCCCTCTGTATTGAAAAAACAAACAAAAAACACAGTATCTACTCACCTTGTCCCGTTCCTGAATCTCACAAACCTCTCTTCCCTGCAGGCACAGAACGCTCTGCAGCACTGTGTGGTGGAGCTTATGCAGATTTCTAGGCTGCAGGCTTCACCCACACATGCTGGCAGTGCGATCTGTATCTGTGAATGGTGGAGCGGGGAGAAGTCTTCCTGCTTCACCATTCAGAGTGCCGTCAGTCTGAATGAGGGGAGGAGCGAGGGGAGCTGAGCGGTGATTCACAGGTCCGCAGCTCCCAGCGCTCCAGCAATGAGCGCTTTCATCTGGATTGATGGAAGTGCTCATTGCTCCTGGGACCCCCTAGAGAGCCGACACCCGGGGCGGACCGCCCTCCCCCCCCCCTTACACTGGCAGGGTGCTTCAGGAGGAGTACTCAGGAGGGCTGGCATTTATCTGTCCAGCATCTGTATGTGGCATGTATTCAACCTGGCTGGGCCCCCAAAGCTCACGGGCCCCATATCAACTGCATGGTCTGCTGCTATTGACGGTAAGCTACTGGTTTTAGATACCGATCTTAATAAAGGCCCATAGCTGGTGGTGGATCCTCCAAAGTTATTAAGAGGCGTCGGCCCCTCCATAACCTCGGCTTATCCAGCGCCAGTTGTGCTGCTACGCAGTTAAAATCTATATGGTTTATTTCATTGAACCATTCATATATTCTATATTTGGTTATATGCTCCCATCTAGTGGCCGTTTTTGGTATTGCACTTTTTTTTCTTGTCTTTGATATATGTCATTCATTTCATTGCTCCACCCCTTCTTCTGTGTACCTCACTTCCTGTTTCTTCATACTGCTCCAGGGAATTGCACAGGTACGCATGTAATCTCATGTAAGCTTACAAAAGCATCATCTTTTGACCGCACAATACCAGAATCCATCTGTTCTGCTGTACTCTGCTATCTGGCTTACAGAATAAAGCAATTTACAAGGATAAACTCGGTGTTGGTGAGTTCAAGCTATCTGATAAGGATTGTCTGCAGGGATTATATCTGCTTATACAAGTCAGGCATAGAGGTCTCACTAGGGATAAATCGCTATTAAAACATTCGGAGTCAGAATAGTCAAAAGATGCATAGAATTCCTACAGCCTGCTGTGTATATGTGTGTGCATAATCTGCAATCAAGCTCAGTGCCATCCGCTATCTTGTGAAAGCACATGGTCGCACAAGCTTACTGCACTTCAAGTGAATGTTCAAAACTGTTTCTCTACATTGCACTGTGTTTCCTCACCTGTCTAAGCTGCTGTTCGTCTTCTTAAAGAGACAGTACCATTTTTCGCTGTTCGTCTTCTTAAAGAGACAGTACCATTTTTCGCAAAACCGTAAAAAGTGTCTAGACAAGGCTCTGAACACTCTATTATGGCTGAACCAATGCAGATACATCATGCCTCTGAACCCGCAGACGTACAGGGAGCAGATTCTGCAGATATTACCGAACAGAGTGTAAGACCCAAACATACAATAAAACCAACACAGAAACTCAGAGAAAACTATGAAGCCACTAGAGATGAGTTCTCCAGTAATCCGTCAGACCTCTGGGACAGAACCTCACACTGCTTGTCAGTTTTGTCACACTCTAATGATCAACCAGCTGAAATATGAGACTATAAATCACCTATTTGCTGTATATGTACGCTACCAGCAGTTGTCTGCAAAATACTCTGCCTTCTTGCAGGACTCTAATATAGAGGATTCTTCAGCAGAACTGACTAGGACTGATGCACTGAACCAACAAAGTGATTTCGGAGTGCAAAATGCTAAGCTTAAGGCAGGACTTTGCATTACTCAACTGCAGGAGACCAGATCTCACAGATCCACCACAACCAAGCGCACTGCACTTTCTTCCAGATCCTCTTGTTCCAGAAGATCAACATTAAGTGATAAGTTAATAGATGCCGGCGCTGATGCCGAATCAAAAAAGGCGTAAAGCTCCTTTACCAGAAAGCAAGCAGAGATGGAAGCTCAAACGGCAGCTCGTCAAGCAGAGATGACAGCTCGTCAAGCAGAGATGGAAGCTCAAAGGGTAGCTCGTCAAGCAGAGATGAAAGCTCAAAGGGCAGCCCAACAGGCAGAAATGGCAGTTCATCAAGCAGAGATGGAAGCTCAAAGGGCAGCTCAACAAGCAGAGATGGCAGCTCATCAAGCCAAAATGGAAGCTCAAAGCAAAGCTCTCCAAGCAGAGGCAGATTCACAGATAAATATTTTGCGAATGGAAGGGGAGGAAGCAGCTTCCCTAGCAAGGCTAAATGTCCTTGAACAAGCAATGCAACAAAGTACTAATTCAGACTGCCTTATCCCAGCAGAACTGGAACATCCAGCTGAACGCACCAGTAAATACGTTCTAAAGCATAACATCTGCCAAGATTCAGAGTCATCTCCTGTACCTCCTACTAACAACACTGTTCTGACTCTCAATGCAGAGACCTCTCAGCTCTATATGGCTGAGCCTCATCAACAAGATGACTTCCGGTGATAAGCCGCAGCTCAAACCAAAGCCAGCACAAGCCTTAGAGACTGCACCACAGTTAAACGCTCATGCAACATCATTTTACAATGGTAAACCTCACCCTACATCACCAGAGAACTTTCACACCCAAGGGGTTCCACAATTTACTTTGACACCAAAGAGTGAGAGACCAGACATGAATGACTTTGCCAGATAATGGTACGCCGTGAGCTCATTAACACAAGCCTCTCAAGGTTTGACGACTGTCCAGAGAGCTACAGGGCCTGGAGATCAACCTTCAAGGCTACTATTGCCGATCTCAACCTTACTGCTAAGGAAGAATTTGATTTGCTCATAAAGTGGCTGGGACCGGAATCTGCAGGTCGTGTTAAAAGACTCAGAACAGTACATGTTGATCACCCAGATGCAGGTCTTGTTGCTGCATGGGCAAGACTTGAGCAAGCCTATGCTAGCTCTGAAGCCATAGAAAGCGCTCTATTAAAGAGACTGCAAAACTTCCCAAAAATAAGGAACAAAGACTATTGCAAGCTCCAAGATCTAAGTGACCTCCTCATGGAGCTAGAGTTGGCAAAGACTAACCCACGTCTACCTGGACTAAGCTTCCTGGACACCGTTCATGGTGTAAACCCAGTGGTGTCTAAACTGCCATACAGCCTACAAGAGAAATGGGCACAACAGGGCTCAAGATACAAAATAGACTATAATGTATCCTTTCCTCCATTTTCATACTTCTGCAGGTTCATTACTGATCAAGCCTGGATGAGAAACGATCCCAGCTTCAGCTTCAGTGAACCCAACAGCAGCTAAATGTAGAGACTTAAATAGAGCTATATCTGTTAAAAAGACAGACATCTCACCCTCCACAACCAATAGATGAACAGAGCAACAGATCCCTGGTTAAGCCTAAATTCTTTGAGATCTTTGGCATAGAGGGTCACGCAACCCCATATACTCTCAGAACCTGTTCTGGTCGTGTAGAGACCTTAGGCAGAAGGGTTGACGGGTTTATGGTCTCTCATATCAACGAGGAAGAGGGCATACCCCTACCAACGTTAGTCGAGTGTGACCAGATACCAGACGAAAGGGAAGAGATTCCCACTCCAGAAGCTGCATATCACCATCCTCATTTAAGGCACCTTGTTGATGAGATTCCTGCAATGGACAAGAGTGCTGAAATCTTAGTCCTGTTAGGAAGGGACATTCTCAGAGTACATAAAGTACTTGATCAGTGCAATGGGCCTGATAATGCCCCTTATGCACAAAGACTTGACCTAGGCTGGGTAACAGTGGGCGATGTATGCTTGAACAGGATGTGTACGCCATCTGAGATACACTCCTTCGAGACTTACGTGTTGGGAAATGGACGTGCATCCCACTTCAAACAGTGCCCTCACCATTATGAAGTAAAGGAGAAGCTTCTTGACATCATCCAAGTACCTGATGTTACTCCTGTCCTTTGTGATGACAACCTAGGTACCACAGTGTTTTGTACTACAAGTGAGGACAACAAAATAGCCTTGTCAGTTAAAGACAGAGAATTCATCAAAATAATGGATAAGGAATTCTTTCTGGATGAGTCTATCAGCTGGGTTGCACCATTACCTCTTCGTGCTACAAAGGCCAAACTCCCAACCAATCGTGAACAGGCTTTATCCAGATTCAACTCACTTCAACGAACACTAAGGAACAGGCCTGAAATGAAGGACCATTTCATCGCCTTTATGAAAAGGATCTTTGACAATGATAACGCCGAACCAGCTCCACCACTTCATAGACACGATGAGTGCTGGTATCTGCCTTTCTTCGGAGTGTATCATCCACGTAAGTCAAAACAAATCAGGATAGTATTTGATTCCAGTGCCAAGCATCAAGGTGTATCCCTAAACGATGTTCTTCTCACTGGCCCAAATCTAACCAACAACCTTGTAGGCGTACTTATGAGATTTAGAAGAGAACCAGTTGCCATAACTGCTGATATTGAACAGATGTTTCATTGCTTCATTGTACGCGAAGACCATAGGAACTTCCTAAGGTTTCTGTGGCACCATGACAACAACATGGACAATGAGATTATTGAATTCCGCATGAAAGTACATGTTTTCGGAAATAGTCCCTCACCCGCTGTTGCAACATACGGTTTACGAAGGACTGCCATTGATGGAGAAAAGGAGTATGGCGCGGATGCTCGACACTTTGTTGAGAGAGACTTTTATGTTGACGATGGACTTAAGTCTTTACCTACAGACGAAGAAGCCATAGACCAGGGGTGGCTTCAAGCACTGGAACTTCAAGCACTGGAACGAGGTGGAAGAGTGGAGAGGACTCAGAGCGCCGAGAGCGGGCACGTGACTCAGTCACTCACTGCAGCTCCGCCCCCTCCTCCGGCAGAGAAGGCAAAGTTGCAGTGCTTAACCCCGCCACCAGCCGCCGATGTGCCCGCCCACGGCCCCACACCCCCTTCTGTGAGTATGTTTGTGTCCTAATGCCTGCCCCCGCCCCCCAGTCTTCTCAGTGCCAGCCCAGCAGCCAGATTCATCAGACCGCGGGCTGGGGCTATGGGGGCGGCAAGAAGTGGCGCAGCAAGCAAGGAGGACCTGCTTCCAGCTCCATAGTAAATTTTAATGACTGTTAATGGTGGACAGCAGGGCAGTGGGCACTCAATCAGAGCAGCAGTGGCAGAGAGACTCACTGAGGCCAGCAGCAGCCATTTTAGTCCGATTAAAGCCACTCTGCAGCTTTGGCTCTAATCTGACTGAAATGGCTGCTGCTGGCCTCAGTCTCTCTGCCACTGCTGCTCTGCCTTTTTTTTCACAGGTGCCACTGCCCAGCACACCAAGTGTGTTTGAGCATATGGGTGGTAGTCTGAGCATGGGGCGGTCACCTGAGCATAGAGCGGTCATCTGAGCATGGGGCGGTCATCTGAGCATGGGGCGGTCATCTGAGCATAGAGCGGTCATCTGAGCATGGGGCGGTCATCTGAGCATAGAGCAGTCATCTGAGCATGGGGCGGTCATCTGAGCATTGGGCGATCATCTGAGCATGGGGCGATCATCTGAGCATAGAGCGGTCATCTGAGCATAGAGCGGTCATCTGAGTATGGGGCGTCATCTGAGCATAGAGCAGTCATCTGAGCATGGGGCGGTCATCTGAGCATGGGGCGGTCATCTGAGCATAGAGCGGTCATCTGAGCATGGGGCGGTCATCTGAGCATAGAGCGGTCATCTGAGCATAGAGCGGTCATCTGAGCATGGGGCGGTCATCTGAGCATGGGGCGGTCATCTGAGCATAGAGCGGTCATCTGAGCATGGGGCGGTCATCTGAGCATAGAGCGGTCATCTGAGCATGGGGCGGTCATCTGAGCATTGGGCGATCATCTGAGCATGGGGCGATCATCTGAGCATAGAGCGGTCATCTGAGCATAGAGCGGTCATCTGAGCATGGGGCGTCATCTGAGCATAGAGCAGTCATCTGAGCATGGGGCGGTCATCTGAGCATGGGGCGGTCATCTGAGCATAGAGCGGTCATCTGAGCATGGGGCGGTCATCTGAGCATAGAGCGGTCATCTGAGCATAGAGCGGTCATCTGAGCATGGGGCGTCATCTGAGCATAGAGCGGTCATCTGAGCATGGGGCGGTCATCTGAGCATGGGGCGGTCATCTGAGCATAGAGCGGTCATCTGAGCATGGGGTGGTCATCTGAGCATAAAGCGGTCATCTGAGCATGGGGCGGTCATCTGAGCATAGAGCGGTCATCTGAGCATAGAGCGGTCATCTGAGCATAGAGCGGTCATCTGAGCATGGGGCGGTCATCTGAGCATGGGGCGGTCATCTGAGCATGGGGCGGTCATCTGAGCATAGAGCGGTCATCTGAGCATGGGGCAGTCATCTGAGCATGGGGTATCATCTGAGAAATCTTGAAACACATTGTGAAAAACAAAGATTGCCAGAAGTCTCACTAAAGCTGTCTACATTACAGGTAGGAAAGGTGGTTTAAATGCACTTTTAAATGTTTGATAACTCAATTGCAGTAATACTGTCGTGTGCACGCATATTTGTGTAAACAGAAAGCTTGTGGCTCCTGGCAGTCATACGATTTTTTTTTCTGGCTCTTTGTGCCTGTAAGGTTGGCCACCCCTGCCATAGACCTTCTCCAAAGGACACAAGATATGCTTTCTGAGGCTAACCTCAGACTACACAAAATTGCCTCAAATAGTGTTGCTGTCATGAAAGCCTTTCAACCTGGCGATCATGCCACAGGGTTTAAGGACTTAAATCTGGGAATGGACCTACGGTGGGACCTATTAAAGGACACTTTCAGATTTCAAGTCAGCTCTACAGACAAGCCATTTACCAAGCGTGGTGTTCTGTCAGTGGTAAACAGCCTATACGATCCAATGGGATTTGTGGCTCCCATCACCATTCAAGGTAAAGCCTTACTTAGACAGCTCTCAGAATCTAATAAAGATTGGGATTCTCCACTGCCATCTGAGTCTTGGAAGCAATCTCTACACACCTTAGATGGAATCCATATACCATGCTGCTACACCTCAGCTTCCCTTGCTACGAGCCGGAGAAAAGAGCTTCACATCTTCTCAGACGCATCTACTGAGGCCATTGCGGCTGTTGCCTACCTCAAGGTGAGAGACTCTTCTAATCAAACCCACATAGGGTTTCTGTTTGGGAAAGCTAAGTTAGCACCTAAGCCGGAGCACGCAATTCCTAGGCTTGAATTTTGTGGGACTGTGCTAGCTGTAGAAATCACAGATTTCATATTCCACGAGCTAGAAATTCAGATAGATGACACCAAATTCTACACTGACAGTAAGGTTGTTCTGGGCTACATATAAAACCGGACTAAATGTTTCTATGTCTACGTCAGCAATCGTGTAGAAAGAATCAGGAAATCATCTAAACCTGAACAATGGCATTATGTCCCATCTGAGATTTATCCTGCAGATCATGCTACTAGGCTAGTGTCTGCAAGTGCATTTGCCAATTCTTCCTGGTTAACAGGTCCTGAATTCCTGCTGGATCACACGGAAGAGACCACGGCTGACATCTTTGGTCTTCTAGAACCTGACAAGGATCCAGAGATTCGTCCTGAAGTTACAACCCTCGCCACCAGAACTGAACAAAAACTTGTCTTGTCCTGTCAACGATTTAAACGTTTTTCCAAGTGGATAAAGCTTGTACGCACCATCGCAAGGTTAGTACATATCGTACATTGCTTTCACACACAGCCCACGGATGTTCAATGTCAAGGTTGGCACGCGTGTCAAAAGCCTCTTTCTGCAAAGGACATTGCTAAAGGTGAAATGATCATAATACGCAGTGTACAACAGGATGTCTTTGGCTCTGAAATTAAATGTATCCATGACAAGAGGGACATTCCAAAAAACAGTCCAATTGCTAACCTGAAACCATTTATTGACAATGATGACATGTTAAGAGTTGGTGGACGTTTAAACAAGGCTGAATTGGGAGAACAAGAACAAAATCCTCTCATAATACCTGCTCGCCACCATATCACCACTCTGCTCATACGGCACTACCATGAAAGGGTTAAGCACCAAGGTAGACACTTCAGTGAAGGTGCCATAAGAGCAGCCGGCCTTTGGATCGTAGGAGCAAGAAGACAAATTATTGCTGTGCTGCACAGCTGTGTTCAGTGCCGTAAATTAAGAGGTAAACATCAGCAACAGCTAATGTCAGATTTGCCAGCTGACAGATTAAGTACTTACCCACCTTTCTCTCATGTTGGATTGGATGTCTTTGGGCCATGGATGGTAGTATCCCTCAGAACTCCAGGTGGCCAAGCAAACAGTAAACGATGGGCAGTGCTGTTTATTGCAAGAGTACGCGTGCAGTACACATTGAAGTGATAGAATCTATGGATGCCTCAAGCTTCATCAACGCTCTAAGAAGATTTCTTGCCATCAGAGGACCAGTCAAGACTGACTGTGGAACTAATTTCATTGGAGCCTGTAGAGAGTTACAACTCAACTCTAAGCCAATCCAAGAACTTTTAGCTGAAAAGGGTTGTACATGGATTTTCAATCCTCCTCATTCTTTCCACATGGGCGGCTCATGGGAGAGAATGATAGGCATCACACGAAAAATACTGGACTCTATGTTTATGGACTTGAACTCCACAAGACTTACCCACGAGATTCTAACCACCTTCTTGGCAGAAGCATCTGCCATAATCAACTCAAGACCACTTGTTCCAGTGTCTACAGATCCAGAGAACCCAACTATTCTTACCCCAGCTACCTTGCTTACCCAGAAGCATGGGTCTGTTCCTGTTCCACCTGGAAACTTTAAAGACGGAAATCTGTGGTTTGATCAATGGAAGCGAGTACAAAACGTTGCCAATCGCTTCTGGAATCGTTGGAAGATGGAGTATCTTTCCACTCTGCAAGGACACAGGAAATGGCAACGACAGTACCCTAACATACAAGTTGGATATCTCGAAAGAATCAAGTGGCCTATGGGACTTATTGTGAAGAGCGTTCCTAGTGATGACGGTAAGGTACGCAAGGTGGAGGTGAAAGTTGCAAGACAAGGGACTGTAAAGACTTTCATCAGGCCTATCACGGAACTAGTTCTGCTCTTGCCCTTTGGTGAATGAACTTATTGCCTAGGCTGCTGAATCCTGCCTGAAACTTCAAGCAAGAAGTTTTTGAAGTTTACTTGTTACACTTGAAGCCTTACATTTTAGTTGTTCCATTATATGCCTGTTCTCCTTATGTTTTTCAGATCCTCGGACATCAAGCAAATTGCACTGTTGTTTATTTATAAAGAAATAACTACCGTTATGGTTCAAATAGTGACATTTTCAATGCCAGACGGGGAGTGTGCTGCTACGCAGTTAAAATCTATATAGTTTATTTCATTAAACCATTCATATATTCTATATTTGGTTATATGCTCCCATCTAGTGGCCGTTTTTTCTATTGCACTTGCTTTTCTTGTCTTTGATATAAAGTGAGGTCCATAAATATTGGGACATTGACACAATTCTAACATTTTTTGCTCTATACATCACTACAATGGATTTGAAATGAAACGAACAAGATGTGCTTTAACTGCAGACTGTCAGCTTTAATTTGAGGGTATTTACATCCAAATCAGGTAAACGGTGTAGGAATTACAACAGTTTGCATATGTGCCTACCACTTGTTAAGGGACCAAAAGTAATGGGACAGAATAATAATCATAAATTAAACTTTCACTTTTTAATACTTGGTTTCAAATCCTTTGCAGTCAATTACAGCCTGAAGTCTGGAACACATAGACATCACCAGACGCTGGGTTTCATCCCTGGTGATGCTCTGCCAGGCCTCTACGGCAACTGTCTTCAGTTCCTGCTTGTTCTTGGGGCATTTTCCCTTCAGTTTTGTCTTCAGCAAGTGAAATGCATGCTCAATCGGATTCAGGTCAGGTAATTGACTTGGCCATTGCATAACATTACACTTCTTTTCCTTAAAAAACTCTTTAGTTGCTTTTGCAGTATGCTTTGGGTCATTGTCCATGTGCACTGTGAAGCGCCGTCCAATGAGTTCTGAAGCATTTGGCTGAATATGAGCAGATAATATTGCCCGAAACACTTCAGAATTCATCCTGCTGCTTTTGTCAGCAGTCACATCATCAATAAATACAAGAGAACCAGTTCCATTGGCAGTCATACATGCCCATGCCATGACACTACAACCACCATGCTTCACTGATGAGGTAGTATGCTTTGGATCATGAGCAGTTCCTTTCCTTATCCATACTCTTCTCTTCCCATCACTCTGGTACAAGTTGATCTTGGTCTCATCTGTACATAGGTTGTTGTTCCAGAACTGTGAAGGCATTTTTAGATGTCGTTTGGCAAACTCTAATCTGGCCTTCCTGTTTTTGAGGCTCACCAATGGTTTACATCTTGTGGTGAACCCTCTGTATTGACTCTGGTGAAGTCTTCTCTTGATTGTTGACTATGACACACAAACACCTACCTCTTGGAGAGTGTTCTTGATCTGGCCAACTGTTGTGAAGGGTGTTTTCTTCACCAGGGAAAGTATTCTTCGGTCATCCACCACAGTTGTTTTCCATGGTCTTCCGGGTCTTTTGGTGTTGCTGAGCTCACAGGTGCGTTCCTTCTTTTTAAAAATGTTACAAACAGTTGTTTTGGCCACGCCTAATGTTTTTGCTATATCTCTGATGGGTTTGTTTTGTTTTTTCAGCCTAATGATGGCTTGCTTCACTGATAGTAATAGCTCTTTGGATCTCATCTTGAGAGTTGACAGCAACAGATTCCAAATGCAAATGGCACACTTGAAATGAACTCTGGACCTTTTATCTGCTCATTGTAATTGAGATAATGAGGGAATAACACACACCTGGCCATGGAACAGCTGAGAAGCCAATTGTCCCATTACTTTTGGCCCTTAAAGAGGACCTTTCACTGATTTTTACACTATGAACTAACTATACAGACATGGAGAGCGGCGCCCGGGGATCTCACTGCACTTACTATTATCCCCGGGCGCCGCTCCGTTCTCCTGCTATGCCCTCCGGTATCTCCGCTCACTAAGTTATAGTAGGCGGAGATTCCAGTCACTAAGTTATGGTAGGCGGAGTCTGCCCTTGTTCGGCTCTAGCGCTGGCCAATCGCAGCGCAGAGCTCACAGCCTGGGAGGTTATTTTCTCCCAGGCTGTGAGCTCTGCAATGCGATTGGCCAGCGCTACAGAAGAACAAGGGCCGACTCCACCTACCATAACTAAGTGAGCGGAGATACCGGAGGACATAACGGGAGAACGGAGCGGCGCCCAGGGATAATAGTAAGTGCAGTGAGATCCCCGGGTGCCGCTCTACATGTCTGTATAGTTAGTTCATAGTGTAATAATCGGTGAAAGGTCCTCTTTAACAAGTGGGAGGCACATATGCAAACTGTTATAATTCCTACACCGTTCACCTGATTTGTATGTAAATACCCTCAAATTAAAGCTGACAGTCTGCAGTTAAAGCACATCTTGTTCGTTTCATTTCAAATCTTTTGTGGTGGCGTATAGAGCCAAAAATGTTAGAATTGTGTAGATGTCCCAATATTTATGGACCTGACTGTCATTCATTTCATTGCTCCACCCCTTCTTCTGCTCCCATCTAGTGGCCGTTTTTGGTATTGCACTTGTTTTTCTTGTCTTTGATATATTTCATTCATTTCATTGCTCCACCCCTTCTTCTGTGTACCTCACTTCCTGTTTCTTCATACTGCTCCAGGGAATTGCACAGGTACGCATGTAATCTCATGTAAGCTTACAAAAGCATCATCTTTTGACCGCACAATACCAGAATCCATCTGTTCTGCTGTACTCTGCTATCTGGCTTACAGAATAAAGCAACTTACAAGGATAAACTCGGTGTTGGTGAGTTCAAGCTATCTGATAAGGATTGTCTGCAGGGATTATATCTGCTTATACAAGTCAGGCATAGAGGTCTCACTAGGGATAAATCGCTATTAAAACATTCGGAGTCAGAATAGTCAAAAGATGCATAGAATTCCTACAGCCTGCTGTGTATATGTGTGTGCATAATCTGCAATCAAGCTCAGTGCCATCCGCTATCTTGTGAAAGCACATGGTCGCACAAGCTTACTGCACTTCAAGTGAATGTTCAAAACTGTTTCTCTACATTGCACTGTGTTTCCTCACCTGTCTAAGCTGCTGTTCGTCTTCTTAAAGAGACAGTACCATTTTTCGCTGTTCGTCTTCTTAAAGAGACAGTACCATTTTTCGCAAAACCGTAAAAAGTGTCTAGACAAGGCTCTGAACACTCTATTATGGCTGAACCAATGCAGATACATCATGCCTCTGAACCCGCAGACGTACAGGGAGCAGATTCTGCAGATATTACCGAACAGAGTGTAAGACCCAAACATACAATAAAACCAACACAGAAACTCAGAGAAAACTATGAAGCCACTAGAGATGAGTTCTCCAGTAATCCGTCAGACCTCTGGGACAGAACCTCACACTGCTTGTCAGTTTTGTCACACTCTAATGATCAACCAGCTGAAATATGAGACTATAAATCACCTATTTGCTGTATATGTACGCTACCAGCAGTTGTCTGCAAAATACTCTGCCTTCTTGCAGGACTCTAATATAGAGGATTCTTCAGCAGAACTGACTAGGACTGATGCACTGAACCAACAAAGTGATTTCGGAGTGCAAAATGCTAAGCTTAAGGCAGGACTTTGCATTACTCAACTGCAGGAGACCAGATCTCACAGATCCACCACAACCAAGCGCACTGCACTTTCTTCCAGATCCTCTTGTTCCAGAAGATCAACATTAAGTGATAAGTTAATAGATGCCGGCGCTGATGCCGAATCAAAAAAGGCGTAAAGCTCCTTTACCAGAAAGCAAGCAGAGATGGAAGCTCAAACGGCAGCTCGTCAAGCAGAGATGACAGCTCGTCAAGCAGAGATGGAAGCTCAAAGGGTAGCTCGTCAAGCAGAGATGAAAGCTCAAAGGGCAGCCCAACAGGCAGAAATGGCAGTTCATCAAGCAGAGATGGAAGCTCAAAGGGCAGCTCAACAAGCAGAGATGGCAGCTCATCAAGCCAAAATGGAAGCTCAAAGCAAAGCTCTCCAAGCAGAGGCAGATTCACAGATAAATATTTTGCGAATGGAAGGGGAGGAAGCAGCTTCCCTAGCAAGGCTAAATGTCCTTGAACAAGCAATGCAACAAAGTACTAATTCAGACTGCCTTATCCCAGCAGAACTGGAACATCCAGCTGAACGCACCAGTGAATACGTTCTAAAGCATAACATCTGCCAAGATTCAGAGTCATCTCCTGTACCTCCTACTAACAACACTGTTCTGACTCTCAATGCAGAGACCTCTCAGCTCTATATGGCTGAGCCTCATCAACAAGATGACTTCCGGTGATAAGCCGCAGCTCAAACCAAAGCCAGCACAAGCCTTAGAGACTGCACCACAGTTAAACGCTCATGCAACATCATTTTACAATGGTAAACCTCACCCTACATCACCAGAGAACTTTCACACCCAAGGGGTTCCACAATTTACTTTGACACCAAAGAGTGAGAGACCAGACATGAATGACTTTGCCAGATAATGGTACGCCGTGAGCTCATTAACACAAGCCTCTCAAAGTTTGACGACTGTCCAGAGAGCTACAGGGCCTGGAGATCAACCTTCAAGGCTACTATTGCCGATCTCAACCTTACTGCTAAGGAAGAATTTGATTTGCTCATAAAGTGGCTGGGACCGGAATCTGCAGGTCGTGTTAAAAGACTCAGAACAGTACATGTTGATCACCCAGATGCAGGTCTTGTTGCTGCATGGGCAAGACTTGAGCAAGCCTATGCTAGCTCTGAAGCCATAGAAAGCGCTCTATTAAAGAGACTGCAAAACTTCCCAAAAATAAGGAACAAAGACTATTGCAAGCTCCAAGATCTAAGTGACCTCCTCATGGAGCTAGAGTTGGCAAAGACTAACCCACGTCTACCTGGACTAAGCTTCCTGGACACCGTTCATGGTGTAAACCCAGTGGTGTCTAAACTGCCATACAGCCTACAAGAGAAATGGGCACAACAGGGCTCAAGATACAAAATAGACTATAATGTATCCTTTCCTCCATTTTCATACTTCTGCAGGTTCATTACTGATCAAGCCTGGATGAGAAACGATCCCAGCTTCAGCTTCAGTGAACCCAACAGCAGCTAAATGTAGAGACTTAAATAGAGCTATATCTGTTAAAAAGACAGACATCTCACCCTCCACAACCAATAGATGAACAGAGCAACAGATCCCTGGTTAAGCCTAAATTCTTTGAGATCTTTGGCATAGAGGGTCACGCAACCCCATATACTCTCAGAACCTGTTCTGGTCGTGTAGAGACCTTAGGCAGAAGGGTTGACGGGTTTATGGTCTCTCATATCAACGAGGAAGAGGGCATACCCCTACCAACGTTAGTCGAGTGTGACCAGATACCAGACGAAAGGGAAGAGATTCCCACTCCAGAAGCTGCATATCACCATCCTCATTTAAGGCACCTTGTTGATGAGATTCCTGCAATGGACAAGAGTGCTGAAATCTTAGTCCTGTTAGGAAGGGACATTCTCAGAGTACATAAAGTACTTGATCAGTGCAATGGGCCTGATAATGCCCCTTATGCACAAAGACTTGACCTAGGCTGGGTAACAGTGGGCGATGTATGCTTGAACAGGATGTGTACGCCATCTGAGATACACTCCTTCGAGACTTACGTGTTGGGAAATGGACGTGCATCCCACTTCAAACAGTGCCCTCACCATTATGAAGTAAAGGAGAAGCTTCTTGACATCATCCAAGTACCTGATGTTACTCCTGTCCTTTGTGATGACAACCTAGGTACCACAGTGTTTTGTACTACAAGTGAGGACAACAAAATAGCCTTGTCAGTTAAAGACAGAGAATTCATCAAAATAATGGATAAGGAATTCTTTCTGGATGAGTCTATCAGCTGGGTTGCACCATTACCTCTTCGTGCTACAAAGGCCAAACTCCCAACCAATCGTGAACAGGCTTTATCCAGATTCAACTCACTTCAACGAACACTAAGGAACAGGCCTGAAATGAAGGACCATTTCATCGCCTTTATGAAAAGGATCTTTGACAATGATAACGCCGAACCAGCTCCACCACTTCATAGACACGATGAGTGCTGGTATCTGCCTTTCTTCGGAGTGTATCATCCACGTAAGTCAAAACAAATCAGGATAGTATTTGATTCCAGTGCCAAGCATCAAGGTGTATCCCTAAACGATGTTCTTCTCACTGGCCCAAATCTAACCAACAACCTTGTAGGCGTACTTATGAGATTTAGAAGAGAACCAGTTGCCATAACTGCTGATATTGAACAGATGTTTCATTGCTTCATTGTACGCGAAGACCATAGGAACTTCCTAAGGTTTCTGTGGCACCATGACAACAACATGGACAATGAGATTATTGAATTCCGCATGAAAGTACATGTTTTCGGAAATAGTCCCTCACCCGCTGTTGCAACATACGGTTTACGAAGGACTGCCATTGATGGAGAAAAGGAGTATGGCGCGGATGCTCGACACTTTGTTGAGAGAGACTTTTATGTTGACGATGGACTTAAGTCTTTACCTACAGACGAAGAAGCCATAGACCAGGGGTGGCTTCAAGCACTGGAACTTCAAGCACTGGAACGAGGTGGAAGAGTGGAGAGGACTCAGAGCGCCGAGAGCGGGCACGTGACTCAGTCACTCACTGCAGCTCCGCCCCCTCCTCCGGCAGAGAAGGCAAAGTTGCAGTGCTTAACCCCGCCACCAGCCGCCGATGTGCCCGCCCACGGCCCCACACCCCCTTCTGTGAGTGTGTTTGTGTCCTAATGCCTGCCCCCGCCCCCCAGTCTTCTCAGTGCCAGCCCAGCAGCCAGATTCATCAGACCGCGGGCTGGGGCTATGGGGGCGGCAAGAAGTGGCGCAGCAAGCAAGGAGGACCTGCTTCCAGCTCCATAGTAAATTTTAATGACTGTTAATGGTGGACAGCAGGGCAGTGGGCACTCAATCAGAGCAGCAGTGGCAGAGAGACTCACTGAGGCCAGCAGCAGCCATTTTAGTCCGATTAAAGCCACTCTGCAGCTTTGGCTCTAATCTGACTGAAATGGCTGCTGCTGGCCTCAGTCTCTCTGCCACTGCTGCTCTGCCTTTTTTTTCACAGGTGCCACTGCCCAGCACACCAAGTGTGTTTGAGCATATGGGTGGTAGTCTGAGCATGGGGCGGTCACCTGAGCATAGAGCGGTCATCTGAGCATGGGGCGGTCATCTGAGCATGGGGCGGTCATCTGAGCATAGAGCGGTCATCTGAGCATGGGGCGGTCATCTGAGCATAGAGCGGTCATCTGAGCATGGGGCGGTCATCTGAGCATTGGGCGATCATCTGAGCATGGGGCGATCATCTGAGCATAGAGCGGTCATCTGAGCATAGAGCGGTCATCTGAGTATGGGGCGTCATCTGAGCATAGAGCAGTCATCTGAGCATGGGGCGGTCATCTGAGCATGGGGCGGTCATCTGAGCATAGAGCGGTCATCTGAGCATGGGGCGGTCATCTGAGCATAGAGCGGTCATCTGAGCATAGAGCGGTCATCTGAGCATGGGGCGGTCATCTGAGCATGGGGCGGTCATCTGAGCATAGGGCGGTCATCTGAGCATGGGGCGGTCATCTGAGCATAGAGCGGTCATCTGAGCATGGGGCGGTCATCTGAGCATTGGGCGATCATCTGAGCATGGGGCGATCATCTGAGCATAGAGCGGTCATCTGAGCATAGAGCGGTCATCTGAGCATGGGGCGTCATCTGAGCATAGAGCAGTCATCTGAGCATGGGGCGGTCATCTGAGCATGGGGCGGTCATCTGAGGATAGAGCGGTCATCTGAGCATGGGGCGGTCATCTGAGCATAGAGCGGTCATCTGAGCATAGAGCGGTCATCTGAGCATGGGGCGTCATCTGAGCATAGAGCGGTCATCTGAGCATGGGGCGGTCATCTGAGCATGGGGCGGTCATCTGAGCATAGAGCGGTCATCTGAGCATGGGGTGGTCATCTGAGCATAAAGCGGTCATCTGAGCATGGGGCGGTCATCTGAGCATAGAGCGGTCATCTGAGCATAGAGCGGTCATCTGAGCATAGAGCGGTCATCTGAGCATGGGGCGGTCATCTGAGCATGGGGCGGTCATCTGAGCATGGGGCGGTCATCTGAGCATAGAGCGGTCATCTGAGCATGGGGCAGTCATCTGAGCATGGGGTATCATCTGAGAAATCTTGAAACACATTGTGAAAAACAAAGATTGCCAGAAGTCTCACTAAAGCTGTCTACATTACAGGTAGGAAAGGTGGTTTAAATGCACTTTTAAATGTTTGATAACTCAATTGCAGTAATACTGTCGTGTGCACGCATATTTGTGTAAACAGAAAGCTTGTGGCTCCTGGCAGTCATACGATTTTTTTTTCTGGCTCTTTGTGCCTGTAAGGTTGGCCACCCCTGCCATAGACCTTCTCCAAAGGACACAAGATATGCTTTCTGAGGCTAACCTCAGACTACACAAAATTGCCTCAAATAGTGTTGCTGTCATGAAAGCCTTTCAACCTGGCGATCATGCCACAGGGTTTAAGGACTTAAATCTGGGAATGGACCTACGGTGGGACCTATTAAAGGACACTTTCAGATTTCAAGTCAGCTCTACAGACAAGCCATTTACCAAGCGTGGTGTTCTGTCAGTGGTAAACAGCCTATACGATCCAATGGGATTTGTGGCTCCCATCACCATTCAAGGTAAAGCCTTACTTAGACAGCTCTCAGAATCTAATAAAGATTGGGATTCTCCACTGCCATCTGAGTCTTGGAAGCAATCTCTACACACCTTAGATGGAATCCATATACCATGCTGCTACACCTCAGCTTCCCTTGCTACGAGCCGGAGAAAAGAGCTTCACATCTTCTCAGACGCATCTACTGAGGCCATTGCGGCTGTTGCCTACCTCAAGGTGAGAGACTCTTCTAATCAAACCCACATAGGGTTTCTGTTTGGGAAAGCTAAGTTAGCACCTAAGCCGGAGCACGCAATTCCTAGGCTTGAATTTTGTGGGACTGTGCTAGCTGTAGAAATCACAGATTTCATATTCCACGAGCTAGAAATTCAGATAGATGACACCAAATTCTACACTGACAGTAAGGTTGTTCTGGGCTACATATAAAACCGGACTAAATGTTTCTATGTCTACGTCAGCAATCGTGTAGAAAGAATCAGGAAATCATCTAAACCTGAACAATGGCATTATGTCCCATCTGAGATTTATCCTGCAGATCATGCTACTAGGCTAGTGTCTGCAAGTGCATTTGCCAATTCTTCCTGGTTAACAGGTCCTGAATTCCTGCTGGATCACACGGAAGAGACCACGGCTGACATCTTTGGTCTTCTAGAACCTGACAAGGATCCAGAGATTCGTCCTGAAGTTACAACCCTCGCCACCAGAACTGAACAAAAACTTGTCTTGTCCTGTCAACGATTTAAACGTTTTTCCAAGTGGATAAAGCTTGTACGCACCATCGCAAGGTTAGTACATATCGTACATTGCTTTCACACACAGCCCACGGATGTTCAATGTCAAGGTTGGCACGCGTGTCAAAAGCCTCTTTCTGCAAAGGACATTGCTAAAGGTGAAATGATCATAATACGCAGTGTACAACAGGATGTCTTTGGCTCTGAAATTAAATGTATCCATGACAAGAGGGACATTCCAAAAAACAGTCCAATTGCTAACCTGAAACCATTTATTGACAATGATGACATGTTAAGAGTTGGTGGACGTTTAAACAAGGCTGAATTGGGAGAACAAGAACAAAATCCTCTCATAATACCTGCTCGCCACCATATCACCACTCTGCTCATACGGCACTACCATGAAAGGGTTAAGCACCAAGGTAGACACTTCAGTGAAGGTGCCATAAGAGCAGCCGGCCTTTGGATCGTAGGAGCAAGAAGACAAATTATTGCTGTGCTGCACAGCTGTGTTCAGTGCCGTAAATTAAGAGGTAAACATCAGCAACAGCTAATGTCAGATTTGCCAGCTGACAGATTAAGTACTTACCCACCTTTCTCTCATGTTGGATTGGATGTCTTTGGGCCATGGATGGTAGTATCCCTCAGAACTCCAGGTGGCCAAGCAAACAGTAAACGATGGGCAGTGCTGTTTATTGCAAGAGTACGCGCGCAGTACACATTGAAGTGATAGAATCTATGGATGCCTCAAGCTTCATCAACGCTCTAAGAAGATTTCTTGCCATCAGAGGACCAGTCAAGACTGACTGTGGAACTAATTTCATTGGAGCCTGTAGAGAGTTACAACTCAACTCTAAGCCAATCCAAGAACTTTTAGCTGAAAAGGGTTGTACATGGATTTTCAATCCTCCTCATTCTTTCCACATGGGCGGCTCATGGGAGAGAATGATAGGCATCACACGAAAAATACTGGACTCTATGTTTATGGACTTGAACTCCACAAGACTTACCCACGAGATTCTAACCACCTTCTTGGCAGAAGCATCTGCCATAATCAACTCAAGACCACTTGTTCCAGTGTCTACAGATCCAGAGAACCCAACTATTCTTACCCCAGCTACCTTGCTTACCCAGAAGCATGGGTCTGTTCCTGTTCCACCTGGAAACTTTAAAGACGGAAATCTGTGGTTTGATCAATGGAAGCGAGTACAAAACGTTGCCAATCGCTTCTGGAATCGTTGGAAGATGGAGTATCTTTCCACTCTGCAAGGACACAGGAAATGGCAACGACAGTACCCTAACATACAAGTTGGATATCTCGAAAGAATCAAGTGGCCTATGGGACTTATTGTGAAGAGCGTTCCTAGTGATGACGGTAAGGTACGCAAGGTGGAGGTGAAAGTTGCAAGACAAGGGACTGTAAAGACTTTCATCAGGCCTATCACGGAACTAGTTCTGCTCTTGCCCTTTGGTGAATGAACTTATTGCCTAGGCTGCTGAATCCTGCCTGAAACTTCAAGCAAGAAGTTTTTGAAGTTTACTTGTTACACTTGAAGCCTTACATTTTAGTTGTTCCATTATATGCCTGTTCTCCTTATGTTTTTCAGATCCTCGGACATCAAGCAAATTGCACTGTTGTTTATTTATAAAGAAATAACTACCGTTATGGTTCAAATAGTGACATTTTCAATGCCAGACGGGGAGTGTGCTGCTACGCAGTTAAAATCTATATAGTTTATTTCATTAAACCATTCATATATTCTATATTTGGTTATATGCTCCCATCTAGTGGCCGTTTTTTCTATTGCACTTGCTTTTCTTGTCTTTGATATAAAGTGAGGTCCATAAATATTGGGACATTGACACAATTCTAACATTTTTTGCTCTATACATCACTACAATGGATTTGAAATGAAACGAACAAGATGTGCTTTAACTGCAGACTGTCAGCTTTAATTTGAGGGTATTTACATCCAAATCAGGTAAACGGTGTAGGAATTACAACAGTTTGCATATGTGCCTACCACTTGTTAAGGGACCAAAAGTAATGGGACAGAATAATAATCATAAATTAAACTTTCACTTTTTAATACTTGGTTTCAAATCCTTTGCAGTCAATTACAGCCTGAAGTCTGGAACACATAGACATCACCAGACGCTGGGTTTCATCCCTGGTGATGCTCTGCCAGGCCTCTACGGCAACTGTCTTCAGTTCCTGCTTGTTCTTGGGGCATTTTCCCTTCAGTTTTGTCTTCAGCAAGTGAAATGCATGCTCAATCGGATTCAGGTCAGGTAATTGACTTGGCCATTGCATAACATTACACTTCTTTTCCTTAAAAAACTCTTTAGTTGCTTTTGCAGTATGCTTTGGGTCATTGTCCATGTGCACTGTGAAGCGCCGTCCAATGAGTTCTGAAGCATTTGGCTGAATATGAGCAGATAATATTGCCCGAAACACTTCAGAATTCATCCTGCTGCTTTTGTCAGCAGTCACATCATCAATAAATACAAGAGAACCAGTTCCATTGGCAGTCATACATGCCCATGCCATGACACTACAACCACCATGCTTCACTGATGAGGTAGTATGCTTTGGATCATGAGCAGTTCCTTTCCTTATCCATACTCTTCTCTTCCCATCACTCTGGTACAAGTTGATCTTGGTCTCATCTGTACATAGGTTGTTGTTCCAGAACTGTGAAGGCATTTTTAGATGTCGTTTGGCAAACTCTAATCTGGCCTTCCTGTTTTTGAGGCTCACCAATGGTTTACATCTTGTGGTGAACCCTCTGTATTGACTCTGGTGAAGTCTTCTCTTGATTGTTGACTATGACACACAAACACCTACCTCTTGGAGAGTGTTCTTGATCTGGCCAACTGTTGTGAAGGGTGTTTTCTTCACCAGGGAAAGTATTCTTCGGTCATCCACCACAGTTGTTTTCCATGGTCTTCCGGGTCTTTTGGTGTTGCTGAGCTCACAGGTGCGTTCCTTCTTTTTAAAAATGTTACAAACAGTTGTTTTGGCCACGCCTAATGTTTTTGCTATATCTCTGATGGGTTTGTTTTGTTTTTTCAGCCTAATGATGGCTTGCTTCACTGATAGTAATAGCTCTTTGGATCTCATCTTGAGAGTTGACAGCAACAGATTCCAAATGCAAATGGCACACTTGAAATGAACTCTGGACCTTTTATCTGCTCATTGTAATTGAGATAATGAGGGAATAACACACACCTGGCCATGGAACAGCTGAGAAGCCAATTGTCCCATTACTTTTGGCCCTTAAAGAGGACCTTTCACCGATTTTTACACTATGAACTAACTATACAGACATGGAGAGCGGCGCCCGGGGATCTCACTGCACTTACTATTATCCCCGGGCGCCGCTCCGTTCTCCTGCTATGCCCTCCGGTATCTCCGCTCACTAAGTTATAGTAGGCGGAGATTCCAGTCACTAAGTTATGGTAGGCGGAGTCTGCCCTTGTTCGGCTCTAGCGCTGGCCAATCGCAGCGCAGAGCTCACAGCCTGGGAGGTTATTTTCTCCCAGGCTGTGAGCTCTGCAATGCGATTGGCCAGCGCTACAGAAGAACAAGGGCCGACTCCACCTACCATAACTAAGTGAGCGGAGATACCGGAGGACATAACGGGAGAACGGAGCGGCGCCCAGGGATAATAGTAAGTGCAGTGAGATCCCCGGGTGCCGCTCTACATGTCTGTATAGTTAGTTCATAGTGTAATAATCGGTGAAAGGTCCTCTTTAACAAGTGGGAGGCACATATGCAAACTGTTATAATTCCTACACCGTTCACCTGATTTGTATATAAATACCCTCAAATTAAAGCTGACAGTCTGCAGTTAAAGCACATCTTGTTCGTTTCATTTCAAATCTTTTGTGGTGGCGTATAGAGCCAAAAATGTTAGAATTGTGTAGATGTCCCAATATTTATGGACCTGACTGTCATTCATTTCATTGCTCCACCCCTTCTTCTGCTCCCATCTAGTGGCCGTTTTTGGTATTGCACTTGTTTTTCTTGTCTTTGATATATTTCATTCATTTCATTGCTCCACCCCTTCTTCTGTGTACCTCACTTCCTGTTTCTTCATACTGCTCCAGGGATTTGCACAGGTACGCATGTAATCTCATGTAAGCTTACAAAAGCATCATCTTTTGACCGCACAATACCGGAATCCATCTGTTCTGCTGTACTCTGCTATCTGGCTTACAGAATAAAGCAACTTACAAGGATAAACTCGGTGTTGGTGAGTTCAAGCTATCTGATAAGGATTGTCCGCAGTGATTATATCTGCTTATACAGGCCAGGCATAGAGGTCTCACTCGGGATAAATCGCTATTAGAACAATCGGAGTCAGAATACCAGTTCTAAATGTAAGACAGCTTCCAAGCTGTCTTACAGTTAGACCTTTTTCTACGCCTAAACCAGGCATAGAAAATGATGAATGAGATGGGAATGCTGGCCCTTCCCTTTACCCGCCCAAAGTGGGGCGAAATTGCAGAAAGCGGAGCAACTAACCACCTGCGCCCCCTCTGTATTGAAAAAAAACCCCCACAGTATCTACTCACCTTGTCCAGTTCCTAAATCTCACATACCTCTCTTCCCTGCAGGCACAGAATGCTCTGCAGCACCGTGTGGGCTGAGCTTATGTAGATTTCTAGGCTGCAGGCTCCTCCCACACATGCTGGCAGTGCAATCTGTGTCTGCAGGCTGAATGGTGGAGCGAGGAGAAGTCTTCCTGCTTCACCATTCAGAGCGTCGCCAGCCTAAATGAGGGGAGCTGTGCGGGGAGCTGAGCGGTGAGTCACAAGTCCGCAGCTCCCAGCGCTCCAGCAATGAGCGCTTTCATCTGTATTGATGGAAGCGCTCCTTGCTCCTGGCACCCCCCTGAGAGCCGACACCCGGGGCGGACCGCCCCCCCCCCCCCTTTACACTGGCAGGCTGCTTCAGGAGGAGTATTCAGGAGGGCTGGCATTTATCTGTCCAGCACCTGTATGTGGCATGTATTCAGGTCAGAAAGGGGGCGGGCCATTCAACCTGGCCGGGCCCCCAAAACTCACGGGCCCCATAGCAACTGCGTGGTCTGCCGCTATTGACGGTACGTTACTGGTTTTAGATACCGGTCTTAATAAAGGCCCATAGCTGGTGGTGGATCCTCCAAAGTTATTAACCACCTCAGCCCCTATGGCTTAAACACCCTGAAAGACCAGGCCACTTTTTACACTTCTGACCTACCCTACTTTCACCGTTTATTTCTCGGTCATGCAACTTACCACCCAAATTAATTTTACCTCCTTTTCTTCTCACTAATAGAGCTTTCATTTGGTGGTATTTCATTGCTGCTGACATTTTTACTTTTTTTGTTATTAATCGAAATGTAACGATTTTTTTGCAAAAAAATGACATTTTTCAATTTCAGTTGTAAAATTTTGCAAAAAAAACGACATCCATATATAAATTTTGCTCTAAATTTATTATTCTACATGTCTTTGATTAAAAAAAAATGTTTGGGTAAAAAAAAAATGGTTTGGGTAAAAGTTATAGCGTTTACAAACTATGGTACAAAAATGTGAATTTCCGCTTTTTGAAGCAGCTCTGACTTTCTGAGCACCTGTCATGTTTCCTGAGGTTCTACAATGGCCAGACAGTACAAACACCCCACAAATGACCCCATTTCGGAAAGTAGACACCCTAAGGTATTCGCTGATGGGCATAGTGAGTTCATAGAACTTTTTATTTTTTGTCACAAGTTAGTGGAAAATGATGATTTTTTTTTTTGATTTTTTTTTCTTACAAAGTCTCATATTCCACTAACTTGTGACAAAAAATAAAAAGTTCTATGAACTCACTATGCCCATCAGCGAATACCTTGGGGTGTTTTCTTTCCAAAATGGGGTCACTTGTGGGGTAGTTATACTGCCCTGGCATTCTAGGGGCCCAAATGTGTGGTAAGTTGTTTGAAATCAAAATCTGTAAAAATTGACCGGTGAAATCCGAAAGGTGCTCTTTGGAATGTGGGCCCCTCTGCCCACCTAGGCTGCAAAAAAGTGTCACACATCTGGTATCGCCGTACTCAGGAGAAGTTGGGGAATGTGTTTTGGGGTGTCATTTTACATATACCCATGCTGGGTGAGATAAATATCTTGGTCAAATGCCAACTTTGTATAAAAAAATGGGAAAAGTTGTCTTTTGCCAAGATATTTCTCTCACCCAGCATGGGTATATGTAAAATGACACCCCAAAACACATTCCCCAACTTCTCCTGAGCACGGCGATACCACATGTGTGGCACTTTTTTGCAGCCTAGGTGGGCAAAGGGGCCCACATTCCAAAGAGCACCTTTCGGATTTCACCGGTCATTTTTTACACATTTTGATTTCAAACTTCTTACCACACATTTGGGCCCCTAGAATGCCAGGGCAGTATAACTACCCCACAAGTGACCCCATTTTGGAAAGAAGACACCCCCAGGTATTTCGTGATGGGCATAGTGAGTTCATGGAAGTTTTTATTTTTTGTCACAAGTTAGTGGAATATGAGACTTTGTAAGGGAAAAAAAATAAATAAAAAAAATCATCATTTTCCGCTAACTTGTGACAAAAAATATAAAATTCTAGGAACTCGCCATGCCCCTCACGGAATACCTTGGGGTGTCTTATTTCCAAAATGGGGTCACTTGTGGGGTAGTTATACTGCCCTGGCATTTTCCAGGGGCCCTAATGTGTGGTAAGTAGGTAAATGACCTGTGAAATCCTAAAGGTGCTCTTTGGAATGTGGGCCCCTTTGCCCACCTAGGCCGCAAAAAAGTGTCACACATGTGGTATCGCCGTATTCAGGAGAAGTTGGGCAATGTGTTTTGGGGTGTCTTTTTACATATACTCATGCTGGGTGAGAGAAATATCTTGGCAAAAGACAACTTTTCCCATTTTTTTATACAAAGTTGGCATTTGACCAAGATATTTATCTCACCCAGCATGGGTATATGTAAAATGACACCCCAAAGCACATTGCCCAACTTCTCCTGAGTACGGCGATACCAGATGTGTGACACTTTTTTGTAGCCTAGATGCGCAAAGGGGCCCACATTCCTTTTATGAGGGCATTTTTAGACATTTGGATCCCAGACTTCTTCTCACGCTTTAGGGCCCCTAAAATGCCAGGGCAGTATAAATACCCCACATGTGACCCCATTTTGGAAAGAAGACACCCCAAGGTATTCAATGAGGGGCATGGCGAGTTCATAGAAATTTATTTTTTTTGGCACAAGTTAGCGGAAATTGATTTTATTTTTTTTTTTCTCACAAAGTCTCCCTTTCCGCTAACTTGGGACAAAAATTTCAATCTTTCATAGACTCAATATGCCCCTCACGGAATACCTGGGGGTGTCTTCTTTCTGAAATGGGGTCACATGTGGGGTATTTATACTGCCCTGGTATTCTAGGGGCCCTAAAGCGTGAGAAGAAGTCTGGAATATAAATGTCTAAAAATTTTTACGCATTTGGATTCCGTGAGGGGTATGGTGAGTTCATGTGAGATTTAATTTTTTGACACAAGTTAGTGGAATATGAGACTTTGTAAGAAAAAAATTATAATTTCCGCTAACTTGGGCCAAAAAAATGTCTGAATGGAGCCTTACAGAGGGGTGATCAATGACAGGGGGGTGATCAATGACAGGGGGGTGATCAGGGAGTCTATATGGGGTGATCACCCCCCTGTAAGGCTCTATTCAGATGTCCGTATGTGTTTTGCGGATCCGATCCATGTATCAGTGGATCCGTAAAAATCATACGGACATCTGAATGCAGCCTTACAGGGGGGTGATCAATGACAGGGGGGTGATCAATGACAGGGGGGTGATCAGGGAGTCTATATGGGGTGATCAACCCCCCGGAAGGCTCCAGGGAGACGCCTGTATGTGTTTTGCGGATCCGATCCATCTATCAGTGGATCCGTAAAAATCATGCGGACATCTGAATGGAGCTTTACAGGGGGGTGATCAATGACAGGGGGGTAATCAATGACAGGGGGGTGATCAGGGAGTCTATATGGGGTGATCACCACAGTCATTGATCACGCCCCTGTAAGGCTCCATTCAGACGTCCGTATGCGTTTTGCGGATCCGATCCATCTATCAGTGGATCCGTAAAAATCATGCGGACATCTGAATGGAGCTTTATAGGGGGGTGATCAATGACAGGGGGGTGATCAGGGAGTCTATATGGGGTGATCACACAGTCATTGATCACGCCCCTGTAAGGCTCCATTCAGACGTCCGTATGCGTTTTGCGGATCCGATCCATCTATCAGTAGATCCGTAAAAATCATGCGGACATCTGAATGGAGCTTTACAGGGGGGTAATCAATGACAGGGGGGTGATCAGGGAGTCTATATGGGGTGATCACCACAGTCATTAATCACGCCCATGTAAGGCTCCATTCAGACGTCCGTATGCGTTTTGCGGATCCGATCCATCTATCAGTGGATCCGTAAAAATCATGCGGACGTCTGAATGGAGCTTTACAGGGGGGTGATCAATGACAGGGGGGTAATCAATGACAGGGGGGTGATCAGGGAGTCTATATGGGGTGATCACCACAGTCATTGATCACGCCCCTGTAAGGCTCCATTCAGACGTCCGTATGCGTTTTGCGGATCCGATCCATCTATCAGTGGATCCGTAAAAAACATGCGGACGTCTGAATGGAGCTTTACAGGGGGGTGATCAATGACAGGGGGGTAATCAATGACAGGGGGGTGATCAGGGAGTCTATATGGGGTGATCAGGGGTGATCAACGGTGATCAAGGGTGAATAAGGGGTTAATAAGTGACAGGGGGGTGTAGTGTAGTGGTGCTTGGTGCAACATATTACTGAGCTACCTGTGTCCTCTGGTGGTCCATCCAAATAAAGGGGACCACCAGAGGACCAGGTAGCAGGTATATTAGACGCTGTTATCAAAACAGCGTCTAATATACCTGTTAGGGGTTAAAAAAATCACATCTCCAGCCTGCCAGCGAACGATCGCCGCTGGCAGGCTGGAGATCCTCTCTCTTACCTTCCGTTCCTGTGAGAGCGCGCGCCTGTGTGCGCGCGTTCACAGGAAATCTCGCGTCTCGCGAGATGACGCATATATGCGTGACTGTGCGCAGGGCTGCCACCTCCGGAACGCGATCCTGCGTTAGGCGGTCCGGAGGTGGTTAAGAGGCGTCGGCCCCTCCATAACTTCGGCTTATCCAGCGCCAGTTCTAAATGTATGACAGCTTCCAAGCTGTCTTACAGTTAGACCTTTTTCTATGCCTAAACCAGGCATAGAAAATGATGAATGAGATAGCAATGCTGGCCCCTCCCCTTACCCGCCCACACCACGCCCACAATTTTAAAGTGGTGTGAGTGGGGCGAAATTGCAGAAAGTGGTGCAACTAACCACCTGCGCCGTAAATACTCCTAATTTAGGAGTATTTCCGATTAGTAAATGACTCCCCGAATTTCCATATTGAAATGCTAAACAATGTGTTTTATTTTTGCTTTTTGCTGTAGGAGTCCAACAAGATGATTTCTGCTACACATGATCAAAACTAACAAAAAATACACAAAGAATTGCTAAAAGACAAATTATAGAGTATACAAAAATAAAATTCTATCATTCAGAACTTTTTTTTTTATTAAACAATGAGCCTCTTATGTTTAAGCTGGAGTATTTGTAGCTATTTTATATTTGAAGCTACGTACATTGATTGTAATGTGAGCAGCGTGTCCACGCGTCTCCGGAGAAGTTATTATGACATAAGGATTGTACGGTAGCTTCTTGTCTGGAGCATTCTGCTTGTATCAATGAATGTCTGTAGCGGTTCTCTTGGGTACGGCACAGGTAACATTGACAGGCGGCTCCTGTGAGGAACAAAATGAGTTTAAAAGACATCATTCCTTTGAAGGACAAAGCGCCAGTTTGTTTACCTATCTCGCTTAACCAGCAGCGCCTGGAAGGACAGGTTGTTCAGATCCCCAGGGCCTTCTGGGAAGAGGAATTGTATGCTAGGCTCGGCCTCATCAGTCACCGTTGATTATTCGGAGTGTCAGTAGGAATCAGTGGCCGTGATCTGATTAGAGGAATAATTTAACCACTGTCACAAGGAGAGATAACCATGATTTATGACCAAGGCTATAATTTGGTTGCAAGCCCACTGGTGTATCTGGGCGAGGATCCCAAAAGGACAGCAACCTTTCTATTAGGACCTAAGATGCCCTTTGAAAAACATGCATGAATAATCATTGAGTATGCCTAACCCCTTATGTACCACACATCACGGTTGGCAAAGCATTAACCCTTTGTGCAGGACAGCCGTTGACGGCAGAGATTTCCCTTTCAGACGGGTCTACAGGTTGTTCGCTAATTCAGATCCTGAGTAACATCCTGTGAATATTAATACAGGTTATTGATCTTCTCATGAACGCTTCCATTACTGCTCATTTACTGCGCATAGACAATTCATATCTGAGGTCAATCAAAGCATTTCCAAAAATCCTACCTTCACCCAAAGAGAGGACAATCGGCATAGTTTACTTACGATTCAGCTTTCCGGGTTGTGAGGTGCTGCAAGTAAATGGACAAAATTTTAATGTGAAGATGGACAAGCCAGAGATACGATCCCCATGAAATTTACAGCAAAGCCGTGAAGTTTATGAAAAAATCAATGCCGCGTGCCAGTGTCTGACCACGTTTTATGAAGACTGAAGCCTTTATGATGTCAGTTCATTTCATTAGCACTCCCCAAGTTTGACATTTCTTCAAGTTATAGGCAGATATGTATCAAAAGTGACTTGCAAGATCTACTAACTGGTTCTTATTTATTAGCAGGACGTCGGTCTAAATGACTTAAAAATTGTAACGTGCTTGATGGATCTCGCCAAAGTTATTACCTGACAAAGTAAAATAAGCAGCTCAGACTGCTTCTTACTAATTTACAGTGTGGGCTGCTTGATTCTATGGGTCATTTTTACCAAAATAATACTGATACTCCTCAGGTTGTAATCCTCTTAAAGCGCACCTCAAGCCAAAAAGGCAAACAAAACTCTGCTCTTGAATCCCTATGTATAGTAACCATGTACAAGCATCTAGACACCTCCTTTAAAAGCTGGCCACACACGGTCAATAGATTGCATGGCGGTGTTCTCAATTGGGAGAGGGGTGCTGCTCAGAGATACCTGTAGTGCCGCTTATCTCCCCCCAAAACTCAACATGCCTTATGCTTCTTTCTCCTGACATCATCTGTCAGGTGAAAGTTGGGACACCCTAATGCCAGGGGTGTACCACCAATGAGGCCGATCAGGCAGCACCAGATAGGGGCAAGAGGGGGGGGGGGGGGCAGCAGAAGGGCCATGGGCAATGAGTGCTTTCATTGTGGCAAAGGGGTTAGGTTAAGAAATTGGCATTCAGTTTCCGCCTCAGGCAGCAGAAAGGCTAGGTGCACCTCTGCAGTATGCACATTACAAGGTTGGTGTTTCCACCAAAATTTATGGTTCGGCTGACATTTATCTAATTTACAGATAGTGTCTGGCCAGCTTCACAGCAACTATTGTCAGCCATATCAGATTTCCTGCAGTTCATTTAAAAAGGTCCACCAATGTCTCTTTCTCAGCATTCACCGGAGACCCCCTTACCATTTCTTACTGTGTGTTCTGTACTTGATGGGTGGGTGCTATTATTATTATATTATTAGTGTACAGCATGAGGACCAGAAGTGCAACCATCTTTATGTAGTGCTACTATGCAAAGATATCAACTCACTACTTTGAAGGGTAACTTGCACAGTGATTTATGCTGTTGTGTGCACATTATTGTTGAACTGCATTATATATGTTTATTGTAATATACCCTGATCATTTACACTAGTATTGCACTATAGCTGCACTGCAAAAGGGTTAGTGCACCACTAGCTAATATTGGCAGACTTTATGGCTTTCTACCTATGAATATGTACAACAATGAGGATATGGAAATCATTAACCCTGGGTTCACACCTGAGCGTTCTGAAAGGAGCGCTCTGTATGCGCGATTGTACGGGCGTTTACAATCGCGCATACAGAGACAAGCGAACACTCATTGTCGCGCGTTCCCGAAAGTCTATGTACGGGAACGCGCGACAAAACGCCCAAAGAAGCTCAAGAACTTGTTTGAGCGTCGGGCGTTTTACAGCGCGATCGTACGCGCTGTAAAACGCCCAGGTGAGAACCATTCCCATAGGGAAGCATTGGTTTCTCCTTGTTGAGCGTTTTACAGCACGTAGGAACGCGCTGTAAAATGCTCAGATGTGAACTTAGGGTAAACCTCACCTTTTACTAGATATATATATTGGTGAGAAAAATAAAAAGGTACATGACGGGGGTACTGGTTATGTTCGCTCGACCCTTTCCCTCCTTAACCCTAACTCCCCCCCCCCTTACATTCCTAAGTTCCCACCTTAATACAATAATGACACAGACACCACATTTTTGGATTAATATGGCCACAGCAGCCTTTTATTAACAAACATACAAAAATAACCTTTTTAATACCAACATTATTACAAATGTTCAGTCACCGAGGGGGAGGTCCTTGAAGCCCCAAAACCACTGAATAACCATATCGGGGTGAGCCAACTTACCTCCAGCCGTTGACCGCTGGCTCGGAGGCACCCCTGCTGGCTCACCCCAACAATTCAGCCACAGCCGCCCACCAACCAATGGGAGTCCAGCCCCCACCGCGGGGCTCTCCCATCCTCATACCTGATAAACTCACCAACTTCAAGGACCTCCCACCGCCCCTGCCGCCGTGACAATTACCCCCAGCATGCCCTCCAATGCAACTCTCAAAGTTGCACGTCCCCAACTGCACCCAGCAAACCCAATGCCCCCTCCATTCCCTTTTTTCTTTTTTTTTCTTTAGACCACTGTAGCCACTTGCCACAAAAGAAGGGGAGGGTGGGTGGGGGTTGTTACCTCACAAAATGGCCCCTCTTACCGGTCACACTCCTCTCTTAACCCCTTAACTCCTCCCTGATCCCCTATAAATCCACCAATCCCCCTGGGTCTCCTTAAACCACCCCCCCCCCCCATCATGGGCGCCTCCCCCTAGGCTATAGCTTTCAGTCCGGCTTTGCTATATCTTTGGCTGACAATATACATGACATAACTGGCTGATGAAGGATGTTTGCACAATGGAAATCTCCAATTTGCCATTTGGGTACATATTTCATCATGCAAATAAATATAGAAGAGGTAGGAGGCTGCCAGAAACCATTTTTTTTTTCTTATTAGAGTACTCGACTAATCGTTAATGGGTAGAATACTTGATTACTAATCGATAGTTGCAGGCCTACATGCAACAGATCTGAACACACGCAGCATGCCGTACAATCTGTGTGTTTTTTCCCCGTGTATTTAAGGCTACATTCACACAATGGTAATGTTTTGCAGTCCGCAAATTGCGGATCCGCAAAACATAGATACCAGACCTTGCGTGTTCCGCAATTTGTGGACAGCACATGGCCGCCACTATCATAGAAATGCCTATTCTTGTCTGCGATTGCGGACAAGAATAGGACATGCTCTATCTTTTTTGTGGGGGCGCGAAACGGAACAACATATGTGGACAGCATTGGAATACCTTCCTTCTTTTTGAGGACCCATTGAAATGAATGGTTCCGCATACGGTCCGCAAAAAAATCGAACGGACATGGAAAGAAAATATGTTCATGTGCATAAGCCCTAACAGTGATTTCCACAACACCCTGTTTCCTTTGTTTCCTTAACAGTAGCCTCTACAGCAATCTGCCCCTTATCACTGACCTCCATAGAGGACTGTCCCCTTAACTGTGACCTCCACAGCAGCCTGCCCTTAGGGTAGCCAGTGGTCTGGCTTTCAGACTCCCTGTCCTCTGTCCGGCGCAGGGCCTGGACGGACACAGGGATGTCCTTTTGAACAGCTCACTCTAAGACAGCAGCACTGTGCTGTCTAAGCATAAGCTGCAGGGAGAAAGTCACCCTCCCTCCCACCCCTGCAGCTGACAGAAGTTGACTTTTACCTTCATTTTTTCGATCCCGTCGGCTGTGGAGTGGGAAGTGGTGTGGCCTAACCGTGTCAGAGGCGTGCCTTAGCTGGACCTGGGGGCGGAGTTTTAAGTCCATCTTCTAAGAGTGGCCTGAATGGCCACCCTACCTGCCCCTGAACTGTGACCTCCACAGCACTCCGCTCCTTGAACAGTGTCATCCACAGCGTTCTGCCCCTTTAAAGCTGACCTACAGCAGTGAAGAAAAATGGCTGGGTTGTTATGGAAACCTGGTTTAAAACTTTGTGTATGTGGAGACTAAGGACCTGCGAGCTTCTATTTGCTGATAAGGGTCATGTGACCAGGCTTCTATTGGCTAATGCATTTTTGGGGAATATCTCAGGAACGGTACGTGCTAGAGAGCTGAGACCCGGTCTAAAACCTCTCTGGATACCTGATGTACCTGTGTGCCAAGTTTCTTGATTGTAAATGTGACTGTGCAGATTCCTTTAGCAGACATACACACATACATACACTCAGCTTTATATATATATATATATATATATATATACTGTACATACATGTATATAATCCAAAAAGGCAGCACTCCCAGAATAGAAAACAAAAAATGGGTGCCAGCGTACAACACCTTACAACAATGCCAGTGAACAAGGTTTTCTAAGCCACATTAGGGCTCATTCACATAACCATGAATTTCAGTGGGGCCACAAAGATTCAGACAGTACACCGTGTGCTGTCCACATTCCGTTTCTGTATGTCCGTATTTCCGTTCTGCAAAAAAATAGAACGTCCCATTATTGTTCGCATTACAGACAAGGATAGTACTGTTCTATTAGGGCCAGCTGTTCCATTCCTCAAAATACAGAATACACACAGACGTCATCCATATTTTTTGCGGATCGCAAAATACATACGGTCATGTGCATGAGGCCTTAAGGAGATGGGGTACTGTGGAGGTCACTAATAAAAGGGCGGCCGCTGCAGAGGTCACTGTTAAAGGGGCGGGCTGCTGTGGAGGTCACTCTTAAGGGGGCGAGATGCTGTGGAGGTCACTGTTAAAGTGTCGAGCTGCTGTGGAGGTCACTGTTAAGGGGGCTGGATGCTGTGGAGGTCACTGTTAAGGGGGCGAGATGCTATGGAGGTCACTGTTAAAGCGGAAGGTGCTGTGGAGGTCTCTGTTAAGGGGCAGGGAATGGTGGAGGTCACAGTTAAGGGGATGGTCCACTATGGAGGTCAGTGTTAAAGGGTGGGGTGCTGAAGAGGTCACTGCTAAGGGGGCGGGCTGCTGTGGAGGTCGCATTTTAGGGGAACGGAGCTCTGTGGGGCGGATTATTGTTGAAATCACTGTTAATGAGACGGGGAACTGTGGAGGTCACTAATAAAGGGGCGTCCGCTGTGGAGGTCACTGTTAAAGGGGAGGGCGCTGTGGATGTTACTGTCAAGGGGACAGGCCGCTGTGGAGGTCACTGTTAAGGGGGCAGGGTACTGTCTTTATATGACACACACAAACATTAAATGAAATAGATGAAATATACCCGTGCGAAGCTGGGTCCTTCTGCTAGTGTATTTATTTATATATATATAATTTGGCAGTGCATCCAACCGGCCTCACAACAGGAGACCACGTGTAACCACACCAGAGATCCTGAGGCCCATTGTTGTGCCATTCATCCACGACCATCACCTCATGTTGCAGCATGATAATGCATGGCCCCATAATGCAAGGATCTGTACACAATTCATGGAAGCTGAAAACATCCCAGTTCTTGCATGGCCAGCATACTCACCGGATATGTCACCCATTGAGCATGTTTGGGATGCTCTGGATCGGCGTATACGACAGCATGTTCCAGTTCCTGACAATATTCTGCAACTTTGCACAGCTATTAAAGAGGGGTGGACCAACATTCCACAGGCCACAATCAACAACCTGATTAACTCTATGCGATGGAGATGTGTTGCACTGCGTGAGGCAAATGGTGGCCACACCAGATACTGACTGGTTTTCTGATCCCCACCCTCCCAGTAAGTCAAAACTGTGCACATTTCAGAGTGGCCTTTTATTGTGGGCAGTCTAATGCACACCTGTGCAATATTCATGCTGTCTAATTAGCACCTTGATATGCCACACCTGTGAGGTGGGATGGATTATCTCGGCAAAGGAGAAGTGCTCACTGACACAGATTTAGACAGATTTATGAACAATATTTGAGAGTAATGGGTCTTTTGTGTATGTAGAAAATGTTTCAGATCTTTGAGTTCAGCTCATGCAAAATTTAAGCAAAACCGAAAGTGTTGCGTTTATATTTTTGCTCAGTGTATGTTACATTTTACACAGATGTAGCTACACAGGGAGTTTTGCCAGTGTTTGACTTCCTTCCCAAGAGAATGAGTGTAAGGAAGTTAATCTGCTCATTATGGGGTTTCAGGGTCTGTTGCATAATGAACCCTTTGAAGTGTGTTTGCTTTTGAGCAGGTTCTACATGCCAAGAGTGGGATTAGATGCCCCTACAAAAAATATCCCATTTACCATCAGCCCCCCACCCAGCAGCACTTTGGCAGACACATTGAATTACATGTGTTTCATATGCTTAGGTTCCTGAGTCAGTTTCACTCCAAAGTCTTGAAAAGAGAGCTCCTTCTCTGCCAGGAAGACAGATACTTATAGCTCTGCCTGGGGAATTCTGTGCATTTAGTGCTGCAGAAAAGGTTCTTCTGCATATCCCAGGAGGCTCATGATCCCTGCTTGTAATGGGGGCTCTACATGAGGGCATCCCCTTTTTTCTTTAAGTATGAACATGATCTAAGTGTGTCATAAGGGGCTGGAGGAAGGCTTTGTGGCTGTGCTCTCTATCATATTTAATTTGTCCATTAAAGATACATGAACCTCAGGATCAATCAGCAATGGTGGTTAGACCCCCATGAGCCAGGCTAATGGCTACACCTTGTCTAACATGAGAGATGTTGATTGTGGTTAAGTAACTGCTTCCCTAAGAGAAATTTGAGCTTCACGAATTTGTCAGCTAAGACCTACCTTCTGTTTCAATGTACTTGGTGTTCAAAGCTTTAGTACTTAACATCCCTTCCATGTACAACAATATTATCGATGTACATTCATTGAAGCATATGCTGTCATTTTCCTTGGTGACAGCTTCCCATATACATATCACACATATCTATTTCTTTGACAGGTTTCAAGTAGGATTGTTGTAGAGGAAAGGAAAACTTGTGACTCAGTCCAAAATGTATATAGTTCCTCTATGGTTTTGTGATTCATGCTTTAGTGCCGAATTATTCTAAATACTGTACAGTGAAACCTCTCTGAAAGACCTTCTCTTTGAGAAGGCCAAGGCTTTATTTAAACCAGATTTTCTATGACAGATTTCAGTTCCATTGTATTCTGTATACACTGATCATCTACTTTAGGAGGGCCATCCCTCTAGAAGACCAGTTTTTAATGCAATCTTGGGTTGTTGCCTCAAAGATCTTTCACTGTATAACTGAATTGATGTAGCATATCACTGTATCATCATCACAGTCAGAACGAAGGCCCCCTTTACACAGGCGGACTTAGCAAACGGTTTGTTCCCGATAATTGTCTTATAGAAGGTGGAGGTGAGAGCTGCATTTACATGCAGAAACCACCTCTGCTCTATGGGGATGAGGGATTGCTACTGCTTTTGCTGTTGCTCCTCCCATGCAGATCCCTTCAAATTCATTGTTTCTGGGCAGAAGATCCCTGTTTACACATTTTGACAGTAAGACGGATCCCATTGAAATCAATGGGCCTGTTTTTAACGTCAATTTGGACAGAAGCGCAGCCATCTAATGGCCGTTAAAAACGGGTAAACTTTGTTAAAAAAAAAATACCCACCTTACCACAGGAACATTTGCTTCCGACTAGAGGCAGCAGGACCCGATGCTCCCAAGTCCCAATATGATCATGAGACGTCATTAGCCATGCCTTTGGTGAGGTGAGTATTTTTTTTCAATTTGTTGGCACTATCATGGTTGGGGTCATTGGGGCATTATATATGGAGCCATTAAGAATACAGGGGGCACTATGGGAGTAATTAGAAATACAGGGGGTACCATGGGAGCATTTTTTTTATGCAAAGGGCACTATGGTGGCATTAAGGGGACAATTATTTATATTGAAGGTATTCTAGGGGGGCATTAACATTTACAGAGGACACTGTAAGGGTGCATAATATATAATGGTGGCACTGTGGGGGGGGGCATAATATACTCTGACTGTACTAAAGGGTTAAGGTTTAAAAAAAGACATTGAAATCCATCCATTTTTAACTGCCATTAAAATGGATGACAAACGGAAATTAAAAACGGATAGAAGGCCAGGGAATTGGTGCACACATGGATGCAAAATGGCTATGGAAATTTGACAGTTTATCTGTTTTTAACTGCATTTTTTTTTTTACTATCATGTGAATGTACCCTTACACAGGGCAATCATCAGGAACCAGCATTTCTACAAATGTTCCTTCCCAATAAGGGTGTCTTAACACGTGGCAGATTTTGATGCAGAAGTAAGTCCAGATAATCAGACTATGTAAGAAGCCCTAATGAAAGATCCCACCTCTCTATGGAAAATACAGGTAAACCATTCAAAATGTATACACTGGAACACAGATAACACTGGATCCACCATTTACATCAGGCGATGTCACCACTTCATCAAAAAGCAGGTAAGTCCATCAGTCAAGGAACTAGTTGTTGGAAAAACAAAGATTACTTTTTTAAAGGAAAAATAAATCTACACATTAGGATATATTTTCCACAGCGTATAGTGTTCATTTTCCAAAGGTTAAAATGATTGTCCTACGATATCTTCCCAAGATATAATTGTTGACGGTGTCCAATGTGCAGCCAGGAAGGCAAAAAAACTTCAGTGTTATTTTGTCTCTGTCTTTTTACTAGTCATGGCAACCAGAAAGCATGGTGATCTCCAGTTTTTTTTACTCCCTGCCTTCCAAAACCAATATATATTTTTATTTTTCAGTTCACATTGCCATATGAAGACTATTTCTATCTTTAGCGCTGTGTAAGGGCAATTTTTGTGGGTAAACTGTAGTTTTTAACATTTTGGAGAATGTATGTCTTTGTAATCACTTCTTATTCCATTTTTTTGGGAGGCAAAGTGACCAAAAATTGAGATTTCTTGGATGTGCCAATATAAAGATGAGGAACATAACTAAGAACATATTTCAGAACATAATTTAGATATAGAAAAAAGGCAATGTGTGGGGTTATTAAGGCATTTTATTGATATAGTCAACAGATCTTTAAATGGTTTCCAATTTCTTGGCATTAAACATCTAAATTACAACAATGAAAGGCAGAGATGGCAGGAGATACCTCCTGAATAGAGAATAGTGATGAGCGGCAGGAGCAATATTCGAATTCGCGATATTTCGCGAATATATGGTAGAATATTCGTCATATATTCGCGAATATTCGTGTTCGAGATATTCATTTTATTGCGAAAAATCAGTAATAAAAAAAAAAAATCGCATAATGCAAATTTTTATGCAAAAAAAGGTGTTGGTCAAAAACGAGTATATAGCACTACAGAATATACTGCTATATATTCGTTTTTAGAATATTCGTCATTTTTTCCATCTGAACAAATGCTTCTTCCCTGCTTAAAATGCTTGTGGTCAATGAGTCATTGGCCCACAAGCAAGAAGCAGGGAGGAATCATGACTTTAGATGTTGAAAAAATACGAATATTCTAAAAACGAATATATAGCACTATAGCGAATATATTAGTTTTGAAATTTTTTGGAATATTCGTCTTTTTTTTTCTCTCCAAACAGTACAGTTAAACCCCTTTGGCATACTCCTCCCCACAAGCGTCCCCGTCACCATGGGAACGCCTGGTGGTTAGAATATACCATCGGATCTAAGTTAGATCATGAAAACTCAAATCCGATGGTATAGTCTAAAAAAAAGGCGTTCCCATGGTGATGGGGACGCTTGAAGTTAGAGTGTATCAACAGGCGCATACATACTGGCCCCCTGCTGCCTGGCAGCACCTGACCTCTGACAGGGCACTGTAATCCACACAATTAACCCCTCAGGTGCCTCAGGTGATATATATTAGTTTTTAAGAATATTCGTCTTTTTTCAACATCTAAAGTCATGATTCCTCCCTGCTTCTTGCTTGTGGGCCAATGACTCATTGACCACAAGCATTTTAATATATAGCAGTATATTCGCAATATTCGCGAATTATCGAAGTTGCGATATTCGCGATTAATATTCGCTATTCGAATATTCGCGCTCAACACTAATAGTGAAGCATTCTAGATTCCCAGGTTAGCTACTAGACATCTGAATGGGTTGGAGAAGTGACTTACTATATATTAATTACGTTTACATCTACTGCAACAAATGTATAAGCTTCTACTTTGGGGGTATAGATATATCATTATTTTACAAATGTTTATATTTACTGCCTATTTACCTTTGATAGAAACATAGAAACATAGAATGTGTCGGCAGATAAGAACCATTTGGCCCATCTAGTCTGCCCAATATACTGAATACTATGGATAGCCCCTGGCCCTATCTTATATGAAGGATGGCCTTATGCCTATACCATGCATGCTTAAACTCCTTCACTGTATTTGCAGCTACCACTTCTGCAGGTAGGTTATTCCATGCATCCACTACTCTCTCAGTAAAGTAATACTTCCTGATATTACTTTTAAACCTTTGCCCCTCTAATTTAAAACTATGTCCTCTTGTAGCAGTTTTTCTTCTTTTAAATATTTTCTCCTCTTTTACCTTGTTGATTCCCTTTATGTATTTATATATCTAGATATGTTTCTGCTAATTGTACTTTGTAATTGATTAGCCTGTCTTGTTTTTAAGCTGGCTTTACACATTCAGGTTTTGTATTCAATTTTAAAGTAAATGTCAAGAATAGATTCAAAAACTGTATAGCATTCTTTTATATTTGTCCTCCTGGCTTCAAAAACTGCATAAAAAAACCTAAACATATAAACCCAACCATGTTTTTGAATCTAGATCTAGAAAAAGAAGCAACTGTGCCAGGAGACTAACACTGACTAAAAGCAGGAAAGATTTCCACAACCTGTTTAAGACCAGGTGAGTGCATGTGTATTGATAGTACAGATTAGTGATGAGCGAATTTTTAAAAAATTCAATTCGGCCCCAAAAAAATTGGTTCAATCCGAATTTATTAGCGGCAAATTTAGTTAAAAAACTGCTATTTCCTGGCTGCGGAGAGCCTTTATAGTGGTGTAGAACACTGTGCCTTGCAGTAACACGCATAGGGAGTCTGCTGTAGTAGTGAAATAATACTGTGAGTCCACATGACATGCAGACAGGCGTCGCTCTTAGAATAACTGCACACTTCACTTTTTAGGGCAGTCACGGGGCCAAAACTGACCAAATAACTAAAGTATGAACTCAGCCTTACAGGTCGATGTTAGCAACAAGAAGAAGCGCACTCCTTTTACACCGTCATCAGCTGATTCCACATAGATGTCTACAGAACCTGTTCTATTAAACAATAGAGCGCCCCAACAGAGTGGAGAGGGTGTAAGCAGTAAGTTTGTGTCGACTTCACTGATTATTTTGCCCTTCCTCTGATCCGTCAGAACAATAACCCACAAAAATCGGATCCTGTCTGTTAAGCATCCGCCTTCACTCGGTCAGCATTTGGTCAGTAATCCATCAGTATTTCTAATGCCAAAATGGAGTGGATCCAAAACAGAGATGACACGTGAATAGAGTATTTGCATGTCTTCTGTGTTTTGTACCCACTCCTGCTTTTGGCTACCAAATCACAAGCCAATTCTGATGGGACCATACAGGCCTTACAGCTGCTACACAGACAGGATCCGTTGTGCGTCTCATTTTTCCTTCCTTCTGACAGATCAGAAGAAAGGTCAAATAAATGATGATGTCAGCCAGGCCAAAAGGCAAAATAGTGGCCCACTCATGAAGTGGGGAGGATGGGAACAGCATGAGAAGTCCCCAGTGGCCCTATGACATAGTGTTGAGGTGGCAGCAGCATCAGGAGGCCACAGAGTGGCAAGGTGACATGGTGTGGAGGTGGCATCAGCATCAGGAGGCCACAGAGTGGCAAGGTGACATAGAGTGGAGGTGACAGCAGCATCAGTAGACCACAGAGTGGCAAGGTGACATAGTGTGGAGGTGGCAGCAGCATGAGGAGGCCACAGAGTGGCAAGGTGACATAGTGTGGAGGTGGGTGGCAATACCAGTACCAGATAAAGATGGTGGGTGAAAGAAGGAGCAATTTGCATCAGATGTGTTGCATCAGGCAGATGGCTGCATCAGAATAGTAGCTAAGGCAGGTAGCAAGAAGAAACCGGTCTCTTTTGTCAAAGTGTTGGTGTGGCACCATGGATGATCTAGTCTGATGCATCAGGCATTGGTGGGTGGAAATCCTGGCTGATCCACGCCTGATTTTTTTTGACAAAGGTCAGTCTCTCCACATTTTGGGTGGACAGGCGAGTTCTTCTTGGGGTAACTTTGTCCCCCGCCACACTAAACACCTGCTCTGATGCCACACTACTGGCCGGGTAGGACAGCTTTTCCAGGGCAAACTTTGCCAGTTGCGGCCATAAATCCAGTTTGGCTGCCCAGTAGTCCAGCGGATCTTCATTGATGGCTGGCAGGTTGCACTCCAAGTATACCACCACCTGCTGGTTCAGGTTCTGCTCTACATCTAGCTGCTGGTGCAGCATGCTTGGGGCTCCCTATGGAGGATGCATGCGTGAGCGTACTAGTGATAAGGTGCCGAGGATAGTAGTACTCACAGTTTAGTTGTCCCTTGGGGCCGGCAGTGCAGTGGATGGGAAGATAGCACAAAATCCTCCGGGGCACTCTCTGTGGCAGGGAACACAAGCCAGATGTTGGTTGAGGTGCCCTTGATGGTAATTGGTGTAATGTGCTTTTGCGGCTGGGCCCCTGTGTTCATGACGCCAGCACCATAAGGTGCAATGAGGAGGAGAAGTGGAATGACGAGAGAGAGGCAGTGGTTGAACAAAGTAGGAACTTCTACTTGTCAGATGTAGTAAGGCCCAGGAGGACAGAGACAAGACTGTCTCCTCTCCTGCCTCCTAACTCCTCCACTCCTATTCTCTAAACCCCTTTTACTTCTTGCGTCTGCACTATATAAGTAGTGTGTTAGAGACCTCTAGTGGTGAAGAGTATGTAGTGCGGGTTACCAGCCTGAAATATGGATTTAGCAGCATAGACAAAGAAAAAGTATAAAATAACATCATATTACACAACAATTTGGAGTGGACCATACACACAGGAGTGGGACACTACACTGGTGAGTAGTTTCTTCACTATGCGGGTGAAGAAAGCTGCTCATCAGCGACTCTAGACTCAGGCTGCTGCTGATGGAGCTGGTACTGCTGGTCCTGCTACCCCACCCCTCCCCAGCAGATATGGAAGTGGAACGTGAGCACAGAGGCCCCCCCGGTCAGACCTGTTAGAGGATGGACGATGGTGCAGATAGGCAGCAGCCAACTGACTATATAGGATGTCTCTATAGTAGTTCAGTTTGTCCTCCCTCTCAGCGGGTGTAAAAAAAACAAAAACATTTTGTACCAGTAGCAAGGGTCCAACAAGGTGGAGAGCCAAAAGTCATCCCTCTGTCGAATGGTGACAATTCGGCTGTTACTACGCAAGCAAGTGAGCATGCATCGGGCCATTTGTGCAAGTGACTCGAAGGGACTCCCTGCCTCCATCTCCACTACATACTGCCATGGTGTGTCTGGGTCCTCTGTCTCATCTTCCTCATCGCCCTGTAACTCCTCTGGCTAGTCCTGCTTCTCCTCTCCTGTCACCTTTGTAGAAAAACAACCCATTTCACTACACATTGCTCGTGCTCAAATGTCCTTCTCCTCCTCCAGTTCAGCCCCCACAGGGCTCATATGGCCGTGAGATCTAGGCACCCTGTCTCCAGTCCCCTGACCAGTCAGATTTACCAGCATCTGTTCCAGGACATGAAGCAGTAGAATGACATTGTTCATCTTGTAGTCCTGGCGACTGACGTAGTTACAGCTCCACATGTCGGTGCTGCCGTGAACTTTGGTAGACACCGACAGGCTCAAGGACTGGCCCACCTTCTGTTCTTCGTGTATGCAGGGCTGGTACTGCCTTTTTGGCAAAGAAATGACAGCTTGGGACTCTCCACCTCTGCTCAGCACAAGCCATCAGTTCTCTGAAAGGTGCAGAGTCCACCACTTGGACAGGGAGGGACTGCAGCCCCAGCAACTTCGACAGGAGCACGTTCAGCTTCTGCACCGTTGGATGAGTGCAGTCAAACTGTTGTCTTTTGGCAATCGCTTAGGTGATCGATTGCTAATGGAATGACTGAAGAGGAGTAGGAGGGCAAGGAGCAGGAGCATCAGGACCAGCAGATGATGGGAATGACAGACAGCTATCTTCGGCTGAGGTGGTGGAGCCTTGACTGCCTGAAACCGGGTGCATGCCACTGGGTGATGCAGCAGTTGCTGCGACAGGCTGAACCACCACATGGGAGCCACGGTTCTCCCAGGCCACTTTATGATGATGCTGCATATGTTTACGCAGTGCTGTGGTGCCAACATTGACACGCTGGCCACGCTTCACCTTCTGCCCACTGATTCTACATATGGCCATGTTCACCTCCTCTGGCGGCTTAACAAAAAACTGCCACACTGCCAAGTAGGTGATTTTACTTCCAACACTACACACTGACTGTCTGCTACCGCCACTGCCTCCGTGAACCCATGCACCGCTACTTTCCAGGCAGGTAGGCTCCTGCGAAGCGGGTGGTCTACCCTGGGCACGTTTGGCTCCTGATATCTCACTGCTGACACCCTGCTGAGTCCCGGCCACGCTAGCTACTTGTTGGCTCACAGGTAAGCTGGCTCCCTCTTCGCCCGATGATGATGAAGCCCCTTCATCACCCGGCTCCCAAGTTTGATCAGCTACATCATCATCATCGAGTACTGTCTGCACGTCACTGATGTCCTCCTCAACCGTCTTTGGGTCAGGAGCCTGACCGCTCGCAATACCAGCTCCCACACCACTCTCCTCATCACTACTTGCCCGCCTACTGGAGAAAGCGGCGGATGTCTCCTCCAGATTTTGGCTGAGCAGTAGCTGCTGACTGTCCTCTAGTAGCTCGTCCTCGCTGAAAAGTGGAACCCAGCCTACAGCATATAATACTTCTCGCGGAGAGGGAACCGAAAATGACAGAAGTAAGTTCAGGACAGGTGGGGGCACAGGGCCTGCTCCCGGGCCATGCCAACTAAGCGTTGTGTCAGAGGAACCCACTTGGGACGAAGTGGATGACTGAGTCAACCATTCAAGAACCGCTGGGTTGCTGGTCAAGACACGACCACTAGATAACACCGGGAGCTCAGGCCTCTCGCTGCGACCCCTGCTGCCACGCCCCCTCACTCCACTGAGACCTCTGCCTGCGTAAGAAACATTTCGGCCTTTGCCACTCCCCTGTGCAGGGCCTGGAACTTTTCTGTCTGACATACTGTTAGATTTTTTGTGCCACTAATACATGCCAAAAAGGGCTTTAGAACATAAAACTGCACCACTGAACTGCAAATAGGCCCTTTTTTTCTTCCACTTATACACGACACAAAAGGCTTTAGAACATATAACTGCACTGCTGAACAGCAAATATATTTTTATTTTGCCACTAATAAATGCCACAAAAGGCATTAGAACATATAACTGCACCGCTCTACAGCAAACATATTTTTTATTTTTCAACTAATACACGCCACAAAAGGCTTTAGAACAGATAACTGCACCGCTGAACGGCAAATATGTTTTTTTCTTTTTCCACTAATACATGCCACAAAAGGCTTTAGAACAGGGGTCTCCAAACCCCGGCCCGCGGGCCACATCCGGCCCGATTGTGCGTTCGATCCGGCCCGCCCGCAGCTGGCAGGTTGCAGGAACCAAATCCGCACAACCGCCCAGGGGCGTAACGATCGCGGTCGCAGAGGATGCGACCGCGACCGGGCCCGGCGGTGGGGGGGGCCCGCAGCTCCGTCGCCCCATCGCAAGTAATTTTAACATTTTTTATGTAAATGGCCTGGTCGCTTGGGCCCCCGGCCTCTGTGAGTAGTTGCGCCGCCCCACCAACCCCAGCCCTGCCTCCATCCATTCGGGCTCCGCCTCCACCCATTCAGGCCTGGTGGCGCTGTGATATCGCGCCAGCCAGGTCTCGCGGGATCACACAACGCACGCTGGAAGACAGGATTGTGGGCTGCAAGCAAGAGCAAGAAGGCGGGAGCGGAGCAGTCTGACGAGGTAAGTATTTTTTTTTTAAATGTGCACACCACCACTGCCTGGCTATAACTCACAGGGGGGCACCTGGCATGGAACTAAATGTCAGGCAAGAAATCCTCCACAGGGGACCAATGGGGAACAAAAATATATTTCAATAAGAAAAAAAGGCAAAAAAAATGGAAAAAAAATTAAACAGATAACAGAGGGGGCAAAAATGCAATATATACACACAGGGGATAAATGATTATGGAATATATACAGAGGGGGCAAAATGGATATATACAGGGCCCCTCTATTTATATCCATTTTGCCCCCTCTGTATATATTCCATTTTCCCCTCTTTATCGATATTCCACTTTCCCCACCTGTGGAGCAAAATTGTATATATCTTATTTTGCCCCCTCTCACATTGTATATATTCTGAGTGAGAGGGGGCAAAATAAAAATAAATCTGAGTGAGAGGGGGCAAAATAAAATGTATTGTGAGTGAGAGGGGGCAAAATAAAATGTATTGTGAGTGAGAGGGGGCAAAATAAAATGTATTCTGAGTGAGAGGGGGCAAAATAAAATGTATTCTGAGTGAGAGGGGGCAAAATAAAATGTATTCTGAGTTTGCTGACATTGCTGTTCTGATGGGGACATTGCTGTGCTGATGGGGACACCGCTGATGGGGACATTGCTGTGCTGATGGGGACACCGCTGATGGGGACATTGCTGTGCTGATGGGGACAACGCTGATAGGGACACGGGTTGTCCCCATCAATGGTGTCCCCATCAGTGGTGTCCCCATCAGCACAGCAATGTCCCCAACAGCAGCGTCCCCATCAGTGGTGTCCCCATCAGCACAGCAATGTCCCCAACAGCAGCGTCCCCATCAGTGGGTTCCCCATGATGGGAATATTGTTTTTCTGATGGGAATATTGTTTTTTTGATGGGAATATTTTTTTTTTTATGGTAATATATTGCTTTTCTGATGGGGACATTGCTGTTCTGATTTGGCCATTGCTGTTCTGATGGGGACACCGCTGATAGGGACACGGGTGTCCCCATCAATGGTGTCCCATCAGCCGCGTCCCCAACAGCAGTGTCCCCATCAGTGGTGGCCCCTATCAGCTGCTAATGGGGACTCCGCTGATGGGGACATTGCTGTTCTGATGGGGACATCGTTGATGGGGACATTGCTGTGCTTAAGGGTGACACGGCTGATGGGGACATTGCTGTGCTGATGCTGACATTGCTGTGCTGATGCTGACATTGCTGTGCTGATGCTGACATTGCTGTGCTGATGGGGACATTGCTGTGCTGATGGGGACATTGTTGTGCTGATGCTGACATTGCTGTGCTGATGCTGACATTGCTGTGCTGATGCTGACATTGCTGTGCTGATGGGGACATTGCTGTGCTGATGGGGACATTGCTGTGCTGATGGGGACATTGCTGTGCTGATGGGGACATTGCTGTGCTGATGGGGACATTGCTGTGCTGATGGGGACATTTAACTTAAATTAACTTCTCGGCTGCTGGAGCAGGAAATCTCCGTAACGGACTGGTGGTTGTCCTCTTGATATCCGGTCGGATCTACGAAGCGGCTGAGACTCTTCAGACCTTGCTTCAGGGGAACTTGATGTTTCCTGAGTTGCAATAACTTCAGCTTCTGGTTGGGGTGTTGGTTTTAGCAGGCACTAAGATGTTGAGCCATGGAGTTAAGAACCATTGCAAAGGATCAGAGGCTAATAATGTTTTTCCAAAGGACTGTATTGATCCCTCTGGCTCAGTTGGTTTTTCCAGTTCTGGCTCAATGGGTTGAATTTCTTCTGGAACAGCTTCTTCTTGCGAAGTTTCTACTGGAGTGTCTTCTTTGAGGCACAATTTTAGGCGATTTCTATGTACTACCCGGGATTTGTCCTCTTGGGTAATCTCATACGTATCCGTTTCTGGATTGAGAATAGCAGTAATGGTGTAAAGTTCTCTCTCCCATTTGCTATCCAATTTGCTGGTACGATGGTTATTTTTTTAACCACACACGATCACCAATTTTGAGAGGCTCTGCCTTGGCAGATTGGTTGTAGTCCTTCTGTTGTTTATGTCCCATGCGTTGCTGAACAATCTCTTGTGCATCTATCAAATGCCTTTTGTGTTCAGTCACCCAATCAGTTTTTGGTAGGGGGTTGATTGCATCAGGCACTTGTACGCCCAAAGTGTGGTCAGCAGGAAATGTACCTTGTCGGCCAAACATAAGGTAGTAGGGTGTATACCCAGTAGAACAATGAATAGTGTTGTTGTAGGTATACATCAGCTGAGGCAATAAAGTAGGCCAATCATTTCTTGTAGCAGGTGGGACTGCTCTTAACATTTCAATTAGGGTTTGGTTCATCTTTTCACAAAGTCCATTCCCTTGGGGATGATATGCTGTGGTTCTGATTTTCTGACAGTTGTGAAAGGTACACAGTTCTTTAAAGAGTTGTGATTCAAAGGCAGATCCCTGATCTGTGAGGATTCTCTCTGGGCATCCATATGGCAACAAGAAATGTTTCCAGAAAGCATCTGCAGTTGTTTTTGCGGTCAAGTCTTTGACAGGCACGGCTACAACAAATTTAGTGTAATGGTCAATGATGGTCATAGCATATGTATAACCTGAGCAACTTGGTTCCAACTTCACATGGTCGATTGCTACTATTTCTAGCGGTGTTCTGCTTACAATGGAATGTAAGGCGCTTTTTGGTCATGTTTCTCATTTCTTCCAACAGCACAGGTGGAACATTCTCGATACCATTTTTCAATGTCTCCTCTCATCCCAATCCAGTAGAATCTTCTATGCATGGTGGCTTCTGTTTTCTGCACGCCAAAGTGTCCTGATTGATCATGGTACATCTCAAGAATTATTCTCGCATCTCGGCGTGGTATTAGGATTTGATATTGACGATCCCATGTAATTGGGTCTAAAGTTCTTCTTAATAGTAGGCCCTTCTGTAGAAAGAGGTGTTTTCTGTGTCTCCTTAGTTTTGACAACTCTAGATCAGCATTCTTCCTGTGGATTCTTTTGGGTGTTCTTCCACTGGTGAAGAAATCTTGCAGTTCACCTAACACTCTGCTTTCATTTTGTAGCTTGATCCATCCTTCTTTGTCCACTTGGGATTTTGGATCCACTTGTTGTTGAAGGTTGAAAACCTTTTTCCCTTTGACAGTGATGATGTCTTGGTGGGCAAGGTTTTTGTAGAAGGATGGCATTTCTACCTCTTCCCAAACATCTTCTTGTGAAGTAGGATCTTCTTTGGTCGGCAGATGGGATAATGCATCCGCATTTTCATTTGCTTTTCCTGTTCTGTACTTTACGGTAAAATTGTAGTTAGCAAGGCGTGAGGCCCATCTTTGCTCCAACGCTCCTAACTTGGCGGTGTTAAGGTGTGCTAGTGGGTTGTTATCTGTTAAGGCCACGAAGGGTGTTGGGCAAAGTGAGGAATGAAACGTCTGTAATATCCTGCGAAACTGAGGAAACTTCTTACTTCTTTCACCGTAGTCGGAGTAGGCCAATTTCGGACTGCGGCTATCTTCTCTGGATCCAGTTTAACACCTTCAGAGCTGACGATATGCCCTAAGTATTTAACTTCTGGCTTCAGTAGATGACACTTGGATGCTTTGACTTTTAGTCCATGCTTAATGAGAACTTGAAAAACTTCGGCCAGTGTTTCAGGTGATCTTCATAAGATTTGGAGTAGATGATGACATTGTCTAAGTACAACAGGACAGTTTCAAAATTTTTGTGGCCCAGACAACGCTCCATTGACAATGCTCCATTAATCTCTGAAAAGTTCCAGGCGCATTGCAAAGTCCAAAAGGCATGCAGTTGAACTCAAATAGGCCCATAGGGGTAGTAAATGAAGTCTTCTCACGATCTTCTGGTGCCATTAGTACTTGCTAGTATCCACTGGTTAAATCAAGAGTAGAGAAGTAGGCTGAAGATCCTAAAGCTGTCAAGGATTCCTCTATGCGTGGTAAAGGGTAAGCATCTTTGTGAGTAATTTGGTTGATTTTTCTGTAGTCCACACAGAATCTGATGTTGCCGTCTTTTTTCCGGACAAGGACTAGTGGTGCAGCCCATGGACTATGGCTGTCTTTGATGATATTGGAGTCTTTCATCTCCTGGATCATTTGTTTTACGGATTGGTACATAGTAGGTGGTATAGGCCGATATCTTTCCTTGATCGGTGGGTGTGAACCTGTAGGGATGGAGTGTTTAATGATATCTACTTCTCCATAGTCTGTAGAATTCTTACTGAAGGCACGGTGATGTTCCTTCACGATTTTCAGTACTCCTTCCAATTGATATTCTGGTGTGGAAGCGTCTCCCACATGAAGTTCTTTTTACCATGGGGTGTTTAAGTTTTGGTCCTGTGGTTGTTGTTTCTTGGGATTTGTAGTCACGCTGATGACATCTTGAAATGTGATCTGGATCAGCTGTGCAATGGGACGGTATTTTGTTAACGTTACACTGTGATCACTCAAGTTGAGGAGACGAATAGGCACTTTACCTTCAGAGACGGTTACCAGGCTTCTTGCAGCTCTAACTAAAGGATAGTCTTTAGTTAGACAACGGGCTCTACCAAGGCTTGGTAGTCTTGACCTTGAATTCCAACTACAGCTCGGCACCACAAGAGAGTTTCGGTGTTGGGCTTGAGAATCACCGGTTGGTTATCTCGGATGCGGACACAGCAGATTTCTCCTTTTTCATTGGCGAATTTCTGTTGTGCGCTCAGTACATGGATGGTTTGTTGGATTACATTCTTAGAAGCAGAAGAAGCAGTAGGCACTGACTGGTGTAAGGCTTCCAGCATTTCAACATAACAATTCCTGAGGACATTCATGCCTAGGACTATTGGAGGGTTATTGTTGTTTTCTTTGACTTGTACTACAATAATGCCTTGTTGGGATAGGATAGTTCCTCCTACTTGAATGGTAGGTTCCCAGTAACCCAGTATTGGTACAGGTTTGCCGTTACTGGCTATGAGACTCAGCCAGGATTTTGGGGGCTGGGTAAGTTGATTTTGGTCCCAGTATCTTTCAAATGCTGTTTATTGGATGGTAGTGACTTGGGATCCTGTGTCAACTAGGGCAACAAAAGGAACTCCATTTATTTGAAGTGTCACTTCTGGACGGGATCCTACATATCTTGGCATCCAATGGGGATCTTCTGGACCTATTGATCTACCTCCCGAGGGGTGGTCCCTGACCTCGGGGGTCGCCCGTTTAACTGCCAGCAGGTGGCTTCAGTATGGCCTGGCTTGTGACAGTATGTACAGATAGGCCGCCTGGGAGTACTAGTGCGGTCAGGTGGGCGTCCGCCTGAATTTCTGGAATAAGTCTCTTTATAATCAGGAGAGAAGAGCCTTCTGGACACAGGTTTCTCATCCTCCAGCAATAATGGTTTTTCCCATTGTTCCAATTTTTTGTGAACTTTCTCCAGACTTTTAGTCAGGAATTGGACTTGCTCAGTAAGGGCAGCAACTGCGTCAGGAATTGGGTCTTGGGTTGCCTGACTGACGACAGGTAGAGGTTTCACAGGGGTGACCGGCTGTGTTGCTGGCACTACAGCGGATCCAACGGGTTCTGTTGGTGAACTTTTTCCCAGTATACTGATAGCTAATTCTTTGAAGTCTAAGAAAGCAGCACTTGGATGCTGAGCGTCAAACATTCTTAGTTGGCTCTTTAAATTGTCTGTATTGACACCTTCAATAAACTGCTCTTTCAGGGTTTTGTCCTAATTCTCTCCCTCACAGGAGTCTACTTGTACAACAGCTCTAAGGGCTTCCTGCAAAGATAATGCAAAGTCTCTGAGTGACTCACCCGTTTGCTGTTTCTCACTGAAGAACCTCATCTTGACCTCTGACACGGTCCTGGGTTCAAAGGTGGTGTAGAGCCGTTCAAATATCTGCTCCAGTGTCCTTCTTTCTGAGCTTGGCCAGGACTTCACTTCTCTGAGAGCAGCTCCTTCCAATTGCGCAAGGAGAATCTCCATCTGCTGTTCTGGGGATTCAGGGAACAATCTGAACACAGCAAGCATTTTTTCTTTAAAGTCCCTTAAAGTGTGAATTTCTCTAGAATAACGCGGGAACCAGGGGGCCCCAAAATAATAAGGCATAGTTAAAGGCATTAAACTTGGTGCTGCAGCAGTTGGTATTGCACTGGGGCCGGCTGCGGCTGCCACAGGAGGTCCGCGGAGGTCAGACTGCGCGTTATCTTCTTGTACAGACATGCTGACAGTAGGTAGATTACAGTTAGGTAAATCGGATGCAATTTGCAGCAATTTTTTCGCGCGTTGCTATGGGCGACCGCTATCTTGCGGTGTAAGGCCCTTTAAATATTTGATACCGGCTGAATGCAATACTCAGGCAGCTCTTACTTGAGCTTCTAATAGCGCTCCTGGCTAGCGGTGCTTCTATCTGAAGTGGTAAGAGTAAGTTACAGTTCGCGATGGTTACTTGGGGCAGACAGGCAATGCGATGATTCCTGTTCCAAGAATTCACATGTGGAAATCTCGCGATTTTTAGGATACACGCACGTCACACTCTCCTCCAGTGCGCGGCATCTCCCTTTGATGTGGCCACAGGCAGAGGAGGCGGCGCTGCGTTTGCATACAGGGCTGGCATCTTTGAAACAACACAGTAAAGGTAGGATGGGCTTTGACCAGACAATTTTGCATAAATGGGCGGCACAATATTTTCCCGCTCTTCAGGGGGTGTCGCAAACTTGTCCACAGTGATGGCGCAGTATTATTTTTCAAACCAGAGCTCCAGCAGCCATCTTAAGTGCATATAAACAGTCTATTCACTGACAGCAAGCAGTTGTAGTGACACACAATGTTGTTGTTTTTTCACTTTTAACACTGCGATTTTATGCTGGGGACTAGTATAGCACCAAGCAGTTTAAAACAGTTCTGTAGCCCAAAACAGCGATCAATAAGCAAAAGTCTCTCAATCAAATAAAGGGGCTTAATCACATGCGACAGTCTCTCAAATATGACGCAAGGGTTAATATCTGTTCGTGACGCCAATAAAAGATATGCAGCCAGCCAGTAGCACAGGGGCAACACGTGAGGTGCACGGTGGACCGATGAGGGGCCAAAATATAACACACAGTTCATCAGTTTACCTCACGGTTAGCAGAAAGCCTCCCTGGGCTGGCAGCACAGTGTTGAGGTGGACAGCACGAAATCCTCCGGGGCACGCTCTGTGGTAGGGAAGCATCAGCCAAGATGGTGGTTGAGGTGCCCTTGATGGTTAGGGGTGCTTAGGGTGCTTGTTGCGGCTGAGTCCCTTGATGGTTTTTGTCGTGACGCCAGTACCGTTAATGGTGTACAACCATTAGTAGTAAAAATGAGGTAGACAGTGGTAAGAGGCAACTTACAAACTTTTACTTTTGAGGACTTTGGTTGCAGCCAGTACAAAAATGCAAGTCTCTTGATGTTAACAGAGTTGATTCCTGCAAATCCACTGTTGCTAGGTCTTTTCAGGTTTGAATTGGACTTAGCAAGATATTTTCTGTATTAGTGAGATTTGGTAGAGGTTGCCGGAGGCTATAATATCTTCACCTGAATATCCCAAATGTCCCTGATGCATGACTTGTCGGCTTTTATCCTTTGGATGTATATTTCTGTTCTTTGGTCCCTTTCTGGACTAAACTTTCATCAGAGAAGAAGTGCTAGATCTGCACTCTCTCACTCTCAGCAGACTGAATAAACAATCAACAACCACTGACCTGTCTCTGTCCTGTCTCACTAGGCCTGAACTAGGTATATAAAAGACCTAAGTTTTATCCCCATCTAGTGGTGGGATGTATAAATTACACCTAATCTGCCTGGTAACAGGGATTTTGCAGATAAATTGTACAAAGTTACACAATACCGCACAATACAATTGTTAAGACAAAAAATGGCATTTAAGCAGTGCCCACACACTCGTAGTGGGACGCTGCACATGGACCTTATGTGTGTCCTCACAGATCAGGTACATAATCTGACCCAAATGGTGCAGGAATTGGGAAAGAGGCTACAGCAGCAGGAGCTGCTTTAGACCCCACCTGTTGTGGCCACCTCCATCCAAAATCTTGAACCCCATGTTAAATTGCCGGATTGTTTTTCAGGAGTCGTGAATATTTTTTGACATTTAAGCCTTTCAACCCCTGCCAATTTTCACCTTCCTGCCAAGGCCATTTTTTGCAAATCTGACAGGTTTCACTTTATGTGGTAATAACTTTAAAACGCTTTTACTTATCCAGGACATTGTGAGATTGTTTTCTTGTCGCATATTGTACTTCATGACAGTGGTAAAATTGAGTCAAAATATTTCATTTTTATTTATAAAAAAAAAAAAAATTTGCCAAAAATTTTAAAAAATTGGGAAATTTACAAATTTAAATTTCTCTACTTTTATAATAGATAGTAATAACTCCAAAAATAGTTATTACTTTACCTTCCCCATATGTCTACTTTTTTTGTCCCTCTCTGAGACTTCAAGTAAAGGCTAATAATTATGCGGTAAGTCCATAAACATGATAAATAGCACAAGCTCCTAGAAGCTCAGCCTGAGGAATATGGGAAAATTGTATTTCAGAGACATTAATCTACCTAAGAAGGATTTTTTACACAGTGTATGCTGTTTTTTTGTTGTGTGTTTTTTTAAATGTCGGATTACAAAAGTGTACAGAAAGGCCTGATAAAGGATGAATGAGGAATAAAGAGGATAGCGGCTTAGATAAAAGGAAATGAGTTACAGCTTCATACCTTAGCTACTAAAACATTGATCCCAACTACTACTGTAGTAAAAAAAATCCCATGTATACTGAATACATATTAGAAATTACAGAGAATGTGTCATCAGAAGAAGATGTATTATCTAAATGATATTTTGGTGGTATTCATTTTTATGATGTTATTTTTAATTTTCCATATCGCTATCTATGTTTGAAAAATATCAAATCCTCCTTATTTCACTCTGGCAACTGTTCTGTAGAAATCTATTTTTATCAGTCAACTCATTATCATTACTAGCAGGATTACATTGACAGATAAAACAGCTGATAACACAGGATCCACCATTACTTATAGGTGATTATAACAGCTTATCCATTCCCCCTTCATACACAATGACCTTTGCACAAGTCACAGAGCATGTCTAAAAAATTCTCTTCTAGAAGCTGAGTCATCTCTTGTTCATTTTGTCTGGGTCCATGTGGCCCTGTAAAGCATATATTGCTAAATGTTAACAGCAGCTCAGGCAAGATCGCTGCACCAGTAATCATGTACAGAAAATTACCATATCTTTCACCCAATAAGATGCACTTTTTCCCCCAAAAAATAGAGGGAAATAGCAGTGCGTCTTATAGGGAATACTAAGGAGTGCTTCCATTATGGAAGCGCTCATTAGTACAGTAGGACTGGGGAGCAGTGAATACAGCACTGCTTTTGCTGGCTGTACTCACCGTTCCCTGATCTTATTCTGCCTGCTCTGCACTGTGCTGTGATCTGCGCAGAGCATGAGGACGTAGGTGCGCTCTGTGACTGTAACAGCAGCTGCTGTGAACTGCTGTCCCCCTGCTTACCGTCGTGGTCCCAGGCGCCATGTTCTGAGGTGATCTGCTGCAGTGTTTCCTTTCGTTTGGTGATGGACAATGTGATGAACCATGTGATGAGCGCAGTGACGTCCTCAAAGGTCCTTTAACCAGGTCCTGAAGAAAGTAGAAAGAAGAGGAGATCCGCTATGCGATCAAGTGGATGGGGTGAGTTAAATTTGTTTATTATTTTTAACCCCTCAATGGACATTTTACTAAGCATTCTGTATTAAGAATGCTATTATTTTCCATTATAACCATTTTATAAGGGAAAATAATAAAATCTACACAACACCGATCCCAAACCCGAACTTGTGTGAAGAAGTCCGGGTTCAGGTCTGGGTACCAAACATGCCAATTTTTCTCACGCGCGTGCAAAACGCATTTTAAAATGGCGCATTTGAAGCACATCTGTCCTTCTATATGTGAAGCTCTTCACAACTCTGGATGCATGGAAAACATTAAGAGTTAACAACTCATCATGAACCTAATGTGCACATTTGTCAAGACTGGAGTTCCCATACGCTAGTGTTGTTCCTGTTGCGCTGAAGTAAGGTGTGCTAATTTATTCAGATTCAGATGTCTCTTAATAAATTAGGCGCATCTCTGGCTCAACACCAGATACTCAACAGTAGCTAGAATAGACTTGAGCTATATATTACGGCAGTTTCTGGTGTAAGTAATAGTAAATCCTCCTCTGTTAAACCCCAACCCTTTTCTCGCCACTTCAGAAAAGTCAGCAGAAGCTCAAAAAGTCTAAAATTATGGTGCAAATATGGCCTGCTCCATAATTTATTACTTTTTTACACCACAATATTGATGTAAAAGCTTTAATAAATATCCCCCAATATTCCATGTTCACGCTGGTACTCAACGAACATTTAAAATGAAATGTCCACTGCAAAAGCCACAGCGGAAAATCTACCCTGTGTGGACATACCTCTCAACGAGTTTTCCCATCATAGAGAAACCCTTCCAGAATGCAGCCCATGAGGTGATCAGCTGATCTCCCCAAGTCCAGTTTCCTGGCACCCTGGGCAAGCACCTAATTTATCTGGGGAAAGCCAGGTCTTCTGGATAGATCATAATTATCTGATCGGTGGGGATCCGATACCCAGGACCCCCGCCGATCAGCTGTTTTGAGAAGGCAGCTTACCAAGCACAGCACCGGTACATTGTATAGCAGCTGTGCTTGGTATTGCACTCGGTCCCTATCACTTGAATGGGTCTGAGCTGCTCCTAGGCCACTTGACGCATGAATGTGTCATCACTCGGCCTAGGAAAAGCAGATAGAAGGCCGCGGCACTCACAGAAGAGCCGCTGCCTTCTCAATCAGCTGATCGGAGGGGGCCCTGGTGTCAGACCTCCACCAATCAGATACTGATAACCTATTCAGAGCAGAAATCTCAGAAAGCCCCTATGTGTAGGTCTGTTTTTTAATTGCTGATTTTAAGGATTTTCTAATGAAGTTTTTGTGGAGTGCTGGAGATTTTTTGTTTTGAATTTTTCCATCTAGTTCCGCCTGTTATCCTGCAAAGTTGATCCAGAGAAAGGCAAAAAACCGAGTCAAAGCCAATTTTCCTTATTTTAGGGGAAAAAATTAATTCCTGACTCAAAGACCCTTCTATAGAAATCTAATAACTATAACCTGTAATATTATTACACTCCAGAAATACATCCAGGCCCCTCTTGAATTCCTTTATTGTACTCACCATCACCACCTCCTCAGGCAGAGAGTTCCATAGTCTCACTGCCTCTTACCGTAAAGAATCCTCTTCTATGGTTAGTGACCACTTCAGGGGAAAGGTAGTATTACATGGTGGCCATTCAGATGTATAGCTGTCCCTGTAATAAAGAAATGCTCAAGTTCATCACATCGGGAGCCACTTGTACAGAGCAGCTCTCCGTTCTGTCTCATAGAGCTTGGTTCTGAGGGTAGGGAAAACCCACGTGTGGTGTCCACGGTATATTTAAAGCCATGCAATTCACCAGAAATGTAAACCTACATATTTCCTTCTATGCAAAATAACAAAAAATAACTGCAAAAAAATCCAAATGATCAAAAATTAAGTAATCAATATTAATCACATATCTGTACAAAGTATTTAAAAGCACCCATTAACAACAACCTAAGAAAAATTGGACTGTGTTCCATCCACCATACATGTGAGACAGATGTTGCTAGTCATTTATTTCACAGTGCGCTACTTTCTAATCCTGTAAGGATTAGTAACAACATTAAATACTAAAGGCCCCATACACTTGAAACTAATGTCGACAGAGCCCACTAACAACAGCAGGTTAATCCAACCATCTAATGTGTACAAGGGCCTCCCAATGAGTACACCGCTGCTTTTCATTGGAATTCAGCATGCTAAATCCTTCCCTTCCCCTACATCATCTGTCGGCATATCCCCATACACATAAAATAAGACTATACTACCACATTCCAAAAGCATACTGGTAGTGGTAGTCTACTGACTTCCCATGAAATTTGTCTTGACCTAGTAGCAGTAGTAGCTGGTAGTTGTAGCATGGGATTCAGCCAGTTATTTCCGGGTTCTCCCCAGTCTGATTGTTTAAAACTTTAAACCCGGATTACAAAACCCTGTGCCGGTTGAATACCGATACTGGTAAGATACAGTAGAAACCTGCAGTGGGTACACTGATAGGCTTCAGGCCACTGGGCCTCAAACCTACAAGGAGGCAGTTAAATGGCTCAGATGATTACATCATAGCAACCTCTCGCAGCAGGTCTCATTCACACACAATGATGTTTTTGCGACTGCCAGCACAGGGACCACAGGTGGTGACGATGATGTCATCATGTTCTGTCTGCACCGGGATGCAGGCAACGTGGGTGGAGGCCGGAAGAGGCTTATGGCTGGAGTCAAGTGAGTCTTATAACTCTTAGGGGCACTATGAGCGGGAATTACAAGTACTGGGCAACTAGAGGGGACATTTTAAGTACTGGGGGCACTATGGGGGCATTAATAAGTATTAGAAGCACTATGAGGTGGTGGATTATAGGTACATGGCCACTATAGGGAACATTATATAAGTACTGGGGGCACTATGGGGGCATTAATAATTGTTAGGAGCACTGGGAGGAGGGATTATAAGCACTGGGCCACTCTGGGGGACATTATAAGCACTGGGGGCACTAGAGGAGCATTATAACTGTTAGGGGCCCTATGGGGGTATTATAACTACTGTAGGTACTATGGGGGGCATAATAAATACTGGTACCTCTATAGTGGCCCATTATAACTATTGTGAGCAAAATAGGGGGGTATTATAACTACTGGGAACTATATGAGAGCATTATAACTACAAGGGGCATTATATGTGGGGGCACAACGGGGACTAGGTGGGATTGCGTGTGTATATACAGGCATTGGGTGGAGTTATAGGTGAGGCTTTATGGCAAAAAAAATGTTCTGCACCATGCCACGTGTAGCACGCTGCTGGGCATGTATAGTATATATGGTTTACTGTATGTGGTTTTATATGTGTCAGGGTCATACAACAGAGATGTCAACATTACAGAAGTGCCAGTAATCACACACAAAATTCCTCTGAAAGAGTATTTGTTTGGTGTCTTTGTAAATACATTTTGTGACACCGCATGACTGCCGTTCCCTGTTAAGTAGGGAACCTGTCCTCATAAATTTGAATCTCACCTCTACCTAGTAGAGAGATTACATACAGCATGCCTCCCAACTTTTGAAAATGGCAAAGAGGGACAATATGTGTGGCGCGCATCACGGCCATTTTTTCCATACTAGGCCACGCCTCTAACTCCGCCCAAAGCATAATTACTGACTCGGCCACAAACTGCCAGCAGCTGGGGATCCGTTAGATGAGTATAAGTTTATTTATTTCTTACAGCATGTGGAGCCCCTGGGGCAATTTTTTCTCTTGCGCTTCAATATCCATTAAAATATTAGCACCTAATTCATGGGATTATAGATATTTTAAGGTCCAAATTGCACCAAATAATGAAGTTATGGCCTAATATATAGGTAGAAACCATAGAGATAGTTTAGTAAGGAGCAATTTAGTACATTTATGCATTAATTCTCCAGGTCAAAAAGAGGGACATTTAAGGATCAAAGAGGGAAAGAGGGACTTGGGTCCAAGAGAGGGACACTTGGGAGGTATGCATACAGTATATGAGAAAAAGACCAATTGCAGTGCATACATATTGTGCACAATGCTGGGGAATATATGCACAGTAAGCGCAATATTGTTATAAGGCAGTAGGAGATGTGACCGTTGCTCCTTTATAAATTAGTTTACACTTATGGTGTACACTGAGACCTCATTTATACAAAATGGGCATAAGAGACGTGGTGTATGAGAGAGAACAGCAAACATAAGAGGCCTGATCAAATAATAAAGCATCTGTTTTATATTTTACTGATCCTCAACAAGCTTGACACACATCTTCATGGTACCCTGTTGGCCACTTTAAAATGTACATAATAACAGTACATGATGCTAAGATGTATGCCGGCAATTCTCATTTTATGTGTTATTGTCCCTTTAAATTGATGCACATATTAAAGCAACATAACCCTGCCTAGAAGCACATTTTCTTTGCTCTGAATAATGCACTCAATAACATGATGCAGAAGGGCTAAACAGCAGTATTAAGCATTAAGGGACATTAAGCTGAACTGACACTGTTTGCTTGTTATAACATCAGTTCTCCATTTCTGGCTTCATAATTAGGACTCTCACATGCATAATATTTCAGCTTTAGCAAGCAGTGGCCCCATTTTATTTTCCTCTTTATTCTCTCTTTTAGACGATGGATTATGAAACACTTTCTTGTAGATCTTTGAAACCTTTAAAATATAATAATATATAATAATACAATAATATGTATACCGTATACATAACATAATATGCTGCCAATTATACAAAGCATCAATAGAGTTTGCATGTTTTTACTTACAATTGATTCTTTAATCTTCACTCACCTGGGCTGCCACCTACCATGTACAGCGAGCCCTTGCCCCTCAGGTCATCGCTCCCTGGGGTTCTGTGCAGTGAAAAGGAGATATGAGGGAATCAGGTAGATGTAGAAGAACAGCAAACATTTTTCTTTACTGAGTGCAAAGATTGAATTACAGTACATCCAGCTGTCGTTTGTACAAGGGGCAGTGTCTTTTTCCCCAAATGATTAGGTATGTAGGCAGGCAATATGGCAATCAGTAGCATTCTAGGGCTGTCCTTCTATCTCTTCTGATTTCCCTTCTTTACAGCATTGACTGGCACCTGCGTCAACTTGATAAATACATACTTTTGGGTTTACCTGAGCTGTGCTATAGCGATAAGTGTCTTAATGTGTTCTCCCTCACCTGCAGCAGTATCTGTTAACCTATGACTGCTGGTCACTGCTGGTCTGAAGAACATACACAGTCTTCGACCTTCAGTCTCCCTGGAGCAGAGTTCTCACTGTTGAGCTGATCTATGGCTCCTAAGAACCCTTTCAGCGGGAGCAGATGTTTGTGCTTTTTACAGGAAGTCGACCAGCCCATTCCCCACCAAGAGGGGAAGGAATGGGATAGTAAGTCCCATTCCTATCGCCAACCATACCTTATCATTGCTGATGTACATAAAATTACAATATAAAATATAAATAGCATTACACTACATAGAACAATTACAGATACCCCTAGGCCTGGGGCACTGCACATGAGTTATAATAAGGTTCCTTATAATATTCTTGTTTTCTTACGTGGCAGAGGAGTTTTGGGCTCATCCCAGGCACAGAAGTAAATGCTACCTATGCATGGACCTCTTTTAACTGTTCCCCAGGTTCCGAACAATATCACAGGAATACATTTATCTACTAAAATGGTTTCAGGGTAACTTAGTAAACCAAAGAGACAGACAGTCCTGCAGGAGTGGTCAGCAGAGGTGTTGCTAAGAAGATTAGGGCCACAAGCCCAAAGGTATATGTATTAAATTCCTTCCCCAAGGGGAAGGTCACATTTTCCATAAATACACTGGTTCAGCAGTACCCTGTCCCTGGATGTTACACTTTAAGTTTAGCATTATAGAACTTACAGAAGAGTATACCACTGATTAGACACAGGCACATGTGAAATGCACAATTACATCCAATGACTCAAAGGTGAAATCTTCTGTGATTGGCGTTGTTCTCTTTCCTCATCTTCTCCATTCAGCCCAGATCACCATGATGCTTTTTCTGGCCACCACTTACTGCAGAGTTAGCTGTAAAGACACCCTGGGTTCCTCCCTTTTCTGCCCCCAAATAGTGTGCTGTAGAAACATTGTTGGCATACAAGTAATAGCGCCACACAGATAGCTCCCCCCTACAGTAATTTGTGCCTAGTGCCCTCAAAAAGAATTGTACCCAGAAATAATACCCTAAAGTAATAGTGCCACAAACATAGTGAAATGGTGCCTCCAAAAAGTTCCACCAATAGTAATAATTCCTTCATTGTGTCACCATTAGTTCTAATGCCACTGATACAGTAAATGTACAGGATGTAGCGCTCACCTGCTTCAATAATTTTGGAAGTGCTCTGGACACAGCACCAATGCAAATCCAAAACAGGAGAAGAAATCCAGCTTCCCATAAAGAAGCTACCCTTTAATTCAGTGCAGTAAAAAACTTACATACACCAGGAAATACACAGAAACTACGCGTTACCGATTGAGGTATACAGATCCTCAGATCTGTATTCCTTTAATTGGAAACGCGTAGATGCTGTGTATTTCCTGGTGTATGTCTGTATGGGTTTTACTACGCTGAAATAAAGGTTGTTTTCTTTTATTGGAAGCTAGATTCCTTCTCCTGCTTTGAATAATGTCCTTGATAGTAATAATGCTTCCCAGGTATACTGTATATGCCCCAGTTGTAACAGTGGTTCCCCATACTGCCACCAAATTTACCTAGCTCCTGTTTCAGGTCACCTTCATAGTTGCCTTTTGCCAGAATCTTAAAGTGTAGCTGTACATTTGGCTCAAAGACCTAAAAAGGAATTTGTAATCCTCCAGTGGTCATAATCAAGTAGACACCATCAAGGAAGATAGTATTTGCTGATAGGTTCTCTCATCATGAGGCAGATGCACTTCAGCCATTCGATACTTATATAGCTCCCCAAACTTTGGTGACTCGTTAAATTTACATTGTAGCAAAGATCTATTGTTTCCTAGTATAAAGTATTCTACAGACATGTAATTTTCCAGTATAGTTTCCCTTTCTATGTGATTGTAATAGATCTTACTGATTTACTGTTCCAGAAATTTGGGGGATACTGTTTAGACCATTGAAGCAATGATGTCATGACATTCATTTTTTGCTCAGCGTGTCCATTGTATTTTTTTCTGGATCTTAAAGCTTGAAGGTATTTTAGGAGCTTTGAATAATCCATATAATATAATCCACCTGGTGTCCTGCTAGTAGCAGAGATTACACTATCATAAATAAATGGCTGCGTGTTTTAACCAAAGTGTCTGTCTTGTCTGCCCCAGAGAAGAGGCAACTGTTGAGGACCAGATCTGATTCCCATTATAGGGAATAAGTCGACATTTAGCACAGTCCCAGTGGTGATAATACCTTCAAACAGAAATCTTTTGATGCTCCCCCTCCACTGATCCCACTACAAAGCTCCGAGCTCTGTGCGCGGTCACGTGACATCTTTGCTGGGTCTGTGTGAAATTTTTAGGTCAGACAGTACAGCTGTGTTGCAAACTCTCCATCTCCAGCCTTTTTTGCTCATCTCTGCACATTGTAATGTTGCAGGCTCATTTTTCAGTGAGGGACAAGGGGAGAGAGATGGTGCCTTCGCATTGGGTTTATTTCACTGTTTTTTCTTCTTCTTTATTTTTTTAAGCACAAAAAACATCAAAGCCTTGCTAAGCCTCCAGGTTTTCTGCACATGTATCGCTCAAGAATGATTGATAGGACGCAGCTGTGGAGAGGGAGGGCATTGTGGTCCTGCAGCATCAGCCAAAATTATGTGAATACTTTCCTGCCTGTGTCAGAATTTTAGAGCAGAAGACTTGTTAATATTTTTTTTAAATCAGGATTAGATGTATGTTTGGTACCAGGCTGTTAATTTTTTAAAGCAGTAAAGGTATTGAAATAAAAAAAAACATACCCCCTTCATTTGGTATCACCTCTCAAGTTGTTCCCGCCACTGCAGCTAGCCTATTACATCCTGTTTTTCACTGCAGTGATGTTATCCCCCTATTACTGCCCGTGACTGCTGGAAAACAATCCCTGGCCTCAGTGGTATTCTGCACGAGATCGCCGAGGCCAATGATTGCCACATTTATGTATTACCAATGAGCGGATGGAAACTAAAATTTGCCCTGGAAAAAAAAACTAAACGTGGACCCATGTTGTAGATAGGTCCAAATTGGCAGAAGGCTTGGCTAACAACAAGTAGTGTGATCAGCAATACCATAGTGTAACACAAAATACCACCCCAGGGGAACCAATACCACAGGGCAGCCTAAAATACTGCCCTTGTAGAACCAAATATCACAGTGCAGCCAAAAATACTGCCCCAGCAGCAAAAAAACTGTGCAAAATAACTCCCCAGAAGCTTGCCCTCTGTGGTGGCCTGCATCAGCTGCCATGTTCTATCCTCTTCCTCCAGTTGTCTCTTAAATAAGATATGGGGAGGGGGGCTAAAGAGATAATGCATGAGCCACAGCACCAGGCCAGCCCTACCCTCAGCATCTAACAGCACTACCAAACTGTCACAGGTGAAGTTGCCGAGATAGCTGGAACTTATGAATAAACGAGCGACTGGCTTGATCCCAAACTAAGGAGCTTATAGGTGAGCCCTATAAAACCCTAAGAGCTCTCCCTGACTGCTATGCACATGTAAGGGTCTCAATGGTAGACGATTGCATGCCCACGTACCTAAGTCTGTGTGACACCTGAAAACCCTATAATAGTGACGGGACACGACCACCGGCTCCCTGCACTTAATACGGATGGAGTCAGGGTCACCTAGAATCAAGCCAGCAAGGAAACACAATAAAGTAAAGGACTTATCTGAGCAAACAGCAGAAGCAGCCTCCAGCAGTGAACACTTCATACAGGAAGTAGTATAAACCACAAAGTGAGGCAGTATGGGAGGGAATATAAAGGAAGACGATTAGTCTAAATAAGTGACACCTGGCAGAAGGAAAGGAGATGAGAAAGCTAAACCAAAACAAAGAACATCATACAAGAGGTAGAGAAGAACGTCTGCCAGACCTTCTCACAGAACTGGCGGTGACACAAACATGCGGGAGAATACAGGATATAATACCGATTACATACAGTGACACTTCCTCATGTTCTCTATTCAACCCAGACCATCACAACAACTTCCTACAGCCACACAGACATTTTAGATGCCTTACTTTTCCATTATCTTCATCTTGCTGCCACCCTCAATACGGTGTCCGCACTCCTCCCCAAAACGGTTGGGATTCTACATGCTAGAAAAAATATGGGTTCAGGCTTACTTTCAGGAGATTAGTACTTGGGGTTCAAGTATTTGAGCCTGTGCTGTAGAATAAAAATAAAGTGTAAAAACACATGTACAGAACTACATTAAATCATTAAAGGGGATGTTTGCCTTTGTCGACCTTTTCTACAGACCTCACAGCTTGGCTGGACCTAAGGTGGCAATCATACTTAGCTGATCCCCGCCGCTGGGTTCCAGCCTTATCGCTGCCCTACCGGCTCTGCAGGTCCTGGGTTGCCATCATCCAGTCAACATCTGCAGCAGTAGCCCAGTGACATGATGCTTGGGTGACATATTACTGCTGTGGCCAGTCATTGGCCGCAGAGGTCACTTGACCCATCGTCAAACCAGATGTTGACACAAGGAGGACCAGAACCTGCATAATTGAGGGGAAATGTGCTGCAATGGATCCAGAACCCATCAGCATGAATTAAGTACATACATGATTATCACCGCGGGGTCCTGCCATGCTGTGGTGTCTGTAGAAAAGGTCCACAAGGTGAACAACACTTTAAGTTGTAAGTAACCTAAAAGCCTTATGATAAAGGACACCACATATGGAGCCATATCCAAAAACTTTGTTTCTGATTATCGCCACTCGTATGAATAGCCCATCTATCATTTAAAACAGTAATAAATCATGGACCACCAAGTCCATAATCTCCAGTGGGAGACATACATTTAAGCAGCAGAAGATGAAGGGTTAACCAGGCGAGAATAGATTTATAGTTTTAACTCCAAGTATGTCATTTTATAAGTAATCTTTTATCACAGGGCACTATTAAATCATCAAATGGAAAATGACACTGGAGGCAAGATATAGCAACAGAACAAGCTTTTAACGGGCCTGAAATCTTTATAAAGGGACATTAAGAGACATCAAATTACCTTATCCCAATCATAAACTCCCGAGCGCCAAGACATTAAAGAGCCTTAATTAATGGTGTTCACTGTCTGATATTCAATCTCCTTATCAAAAAATGACTCCTTTGACAGTAGCATGGGCAAAGCACTGAATTAAATATGTAATATTATTAATCAGTTAATGAGCACCGGCTGATCAAACGGGAATAAAACTACAAGATTCATCTCTGGCATTAAAAGCCCTGATTATTGGTCACACATTGTTTCAGATTTTAGAGTAAAATGGTGGGGGATGTCTATTGTGCAGGACATGGAGGACATGTTGTGGGAATCAGACCGACACAGATGTGGAGATGTCGATAAGACCTGGCCTAATTGCTGCAGTGCTGCATCGTCACTGCTACAAAAAACATAGACCCAGTGGGCAGTGAAAGACATGTACTGTCCCTGCCCGTAATGGCTGCTCCAGGTGTCTATCATGACATATGCACCTTTCTGCACAGCAACAATTGCAAGTAGTGGCCCATGTTCTCTGCCACATGACAGTACAAGGCAGGGATGGCTTATATGGAGAAATAATGGTGACTAGGTTTCTTCCATCAAGGCTGAGTGCACCACAATCCGGCTCCCAGGTATTGTCCCATTTGCCTTCTCTGTATTTGCCCCTTGTGCCACTGTCACCATGGCTACCACTGCCCCTACTGCTACTACTGTGGCCAGGGGCGTAGATAAATGCTCATGGGCCCTGGGGCAAGAGTTCAGCTTTGGGCCCTCCTTCCCTCAGTGCTTTGTGGCCAGAGGTAGGGAAGGACATTACCTTTTTACTCGTTGAGGCAAAAATTGAACTCCCCCCATGCCAAATTCTTGACCTAAATTGGCAAAATTCGTACCAGCCGGTAGCGAAGCCGACTTCGGATTCCTGTTTTAAAATCTTTTTAAAGTTGTGGAATTGAAGCTCCATTTTATTCACCAAAGTCTTGTGCAACTTCGCACTTTTTGCCTCGCCGAAGCGTAGGTAAGGTGCCCGTACAGCATTAAAATGAAATTTTTGAACGAATCGACTTCGGAACTTGGATCTGAAGTTCGATTCGCTAACCCCTATCTTTATCAACACAGCAATGCATCTGTCTCCCGCCTCTACCTAAACCTCCTCCTCATGGCAGTCGATATGCTGGCTGTTCTCACACAAATCATCAACAGGGAGACTGTCTTCACTATCTTCCATAGTACATGAATCACATGACACTGGGACTGAATAGATGGTGGCTTGTCTTGATTGGCTCAGAGGCTGAAAGACAGCCTCATCAGCCAATCAGATGGTCAGTAGGCAGGGAGATCCCTGTGTCGACTGTGAAGACGTGTCATAGCGTGTTCAGCTTCTGACCTGGAAGGAGTGTGTCTGGCAGTGGCGGACATAAAAAGGATTATACACAAATACCACTAATGTAGTGTGATAAGGAACACTATAAGCAGAGATAGAGAGATATAATTGTGTAGAATTTAGGAATTTGATTAGGAAAAGCTTTGAGGGAGGGAGGGTCTGGTCATACTGTGCTTTATACAGATGCTTACTGCATGCAGCAGCTTGGCCTGGTGGTTCTGCATTAACTAACCCTCTGCAAGAAAAAAAACCCTCTTTTTCTGTATATATATACAGAAAGACAGCTTTTCTTTTCAAAACCTCAAATTTCTTTACAGATATTATGGACAAAGATTATGGAACCCTAGTGCCAACTAATCAGTTTGGCTTTGGGCTAAACTTGCGGGCATTGTCCTGGAGGCCCCCTGGTTTTCACCTTTTAACCTTTATACAGAAATCTGGACTTTGCTGCAAGGGAGTCACCAAGCTGCTACCTCTTGGAATAGTTCCGGTGTAGTTGGTAACTGACACACTGGGTCACGACCACAGGTGCAAGGCACCGGAAGCGCAGTCAAGACTATATACAGAATCAGGCAAGGACTGACAGACCTGACACAAATGAATCTAATACAAAACACAGACAGAACTAGACTGCAGACAAACAGGCAGAGAACATGCAAAATCCACAGAACAGATTTCAGGATTCAGACTTAGCAGAAAGACGTGCCCACTTCTGCCCAAAAGGGGGAGAATGGAATGGTAAGTTCCATTCTATCTAAAGATCTCTCTGCCATATACGCTGCCACCTGCTGGTGAACCAGGCATATAACATGTAATACAACAAATTACAGTTACATAGCAGAAGAATTAATGCACAATGTAAGAGGACCTGAAATAAATACACAGATGACATTATGGTTAGCCCATTAGAGACAGTAGCAGGGTCACAGGTTGTAGGAATAGTAATACCACTCTGGGGTATTACACATGGTGCAATGGCAAAAAATGAAATGCCATAGTAACATTAGGGTTATTGCTAACACAGCACCCTGGTAGCATCCTGCTGCATACACTGTGCAATTGCACATTTTCTTCTACATATCACATCTGTCTTATTAAACATGTTGCATTATAGCAAAAGCATTTTACAGCAAAAACTCAATTTTTATACTCATAGTTCAAAGATATTTTACCACAAACACTGCATTGTTATATCCATGTTAGTGGACACGTTACTATATCAGACATTTCAAAGAAATTTTACTATAAAAATGTCATTGTTGAACCAGTGATATTAAAATCATAGTTCAAAGACATTTGACCCCATACATTGCATTATTCCCAAAGTAAATTGTCAATACCAGTGTGCAGTGTGTTTGTAGAAGGGGAGGGACATTTAATTGCGCCTCTGTCTTTAAATAACAGAAAACACAGTTGCAATTTTCCTATTACCATCTAATAATCTGTGTATACCAAACCTGTGACTTTTCATTTATATGAAACCTCTGACATGTCATTTATAGGAAACCTATGACTTTTCATGTTTAGGCCTCATAATAAAATGTCTGAAAAATGGAAGAGTGCAAAACAAAAGTCCCTTGCCTCATCCTCCCAGAGTCTGAATGTGGGTAGTAGCAGCTGTAGGAGCACAAACCATCCAACCAGTTGTAGTATTAGTAGGCCATAGTTCTTGGATTTCTATTGAGGACAAAGAGGATGAGATTGTGGACTGGATGACTCACTCTGTCTCTCAGTCGCAACAGGATGATGTGGAGGTCACTTTCGAGTACAACACTGTGCCAGGGGTCACAGCATTCCTCTTACTGCTCCTCCTTGCAACCACAAAAAATCTGTTCAGTTGCATATTCTCTGTCTTCACTGCCCTCTCCTAGTGGGGCACCTTCTTTTTTCCTTAGAAGAGACAACAAAACCCTACCATGCGCTATGGAAGATACTCAAGATAGTCTAGGAAAACCATAATAATTGATAAAGATTATAAGTAATACCTGTATATAGCTCAATATCCTGATCAGAACTCATTATCAGCATTTACTGTGAACTGTAAAATGATGATAATTACCACCAAAATAATCTAGTCAAGTACCACCAGCCTGAAAAAAATCATGGACCCTTCTATTCTTTTTCACGGACACAGGAAAAAAAGTGATCTATTTTTACGGACTGTGCAGAACTTTCTGGACGGTTGGCAACCCTGGTTGATAAGTTGTGTGAGAACAGTCAGCATTTAGACTGAGGAGGCGGTTCAAGGGAAGGAGAATGACCACATGCATAGCTGTGTTGATGGTGATGGTGCTGGTAGTAATGGCACCTGTAGCCATGGTAGTGGCTGCCAAAACCTCCTGAACAACTGTCAGGGCTAGATCTGCTTTGGGATCTGGTGAGGCCACTGACCTAAGTGAAGCTCTGCTGCTGCTAGCTCTGTGAGGAGTGTGTGGAGTGTATGAGTATCTCCTGTCTGGCAGTTTTTCTCCACAGTGTCGGAAGACAAAAGCATTGCCATGGTGCAAAATCTGCAGGATTACAATTAGCAGTAGGTATTCAAACACAAATGTAGGCACCATGGCTCTACTGCAGCTCATGGAGCGGCATTACCTGATCCAGTAGGAAAATAGAGGTGGTCACCAGCTACCGCAACAAGAGTGTCCTCCATCTCCTATAGCAGTATCCCGCCCAACATATATCACTGTTATATCACTTTCCCCAAATATCACCATTTATGCCCTATTCTAAAGTTATTAGCCTACCACTGCTTCCTGTGGCAAATAATTTTTCATTTCAGTTGCTGTTGGGTACGTGTAAACAGTATACATACATATACTAGCCCAATATATACATAATTCCTCTAGTGTATACATATAGTCAAGGAGATTACACTTGCTGTGGCTAGAATTAGGTCAAATGAGGGCGATCCATCACAATACTTGTCGAAGTAGGCAGGAGAACACGTGCAGCATTGTGTCCTGAAGACTGCGCATGCGTCGGCTCATACAAGAGACGGGCCGCAGCACAGAGCAGAGCGCCTTTTCCTATCCCTGACTATGACGTAAGCGAAGAGGCAGGTTATTGCATTATGTTGGTAGAAGACAATGGGAGGATGCCAGTTGGTTAAAGGATTGGTAGGTGTTCAGTTCTCTGTGGTATTGTAAGCCCTGTCCATTACCATTACCAGCCAAGGAAGTCCATTTTCCGGTAAAGATCCATTCAACTCAGAAACAAGAAAACCTTTTATTAATGGAAGCTTGACTATGATATGCAGTCAGAACCTCAGAACATGTGGACAAAAGAATGGAACATCTAAGATGTTAGTAGACTTCATCCTCTGAAAAGTACACATTGTCTGTTACGTCTCTGTGATGTTACTTTAGGATGTTGTCTTCTTGTCACTGTATAAATCTCAAGTCTGGCATTGACCATGTGTACATTATAATACAATCATAAAAATAGACATTTGCCGGTTGCTTGGGAATAATTATACGCGGCCTAGCAAATCAATAGAAAACGTCGAGAATGCGTGGTGTGAACTGTATAAATTGTTTTGTCTCTGTCTTTTCGTATAAGTGTTCCCCCATGTCAGACCTGCCGTCCACAATTCTCATTAATTTCATTAATCCATCGATAACAGGCCTAATTAGGTCAGAGGCTTTTTGATACTCAATTAGGCCTAATTATTATTAAATGCGTTAGGCCAGAGCCTTTCAAAGAACTAATTGATCCCATTTGTCTGTGGGTTTTGAAGATTGCTTTGGCTGTTCTGATTAATAAATGGTTCTTTAGAAATAGACTCTTACACAGCAACAGCAGGCCTTTTCATCCTAACTTGTAGCACATCTTTTTCTAATACTTTGGTATGTAATAGGGTGGGTGGCTTTTTCCCCTTAAAAGGGTTGTCCCACAAAAACATTTTACATTTTTTAAACCAGCACAAGTATTCAAAGATTTAGTTTAGCCGCTGAGTTACTCAATAAAATGTATCTGTTCTGTATAGCACCACCTGCTAGTTATCTTTTTTCTTATTTCTCTGTCCAAATGGGTGTCACTGCCTGCCCTGTGAGAGATCTGAGAAGATCGTATTGACTTGCAGCACGTGAGTCTATCTGACAGGTCTTTCTGTGTTTCCTTTCTGTTTGTTGTTGTGGGCTGAATCCCACCTCTCCACAGGTTCTGCTCGCTAGCTTTCTAAGAGGCTCTATTTAAGTCCGCCTCTTACTGCTGACTTTGCGGTTGATATTTTCTTTCTGGAGTTCTATACTGGTTGTTTGTGGATCCTCTACTTCCCGCTCGTCCTCCTGTTTTCTCCTTTGTGCATGTGTGGCTGCTAGGTCTCAGGGAGACGCTAGTCCCTTCACGGTGGAAGGTACCATCTGTCTCTTTCCCCTCTCCCTAAGTTAGGGTTTGCTACAGTGTAAGCAGGGCTTAGGTTCCAGCGTATGAGTTCGTTCACCATCAGGACTTGCTCATACTGTCAGCTGTCAGAGAGAGGCTAAGGGATTGTTAGGAGGTTACTCTTCCCTCCTCCCTAGCTTTGGTGCCTAGTCTGTTTACCTGTTGTTGTTTGTTTTCTTGGTGTTCCTCTTATCCCCACTTGCCGTGACATTATCAACCGCCCCTACCGTCATTATTTTCCTTGCTTTGTGCAGATATGGATACACTGGTGGATCGCATGCAGGGATCATCTTTGGAGGTAGCTGACCTCCGTCATTCAGTTGCACAGTTTTCAGAATTCTCAGGCGTCTGGTTCCGTCAGTGGGAACCAGGGAAGCCTTTAACCTAAAGTCGCCTTTCCAGATAGGTTTTCGAGGGGAAGTGATGATTTTTTTTTGGTTCAGAGAATCTTGTAAACTGTATTTTTGACTGAGTCCGCTTTACTCTGGGGACGAAAATCAAAAAGTGGGGATTATTATTTCTCTGCTGAAAGGTGATGCTCCGTCCGGGGCTTCCTTTTCTCTACCGATTGGTTCCCAATCCCTCCTATTGATGGATGAATATTTCAGAGCCCTGGGCCTTATTTATGATGACCCAGACCGGGTTTCTGTGGCCGAATCTAGTTTGAGTCAGGGAGAACATTCTGCAGAGTCATATTGCTCTGAATTTTATGAGATGGCGGCTGATTCAGAGTGGAATGACCCATTACTCCGCTGTCAAGGGCTGTCTGAGAGACTAAAAGACGCCCTGGCATTCAACGAAAACCCTGATTCTTTGAAGGCGGCTATGTCCCTGGCCGTACGGATTGATAGACGCCTGAGAGAGAGGTGTAAGGTTCCCCTCACTCGGGATGCAATACCATATGGGGAAACTGCCTTTTCTGCCCCGTGGGGTACAGAGACACTCGAGCTTGTGTCTGGTGATGAGCCTATGCAATTGGGACAGGTCTCTTCATGCCTTGGTAATAGGAACTTCAGGGTTCAGAGAAGACTTTGTTTCTCCTGTGGTAAAGAAGGACATTTTATTAACATATGTCCTTATATTAAATCTCAAGGTGAAAAAGAAAACAAAAAAAAGGTTGTAACTAATGGGTCTAGTTCTCTTACTCTTTGCAGTGTGGGTGGGGAGTCAGAGAAGGTATTTTTGTCTTTTACAGGTAGTACCCGATTTCTCCTGCCTGCCATGGTGGTGCTAGACTCTGAAAATATTGAAGTGGAAGTATTTGTTGACAGTGGGGCAGGGGTTAACCTTGTGGGCTATCAGTTCATTCAGAGTCATGGTTTTAAAACAAGCGCATTAAACAAAGGAATATGTTTTTGCTATTGGTTCCGCCCCTCTCTCACAATAGTGTCTGACTCATATGGTGCATGATATTCATTTGAGGGTGGGTGATTATCATGTTGAGTCCATTTCTAGTTTTGTACTGAAGGGTTTGCCTGCTCCTCTAGTGCTAGGTTTACCATGGTTGACCAGACATAATCCTACTATAGATTGGCAAGCAAGACAGATCAGTAATTGGAGTGATTTCTTTATAGACAACTGTCTTGGAACGTCAATTTCTGTGGTGTCCACTAAGGTGTTACCCCCATTTCTTTCAGATTTTCTGACGTATTCTCTGAGGGTGGAGATCAGGAGTTACCCCCTCACGAGAGTATGATTGTCCGGTCGACCTTATTCCCGGAGCTAAATTGCCAAAATCTCAGTTGTATAATCTTTCCCAACCTGAGAGTATATTGCCGAGAGTTTGGCAAACGGACATATTAGACCATCTAAGTACCTTAGACCGTGTTTAGACTTCTGGGAGCTAAATCGTTTCACTGTCCGTGATTCTTATCCCCTTCCCTTGATCCTGGATTTATTCGATCAGATTGTCGGAGCCAAGTGTTTTCCAAATTGGATTTAAGAGGAGCTTATAATCTGATAAGGATCAGGGAGGGGGACAAATGGAAGACGGCCTTTAATACCCCTGATGGCCACTTTGAGAACTTGGTCATGCCCTTTGGGTTGACTAAAGCCCCGGCGGTCTTTCAGCACTTTATTAATGACATTTTTCATCATTTGGTGTGGAGGTTTGTTGTTATTTACCTTGATGACATACTAATTTACTCGCTCGATATGGAAACTCATCAGGGTCATTTAAGACAAGTATTACTGATCCTCCGGGAGAATATGTTATATGCTAAGTTAGAAAAATGTGTGTTTGCTGTTCAGGGGCTGCAGTTCCTGGGCTACCTGCTTCCTTCCTCAGGTTTTCGTATGGATCCCGAAAAGGTCCATGCAGTATTGGACTGGGATCGACCTGAGAATCAGAAAGCGCTGATGCAGTTTTTGGGTTTCCTTATTACTGCAGAAAATTTATCATAAATTATTCTACTGTTGTCAGGCCATTGACCGATATGACCAAGAAAAATGTGGATTTCTAAGTCTGGTCTGAAGAGGCATTACATGCTTTTTCTGCAATAAAGAAATGTTTCGCTTCTGCTCCCATTATGGTGCAACCTGATGTGTCTCAGCCTTTCATTGTGGAGGTTGACGCGGCAGAAGTGGGAGTCGGAGCAGTTTTGTCGCAGGGTCCTTCTCCTGGCAAATGGCGCCCTTTTTTTTCAACAAAACTCTCTTCTGCCGAAAGAAATTATGATGTTGGTAATAGAGAGTTGCTGGCCATTAAATTGGCTTTTCAAGAATGGCGTCATTAGTTAGAAGGAGCGATTCATCCCATTACGGTAATTACTGATCATAAGAATCTGGCTTCCCTGCAATCCGCGAAGCGTCTGAACCCAAGGCAGGCCAGATGGTCATTGTTTTTACCAGATTGAATTTTGTAGTCACTTATCGCCCTGGGGTCAAAAACATCAATGCGGATGCTTTGTCGCGCAGCTTTCCTAGGGGGGAGATTCTGAGGATCCTGCTCCAATTTTGGCTGATGGGGTGGTCATTTCCGCCCTTTATCCCGAACTTGAGGCGGAGGTGTTGGAAGTGCAGTACGCAGCCCTGCAGGGTATTGCCATTGTGAGGTCACGGTTACTTGGGCAAACGAGGGTTGCTCTTGGTTACTCACAGTTTGTAGGTAGACCCTGGGCAGGGGTACAGCAGTGATGGAGAAGCTGGCACAGTAGTCCTCTGGGGCACTCTCTGTATATAGGGATCAGGCCGGTGGTAGGTGAGGTGCCCTGGGTGTTGCAGTATTAATGTGCCGGTGGCAAGATCCCTTTCGAGTTCGTGATGCCAGTGCCGGTAACGGTGGCACACCGATTGATAGCAGTAATACGTGAGGAACGCAGTTTGCAGTGAACCAAAACTTTCTTTACTGGAACAGTTAACTTTGTACAGTCTTTTAGGTTCAGTTCCAGATAGCAGTAGCAATGCACAAGCAGGCTTTTACAATGATGGCAGGCAACAATGTTCTTTGCAAGATACTCAGAGGGTTAAACACACTCACAGATCAGGCTGTACCTTTTCCTCAGAAATAGTGTACACTGTTCCTCAGAACTCCTGTCTGTCTTGATCCCAAGGCCCGTATGCCCTAATGCTGGCTTTATCCTTGGTAGAAAACTTCCTCAGGTATATATCCTTGCTCTAGGTAAAATACTTCTGCCCTTCAGCTCTCTTGTCTAGCTGGAATGCTGGCTCTTCTCTGCTTGGTTATGGGAACTTGGTTTCTCAGGGGGCAACTCTTCCCCTGGTGACAATCTTCTGAGCTAAATCTGGCTCATTATCCTCAGGCAGGCTAGACTACACTCACTAGCCTCCTGGTAGCATCTAGAAACCTGGGCTGTCTAGTTGCATGTCAGAAGCTCCCTTCAGCTGTTGCCTAGCTAAAGTCCTCACAACCTCTGACTCTACACACCTTTCCCTGAACAGGACCTGTCTATATATACTAGGGGTTCCCTAGCTCCCTCTACAGTCTTGGAGGAGGAATTACACCCTAACAGGCCTGATACACAGATACAACAGGGGAATACCCATAAAAGCATAGCAATACACATTAAAATGTGATGTCAAATACACTGCCACTGTTCCACAGGAGGTGGAGTACGACGTGGCCCAATTGACCCTTGTGTAGTGCCCACATTTACCTAGTGGGACACTACAGAAGGTCAAGGTGAGGCACCTGATTCTTGTCCTCCAGGGAGGTTGTTTGTTCCTTCTGGGTTTCGGCACAAGGTGTTCAAGGAACATCACAATACTGTCCTTGCGGGACATCCTGGGAGCAGATCCACTGTGTGTGACGAGACCACTCTCGCCACATTGCATTGGAGAAGCCTGGTTGCCCGCCTGCTTCCTTTAGACTATGGCCCCATGTTGAAACGCTTGATTTTCCCCTGCAAAGACTATGTGAAAGAATTTGGCTCCATGGCAATTGAACTGTATTCATGTTGTATGAGTGCCATTCACCTAATAATTGAATGCATTCAGACCTAAGATATCTGGGGATATGTTAAATGTCTATGTTTTCTGCAATAGCTGCACAGTTAAATATTTTTATGTCTTTTATTGTCTTTTGCTACCATGTGGCTAATGAAGTTTTGCCTCTGCCCTTGGAGATAAATTGGATTACTTCCCAATTGTCTCCAGGACAGAAGACATTGTGTAAAACTGTGTATTCTCCTGCCTGTGATAATTACATTAACCCATTGTGTAAGGTAATTGTATCACAGGCAGAGGGGAGGATTTTGTGTGGGAGTGTCTGAGTGTATTGTACGTGTTTACTGGTTGTTTTACAAAACCCTGTGGGTGGTACTTATGTGTATATAAGAACAATAAACACACAGCTCTGACTGTCCACTGCTTTACCCTCAACACAGAGCTTGGTCTCGTTCTTGGGGGGATTGTATGCTACTCCAGTCTGATTGCTAGGAGTGTAAACCTTCCATATGGTTTTTCCTATTCCGCTGTATGCAGCATTCATGGTTTCCAGTTCGGGAGATTGGTGTCTTTAGTAGCTGCCTTTGCATCTGGAAAGGGAATATCTCTTAAACGGCTTTTAACCCCTTTTATGCTCGAGTGCCGTTACACTGTGAATCTTATTTCCCGGAGATTCTGGTGGCCAGGTTTATGTAAAGGTGTGGTGGGTTATGTGGCAGCCTGTGAGACCTGTGCACGTGCCAAGGTGACTCATACTCGGCCTTCGGGATCTCTTCTTTATTTGTCCATCCCATCCCATCCCTGGACGCATTTGTCAATGGACTTTATCACTGATTTGCTTAGTTCCTCTGGGAAGACGATAATTTTGGTGGTGATGGACCGCTTCAGTAAGATGGCGCACTTTATACCATTATCAGGTTTGCCCAACAATGCCAAAACTCTCGCTCAAGTGTTTATTGATAACATCGTGAAATTACACGGAATTCCCTCTGATGTGGTGTCTGATAGGGGGACGCATTCTGTACTCGTCTGGAAGTTCAGTTGTCCTTCTCTTCGGCTTTCCACCCTCATCTTTTGCGGCCCCACTAAAATGAATGGGTGCGCACCCATTCTGCAAAATTGCGAAATGGGTGCGGATGCAGACCCGTTCATACGGCCTTGTGAATGGGCCCTTACACCAAGAGAGCTGCAGCAGAAGTGACATGACACCTGAGAAAGGACACACTCCTTGAGCTACCAGCCTGAATCTAGCACAGTATTCGGAGCAATGAATGGAGAGATCTCTGGATCCATGTGAGGTACAGGGCTGGTTCTAGCTTTGTTAGAAAGAGGTTGTCATGTACTATATGATGTCTGATTTTCATTTTTGACATTAATCATGAGATAACCCATTTAAGGACATATGGGCTGATTTATAAAACTGGTGTAAAGTAGAACAGGTTTAGTTGCCCATAGCAACGAATCAGATTCCACCTTTAATTTTTGACAGCTCCTTTGGAAAATGACAGGTGGAATCCGATTGGTTGCTATGGGCAGCTAAGCCAGTTCTACTTTACACCAGTTTGATAAATGACCCCAATTGTCTATTTGGATGTTTAATGATGCAGATTATTCTTCTCTTTATATTTCAAGTCATAACTTTCTTATTTTTCCATCTATATAACCATATGAGAGTGTTGTTTTATGTGTGTGTTTTTTGCATTTTGGTGTAATGTAAAGTGTTTATCACAGCACAAGTAGTCCCTATGATAAAACTGAACTTTTGTTTATGCTGTTAATACAAAGAACATGTCACGAACGTAGCGAGACATACGGACGTCCCGGCGACAGTGAGTGGCAGGAGATCTGTGAGACTGGCAACACGTGGTTTGATCTGACAGGTTTTTCTTGTGGATCAACAGGCATCTGTGTTGTTTCTGGTAATGGCCACACCTCTTGCCTCCAGGTGTTGCTTATGTGGTCATTTAACCTTCCTTATTTATAGATGCTTCTCCAACTATGCTGTGCAGTTTATAGCTTCTTTGCCTGTGGATTGTTTGTGGTTGGAGCTCGGCTGAGTTCCTGGTGCTTCCATAGCCTCTTTGAAGTTAAGTCTTTCCTTTCCCTTTTGTATTTTGTTTGGGTTCTGTGTGCTGCATTTCCCAATTGTTTGTATTATGACTGAAGGAGACTCCTGTTCGCCCTTCCTTTTGGAGGAACAGGTAGTCTCGTCCCTGCCATTAGTACCAGGGTCCTGTAGGGCTAGATAGGACTCGAGGTATTCCTGTGTATGAACTCACCTACCTTTGGGGTCTGTTCATCCTGGTAGTCAGTTAGGATTTTGGTTAGGGTTTTCACTAGGAGGTGTCCATCTTCCTTCCCTAGTTCTCAGGCCTGATTCCCTGTTCCCTCCTTCCCTCCTATGCTCGGTGTGGTGTTTCCCTCCCACACCAAAGCTTGAAAGAACATCCCAAAATCGATAGCAGTCAGAAAAATAAGTACATAAATGTGTGTAAATCATGAGAATCAGTGATCACCCATTATATAATATCTTCAGACAAAATAACAACTAAGAGGCCCAGATACCAATGATTGGGTCAGCTCTGCTATATGTAGTATTATTATATCATAACGTTACTCTGGTCCCCTGAGGAACCACAGCACAGTTTTGGGAAATAGTAGCAGGATCATCTAGGTGAAATGTAATGTTTAGACTTCAAGAAGTGGGCTTGCCCCTGTTGGGGTGGGTGTTCTGCTTGTAGGCAGGGGTAGCCTTAGGAACTTGCAGGGATAAGTAAGGTTGTCCTTCTTCCCGTGACTCCTCATCATTATTACCGATGAAAGGTACCAAATTGTGATGTTTGGGGTGCACTTTTTATTAGTAGCGGATATAAAAGTAAGGGATTACTTGTGCTGTGATAGGAATTTATGTACCCTGTGAGTATTACAGAATTTGATGCTGTGATAGCAATTTAAAGTATTGTATAAATTTTATAATTTTTTTGTGGGGGAGGGGGTGAAAAGAACAAAGCAATTCCATCAAGATTTTACATGAAATATTATTTTTCTTCTTTTTTTTTCTTAGATTTTTAAAAAACATTTCTGAAAAATGTTTGCCAATTCTCCGCTACCCCTAATATTCTGGTGCTTTGGAGTGAATTTCGGATTGAGTTGGATTGGTTAAAAAAGCCTCACCAAGTACATGCAAGGAATGAGGCAAGTGGTGCATGCACTATATGCACTTTTATTTTAGCTCTGTATGATGAGATTATTAGGTTAGTATACACTCACCTAAAGAATTATTAGGAACACCATACTATTACGGTGTTGGACCCCCTTTTGCCTTCAGAACTGCCTTAATTCTACGTGGCATTGATTCAACAAGGTGCTGATAGCATTCTTTAGAAATGTTGGCCCATATTGATAGGATAGCATCTTGCAGTTGATGGAGATTTGAGGGATGCACATCCAGGGCACGAAGCTCCCGTTCCACCACATCCCAAAGATGCTCTATTGGGTTGAGATCTGGTGACTGTGGGGGCCATTTTAGTACAGTGAACTTATTGTCATGTTCAAGAAACCAATTTGAAATGATTCGAGCTTTGTGACATGGTGCATTATCCTGCTGGAAGTAGCCATCAGAGGATGTATACATGTTCTCATTCTGTTTACGCCAAATTCGGACTCTACCATTTGAATGTCTCAACAGAAATCGAGACTCATCAGACCAGGCAACATTTTTCCAGTCTTCAACAGTCCGATTTTGGTGAGCTCGTGCAAATTGTAGCCTCTTTTTCCTATTTGTAGTGGAGATGAGTGGTACCCGGTGGGGTCTTCTGCTGTTGTAGCCCATCCGCCTCAAGGTTGTGCGTGTTGTGGCTTCACAAATGCTTTGCTGCAGACCTCGGTTGAAACGAGTGGTTATTTCATTCAACGTTGCTCTTCTATCAGCTTGAATCAGTCGGCCCATTCTCCTCTGACTGCTAGCATCCACAAGGCATTTTTGCCCACAGGACTGCCGCATACTGGATGTTTTTCCCTTTTCACACCATTCTTTGTAAACCCTAGAAATGGTTGTGCGTGAAAATCCCAGTAACTGAGCAGATTGTGAAATACTCAGACCGGCCCGTCTGGCACCAACAACCATGCCACGCTCAAAATTGCTTAAATCCCCTTTCTTTCACATTCTGATATTCAGTTTGGAGTTCAGGAGATTGTCTTGACCAGGACCACACCCCTAAATGCATTGAAGCAACTGCCATGTGATTGGTTGACTAGATAATTGCATTAATGAGAAATAGAACAGGTGTTCCTAATATTTTTTAGGTGAGTGTATAGCAGTATTATATAGGTGCTGTATTGTGATATTGGGCACTGAGTCATGCTATGATTTGGCACTGTGGGGGTCATTTAATATATTGAAATATGCCTAAATTAGGCATATTTCAGATACAGATGGTGGTGCAAAGGTTAGTTCGCTCTGCTCACTCCAGGTCTGATACTGTGGGTGTGGTGTGGGTGGGGAAGGGAACGAGCTGGCAGGCCTGTCTCATTTGCCATTTTCTATGCCTGTTTTATGTAAGACATACTCCCATAAATCACCACATTTCAAAAACAGCACCCCTCAAAGTATTTAAACTGACATTTAGAAAGAAGTTGAAAGTGAAATGGAGAAGACATTTTAAAATTTTATTTTTTGCAGATTTAAAATTTTAATTCATTTTTGTAATACAAAAAGTGTACACAGAGAAACAAACTCCAATATTCAGTTTCCAGAAATATCCCATATGTGTAGTTTAGTAATTGACCCACACAGGCCTCAAAAATGGAGAAGCACTTTAAGGATTGGTGCTAAAACGAGAGAAATAATGCACAAAAAACATTATGGAAACTATGACCCCCAAGGAATTCATCTAGGGCTGTATAAACCATTTAACCCCCAGGTGTTTCATAGAAAAAGCAGATCTGAAGTCCAGTTTTGCTGGAATGCATTTGGGCTCCATGTTGCATTTGCAGAGCCCCTGAAATACCAGTACAGAGGAAAACCCTAAGAATTACACTTCCCAAGGAATTCTGCTAGGGGTATAGTGATGGTTTTAACACCAAGATGTTTCAAAAATTAAATGTTTTCCAATAGTACATTGCTTTAGCCCCAAATTTGTAATTTTCAATTTTCCCCAAGTATGGCACTAACTCATATGTGGTCATAGCCAGTTGTTTGGTATAGGCCGGTAAGTTTAACATTTGTTGTGGGTAAACTGTTTGAAGGTTTTCTAAGAGATGCTATCTTAGAGCATCTCAACGGAAATAAGCAAATAACTCCATATCAGCATGGCTTCATGAGGGATCGGTCATGCCAAACTAATTTAATCAGTTTCTATGAGGAGGTAAGTTCTAGACTTGACAGCGGCGAATCAATAGATGTCGTATATCTGGACTTCTCCAAAGCATTTGACACTGTACCACATGAAAGGTTAGTATATAAAATGAGAATTCTCGGACTGGGAGAAAACGTCTGTATGTGGGTAAGTAACTGGCTCAATGATAGAAAACAGAGGGTGGTTATTAACGGTACACACTCAGATTGGGTCACTGTCACTAGTGGGGTACCTCAGGGTTCAGTATCGGGCCCTATTCTCTTCAATATATCTATTAATGATCTTGTAGAAGGCTTGCATAGTAAAATATCAATTTTCGCAGATGACACTAAACTGTGTAAAGTAATTAACACTGAAGAGGACAGTATACTACTACAGAGGGATCTGGATAGGTTGGAGGCTTGTGTAGATAAGTGGCAGATGAGGTTTAACACTGATAAATGTAAGGTTATGCACATGGGAAGGAATAATGCAAGTCACCCGTACATACTAAATGGTAAAACACTCAGTAACACTGACATGGAAAAGGATCTAGGAATTTTAATAAACAGCAAACTAAGCTGCAAAAACCAGTGTCAGGCAGCTTCTGCCAAGGCCAATAAGATAATGGGTTGTATCAAAAGGGGCATAGATGCCCGTGATGAGAACATAGTCCTACCACTTTACAAATCGCTAGTCAGACCACACATGGAGTACTGTGTACAGTTCTGGGCTCCTGTGAACAAGGCAGACATAGCAGAGCTGGAGAGGGTCCAGAGGAGGGCAACTAAAGTAATAACTGGAATGGGGCAACTACAGTACCCTGAAAGATTATCAAACTTAGGGTTATTCCCGACTGAGGGGAGATATAATTAATATGCATAAATATATCAGGGGTCAGTACAGAGATCTCTCCCATCATCTATTTATCCCCAGGACTGTGACTGTGATGAGGGGACATCCTCTGCGTCTGGAGGAAAGAAGGTTTGTACACAAACATAGAAAAGGGTTCTTTACGGTAAGAGCAGTGAGACTATGGAACTCTCTGCCTGAGGAGGTGGTGATGGTGAGTACAATAAAGGAACTCAAGAGGGGCCTGGATGTATTTCTGGAGTGCAATAATATTACAGGCTATAGCTACTAGAGAGGGGTCGTTGATCCAGGGAGTTATTCTGATTGGAGTCGGGAAAGAATTTTTTATTCCCCTAAAGTGGGGAAAATTGGCTTCTACCTCACAGTTTTTTTTTTTTGCCTTCCTCTGGATTAACTTGCAGGATGACAGGCCGAACTGGATGGACACATGTCTTTTTTCGGCCTTATGTACTATGTGATTTTAGTGGTCAGCACGTGTGGAATGATCGTGTTAAACAGTCAGTTTGACTTAGGATGATCCTGGCAGGCCCCTGGTTTTCACCCTTTATGGGCTTGTTCACACAATCGTGTGCGGGCTGCATGATACATATGCAAATTAACCTGAGCTGAGTCCTGTCCCTGACTCATCTCACGTACAGGACTCATCTCAGGGACAGGACACATCTAAGGTTAATTTGCATATCTATCTACACAATAAAAGCACACAGAGCTATGGGGACTGGGTATTGCGGATGTGCTAGCGGCCATCTAGCAGCCCATGTCCTCAGCTCTATACACAAAATCCCGGTGACAGGTTCCCTTTAAGGCTTCAAGGCCTGGGTATACCCAGAGCAGCTGCACCCCCTACAGTTACACCCCTAATTCCCGGAATACAAATGAACATAGAAAGCTAGACATTGTAACGCCAGTTCAATGAGTGTGTAATTAAATGTATTTACATGGTATTCTATACCAAAGGTCACACCAAATATTTTTCAGCAGGGTAAAAGCACTCCTGTTCAAATTTTTAAAGGGGCTCTCTAGGAGTAGAAAATTGATGACCTATCCTTGGGATGAGTTATCATTATCAGATCGGTAGGGGTCTGACTCCCGGGATTGCCACCAATCGGCTGTTTGAAGAGGCTGCAGAACTGCGGTGAATGCTGCGGCCTCCTCACAGCATATCAAGCACAGCACCGCACATTGCATAGTGGCTGTGCTTGGTATTGCTGCTCTGACTGAGCTGCACATACTGTACACCATCTGAAAAAACTACTGATTGTCTATGGTGACAGGAGTCGGACCCCTACTGGTTAGATATTGATGTCATATCCTGAAGACAGTCTGTCACAATGCTGGGGGGTTCATGTGACCCCCCCGCATCGGCGATCGCCGCAAACCGCAGGTCAATTCAGACCTGCGGTTTGCGGTTTTACCTTATCCGGCGGGCGGCGGTGCCATCGGGTATCCATGCGGCTGTAGGGGGGACCCAATGGCATGGAAGGCATCGCACTGCCTTCCGGTGACGAGCCTGTGAGCTCCAGCCCCCTGGATCTCACAGGCCGGAAGCTGTATGAGTAATACACACTGTATTACTCATACAGCCAATGCATTCCAATACAGAAGTATTGGAATGCATTGTAAAAGGGATTAGACCCCCAAAAGTTAAAGTCCCAAAATTGGACAAAAAATAAAGTAAAAAAAAAGTTTAAAAAATAAAAAATTTCCCCCCAAAAATTAAAAGTTTCACGTAAAAATAAACAAAAACGTAATTTTCCCCAAATAAAGTTAAAAAAAATTGGTAAAAAATAGGGAATTTTTTTTGTGTGACATATTAGGTATCGCCGCGTCCGTATCGACCGGCTCTATAAACATATCACATGACCTAACCCCTCAAATGAACACCGTAAAAAATAAAAACTGTGCTAAATAAACAATTTTTTTGTCACCTTACATCACAAAAAGTACAACAGCAAGCGATCAAAAAGGCGTTTGCCCACCAAAATAGTACCAATCCTGAGACAATCGCCCAAAAAATTAAAAAACTATGGCTCAGAATATGGAGACACTAAAACATCATTTTTTTTGTTTTAAAAAAGCTGTTATTGTGTAAAACTTACATAAATAAAAAAAAGTATACATATTAGGTATCGCCGCGTCCGTATCGACCGTCTCTATAAAAATATCTTATGACGTAACCGCTCAGATGAACACCGTAAAAAATAAAAAATAAAAACGGTGCTAAATAAACCATTTTTTGTCACCTTACATCACAAAAAGTGTAAATCAAACCGTCATCTCATTCCACAAAAAATGAGATCCTACCTAAGACAATCGCCAAAAAACTGAAAGAACTATGGCTCTCAGAATATGGAGACACTAAAACATGATTTTGTTTCAAAAATGATATTATTGTGTAAAACTTACATAAATAAAAAAAAGTATACATATTAGGTATCGACACGTCCGTATCGACCGGCTCTATAAAAATATCACATTACCTAACCCCTCAGATGAACACCGTAAGAAATTTAAAATGAAAACTGTGCTAAATAAACAATTTTTTGTCACCTTACATCACAAAAAGTGTAATAGCAAGCGATCAAAAAGTCACACGCACCCGAAAATAGTGCCAATAAAACCGTAATCTCCTTCCGCAAAAATCATACCCTACCCAAGGTAATCGCCCAAAAAGTGAAAAAATTATGGCTCTTAGACTATGGAAACACTAAAACATGATTTTTTTTTGCTTCAAAAATGAAATCATTGTGTAAAACTTACATAAATAAAAAAAAGTATACATATTAGGTATCGTAGCGTCCGTAATAACTTGCTCTATAAAAATATCACATGACCTAACTCCTCAGGTGAATACCGTAAAAAAAAAAAATGTAAAAAAAGCCATTTTTTAGTCACCTTACATCACAAAAAGTGTAATAGCAAGCGATCAAAAAGTCACACGCACCCCAAAATAGTGCCAATAAAACCGTCATCTCATCCCGCAAAAATCATACCCTACCCAAGGTAATCGCCCAAAAACTGAAAAATTATGGCTCTTAGACTATGGAAACACTAAAACATGATTTTTTTTGTTTCAAAAAAGAAATCATTGTGTAAAACTTACATAAATAAAAAAAAGTTTACATATTAGGTATTGCCGCATCTGTGACAACCTGGTCTATAAAAATATCACACGATCTAACCTGTCAGATAAATGTTGTAAATAACAAAAAATAAAAACGGTGCCAAAACAGCTATTTCTTGTTACCTTGCCTCACAAAAAGTGTAATATAGAGCAACCAAAAATCATATGGACCCTAAACTAATGCCAACAATATTGCCACCCTATCCCGTAGTTTCTAAAATCGGGTCACTTTTTTGGATTTTCTACTCTAGGGGTGCATCAGGGGGGCTTCAAATGGGACATGGTGTCCCATTTGAAAAACAGTCCAGCAAAATCTGCCTTCCAAAAACCGTATGGCATCCCTTTCCTTCTGCGCCCTGCCGTGTGCCCGTACAGCAGTTTACGACCACATATGGGGTGTTTCTGTAAACTACAGAATCAGGGCCATAAATATTGAGTTTGGTTTGGCTGTTAACCCTTGCTTTGTAACTGGAAAAAAATTATTAAAATGGAAAATCTGCCAAAAATGTGAAATTTTGAAATTGTATCTTCTATTTTCCATTAATTCTTGTGGAACACCTAAAGGGTTAATGACGTTTGTAAAATCAGATTTGAATACCTTGAGGGGTGTAGTTTCTTAGATGGGGTCGCTTTTATGGATTTTCTACTCTAGGGCTGCATCAGGGGGCTTCAAATGGGACATGGTGTAAAAAAAAACAGTCCAGCAAAATCTGCCTTCCAAAAACCGTATGGCATTCCTTTTCTTCTGCGCCCTGCTGTGTGCCCGTACAGTAGTTTCACGACATCATATGGGGTGTTTCTGTAAACTACAGAATCAGGGCCATAAATATTGAGTTTTGTTTGGCTGTTAACCCTTGCTTTGTAACTGGAAAAAAATTATTAAAATGGAAAATATGCCAAAAAAGTGAAATTTTGAAATTGTATCTCTATTTTCCATTAATTCTTGTCGAACACCTAAAGGGTTAACAAAGTTTGTAAAATCAGTTTTGAATACCTTGAGGGGTGTAGTTTATAGAATGGGGTCATTTTTGGGTGGTTTCTATTATGTAAGCCTCGCAAAGTGACTTCAGACTTGAACTGGTCCCTAAAAATTGGGTTTTTGAAAATTTCTGAAAAATTTCAAGATTTGCTTCTAAACTTCTAAGCCTTGTAACATCCCCAAAAAATAAAATATCATTCTCAAAATGATCCAAACATGAAGTAGACAAATGGGGAATGTAAAGTAATAACTATTTTTGGAGGTATTACTATGTGTTATAGAAGTAGAGAAATTGAAACTTGGAAATTTGCAATTTTTTACAAATTTTTTGTAAATTTGGTATTTTAAAAAAAATAAAAATGAGGTTTTTTTACTTCATTTTACCAGTGTCATGAAGTACAATATGTGACGAAAAAACAATCTCAGAAAGGCCTGGATAAGTCAAAGCGTTTTAAAGTTATCAGCACTTAAAGTGACATTGGTCAGAATAGCAAAAAATGGCCAAGTCCTTAAGGTGAAATAGTCCTTAAGGGGTTAAACACCCAGTTGTCTAGGGTTTGAAAAATATGGCTGCTCTCTGCTAAAATCAGCATCACCACTGTCCACAGGTTGCATGCGGTATTGCAGCTCTGGCCTATTGACTCAACAGAGTCAAGCTGCAATACCAGACACAACCTATGGACATACAGTACAGACCAAAAGTTTGGACACACCTTCTCATTCAAAGAGTTTTCTTTATTTTCATGACTATGAAGGCATCAAAACTATGAATTAACAAATGTGGAATTATATACTGTACATAACAAAAAAGTGTGAAACAACTGAAAATATGTCATATTCTAGGTTCTTCAAAGTAGCCACCTTTTGCTTTGATTACTGCTTTGCACACTCTTGGCATTCTCTTGATGAGCTTCAAGAGGTAGTCCCCTGAAATGGTCTTCCAACAGTCTTGAAGGAGTTCCCAGAGATGCTTAGCACTTGTTGGCCCTTTTGCCTTCACTCTGCAGTCCAGCTCACCCCAAACCATCTTGATTGGGTTCAGGTCCGGTGACTGTGGAGGCCAGGTCATCTGGCGCAGCACCCCATCACTCTCCTTCATGGTCAAATAGCCCTTACTTTCAAAGTTTTCCCAATTTTTCCGCTGACTGACTGACCTTCATTTCTTAAAGTAATGATGGCCACTCGTTTTTATTTACTTAGCTGCTTTTTTCTTGCCATAATACAAATTCTAACAGTCTATTCAGTAGGACTATCAGCTATGTATCCACCTGACTTCTCCTCAACGCAACTGATGGTCCCAACCCCATTTATAAGGCAAGAAATCCCACTTATTAAACCTGACAGGGCACACCTGTGAAGTGAAAACCATTTCAGGGGACTACCTCTTGAAGCTCATCAAGAGAATGCCAAGAGTGTGCACAGCAGTAATCAAAGCAAAATGTGGCTACTTTGAAGAACCTAGATTATGGCATATTTTCAGTTGTTTCACAGTTGTTTTTTATGTTTATAATTCCACATGTGTTAATTCATAGTTTTGATGCCTTCAGTGTGAATCTACAACTTTCATAGTCATGAAAATAAAGAAAACTCTTTGAATGAGAAGGTGTGTCAAAACTTTTGGTCTGTACTGTAGGTGCTACTGTTTTTTGAAGGAGGCAGCCATGTTTGTCTAGTCCTGAACAACCCCTTTAATGCGACCTCTCCATGTACAGGATATATACACATATTAAAACCAGTTGCTATATCTATCAATTTTTATAAAAATGTATAGATATTAGATAGGCCTCACTACTATGTTACTATGTTACTATGTTAATGGACCCACATTTATGTAGTGGCCTAAACTCCCTCCTCCTTAAAGGGATTGTGCAAAAATTGAGGGGTTTTGGCAAACCCCACCCACTTACCAGGATCTGTGAAGGGAAGATTACTTACCTGCTTCCTGGCGTTTGCATTTTCTTCTCCTGGCCTGTGATGCTCTACTGGGCTCCTTTGTTGAAAACATCCGACTTGATGCCACCTAAAGCCAATCACTGGCTGCAGCATTGACCGGATCCTCTTGCATCATATGACTTTTTGTCATGACATAAGGGTAGCTGGTCATTACTGCGGCCAGTGATTGGCCGGATGCTTTCAGCGAGGGAGCCCAACAATACATGGCAAGCCAGGAGAAGACGGAGCGGGGAGCCAGTGCCAGGAAGTTGATAAGTAATCTTCCCTTTAAAGATTTGGCCAAGCAGGGAAGGGTGGGGGGATTTGCCAAACGCAACCCCCCCCCCCCCCCCCCCCCCCCCCGATTCTTGCACAACTTTTTAAAACAAAGTAGAATTAAAATATCACATTAAGAAGCACAATAACTATTTATTCTAATTTTACTTTGTTTTAGAAATAATGTATGTAAACAGGTGCGGGCTGGTCATAGACCCTACAGGGAAATTTCCCAGTGGGCCCATTTCCATGGGGCAGCCCGAGGCCTCCTCACGAAAGCCAACCAATTAACGCTTGGATCATCAGGTACTTATGCACCTGGCTGGAGACCACAGGTGCCTTCCTGAATTCAACTGTATCTCCATCCTCAGGACAGTAATACAGTTGAATACTGCAGTGGGGGCGTCAGTATTCTGTGCTGCACTGTGGTTTTTGGTTCTGCTGGGGCAGTATTTTGTGCTGCACTATAGTGTTGCTGGCCCCACATACTTCTGTTGTCCCTGCCTACTTTTGTTGCCCCATCTTTTGTCAAATTAGACCTGCCTACAACATGGGACCACTTTAGGTTGCTCCTGTATGTTAATAATAATCAAATATGATAAAATAATTATTTCCAAACTTCTAGTAAAAACTATGAAAATAATATAAATCTGTTTATTCCAACCAAAAGAAAATACAAAACATTATAAAGAAATGGATTTTGTGTTAGTAACTGATTGTGTATATGGCTGTTATTACTGGAAGGACGCAGAAGTGGAGAGAGACAGCATGGAGCAAAGCAGGTAGCTGTATATCCAGGCTCTCAGACACAAACACAATCTGCCCCTCTGGCTGTATTATACCTCATCAGTAGATGCTGGGAACAGAGGATGAAGTAATTCTAGAATTCACACTGTGACCAGGGAAGGAGGGAGTCAATAGCAGATATGCAATGTTCTGGGGGTGGACATTCATTCAATTACAGGGCCCATTACCTCATAGCTAAGCTGGGGCTACAAGCAGAGAACTGGCACCACAATGATTTAAAAATCATTCCTGTAATGCCAAGTGAGCGCTGCTGGGTTCTCTGCTACAGACACGTGACACCAACGGGAAAGAAATGATGTACAACCTAATTCAATGTTTTCTCTTACGTATCGATAAGTGCTGTAATTTCATTATTACAGGCCATTGATAAAGAATTTGCTTCACACATGTTACCACAGAGTATCAGACATTTCAAATATTAATAGAGTAAAAAACTAAGAAAATGATGATGCAGAATTGTAGGTATGAACCCAGTCTTATCTGTGTCAAAGGGGGCTCCATCGCAAATGCTATAAAAAATATTGGACAAAAAGGTCCTTCGTGCAAAACGATGGAAATGTGAAAGCAAATGGAATTGACAGTAATCTAGAAATAATCTAAATTAATAACTCTGTATAAAGGTACAATGTAAACTCACTTGTAATATGCTAATGTAGAAACTGTATTGTAAGCCGTGTACCGGGGTGGGCCCCCCAGGATACAGCGAAGTCACGAACGAGGAGAGCAACCCAAACACCAGCTTTTGCTAAAACAGAATTTTACTTAAATGGGGCAATAACACAACCACAAATGCTGAGAACATACAATAAATTTACATACACCCAGCCCGAAGGCTGAGACCCTTGTGTTGGACAGCCCTCCGATGAATGCAGGAGGAAAGAGCAGTAATTTACCTACTGGCGGCACAACTAATCTGCCACACCTTACCTAATATTTCCCTAGAAGAACAAGAATCACTGTATGGGTGTGTGGTACAGGCTAGCCTGCGGTGCAGCACAACAGCTTACAATCTTACAGAGATCTACAGTATTCCCCCTCCCATAACTGGTCCTGTAGCACGTGTCTGAGTATTCCTTCTGAGTAAAATGCCAGCCTGGCTTGAGTTTGTGGGGATTTATCAGCTCTCAATGTGAAATGTCACTTTAAGTTATGGAGTCCTTGCAATGAACAGTAGTAACACTTGTGGCCTGACACAAACAGAGACTCTAACTAACTAACTACAGGCCCTAGGCACTAACACTGTAAGGAGGTGCGTGCACAATCTTACCGACCCGGGTCTGCTCTGCATCCGCTGGTGACTCAGAACAGAACAAATTCCTCTCCAACAAGCATGCGGTATCACAGTGTATGTAGCTTTGCTCCTCAACTCTCATCAGCGTTCCTGGAAACAATCCCTGTTCCTCTGGACAGGATCAGGGTCTTGAACATGATCAGCTGCAGCACTGGTCACTCTCACACCTGGATGCCGTCGGATTCACTGCTCACACAGTTCCTCAGTGTCTCTCACAGGCTCCCTATAAGATGGCTGCTGCCTTCCTCTCAATACTTGTAACTCCACCCCCTGAGAGTTCCTAACATCACATGAAATTCAGTCTGTTGCTGTGCTTAGGAAACAGCGGAACCTTGTGGCCAAACAGCAGAATGTCAGTCCACATTTCTTAACTTCATTTAAACAAACACAATGTTCAGACAATGACAGCTGTTTCCCCAGCTCACAGTATGGTATATTACTGTCAAAATGTTTTTCCGCTATTTGTGTTATAGGGGCTGTCTAAGGCAGAGGTTCTCAACTTTCCATATGCGTACCTCAAGGTCATTGCTGGTTGCTAGGACCTCTCTATATTCAATCTTATCGCCGTCCTCAAGATGACAATGCAGTTGAATGCTGTGGTCATTAACTCTTATAGGCCATAGGCACAAGGCATGAAGACTATCAGAGTACGACACAGGCGGGGAGATAATTTCATCATCATCGTGACTGCCTCAGCCACTCAGGACGCCTGTTGGAAGAGGCCTGTGCTCTGGACCGCATCACAGACAGTGGCATGGAGCTGAGTATTATTCCTCCGCCTATGCGTCCTATTGTCCTACAGTCTTTTTTTCATTTTGTATGGCGGCCCGGTTACGTTTGGATCACAGCGGATGTAACCTTTTTGTATACAACTATTCCGCACAACTTGGCTATTGTTTCTCTCAAATGGTTTCTGATTATATATTCTGAGCTTAGTCCTGCTTTTCAAAATTATATTTTGGAAGTGGTTTTGTTTTTGCTTAAACATAATGTTTTTATGTTTAATCAACTCTTCTTTTTACAGTGTATTGGAGTATCCATGGGGGCAAAGTTCTCGCCCTCCTTGGCAATCATATATATGGCATGATGGGAGCATAACTATTTATTTTCTTCTGATAATCCTTGGGGAGCCTCCTTGCAATGGTATGGTCGTTATATTGATGATTTGCTATTTATATGGTCAGGGGACCAAGTGACAATACCGCTGTTTGGAGAGTTTCTCAACAATAATAAATGCAATGTCAAATTTACACTTTATTTTGATGCCTCCACCATCCCATATTTGGATCTCCTTCTCATAGGGGATGTTAGTACTTCCAAGGTGACCACACATACATATGGTAAGGAAACCGCCGGCAACACCACTCTTCTTGCTAAATCATGTCATCCCTCACATGTCATTCACAATATACCTAGGGGTGAATATATACGTGCTAGACGCAATTGTTCTGACGATGAGGCTTTTTCAGAAGAGTTGAATGTGGTTGCCGACCGTCTAACATTACGACAATATTCAAAACAGTCCTTGAATCAAGCTAAAAGATATGTTTCATCTACATTGCGTCCGGATTTGGTTTTTCCTAAAATAAAAAGCTCTAGTCAAGCAATACAGAAAAATAGAGAAAAACAATCTGCTTCAGTTTTTGCTACTAACTTCAGTCTTGAATACCCGAAAATCTGTCATATTATTAAAAAATATTTACCATTGCCCAGAAAGTTAGTCCAAGTTTATTTTCTAGTGTGAACAGCACCCAGTCCGCTGGGCTTCGTTTTAAGGGCAATTATAGGTGTGGACATCGCATATGCACATGCTGTGGATTTATTCAGACTGGTCAGTCAGTTTTTTCTATTGCAAACCAGCAGGGGTTTGAAATAAAACTTTATATTAATTGCAACACCAGTTTTGCGGTGTATTGTATCACTTGTTCCCTGTGCTGTCTCCAATATGTGGGCTGTACCACTAACTGTTTAAAGGTCAGAATTTGGAGACATATGTCCGATATTCCACATGCTACCACCAAAAATGTATCAGCGGTCAGTTCACACTATGCAGCATGTCATGCTGGAGACACCACAGGTTTACAGGTACAGGGCTTGGAAAGGGTTATATCTGCCTAAACGTGGGGGAGATCATAGAAGGCTACTTTTAAACAGGGAATCCTTTTGGATTTTCCGTATGGATTCTCGTGTTTACATTATTGATTCTTATTCTGTCTCTATGTATATATTTTTTTTAAAAGCACAAATGTACATGTTTTTTTTGGATTGGTATGCTATGTCACTTAGAAGCAGCCGTTGAGGTGGAGTCTATGTTTATTGTTCACACCTGTTTTTGCTGATATCTTTCTCTATTTATGTCAGGTGACTACTTCTGTTTTTTGTCATGAGTAAGGGTCCACATTTTTGTGATCCGAAACACGTAGACATGTATGTATTGTATGTCGGCTTTTAAGGCACGTATGTATTAAAGATTATCACTTTTCTTGAGAAGCTGGATTTTTCTTCTGTTTGATTTTTTGCATTTGGCGCTTGGTTCCTGACATCTATCCGCGCCTCCCTTGGATTTTGAACAGCCCGGTAAGCACTGCAATCTGACTTTGCTTGGAGCTGAGTATTTGTTCTTTTCCTTTGGCACTTTGGGGCAGCATGCTATTAGGCCACAATAGAGGAGAGGTCATTATAACTAGGGGGAATTCTCTTCTACTGGGACACATTATAGGGGCTTTATTACTAGTAGGGACAGTATATGGGGCATTATTACTGCTAGGGGCACTATAGGCAGGCATTATTACTTCTGGGGCATACTATGGGGGCTTTAATTCTACTGGGGGGAACGATGGTGGGCATCATTACTAATGGGGGCATTTTAGGGGGAATTGGTACTACTAGATTACTGTGAGCACATCATTTTGGTAATATTTACCACTGTGGGGCTTTAATACTACTGGAGGAATTATGGTGGGCTTTATAACTACTGAAGGGCACTGTGGTGGGCTTTATTACTTCAGGGAGCATTATGGTGAGCTTTATTACTACTGCGACACTATTGGAGGCAGTATTACTACTGGAGGACATTATGTTGGGCTTTATTACTGTTGGGGGATTATGGGACATTATTACTTTTGGGGGCAAAGAAAAGGCATTATTACAACTAAGAGCACTCGTGGAGAGAATAAATTATTATTGGGGAGACTTTTGGGAGCAATATTACTGTGGGGGCACCCTGGCACAGTATCAGCTTGGCACAATTATCTTGGGGGGGAAACTATGTTTGCAGCACTATTACTGTCAGAGGCACTATATACTGGGCACAATTATTTTTGAGGGCACTGCATGGCAAAAATTATTGAAGGAGGCACTATCTGTGTCTGGTACTAGTATTTTCAGCAGGACTATATGTTTCTGGAGTGTAGTATTGGGGAGCACAGTGGGCACAGTATTGGTGATGGCTGGATGGGGTGTTCAGAAAGTTGGGAGGATGTTGGAAAAGTAGGAACCTAAGATGTCTGTGAGAAAAATTCTGCAGAAATGAGAAATGGCTGAAAGAAGTCATCATAAATAGTCTGGCCCGAATGGAGAAGATGAGGAAAGAGAACATTTATATCAGAGTAGATGTCAATGGATGTAAAAGTTAGGTAAAACTTTATTTCTGTATGTTTAGTAATATGGAATATAATCTAAGTCGTTTTAGTCATCCATCATGGGACTTAATGTGGTATCTGTCATTTTGACAGGAAGATTAGCACTGCATGCTGTCAAATCTGAAGGAACTGCTGACAGAGGCTTAGAACAGAGCTTATGACAGAGGTGTGAGAAGAGCCTTATTTGGTTAACATTTATCACTGTTCACTTTCTTGGGGATACTCAGAACTTCTTGTAACTAGGGGATACTTGCCATGAAAAGGTTAAGATTGAGAACCTGGCAGGGGTCCAACTGCTGTGAGCTCCGCTGTTTACTACAATGAAGTAAAATAGCACTGTCTCCTGGCAACTTCGCTTACCTTTTTCTACATGGTTATATGCTCTGCCATTGTGTTACAGCAGTTGGTGTAGAACCACTGTGTCAACCAACAGATTTAACTTTGGGCTAATCCTAAGGGTGTTATCCTGGCAGTCCACTGGTTTTCACACTATAATCCCTATACAGGGATCTGGACTTCACTGCAGGGGAACCATCATGTCACTACCTCCTGGAGAAGATGACCCATGGGGGCATGAGACACCGGTGTGGAGCACTGAGGGATCAGGAAAACTGAAGTCAGGGACAGGCCAATGTAAGGACGGGCAGAGAACAAGCAATCTGATAAACAGTCCCAGGTCGAGACAGGCAGTGAAGGGACTCAATATGAAGGTCAGGCATAAGTCCTATAAGGCAGTGGAGGTTTAGAATACAGTACACGAGTAGAAATTGGTACACAGGCAGACAAACTAATATATACACCTTTTCAGGGAACTAGCAAGCTAGACAACCTATTGCTCAGGCAAATAAATGGTACAAAATGGGTGCTCACCAACTTAACACAATTTTTATGTCATTGAAGTCCAGGCATAGAGCAAATGGAGGCCATTGACCACCCGCACCAAATACAACAAAGTAGCTTCTCCAGCACTTCATAAAGCTGTTATTTTTATTATCATATTTTCATTAAAAAACCATAATGCAACACAGTCTGTTCTGCTTATGTGTTTCAAGCTCCTTCTGAGATCTTGTTAACAGCATGAGTATGCACAAAATACAAATCTATAAAACCAAGCAGGCAAATTTTTGTGCCATTCTCCACCCTACTATCCCAGGTTACAATGACACATCCAAAACCCGGAACGGATTCATACTGAGAAGTCTTATCTCAAACTTACACCAATATATTTGTAAAATATAAAATATCATATCGGCAATTAATAAATCTACAATAAATCAGTTCTATAATTAAGGCCCTGAAGAAAACAGATGGATCTGAGCTGCTGAAGGGAAAGCAGGAAGATGAGTGGATCGGTACTCGTGCCCGCTTAGGGGAGTGGAGCAGAAGGGCAAACAGTCATCAGTATCTGATTGGTGGGGTTTTGACACCTGAGACCCCCGCCGATCAGTTGTTTGAGAAGGCATTGGCACACGCAGTAGTGCAACGGCTTTCTCACACTTTGTCTAGGCCAGGGATGCCTAACCTGCATGCGCGGACTGCCTACAGTTATCATCCTATAGCAGAGCATGGTGGGAGTTGTAGTTTTACAACAGCTGGAGGGCCGCAGGTTGAGCATCCCTGGTCTAGGCCATTTGACGTCACGTTCATAGGTCACATGGCCTAGGCGCAGCTTAGCTCCATTGAAGTGAATGGGGCTGAGCTGCTACCAAACACAGCCACTATACAATGTACGGCATGGTAAACTAGGGGAAGGCTGTGGCGTTACGGCAAGCGCCAATGCCTTCTCAAACAGCTGATCAGATACTGATGACCAATCCATCAGTAGAAAAGCCTTGGAAAACCCTTTTTAAATCTATTTAGGAAATTAAATCTATGCTGTGGTCACTGATCATGGGAAGATCTAAAAAAAAGCTTAGCAGCCATTACTGAAAAGGATAGCAGGTACTAGTAAATACTTATAAATTATTTTAAGACCATAACTGCATTGCGACTTGCAAGAATCCTACCTTGTTGCTAAAGTTCTACCTGCAGGAAAGGTTTTAGAAGGGGAAATAGATAAATTATAAGAAAATTATTTCTCTTCCAGCTTATACTAATTCATGGATGAAGATGACAATTCTTGGTCATCTCCTGTGCATTGGGAATGATCATAGAAACAAAGAATGTGTCGGCAGATAAGAACCATTTGGCCCATCTAGTCTGCCCAATATATCTGAATCCTATGAATAGTCCCTGGCCATATCTTATATGAAGGATAGCCTTATGCCTATCCCATGCATGCTTAAACCCCTTCACTGTATTTGCAGCTACCACTTCTGCAGGAAGGCTATTCCATGCATCCACTACTCTCTCAGTAAAGTAATACTTCCTTATATTACTTTTAAACCTTTGCCCCTCTAATTTAAAACTGTGTCCTCTTGTGGTAGTTTTTCTTCTTTTAAATATGCTCTCCTCCTTTACCGAGTTGATTCCCTTTATGTATTTAAAAGTTTCTATCATATCCCCTCTGTCTCTTCTTTCTTCCAAGCTATACATATTAAGGTCCTTTAACCTTTCCTGGTAAGTTTTATCCTGCAATCCATGTACTAGTTTAGTAGCTCTTCTCTGAACTCTCTCTAGAGTATCTATATCCTTCTGGAGATATGGCCTCCAGTACTGCGCACAATACTCCAAGTGAGGTCTCACCAGTGTTCTGTACAGCGGCATAAGCACTTCACTCTTTCTACTGCTTATACCTCTCCCTATACATCCAAGCATTCTGCTGGCATTTCGTGCTGCTCTATTACATTGTCTTCCCACCTTTAAGTCTTCTGAAATAATTACTCCTAAATCCCTTTCCTCAGATACTGAGGTCAGGACTGTGTCAAATATTCTATATTCTGCCCTTGGGTTTTTACGCCCCAGGTGCATTATCTTGCACTTATCCACATTAAATTTCAGTTGCCAGAGTTCTGACCATTCTTCTAGTTTTCCGATGATGACATGCTCCTAACTGGTAACTTCATTCCATTCGTATCACTCTTTATAAGGCCACATTATGGTCGGAGCCCCTGTGTTTGGAATATTCTGTATTTGCTAACACTTGCTGTATGTACTGTAAACCGGTTGGCCTACATGACTACAAATAGCAGTTGGGTTACAAATCACAATAATACAAACGACCATAAATGTCCCTAATGCCATAAACCATGATGTAACAACAAGTGTTGTGGCCAATAGAGGGACACCCATATATAGTAGCTTGGTACAAGCTCCCAAATACACCAAACCAAAAAACAGAAAGAACATGGAGCTCATAAGTACCCGGGGGCTCCGGGATGAAGGCACGCCGAAACGCGCATCAGGGTGGCGCCATCCTGGTCCTCACAGTCCGGTTGCTTGGTGAGTCGGCTTTATTGCATTGTTCTGTTTGGGATCGTGTCCTTTATCATCTTGGGGCCTGTGTGTACATATGCGTTACTGGTCATTGTGATTGTAACTACTGTTCATGATCCTGTTACTGCTGATTCATCGTGATATTGTTTTACTCAGTATCTTTTCTATATTGTATTCAACAACTAGTGCGGCCTGTGTAGAGCCGGGATGGTGCTTTTTTCTGTCACTTCCATGATGTCTGTTATATATTGTATATGTAATAAAATACTTTTTTATGGGTACTTATGAGCTCCATGTTCTTTCTGTTTTTTGGTTTGGTGCAAATTACAATAGCGCATTATCTTCAACCTGCTGTTAATTATACATAGAGTAATTTATGTTCTTCAAGGGGAGATAGCACCACCCCCACCTCTCCACGATCAATCTTTCTTATTGGCATTTAGATCAATCCTCTGTATTTGTTTTTCCACTGACGTTAGTTACTACTACAAAACTTACTACTGAAACCATGAAGCTGCCAATGCTTTACCATTAAAGGGGTTGTCTCATCTTGTAGTTACTAAGGTGAGATGAGACACAGTCCCGACCACTACCCAGCCAGGAAACAGCGGCGCATTTTGGCTGGGAGTTACGGAAATGCTGTTTACCTAACTCAGAAATAGTATAGCTTGCTGTGCTACGCTGTTTCCTGGCCGGCTGGTGGACGGGGCTGTGTCTCATCTTGACAGAATATAAAGACACAAAAAAAAGAGGATTATGGTACAATTTGGAGTTCCTGGTCCTATATACAGACCATGTCACAAGAAAAAAGTACCTAAAGCAGAGGCTTATAGAGGCGCCAAGGGGTGGAGGTAAAATTAAGTAGTGTGATGGAATTATACCCGTCCAAAGCTATGGATAGGGAGAGGCAGCACAAGTGTTTCAGTGGGTCAAAGATCAACCTTGCCCAATGCAAAGACAAAAGGAGGCGGTGCAGGGAAAGGTGGAAGAAAGGGGAAGGAAAGAAGGGGAGAAATCTTTTTGCACCCGTTGAAAAAAGAAACACGTAATAGGCACCAGATCCCTTAATCGCTAATCGTGATGAAGATTATATTCAAGTAAAAAATGGCCCTCACCCAGGTCTTTTTAAAGATGAGAGCTTAGTGCATAAATACTCCATGGTAGGTGTTAGAAATGGAGATTATGAAATCAAATACACTCACTTCACAGGGGGGTAGTCACCAGGATAAACTCAAGACACCTGGGACTATTTAACCCCCCCGGCCAGGATTGCATGTAGAAATCTAAGTGACTGAACGCAGCCTACACCAAGTGGTTTCTGGTCAATCGCTTTATTGATAATAATATGTGGCTGCAGGAGAGCCACATATTATACTAACCAGTCTGACTTTGGGCTAAACCTAAGGGCGTTGTCCTATCGGTTCCCCCATATTCATCCTTTAACCCCTGTACAGGAATCTGGACTTCGTTTCAGGGAACCAACCAGGGTGCTACCTCTTGGAGTAGTCCTGGTGCAGTTGACAGCTGACCTATGTAGGTAAGAGACACTATTACGAAGCACCAAAGACTCAGACAAAAGGAGTAGTCTGAAAACAGTCCAAGGTCGGGGCAGGCTGAGTACATGCGTAATCCAGATAGCAATTCGAAGTTTGGGGCAGGCTAAGTATATAAGTAGTCCAGGTAGCAGTTCCAAGACTAGGGCAGGCGACAAGGAGCAGAATCGGTAGACAGGTAAGGTAGGGTACACGGTAGTCAGACAAGAGATTACACCTTCGCTGGTTACTAAAGACTAGAAAATCTCAAAGTTCAGGCTAGGAGGTGGAACCACCAGCCCAGCAAGATAGAGATGCTGATCAGCCCCTTAGTCATCAGCTGGCCAGGGAGCAAAAGGGAAGGATTAACTCTACCAGTGCTGAAAGGAAGATCACTGAGCACTAGTCCGAAAACACACAGGGAGAGAGGAGAAAAACCCATGCCTGCCCAGGACAGCAGCAGAGGACATCGGCCCTTAGCCTAACATATGTGTTATTCACTGTACAAAACCGAGTTGGAAAATATTGGATTCCTAGAATCTGTAATCTGTATTGAAGCCAAGATGGCAGAATTGCATGAGTGCCAGCTGCTTCTATCCACAGGGTCAGCATCACAACATGCTGGTATCCAGTAGTCAGTCATTCTGGGTCTACATATTTGTGCCTTTATCTAGCTCTTGCACCCTGTGGTTCTGACACCATTCGATACCATTTTAGCATGATGTAAGCAAGCTGATGCTGCTTATGCCTGTCCACTCCATTCTCTAATTACAGCGGTCAACACAACCTCAGATTACTGTTTCCTCACTATGTCAATGGGAGAAGTGGCAGTCTAAAGATTCATGGTGAAATGGATCCTTTACCTATGACTGGGGTCACAGATGCGGTTTACAGCCATTAGCACAATGCTACAGGAGTAAGGCTACATTCACACCTGAGCCTGTCCTCTCCAGCAGGATGTTCTGGCATAGAATCCCTGGAATAGGCTGGACAAAAACCATTGAAGGCAGTGTCTTTTATCTGGCCAATTCCTGGTATATTTGCTGGGTAGCCGGAGAATCTCTGCCGTACCCCAATATAGTCAATGTGGTCTGGCAGGCAGGCTGCAATATCCGGCAATTTCACATCCGATGTGAAACTAACATAGGAATGTCAGGCTGATATAATATCCAAAACATCTGGCCGACTGGACAGTCGCTTTAACACGTGAATAAGGTGAAAAAAATAATTTATGTATACATGCTCCTCCATTACTGCGAGGCCGCACTTTAGGTATTTACCTTAGATTGTTCAAAAATCCTGGCAAAACCGCAACAGAACTGACATCTTATGGATGCAGAGAACATCTCCTTGCTATACAGTAATCAGTGTTTATTATGTAGAAGTTTATGTTGGGCCAAAACATTTGTATCTGCAGATCTTGGAATTACCCATCTTCCACCCGCAGAGTAACACGTCCATTGCACGGTGTATCAGCTTCTGTTAGTGATGCTCGTCAATGAGTGTGTTGCATTATTCTGTCCTGTTGCTCAGCTGAGACAGTGACTTACCTGCCCCACCATCTGTCTGCTGTCTTTCTTCATCCCCTTAACCTCCCCAGATATCACCTGTCAGCTTACACATATGTTCCCTGTCTGTCAGGTGAGGATACTTCAAACATAGCACGTTCCCCCCAGAGGCGTCTTCTCCCATCCTGCTCCTCGTCTCTGTTCCATCACATCTGTGGCCTAGATTCTCAATCCCTGGTGGAGGCACAAAAGCTACTCCAGGGTCGGAAGATAATTATTTGTTTCTTTCTCCATTATAATAAACACATTTACCCTTTCATGGGCAAAAAACTACTGTAAACAGACTAATGATATATCCACAATCACGGAGCCAGCTCATTGTGGATAAAGTGTAAAGTAGAAATAAGGCAAGTATACATTATTTTATATTATATATAGTGACACAGTGAGGGGTTTTGTCTGGGAAGGCAGGTATTTTCCTCCCCGCATGTGCGGCTGGGCTGGTTTCCAGCCAGGTGAGGTCAAATACCGGACCAGAGTTTAAGTGCCGGTCCGGGTTTTGGCATCACCTGGCTGTCCTTAAATAGGCAGCTAGGCTCCGCAGCTGAGTCTCTGTGTTGGGATCTGAGGTTTTGTGCCGGACTGTAGGGCTGAGACCCATGTGCAGGGGAAACAGGCCCCCTCCCCTAAAGCCTGCTGTGGACTGCTGGAGGCAGAACTGCCAGCAAGGTGACTTGTGCAATATGAACTTTTCATTGTGTGTGAACTAACACCAAGACTGCAAAGTGACGTGCTGTTTTGTGCAACTGCTGCAAGTGTGAATAAACACTGACGTTTGAGTTAAGAACTTGTATTTTGCCTCTGTACTGCGTCCGCTTACCCTATCTACCAGAGCAAAACCCCACAATATATAACTGTATAACATTGTGTAGGTCCCCAACATGCTACAAAAACAGCTCTGGTCCATCGAAGCATGGACTCCATAAGACCTCTGAAGGAGTCTTGTGGTATCTGACACAAAGACGTTGATAGCAGATCTTTCAACCCTTCAACGACCACTGCCGTACATGTCTAGCGAAAGTCGTCTGTTTAAATATGGCGCCTGCTTGCAAGTTCACCGGGCGGCATAGCTGCCGGGTATCTGCTGTTTCAAAGACACAGGGCTAATGTTTGCGATCAGTGGTAACGCCAATCACAGACATTTTTTTCTTTCAGATCCTGTGGTCAAGTGTGACCACAGCTTCTGAAAGTTGAAAACACTGAAGCGATGCGCTTTCAGGCCTGGAACAGCTGTCCCTAGTGGCAATCAGGGGGGCTGTTCATTTCCTGCAGCAGCCCTGGTCCACTTGAATGATCTGAGGCTGCTGCAGCTATGTTCCTATAGAGAAATTCTAATGCATTGGAGTCTATGACATAAGGGATCTGATGATCGCATGTGGAAGTTCCCTAGGGGAATTTTTAAACAGTGTAAAAAAATAATAATGTAAAAATACTGTCCAGCTTTTTCAAGTTCCTGCAAAGCTAACAAATCTGTATAGCAGATCTGGCTAGCAAAGGCACAGTTTGGTATTGAGGAGGGAGATTTATCTAGATAATTATATTATTCATCAGATGTCTGATGAATCAGCTTCTCATTGTTTTCTACTCAGCTTTCCCAGGACCATAAAAAGCACATCTGGCTAGCCATGGCACAATTTGGTTGTGAGAGGGAGAGTTAGGAATCTGGGTAACAAAACTTCAAGAACTGACTGTTCACTTGCTGCCTTATATATCCCTTCTGGAGATAGTAATTCCATAGGACATTGAATTAAAGGTTATATTATCTTGTGATATCAGGACATCTGTACTAAGCCACCACAATATGTGACAGTGAAACCTGGTGTTCAAACCTGAACTACATAGAGTTTGTATGTTCTCCCACTGATCAGGAATTTAGGTTGTGAGTCCCCTGGGGACAATGACGATGACAATGTGAAAAGTGTTCACAGTGTATTGGCACGATATACTGTAGGCAAAAGCAAGACCTTTGGATATATATTTTATAACCACATGTAACTTTACAATAAAGATATACATTAAGGGTCCATTCACACGTCCGCATATTGGGTCCGCATCCCTGTCGCATTTTGTTGAACGGGTGCAGACCCATTCATTTTCAAAAAATAGAGCATGTCCTATTGTCCGCAGCTACGGACAAGAATAGGCATTTCTATCATAGTGCCGGCCATAGTTCCGCAATTTGCGGACCTCAAAACAGTTGTGGACGTGTAAATGGACCTTTAAGGTGTTATCCAACACTGAACAACCCCCTCACAATGCCTGGACCGGCAATACTGACAATACTTACCTGGTCTCCGATGCTGATTTCCTTCCGGATCGCTCCACAGCTGTCTTTGTATCTCCCTTGTGTGCAGATAACAACATTGCAAGGGGAGCAGGTCAGCGCCATGGCCGGCTATTGGCTGCACCCCCCATCGGCGGATGTTTTTATCTGCACATGGGGGAAATGCAAAGACAGCCATGGAGTGATCCAGAAGTAAACCGGGGTCGGGGACCAGATAAGTATTATCAGTATCGCAGGTCCGGGCATTGTGGGCGGTTGTTCAGTGTGGGATAACCCCTAAGTAAATTATTGCTGGCTTATCCTCTCTTTCCTTGTGTAATGTATGTAGATTTGAGGTGAATCTAACTGTATTTAACTGGACTTGTAATGGGTTCATCTGGTTACCCTGACAAGAACAGTGCTGCAAACTATGCTATTCTCGCCATGAAGAACAAGGACAGCCGGGCGAATGGAGACTGGCACTGATGTGAATGGAGTATTAATTCATCTGTACGCAATTCATCATGGCGTAAGCGCAATGGGTCACAGTCAAGGGTTGTAACATGAGAACACTCTAATACAATGGCCTTCTACAAGGCATTCTAGTACCTGACCATATACTGTAAGGAATATGTGAGTGATATGGAATATGTCAGCATCTGTTCAGTGAAAAATTGATGGTTAAAACAGTTTTGTCTGCTTTCATTGTTTGAGGTATTTCCAACCCGATTGCACCCATTTTGAATCTATTTTTCATGCGCGCGAAGATAAGCTGAAGAATAACACTCAACATCACCTACCAACCATCAGTGAAAATTGTATGGCATCCAGACACCTTCCGTTTTTCATGCCGGCCCATTCATTTCCATGGGGCAAGGGCTGCTTGAAAAATGAACAATATAGAACATGCTGTGATTTCTCCTGAACGCAAACGTGATATGTGAAAAATGAATGGATCAGGATTTAGTCCGGATGCTGTCCTAAGATTGCAGAATCTACTCAGCAATTATTTTTATTTTCTGCAACTGACCCAAGGAAGACGAAGGCCTCCTGAACACAACCGTCTCCTTTTTGCGTTCTGCAAATCGCGGACTCGCAAAATACAGATGCGGTCCATGTGCCTCTATTTGTTGGCCGCATTGTATAAACGCCTAGGACATGTTCTATCATTTGTGGCACGGCTTCACTGTGCTGCCTGCATCTTTTGCCGCCCCATTGAAATGAATGTGTCCGCACCTGTTCCGCAAAATTGGATGGGCCCTAAGGAAGTGCAGGTCTCTCTCTAGCTCAATATATTCTCCTGTTTAAATACAATAACTGTAATGAGCAGGAATTCTGGAGATGCGTCTAAGCACAAGACATGGGCGAGAGCACGGGTTAGTATTTACTGTGTGTCTGGAACAGGGTGAGGTGTTTAATAAAGGTGTCTGAAGGAAGCGAGCTCACAAGGTTCACGATCTCTGGGGTCGTCTGCCTGCACAGGAGTCTATGTTGGGACATGCTCGGCATTACTTTCCTATATTGCATGTCAGTTCTCGGAGCCGCGGCTCTCAGCTAATATTATCTGTAATCTGCCCCCACCTCCTCGTCCGGGCAGCATTATTTATTAATGACGTGCTCACAGCTAATGTTTGGCCTGAATTATTTAAATGCATCTTCATTTATCAATACACATAAAATGTTAAACAAAGAACACTGATTGTAGGCATTATTTAGCTATAAGATTTTATGAGGCTTTTCCGACACGCTGTTCCTATTCTGATTTATTAACCCAATATATTTTGTAATTATTTTACTTTACCTCTTTTTTCCAATGCAGTAAGAAAACTATAAATAATAGGTGGAAATTTTCCTACGCGCAGGCGGCTTGCCTCCGAAACAGGGAAACAAGCAAACACCAGCCCCGTATATCTCGCTCGGTTACAGCCGGATAAATCATTACAGATCTGTGTTCATTTTTACGCTTATGTTAATATTGTCTCTTTGAGAGCATTAAACATGCATTGATTTTCTTTTTGCTTGTGTCTGTTGCAAAGGAGAAATTTTATTTTACTACCTATGGGTCAAATCATCAAACAGAAAACTGGCCTAGTTCTCCATAAAATATGCACCGTAAAAAGAAACTCATTTTAACCTTGGAATAAAAATAGTCTCTTTATGACACATGGTGATTTGTGCTTCACGTTTCCAAAGGTGTCCTTAAACACTGGATTTTACACAAGGAACCTGTTTAAAATTTCCCTTTATATTCAGCACCAAATGCTAAGGATGGGTTTCCACGTTCAGGGTTTTGTTGAAGTTTTTGAAGCCAGGAGTAGATTCAAGAAGATGAGAAGACTCAGTCTTTTCTTTACATGTTTCTTCCATTCTCCATTTTTTGATTCCTGGCTTTGTCTCTAAAATCTGCATCAAACAACCTGAATGTAGAAACTTTCAGGCTCCTGATATTGATGACCTATTCTCAGAAATCATTCTACATTTTTCAAACCAGTACCTGGGTCTGAATACTTTTGTAATTGCATGTCATTAAAAATTTAGTGTAGCCAATGAGCTATTCAATAAAATGTATTTGTATAGCGCCACCTGCTGTTTTTTTCTTTTCCTTATTTTTTGTCCATCTCACTGAGCTGGTTGAACGTGCTCAGTATCAATCTTCAACTACCACCAGCCATAGGTTCTGTTAGAAGCTGTGACAGTTACAGAAAGAGAGCTGCAGCACAAAGGACATTCCCCCTGAGCTTCCAGCTTGAATTACATTTAGCAGAACAGTTGTAGCAATGAATGTGGAAATCTCTGGATCCACATGTGGTATAAGCTTTGTTAGAAAGTTAGTGTCATGTACTGTATCAGGGATGCTCAACCTGAAGCCCTTCAGCTGTTGCAAAATGACAACTCCCAGCATGCCCTAATAGCTGTACGTTGTCCAGGCATGCTTGGAGTTGTAGTATTGCAACAGCTGGAGGGCTGTGGGTTGGGCATCCCTGTACTATATGATGTCTGATTTTCATTTTTTCATCAATCATGGCTTAACCCCTTTAATATCCGATTGGTGAGGGTGCGATACTCGGCACCCTCACTGATAAGCTGTTCCCTCCGGTCCTCAGTGCAGGAACTAGCTCTTGAACGGAGCAGGAAGCACAGCGCTGTTCAAAGTGCAGTGGCCATTCTGGGTTACTGCAGCTCAACTCCTATTGCACCTATTGCATGTACAGTACAGACCAAAAGTTTGGACACACCTTCTCATTCAAAGAGTTTTCTTTATTTTCATGACTATGAAAATTGTAGATTCACACTGAAGGCATCAAAACTATGAATTAACACATGTGGAATTATATACATAACAAACAAGTGTGAAACAACTGAAAATATGTCATATTCTAGGTTCTTCAAAGTAGCCACCTTTTGCTTTGATTACTGCTTTGCACACTCTTGGCATTCTCTTGATGAGCTTCAGGAGGTAGTCCCCTGAAATGATTTTTACTTCACAGATGTGCCCTGTCAGGTTTAATAAGTGGGATTTCTTGCCTTATAAATGGGGTTGGGACCATCAGTTGCGTTGAGGAGAAGTCAGGTGGATACACAGCTGATAGTCCTACTGAATAGACTGTTAGAATTTGTATTATGGCAAGAAAAAAGCAGCTAAGTAAAGAAAAACGAGTGGCCATCATTACTTTAAGAAATGAAGGTCAGTCAGTCAGCCGAAAAATTGGGAAAACTTTGAAAGTAAGGGCTATTTGACCATGAAGGAGAGTGATGGGGTGCTGCGCCAGATGACCTGGCCTCCACAGTCACCGAACCTGAACCCAATCGAGATGGTTTGGGGTGAGCTGGACCGCAGAGTGAAGGCAAAAGGGCCAACAAGTGCTAAGACTACCTCTTGAAGCTCATCAAGAGAATGCCAAGAGTGTGCAAAGCAGTAATCAAAGCAAAAGGTGGCTACTTTGAAGAACCTAGAATATGACATATTTTCTGTTGTTTCACACTTGTTTGTTATGTATATAATTCCACAAGTGTTAATTCAGAGTTTTGATGCCTTCATAGTCATGAAAATAAAGAAAACTCTTTGAATAAGAAGATGTGTCCAAACTTTTGGTCTGTACTGTATATAGCGTGAGAGGTGTTGGAGTAGGTAGTACAATACTTGTTAAGCCTCTAGATGTATAGCCAGCATAAAGCAAATTTTATATACAAATTTTTATTCTTTGTGCATGTTATCATATTCATTTTATGTGTGAAATATTTTAATTGGTATATTACATAATACATTGCTCCAATTGTAAGTGTGCCTGCTACTAACTTATATAATTTTATTTATTGGATTGGGTGTACCAAAAGCAGTTGCACCTTTACCACACTACCCTCTGTTGAGCAACCCAATTATTCCTTATTCATAAAGCAAACAGTGTTATTGAGCACAGGAAGAGGCAATAGAAACTTAAAGGGGCTATCTGGGATTTTTCTAATCCAATAACTGCTTTATTCCAAAGTCAGTGCCACACCTGTCCCCAGGTTTTGGGTGGTATTGCAGCTCAGCCCACTGCAAATCACTCAGTAAAGATAAGCTGCAATAACAGGCGTATCCCATGGACAGGTGTGTAGTTATTTCTATAAGAAAGCAGCCATGTGTTCTTCATCCTCTTCTTGGTGGAGAAATGGTTATATTCTCTTCTCCACTGGCCCTATAAATGATTTAGGACTAAGGCTGGTCCTTCCAATCAGTCATAGAAAAGAAGTAGATAGCTAAACAATCCTACACATGTGTCAGCAATAAATATATATTTTGGCCTCACACCCTGGCTCAACATACAAACCCATCCAGGTCCTTAGGCATGTTGTCCCTGCAATGCGGGATGACTGCTGGGAACAGTGTATAGCAGTCATTATTTATAATTCATGATTTTTTATTTTAAGAGAATTTACAAGTATTTCGCCTCCTTTCTTTCTAAACTCATTTTCCATGTTGCTATTTCTATTACCCTTATTTTATTGCCGGAGTGGCCCTCTACAGTCATCCTGCGGAGGCCTGGACCTTGGAGAGTTACAGTGATGGAGCGATGGGAATATGATGCAGCTCAGAAGAATAGACAGATCTGACCGTGAAAAGATTAAATGGGGCTCTTTTAGTCTTACAAAAATCTTTTAGGCAATGAACTTTCCTTGAACTCGGAAATAATGTTTTCTTGTAAACAGCGATTCTCCCATAATGTGATTTTACTAAGCATAATGTCAAGAAAAGACTTGATCATGGTCAGACGCTGTGATCCTGTTTCTGTGCATATCCAGCAAGTAAAGCCTGGAGTGTATCATACAAAAAGTGCAAGTTTTCAGCTTGATGTCCTAAAGTGCAAATTGAGGATACAAAGGGCGTATAAAGGGTATGCTGTTACTTATCTTTGGATATGTTCCCACTGTCTTAGGGCACTATCTTTGGCATGTACACCAGGAAATTCTTTTAACCTATACATCTAACTTGCCCATTAGTCAAACGTATGCCAAAAGACCGGACATCCTAAAACATTTAATGTGAAAATGGCTTAATGTACTATAATGTGCCTAAACCTCAATCAATTGCCTTGAAACTTTGCACAACCTAAGCTCCCAGTTTCCCAAACCTATTCTGGAAGTTTCATGGATTTTAGCTACCCACAAGGCAAATGAGTGACATTAGGCTTGTTTTTTGGGGAGCTTAACCCCTTCAACCTCGGGCCTGTTTTCACCCTCCTGCCCAGGCCATTTTTTGCAAATCTGACATGTGTCACTTTATGTGATGATAACTTTAAAACGCTTTTACTTATCCAGGCCATTCTGAGATTGTTTTCTCGTCACATATTGTACTTCATGACAGTGGTAAATATAAGTAAAAAAAACAACATTTGTATTCATAAAAAAATACAAAATTTACCAAAAATTTAGAAAAATTTGCCAATTTCCAAATTTCAATTTCTCTACTTTTATAATAGATAGTAATACGTTCAAAAATAGTAATTACTTTACATTCCCCATATGTCTACTTCATGTTTGGATCATTTAGAAAATTACATTTTATTTTTTGGGGATGTTAGAAGGCTTAGAAGTATGGAAGCAAATCTTGAAATTTTCAGAAAATTTTCAAAACCCACTTTTTAAGGACCAGTTCAGGTCTGAAGTCACTTTGTGAGGCTTATATAATAGAAACCACCAAAAAATTACCCCATTTTAGAAACTAGACCTCTCGAGGTATACAAAACTGATTTTACAAACTTTGTTAACCCTTTAGGTGTTCCACAAGAATTGATGGAAAATGGAGAATTTAACTTTTTTGGCAGATTTTACATTTTAATCAATTTTTTCCAGTAGCAAAGCAAGGGTTAACGGCCAAATATAACTCAATATTTATTACCCTGATTCTGCGGTTTATAGAAACACCACACATGTGATCGTAAACTGCTGTACGGGCACGCGGCAGGGCGCAGAAGGAAAGGAACGCCATATGGTTTTTGGAAGGCAAATTTTAGCTGAACAGTTTTTTTTAATGCCATGTCCCATTTGAAGCCCCCCTGATGCACCCCCCATTTGAAGCTCCCCTGATGCACCCTTTTTTTGAGTAGAAACTCATAAAAGTGACCACATTTTGGAAACTACGGGATAAGGTGCCAGTTTTATTGGTACTATTTTGGGGTACATATGATTTTTTATTGCTTTATATTAAGTTTTTTGTGAGGCAAGATAACAAAAAAATTGATGTTTTGGCACAGTTTTTATTTTTTAGTTTTACAGAGTTTACCTGAGGGATTAGGTCATGTGACTTTTTTATAGAGCAGATCGTTTTGCACGTGGCAATACCTAATATGTCTACTTTTTCTTATTTATTTAAGTTTTACACAATAATAGCATTTTTGAAACCTTAAATAATGATATTTTAGTGTCTCATAGTCTGAGAGCCATAGCTTTTTTATTTTTTGACCGATCCTCTCAGGTAGGGTCTCATTTTTTGCGGGATGAGGTGACGGTCTGATTGGTACTATTTTGGGGGTATATGCCTTTTTGATCACTTGCTGTTGCAATTTTTGTGATGTCATGTGCTATTTTTATAGAGCTGTTTGTTACGGATGTGGCGATACCTAATATGTATACTTTTTTTTTTTTTTCACTTTAGCACAATAATAGCAGTTTTGAAGCAAAAAACTATCATATTTTAGTGTCTCCATAGTCTGAGAGCCATAGCTTTTTTATTTTTTGACCGATTCTCTTAGGTAGGGTCTCATTTTTTGCGGGATGAGGTGATGGTCTGATTAGTACTATTTGGGGGGGCATACGCCTTTTTGATCACTTGCTGTTGCAATTTTTGTGATGTCATGTGACAAAAATTGCTTTTTTTTTTTACATTTTTTTTTTTTTTACGGTGTTCACCTGAGTGGTTAGGTAATGTAATATTTTTATAGAGCTGATTGTTACGGACGTGGCGATACCTAATATGTATTTTTTTTTATGTATTTTACTTTAGCACAATAATAGCAGTTTTTAAACAAAAAAAATGATGTTTTAGTGTCTCCATGTTCTCAGAGCTATAGTTTTTTTATTTTTTGGGCGATTGTCTTAGGTAGGGGCTCATTTTTTGTGGGATGAGGTGACGGTTTTAATGATACCATTTTGGGGGGCATACTCCTTTTTAATCGCTTGGTGTTGCACTTTTTGTGATGTAAGGTGACAAAAATTGCTTTTTTTTACACTGTTTTAATTTTTATTTTTTTATGGTGTTTATCGGACAGGGTGAATCATGTGAGATATTTATAGAGCCGGTTATTACAGACGCGGCGATACCTAATATGTGTGTTTTTTGTTAGTTTTTTTTATTATTATAAAATAAGGGGAAAGGGGCGTTTTTTTTTTTTTTACTTTATTAATTTTATTACTTTATTAATTTTATTAAAAACACTTTTTTTTTATTTTTTACTTTACTTTATTTATGACATTCACTTTTGGGGGTCTGATCCCCTCTGCAATGCATTACAATACATCTGTATTGTAATGCATTGCCTGTTAGTGTATGACATTGAGCCATACACTAACAGGTTGCCTAGGAGACGGGCCTGAGGCTGGATCTCCTCGGCTCCCTCTAGACGGCATCGGGCTGCCTTGTGTCGCATCGGGTCCCCGCCACAGCAGCGCGGGGACTCAATGCTCTCCCTCACCCGACACAAACCTCTTCTATGTCGCGGTCAGCGCGGACCGCGGCATAGAAGGGGTTAATCCACCGGTATCTGCTTTTACAGCGATGCCGGCGGATACAGCAGGGGCCTGGCTACCACAGACTGCTGGGCCCCTGCAGTGATCGCGCGTGCACCGCTCCGGTGCCCGCGCGATCACTATGACGTACTATTACGTCAAATTGCGGGAACTAAGTGGTTCCCATGACGTAACAGTACGTCAAAGGTTGGGAAGGGGTTAATGAGGCTTAACGTACATAAAACAACTAAGGCTACTTTCACACTGGCGTTAGGTGCGGATCCGTCTGGTATCTGCACAGACGGATCCGCACCGATAATGCAAATGCTTGTATCCGTTCAGAACGGATCCGTTTGCATTATTCTTAAAAAAAAAAGTCTAAGTCAAAACGGATCCGTCCTGACTTACATTGAAAGTCAATGGGGGACGGATCCGTTTTCAATTGCACCATATTGTGTCAGTGAAAACGGATCCATCCCCATTGATTTACATTGTAAGTCAGGACGGATCAGTTTGGCTCCGCATCGCCAGGCGGACACCAAAACACTGCAAGCAGCATTTTGGTGTCCGCATCCAGGGCAGAATGGAGCCAAACTGATGCATTCTGAACGGATCCTTATCCATTCAGAATGCATTGGGGCTAAACTGATCCGTTGTGAACCGTTTGTGAGATCCCTGAAACGGATCTCACAAACGGAATTCAAAACGCCAGTGTGAAAGTATCCTTAGATGTTAACCGATTTCCCCCAAACTTCCTATACTACAAGACTCTCTCTATGCCAAGATATTCTGAAGATTTTAGGTCTTTTGATAAAACATACCAAAAGTTATTCACATGAAAGTATTTGATGCCATAGATAAGAATGTGCATACTATTACCCTCACTACCTCCTCTGTAATGGATTTCTCATGGATTCTTCATTCCAGATGGTGCTTTCTATCATCTATAGGGACATATCGAAAGGTTATGGATACAGGCTGAAGTTTTCCTCCAAGATCACTATTATGTTTTAGTTTATATAGTTTAATAAATAAATAAATAAATAAATAATTGTCTTCTTGCAAACTAAGTTATTGCAATATGAAGGTAATGTTGACAGAAAACAAGGGATATGATTTATGTCCCCAATGTCATATTTAAAAAAATAATAAATAAAGTGTGCTATGTTTTTACTAAAAACACAGATTTTTTTCAGGATTTATTTGAATAGATAAGAATCTTATATTATGTGAAGTTTGGGGGAAATCGGTTAGCATCTAAGTTGTTTTTTGTACGTTAAGCCACATTAAGCTCCCCAAAAAACAAGCTCAATGTCACTCATTTGCCTTGTGGGTAGCCAAAATCCATGAAACTTCCAGGATAGGTTCGGGAAGCTGGGAACTTACGTTGTGCAAAGTTTCAAGGTTGAGGTTAAGGCACATTATGGTACATTAAGCTACATTAAGCCATTTTCACATTAAATGTTTTAGGATGTCCCCCAAAAGACTGCATGCATTATATGTCTGACTGTGCACCTAACAGGCAGTCGGTGTGGACCCACTGTGCCAACTAAGGATACTTTCACACTCGCGTTTTGTGCAGATCCGTCATGGACGGATCCATCCAGATAATACAGAACGGATTGTTTTATCTTTAACATAGCCAAGACAGATCCGTCTTGATGTTAGCGTTTTTTCTCCAGGCAGGTTTATGATGGTTATACGATGAGGCATCAGACCTCAAACCCGTGAATATTTCCCTGTGCAATAAATATCCGATTTGCACTGGCCAGGAGGTAGAAGACTGCCCAGACTGAACTCAGGTAGTCAGTATCTAAAATCTTTATTCCACAGCACATACTTATAGGGCATTGGGGGTGGGAACATAGTGTGTGGCAAGATACAGTTGAAACTTTGTTAAACAATACTGGTATCTGCTATATACAATACATGAAAGGGTTATTTTACTACTAATATTGGCCAAGGTTAATCTAAATGCTAATAAGTTGAATGACTTGTCATAGGTTGCTGTCATTGTATGTGAGATGTGATTTTAAATAGCCTTTTGTTAAGGGAGGAAGGTGCTATTGTGTTCACCAACTGGCAAAGGGTGTGAGAAGTGCTAGTTCGGGGGACTGTATTCCACAAGAGATGAGGCTTGTAGGCCTTGTATAATCTGTGATGTATAAATACTAAAATTATGAAAAATCCCTTTCACCTAAACACCATTGAAAGTCAATGGAGGACAAATCAGTTTTCTATTGTGCCAGATTGTGTCAGTGAAAATGGATCCGTCCCCATTGACTTACATTGTGTGCCAGGGCAGATCCGTTTGGCTCAGTTTCATCAGACGGTTACCAAAACGCCTCCAAAGCAGAATGGAGACTGAACTGATGCAAACTGATGCATTCTGAGCGGATCTTTTTCCATTCAGAATGCATTTTCCATTAGAATGCAAACTGATCCGTTTTGGACCGCTTGTGAGAGCCCTGAACGGATCTCACAAACGGAAAGCCAAAAGTGTGAAAGTAGCCTAACCGGTTTGACTTTGAATTAAACCTAAGGGCGCTGTCTTAACAGTCCCCTGGTGTTTATCACTAAACCTCTATACAGGGATCTGGACTTCACTGCAGGAAACCAACCAGGCTCCTACTTAATGGAATAGTTCCGGTGTAGGTGACAGATGATTCACAGGCATCATAGACACCGGTACGAAGCACTGGAGGAGCAGACAACCCTTACAGTCAGGATACAAGCTGGGAACAGGGCAGGTTGAGTACATGCATATCTGTAAAACAATTCCTAGGATCAGAGTTGGTAAACAGGTAAAGTGACTACATGGGTACACAGATAGAAAAAGCACATCTTCACTGAGACTATCAAACACTAGAATACCTAAAGCTGAGGCAAAGAAGTGGAACCAACATCCCAGTATAAATAGGAGACCTGATCAGCACCTTAGTCAGCAGATGGACAGAAAGCAAGGGGCAGGGCTGTCTTTAACACGGGGCAAAAGGGGCAGCTGCCTCGGACCAAGTTGCTCCTGGGGGGGCCCAAGGCAGCTGCCTCTTGAGCCCCGCTGGCCACTGGTGATGTGGGGGGCGGCGGCAGGGCACAGGTAGATGAGCGCTTCCATTGTGGAAGCGCTCATCTCCATAGTCATCTGTATCGCCGTCCTCAGGACAGCGATACAGATGGAAGTGCTGTGGCGGGGCATGGGAGGGAGAGGCGTCTCCCTTCCCCTGATAAGCTGCAGGCACTAGGCCCGCAGCCTATCAGAGGCCGGTGCAGGCAGCGCAATGACGTCATCGCTTCGCCTGAGCAGTACAGCTCGGGACACAGGCCGGAAGAGGCCTGCATTGCATCGCTGCCAGCCTGATGGAAGTAAGTATAAGTGTTTATTTTTTTTATATGGTACTACTACTGGCACATGATTGGGGGCATCTATGAGGGCACCTGTTACTGGCACATGATTGGGCGGCATCTATGGGGGCACCTGTTACTGGCACATGATTGGGGGGCATCTATGGGGCACCTGTTACTGGCACATTATTGGGGGGCATCTATGGGGGCACTTGTTACTGGCACATTATTTGGGGGCATCTATGGGGCACATCTTACTGGCACATTATTGGGGGCACTGTGGGGGCATCTATGGAGGCACTTCTTACTGGCACATTACTTTTTACTGGCACATTATTGGGTGGCACTATGGGGGCATCTATGGGGGCACTTCTTACTGGCACATTATTGGGGGCACTATGGGGGCATCTACTGAGGCTACAAAGAAGGGGTATTTTATATGGGGGGCTCTGTATAAGGGCATTTTATACTGGGGCACATTATGGTGGGTACTATGGGCATCTATTGGGGCACTACAGGCCCCAAAAATTTTGCATTCACCGTACAGAAAAGAACAGGTAAGTATGTGGATGGAGGTAGATTACACGGTCATTGGATATTAATTTTACAGCAGGCCAGTGGACTACAGACCCCAAAAACTATGCATTCAGCAGACAGAAAAAAACAAGTAAGTATGTGGCTGGCTGGAAGTAGATTACACGGTCATTGGATATCAATTTTACAGCAGGCCAGAAGACTGCAGGCCCCAAAAATTATGCATTCAGCGTACACAAAAGAACAAGTAAGCATGTGGCTGGCTGGCTAGAAGTAGATTACACGGTCATTGGATATCAATTTTACAGCAGGCCAGTGGACTACAGGCCCCAACAATTATGCATTCAGCGGACAGAAAAGAACAAGTAAGTATGTGGCTGGAGGTAGATTACAGGGTCATTGGATATCAATTTTACAGCAGGCCAGTGGACTACAGGCCCCAAAAATTATGCATTCAGCGTACAGAAAAGAACAAGTAAGTATGTGGCTGGAGGTAGATTACAGGGTCATTGGATATCAATTTTACAGCAGGCCAGTGGACTACAGGCCCCAAAAATTATGCATTCAGCGTACAGAAAAGAACAAGTAAGTATGTGGCTGGAGGTAGATTACACAGTCATTAAATATCAATTTTACAGCAGGCCAGTGGACTACAGGCCCCCAAAAATTATGCATTCAGTGGACAGAAAAGAACAAGTAAGGATGTGGCTGGAGGTAGATTACACAGTCATTGAATATCAATTTTACAGCAGGCCAGTGGACTGCAGGCCCCAAAAATTATGCATTCACCATACAGAAAAGAGCAAGTAAGTATGTGGCTGGCTGGAGGTAGAATACACGGTCATTGGATATCAATTTTACAGCAGGCCAATGGACTACAGGCCCCAAAAATTATGCATTCAGCAGACGAAAAAGAACAAGTAAGTATGTGGCTGGAGGTAGAATACACCGTCATTGGATGTTAATTTTACAGCAGGCCAGTGGACTACAGACCCTAAAAACTATGCATTCAGCAGACAGAAAAAAACAAGTAAGTATGTCACTGGCTGGAAGTAGATTACACGGTCATTGGATATCAATTTTACAGCAGGAAAGTAGACTGCAGACCCCAAAAATTATGCATTTAGCGTACAGAAAAGAACAAGTAAGTATGTGGCTGGCTGGAGATAGATTACAAGGTCATTGAATATAAATTTTACAGCAGGCCAGTGAACTACAGGCCCCAAAAATTATGCATTCAGCAGAGAGAAAAGAACAATTAAGTATGTGGCTGGAGGTAGATTACACGTTCATTGGATATCAATTTTACAGCAGGACAGTAGACTAAAGGCCCCAAAAATTATGCATTCAGTGGACAGAAAAGAACAAGTAAGGATGTGGCTGGAGGTAGATTACGCGGTCATTGAATATCAATTTTATAGCAGGCCAGTGGACTGCAGGCCCCTAAAAATTATGCATTCACCGTACAGAAAAGAACAAGTAAGTATGTGGCTGGCTGGAGGTAGATTACACGATTATTGGATATCAATTTTACAGCAGGCCAGTGGACTACAGGCCCCAAAAATTATTCATTCAGCGGACAGAAAAGAACAAGTAAGTCTGTGGCTGGAGGTAGATTATACGGTCATTGGATATCAATTTTACAGCAAGCCAGTGGACTACAGGCCCCAAAAATTATGCATTCAGTGTACAGAGAAAAACAAGTAAGTATGTGGCTGGAGGTCTATTAGACGGTCAATGGATATAAATTTTACTGAAGGCCAGTACAAAAACAGGTCAAATACATATGTTTAAAAGAACTAAAAATATAAAATTGGATTAAAAACATGGCTAACGAAATTCCCCCTCTTGAAAAAAAACCTAATCATAATAGTTGAAACATGTGGTCGTCACAGATGTTGAATTCCTCTGAGGCCCAAAACATTAGGCATTCACCGGACAGAAAAGGTCTTTTATGCCACTGTATTTACCTAAGACAGGGACCATTATTTGTTCTCGGTGGTGGCGGATATTTGTGGGCTGTCATGAGGAAATTCAATTAAACGTGGTTGACTTGTCACATGTGTTAAATTCCTCCGAGATCCATGCCTCATTAATTTTTAGAAATGTGAGGTAGTCCACACTGTCGTGAGCTAGGCGAGTGCGCTTATCGGTCACGATCCCCCCTGCTGCGCTGAACGTCCTTTCAAACAGGACACTGGACAAGGGACAAGCCAAGAGTTCCATGGCAAATTGTGCCAGCTCTGGCCACAGGTCAAGCCTGCACATCCAGTAGTCCAGGGGTTCCTCGCTTCTCAGAGCGTCCACATCGGCCGTTAACCCGATGTAGTCTTGAAAACCACAGGCGAGTCTAGAGTCCCCCTCGGTCAGGAGGGGAACATGGAGACAAAAGAAGGGGTATGGGGGGCGCACAATAGGGTAGTATGTTCAATACAAACTTAATTGTAAAACAAGTTAAAGGTGCTCACCATTTTAGGTTGTGCAATAATAGACACAACTCTATTGTAGGTATGTAAGTAAAAGAGAGAGATTTTTCGGATCCGTGGATGCAGCCGCAGAAGAGGTATCTTTGGGATCGGAGGCCCAATCCCCCAAAGGATGCTTGTAGAGAAGAAGGTTTCTGATCAGGCGCAAAACACATAGGATCCAATCCGTCTTTTATAGGTGAATCTTTTTTAATTGCATAAAATAAAATAAAATAGAACAACGCGTTTCGGGGCTCAAAGTGTCCCCTTCATCAGGTTAACAGTAGTCACTACTGTTAACCTGATGAAGGGGACACTTTGAGCCCCGAAACGCGTTGTTCTATTTTATTTTATTTTATGCAATTAAAAAAGATTCACCTATAAAAGACGGATTGGATCCTATGTGTTTTGCGCCTGATCAGAAACCTTCTTCTCTACAAGTTAACCCGATGTAGTCGGACACCTGTCGGTCTAGGTGTTCCCTGAGGCTGGATCCGGAGGGAGGCTGTCGATGGGTTGGCTGCAAGAATGATCTCATATCCGAAGTGACCAACACATCTTCAAACCGCCCTCATTTTGCATGCGCTGTTGAATTGGTACCCGCAAATGTTTCTCTGTGAGTGGAAATTCCTCTACCAGCACCTGCAAAAGTAGAATGCAGCATTTCTCGAAGCAAGGCCTGGAAGTGCTGCATTCTGACAGCCCTCTGTGATCCTGTTAACATGTCCGCCATTTTGTTTTTGTACCGGAGGTCTAAGTAGGTTGCCACCTAGTACTGGCCCTTGCCTTTTATGCTTTTTATACGGGGGTCCCTCTTCAAACACTGGAGCATGAAGGCCCCATTTGCACTAAACTGGAAGTGGTGGAGTGGCCTGGCTCCTGCTAATCATCCAGGATAATGTCGTCCTCGGTCTCCTCCCCCAGCCACGGACAACACCAGGGATCCCAGAAAAGTTTAATGCATGCTCTTCTTTCTCCTCCTCCGCCTCGGCACTATCCTCCTCTGACTCCTCTTCAGACTCCTGTTGACTTGTCTCAGGTGGAGTAGCCCCCACTGGGAATTCATCCAGCATTGCGACTTCCTCATCTTCCTGCTCCTGCTCCTCAACGGCTTGATAAATGACACAACACAATGCACGCTTAAGAAAGAAGGCGTAAGGTACGATGTCACTGATGGCACCCTGGCTGTGACTTACCAGTTTGGTGATCTCATCAAATGCCCGCAGAAGTCTGCATGAGTTGCGCATGAGCAGCCACTGGCGCTGTGAAAAAAAACCAAGCTCCCGAGAACCTGTCCTGCCGCAGTGTTCGTAAAGGTAGTCGTTAACTGCACATTTCTGCTGGAGCAGCCTATCAAGCATATACAAGGTGGAGTTCGAGCATGTAAGGCAGTCACAAATCAGATGTCTGACGGGCAGGTGGTGTCGCCGCTGAACATCAGCAAGGCGAGCCATGGCCGTGTAAGATCTTCTAAAATGGCCAGAGATTTTCCTGGCCTGCTGTAAGATGTCCTGGACCTCGGGGGTATTTGGCAACGAATCGCTGCATGACTAAGTTCAGGACGTGTGTCATGTATGTGCCGTGTGTCATTTTACCCTGTTTCAGTGCGCTCAGCAGATTGGCACCATTGTCGCACACCACTTTACCAACTGTCAAATTGAGCGGGGTTAGCCACTGATCGGCCTCTGACTGCAAAGCTGAGAAGAGTCCAGGCACAACAGCCGGAGCACAGCATGGCAACGTCTCACCTGGCACGTCGAATAGGTTCTGGGGAGCTTGGGAGGCACAGCAGAAGAGGCGGTAGCAGTGGAAAAGGAGGAGTCAGCCAAGGAGGAGACGGAGGATCGACTTGGAGGAGGAGAAGAAGAAGCAGGCCTCCATGCAATTTGTGGTGGTAGCACCAAATGCACACGGGTGCCACGGGTTGCATGCTTGACGGCCGTCAGAAGGCTCACCCAGTGGACAGTAAAAGTTATGTACCTTCCCTGCACGTGTTTGCTAGACCACGTGTCTGTGGTCAGATGTATCTTGGCACCGACACTGTGTGCCAGAGATACATTCACTTGCCGCTGAACGTGGCCATATAGCTCTGGGATAACCTTCTGGGAGAAATATTTCCATCCCGGGACCTTCCATTGCAGTGTGCCAATGGCCACAAATTTTCTAAAGGCCTCCGAGTCCACCAGCTTATATGGCAGTAGTTGGTGGGCTAGCAGTTCCGACAAGCCAGCAGTCAGCCATTGGGCAAGAGGTTTATCCGGCATCATCATCTTTTTACGCTTGAACATTTGGGCCACGGGAGCCTGCCTTTTGCCAGATGAACGCGACGACGGCGCGGTGGAAGGTGGAGTGTAGGACATATTGGAAATCAGAGGAGAAGAAGAAGGAGAAGAGGCAGGACGTGGAGTGCCGGGAGTGTGGCTTTGTGGGTTCTGACGGTGTTGCTCCCACTGGGCTCGGTGATGGGAGGCCAGGTGCCTTCTTAAGGCGGTCGTCCCTAGGTGAGTGTTGGGCTTACCGAAACTTATGCGTTGACAGCACAGGCTGCAGATGGCAACACTATTGTCAGCAGCGGACACGTTAAAAAAAGCCCACACTGCGGAGCCACGTGCCGACGTCCTGGTAGCGCCAGATGTGACCGTGCAAGGTGGATGGCTCGTTCCAGATACATGTCACGACTGTGACTGATCCAGACAGGTCTGGGAGGAGAAGGTCGCAGCGACTTGCTACTCGCGATAGCTTGTGAGTTTGCTCTGTGGTTCAGGGTATGTCATCTGGGTTTTGCCTTGTGAACCTTTTTGTCCTGACTGGGAGTTTGTAGCATCCTTCTCAGGTGAGTCCTGTCTGCCACTCCCAGCTACTATATTAGTTTCATTTTCACTTGCAGTCATTGCCAGATATAGTCCTTACTTCCAGTGCTACTCTGACCTTGGAAGGAGATCGTTTGATGGTGTTGCTGTGGAGCTCTTGTCTGGCGTGGACTGTCGTGATTGGGATCGCCTTCTCTGCTCGTGACTGGATAAGTCTATCTCTTATATGGTGTGTTTGTTGCTCTCTTCCCCTGCTGTTCTCCTAGACATGAGTGATGGTGACTAGTGCTCCCATCGGCCTTTCCCCACTCTAGGATTTTGTTAGGGTGACGGAGGGTTTAGGCATCCTGCTCGCCGCACGGGTTCACACCCCGTCTAGGGTATCAGGGCAGACAGGTGCCAGCTTAGGGTTAATCAGGGGTGGCCATACTATTCCCATCCGTAGATAAGGGTCCCCCTTCCCCTCCGTCTGGTGCGACACGACTGCTGCTGGGGTAGCGGTCGTGACAGTATATCTGGCCTTTTAAAAAATAAAAAATAAAAAAGTGACATTTCTTTTTTTTTTTTTTTTTGCTTGCTGTTTTGCTTTGTATTTTTCTGTTCCACTATGGATCCGGTTACGGTTTTGGCAAAACAATTACAGGGATTATCCCTTGAAGTGGCAGGATTAAAAGCAACAGTGCTGCAGCAGCAGCAGCCATCCTTGGGTTCCACCGTTGCTACGGGAAACCAAGGTACTCCTGAGCCAAAAGTGGTTTTACCTGATAGGTTCTCAGGAGGGAGAGACCAATTTGTAACCTTCAGAGAAGCTTGCAAATTGTTCTTCAGGTTACGCCCTAGATCCTCCGGCGGTGAGGAACAACGGGTGGGTATTGTAATTTCTCTCCTGCAAGGAGATCCGCAGGCTTGGGCTTTCTCCCTACCATCAGACTCTCTGGCCTTACGATCAGTGGAGGAGTTTTTTGAAGCCCTGGGTCTCGTATATGATGACCCGGACAGGGTCTCACTGGCTGAGTCTAAGCTACGTAGACTTCGGCAAGAGAACCGGTCTGCTGAACTATATTGTTCCGAATTCCGTAGGTGGGCTACTGATATGTTATGGAACGACTCGGCCCTTAGGAGTCAGTTCTGCCAGGGGTTGTCTGGAAAATTAAAAGACGCGCTGGCGGTATACGAGGTCCCTGGGTCTCTGGAGGCTGCTATGTCTCTGTCCATAAGAATTGACAGACGACTCAGGGAGAGACTATTACATTTTACGGAGGCCTCTATAGGGCAGGGATCGGTTTGTTATGATCCAGTCGAACCAATGCAAATAGGGGGCGCCACTAGACGGGTGAATCCTCCTAAGTTCCGCTGTAGGTCAGAGGTTTGTTTTCGTTGTGGGGGGAGGGGTCATTTTGTAAAGGTTTGTCCCTCAGAACCCAAGAGACCACAAACAAAGGAGCCGCCGGGAAAACTAGAGTCCCCAGATTGTGCGGAGGATAACAGTCTGGGCGTATTCGTTTCCTCTATACGCATGTCTCAGTTTTTGTTGTCCGCTACCGTTGAGGCGGGCAATAAGACTGAGATCTGTTCCGTATTTTTGGACAGTGGGGCGGGGGTCAACTTGGTGGATTCACGGTTTGCTCAGGCTCTGGGTTTTACTCCAGAACCGATACGCAGAACTATTCCTGTGTTTGCCATCGACTCCTCCCCTCTTACTCAGAAAGAGTTAACTCAGATCATTCATAATATCCATCTGCAGGTAGGGGACCTCCATAAAGAGCATATCTCGTGTTATGTCCTGGACGGTCTTCCGGCTCCTATGGTATTGGGGCTTCCCTGGCTGGTGACTCACAATCCAGTGGTGGATTGGCAGGCCGGGGAGATTGTGGAGTGGAGTGAACATTGTAAGGACAACTGCTTGAGTAGTAGGTGCTCTACACTCTCTGTAACATCTTTACCTGCCTTTCTGTCAGATTTTATGGATGTGTTCTCTGAGAAGGGTTGTCAGGGGTTACCACCTCATCGTCCATATGATTGCCCGATTAATCTACTACCTGGGGCCAAACTACCTAAAACCCGGTTATACAATCTTTCCGGCCCGGAGAGGAAGGCTATGAAAGATTATATTTCGGAGAGTTTGGCTAAGGGACACATCAGACCCTCTTCTTCACCTGTGGCTGCAGGGTTCTTTTTCGTTAAAAAGAAAGATGGGGGCCTACGTCCTTTCCTGGATCTCCGGGAATTAACTATCCGAGATCCCTATCCTCTTCCTCTCATTCCCGACCTCTTTAATCAGGTTGCTGGTGCTAAATGGTTCTCCAAAATGGATCTCAGAGGAGCCTATAACCTGGTTCGCATCAAAGAGGGGGATGAGTGGAAGACGGCTTTTAATACTCCGGAAGGGCATTATGAAAATCTGGTCATGCCATTTGGTCTTACTAATGCGCCTGCGGTATTCCAACATTTTGTCAACGATATTTTTAGTCACCTTATCGGGAGATTTGTTGTGATATATCTTGATGACATCCTGGTCTATTCCCCGGATCTGGATACACATAAGATCCATGTGAGACAAGTGCTGCAGATATTAAGGGCCAACAAATTGTTTGCTAAGTTAGAAAAATGTGTGTTCGCCGTAAAAGAACTGCCATTTCTAGGGTATGTGTTGTCAGATTCAGGTTTCCGCATGGATCCAGAGAAAGTCCGGGCGATTATAGACTGGGATCTGCCTGAGAACCTGAAGGCATTGCAACGCTTCCTGGGGTTTGCTAATTTTTATAGAAAGTTTATAAAAAACTATTCCTTGGTGGTCAAACCACTGACGGACATGACCCGAAAGGGATCCGATTTTTCCAAATGGTCACATGCAGCCAAAACTGCCTTTGCATCTCTGAAGGAGAGATTCACCTCGGCCCCTATTCTCGTACAGCCAGATGTCTCGCTTCCTTTTATTGTAGAGGTTGACGCATCAGAGGTGGGGGTGGGAGCGGTACTATCTCAGGGCCCGTCCCCTGGTGAATGGCGTCCGTGTGCTTTCTTTTCGAAGAAATTGTCTACTGCTGAAAGGAACTATGATATTGGCAACAGGGAACTTTTGGCTATTAAGTTGGCTTTTGAGGAGTGGCGTCATTTTTTGGAGGGGGCGGTTCATCCCGTCACGGTGATTACTGATCACAAAAACTTATTATATCTGGAGTCTGCTAAACGTCTCACCCCTAGACAGGCTCGGTGGTCGTTATTTTTTACTAGGTTTAATTTTGTAATAACCTATCGCCCGGGGGCAAAAAATACTAAGGCGGATGCATTGTCTCAAAGTTTTCCTGGAGGGGGTGATGTTGAGGTACCAGAGCCCATTTTGCAAAAGGGGGTGGTGGTCTCTGCATTACACTCAGGTTTGGAGGGGAGGGTGTTGGAAGCTCAGGGGGACGCCCCGGCCTCCTGCCCCTCGGGTAAACTGTTTGTGCCAGAAAATTTACGACTGGAGATACTAAAAGAACACCATAACTCCACACTGGCAGGACACCCAGGTAGTAGGGCAACCTCTGAGTTAGTGTCTCGTCGGTTCTGGTGGCCTAAATGGCGCCAGGAGGTGTTGAATTTTGTGTCTGCATGTGCTACCTGTGCTCGTTCTAAGGTAGATCATACTCGTCCGGCAGGGCGTCTTTTACCTCTGGCCATCCCCAACAGGCCTTGGACGCACCTGTCAATGGATTTCATTACGGATCTACCAGTATCAGCGGGGAAGACTGTTATTCTTGTAGTTGTTGACAGATTCAGCAAAATGGTGCACTTTATTGCTCTTGCCGCATTGCCTAATGCTAACACACTGGCTCAGGTTTTTATTGACCACATCGTGAAGCTTCACGGGGTCCCTTCCGATATTGTTTCGGATCGTGGTACCCAATTTGTTTCTAAATTTTGGAAAGCTTTTTGTTCTCGTTTAGGGGTTCATCTGTCGTTTTCTTCATCTTTCCATCCACAGTCCAACGGTCAGACTGAACGTACTAATCAAAACCTAGAGACATATTTGAGATGCTTTGTTTCCGAAAATCAGGAGGAATGGTCATCTTATTTACCGTTAGCCGAGTTTGCCATTAATAATCGTCGTCAAGAATCCACCGATAAGTCACCATTTTTTGGTGCGTATGGTTTCCATCCTCAGTTTTGTACGTTTAGTGAGGGGGGCCGTCTGGGATTCCCGAGGAGGAACGATTTGCGTCTTCACTTTCTTCAGTGTGGCAGAGTGTGCAAGAAAGTTTGAAGAGAATTGGTGGTAGATACAAACGTGCGGCTGATAGGAAGCGCTCTGAAGGTCTGTTCTGTCCCCACATGAAGGCGAATGAAGGTGTAACTGATAATGGCTTTGTGACTGTCCTACCTTCGTATCCAAGCAGTGGAGCAGACCGGACCGGCAGATGCTCAGGTTAGATGGATCCAGACGTAGACATGAGGATGCAATCAAACGTGGGTTTATTTGATCCAGAGCAGTGACATACAGTGATGCAATACAGGAATGCAGTAGATGCTGTCATGTGGATGTCTTTCCTGAGGCTAACTGCTGAGGCAACTGCTGAGGCTACTGCTGAGGCAACTGCTGGTCAAAAACTGATGCCTTCACAAGCCAAGGTGTGTGTCTCCAGTCACAAAGGAATGCAGCACTGAAAAAGGCTACAGGAAGTGACCAGGCCCAAGGCTGCTAAAACCACGCCCAGAGAAAAAACTTTATTTAACAAGAACGAAGGCGTGCAGCATACAAATTCCGGCCAGCAGATGGCAGCAGAGAACAATAGACTTAAACAACATAGGTAAAACAAGAAATAATACAGTGCAGAAATTCAATATGAAAGGAACAGCACACTCCCCGTCTGAAATTCACTTTGGGGATTTCACTATGACGAATGTCCATAAAATATAAACAACCTGTAAAAGAAAAACATGTTAGAATGCAAAAAAGATTAGTCCTGTTTTCCAACTTGGAATGGAGAAGATCTGCGAAGCTAGATACAGTCCTGTTCACCCATCAGGGACGTTCTCGATGGGTCTCATCCAACTGGAGAAACGTTCAAAGCGCTGACAACCGAAGCTGGCGGTTTGCTTTGTTCCAGCGACTAATGCACTAACTTCAGCGCGGATTTCTGGATCATTATCCGGATCCTGGATGCTGAAAACTTCCTGTACACATTCGTCCGCCTCTTCAAGCAGAAACTCTGGACCTGTAAGCCAAGTAGAGTTAATAAAGGAACCTATAGACATAGGCCTAGTGGCATGATCTGCCGGATTAAGTTCGGATGGTACGTAGTGCCATTGTTCAGGTTTGGAGGACCTCCTGATTCTCTCTATGCGGTTACTAACGTACACATAAAATCGCTTGGTCCGATTGTGGATGTAACCTAAAACGACCTTACTGTCGGTGTAATACTGGACTTCAGCTATGTCGACACCCAGTTCTTGTTGTATGAAATCCGCGATCTCCACTGCCAACACAGTCCCACAAAGTTCCAGTCTGGGAATAGTATGATCGGGCTTGGGGGCTAACTTAGCCTTACCAAAGACGAATCCAACGTGATTTTGGTTGTTGGGTTCTGTCACCTTCAGATAGGCAACTGCTGCGATGGCCTCGGTGGAGGCGTCCGAGAACACGTGGAGTTCTTTCCTTATGATAGAGGAAAGTGAAGTTTTAATATAGCATCTCGGGATGTGGATCTCATCCAAGGCACACAAGGATCGCTTCCAGGCTTCCCATTTTTGCTCTTTCTCGGAGGGAAGTGGGGTATCCCAATCCTTGACTGTTTCAGAAAACTGTCTCAGTAGAGATTTACCTTGTATGGTGATGGGCGCTACAAATCCCAGCGGATCAAATAGGCTGTTTACCACTGATAGGACGCCTCGTTTTGTGAATGGCTTGTCTGCACAACTTATCTGAAAACCGAAGGAGTCAGCCGAGAGATCCCATCTGAGGCCCAAGCTCCTCTGCACAGGTGGACTGTCCAGTCCCAAGTTAATGTCCTTGAATCCTGGTGCGTGATCGCCTGATTCGAAGGCCCTCATAACGGCCAGGCTGTTTGAAGCAATTTTGTGTAGTCTAAGTTTAGCTTGGTACAACATACTTTGAGTCCTTTTAAGCAGATCGATAGCCGCTTCTTCAGTCGGTAGTGATTTGAGTCCATCGTCTACGTAGAAGTCCTTTTCTACAAAGTCTCTGGCGTCTTTACCGTACTTGGATTCTCCCTCTAATGCAGTTCGCCGAAGGCCGTAAGTTGCCACGGCAGGTGAAGGGCTGTTTCCAAATACGTGTACCCTCATACGATATTCTGCCATCTCTGCGTTGGTGTCATTATTCTTGTACCACAGAAACCTGAGGAAATTCCGGTGGTCCTCTCTGACTACGAAACAGTGGAACATCTGTTCAATGTCAGCGGTGATGGCAACGAGCTCTTTTCTGAACCTCATCAGCACTCCAACTAGGTTATTCGTCAGATTAGGACCTGTGAGAAGGACATCATTAAGAGATACACCTTGATGTTTGGCACTTGAGTCGAAAACAACCCTAATTTGATTAGGTTTCCGTGGGTGATACACTCCAAATGAAGGCAAGTACCAGCACTCGTCGTTCTTCCCTAAGGATGGAGCTGGTTCTGCATGGTTGTTGCGAAATATTTTGTCGATAAAGGCAACGATGTGTTCTCTCATCTCAGGCTTGCTGTTCATGGTACGCTGAAGAGAGTTAAATCTAGACAGAGCTTGTTCCCTATTGTTCGGGAGTCTCACCCTGGTAGCTCGGAAGGGTAATGGAGAAACCCAGTGATTGGTTTCGTCTTTAAGGAACTCATTGTCCATTATCTTGATAAATTCTCTGTCCTCTACTGACAAAGCTACTTTATCATCGTCCTTGCTGGTATGAAAGACTAATCTTCCCAAGTTGTCGGCAAAGGGAGGAATGTCGTCAGGTGGTTGTATGAGGTCTGGAGGCTTCTCTTTCACCTCATAGTGATGAGGGCAAGGCTTAATGCAAGTTGTGCGTCCATCTCCACGCACGTTTTGAATGAGTGGATTTTTGGCTGATCCAAACATACATTTCCTATGACTACCCATCCCAAGTCCAGTCTCTGGGCGTATGGTGCATAGTCGGGACCATTACACTGTTGACGCACCTTGTGTACCCTTAGATTGTCTCTGCCAAGCAGGAGTAGAATCTCGGCGTTGTTGTCCATAGGTGGGATAACGTTGGCTAGGTGCCTTAGATGTGGATGGTGAAATGCAGCTTCCGGGGTAGGAATTTCCTCCCTATGGTTGGGTATTTGATCGCATTCGATCAGCGTCGGTAGAGGTATTTCCGTGTTTCCACTGACGGAACAAGCGATGAATCCTTGTGCCCTCCTGCCGCTAGTCTCTATGCGACCCAAGCAGGTGTTTAAGATGTAGGGTTCTGATGGTCCCTTTATTCCAAAGGCTTCAAAGAATTTAGGTCCTGCTAGGGAGCGGTTGCTTTGGTCGTCAATGATGGCATACATTTTTACTGCCTTTTCTGGTAGCCCCTCCGGGTAGACCTTAATTAGGCATATGCGGGCACAACATTTCTCACTCTGGCCCTCCCCACATACGTCCAAGCATGAGCAGGAAACAGCAGTGGCTGCGTTAGCGTAGTTCTGGGGCTCCCCGCCATGACTCGGAGCAGGACTGGTGGTGACAGCAGCCGGTGAATCCCTTGTGAGTGGAGTTGGGCGCATAGCTGAGGCATGTCTATCACTATGACACTCCTCACACTTGATAATGGATTTACAGTCCTTAGCCATGTGCTCCAATGAAGCGCAGCACCTAAAGCATACCCCAAGCTCGGTGAGGACTTTCTTGCGCTCCTGTATGGTTTTGGATCTAAATCCTCTGCATTTGTTCAGTGAGTGTGGTTTTTTATGAATGGGACATTCACGATTGAAGGCCTTGTCTCCTGATGAGGTAGTGTACTGTTTACCAGTGGGTACTGCAGATGATGGTAGGTTAGTCTTTCTAACATTCACGCTGCTCTTAAAGTCTCTGTGTTTATGCACAATACTTTCATACCTTGATGATGGTGTCACTGAAGCTGTAGTATTGAACTCCAGGAAGTCAAGGCTGGGGTCATTCCTCATCTGGGACTGTTTATCGATGAATCTGCAGAAATGAATAAATGGGGGAAAAGTGACGTCATGCACTCTTTTGTACCTTGAGACTGATGCCGCCCACTTCTCTTGCAGGCTGTATGGTAACTTCACGACGATTGGGTTCACCCCATGGGCTGTATCCAGGTAGCACAGCCCGGACAGACGAGGGTCTCTTTTGGCGAGCTCCAGTTCCATGAGCAAATCACTTAAATCCTGAAGCTTGTGGACATCCTTGAGACTGATCTTGGGGACGTTCTGCAGTCTCCTGAATAGTGCCTTCTGTATTGCTTCTGCACTGCCAAAGGTGCGTTCGAGTCTCTGCCAGGCTGCAGCGAGACCTGCTTCTGCTTGTCCCATATAGACAGTTCTAAGGCTCTTGATGCGATTTGTGGAGCCTGGGCCCAGCCATTTGATCAAGAGGTCGAGCTCCTGCTCTGCGGTTAGGTTGAGGTTGGCGATGGCAGCTTTGAAGGTTGCCTTCCAGGCTCTGTAGCTCTCCGCACGGTCATCAAATTTTGAGAGACTGGTGTTAATTAGCTCTCTGCTCACCATAAACCTGGCAAACTCAGACATATCTGATTTCTCACTGCTTGTTGCCATGACAACTTGTGATGCCCCTGGGGCGTATAGGCTGCGTGGCGTGAAAGGGTGAGATGCTTCCGGGTAGAATGATGTTGCTGCAGGGTTGAGCTGTGGTCTAGCCTCTGTAGATTCTGATGACTGCTGTTTGAGCTGTGGAGGTAGGCCAGGAAACACCTGGTAGCCATCTTGCTGTAATAACTGCCCTTGAGAGGGCGCGTCTGGGCAACTGTTATTGGATTGCTCGGGTGCTGTGGGTGTCACTGGCACTGCAGGTAGAGCTGACTTGGAGGTTTCAGTGTTGTTGGCTTGGACAGTACTGCACACTGGGGGTGGTGCAGATAACTGTTTCAGTACATAGTCGCTGGTGCGATCAGCTGGATCGTCTATCTCCTCTGGTGGTAAGCAGACTGAATCAAGGCCTTGGCTTAATGCTTGCTCAAGTAGTCTTACTTTTGCTAATGCGATTTCCTCTTCCCTCTCTGATTCAAGGATCTTTATTCGAGCCTCTGCTTCTGCTTCTGCCCTCTTGGCTTTTGCCTCCGCTTCTGCCCTCTTGGCTTCTACCTCCGCTTCTGCCCTCTTGGCTTTTGCCTCCGCTTCTGCCCTCTTGGCTTCTACCTCCGCTTCTGCCCTCTTGGCTTCTGCCTCCGCTTCTGCCCTCTTGGCTTCTGCCTCCGCTTCTGCCCTCTTGGCTTCTGCCTCCGCTTCTGCCCTCTTGGCTTCTGCCTCCGCTTCTGCCCTCTTGGCTTCTACCTCCGCTTCTGCCCTCTTGGCTTCTACCTCCGCTTCTGCCCTCTTGGCTTCTGCCTCCGCTTCTGCCCTCTTGGCTTCTGCTTCAGCCCTCGCAAGGACTTCTTTTTCGGTGAAGGAACGCCTCACTTTGGATTGCTCTGCATTTATGCGGGCCTCTAGTAATCTGTCGCTCAGGGTGGAGCTTCTAGAGCATGATGATCTGTAGGACCGCGAGGAATGTTTGGATGAATGCGATCTGTGTGATCTAGTTTCTTGCAAATGAGAGATACGGAGTTCCACTTTATCTTTAGCATCCAGCACCATGGCGTCTCTTTGTCTGTCTATTGATTCTGCCTTGCACAATTCTGATGGGGCTTCTTCAATATTAGAGTCTTTTAGAAAGGTTATATACCTTGTGGACAGTCTCTTGTATCTTTCATGGGCTGCGTTCAGCCGCCCGACGGCAACTTGTAAACTGGTGGTATCGCCTGAGGAGGACTTAAGTCCTGATATGAGGGAGGAAACTCGTTCCCATAGCTCTTCCAGGTTGTCACATAGCTCATCTTTCCTGGTGTGATAATTTTCTGTGATCTTTATAGTTGGTTTGAGAGAGCGCCTTGGTCGCATGACTTGGTCTGCTGGAAGTGTGGGTTCTACCTCCAGCTCTTCATAATGATCAGTATCGGGTTGCATTTGCTTTGTTTCATCGCTGGGGAACTGTACAAGGTCCTTTTCGGACATTTTGATTTAAGGTGCGCTGTCTCTTTAACCACCTCCGGACCGCCTAACGCAGGATCGCGTTCCGGAGGTGGCAGCCCTGCGCAGAGTCACGCATATATGCGTCATCTCGCGATGGGCGAGATTTCCTGTGAACGCGCGCACACAGGCGCGCGCGCTCACAGGAACGGAAGGTAAGAGAGTTGATCTCCAGCCTGCCAGCGGCGATCGTTCGCTGGCAGGCTGGAGATGTGTTTTTTTTAACCCCTAACAGGTATATTAGACGCTGTTTTGATAACAGCGTCTAATATACCTGCTACCTGGTCCTCTGGTGGTCCCCTTTGTTTGGATCGACCACCAGAGGACACAGGTAGCTCAGTAAAGTCCCACCAAGCACCACTACACTACACTACACCCCCCCCCCGTCACTTATTAACCCCTTATTAGCCCCTGATCACCCCTGATCACCCCATATAGACTCCCTGATCACCCCCCTGTCATTGATCACCCCCCTGTCATTGATTACCCCCCTGTAAAGCTCCATTCAGATGTCCGCATGATTTTTACGGATCCACTGATAGATGGATCGGATCCGCAAAACGCATCCGGACGTCTGAATGAAGCCTTACAGGGGCGTGATCAATGACTGTGGTTATCACCCCATATAGACTCCCTGATCACCCCCCCTGTCATTGATTACACCCCTGTCATTGATCAACCCCCTGTAAAGCTCCATTCAGATGTCCGCATGATTTTTACGGATGCACTGATAGATGGATCCGATCCGCAAAACGCATCCGGACGTCTGAATGAAGCCTTACAGGGGCGTGATCAATGACTGTGGTGATCACCCCATATAGACTCCCTGATCACCCCCCTGTAAAGCTCCATTCAGATGTCCGCATGATTTTTACGGATGCACTGATAGATGGATCCGATCCGCAAAACGCATCCGGACGTCTGAATGAAGCCTTACAGGGGCGTGATCAATGACTGTGGTGATCACCCCATATAGACTCCCTGATCACCCCCCTGTCATTGATCACCCCCCTGTAAAGCTCCATTCAGATGTCCGCATGATTTTTACGGATGCACTGATAGATGGATCCGATCCGCAAAACGCATCCGGACGTCTGAATGAAGCCTTACAGGGGCATGATCAATGACTGTGGTGATCACCCCATATAGACTCCCTGATCACCCCCCTGTCATTGATCACCCCCCTGTAAAGCTCCATTCAGATGTCCGCATGATTTTTACGGATCCACTGATAGATGGATCGGATCCGCAAAACGCATCCGGACGTCTGAATGAAGCCTTACAGGGGAGTGATCAATGACTGTGGTGATCACCCCATATAGACTCCCTGATCACCCCCCTGTCATTGATTACCCCCCTGTAAAGCTCCATTCAGATGTCCGCATGATTTTTACGGATGCACTGATAGATGGATCGGATCCGCAAAACGCATCCGGACGTCTGAATGAAGCCTTACAGGGGCGTGATCAATGACTGTGGTGATCACCCCATATAGACTCCCTGATCACCCCCCTGTCATTGATCAACCCCCCTGTCATTGATCACCCCCCCTGTCATTGATCACCCCCCCTGTCATTGATCACCCCCCTGTCATTGATCACCCCTCTGTAAGGCTCCATTCAGATATTTTTTTGGCCCAAGTTAGCAGAATTTTTTTTTTTTTTCTTACAAAGTCTCATATTCCACTAACTTGTGTCAAAAAATAAAATCTCACATGAACTCACCATACCCCTCACGGAATCCAAATGCGTAAAATTTTTTAGACATTTATATTCCAGACTTCTTCTCACGCTTTAGGGCCCCTAGAATGCCAGGGCAGTATAAATACCCCACATGTGACCCCATTTCGGAAAGAAGACACCCCCAGGTATTCCGTGAGGGGCATATTGAGTCCATGAAAGATTGAAATTTTTGTCCCAAGTTAGCGGAACGGGAGACTTTGTGAGAAAAAAATTAAAAATATCAATTTCCGCTAACTTGTGCCAAAAAAAAAAATTTTCTATGAACTCGCCATGCCCCTCATTGAATACCTTGGGGTGTCTTCTTTCCAAAATGGGGTCACATGTGGGGTATTTATACTGCTCTGGCATTCTAGGGGCCCCAAAGCGTGAGAAGAAGTCTGGTATCCAAATGTCTAAAAATGCCCTCCTAAAAGGAATTTGGGCACCTTTGCGCATCTAGGCTGCAAAAAAGTGTCACACATCTGGTATCGCCGTACTCAGGAGAAGTTGGGGAATGTGTTTTGGGGTGTCATTTTACATATACCCATGCTGGGTGAGAGAAATATCTTGGTCAAATGCCAACTTTGTATAAAAAAATGGGAAAAGTTGTCTTTTGCCAAGATATTTCTCTCACCCAGCATGGGTATATGTAAAATGACACCCCAAAACACATTCCCCAACTTCTCCTGAATACGGCGATACCACATGTGTGACACTTTTTTGCAGCCTAGGTGGGCAAAGGGGCCCATATTCCAAAGAGCACCTTTAGGATTTCACAGGTCATTTACCTACTTACCACACATTAGGGCCCCTGGAAAATGCCAGGGCAGTATAACTACCCCACAAGTGACCCCATTTTGGAAAGAAGACACCCCAAGGTATTCCGTGAGGGGCATGGCGAGTTCCTAGAATTTTTTATTTTTTGTCACAAGTTAGTGGAAAATGATGATTTTTTTTTTTTTTTTTTTTCATACAAAGTCTCATATTCCACTAACTTGTGACAAAAAATAAAAAGTTCCATGAACTCACTATGCCCATCAGCGAATACCTTGGGGTCTCTTCTTTCCAAAATGGGGTCACTTGTGGGGTAGTTATACTGCCCTGGCATTCTAGGGGCCCAAATGTGTGGTAAGGAGTTTGAAATCAAATTCTGTAAAAAATGACCTGTGAAATCCGAAAGGTGCTCTTTTGAATATGGGCCCCTTTGCCCACCTAGGCTGCAAAAAAGTGTCACACATCTGGTATCTCCGTAATCGGGAGAAGTTGGGGAATGTGTTTTGGGGTGTCATTTTACATATACCCATGCTGGGTGAGAGAAATATCTTGGCAAAAGACAACTTTTCCCATTTTTTTATACAAAGTTGGCATTTGACCAAGATATTTATCTCACCCAGCATGGGTATATGTAAAAAGACACCCCAAAACACATTCCTCAACTTCTCCTGAATACAGAGATACCAGATGTGTGACACTTTTTTGCAGCCTAGGTGGGCAAAGGGGCCCACATTCCAAAGAGCACCTTTCGGATTTCACAGGTCATTTACCTACTTACCACACATTTGGGCCCCTAGAATGCCAGGGCAGTATAACTACCCCACAAGTGACCCCATTTTGGAAAGAAGAGACCCCAAGGTATTCGCTGATGGGCATAGTGAGTTCATGGAAGTTTTTATTTTTTGTCACAAGTTTGTGGAATATGAGACTTTGTATGAAAAAAAAAAATAAAAAAAAAAATCATCATTTTCCACTAACTTGTGACAAAAAATAAAAAATTCTAGGAACTCGCCATGCCCCTCACGGAATACCTTGGGGTGTCTTCTTTCCAAAATGGGGTCACTTGTGGGGTAGTTATACTGCCCTGGTATTCTAGGGGCCCAAATGTGTGGTAAGGAGTTTGAAATCAAATTCAGGAAAAAATGAGGAGTGAAATCCGAAAGGTGCTCTTTGGAATATGGGCCCCTTTGCCCACCTAGGCTGCAAAAAAGTGTCACACATCTGGTATCCCCGTACTCAGGAGAAGTTGAGGAATGTGTTTTGGGGTGTCTTTTTACATATACCCATGCTGGGTGAGATAAATATCTTGGTCAAATGACAACTTTGTATAAAAAAATGGGAAAAGTTGTCTTTTGCCAAGATATTTCTCTCACCCAGCATGGGTATATATAAAATGACACCCCAAAACACATTCCCCACCTTCTCCTGAGTACGGAGATACCAGATGTGTGACACTTTTTTGCAGCCTAGGTGGGCAAAGGGGCCCATATTCCAAAGAGCACCTTTCGGATTTCACTGGTCATTTTTTACAGAATTTGATTTCAAACTCCTTACCACACATTTGGGCCCCTAGAATGCCAGGGCAGTATAACTTCCCCACAAGTGACCCCATTTTGGAAAGAAGAGACCCCAAGGTATTCGCTGATGGGCATAGTGAGTTCATAGAACTTTTTATTTTTTGTCACAAGTTAGTGGAATATGAGACTTTGTAAGAAAAAAAAAAAAAAAAAAAAAAATCATAATTTTCCGCTAACTTGTGACAAAAAATAAAAAGTTCTATGAACTCACTATGCCCATCAGTGAATACCTTAGTGTGTGTACTTTCAGAAATGGGGTCATTTGTGGGGTGTTTGTACTGTCTGGGCATTATAGAACCTCAGGAAACATGACAGGTGCTCAGAAAATCAGAGCTGCTTCAAAAAGCGGAAATTCACATTTTTGTACCATAGTTTGTAAACGCTATAACTTTTACCCAAACCATTTTTTTTTTACCCAAACATTTTTTTTTTATCAAAGACATGTAGAACTATAAATTTAGAGCAAAATTTCTATATGGATGTCGTTTTTTTTGCAAAATTTTACAACTGAAAGTGAAAAATGTCATTTTTTTGCAAAAAAATCGTTAAATTTCGATTAATAACAAAAAAAGTAAAAATGTCAGCAGCAATGAAATACCACCAAATGAAAGCTCTATTAGTGAGAAGAAAAGGAGGTAAAATTCATTTGGGTGGTAAGTTGCATGACCGAGCAATAAATGGTGAAAGTAGTGTAGGTCAGAAGTGTAAAAAGTGGCCTGGTCTTTCAGGGTGTTTAAGCACTGGGGGCTGAGGTGGTTAAGAAATCAAACTTTTGAATTGGGGGCTGAAAATTGCAGTGTGGCTCAGATGAGGCACCCCGATGAGTTTCCCAAGGTGTTTTGAGTGAATTGCGGGGTTTTGGTTTGAGGGAGGCCCCGCGTGCGTGAACAGTTCTTATATCATGCGAGCAAGGGTTAACATAGGATGTAGAAAGTGGCTTGGCGAGTAGTGGAGGACTTCCAGGTGAGAGTATATCTACTGCGGACACGCCGTGCTTCGCCTTAGGCTTATGGGACATGCACTGTTGCCGGGCAGATTTGCTGGGAGTGGGCCTGTTGCAGGGGAGGTTCCTGAGTGTGGCACTGGGCTCTGAGGGAACCTGTAGCCGGGCATTGGACATTCAGAAGGATATTGACTGGGGTACAAGGCTTTAAGGCAGTTTTTGACTGTTCTGTCCCCACATGAAGGCGAATGAAGGTGTAACTGATAATGGCTTTGTGACTGTCCTACCTTCGTATCCAAGCAGTGGAGCAGACCGGACCGGCAGATGCTCAGGTTAGATGGACCCAGACGTAGACATGAGGATGCAATCAAACGTGGGTTTATTTGATCCAGAGCAGTGACATACAGTGATACAATACAGGAATGCAGTAGATGCTGTCATGTGGATGTCTTTCCTGAGGCTAACTGCTGAGGCAACTGCTGGTCAAAAACTGATGCCTTCACAAGCCAAGGTGTGTGTCTCCAGTCACAAAGGAATGCAGCACTGAAAAAGGCTACAGGAAGTGACCAGGCCCAAGGCTGCTAAAACCACGCCCAGAGAAAAAACTTTATTTAACAAGAACGAAGGCGTGCAGCATACAAATTCCGGCCAGCAGATGGCAGCAGAGAACAATAGACTTAAACAACATAGGTAAAACAAGAAATAATACAGTGCAGAAATTCAATATGAAAGGAACAGCACAAGGTCCGGACCTTGGGGTGAATGACTTGGTGTGGTTGTCTACCAGAAATATCAAGTTAAAGGTTCCCTCGTGGAAATTAGGTCCGAGATTTATTGGTCCTTATAGGGTAATTAAGATCATTAACCCGGTGGCTTTTCGTCTGGAGCTACCTCAGACTCTAAGGATCCATAATGTCTTCCACAGATCTCTGCTTAAGAGATATGTAGAACCTCCTGAACCATTGCCACTACCGCCTCCACCGGTGGTTGTTGATGGCAGTCTTGAGTTTCAGGTAGAAAAGATTGTTGATTCACGATATGTTCGCCGCTCTCTTCAGTACCTGGTGCACTGGAAAGGTTATGGTTCCGAAGAGAGAATGTGGGTTCCAGCATCAGAGATAAAAGCGGACAGACTCATTCGGGCTTTTCATAGCTCCCATCCGGAGAGGCCTGGTCTTGAGGGTCCAGGGGCCCCTCGTAGAAAGGGGGGTACTGTCACGACTGTGACTGATCCAGACAGGTCTGGGAGGAGAAGGTCGCAGCGACTTGCTACTCGCGATAGCTTGTGAGTTTGCTCTGTGGTTCAGGGTATGTCATCTGGGTTTTGCCTTGTGAACCTTTTTGTCCTGACTGGGAGTTTGTAGGCATCCTTCTCAGGTGAGTCCTGTCTGCCACTCCCAGCTACTATATTAGTTTCATTTTCACTTGCAGTCATTGCCAGATATAGTCCTTACTTCCAGTGCTACTCTGACCTTGGAAGGAGATCGTTTGATGGTGTTGCTGTGGAGCTCTTGTCCGGCGTGGACTGTCGTGATTGGGATCGCCTTCTCTGCTCGTGACTGGATAAGTCTATCTCTTATATAGTTTGTTTGTTGCTCTCTTCCCCTGCTGTTCTCCTAGACATGAGTGATGGTGACTAGTGCTCCCATCGGCCTTTCCCCACTCTAGACTTTTGTTAGGGTGACGGAGGGTTTAGGCATCCTGCTCGCCGCACGGGTTCACACCCCGTCTAGGGTATCAGGGCAGACAGGTGCCAGCTTAGGGTTTATCAGGGGTGGCCATACTATTCCCATCCGTAGATAAGGGTCCCCCTTCCCCTCCGTCTGGTGCGACACGACTGCTGCTGGGGTAGCGGTCGTGACAATACATTAGCAGTCTGCTTTTTCCTCCTGTGCACTGTAAGTTTTGCCTGCTTCTCCTCCTTCTCCTCCCTATCTGCTGCTCCATCTCTCTCTCTGAACTCCCCTCCTCTTCCTCTCTTGTGGGCACCCACGTGACGTCCATCGACATGTCATCATCTTCACCTTCACCACGACTGACATTAGAGATCTTGGAGTAGGCAGCAACAGCAGGGACCACCCTCCTTGGGCTGATCTGGGTACTGTCGTCAGACTGCAGGGTGGCGACCGTGGATACTTCCTATTCCTGATCCAATGTAAAGAATGGCTGTGCATCGGTAAGGTCTTGGAATGCATGGGAAAATAATTCCTCTGACTCGAGCGGAGGGGATATGGTGGTGGTGGTGGTTGTGGTTGGTGGTGTCTTTGGGGGTGCACACAGCAGAGAGTGAAGAGGGTGCAGATAGAGAGGATGAGGAGGGTGCAGAAACAGAAGGCTGAGTGAGTCACTCAACCAACCCTGGTGCGTCCTTTGACGTAATCGCACGCAACTTCTGCAACTTCCCACTTAGGCTCCGGCCTGGTGCACCTGCCCGACCCCTACCACCCCTGCAGAATGGCCTGCCTCTTCCTCTGCCTGTCATTTTCAAAATGACCCTGTGACAAAAGTCCCTATAGAAGAGCAGTATTTGTGGAAGAAGGTATATAACACCCGTGCCTCAATTACTTTTTTGAGGGGGCAACTGGTATATCACAACAGTAGAAATTATTTGTTCCAATAGCGTTTGTCACTCTGTGTAGCTGCTGTAACGCAGCAAAGCCGCAAACAAAGGCTGCACTACCTAAATGCACTATATAGAAAGTATATTATTGGTATATAACACCCCTGCTTCAATCAGTTTTTTGGGGGGGCAACTGGTATATCACACCAGTAGAAATTATTAGTTCCAATAGCGTTTGGCACTCTGTGTGGCTGCAGTATCGCAGCAGAACCGCACACAACTGCATCACATTACAAATGCACTATAATATACTTTCTATGTTAGAAAGTATATTATAAGTATATCACTCCCCTCAGTAAGTCACACCGATCGATATCACACCTATACCAGTCCTTTAAAGCACTTTTGTGGCCCTATTAACTAGCGTTTGGTGTCCCTAATAGTCTGTCCCTACTCTACACAGCAACCTCTCCCTACACTGGCAAAAGACTGAATATAAAATTGCAGCCAGATCAGGTTTATTTATAAGGTAGGGGGTATGTCCATGTGCTGAAATGTCTCAATTGGCTGTCCTGTACCACCTGATGGATGTGTCATGGGTCAAAACTCTTTACAATGTAGTGTGTAGTGGGGCTAAGTGAACGTCTTTATGGTACTGAGTTCATAAATCAATGCACCATTCATTTTAAATTGTTGTCCTGCCCATTCTCTACTGACCAGGCCAAGGTGGCTTTCATGATCTTGCATCTGTCTAGCAAGGCACTAGCCTGCAGAAATTCCTAGAGACTTTTCGCAGAGTGTTTGAAGAATCCAGTCGCAACTCTTCTGCTGCCTCCTCTCTATTACGTCTATGCCAGTTGACCAAAATACCATCCAGTTCCAAACCCTGGCATCAGAGCTGGCCTGGAATAACAAGGCTTTAGTGGCAGCTTTCTGGGAGGGCTTCTCAGGGTGAATTAAGGATAAGGTGGCAGGTTGGGACATTCCATCTATCTTGGAGGCCTTGATTTCCCTTGCCACCTGCATTGACCAATGGTTCAGGGAGTATGCCAGAAAGGCAGTGCATAAGAAGAAACCTCTTTGTCTGGCACCTACTTTTCAGAGACTGCTGTCACTATCTCCTTCTGCTTCAGCAGGTGTTTGAATAACGTCTATATCTGTGATGGCTAACCTCTGGCACTCCAGATGTGGTAAAACTGCAACTCCCAAGATGCACACTTGCTTGGCTGTTCTTAGAACTCCATAGAAATGAGGATGCTGGGAGTCATTGTTTCACCACAACTGGAGTGTCGGAGGTTAGCCATTACTGCTCTATATGTACTGTGCAGATAAGGAGCACTATGCCCCTGCACATGTCCTCTAGAGCCTAGTAAATCAAGAGCCTAGGGTCGGTGGGAGAGGACCCTGGATGAAGATCAGTCCTCTCCTAAGCTGACTGTATGTCGTGGTCCCTTCTGTGACAGATGTCAGGAGATCAAGGAGACTGGCGGAGCATGGAGGAATCTAACAGCCTCTTTGATTACTCTTTATTCAGTGTTTGATTGTGAACTCATCCCCTGTTTCAGGTGTAACTTAGTACTTATTACTCTACCCTATTTAGTGTTGCCCCACCCTTCTGACTGTGCGGTAGATAACTTCATTTGCGTTTGGCTGAGCTGGTGTGAGGTTATCTCTGGTGTTCCTGCTAGTCTATTTGTTTGTGTTTTGTTTTCCCTTCCTTGCTTGTTGTTACTAGGCCTCAGGGGGAAGGAACAGGTTGCTTCAGCCCTGACAAAATTCTTAGGGCTCTCTAGGGTCTCCAGGGTCCCAGGTTCCAGGGTATGGGCATTTCTACTTTCAAAGGGTTCCCATATGGTTAGGAGTCAGGGCCAGGAGTAGGCTTACTAGGAGATGACTTTTTCCTGTCCCTGGCATTGAGGCGTAGTGGCTTTCTCTTTCCCTCCTGGTTGTCAGTTTGGTGTTTCCTCCTATGCCTCATCCATGACACTGTACCTGTGATGCTGTCCTGCGGTTGTACATAGTTCACTGAGGCCTTCCTGGATTTTGGCTCAGCAGGAAACTTCCTGTACCAGGCCTTCATGAATCAATACAACATTCCAGTCCAGTACATACAGAGGGTGTTAGAACACTGGTGCCTTGCCAGACAGGTGTGAGATCATGAAAGCCACCTTGGCCCAGTGAGTAGGACAACAATTCAAAATGAATGGTGCATTGATTTATGAACTCAGTACCACAGAAAAGTTCACTGAGCATTAGCCCCACTACACACAGGGTGAGTGGAGAAACACCCGCACCCACCCGGGATAGTGGCATTGCTGCGCGTATGTACAACCAGAACAACAGCACCTTTGTTTCAGCTTTTTAGAAAAGAGTATTCTACTGCATTTCCCAATACAACTGCATGCAGAAAATGTCCCATAATACTGTTTTTTTATTGATACTAGTCAGTTGAAGTCTTATATAAGCAATACAATTGCACATGTTTGGCAGTACAATTTCAGTGTAGCATGTGCCTAATCTAAATTGCTTATAACACTAAATGCCCCCATACACATCAGATTATCGTCGGTCGAACCCTCTGATTTTGGCAGATTTGGTCTAAGAAACCTTTAATAATTACAGATATAATATGTAATAATAAAAATATTTTTAAAAAAAATTAAGAAAAATGGGCAGTCCATGGCACCATGGAAAAGGCTGTATATAGGGAATAGGCAGTTTGATGATGATCCATCTAAGTCTCTCTCTATTTATGCACATGCAATCTTTCCAAAGGTCTAAAGGCATACAAGTCCTTTCTCAATATTTCTGGTACCCAGCTGCAGGGTGCAGCCCTAAATAGAATGGCCAGTCTATCTCTATAGTGTGGTGGGTGCCTGAAACAACATAACCCAAACCAAATGCAGTAAAGTCCAAAACCGTAAATGTGTGTTATCTTTACAGACTTTAATGTCCACTCACTGTCCCTTTGTAATGGACCTCAGTCTTCTATAAACGTTTTCTAAGCTCTCTCTCAGAGGTAGACTCCTTAGTTCCCAGCACAATTGCTTTTTAGCAGCTTAATATCTCATAGGGATGGTGCCTCCCTTGACTTTTGTTTTGGCCTACATGGCAGCAACACACACAAAACAGATCTTCACTCTGGCTTGCTTGCTAGAAGACCTGCCAGTGAACTATTTCCTTCCTATGAACAACCTTTTAGAATACATAGTGCATAATACAGTTACATAATACAGTTACATTAACCATTTGATACTTTAGCAATGAACCACCGAGACATTGCATCTGTACACTGACTACTTTTGGTGTATATGTTGAGATGTGATTACCGCTTACAGATATGTCCTTCCTTACTTTTGCACTTGGCTCAAAATCCTCTGAGAGGTGTGGGATGTGTGGCATGGGATGACTAGCTTTGATTAAAAGAAAACTGATAATGATACTCTGTCAGAAGTCGTCTATGCTATATGTGTGTAGGTGGCCACCTAGTGGTTTTGAAGTGTATTGCAGCCAGTCAAGGGTTTTTACTAGCAGGTCACGCCAATACCTGGAAGTTGTTTTGTGAGAAATTGGAGTCCTTTACAAAAATAGAAGAATGGTAAGGGTGGACACATTTATCCTGAAAGTGTGTCACCTAATCACCCCAAAAAGCTTTATTTTGTTAACTGCGTTGAAAAACGTACTCATGTTTTTCAGTACAACTGCAAAAAAAAAAGGATATACTGTACCTCAGGATACAGTTGCATACATCTAGTGGCACCTAGATTGTGTGTATTACATCAGTCCTCCAGCTGTGAGACGCATTAGGTCTGTATGATTTTTCATCCCCAAATGTAGGAATGTTTCTATTCACTGACAGCACGTAGAAATCATGAAAACAGGAAGAAATTAGAAAGAATTGGAGAAGGTCCCCTAAAACTGTTCCTGATATCACGATTAGAGATGGCCTTGCGGTTCGCCCTGCGGTCGTTTTGCAGAAAACTTTGCTCATTTGCGGTTCGCCGAATGGGCGAACCTATGGCGATTCCCGTCGGTGCCATATTCTTTTACATTGTGAAAAACTTTGACCCATGACATATCCATCAGGTGGTACAGGACAGCCAATTGAGACTTTTCAGCACATGGACATACCCCCTACCTTATAAATAAACCTGATCTGGCCGCCATTTTACATTCAGTCTTTTGCCAGTGTTGGGAGAGGTTGCTGTGTGGAGCAGGGACAGACTGTTAGAGAAACCATTCACTAGCTAATAGGGCCACAAAAGTCCTTTTAAGGACTGGTATAGGTGTGCTATTGATAGGTGTGACTTACTGAGGCGTGTGATATACTTACATAGAAAGTATAGAAAGTATATTATAGTGCATTTGTATTGTGCAGCAGTTGTGTGCGGTTCTACTGCCATACTGCAGCTATACAGAGGGGCAAACGCTCTTGAAACAAATAATTTCAACTGGTGTGATATACCAGTTGCCCCCCAAAAAACTGCTTGAGGCAGGGGTGTGATATACCAATAATATACTTTCTATATAGTGCATTTGAGTAGTGCAGCATTTGTTAGTGCTTCTGCTGCGTTACCGCAGCTACAGAGAGTGACAAACGCTATTGGAACAAATAATTTCAACTGGTGTGATATACCAGTTGCCCCCCCCAAAAAAAACTGATTGAGGCAGGGGTGTTATATACCAATTATATACTTTCTATATAGTGCATTTGGGTAGTGCAGCATTTGTTTGCGGTTTTGCTGCGTTACCTCAGCTACAGATAGTGACAAGCGACATTGGAACAAATAATTTCTACTGGTGTGATATACCAGTCGCCCCCCAAAAAACTGATTGAGGCAGGGGTGTGATATACCAATAATATACTTTCTATATAGTGCATTTAGGTAGTGCAGCCTTTGTTTGCGGCTTTGCTGCGTTACTGCAGCTACACAGAGTGACAAACGCTATTGGAACAAATCATTTGTACTGATGTGATATACCAGTTGCCCCCCAAAAAAACTGATTGAGGCAGGGTTGTGATATACCTTCTTCCACAAATACTGCTCTTCTATAGGGATTTTGTCACAGGGTCATTTTGAAAATGACAGGCAGAGGAAGAGGCAGACCATTCCACAGGGGTGGTAGGAGTCGGGCAGGTGCACCAGGCCGGAGCCTAAGTGGGATGTTGCAGAAGGTGCGTGCGATTACATCAAAGGACGCACCAGGGTTGGTTGACTGGCTCACTCAGCCTTCTGCTTCTGCACCCTCCTCATCCTCTCTATCTGCATCCTCTTCACTCTCTGCTGTGTGCACCCCCAAATACACCACCACCACAACCACCACCACCATATCCCCTCCACTCGAGTCAGAGAAATTATTTTCCCATGCATTCCAAGACCTTAACGATGCACAGCCATTCTTGTAATCGGATCAGGAAGAGAAGGTATCAACGGTCGCCACCCAGCAGTCTGACGACAGTACCCAGATCAGCCCAAGGAGGGTGGTCCCCGCTGTTGCTGCCTACTCTGAGATCTCTAATGTCAGTGGTAGCGAAGGTGATGATAATGACATGTCGATGAATGTCACATGGGTGCCCACAGGTGAGGAAGAGGAGGGGAGTTCAGAGGGAGAAACGGAGCAGCAGATAGGAAGGAGAAGGAGGAGAAGCAGGCAGAACTTACAGTGCACAGGAGGAAAAAGCAGACTGCTAATGTATCTGGAACGAGCCATCCACCTTGCACGGTCATATCTGGCGCTCCCAGGACGCCGGCACATGGCTCCGCAGTGTGGGCTTTTTTTAATGTGTCCGCTGCTGACAATAGTATTGCCATCTGCAGCCTGTGCTGTCAACGCATAAGTCTCAGTAAGCCCAACACTCACCTAGGGACGACCATCTTAAGAAGGCACCTGGCCTCCCCTGGGAGCAACACCATCGTCGCGTTCATCTGGCAAAAGGCAGGCTTCCATGGCTGACTCTTCCTTTTCCACTGCTACCGCCTCTTCTGCTGCGCCCCCCAAGCTCCCCAGAACCTATTTGATGTGCCAGGTGAGATGTTGCTTTTTATGTGCTGCGGCTGTTGTGCCTGGAAGCCAAGAGCCACACCGGTCCTGCACTCCTTCCAGCTTTGCGGTCACAGGCCGATCAGTGGCTAACCCCGCTCAATTTCATAGTTGCTAAAGTGGTGTGCGACAACGGTGCCAATCTGCTGAGTGCGCTGAAACAGGGCAAAATGACACACGTGCCGTGCATGGCACACGTCCTGAACTTAGTCGTGCAGCGATTCGCTGCCAAATACCCCGGGGTCCAGGACGTCTTGCGTCAGGCCAGGAAAATCTCTGGCCATTTTAGAAGATCTTACAAGGCCACAGCTCACCTTGCTGATGTTCAGCTGCGACACCACCTGCACGTCAGACATCTGATTTGTGACTGCCCGACGCACTAAAACTCCACCTTGTATATGCTTGATAGGCTGCTCCAGCAGAAACGTGCAGTTAACGACTACCTGTACAAACTCTGCGGCAGGACAGGTTCTGGGGAGCTTGTTTTTTTTTCACCGCGCCAGTGGCTGCTCATACGCGACGCATGCAGACTTCTACGGCCATTTGATGAGATCACCGAACTGGTCAGTTGCAGCCAGGGCGCCATCAGTGACATTGTACCTTACGCCTTCTTTCTGGAGCGTGCATTGCGTCGTGTCATTGATTAAGCCATCGAGGAGCAGGAGCAGGAAGATGAGGAAGTCGCAATGCTGGATGTATTCCCAAGGGGGGCTACTCTATCTGAGACGAGTCAACAGAATGGTGCCGGGCGGAGGAGTAGCAAGAAGATCATGCTTTAAACTGTTCTGGGATCCCTGGTGTTGTCCGTGGCTGGGGGAGGAGACCGAGAACGACATTATCCTGGATGATGAGCAGGAGCCAGACCACTGCACCGCTTCCAGTTTAGTGCAAATGGGGGCCTTCATGCCCCAGTGCTTGAAGATGGACCCCGTATAAAAAGCATAAAGGGCAAGGACCAGTACTGGGTGGCAACCTACTTAGACCTCCGGTACAAAAACAAAATGGCGGACATGTTACCAGCATTACAGAGGGCTGTCAGAATGAAGCATTTCCAGGCCTTGCTTCAAGAAATGCTGCATTCTGCTTTTGCAGGCGCTGGCAGAGGAATTTCCACTCACAGAGAAATAGTTGTGGGTACCAATCCAACAGCGCATGCAAGAAGAGGTCGGTTTGAAGATGTGTTGGTCACTTCAGATATGAGATCATTCTTGCAGCCAACCTATTAACAGTCGCCTTCCGGATCCAGCCTCAGGGAACGCCTAGACCGACAGGTGTCCGACTACATCGGGTTAACGGCCGATGTGGACGCTCTGAGAAGCGAGGAACCCCTGGACTACTGGGTGTGCAGGCTTGACCTGTGGCCAGAGCTGGCACAATTTGCCATGGAACTCTTGGCTTGCCCCTTGTCCAGTGTCCTGTTTGAAAGGACGTTCAGCGCAGCAGGGAGGATCGTGACTGATAAGCATACTGTCCTAGCTCACAACAGTGTGGACTACCTCACATTTCTAAAAATTAATGAGTCATGGATCTTGGAGGAATTCAACACCTGTGATGACCACGTTTAATTGAATTTCCTCATGCCAGCCCGCACATATCCTACAACACCAAGAATAAAGAATGGTCCCTGTCTTATGTAAATAATGAGGCATAAAAGGCCATTTCTGTCCGTTGAATGCCTAATGTTTTGGGCCTCGGAGGAATTCAACACCTATGACTACCACGTGTTTCAACTATTAGGGTTTTTTTCAAGAGGGGAGATTTAGTTTGCCATGTTTTTAATCCAATTAAATTTTTTTAGTTCTGTTAAACATATGTATTTGACCTGTATTTGTACTGGCCTTCAGTAAAATTGATATCCATTGACTGTCTAATATACCTCCAGCCACATAATCACTTGATCTTTTTTGTACAGTGAATGCATCATTTTGGGGGTCTGTAGTCCACTGGCATGCTGGAAAATTGATATCTAATGACCGTGTAATCGACCTCCAGCCACATACTTACTTGTTCTTTTCTGTTCGGTGAATGCATAATTTTTGGGTACTGTAGTCCACTGGCCTGCTGTAAAAATTTATATCCAATGACCATGTAATCTACCTCCAGCCAAATCCTTATTTGTTCTTTTCTGTCTGATGAATGCATAATTTTTGGGGCCTGTAGTCCACCGGCCTGCTGTAAAATTGATATCCAATGACCGTGTAATCTACCTCCAGCCACATACTTACTTGTTCTTTTCTTTCTGCTGAATGCATAATTTTGGGGGCCTGTAGTTCACTGGCCTGCTTTAAAATTGATATCCAATGACCGTCTAATATACCTCCAGCCACATACTTACTTGTTATTTTCTGTACGGTGAATGTATAATTTTTGGTGCCTGTAGTCCACTGGCCTGCTGTAAAATTGATATCCAATGACCATCTAATATACCTCCAGCCACATACTTACTTGTTCTTTTCTGTCCGCTGATTGCATAATTTTTGGGGCCTGTAGTCCACTGGCCTGCTGTAAAATTACTATCCAATGACCATGTAATCTAACTCCAGCCACATCCTTACTTGTTCTTTTCTGTCCGCTGAATGCATCATTTTTGGGGCCTGTAGTCCACTGGCCTGCTGTAAAATTGATATCCAATGACCGTGTAATCTTCCTCCAGCCACATACCGTACTTACTTGTTCTTTTCTTTCTGCTGAATGCATAATTTTTGGGTACTGTAGTCCAGGTCCACTGGCCTGCTGTAAAATTGATATCCAATGACCGTGTAATCTACCTCCAGCCACATACTTACTTGTTCTTTTCTGTACGGTGAATAAATAATTGTTGGGGCCTCGGAAGAATTCAACACCAGTGACAACCACGTGTTATCGAATTTCAACTATTATCATTAGGGGTTTTTATTCAAAATGGGGGATTTTGTTTACCATGTTTTTAATCCACTTTTATATTTTTTGTTCTTTTAAACATATGTATTTGACCTGTATTTGTACTGGCCTGCAGTAAAATTCATATCCATTGACCATGTAATATACCTCCGGCCACATAATCACTTGATCTTTTTTGTCCAGTGAATGACTAATGTTTGGGGCCTGTAGTCCAGTGGCCTACAGTAATTTTTTTATCCATTGACCTCATAATGTACCTCGAGCCACATAATCAGAATTTATTTTATGTCAGGTGAATGCCTAATTTTTAAGGCCCGTAGTCCCATGGCCTAAAATAAATGTTTTCTAGGATCCAACAGGGCACATTTCAGAGAATTTCCCTTTAAGGCTACTTTCACACTAGCGGCACTGACCTCCAGCAGGCTGTTCCGTCGGGTGAACAGCCTGTCTGATCCGTCCTGCCGCTAGTCAACATGTGCCCCCGGAATGCCGCTCCGTCCCAATGACTATAATGGGGGCGGGGCGGAGTTCCGGTGGAGGCACAGCAGCGCACGGCGAGAGGCTGCCGGAATAAATGTTGGACATGTCCCCTGATTAAGATACATATTTTTTGTCATTGATCCCCCTCTAGTATGTCACTGTCCATGTTGTGGGACTATTTATACACTTCTACTAAGTATTTGGTGGCTGCAAATATGAGCTGAAGGTTTTTCAGGTTCGCCTGCCATTAAAGTGAATGGGGTCCACCGCAAACTTGCGGTTCGCGAACATTTGATCACTCTCGCGCTATCGCGTTTGCGATCCGTCCCGGCCGATGTTCGTCCATCACTAATCATGATAACACAGGACAACTCCTTGAAATGAAATGTATTTGAGAGCTACATAGAGAGGGAGTTCATCTAATTATACATAGGAAATTGTTATGTCTGTACTGGTGTAAGGGTTAAATCCCCCTCATTAGCCCGCACCTGTTGATACCCCTCTGGCATTGTAAGGGTTGTTGGTATCTTTTCTGTAATAAAGATGTTTTATGATGGCAATAAGGCCACTGCGGGGTGTATGGTTATCTCAGTGTAATAGAGCCCTGGGGGCAAGGCTCACACTTGGCTGTGCTTCATAACACCCAGTGCGTCTGTTTTACTCCTGATAACGGTGCTCCGTAATATGGCTCATTGCCTAATGACTCTCCCATCATGCGGAACGCTCATCCCTGGCCCTTCAGCGCAGTTTTACTCTGCCGCAACTGCTATCTTTGCTGGCGGGCCTGGCAGCTGGTACAGCTTTCTCTTGAACCCTGTGTTGCCAAGTAGCTGGTTAAAACTATAAGCTATGTTCCCAAAGGAACACGTATGTTATACTTTTATACCGCCGCTCCTCTGACAAGAGACAATAAAATGACAATAAAATAAAAAGAAATGTGCTTAATTGAAAGCTACATTTAAGTTGGATTATCTGTGTCTTGTACATACTGTACATATTGCTTCATGCACTGATCTATATAGACCATCCATCTTTGGTCAAGATTTTAAATATTCTGTTGCACCATTTTTAGATATATTTCACTCTGCGAAAGCTGGGTGATTAAATGATCGCCATTACAGCTCCCAAAGGGGTCTTTGTTACCTAAGTTGCAAATCTGCCTAGTTAAATACAACTTGCAGGATGACAGGCCGAACTGGATGGACAGATGTATTTTTTCAGCCTTATAAACTATGTTACTATGCTGTAACTCTGTTTAACGATGAGTTTGCGTACTTCTATAAAAATACTATTTACTGCCTGACAAGAACGCGTAAAATTATAAATTTATTCGGATAATATTAAAATGTAGTGGCTACCCGCCAACAAAACAATTCGGGCTAGGTGCAGTGAGGTAGTGGACTGTTGGTATAATTGTCCAGCCACTAACTCCACTCGTACCAATGATGAATCTGTGTGCAGTATTGGAAATAACCTCCACCAGGATAGCTGCTCAAAGATTAGATACACTGTAGGTATTTAGTGTGTATCATAAGTTTTTAGGTCAACTGGAGCTGATGGCAGCACTCACAAAGTGAGGGGGTGATTGCTTTAGTATGCGTTTAAAGCCTTCAATCATACCTCTATTACAGCTGTCAACTCTGAGACCTAGTATTGGGCTCTATTGTGCATAATCCCTGCCTAATGTAGCGTCCACTCGACGCGTTTCTTATCCTGACCAGTAGGAGCTCCACCTAGTGGGAGTGGCCCCATCTATGTAAAGAGTGCGCTCGGCAGCCGCGATCACGGCCGTCATAGAGCCGGAGGCTGTGCGATTACCAAGCTGCACGCGTGGCTCCTCCAGCGTGCAGCATCATTCCCTGTTTCTCCCATATGCAGTCACGCTAAAGTATATAGGCGAGACGCCATGGGAGTCAAGTCACTCTGCTCCTGATGACAGACTGCCCCTACTGAGGAGCCCTCTTTTTTTTTAAAGAGCCTCTGTCAACATGATCAGTCCTATTAAACCAGGCATATTGCCTGGTAGGGTTGATCATGCTGAGTAAAACAATATATTTCAATATATTTCTGCTGAGAAATATGTGCTTCTATTTTTATGCAGATTTGGGAGCTGGACCACCGAGGGGTGGGGGTAGCTCTTGGAGCACCACCACTGCTACGCTCCATACACTCCTCCCTCCGCTTGTGTTCTAATGCCGCTGTGCCACCAATATAATTCCTTGTAAACATAATTTCATAATTTAAACCTTGAGCTGTCATTTATAAAAGTAAAACCCCACAGATCACTATGCCAAAGTTCAAAGATAGAAAGGTTTTCTCGGATCCTGGCCATTAGTGCAGCAGGGCAGCTATCAATTACACCATCCCTTGTGTTGGTGATCCTGCTACACCAAGAAAAATACAGCTCCCCTTTTCATGCACACCAGCGGTGAGACTGTGGCATGGTGAGGATATCTTAACCCAAGGCCGGCTCCAGGTTCATGTGGCCCCTTGGGCGATAAAGTCTCAGTGGGCCCCCTTACACAGTGATAACTCTCCGAGTACAGATAATATAGTAGATGTCCCCTGCAGTCCTATGTAACAGCACAGATAACACTAGTGCTAATAACGTGTTAGTGTTACCTGCAGTCTTATATAAAACCACAGATAACACTAATGCTGACAATGTGGTAGTGTTACCTGCAGTCCTAGGTAACAGCACAGATAACACTAGTGCTAATAATGTGTTAGTGTTACCTGCAGTCATACTGTATGTAAAACCACAGATAACACTAATGCTGATAATGTGGTAGTGTTACCTGAAGTCCTTAGTGTGCCTCCCTGTGTCTCTCCCACGGACTGCATGCTGGCTGCGCTGCCTTCTCTTCCATCTTCTTCTTCTTACCCCCCACAGAACGTCCTGATGCAGCTGCATCAAAACATAGGAACACTGTGGGAATGGTGATGGTGACACACACATGGAGAGACACACACACACACAGGGACACACACACAGCTAGGCCTCACCACACTCCAGCCAGGCTCCTCTCCGTACAGGAACACACAGGGTCACTAGTGAGGTGACAGAAAGCGGGGGGAGCAGAGTCAGTAGTGGGGTAACAGGAGGAGGGGAATGTCACGGGGGACGGGATCTCAGATACATAGATAAACCAACAAACAAATTTCAAGGCGAGAAGCTGGGGAAAGGTCACCTCCTAGAAAATCCCTGACTTCTCTCCCTACACTGCTAAGCCCACAATTAGACCTTGAAGGTAGGAATAATGTGTCCTCGTGCCTGGGCTGAAAATACCCTAGAATCCCTGAGATGGTGAAAGGGGAATAGGGGCAGCCTGCTCCCTCAGAACCTGGAGGGGACAGACGACACACAAACAGCCTAGACAGAAAACAACAAAAACAGAAACCAAACTTATCTTATCTGAGCTGGAACAGATAATCCTTCCTTCCTTCCTTCCTTCCTTGCTTCCAAGGCCAGACTGATTTCTATAACCCGCACAGAACACTAGGAATGAGTGAAATTTAAACCAATGACCCCACCCAGTGCACCTGAAGGGAGGCGGATCTAGCACGACTCCAAAACAAAACAAAAAACTAAACACGTGCTGCTATTCTGGCCGCCTCCGCACATAGTCAGAGCAGGGCATGACAGTACCCCCCCTTCTACGGGTGACCTCCAGACACCCCGGACCAACCTTATCCGGATGGGATCTGTGAAAAGCCCTCACCAGTCGGCTGGCACTGACATCCAGCACCGGAACCCACATCCTCTCCTCAGGGCCATATCCCCTCCAGTGTACCAGGTACTGAAAGGAACCCCGAAGAACTCTAGAGTCGAGAATCCTGGAGATCTCGAACTCCAAATTTCCATCGACCAGAACAGGAGGAGGAGGCAATGGCAATGGTTCCACCGGTTTCACGTATTTTTTCAGTAAAGACCTGTGGAACACATCATGGATCCTCCAAGTCTGCGGAAGATCCAGCCGAAACGCTACTGGATTGAATACCGCAGATATTTTGTACGGACCAATAAATCTTGGACCCAGTTTCCAAGATGGCACTCTCAGTTTAATATTTTTAGTGGACAACCACACCAGATCACCCACACACAGGTCCGGACCAGTCACACGTCTCTTGTCAGCCATTCGCTTATACCTCGCACCCATCTTCTCCAAATTCACTTGGATCCTCCGCCAGATAGAAGACAAGGCAGAAGAAAATCTCTCCTCCTCTGGCATCCCAGAGGAACTAGTCCCAGAAAAGGTACCAAACTGAGGATGAAAACCGTATGCGCCAAAAAATGGCTACTTACCGTGGACTCCTGCCTACGGTTATTCAAAGCAAATTCTGCTAGGGACAAGAATGAGGACCAGTCCTCCTGATTCTCAGCCACAAAGCACCTCAAGTAGGTCTCCAGGTTTTGATTAGTACGCTCTGTCTGTCCATTCGACTGCGGATGAAAAGCCGAAGAGAACGAAAGTTGAATGCCAAGCCGAGAGCAGAACGCCCTCCAAAACCTGGAGACAAACTGCGTGCCCCTATCAGAGACCACATCCGAAGGAATACCATGCAATTTCACAATATTATCAACAAAAATCTGCGCAAGAGTCTTGGCGTTAGGCAGACTAGTTAATGATATAAAGTGAGCCATTTTACTGAAATGGTCAACTACCACCAAAATTACTGTTTTCCCTGAGGAACTCGGCAGATCCGTAATAAAGTGCGTCCAAGGATGAGACGGAATGGGCAAAGGAAGAAGTGAACCAGCAGGTCGAGTATGAGCAACCTTGGACCGAGCACAGGTTTCACAAGCTGCCACGTAATCCTCAATGCTCTTACGTAACCCTGGCCACCAGAACCTCCGGGACACCAGGTCACAGGTGGACTTACCACCAGGATGTCCAGCAAGGACAGTATCGTGATGTTCCTTGAATACCTTGTATCGCAGACCTTCAGGAGCAAACAACCTCCCTGGAGGACAAGAACCAGGAGCCCCCTCCTGGGCTCCCAACACCTCCATCTCCAATTCGGGGTACAAAGCGGAAACCACCACCCCATCAGCCAAAATCGGAGCAGGATCCTCTGAATCACCTCCCCCAGGAAAGCTGCGAGACAAGGCATCTGCCTTGATGTTCTTAACCCCCGGGCGAAAGGTAACCACAAAATTGAACATGGTAAAAAACAGTGACCATCTGGCCTGTCTAGGGTTCAGACGCTTGGCAGATTGCAGGTAAGCCAAATTCTTATGATCTGTATATACTGTAACGGGGTGAGACGCCCCCTCCAACCAGTGACGCCATTCCTCAAAGGCCAACTTGATGGCCAGCAACTCTCTATCTCCAACATCATAATTTTTCTCGGCGACCGAGAGCTTCTTGGAGAAAAAAGCACACGGGACCCATTTGCCAGGAGATGAACCCTGCAACAGCACCGCTCCAACCCCCACTTCTGATGCATCAACCTCCACCACGAATGGCTGAGACACATCGGGCTGCACCAGAATGGGAGCAGACACGAAACACTCCTTAATAGCCGAAAAGGCCTGCAATGCCTCATCCGACCAGACAGAGACGTCGGCGCCCTTCTTAGTCATATCAGTGAGAGGTCTTACAATGGTAGAATAGTTCGAAATACATTTTCTATAATAATTAGTAAACCCCAAAAACCACATCAAAGCTTTCTGATTCTCTGGTCGGTCCCATTCCAGAACCGTCTGGACCTTTTCGGGGTCCATACGAAAACCAGAGTCAGAAAGCAGATATCCCAAAAACGGAAGCTCCTGCACCGAAAACACACATTTCTCCAATTTGGCATACAATTTATTCTCCCGAAGGATCGTCAAAACCTGTCTTACATGATCCTGATGGGTCTTCAGATCAGGAGAGTAAATTAAAATGTCATCCAAGTAAACCACCACGAACCTCCCCACCAAATGATGGAAAATGTCATTGACGAATCGCTGAAATACCGCTGGCGCGTTCGTCAACCAAAAAGGCACAACCAGATTCTCAAAATGACCCTCGTGTTTATTGAAGGCCGTTTTCCACTCATCCCCCTCCTTGATTCTGATCAAATTGTAGGCCCCTCTCAAATCCAACTTGGAGAACACCTTGGCTCCAACAATCTGATCAAAAAGGTCAGAGATCAAAGGCAGGGGATATGGATCCCGGACCGTAATACGGTTCAATTCCCGGAAATCTAAACAAGGTCTCAGCGATCCATCTTTTTTTTTTACAAAGAACAAACCTACTGCCACCGGAGACTTAGATGGCCTAATATGACCTTTTGCCAAACTCTCGGCGATACACTTCCGCATGACCTCTCTTACGGGTTGAGAAAGATTGTAAAGCCGAGACTTTGGCAACTTAGCCCCTGGGATGAGATTAACTGGACAATCATAATCACGATGAGGGGGCAATTCCTGAGCCCCACCCTCCGAAAAAACATCCGTAAAATCTGAGAGATACTGAGGTAAAGCCGTAGTGGACACATCAGAGATAGATGTGCCAAGACAATTATCCGAACAAAATTCACTCCAACCAATGATTTGTCTTGCTTGCCAATCTATAATTGGGTTATGTTTAGTCAACCATGGTAACCCCAAAACTATAGGAGCCGGCAAATCCTTCATGACAAAACAAGACATAATCTCAACATGTGAATCACCCACCCTTAAGTAAATACCATGAGCAATATGAGTGAGACTCCTTTGAGAAAGAGGGGAAGAATCTATTGCAAAAACCGGAATCTCTCTTTCTAAAATGCAAGTACTTAGACCCAAATTTTGAAGAAAAAGAAAGTCAATAAGGTTTACCCCAGCACCACAGTCAAGGAATACTTCAACAAAAAAATCTCTTGAGTCTAGCGCCACCATAGCTGTAAGGAGAAAACGGGTATTACAGGGAGCTTGCATACCTGCTTGCTCCACCACACCATTCACGCTAGTTTTTTTTTTCTTTTTCTCTTCCACATGCGGTTTAACAAAAGGACAAGCAAAAATAAAATGACCACTTTTCCCACAGTAGTAACATAGTTTGTGCAATTTCCTAAAGTCTCTACTACCAGAACGGAAAGAAACCTGACCCAGCTGCATGGGTTCCTCCCCTACCCCAGAGTTACCTGTAACATCACCCTGGGAAGCAGTAGGGACGAAACCACTCACAGAAGGGATCCCTTGCGCGGAGGGAGCCCTACACCTTTCTCTAATACGTCTATCTAACCGTACTGCCAAAGACATTGCATTCTCCAAAGAATCTGGGTGCTCATGAAAAGCAAGGGCATCTTTCAATCTCTCAGATAACCCCTGACAAAACTGACTACGTAACGCGGGATCATTCCACTCTGACTCGGTAGCCCATCTCCTAAACTCAACACAGTAAGCCTCTGCAGTATGTTCACCCTGTAATAAATTACGTAATTTCGAATCTGCCATCGAGACCCGATCTGGGTAATCGTAGATTAATCCCAGGGCCTTAAAAAATTCTTCCACTGACCGGAGGGCCCGGGAACCGGGCGGCAGAGAAAAGGACCAGGATTACGCGACCCCTTTAAGCAGAGAAATGATTATACCTATCCTCTGACTTTCATCACCTGACGACGATGGACGCAGCCGAAAATACAATTTGCATGACTCTCTAAAACGAATAAAGTCATTCCTTCCCCCCTGCAAATCTTTTAGGAAGACGACTTTAGGCACCCCACAAATTTGACCTGCACCTGATGCCAGAGCATTCTGACACCGTGTGACCGAATTACGCAGCTCCGCAACCTCTAGGGATAGCCCCTGCATGCGGTCAACTAACGCATCAATTGACGCCATCACAAAACCGCTGAGTAATGACAGTCAAAGTATTTGCAGGTTATAATGTCAAGGCGAACGGGATCTCAGATACATAGATAAACCAACAAACAAATTTCAGGGCGAGAAGCTGCGGAAAGGTCACCTCCTAGCAAATCCCTGACTTCTCTCCCTACACTGCTAAGCCCACATTCAGACCTTGAAGGTAGGAATAATGTGTCCTCGTGCCTGGCCTGAAAATACCCTAGAATCCCTGAGATGGTGAAAGGGGAATAGGGGCAGCCTGCTCCCTCAGAACCTGGAGGGGAAAGACGACACACAAACAGCCTAGACAGAAAACAACAAAAACAGAAACCAAACTTATCTTATCTGAGCTGGAACAGACAATCCTTCCTTCCTTCCTTGCTTCCAAGGCCAGACTAATTTCTATAACCCGCACAGAACACTGGGAATGAGTGAAATTTAAACCAATGACCCCACCCCGTGCACCTGAAGGGAGGCGGATCTAGCACGACTTCAAAACAATCCAAAAAACTAAACACGTGCTGCTATTCTGGCCGACCTCCGCACATAGTCAGAGCAGGGCATGACAGGGGAGTAGGGTCACTAGTGGGGTGGCAGGAGGAGGGGGGAGCAGGGTCACTAGTGGGGTGGCAAGAGGAGGGGGGAGCAGGGTCACTAGTGGGGTGACAGGAGGAGGGGGGAGCAGGGTCACTAGTGGGGTCACAGGTAGAGGGGGAGCAGGGTGACAGGATGAGGGGGAGTAGGGTCACTAGTGAGTTGACAGGAGGAGGGGGGAGCAGCGTCACTAGTGGAGTGACAGGAGGAGAAGGGAGCAGGGTGACAGGATGAGGGGGAGCAGGGTCACTAGTGGGGTGACAGAAGGAGGGGGGAGCAGGGTCACTAGTGGGGTGACAGGAGGAGGAGGGAGCAGGGTCACTAGTGGGGAGACAGGAGGAGGGAGAGCAGGGTGACAGGATGAGGGGAAGCAGTGTCACTAGTGGGGTGACAGGGTCACTAGTGGGGTGACAGGAGGAGGGGGGAGCAGGGTGACAGGATGAGGGGAAGCAGTGTCACTAGTAGGGGTGACCGGAGGAGGGGGGAGCAGGGTCACTAGTGGGGTGACAGGAGGAGGGGGGAGCAGGGTCACTAGTGGGGTCACAGGAAGAGGGGGAGCAGGGTGACAGGATGAGGGGGAGTAGGGTCACTAGTGAGTTGACAGGAGGAGGGGGGAGCAGCGTCACTAGTGGAGTGACAGGAGGAGGAGGGAGCAGGGTGACAGGATGAGGGGGAGCAGGGTCACTAGTGGGGTGATAGAAGGAGGGGGGAGCAGGGTCACTAGTGGGGTGACAGGAGGAGGAGGGAGCAGGGTCACTAGTAGGGAGACAGGAGGAGGGAGAGCAGGGTGACAGGATGAGGGGAAGCAGTGTCACTAGTGGGGTGACAGGGTCACTAGTGGGGTGACAGGAGGAGGGGGGAGCAGGGTGACAGGATGAGGGGAAGCAGTGTCACTAGTAGGGGTGACCGGAGGAGGGGGGAGCAGGGTCACTAGTGGGGTGACAGGAGGAGGGGGGAGCAGGGTCACTAGTGGGCTGACATGAGGAGGGGGAGCAGGGTCACTAGTGGGGAGACAGGAGGAGGGGGAGCAGGGTCACTAGTGGGGAGACAGGAGGAGGGGAAGCAAGGTCACTAGTGGGGAGACAGGAGAAGGGGGAGCAGGGTGACAGGATGAGGGGAAGCAGTGTCACTAGTGGAGTGACAGGAAGAGGGGGGAGCAGGGTCACTAGTGGGGTGACAGGAGGAGGGGGAGCAGGGTCACTAGTGGGGTGACAGGAGTAGGGGGGAGCAGGGTCACTAGTGGGCTGACAGGAGGAGGGGGAGCAGGGTCACTAGTGGGGAGACATGAGGAGGGGGAGCAGGGTCACTAGTGGGGAGACAGGAGGAGGGGGAGCAGGGTTACTAGGGGTCTGACAGGAGGGGGGATCAGGGTCACTAGTGGGGAGACAGGAGGAGGGGGAGCAGGGTGACAGGATGAGGGGAAGCAGTGTCACTAGTGGAGTGACAGGAAGAGGGGTGAGCAGGGTCACTAGTGGGGTGACAGGAGGAGGGGGGAGCAGGGTCACTAGTGGGCTGACAGGAGGAGGGGGAGCAGGGTCACTAGTGGGGAGACAGGAGGAGGGGGAGCAGGGTCACTAGTGGGGAGACAGGAGGAGGGGGAGCAGGGTCACTAGTGGGGAGACAGGAGGAGGGGGAGCAGGGTTACTAGGGGTCTGACAGGAGGGGGGATCAGGGTCACTAGTAGGGAGACAGGAGGTGGGGAGCAGGGTCACTAGTGGGGAGACAGGAGGAGGTGGGAGCAAGGTGACAGGATGAGGGGAAGCAGTGTCACTAGTGAGGTGACAGGAGGAGGGGGGAGCAGGGTCACTACTGGGGTGACAGGATGAGGGGAAGCAGTGTCACTAGTGGGGTGACAGGAGGAGGGGGAGCAGGGTCACTAGTGGGGTGACAGGAGGATGGGGGAGCAGGGTCACTAGTGGGATGACAGGAGGAGGGGGAGCAGGGTCACTAGTGGGGAGACAGGAGGAGGGGGAGCAGGGTGACAGGATGAGGGGAAGCAGTGTCACTAGTGGGGTGACAGGGTCACTAGTGGGGTGACAGGAGGAGGGGGGAGCAGGGTGACAGGATGAGGGGAAGCAGTGTCACTAGTAGGGGTGACCGGAGGAGGGGGGAGCAGGGTCACTAGTGGGGTGACAGGAGGAGGGGGGAGCAGGGTCACTAGTGGGGTCACAGGAAGAGGGGGAGCAGGGTGACAGGATGAGGGGGAGTAGGGTCACTAGTGAGTTGACAGGAGGAGGGGGGAGCAGCGTCACTAGTGGAGTGACAGGAGGAGGAGGGAGCAGGGTGACAGGATGAGGGGGAGCAGGGTCACTAGTGGGGTGATAGAAGGAGGGGGGAGCAGGGTCACTAGTGGGGTGACAGGAGGAGGAGGGAGCAGGGTCACTAGTAGGGAGACAGGAGGAGGGAGAGCAGGGTGACAGGATGAGGGGAAGCAGTGTCACTAGTGGGGTGACAGGGTCACTAGTGGGGTGACAGGAGGAGGGGGGAGCAGGGTGACAGGATGAGGGGAAGCAGTGTCACTAGTAGGGGTGACCGGAGGAGGGGGGAGCAGGGTCACTAGTGGGGTGACAGGAGGAGGGGGGAGCAGGGTCACTAGTGGGCTGACATGAGGAGGGGGAGCAGGGTCACTAGTGGGGAGACAGGAGGAGGGGGAGCAGGGTCACTAGTGGGGAGACAGGAGGAGGGGAAGCAAGGTCACTAGTGGGGAGACAGGAGAAGGGGGAGCAGGGTGACAGGATGAGGGGAAGCAGTGTCACTAGTGGAGTGACAGGAAGAGGGGGGAGCAGGGTCACTAGTGGGGTGACAGGAGGAGGGGGAGCAGGGTCACTAGTGGGGTGACAGGAGTAGGGGGGAGCAGGGTCACTAGTGGGCTGACAGGAGGAGGGGGAGCAGGGTCACTAGTGGGGAGACATGAGGAGGGGGAGCAGGGTCACTAGTGGGGAGACAGGAGGAGGGGGAGCAGGGTTACTAGGGGTCTGACAGGAGGGGGGATCAGGGTCACTAGTGGGGAGACAGGAGGAGGGGGAGCAGGGTGACAGGATGAGGGGAAGCAGTGTCACTAGTGGAGTGACAGGAAGAGGGGTGAGCAGGGTCACTAGTGGGGTGACAGGAGGAGGGGGGAGCAGGGTCACTAGTGGGCTGACAGGAGGAGGGGGAGCAGGGTCACTAGTGGGGAGACAGGAGGAGGGGGAGCAGGGTCACTAGTGGGGAGACATGAGGAGGGGGAGCAGGGTCACTAGTGGGGAGACAGGAGGAGGGGGAGCAGGGTTACTAGGGGTCTGACAGGAGGGGGGATCAGGGTCACTAGTAGGGAGACAGGAGGTGGGGAGCAGGGTCACTAGTGGGGAGACAGGAGGAGGTGGGAGCAAGGTGACAGGATGAGGGGAAGCAGTGTCACTAGTGAGGTGACAGGAGGAGGGGGGAGCAGGGTCACTACTGGGGTGACAGGATGAGGGGAAGCAGTGTCACTAGTGGGGTGACAGGAGGAGGGGGAGCAGGGTCACTAGTGGGGTGACAGGAGGAGGGGTAGCAGGGTGACAGGATGAGGGGAAGCAGTTTCACTAGTGGGGTGACAGGAGGAGGGGGAAGCAGGGTCACTAGTGGGGTGACAGGAGGAGGGGGGAGCAGGGTCACTAGTGGGGTGACAGGAGGAGGGGGAGCAGGGTCACTAGTGGGCTGACAGGAGGAGGGGGTCAGGGTCACTAGTGGGGTGACAGGAGGAGGGGGGAGCAGGGTCACTAGTGGGATGACAGGAGGAGGGGGAGCAGGGTCACTAGTGGGGAAACAGGAGGAGGGGGGAGCAGGGTCACTAGGGGGCTGACAGGAGGGGGCTCAGGGTCACTAGTGGGGAGACAGGAGGAGAGGAAGCAGGGTGACAGGATGAGGTGAAGCAGTGTCACTAGTGGAGTGACAGGAAGAGGGGTGAGCAGGGTCACTAGTGGGGTGACAGGAGGAGGGGGGAGAAGGGTCACTAGTGGGCTGACAGGAGGAGGGGGAGCAGGGTCACTAGTGGGGAGACAGGAGGAGGGGGAGCAGGGTCACTAGTGGGGAGACAGGAGGAGGGGGAGCAGGGTCACTAGTGGGGAGACAGGAGGAGGGGGAGGAGGGTTACTAGGGGGCTGACAGGAGGGGGGATCAGGGTCACTAGTGGGGAGACAGGAGGTGGGGAGCAGGGTCACTAGTGGGGAGACAGGAGGAGGTGGGAGCAAGGTGACAGGATCAGGGGAAGCAGTGTCACTAGTGAGGTGACAGGAGGAGGGGGGAGCAGGGTCACTACTGGGGTGACAGGATGAGGGGAAGCAGTGTCACTAGTGGGTTGACAGGAGGAGGGGGAGCAGGGTCACTAGTGGGGTGACAGGAGGAGGGGGGAGCAGGGTCACTAGTGGGATGACAGGAGGAGGGGGAGCAGGGTCACTAGTGGGGAGACAGGAGGAGGGGGAGCAGGGTCACTAGTGGGGAGACAGGAGGAGGGGGGAGCAGGGTCACTAGGGGGCTGACAGGAGGGGGGGTCAGGGTCACTAGTGGGGAGACAGGAGGAGGGGGAGCAGGCTCACTAGTGGGGAGACAGGAGGAGGGGGGAGCAGGGTCACTAGTGGGGTGACAGGAGGAGGGGTAGCAGGGTGACAGGGTGAGGGGAAGCAGTTTCACTGGTGGGGTGACAGGAGGAGGGGGAAGCAGGGTCACTAGTGGGGTGACAGGAGGAGGGGGGAGCAGGGTCACTAGTGGGGTGACAGGAGGAGGGGGGAGCAGGGTCACTAGTGGGCTGACAGGAGGAGGGGGAGCAGGGTCACTAGTGGGGAGACAGGAGGAGGGGGAGCAGGGTCACTAGTGGGGAAACAGGAGGAGGGGGGAGCAGAGTCACTAGGGGGCTGACAGGAGGGGGCTCAGGGTCACTAGTGGGGAGACAGGAGGAGGGGGAGCAGGGTGACAGGATGAGGGGAAGCAGTGTCACTAGTGGAGTGACAGGAAGAGGGGTGAGCAGGGTCACTAGTGGGGTGACAGGAGGAGGGGGGAGCAGGGTCACTAGTGGGCTGACAGAAGGAGGGGGAGCAGGGTCACTAGTGGGGAGACAGGAGGAGGGGGAGCAGGGTCACTAGTGGGGAGACAGGAGGAGGGGGAGCAGGGTTACTAGGGGGCTGACAGGAGGGGGGATCAGGGTCACTAGTGGCGAGACAGGAGGTGGGGAGCAGGGTCACTAGTGGGGAGACAGGAGGAGGTGGGAGCAAGGTGACAGGATGAGGGGAAGCAGTGTCACTAGTGAGGTGACAGGAGGAGGGGGGAGCAGGGTCACTACTGGGGTGACAGGATGAGGGGAAGCAGTGTCACTAGTGGGGTGACAGGAGGAGGGGGAGCAGGGTCACTAGTGGGGTGACAGGAGGAGGGGGGAGCAGGGTCACTAGTGGGGAGACAGGAGGAGGGGGGAGCAGGGTCACTAGGGGGCTGACAGGAGGGGGGATCAGGGTCACTAGTGGGGAGACAGGAGGAGGGGGAGCAGGCTCACTAGTGGGGAGACAGGAGGAGGGGGGAGCAGGGTCACTAGTGGGGTGACAGGAGGAGGGATAGCAGGGTGACAGGATGAGGGGAAGCAGTTTCACTAGTGGGGTGACAGGAGGAGGGGGAAGCAGGATCACTACTGGGCTGACAGGAGGAGGGGGAGCAGGGTCACTAGGGGAATGACAGGAGGGGGGATCAGGGTCACTAGTGGGGAGACAGGAAGAGGGGGAGCAGGCTCACTAGTGAGGAGACAGGAGGAGGAGGAGCAGAGAACTGTGAGACTGGACAGAACCATGATTGGGGAGGGTGGAATCACTTACTTGAAGACTGACAGGCTGGGCTCCTTAGCTCTCCAGCGGCTGTGTCATGTTTCCATGGTCCCCCCTCCATCTGTCTCCCCACTAGTGACCGTGTTGCGCAGCGCACCATGCTCTCCTTACTACAGCTGTCAGCCACCCTGGGAGTCCTCCTTCTTCCAGCTCCCACTGGCTTCCTCTGCTGAAGGGCCTGCCACTTCGACCAGTGTACTCGCGAACGTGCACATGCACGCGGCGCACTGACGCTCCGCACTCTGCAGGCCTGGAGATCTTTTATGACGGCAGCAGCGCTGCGCAGCGCCAGCAACAGTTTATCAAAATTTTTAAAGGGACCGTGCAGAATTGAGTGGGCCCCCCCAGAAGCAGTGGGCCCCTGCACTTGCTCGTTTGCCGGGTGCTAGCGCCGGCCCTGTCTTAACCTCCCCTAGCCATTATTAAGCGGACCATTGTCCTCACTTTTTTGCTATGTTGCATAGGACCACTGTCCTTATGAAATTATTGGGCTGTATTGATTAGACCAAAACCCTACTGCCCTTTAAACACTGTCCATTGCTCTAAATCTAGGAGCGGAAATTTGTAGCTCAAATGGGCTTTTTTTGCATCAATTTTTGTTATTTTTTGATTTTGTCCTTTCTTTAAATTGCAATCTTCACTTTTATTGCCCCTGAAGAGTCCCCCTGTGGGACGAAACATGGCATGTTGGGATATAAGTGAGGGACAGTTTTGAGGTTTAGGCCCCAGATAGGGACAGGTTCCGGAAGGGGTCGCCCCTATCGGGGCGGGTGCTCTGTATGTTGCTAGGCAGGGACTGTTAGCTCCCTACCTATATAATAGGCAGCGTTTAGCACCAAGGCTTTGTAGGTTTGCCTCATTTAAGCAACTACTACATGAGGATTTACCTTCACAGAATTATCCGGACAAGAGTACCTGTTCCGTTTTCGCTATTAAAGGACGGCACCTGGCAAAGATGTACTACACAGCTCGTTTATCTGGATTGGGTAAGATCATTCCATAATTATCTTCCTGGAAGTGATTATTTGCAGGCTCCTTTTTTGGTATTGACATTGGTTGCACAGGTATTTCTCACCGTGTTGTATACTGTGTTTTGAAATTTGTATACTCCTATTTTAAAAGATTTAGTAAAAGCTATGTCTTAAAATATAACCCAGGTCTTTTTTGAGATATTTTTAAGTATTGGTGAGAGACCTCACTCTGTTTGGTATACCTGTAACAGGGTGTCAGCTATTTGTGTCCACATCCAATCTGCAAAAAATGCAATTAGGATGCGGACCAAAAATATGGTCATGTGAAAGGGGCCTTAGACAGTGGAAACTTAGACTAGACAGACTACAGATACCTCAGACTTGTCACAGTGGGTGACGCTGGAAGATAAATTAGGAGTATCTTTATAGTCTAAGTTTATACCGCCTATTACTTGGCACAGTTTGTACCATAATTAAGTGCTATAATTTTGGTCCAAATTAGTAAGTTTGTTCAGTTTTGAGTTAATACAACCGGATCAGGCCGAAATGGAGCCATCAGGATGTATTAAATGGAACGGATCCTTTTAATTCAGGTTTCGAGATCCTCTGCCGGATCTCAAAACCTGAATTAAAAACACAGATGTGAAAGTAGACTTAATCATTTGGTCTTCCATATTCCATGGCATGACCACCAGGGGCTCTGATAAATATATGCATGCAGATAATAGCTACTGTTGCTACTATACAGTAGATATCAATGTATAAAAGGGGAAAAATCTGTCATCCTGCATGTCCATTTTTACCTTCCAGAGTTATGTACTAGAGATAAGCTAATTTCTTGAAAAATTTTCCTGGTCCAATTCTAGCAAATTTGACAAAAAATTCTATTAGAGTCTGAATTAATTCTACCCAAATCAAAAGTGCTCCAATTGGCCTGAAAAATGGCATATCACACTATGTTTTATAGCTATAGGTAAATGCATGGTTGACAATGTTAAAAAACAGCCTGTTTAAAACACACACCACACCTTTAGGCTACTTTCACACTTGCGCTTGATCGGATCCGTTCTGAACGGATCCGATCATATTAATGCAGACGGAGGCTCCGTTCAGTACGGATCCGTCTGCATTAATAACTTAGAAAAATTTCTAAGTGCGAAAGTAGCCTGAGCGGATCCGTTCAGACTTTCAATGTAAAGTCAATGGGGGACGGATCCGCTTGAAGATTGAGCCATATGGTGTCATCTTCAAGCGGATCCGTTCCCATTGACTTACATTGTAAGTCTGGACGGATCCGCACGCCTCCGCACGGCCAGGCGGACACCCGAACGCTGCAAGCAGCGTTCAGCTGTCTGCTTGGCCGTGCGGAGGCGAGCGGAGCGGAGGCTGAACGCCGCCAGACTGATGCAGTCTGAGCGGATCCGCATCCATTCAGACTGCATCAGGGCTGGACGGAAGCGTTCTGCTCCGCTCGTGAGCCCCTTCAAACGGAGCTCACGAGCGGACAGCAGAACGCTAGTGTGAAAGTAGCCTTAGATTTGTTATGCTGTTTAAAATTAAAAACATTCAAAAAATTTCTCTAATTTGGGGGAAATTATATTTAATCACACACAGTGTTATTAGATAAAATAGTTGCTTGCTATGAACAAGCAGTCAAAAAAATTATGCCTTACTCGGGGCAGATATCTGCCCATATTTATACAAACAAATGATAGTCAGAAGAAACAGTAACTTGCTTAGAACAAGCGTTCAAAAATTGTTTACAGAGGAAAACACGGTAAAACACATGTTGGGGCATGTAAGCCCAGTGCTCTGGGCTGTATGGATACTTTATTAGCTGTTGTAAAGGTGGATATCTATAATTTAGCAGGGAAATATTTTGTATCTATAACTATTGGATAATTTATATTATGTACTGATTTGGCTATACGCCTTCATATATACCCAGGAATTGCCATAATATATGTATAAATAATACGGTGAGGAGTAGATTCCACTTCTTTAATGCTTGTGTACTGCTGCTATATTAATGTATTTTATTATGTATTTTCTGAATAAAATAAATTATCCGTATATACTTGGTTGTAGTGGGATCATCCCTTTGATGGGTGGTATAGTTTTATATTTAGATCCTACATTGTAGGAGGCTCAGGTTTTGCTATTTTGGTGGTCTTAGTTTTTTGTGTAAGAAATCTATGCACTATTAAATGTCCCCTGCTACAAACACATCGTACACTGATATTGACACACTAAAATGCACTTATAAATGGTAGCAAAATTGAAATCTGATTTTTGGGAAGAAGAAGCCACAATTGCACAGCGTATGCAGCAAAATATATGCTGCTGGTGGCCTTAGGAATTTGCTGATAAAACACTTATGAACTGAAGCCTTGTAACAGGTTGTTGGAAAAAAGGCTAGCTTGTGAACAGATAATAAAAAGCACTGTCTCTTTAAATAATCTTTGTGCAGGATTTTTTAACAGGCAGTGAAAGAAATGAACAGCTCCAGCAGCTGCCCTCACTGTAAGTGTCACGAGGGTGTCAAGAACCCCGCCTGACTCCGTTATACCCGGGGTCAGGAAGTCGCAGCGGTTGGCTGCACGCTCTATATAAGATAGGGCTGTTTCCTTATGGTAGCTTTCTGGGTTTGCTTTGCAAACCCTTTTGGCTCACTCAGGGATCCGTAGCGCCTTCTCCTCAGCTGTTCCTTGTCCAGCACTCCCAACCTCCTTATATTCCCCTCTCACACTTCTCTGGTTGCCAGATATAGAGCTTCCTGCCTGGACTTCTATACTGACCCTCTGGAGCTGTGTTGCTGCGTTCTCTAGTTGTTGGTCCAGAACGTTACCCTCCGGATCCCTGTTGGACCTTTGTTGTCTGCTGTGGTCGCCCACCTGGGTGTATGTGTTTGTCTGTATTGTCTGTCCTCTCCCTGGTGTTTCCCTCTTAGTGATAGTGGTGCGGACTAGCGATCCCACTGGCCCGTTCACTATCTAGGGCTCATTTTAGGGAAAGCCAGGGTTTAGGCACGTGATCACTGCACGGGTGAGGAACCTGTCTAGGGACGTCAGGGCAGTCAGGTGCCAGCCGCAAGGTGAGTCAGGGGTCACCACCTTTCCCTCTCCCTTGGGCAGGGCTTTACCTTTTCCCTCCCTGTGCGTGACGCCGGTCATTACAGTAAGATACCCAGTACCAGTACATAAACTGCCCCTATACTGTCCCTAATGATAAAAGCTGACTTTCTACCTAGTAATACAGTCTACCCAAATATATCACTACACTATTCCTGCAAGATCCTAGGATGGCTGGCTTGTGTCTGTAATTGGTGTCTATCAGAGACAAGGCAGACACATCCTCTCACATTAGAGGCTGACCTCAGAATGGCGTCTGTGCTTCACAGCTAGCACAGAACCTGATAGACCAGCCAATATCCTACCTCCTGATTTGCTGTCAGGCCGCCTGAAAAGGATTGTGGGCAAGCCTGCTGTCTGGGGCCCTGTCCAGGGTCATGTGATTCTCTGTATTCATCCCCCTGTTCTATTTTCCTCGCTAATGTACTGAATTTTAAAAGTAAAACGGTGAGCACGCTTCTGCAATTCGTCCAAAGCGATTCGCCAAAACCTCAGATTTTATTTTGCACAAGAGTTTTTGTGAAGTTCGTGATTAGTTTAAAATTGAATTGTATCTACTGCGGCTTCAATTTCCGGTATGAATTCAAATATCATAGAATTTTTTTCAAAATCAAAAACCTATAGAACCGAGCACTACTGGGAGTAAACAATACTGTACATAAAAGCAGGATCAATCCAAGCGTCTTACATCCCAGATCATGCCTTTCTTCAGGAGGTACATCATGGCATGCTGCATGCTCTTCTGATTTTCCTGGTCTAGAAAGTGATTGTTAAAGGCCAAGCAGAGCCGTGAGATCCTTTCATTCTGATATTACGTTTCAGATGCCGAGAAGCTGTGTTGTTTATAATAATAGGACTCATAAGGGAAAGGTTGTATTATAGTATATTTCACTTCTTTTTGAAAGTTGTACATTGATAGAAACAAAAGACAAGTAATAAAGCTAAACGTCCTTCTACAACATAACATTATACAGTATATTGTATTCTGTAACCAGTATAACTTTAAATGGGAAAAAATGCACATCCATACATTACTTTGATTCTGTAATGTAAATTACATAGATTACTGAGCAGAACTACAGCCAACAAACTCAAAACAACTCTATGGTGGCTACCACAGGTCCAGGAAGACAACACCAGGAGAAGGACACATTATTTACTTTCAGGGGCCCACCACCTGCAGCAGACCCCCCCTCCCCCCCTTGGCACAGTACACAGACTCTGTCCTGTGCCCACCACTGCACACAGGTGAAGGGGGGTGCTCAGCAGTGCAGAGGAAAAGTGGTAAAGGATGTTACAATGTGAGTGGATGGAGCTTCTGTGCTGTGCGTGGAGGAGAGGTTAGAGGTTTCTCCTCCTCTATAAGTTATCAAATACTAGGAGTTGTAGTTCTTTCCTTGTACTCATTCCATGTTATGTCCTCCAATAGCCTATTATAATAGTCTGGTCATGCTAAGGGTTGTAGTTCGCTCCTCTTATACCCCCCATCCTATAATGCGTACTGATGCCCTAATAATATATGATAATAATATATATAATAATAATATTATAAGAATAATAATAACAATTGATGGATATTGATGAGGGGAGACCTGGAACTTGCAGAGCTGGCAGTGGAACTGGAACCCAACGGTGTGGATCAGGTGAGTATGATCAGGAAGTAATCTAGCTCCAAATGCAGCAGTTGCCCGTTGGAGTTGTGGTAAAGTTGCTGTGGGAGGGCTCATTTATAAATTTGCTATGGGGCCCAGTTATTTGTAGTTATGCCCCCTGATTGGGAGGTATACAGTAGCCTTCAGATATCGGTTCAGAAGTCAGAGATGCATGTATATCCAGCCCTCATTGGGACCCATTTCTAAGTCCTGTAAACCCTGATCCTGGTCTTCTTTTAAAACTTAGATTGTAATACTGCTACACAGCCTGAATTTCAGCCATCAGTAGCAAAGATGTATGAGATATGTCCTCGACTATTGAAGTACCACCCTCCAAAGACCTTTGAAATACGGCCTTGGCAGAGAAAGGATTAAATTCCATGCCTACACCTCTGATTGGATCTCAACCTCTAGCACTAAATGGCTTGTGTCCGTAGTCTTTGATTGGCTGACCAGCCTGGGTTTGACTGTATAACAACCTTAAAGGGGTTGTCTCCTCTCGCTGTTTCTAAGGCGATATGAGACAAAGTTTTGACCACCTCCCGGCTGGGAAACAGCAGAGCGCTCTGGTGCTCTGCTGTTTCAGTAGCTCCCATTGCCATGAATGATAGCTACTGAAACAGCGCAGGACAGCAAGCTATACTGTTTCTGAGTTAGGGAAACTGTATATCTTGCTGTGCTACGCTGTTTCAGTAGCTCTCATAGAAGGCAATGAGAGCTACTAAAACAGCAGAGTGCCGGAGCGCTCTGCGGTTTCCTGGCCGGGAGGTGTCGGAACTGTGTCTCATCTCGCCCCCTTTTTTTAGACCAGGCGTTAGCGGGGAAAGGTCACAGATTGCGGAGCAAATAACCTTTGCGCAGCAATCTGCGCAGCTATAAACCAAAAAGTGGTGTATATCTGTTTGCAAATTACTCCCTTAGTTTCCTCTTACACATATAGATGATCAGGCAGATTATCGGGAATGAAGCAGACACTCCTGATATCTGTCAAATCATCAGTGGAGATGACAGCTGCATTTACATGGAGCAATCACCTCTGCTGTATGGGGACAAGCAATTGATATAGCGATTGCTTGTCCTAATGGAAAATCATTACTCCTGTGCAGCAGATTGTTGTACTGGCAGAACAATATGCTGCACAGAATTGACGATTTTCCATGGCAGAACCAAATGATCAACAGATGAATGAGCATTTGTGAATTCATTGGATAATTGCTGGCACCTTTAACACAAGCAGATTATCAGGAATGTGCATTTATACAAACGCTCATCCCCAATAATTTGCCTGATAATCGGTCCATACAAAAGAACTTTTAGTTTCATGGCAAATTGGTCAGACTTTGTTCAACCTGTTCTTTTTGGGTAACAAAGGAACACAAGGTAACCTCTAAGCAACTAAAGGCCTTTTTTCACATTAGCTAATCAGGAGGAGACTGAACAACAATGGCGTACATGGTAAAATTGCAAGCAGAAAGCTGCTGCTCTCCAAAATAAACATTGCTGCCCATCTGCAGTTTACTAAAAAATCACCTGGACAAGCCAGAATTCTATTGGAACCATGTTTTATGGATGGACGAGACCAAAATAGAACTTTTTGGTGTAAATGAGAAGTGTTAGTTTTGCAGAAAGGAAAACACCACATTCCAACATAAAAATGTCATCCCATTTGTGGAACATAGTGGAGGTAGCATCATGGTTTGGACCTGTTTTGCTGCATCTGGGCCAGGACAGCTTGCCATCATTGATGGAACAATGAATTCTGAAATATACCAGCAAATTCTAAAGGGAAATGTCAGGACATTTGTCCTTGAGCTGAATATCAAGAGAATATAGGTCATGCAGGAAGACAACGACCCTAAGCACAGAAGTCATTCTATCAGAAAGGTTAAAGAAGAATACTGTTAAAGTTTAGGAAAGGCCAAGTCAAAGTCCTAACCTTAGACGATGACTATATGGTCAAATTTCTGTATGCAGTTTTAAATACCAATATCAGGAACGTATCTTAAAAGGAGAAGAAATGTAACGGCCAGATATAATGTGTCCACTTTTTTTAATTCACTTCTGGTTTTGGCTTTCAAAACTGCACGCAGAAACCTGACCATGTGGTCATACCATAAATCCAATAGAAATGTTGTAGAAGGACCTGACTGCTTTTTTCACTTAGGGCTCATGCACACGTAACAGAATGCAAAACTGACAAGAATGGGACATGTTGTATTTTCTTTTTTGTGGGGCCACAGAACGGACATGCAGATTCAGACAGCACACTGTGTGCTGTCCTCATCTTTTGCGGTCCCATTGAAATGACATGGGTCCGCTTCTGATCTGCAAAGAATGTGGATTGGATGTGGAACAAACATAAGGTTGTGTGCATGAGCCCTTAGTTAATAGAGATTGTGCTCCAAAAAGATAATGCTGCCCACACTGCACAACCAGCTCGATCACCAGATCTCTCCCCCACCGAGAATGTCTCGAACTGGATCTCCCATAGTAAAGCAGCCAACAACCACCTTAGCTGAACTATGGATCCAAGTTGAAAGAGCTTAGAAATTCTTTAGAATAACAAACTGCAGGAGGATATCCTGCATCTGTACGACCCATACCAGTTATAAAGATAAATCGGTCAGCACTCGCTCGGATGCATGCCGCGCGGGACCAGGACCAGTTTCCACATGCAATGAAGTAAAGGATCCCAGCAGACGTGGCTTGATGCTCATAGGAAATTTATTGCAAGGTAACAATATATCCCATATTCTAGGACGCGTTTTGGCTATGATAGCCTTTTTCAACAGGTAGTATCCATTACAAAGCACAGGTTTATATACACCTATAATGCATGGGGATAGGGAACCTCCCCATGACATCAGACACCGGAAGGGGTGGTACATACAAAGTAGCAAAAAAAGGGGGGGGTTACAAAAAATATAGTAACCATATAGCAGCAAAAGGAATGTATAAAGACACATGTATTATACTGCATATTATCTATTATAGATACCATCTCAGCTGAGAAATCCTTCATTGGGTAGAAGATGTCTAAAAAATAATAATGATATATATTAGATATCCAAAATTAACAGGAATTATGCATTAGTTAACAAAAAAAATCTTAAATGTGCATGATTTCATAGTGCCTGTTGAGACCTCTTGGGTGTAGGGTATCCAGGGTATGGATCCAGTAGGCCTCCCGGTGTAATAATAATTTCTTAATATCACCTCCCCTTCTGGGTCTGGTGACCCGTTCTATTACCTGGAACTTCAATTGGGCAATAGTGTGTTTACATTTTTCAAAATGGGAGGGAACTGGAAACAGCAAGTTCTTAGTCCTAATGGTGGACTTGTGCTTTCAATGCGATCTCTGATGGTTTGCATTGTTTCTCCAATATATAATAACCCACAAGGACATTTAATTAGGTATACTACATTAGTAGATTCACAGGTGAAAAAAACATCCACCGGATATATACGTCCAGTATGTGGGTGATAAATATTGGGTCCTTTGATTATATTTGAGCACTGAAAACAGCGCAGACAAGGAAACGTACCTTTCCGCTGTCTGGCAAGTACACTCTGTTTGAGGGTGCCTTTCGGACTCCCCATATCACGCGTACTAGCTTATCTCTGTAGCTCGTTTTTTTTTTTGTTTGACCCATACCAGTGGCAGCCTGTATCACAGCACGATGAGATGCTCCCCGTATTAATGTGACCATGTCTCAACATACACCCTGCTGCAGAACCCAAAATAAAGGGTGCACCACCTTAGTTGTGTGATCATTGACTAAGCACCACTAGCAGTTTAGACTTTTTCAATCTCAGCTCAATTGAATTGTGTTCTAGATGTTCTTTTTTCATTTTCCAGTAGTATATTTTTACATAAACAACTTTCTTTAGTTACATGTAGCATCACTGAAACTTTGGGCTTTTTACGCCACTTATTGACTTCTCCATGTAAATTGACAAACACTATGTACATTCATCCCCATATATACACTGTCAGTGGCATACACCGTCTCCTGGGAAATAATGCAGTGACACTGGAACAGCATACTGAGAAAGTTCCTGGCTAAATTAACAACGCAATTACATTACACGACACGCAGGAAGATGGATGAGAAAAACTTGGCCTGGATCCTCTTCTGTTTTCAAATTGCAATTTATTTGAGGGCTTTAATGGATGCCTTATTAAAACATCCAAGCATTGGTGAGCCCAGGCGCGCTGTCACCGCCAGTGGTGATTGATGACATCCTGAGCTGCTTCTCTTGCACATTTGCTTGGGGGGTGGAAGAAGAAGCTGGTGGGGGGGATATGTAGAGGGGTATGATGAGGGGATAGATGGGCCCAGCTCTGCTTATTGCTATTGATCTCTGTGTTCTACACAGACATTTAATTGCAGTGTATGCGAGTGTGCAACCAGAGAGAAGGGTGGCAATATCTAAGGTCGGCATACCTGTACCATGGCTGGGGTGAAGAGCAGAAATTGCTGAGTTAACACGTGCAATGCCAGTATTGTTTGAGGAACAGTATATTTTCTTTTGGAATCCACGTGGTTAAGGAAGGAAAGAAAGGAGAACATAATATACAGTCATGTGAAAAAATTAGGACACCCTTTGAAAGCATGTGGTTTTTTGTAACATTTTTAATAAATGGTTATTTCATCTCCGTTTCAACAATACAGAGAGATTAAAGTAATCCGACTAAACAAAGAAAACTGAAGAAAAGTCTTTTCAAGATCTTCTGTAAATGTCATTCTACAAAAATGCCTATTCTAACTGAGGAAAAAGATAGGACACCCTCACATGTATTCCCTCTTAAATTGGCTCAGATCTCACACAGGTATATCACACCAGGTGCACATAATTAGTAGATCGTTACTCTGCATGTTGAATGAGGCTTGCCCTATTTAAACCTCAGACATTTAGTTTGGTGTGCTCCTGACTGTTGAAGTGAGAGTGAGCACTATGGTGAGAGCAAAAGAGCTGTCAGAGGACTTCAGAAAAAAGATTGTAGCAGCCTATGAGTCTGGGAAGGGATTTAAAAAGATCTCAAAAGATTTTGAGATCAGCCATTCCACTGTCCGGAAGATAGTCTACAAGTGGAGGGCTTTCAAAACAACTGCCAACATGCCCAGGACTGGTCGCCCCAGCAAGTTCACCCCAAGAGCAGACCGCAAGATGCTAAAAGAGGTATCCAAAAACCCTAAAGTGTCATCTCGAGAACTACAGCAGGCTCTGGCTACTGTTGATGTAGAAGTACATGCCTCTACAATCAGAAAGAGACTGTACAAGTTTAACTTGCATGGGAGGTGTGCAAGGAGGAAACCTTTGCTTTCCAAGAGAAACATCGAGGCCAGACTGACATTTGCCAGCGATAAAGTTGACAAAGACCAGGACTTCTGGAATAATGTTCTTTGGACAGATGAGTCCAAAATTGAATTATTTGGACACAACAGCAGAGGACATGTTTGGCGTAAACCAAACACAGCATTCCAAGAAAAGAACCTCATACCAACTGTGAAGCATGGAGGTGGAAGTGTCATGGTTTGGGGCTGCTTTGCTGCAGCAGGACCTGGTCAGCTCACCATCATAGAATCCACGATGAATTCTACTGTGTATCAGAAGGTGCTTGAAGAACATGTGAGACCATCAGTTAGAAAATTAAAGCTGAAGCGGAACTGGACCATGCAACATGACAATAACCCAAAACATACTAGTAAATCAACCAAAGATTGGCTGAAAAAGAAGAAAGGGAGAGTCCTGGAATGGCCAAGTCAAAGTCCAGATTTGAATCCCATTGAGATGCTGTGGGGTGACTTGAAAAGGGCTGTACGTGCAAGAAACCCCTCAAACATCTCACAGCTGAAAAAGTTCTGCATTGAGGAGTGGGGTAAAATTTCCTCAGACCGATGTCGAAGACTGGTAGATGGCTACAAGAACCGTCTCACTGCAGTTATTTCAGCCAAAGGAGGTAACACTCTCTATTAGGGGCAAGGGTGTCCTATCTTTTTCCTCAGTTAGAATAGGCATTTTTGTAGAATGACATTTACAGAAGATCTTGAAAAGACTTTTCTTCAGTTTTCTTTGTTTAGTCGGATTACTTTAATCTCTCTGTATTGTTGAAACGGAGATGAAATAACCATTTATTAAAAATGTTACAAAAAACCACATGCTTTCAAAGGGTGTCCTAATTTTTTCACAAGACTGTAATTTAAACAAAAAGTATTAAAGGGGTTGTCTCACTACTGCAAATGGCTTTTATCCTGTAGAGAAAGTTGGCCACCGCTGCAGCATAGATACGAGGTGACCCACATGTGCGCATATGCGTGTTCCAGCCACCAGAGAGGCTGGTGCTTTTTTCTATAGTGTGCAAGCACGACCACCACTGCTGCATTACAGGGTGGTCGTAACCCCTGAAAACGAGCAGTGTATAATGTGATGCAAAAATGAATCCAGCCAGCAAAGGAGGCAATATGAAGAATCACAATACATTAGTAAGTGCCTTGTATTAACTTCCTCTACATGATAAATGCCATTTGCTGAAGTGCGACAACCCCTTTAATTCCTTACTTTGTATCCAGAAGGTACCCATCCAATCCACCGTTATTTTTTTTTCTCCAATAACGTCTTTTTAGCCTACCGCACGCATACAAGACCCAATCTTAAAATTTAATTTTTTTCTACCAAATTGTCATTTCTCAATCAATATGCTGACTGCATTTGTTACTGACTCAGCACCATATACTTAAAGGATATGTACACCTTTGGAGTCAATTTTTTTTATGTATGCACTAAACTTATTTTTGGCCAAAAATCATATTTTCAATTGGCCTTTATTAAAAAAATATTGAGCTGTTCAGTCACAAAGGGTTAACAGTTTTTCTAACTGTGTGACTGGTGCTTTCACTTTCACTTTGTGCCAGTCATCTAATTACCCTTATTTCTAAACTACTGAGAGGTCATAAACACTTATTCAGCCACATTCTTATCAGTAAGATAAGGATTGAGCTATAATGAGTGATTATATGTGAGAGAGCAGAGATAAGGAGTCCGTCTGCTCCTCAGATGACGGAGGCAGCTAGTAGATCATGTCAGCTCTGTACAGAAAAAGGATTCCATATTGTTAATAAAGACCAATTGAAAAAATTATTATTAGCTCAAAATAAGTAAAATGCAGTAATAAAAAAAAAATTGCCCCCAAAGAACTTCACGTTAGAACATGTCACGTTAAAAACATGGCATCTGAGCTGTAGGCAGCATGTCATAGAGCAGGAGGAGCTGAGCAGATTGATACATAGTTTTATGGGAAAACATTCAGTAAAACTTAATTCATTAAAATGCGTGCTCATTCTGGGTGTTGAAGTCAAGGAGGTGTTCCTATCAGTGATTGACAGCTCTCTCTGTATAGAAGGGAATAGGGAGAAGGCTGTCAATCACTGATAGGACCGCCTCTGACATTAAAGGCCAGAATGAGCAGGTATTCTAAAATAAAAGTTTAATTTTTGATAACTCTTTTCCCATAAAACTATATATCAGTCTGCTCAGCTCCTCCTGCTCTATGACTTGCTGCCTGTAGATTATTTACATTTTCATAGTGACAGGTTCCCTTTAACTGGGGTAGAGGATGTCATGCCCAATAAGAAGCTATGAGAACATGGCAATGAAGTAAATTTCTAACTATACTATAACTATTTATATGTCTAAATTAAGTGGCAGAACCAACCAAATAACACATCTGGTGGGATTGCCCAAAAATGCTGGGGGAGATTTATCAAACTGGTGTGAAGTAGAACTGGTTTAGTTGCCCATAGCAACCAATCAGATTCCACCTTTCATTTTACCAGTGTTTACCAGTATTTTACCATTTATCCTTCCCATGTGCATAACCTTACATTTGTCAGTGTTAAACCTCATCTGCCACTTATCTGCCCAAGCCTCCAATCTATCCAGATCCCTCTGTAGTAGTATACTGTCCTCTTCAGTCTTAATTACTTTACACATTATTTGGGGGGAGGTGAGTAATATCCCTCCCACAACAGACTCTGGCGCTGACCTGTGTGTATAATGGGACCTTGAGCATTCGCTGAATGGAAGAGTGGGAACATAAGTAAAGCATATCAGTGCCTCCACCCAGGTTAGAGCCTCGGTATTACAGGGAGGATCTCTTCCTGGGACTTACATATGAAGTATAGTTAGCAGCCTTAACAAGGATTACTGTACTAATCTCACAGTCTGAAGAATACATATAGACCCACATAAGGTTATAAAAGGGTAAGAATGATAATAGTACATACATGCAGTATACTGAGAACGCAACAGTATTGCAATAACCAGAGATCCTGCAACAATCGTAAGTTATATACCCGGGTATATATATATATATATAGAAAGAGTCCTGTGCACGATACCTCCAGACAACAGAATAGATGATCCAGGTGCAGGGGCCCCTGTGGATGACTCTAGATCCAGGACTCTTTCAGATGACAGACAGCCGATCAGAAGAAGACGATGACGATGATGAAAGGATTTCTTCCAAGCAGCAAACAGGGCAGCAGCAGCAGCAGTAGTAGATGCAGGCCTGACTACCCTAACACTGAGTCCTGAACCTGCCGACTAATCTACCAGTGCAACCGGGCCTCTAACTATCTGGTTGGCCATCGGAAGCCTAACCTATCACTACCCTGAACTATATACTGATCCCTAACTACAATTACGAGCTAGATTCTGTGAATATATAAGTAACACAGAGCAAAACTACCGGCTCTGTGTGAGGCAGATAAAGAGGAGCAGGTGGCAATCTATTCTTACACACTCCAGCCTCACTAGCTGATCTTAAGGATATAGATACTCGAAGCTCTGCTTATCTATTCCTCCTAGTTATGAAGATTACACATGCCACTTGTCTTAGACTTCTGGAGACATAAGATGTCTCCTTCCTGCAGCTCTGTCCCTCGTGGCTCTGACTCACTGTGTTTACAAACAAACCTTGTACTGAATCTCTGGGGTTTCTGAAGCAGAGCAGCAGGGGCAAAGAGGCCAAACACACTACATCTCAGCAGTATTATCAGTTCCCTACAAGTGTCATCTGCAAACATTTTTATTTTACTGTGCAAGCCTTCTAGCCCACTTCTCTAAGCTAAGAGAACTGCATGTCAGCTCTTAGCTTAGCGGAGCAGGCAGAAGCAGGAGCCCGCTCCGCAGGGTTGCCAACCGTCCAGAAATTTCTGCACAGTCCGTAAAAATAGCAACCTTTTCCCTGTGTCCGTGAAAAAAAATTGATGAGTCCGTGATTTTTTTTCCAGGCTGGTGGTACCTAATTAGATTATTTTGGTGGTAATTATCATCATTTTACATTTTAAAAGAGATTCTGGTAATATGTTCTTATCAGTACATTGAGCTATAGATAGACATGTGTAACTTGAAATTATTATCATTCTTTATGGTTTCAAATTCTGTCCATAAAAAAAATGTTGGCTGTCTATGATTTTGGGATAAGTTGTCCAGAAAAAAAAGAAGAATTCTGGTTGGCAACACTTCTGCTCCGCTCATCTAATCCTGGCATAGTACATGGGTACAGAGTACCTATGTGCTATGCCAGGAGATAGTAAACCTCCGGGGGCACGGGCAGGAGCAGCAATATGCGCTCCTGCCCGTACGCCCTGCTTATGCAGCCCCATTTCATAAACTTCACAGTCCATACTCCGTATATCATGGTGTACAGAGAACTAAATTTTAAGTGCACAGGAAATGGTGCACTTTAGGTAGGTAAAAGTCTAATGAAAATACAAAATTAATTAATAAAATATATTAGAAAAACTTTTATTAGGACATTAGGGACATGTTATCATGTTATTAAAATGTTAGTCAAAGGTTTAGCTACTCTTCAAGCTTTCATGAGTTTTGAGTTGTCCTATGTTCATCCAGAAAGAGGAGGTATAAATTCCAATTGGAGTTGCCCTTTGGACATCTTATTTTCTCTAGACTTGAAAAGTTGTTTTTGTATTTTATAGGTCTAGAGATATGTATTTGTTTGTTAGACACTTCTTTACATTGATTGACCAAAGTATTCTTATACTTTGATCTTAACGTAGGCAGTATAAGTTGATGGCTTTTCAATAGAATAGAACATCAATGTTTTTATTACAAGCAACAATGATTTTCCTGTGGCCGCATGTTCTCCTGCTTGCTATTCAACTGCCGTACATCTGATCTCTGGTAAGATGATTACCTCAGTCAGCTTGGTTAATTTATGGAACAGTTTTTGTTTAGTTAACCTTCCTTTAAATTTGTGCTCTTTTGTTGCTGGATATAGCGAAAGCTCTGTATAGTTGCTTCCAAAATCCATGCGTTCCTTGAATCCTTTTCCAGTCTATTTGTGTTGTGTCATTGTAGCTTGGAATCTGTGGTCTTTCTACCTTTCTTCTCTGCTGTTTTCCAACTCTAAAGACCACCACTAATCAGCAAAATGCTGAGCACCATGGGCCGTTTCCTGTATATCCAAGCCCCACAGCTTTTCTACACACAGGGCTTTGCTTGGTACTGCAGCTAAGGCCCATTCACTTGCAATAACACACTACTCTGAGCAGGGGCAGATTGTGAACTTAAAGTGGCCCCATGTTTTCGGTGGGTTCAAACAGACAGAATACAGGCCAAAACAAGTAGGTGGGGACAACTGAAGTAGGCGGGGCCTGCAATTCTGTAGTTCAGCACAAAATACGGCCGCAGCAGAACCAAATACTACAGGACAGCACAAAAATACTGCCGCCCTCACCACAGTATTGAACTGTATCACCATGATGAGCACAGTAATACAGTGTCACGACTGAGGATGGGGGAAACCCTCAGCCGTGCGATGTCTCTCTGAAGTATAGCTGTTAGGCCAGGACAGGAATCAGGGAGCCGGTCACCTCCTATCACATCCCTAATTCTGACCCTGTCTCCTAGCCGTATGAGCCGACCCTGATGGTGGGAGGGCTCATACACTGGAACCTGTAATTCCTACTAGCCCTCAGGGTGGCCCTGGACTAGGAGCAGGGTAAGACGACCTGTTCCTCCTAGACACGGAGCAACAGGAGTCTCACTGGCCAAGCTATAAAGGAGAAGGGAAACATATACAGCATATGGCAATGGCAGGTAGTGCAACAAATACCACAACTACCTGCCACAGACACAACAGCCAGGAACCCGTGCACAGGTGCTGCTGTCCACAATAAGATAAACGGACACAGCACACACCACACAATCACACAGGAACCCTGGACCACACGCTGCAATAAACATAAAGACACCAGTAGACATATAATAAAATAAGAACAATAAAGTCTAACATAAGTCTATGACCACAAGGGTGGCCCTCACTGGCAGATGGTATTACACGGGAGGATGACTCCAGCTTACATAGCTGAAGTACCCCTCAGACTTCTGAATCACAGCAGAAGCTATATAGGCCCAAGTAGCCACACCCACACAGACACACCCAGTGCTCACATACTAGGAAGGGATTTAACCCTTCTCACACCAGGGAAGGGAAGACAGCCACTTAAAGGGGACGTGCACACATAAGTAAAACTCGTGCACAAATGACACACAAAGTGCATACATAAACACACACACCTAACCAGGTGTAACCGCATGCACTTAACAGCAAGCTGCCTAGCAACAGCTCAGGCTGCTATACTGCCAAGTACAATCAAAAGAACATGTTGCCAACGTCAGCCACAAGTGGGGCAACAAACAAGCGGCCCTCACCTGTGGTTGAAACAACCAAGCGAGACCGCAGGCAACAGCATGCGGTTAAGGAGTCATGACCATGGTCGTGACATACAGTTAAGTTCAGGAGGACACCTGCGGCCATTGAGCATCAGATCATTATGTACCTGGCCTGCGTCCATCAAGAGGGCTTTAGTGGCCCCCTGGGCATCAGCCCACCGGGAAATTTCCCTGTAGGGTCTATGGCCAATCTGCCCCTGTCTCTGAGTGGATACACATTAAAGGGCCCATGGCACTCTCTTTATTCAGCTGATCAGTGAGGGCTGACTCCAGGAACGTATGTCCTAAGGATCTGCCATCATACTGTTTTACTCATGAGTAAGGACTGTAATCTGTGAGTCCGTAACGCGTAGACTGTGTACTACTGTCCTGTGTATGAAAAAAATTTAACCACTGGAATAAAGAGTTGGATTTTAGAAGCTGGACCTTTCCGTCTTTTTTTCCCATTACAAGTTAGCAGCTGATACATGCTGCGTCCGTGCTTCTGGGAGTCGATTTTAGGTGAGCGCTGCAACTTTTGTATGTTCTGATTAAGAAGCATTGTCTTCAATGGTGCTTCTGATTGGATGAAAAGCTTCAGGATCACGCACATCAAAATTGACTTCTGTGATCAGAAGGTCATGGCAAATTTAGTGTGTGAAGATGTATCCACTTTAATCACTTTGTTAGGTTATCATATGTTCTTACATTAGAGCGACTGGAGAAATATAATCTGTTAGTAATGTAGGAAGGAACAAGGGGACATCATTAATGGTCGGTAGGTGTCACCGAGGTTCCTGGCCTCGGTGAGGTAAGAGCCGTTTGTTTTCCTGAAGTGTCATTATTTGCTTTGCAGTCTGACACTTCAGCTATTTTAGTATGGCTGCAAAGCCGACCCAGGACGGCTCTTACTGGGAGTAGCCAAAGTGCTGGCTGGGTGGCTACTCCCCATGTTCCAGGCCTGGTCTTGGAAGGCTTATAAAAAGCAGTCAGCTTTGTCAGGTGGTGTGGATTATCCTCCATCTGACAGAAAAGCTGTGAAGTACTCTGTGCTGAGGACTGCAAATAGGCATGCAGGCCGCCTGGAAGCCTGCCAGTGAACTTGTCTGTGGCTGAGCATATAGCCGGGTGCGAACTGACATCAAGGATTCCAGGTGACCATTGTTATGTTTTGCTGTGTGTGAACAAGCACCAAGACTGTGATGTTTTTGCTGAGTGTGAATAAAACACTAAAGTTGATTTACAACATGGTTCCTTGTCCCTATACTGCGTCCGCTAACCTGTCTACCAGAGCAAATCCCCACATTTGGTGTCGGATGCGGGCAAACGCAGTGAGGCTGGCCTGAAGGCCTAAAAGTTTTTTTTTTTCCCCTGGGCACCGGTGTATGTCCTATATCAAGCCGGCAAGGTTACGACCCGTGTAGCAGGAAACCAACCAGCTGCTATTTCAGCATATGATTGCGTTCCAAGTGGCAGGAGCGTCCCAGAACGTCCACGATGCCCGGCAAGCTGTACGTGCGGCGATCCCTAAGATGACCCCCTTGGATGACGTCGAGACCTATCTGGCGGTATTCAAAAAGGTAGCCGTGAGGGAGAAGTTACCCCGAGAGCAATGGGCTGAGGTCACCGCTCCGTTCCTGGCATCTGGACCCCAGCAGGTGTTTTTTGACCTACAAGATGATCAAGCAGCCGACTACCCGACCATAAAAGGTGAGATTCTGGCAAGACTGGGGGTGAATGTATTGGTCCGGGCCCAGCGTGTGCATCAGTGGGAGTTTAACCCGGCTGAACCCGCCAGACTGCAGTATTATGATCTGCTACACTGGTTGCAAAAATGGCTGCAGCCTGACGTACTGAGTCCCACTGCTATGCTGGACCGTCTGTTGGCGGATGTGTTCTGGAGGGCTTTGCCGTACCCTCTCCAGCACTGGATCGGCCAGGTGTCTCCTGGTAATGCCCTAGAGATGGTCGACCTGGTGGAGTTCTATGAGGCCACCAGAAAGCTACAGGGGGTTCTTTTGGGAGGGGGCCATTTAAACCCCGGAAATCTCCACCGTCAACCAGACTGCTAGTGCCAGAAAAACCTGCTTGGGATATACTCTGTACAGACCCAGCTCCAATGGTCTGTTTGCGGTGCCAAGAGCCTGGTCACATAAGGGCCGACTGTCCCCATCGGGGGAACCCATGGACACTAACTTTGGCTACCGTCCATTAATGTATGCCAGGAGGCTGTGTGCCACTGGTACCCCCGAGACAATAGACAATAGTCACCTGTGCCAGGTACAAGTGGGAGATACCCTGGGGGTGGCACTGCTGGACTCAGGGAGCCTGGTGTCCCTGGTAAGAGCTGCCCTGGTGCAGCCCGCCGAATATACTAGCCGGAAAGTCAGCTTTGTGTGCATCCATGGAGACTTAAAGGACTATCCCACCGCCCTGGTGACTCTATCCATAGTGGCCGGCAGGTGGACTCATGAGGTGGCTGTCGCCACAAAATTACATTGTGAACTAATAATTGGGAGAGACTTCCCTGGTTTCCCGTTATTGTGGCCTGAGGCGAGAGTCACCAATACTCATGAGACAGGGGTTACCTTAGCAGAGTGGCCCGGCTCAGGGGGGAGACCACAACCCTGGGAACCTGAGACGGAAGGGCCAGCGGTAGGGATGACCGCCACTTCGGTGGAAGATGGGGAGACAACCCCGCTAAGTATGATGGTGGTAAACGTGGAGGACTTGCCGCCGGGTCCGGAGTTTGCAGACCTCAATGTCTCCGGAGATAATTTTGGTACAGCACAGCACCAGGACCCGACTCTATATCGAGCCTGGGAAAATGTGGAAGTAGTTGAGGGTGAGCCACAACAACCGGGGGCCGAGTCTATGTTCCCCCGTTTTGTGGTTCAACAGGAGATGCTGTACCGGGAAAATCAACTACGAGGTGAGCATATTGAACAGTTGGTGGTGCCCAAGACGTATCGCAAGCTCGTGTTGGAGTTAGCCCACCAACATGTTCTTGGGGGAGACCTGGGCCAGCAGAAAACGCAGGACCGGATTCTACAGCGGTTTTACTGGCATGTATTCAGGGAGTATTGCTAGTCTTGCCCAACCGGCCAGATAACCAGCCCCCAGATACATTTCCGTAGTCCCCTGGTCCCTCTCCCGATTATTGAGGTTCCATTCGAGCGGATCGCTATAGATCTCATATGCCCAGTACCAAAATCCTCTAGAGGGCACCAACACATCCTGGTAGTCCTGGACTATGCTACTCGGTACCCGTAGGCGGTGCCGCTGCGACATACCTCCGCCAAACCCATAGCCAAAGAGTTAGTGGAGATGTTTATCCGAGAGGGCCTACCGAAAGATATCCTGACCGACCAGGGGACCCCTTTTATGTCAAAAGTCATGAGGGAACTCAGTAAACTACTACAGATCAAACAAGTTGATTTACAAGTTGATTTACAACCTGGTGTAGTGTACGGGGACTGTAATGCCCGTCACTACAAAAGTGTCACTTGGTGTGCTGTCGTCCCCCCTTATTTATGGGGAAGTTGGTATATGTCATCTTTATAAATTGTCATGTAAAGTAATGTTATGTAATTCCCTGTTACTGTGACACTTGCATGTACAGGCCTGCTAGGGGTGTCATTCCAGCTTCTAGTCACTAGAGGGAGCTAGAGAGCCCTAGTTTATATAAGGCCCAGACAGGGAAGCAAAGGGGAGTCTAGTCTAAAGTCAGTCTACAGCAGTTGGAGTTTAGACTATGTCTGAGTCAAGTCCAGGCCTGAAGCCTGCGGACCAGGAGAGGGTACTGCAGTCCCTGTAACCGGGTTCCAGATCCAAGGAGAAGGTTCCCCTCCTGAATTCCCATATGCCGAAACAGGAATACCTCAGTTAAAGAGCCTGAGGAAGCTGAGAGGGAGACAGGGGCAAGCTCAGAAAAGCAAGAGGTACTCAAGATAACAGAGGAGGTACTTTATAAAGAGAGAACCAAGGATATACGCCAGAGTTAAGGTATTGGGCCTTGGAGAAGATTTTCTATGTCCCAGGATCAGTCAGGAATAGAGTGCAAGCTCCTGTACTGCAAGTCCTGTGTTTCACACTCTGAAGTCACCTTGCTTAATCTATATTGCCTGCATCGACCGTATTGAAAAATCAACTGTATGCAAAGGAACTGTGCTTCCGTTAATGTCTCTATATGGAAACTACTAAAGTTGGAGTTTTGTTTTAACATCACGTGGTTCCTCAGTTATTCCTGCTATCAGCAAACGGCGTGCCACCGTTTAATTGGCACTGGCGTCACGAACATTTTCCTACCATCACCTGCCTATGCAGAGAGTCAGCCGTCTCAGGTTAGTGTCTATTGCACTACTACACCTAGGAACACATTTTTACACACAACTTGAGTACGCTGCACTGGTTCCTTGCCTCTATACTGCGTCCGCTAACCTGTCTACCAGAGCAAATCCCCACAGTAACTTTAGTAAAATGTATGTTATATTAAAATAAAATCAATTTGCTTACTCGGATAGGAGCTCTATGTTCTAAATGCTTGTTTTCGGAAGTTCAGCCTTCTGACATCATCCCAGACAAGAATGTGATCACATGCAAAATGACAGCATCAATAGTAGAAGAAAGGCTGTATTGAGATTCTTGGCCTGTTTCATTCCCGCTACTGCTGCTCTTGGCTTCTTGCCATAGTAATCAATATCTTCAGCCTAAACACGTCCTATCTTATGTTACCTCTAAGAAATGCAACCATGCACAAGACCCAGCACCCATAGAATTGGAGAGTAGGCAGTGGCAGCTTTAATTTATATTTCTTAGGTTTTTTCTGTATGTAGGCATATACTTTTAAAGTGTTTTGTAATCTGCTTTGCTGTCTGCAGGGTGATAATCAGCAATGATATCCACAGAGGACCTTATGTACAGGAGCTGCGGATCTACTACGGAGCAAAGCATACCATCACCAAAACATGCATCATCTTTATAAATCCACCCTAATAATATAATAAAAAATAGAAGTATTGTTAACATACACGATACATGTGTGGTTTCTGATTTATTTCTAATTCTGGAAAAGCTTGATGACAACCAGTATGACTCCCATTACAGGTTACATACGGGTGGTTCCTCAACTTTCTGAGGGTAGTGTCCAATGTAGCAACCTCTGCACTGCTGTGAAGCCAAAAGCAAGAGCTTCACATGGTCTGCAAATTAATTGTGTTCATAAGTGCCAATTGTTAGAGGCCGTGCATTTTAAGGGCTCATGCACACGACCGTGTGCTGGCCTTGCCCATGCTTCGGATGGCAATTTTGTCATGGTCTTACCTTCTTGCTGTTCTCCTTCGTTTGACATGTGCTGGCGGCCATCTTGGTTTTTGGGTTTCTTGTAGCCTCCCACCCTGCGGCTCCTCCTTCCCACTGGGAGGAGCTGGATGCCCAGCTCATATATATAGGAGGTCTGTGGCTTCAGTTCCTCGCTTGGTCCTCCTGTGTTCACATGCTTCTAGACTGCTGCTGCTTCTGGTTTCGTCCGACTACCCTGCTGGTTCCTGATCCTGGTTTCGTCCGACTACCCTGCTGGTTCCTGATCCTGGCTTCGTCTGACTACCCTGCTGGTTCCTGATCCTGGCTTCGTCTGACTACCCTTCTGGTTCCTGACCTCTGGCTTCGCAAAGACTCTGCTTCGGTTTCGCCATCCGTTTGGACTTTTGCTTTACAGCTTTATTTTCAATAAAGCCTTCTTATTTTCACTTATCCCTTGTTGTACGTCTGGTTCATGGTTCCGTGACATTAGGACCAAGCCATGAATTCTGACGGTACAGGGCCATCCTCGCTACCCACGCTGGTTGCCAGACTTGATCAGCAGGATCACCTGTTGGGTCGGTTCGCTGTGGCGTTGCAAACCCTGCTTGAACGCACGGCTCATTTCGCTCCCGTTGCCGATGGGTCGGTTGTCGCTCCTGGGCCCGCTCCTACTGCCGCTCCGGTTGTTGCGCCAGAGTCTACCCCGGCACCTGTTGTTGCACCTGCGGTGTTTCGGGGTATGACCGGTTCTGCCCCTCTTCCACAGCGCTTTGGGGGAGAGCCAACTCAGTGCCGAGGTTTCCTTAACCAGGTGGGCATTTATTTCGAGTTGCTGCCACATGCCTTTCCCACTGAGAGATCAAAGGTGGGCTTCTTGATCTCGCTGCTCTCGGACAAGGCCTTGGCCTGGGCCAGCCCTTTATGGGAGAACAACAATCCGGTGGTTGCCGAGTTTTCCGGTTTTGTTGCTTCTCTTCGGAAGGTATTCGATGTGCCGGCTCGTGCTGCCTCTGCTGCGAAGCTCCTTATGTCCATCAGACAGGGTTCACGATCCGTAGCTGAATACGCCATTGAGTTTCGTACCCTGGCAGCAGAGGTGGGCTGGAATAATGAGGCTCTGGTCGCTGCTTTCTCTCATGGTCTCTCGGATGCCTTGAAGGATGAGGTTGCAGCTAAGGACCTACCAGTGGAGCTCGAGTCTCTTATTTCTTTCCTGATTTTGATTGACACCAGACTCAGGGAGAGACCTTCCTTTAAGGAGAGCCTGCGGAGGTTTTCTAACAGTTTGGCGCCTACGTTTGCTGTCCCACCCGTGCCTCCCTCTCCTCCCACGCCTCCTGGGGATGACTTGTCTGGGGGTGAACCCATGCAGCTGGGGTTTGCTCACCTGTCCGAGGGGGAGAGGGTACTCCGGAGACGCGAGGGCCGATGCATGTACTGTGGTCTCGGTGGGCATTTTCGGTTGGCATGTCCGAACCGTCCGGAAAACGCTCGCACCCGAGATCCTGTCGGGGGCAGATCTTGGGTGGAGTCTCCTCGTCCCCGGTTTCCCGTGTTGACAAACCACTGATCACTGTTGTCCTCTCCTGGGTCGGGGGCTCGGTGACGACCCAGGCGTTGGTGGACTCTGGTGCTGGTGGTTTGTTCATTGATAATGTGTTCGCTGCCGCCAATTCCATTCCTCTGCAGGCTCGAGGTTCCCCACTGGCTCTTGAGGCGATAGACGGCAGACCCCTTCTGCCGCCACACGTGACTCATGAGACCCTTCCAGTGGGGATAGCCATTGGTGCCGTTCACAGAGAGTCGGTCTGCCTCCAGGTTATTTCGTCTCCACACTACTCGGTGGTCTTGGGGTACCCCTGGCTCCGGAAGCATAATCCGACTTTCGATTGGAGATCGGCCGAGATCCTCTCGTGGTCACCGCAGTGTGGGGCTAGTTGCATCCATGGGTCTGTCAAGTTGCTGTGTACTTCCTCGGACTCTCTGTTGCCTCCTGAATACGAGGAGTACCGGGATGTATTCGATAAGGTGCGCGCGGTTGCCCTACCTCCGCACCGCCCATACGATTGTGCCATAGAGTTATAATCTGGTGCCGTTCCTCCTCGTGGCAAAGTCTATCCACTGTCGGTAGCGGAGAATGAGGCCATGGAGGAGTACGTGAGGGAGGCGCTTTCACGCGGACACATTCGCAAATCCTCGTCCCCGGCAGGGGCTGGATTTTTCTTTGTGAAAAAGAAGGGCGGTGAGTTGAGGCCTTGCATCGATTACAGGGGTCTCAATCGCATTACGATCAAGAACGCTTACCCGATACCCTTGATTTCCGAGCTGTTCGATCGCCTTAAAGGGGCCACGGTCTTTACCAAACTCGACCTGAGGGCGGCATATAACCTGGTAAGGTTCAAGGCGGGCGATGAGTGGAAGACCGCGTTTAACACCAGGACCGGTCATTATGAATCCTTGGTTATGCCCTTTGGGTTGTGCAATGCGCCCGCAGTCTTTCAGGAATTCATCAACGATGTTTTCCGTGACCTGTTGCAGCAGTGTGTGGTGGTCTATTTGGATGACATCTTGGTATATTCTGAATCCATGGAGGCCCACATTCTGGATGTCAGACGAGTGTTGCAACGGTTACGAGAGAACAAGCTGTTCGGTAAGCTTGAGAAATGCGAATTTCACCGATCCCAGGTAACCTTCTTAGGTTACATCATTTCCGCTGAGGGGTTCTCCATGGATCCTGAGAAGGTTTCGGCTGTCTTACAGTGGCCCCAGCCCAGTGGTCTTCGTTCCCTGCAGCGCTTTTTGGGCTTCGCCAATTATTATCGGAAGTTCATCAGGGACTTTTCCATGCTAGCCAAGCCTCTCACGGATCTGACCAGGAAGGGCAGTAATTCCCAGGTCTGGCCGCTCGAGGCCATCCGAGCTTTTGAGGCTCTAAAGTCCGCCTTTTTGTCGGCTCCGATTCTGTCGCATCCCAACCCTGGGTTGCCCTTTGTCCTCGAGGTGGACGCGTCTGAGACGGGAGTAGGCGCCCTTCTGTCTCAGCGTAGAACACCAGAGGGTCCTCTGCTTCCTTGTGGGTTTTACTCCCGGAAACTGTCTTCCGCGGAGTGCAACTATCAGATTGGTGACAGGGAGTTATTGGCCATCGTGCAGGCCCTTAAAGAATGGAGGCACTTGCTCGAGGGTTCGGTGGTTCCGGTCCTCATCCTGACAGACCACAAGAATCTGACCTACCTTTCTGAGGCCAAGAGATTGACACCACGTCAGGCCAGATGGGCTCTGTTCTTGTCACGTTTTAATTACGTGGTCTCCTACCTACCCGGTTCCAAGAACATCAGGGCGGATGCCTTATCACGGCAGTACTCCGAGCTGTCCAGGGAGGAGTCGATTCCGACTTCGGTCATACCTCCGAATCAGATCTTGGCCGCCATTCGCACCAGCCTGACCTCTCCCCTGGGTGAGCAGATTTTGGCGGCTCAATCTGGTGCTCCCTCTGGGAGACCCAACGGCAGATGTTTTGTGCCTGAGGAGTTGCGCACTCGGTTGTTGCGAACCTACCATAACTCCAAGACCGCGGGGCATCCTGGAAAGAATCAGCTGTCCTGGGCTGTTTCACGTCTGTTCTGGTGGCCTTCCCTACGTTCCGACATCGCCGCATATGTAGCGGCATGCTCCGTTTGTGCCCAGAGTAAGTCCCCTCGGCACCTTCCGTTGGGCCTTCTGCAACCCATAGCCACCGGGGAGCGCCCATGGTCACACCTGGGGATGGATTTCATTGTGGACCTCCCTGCATCCCGAGGCCATACGGTCATTCTCATGATTGTGGATCGGTTTTCCAAAATGTGCCACTGTGTTCCTCTTAAGAGGTTACCCTCTGCACAAGAGTTGGCCACGATTTTTGCCAGGGAGGTCTTCCGGTTGCACGGTTTGCCCAAGGAGATTGTGTCGGATCGGGGGAGTCAGTTTGTGTCCAGGTTCTGGCGCGCCTTTTGCTCCCAGTTGGGGATTCATCTCTCCTTCTCCTCGGCCTACCACCCTCAGTCCAATGGGGCCGCAGAACGATCCAATCAGGCCTTGGAGCAATTCCTTCGTTGCTATGTCTCCGATCACCAAGACAATTGGGTTGACCTCCTGCCTTGGGCTGAGTTTGCCAGGAACACGGCGGTGAACTCTTCCTCTGGGACGTCTCCCTTCATGGCCAATTATGGGTTCCAACCTGCCGTGTTACCGGAGGTATTCTCTCCCCAGGATATTCCGGCTGTGGAGGATCACCTTTCCGTCCTACGTGCTTCTTGGGTACTGATCCAGAAGTCCCTTGAGGTCTCTGCGCAGCGCCAGAGACTCCAGGCTGATCGCAGACGAGCGCCTGCTCCTTCCTACCAGGTCGGAGACCGTGTATGGTTGTCCACCCGCAACCTCAACCTTCGAGTGCCCACTCCCAAGCTGGCGCCTCGCTTTGTTGGTCCCTTCCGAGTGCTTCGCAGGGTAAACCCGGTAGCCTATGCCCTTGCGCTTCCTCCTGGCATGCGGATCTCCAACGTGTTTCATGTCTCCCTGTTGAAGCCACTGGTGTGTAATCGTTTCACTTCCTCGGTTCCTCGGCCTCGTCCGGTCCAAGTGGGTAATCGTGAGGAGTATGAGGTGAGCAATATCCTGGACTCACGCCTGGTCCGCGGTCGGGTGCAGTTTTTGGTCCATTGGCGTGGTTATGGTCCAGAGGAGCGTTCCTGGGTTCCCTCCGCAGATGTCCATGCTCCTGCCTTGCTCCGAGCCTTCCACGCACGCTTCCCTCAGAAACCGTTCTTTACTCCGCGGAGGAGGGGCCCTTGAGGGGGAGGTACTGTCATGGTCTTACCTTCTTGCTGTTCTCCTTCGTTTGACATGTGCTGGCGGCCATCTTGGTTTCTGGGTTTCTTGTAGCCTCCCACCCTGCGGCTCCTCCTTCCCACTGGGAGGAGCTGGATGCCCAGCTCATATATATAGGAGGTCTGTGGCTTCAGTTCCTTGCTTGGTCCTCCTGTGTTCACATGCTTCTAGACTGCTGCTGCTTCTGGTTCCTGATCCTGGTTTCGTCCGACTACCCTGCTGGTTCCTGATCCTGGTTTCGTCCGACTACCCTGCTGGTTCCTGATCCTGGCTTCGTCTGACTACCCTGCTGGTTCCTGATCCTGGCTTCGTCTGACTACCCTTCTGGTTCCTGACCTCTGGCTTCGCAAAGACTCTGCTTCGGTTTCGCCATCCGTTTGGACTTTTGCTTTACAGCTTTATTTTCAATAAAGCCTTCTTATTTTCACTTATCCCTTGTTGTACGTCTGGTTCATGGTCCCGTGACAAATTTGCCCATTCACTTGAATCCACATCCGACAGTCTGCATCGCAAAAAGTAGTGCATTCACTACTTTTTTGCTGTGCGGAGGCATGGACAGAAAATCCATGGAAGCACTCTGTAGTGCTTCCATTGGCTTCCGATCCGTACTGTACTGCACTGCACCATATCTCCCGGATTGCGGACCCATGTGGATACTGTTTGCAGCCGCAATACTGCTATGTTCTGCTTTGTTATGCAAATTTTGAAGCCATATCCAGGAATGGATTAAAACAGAGAAGAAGACATAGGGGTCATTTATTAAGCTGAAATATGCCTATATTAGGAGTATTTCAGGCGCAGATTGCGTCGCAACAGCTAGTTGCGCCGCAATCTGCGACTTTTCCCACTCACGCCAGGTCTAAATGAGTGGACGTGGCATGGGCGGGGAAGGGGACGAGCCTGCAGGCCTGTCTCATTTACCATTTTCTACGCCAGTTTCCGCTAGGAAGCCGTCTTACATTTAGAAGCTCAAAAAAGGAAAAAAGGTAGCAGCACTTTCGGATCTGTATCAAAAATGTTTATGGCGGTGCTGGATAATAGTCTATAGTACCCCCAAAATTCTTCCAGAATAAATCAAAATAAAACCGCAGCACTCGCAGGTCCTCAATCGATGCTGGTTTATTCACCAAACAATTGCGACGTTTCGACCTCTCGGTCTTTCTCAAGCTTGAGAAAGACTGAGGTCGAAATGTTGCAATTGTTTGGTGAATAAACCAGCATCGATTGAGGACCTGCGAGTGCTGCGGTTTTATTTTAATTTATTTTACATTTAGAAGTGGCGGACGATCCGCTGAAATTATGAAGAGGCTGGCGCCTCTACATAACTTTGGCGGATCCACTGCCAGCTTAGGGGTTTAAAACGCCGGTCTTAATAAATGTGATCCATAGTCCTTTCTATACACATGTTCTTAGTTTATGATCCATTCCTGGTTTTGGCTTCAAAAACTGCACAAAAAACCTGTACGCGGAAACACAGCCTTAGGCCTCTTGCACATGACCGTATGCCCGTGAGCGGGCCATATGTCCAGGAGCGGCATTAATCGTGCGCACGGGAGTACACAGCATCATAGATTACAATGATGCTGTGCACGTCAGACCGGACTCTTATGAGTGCGGGACAATAGCCCCGCGGGCGGCCTGAAGTGCACAATATACCATTAAAAACCATATGTGTGAACCCAACCTAGTTCATGTCAGACCAAGTGAACCTTGGATTTTCCGCTGCACTGCTTTAGTATCTGCCACGTTGGTCACCTGATCCTGATGGTAATTCTACTTAATGTACCGTACTATCAATACGTTTCCTGTTCTTGTATTGATACCTAGTCCGATTTGTCAATGGAAACAGTTTGCTAGGAAAAAGTGCAAAATAGACACCCCCATCTTGTTTATGGGGGCTACTGCTGCTGCGAATGTGGGCCTATATGCGCTCCTACTGTCCCGGCCACCAGAGAGGCTGGCTCTTTTTCCTTTAGTGTAAAAGCACGACCACCGCTGCTGGATTTCAGGACCCCTGGAAATGAGCAGTGCATAATGTGATGGAAAATGAATCAAGCCAGCAAAGGAGGCTGTTGCGGAGCTTCACGGTATACCCTTAATATCTTCACTTAAATCCCCTTGTAGCTGAAGAAGCAGGTCAATAACCAAGAGACAATTTCCCCAGTGACTGGACGACACACAGTTTGGGAGTCAACTGACTTTACTAGGCATGCGCACCTGGTTTCAAACTGCCAACAGCCTCATTTACATACAATACATAGATTACTATGGTACAAGGAAAAGGGGGAGGGGAAGAGGTACAGACAAGAAAGACATTCTGTAAGTGGCTAGGTTTGCCACAATGCTCCCCCAGAACCAAGCCGGCATACACAGTCTGATCCCAACGGATCGGCTTGGGGATGTCCGGAGGAGCGCTCACAGATCACTTTTCAAGTTCAGTTTGTCTGGATAACCCGTCGGCGTTGCCATTTTGCTTCCCAGGGCGGTAGTGGATGGTAAAGTCAAAAGGCTGCAGCGCCAAACTCCAGCGCAGCAGCCGGGCATTGTCTCCTGACACCCTGTTCAGCCACACCAACGGGTTGTGATCTGTGAGTAAGGAAAAGGGTTGTCCATACAAATAGGGCTGCAGCTTTTTAAGGGCCCACACCACGGCCAGACATTCTTTTTCTATGGCGGCGTAGCTTACTTCCCGGGGTAAAAGTTTTCTGCTTAAGTAAGCCACTGGATGCTCGCCGCCATCTTCTCCGACTTGGCTCAGTACTGCCCCCAATCCAAACATAGAAGCGTCTGTGTGGACGAGAAAGCGTTTAGTTGGATCAGGGGCGGCAAGTACAGGTGAATTCACAAGAGCCGTTTTTAGTTGCTGGAATGCCTGCTCACACTCTGGGGTCCAGACTACTATCTTAGGGAGATTCTTGCGGGTCAAATCGGTGAGGGGTTTGGCCAGGGTACTGTAGTTGGGTACAAATTTACGGTAGTATCCTGCGGTACCTAGGAATGCCAGTACTTGAGTTTTGGTACGAGGGGTTGGCCATTTGGCTACAGCCTCTACCTTAGCCGGTTCGGGTTTTTGTTGGCCGCTCCCTACCCGGTGTCCTAGGTATTGGACTTCTGCCATCCCTATATGGCACTTACTGGGTTTCAGAGTTAATCCTGCCTCCCTAATACGGTCTAGTACGGCTCCTATGTGGGTCAGGTGTTCAGTCCAGGAGTGGCTGAAGATCGCTATATCATCTAGATAGGCGCAAGCGTACTCCTGGAACCCATCCAATAGCCGATCCACCATCCTCTGAAAAGTAGCCGGAGCGTTTTTCATCCCGAATGGCATGACCTTAAACTGGTACAGGCCAAACGGGGTGACAAACGCCGACTTAGGGATGGCGTCTTCGGCTAGGGGAATCTGCCAATACCCCTTACAAAGATCTATTGTGGTGAGGTATTGGCCCCTGGCCATTTTGTCCAGGAGCTCGTCTATCCGGGGCATAGGGTAGGCATCGGATACGGTCTTATCATTAAGCCTCCGGTAGTCTACGCAGAAGCGGGTAGTCCCATCCCGCTTCGGCACCAGAACTACTGGGGAAGCCCAAGGGCTTTCAGAGTGCTCTATGACTCCTAGTTGTAGCATTTCTTCTATTTCCTTGCGCATATTATCCTTTACGGATTCAGGTATGCGGTAAGGAGGTTGGCGGAGAGGGGTCTGCCCTGGTGTTTCTACTTTGTGGGTGGCTAACGGGGTTTACCCGGGGAGATTAGAAAAAGTGGTTCCTTTTTCCCTTATTAGACTATAAGCCTGCGCCCTTTCCTGGGGACTCAGCTGTTCGCCTAACTGAACCTCTTCCAGGTCCTCTTTCTGGCCCTCTTTCTCTAGGAGGTCTGGGAGAGGTAAATTGTCAAAGTCCTCTGCGGCAGAGGCGCAAATAGCGGTCACCTCTTCTATGTGCTCGTAGTAGGGCTTCAGCATGTTCACATGGAGCATGCGTCTGCCCCCTGCTCCAGTGCACGGGCCGATCACATAGGTGGTATCGCAGATTTGCTCCACCACCTTGTATGGGCCCTGCCAGGAGGCCTGCAGCTTGTCATTAGGGACTGGCCGTAGGATTAACACCTTCTGCCCGACCTGAAAGCTGCGGTCCCTGGCCCCCTTATCGTACCATCTGCGCTGTCGTTGTTGAGCCGCTTGGAGGTTAGTACGTACCGTCTGGGTCAGAGCCTCCAAGCGTTCCCTAAACTCCAGCACGTATGGGACAATAGGGGTACCATTCGTAGTTACCCCTCCCTCCCAGTGTTCTCTGATAAGGTCTAAGGGGCCCCTCACTCTCCTCCCGAGCAATAATTCAAAAGGGGAGAATCCCGTGGATTCTTGGGGTACTTCCCTATAGGCAAAGAGCAAGTGGGGCAAAAACCGTTCCCAGTCTTTTTGAGTGTCTATGAACGTGCGGATCATCTGTTTAAGTGTTCCGTTAAACCGTTCACAGAGCCCGTTGGACTGGGGGTGGTAGGCGGAGTTTAAGATCGGTTTCACCCCACACACTTTCCAGAGTTGGTGGGTGACCTCTGCAGTGAACTGGGTGCCCCTATCCGATATAATCTCCTGGGGAAATCCCATACGGGAGAATATTCGCATAAGGGCATCGGCTATAGTCTCTGCATGTACGTTGGTCAACGCCACTGCCTCTGGGTATCTAGTAGCGTAGTCCACTACGGTCAAGATGTATTTCTTGCCGGAGGGACTGGGTTTCGCTAGGGGTCCTATTATGTCTACAGCTACTCGACTGAAGGGTTCTTCAATTATGGGCAGGGATCTGAGTTTGGCTTTATAGCGATCCCCTCTCTTCCCTACCCTCTGGCAGGTATCGCATGTTTGACAGTATTGTCTAATATCCTTCGAGATACCTGGCCAGAAGAAGTTCTGCGTCAGCCGATGTTTCGTTCGGCTGATTCCTAAATGCCCTGATAATGGTATATCGTGCGCGATGCGTAGCAACTCTTGTCTATACTTTCGGGGTACCACTAACTGCTTAGTGGGCACGGGTATGGACCCTGCTACTACCTTCTCTGCATAGCGGTATATGAGACCTTTGTCCCAAGCATATCTCTCTCCCTCCAACCCTCCTTGGTCCTTATTTATCCTATCTTTATATACCTGCAGGGAGGGATCTAGGGCCACCTCACTGCCAAATTCCAGGGGGGCATCCCAGGGTAGAATAGGAGGGGTGTGTGGCATATTGTTTACCTGAGCCTCAGAGTGATCGGAAGGAGCCGTGGTGCGTGCTTGCTGCCGGGTAACAACCGGGTAGGCCTCTTGGATAGTTGGTTGAGGGACAAAAGCAGAGGTGAGCTCCCCCAAGTCGTTGCCCAAAATAACATCAGCGGGCAAATCCTGCATAATTCCCACCTCCACGTTTCCATGCCCTGCCCCCCAATTCAAATGCACCTTGGCAGTGGGAACTTTGTAAATTGCTCCCCCTGCCACCCGTACAGCTACACAGTCTCCGGTGAGGGTGTGCTTAGGCACCAAATGATTTCGGACCAGGGTTAACGTGGCCCCAGAGTCACGTAATCCTTGTATATTCTTCCCCTCCATGTGTACCACCTGGCGGTGCCCTTGGCGGTTGTCTGAGGCGGCTTGTATGGGGTTTACCTCGTGTAGGATCCCCAGAGGCTCTTCTATTGAGGTGACTGTGGATGTTGGGAGCACAGATTCTCTTTGGCAGCAGTGTACTGCAGCCCGATTGGGGGGAGGAGGACCCTGGTGGTTCCAGTTCTGGCGAGGTCAGTTACGTGGGCAGTCTCTCTGGATGTGCCCCTGTTGGTTGCAGGTGTGGCAGCGGATCGGTGGTCGGGTATTGTACCTAGGAGGGTACGGGTTGTGACTCGCGGCTGGTCGTGGGTGAGCCAAGGTAGTCACTGCTGGCAGAGGGGTGGTAGATCCATACGTGGTCTAGTGTGGTGTGCGTTGATCTCGCCTGGTGTCTTGGAACTCGTCAGCTAGCTTGGCTGCCTCTGGTAGGGTACGGGGTTTGCGATCTCGTACCCAATTTTGAAGTTCTGTGGTTAGTCCATTAAAAAACTGCTCCATTACTATTAACTGGAACATCTCTTCCATAGTGGTGACCCGTGCCGCTTCCATCCACCCCTTGGCGGCTCGCTGTAGTCGGTGTGCCCATTCAGTGTGTGAGTCTTTTGTTTGTTTCTTGATGTCCCGGAATTTGAGTCGGTATGCCTCAGCGGTAATGGCATACCGTGCTAGGATGGCTTGTTTGACTTTGTGATAATTCCTGATGTCTTCGTCTGGGACGGTCCGGTATGCCTCTGCGGCGCAGCCTGACAATCTACCTGCCAGCAGGGGTACTTGGTCGGCTGGGCTGATGTCGTGTAGCTGGCACAACCTTTCGAAATCCTGTAGGTATTCGTCAATATCACTTTCTCCTTCTGTGTAATTTATAAAAGCTTGGTAGGGAATCTTAGTTTTTCCCTGGGTAGTGCTGGTGGGCGCTGGGGCTCCTTCCCCGACTCGCTGAATAGCGTTTTGCTTCGCTACAATGTACTCATGTACATCTGCTATCAGTCTTTCTAGTGTCTCCACGGAGGGGGTGTTTGGGTAAAAAGCTAACCTGCTATTGAGCTCTCTTGTAAATTCTGTTGGCTCTGTCTCCTGTGGAGTTGCCGCAGTGGTCGCTCTGTCCCCCTCCATGAGTTCGGCCACAAGAGTAGCTTTAGTTTTGTTGCTGGCTATTCTTCCCCTTGCTTCCAATAATTCCTTTAACGTAGTTCGTTTCAATGTTGCATAATTCGTCTCCATTCACCGTTCGTTCGAATGACTGCACATATTCTCTTACTCCGGTATATCCGAATGGCTGTTTCAACGAACTGCTGCTTTGCTGTGCTGCAAGGCTTGTATCCCGCCGCTTGCCACCAATTGTTGCGGAGCTTCACGGTATACCCTTAATATCTTCACTTAAATCCCCTTGTAGCTGAAGAAGCAGGTCAATAACCAAGAGACAATTTCCCCAGTGACTGGACGACACACAGTTTGGGAGTCAACTGACTTTACTAGGCATGCGCACCTGGTTTCAAACTGCCAACAGCCTCATTTACATACAATACATAGATTACTATGGTACAAGGAAAAGGGGGAGGGGAAGAGGTACAGACAAGAAAGACATTCTGTAAGTGGCTAGGTTTGCCACAATGCTCCCCCAGAACCAAGCCGGCATACACAGTCTGATCCCAACGGATCGGCTTGGGGATGTCCGGAGGAGCGCTCACAGATCACTTTTCAAGTTCAGTTTGTCTGGATAACCCGTCGGCGTTGCCATTTTGCTTCCCAGGGCGGTAGTGGATGGTAAAGTCAAAAGGCTGCAGCGCCAAACTCCAGCGCAGCAGCCGGGCATTGTCTCCTGACACCCTGTTCAGCCACACCAACGGGTTGTGATCTGTGAGTAAGGAAAAGGGTTGTCCATACAAATAGGGCTGCAGCTTTTTAAGGGCCCACACCACGGCCAGACATTCTTTTTCTATGGCGGTGTAGCTTACTTGCCGGGGTAAAAGTTTTCTGCTTAAGTAAGCCACTGGATGCTCGCCGCCATCTTCTCCGACTTGGCTCAGTACTGCCCCCAATCCAAACATAGAAGCGTCTGTGTGGATGAGAAAGCGTTTAGTTGGATCAGGGGCGGCAAGTACAGGTGAATTCACAAGAGCCGTTTTTAGTTGCTGGAATGCCTGCTCACACTCTGGGGTCCAGACTACTATCTTAGGGAGATTCTTGCGGGTCAAATCGGTGAGGGGTTTGGCCAGGGTACTGTAGTTGGGTACAAATTTACGGTAGTATCCTGCGGTACCTAGGAATGCCAGTACTTGAGTTTTGGTACGAGGGGTTGGCCATTTGGCTACAGCCTCTACCTTAGCCGGTTCGGGTTTTTGTTGGCCGCTCCCTACCCGGTGTCCTAGGTATTGGACTTCTGCCATCCCTATATGGCACTTACTGGGTTTCAGAGTTAATCCTGCCTCCCTAAAATGGTCTAGTACGGCTCCTATGTGGGTCAGGTGTTCAGTCCAGGAGTGGCTGAAGATCGCTATATCATCTAGATAGGCGCAAGCGTACTCCTGGAACCCATCCAATAGCCGATCCACCATCCTCTGAAAAGTAGCCGGAGCGTTTTTCATCCCGAATGGCATGACCTTAAACTGGTACAGGCCAAACGGGGTGACAAACGCCGACTTAGGGATGGCGTCTTCGGCTAGGGGAATCTGCCAATACCCCTTACAAAGATCTATTGTGGTGAGGTATTGGCCCCTGGCCATTTTGTCCAGGAGCTCGTCTATCCGGGGCATAGGGTAGGCATCGGATACGGTCTTATCATTAAGCCTCCGGTAGTCTACGCAGAAGCGGGTAATCCCATCCCGCTTCGGCACCAGAACTACTGGGGAAGCCCAAGGGCTTTCAGAGTGCTCTATGACTCCTAGTTGTAGCATTTCTTCTATTTCCTTGCGCATATTATCCTTTACGAATTCAGGTATGCGGTAAGGAGGTTGGCGGAGAGGGGTCTGCCCTGGTGTTTCTACTCTGTGGGTGGCTAACGGGGTGTACCCGGGGAGATTAGAAAAAGTGGTTCCTTTTTCCCTTATTAGACTATGAGCCTGCGCCCTTTCCTGGGGACTCAGCTGTTCGCCTAACTGAACCTCTTCCAGGTCCTCTTTCTGGCCCTCTTTCTCTAGGAGGTCTGGGAGAGGTAAATTGTCAAAGTCCTCTGCGGCAGAGGCGCAAATAGCGGTCACCTCTTCTATGCGCTCGTAGTAGGGCTTCAGCATGTTCACATGGAGCATGCGTCTGCCCCCTGCTCCAGTGCACGGGCCGATCACATAGGTGGTATCGCAGATTTGCTCCACCACCTTGTATGGGCCCTGCCAGGAGGCCTGCAGCTTGTCATTAGGGACTGGCCGTAGGATTAACACCTTCTGCCCGACCTGAAAACTGCGGTCCCTGGCCCCCTTATCGTACCATCTGCGCTGTCGTTGTTGAGCCGCTTGGAGGTTAGTACGTACCGTCTGGGTCAGAGCCTCCAAGCGTTCCCTAAACTCCAGCACGTATGGGACAATAGGGGTACCATTCGTAGTTACCCCTCCCTCCCAGTGTTCTCTGATAAGGTCTAAGGGGCCCCTCACTCTCCTCCCGAACAATAATTCAAAAGGGGAGAATCCCGTGGATTCTTGGGGTACTTCCCTATAGGCAAAGAGCAAGTGGGGCAAAAACCGTTCCCAGTCTTTTTGAGTGTCTATGAACGTGCGGATCATCTGTTTAAGTGTTCCGTTAAACCGTTCACAGAGCCTGTTGGACTGGGGGTGGTAGGCGGAGTTTAAGATCGGTTTCACCCCACACACTTTCCAGAGTTGGTGGGTGACCTCTGCAGTGAACTGGGTGCCCCTATCCGATATAATCTCCTGGGGAAATCCCATACGGGAGAATATTCGCATAAGGGCATCGGCTATAGTCTCTGCATGTACGTTGGTCAACGCCACTGCCTCTGGGTATCTAGTAGCGTAGTCCACTACGGTCAAGATGTATTTCTTGCCGGAGGGACTGGGTTTCGCTAGGGGTCCTATTATGTCTACAGCTACTCGACTGAAGGGTTCTTCAATTATGGGCAGGGATCTGAGTTTGGCTTTATAGCGATCCCCTCTCTTCCCTACCCTCTGGCAGGTATCGCATGTTTGACAGTATTGTCTAATATCCTTCGAGATACCTGGCCAGAAGAAGTTCTGCGTCAGCCGATGTTTCGTTCGGCTGATTCCTAAATGCCCTGATAATGGTATATCGTGCGCGATGCGTAGCAACTCTTGTCTATACTTTCGGGGTACCACTAACTGCTTAGTGGGCACGGGTATGGACCCTGCTACTACCTTCTCTGCATAGCGGTATATGAGACCTTTGTCCCAAGCATATCTCTCTCCCTCCAACCCTCCTTGGTCCTTATTTATCCTATCTTTATATACCTGCAGGGAGGGATCTAGGGCCACCTCACTGCCAAATTCCAGGGGGGCATCCCAGGGTAGAATAGGAGGGGTGTGTGGCATATTGTTTACCTGAGCCTCAGAGTGATCGGAAGGAGCCGTGGTGCGTGCTTGCTGCCGGGTAACAACCGGGTAGGCCTCTTGGATAGTTGGTTGAGGGACAAAAGCAGAGGTGAGCTCCCCCAAGTCGTTGCCCAAAATAACATCAGCGGGCAAATCCTGCATAATTCCCACCTCCACGTTTCCATGCCCTGCCCCCCAATTCAAATGCACCTTGGCAGTGGGAACTTTGTAAATTGCTCCCCCTGCCACCCGTACAGCTACACAGTCTCCGGTGAGGGTGTGCTTAGGCACCAAATGATTTCGGACCAGGGTTAACGTGGCCCCAGAGTCACGTAATCCTTGTATATTCTTCCCCTCCATGTGTACCACCTGGCGGTGCCCTTGGCGGTTGTCTGAGGCGGCTTGTATGGGGTTTACCTCGTGTAGGATCCCCAGAGGCTCTTCTATTGAGGTGACTGTGGATGTTGGGAGCACAGATTCTCTTTGGCAGCAGTGTACTGCAGCCCGATTGGGGGGAGGAGGACCCTGGTGGTTCCAGTTCTGGCGAGGTCAGTTACGTGGGCAGTCTCTCTGGATGTGCCCCTGTTGGTTGCAGGTGTGGCAGCGGATCGGTGGTCGGGTATTGTACCTAGGAGGGTACGGGTTGTGACTCGCGGCTGGTCGTGGGTGAGCCAAGGTAGTCACTGCTGGCAGAGGGGTGGTAGATCCATACGTGGTCTAGTGTGGTGTGCGTTGATCTCGCCTGGTGTCTTGGAACTCGTCAGCTAGCTTGGCTGCCTCTGGTAGGGTACGGGGTTTGCGATCTCGTACCCAATTTTGAAGTTCTGTGGTTAGTCCATTAAAAAACTGCTCCATTACTATTAACTGGAACATCTCTTCCATAGTGGTGACCCGTGCCGCTTCCATCCACCCCTTGGCGGCTCGCTGTAGTCGGTGTGCCCATTCAGTGTGTGAGTCTTTTGTTTGTTTCTTGATGTCCCGGAATTTGAGTCGGTATGCCTCAGCGGTAATGGCATACCGTGCTAGGATGGCTTGTTTGGCTTTGTGATAATTCCTGATGTCTTCGTCTGGGACGGTCCGGTATGCCTCTGCGGCGCGGCCTGACAATCTACCTGCCAGCAGGGGTACTTGGTCGGCTGGGCTGATGTCGTGTAGCTGGCACAACCTTTCGAAATCCTGTAGGTATTCGTCAATATCACTTTCTCCTTCTGTGTAATTTATAAAAGCTTGGTAGGGAATCTTAGTTTTTCCCTGGGTAGTGCTGGTGGGCGCTGGGGCTCCTTCCCCGACTCGCTGAATAGCGTTTTGCTTCGCTACAATGTACTCATGTACATCTGCTATCAGTCTTTCTAGTGTCTCCACGGAGGGGGTGTTTGGGTAAAAAGCTAACCTGCTATTGAGCTCTCTTGTAAATTCTGTTGGCTCTGTCTCCTGTGGAGTTGCCGCAGTGGTCGCTCTGTCCCCCTCCATGAGTTCGGCCACAAGAGTAGCTTTAGTTTTGTTGCTGGCTATTCTTCCCCTTACTTCCAATAATTCCTTTAACGTAGTTCGTTTCAATGTTGCATAATTCGTCTCCATTCACCGTTCGTTCGAATGACTGCACATATTCTCTTACTCCGGTATATCCGAATGGCTGTTTCAACGAACTGCTGCTTTGCTGTGCTGCAAGGCTTGTATCCCGCCGCTTGCCACCAATTGTTGCGGAGCTTCACGGTATACCCTTAATATCTTCACTTAAATCCCCTTGTAGCTGAAGAAGCAGGTCAATAACCAAGAGACAATTTCCCCAGTGACTGGACGACACACAGTTTGGGAGTCAACTGACTTTACTAGGCATGCGCACCTGGTTTCAAACTGCCAACAGCCTCATTTACATACAATACATAGATTACTATGGTACAAGGAAAAGGGGGGAGGGGAAGAGGTACAGACAAGAAAGACATTCTGTAAGTGGCTAAGTTTGCCACAGAGGCAATATGGGCAATAACAATACATTAGTAAGTGCCTTGTATTAACTTTCTCTACATGATAAATGCCACTTGCTTAAGTGAGACGACCCCTTTAACTGTTCCTATTAAATAGTTGATTTAGACACACCACTATGCTATATAACAGACTGCAGAAGACTGTATTACTGCTTTATACACAAGACATTATGATGAAGATTTGCATTATACATTCCTAGCTCCCACCTATGGCCTATGGGCATAACAACTAGGGTAGAAGGCATAGTAGCTAAGGGTAATGGCAGTTACAAGGGGCACTGAACTTTTGATGGAAAATAGCAGACACCTGGAGAAGGGAAGGCAAGGGTGAAAGACTGACAGCGATCGAGGAGAGACTAAGCAAAAGGCATCTAAAAGGCCATGGGAAGAAGATGCCACAGGAGAAATGATTCAATACATATTATCATTTATAATAATAGCCTAATTCCTGAATTTTACCCATAGGTCAACATTTACCCCTAGGTTTCACAGATGAACAAGTCTAAGAGGGCACTATTCTACTCTTTTCTATGGGACCCCATCATTTACATGTTATGCCCCTGGTATCTCTGCATAATGTGTAGATGCAAATTCCACGAACTGCGTGAAGAGTACAGGTAGGGTATAAAGCCTAGGAACTGCGGACCATACATTTTAAATCCACAGTCCTCAATATGTTAATACAGAACTAACCTTCAGCAGAAATAATTACATTATTTTACTTTTTTTGGATTAGATTAAAATCCATTCACAGATGTGGTCAGTTGTGGCAGGTTAGATACATAGACCTGACGCCCCATTTTATGTTTGCTCACCATTTTTGTAAAGTGCCCTCTTCCATATGTAGAATAGTGTGACCTTACGAAGAAAACAGAATCATATGCTAGTTCTAGGGAATATTGTACGACGGCTGTTTTAGGCAATATCCGAATGCAGCAATATCATCCACTCTTGTTAAATGCTGTTTGCTACATTGTTTCCGCTATTTTCAGCTCTTTCTGAAGCAAAGGTGTTAAAATAATAAAAACAAACAAGATAGAAAACGTGAAAGGGGAAGGAAGGAGAAGAGATATAGCCAGAGGCAAAGAGCAATGTAAAATATGTATGAAAGCCGAGAGAGGTTGGGGAGGGATGAGAGATCCAGCTCTCAAACTGTTTGCTGAGCTGCAGGCTGGCTCCTTTAACCACTTAGAACAGAGGAATCATTAATATTGTATAGAACAGGCGGGAAGGCTGGAAAGGTAAATGAACGGCCCCAACCCAGGACTACGAACAGCCAGGAGCTTGGGAGTAAAGAGCACATGTCAGCCAGTGTTTAGACAGATTTCAATGCCTGGAGGAAAGCCAGTGCAAGAAGCCCTCAAGACCTCTAGGCCTAGTGGTCAGGTAATACATTGTACACTGTGGGCTTTGTCTGAAGACAGTCCTAAGGAAATCTTGATTCCAAATTCCTAGGTGCTATCTGATCTCCTGAGAGTAAAAAAACGTATTCTATGTTCTTCTAGTGTAACTGAGAGGAATCTACTGTATATTTAATGGTAAGTTGTTTGTGCACAGATTTTAGCACAGATTCCATGCCGAAAATCAAGTAAAATCTGTTTAGCAGTTTGAATGCGGTGGATCTACTTTTGCGTTTTATGCCACCCCAAGTGACCCCCAAGAACATGTTGGTGGGCAAGCTCGAATACGAGCTTGTGATACGCCTTGGGCACCACTAGCTGTTCAATATGCTCACCCCGTAGTTGGTTTACCCGATACAGCATTTCCTGGTAAACGACAAAACGGGGAAACATCGACTCGGCCTCAGGTTTTTGTGGTTCTGTCACGGATGGTGTTGCAGAAAGCTGGAACTTATAAATAAACATCCGACTGGCTTGATCCCAAACTAAGGAGCATATGGGTGAGCCCTATAAAACCCCTAGAGCTCTCCCTGACTGCTATGCCCATGCAAAGGTCTTTATGGTAGACGATTGCATGCCCACGTACCTTATACTGTGTGACACCTGAAAACCCTATAATAGTGAGGGGACACGACCACCGGCTCCCTGCACTTAATACGGACGGAGTCAGGGTCACCTAGAATCAAGCCAGCAAGGAAACACAAATAAAGGAAAAGGACTTATCTGAGGAATCAGCAGTAGCAGCCTCCAGCAGTGAGCAACTCATCCAGGAAGAAGTATAAACCGCAAAGTGAGGCAGTATGGGAGGGAATATAAAGGGAGACAATTAGTGTAAATAGGTGACAGCTGGGAGAAGGAAAGGAGATGACAAAGTGAAACCAAAACAAAGAACCTCATGCAAGAGGTAGAGAAGAACGTCTAACTGTCACGGCTGAGGATGGGGGAAACCCTCAGCCGTGTGCCGAAGGATGATGGTCGCTGCTTGACCAGGATAAACAGGATTAGGGAGCAGGTCACCTCCTACAGCGTCCCTAACCTGACCCTAACTCCTACCTGCATGGGCCGACCTTGAAGGTAGGAGGACCCATGCGCAGGAACCTCGAATCCCTACTCGCCCTCCGCCGGTCCCTAGGCTAGGAGTCAGAGTAAGACATCCTGTTCCTTCTGGATCCGGAGGAACAGGAGTCTCACTGGCCAAGCTGCAAGCAAGGGGAAACAAATGCAACCTATGGCAATGGCAGGTACTTGCCACAAACATTGCAGAGACCTACCACAGACAACAAAGCCTGGAACCCATGTGGATGTACTGCCCACAGACAGCAGGACTCAGCACACAAACACACAACACACGGGAACCCAGGACCACAGGTGCAATAAAGAAACATAAAACCAAACACATCTTCCAGACACCAAGGACATATATTTAGCTTATGACCAGAAGGTTGGCCCCCACTGGCAGTTGGTAAGCAACCAGGAGGATGTCTACAGCCAGCATGGCTGAAACACCCTCTCTGGCTACTGCCTACAACTGAGGCTTTATAGGGCCAAGAGGCCACACCCAACAATCAGACACACCCCGTGACTCACACACACTGAAAGGGAGTTAACCCTTCCAAAACCACAGAAGGGAAAACATAACTTAAAGGGGAAGTGTCTAAACAATAAACACACTGTGGCTGTTGCCGCAGGCAACGACATGGGTGGCAAGCATGTCCTGGGAGTCAGCCCAAAGGCCGGGACACTGCCACCACATGTACATAATACCACCAAACGTTGCCACGGACAGCCACAGTGCAGGGAAAATGTCAGTGCACACCAAATATAAACAAAGTGCACACAGACATACAAAAGTGCTTACAAACGCGCACACAACTCCGAGGGAACCGCACACATAGCTGTTGTCCGCGGCAACCGCACTTGAGGCTAAACAACCTTATGCCGCAAGCTGCGGCTGACACTACAACCCAAAACCGCGGGCAACTGTATGCGGCTCCCAAGGAGTCACGGCCATAGCCGTGGCCGTGACACTAACAGACCTTCTCACAGAACTGGCGGTGACAGGTTCACCATCAATTATTACCACATTCTCCCAGGACCGGGATAAGGTTGGGTCCCGGTGTTGTGCGGTTCTGAAAGTTTCACCGGAGACAGTGAGGTCTGCCAATTCAGGACCTGGCGGCAAGTCCTCAACGTCTCCGACCAACACACTCAGCAGGGTTGTTTCCCCCTCTTCCACCAAAGTGGCAGTCACCCCTACTGATGGCTCTGCGGCCTCAGGTTCCCAGGGTTCTGACCTCCCGCCCGAGCCAGGCCACTCTGCTGAATTTACCCCCGACTCAGGGGCATCAACAACTCTCACAGCCGGCCACAGGGCCGGGAAGCCCGGAAAGTCTCTCCCTATTATTAGTTCATAAGGTAAAGTGGTGGCAACGGCCACCTCGTGGGTCCACTTGCCACCTCCCGTGGATAGAGACACCAGGGCGGTGGGATAGTTCTTTGAATCTCCATGTATGCACACGACTCCGATTTTTTGGCCAGTATACTCGTCGGCCACACCAGGGTAGCTCTTGCCAGGGACACCAGACTTCCTGAGTCCAACAAAGCCACTGCCAGAGTGTCTCCCACTTCTACCTGGGACAGGTGGTTATTGTCTATAGTCTCTTGAAAACCTGATGCACACAGCTTCCTGGCATACAACGAGTTGCGGAATCCATAGTTAGTCTCTATGGTTTTGCTCCGATGGGGACAGTCGGCCTTTACGTGGTCAGGCTCCTGACACCTCCAGCATACTATCGGAGCCGGGTCTACGGGGGGGTACACCCCAGGCGGGCTTGGTTGGCACAATTCTTTTGGTCTGGGATGGAGATTGCTGGGGTTTGGCTACCCCCCTCCCAAACAAACCCCCTTTCAAATTCCTGGTAGCCTCATAGTGTTCCACCAGGTCCACCATCTCAAGGGCATTACCAGGAGACACCTGGCCGATCCAGTGCTGGAGGGGGTACGGCAAATCCCTCCAGAACACATTAGCCAACAGATGGTCCAACATAGCAGTGGGACTCAGCATGTCAGGTTGCAGCCATTTTTGCAACAGGTGTAATAGGGTATAATACTGGGGCCTCGCGGGCTCAGATGGGTTAAACTCCCACTGATGCATCCCCTGGGCCCGGACAAATAAATTCACCCCTGTCTTCCCAGGATCTCACCCTTTACTGTTGGATAATCAGCCGCTTGATCATCCGGTAAGTCAAAATACACCTGCTGGGGTCCAGACGCCAGGAACGGAGCGAAGACCTCAGCCCATTGCTCCCGGGGTAGCTTCTCTCTCACGGCTACCTTCTCGAAGATCGCCAAAAAGGTCTCGACGTCGCCTGCAGGGGTCATCTTTGGGATTGCCGCATGGACCGCTTTCCGGGCATCGTGGATGCTCTTGGATGCTCCTGCTGCTTGTAAAGCCATTACATGCTGGTTTGTTTCCTGCTGCTGCTTATTGGCCTCCCGCTGTTGGAGGTTAGATTCCATGAGGGCTTTCATGACAGCTTTCATTTTGTTGAGGGACACGGGTTGTAATCTCTCTGGTTTGATGTAAGACATACAACCGTGCCCGGAAAAACTAAAATATTTCGGCCTTCATGCCAGCCTTACTGCAGTGCCCGCACCTCTACCAATTGTGGGGATTCGCTCTGGTAGGGGGTGCAGTACAGAGGCAAAGTGCAAGTTCGTAATTCAAATGTCCATGTTTATTCACACATAAGGTCAAATAAAAACACTCTATGCAAGGTTGAAAAAATGAAAAGTTTTGACTGAATGTTCTCCTGGGAGATAAGCCACCACCAGAAGTCTCTGACAGGGGCTTTCTCCTCTTCCCGTTAAATACACATACACGTTCGGCCAAGCTGAATATGTTTGTGTATGGCAGAGCTGGGCGGAAGTCGGGAGAGATAGCTGATCATTTGACCAACAGCTATTGAATGTGCATGGCCACCCTGACACTTTGGTCATGCCTGAAAATTTAGCAAAATTCACTACTGCCCAGGTGTCAATTCACAAAGAAAACATCTTTGCACCTGTTTTTGGAATGCTCCTTTGCATAGCGCCTGTTGGATCTTACATCTCCCATGCATTTCATTATTCCTCTCATCTCCCTGCACGTGCTATCTAAAAGACACACTGTTTGATGCCCATAGCAATCGAACACAGCACAGCCTTCATTCTCCTACAGTGCTCCTTACAATACTGTAGACCTATGTTTACCAACCGGTGCCTCTCCATCTGATAGAAAACCCCACCATGCCCTGACAGGCAGTCTTCTGGGCATAATGGAAGTTGTAGTTTTGCAACAGCTGGAGACGCACAGGTTGATAAATACAGTATTGTAAGAAGTGCTGTAGTAAAATAAAAGCTGTGCTGTGATTGGTTGCTATGGGTAACAAACACTGTGTCATTCAGACAGCACATGCAGGGTGATGAGAGGTAATGTGAAATCCAGGGGAGATGAGAGGCAGGGTGAGAAGCAGTGCCTCAGTAGTTACAGTTACATTAGTGTGTAAAATGCATGCTGCATCATTATTTGCTATGGGCAACAAACTGTTTATCTTTTTGACAGCACAGGTAGAGATTATCACTCTAAATCATGAAGAACTTTATTTTCTGAAACACACAGGGAGCAGCAGATTGAGAAGCGCTATAATGAAAAAAATTAAAGCTGTGCTGTGATTAGTTGCTTTGAGCAACAAACAATTTTTTGTGCAGGGAGATGAGAGGCAGACTGAAATTCAGTGTAGATGAAAGGCAGTGAGAAGCAGTTGGTGTATACCTTTTAATGCACACCGCATCAAAAACACATTACGTTATATGGACCTCCCAGAAACCTGGACGACAGCAACCCCCCTCCCCCCAAGTATTTTAAGTTAGATCATGAAGAGTATATGTACCAGGTTTGGTTGAGATCTATCGAGACAAATGGGAGCCTATGAAGAAAAAACTAATTTTCCCATTTATATGTATAGACACAAATCAAAAACAATGCTTACAAAATCTCTATGAATCTGTGTCTGGTAAAATCTCTGAGAAATGGGAAGATGAGAGAAATTATCAGAACCGAATCCCTGGCAATGAAACATGCAAAGTAAAATAGAAAAATGAGACCTGTGGGCTTGAGAAAGATAGCTCATTAAACACTGGATATACAGTTAGGTCCATATATATTTGGACACTGACACAATTTTTGTTTTTATTACCTGTTTACTAAAACATATTTAAGTTATAGTTATATAATGGACATGGACATAAAGTCCAGACTTTTAGCTTTCATTTGAGGGTATCCACATTAAAATTGGATGAAGAGTGTAGGAGTTTCAGCTGCTTTACATGTGGCACCTTGTTTTTAAAGGGGCCAAAAGTAATTGGACAATTGACTTAAAGGCTGTTTCATGGGCAGGTGTGGGCAATTCCTTCATTATTTCATTCTCAATTAAGCACAAAAAAGGCCTGGAGTTGATTTGAGGTGTGGTGCTTGCATTTTGAAGATTTTGCTGAGAAGTAAACATGCGGTCAAAGGAGCTCTTCATGCAGGTGAAACAAGCCATCCTTCATCTGCAAAAACAGAGAAAAAACCCATCCGAGAAATTGCTACACTATTAGGAGTGGCAAAATCTACAGTGTGGTACATCTTGAGAAAGAAAGAAAGCACTGGTGCCCCCAACAATGCAAAAAGACCTGGAAGACAACAGTGGTGGATGATCACAGAATAATTACCATGGAGAAGAGAAGCCCCTTCACAACAGCCAACCAAGTGAACAACACTCTCCAGGATATACCGTAGGCGTATCAATATCCAAATCTATCATAAAGAGAAGACTGCAGGAAAGTAAATACAGAGGGTTCACTGCACGGTTCAAACCATTTATCAGCCTCAAGAATAAGAAGGCTAGATTGAACTTTGCAACAAAAAAAAAACATCTTAAAAAACCAGCACACTTCTGAAGGAACATTCTTTGGACAGATGAAACCAAAATCAACCTCTACCAGAATGATGAAAAGAAAAAAGTATGGCTAAGGCATGGTACAGCTCATGATCCAAAGCATACCACATCATCTGTAAAACACGGCAGAGGCAGTGTGATGGCTTGGGCATGCATGGCTGCCAGTGGCACTGGGCCCCTAGTGTTTATTGATGATGTGACACATGAATTCTGGGGTTTTCAGAGACATACTGTGTGCTCAAATCCAGTCAAACTGATTGGTCGGCGTTTCATAAAGCAACCCAGGAGTTTATTAAAGCAAAGAAGTGGGATATTCTTGAATGGCCAAGTCAGTCACCAGATCTGAACCCAATAGAGCATTTAACTTCACTAAAGACTTATCTTCAGACAGAAAGGCCACAAACAAACAGCAACTGAAAACCGCTGCAGTAAAGGCCTGGCCGAGCATTAAAAAGGAGTAAACACGGCGTCTGGTGATGTCCATGAGTTCAAGACTTCAGGCAGTCATTGCCAACGAAGCGTTTTCAACCAAGTATTAGAAATTATCATTTTATTTACAATTATTTAATTTGTCCAATTACTTTTGAGCCCTTGAAATAAAGGGATTGAGTTTAAAAATGCTTTATTTCCTCACATTTTTATGCAATCATTTTGTTCAACCCACTGCATTATAGCTGAAAGTCCGAACTTCAACTGCATCTGAATTGTTTTGTTCAAAATCCATTGTGGTAATGTACAGAACAAAAATGTGAAAAATATTGTCTCTGTCCAAATATATTTGGACCTAACTGTATGTCGCTAATGATAAAGAATGGAATGGAGACTGAATAAGTTCAGATTATTAAACCATTGTTTCAAATAGTTAGGCCTAGAGTCCACAGCAGCAGTCCTGGTGGACAGGCTCACGTTAAAGGGGTTTTCTGGGAATTAAATATTGATGACTTATCCTCAGGATAGGTCATCAATATCACTGTGGCAGACTTTCTGTGAACTACAGGATTACATCGCCGCCTATCAAATCCCTCCTGGCAGCTCTCAGATACCTCATCTCTCCACCAATTTCCATTGTGCTTGTTTCTCTATATGCCCAGAGTGCTGCTAAAGATATAATTTCTGCTTCATCTAAGGGTCCAAGTGTGCAGTGATACAGTAGGTGGGTCCATACAATGATTAGCTAAAACTCCCCTGACGAATACTATCTAAGTACAGTAATAGAATTTCCAGTGTATGTGATATTTCTTCACATTTGCTATCCTCTGTCTTGCAAGTGCTAATAGAGAGAACCCAATCACAAGCAGGAGGCACGGGACACAGGCTGAAGCTGCATCACAGAGGGTACACCGATACTCTGGAGAGGGAGGTAGGGAACAACAGTTCTGTCCCTGATCTTATACTTTCTGCCTGTATTACAATGCCACTCCACCACTTTGTCTCTGCAAAGCCAGGGGAATGATGGGAAATATAGGCATCATTAGGATAACCAGATCAGTATGAAAGAAGGAAACAGGATGGTAGACAACCCATAAATGACACCTCAACTAAAACAGGTATACGCAAGAAATACACAAAAACCTCTATATTATTTTTTACTATCAGCAAATGCTGCACTACATAGGTAAAAAAAAGTGCTAGAATGTGTCTTCAAAAGATACATGGATTTTGTTTTCATCAAGGACTTAATTTTATACAAAAACAGACAGCGCGTTTCTCCAAATCATGAGGTCTTCAAATCATGACTTGATGAAAGCATCAGTCCAGTGCTGGAAGACGTTGTTTATGTATGATCTTGGTCGCAGCAGTGCCCATGTATTCCTTGGATTTTCTATCTGATTCTGGAGAGGTCCATCATATTATCAGCTAAGAAAGGAAAAAAAGTAAGGTTTTCAACAATCATCCACAATAATGAGAAATGTTTTGCATATTTAATATATAATAAAAATCAAATTTTGAACCTATAACAATATATATATATATATATATATATATATATACACACATTACCACAAAAATACCTTTGTACAAACCAGTCCAGATTTTTAGGTCTTTTTGGCTACTGAGAAGGGGGTCTAGAGCCCTGAAACGCGTATAACCTTAGCAAGCCTTTGCACATAGTGTGCCTGTCTTTACATTGGAAATACTATTATCATTATATATTATATCGATAACAGGAGCATTGATCAATTTGGAACTGGCAACACACTAGCAATACTTTATTACTATCACTTATGCATTGGAACTCCTTTGACTACTTCTGATAAGCCCGAAGCTTGCTCGCTATCCAGCTAAACCACGGCAGGACCAAAGAGCCCACCCAGCCATTCCAACCAAATGGCACATGTGCCGGGTTTCAGTTTTGATGAAAGTGCTCCGGACGTCACGGCGAATCCCGCTATGTACCACTCAAACTGCTGAGTCCACTCAAGTGGATATTATACATTTAACTACTTATTTCCACAATTTGGACAAATAAACTGAAATTCAGAGCTATTGACTAGTGGGACTTACATTACAGCCTGGCATTATCTACTCTATTCAGCCGGCATTACGTTTATGATTTATATATAGACTTATGAGAGCTTTCCACTCCAGCTACTCAAAAAATACTGAGTTTTAAAGACCGGACAGTATTTTGATAGACAGATCTGTTTTATACTTTTAATAAGTGTGTTGCTGCATGGCCCACAGCTGATGTTTTAATTATTTTCTGTGATTATTTGCAAAACATTTCTCATTATCGTGGGGAATTTTTGACTCTATTCCCTTCCTAACCATTATTTTTTAGTCTATTACCACCGGAGTTTGTAAGTGCGTTCATCAATCACATACCCATCTATATATCAGTCTCTAGACTGAGTTCTATATATCCACCATTATTACTACTGTCATTTATCCATATATTGGATAGTGAGCTGTCTTTTTGTATTGATTATACTATCAGGTACAATGCTTTTGGAAATCACTTTTTCAGATTTTGGCCTTGAGCTAAAATAAAAAATAATGTTTTTTCCCCATCAGTCTGCAGTCAATACTCCACAATGAGAAAGTCAAAACAAAATTTTAGAAACGTTTGCAAATGTATTAAAAGAGAAAACAAAATTTTTGCATGGACATAAGTATTCAGACCCTTTGCTTTCACAACTGTGGTAAATTCAGTTGACTGGACATGATTTGGGAAGAAACACCCTGTCTATATAAGGTCTCACAGCTGACAATGCATATCAGAGCAAAAATCAAGGCATGAGGAGGAAAGAACTGCGGAACGTGGAAGCATAGATATGGAAGGGTACAAAAAATTCCTGCTGCACTGAAAGTTCCCAAGAGCACAGTGTCCTCCATAATTCCTAAATAGAACATGTTTGAAACAAAGGCTTCCTTTAGCTGGCCGCCCCACCAAAAGGAGAAACTGAGGGAAAAATGCCTTGGTAAGAGAGTCGAACAAGAACCCAATGGTCACTCTGTCTGTGCAGATGGAAGAAACTTCCATAAGGTTATTCATTACTGCAGCGACCAGAAAGAAGTCTCTCCTCAGTAAAAGTCAAATGGAGTTTGCAAAAAAGCACCTAAAGGACTGTCAGACTGTGAGAAACAAGATTTTCTGGTTTGATTGAACTTCGTGGCCTCCATGTCTGGAGGAAACTAGTCACTGCTCATCACCTGCTCAAAACTATCCCTACAATGAAGCATGATGGTGGCAGCATCATGCTGTGGAGGTGTTTTTCAGCAGCTTGGACAGGGAGACTTGTCCGAGTTGACGGAAAGCTGAATGGAGAAGACTGGGCTGAAGGTTCACCTTCCAACTAGACAATGACCATAAGCACAAAGCTAAGACAAAACAGAAGTGGCCTAGGGACACCTCTTTGAATGTCCTAGAGTTGCCCAGCCAGAGCCCTGACTTGAATCCAACTGAATATCTCTGGAGAGACCTAAAAATGGCTGTCCACTGATGTTGCCTATCCAAACTGAGAGAGTTTGAGAGAATCTGCAAAGAAGAATTCTCAAATGGAGGTATGCAAACCCAAGAAAACTGGAGGTTGATATACAGTATGCAACAGCAGGCACAGTTCATGGGGGTATGGCATACTATAAATTATACGCACAATTTATGGGAGGGTTATGGCAAACTGCATAGTAATCTGCAGCAGGCACAGTTTATGGGGAGTATGGCACACAATATATTATACACAGCAACAGGCATAGTTCATGGGGAGGTATGGCACACTATATATTATATGCAGCAACAGGCATAGTTCATGGGGAGGTATGGCACACTATATATTATACACAGCAACAGGCATAGTTCATGGGGAGGTATGGCACACTATATATTATATGCAGCAACAGGAATAGTTCATGGGGAGGTATGGCACACTATATAATATGCAACAGCAAGCATAGTTCATGGGGGGCATGGCACACTATAAATTATATGCAGCAACAGGCATAGTTTATGGGGAGGTATGGCACACTATATATTATATGCAGCAACAGGAATAGTTTATGAAGAGGTTTGGCACACTATATAATATGCAACAGCAAGCACAGTTCATGGGGGGCATAGCACACTATAAATTATATGCAGCAACAGGCACAGTTTATGGGGGGGTGGGATATGGCACATTATATAGTAAGCAGCAGGCAGCCAGGTACAGTTCATGGGAGAGTATGGCACATTATATATTATATGCAGCAGGCACAGTTCATGGGGCGGTAAGGCACACTATATATTATACACAGTTCAGATGGGTTATGGCAGACTATATAATATGCAGCAGTAGGCACAGTTCATGGGACAGTTGAAGAGAACATGGACAGGTAGTGGGAGGGTTTAGGAATGGGGAATGGGGTCCCAATTCCAGATTCTTGCTATGGAGCCCAATGATTTCTATATACGCCCTTGCCTAAGACTATAGTATCTTAGAAATTATTGAGTGAACTGCTATATGCAATTTCAAAAAACAGTATCTGCTACTGCATGAAGCAATATCCAGATGATTCTGTCATGTCAAATGAGACATTCAAGTGAAATATTGAAACATATGATATTTAGATACATGCATAAATCATTATGATAGATAGATAGATAGATAGATAGATAGATAGATAGATAGATAGATAGATAGATAGATAGATAGATAGATAGGCAGAGATAGATAGATAGATAGATAGATATGAGATAGATAGATAGATAGATAGATAGATAGATAGATAGATAGATAGATAGATAGATAGATAGATAGATAGGCAGATTGGTAACTTAAAGTTCCCTTGGAAAATAAAAATACCTAAACATGGCCCCATGTTAAGATAGATTGGTATATAGGTTTGTTATAAAAAATATGTTTCTTTTGTTTTATATTCTTTTTTTAGCTGTTGTGTATAGAGATTAATATGAAATTTCTCAGTCTGTGTTTATGTGTTATTGTTACTGCCTCTGTCTTTTCTCTTTCTTGCTTATCAAGGGAAGAATGAAATGGGAAGGAGATTTCAGTTAATGATCTCCGATAAATAAAGCATTCTTTTGAGAAAAACATAACACTGTATTTGTTTTTGGTACCTAATATGCTACTGGCACCCCCCTCTGTGACCTGTCGGTCCAGCTTTGGAAGAAGACTATCCCCCCATCGGGAGGGGCACGCAGCATCCGATGTGCTCCTCTGAGCATTAATAAAAGCCCTCCGTTAGCCTCATCTCATTACTCTACTACGAGTATTGACTTTGGCCTGCAGTCATGTATAGATGAAATGAAGATGGCTTGTCCTAAGTGATTACTCAGAATTACAAATCATTTCACAAGTAACTCTACACCACAGCAGGGCTGGCACCCTGCCCCTGCACCCCCATTAGCTTCCCCCCACTCAACAATACTGTATAATAATATATATAGCCGTGCACTCCATCATGGATGTGATTAGAATCTTTGCACAATAAGTCTTATATTCACTGGAAGTAATACTAAGAAGAGTACAGATTTAATGTTACTGTAAGCACTTTACATGCCGGTGGGGCCAACAGATATAAATGCAAGTGTTTGTATGTGACAAGTAGCACATAAACTGAAAAATACTTACTAAACTACAACCCCAATTCCAAATAAAAGTTGGGACGCTGTGTAAGATGTAAATAAATGTAAATAAGAACAGAATATAATGCAATTCTTATAAATTTCCCAATAGATTATAGAACACATATATCAAATGTTGAAAGTTTTACCATTTCATGGAAAGAAAAAAATTATTTAGAACTTGACGACAGCATCTCAAAAAAGTTGGCACAAGGCAGTGTCTACCATACCATAGCATCCCCTCTTTTAACAAGTTTGTAAACATCTGCAAAGTGAGGAGACCAATTGTTGGAGTTTTAGGAGAGGAATGAAGTCCCATTCTTGTCTGATGCAGGATCCAACAGTCCTAGGTCTTCTTTGCCAGATTTGTTGTTTCATGATGCGAAAATGTTTTCTATTAGTGAAAGGTCTGGACTCCAGGCAGGCCGGTACAGCACACGGACTCTTCTTCTCTGAAGCCATGCTGTTGTGATGGATGTAGTATATGGTTTAGCATTGTTTTACTGATATATGCAAGGCCTTCCCTGAAAGAGACATTGTCTTGATGGGAGCACATGTTGTTCTAAAACCTCTATATACTGTGCAGCATTAAGGGTCTCTCCAGATGTGTAAGCTGCCCATGCCACAGGCCAGGGATGTTGCAGATGTTGCAAAACTACAACTCCCAGCATGCCCAGACTGCTTACAGCTATCAGCCTACAGCAGGGCCTGGTGGGAGTTGTAGCTTTACAGCAGCTGGAGAGCCGCTGGTTGGCCATCCCTGCCATAGGCACTAATGTAACCACATACCATCAGAGATGCATTGCAGGATATTGAACTGTGCGCTGATAACAAGCTGGATGGTCCTTCTCCTCTTGAGTCTGCAGGACATGTCATTCGTGCTTTCCAAAGAGAATTTCAAATTTTGGTTTATCTGACTACAGAACAGTTTTCCATTTTGCTTCAGTCAATTTTAAATGAGCTTTGGCCCTGAGAAGATGGCAGCATTTCTGGATCATGTTGACGTGTTCTATGCATGATATAGCTTAAACTTGCATTTATGGATTGCACAATAAACTGTGTGTCATAATGGTATTTTTACTTCTGCCCCTGTACTGTGAGCACCATGTTCATGGTTCATGTTGCCACGGCTCCATGTATCCTGGCATTGGTTACTTGTGGTTCTAATTGTGCCAATGTGATTATATTCCACCTCAAGTTTAGTATTTTGAGGGTTAATCATTCCTTGCTATGTATGTATCTCTTTGATAAATCAGTATGGTGGCTTTTGTCCGTATTCCTGTGCCGCTGTGTCTGAACTGTGTTTTAGGGTTCTGTGCCTGTTCTACCTTGCTATGTTTTGCTCATGTATGTGCTATGTCTGAACTGTGGCAAATTTCCTGTAGTCCGTTCCTGAAGTCCATGTGTCCAAGTGCAAGTTCGTTCGTAAAGTCTGCCCCTCTACCAGTGCTCTGTTTTTGTCTCATTCCTGTATTATGTCTCGGATTTGCCTGTGCTCTTTCTGGTTCTTAATCTTGCCATGCCTGTGTCTTTGGTGCTTTGAACTAAGGTTCCTGATCCCAGTTGGTCACCTGGAGACCATCCCAGAAGGTAGCAGTCTGGTCGCTAACTTGCAACAAAGTCCACATAACTGTAGAGGGATAAAGGGTGAATACCAGGGAGGCGCCAGAATAACTCCCTTAGGGTTTGGCCCAATATCAAACCGGTTACTTGGCACAGTGGTTCCACAACCATTGTCTGTATCATCTGTTTGGTATCCTGAGCCTATGCAGTGATTTCCAGTACAGAATCATGCCTGTTTTTAATGTAGTGCCACCTTGGGGCCCATAGATCACAAGCATCCAATATTGACTGTCAACCTTGTCCCTTGTACACATGGAATTCTCCAGATTCTCTGAATCATTTGATGATATTATTGTCACGGAACCATGAACCAGACGTACAACAAGAGATAAGTGAAAATAAGAAGGCTTTATTGAAAATAAAGCTGTAAAGCAAAAGTCCAAACGGATGGTGAAACCGAGCAGAGTCTTTGCGAAGCCAGAGGTCAGGAACCAGAAGGGTAGTCAGACGAAGCCAGGATCAGGAACCAGCAGGGTAGTCAGACGAAGCCAGGATCAGGAACCAGCAGGGTAGTCAGACGAAGCCAGGATCAGGAACCAGCAGGGTAGTCAGACGAGGCCAGGATCAGGAACCAGAAGCAGCAGCAGTCTTAGAAGCATGTGAACACAAGAGGACCAAGCAAGGAACTGAAGCCACAGACCTCCTATATATATGAGCTAGGCATCCAGCTCCTCCCAGGGGAAGGAGGAGCCGCAGGGTGGAAGGCTACAAGAAACCCAGGACCCAAGATGGCCGCCAGCACATGTCAAACGAAGGAGAGCAGCAAGCAGGTAAGACCATGACAGTACCTCCCCCTCATGGGCCCCTCCTCCGCGGAGCACAAAACGGTTTCTGAGGGAAGCGTGCGTGGAAGGCTCGGAGCAAGGCAGGAGCATGGACATCTGCGGAGGGAACCCAGGAACGCTCCTCTGGACCATAACCACGCCAATGGACCAAAAACTGCAACCGACCGCGGACCAGGCGTGAGTCCAGGATATTGCTCACCTCATATTCCTCACGATTGCCCACTTGGACCGGACGAGGCCGAGGAACCGAGGAAGTGAAACGATTACACACCAGTGGCTTCAACAGGGAGACATGAAACACGTTGGAGATCCGCATGCCAGGAGGAAGCGCAAGGGCATAGGCTACCGGGTTTACCCTGCGAAGCACTCGGAAGGGACCAACAAAGCGAGGCGCCAGCTTGGGAGTGGGCACTCGAAGGTTGAGGTTGCGGGTGGACAACCATACACGGTCTCCGACCTGGTAGGAAGGAGCAGGCGCTCGTCTGCGATCAGCCTGGAATCTCTGGCGCTGCGCAGAGACCTCAAGGGACTTCTGGATCTGTACCCAAGAAGCACGTAGGACGGAAAGGTGATCCTCCACAGCCGGAATATCCTGGGGAGAGAATACCTCCGGTAACACGGCAGGTTGGAACCCATAATTGGCCATGAAGGGAGACGTCCCAGAGGAAGAGTTCACCGCCGTGTTCCTGGCAAACTCAGCCCAAGGCAGGAGGTCAACCCAATTGTCTTGGTGATCGGAGACATAGCAACGAAGGAATTGCTCCAAGGCCTGATTGGATCGTTCTGCGGCCCCATTGGACTGAGGGTGGTAGGCCGAGGAGAAGGAGAGATGAATCCCCAACTGGGAGCAAAAGGCGCGCCAGAACCTGGACACAAACTGACTCCCCCGATCCGACACAATCTCCTTAGGCAAACCGTGCAACCGGAAGACCTCCCTGGCAAAAATCGTGGCCAACTCTTGTGCAGAGGGTAACTTCTTGAGAGGAACACAGTGGCACATTTTGGAAAACCGATCCACAATCATGAGAATGACCGTATGGCCTCGGGATGCAGGGAGGTCCACAATGAAATCCATCCCCCGGTGTGACCATGGGCGCTCCCCGGTGGCTATGGGTTGCAGAAGGCCCAACGGAAGGTGCCGAGGGGACTTACTCTGGGCACAAACGGAGCATGCCGCTACATATGCGGCGATGTCGGAACGTAGGGAAGGCCACCAGAACAGACGTGAAACAGCCCAGGACAGCTGATTCTTTCCAGGATGCCCCGCGGTCTTGGAGTTATGGTAGGTTCGCAACAACCGAGTGCGCAACTCCTCAGGCACAAAACATCTGCCGTTGGGTCTCCCAGAGGGAGCACCAGATTGAGCCGCCAAAATCTGCTCACCCAGGGGAGAGGTCAGGCTGGTGCGAATGGCGGCCAGGATCTGATTCGGAGGTATGACCGAAGTCGGAATCGACTCCTCCCTGGACAGCTCGGAGTACTGCCGTGATAAGGCATCCGCCCTGATGTTCTTGGAACCGGGTAGGTAGGAGACCACGTAATTAAAACGTGACAAGAACAGAGCCCATCTGGCCTGACGTGGTGTCAATCTCTTGGCCTCAGAAAGGTAGGTCAGATTCTTGTGGTCCGTCAGGATGAGAACCGGAACCACCGAACCCTCGAGCAAGTGCCTCCATTCTTTAAGGGCCTGCACGATGGCCAATAACTCCCTGTCACCAATCTGATAGTTGCACTCCGCGGAAGACAGTTTCCGGGAGTAAAACCCACAAGGAAGCAGAGGACCCTCTGGTGTTCTACGCTGAGACAGAAGGGCGCCTACTCCCGTCTCAGACGCGTCCACCTCGAGGACAAAGGGCAACCCAGGGTTGGGATGCGACAGAATCGGAGCCGACACAAAGGCGGACTTTAGGGCCTCAAAAGCTCGGATGGCCTCGAGCGGCCAGACCTGGGAATTACTGCCCTTCCTGGTCAGATCCGTGAGAGGCTTGGCCAGCATGGAAAAGTCCCTGATGAACTTCCGATAATAATTGGCGAAGCCCAAAAAGCGCTGCAGGGAACGAAGACCACTGGGCTGGGGCCACTGTAAGACAGCCGAAACCTTCTCAGGATCCATGGAGAACCCCTCAGCGGAAATGATGTAACCTAAGAAGGTTACCTGGGATCGGTGAAATTCGCATTTCTCAAGCTTACCGAACAGCTTGTTCTCTCGTAACCGTTGCAACACTCGTCTGACATCCAGAATGTGGGCCTCCATGGATTCAGAATATACCAAGATGTCATCCAAATAGACTACCACACACTGCTGCAACAGGTCACGGAAAACATCGTTGATGAATTCCTGAAAGACTGCGGGCGCATTGCACAACCCAAAGGGCATAACCAAGGATTCGTAATGACCGGTCCTGGTGTTAAACGCGGTCTTCCACTCATCGCCCGCCTTGATCCTTACCAGGTTATATGCCGCCCTCAGGTCGAGTTTGGTAAAGACCGTGGCCCCTTTAAGGCGATCGAACAGCTCGGAAATCAAGGGTATCGGGTAAGCGTTCTTGATCGTGATGCGATTGAGACCCCTGTAATCGATGCAAGGCCTCAACTCACCGCCCTTCTTTTTCACAAAGAAAAATCCAGCCCCTGCCGGGGACGAAGATTTGCGAATGTGTCCGCGTGAAAGCGCCTCCCTCACGTACTCCTCCATGGCCTCATTCTCCGCTACCGACAGTGGATAGACTTTGCCACGAGGAGGAACGGCACCAGATTGTAACTCTATGGCACAATCGTATGGGCGGTGCGGAGGTAGGGCAACCGCGCGCACCTTATCGAATACATCCCGGTACTCCTCGTATTCAGGAGGCAACAGAGAGTCCGAGGAAGTACACAGCAACTTGACAGACCCATGGATGCAACTAGCCCCACACTGCGGTGACCACGAGAGGATCTCGACCGATCTCCAATCGAAAGTCGGATTATGCTTCTGGAGCCAGGGGTACCCCAAGACCACCGAGTAGTGTGGAGACGAAATAACCTGGAGGCAGACCGACTCTCTGTGAACGGCACCAATGGCTATTCCCACTGGAAGGGTCTCATGAGTCACGTGTGGCGGCAGAAGGGGTCTGCCGTCTATCGCCTCAAGAGCCAGTGGGGAACCTCGAGCCTGCAGAGGAATGGAATTGGCGGCAGCGAACACACTATCAATGAACAAACCACCAGCACCAGAGTCCACCAACGCCTGGGTCGTCACCGAGCCCCCGACCCAGGAGAGGACAACAGTGATCAGTGGTTTGTCAACACGGGAAACCGGGGACGAGGAGACTCCACCCAAGATCTGCCCCCGACAGGATCTCAGGGTACGAGCGTTTCCCGGACGGTTCGGACATGCCAACCGAAAATGCCCACCGAGACCACAGTACATGCATCGGCCCTCGCGTCTCCGGAGTGCCCTCTCCCCCTCGGACAGGCGAGCAAACCCCAGCTGCATGGGTTCACCCCCAGACAAGTCATCCCCAGGAGGCGTGGGAGGAGAGGGAGGCACGGGTGGGACAGCAAACGTAGGCACCAATCTGTTAGAAGACCTCCGCAGGTTCTCCTTAAAGGAAGGTCTCTCCCTGAGTCTGGTGTCAATCAAAATCAGGAAAGAAATAAGAGACTCGAGCTCAACTGGTAGGTCCTTAGCTGCAACCTCATCCTTCAAGGCATCCGAGAGACCATGAGAGAAAGCAGCGACCAGAGCCTCATTATTCCAGCCCACCTCTGCTGCCAGGGTACGAAACTCAATGGCGTATTCAGCTACGGATCGTGAACCCTGTCTGATGGACATAAGGAGCTTCGCAGCAGAGGCAGCACGAGCCGGCACATCGAATACCTTCCGAAGAGAAGCAACAAAACCGGAAAACTCGGCAACCACCGGATTGTTGTTCTCCCATAAAGGGCTGGCCCAGGCCAAGGCCTTGTCCGAGAGCAGCGAGATCAAGAAGCCCACCTTTGATCTCTCAGTAGGAAAGGCATGTGGCAGCAACTCGAAATAAATGCCCACCTGGTTAAGGAAACCTCGGCACTGAGTTGGCTCTCCCCCAAAGCGCTGTGGAAGAGGGGCAGAACCGGTCATACCCCGAAACACCGCAGGCGCAACAACAGGTGTCGGGGTAGACTCTGGCGCAACAACCGGAGCGGCAGTAGGAGCGAGCCCAGGAGCGACAACCGACCCATCGGCAACGGGAGCGAAATGAGCCGTGCGTTCAAGCAGGGTTTGCAACGCCACAGCGAACCGACCCAACAGGTGATCCTGCTGATCAAGTCTGGCAACCAGCGTGGGTAGCGAGGATGGCCCTGTACCGTCAGAATTCATGGCTTGGTCCTAATGTCACGGAACCATGAACCAGACGTACAACAAGAGATAAGTGAAAATAAGAAGGCTTTATTGAAAATAAAGCTGTAAAGCAAAAGTCCAAACGGATGGTGAAACCGAGCAGAGTCTTTGCGAAGCCAGAGGTCAGGAACCAGAAGGGTAGTCAGACGAAGCCAGGATCAGGAACCAGCAGGGTAGTCAGACGAAGCCAGGATCAGGAACCAGCAGGGTAGTCAGACGAAGCCAGGATCAGGAACCAGCAGGGTAGTCAGACGAGGCCAGGATCAGGAACCAGAAGCAGCAGCAGTCTTAGAAGCATGTGAACACAAGAGGACCAAGCAAGGAACTGAAGCCACAGACCTCCTATATATATGAGCTAGGCATCCAGCTCCTCCCAGGGGAAGGAGGAGCCGCAGGGTGGAAGGCTACAAGAAACCCAGGACCCAAGATGGCCGCCAGCACATGTCAAACGAAGGAGAGCAGCAAGCAGGTAAGACCATGACAATTATGTACTGTAGATGGTGGGATATTTAAAGTTCTCACAATTTTACATTGAGGAACATTTTTCTGAAATTGTTACACAATTATTAGATTGTTTTGCAGATTGGTGAATCTCTGCCCATCATTGTGTCTGAGTGACTCTGCCTTTCTAACTTCTCTTTTTATATCCAGTCATGTATTAGTAGCAAATTGCTCCTCCAGCTGTTTTTTATTAGCACTGCTTACTTTTCCAGCCTTTTGCTGCCCCTGTCCCAACTTTTCTGAAATATGTTGCTGCTATCAAGTTCTAAATGAGTTACATTTTTTTCATGAAATGGTATGTGTCTCACTTTCAACATCTGATATGTATACTACGTTCTATTGTGAATAAAATATGGGTCTATGAAATTTACAAATCGTTGCACTCTGTTTTTATTTACATTTTACAGAGCTTCCCAACTTTTTTTGGAATGGAGGTTGTACTAATAGTGTGCAAAATATTAATTTACTATCTGTGGATGTGATTTTCTAAATGTATAGATATCTTGTTACACATCATCAATACAATTGCCACAGCAAACAATTAGTAGACATAGTGAACCTTTTACATGGGATGAAGATCAAGCAATTGGCATTTGTATAAATGCTTATTCCCGATAATTGCTCCATGTAAAGGTGCGGCTGATCACCAGGTGATCAAGTAAACATTTTTTCTTCAGGATATCTTTTAATGTGGCACATAAAATAATGGTTTGCTAGTAGGAGATCATCTTGAGTAAACACAAAGTTGTGATTGCTCATCCCCATACTGAGGGGATGATTGCTGCATATAAATTCATCTCTCCTCTGAGCTCAATGATATGCAGTTATCATTGTTCCCAATAATTGCCTGTCAATTGGCTACGTAAAAGGGTCAATTCGCTACGTAATAAAAATGCAGGAGTTAGTTCTGCCCATACAGGCATACAGTAAAGAGATAGATAGCTTTATTAAAGATGAATTATAGTATGCCACCTGCAGCCTTCCTCTTGTATGCTCTGATCCCATGCATGCTCCTCCAAGCTCTTAAAGAGCCATTGTGTGCACTGCTTAATTTGTCAACAGCCTATGACTGCATTCCCTGCGGTATATATGGAACTCTTCCCTAATAGATGGTGCCTGTGCAAAAGGTTTGTAGCTTGTCAAGTCCTGCAAATGTATGCTTATAGTGTTTTCCAAAGTTCCATACCTGACCTGTGCTTTTTAAACATATTGACCCTATGCTGCCTGTCCTGACCTCTGCATGAACACCATATAGTAGGCCCTGTGCCACCTGCCCTGATGTGCTGTATTACCTTATATCACAAACTCTGACTGTACTGACCTCGGCTCATTCACAGACTATGCTTTCGCATGCCAGGCATCGGTGTTGTTTGACCCCTGTGGGTCAGCAGCCTCTGAATGTAGACTACCCCTAGAGGAACAGCCTGTTGGTCCCTGCAGAAAAGTCCAGATCTTCATATGGAGGTAAAGGGCGAGTACCAAGGGAACACCTTGACAATACCCTCAAGAGTAGCTCCAAGTGAAATCTGTTCAGTGGCAAAGTGGGTTCACACTCGATGCATTACACGGGAATATATATATATATAGCTTTTTTGAGGGGGACATTTTTTTTTTTGAAGAGTAGAAAGCGTCCAATGGCTTTGGGAAAAAAATTCTATAGGATGAGGGAAGCACAGGAGAAGTCACAAGGGTGGTCGTCTGGAGGAGATAAAAATAGACAACAGTAGAAGGTAAAAAAAACATGATTGTCAGCCTGTCTCCTTATGAGGACCTGAAATGCTTCTGTTGACTATATCGGAGGGGTGCATATTACATCAGGATTGGATATGCACATAAAACAGGGCGCATTTGCACAGATGAATTTGCAAGTCATGATACCACTGTATATTTTGCCAAAATGGGCTTGAATTACACTTTAGGGAAAGAAAGGAAAATTCCTACAAAAAAGGAAACTTATTGTTACCGTCCTCTGCCAAGATTTGAGCAAAAAATAGAAATTTAGTGAACATGACATATGAAAAATGTTGTGTATATGAATTATGTACATGTTTATATGCCTACCCTTTGTACTGGCTATGCCGCAGTGATTCCCCATTAAATGAAACCACAGTGGTCCACAACAAGTGTTATGCTGGTGACTTATGTCCACCACTACCCATGTGTATTGGGGTTAGTATTCAGTAAGACTTCTCTGTAGTGCTACAAAGGTTAGCCTTCCATCTTGCTTTCTTTTCATCTGCTAAGGTGCTGATCGACCCACCTATTTATTCTTGGTTTTTTGTTCCATCCCATTGCCTGAGCTTTAGGTATTCTAGTGTTTATTAGTCCTAGTAAAGGTGTGCTTTTTCTGTCTGTCTGCCTGTGTACCAACTCTGCCTGTTTACCAACTATGATCCTATGATCCCCTGCTGCCTGTTTTGATATTGGACTTGTTTTATGTATTCACTCGAACTCTACCTACTCTGACCTTGAATTTGTTTTAAGGATAATGCACAAACTCAGCCTTCCCTGTCCTCTGTCTGTTTCCTGGGCAAGGTAATGGGACTAGGGGAGGAATGGAAGGAGGGTCTAGAACAGTGGCAAAACCCGGCCTGGAACGTGGGGAGTAGTCACCCACCCAGCACTTTGACTACTCCCAGTAAGAGCCGTCCCGGATCAGCTATTACAGCCATGCTAAGTACCAAGGTGTCAAACAGCAACTGCTGCTGACACATAAAAACTGTCTCTTACTGCACCAAGGCCAGGAACCTCAGAGACATGTACCTATCATCCATGATGATTCCTTGTACTTTCTTACATACCCCCTTTGTTCAACTCTGAGGGGGTGAACACATGCCATTCAGTATACTCGGGATAGGGCATCCGCGTTTCCCTGCAACCGGTCTGCCCTGTGTTCTATGGAGAACTTAAAGGGATTCTGTCACCAAGTTTTAGGTTATAGAGCTGCGGACATGCACGGCTAGATCGCCGCTAGCATGTCCGCAATATACCTGTCCTATAGGGCTGTGTGCTTATATTTTCTTTAAAAAAGGATTTTAGAGATATGTAAATTAGTCTTGTAAGGTGACCAAGGGGCTGTACGAACCTCCCTGATGCCCAGTAACGCCCGCCTGTGAAGGAACCCAGCACCGCCTATGTCCTCCGAATCTCGCCCTTTCGTCATCGATAGATAACCGTAATCTCGCGATGCGCGAGCTCGCGCATGCGTAGTGCCGGTATAGTGTTCCTTCCCTGTGCTGGCATCAGCCTCAGGGAAGGAACTGCGCATGCACGAGCTCACGCATCGCGAGATTACAGCTATCTATCGATGACGAAAGGAGGAGATTCGGAGGACATAGGCGGTGCTTGGCTCCTTCACAGGCGGGCATGGCTGGGCACCAGGAAGGATCGTACAGCCCCTTGGTCACCTTACAAGACTAATTTACATATCTCTAAAATCCTTTTTTAAAGAAAATAAAAGCACACAGCCCTATAGTACAGGTATATTGTGGACATGCTAGCGGCGATCTAGCCGTGCATGTCCGCAGCTCTATAACCTAAAACTTGGTGACAGAATCCCTTTAAAGGAAGTCTTTCACCTAAAATCACCATTATAGAACACTAACATCAGCATCTCCATTACATTCCCCATATTAGAATGCTACCTTCCATATTGCTGTCCATCGCTGATTTTCTCAGAAAAACACTTTTTTTCAATATGTTAATTAGCTTCTGAAGGTGCCATGGGGCAGTGTTCATGCAGCAGTTGCCCTGGAACTTCGTCGCTTTTCATACAAAATTCCTCCAAATTCACCCCTCTGACCCGCCCTAGGTTCTTCTAATTACGTCCTCCTCTTAGTGAAAAATCCAGCGCCAGTGCCGTTCAACAGATTCGCCGAGCCTGCACACTTTATTACCCATTATGGGCAGAGGCACAAGGCTGGCTAGATCGGGATGTACGGGCCGGCACATGCGCAAGTGTTTTTCTGAGAAAATCGGCAATGGACAGCAATATGGAAGGTAGTATTCTAATATGGGGAATGTAATGGAGATCCTGATGTTAGTGTTCTATAATGGTGATTTTAGGTGAAAGATTCCCTTTAAAGTTCTGTAAGGACAGGAACCACCAGGCGACTCGGGCATTTCTCTCTTTGGCCTGGGTCATCCACTTGAGAGAGGAGTGGTCAGTCACTAGGCGGAATGTTCTCCCCAATAGAGATGGCCTTGTGGTTCGCCCGGCGGTCGTTTCGCTGCGAACTTTGCAATGTCCGCCGGCACCATATTCTTTTACATTGTGAAGAACTTTGACCCATGACATATCCGCCAGGTGGTACAGGACAGCCAATTGAGACATTTCAGCACATGGACATACCCCCTACCTTAAAAATAAACCTGATCTGGCCGCCATTTTACATTCAGTCTTTTGCCAGTGTAGGGAGAGGTGCAGGGACAGACTGTTAGGGACACCAAACGCTAGCTAATAGGGCCACAAAAGTCCTTTTATGGACTGGTATAGGTGTGCTATCGATAGGTGTGACTTACTGAGGGGTGTAATATACTTATAATATACCTTCTAACATAGAAAGTATATTATAGTGCATTTGTATTGTGCAGCAGTTGTGTGTAGGTATATAGAGTGCCAAACGCTATTGGAACAAATCATTTCTACTGGTGTACCAGTTGCCCCCCCAAAAAAACTGATTGAAGCAGGAGTGTTATATACCAATTATATACTTTCTATATAGTGCATTTAGGTAGCGCAGCATTTGTTTGCGGTTTAGCTGCTTTACCTCAGCTACAGATAGTGACAAACGATATTGGAACAAATAATTTTTTCTGGTGTGATATACCAGTTGCCCCCCGAAAAAACTGATTGAAGCAGGAGTGTTATATACCAATTAAATAGTTTCTATATAGTGCATTTTGGTAGTGCAGCATTTGTTTGCGGTTTTGCTGCGTTACCACAGCTACACAGAGGGACAAACGCTATTGGAACAAATAATTTCAACTGGTGTGATATACAACAACAACAACAACTAAACATTTGTAAAGCGCTTTTCACCCGTAGGACTCAAAGCGCATAAGCTTGTCTCAGATCGGTACATAGTGATATGTACAGGGGGGAAAAGTTATGTGATCGTAACTGCTAGGCTAAACAGGTGGCTTTTCAGTTTTGATTTAAATGTGTCCAGGGTTGGAGCCATATACCAGTTGCCCCCCAAAAAAACTGATTGAGGCAGGGGTGTGATATACCAATAATATACTTTCTATATAGTGCATTTGGGTAGTGCAGCATATGTGTTATTGAATTTCAACTATTATCATTAGGGTTTTTTTCAAGAGGGGGATTTCGTTAGCCATGTTTTTAATCCAATTTTATATTTTTAGTTCTTTTAAACATATGTATTTGACCTGTATTTGTACTGGCCTGCAGTAAAATTGATATCCATTGGCCGTGTACTATACCTCCGGCCACATAATCACTTGATCTTTTCTGTCCTGTGAATGCCTAATGTTTGGGGCCTGTAGTCCAGTGGCCTACAGTACAATTTTTATCCATTGACCGCATAATGTACCTCGAGCCACATAATCAGAATTTCTTTTATGTCAGGTAAATGCCTAATTTTTAAGGCCCGTACTCCCGTGGCCTAAAATAAAATTTTTCTAGGCTCCAACAGGGCACATTTCAGAGAATTTCCCTTTAAGACGCATAGAAATGTCCCCTGATTAAGATACACATTTTTTGTTGGAATTTTTATCATTGATCCGCCTCTAGTATTTCACTGTCCATGTTGTGGGACTATTTGTACACTTCAAATAAGTATTTGGTGGCTGCAAATATGAGCTGAAGGTTTTTCAGGTTCGCCTGCCATTAAAGTGAATGGGGCCCGCCGCGAACTTGCGGTTTCGCGAACATTTGATCGCGTTCGCACAATCGGGTTTGCGAACCTTCCTGGCCGATGTTCGTCCATCACTACTCCCCAACAAATAATAGCGGAGAGACTCGAGTGCCCACTTGATAGCCAGGCACTCTCTCCCCACTAAACTATACCGGGTCTTGGCTGGGGTGAGCTTACGGCTGAGGAAGACAATGGGATGCTCCTCCCCTTTGACTTGCTGACACAGTACACCACAGAGACCTACTTCAGAGACATCGGTCTGTACTATAAACTCCCTTTTGAAATCGGGCATCACCAAAACCAGGGACCCGCACAGGGCCGACTTCAAAGCGGAAAAAGCCTCTTCCGCCCGATCATCCCAACAAACCACCACTGACTTATGTCTCTTCAAGAGCCCTGTGAATGGCGCGGCCACGTAGCAAAGTGGGGCACAAATCTCATGTAATAGCCCACCCGCCTTCCGAAGGGAGTCCACTGCAGCCTGAACTTTGGTTACGTGACTTTCCTAGTCGGTACTGTGGATGACAATATCGTCCAGGTAAGCTGAAGCGTACCGACGATGTGGACGAAGCACAATGTCCATAAGCCATTGAAAAGTGGAGGGGGCACCATGCAGACCAAAGAGTAGCACCTTGTACTGATACAACCCTTCAGGTGTGATGAAGGCAGTTTTCTCTTTGACCGCCTCCATTAAGGGCACCTGCCAGTACCCTTTCGTGAGGTCCAAAACAGAAAAATATCGGGCTTGTCCTAACCTCTCGATAAGCTCATCCACCCGGGGCATGGGATACGCATCGAAATTGGAAATCTCATTCAGTTTACAAAATAATTTACAGAACCGTAAAGTCCCATCTGGCTTAGGTATTAAGACTATAGGACTTGCCCACTCACTTTTACACTCCTCAATGACATCTAGTTGCAACATTAACGGCACTTCCTCCTAGAGCCTTGGGTACACAGTACGGTTTTAACAGGACTTTGTCATGCTGGATTGTGGAAGTGCGTCCAGGGAGGTCCGAGAACACATTCTTTTCCGACTAACGAACTCCCTGGCCTCCTTAGCCTGTTTAGAAGAGAGGCAACTTTTACAGCAGCAACCGCTTCCCTTGCATCAGACAGGGCCGGAACCTCTTCCCCTATAAAATCCGGTCTTCCGTAGAGGTCTCTCTATTCTTCCACGGCTTAAGTAAATTAACATGGTAGATCTGTTCCTGCTTTCGCCGCCATGGCTGGTGTACCTTGTAGTTCACATCTCCAACTTTCTCGAGTACCTCGTAGGGCCCCTGCCACCTAGCCAGGAACTTACTGTCCACGGTCGTTACCAGAACCAAAACTCGATCCCCCGGAGTAAAGATCTGGACCCGAGCCTGCCGATTATAGACCCGACTGTGGGCTCGCTGAGCAGCCTCCATATGCTCCCTAACAAGAGGCAACATTGTCTCTATCCGTTCTTGCATCTGGGTAACGTACTCAAAAACACTTTTATGCGGAGTGGGTTGTTGTTCTCATACCTCTTTGGCTACATCCAAGAGACAGCGAGGGTGTCTGCCATATAGCAGTTCGAAGGGCGAGAACCCAGTATAGGCCTGGGGTACCTCTCGCACTGCGAACATGAGATAGGGCAGAAGAAGGTCCCAGTCATTCCCATCTTTAGCCACCACCCTTTTCAACATATTTTTTTATATTTGGTTAAACCTTTCTACCAGACCGTCTGTTTGCGGATGGTAAAAGGACGTCCGTAGCTGCTTTATGTGCAGCAACTTACAGAGTTCCCTCATCACCTTGGACATAAAAGTGGTCCCCTGATCAGTCAGAAACTTTTTAGGTAGCCCCACTCAGGAGAACATTTCCATTAGCTCCTTAGCTATTAGTTTAGCCTATGTATGTCGCAGTGGCACCGACTCCGGGTACCGAGTGGCGTAGTATAGGATGAATAAGATGTGCTGATGTCCTCTAGAGGACTTCGGTACTGGGCCTATGAGGTCCATAGCGATATGCTCAAACAGTACCTTGATGATCGGGAGATGTACCAAGGGACTGCGGAAAAGGTGCTGAGATCTAGTTGCCTGGCAGGTCGGGCAAGACTTTCAGAATTCGTCCAACTCCCTAAACACACTGGGCCAGTAAAACCATTGTAGAATAATTGCATGTATTACTCGGAACCAACCAGAAGAGTCAGGTTGAACAGCTGATGACAGCAGAGGGCAAGGCTAGTAATCGCTACCAATTGCATTGAAAGTTTACTGATGAGTATACCGCTATTGGCTAAGACAACAACACGCTCTAATGACGATATGCAAACAGAGATGATAAATTGAGCCGAACAGAGGGCACGCTCACACTCTGCCCTAACTCCTGAAGACGCCGGTACTCGGCAAAACATGTCGGGGGGCAGCGTTGCTCATATGTTTTAATTCAGCATAGCCTCAAGCAAAGCAATAGCATGATAACTCCATAACTAGTAAAAGATACATTGTACCTACAAACTATACTAGCAGCGCGCAGCCAGCAATGGTAACAATGTCACAGTCCTAGCTAGAATATTAGAGCAGGAACTGAAACAATATTTAGAAGTGCAGGCTGAGACTAGCTGGCAAATTTTAAAAGCACTCTTTAGAAATATATTAGATAGAATAAATAAATAAAAGCTAAGTTTTATCAATAATCAGGTGCAGGATTAAGAGGTGTAATTTAGTCCATGGGACATTAGTAGGTTTGATTTATTGAGTAAAACACTGCATCCTGACACCTTAAGGGAAAACTAAGTAGTTATGAGGAGGACTATGACATAGTGGGAATAACTGAGACATGGCTGGATAATAGCTATGACTGGGCGATTAATGTACAGGGTTTCAGTCTGTTTAGAAAGGATCGCAAGAACCGGAGAGGGGGAAGGGTCTGCCTTTATGTAAAGTCCTGTCTAAAGCCCACAGTCCGATAAGATACAAGTGAGGGACATGAACATGTGGAGTCACTGTGGTTAGAATACATGGAGGCAAAAACAATAATAAAATACTAATAGGAGTTTATTATAAACCAAATATACCAGAATCCACAGAAAATCTGCTACTAAACGAGACAGACGAGGCGGCAGATCATAATGAGCTCGTTATTATGGGGGACTTCAACTACCCAGATTTAGACTGGGAAACTGAAACCTGTATATCTCATAAATGTTCTTGGCAATAACCAAAGACAATTACCTTTCCCAACTGGTTCAGGACCTGACTAGAGGGACGGACATACTGGACTTAGTATTAACCAATAGACCTGACAGAAAAACAAATGTGTCGGGGGAAACCTGCGAAATAGTGACCATAAAGTAATAACCTTTCAAATGTCATTCAATAGAGTGGTTTTTCAGGGAGGAACAAAAATACCAAACTTCAAAAAAGCTAAACTTAGCCAACTAAGAGAGGCTATAGGCCTAACTAACTGGGGGAAAGTCCTCAAAAATAAAAAAATACAGCCACAAAATTGAATATTTTTAAAAGCATCCTAAAATCTAATTGTGAGAGGTACATACCTTTTGGGAATAAAAGGTTAAGGGACAAGAAAAAAAACCTATGTGGATAAAAAAAAAACTGTAAATAAAGCAATACATGACAAAAAGAAAGCATTTAAAATCACTAAAACTGGAGGGTTGCGAGGAAGCACTGAAAAACTATAAGGAAAAAAATAGAATATGTAAAAAACAAATAAAAGCAGTCAAACTAGAGACCGAGAGATTAATTGCCAAAGAGAGCAAAACTAACCCTAAAATGTTCTTCAATTATATAAATGGTAAAAAGTATAAATCTGAAGGTGTCGACCCTCTACATAGTAATGAGGGGGGAGTTACAGAGAGCGATGAGGAGAAAGCAAATCTATAAAATATTTTTTACACTGTATTCACTGAGGAAAATGTAATGCAGAATGTAAAAGTAAATTCCCCATTAAAAGTACCCTGTCTGACCCAGGAAGAAGTACAGCGGCGTCTTAAAAAGATTAAAATAGACAAATCACCAGGACCAGATGGCATACACCCTCGTATCCTAAGAGAATTAAGTAATGTCATAGCCATACCCTTATTTCTGATATTTAAGGACTCTATACTGACAGGGAGTGTTCCACAGGATTGGCGAATAGCAAATGTGGTGCCAATATTCAAAAAGGGTCCAAAACAGAGCCTGGAAACTATAGGCCGGTAAGTTTAACATCTGTCGTGGGTAAACTGTTTGAATGTTTTCTAAGAGATGCTATCTTGAAGTACCTCAATTCAAATATGCAAATAACACCATATTAGCATGGCTTCATGACGGATCGGTCATGTCAAACTAATTTAATCAGTTTCTATGAGGAGGTAAGTTCTAGACTTGACAGCAGCGAATTAATGGATGTCGTATATCTGGACTTCGCTAAAGCATTTGACACTGTACCACATAAAAGGTTAGTATGTAAAATGAGAATGCTTGGACTGGGAGAAAATGACTGTATGTGGGTAAGTAACTGGCTCAGTGATAGAAAACAGAGAGTGGTTATTAATGGTTCACACTCAGATTGGGTCACTGTCACTAGTGGAGTACCTCAGGGGTCAGTATTGAGCCCTATTCTCTTCAATATATTTATTAATGATCTTGTAGAAGGCTTGCACAGTAAAATATCAATTTTTGCAGATGACACTAAACTGTGTAAAGTAATTAGATTGTAAGCTATTGCGAGCAGGGCCCTCATTCCTCTTGTTGTAATAATCGACTTGTCTGTTGCTATGTTATTTATGACTGTTTGTACATGAACCCCTGAATTGTAAGGCGCTGCGGAATATGTTGGCTCTATATAAATAAAGATTATTGTTATTATTATTATTATAAGAGGACAGTATACTGCTACAGAGGGATCTGGATAGATTGGAGACTTGTGTAGATAAGTGGCAGATGAGGTTTAACACTGACAAATGTAAGGTTATGCACATGGGAAGGAATAATGCAAGTCATCCGTACATACTAAATGGTAAAACGCTGGGTAACACTGACATGAATAAGGACCTAGGAATTTTAGTGAACAGCAAACTATGCTGTAAAAAACAGTGTCAGGCAGCTGCTGCCAAGGCCAATAAGATAATGGGTTGCATCAAAAGGGGCATAGCTGCCCGTGATGAGAGCATATTCCTACCACTTTAGGAATCACTAGTCAGACCACACATGGAGTACTGTGTACAGTTCTAGGCTCCTGTGAACAAGGCATAGCAGGGCTGGAGAGGGTTTAGAGGAGGGCAACTTAAGTGATAACTGGAATGGGGGGACTACAGTACCCTGAAAGATTATCAAAATTAGGGTTATTCACTTTAGAAAAAGACGACTATGTATAAATATATCAGGGGCAGTACAGAGATCTCTCCCATCATCTATTTATCCCCAGGAATGTGACTGTGAAGAGGGGTCATCCTCTGTGTCTGCAGGAAAGAAGGTTTGTACACAAACACAAAAAAGGATTCTTTACGATAAGAGCAGTGAAACTATGGATCTCTCTGCCTGAGGAGGTGGTGATGGTGAGTTCACTAAAAGAGTTCAAGAGGGGCCTGGATGTATTTCTGGAGTGTTATAATAATATAGGCTATAGCTACTGTGATGTGAGGGGTTATGTCTGGCAAGGCAGGTATTTTCCTTCCAGCACGTGCGGCTGGGCTGGTTTCCAGCCAGGTGAGGTCAAATACCGGACTGGAGTTTAAGTGTCGTTCCGGGGTTTGGCAGCACCTGGCAGTCCTTAAATAGGCAGCTGGGCTCAGCAGAGAGGTCTCTGTTTTGGGGATCTGAGGCTTTGTGCTGTACTGGAGGCCCCCTAAAGCCTGCTGTGGACTACTGGAGGCAGAACTGGCAGCAAGGTGACATGTGTTATATGAACTTTCCATTGTGTGTGAATTAATTGGTGAAGGATGCGTGCATGAGCAGTGAGGCTGCCATGAACGCTGATATTTTTGGTTTCTGCATTTTTCATGCACGGTTGTATGTCGTACATTAAACAATCTGTATTACAACCAGTGCCCCACGACAAAATGGAGGCTGTTGTGACGGCCCTCATGGAGGCTAATCTGCAGCAGTGAGAGACAAACCTGCAGCAACGCAAGGCTAATAAGCAGCAGCAGGAGACTAACCAGTTGCTGCTACAACACGTGATGGCTTTGCAGACAGCAGGAGCAACCCCGAGTGTCCACGATGCCCAGAAAGCAGTCCGTGCTGCGATTCCTAATATGACCCCCGCAGATGACATCGAAACCTATTTGGCGATGTACGGGAAAGTGGCCATCAGGGAAAAGCTACCCGGTGACCAGTGGGCTGAGGTATTCGCTCCATTCCTGGCATCTGATTCCCAGCAGTTGTATTTTGACTTGCCGGACGATCAAGCGGCCGACTACCAAAAAGTAAAGGGTGAGATTTTGGCAAGACTGGGGGTGAATGTGTTGGTCCGGGCCAAGCGGGTACATCAGTGGGGGTTTAAGCTGGCCGAGTCTGCGAGGACCCAGTATTATGACTTACTCCACCTCTTGCAAAAGTGGCTATAGCCTGATGTGCTGAGTCCCAGGGTTATGCTGGATAGACTATTGGCTGATATGTTCTGGAGGGCTCTGCCACCCCTTCTCTAGCACTGGATCGGCCAGGTGTCTCCTGGCAACGCCCTAGAAATAGTGGACCTTGTGGAGCGCTACGAGGCTACTAAGACTGTTACAGGGCGTTCTTTTGGGAAGGGGGCACTCAAACCCTGTAAATCTCCATCCCAGACCCGGCAACTTGTACCAACCAAACCCACCCGGGGTGTACTCTCTACGGACCTGGCTCTGATAGTCTGCTGGTGGTGTCAGGAGCCGGGCCACGTAAGAGCTGACTGTCCCATCAGGTGGAACCCATGGATACTAACTATGGCTACCATCAGTCGCTATATGCCAGGAAGTTGTGTGCAGCAGGTACACCAAAAACTCTAAACCACCTGTGCCAGGTGGAGGTAGGAGACACTCCAGCGGAGGCTCTGCTGGACTCAGGGAGTCTGGTGTCCCTAGTAAGTGCTCCCCTGGCACAGTCAGCGGAGTATACTGGCCAGAAAAGTCGGGGTCATGGGCATCCATGGAGACTTAAAGGACTATCCCACCGCCCTGGTGTCTCTAATGACAGGGGCTGGCAGATGGACCCACGAAGTGACAATTCCCCCAAATTTACACTATGAACTTATAATAGGGAGAGACTTCCCAGGGTTCCCAGCACTGTGGACTGCTATGAAAGTGACTGATACCCATGAGACAGGGGTAATCCTAGCAGAGTGGCCCGGCTCAGGGGGGAAACCAGAACCCCTGGAATATGAGACCGAAGGGCCAGCACTAGGGGTGACCGCCACTTCGGTGGAAGAGGAGACAACCCCACTAAGTGTGATGGTGGGAGAAGTGGAGGACTTGCCGCCGGGTCCTGAATTGGCAGACCTCAATGTCTTCGGGGATAATTTTGGTACCGCCCAACGTCGGAACCCAACCCTATCCTGCGCCTGGGAAACTGTGTTAATAGTAGATGGTGAACCACAACAACCTGGGGCAGAGTCAGTGTTTCCCAGTTTTGTGGGTGAGCCTATTAAACAGTTGGTGGTCCCCAAGGCTTATCACAAGCTTGTGTTAGATCTAGCCCACCAACACGTTCTCGGGGGTCACCTGGGGCTGCAGAAAACTCAGGATCGCATTCTACAGCGGTTTAACTGGCCCAGCATATTCAAAGAAGTGGAAGAGTTTTGTAAGTCTTGCCCGACCTGCCAGATAATTAGCCCCCAGCCACAATTCTGTAGTCCCCTAGTACCTCTCCCGATTACCGAAGTGTCGATTGACCAAACAGCTATGGACCTCATAGGCCCAGTACCAAAGACCACTAGAGGGCATCAACACATCTTATTCATTCTAGACTACGCCACTCGGTACCTGGAGGCGGTGCCACTGCGACATACCTCGGCCACACTCATAGCTAAGGAGATAATGGAGATGTTTCACCCCAGGGGGACTACCTAAAGAGCTTCTGACCGACCAAGGGACCCCTTTTATGTCCAAGGTGATGAGGAAACTCTGTAAGTTGCTGCACATAAAACAACTACAGACGTCCGTTTACCATCCGCAAACGGACAGTCTGGTAGAACGGTTTAACCAAACATTAAAAAATATGTTGAAAGAGGTAATGTCTAAAGATAAGAAGGACTGGAACTTCCTTCTGCCCTATCTCATGTTAGCAGTGCGAGAGGTACCCCAGGCCTCTACTGGGTTCTCGCCCTTCGAACTGCTATATGGCAGACACCCTTGCGGTCTCTTGGACGTGGCCAAAGAGGCTTGGGAACAACAACCCACTCCACAGAAAAGTGTCATTGAGTATGTTGCCCAGATGCAAGATCAGATAAAGACAGTGTTGCCTCTTGTTAGGGAGCATATGGAGGCAGCTCAACGAGCCCAAAGTCGGGTCTATAATCGGCAGGCTCGGGTCCGGATCTTTAACCCGGGTGATCGGGTTTTGGTTCTGGTGCCAACCGTGGACAGTAAGTTCCTGGCTAGGTGGCAGGGGCCCTACGAGGTACTCGAGAAAATTGGAGATGTAAACTACAAGGTACACTAGCCAGTCTGTCTAATGCAAGAGAGGCGGCTGCCACAGTAAAAATTGCTGACAGTCTCTCCTCTAAACAGACTCAGGAGGCTAGGGAGTTTGTTATTTGGAACACGGATGTGTTCTCGGACCTCCCTGGATGCACTTCCATAATCCAGCATGACATTGTCACTGAGCCTCAGGCAAAAGTCCGAATAAAACTATGCCGGGTACCCAAGGCTCGGCGACAAGCCATATCGGAGGAGGTACAGCTAATGTTGCAGCTAGACGTCATTGAGGAGTCAAAAAGTGAAAGGGCCAGTCCTATAGCATTGATACCCAAGCCGGACGGGACGCTGCGGTTTTGTAACGACTTTCGAAAACTTAACGAGGTTTCCAAATTCGATGCATATCCCATGTCCCAGGTGGATGAGCTCATCGAGAGGTTAGGAGAAGCCTGGTATTTTTCTGTTTTGGACCTCATGAAAGGGTACTGGCAGGTGCCATTAACAGAGGCTGCCAAAGAAAAAACTGCCTTTGTAACACCTCAGAGTTGTGTTACTACCTCTACCCAGCTACTATCTCCAGAGTTCCAGGAAGAAAGCATCCCCAAAGAAAGCATCTGTGAGATAAGTCCAGAAACCTAGGAAAAGTCAATTCCTCCTCAGCTAGTCTGTCCCCACAAAGAAGAAGGTACCAGATAAGGCCTCTTTCACACGGGCGAGATTTCCGCGCGGGTGCAATGCGTGAGGTGAACGCATTGCACCCGCACTGAATCCGGACCCATTAATTTCTATGGGGCTGTGCACATGAGCGGTGATTTTCGGGCATCACTTGTGCGTTGCGTGAAAATCGCAGCATGCTCCTCTTTGTGCGTTTTCCAGGCAACGCAGGCCCCATAGAAGTGAATGGGGCTGCGTGAAAATCGCAAGCATCCGCAAGCAAGTGTGGATGTGGTGCGATTTTCACGCACGGTTGCTAGGAGACGATCGGGATGGAGACCCGATCATTATTATTTTCCCTTATAACATGGTTATAATGGAAAATAATAGCATTCTTAATACAGAATGCATAGTACAATAGGGCTAGAGGGGTTAAAAAAATAATAATAATAATAATTTAACTCACCTTAATCCACTTGATCGCGCAGCCTGGCTTCTCTTCTGTCTTCATCTATGCTGTGCACAGGAAAAGGACCTGTGGTGACGTCACTGCGGTCATCACATAGTCCATCACATGATCCATCACCACGGTGATGGATCATGTGATGGACCATGTGATGAACTCAGTGACATCATCAAAGGTCCTATTTCTCAAAGAAGAAGACAGAAGAGAAGTCAGGCTGCACGATCAAGTGGATTAAGGTGAGTTAAATTATTATTATTATTATTTTTAACCCCTCCAGCCCTATTTTACTATGCATTCTGTATTAAGAATGCTATTATTTTCCCTTATAACCATGTTATAAGGGAAAATAATAAAATCTATACAACACCTAACCCAAACCCGAACTTCTGTGAAGAAGTCCGAGTTCGGGTGTGGGTACCAAACATGCCGATTTTTCTCATGCGCGTGCAAAACGCATTTTGCACTCGCACTGAAAAATCGCGCATTTTCCCGCGACGCACCCGTATCTTATCCTGGCCAAAAACATGACGCCTGTGTGAAAGAGGCCTAAGTGCTGAAGCTAACCCTGCCACAATTACAGAGCTACCAAGCAGACGTTTTTATCCTGCAAGCTCCACATTTAAAGCAGAAGGATTTATTCCTGCCAATAATTGCCAAAACCTGCTGGGACCAAGAGACCAAAGCTGTATACTGCTTGGATGCAGGTTATTTCAAGTAAAGAAACGTTTGAACTTCATCAAAAGGTCTTGACATCATTTATTCTGCAAAGTTCCTCTATTACTCCTACTATCACTACACTCAAATTTATTGCAAGTGAGCCAGGAGTCCGTACCCAGGTAGGAGACACCGTGACACAACTACCACCAAACTATAGAGACATTATAGGCCATTACACCACTCTGGCATCCCTAATCCTGGGATAGTACCCTGCACACATTGCAATTGGCGTCACGACAAATACAGGATATATTATCCACCAGACCCTGCCACTGCATTAAAGTGGTGTCAGCGAACCCGTTCCTGGTCACTGCACCTTCATCACGCCTGAGGGGCTATATCAATGTAAAGTCTTACCCTTTTTTCTGCATGGCGCCCCCGCCACTTTTCAGAGACTAATGGACATTGTGCTTCGTCCACATCGTCGGTACGCTTCGGCTTACCTGGACGATATTGTCATCCACAGTACCGATTGGGAAAGTCACCCATCCAAAGTGCAGGCTGTGGTGGACTCCCTTCGGAAAGCTGGTTTAACCGCTAACCCCAAAAAATGTGCGATAGGGTTAGAAGAGCCTAAGTACCTGGGGTATGTCATTGGGCGCGGAGCCATCAAACCCCAAGTAAACAAAATAGAGGCAATATGGAATTGGCCCCGACCTGTAACCACTAGGCAAATAAAGTCATTCCTGGGAATGGTGGGCTATTACATGAGGTTTGTTCCCCAATTTGCTACTCTAGCGGCGCCCTTGACAGGGCTCTTGAAGGGACGATGATCAGTAATGGTTCACTGGAATGAGCGGGCAGAAGAGGCTTTTGCCGCTTTGAAGTCGGCCCTGTGTGGGTCACCGATTTTGGTGACGCCTGAAATCAAGAGGGAGTTCGTGGTACAAACGGGTGCCTCCGAAGTAGGCCTCGGTGCTGTACTGTCTCAGGAAGTCAATGGGAGGAGCATTTTGTCTTTTTAAGCAGCAAGCTCACCCCAGCCGAAACCAGGTACAGTATAGTGGAGAGAGAGTGCCTGGCTATCAAGTGGGCACTCGAGTCTCTCCGCTACTATTTGTTGGGGAGAAAGTTCCGCCTGGTGACCGACCACTCCCCAGTGGACGAGCCAGACCAAAGACCGGAATGCCCGGGTCACCAGATGGTTTTTGTCTCTTCAGAACTTTAAGTAGAACACACAGCAGGCCGGTTGCAAGGAAACGTGGATGCCCTGTCTCGGGTGCATTGTCTGGCGTGTGTCCACCCCCTCAGGGTTGAACAAAGTGAAGGGTTGTGTCTGGCAAGGCAGGTATTTTCCTCCCAGCATGTGAGGCTGGGCTGGTTTCCCGTCAGGTGAGGTCAAATACTGGAAGTAAAGAATGGACTGTAAAGAATGGAGGTCAAATACTGGACAGGAGTTTAAGTGCCGGTCTGGGTTTTGGCAGCACCTGGCTGTCCTTAAATAGGCAGCTGGGCTCAGCAGAGAGGTCTCTGTTTTTTGGAATTTGAGGCTTTGTGCCGTGCTGAAGGGCTGAGAGCCGCATACTGGGGAAACGGGCCCCCTAAAGCCTGCTGTGGACTACTGGAGGCAGAAGTGCCAGCAAGGTGACTTGTGTTATATAAACTTTCCATTGTGTGTGAATTAACACCAAGACTGCAAAGTTACGTGCTGTTTTGTGCAATTGCCTCAAGTGTGAATAAACACTGATGTTTTGATTTAAGAACTTGTATTTTGCCTCTGTACCGCGCCTGCTTACCCTATCTACCACATTGAAACCCCACACTACTAAGATGGGTTGTTGATCCAGGGAGTTATTCTGATTGCCTGATTGGAGTCGGGAAGGAATTTTTTTGCCCTTAAGTGGGGAAAATCGGCTTGTACCTCACATCTTTTTGTTTTTGCCTTCCTCTGGATCAACTTGCAGGATAACAGGCCGAACTGGATGGACAAATGTGTTTTTTTAGCCTTATAAACTATGTTACTATGTTACATGTATTGCCTGACCGCTCAGTGCTTCACACAAATGTCTCTGACTCCCATGGGTCAGCTACACTAGGTCTATTCCAAGAGGTAGTGACCTGGTGGGTCCCATGCAGCTAAAAACATCCCTGTTGACGGTTTAGAGGGTTAAAACCAGGGGATCACTGGGATAATGCCCTTAGGACTATCGCAAAGTCAAACCAGTTAGGTGGTAGAGTGGATCCACATCCAGTGTCCATTACAGTCCATTACATCAGGATTTCCATAACAGCAGCCACAGTTCCCTGTACAAAGTGACCAAAACATGACAACCCCCTGAGATGTATAGATTTGATGACCTACCAAACAGGGATCATCCTAGTACCTAACAGAGCTCAAATAGTAGGGTATAAAAGTTAGGGGAGATTTATATAAGGGTGCTAATTGTATCACTGTGTAGATATACTGCATATTAAGTGAAAATAAGTTGTACATTATGATCTGCTCAAATATTAACAGGGTGTACCCAGTTGGAGGGGGCAATTTGAATGAGTTGATGAGTCAGATACTAAAGTATTAAAGGGGTTCTCCAGTAATTTTATATAGAAGACCTATCCTCAGGGTAGATCATCAACATGAGATCATAGGGGTTCCAACACCCGGCACCCCTGTAGATCAGCTGCAGGGTGAGTGGTGAGTGCCACAGCCTCATACATAGTATTATATCTGTGCTTGGTATTGCAGCTCAGCCCCATTCACCTGAACGGGAATGAGCTACACCTACGCCATGTGATGATGAATGTGATGCTACTGGTGTAGGAAGAGGCCTAAGGGCTTGAGATCACCACAGCCTCTTTATATTGCCGATTGGAAGAGGTCCAACTCTCACAGCCCCTGCGGATAAGCAGTATGAAGAGGCTGCTGATCAGCGGGTGTGGTGAGAGTCAGATCTCTGCTATCTGATATGGATCCAAACCCCTAAGCTGGACTTTGATATGAAGTTTCAATTGTGTTTCAAAATTCTTCAACTTGCCCAGGAGGATGAGATCTACAATCGTCTTCACATAGTCCCATTCTTGCAATGCAACACTGGTTTAGCTGCCATGGAAGCCAATACTTTGTTTCCAGGAGATCAAATTCATTAGAATTACTACCACTATTCTGTTCCTTCCATATCCTATGAATATATGTGCTATGACTATATGAAAATATATAAAATAATAAATGTACCAGGTATTATTAATTTCCAGAATATGTTTTAAAACCAGTAAATTGTCCCATTAAATCCAAGCAGCAACCCCCACTGCCATGATAGTCATGAGAATAATTATGGAAGAGCGGGGGCTACTGATGGTACTCAGATAGGGATAGATTGCTCTGATTTGCTTTATTGATCATATGAGTGGCATTATCCATCCCTGGAAGTGATAACCCTGATAAAAAGCCACTCACGGACTATGTGTCTGCACTTGGGACCCCGGCACAGGATGCAGGGAGAAGATAGCATCTTCCTGTGCCCAGAGAGGACTTGTAGGCTGAATGAAAATATTCATTGATAATTTATGGAGGAGGCAGATAAAGTGAGCACGCGGTGTGTGTTTTCCATCAGCTCTGATCACCTCTCATGTTTAATTAACTCTTTAACTAGTGAATATGCTTTACTCACAACTAGCTTATGTGTACGTGATGGTACCTTTCATGCAGTGTGGTCATTTTGCAGATACAATGTGATAACTGAAGATTTTTATATCTCTTGTCATTGTAGTAAATGCTGTGATTAAAAAAATATATATTGAATTTGTATATTTTTACATATATCTGATGGATGCAATATCATTCGAATGCTCAGACCACATGGGACCATGAACTGTATATTAGATATTTTTGTGTGACTGTTTACAGGTTAGTGTTCTTAACATTATCCCAAAAAGCGTGACTCTGTCCCTAGAAGTTCCAGCATTTAAAGGGGCTGGCCATTTTATATTACTATGAAGCACAGCAGGCATGATCTCTAAAACATAACTTTTAATATAAATAGATTAAAACACCTTTCATTAAGATAACAGGAATGGGCCCTCACAAACAGAAATGATAGTAGGCCAAACAAATGACAGACATCTGGGTCAGAAGTGGTCCAAACAAGCAGGCGGGGGGTTCTGTCCCTAAGGAGACCATCACTATGCCTGATAACAGAGAAACACTCTGATGGTGGATGTACCCTGCACTGGAACCTACCCCTACTATCTCCCAAGTATACCCTATAGTGTTCCGGCATGTTTCCACCATTGGGTTCATCAGGTGACAAAAGACACCTGCTAGGGGTAGAGTGTGCATGTTAGGAGCTCCCAGATATAGGGAACCAAACCAGGATCTTGTCTCGGCTGAGACATTGATCATCATCCCCAGCCTGAGCCCTGCAGCCTCAGCTGGATGCCAAGCAAGCAGACAACTCCAGCTACAGGAAGAAAGCATACCCTGAGAAGATAACTGTGAGTAAAGTCCAGAGACCCAGGAGAAGCCATATTCCTCCTCAGCTAGTCAGTCCCCATACAGCAGAAGATAGATAGTGCAGAAGCCAAATTCCTGCCACAGTATAGAGCTAACAAGCAGACGTCCTTTCCTGCAAGCTCCAGGTTGATAGAGCAGAATTCCTGCCAACCATTGCCAATACCTGCTGGGACCTAAGACTAAAGCTGTATCTTGCTTGGATGAAAGTTACAATCAGTAAAGGCAAGTTTGAACTTTACCAAGGGTCTGGATCTCCATTTCTGCTGCAAACTCCTACTAGTACTAGACTTATTGTATTGCAAGTGAGCCAGGATCCAGGAGTCCAGCCGTACCCAGGTAGGAGACACCGTTGACACCATTACTACTACCATACAGAGACATTACACCACTCTGGCATTCCTAATCTGGGACGTGAGTTACAACACCTTAAAGGGCCCTGTGATTGTACCCTGTGCGCGCTGCAATTGGCGTCACAAACAAAACTATAGACTATTACCTACACCTGACCAAGCCATTGCATAATTTGGTGTCAGAGTGCATACCCCGGTCCAGCTCACAGCATTTTTTGGCGTCACTGGAACAGGATCGGATTGTTTGCCTATCCCTGCCATAACCGGATCCAATTGTGTGCCAACAGGATCGGATCGAATTGTGTGCCAACAGGATCAAATTGCATGTTTAACTGTACTGCAAGATCTGAGGAATGTGCCAAAACCTTAAAAACTGACTTTATTGCTTTATTGCTGTGCCAGAAAGCGCTACACAGTGCGCACCAGCACTCCAAGGGTTAATTCGCCATATTCGTGTAATGGCGCCGCTTCTTCATGACCTTTAGAAGCGGGAAAACTCAAGAACACCCTCTCAAGAGCGCGAAAATGCCGAATACGCCCCCATAGAAGCGGGAACTCTCAAGCCTGCCCACCAACAACTTTGCAATGTGAGCCAAGGGAGTGAAGACTCCTCCCTCTGGGCTCCACCCTCATTCCCTGTACCAAGTGAGAGAGGAGACGCAGGAAACATGGCGCTCCCATCACCTAAGTGGGACCAGATGGTCATCGGAGGAGAACCTGTCTATGAGGACCACCCGCCAGAGTTTAAAGTTTCCCAGCTGGTAAAGAAAAGTGGCCCCTCCGTCTTTGGCGCAATCCCAGAGGCAGTGGATCCCTCCGCGGCTACCGAGCCCGCAGCCCAGATTGTCGCCAGCGCTGAGGACAAGATGGCCACCGCACTCCAGCCCGCTCCCGCGGAAGAAGCTGCCATCCCTGTCAAGACACTGGAGGAGATGACTGCACCAATCACCTTACCGTCTGTACTAGTGACTGATGTCCCGGCCCAGAGGCAAGCCGCGACTCCTGCAGAGCGGACTACAGCTTCAGAGACAGCCACGATGACGTCACATTTCATTAGAGGTTCCCCCGCACCACCACGAGGCACTGGAACCGCGACATCAGGTAGGAGCAGCCACGCTCCCTGAGGCCCAGGCCCGGTCCGAAGCTGCCCCTGCATCATGCCCAGTGGTAGGCTCAAGTCAGCTCCGCCAAGCACACATTCTACTGCGGCGGAGGTGGCCGGAATTTCCACTCCGCCGCCCAGAGCTAACACCTCCAGAGCGGGACGCCTAATGTCACGGCCTATGGTGTGTTTAGTGATATTTTCCTTCACTTGGTTGCCCGTGACTACGTTTGGTGTTGTATGCATGTGGTGGCAGTGTCTCGGCCTTCTGGCTGATCCCCAGGACATGGTTGCCACACATGCCGTTGCTCGCGGCAACAGGTGAAGTGTGTGTTTATGTGTGTACTTCCCCTTTAAGTGGCCGTCTTCCCTTGCCATGTGTTGGAAGGGTTAAATTCCTTCCTAGTATGTGTGCACTGGGTGTGTCTGTGTGTGGGTGTGGCTACAGGGGCTATAAAGCCTCAGTGAAGATCAGTAGTCTGAGGGGTACTTCAGCCATGGCTAGCTGGAGTCATCCTCCTGTGATATACCATCTGCCAGTGAGGGCCACCCTTGTGGTCATAGCTTTATGTTACAAGATGTTATGAAGATGTTTGTTTGGTCTTTATTCTTTGCAGCTTATGGTCCTGGGTTCCTGTGTGATGTGTGGTGTGTGCTGTGTCCATTTGTGTTGTTGTGGACAGCAGCACTTGCACATGGGTTCCAGGCTTTGTGTCTGTGGCAGGTGAATGTTGTGTTTGTGGCATGTACCTGCCATTGCCATAAGTTGTATATGTTGCCCCTTCCATGTAGCTTGGCCAGTGAGACTCCTGTTCCTCCATATCCAGAAGGAACAGGTCATCTTACCCTGCTCTTAGTTTAGGGCCACCCTGAGGGCTAGCAGGGACTTCAAGGTTCCGGAGCATGAGCCCTCCTACCATCAATGTTGGCTCATGCAGCTAGGAGTCAGGGTCAGGGATGCGATAGGAGGTGACCTGCTCCCTAATTCTGTGGTCCTGGCCAAGTAGCGACCTATCATCTCCTGGCATCGCACGGCTGAGGGTTTTCCCCATCCTCAGCCGTGACAGTATGACCACAACGGCTCCTCACGTGGCATCACCTTCGGAAGAGGGTGCAACATGCATCGCCATCTTGTTATGGGGTGCATGCGCGTTCTCCGGAGGGAGAGCGTTAGGGGGTTGCACCGTTTACGGCGCGGTGTGTGGCTTTTCCCGGCCATTCCTTTCTCACCGTTCTCCGTGTTGGTGTCCCCTTGTTTGTCATTCCACTCCCCCCCCTCCCATTGTTTTTTGTGCCTCACCAACTTTCCCCCATTTGTTTTTAGGAGGGGCTTTGAGGAGTGGGAGTATCTGGCCTTCGGAAGAGGGCGCAGCATGTGGCGCCTGCCTCTTTCTGGCACACATGCTTATCCTCCGGAGGGAGGGTGAAAGGGGAACCCTGATACTGTGCAGTTCTCTGTGGCTGTTGCTGCAGTGTCTGTGAACTGGCACTAGTGGTTGGGTTTCTCCTCGTCCACGTCTCAGTGGTTCGCTCACTTATGTCGGTGTGGCTGGCTGCAGTCCTCGTTGGACTGGCTGTGTTGTATGCTGTGAGAGGATGCATGCTGGCAGCAACTTTGTGGGAACCGTGTGCTGAGAGTGGACGCAGTGTTCGGTACGGTCTCTTCAGGCTGTTTCTTTACTGGTCTCCGGTTCCTGTATGTTGCTCCGGAGCCTGGCAGTCGGCTCCTGGTTCCTGTGTGTTGTTCCAGGGGCTGGCAGCAGTCCTGGGGAGACACGCATGCTGACACTGATTCTGCTACCTTTTCCCTTCTCCCTTCCCTGTTTGGGGTCCCACACTGGTTTTCCCTTTTGTGTTGGTGAGGGGGCTTTGAGGGGTGAGAGTGTCACGGCCTATGGTGTGTTTAGTGACATTTTCCTTCACTTGGTTGCCCGTGACTACATTTGGTGTTGTATGCATGTGGTGGCAGTGTCTCGGCCTGCATGTGAAGTGTGTGTTTATGTGTGTACTTCCCCTTTAGGTGTCCGTCTTCCCTTGCCTTGTGTTGGAAGGGTTAACTTCCTTCCTAGTATCTGTGCACTGGGTGTGTCTGTGTGTGGGTGTGGCTACAGGGGCTATAAAGCCTCAGTGAAGATCAGTAGTCTGAGGGGTACTTCAGCCATGGCTAGCTGGAGTCATCCTCCTGTGATATACCATCTGCCAGTGAGGGCCACCCTTGTGGTCATAGCTTTATGTTACAAGATGTTATGAAGATGTTTGTTTGGTCTTTATTCTTTGCAGCTTATGGTCCTGGGTTCCTGTGTGATGTGTGGTGTGTGCTGTGTCCGTTTGTGTTGTTGTGGACAGCAGCACTTGCACATGGGTTCCAGGCTTTGTGTCTGTGGCAGGTGAATGTTGTGTTTGTGGCATGTACCTGCCATTGCCATAAGTTGTATATGTTCCCCCTTCCATGCAGCTTGGCCAGTGAGACTCCTGTTCCTCCATATCCAGAAGGAACAGGTCATCTTACCCTGCTCTTAGTTTAGGGCCACCCTGAGGGCTAGCAGGGACTTCAAGGTTCCGGAGCATGAGCCCTCCTACCATCAAGGTCGGCTCATGCAGCTAGGAGTCAGGGTCAGGGATGCGATAGGAGGTGACCTGCTCCCTAATTCTGTGGTCCTGGCCAAGTAGCGACCTACCATCTCCTGGCATCGCACGGCCGAGGGTTTTCCCCATCCTCAGCCGTGACACCTAAATCCTTAAGTCCCATTGGAAATCACTGCTCATGCCCAGACGGCCTGGGAATACAAATTGGTCATTGAGGAATGGGTCAAGCAGGTGTTAGAGGACCTCCGGCCTGGTGACCTAAAGCTCACCAGGTGCACTAGGACCGTACTCTGGTTCTCAGTGGAGAGAGGAGTTGGATTCCTGCAAGACAGTTACAGTGGGGAAGAAATATTTGTGGGCCGCCGCTCTGTCAAGCGCCACTACTTGCCCCAGGCCCGTCACAACCTGTACGCAGGGGATCAAGTGGAGTATACCCCCATGCGCTCCATCCAAGGCCTGTTTGCTGCCAGTGTGACCCTGCTGGCCAAACCTTTGTCCCCTGCAGTTACCCCAGAGTCCTGGCAGGAAGATCCAGGCTCTGCAGGGAGAGTTAGGTGTCTTCAAGAGACTCAAGATCGTAGGTTGCAGTTCAAGGAACAGCCTCAGCCAGAACCTGAACCACTCATCCCTGACCTGGCCGCACCACCAACACTACGGGTGGGCCAGATTAATAACTCTGTCTTAACATTTAACCCCAGAGTTCAACCATACATTTTGCCCTGGAAGCTGCCACAGGCACCCCCAGTTTGCCTTCCAGAATCCCTTCAGCCAGAGGTATTAACTACCTCTGCACCGGCTAGGGATCCCGGCTTGCAGCATGTCACAGCTGCATTCACCAGGCTGTCTGCACAGCCACCACCTAAGGACACCACCACAGGGCAGTGGCGTACTACTGCTGCTGCAACTCTGAGCTACCAAAGGCAAGAGCGCCCTCTAATGCGCTTCAGTAGCTCGAGCAGCGAGGAGGACCTGGACATCCTTCTCTAAAAATGCTCCTTTTCAAAAATAAAGGACTAATGGGAGCCACGTCGTGGACTGTTCCTGACTGGTGAGGACCCGTTGGCATTGTTTTAATGTTTTCCTTTACAGGTTGCCCTATTTCGTCCTCACTCTGATGGTCATGTGCAGTAAGGACTCCCCCCATCAACATTAGCCCCTGATGTCCAAGTTTACATTGTTTATCCCCTTTCTCAGGTTACTTGACAGCCTTATGGAACTACGGTTCTTAATATGCTGCTTTTAAGTGTTTTATATGACATTTTATACCGCCTAATGGATTACAATTAACTCTTTTATTCCTGTGGATTACAATTGACTTTTGCCTGTTTCCAGAGGATTCTACATCAAGTACTTGAAGTAAAAGGACTCAAGTCATATTTGAGCATATTATTGCACTAATAAATGCATAACGTATTTGCACAGTTTTTTCCAAAATGTTTACTGCAACGTTAAAAGCTTGCACCCAAAGAAAAGACTCAAACGTATACCGAAACTCTTTGTGATCTCTATGTGATATTCTTGCACAAATTTTGCATAAATGTTTACGTGTATTCTCTTCTAGGTGCCGCAATGTGACCCTCATGCACTTATTGTGAAATTGCACTTAACTTTTGCACTTAACCAGATATGTAGCAATTTACTCTTGTGTGCCTTGCTTTACAGCTCTTGTTCTCTCCCCCTTTATACGGACTGCCTATATGGACGCTTAATACTAATGGCCTACACCCGGTGTTATATACTCATAGGTACCCAGGGTAGGACCAAGTGGTAAGTCCTGCCAGGTCTAGTAACTATACGGGTGAACCCGCTGCTTCGGGAATGGTTAGAGGAGTTTTTGACCCCTCCTTCCCGCTTGTTATTTGTTCAGGATTGCTCCCATCCTGAGGTGTCTTTCAGGAGTTCCATGGGATTATCATACCCTCCTCCTGTGACTGCCAGAAGTGCATGGAGACGCTAATACCTCCCCTTCTGTGCCTTTGCCTAAGGTATGGTACCTCAAGCCTTAGAGCCTTTTAGCTACCCATAGTCACCATAGTGATCGTGCTATAAGCCTTATATTTTGACTTTGGTGCAGGGAAGGGAATACAGGATAAAGCCACCCTTCCATTTGCAGGCATTTCATTACATAATAGTGGGACTACAGAGTAAAGACACCCCCATGCTTTCTTTGGTGTTTACAGAGCTCAGAACACTTCAAAGTTAGGCAGTAGTGATTGCTTAGTGCAGACCTTTGGTTCACTGGTTATACCGAGAGGGAAACTGTTACTTAGGACACCCTACTCATGCGGGCAGGAACCTCAGGGTAGCCGTTATATGTTTTGTCTATGCATATCTTTATGTGTAATACATGTAGCACTTTGTACTTATTTGGGTACCCCAGAGCTGGTTCCTCCCCTCTTAAGCATAAGCCGAGTGCGGCTTAACTCGAAGTAAGGGGGAATGTAACACCCCAGAGTTGTGTTACTAAACTCATCTACCCCGCTACAATCTGTTAAAATCATTTACCTTGTCATCTTATGTAATTTTCCATTATATCCTCACAACTGTGCATTATAAGCCTTGTTAAATGTATATTGTTGTCATTCTTCATGTTCACCAGCAGGTGGCAGCAATGTTCTAGCAAGGAGCTAGGTTCAGTTTAGCACATCTAAGCTGGAATAGTTCATTCCAGTTTAGCTCCCCCTCTGTGAGCAGAGTGGGCTGTGGCCACATCCTGCCTCATGGGAGAGAAGGAAGTTAGAAGTAGTGTAGCCCACCCCCTGGTAGGGGTAGGGTGTGCATGTTAGGAGCACCCAGATAGAGGGAACCAAACCAGGATCTTGTCTCGGCTGAGACATTGATCATCATCCCCAGCCTGAGCCCTGCAGCCTCAGCTGGATGCCAAGCAAGCAGACAACTCCAGCTACAGGAAGAAAGCATACCCTGAGAAAATAACTGTGAGTAAAATCCACAATTACAAAAACAAAATGGCTGCACACCATTATATATACAAACAATAGAGCTAGGAAATGGGGGTCATTCTAGATAAAAGTGGTACAATACAGACTATAAATGAGTATACATGATTAATGGAGGCCCATCTACCAGGCTTCCGCGGAAGCCACCTTGACGCCTGGTAGATGGCCCCGACACGTATGTGCGCTAAGAGCTTTCATTATTCATGTATACTCATTTATAGTCGGTATTGTACCACTTTTATCTAGAATGACCCCCATTTCCTAGCTCTATTGTTTGTATATATAATGGTGTGCATTATTCATGTATAATCATTTATAGTCGGTATTGTACCACTTTTATCTAGAATGACCCCCATTTCCTAGCTCTATTGTTTGTATATATAATGGTGTGCAGCCATTTTGTTTTTGTAATTATGTTTGCCTCATGGATATGCACCTGTGATCCTGAAGGTTTTAGACTAAATTTTCTTGCAATGTGAGTAAAATCCAGAGACCCAGGAAGAAGCCATATTCCTCCTCAGCTAGTCAGTCCCCATACAGCAGAAGATAGAGAGTGCAGAAGCCAAATTCCTGCCACAGTATAGAGCTAACAAGCAGACGTCCTTTCCTGCAAGCACCAGGTGTCATGCCCCACTCTGACGATGTGCGGAGGTCATGTATTCACAGATTGAACATTGTCCTGTTCAGGGAATTCTATAGTAGAATGTGATCATAGACACAAGGATTCACAGTAATACCATCATTCTAAAATATAACTTTTAATATTTACGTAAAATATAGTCAATACACCCTTCAAATATATAGATAATAAATGATGAAAAAGAAAAAGAAAATAATAGTCTAGGGACAGATTGGTGTTGATTTGTACGATGTTAATGATCTGGTTAGTAGATGTTAATAAAACCTGCTAGGGGCAGTGGCCCTAGTCCTGACCCTAGTGTAGAAGCCCTACCTAATTACGGAATAGCCACCCCGATAGGGGCGATCCCGTCTCACGTGCCTCCTGGTGTCTCTAGTTAGCCCTCTCACGGGATAGATGTCTATCTAATGGGGGACCCCAGCGATGGACTGGCCATCGGGAGTACCGGGAGAATCCCGGTGGGCCGATCGAATTATGGGCCGGCCAGGGCCGCCATCAGGGGGGTAAAGCCGATACCCCAGTAAGGTACCCGGACCCCGGGGGGGCCCGGCCGGTCCCGAGCCATTTTAATTTTTTTGCTGTCAGTGTGTTAACTTTAAAATCAGCGCTCATCTCTTTACTATCTTACACTGACTCAGCTCCAGTAACAGCAGGCAGTGTGGGGGCGGCGCTCACTCACTGACGTCACACGCCTGCTCCTCCCACTAGGCGGCGCAGGCGCGTGACGTCAGTGAGTGAGCGCTGCCGCCCGCACTTGTTACTGGAGGCTGGAGGGAGCTGAATGTAAGGTAGTAAAGAGATGAGCGCTGTGTTAAAATTAAAGTTACTGTCTGCAGCCTGCAGGATACCGATTTTTTTAATGTATACTACTGTGAGTGGCGGGGAGGGGGATCTATGGATGACGGCACTGTTATAGGGAGGGGGATCCGTGGATGGCACTGTTATGGGGGGGGGGTCTGTCATGTGGATGACACTTATGGGGGGGGGGGGGTCTGTGGATGACACTTATGGGGGGGATCTGTGGATGGCACCATTATGGAGGGGGATCTGTGGATGACACTGTTATGGAGGGGGATCTGTGGATGACACTTATGGAGGGGGATCTGTGGATGACACTGTTATGGAGGGGGATCTGTGGAGGGCACCGTTATGGAAGGGGATCTGTGGATGGCACCGTTATGGAGGGGGATCTGTGGATGGCACCGTTATGGGGAATCTGTGGATGATACATACCGTATATAACATCTTATGCTATATGTGTCATCCACAGATCCACCCCATGACAATGTCATCCACAGATCCCCCTCCATAACAGTGTTCTGTGGATGACACTATTATGGGGGGGATCTGTGGATGACACTATTATGGGGGGGGATCTGTGGATGACACTGTTATGGGGGGGATCTGTGGATGACACTGTTATGGGGGGATCTGTGGATGACACTGTTATGGGGGATCTGTGGATGACACTGTTATGGAGGGGATCTGTGGATGACACTGTTATGGGGGGATCTGTGGATGACACTATTATGGGGGGATCTGTGGATGACTGTTATGGGGGGGATCTGTGGATGGCACTGTTATGGAGGGTATCTGTGAATGGCACTGTTATGGAGGGGTATCTGTGGATGACACATAGCATAAGATGCTATATACGGTATGTGTCATCCACAGATCCCCCTCTATAACAGTGCCATCCACAGATCCCCCCATAACAGTGCCATCCACAGATCCCCTCCATAACAGTGCCATCCACAGATCCTCTCCATAACAGTGCCATCCACAGATCCCCTCCATAACAGTGCCATCCACAGATCCCCTCAATAACAGTGCCATCCACAGATCCCCTCCATAACAGTGCCATCCACAGATCCCCTCCATAAAAGTGCTATTCACAGATCCCCTCCATAACAGTGCCATTCACAGATCCCCTCCATAACAGCGCCATTCACATGTTTTTTTTTGAGTGTGTTTGGGAAAAATAAAGTGGGCCGGTCTGGCTGAAGTCCAGGGCCACTTTATTGTCCCAGTCCATCCCTGGGGGACCCTATAGGTACGCCTGGGCAATTCTACACAAGAAAAATAATAAATGTATATAAATACCTAAAATAGGTGACAAACAGCACCCAATTACCAAATGTGATATATAAAAGGAATTAGATTATAGTTAGAGAAGTCAATTGTCCAATAAGGTCCCTACGCGTTTCGCCTGGTTGGTGTCAGGCTCATCAGGGGACATATTTGACAAGGAATACCTATCACCATGAAAAATTACAAATATTATTAAACATATATAAATTTATTTTCTTTTTTATATATTTTATATATTTCTCTATAAAGATATTCAGAGAAATATTGAAACATGTAGTAAAAATAGGCCAATAACTAGGAAATACTGATCAATCAATTTGATAAAATGATCAGGTCAGTTAGTGTTAGCAAAAGATGATAAATGAGTAAATGAACGGAACAGGTCTCAATACTGTTGGAGGAAACCCAAAAACCTTCACATACCTCTTGCTAATACATAATGGCCAGACTGAAATATACCACAACATATATCCAGGTATATAGCCCTCAGTCAATTATAGTAGGACTGTGCCTCAATAATCATACCAAGCCAGAAGTTATGCCAATAAGCGTTTCACATATAGGATACAAGTCCATATTAATGATATAACAATATTGACTTTTCAAATTATAACTACCGATCCACATCACAAAGATATATAGGGTCTGTTAAAACCATACATTTCTTGATGATTGAGGTGGTAAAAATGTCCAAAAGAGGTGGTGATTTGGATAAATTGTTAAAACAGAAAGAATCAAGGTGGATTTTTAGGTTAAATACTGTCACACCAGTTGGTTTAAATGAGTCTATAGACTTTGCGTGCTTCATATAAGACGTTCGATCTATCTTTTGGGATTATTATATTCCTTATATCATAACCAATATCAATCAGGGGACTAATTGTATCTTATTGTACCCCGAATATATATTATTGTTAATCACCCTTTAATTACTTATACTAGTTACAGAAACACTAAGTCACTAGTTCAATATATCGCAATAGATGTCTATTTAGGTATTTTGGCTGGCGACTGTTGCATATGTTTATTCACATGTGGCTGTATATATAAAAAAAATATATAGTAGGACATCTATATTAAAGCCTTACAGCCAGTGTCCCCTACGTGTCTGCTCTGCCTCTCTCTGATGGCTTTTACCTTCTGTCATCGGCCTAATCATGTGACCGGGCTGGTAAGATCAATCACATGACCGGCACAATGGTCACGTGCGTGCGTCTGATGACGGACGCTATTTGCTTCACCTCCCACTGAGGACTTTGTGTTAGCGTCTGACGTCAGACGCATCGTCATCACGTGATTTTCCCATGTGACCCGATACCCGGAAGTAGCATTTTAAAAGGTAGGAACGCCGGCAGTACCTCGCCGCTTCACCACCGGACGCCGGACCACGATGCTACCATTGCTACTAACATCTTGATTTGTGGAGACCACCACTGACCGTCTCAACTTCTAATGGGCATGCAAGTAGTATCGATGGAAACTATTTGATACCACGCAGCATCGCATATCTATCAGTGATGCTATATGAGAGAGAGAGGTCATGCGAAAGTATGTCGCCGAGAGTTTGGCAAAGGGTCATATTAGACCATCTAAGTCTCCAGTAGCTGTAGGTTTGTTCTTCGTGAAGAAGAAAGATGGATCACTGAGACCGTGTCTGGATTTCCGGGAGCTGAATCGTATTACAGTCCGGGATCCATATCCCCTGCCTTTGATCTCTGATCTTTTTGATCAGATTGTTGGAGCCAAGGTGTTCTCCAAGTTGGATTTGAGAGGAGCATACAATCTGATCAGGATCAAGGAGGATGATGAGTGAAAAACGGCCTTCAATACGCACGAGGGTCATTTTGAGAACCTGGTAATGCCTTTTGGGTTGACGAATGCGCCAGCGGTATTTCAGCGATTCGTCAATGATATTTTCCATCATTTGGTGGGGAGGTTAGTAGTAGTCTACCTAGATGACATTTTAATTTATTCTCCTGATCTGAAGACCCATCAGGATCATGTGAGACAGGTTTTGACGATCCTTCGGGAGAATAAGTTATACGCCAAATTGGAGAAATGTTTGTTTGCGGTGCAAGAGCTTCCATTTTTGGGATACATGCTTTCGGATTCTGGTTTTCGTATGGACCCCGAAAAGGTCCGGGCGGTTCTGGAGTGGGACCGACCGGAGAATCAGAAAGCTTTGATGCGATTTTTGGGGTTTACGAATTATTATAGAAAATTTATTTTGAATTATTCCACGCTAGTCAAACCTCTTAATGATATGACCAAGAAGGGCGCTGATGTCTCTGTCTGGTCGGATGAGGCATTGCAGGCCTTTTCGGCTATAAAGGAGCGTTTTGCGTCTGCTCCCATTCTGGTGCAGCCGGATGTTTCTCAGACATTCGTGGTCAAGGTTGATGCATCAGAGGTGGGGGTTGGGGTGGTGCTTTCGCAGGGTCCTTCTCCTGGCAAGTGGGTCCCGTGTGCCTTCTTCTCCAGGAAGCTCTCGGTCGCCGAGAGGAATTATGATGTTGGAGATAGGGAGTTGTTGGCGATCAAGTTGGCCTTTGAAGAATGGCGTCACTGGTTAGAGGGGGCTTCTCACCCCGTTACTGTGTATACAGACCATAAGAATTTGGCTTACCTGCAATCTGCCAAGCGTCTTAACCCTAGAAAGGCCAGATGGTCATTGTTTTTTACCAGGTTCAATTTCATGGTTACTTTTCGCCCAGGGGTCAAGAACGTCAAGGCAGATGCCTTGTCTCGCAGCTTCCCTGGGGGAGGTGATTCAGAAGATCCAGCGCCGATTTTGGCGGATGGAGTGGTGGTCTCCGCTCTGTACCCTGAATTGGAGATGGAGGTGTTGGGAGCTCAGGAGGGGGCTCCTGGTTCGTGTCCCCCAGGGAGGTTGTTTGTTCCTGAGGGCCTACGATGCAAGGTGTTCAAGGAACATCACGATACTGTTCTCGCTGGACATCCTGGTGGTAAGTCCACCTGTGATCTGGTGTCCCGGAGGTTCTGGTGGCCAGGTTTGCGTAAGAGTATTGAGAATTACTTGACAGCTTGTGAAACCTGCGCTCGGTCTAAGGTTGCTCATACTCGACCGCCTGGTTCACTTCTTCCATTGTCTATTCTATCTCGTCCTTGGACACATTTGTCCATGGACTTTATTACGGACCTACCGAGTTCCTCCGGGAGAACAGTGGTTTTGGTGGTAGTCGATCATTTCAGTAAAATGGCTCACTTTATACCACTAACAAGTCTGCCTAACACTAAGACTCTTCCGCAGATTTTTGTGGATAATATTGTTAAATTGCACAGTATTCCTTCGGATGTTGTCTCTGATAGGGGCACGCAGTTTGTCTCCAGGTTTTGGAGGGCGTTCTGCTCTCGACTTGGCATTCAACTTTCTTTCTCGTCGGCTTTTCATCCACAGTCGAATGGTCAGGCGGAGCGTACCAATCAAAACCTGGAGACCTACTTGAGGTGCTTTGTGGCTGAGAATCAGGAGGACTGGTCTTTATTCTTGCCCTTAGCAGAATTTGCATTGAATAACCATAGGCAGGAGTCCACGGGTAAGTCGCCATTTTTTGGCGCATACGGTTTCCATCCTCAGTTTGGTACCTTTTCTGGGTCTGGTTCCTCCGGGATGCCAGAGGAGGAGAGATTCTCTTCTGCCTTATCCTCTATCTGGCGGGGGATTCAAGGGAATTTGGAGAGGATGGGTGAGAGGTATAAACGAATGGCTGACAGGAGACGTGTGACTGGTCCGGACCTGGGTGTGGGTGATTTGGTGTGGTTGTCCACTAGGAATATCAAGTTGAGAGTGCCATCTTGGAAACTGGGTCCAAGATTTGTTGGTCCGTATAAGATTTCTGCTGTGATCAATCCTGTGGCATTTCGACTTGATCTGCCGCAGACTTGGAGGATCCACGATGTCTTCCACAAGTCTTTACTAAAAAAATATGTTAAACCGGTGGTACCATCGCCATTGCCTCCTCCTCCTGTTCTAGTCGAGGGAAACTTGGAGTTCGAGATCTCCAGGATTCTCGACTCGAGAGTTCTGCGGGGTTCCCTCCAGTACCTGGTTCACTGGAGGGGATACGGTCCTGAGGAGAGGATGTGGGTTCCGGCGTCAGATGTCAACGCCAGCCGTCTGGTGAGGGCCTTTCATAGGTCCCATCCGGATAAGGTTGGTCCAGGGTGTCCGGAGGTCACCCGTAGAAGGGGGGGGTACTGTCATGCCCCACTCTGACGATGTGCGGAGGTCAGCCAGGATTGCAGCACGAGTCTACAGGGAGTGCAGAATTATTAGGCAAGTTGTATTTTTGAGGATTAATTTTATTATTGAACAACAACCATGTTCTCAATGAACCCAAAAAACTCATTAATATCAAAGCTGAATATTTTTGGAAGTAGTTTTTAGTTTGTTTTTAGTTTTAGCTATTTTAGGGGGATATCTGTGTGTGCAGGTGACTATTACTGTGCATAATTATTAGGCAACTTAACAAAAAACAAATATATACCCATTTCAATTATTTATTTTTACCAGTGAAACCAATATAACATCTCAACATTCACAAATATAAATTTCTGACATTCAAAAACAAAAACAAATCAGTGACCAATATAGCCACCTTTCTTTGCAAGGACACTCAAAAGCCTGCCATCCATGGATTCTGTCAGTGTTTTGATCTGTTCACCATCAACATTGCGTGCAGCAGCAACCACAGCCTCCCAGACACTGTTCAGAGAGGTGTACTGTTTTCCCTCCTTGTAAATCTCACATTTGATGATGGACCACAGGTTCTCAATGGGGTTCAGATCAGGTGAACAAGGAGGCCATGTCATTAGATTTTCTTCTTTTATACCCTTTCTTGCCAGCCACGCTGTGGAGTACTTGGACGCGTGTGATGGAGCATTGTCCTGCATGAAAATGTTTTTCTTGAAGGATGCAGACTTCTTCCTGTACCACTGCTTGAAGAAGGTGTCTTCCAGAAACTGGCAGTAGGACTGGGAGTTGAGCTTGACTCCATCCTCAACCCGAAAAGGCCCCACAAGCTCATCTTTGATGATACCAGCCCAAACCAGTACTCCACCTCCACCTTGCTGGCGTCTGAGTCGGACTGGAGCTCTCTGCCCTTTACCAATCCAGCCACGGGCCCATCCATCTGGCCCATCAAGACTCACTCTCATTTCATCAGTCCATAAAACCTTAGAAAAATCAGTCTTGAGATATTTCTTGGCCCAGTCTTGACGTTTCAGCTTGTGTGTCTTGTTCAGTGGTGGTCGTCTTTCCGCCTTTCTTACCTTGGCCATGTCTCTGAGTATTGCACACCTTGTGCTTTTGGGCACTCCAGTGATGTTGCAGCTCTGAAATATGGCCAAACTGGTGGCAAGTGGCATCTTGGCAGCTGCACGCTTGACTTTTCTCAGTTCATGGGCAGTTATTTTGCGCCTTGGTTTTTCCACACGCTTCTTGCGACCCTGTTGACTATTTTGAATGAAACGCTTGATTGTTCGATGATCACGCTTCAGAAGCTTTGCAATTTTAAGAGTGCTGCATCCCTCTGCAAGATATCTCACTATTTTTGACTTTTCTGAGCCTGTCAAGTCCTTCTTTTGACCCATTTTGCCAAAGGAAAGGAAGTTGCCTAATAATTATGCACACCTAATATAGGGTGTTGATGTCATTAGACCACACCCCTTCTCATTACAGAGATGCACATCACCTAATATGCTTAATTGGTAGTAGGCTTTCGAGCCTATACAGCTTGGAGTAAGACAACATGCATAAAGAGGATGATGTGGTCAAAATACTCATTTGCCTAATAATTCTGCACTCCCTGTAGTATTTGTTTTGATGCTGTGCTGGATCCGCCTCGCATCAGGTGCACTGGGTGGAGTCATTAGTTTAAATGGTCTCCAGCTAAGTGCTCTGAGCGGATTATACTGTTCATTATGGTCTGGAAGTTTGGAGGGAAGGTTGGCTGTTTGTTCCTGCTCTCAGCAGATAAGTGTCTTTTCGTTTGGTTGTTTATGTCACCTATCCCATCTAGGTTCTGTGCGAGCAGGCTGCTCCTTTCTCCCCACTTCACCATCTCAGGAAGTTCAGGGTTCTGTTAGTATAGGCTGGAGGACACAGCAAATCTACCTTCAAGGTTTGTCTGTGGGCTGAGCATTGCAGGGAAAGAGGTCAGGGATAAAGTCCCCCTGTCTCTCGTCCAGAGTCTGGTTGGTGTGTTATCTGTTAAACTGTGCACGTCCGCCGTGACACCAGGTTGAAAGAGCAAAAGATAAATTCCTGCCAACCTTTGCCAATACCTGCTGGGACCTAAGACTAAAGCTGTATCTTGCTTGGATGAAAGTTACAATCAGTAAAGACAAGTATGAACTTTACCAAGGGTCTGGATCTCCATTTCTGCTGCAAATCCCTCTATTACTCCTACTAGCACTAGACTCATTTTATTGCAAGTGAGCCAGGATCCAGGAGTCCAGCCGTACCCAGGTAGGAGACACCGTTGACACCATTACTACTACCATACAGAGACATTACACCACTCTGGCATTCCAAATCTGGGACGTGAGTTACAACACCTTAAAGGGCCCTGTGATTGTACCCTGCGCACGCTGCAATTGGCGTCATGAACAAAACTATAGACAATCATCTACACCTGACCCGGCCATTGCATAATTTGGGGTCAGAGTGCATACCTCAGTCTAGCTCACAGCATATGCATGCAGCTAATAATAAGCATTTCTGAAGGGGTTTTCCAAGATCTTTTTACTGATGACCAATCCTCTGGAGAGGTCATCATAATCTGATTGGTGGGGGTCTGATACCCAGGACCTCCACCAATCAGCTGTTTGAAAAGACATTGGCACTCGTAGTAGTGTCATGGCCTTTTTGTAGCTTTGCCTAGGCCAAGTGATGTCACATTCATTGGTCACATGGACTAGGCTTAGCTCAGCCCCATTGAAGTATGCAGCAATACCAAGCACAGACACTATACAATGAACAGCGCTGTGCTTGGTGAGCTAAGAGAAGGCAGAGGCTCCTTCTCAAACAGCTGATTGGTGGGAGTCTCAGAAAACCTCTTTAAACTATCGGCACTGATGTCTGATAGTTTAATATGAATTAATCATGCAAGGCCCCTGACCTGCATGCCAGGGCTGTGCTGGGAACCTAACCACTGATGGAGGGCTCTGTCCATCAGCAGCCTCCATTCACAGCCTCCATTCACTCATACTGGCCGCCCCCATTATGTGAATGGTGGCCACTGTTGGACAGAATCCTCCATCAATGACCGTGTTCTGAGTGTAGCGCCAGCATGCAAGTCAGGGGACCTGCGTGTGAATCAGAATTATTCATGTTAAACTATCAGACATCACTGGTGATAGTTTAATAAAGCCTATTACTAACTGCATGTACCAGCCCATGTGTAGATAGTGATATAAACTGGCTAGCCCCTCTCATTTCAATAGCCAATGTGTAATTCTTCCTTTCGACTATGGGGGTGCTACAGATGAATTGATGACTTGCTGGCAGGCTCCACCACAGATAACAGCTGACCTCTTGGAAAAAACTGTGATTGGCTTATTTTCTGGGGACTATTAAGATAAAAAAGGACTGTGGTTAAATTTTTTTATGATGAAATGCTCTTTTGTCAGGCATGTAGCATAGGGAAAGCAGGTTACTTCCACACTTTTAGAACAAGTTTTTGCTGCATTTTGACTGTTGTAACTCACCACAGTGTCCAGGTTGATGTTCTAGTGAAGAAAAGCAAAGCAAAGCAGGCCAACTTTACAGTATAACATAAAGGAGAATCCCAGCACTCGCAGACTGCTAACCTCTTCTTTCATTCATGGTAGAATAAAGGATGCTTTCTGGCCTTTGTCAGAGGCTGTTTGTTATAGTATTGGAAAAAGTATTGCCGAGGTCTTCAAGTAAAATAATTTGAAGAAAATCCCATTAACACATCGTGGTAAATAAATACAGTTTTTGGTAGGCCTAAAAAAAAGCAAGCAAGCCCATGTTATAGTTATACAGCTAATGTTCGGGGACACATACCACCCAACTTTTTGGAAGATTAAAGACGGACACTTACATATCATTGTATGCAGGGCTTTTTTTCTCAGAGAAAAGGTGGTGGAACTCACCCCCCCCCTCCCCTGGCCACGCCCCTACCCACCCCTAGGACCGCCCCCTACCTGCCCCTAAGACCGCCCCCCTACCCACCCCTAGGACCGCCCCCTCTACCCAACCCTAGGACCGCAAGTAAAATTTGGGGGGGGGGGGGTATAAAAGTCCAGCCCAGCAAAGAAACCCCCCAGATGGGGATGGCACTGTTAATGGGGGATCTGGGGATGGCACTGTTATGGGGTGGAGGATCTGGGGATGGCATCCACAGATCCCCCATCCTATAACAGTGCCATCCACAGACCCCCCCCATCCTATAACAGTGCCATCCACAGACCCCCCCACCCCATAACAGTGCCATCCACAGACCCCCGCCACTCCATAACAGTGCCATCCACAAACCCCCCCCACCCCATAACAGTGCCATCCACAGACCCCCCCACCCCATAACAGTGCCATCCACAGACCCCCCCACCCCATAACAGTGCCATCCACAGACCCCCCCTCCTTAACAGTGCCATCCACAGACCCCCCCACCCCATAACAGTGCCATCCACAAACCCCCCCACCCCATAACAGTGCCATCCACAGACCCCCCCCACACCATAACAGTGCCATCCAAAGACACCCACCCACCCCATAACAGTGCCATCCACAGACCCCCCACCCCATAACAGTGCCATCCACAGACCCCCCTTAACAGTGCCATCCACAGACCCCCCCACCCCATAACAGTGCCATCCACAGACCCCCCCACCCCATAACAGTGCCATCCACAGACCCCCCCCACCCCATAACAGTGCCATCCACAGACACCCACCCACCCCATAACAGTGCCATCCACAGACCCCCCACCCCATAACAGTGCCATCCACAGACCCCCCCACCCCATTACAGTGCCATCCACAGACCCCCCCACCCCATAACAGTGCCATCCACAAACCCCCCACCCCATAACAGTGCCATCCATAGACCCCCCCACCCCATAACAGTGCCATCCACAGACCCCCCACCCCATAACAGTGCCATCCACAGACCCCCCTTAACAGTGCCATCCACAGACCCCCCCACCCCATAACAGTGCCATCCACAGACCCCCCCACCCCATAACAGTGTCATCCACAGACCCCCCATTGCCGCTCCAGTAGAGACTTATAAAATGTGTAATTAAATGAATAATGATTCCTGCTGCCCCTCAGTAAGATAACTTTCAATATATTGTACTCACAGCCGGCTACTGTTAATGCAGGCGGCCGGGCAGACGAGCGGCAGCGTCACTGACTGACGTCACCAGCCTGGGCCGCCTGCTTCATTCATAAAGTAGGCGGTGCACGCACGTGACGTCAGTCAGTGACGCTGCCGCTCGTCTGCCCGGCCGCCTGCATTACGATAACAGTAGCCGGCTGTGAGTACAATATATTGAAAGTTATCTTACTGAGGGGCAGCAGGAATCATTATTCATTTAATTACACATTTTTTAAGTCTCTACTGGAGCTGGGGGCCGGAGCACAGTGAACGCACCGGCCCCCAGTTCCTCCTCCCAGTCCCTCCCCGCTAATACATCGCAGCCTGCGATGTCAAAAGGTGGCGGAACGCCGTTCCGGTGTGTTCTGCCAGAAAAAAAGCCCTGATTGTATGAGGTGGGTCATGGCTGCAGCCAGTGATTCACAGCATGTGCAGTCCATGGGACAGCTTTCTTATTGTGCTGGAATGCCCCTTTAAATATTAGCACAAAAATCATCTGATTATAGACAATTTAAAGGCTATGTACATCTTTGGAGGCAAATTTTTTATTAATGCATTGTACTCATTTTGAGCTAAAATATTTTTTAAATTGATCTTTATTAAAATAAATATGGTGTCCTTTTTTCTGTACAGAGCTGAGATGCTCTAGTAGCATCCTTTGGATTTAGTGTCTTTTCCGTCAGACCAGGAGCAGACAGACTCCTTATCTCTGCTTTCTGACCTCCTAAATACTCATTATAGCTCAGTTCTTACCTTACTGATAAGAATGTGGCCTAAATAAGTGTTTATGACCTCTCTGTTTTTTTGCAGCACTTCCTAAAGGGCCGGTGCGCGTCACTTCCTGGGTTTTATGGTTAGGTCATGAGACCTCGCTGACCAATCCTAGCCTTCATGCGCATATATAAGTGGCTCAGCCCCCTTCCCAGATGCCTCAGTGTCAAGGTCCTTGTGCTCTGCTAAAGCTCCTGATAACCACTTGTGTTCCTGTGTTCCTGACTCGTATTTGTGTTATTGGATTCTGCTACCCATCTGATCCCTGCCTGCTAGCCTTGACTCTCCTGTTGACGAACCGGATTGCCTGACCTGTACCTGTGCCACCTACCCTGACCTTTCGCCTGTCTGACTACACCTCTGCCTCATCCTTCAGTCTTGCACTGTTGCTCCTGGTAACGACTCCGCCTGCCTGACTACGCCTGTACTTCTGGTACCTTTCCCTGGTACCTCCTGGTCCACCTGGACCAGCTGCCTCGTGTGCCTATACTCCTGAAGCGGTAGCAACCTGGTGTTCCCCTCGGGAAAGTCTATCCCCACCATCAGGGGTACTATGAAGAATTGAGGGGTTCACTTAGACAACTCCCTTAGGCCTCTTTCACACTTGCGTTGTTGGGATCCGGCATGCACTTCCGTTGCCGGAGGTGCCCGCCGGATCCGGAAAAAACGCAAGTGTACTGAAAGCATTTGAAGACGGAACCGTCTTCCAAATGCTTTCAGTGTTACTATGGCACCCAGGACGCTATTAAAGTCCTGGTTGCCATAGTAGGAGCGGGGAGCAGGGGAGCGGTATACTTACAGTCCGTGCGGCTCCCGGGGCGCTCCAGAATGACGTCAGAGCGCCCCATGCGCATGGATGACGTGATCCATGCGATCACGTGATCCGTGCGCTTGGGGCGCCCTGACGTCACTCTGGAGCGCCCGGGGAGCCTCACGGACGGTAAGTATGCTGCTCCCCCGCTCCCCGCTACACTTTACCATGGCTGTCAGGACTTTAGCGTCCCGGCAGCCATGGTAACCATTCAGAAAAAGCTAAATGTCGGCTCCGGCAATGCGCCGAAACGACGTTTAGCTTAAGGCCGGATCCGGATCAATGCCTTCCAATGGGCATTAATTCCGGATCCGGCCTTGCGGCAAGTGTTCCGGATTTTTGGCCGGAGCAAAAAGCGTTCCGGAACTGAAGACATCCTGATGCATCCTGAACGGATTTCTCTCTATTCAGAATGCATTAGGATAATCCTGATCAGGATTCTTCCGGCATAGAGCCCCGACGACGGAAATCTATGCCGGAAGACAATAACGCAAGTGTGAAAGAGCCCTTAGAGGAAGTAGGACACGTGGTACAGTGGGTTCACACCCGCTGGTTCGTGACAACCAGCACAAGATAAGAGTGAAAATACCAGTAACATAACAGAGCTAAAAAAAAAAAAAACTGTTAACCCTTTGTGAAAACAGCTCAATATTTTTAACGAAGGCCGATTGAAAAAATTATTTTTAGCCAAAAATTAAGAACATGCAATCATAAAAGAAAATGCCTCAGAAGATGTACAAAGCCTTTAGGCTCAGTTCAGACCTGAGCGTTCTGAAAGGAGCGCTCTGTATGCGCGATTGTACTGGCGTTTACACAAGCGCGCATACAGAGACAAGCGTACACACAGTGTCGCGCGTTCCCGTACATAGCGCCCAAAAAAACGCTCCTGTACTTGTTTGAGCGTCGGGCGTTTTACAGCGCGATCGTACGCGCTGTAAAACGCCCAGGTGAGAACCATTCACATAGGGAAGCATTGGTTTCTCCTTGTTGAGCGTTTTACAGCGCGTAGGAACGCGCTGTAAAACGCTCAGGTCTGAACTGAGCCTTAAGGTCCAAATTGCACTAAATAAATTAAAATATGTAAGTAGATGTCTAATATAAAGGAGGACAAGTAGTTTCTGGAGCAGTTTAATAAATTTACTAATGCAGATTAATTTCCCAGGTCAAAGAGAGGCACCTTAAAGAACAAAAAATGACAGAGGGACTTTGGTCAAAAAGGAGAAACACGTGGGAGACATGGGCACATTTATGTGTAAACTAGCAGAAGGACCCGGCTTTGCACGGATATATTTAATCTATTTCATTAAATGTTTGTGTGTGTCGTTAAAAGATATCGACAGTATCCACTATAACAGTGACCTCCACAGCAGCCCGCCCCTTTAACAGTGACCTCAACAGCATCCCGCCCCCTTAACAGTGACCTCCACAGCGGCCGCCCCTTTATTAGCGACCTTCACAGTACCCTATTTCCACAACACCCCGTCCCCTTAACAGTGGCCTCTACTCAATCTGCCTCTTAACACTGACCTCCAAAGCAGGCTGTCCCCTTAACTGTGACCTCCACAGCAGCCTGCCCTTAGGGTGGCCAGAGGTCCGGTTTTAGGCCAGACAGTCCAGCTTTCAGACTCCCTGCCCTCCGTCCGGCACAGGGCCTGGATGGACACAGGGACACACTGTGCTGTCTGGGCATGAGCTGCAGGGAGAAAGTGACTCTCCCTCCCACCCCTGCAGCTGACAGAAGTTGATTTTTACCTTAATTTTTTCAATCCCGTTGGCTGCGGAGTGGGAGGATTTTGAGCGTGGCCGGAATGGCCACCCTACCTGCCCCCTGAACTGTGACCTCCACAGCACTCATCCTTAACAGTGTCATCCACAGCGCCCTGCTCCTTTAAAGCTAACCTGCAGCAGTGACAAAAAATGGCTTGGTTGTTATGGAAACCTGCTGTAAAACTGTGTGTATGTGGAGACTAAGGACCTGAGAGCTTCAATTGGCTGATAAGGGACATGTGACCATGTGTATGGCAGTTGGGATATGGAGAGAAAGACCTGCATGCTTCTATTGGTTAATGTAGGTCATTATACATACACTCAGCTTTATACACTTCTCAAAAAAATAAAGGGAACACAAAAATAACACATCCTAGATCTGAATTAATTAAATATTCTTCTGAAATACTTTGTTCTTTACATAGTTGAATGTGCTGACAACAAAATCACACAAAAATAAAAAAATGGAAATCAAAATTTTCAACCCATGGAGGTCTGGATTTGGAGTCACACTCAAAATTAAAGTGGAAAAACACACTACAGGCTGATCCAACTTTGATGTAATGTCCTTAAAACAAGTCAAAATGAGGCTCAGTAGTGTGTGTGTAGTGGCCTCACGGACTAAGCGTGGGCACTACACGAGGGTCAATTGGGGTGTGCGTGACTTCTCTTCACTTGGTATAGGAGTGTCATTTCCAATTGTGCATATTTTATGTAAATTGTAAAGTATTGTTTTTGTATTGTGCAATGTTTCCCTGTTATAGGCATTATCAGGCCTAGTCCCTGTAGTTAGTCATCCCAGACGCTAGAGGGAGCTAGAGTACCCCTAGTATAAGTAGTCAGGCCCCAGACAGGGAAGGGAGTTGAAGGTCAGGAGTCTGCAAAGACAAGCTGGAAGGCACCAGTCAGGGCCTTCTCCTGACATGTAACTAGACAGTCCAGGCTTCTAGTTGCCACCAGGAGACTAGTAGAGGGATCCTAGTCTACCTCCTGATCCAGAGAGCCATGGTTAGCTCAGAAGATCTAACCCAGGGGAAGAGGTTGCCTCCTGGGAGCAAACCTGTAGTTACCACCGAGTCGAGCAGAGCCAACAGGTCCAGCTGATACAAGTAAGCTGAAGGGCAGAGAGAATAGAGGTATGGAGCAAGAATGAGCACCTAAGGAGGATTATTTACCAAGGATAAAAGCCTACAATAAGGTATCTGGGCCTTGGGATTAAAGCCAGACAGGAATTTCGAAAGGAACAGTGTACACTAATCTCCGAGGAGTCTGTACAGCCTGATTCTGCGCATGTGGATGTTTACCCTCTGTGTATCTTGCCTAACCACCATATACCTGCCATAATTGTGAAACCTGCTTGTGAAGTGTATTTGACATGTGGAACTGAGTTGCCATCTAACTGTACAGAGTGGAATTTACTACAGTAAAGCAAAGTTTGGTTCACCCTGCCATCTGTGTTCCTTGCTTATTAAGACCTTCCACCGGTGTGCCACCATTACCGGCACTGGCGTCACGAACCTTAAAGGGACCTTGCCCCAGGCACATAAAACACCTGCAACATCCAGGGCACCTCAACCAACATCAGGCTTGGTCCCTAAATACAGAGTGTGCCCCAGAGGACTTTTGTGCCAGCCTCTCCTTCACTGCTGTATGCCTGCCCAGGGGTTTCCATATATAACTGTGAGAGACCCTCGCTTGCCATTGACCGTGACCTCACAATCGCATTACCCTGCAGGTCTGGCGTACCGCATAAATTGGCGTCACGAACAGGATTTACAGACATTCCTGCGCCATTGTTGGATTACAAAACTGTGTGCTGAAAATCATCTTAAAGTGACCAAGCCCTAATTGTTTTATTCAAAATTGCTGGGCCAAAGAACTGTCCTAAGTAGCGGTGTGAAAATAGTGTTTTATGGACTGTTTGCTGCTTGCTTAAACCACCGCTTGCTGTCAGTGAATAGACAGCGTTTTGCTAAAGATGGCCGCTGAGCTTGCTTGAAATTACTACTGCGTCATCTTCATCCTGAATTGGCGGTAAAAATTGGCGCCTGTTTGCTGAAAAAGCGGGAAAAGGTTCAAGGTGAGGCGCCACCGCCTGTCTGGACATTTTCATATCTGCCAGAATGGACTCCGCCTTCCCCATACTGGAGTACCTGGGGGGCGGCCTCCCAGTGCAATGGGAGGATCTGGCTGAACTTATTGGCGCCACCCTGTCGCTCTCCAGAGAAGGATCGAGCATGTTGCAGAGTGAAGACTGCTCTGCTGAGATGTCTGCGCCTGATCTATTACACACGGATATCGTTGGTGTCGAGCCAGAGGAGGCTCCACCGGCCTACTCTCCGGGACCGGAGAGACCCGCCTGCCCGCCACCGGGGAAAGAACCAGAGAACTACTACGGCTCCTGGAGAGACTTCTTTCAGCCCTCTTTCAAGTGGTCAGCATTAATGGCAGAGGTCCGGGAGGCCGTTATAAAGAGGAATACGAAAACAAAAATCTACTACGAAGAACTGACCAAGTCTATTCACGAGCGCCACACCAATACCCAACCCCGCCTGGAAAGGAGAAAGGGGTTGGTTTTGTCCTTCGATAAGACCCGTGGCTACGGGTTCATACAGGACTATGTTACTGGCAGAGACTTATATGTCAACCGGAGGTCTGTCAAGAGAGGTTACCTCCCCGAGCATCTCCATAACCTCCGCGAGGGAGAGGAAGTGGAATTCACCCTTGCCGAGAGCCTGCGAGGCCCATATGCTACTGCCGTTACCCGTCCTAAGAAGGAACCAGAGGACTGGGAGGCAGATGGGGACTACTCTGGCTGCGAGTGCAAACCTGAGCGCTCTCCAGAACCGGCCCATCACGCATTCCAAGAGGGGGGCTCTTTCATTGGTCCTAATGTGTTTTGGCAGCCAACTGTGTTGGAAAAATGGGTGAGTCCCTATCCGTCCCCCGAGCTGCCTCGCCGGGAGAAAACCATCCAGGACATGGAGAATCTAAAAGGACTTCGCGTTACCCTGGAGAATATCCGGAAGGGTAGGAGACCCGATGCGCCACCAGAGCCTGCAGCGGCCACGTCCGATGCATCTTGCACTGTACCTGCGCCGGCGGCGACAGCGGAGGACAGCGATTCTGAGACCGAAAGCATAGGTGACCAGATCGTCCGTCTGGAAGAAAAATTGCGGGAGCTGCGCAGGATTGCCACCGCCAGGATCCAGACGCCGCCTAAGAGAGACGAGGTAAGGGTGCCTGTCACCACCCATAGGCCACCTTCTACTACCTCCACTCCGTCGGTGCCCCCAAGACGGCCCTCTAACCCTGTGACTTGCTGCGCAGAGTCAGTCATTCCACAGCCCACCGGACCGCTTGCGGCGGCGGTATCAAGTCCACCACAGCCTACAATAATTATGCCTGGACCGGTGCGGTCCTCAAATGTCCTTACCCCTAGGCCTATGGGGCCGATACCTATAAGGGGTCCTTTCATGCTACAGCTGCCCCCTGACACTGTAATGTGGGCACATCCGCCTGTGGAGGATTACTACAGGCCTTATTTGCCAGCAGAGCCGGGTAATTATGATATGCTTTTGTGAATCAGCCTGCTAGGCCTTTGATTTGTTTTGCCAAGGGATTATTTCCAAAAATTTAACCCTTTCAGGACAGGAGTCCTTTGTTTTTGGTCCTTTGTTGCTGCTGCCAGTTTACCCACGGCTCAGTGGTAGTGGTCACCCACTGAAATAATAAAGTCAGCAAAGCCAAGTTTGTTTCCAGGACCTCCTGCCTGCTTCTGCTATCACTCACCAAGTTGTGCCTGTTCCGTTGTTGCACCTTTTACCCTTAACCCCCTTTTCAGGTTGATCAGGGGTATTACTGCACTTGTTTTTTAGCTGTCATTTTTATTGTGCAACAGAACTCCAAGGATACGTGCCCAGTGATAGACTCAAAAGTACCTGAGCCTCTGAGATCTTTGTTTTTAAGGAAATGTGCCCAGTGATAGACTCAAAAGTACCTGAGCCTCTGAGATCTTTGTTTTTAAGGAAATGTGCCCAGAGATGGACTCCACTGCCTGCGAGCCTCTGTGATTTATAAGAAAGGAACCTGGGTACGGACTCATAATTGTTCTTTGAGCCTCCAAGAACTTTTAAATTGTTTTATTGTGTTCTGCTCTTCTCTTAAGGACAATTGTACATATGGACTATCCTGGTCATAATGTACGCTGTGCCAGGCCAGCGCCCCTGTTCCCTCATACGATCCTGAGAGGAGAGAACGACGCCCCTTTTCACCGAACTTGTTCCTAAGCCAGTTGGAACTGCCTGATATGTGCATATATTATGCTTCTGCAAATGTAGATGTGTTTCCTGCTTTGCTTTTTGGTCTCTTTTTCAGGTGCAGTATCCAGCTGGGCAGGGCCCCTCCATGTTGCGCCGAGGTCGGGCAACGTTAAAGCGTGGGGGTATGTAGTGGCCTCACGGACTAAGCGTGGGCACTACACGAGGGTCAATTGGGGTGTGCGTGACTTCTCTTCACTTGGTATAGGAGTGTCATTTCCAATTGTGCATATTTTATGTAAATTGTAAAGTATTGTTTTTGTATTGTGCAATGTTTCCCTGTTATAGGCATTATCAGGCCTAGTCCCTGTAGTTAGTCATCCCAGACGCTAGAGGGAGCTAGAGTACCCCTAGTATAAGTAGTCAGGCCCCAGACAGGGAAGGGAGTTGAAGGTCAGGAGTCTGCAAAGACAAGCTGGAAGGCACCAGTCAGGGCCTTCTCCTGACATGCAACTAGACAGTCCAGGCTTCTAGTTGCCACCAGGAGACTAGTAGAGGGATCCTAGTCTACCTCCTGATCCAGAGAGCCATGGTTAGCTCAGAAGATCTAACCCAGGGGAAGAGGTTGCCTCCTGGGAGCAACCCTGTAGTTACCACCGAGTCGAGCAGAGCCAACAGGTCCAGCTGATACAAGTAAGCTGAAGGGCAGAGAGAATAGAGGTATGGAGCAAGAATGAGCACCTAAGGAGGATTATTTACCAAGGATAAAAGCCTACAATAAGGTATCTGGGCCTTGGGATTAAAGCCAGACAGGAGTTCGAAAGGAACAGTGTACACTAATCTCCGAGGAGTCTGTACAGCCTGATTCTGCGCATGTGGATGTTTACCCTCTGTGTATCTTGCCTAACCACCATATACCTGCCATAATTGTGAAACCTGCTTGTGAAGTGTATTTGACATGTGGAACTGAGTTGCCATCTAACTGTACAGAGTGGAATTTACTACAGTAAAGCAAAGTTTGGTTCACCCTGCCATCTGTGTTCCTTGCTTATTAAGACCTTCCACCGGTGTGCCACCGTTACCGGCACTGGCGTCACGAACCTTAAAGGGACCTTGCCCCAGGCACATAAAACACCTGCAACATCCAGGGCACCTCAACCAACATCAGACTTGGTCCCTAAATACAGAGTGTGCCCCAGAGGACTTTTGTGCCAGCCTCTCCTTCACTGCTGTATGCCTGCCCAGGGGTTTCCATATATAACTGTGAGTGACCCTCGCTTGCCATTGACCGTGACCTCACAATCGCATTACCCTGCAGGTCTGGCGTACCGCATGTGTGGCCTCCACGTGCCTGTATGACCTCCCTACAACGCCTGTGCATGCTCCTGATGAGGTGGCGGACGGTCTCCTGAGGGATCTCCTCCCAGACCTGGACTAAAGCATCTGCCAACTCCTGGACAGCCTGTGGTGCAACGTGACGTTGGCGGATAGAGCGAGACATGATGTCCCAGATGTGCTCAATTGGATTCATGTCTGGGGAACGGGCGGGCCAGTCCATAGCATCAATGCCTTCGTCTTGCAGGAACTGCTGACACACTCCAGCCACATGAGGTCTAGCATTGTCTTGCATTAGGAGGAACCCAGGGCCAACCGCACCAGCATATGGTCTCACAAGGGGTCTGAGGATCTCATCTTGGTACCTAATGGCAGTCAGGCTACCTCTGGCGAGCACATGGAGGGCTGTGCGGCCCTCCAAAGAAATGCCACCCCACACCATTACTGACCCAATGCCAAACCGGTCATGCTGGAGGATGTTGCAGGCAGCAGAACGTTCTCCACGGCGTCTCAAGACTCTGTCACATCTGTCACATGCGCTCAGTGTAAACCTGCTTTCATCTGTGAAGAGCACAGGGCGCCAGTGGCGAATTTGCCAATCTTGGTGTTCTCTGGCAAATGCCAAACGTCCTGCACGGTGTTGGGCTGTAAGCCCAACCCCCACCTGTGGACGTCGGGCCCTCATATCACCCTCATGGAGTCTGTTTCTGACCATTTGAGCAGACACATGCACATTTGTGGCATGCTGGAGGTCATTTTGCAGGGCTCTGGCAGTGCTCCTCCTGTTCTTCCTTGCACAAAGGCGGAGGTAGCGGTCCTGCTGCTGGGTTGTTGCCCTCCTACGGCCTCCTGATGTACTGGCCTGTCTCCTGGTAGCGCCTCCATGCTCTGGACACTACGCTGACAGACACAGCAAACCTTCTTGCCACAGCTCGCATTGATGTGCCATCCTGGATAAGCTGCACTACCTAAACCACTTGTGTGGGTTGTAGACTCCGTCTCATGCTATCACTAGAGTGAAAGCACCGCCAGCATTCAAAAGTGACCAAAACATCAGCCAGGAAGCATAGGAACTGAGAAGTGGTCTGTGGTCACCACCTGCAGAACCACTCCTTTATTGGGGGTGTCTTGCTAATTGCCTATAATTTCCACCTGTTGTCTATCCCATTTGCACAACAGCATGTGAAATTGATTGTCACTCAGTGTTGCTTCCTAAGTGGACAGTTTGATTTCACAGAAGTGTGATTGACTTGGAGTTACATTGTGTTGTTTAAGTGTTCCCTTTATTTTTTTGAGCAGTGTATATTAGACTAGCTGAAGGACCCGGCTTCTCTCGGGTATATTTAATCTATTTAATTTAATGTTTGTGTGTGTCATTAAAAGATATCAACACTATCCACTATAAGAGTGACATCTACAGCACTGCGCCCCCTTAACAGTGACCTCCACAGCCCCCCACCCCTTAACACTGCCTCCCCACAGTGCCCCCTCCATTAAAATTGGACCTCCACACCAGCCCACCCCCTTAACTTTGACCTTTATAGCAGCCTTCTCCTTTAACAGTGAGTTTCACAGCACACCACCCCCTTAACAGTGACCTCCACATGGGCCCGACCCCTTAACAGTGGCCTTTATAGCAATCTGCCCCTTAACATTGACCTCCATAGCTGACCACCCCCTTACTGTGACCTCCACAGCAGCCTGCCCCTAGGGTGGCCATATGTACAGTTTTAGGCCGGACAGTCTGGCTTTCAGACTCCCTGCCCTCTGTCTGGCGCAGGGTCTGGACGTACACAAGGATGTCCTTTTGAACAGCTCACTCTCAGATAGCAGCACTATACTGTCTTAGTGTGAGCTGCAGGAAGAAAGTCACTGTCCCTCCCACCCCTGCAGCTGACAGAAGTTGATCTTTAACTTCATTTTTTCAATCCCTGTCAGCTGAGGAGTGGGAGGGGGTGTGGCCTTACCAGATCAGGACATGGCTTAGCGGGACCTAGAAGTTGATTTTTAACTTTATTTTTTCAATCCCTGTTGGCTGAGAGGTGGGAGGGGGCGTGGCCTAACTGGATCGAGGGCATTTTCTTTTGTACAGCTCCCTCTAAGACAGCAGCACTGTGCTGTCTGAGTGGGATCTGCAGGGAGAAAGTCACCATCCCTCTCACCCCTGCTGCTGACAAAAGTTGATTTTTAACTTCATTTTTCCAATCCCTGTCAGCTGAGGAGTGGGAGGGGGCGTGACCTAACAAGATCAGGGTGTGGCTTAGCGGGACCTAGAAGTTGATTTTTAACTTCATTTTTTCAATATCTGTTGGCTGAGGAGTGGGAGAGGGCGTGGTCTAACTGGATTGGGGCGTGTCCTTTTGAACAGCTCACTCTAAGACAGGAGCACGGTGCTGTCTGAGTGTGAGCTGCAGGGAGAAAGTCACCCTCTCTGCCACCCCTGCAGCTGACAGAAGTAGATTTTTACCTTAATTTTTTCAATCCCCGTTGGCTGAGGAGTGGAGGGGGCGTTGCCTAACCGGATCAGGGGTGTGGTTTAGCGGGACCTGGGGGCGGGGGTTTTAAGTTCATCCTTTGAGGGTGGACACATTGTGACAGGGGGTGTGTCTGGGCTCCTTTCTGCAAGAGTGACGCCCCTCTGGGCACCTTACTGGCTCATTTGCATACCAAATAAACTGGATTTTCAGAGGATAAAAACATCTATTGCTGGAACAAAGGCACATCTTAAAATAAGGTACTAAGTGCTATTAGGCCATGGCTTTACTTCAATAGCAATTATCCTGGTGACAGATTTCCTTTAAAGCTCACCTACAGCAGTGAAAAAACATGGCTGGGTTGTTATGGAAACCTGGAGTAAAACTGTGTATGTGGAGGCTGGAGGACCTGCGAGCTTCTATTGGCTGATAAGGGTCATGTGACCAAGCTTCTATTGGCTAATGCATTTTTTGGGAACAGTACGTCCTAGAGAGCTGAGACCTGGTCTAAAACCTTCCCGGACACTTGATGTACCTGTGTGCCAAATTTTGTGATTGTAAATGCGACGGTGCGGATTCCTTTAGCGGACATACATACATACATACACTCAGCTTTATATATTAGATTAGTAGTTAACAGTGCAAAGGATTCGGAATTTGGATTTTGCCTTATTTTATTAATTCTACAGTAATTCCACAGTAGGTCTATGCACATGACGTTGATGTATATGATATCTTAGAACTCCGGTGTATGCAGTATTTATTACACGTCTCATACAGATGAAGCTATTATTGTATGGCTTTACAGTCAGTAGGTCACTGTTCATTACATAGGAATTAGCATTGCCCGAGGCTGTCCCTTCTTAATACTGAGCAGTCAAAACACCAAGCTATGTGCGTTGCGTGCAGCAGCATAGAGTAGGGCGTCTCATCCTTAGATGGCACACTCTTGTAATTCCACTGTGGCGAGGTCATGTTGGATACCGTCCCATACCCCGTTATGACATACATAGACTGTAGGGCTGGAGACAATTTATCATCTGCTCTCCAGCTGTTCAGAACATACTGGAGAAGTAGTGCTGAAAGCCCCTGCTGACCGAGAAAACATGTGAAATGTTCTCACTGCAGGAGAAGACGGACAGGAGCCGGACAATTTGGCAATTTGGGTATTACAGTTTTAAACGTTTGCTTTTGCCAAGTGATACAATATAATATGAAATATTTTATAATAAATTTGTTCATTTCTCTACTGGTTTTGGTCTTCAGCCACCAGTCCAGGATGTCTAAGCAGAACTTTATATGACACTTTCTATACCGTACTGTGTTATGCACCAGATATTGCGGATGCCATCACTCTTTCTCTTATCGACCTTATGTCTCTCTCATATATGTCTCGTTTCTCCCCCATCTTTACCCCCCTCATTATAAAATGCCCCCATTGCTTTAATTAAGCCCCTGCGGTTTGCAGAAATGTGTCTGTCTGGTGTCATTATTTTCCCAGGGGATCTTTATAATTACCCACATCCATCGCTGGATGCCTGCAAGCTGCTGCATCCTTATTACCAGCCCGCTAATCGTTGCATCCTCAGGAACAGCTGCTCTGCAAGTTCTATGCAGAAGAACGGGAGGGGGTCCCTGGAGCTGTCACATCTTCCCTCTTCTCATTTCAATGCTTTTCTTATTTTAATGGGCCAGAGTCTATGTCCTGTACTGGTCCACTGCGTGAGTGGTACTTGGTTACTGTACAACTTTACATTTAACTTTTTTTCCATCCTTCTTATAATTAGAAATAGGAGGAATCACTCGTCAGATTGGAAATTTGTAAAGGCCAGAGGAATCAATGAAGAAGAGAAGACTGAAAGATTTGCTCATCTCATTGTAATATAATCACCCACTAGAAATAGTAATATAACAGAATAAGTTCTGATGCCGGTCCATCAATATCAAGACTGTCCTGTAACTTTGTTTATGAAAATGATTTTGGACATATATCTTGTAAATTTAAGTTTTATTCGAACTTTTATTTTTTTTTCGAATAGAAAATTATAACATAAACCAAATAACATTGGTATAAGAAAGCAGGAACTGAGTTCAAGAATTCTCTACAATGATCATCTACAGTACAATGATCATCAGATTTTGGACATATTTCTATAATCCTAATAATTTAAATAAGCATATGTTAAGGCTGGGTTCACACCTGCCTTAGGCTCCATTAAGACGTCCGTAGAATGGGTCCACATCCGTTCCGCAATTATGCGGAACGGGTGCGGACCCATTCATTCTCTATGGGGCCGGAACAGATGCGGACAGCACACAGTGTGCTGTCCGCATCCGCATTTACGGAGCACAGCCCCGATCTTCCAGTAGAGCATGTCCTATTCTTGTCCGCAATTGCGGACAAGAAAGGCATTTCTATGGGGGTGCCGGCCGGGTGTATTGCGGATCCGCAATGCACTACGGACGTGTGAATGGAGCCTTATCCATTGTTCTGCCCCGTGTAAGAAGGTACCTGGAATCATCGTGGATGGAAGGTATGTGTCAGCGAGGTTCCTGGCCTCGGTGAAGTAAGAGCCGGTATTTTATGTGTCAGCAGCAGCTATTGCTAACTGACACTTTGAGATTTAGCATGGCTGTCATAGCTGATCCGGGACGGCTCTTACTGTGAGTAGTCAAAGTGCTGGGTGGGTGACTACTCCCCATGTTCCAGGCTGGGTTTTGCCAGGCATAAAAACCAGCCAGCACTGCCAGGTGTGGTGGATTTACCTCCCTCTGACAGTGGAGTTCAGGAGTCTGTGTGCTGTGAACTGAGCGCAGTGCTGGGATTTGAGGTTTGAGCTGGGCTGGAAGACTCAGGCCCCTCTAAAGGCGAACAGGCCGACTATGTACTTGATAAGGCTGAACTGCTAACAGGGTGTGAAGTAACACCCAGGAAAAAAGGTGACTTTTATTGTTTATGGAATTTCCTTGTGTGTGAACACCAAGCCACCTGCATTTTGTGATACACCTTATCTGCATTCTGTTATACACCAATGTGTGAATAAACACAGCTGTTTGATTCAAGAACTGTGTACTTTGCCTCTATACTGCCTGCATCCGCTAGTCCTAACTATCAGAGCGAATCCCCACAATTGGTGGAGGATGTGGGCAAGCGCAGTGAGGCTGGCATGAATGCCGATATATTTTTGGGTTTGCATTTTTGGGCACAGTTGTATGTCGTACATTAAACCAGCTGTATTTCAACCCGTGCCCCACAACAAAATGGAGGCTGTTGTGAAGGCCCTCATGTAGGCTAATTTGCAGCAGCGAGAGACCAACCTGTACCAACGGGAGGCTAATAAGCAGCAGCAAGAGACCAACCAGTTGCTGCTACAACACGTGATAGCTTTGCAGACAGCAGGAGTAACCCCAAGCATCCACGATGCCTGGAAAGCAGTGAGTGCAGCGATCACTAAGATGACACCCGCAGACGACATCGAAACCTACCTGACGATCTACGAGAAAGTGGCCACCAGGAAAAAGCTGCCCTGAGACCAGTGGGCTGAGGACGTCACTCCTTTCCTGGCATCAGAGTCGCAGCGGGTGTATTTCGACTTGCTAGACGATCAAGCGGCCGACTACCTGAAGGTAAAGGGTGAGATTTTGGCAAGACTGGGAGTGAATGTGTTGGTCCAGGCCCAGCGGATACATCAGTGGCAGTTTAAGCCGGTTGAGCCTGCGAGACCCCAGTATTATGACTTACTCCAACTTTTGCAAAAGTGGCTACAGCCTGATGTGCTGAGTCCCATATTCTGGAGGTCGCTGCCACCCCCTCTCCAGCACTGGATCGGCCAGGTATCTCCTGGAAATGACCTGGAAATGGTGGACCTGGTGGAACGCTATGAGGCCACCAAGAATCTCAAGGGGGCTTCTTTTGGGAGGAGGGCAGGTAAACTCCAGAATTCCCACCCCAGGCCCACTGGTATGAGCCAATGAAACCCTCCTGGGAGGTTCCCCCTATGGGCCTGACCCAGTTAATCTGCCGGCGGTGTTAGGAACCTTGCCACACCAGGGCTGAGTGTCCTCATCAGATTGAGCCCATGGACACTAATTGTGGTTACTGACAATCGCTATATGCTAGGAAACTGTGTGCCACAGGTACCCCGGAGGCTCTAGACCACTTGTGCCAAGTGGAAGTGGGAGACACTCAAGCGGAGGCGCTGCTGGACTCTTGGTGACCCTGGTAAGGGCTACCCTGGTGCGGTCCACTGAGTATACTGGCCGGAAAGTTGGGGTGATGTGCATTCATGGAGACTTGAAAGACTACCCCACCGTGCTGGTGTCTCTAACCACAGTGGCCGGCAGGTGGACCCACGAAGTGGCACTCGCCACAAATCTCTGCTATGAACTCATAATAGGGAGAGACTTTCCAGGATTCCCTGCCCTATGGCCAGTTGTGAGAGTTAAGAATACCCCTGAGACAGGAATAAACCCTGGAGATCGGCCTTGTTCAGGGGGACGGCCAGAACCCTGGGAACCTGAGGCCGAAGGGCCAGCAGTAGGGGTGACCGCCACTTTGGTGGAAGAGGGGGAGACAACCCCGCGTAGGGTAATGGTGGGAGACGTGGAGGAGTTGCCACCAGGTCCTGGGTTGGCAGACCTCAACGTCTCCGGGGAGAATTTCGGTACAGCCCAACGCCAAGACCCAACCCTATCCTGGGCCTGGGAGAATGTAGTAATACTTGATGGTGTGCCCCAACAACCTGGGGCCGAGTCGATGTTTCCCCGTTTTGTGGTCCACCAGAATATGCTATATCGGGTAAACCAGCTGTGGGGTGAACCTGTTGAACAGTTGGTGGTGCCTGGGGCCTATCGAAAACTCATGTTAGAGTTAGCACACCAGCATGTTCTCGGGGGTCATCTGGGACTACAGAAGACACAGGACAGGATACTACAACGGCTTTACACGCCCAGTGTCTTTAGAGAAGTGGATGACTTTTGTAAGTCTTGCCTGACCTGCCAAACCACTAGCCCCCAGCACCTGTTCCGCATTCCCTTAGTGCCCCTCCCGATTATCGAGGTACCATTTGAGAGAATCACTATGGATCTCATAGGCCCAGTACCGAAGTCAGCTAGGGGGGGCACCAACACATCTTGGTCGTCCTGGATTATGCCACTTGGTACCCGGAGGCGGTGCCACTGCGACTTACATCGGACAAACTCATAGCAAAGGAGTTTATGGAGATGTTTTACCAAGTGGGAATACCCAAAGAGGTTCTGACTGACCAGGGGACTCCTTTTATGTCCAAGGTCAAGCGGGAGCTCTGTAAGTTGCTGAATATCAAACAGATACGGACATCCATCTATCACCCGCAAACTGACGGCCTGGTAGAAAGGTTTAATCAAACGTTGAAAACTATGTTAAAACGAGTAGTAGCTAAGGATGGAAAGGACTGGGACCTCCTTCTGCCCTATCTTATGTTCACAGAGTGAGAAGTGCCCCAGGCCTCTACTGGGTTCTCGCCCTTCGAACCACTGCATGGCAGACATCCACGTGCTCTGTTAAACATAGCCAAAGAGGCGTGGGAGCAACAACCCACGCCATATAAAAGTGTTGTTAAATACGTCACCCAGCTGCAGGAACGTATGGAAACCATGTTGCCGCTGGTAATGGAACATATGGAGGCAGCTCAGCGAGCTCAAAGTCGGTGTATAATTGGCAGGCTTGGGTCCGGATCTTTAACCCGGGAGATCGGGTTTTGGTTCTGGTACCCACAGTGGACAGTAACTTACTGGCTAGGTGGCAGCGACCCTATGAGGTACTCAAAAAGGTTAGAGAAGTAAACTACAAGGGATACCAGCCAGGGTGGCGTAAGCTGGGGCAGGTGTACCATGCAAATTTTCTCAAACCGTGTAAGGATAGGTAGACCAGTACTGACGATAGCCCGCAGCTGAGTTTTCTAGGGGGAGAGGTTGTGGCCCCTAAGTCTGATGTAAGGGATGCGGTTGCCACAGTGAAGATTGCTGACAGCCTCTCCTCTAAACAGACTCAGGAGGCCAGGGAGTTTGTCAGCAGGAACGGATGTGTTCTAAGACCTCCCTGGACGCACTTCCATATGTCACTGAGCCTCAGGCCAAAATCAGGTTGAAATCATACCAAGGTGTATCCAAGGCTCGGCGACAGGCCATCTCTGAGGAAGTACAATTAATTAATTAACATATGTTCTGGTATTCAAAAAGGTTATACAGTTGCAAGAAAAAGTATGTGAAGCCTTTGGAATTATATGGATTTCTGCACAAATTGGTCACAAAATGTGATCTGATCTTAATCTAAGTCACAACAATAGACAATCACAGTCTGCTTAAACTAATAACACACAAAGAATTAAATGTTACCATGTTTTTATTGAACACACCATGTAAACATTCACAGTGCAGGTGGAAAAAGTATGTGAACCCTTGGATTTAATAACTGGTTGAACCTCCTTTGGCAGCAATAACTTCAACCAAACGTTTCCTGTAGTTGCAGATCAGACGTGCACAACGGTCAGGAGTAATTCTTGACCATTCCTCTTTACAGAACTGTTTCAGTTCAGCAATATTCTTGGGATGTCTGGTTGAGGTAATACCACAGCATCTCAATAAGGTTGAGGTCAGGACTCTGACTGGGCCACTCCAGAAGCCGTATTTTCTTCTGTTTAAGCCATTCTGTTGTTGATTTACTTCTATGCTTTGGGTCATTGTCCTTTTGCAGCACCCACCTTCTGTTGAGCTTCAGCTGGTGGACAGATGGCCTTAAGTTCTCCTACAAAATGTCTTGATAAACTTGGGAATTCATTTTTCCTTCGGTGATAGCAATCCACCCAGGCCCTGACGCAGCAAAGCAGCCCCAAACCATGATGCCCCCACCACCATACTTCACAGTTGGGATGAGTGTGCTGTGCCTCTTTTTCTCCACACATAGTGTTGTGTGTTTCTTCCAAACAACTCAACTTTGGTTTCATCTGTCAACAGAATATTTTGCCAGTACTGCTGTGGAACATCCAGGTGCTCTTATGCAAACTGTAAACGTGCAGCAATGTTTTTTTTGGATAGCAGTGGCTTCCTCTGTGGTATCCTCCCATGAAATCCATTCTTGTTTAGTGTTTTATGTATCGTATATTCGCTAACAGGGATGTTAGCATATGCCAGAGACTTTTGTAAGTCTTTTGCTGACACTCTAGGATTCTTCTTCACCTCATTGAGCAGTCTGCGCTGTGCTCTTGCAGTCATCTTTACAGGACGGCCACTCCTAGGGAGAGTAGCAGCAGTGCTGAATTTTCTCCATTTATAGACAATTTGTCTTACTGTGGACTGATTAACAGCAAGGCTTTTGGAGATACTTTTATAACCCTTTCCAGCTTTATGCAAGTCAACAATTCTTAGTCGTAGGTCTTCTGAGAGCTCTTTTGTGCGAGGCATCATTCACATCAGGCAATGCTTCTTCTGAAAAGCAAACCCAGCACACCTCCAATCTCATCTCATTGATTGGACTCCAGTTGGCTGACACCTCACTCCAATTAGCTCTTGGAGATGTTATTAGTCTAGGGGTTCACATACTTTCTCCACCTGCACTGTGGATGTTTACATGGTGTGTTCAATAAAAACATGGTAACATTTAATTCTTTGTGTGTCATTAGTTTAAGCAGACTGTGATTGTCTATTGTTGTGCCTTAGATGAAGATCAGATCACATTTTATAACCAATTTGTGCAGAAATCCATATCATTCCAATGGGTTCACATACTTTTTCTTGCAATTGTATATGTGAGTCTAATTAAAGAAATAGTTAATCCACAAAAATTATATATAAGACCCTTAAAACTGTAATGTTTAATATATCAATCTAAAACCTATTACCCAAACTATGATTGGATTGCAATGCCAATCAATTACCCTGATAGTTCAAAGATACAAAAAAATAAAGGCAGAAATGAGATATACATACAGAAAGAAACGGGCCGGGGTCCCGGGGGAGGGAAATAAACTTACCCTATATCACCCTACTGTACCCCTCAGCCCAGAGAAGAATCCCAATGGTGGAGACTCTATATCCGCGTTCCTCGGCTAGATAGCCCTAAATTACCCTTAAAGGTGTTTGGGGGGTGAAACCCCCAAGACCCTGACGCGTTTCCCCCAACAAAGTGGGTTCCTCAGGGGTTTAGGATGCAGGGTATAATCAGATAATTTACACATGATAACAAAAAAATAAACAATAAATCAAGATAAAGAAATAATGAACAGTACTAGGTGGGTGGCAAAAATAGACAGAAAAATTATGTACATAAAAAAGATTTCAATATCTGTCTCATTGTTTGGAAGTTGGGCCCACAGCATTAGGCATCTACAGGGGGTGGCATGCTTCTGGTGTTTGGAGGTCAAGTATCAGGCAGCCAGTATCCTTCTGGTCGAATTCTAAACAGTGAGACAGATATTGAAATCTTTTTTATGTACATAATTTTTCTGTCTATTTTTGCCACCCACCTAGTACTGTTCATTATTTCTTTATCTTGATTTATTCTTTATTTTTTGGTTATCATGTGTTAATTATCTGATTATACCCTGCATCCTGACCCCCTGAGGAACCCACTTTGTTGGGGGAACACGTCGGGATCTTGGGGGTTTCACCCCCCAAACACCTTTAGGGTAATTTAGGGCTATCTAGCCGAGGAACGCGGACAGCGAGTCTCCACCATTGGGATTCTTCTCTCGGCTGATGGGTACAGTAGGGTGATATAGGGTACGTTTATTTCCCTCCCCCGGCCTGTTCCTTTCTGTATGTATATCTCATTTCTACCTTTATTTTATGTATCTTTGAACTATCAGGGTGATTGATTAGTACCACAATCCACTCATAGTTTGGGTAATAGGTTTTAGATTGATATATTAAACATTACAGTTTTAAGGATCTTATATATAATTTTTGTGGATTAAGAAGTACAACTAATGCTGCAACTAGATATCATCGAGGAGTCTAGAAGTGAGTGGGCCAGCCCTAGTACTAATACCCGTCCGGATGTTGCGGTTTTGTAACGATTTTGAAAAATTAAATGAGGTTACTAAGTTCGAAACGTATCCTATGCCCCGGGTAGATAAGCTGATTAAGAGGTTAGGACAAGCTCAGTATTTTTCTGTTTTGGACCTCACCAAAGGGTAAGGCAGGTACTCTTAACGAAGGCTGCCAAAGAGAAAACGGCCTTCATCACACCGGAGGGGCTGTACCAGTATAAGGTGTTACCCTTTGGGCTGCATGGCGCCCCCGCCACTTTCCAAAGGCTAATGTACATTGTGCTGCGACCACATCGCCGGTATGCTTTGGCTTACCTGGACGATATTGTCATCCACAGTACTGACTGGGAAAGTCACCTGCCCAAAGTGCAGGCTGTAGTAGACTCCCTTCGAAAAGCTGGACTGACCGCTAGCCCCCAAAAAATGTGCGATTGGATTAAAGAAGACAAAACACCTGGAGTATGTCATTGGGCGCGGAGTGATCAAATCCCAAGTAAACAAAATAGAGGCGATAAGAAATTGGCCCCGACCTGTCACCACTAAACAAGTAAAGTCGTTCCTAGGAATGATAGGCTATTACATGAGATTTGTTCCCCACTTTGCCACTATAGCCGCGCTCTTGACAGAGCTCTTGAAGGGACGAAAATCAGTGATGGTTTACTGGGATGAGTGTGCGGAAGAGGCTTTTTCCACTTTGAAGTGGGCACTGTGCGGGTCACTGGTTTGGGAGTTTGTGGTACAGACAGATGACTCCGAAGTAGGCCTCGGTGCTGTACTCTCTCAGGAAGTCAACGGGGAGGAGCATCCTGTTGTCTTTTTAAGCCGCAAGCTCACCCCAGCCAAAACCAGGTATAGTATAGTTGAGAGAGAGTGCCTGGCTATCAAGTGGACACTCTAGTCTCTCCGCTACTATTTGTTGAAGAGAAAGTTCCACCTGGTGACTGACCACTCCTCTCTCAAGTGGATGAGCCAGGCCAAAGAGAGAAATGCCCGAGTCACCAGGTGGTTCCTGTCCTTACAGAACTTTTAGTTCTCCGTGTAACACAGGGCAGGCCGGTTGCAGGGAAACGCGTATGCCTTGTCCTGGGTATACTGTATGGCAGCAGCAGCTATTGCTAACTGACACCTTTAGATTTAGCATGGCTGTCATAGCTGATCCGGGACGGCTCTAACTAGGAGTAGTCAAAGTGCTGGATGGGTGAATACTTCCCATGTTCCAGGCCGGGTTTTGCCAGGCATAAAAACCAGCCAGCACTGCCATGTGTGGTCAATTTACCTCCCTCTAACAGTGGAGCTCAGGAGTCTGTGTGCTGTGAACTGCGGTCTGTGCTGGGATTTGAGGTTTGAGCCGGGCTGGAAGACTCAGGCCCCTCTAAAGGCGAACAGGCCGCCTATGGACTTGATGAGGCTGAACTGCTAACAGGGTGTGAATTAACACCCAGGGAAAAGGGTGACTTTTATTGTTTATGGACTTTCCTTGTGTGTGAACAAACACCAAGCCACCTGCGTTTTGTGATACACCTTATCTGCATTTTGTTATACACCAATGTGTGAATAAACACCGCTGTTTGATTCAAGAACTGTGTACTTTGCTTCCATACTGCATCCACTAGTCCTAACTACCAGAGCGAGCAGACCAATGAAAATAATGGAAGTGCCATATTCAGAAGACTGAAATCAACAGTGTTGAACATTGACTACTATGGGGTCCGTTCAGTTTTTTTTTTTTTCAGTTTTTTTTTAATTTTTATGAAATGAGAATGTGAGGGATGAGAATCCATTTTGTATAAACATGTCCTCCATCTTGTGTATATGGGAGATTTAGGTCAGGTCCTAAACGGAGCTTACAGAGTTTAATAGACAGATAATAATAAAGCTAAAAACAAGGTCAAAAAGTCAGTTTATGTGTTGACCGCACCCACACACCACTCACCCCTACCCACAGTTTCCTCTCAAGAAGAGGTATAGACTGAGCCTCAGGAAGAGCGGGGGGGGGGGGAGTTGGAGAGAGGAATGGAAACCTACTTATGGTCTTATATGGTCCATCCAATGTTTGTGTCAGTTTCCCGAGCACTCTAATCCTTTTTAACCCCTTAAGGGCATGGACATATTTCACCTTGAGGACCAGGCGATTTTTTGCAAATCTGACAAGTGTGACTTTATGTGTGAATAACTTTAAAACGCTTTTACTTATCCAGGCCATTCTGATATTGTTTTTTCGTCACATATTGTACTTCATGACACTGGTAAAATGGAGTCAAAAAAATTCATTTTTATTTATAAAAAAATACCAAATTTACCAAAAATTTAGAAGAATTTGCAAATTTCCAAGTTTCAATTTCTCTAATTCTATAATACATAGTAATACCTCCAAAAATAGTTATTACTTTACATTCCCCATATGTCTACTTCATGTTTGGATCATTTTGGGAATGCCATTTTATTTTTTAGGGGTTGTTACAAGGCTTAGAAGTTTAGAAGCAAATCTTAAAATTTTTCAGACATTTTCAAAAACCCACTTTTTAAGGACCAGTTCAGGTCTGAAGTCACTTTGTGAGGCTTACATAATAGAATCCACCCAAAAATGACCCCATTCTAGAAACTATACCCCTCAAGTTATTCAAAACTGATTTTACAAACGTTGTTAACCCTTTAGGTGTTCCAGAAGAGTTAATGGCAAATAGAGATAAAATGTAAGAATTTCGATTTTCCATTTTAATCCATTTTTTTCCAGTAACAAAGCAAGGGTTAACAGCCAAACAAAACTCAATATTTAGGCACACGGCAGGGCGTAGAGGGAAGGGAGCACCGTGTGGTTTTTGGAAGGCAGATTTTGCTGGACTGGTTTATTTACACCATTTCCCATTTGAAGCCCCCCTGATGCACCCCTAGAGTAGAAACTCCATAAAAGTGACCCCATCTAGGAAACTACACCTCTCAAGGTATTCAAAACTGATTTTACAAACTTTGTTAACCCTTTAGGTGTTCCGCAAGAGTTATTGGCAAATGGAGATGAAATTTAAGAATTTAAATTTTTTGCCAAATTTTCCATTTTAATCCATTTTCTCCAGTAACGAAGCAAGGGTTAACAGCCAAACAAAACTCAATATTTATTGCCCTGATTCTGTAGTTTGCAGAAACACCCCATATGTGGTTGTAAACTACTGTACGGGCACACGGCAGGGCGTAGAGGGAAAGGAGCGCCGTGTGTTTTTTGGAAGGAAGATTTTGCTGGACTGGTTTATTTACACCATGTCCCATTAGAAGCCCCCCTGATGCACCCCTAGAGTAGAAACTCCATAAAAATGACCCCATTTTGGAAACTACGGGATAAGGTGGCAGTTTTGTTGGGACTGGGTACATATGATTTTTGGTTGCTCTATATTACATTTTTGTGAGGCAAGGTTACCAAAAAATAGAAATTCAGAAATTTCATCTCCATTTGCCATAAACTGTTGAGGAACACCTAAAGTGTTAATAAAGTTAGTAAAATCTGTTTCTAAATACCTTGAGGGGTGTAGTTTCTTAGATGGGGTCACTTTTATGGAGTTTCTACTCTAGGGGTGCATCAGGGGTTCTTCAAATGGGACATGGTGCCAAAAAAAGGCCTTCCAGAAACAATATAGCGTTTATTTCCTTCTGCGCCCTGCCGTTTAGTCATACAGCATTTTACGACCACATATGGGGTGTTTCTGTAAACTGCAGAATCAGGGTAATAAATATTAAGTTTTGTTTGGCTGTTAACCCTTGCTTTGCTACTGGAAAAAAAGGATTAAAATGGAAAATTTTCCCAAAAATAGCTGTTTTGGCACCATTTTTATTTTATTTTTCTGACCGTGTTCATCTGAGGGGTTAGGTCATGGGGTATTTTTATAGAGAAGATTCTTACGGATGCGGTGATACCTAATATGTCTACTGTTTTTGAAATTTATTTCGGTTTTACACTATATTATCCTTTTTTAAACAAAAAAAAAATAAAAATTTAGTATCTCCAATAGTCTGAGTCAGTTTTTTTTAGTTTTTAGCCGATTGTCTTAGGTAGGGGCTCATTTTTTGCGGGATGAGAGGACAGTTTTATTGGCACAATTTTGGGGGGCATATGACATTTTGATTGCTTGCTATTACACTTTTTGAGATGTAAGGTGACAAAACAATACCTTTTTTTGCACCGTTTTTATTTTATTTTTTTGACCGTGTTCATCTGAGGGGTTAGGTCATGGGGTATCTTTATATAGCAGATTCTTACGGACGCGGTGATACCTAATATGTCAACTTTTTTATTTATTTTAGTTTTACAAAATATCATTTTAAAAAAATAACGTTTTTGTGGTGCCTCAAGTCTGAGAACCATAGTTTTTTTTCGATTGTCAATGGCTAAATGGAATTAAAATTAGGGAAGGGGATTACAAATTTAGTACTCCATGGAAGTGTGGTACTCCCTGAAGCAACCAGTAATGGAGAGGCCCGGATGATCGGGGCACGTGTCACACTGAGTGGTGGTGTCCATCCGTATCCCCCTCCTGTGACACACTCTGCACCTTTTTGGGGTCCGTTATTTCTTTCCAGTATGGCGGAACTACACCTAGAAAGTGTTGGCCAGGGAAGGTCCGGGCGCCTCCAGTTCCCAAGGTACTTCGGACTGCTCTTTCCCGGTCAGAAAAGATCAGCTCCTTGAGGACTGCCTCATAGAACTGAAGGAATTTCTCTGTGTTGCCAGCGCTCTGGGACAGCACAAAAGAGTTGTACAAGGCAACCTGTACCAAGTACACCGCAACTTTTTTGTACCATGCCCGGGTTTTGCGCATGGCGTTATATGGCTTGAGGACTTGATCAGAGAGATCAATTCCTCCCATATACCGATTTTAGTCAACGATACAATCGGGCTTGAGGACCGTTGCCGCGGTACCTCGCACAGGGACAGGGGTGATGCCGTTACCGTGAATTGTGGACAGTACAAGGACATCCCTCTTGTCCTTATATCTGACCAGCAACAGGTTTCCACTGGTAAGGGCACGGGTCTCACCCCTAGGGATAGGTACCTGGAGGGGGAGGGTAGGGAGGCTGCGTTGTTTTTTCTGCACGGTCCTGCAAGCGGACGTGGATCTGGCAGTGAGGGACTGGAACAAGGGGATACTAGTATAAAAGTTAACCACGTACAGGTGGTAACCCTTATCTAGCATTGGGTGCATAAGGTCCCACACAAGTTTTCCGCTAACACCCAGAGTGGTGGGAAATTCTGGGGGTTGAATACGGGAATCTCACCCCTCGTACACACAAAACTTCTAAGTGTACCCTGAGGTACTCACACAAAGTTTGTACATCTTCACGCCATACCTCGCCTGCTTAGAGGGAACATACTGGCGGAAAATGAGTCTCCCCTTGAAAGCAATGAGAGACTCATTAACTGCGACCTCCCTTCCAGGTACATAGGCCTCCACAAATTTGGCCCCAAAGTGATCGATGACCGGCCTGATTTTGTACAGGCAGTCATAGGCAGGATCACCTTGGGGCGAACATGCTGCATTATCTGAGCCTAACACTGGGTTTTTTAACTAGGCCCATGTGCAGCACGAGGCCCCAAAATGTCCTCATCTCGGCTGCACTGACCGGAGTCCAGCCACCGGCCCTAGCCAAAAAGGAGCCCGGGTGTTGAGCAGTGAACTGTTGGGCATACAAGTTCGTTTGCTCCACTATCAGATACACAAAGTGGTCACTGAAAAAAAAGACTAAAATAGTCATATTCAGTGAAGCCCACTGTGGGAATCTGGATTCCTGGTTGGCCAACAAAATCAGGAATCACAGGCTCAAAATCCTCTGGGGTACACCATGCAAGTTCACCAGTAGGGGGCTCAGGTGGACCTATCTGGTGGGCCGGAAAACTAGTACGAGCCCCAGAGCTGCTCGTACTAGTGTGGGACACAAAGTCCCTGGCATGCGGATGACAAGAGGAAAGTGGGGTCATCCTCGTCCTCACTGGGGCTCTCGGAGTCGGAGGCAAGCTGGGCGTATGCCTCCTTGGCAAAGAACATTCGGCGGGCCATAGGGGAGTGTGTGTGTGCGTGCGTGGAAAACTTTATTTAGTGTGCGTGTGTGTGGAGGCACGGGTGTTCTCGGACTCTGCCCTAAACCTAACAGGAAAGAAAAAAAATGAAAGAAAAAAAAGTGAAAACCCCAAAAAAGGCAAAAAAATATATAATTTATTCAAACTCGCTGATCAGCTGTCCGAAGCTGATCAGTGGTGGGATGGGCGATGGGCTAACAGTGGCCAGACGCTAAGATGGCCGGCCACAGTCAGCGTACGTCACCATCACCTCACAGGATCTAAGAATGCTAATCCGGGTTATCGGGTCACCAGAGACTCGAATAACCCGGAAACGCAATAAGCCGCAGGTCTGACTTGACCTGCGGTTTTCTGCGATAGCCGATACGGGGGGGGGGGGGGGGGGGTCACAGGACACCCCTTGGCATTGTCACAGAGTGCCTGCTGAATGATTTCAGCAGAAACTCTGTTCCGATCAACGAGCGCCGCGCCGCGGTGATCATAAATGCACATGACGTCCCGATACGTCATGTGTCCTTAAGTACCAGGGCATCATGACGTACCGGTATGTCATGTGTCCCCCAACAGGTTAACTTGTATTCGAACAATCATAGGTGAAGGGATATTTCCCTAACAAAATCTTGGATCCCAACGTAGGGCTCAACTAAAGGACACTTCATCTGGTCTCCGACAAGTTGGACATTCCGGTCTGGGATTTGCAGATACAAGAAATAGCACTAAAAGGTAAGAGACTTTATCTTACACTAAATCTGTGTCTCCCTGAGTGGTTTGTCCGGTTCGAGGATCTGGTGATTGAATGTACGTATAAGTCCTTTTATAGTTGAGCCTATTTTTGGTAAGAACCTGAAAATGACTATGATTGTTGGATTTTGAGACCTAAGAGATGGACAGTTTTAATTGGGAAGTCTTTGGTTTAGTTTTGGAAGTTTTGGTACAGTTGTGTTCAAAATAATAGCAGTCAGACATCACTAACCTGATTAATTACTGTTTTTGGTAGAAATGATATTTTTACATGGCAAATAATTTACTAGCAGGTGTAGTAGAGTAATAGAAACCCAACAGACCCAACAGTCATGACATGCATGCTGCTGATTCTCTGTAATTCAATCACTTATTGAAAGGGGCATGTTCAAAATAATAGCAGTGTGGAGTTCAATGAGTGAGGTCATTCATTCTTTGGAAAACAGGTGGCAATTATTGCCCTTATTTAAGGAAGAAAGGCAGCAAATTTTGGACATGCTAGTTACAGTTCATTTCTCTCTAATTCTAAGGATAATGGGTCGTTCCAGACATTGTTCAGAAGAACAGCGTACCTTGATTAAAAAGTTGATTGGAGAGGGGAAAACATATAAAGAAGTGCAGAAAATGATAGGCTGCTCAGCTAAAATGATCGCAAATGCTTTAAAATGGCAACCAAAACCTGAAAGACATGGAAGAAAGCGAAAAACTACCATTCGAATGGATAGAAGAATAGCCAAAATGGCAAGGACTCAGCCAACAATCAGCTCCAGGAAGATCAAAGAAGATCTAAAGTTCCCTGTGAGTACTGTTACAATTAGAAGACGCCTATGTGAAGCCCAAGCTATCTGCAGGAAGCCCCCGCAAAGTCCCACTGTTGAAAAAAAGACATGTGCTGAAGAGGTTACAATTTGCCAAGGAGCACATTGACTGGCCTAAAGAGACATTTTGTGGACTGATGAAAGTAAAATTGTTCTTTTTGGGTCTAGTGGCCGGAGACAGTTTGTCAGACGACCCCCAAACACTGAATTCAAGCCACAGTACACTGTAACGACAGTGAAGCATGGTGGCGCAAGCATTATCATATGGGGATGTTTCTCATACTAAGGTGTTGGGCCTATTTATCGCATACCAGGGATCATGGATCAGTTTGAATACATCAGAATACTTGAAGAGGTCATGCTGCCTTATGCTGAAGAGGAAACGCCCTTGAAATGGGTATTCCAACAAGACAACGACTCTAAACACACCAGTAAACGTGCAACATCTTGGTTCCAGACCAACAAGATTGATGGGTGGTCAGCCCAATCCCCGGATCTTAATCCAATAGAAAACTTGTGGAGTGACATCAAAAATGCAGTTTCTGAGGCAAAATCAAGAAATAGAGAAGAACTGTGGAATCAACCTGGGCTGGAATACCTGTTCACAGGTGCCAGAAGTTGGTTGACTCCATGCAACACAGATGTACAGCAGTTCTCAGAAACAGTGATTATTCAACTAAATATTAGTTAAGTGATTCAAAGGAAAGCAAAATCTTCAAACATTTTTCAGTTTATATAGTGAATGTTTGAGTTTGCAAAGAAGAATACAAACACTACTTTTTTTTTTGAACAGTCTAATATTCACTTTTCTTCAACTTTTTTAGAGGAACAACACAAATTTGATATGTTTTTCTTCATGTTTTGATTTAGAATAGAATGTGTAGTGTTCCCAATGCATTTGTGTGTATGGAAATAAAAGCTATTAGAAGGATTTTGAGCTTTATTCACTTTTTTAAACACACTACTATTATTTTGAACACAACTGTATATGCCTTATTTGTTATTTATTGTATGTGAAAAATCTTGGAGAATTACAAGAAGGTTAATCAAAGTCCTTGGACTCCAATGTCCGGTTTGTGAGGTTTTGATTGATTAAGAAAATCAGTAACAGAATACACTAGGTAAATATAGTTTAACTTTCTGTGGAAAAAGTTTTACATACAAAATGGGGAACAATTTCACTATACCAGAGGGTTACAAAACAGCTAAGACTTTAGTCGAAGAGAAGGAAGGAAAAGAAGGTTTGAAAAATATTGACAGGGTTAAAAGAAGGTAGGAATGAAGCATGGAAATTTTAATGTGGATACTTTGGAAAGATTCAGAAGGACACATTGTGGTTGCATAAAGGATCATGGATGTGAAGAAATAGTTAATACCTGGATTAAAGTGGCAGGGAAAGTTAAAACTGAGGGGTGGCGAGGAGAGTCATAGGTAGACTGTTGTATACTCAGAAATCAAAAGACAATGACACTGATGAACGACCTCCCCCATATCGAACTGCCCCTAGATCTCCAAGAGGGAAAAGACCGGAGGGATGGACTTGTAATGTCTGTGGCAATCAGAATCCAGACTGGGCCAATGCGTGCTGAGCCTGTGGTGCCCCCCAAACCCACAGACCTGTAGGACTCTACCCTGTTCTGAATAAGACAAGACTCCTACCCAGACTCACAACAGGACAACAGGGGACGACGGGAGGAGGACCTGATACAACCTCAGGACCACCCGGACAGGTCATTTGAGCGAACATCCGAAATCAGGAACCTGAATTTCTTCACGCCTGTGTGACTGAGAACCACCCCTGGAGTCCAAAAGACCAACTCAGACTTTTGACCCAACTGCCCGACCCTCTGATGAGACCTATGCCAACTTCTAGGACTCTTCAACAGATACAGGTGACTTATGGGGCTACGTGGACTGACTTGAAGGATCTGATGTTGCTGAAGATGGGCGAGTCACAACATCAAATGGTGAATGACTATATGAACGAACACAGAAATGTCCCCATGGATATTATGACTAGAGACTGGGTAAAGACTTTACAGTCTGGGACTGAATTTGTCAGGGTTTTTACAGAATAGCCACGTACAAGGGAGGAAGAAAGTTCCCGAAGTCTTAAAGAGGTAGTACAGGGTCCTCAGAAGACTATAGAGACTTATGCTGCAGGACTAAGGAGTATCTGGACCGACATGGGTTGGAATCGAGCTGGAAGCATGGGAGAAAAACTGTTGACGTGCATTTAAGGAGGGGCTTCGACCCACCCTCCAAGCTAAGATGAAAGCTTGTAAACCTGCAAGGCGTGTGACCCCTCTAACCCAATTAATTGCTGTTTAGGGTTAGAACTAAGTGAGTGATAGAATGGAGAACCGCACTCAATTCAGTAGTCTCTGGTGCCAATCAAGGGCTGGGAACAGCCAATGTACATATAGGGTTAGAACTAGACATGAAGAAAAACCCTGCTCTCCGGTTAAATACATGGGGCAGGGCACCGGTCCCAAACCCAAATGTGATTTTAAATGTTACAATTGCGGCAAACCAGGTCACACGAAGAGAGAGATTGCAGGGCTCCCAGGAAATCTAGAGACAATGGTGGCCAATTTAGTCCACAATCACCACCGTCTTCAGACTAGGATACCGGTACCCCCGTGACGGTTCTGCCTGTAAAAGTAGAGTCCGTGGGCCCCCAAATACATATCCCAGTATGCCTAGGAAATAAAAAGGCAGTACCTGTGGCAAACCTAGCCACTTATAGAATATCTTTGTATATATCTTGCTCTTACTGTAATGTTTACTATGTTAAATGCATTGCTTTTCTGTGCCTCTTCCCCTCCCCCTTTTTCCTGTCCCATTGTTTCCCCAGCAGGGTGTTGTCTCCAGGACACAGGGAGACCAGTTTAAACTAGCTGCTCTGTCCCTCCTCAATCTCCTATCAGCCCTTGCTATTGTCTGGCCCCACCCTTCCTTGTACCATAGTAATCTATGTGCCCTATTGTATGTAAATGAGGCTGTTGGGAGATTTAAAGTAGGTGTTCTATGCCTAATAAAGTTAGTTGACTCCCAGAACTGTGTTTCATCCGGTTACTGGGGGGGATTTGGGAATATTGCCTATTTTCAGCGCTCGGTGTGGATTACCTTACTTTATCAGCGGAGATATTGGGATTTAATATTGCAGCTCCGCTACAATTGGTGGCAAGCGGCGGGATCCAACCTTACAGCCGAAAAGTGCCGTTCGTGCAATTGGAACTGCCGAATGGAAAAGTGAATGGCAATTCGTAGGCAGCAAAGAAACGAACATAGAGGTGAATGGAGACAGATTACAACGTATTGAAACGGCAAACGTTAAAGGAACTGTTGGAAGCCAGGGGTAAGATAGCCAGCAATAAGTCTAAAGCGGTACTTATTGCCGAACTGATGGATGGAGACAGAGCTCGCAGTGCTACACCCCCAACAAGCATGGAGGAGACCCTATTCCAAAGAGAAGTGAGAACCAGGCTGGAATTCTTACCCAGTCCAGTACCTTTGGAATTAATGACCGCAATTTTTGCAGATGTGCACGGCAGGAATTCTCACCCAGAGCAGAATCTACTGAGTTTTCGACTACCAGCCAGGTAAAACCCAAAATACCCCACCATGCTTTTAAAACCTTTTGCGAAGACAATGATGAGATCGATGGGTATTTACAGGACTTTGAAAGGCTGTGTGACCTGCATGATTTGGACAGGCCGTGTGGGTACCCTTACTGGCAGGCAAATTATCCGGTAGTGCTGCCGAAGCATACCGGGCCGTGCCCAGAGAGTACAGTAAAGATTATACCCGGGTAAAGCAAGCGCTACTGGAGAGATATGCTATTACCCTGGAGGCATACCGGCGCAAGTTCAGAGGATTGCGCAAAGCAGACAAGGACTCCCACGCAGAATGGGCACACAAGCTGGATCAAGCTTCCCAGGGGTGGATACAAGCCAGCCAAGCTACCACCATGGAGGGGTTACGCCAGCTGTTATTATTAGAGCAGTTCTTTAATGGCCTAACACTGGAGGCACAAGAATGGGTAAGGGACAGAAAACCCCTCACCCTCACAGAGGCGGCACGATTGGCAGACCAGCACTACGACGCTAGGAGGCATCATGGGAACTTTAACCGAGGGTATGCCAGACCCAGCACCCATCCTGGTCCAGTCACTACTACCGCACCTACAACAACCCCATTGAGACCAACACCTGTGGGACACAACTCACAGTCTCGTTATAATGGCAGGACCAACATCCAGTGCCATTCCTGCAAGCAATGGGGCCACATGGCAAGAGAGTGCACCCAGAACCGGAGACGGCAAGCCTGGAATCAAGCCCGTCAAAATCTGGTACCCCGGGCAGCCGCTCACCACTACCAAGCAGAACCAGCAAACCAAGAAGTGGTGTTCAACCTTACCGACGAGCCATGGGGGATACTACATGATGTGATGTCAGTACACGCTACAGATAATCGACAGCCACATCGCCAGACAGTAACCCTGGAGGGGAGAGAAGTACAAGGGCTCCGTGACTCGGGGGCCACTTTGACTCTGGTAGCCCCCCATCTGGTTCCAGGTTCAGCACATACAGGCAGCTCCGTAGCAGTCCGGGTAGCAGGGGGAGCAATGTACCGATTGCCCACCGCCAAAGTACATTTGAATTGGGGTGTGGGGGAAGGTATGGTGAGGTGGGTTTGATGCATAAACTTCCAGCAGATGTGGTTTTGGGAAACGATCTGGGCAAAATTACTTCTGCTTTTGTGCCCCAATCCCCTCTCACCGAGGCATATCTGGTAACCACTCGGCAACAGGCTCGCACCACGGCTCCTTCCATGCACTCTGAGGCTCAGGTAAGAGACAATGTACCCCTTTTGACCCGTGTTCCCTGGGATACCCCGACTGACTTTGGGGCAGAGGTTAAAGTAGACCCTCATTGCAGGTGTATAGAGATAGGGTGACCTCAGATCAGGCAGGATTAGAGGGGGAGCGGTATGCCTGGTAAAAAGGGTTACTGTACCGTATTGCTGAAAGAGTGGTAGGGGGGTCTGTGAACGTCACGACTAGACAGCTTGTAGTACCCCAGAAATACAGACAGGAACTCCTTAGAATTGCGCACAATATTCCGTTGTGACATCTGTCAGAGGGTAGGGAAGAGGGGTGACCGACACAAAGCCAAACTATGCCCCCTTCCCATTATTGAAGAACCGTTTAGCCTAGTGGCAGTAGATATAGTAGGACCTCTGTCAAAACCCAGTCCCTCCAGCAAGAAATACATTTTGACCGTTGTAGATTACGCCACCAGGTACCCCGAGGTAGTGGCCCTCACTAATATCCACGCTGAAACTGTGGCCAAGGCCCTGATGAAAGTATTTTCCCATATGAGGTTCCCTCAGGAGATAATCTCCGATAGAGGGACACAGTTTACAGCCGAAGTGACCCACCAGCTGTGGAAAATATGTGGCATTAAGCCGATTGTAAACTCCGCTTATCACCCACAGTCCAATGGGTTATGTGAAAGATTTAATGGAACGTTGAAACAGATGCTCCGTACATTTGGAGAGTCCCATAAGGACTGGGAAAGGTTCTTACCCCATTAGCTTTTTGCGTACTGAGAGGTTCCCCAAGAGTCTACCGGGTTTTCTCCCTTTGAACTGTTGTTTGGGAGAAGGGTGAGGGGGCCCCTAGATTTAATCAGAGAGCATTGGGAGGGGGAGAGCAGTACAGATGGAGTCCCCATTGTGCCATATGTACTGAAGTTCCGGGACCGCTTGGAGGCATTAACCCAGACCGTACGAGTGAACCTCCGGGCGGCCCAGCAGCGCCAGCGCCGATGGTACAATAGGGGAGCCAGGGACCGTAGCTTTCAAGTAGGACAGAAAGTTTTGATTTTAAAACCTGTCCGCACTGACAAGCTACAGGCTACCTGGCAGGGCCCCTACCAAGTGGTGGAACAGAGATGTGACACCACTTATATGATCGGCCCCTGCTCGGGGGTAGGGAAGCAACGCATGCTTCATGTGAATACGCTCAAACCCTACCACGAGAGAATAGAGGACGTAGCAGCTATCTGTGTCCCGGCCTCGGAAGATTATGAAAATCTTCCACTGCCTGATTTATTAGAGAAGGAGGATCAGGCAGAGAATCCTACAGGTGTACAGCTGGGGGAGCGGTTAAGTCCCCAGGAGCGTGCCCAGGTACAGGAGATGATTGCGGCTAAGGGGGCCACGTTCTCCAATTTACCAAGGTACACTCCGTTAGCTACACACTGGGTAGAGACTCCAGGGCAGCTACCTATGAGGCAGACTCCATATCGTATCCCTGAAGCAGTCAGGGAACATATGAGGAAGGAGATTGAGGAGATGTTGCAGCTAGGGGTTATTGAGCATTCCGATAGCCCCTGGGCATCACCGGTAGTGTTAGTACCCAAGAAGGATGGCACGACACGCTTCTGTGTCGACTACCGGAGGCTAAATGACAAAACAGTGTCTGATGCCTATCCGATGCCCCGGATAGACGAGCTGCTAGATAAGATGGCAAGGGGCCAGTATCTCACTACTATTGATTTGTGTATGGGATACTGGCAGATTCCACTAGCCAGTACCAGTTTTGAGTCATGCCATTCGGGATGAAAAACGCTCCGGCTACCTTTCAAAGGATTGTAGATCGGCTACTGGATGGGTTCCAGGAGTATGACTGCGCATACCTGGACGATATCGCCATATATAGCCAGCACTGCTGTACTGACTCAGAAACACGGAGATCGGCAACGCCCGTTGCCTACTTTTCTGCTCGCCTCGAGCTGTTGCCAGAGGCGCCCCCTCTTGTGTCAGGGCAGTAGCGGCAGTGCAAGCCATGATTGAAAAAGCTTATGAAATTGTTCTGGACTACCCTGTAACTGTTCAAACTCCTCATGACATTCAAGGCATTCTAACTCAAGTGCAACCAAAACATATCTCCATAGCCAGACAACTGAGACTACAGTGTGCACTCCTCATGCCTGCAAACATCTCATTCAAATGTTGTACTACTCTGAATCCTGCTACTATGTTACTGATTACAGATTCAGAAATGGGGAGGGAGGTGTATCAGAACTTTCTAACTGATCTTGTTGAACATGACCCTCATGATTGCGTACGATTAATGCAGCAGGAAACGTCTGGTTTTGAACACGTTCATGGAAAACCTCTTTCTAATCCTGACTTTGAGTATTTTGTAGATGGAAGCAGGTTCATGGGAGAGGATAGCCGGTTCCATACTGGATATGCAGTGGTCACACAGCACGAGGTAGGTACAGCTGAACCACTACCACCTCATATATCAGCACAAGAGGCGGAGTTGAAGGCACTCACTGAGGCGTGTAAAATGGCCAAGGGGAAGAAGGTGAACATCTACACAGACTCAAGGTATGCTTTTGGTATTGTACATGACTATGGACCTATTTGGCGGGCCAGGGACTTCCTAACATCTGCAGGCCAGCCTATAAAGAATAAAGACTCTGTACTAGAACTTATGAACTCTCTGTTGTTACCAGAGGAAATTGCCATCATCAAGGTCAAGGCACACACCAGGCACACCACGGTGAAGGCAAAAGGTAATAATCGAGCTGACAAAGCGGCCAAACAAGCCGCACTAGAGCCCGTAAAGAATGTCCCCACCTTGGTAAAATTCCTGAAGCCTGAAGATGTATCTGTAAGTATGCTCCAGAAAATGACTGGTCAAGCCCCTCCTGAGGAAAAAGAACTTTGGGCAAAGCACGGGGCCAAACAAGGAATCTGGAGAAACAAAGAAAGGACTTGTTTACCTCTTCCAATGTATCCTGCTATGGCACAGGAGGCCCATGGGCCTACCCATCTGTCTAAAGGTGCTATGGTAAGTGTTGTAAATGCTGGTTGGATTGCACCAGGGTTTTCCACAGTAGCAGCTCGGTTTGTACAAGAGTGCATGATTTGTGCATTGAATAATCCCAGTCAAGTGGTGAAGACTCCAAGCAAGCACACCCCAAGGCAATTTTACCCATTTCAGAGATTGCAGATAGACTATATACAGCCACCTAAGGTAGGCGTGTATGAGTTTGTTCTTGTGTGTGTTGATTTCTTTTCAGGATGGCCGGAAGCCTTCCCAGTAACAAAGGCAAATGCAAGGAATACCGCCAAGAAATTGGTCAGTGAACTGATATGCAAGTACGGTGTTCCTGAAGTCATTGAGCCAGATAGAGGGTCCAATTTCACAGGAGAAGTGATGAGGGAGGTCATGCAGGCGATAGGGGTCACTCAAGCGTTTCACATGGCCTACCATCCCAAAAGCAGCGGCCGAGTTGAACGCCTCAACGGCACATTGAAGTTAAAGATCCAGAAAGCCATGCAGGAAACCCAAAGACCTTTTCCAGAATGCCTGCCCCTTGCCCTATATTCTGTTAGGACCACTCCCAACCGAAAAACAAGACTGTCTCCTTGTGAGATTTTGTTTTGGTGTGCTCCCAGGCTTCGGTTGTACTTCCCCCAGCAGTTACAGATGAACAATGACAATCTCGCTGGGTATGTCCAGGCCCTCACAAAACGGCTTGAACATACTCATAAACAAGTGTTTGCTTCACTTCCAGATCCTGACTCAGTAGAAGGAACTCACAGCTTTCAGCCCGGAGGCTGGGTGGTGATAAAGAGGTATGTGAGAAAAGGACTAGACCCAAGATTCGATGGTCCCTTTCAAGTACTGTTGACCACCCACACCTCTGTAAGGTTGAAGGAAAACCCAACTGGATACACGCTTCTCACTGCAAGAAAGTCTTGGAACCACGGGATGAAGATCCTCCTGCTGACAGTGGCTCTGACCCTGAGCGTGTAAGCAGTGTTTCGTCCACTGAATGATGAATAGGACAATGCTTTGATACGGCACCATCAGGTACTGTTTGAAGGACTGAATGACATTGAAAATTTGAGGGACTGTTGGATCTGTACTCACAGTCCTGTGAGTTCAGCCGGTATGCCCTATTTCGCCGTGCCCCTCAATTTTTCTGAATTGACTGAACTGGCCAACTCTACTATCTTTTTCTCAGGCATGAAGCAGTATAACTAGAGACAGGGAAGCACCCTTACCCGTTGCAGGATTGGCTGAGTCCCCCTGGCTCATGGTAAACAGATCAGGGCCACCAGTTGATTATAGCTCTACCCCCTGGAACGAGAACATGTGGTGCAATGTGTCATGCTTTCCAAGTTGGACACACTGTTATTGTTTGCAAATACAGTCGAAAGGTATGTCTTTTAGTCCTCATAACAAATTCGGCTGCAATGACTCTAACCTGAACAGTGAAAAGGAAACATTCCAGCACACAGGTAAATCCACACGGTTGTTTGTCTTTATTGGTCTTCAAAATAAAATCACGTACAGCATGTATCTACACCCACCATTGTGGACGGTTAACCTGTTTCGGACCTTACATGGTCCTTAATTATAACCATGTAAGGTCCGAAACATGTTAACCATCCACGGTGGTGGGTGTAGATACATGTTGTACGTGATTTTAATTTGAAGACCAATAAAGACGAACAACCGTATGGATTTACCTGTGTGCTGGAATGTTTCTATTTCACTGCATCTATCAAGACTTGTCCGGTCGAATTCCATGCACCTTAGCTGGTATGGTGAGCTGGAAAAGCAATTTCTCTAACCCGAACAGCCTGGTGCAGTTTGTTGGTATAGATCCTGTAAATGGTAAGAATCTACCCTGCAGCAACCGTACCTTATGTGATTTAATTGCTGGAATGACCTCTAACTCCTCGGAGGGTCAGGAAAAGGGACAAAACTTGTAGAAGGTGTCCATGTGGCCAAATTGATAACTCTGTTGTTTAATAGTACATTGGTTATAGTCCCAGAAGATATATTCCAGGTCTGTGGGCATAAGGCATACAAGTGGTTGCCCAGAAATGTCACTGGTCTATGTACAATTGGCCGGTTTACTCCTGCTACCTTCATAATACCAAGGACAGTACAGCCAGACCAAATGGTAAACCTCATGTAGTAGAGATGAGCATCTCCAATAAGATTTTGAGTACCTTGTTCTTGTACCCCATGGTAATGCAGATGTGGAACAAGCTAGTGGTAGCAACTGATTATTTAAATGATCAGATATGGGAGGTGTTAAGACTCATGAACACCTCTAACATTGTCTAGAACCAGATAATCATTGTCACCAATCAGCACACCTTGGTTTTAGACTACCTGACAGCAAAGGAAGGAGGTATGTGTCAGGTTGTAGGACCTGCTTGTTTCCATTATATAGATCCCCAAGGTATCCTACAGGTAAAAGCTAGAATAGAAAAGGAGAAAGCCATGAGAGACAAATGGTTACAGGAAAATAGTGCAGACAAAGACTCATGGTGGGGAGGCACCTTTTCCTTCTTCAACCCTGCCAACTGGTTCAAAACTTTGGGAGGGTTGTTCATGGGAATTCTTCAAACGATTGTCCAAGTTGTCATAGTTATCCTCATAGCATATGTATTGCTTAGGCCAGTGGTCGGCAAGCCGCGGCTCGCGAGCCACATGCGGCTCTTTACACACTTTAATGCGGCTCTTCTGCAGGGCTCCAGATGCCATTAGCGACTGGACCCGCCGCCGCAGCTCTGCTCAATACAGCGGCGCGGCACAGGAGATGATCGTTCTCAGCAGCGCAGGAGTCTCTCCCTCCCCCCTGTGCTGCTGCTGTCCCCGCCGCTGCCAATAAGAAGAGACAGGAGGAGGAGGGGCTGTGGCCACTGCGCCACCAATGAAGAAAACTGACCTGTTAATACAAATACAGGAGGCGGGTGCCGGAATCAAATAGCCGGCACCCGACCTCTGTGACAGGGAGCTGCGATCCGCTGCAGTTGAGTTAACCCTTCAGGTGCGGTACCTGAGGGGTTAATTGTAGCTGATCGCAGCTCCCTGTCACAAAGGTCGGGTGCCGGCTATTTGATTCCGGCACCCGCCTCCTGTATTTGTATAAGAAACGTTGGTGGCACAGTGCCCCCCCCCCCCAGTATAATAAACGTTGGTGGCACAGTGCCCCCCCCCCCCCCCCCCAGTATAATAAACGTTGGTGGCACAGTGGGAAGTGCCAATGAGGGTTAAAAATAATAAAAGAAAATTAACTCACCTCCTCCAGTTGATCAGGTAGCTGCCGGTCTCCTGTTCTTACTTCTTTCTTCAGGACCTGTGGTGACGTCACTGAGCTCATCACATGGCCCATTACCATGGTGATGGATCATGTGATGAGCACAGTGATGTCACCACAGGTCCTGCGTCCTGAAGAAACTAGAAAGAAGTAAGAACAGGAGACGATCAATTGGAGGAGGTGAGTTAATTATTTTTTTATTTTTTAACCCTCATTGGCACTGCCCACTGCGCCACCAATGTTTATTATATTGAGGGGGGTCGCACTGCGCCACCAATGTTTATTATATTGGGGTGATGGGGGGGCGCACTGCGCCACCAATGTTTATTATACTGGGGTGTTGGGGGGGCGCACTGCGCCACCAATGTTTATTATATTGGGGTGATGGGGGGGCGCACTGCGCCACCAATGTTTATTATATTGAGGGGGGTCGCACTGCGCCACCAATGTTTATTATATTGGGGTGATGGGGGGGCGCACTGCGCCACCAATGTTTATTATACTGGGGTGTTGGGGGGGCGCACTGCGCCACCAATGTTTATTATATTGGGGTGATGGGGGGGCGCACTGCGCCACCAATGTTTATTATATTGAGGGGGGTCGCACTGCGCCACCAATGTTTATTATACTGGGGTGTTGGGGGGGCGCACTGCGCCACCAATGTTTATTATATTGGGGTGATGGGGGGGCGCACTGCGCCACCAATGTTTATTATATTGAGGGGGGGCGCACTGCGCCACCAATGTTTATTATATTGGGGTGATGGGGGGGGGCGCACTGCGCCACCAATGTTTATTATATTGAGGGGGGCGCACTGCGCCACCAATGTTTATTATATTGACCTTGTACTAAGCATTCTGTATTCAGAATGCTATTATTTTCCCTTATAACCATGTTATAAGGGAAAATAATACAGTGAATAGACTTTCATCCTAGGAACCATGCGTGAAAATCGCACTTGCTTGCGATTTTCACACAGCCCCATTAACTTCTATGGGGCCTGCGTTGCGCGAAAAACGCACAACAGAGCATGCTGCGATTTTCACGCAACGCACAAGTGATGTGTGAAAATCACCGCTCATGTGCACAGCCCCATAGAAGTGAATGGGTCCGGATTTAGTGCGGGTGCATTCCAGTATTTTGAATGCCGGATCCAGCACTAATACATTCCTATGGGGAAAAATGCCGGAGCCGGCATTCAGGCAAATCTTCATTTTTTTTCGCCGGAGATAAAACCGTAGCATGCTACGGTTTTATCTTTTGCCTGATCAGTCAAAATGACTGAACTGAAGACATCCTGATGCATCCTGAACGGATTACTCTCCATTCAGAATGCATGGGGATAAAACTGATCAGTTATTTTCCGGTATAGAGCCCCTGTGACGGAACTCAGTGCCGGAAATGAAAAACGCTAGTGTGAAAGTACTTTAAAATATTAAGTTTAAATCCCCCCTTTCCCAATTTTACATATAAAATATATAAACAATAAATAAATAAACATATTACATAGCCTTTTTAGTCACCTTGTCACCCCAAAAAATAGCATAGGACTGTTCTATTATGGGCCGAATGTTTCATAAAATGCGAAATGCACGCGGCTTTTTTTGTTGTTTTTTTTTTTTTGCACGGTATTGAGTATCACAATACTTTTTTATGGTGACGAAAGCGAATCAAAATTTTGGTTTCAAAACAACCCTACGCCGATCTGATCGGCGTAGCGTTGTCACGATACCAAAATTTTGATTCAGTTTCGATTTGGCGACTAAAAATTTGATTTGGCTCCTAAATTTTTCAGTTCAGGAGCCAATGGCTACTTGGAATTTTTTTTTAGTCTGGAGCACTGTTCTGTGTGCCGGGCACCCGCTCCCCTCCCTCCTCTCGGGGGCGGCAGCCTGCGGCTGTCCTGCCTACATGTGTGCCGTGCGGCGCTCAGGCCAAAGGAGGCGTCACTGACTGTCAGTGGGGCCGCGGCGGAGGGAGGCGAGGAGGCGGAGCTGCTCTGTCTGCTGTGGCCTGTAAAAACTGCCCCTCCAGGCTGGCAGCAGAAGAACACAGTCACAGAGTAACACTGAGGCACGACTTGTTGGAACTTGGCCGACCCTGCTGGACTCTAGTCTGGACTCTGGAGAAGACACCTTAAGGCAGAGCCAGCTGAGATTGGAGCCAGGACCAGACCGACCCCACTCCAGCCAGACCCCAGTGATATATCAGGTACCGACTTCAACATTGTCCCTCATCATGTCACCCCCCCGATGGTGCAGACTCCAACATTGTCCCCCATTAGGGAGCATAATGGATGGGGGCTGACGGCTGTCATGGGGGGCATGATGGCTGACATGGGAGTAATGATGGATGGGTGCTGACGGCTGACATGGGCATGATGGATGGGGTGCTGACGGCTGACATGGGCATGATGGATGGGGTGCTGACATGGGGGGCTGACGGCTGACATAAGGTCATGATGGCTGACATGGGGGGCATGATGGATGGGGGCTGACGGCTGACATGGACATGATGGATGGAGTGCTGACATGGGGGGCTGATGGCTGACATGGGGTGCTGACGGCTGACATAGGGGCATGACGGCTGACATGGGGGGCATGATGGATGGGGGCTGACAGCTGACATGGGCATGATGGATGGGGTGCTGACGGCTGACATGGGGGGCATGATGGCTGACATGGGGGGCTGATGGCTGACATGGGGGGTAATGATGGATGGGGGCTGACATGGGCATGATGGGGTGCTGATGGCTGACATGGGCATGATAGATGGGGTGCTGACGGCTGACATGGGCATGATGGATGGGGTGCTGACATGGGGTGCTGACGGCTGACATAAGGTCATGATGGCTGACATGGGGGGCATGATGGATGGGGGCTGACGGCTGACATGGACATGATGGATGGAGTGCTGACATGGGGGGCTGATGGCTGACGGCTGACATGGGGTGCTAACGGCTGACATAGGGGCATGACGGCTGACATAGGGGCATGACGGCTGACATGGGGGGCATGATGGATGGGGGCTGACAGCTGACATGGGCATGATGGATGGGGTGCTGACGGCTGACATGGGGGGCATGATGGCTGACATGGGGGGCTGATGGCTGACATGGGGGGTAATGATGGATGGGGGCTGACATGGGCATGATGGGGTGCTGACGGCTGACATGGGCATGATGGATGGGGTGCTGACGGCTGACATGGGCATGATGGATGGGGTGCTGACGGCTGACATGGGCATGATGGATGGGGTGCTGACATGGGGGGCTGACGGCTGACATAGGGGCATGACGGCTGACATGGGGGCATGATGGATGGGGGCTGACGGCTGACATGGGCATGATGGATGGGGTGCTGACTGCTGATATAGGGGGCTGATCTGAGGTATGATTAACATTGGGGGTCTGATTGGTGGTCTGACCTGAGGTATAATGGAAAATATTGTTTCTGATTATACTCCTCTAAAACCTATGTGCATCTTATAGGGCGAAAAGTACAGTCCTCAAACCAGATCGAAGATATCAGGACCACACAGAGGAGAAGCCAGCTGCTGCAGACAGAACCAGGACCAGGTGAGCTGCGGGCGGGGCGGGGGGAGAAGGGGGTCACCGAGATGTAGCTTCGCTTGTGTTGCCAAAAAATCCTTGCACAGGCTCTGGTCACGTCCACGTGACAGGGCCGGTGCAAAGAGTCCCACAGTACCCGACCTATGTGGATACTTGCATGCACAATATTCTCAATAAAAACTTATTGAAACTAAAAACAGTGTACCATCCTATGTATTTTCGGTTTTAAAAATGTGGCTCTCAAAATAAATTTCAATCGTGGTTTTGGCGAGATTTGGCTCAGTTGAAAAAAAAGGTTGCCCACCACTGGCTTAGGCTACTGTTTATGTGCACAAAGTATGTACCAAGAGAAGAGATTATAGAGACAATTGAGAAAATCTTCTGTCCTGCGCCAGCTGCAGAACTGAAGATATTTCAAAATGGGGGAATTTTGAAGGATGAGAATCCATTTTGTATGAACATGTCCTCCATCTTGTGTATATGGGAGATTTAGGTCAGTTCCTAAATGGAGCGCACAGGGTTAAATATAATAATAAAGCTAAAGACAAGGTCAAAAAGTCAGTTTATGTGTGTTGATCGCACTCACACACCCCTCCCCCTCCCCACAGTTTCCTCTCAAGCAGAGGTATAGTCTGAGTCTCAGGAAGTGCGGGGGGGGGGGGGGGGAGAGGAGAGAATATTGGAAACCTACATATGGTCTTATATGGTCTTGTATGGTCTTATGATTTATATCTTATAACCGCAAATATCATGTTTGTCATGTGATGGTTTTTTTCTGTTTCAAGCATATATTATTGTGAGCTTGTCTATGAATTAAAGAGAAATCTGATCCACATGCATCCAATGTTTGTGTCAGTTTCCCGATCGCTCGAATCCCTTTTAATTTGGATTCCAACAATCATAGGTGTAGGGATATTTCCCTAACAAGAACAAACCCTTAATAGCAAATATGTCCACTGTAGCCTCTGCTGAAACTATCATATTGACAGTCCACATATAAAAATCCATATGAACTGCTAAGTGTGCAAGATCAGGGCTGTTTCTGCTATGAGGAAAAATGAACATTTCGCCTCAGGCAGTGGCCGACTTGTCTCTGGGGGAAGTGGCAGTTTACAGCAGGGAATGGGAGCCTCTGGTTCCCATCCCCACTGTTCCACCTCATAGTCCTCAGACCGTTAGGCCTGAAGCCTATGAGGCACTAAAATGGCACAGGATGTCACAATGACATCACTGTGATCTCCTGCACCGGGTCTCGCATCATGACATAATCATTTGAGACCCAGCACAGGAGTTCATGGAGATGTTATATTTTGTGGAAACTCAGGCCACAGACTGGAAGAGGCTTTTGGCTTGCATAGACAGTGGTGGGGAACAGGAGTAAGGAGAGGGTTTTTTTTTGTTGCTTTTGCAGCGGACTATTCCCAAAACATCTGGGGTATCCCTTACCCTTTAAGAGGTTTTAACGATATATGTCCCTCTGTTAGAGCAAGTTGTTGTGACGCCAGTTGCAGTTAAGCAACGAGGACATGGAGTCCCCTTTAGGATGGAATAAGTGTTGATACACAGATGTAGTATTGCCATAGTGGTGTACAGTGACCTACAATCTCCCTGAAGGTGTTGTATGCACGTGTCACAGTGCTCCTACCTGGAAATCCTTGGATCCCAGACATGGTTGTCCGAAGCAGTGCAAAAAGGGTGATTTACTTGGATGATTAATAAGTAGAATAAATGGAGTCCAGACTTTGTATTAACATTGAACACAGCTTTACTTGCATAAACTTTCAACAAGGAACAATCTTCCAAACTTTATCTTGGTCATCAGCAGGTTTTGGCATAAGTTTTGGCAGGCAAACACTCTCAGCTCTGCTATATCTGCACTCTCTCAGCTCTACTATGTTGGCTGGATTAAATCGGAACTTTTTCTCTTCTGCTGGGACCTAGCTTAGCCAGCTGTTGTCTGTCTCTTATTGTATTCCTAGGAACTTCTTCTTGGCTTCAAGCTTACTTAGCTTGGCTTTAGGCAATGCAAGCCTAGGAGGGGACATGCAACCATTTAGAACTCACAGGCATGGCCTGTCCGGCAGGGATGAGGCCTGCTTCCTCCCCTAGGAGGGGATCCTCTAGACTGACTTCTGCAGGCTCATCCAGGAGAGACGAGGGTCTGCTGCTTCCCCATACAGGGGCTGCTCTGAACTGCACAGCTAACTAAAACTCCTCTCTCTCTAGAGAGGGCTGGAAGGAAACTAGAAGGTTCCTCTTCAGGGAAACTAACTCTGCCACTGTTGCCACCATCTGCTGGTGAACCAGGCACATTACACTTAAACAGTAGTTTATGAGGAAATATGAATACACACTGCAAAAGTTTGCAGTACATGGCAATAAATACATATGATGACACAGGATGCACCAATAAAGATAGTGGGGGGGCCAAAAGAGGTGGTAATGCCACTCTGGGGTATTACACTTTAACATCAGCATTACTGGGGGCTATACATGAGAGTGGGGGTATGTATATATTGGCACTAAGGTGGTACTTTATATATACTGGCACTATATAGGGGGACAGAGAAGAATTATATCCTGGCACTAAAAGAGAGCATTATACATACCTGCACTAAGGGAGGGAGCATTATACATACTGGCACTAAAGGGGGAGCATTATACTTACTGGCACTACAGGGACGTATTATATAGGGGGCACTACATGGGGCATTGTACATACTAGCACTACAGTGGGAATTAAAATACAGGGGGCTCTACAGGGTAGTTATAACTGTAGGTGGGCATTACAACTACAGGAGGCACTGCAGGGGGTATTATAAATACTGGGGGGCAATATGGTGGCATTATTAATACTGGGATATTTGGGGTGCATTATTATTATTGGGCACAATATGGAGGCCATTGCTACAAATGGGGGCACTAATGGGAAGTATTATCATTATTGGGGGCGCTATTACTAATGAGGGCACTATGGGAGCACTGTTACTATGTGAGGGACTATCTATTTCTGCAGTCTAGTATTTGTGGGCATTGGGGAGCACACCAGGCACAGTATCGAGGTTGCAGCAGGTTGACATTGGGGCACCAGAAGGAGGAGGAGAATGATCGAAAATTGCGGAACCATGGTGGTCTTCTCCCAGTGAAGAAGATGAGGAAAGAGAACATCTGCCAAATTGCCACTGGATGTAAGAGATATGTAGAGCTGTATTCTCCTGTATGCTTGGTAGTACGGAATTTGATGTCCATCCAAATATGTCTATAGCATTAGCAATAGGGCTGAGGGTAGCACCATTAAAATTTTTGCTTTAAGCATCAGATAACCTAGAATTGGCCCTGTGCAAGATGAAGCTATGGAAAAATCCAATCTATATATGGGAAGAAAACTTCAATAACAGATATGTCAAATGGATCATAATGCATCATTACAGATCCATCATACTGTATCTATCATCGGCCCTGTAATAATGGAAGCTCTCTGTGCATATGCAAAATATATCCATACCTAGCATATGCCATAAGAATGTTTTTTAGGCACAAGCCAGATTCGCATGCTATCCCATACAGAGGAATATAATAAAGAAAGTAAACCATGAGGTATACATTTGTTATTTACGATAGCACCCAATTGGCAGTATATGCCTGTCACACCGGTGACAGGTTTAAGAAGGTCTGAAAAATTATCTGCACGTTAGTGATCTGACAGCCTCTTTTGTTTTCACTTTGTCTGTGTGTTGCTGGTATGTCCACACCTCCTGTTCAGGTGTGGATCATGTGACCTTTACCTTCCCCTATTTAGTCTGACTTTACCCATCACTCCTTGCTCTGGATAGCTTCATTTGGTTTGTGGAAGAGCTGGAGTGTGGTTCTAGTTGAAGTCCTGTTCATCCATCAGCCTTCAGAAGTTAACTGTTCCGCTTGTTGTGTTTTGTATTCCCCACACCTTTGTTGTTTACTAGGCCTCAGCGAGACACTGGTACCTTCACCAGGGAAGGAGCGGGTTGTCTCTGCCCTGTCATTACCATTAGGGCATCCGAGGGCCACCAGGGTTTTCTAGGTTCCTGTGTATGGGCATCTCTACCATCGAGAGGTGCCCATACGGATAGGAGTTAGGGCCAGGAGCATTGTTTTATAGGTGGTGACCCTTTTCCTTCCCTAGCGGTGAGGCCTAGTGTCTTTTCCCTTCCTTCTTGTTGTCTTTTGGTGCTCTCCCCTACTACATCCGTGACATTTTCCAGAGTCAATACCGCCATTTTTTGTTCTGATCTGTGCAACTATGGATGCTATGACTGCACTGGTCAAACAGCTGCAGAATTTGACTTTGGAGGTAGCAGACCTCCATGCGATGGTTTTGCAGATTCAGAGTCCACAGGCTGCTGGTTCCGGTGGTGGGTTCCAGGCCTGCCCTGAACCGAAGGTAGCTCTCCCGGACAGGTTTTCAGGGGGTAGTGACAATTTCATCCGGTTCAGGGAGTCATGTAAATTATACTTTAGGCTGCGTCCATACTCTTCTGGGGATGAGTGTCAACGTGTGGGTATGATTATTTCATTGCTTAAAGAGGACGCCTAATCTTGGGCTTTTTCTCTGCCGACCGGATCGCCGTCCCTCCGGTCGATATATGAATTCTTTAGAGCCTTGGGTCTTATCTATGATGACCCGGATCAGATCTCTCAGGCCGAGACCAAGTTACGGGGTTTGCGACAGGGAGAACGTTCTGCAGAGACCTATTGCTCTGAATTTAGGAGATGGGCTACGGATACAGAGTGGAATGATTCTGCTCTCCGTAGCCAATTCTGCCAGGGTCTCTCTGAGAGACTGCAGGACGCATTGGCTTTTCATGAAAATCCTGAGTCTTTGGAAGCAGCTATGTCCCTTGCTGTACGTCTTGATAGACGCCTGAGGGAGAGATCTACGGGTCCCCACCTTCAGGACGTAATGTCCAATAAGGGTACTGCTTCCTTTGACACTTATGGTGGAGAGACACTGGTAGTTGTGCCTTGTGATGAGCCTATGCAGTTAGGAGGAGCTACTCCTGGAACTACTGGCAAAAGCTTGGGTCATGTGAAAGCAGTCTGCTTTTGTTGTGGCAAGAGGGGACATTTTGTGAATATTTGTCCGTACTTGCAGCATCAAGGTGTAAACAAAAAGGAAAAAACGTTTAATCCCCAAATTATTATTGGTAGTATGGGTGGGGAGCAAAAGAACCTACTTTTGTCTTTTACTGGTAGTACCCATTTTCTCCTGTATGCCAAGGTGGCGCTAGAGTCTAAAACTGTGAAAATCTAAGCATTTATCGACAGTGGAGCAGGAGTTAACTTGATTGATGGACAGTTTGTACGCATTCACGGGTTGACTACTAATGCATTAGAGAATAGTATTTCTGTCTTTGCAATTGACTCTGCACCTCTCGCCCAAAAATGCCTGTCGCAGGTAGTCAATGACATTCATTTAAGAGTGGGTGATTTGCATCAGGAATCTATCTCCTGTTATGTGTTGGAGGGTCTGCCTGCTCCATTGGTGTTGGGCTTACCATGGTTGAGCAAACATAACCCTAACCGATTGGCAAGCGAGACAGATTCTCAATTGGAGTGATTTTTACATGGACAACTGTCTCAATGCATCGTTCTCTATGGTTACCACTAAAACTGTACCCTCGTTCATTTCTGAATTTTCTGATGTGTTTTCTGAGAGTGGTAATCAGGAGTTGCCTCCACACCGGGAGTATGACTGTCCCGTCAATCTTATTCCCGGAGCTAAATTGCCCAAATCTCGGTTGTATAATCTTTCGGAACCCTAAAGAAAGGCTATGCGAGAGTATATCACCGAGAGTTTGGCAAACGGACATTTTAGACCATCCAAGTCCCCAGTTGCTGCTGGATTTTTCTTTGTAAGGAAAAAGGATGGTACCCTGAGACCATGTCTGGACTTCCGTGAGCTCAATCGTATTACCGTCTGTCATCCTTACCCCCTTCCTTTGATTCCAGATTTGTTTAGTCAGATTGTCGGTGCCAAGGTGTTCTCTAAATTGGATCTGAGGGGGGCATATAATCTGGTAAGGATCAAGGAGGGGGATGAGTGGAAGCCCGCATTTAATACCCCTGAGGGTCATTTTGAAAACCTAATCATGCCCTTTGGGTTAGCCAATGCTCCTGCGGTTTTTCAACACTTTGTCAATGACATCTTTCATCATCTGGTGGGGAGGTTTGTCGTTGTATACCTTGATGACATACTAATTTATTCGCCTAATATGGAGACTCATTAGGATCATGTGAGACAGGTGTTACATATCCTAAGAGAGAATAAGTTGTATGCTAAGATGGAAAAGTGTGTATTTGCTGTACAGGAAGTGCAATTTCTGGGTTACCTGCTCTCATCCTCAGGTTTTCATATGGATCCCGAGAAGGTCCGTGCCATGTTGGACTGGGATCGACCCGAAAATCTGAAAGAGCTTATGCGGTTTTTGTGCAGATAATCTAATGTGCAGATAATCTTTCAGACCTTCTCAAACCTGTCACCGGTGTGACAGTACCCCCCCCCCCTTCTACGGGTGACCTCCGGGAACCCAGGACCAACCTTATCAGAATGAGCTCTGTGGAATGCTCTCACCAGACGACTAGCATTAACATCGGTCACTGTAACCCACATCCTCTCCTCTGGTCCGTACCCTCTCGAATGAACAAGATACTGGAGGGATCTCCGGAGAACTCGAGAGTCCACAATCCTGCTGATCTGAAATTCTAAATTGCCGTCCACCATGACAGGAGCGGGAGGCAAGCAGGACGGCTCAACAGGTTTAACACATTTCTTTAACAACGATTTATGAAATACGTTATGGAAGTTCAAGACGGAAGGCTACAGGGTTAACAATGGCAGTGATCTTATATGGACCAATAAATCTTGGTGACCTTTACCTTCCCCTATTTAGTCTGACTTTACCTATCACTCCTTGCTCTGGATAGCTTCATTTGGTTTTTGAAAGAGCTGGAGTGTGTTCATCCATCATCCATCAGCCTCAGAAGTTAAGTGTTCCACTTGTTGTGTTTTGTATTTCCCCCACCTTTGTTGTTTACTAGGCCTCAGCAAGACGCTGGTTCCTTCACCAGGGAAGGAGCGGGTTGTCTCTGCCCTGTCATTACCATTAGGGATCCGAGGGTTACCAAGGTTTTCTAGGTTCCTGTGTATGGGCAGGAGAAGTGCCCATACGGATAGGAGTTAGGGCCAGGAGCAGGGTTTTATAGGTGGTGACCCTTTTCCTTTCCTAGCGGTGAGGCCTAGTGTCTTTTCCCTTCCTTCTTGTTGTCTTTTGGTGTTCTCCCCTACTACATTCGTGACAATGCCACTATATGCCTATACATTGCTGCTTTAGGCCAAAGGTATACATCAGAAAATCTTCCTGATACATTCCTTTAATGGAACATCCAAAGTAATGTGAACTGAACATGATTTCTTCAATAAACCCATATCTAATATAAAAACTACCCATGTTCCCGATGAGCTGATATTCTCTTTCAGTAGATATAAGGTAGATGGAAATAGGCACAAAATAATGCAAAGAAGTAATGGGAAAATATCTATATTAATCATAGAGAAATCACAGGCCATAAATCACATGTTGATGTGGATATAGTCCTGTGTAAATGGTATAAAATGCACAAATAGCACACAGAATAATGAATACGAGATCACCTGTTCCATATCTGTAATCCACTTTGAGTTTCTCATAGCCTTACTTCCGTTTGATATTAGCTGGTAAAATCTCCCCCCGGCCAGTGACTGTTTCTCAATTCTAGAAAGTGCATTTTTGACAACAGTAATATAAATATCCATAATTCTCACACATGAGAGAGTGAGGTTTACAGCTTCTTTATGGAACTATATTTTATTTATAGGAGCTCTGAGCTTGGCTGCTGGTGCAGAGATCAATGGTGCTCATTCACACTGAGGATGTTTGAGTAGTGGAAGGAAAGAGGGAATGGAGTAAGGCGGCAGATGATGCACCTTTATTGATAGAGAAAAAATATTTTGGGAAAACTAATTAAGAGCAATGAAATAAACATATTAAAGGGGTATTATCAACTTAACTCTCACTCCAACAAATGGCATTTATCATGTAGATAATCTGACATGTTTCACTTTATGTGATAATAACTTTGGAATTTACTTATACTTATCTAAGCGATTCTGAGATAGTTTTCTCGTAAGTACAGTAAGTATCTTGTATCTATGTTTCTATAGTTCAGAGAAGAGCTACTAAACTAGTACATGGATTGCAGGATAAAACTTACCAGGAAAGATTAAAGGACCTTAACATGTATAGCTTGGAAGAAAGATGAGACAGAGGGGATATGATGGAAACTTTAAATACATAAAGGCAATCAACAAGGTAAAAGAGGAGAGAATATTTAAAAGAAGAAAAACTGCTACAAGAGGACATAGTTTTAAATTAGAGGGGCAAAGGTTTAAAAGTAATATCAGGAAGTATTACTTTACTGAGAGAGTAGTGGATGCATGGAATAGCCTTCCTGCAGAAGTGGTAGCTGCAAATACAGTGAAGGAGTTTAACCACCTCCGGACCGCTGTACGCACAGACGCGTCCTGGAGGTGGTTGATTCATTCCTCCTGGACGCATATACGCGTCCTCTCGCGAGACGCGAGATTTCCTGTGAACGCGCGCACACAGGCGCGCGCGCTCACAGGAACGGAAGGTAAGAGAGTTGATCTCCAGCCTGCCAGCGGCGATCGTTCGCTGGCAGGCTGGAGATGTGTTTTTTTTAACCCCTAACAGGTATATTAGACGCTGTTTTGATAACAGCGTCTAATATACCTGCTACCTGGTCCTCTGGTGGTCCCATTTGTTTGGATCGACCACCAGAGGACACAGGTAGCTCAGTAAAGTCCCACCAAGCACCACTACACTACACTACACCCCCCCCCCGTCACTTATTAACCCCTTATTAGCCCCTGATCACCCCTGATCACCCCATATAGACTCCCTGATCACCCCCCTGTCATTGATTACCCCCCTGTCATTGATCAACCCCCTGTAAAGCTCCATTCAGATGTCCGCATGATTTTTACGGATCCACTGATAGATGGATCGGATCCGCAAAACGCATCCGGACGTCTGAATGAAGCCTTACAGGGGCATGATCAATGACTGTGGTTATCACCCCATATAGACTCCCTGATCACCCCCCTGTCATTGATCACCCCCCTGTCATTGATTACCCCCCTGTAAAGCTCCATTCAGACGTCCGCATGATTTTTACGGATCCACTGATAGATGGATCGGATCCGCAAAACGCATCCGGACGTCTGAATGAAGCCTTACAGGGGCATGATCAATGACTGTGGTGATCACCCCATATAGACTCCCTGATCACCCCCCTGTAAAGCTCCATTCAGATGTCCGCATGATTTTTACGGATCCACTGATAGATGGATCGGATCCGCAAAACGCATCCGGACGTCTGAATGAAGCCTTACAGGGGCATGATCAATGACTGTGGTGATCACCCCATATAGACTCCCTGATCACCCCCCTGTCATTGATTACCCCCCTGTCATTGATCACCCCCCTGTAAAGCTCCATTCAGATGTCCGCATGATTTTTACGGATCCACTGATAGATGGATCGGATCCGCAAAACGCATCCGGACGTCTGAATGAAGCCTTACAGGGGCATGATCAATGACTGTGGTGATCACCCCATATAGACTCCCTGATCACCCCCCTGTCATTGATTACCCCCCTGTCATTGATCACCCCCCTGTAAAGCTCCATTCAGACGTCCGCATGATTTTTACGGATCCACTGATAGATGGATCGGATCCGCAAAACGCATCCGGACGTCTGAATGAAGCCTTACACGGGCGTGATCAATGACTGTGGTTATCACCCCATATAGACTCCCTGATCACCCCCCTGTCATTGATCACCCCCCCTGTCATTGATCACCCCCCCTGTCATTGATCACCCCCCCTGTCATTGATCACCCCCCCTGTCATTGATCACCCCCCTGTCATTGATCACCCCCCTGTAAGGCTCCATTCAGACATTTTTTTGGCCCAAGTTAGCGGAATTATTATTTTTTTTTCTTACAAAGTCACATATTCCACTAACTTGTGACAAAAAATAAAATTTGACATGAACTCACCATACCCCTCACGGAATCCAAATGCGTAAAATTTTTTAGACATTTATATTCCAGACTTCTTCTCACGCTTTAGGGCCCCTAGAATGCCAGGGCAGTATAAATACCCCACATGTGACCCCATTTCGGAAAGAAGACACCCCCAGGTATTCAGTGAGGGGCATATTGAGTCCATGAAAGATTGAAATTTTTGTCCCAAGTTAGCGGAACGGGAGACTTTGTGAGAAAAAAATAAAAAATATCAATTTCCGCTAACTTGTGCCAAAAAAAAAAAATTTCTATGAACTCGCCATGCCCCTCATTGAATACCTTGGGGTGTCTTCTTTCCAAAATGGGGTCACATGTGGGGTATTTATACTGCCCTGGCATTCTAGGGGCCCCAAAGCGTGAGAAGAAGTCTGGTATCCAAATGTCTAAAAATGCCCTCCTAAAAGGAATTTGGGCCCCTTTGCGCATCTAGGCTGCAAAAAAGTGTCACACATCTGGTATCGCCGTACTCAGGAGAAGTTGGGGAATGTGTTTTGGGGTGTCATTTTACATATACCCATGCTGGGTGAGATAAATATCTTGGTCAAATGCCAACTTTGTATAAAAAAATGGGAAAAGTTGTCTTTTGCCAAGATATTTCTCTCACCCAGCATGGGTATATGTAAAAAGACACCCCAAAACACATTCCCCAACTTCTCCCGAGTACGGAGATACCAGATGTGTGACACTTTTTTGCAGCCTAGGTGGGCAAAGGGGCCCATATTCCAAAGAGCACCTTTCTGATTTCACTGGTCATTTACCTACTTACCACACATTAGGGCCCCTGGAAAATGCCAGGGCAGTATAACTACCCCACAAGTGACCCCATTTTGGAAAGAAGACACCCCAAGGTATTCCGTGAGGGGCATGGCGAGTTCCTAGAATTTTTTATTTTTTGTCACAAGTTAGTGGAAAATGATGATTTTTTTTTTTTTTTTTTTTTCATACAAAGTCTCATATTCCACTAACTTGTGACAAAAAATAAAAACTTCCATGAACTCACTATGCCCATCAGCGAATACCTTGGGGTCTATTCTTTCCAAAATGGGGTCACTTGTGGGGTAGGTATAATGCCCTGGTATTTTAGGGGCCCAAATGTGTGGTAAGGAGTTTGAAATCAAATTCTGTAAAAAATGACGAGTGAAATCCGAAAGGTGCTCTTTGGAATATGGGCCCCTTTGCCCACCTAGGCTGCAAAAAAGTGTCACACATCTGGTATCTCCGTACTCAGGAGAAGGTGGGGAATGTGTTTTGGGGTGTCATTTTACATATACCCATGCTGGGTGAGAGAAATATCTTGGTCAAATGCCAACTTTGTATAAAAAAATGGGAAAAGTTGTCTTTTGCCAAGATATTTCTCTCACCCAGCATGGGTATATGTAAAAAGACACCCCAAAACACATTCCCCAACTTCTCCCGAGTACGGAGATACCAGATGTGTGACACTTTTTTGCAGCCTAGGTGGGCAAAGGGGCCCATATTCCAAAGAGCACCTTTCGGATTTCACTGGTCATTTACCTACTTACCACACATTAGGGCCCCTGGAAAATGCCAGGGCAGTATAACTACCCCACAAGTGACCCCATTTTGGAAAGAAGACACCCCAAGGTATTCCGTGAGGGGCATGGCGAGTTCCTAGAATTTTTTATTTTTTGTCACAAGTTAGTGGAAAATGATGATTTTTTTTTTTTTTTTTTTTTTTCATACAAAGTCTCATATTCCACTAACTTGTGACAAAAAATAAAAACTTCCATGAACTCACTATGCCCATCAGCGAATACCTTGGGGTCTCTTCTTTCCAAAATGGGGTCACTTGTGGGGTAGTTATACTGCCCTGGCATTCTAGGGGCCCAAATGTGTGGTAAGGAGTTTGAAATCAAATTCTGTAAAAAATGACGAGTGAAATCCGAAAGGTGCTCTTTGGAATATGGGCCCCTTTGCCCACCTAGGCTGCAAAAAAGTGTCACACATCTGGTATCTCCGTATTCAGGAGAAGTTGGGGAATGTGTTTTGGGGTGTCATTTTACATATACCCATGCTGGGTGAGAGAAATATCTTGGCAAAAGACAACTTTTCCCATTTTTTTATACAAAGTTGGCATTTGACCAAGATATTTATCTCACCCAGCATGGGTATATGTAAAATGACACCCCAAAACACATTCCCCAACTTCTACTGAATACGGAGATACCAGATGTGTGACACTTTTTTGCAGCCTAGGTGGGCAAAGGGGCCCACATTCCAAAGAGCACCTTTCGGATTTCACTGGTCAGTTTTTACAGAATTTGATTTCAAACTCCTTACCACACATTTGGGCCCCTAGAATGCCAGGGCAGTATAACTACCCCACAAGTGACCCCATTTTGGAAAGAAGAGACCCCAAGGTATTTCGTGATGGGCATAGTGAGTTCATGGAAGTTTTTATTTTTTGTCACAAGTTAGTGGAATATGAGACTTTGTAAGAAAAAAAAAATAAAAATAAAAAATCATCATTTTCCGCTAACTTGTGACAAAAAATAAAAAGTTCTATGAACTCACTATGCCCATCAGCGAATACCTTAGGGTGTGTACTTTCCGAAATGGGGTCATTTGTGGGGTGTTTGTACTGTCTGGGCATTGTAGAACCTCAGGAAACATGACAGGTGCTCAGAAAGTCAGAGCTGCTTCAAAAAGCGGAAATTCACATTTTTGTACCATAGTTTGTAAACGCTATAACTTTTACCCAAACCATTTTTTTTTTACCCAAACATTTTTTTTTTATCAAAGACATGTAGAACAATAAATTTAGAGCAAAATTTATATATGGATGTCATTTTTTTTGCAAAATTTTACAACTGAAAGTGAAAAATGTCATTTTTTTGCAAAAAAAATCGTTAAATTTCGATTAATAACAAAAAAAGTAAAAATGTCAGCAGCAATGAAATACCACCAAATGAAAGCTCTATTAGTGAGAAGAAAAGGAGGTAAAATTCATTTGGGTGGTAAGTTGCATGACCGAGCAATAAATGGTGAAAGTAGTGTAGGTCAGAAGTGTAAAAAGTGGCCTGGTCTTTCAGGGTGTTTAAGCACTGGGGGCTGAGGTGGTTAAGCATGCATGGGATAGGCAGACAGCCATCCTCCATATAAGATAGGGCCAAGGGCTATTCATAGTATTCAGTATATTGGGCAGACTAGATGGGCCAAATGGTTCTTATCTGCCGACACATTCGATCGTAGAGGACCTTTCAAAGTTTTTTTTTTTTTCAACAATTGCGCTCGGCTCCACCAACTCCTTCAAGACCAAGCCAGTTATCACCATCAGGACCGAGCCACATTTAGAAAATCTGACATGTTTCACTTTATGTGATAATAACTCTGGAATGCTTTTACTTATTCAAGCGATTCTGAGATTGTTTTCTCGTGACACATTGTACTTCATGTTAGTGGTAAATTGAGTCAATAAGTTTTTCTAATTTTCTAAATTTGAATTTCTCTGCTTTTAAGACGGATAGTGATAGGGCCAAGGACTATAAAATAGTTATTATGTAAAATTCCCCATATGTCTACTTTATGTTGGCATAATTTTGTAAATATTATTTTATTTTTTAGGAAATTAGAAGGTTTTGAATTTTAGAAGCGATTTAGAAATTTTTTAAGATAATTTCCAAACCCACTTTTTTAAGGACCAGTTCAGTTATGAAGTCATTTTGCGGGGCTTATATAATAGAAACCACCCATAAATGACCCCATCTCAGAACCTACTGCCCTCAAATTACTCAAAACTGATTTTACAAACTTTGTTAACCCTTTAGGTGTTCCATAAGAATTAAAGGAAAATGAAGGTGATATTTCAAAGTTTCACTTTTTTGCAGATTTTCCATTTTTATCATTTTTTCCTGTAACATAGAAAGGGTTAACAGCCAAGCAAAACTAAATATGTATTACCCTGATTCTGCAGTTTACAGAAACACCTCATATGTGGTCGTAAGCGATTCTGAGATTGCTTTCTCGTGACACATTGTACTTCATGTTAGTGGTAAATTTGAGTCAATATGTTTTTCTAATTTTCAAAATTAGAATTTCTCTGCTTTTAAGACGGACAGTGATACCTCATAAAATAGTTATTATGTAAAATTCCCCATATGTCTACTTTATGTTGGCATCATTTTGTAAATATTATTTGATTTTTTAGGACATTAGAAGGCTTTGAATTTTTAGAAACGATTTTGAAATTTTTAAAGAAAATTTCCAAACCCACTTTTTTAAGGACCAGTTCAGTTATGAAGTCATTTTGCGGGGCTTACATAATAGAAACCACCCATAAATGACCCCATCTCAGAACCTACTCCCCTCAAATTACTCAAAACTGATTTTACTAACTTTGTTAACCCTTTAGGTGTTCCATAAGAATTAAAGAAAAATGAAGGTGATATTTCAAAGTTTCACTTTTTTGCAGATTTTCCATTTTTATCAATTTTTCCTGTAACATAGAAAGGGTTAACAGCCAAACAAAACTAAATATGTATTACCCTGATTCTGCAGTTTACAGAAACACCCCATATGTGGTCGTAAGCGATTCTGAGATTGTTTTCTTGTGACACATTGTACTTCATGTTAGCGGTAAATTTGAGTCAATATGTTTTTCTAATTTTCTAAATTTGAATTTCTCTGCTTTTAAGACGGATAGTGATACCTCATAAAATAGTTATTATGTAAAATTCCCCATATGTCTACTTTATGTTGGCATCATTTTGTAAATATTATTAGATTTTTTAGGACATTAGAAGGCTTTGAATTTTTAGAAACGATTTTGAAATTTTTAAAGAAAATTTCCAAACCCACTTTTTTAAGGACCAGTTCAGTTATGAAGTCATTTTGCAGGGCTTATATAATAGAAACCACCCATAAATGACCCCATCTCAGAACCTACTCCCCTCAAATTACTCAAAACTGATTTTACAAACTTTGTTAACCCTTTAGGTGTTCCATAAGAATTAAAGAAAAATGAAGGTGATATTTCAAAGTTTCACTTTTTTGCAGATTTTCCATTTTTATCAATTTTTCCTGTAACATAGAAAGGGTTAACAGCCAAACAAAACTAAATATGTATTACCCTGATTCTGCAGTTTACAGAAACACCCCATATGTGGTCGTAAGCGATTCTGAGATTGTTTTCTTGTGACACATTGTGCTTCATGTTAGTGGTAAATTTGAGTCAATATGTTTTTCTAATTTTCTAAATTTGAATTTCTCTGCTTTTAAGACGGATAGTGATACCTCATAAAATAGTTATTATGTAAAATTCCCCATATGTCTACTTTATGTTGGCATCATTTTGTAAATATTATTTTATTTTTTAGGACATTAGAAGGCTTTGAATTTTAGAAGCGATTTTGAAATTTTTAAAGAAAATTTCCAAACCCACTTTTTGAAGGACCAGTTCAGTTATGAAGTCATTTTGCGGGGCTTATATAATAGAAACCATCCATAAATGACCCCATCTCAGAACCTATTCCCCTCAAATTACTCAAAACTGATTTTACAAACTTAGTTAACCCTTTAGGTGTTCTATAAGAATTAAAGGAAAATGAAGGTGATATTTCAAAGTTTCACTTTTTTGCAGATTTTCCATTTGTATCCATTTTTCCTGTAACATAGAAAGGGTTAACAGCCAAACAAAACTAAATATGCATTACCCTGATTCTGCAGTTTACAGAAACACCCCATATGTGGTCGTAAACTACTGTATGGGCATGCGGCAGGGCACAGAAGGGAAAGAGCACCATATGGATTTTGGACAGCAGGTTTCACTGGGATAATTTTAAGTTGCCATGTCGCATTTGAAGACCCCCTGATGCACCCCTACAGTAGAAACTCCCAAAAAGTGACTCATTTTGGAAACTATGGGATAAGGTGACAGTTTTATTGGTACTATTTTAGGGTACATATGATTTTTGTTTACTAAATATTACGCTTTTTGTGGGGCAAGTTAACCACAAAATGGCTGTTGTGGCACAGATTTTATTTTTTTATTTTTTCAGAGTTCTCCTGACAGGATAGATCATGTGTTGTTTTTTATAGAGTAGGTTAATACGGACGCGACAATACCAAATATGTGTATTTTTATTTTTGTTGTTTTAGTTTTACATAATAAAGGATTTTTGTTTTTGTGTTTTGATTTTCTGAAAGCTACATTTCTTTTATTTTTCTGCTGATCATCTTGTATAGGGGGTTTAAGTTTTGTAGGAAGAGCTGACTTTTATTATCATTTTTGGGTACTCATAATTTTTTGATCATTCAATATTACACTTTTTTGGCTATTTTGGCACAGTTTTTATCTACCTGTCTACCCTGTCTACCTGACAGGGTAGATCACCTGATATTTTTATAGAGACAGTCGTTACAGACATGGTGAGAGAGATGCGTACTTTAAGGGGTACTCTTTACCATTCTGGAGAGCCCCTAGTATGCTGAGTACATGTATACAGTATTGTAGTCCAGGTGATGCCCCTGTTGGTTTATGGGAAACATATTTAAATTGGCTTTCCTAAACCTATCTGATACCACCAGATGTTAGAAATCATAATTTACATATTTTCTACCCCAGAAATCAAGAGGAGCATTCAAAAGCAACATTCGACTAAAAGTAAAACAAGAAAATTGCAACATACCACAAAGCTTACACTTCTCTCATTGAGGCATGCAAGCTAGCTCTCTTTCTAGGAGAACAAGAGAACCAGAATTTCTCAAGAGAAACTTGTCTTACTTGGTTGACCATCCTTGTGGGATACTCTTTGGGGTTCTCTTTATCATTAGGTAGACCAAAAATATGCATAAGTAAGTATTGTATACTATGTGACACTACTCATGGTTTCTAGGAAGAGTATATGCAAATCACGTATCTTAATTCTTCTGGCAAAATGGTAAAAAGTAAAGAGAACACAGCAGCAATATGAACACTGCATTATTTTTACACTGTAGATTAGGCAGAGCTGTTTTCCAGCCTTTTAAACAAGCTTATGTAGCAAAGCTAGAAAAATAGCTAAGCCAACCTCACATCTGCAACTAGCTCTTTCAGGACAAAACCTCTTTATCAAAGGAAATCAGATGAGAACAGCTTTTCAAAAGGAAACTCTGGGTGGGTACTATTTCTGTTATGGAGACCATTTGATATATGTGACGACAAATGTAGGCTAGACAACATTCCTCTTGATTTCTGGGGAATAAATATGCAAATTATCATGTCTAACATCTGATAGCTATGCAAACCTATGTGTCGCATGTGTCACCATGGTAACAGACAGCAAACTCTGTAGTCCAGGGATCAGCAACCTTCTGTACTCCAGTTGCTGTGAAACTACAACTCCCAGAATGCAAACATGCTCGGCTGTTCTTCTGGCTCCCACAGAAGTGAATGAAGCATTCTTGGAGTTGTAGATTTTGAACAGCAGGAGTGTCAGAGGTTTCTGGTCCCTGCTGTAGTATGATCTTCCAGTCCTACTCTGTTCTCCTCTCCTCTCCATCTGTCCACTTCTTATTGCTAACCTACGAGTTTTTTTCTGAGTTGCTTAAGATCATATACCTCTGACGTACTGTAACTCCACCCATTAGGAGACTGAGGAGGGGTAATTTTATTTATTTATTTTATTTGATGCACTTATATAGCACTACTGTATTCCACAGCGCTTTACAGACATTAGCATCCAGCTGTCCCTAATGGGGCTCACAATCTAAGGTCCCTATCAGTATGTCTTTGGAGTGTGGGAGGAAACCGGAGTACCCGGAGGAAACCCACACAAACACGGGGAGAACATACAAACTCCATGCAGATGTTGCCCTTGGTCGGATCCAACCTAGGACCCCAGCGCTGCTAGGCACCATCTGAAGCTCTTAGACCCCAAAGCATAATGCTGTAGTTATGTGGCAGAGGGGAATTGGGCCTGGCATGCTTTAGGGACCAGGTGTGCCTACAACCTCTGTACCACCTATAGATAATTTCCCTATGGTATATTTAAATATTGAATTTTCTAAATTGAAAGTTAATTTTAATATTATTGCTACTATTTTTTGCTGTCCTGTGTAGAATACAAAGCTCTGAATCAAACACTTTATCATGCCATCATATTTTGGGGATTTTATAGAGAATCTTGGTTGAATTTATATATCTACAACCTTATCACACTAATGGTATATTGCAAATTTATATCTGTACTAACAGATCCCTTGTCACTGCAATGTATTCTCTTGAGAATGTATTGAACAATAAGATAGTGTTTTTTATCCTTGTTCTTTTTTTTTTACTATCGTACAACATTTCCTCCCTCTAAGTCCCCTGGCAGAGCCATGATAGGATTAACAACTCCATTACATACTGGTTAGATTTACATAGCTGCAATAAGCCTATTGATGTAGATACAATGGGACAAGCCAGAGGGAAATTGAGACTGACAACATTTCCATATTTGCTCCAGTATATATTGTGTCAGGATGTTTTATAGCTAAGTGCAGCGCAGAAAAAAATATATACACATATATATATAAATATTATACCCGGAGCTAGAAAGCCGTTCCATCTCACAGTGTCTGATATATTGTGATCCCAGAACATGAGGCCTGGGCAGTACAGTTGTAAATTACTTTTGCAAATGAGGCCACAAACTAAAATGTTGCTGAAGGCAAGAATCATATATTGCGGGAATAATCAGCAAAAACACAAGAACAAACATTGATGTCAATGCTCAAACAAGATGACTGGAAAATAAAAAGTTGTGTCGTATACAATGACTGGACCGTAGACTCCTAGAGAATACATATTCTATATGCACTAATGCATCCACTGCAAAAAGAAATGAAAACTTTGCTGTATATATTATAGATGATAGGAAGAGATGAAGTTTCTACCTACCATTGACAAAAGAACATTCCCCCATTGATTCCTATGGGACATAATTCTGTGATCAGAAGAACTGGAGACTCATAGTACTGCTGCTACCTCTTCTCCATTCCATCCATTCTTTAAGTTCCTGCCCATCCATTGTTGCAAAAAACATAGTAATAGTAATAATAGATGAGAAAAGTTCTCAAAAAATTGATTCGGCTACTTTGCTGAATTTTACAAAAAAAATTGCTTTGTGACAAATTACTTTGTCATGAAGCGCATTTCTTTGTAAAAAAAGAGGGTGCAATAACAGAAAACGGCGATTGTGCCACCTCCTGTCATTGAACCCCTCAGATGCCGCGTTCATCGCTGATCGCGGCATCTGAGATGAATATTAAGGCTTTTCAGGGGCTAATCAAAAAAAAAAAAAAATCATACTTACCTCATCCATTTGAGCTCAAAGAGGCTGCTATAGCTATCTTGCTTGAAGATCCAGTGCGAAATCTCGTATGGCGAGTGATGATGTCATCACGTCAGCCAGCATGGTGATGTCATACATCACCGCGCACAAAATTTCGTACTCGATCTTTAAGCAAGATGGCTGAGGCGGCCTCTTCACGCTCAAATGAATGAGTTAGGTAAGATTTTTTTTAATTTTTACCACCATTTCAGGGAAAATCGATTCACTACCAGCCTACCACGAAGCATGAGGAAATTCGGCTTTGCGGAGAATAACATTTTTCCCCAAGTTCGGATCGAAGTCCACCTGGTGAACTTCGATTCGCTTAACACTAATAATAATAATTTAACAATACTTATTTAACTCCTTCAGGACCCTGCTATTTTCACCTTAAGGACCAGGCCATTTTTTGCAAATTTGACATGTGTCACTTTATGTGGTGATAACTTTAAAGCGCTTTTACTTATCCAAGCCATTCTGAGAATGTTTTCTCGTCACATATTTTACTTCATGACAGTGGTAAGTTTGAGTCAAAATATTTCATTTTTATTAAGAAAAAAATACAAAATTTACCAAAAATTGGGAAAAATTCACAATTTTCAAAATTTCAATTTCTCTGCTTTTAAAACAGATAGTGATACCTTAGAAACTACGCCCCTTAAGGCATTCAAAAGTGATTTTACAAACTTTGTTAGGTGTTCCACAAGAATTAAAGCAAAATGTAGATACAATTTTAGAATTTCACCTCTTTGGCAGATTTTCAATTTTAATCCATTTTTTTTCCGCTAACAAAGCAAGGGTTAACAGCCAAACAAAACTCAATATTTATTACCCTGACCCTGTAGTTTACAGAAACACCCCATTTGTAATCGTAAATTGCTGTACGGGCACACGGCAGGGCGCAGAAGGAAAGGAGCACCGTGTGGTTTTTGGAGGGCAGATTTCACTGGGATAATTATAAGTTGCCATGTCACATTTGAAGATCCCCTGATGCACCCCTAGAGTAGAAACTCCAAAAAAGTGACCCGATTTTGGAAACTACGGGATAAGGTGGCAATTTTGTTGGTACTATTTTAGGGTACATATGATTTTGGTTGCTTTATAATACACTTTTTGTGAGGTAAGGTAACAAAAAATAGCTGTTTTGGCACAGTTTTTATTTTTTACAGTGATCATCTGACAGGTTAGATCATATGCTATTTTTATATAGCAGGTTGTTACTGACACAACAATACCAAATATGACTACTTCTTTTGGTTGTTTGTTTCAGTTTTACATAATAAAGCATTTTTGAAAAAAGTTATTTTTTTGTGTCTCCATATACTGAAAGCCATCGTTTTTTTTTTTTTTTGGGCGACTGTCTTATGTAGGGGCTAATTTTTTCCAGTATGAGATGATGGTTTGATTGGTACTATTTTAGGGTGCGTATGACTTTTTGATTGCTTTTTGACTTTTTGTGATGTAAGGTGACAAACAATGTTTTTTTTTTACGCATTTTTTATATTTATTTTTTTACGGTATTCACCTGAGGGATTAGGTCATGTGATATTTTTATACAGCAGGTCGTTATAGACGTGGGAATACCTAATATGTCTACTTTTTTATTTATTTAATTAAGTTTTACACAATAAAAGCATTTCTGAAACAAAAAAAAAAATCATGTTTTAGTGTCTCCATATTCTGAGAGCATTAGTTTTTTATTTTTTGGGCGATTGTCTTACAGTAGGTAGAGTCTCATTTTTTGTGGGATAAGATGACGGTTTGATTGGTACTATTTTGGGGGGCATACGCCTTTTTTTATCACTTGGTGTTACACTTTTTGTGATGTAAGGTGACAAAAAAATGATTGTTTCAGCACAGTTTTATTTTATATTTTTCTACGGCGTTCAGGTGAGGGGGTGGAACATGTGTTAATTTCATAGAGCCAGTCGTAACAGACGCGGCAATACCCAATATGTCTGGTTTTCTTTTTTTTTTTTTTTACAATTTTATGTGTTTTATTTTGGGAATTTTTTTTATTTTTATTTTTTACTTGAAACTTTTTTTTTATTATTATTATGAAAAACACTTTTTTTAACTTTTTATTTTTGTCCCACTCTGGGACTTCAACTTCTGGGGTCTGATCCCCTCTGCAATGTATTACAATACATCCTGTATTGTAATACATTGCATGTAAGCTTGTATGCTGACAGCCTGCCTGGGAGACCCAGCCTAAGGGCTGGATCTCACAGGCTTCCGTAGAAGGCAAGCCTCGATGCCTATGGAAGGCATAGGGCTTGCCTTCTCTGCCATCGGGTCCCTGCCACTGCAGCGCGGGGACCCGATGGAGATGCAGAGGTCGCCTGTACCCTCCGCAAACCCTCTGCATGCCGCGGTCATACAAAGGGTTAATACCACGTTATCTGCGTCTTCACCGATGCCGGCGTATGCAGCAGGGGCCCGGCTGTAAGTGACTGCCGGGTCTATGTCGCTGATCGGGCGGGCGCAGCTCCTGCACCCGCCCGATCAGCCCATCGTATATGTACGGCGCTGGTCCTTAAGTGACGTCCACCAGCGCTGTACATATACGGTGGGGGTCCTTAAACGGTTAAGTAAATGAAAAGCTACTTTCGACTGTTCCATAGCCTAACTACGGTGTGCAGATAGACTGAACACATATCAGTTGTGAAATGAGGCTTGTGAAGCCTACTGCTTCATGACTGGGCTGTTATCAGGCTTTATTCACATTGTGTTTGGGTTATATTTGGCTTATACGTCTGGAAATGCCCCAATGCACATGTCTCATCTGCCCAAAGAGTTCTATTGGCCAGACATATAATTAAAGAGTGTAATTTAGGCAAACATTTGACAGGCTTTCCTTTTCCTTAAAAATATTAGTCAACTAGCTTATTCAATACAACTGTAAACAACCCATATACTGAGCTGTATTATTTTTTTGCAATGGGAGAAAATGTATGAAATTATACAGTATGTGTGAGGCATGCAGTATATGTTCAGTGGTACTATTCACCTGTGTACAGCAAAATATAATGCTCAAAACAAGATGTAAAAGATTTCCCTTTCAGTAACAGTACTCATAGTTATAGAGAGCAGCGCTAAACATTTAAAAGTATATACCGGATTTTTCACTCTATAAGACGCACCTAGGTTTTCCAGGAGGAAAATTAGAAAAAAATCTCAGATCAGGCCCCCAATGTTAATTAAAGAAATGAAACACCAAGCCACAAAGCATATGGGATAATTTAATAATAAATAATAAAATTCATTTTCTTAGTATAAGGGTCCATTCGCACGTCCGCAAGTGTTTTGCGGGCCGCAAATTGCGGATCTGAAAAACACGAAAACTGGCCATGTGCATTCCGCATTTTGCCCATGGACAAGAATAGGACATGCTCTATCTTTTTTGCAGGGCCGCAGAATGGAAGTGCGGATGCAGACAGCAGATAGTGTGCTGTCCGCATCTTTTGCAGCCCCATTGAAATGAATGGGTCTGCACCCATGCGGACCCATTCATGCAGACGTGTGAATGGACCCTAAATAACAATGATAGAGGCCAAACACAGTTAAATAGTTAAAATACCGTTTAAACCATCTCCTATTAGTGGTGGTGGTCAGGGGGCAGAGATAACCTCACATAATCACAAATAACATGATATATGGATAAACAAAGAAGTAGCATTACTGTACATTGTGATTGGAAAATGCTATAATTAATATTATATCCAAGTGGTAAATAAATAAAGCAAAGACCAACCAAAAGGATAAACTTGCTCAATACCGGACCACCTTGCCCCAATGTGCGTCAGAGACTGGCATGTGCACTGAAGGCAATGAACACCACAGTGGCCATCTTGGTTGTGATATGAATTAAAATAATATTGTGTCATTGAAATCTATAAGAAAACCTTGCCCAAACAAATCGTTAATTAGTCCTCAGCTCAGACCCCCAATCAGACCTGAGATCAGAGCCTCAGTGTTAATGAGACCTCAGCTCACACCCCCAATCAGACCTCAGACTGACCTCCAATGTTAATGAGATCTCAGCTCAGACCCCCCAATCAGACCTCACATAAGAACCCCAATGTTATTTAGACCTCAGATCAGACCCCCAAACTTCAGATCAGACAAAAAGAAGAAATAAATCAACTCACCTCTCCTGCTCGAGACGCCGTAGCTTCAGAGATCCAGCACTCTTCCTGCACGCTGTCACGGAGCGCACCTATGTTATCAAATTGTGTGCAGGTCATAGCACAGCATGTGTTGCAGAAGACCAGGAAACGGTGAGTGCTGTCAGCACAAGGAACGCTGTATTCACCGCTCCCCAGTCCTACTTTACTAATGAGTGCTTCCCTAATGGAAGCACTCATTAGTATTCACCCTATAAGACACACTGACATTTCCCCCCCACTTTTGAGGGGATAAGTATGTCTTATAGGGTGAAAAATTTGGTAAACAGAGCGAGAGAGTTTATCCTGGCAGTCACAATCACCAGGGTATAGTCTAATTTGCCTTTTCCTTGGGAAATACTGGAATTTGGATTTTTTTCATAATAATGAATTTCTTCAAGCTCAGACCTATGTGGTTAGCACTTTAAGTACGATAAGGAAACAAAAGTGGTTATTTAAAAAAAAATACTTCTAGGTTCCTATCATGGATCTCAAAGAGAACATGTTTATTCATGAGAGGTAAAAACTGTGGTCAGTAGCCATATGTTAGGATATTTTTTTATCCACTGTAGGCCTAAGTGTATTGGAGGCTCTGAGGCAGAGTATAACTGATACTAAGAACACTGTAAATTGTCTGAAATTCACCTGTGGGCCTATGTCCAAGACCTCCTCATGACTGCCAGCTGGGTACATACCGATCTGATGCTCTCAGCATTAATTAATGCTAGGAGCATCAGGTACTTATGTACCTGGCCAGTAGCCCCAGGTGCTCTCCTGAATTCAACTCTGTCAACATCCTCAGGATGGTTATACAGCTGAATACTGTGGCAAGGGTGGCAGTATTATGTGCTGCACTGTGATATTCGGTTCTGTTTAGGCAGTATTGTGTGCTGCACTGTGATATTAGGTTCTGCTGAGACATTATTATGTGGTGCACTTTGGTATTAGGTTCTTCTGAGACATTATTATGTGGTGCACTTTGGTATTAGGTTCTGCTGAGACATTATTATGTGGTGCACTTTGGTATTAGGTTCTGCTGAGGCTGTATTTTATGCTGCATTATGGAATTGCTGCCCCTACCTACATCAGTTTTGTTTTTCTTGTTTCATTTATTACCCTTTACCGTGCTCCATTTTTGTAAAAAGAATTCCCAGTCAACCTCCAAATCTCCATGACAAGAAGAAGGGAACTTCAATCTCCATATAAGAGGTGATATCTCGTTGGAAGCCTACAGTACCTTGGGCGGTGCGTGGTGGTCCAAACAGTCAGTCTCTCCTCGTCAGTGGGTGAACCTCACAAAGTGGAGAATGGATTCTGATGAAGCAAAAATAAGTGAAGACTTGTAAAGTTTTATGATGATCCCCATTTCCCAGAGTATTATACATCTGCTATATTTTTTTTAGAATTTGAAATTTCTAACGCCTTTGGAAAAAATCCTAAGCTTCTTGTCTTGTGTTGTAAGCCATTTGACTGAGGGCGTAGATAAAAGCAGATATTTCTAAAACCCAATATAAAATAACCTTCCAGACTCCTTGTGTATATCTGACTTCTCCACACTTCCAGCGCAGACTGAAAGGTCCATAGCATGCCAGTGATGCACAAATTACCGTAGGTATATTGGCAAGCTTATGCGGCATTTGTGAATACTAGCTGCTGTCCCAAGCTATGCTGAAGTTTATCTATCCTAATGGAATTACACTGAATCGCTGCATGAACTGTCACTGGGAATCCAATTTCATTTTAAGCAGGGTTTTGATGATGATGCATGACTCTGCCAGCACTGACACATCTGCTTAAGTCCTGGGTGATTTTCCCTGTACTGGACAGCAGCACAATAAGAAGATGAGGTATTCGAATTATTTCCCATCTGTGACGGAGCAGCAATCTCTGGATGACAGGATAATGTATGCAAGCAAACTCAACAAATAAAAGAGAATAGAGAAAAGTGAGTTAGAAAATTGCATTAAGAGTTGGAAGCTAAGGATAGATTAAACCCCGCTAGAATGTGAACACAATCCACTGCTCCCAGTTATTCAGTAAATGAGGTCTGCATACTTCCCCCCCAAAAAAAGACTCAAAGGAAATGCGTCCACAAATTTTACTTTCTGCCAGTTAAAACCAGATAGTCAAATACCTGGGGATCAAAATAGGCAGCTATCCATCTTCATTGTACCATCTTAACTATCCAGTTTTAATATCTTGAATCCAATTGGACGGTTCGCCATTAAATGTCCTTGGTATATGTCATTTAATTAAAAAGTCCTGTTTCACTCAATTACTTTACCCCCTTCAGACAATCCCTATTTTTACTGAAACATACAGATGTCCTGCGCTTGAATTCCAGCTTTTCCAACTTCATATGGTCAGGGAGGAAGCCTAGAATAGCATTGTCCAAATTGATGATGACTAGGAGAGAGGGAGGAGTAAATTCTCCCAATGTAAGGGACTATAATCTTCTTTGACTGTTTCGGCATATCATTGATTGGATGAATGGAACCACTTTTTACCCCGTTCTATACTAGTATTTGCACTGAAAGAACTTACAAGCACCATGATCTACACTACATGGACAGATGTATTGGGAAAGTATTTGATGTTCCTTCAGTCCCATTAACACCAGTGTAAAAATCTAGCCTTTATAAACATCTGTGAAAGAAAGTGTTGTACTGTAATAGGATGTCATTGTCGCAAGAAGTCCATTTGTGAAATTTCTTCCTAGATATTCCACAGTCAACTACGAGGTATTATGGTATTATTGCAAAGTGGAAGTGTTTGGGAACCACAGCAAAACAGCCATAAAGTGGCAGATCATGTAAAGTTACAGAGTGGGGGTCACCAAGATGCATAGTGTATAAAAGTCACCAAGGCTCCGCTGACTTCATACATGTAGAGTTTCAAATCTCCACTGCCATTAACTTTAGCACAAGACCTCCTAGAGGCTCATTTGCATATATTAAAAATAGAAATGTGGGCACATATGAACATGGGACCAACACAGATGCCTTCGGCTGCCAAGTTAACATGTAGCAGGTCAGCCAGTGTCATAGGTACAAATCAGCTGACAGATGCCTTTTAATGATATGCTTTTCCATGACTGAGCATGTAAATGTAAGCTGTACATCACCAAGCTCAATGCCAAGCATCGGATGGAGTGGTGTAAAGCATGCCACAACTAGACTCTTCTCTGGAGCAGTAGAAATGTGCTCTGTGGAGTGATGAATCCAGCTTCTCTATCTGGCAGCTTGGTGAACGAGTCTGGGTTTGTTGAATGCCCGGTGAACGTTACCTGCCCGACTGCATTGTGCCAACTGTAAAGTTTGGTGGAAGAGGGATAATACTATGGGGTTGTTTTTCAGGGGTTAGCCTAGGCTGCTAAGGTCCAGGGAAGGGAAATCTTAAAGCTTCAGGATACCAAGACATTTTGGGCAATTGTATTCTTCCAGATTTTTGAGAATAGTTTGGTCAAGGGCCTTTTCTGTTCCATCATGACTTTGCTCCATTGCACAAAGCAAGGTTTATAAAGGTATGGTTGGGTGAGTTTGGTATAAAGAACTTGCCTAGCCTGCACATACGGCCCTGACCTCAACCCTATCCAGTGGCGTAGCGTGGGTTGCCAGCACCCGGGGCAAGCCAAAAATTGCGCCCCCCCCCTACCCCAGGCACGCCCCCTTTAACAGATACTGTAGTAGATCACTAGCAGTCCTATGTAACACCTCAGATAACACAGAGATAACTCTCTGAGTACAGATTATGTAGTAGATGTGTGTGAGGCCCCAGAATTCAGAACACAGTGTGACCTGAAGTCTGGGGCCAGGATGCAGCAGGGTGTGCCATATTCTCAATCTCCTCCCCCAACCCTACCGTGAGACAGATATGGGCATGGACATTATTATTACAGTATAATACCAAACCATACCTGTTACATCCAGTGACATCTCCTGTGATGTAGACTTTCCTCAACGTCTTCATTCAGAGATAAGACCGCCATGACACCTTCTTTCAGCCGCTTCTCGTCTCTGCAGAGTTTCACAGAAAAAAAAAGTAGGTTCCTCACTTTACTATCATCCTCTCCTTCCTGGTTTCTCAACACTGTCATCCTGCTGCCCCCCAATACTGTGCTAGAGCCAGACAGATAGTCCCCCATTCCCCAAAATATTATTCCCCCTGTATATTATAATGACTCCCTCTTTATTATTAATATTATGGCCCCTCTTTATTAATAATGTACTGGCCCCCTCTTTATTATTAATGTACTGCCCCCCTCTTTATTATTAATCTACTGGCCCCCCTTTATTATTAATGTACTGGCCCCCTCTTTATTATTAATATAATGTCCCCTCTTTATTATTAATGTAATGGCCCCTCTTTATTATTAATGTAATGGCCCCCTCTTCCTTATTATTAATGTAATGGCCCCTCTTTAATAACAAAGAGGGGGCCATTACATTAATAATAAAGAGGGGGACATTATATTAATAATAAAGAGGGGGACATTACATTAATAATAAAGAGGGGGACATTATATTAATAATAAAGAGGGGGACATTACATTAATACCAAAGAGGGGATCATTATATTAATAACAAAGAGGGGGCCATTACATTAATAATAAAGAGGGGGACATTATATTAATAATAAAGAGGGGGACATTACATTAATAATAAAGAGGGGGACATTACATTAATAATAAAGAGGGGGTCAGTACATTATTATTAATGTAATGGCCCCCTCTTTGTTATTAATATAATGATCCCCTCTTTGGTATTAATGTAATGGCCCCTCTTTATTATTAATGTACTGACCCCCTCTTTATTATTAATGTAATGTCCCCCTCTTTATTATTAATATAATGTCCCCTCTTTATTATTAATGTAATGTCCCCCTCTTTATTATTAATATAATGTCCCCTCTTTATTATTAATGTACTGGCCCCCTCTTTGTTATTAATATAATGGCCCCCTCTTAGTTATTAATATAATGGCCGCCTCTCCACTCTTATTACTATGCCATTCAGTAGGATATCCTCTTTCTGCTCCAGTCCTCTCCCACTCCCCATACTGCTCCCAGTGCCTCTGCAATTAGGTAAGGTTACATAAAAAAAATACTTACCTGTCTCCATCACAGCTTGTGGCGTCCCGGGCAGGCGGTCACGAACGCCTCACTGTGCCTTCCTGCGCTGCTTCATCGCGTCATCTTGCGAGATCCGACGCAGGAGGTCACAGTGAGGTTATCGTGACCGAGTCCTGCATCGCTCTACTGACTTATAGGCTTCAGGCCTAGTGGCCTGCAGCCTATGAGGCATAACGGAGGGGACGGAGGGGACCTCAGAAATGTCCTTATGGATAAATGGGCAAACATTCCCATAGACATATTCCAAAATCTTGTAGAAAGCTTTCTTAGAAGAGTGGAAGCTCTTTTACCTGCAAAGAGGGGCCAAATCTATGTTAACGCCTAAGGATTTAGAATGGGATGTTGTAGGTATAATATATTGGTGTCCATAATACTATATAGTATATCTGCATGTGGCACAGGTTGATGCTTTTCTTTAGGTATAATTATCCATACGCACCCTTATAATTTTATTGCACTTTAGAAATAATTGGAGGTGGTAACTGGTCTGTTCTCTACCAATTCAGACGATTTCCCCATGATGCAGAATTCAGCGCTGTCTTACATACAGTATATGTGCCACACCACTACATTAAATGGGAAACAAAGTATAATCAGTCAAAACATACATCTTGGCCACTTCATTTTCCCCATCATGCCAGAATTTTTATGATCCAGTGAAATTATAAACTATCTCATGTCTATGGCCTGGGGCTGCAATAGAAAAAAGTGTACGAATAAAATCATTGTCAGTATTTTCATTTTTCTGATCAAATTTCACAATTGGTTTATACAGGTATTCTGCACCATTGGTTTGGCTGCATTGGTTAACCACTGAAATGACTCTTGCTTTTAAATACATTGACAAATTTGTTAGTAAATTTGAGAAGCAAATGACATATGTATTCCATGACGGCATTTGTTACGTCAGTCCTGTCCATCAGGCTGTCAGGATGCTCAACTCTCTCTCTCTGCCTCACCTCCCTTCCCCCTTGTTCCCTGCATACATAAACTTTGGATTCTGCATCTTTTTTATCATCAATATTACCCCCCCCCCCCCCCATTAATACAAGACTTTGCCACCATCAAGAACTGGTTATATATACAACATTTTAAGTAGTTTATAAGTTCGTCCAAATTGCACTACATATTTATAGTTTCTATATTTTAACTAGTGTGTATTAGGCTGCTTTCACACTGGTGTTTTGGCTTTCCGTTTCTGAGATCCGTTCAGGACTCTTACAAGCGGTCCAAAACGGATCAGTTTTGCCCTAATGCATTCTGAATAGAAAAGGATCCGCTCAGAATGCATACGTTTTTGCCTCCGCTTGCAGCGTTTTGGTGCCCGTCTGACGAAACTGAGCCATACGGATCTGTTCTGACACACAATGTAAGTCAATAGGGACGGATCCGTTTTCTATGACACAATAGAAAATGGATCCGTCCTTCATTGACTTTCAATGGTGTTCAAGACGGATCCGTCATGGCTATGTTAAAGATAATACAAATGGATCCGTTCTGAACGGATGCAGACGGTTGTATTATCTGAACGGATCCATCTGTGCAGATCCATGACGGAGCCGCACCAAACGCGAGTGTGAAAGTAGCCTAATATTTTATGCTTAATGTTTATTAAGTGTTCAATGTTTATGGCTACACCATAGGTCTGAGAGCAACGACACTTCAGTTCTCTGTATGTCTTGCACATATTGCAGTATTGACAATAAAGTACATCTTGACTTGACTTTGACTTGCATGCATTTTGGACCTTTTTCTATCTTTTATTATTTTATGCAGTTTTTAGTAGGTGCGCAGAATTACCATTTTCTCCGTCTTGGTTTGAGGCATGGATAACAGATACTGTATGCACATTAACTCATAAACAGAAAACGTAACTGACAAACCGCTCATGCATAATAAGTATCAGTAGCTGCCTCATTACCTTTCCTGGACTTCATGTGGAAAGCATGCATGATGACCATGCTATTATATGGAACTGTATAGCAACGCTGACAAAGCAGTCATGAAAAATTGTCAGTTGTATAAAAAAAGAATATTTAAAAAGATGTGTCTTTGGACAATTCCTATTTGCTGGAAGAGTTGCCACAATGATAAACTGGCAATACAATGTCCCGCTGCAAAGAACTATGCTGCAAATGTTCAGTTTCCAGAACCCGCACAAGGGACATAAAGCATTACACACTGTACGCTGAAATACATGGTCTGTCTGTGAAATGCATTGATGTGCTGGGTCAGCAGACAGTAACTATAGCAGCAGCCCATAACTATACACCCTATTAGGGCATATGACATATTAGCACCCTCTCCATGAGCTGTTTTTTCCCAGTTTTTTTATAGCACAAAGGGCAACCAAATACTTTTTTTTAAATTATACCCCTTTTCCATAACCATTGTTTTTATTCATGGGATGTATGAGCTGTGGCTGCTGGAGATGGGGCAATGAGCTGGGGTGTGGAAAGTGGTGGGTTTTTATTATTTTATGTCTGTATTTTTTTATTTTACATATTAGGCCTCCATAAGGGCATACAAAATCTTTGAGGACATTTTGCATAATATTTTTAATTGATGATTTCTCCTGTAATTGAGGCTGACATTAGCCCTAGTTACAGGGGGAATACAACCCTCAGATACAGGGGTGGATGGGCAAATAGACCCTACTGGGAAAATTTCCAGTGGGCCGTTGCCCAAGGGGGTGCTCGTGCCCTCCTCATGGCGGCCTGCCAGGTACATAATAAATATTACTATTATTATTATTATTATTATTATTAAAGCGCCATTCATTCCATAGCGCTGTACATATGAAAAGGGGTATACATACATAATACAGACAATTGCACTAAGCATGAACAAGACGAGTTACAAACTGGTACAAAAGGAGAGAGGGCCCTGCCCGCGAGGGCTTATATCTACATGGTATGAGAGACGGACACAGTAGGTGCGGGTGAAGCTGGTCATGGCGGTATAGAGGCAGCAGGGTCACTGGTTGTAGGCTTGTCTGAAATGGTGGGTTTTTAGATTTCTTTTGAAGGATTCCACTGTAGGTGAGAGTCTGATATGTTGGGGTAGCGAGTTCCAGAGAATGGGGGATGCACGGGAGAAATCTTGGAGGCGATTGTGGGAAGAGGTGATAAGAGGACAGGAGAGAAGGAGGTCTTGTGAGGATCGGAGAGTGCGTGTGGGGATGTATGGGGAAAGTAGCTCAGAGATGTAGGGAGGGGACAGGTTGTGGATGGCCTTTTATGTATTTGTTAGTATTTTGAACTGATCCCCCCCATAACAGTGTCCGTCATCCACAGATCCTCCCATAACAGTGTCCGTCATCCACAGATCCCCCCCATAACAGTGTCCGTCATCCACAGATCCCCCCCATAACAGTGTCCGTCATCCACAGACCACCATTAGTTCCAAACCCACCAAAAGCACACCTTTTGGTTAAAAAAAATGTTTTTCTTATTTTCCTCCCCAAAAACCTAGGTGCGTCTTATGGGCCGGTGCGTCTTATAGGGCGAAAAATACGGTATGTGCACTTAAAGAGTTGCACTTGAAAGATGTTGCATGTTAAAAAGACCAAGGTATGAAATGACCCAAGGACTTAGATTTATACCACTCAGTGTTCAATCAGGTGTGAACAAGAGAGGAGGGGGTATATTTGGCCTAATCATGGGAGGACCAGATACAGGGGTGAAATAGTCAATGTAAACAAATACTCAATGAATCCAGCAGGGAAAGAGACATTAAAAGTTCTATGCAGACATACCAGAACATAAGAAGGAAAGATGAAGGCTGTGGACAATATCAGACTCTGGAAAAGTTGGGTGCAGCAGTTAGATTCAATGCAGACATACCAGAACATAAGAAGGAAAGATGAAGATGAATATCTGATGCTTTCAGCATTAATTAAATATAACATTAGCAAAAATTCTGTAAAAATATGTTTAACATAAAAACGTGATTTAAACAATAGGTCATTTGACACATTCCCTTTAAACACAGCTTCTGAATCATTGTCATTTATCTGCTTTCAGTATTTAATATTTCCAAATAGCCTAAACAAATAAGCAGCCAGGTCTCCAAAATACTGGAGTCATGGGTGGTCACTTTAATCAATGTCACCATCTAGATGGCACCCCCCAGTTGTGGGTGATTGAAATAGTATGAGGTTCCTCCCTGCTCTGGCGGCTAAATAGTGTCAAAGGATAACCCACCAAATTTGTTACAACAGCCAGAGATTCATTGAAGCATACCTTTAATATGAGAGCTGACAGTACAAACCGTTGACCTGCCAAAGATAAGATCTATTGCTTGTACTAGTCCATGATTAAAAGGCCAAGGGACCTGTAGAAAGAGCTACAGACACATATCTGTTTATTTACACAGAGAAGGGGAAGGAGTCAGGAACGGAGTCTCCACCAAGTCCAGGTTTGGATACATCTAACAGATTTGGGACCATTACAGGAACACTCCCTCTTCTTAAGCCATTGCTCCTGTCACATGTCATCAACCCTTTCCTCAGTAAAAACTTCAACCCACGACTCAAATTACAATCGAGATTAAACATTGTACATTTCTATAAATCTAGTAAAATGGTTGTCCATTTTAGGTGAATAGAGTTCCTCATTTGTAACCCCCATCTATAAGCTCTAGCAAAGAGGGACTACATAGCCTCTGACCTACTTCTTGTCCATAGATGAAGGGTGTGTCTGCTGAAAAAGAAACTCAATTCACCACAGTCAAAAAATTCTGAGCTAAGGATCCAAATTTGTCACCCTTTCTAGGTTTGTTTTGTAAGAACTTCAGGTCCACTCTCCATGGCACAAAACTAAATATTGTGTAGCACCTATTTGTGTAAAAGTTTATTTCAAGTAGTGTTGGATGTGAATATTTGAATCGCGAATATTAATTGTGAATATCGGCACTTCGAATATTTAGAATATAGTGATATATATTTGTGATTTTGAAAATTCTAGATTTTTTTTCATCAGTAACATCCCTTCTTGCTTGTGGGCCAGTGAGAAGGCTGCAATGTCTTTGTCTCAGCTTAGCAACATCCCTACCAACCAATAGAAAAGTTGCCTACCCCTTACTATATAAAAACCTCCCCAGCAGCCATTTTCTACAGTTTTTTAAAGTTCTGAGAGAGAGAGAGCAGTGTCATTGCTGTGCTCTGTGCTTTCCATACTACATTAGATAGATAGTTAGATAGATTATATATATAATACAGATAGTGGGAGATAGTTAGTGTAGAATAAAACCTCCTGATATAGTGTAGCTGTTGCAGTGCAGTGTGATAGGTTCTGCTGTCCATACATACATGCAGACCTGCTAAAATGGGAAGTTTCACGTATTGCGCCAAAATATTTGCATCTTTAGTGCCGATTAGCGCAATTGCGAATATATTGGGGCATCTAACTGCATATAAAGCCATTTTTAATGTTCTGCTGTACCAACCATTTTCTCCAGTCTCAGGAAACTTCTAGCAGCTTGGAAAATGTAGCAAAAGTGACCCACGCCTGTATTTTGCACGCATTATGCGAATATTACATTTCAGTTTTTTCGCAATCAAGAAAATAATCTCGAATTCGCAAAGTCGCGAATATATGATGAATATTTGCCCAAATATTCGTAAAATATCACAAATACGAATATAGCCCCTGCCGCTCATCACTAATTTCAAGTAGGATTCAAGGCATTATTGAACTGAAAGGAGCGGTGCCGGCCGATCTGCATTTAGGACAGACTGAAGGGGGGAGAGTTTAGTGAGAGTGGGACCAATTAGTACAGTTGTGTTCCAAATTATTCAACCCCCAATGCTGTAAAGGGTTTTAGGGAATTTAGTGTACATTTGTAATTGTGATCAGAATGAAATCTTACAAGGACTTTTTAAAGAACCAAATGCAACTAAAATGACATCAATTGTTTTTGTAATACAGTATTAAATGCTTTTTTTGTGATTTCTTCATTGACACAATTATTCAACCCCTTAAAGACTACCACTCTTAAGAACAGAGGTTCATTCAAGTGTTTTCGATCAGGTATTGAAAACACCTGTGGATGTCAAGGAGCAGCAATCAAGCATAATAAGCACCAATTAGGCAGATTTAAAAGGACTGTGATACTCAGCTCCTTCTAGACATTTACTGGTGTGTTTACAAACATGGTGAAGTCAAGAGAATGGTCCAGGAAGACAAGAGAAGAGGTGATTTCTCTTCACAGGAAGGGCAATGGCTATAAGAAGATTGCAAAGATGTTAAACATACCAAGAGACACCATAGGAAGCATCATTCGCAAATTCAAGGCAAAGGGCACTGTTGAAACGCTACCTGGTCGTGGCAGAAAGAAGATGCTGACTTCGACTGCTGTGCACTACCTGAAGCGCAAAGTGGAGAAAAGTCCCCGTGTGACTGCTGAGGAACTGAAAAAAGATTTGTCAGATGTGGGTACTGAAGTTTCAGCTCAGACAATAAGGCGCACACTGCGTAATGAAGGCCTCCATGCCAGAACTCCCAGGCTGTCTCCAAAGAATAAGAAGAGTCGACTGCAGTATGCCAAAAGTCATGTGGACAAACCACAAATGTTTTGGGATAGTGTTCTGTGGACTGATGAAACAAAATTAGAACTGTTTGGGCCCATGGATCAACGCTATGTTTGGAGGTGGAAGAACCAGGCCTATGAAGAAAAGAACACCTTGCCTACTGTGAAGCATGGTGGGGGGTCAATCATGCTTTGGTGGCTGTTTTGCTTCTACAGGTACAGGGAAGCTTCAGCGTGTGCAAGGTACCATGAATTCTCTTCAGTACCAGGAGATATTGGATGAAAATGTGATGCAGTCCGTCACAAACCTGAGGCTTGGGAGACGTTGGACCTTTCAAGCATACCTCCAAGTCCACTAGAGCATGGTTGCAGATTAAAGGCTGGAACATTTTGAAGTGGCCATCACAGTCACCAGACTTAAATCCGATTGAGAACCTCTGGTGGGACTTAAAGAAAGCAGTTGCAGCGCGCAAGCCTAAGAATGTGACTGAACAGGAGGCTTTTGCCCATGAAGAATGGGTGAAGATACCCGTAGATTGCTGCAAGACACTTGTGTCAAGCTATGCTTCACGTTTAAAAGCTGTTATAACTGGAAAAGGATGTTGTACTAAGTACTAAGATTGAATGTCACTTGGGGGTTGAATAAAACTGATAATGATGTGAGCACAGAAAAGACATTTGTGGTTATTTCATTATAAATGTTATGTTATATTTGTCTGACTTACAAGTGCCTCTTTGATTTAATTGTAAACAAGATGACTGAAATGATCAAAATCTATGTCAAACTGGCCAAAACACTCAATTTCAGTGGGGGTTGAAAAATTTTGAAAACAACTGTAATGCGTTGCAGTAGTCAAGACGAGAATGAATCAAGCCAACAACAAGAGTTTTTGCCGTTTCCACCGTAAGACAAGGGCGGATTCTGGCAATATTCTTGAGGTGCAGACGACAAGCGCGTGCAAGTTATTGAATATAGGGAACAAAGGAAAGATCAGAGTCAAACATGGCCCCAAGACAGTGGGCATGTTGCACAGGAGTTATGATAGTGCTGCAGACCGAAATTGAAATATCAAGTTTTGGTGGGTTAGTAGATGGGGGAAAGACAAGAAGTTCCGTTTTTGAGAGGTTCAGTTTTACATACAGAGAGGACATGATGTTAAAAACAGCTGCCAGACAATTACTGGAGTTTTGGAGTAAAGCAGGGGTGATGCCAGGGGATGATGTGTATAGCTGGGTGTCGTCAGCATAGAGATGGTACCAAAAGGCAAATCTACTGATAGTCTGTCCGATGGGGACTGTGTAGAGGGAGAAGAGTAGAGGACCTAGTACTGAGCCCTGAGGAATGCCAACATCAAGAGGAAGAGGAGAAGAAGAGCCAGCGAATGATACACTAAAGGAGCAACCCGAGAGATCGGAATAACATAGTACATAGTGCTTTGCTATTCTAGATATATTGGGCCGGATTTACTATTACAGATCTGCCACAATTCTGGCACACTTGTGCAGAAGAGCGCACGCAGCACACCATACAGTAGTAGGTTCCGTACATAAGAAAAAATAAACCCTTGAATAACCTCAAATAATAATAATAGGTGCTCACCTGACAAGGTTGTGCTAGCATAGACACAACTATGGTAATAGTGGGATAATAGATTAGGTAGCATAATAATAGGTCATGTGGGTGGGAGGATGGAGGATAGGCTTACATAGAAAAGCTAAAACTTGACTAGATTTGGAGACGTTAACAGCTGTTCCTATTGGCAAGGAGATCTGAATAAAACTATGGTGGCCAATAGATGTCAGAAGGAGTCAGCAACACTCGTCCTCAATGGCAAGGAGATCTGAATCAAGCCACAGTGCCCAATAGATGATAGAAAGGATCGGCAATAGCTAGTATTTATACCAGCAACATATTTTATATAGTGCCAAACTATAACACAACAGGTGAGGACACACTGTTTCACTTGAATAAATTAGACTGAGGGCTACGCATTGTCTATGTGGCCCCCTTGGTGTTCACCTTTTAAAATCTATACAGGGATCTGGACTTCACTGCAGGAGAGCTATCAAGCCACTACCTCTCAGAATGCTCTATGACCCACAGGGTTCAACAGACACTGGTGAGGAACTCCAAGGGATCAGGCAAAACTGTAGTCAGCAGAGGAGGACTGGACGTAGACCTGGGAAATGTCAGAGTGGGCCGATGCCTAGGGGGCTGCCTGAGCCCTTCTCATGGCCACTGGCCAGGCACATACTGATTAGTGTTGATCACGAATATTCTAATCGCAAATTTTTATTGAGAATATTGGCACTTCGAGAATTTGCGAAGATGTAGAATATAGTGTTATATATTCGTAATCGCGAATATTCTAGATTTTTTTTCATCAGTAACCTCCCTTCTTGCTTGTGGGCCAATAAAAAGGCTGCAATATCTTTGTCATAACTCAGCAACATCCCTAGCAACCAATAGGAAAGTTTCCTACCCTTTATTATATAAGAAAATCCCCAGCAGTCATTTTCTGCTGTTTTTTTTTTTGCAGTTCTGAGAGAGAGAGAGCAGTGTCATTGCTGTTCTCTGTGCTTTCATCTGGATTATATTCCTTATCCAATTACATTAGATAGTTAGTTAGCTCATATATATATAATACAGATAGTTAGTGGGAGATAGTCAGTGTAGGTTAGATCCTGATATAGTGTAGCTGATAGGTTCCAGTGCAGGGTGTTGCATGTATTGTGCAAAAAATATGCGCATCATTAGTGCCGATTTGCGCAATCGCAAAAATAATGACTGGAGATCACAAATTCTAGAATTTGCGAATTTATTGCAAATATTATGCGAAATATCGCAAAAACGAATATTACCTGTGCCCATCACTAATAATGATCTAAATGTCTCAAAATTATTTAATGTAGGAAAATCAGGTTCTTATGCACCTGGCCGGCTGCAGATGTCCTCTTAAATTCAACTGCATCGCTGTCAAGTGATACACTTTAATACTGCAGCAACGGTGGCAGCATGTTGTGCTACACTGTGGTATTTAGTTCTGTAGGGATTGCATTTTGCATGTGCAGCCAGCCAGAACCGCAGGGGCAACACATGAGGTGCACGGTGGGCCGATGAGGGGCCAAATAATAACACAGTTCATCGGTTTATTCACGGTTAGCAGAAAGCCTCCCTGGGCTGGCAGCACAGTGTTGAGGAAGACAGCACGAAATCCTCTGGGGCACGCTCTGTGGTAGGGAAGCATCAGCCAAGATGGTGGTTGAGGTGCCCTTGGTGGCAGTGGTGTTTAGGGTGCTTGTTGCGGCTGGGTCCCTTGGTGTTATTTGTCGTGACGCCAGTACCGGTAATGGTGGTACAACCAATGGTAAGAATGAAGTAGACAGTGGTAGGATGCAACTCACAACTTTTACTGATGTTGGTTCCAGTTGCGGCATATACATAAGACAGAATACAGTCTTTTGCAATTTAAAGAAATCCTGTTGATCCACTGTTAATAGGTTTGGCTGGGTTTAGCTTAGCTTGAAGGTTCTGTATCAGTAGTTCTGGTAGGTGACTTTGCTTCAGGTCCCTAGTAAATCTGAGTTATTTGGTGAGGTTGCCTGTGGCTTAGTATCCTTCACCTGGATCCCCAAAGGTCTTTTATGCCTGGTTTGTGGCTTTTATCCTTTGGATTTCTTTAGTCTTTTGTTCCTTTTGTCCCTTCCTGGACTAGATTTTTATCTGAGCAGAAGTGCTAGATCTGCACTCTCTCAAAACTAACTGAGGACTCACCTACAACTAATCTGTCTCACTAGGCCTGACTTAAGTATTTATATGACCTAAGTGCTATCCCCATCTAGTGGTGGGATGTATAAATTACACCTAGCTAGCCTATGAACAGGGATACAACAGGTGATATAATGCAAATAACATGCAATATGATAATGCAGTTTTAAAGCAATTTTGCAGTTCCCACGTGTCCTGAGTGGGATGCTGCATACCCCCATGGTAAAATATGAGTCGACCTCAACACATTCTTGACTCAATGTTGTATCTTCCTGTAAGATATAAGAAGGGGAAAAGCATGCATGCATAGGAAATAATACCATAACTCCATTTTTGTACTACTTGTACCTGCAAGTAAAAATGGGTTAGGCAAACATATCTCAGGCAACAACGAAATGTGACAAATGGGGTAGCAATATTTCCTCTGAAGACTGGTGATGTATTAGAAAAGCCAGAATAGTCCATAATGAAGAAAAAAACAAAAATCTCAGGAGGCTCACAGGGTATGAGTCCATTCCCTGGGCACAGGAAAATGTCACAAGAGAATATCACGGAGGCTCAGGTGCGTGAAAGTCTATCTCCGGGTGCAGGCTTGAACGTTGCAAAAACAGATGAAAGGCAAGTAGTCCCTTAAAAAGTCCTTTAAGGAAATAGAACATAATAAACATAGGTCAGTCTCTTTCTTGAATTCTGGAACTCCAGACAATATTAGGATGTACTCAACGTTGAATCGGCAGAGCTGGAAGTTGTCTTCTCGGCTGCCGGGGCAGGAAATCTCTGTAACGGACAGGTGGTTGTCCTCTTGTAATCCTGTCGGTTCTACGAAGCGACTGAGACTCTACAGGTCTTGTTTCAAGGGAACTTGGTGTTTCCTGAGCTGTAGTAGTTACAACTTCTGGTTGAAGTGCAGTGGTGTTGGTCTTAGCAGGCACTAAGATATTGAGCCATGGAGTTAAGAACCATTGTAACGAATCAGAGTCTAATAAAGTTTTTCCAAAAGACTGCATTGATTCCTCTAATTCAGATGATGTTTCAGGTTCTGGCTCTATGGATTGAATTTCCTCTTGAACAGCTTCTTCTTGAAGAGTTTCTTCTGGAGTATCTTCTTTGAGACACAATTTAAGGCGATTTCGATGCACTACACGTGATTTGTCCTCTCGGGTAATTTCATAAGTATCAGTCTCTGGATTGAGAATAGCAGTAATGGTGTAAAGTACTCTCTCCTATTTGCTATCTAATTTGCTGGTACGATGGTTATTTTTTAACCAAACACGATCACCAATTTCGAGAGGTTCTGCTTTGGCAGATTGATTGTAATCTTTCTGTTGTTTTTCATTAGCATGTCCCATGCGTTGTTGAACAATTTCTTGGGCATCAATCAAACGTCTTTGGTGCTCACTCACCCCATCAGTTTTTGGTAGAGGGTTGAGTGCATCAGGCACTTGTACGCCCAAAGTATGATCAGCAGGTAGTGTACCTTGTCGGCCAAACATAAGATAGTAAGGTGTATACCCAGTAGAACAATGAATAGTGTTATTGTAGGTGTACATCAATTCAGGCAATAAAGTAGGCCAATCATTTCTGGTAGCAGGTGGTACCGCTCTTAACATCTCAATTAAAGTTTGGTTCATTTTTTCACAAAGCCCATTTCCTTAAGGATGGTATGCTGTGGTCCTGATTTTCTGACAGTTGTGAAAGGTACACAGTTCTTTGAAGAGATGCGACTCAAAGGCAGATCCCTGATCTGTAAGGATTCTTTGTGGGCATCCATATGGCAACAAGAAATGTTTCCAGAAAGCATCTGCAGTTGTTTTTGCGGTCAAGTCTTTGACAGGCACGGCTACAACAAATTTAGTGTAATGATCAATAATGGTCATAGCGTATGTGTAACCTGAGCGACTTGGTACCAACTTCACATGGTCAATTGCAACTATTTCTAGCGGTGTTCGGCTTACAATGGAATGTAAGGGTGCTTTTTGGTCATGTTTTTCATTTCTTTCAACACCATTTTTCAATGTCTCCTCTCATCCCGATCCAGTAGAATCTTCTACAGATGGTGGCTTCTGTTTTCTGCACACCAAAGTGTCCTGATTGATCATGGTACATCTCAAGAATTATTCTTGCATCTTAGCGTGGTATTAAAATTTGATACAGACGATCCCAGGTAATTGGATCTAAGGTCCCTCCTTATAGTAGGCCCTTCTGTAGAAAGAGGTGTTTTCTGTGTCTCCATAATTTTGACAATTCTGGATCAGCATTCCTCCTGCAGACTTTTTTTGGTGTTCTTCCGCTGGTGAAGAAATCTTGCAGTTCACCTAACACTCTGCTTTCATTTTGCAGCTTGATCCATCTTTCTTTGTCCATTTGGGATTTTGGATCCACTTGTTGTTGAAGGTTAAGGACCTTTTTCCCTTTGACAGTGATGATGTCTTGGTGGGCAAAGTTTTTGTAGAAGGATGGCATCTCTACTAGTGTAGAACGCGAATATTCGAATAGCAATTTTTTTTTTGAGAATATCGGCACTTCGGTAATTCGCGAATATTTCGAATATAGCACTATAAATTCGCTATTTCAAATTTATTTTTTTATTTTTTTATTGTTATATTTTTTTCTTTCCCACTTCCCAAAAGTAGTTATTACCTGTCCTGAGGATTCCTGGCTTCCTGGCTGCTCTAGTCAGTGCCCGTTGCCGCTTCTGCCGACTTCCGTGCTCATGGAGCGTCCCCATCACCATGGGAACGCCTCCATGATAGAATGTGCTGTCGGATGTGAGAATTAAGTATAAATCGCAATGCGATTAATATAACTTGAAGTAATCGCATTGCGATTTCAACTTAGACCTGGTTTATTATGGTTGGCTTGGTAGAATTAGCGAAGATAACGAATATGACGAATGTATTCGTCATATTCCTCAAAACGAAGATAACGAAGTATTCTCCATCTTCGTTTTAGCTCCATATTCATCAACTTCGCTAATTCTAGCAATCAAATAGGAAAGTTGACTATAGAGACAGCTGTGTTTAATTCGCTATGCGATTATATTACTTTGCTTTTTTTTTAAATAAATAGAATAATTATAATAATTATCAAGTATTATAATTATTTTATTTATTTAAAAAAAAAGCTAAGTAATATTATCGCATAGCGAATTAAAAACTTAGCTGTCTCTAGTCAACTTTCCTATTTGATTGCTAGAATTAGCGAAGTTGACGAATATGGAGCTAAAACGAAGATGGAGAATACTTTGTTATCTTCGTTTTGAGGAATATGACGAATACATTCGTCATATTCGTCATCTTCGCTAATTCTACCAAGCCAACCATAGTAAACCAGGTCTAAGTTGAAATTACTTTAAGTTATATTAATCGAAATGCAATTTGAACTTAGCACTGCTATATTCCATATTCGTTAACTTCGTTAATTCTAGCAAGCTGACCCATTAGAAACACAGCTCTAAGTTGAAATCGCAATTCAATTAATATAACTTGAAGTAATCGCATTGCGATTTCAACTTAGACCTGGTTTACTATGGTTGTCTTGGTGGAATTAGCGAAGATGACGAATATGACGAATGTATCGGTCATATTCCTCAAAACAAAGATAAGGAAGTATTCTCCATCTTCGTTTTAGCTCCATATTCGTCAACTTCGCTAATTCTAGCAATCAAATAGGAAAGTTGACTAGAGACAGCTAAGTTTTTAATTCGCTATGCAAATATATTACTGTGCTTTTTTTTTTAATAAATAAAATAATTATAATACTTGATAATTATTATAATTATTCTATTTATTAAAAAAAAAAGCATAGCGAATTAAACACAGCTGTCTCTATAGTCAACTTTCCTATTTGATTGCTAGAATTAGCGAAGTTGACGAATATGGAGCTAAAACGAAGATGGCGAATACTTCGTTATCTTCATTTTGAGGAATATGACGAATACATTCGTCATATTCGTCATCTTCGCTAATTCTAGATATCAAACCAATAGGAAAGTTACCTTAAGTTAAAATCGCAATACGCAATAATTTAAATCGCATATTAATCGCAATAACTAGAATAATGACGAATATTCGATTTCGACGAATATGAGATGAATATTCAAGCGAATATTCGCAAATTTTGCCGAAATCGAATATGGCACCTCCTGCTCATCACTAATCTCTACCTCTTCCCAAACATCTTCTTGTGCAGTAGGGTCTTGTTGGGTTGGCAGACGGGATAATGTATCCGCATTTTCATTGGCTTTCCCTGTTCTGTACTTCACCGTGAAATTGTAGTTAGCAAGGCGTGAGGCCCATCTTTGTTCTAACGCTCCCAACTTGGCGGTGTTAAGATGCGCTAGCGGGTTGTTATCTGTGAAGACCACAAAGGGTGTTGCGGCAAGGTCATCTTTAAATTTTTCTGTAACAGCCCACACGAGTGCGAGGAATTCCAATTTGAAGGAACTATAGTTTTGGTAATTTCTTTCAGTACCAGTAAGAGATCTACTAGCGTAGGAAATGACCCTTTCTTTACCTTCTTGTATTTGTGACAAGACAGCTCCCAGGACTTTCTTACTGGCATCTGTGTAAAGATGAAATGGCTGTTGGTAATCCGGATAACCTAAGATTGGTGGTTCTGTTAACTTCTTCTTCAGGAGCTGGAAGGCAATTTTTCTTTCAGTGTTCCATTCAACTGGTATTGGAGATTTCTGATACCTTTTAGGATGTCCTCTCAGAAGTTCTAATATTGGCTCTGTAATTTGGGCAAAATGAGGAATAAAGCGTCTGTAGTATCCTGCAAAACTGAGAAAACGTCTCACTTCCTTCACCGTAGTAGGAGTAGGCCAATTTCTGGTTGCGGCTATCTTCTCTGGATCTTGTATAACACCTTCAGAGCTGATGATATGCCCTAAGTATTTAACTTCTGGCTTCAGTAGATAACACTTAGATGGTTTGACTTTGAGTCCATGTTTAATGAGGACTTGAAAAACTTCGGCCAGATGTTTCAAGTGATCTTCATAAGATTTGGAGTAGATGATGACATCGTCTAAGTACAACAGGACAGTTTCAAAATTTTTGTGGCCCAGACAACGTTCCATCAATCTCTGAAAAGTTCCAGGTGCATTGCAAAGTCCAAAAGGCATGCAGTTGAACTGAAATAGGCCCAAAGGGGTAGTAAATGCAGTCTTCTCACGATCGTCAGGTGCCATTGGTACTTGCCAGTATCCACTGGTTAAATCAAGAATAGAGAAGTAGGCTGAAGATCCTAAAGCTGTCAAGAATTCCTCTATGCGTGGTAAAGGGTAAGCATCCTTGTGAGTGATTTGGTTGATTTTTCTGTAGTCCACACAGAATCTGATGTTGCCGTCTTTTTTCCGGACAAGGACTAGCGGTGCAGCCCATGGGCTATGACTGTCTTTGATGATATTGGAGTCTTTCATCTCCTGGATCATTTGCTTTACAGATTGGTACATAGTTGGTGGTATAGGCCGATACCTTTCCTTGATCGGTGGGTGTGAACCTGTAGGGATGGAGTGCTTTATGATATCTACTTCTCCATAGTCTGTAGAATGCTTACTGAAGGCACGGTGATGCTCTTTCACGATTTTCAGTACTCCTTCCAATTGGTGTTCAGGAGTTGAAGCATCTCCCACATGAAGTTCGGCACCCCAAGAGGTATTGGGTTTGAGAATCACAGGTTGATTATCTCGGATGCGGACACAGCAGATTTCTCCTTTTTTATTGGCGAATCTCTGTTGCGCATTTAGTGCATGGATGGTTTGTTGAATCACCTTCTTAGAAGAAGAAGAGGCAGTAGGCACTGACTGGTGCAAGGCTTCCAGCATCTCAACATAACAGTTCCTGAGGACATTCATTCCTAGGACTATTTGAGGATTGTTGTTATTTTCTTTGACTTGTACCACAATAATGCCTTGTTGAGATAGTGTAGGTCCTCCTACTTGAATGATAGGTTCCCAATAACCAAGTATTGGTACGGGTTTGCCGTTACTGGCTATGAGACTCAGCCAGGATTCTGGGGGCTGGGTAAGCTGATTTTGGTCCCAGTATTTTTCAAATGCTGTTTGTTGAATGGTAGTGACTTGGGAGCCTGTGTCAACTAGGGCAACAAAAGGAACTCCATTTATTTAAAGTGTCACTTCTGGACGGGATCCTACATATCTTGGCATCCAATAGGGATATTCTGGACCTATTGATTTACCTCCCGAGGGGTGGTCCTTGGCCTCGGGGGTCGCCCGTTTAACTGGCAGCAGGTTGTTTCAGTATGGCCTGGCTTGTGACAGTATGTGCGGTCAGGAGGGCGTCCACCCGAATTTCTGGAATAAGTCTCTTTATAGTCAGGAGAGAAGAGCCTTCTGGACACAGGTTTCTTGTCCTCCAGCAATAATGGTTTTTCCCACTGTTCCAACTTTTGGTGAACTTTCTCCAGACTTTTAGTCAGGAATTGGGGCTTGGGTTGCCTGACTGACGACAGGTAAAGGTTTTACAGGGGTGACCAGCTGTGTTGCTGGCACTGCAGCGGATCCAACAGGTTCTGTTTGTGGACTTTTTCCCAGTATACTGATAGCTAATTCTTTAAAGTCTAAGAAAGCAGCACTTGGATGCTGGGCGGCTAACTTTCTTAGCTGGCTCTTTAAATTGTCTGTATTGACGCCTTCAATAAATTGCTCTTTCAGGGTTTTGTCCTGATTCTCTGCCTCACGGGGGTCTACTTGGACAACAGCTCTAAGTGCTTCCTGTAAAGATAATGCAAATTTTCTGAGTGACTCACCTGATTGCTGTTTCTTGCTGAAGAACCTCATCTTGACCTCTGACACAGTCCTGGATTCAAAGGTGGTGTAGAGACGTTCAAATATCTGCTCCAGTGTCCTTCTTTCTGAGCTTGGCCAGGACTTCACTTCTCTGAGAGCAGCTCCTTCCAATTGCGCAAGGAGAATCTCCATCTGCTGTTCTGGGGATACAGGGTACAATCTGAACACAGCAAGAATTTTCTCTTTAAAGTCCCTTAAAGTATGAACTTCTCCAGAATATCGTGGGAACCAGGGGGCCCCAAAATAATAAGGCATGGTTAAAGGCATTAAGCTTGGAGCTGCAGCAGTTGGTATTGCCCTGGGACCGGCTGCAGCTGCCGCAGGGGGTCCGCGGAAGTCAGGCTGCACGTTATCTTCCTGCACAGACAGGTTAACAGCAGGGGAATTATGATTAAATATGTTAACTGTGGCTGTAGACACTTTTTACGCAGCGTTGCTATGGGCAACCGCTATCTTGAGGGTGTATGGCCTTTTAAGAAACTTGGTGCTGGCTGAATACAGTGTTTGAACAGCGCTGGTTTAAGTCTCTGACAGCGCTCCTGGCTATCGATGCTCCCTTAGAGTTAGCAGGGGCAAATCGGAGTACTCACAGACTGCGATTTCTACTTGGGGGACGGCAAGCAATGCGATCCTCACCGCTAACTCGCATGGGAAAAATCTCGCGATATTTAGGATACACGCACGTCACACTCTCCTCCCGTGCGCGGCGTCTCACTTTGATGTGGCTACAGGCAGAGGAGACGGCGCTGCGTTTGCATACAGAGTTGGCCTCTCGAAATTGACACAGTAAAGGTAGGACGGGCTTGCCGGACAATTTTGCATAAGTGAGCGGCACAAGATTTTCCCGCTCTTCAGGGGGTGTTACTATCTTATCCACAGTGATGGCACAGTATTTTTTTTTTCAAACAAGAAGGCCTCCGGCGGCCATCTTAAGGGCATAGAAACAGTCTATTCAATGACAGCAATCATTTTTTCAATATGGTGCAGGGGTTAATATCCTGTTTGTGACGCCAAGAAAAGATATGCAGCCAGCAAGAACCGCAGGGGCGACACGTGAGGTGCACGGTGGGCCGATGAGGGGCCAAATAATAACACAGTTCATCGGTTTACTCACGGTTAGCAGAAAGCCTCCCTGGGCTGGCAGCACAGTGTTGAGGTGGACAGCACGAAATCCTCCGGGGCACGCTCTGTGGTAGGGAAGCATCAGCCTAGATGGAGGTCGAGGTGCCCTTGGTGGCAGTGGTGTTTAGGGTGCTTGTGGCGGCTGGGTCCCTTGGTGTTATTTGTCGTTACGCTAGTACAGTTAATGGTGGTACAACCAATGGTAAGAATGAAGTAGACAGTGGTAGGATGCAACTCACAACTTTTACTGATGTTGGTTCCAGTTGCGGCATATACATCAGACAGAATACAGTCTTTTGCAATTTAAAGGAATCCTGTTGATCCACTGTTAATAGGTTTGGCTGGGTTTAGCTTAGCTTGAAGGTTCTGTATCAGTAGTTCTGGTAGGTGACTTTGCTTCAGGTCCCTAGTAAATCTGAGTTATTTGGTGAGGTTGCCTGTGGCTTAGTATCCTTCACCTGGATTCCCAAAGGTCTTTTATGCCTGGTTTGTGGCTTTTATCCTTTGAATTTCTTTAGTCTTTTGTTTCTTTTGTCCCTTCCTGGACTAGATTTTTATCTGAGCAGAAGTGCTAGATCTGCACTCTCTCAAAACTAACTGAGGACTCACCTACAACTAATCTGTCTCACTAGGTCTGACTTAAGTATTTATATGACCTAAGTGCTATCCCCATCTAGTGGTGGGATGTATAAATTACACCTAGCCAGCCTATGAACAGGAATACAACAGGTGATATAATGCAAATAACATGCAATATGATAATGCAGTTTTAAAGCTATTTTGCAGTTCCCACGTGTCCTGAGTGGGACACTGCACGTGGCACTACAGTATTGCTGGCCTGGCCTACTTGTGGTGTGCCTGCTTATTTGTGTTGCCCCGCCTTCTGTCAATTTGGACTCGCATACAACATAGAGCCATTTTTATGTTTCCACGGCCACTTTAAGTTCCCAGTCCACCCCTGGGAGTCATAAAGCATAGATTAAATGTGGCACCCATCTAGTACTGCTTGGATCCACCAGATGGAAAACCACCTTAGAATGGAGGAATTGGATATTTTTTAGAACCTTGGGCCCAATATGGTTCAAACTCTTTCCTATGGAAAAAGATGGCATGATTGCAAAGAGATTATCCACCATGTGCTTGTGCTGTATCAGGCATTTTTGGGTATCACTGGAGCTTAATATCTTTTTCTGTTCAGTGATACATACTATGGCCAGAGGAGGGGGACCGCTATGGGATCTAACATGGCCCCTCCTTATGCAAATGCGTATATGATGGCATTTGAAGAAGATCACGTATATACACCCCCCTGTTTTGCCAATTTGCCATCATTTGGCTTCGGTTCATTGATGACATTTTTTGCATGTGGAAGGGGCCCGAATCCATAATCCATGAATTTGTCCAGGATCTCAACCAGGTACACACTGAGTTAAGTTTCACTAGTCACACCAGTCAGGACCAAATTAGTATCCTAGACACTATGGTCAAGATTGACCAAAGGGGAAACATCACAATAGACCTTCACAATAAACCCACATTACAAAAGCTGCCATCCTAGAGCGACTAAAAAATCTTTACCCAGATCACAATATTCACGAGTCAACCGTATTGTATCAGATCATGACATAAAGAAAGAAAGGCTTAATGATATGACACAAAAATTCCTTACAAGGGGCTATCTACAATTCCTCCTTGACCCTGCATTAAACAACTTGGGAGAAGCTACATCACGGCAAACTCATAACCAAAATAGAGTAGCATGTGTTACCACATACCATCCCATAATACAGAAGATCCACCAGGCTTTAAGGAAACACTGGACATTATTCATTAAAGCATAGCCAAATATCGAAGAATTCCATCAACCTCCACTAACATGTTATAAAATACCCCACAGCATCAGAGACAAACTCGTCAAAGCTGATGTTGGTAGCTTTGTCAAAGTGCCCAGACAATTATTCCTACGAAGCCAGCGACAGGGATCATTTCCCTGCCTAAACTGTGCTCAATGCTCAAGTGTCATTAAAGGCGAATACGTCACCCACCGACGCACAGGACGACTCTTTCCCGTCAAAGGATTCTTTACATGCGATTCCAGCTTCATAGTGTACCTGTTGAAATGCCCGTGTGGCCTTGCTTATGTCGGAGAGACCACACAACACATTCGAGATTGTGTAAGTAAACACAAATCAACTATTAGACTCGAACACACCATGTTGCCAATCCCCCATCACTTTTCTGAGAAGAAACATCAAGCGTCTCAGTTACGCTTTCAAATACTGGAACAGACGGGGCGGTAATCGGACATTGCTTTTAAAACAGAGGCCCAGTGGATTCACAAGCTTGGAACTTTGTCGCCTTATGGTCTGAGCCGTGAATGCGACTTTTTTAAAATAAATGTATGAACTGAATGTATACATTGGTTGTTATTTCCATAATGTTGGGATTCTGACACAAACTTTATTTTTCTTTCAGACTCGTGGAATTTCTTGTCGCATCTGGTGAGGCTGAGACCCCCCTCCTTTTTTTTCCCTTCCCCTTCCTCCCCTCCCTATACTTACCTCTTACCGTCCCCCCGTCGAACCCTCTCTATAACCAGGTGCCTTTGATGTGAACAGTGGTTTATCTATAATAATAATGACGGTGTTAGTAAAATTCTCTAATTCTCTAATTTACCTTACATTTTATTGTTATTTTTATTTTCTATTTTTTATCTTCTGTTTTGTCCTTTAATTTACCCTTATCTTCTCCTTCTTTATTGTTAGCTAATACCCATAAAATCTAGTTTCTTAATATCCTCACTTATCCTTGCTTTACATACAATATGGCAACCTGGTATGTACCAATCACATAATGTGGGTACATTCTTTTACACATATTGCACAGACTACTGCTAACATATGCAGTGGATATAAAAAGTCTACACACCCCTGTTAAAATGTCCGGTTTCTGTGATGTAAAAAAATGAGACAAAGATAAATCATTTCAGAACTTTTTCCACCTTTAATGTGACCTATAAACGGTACAACTCAATTGAAAAACAAACTGAAATCTTTTAGGTGGAGGGAAGAAGAAAAAAAAAACTAAAATAATGTGGTTGCATAAGTGTGCATACCCTCTTATAACTGGGGATGTAGCTGTGTTCAGAATTAAGCAATCACATTCAAAATCCTGTTAAATAGGAGTTAGCATACACCTGCCATCATTTAAAGTGCCTCTGATTAACCCCAAATAAAGTTCAGCTGCTCTAGTTGGTCTTTCCTGAAATTTTCTTAGTCGCATCCCACAGCAAAAGCCATGGTCCACAGAGAGCTTCCAAAGCATCAGAGGGATCTCATTGTTAAAAGGTATCAGTCAGGAGAAGGGTACAAAAGAATTTCCAAGGCATTAGATATACTATGGAACACAGTGAAGACAGTCATCATCAAGTGGAGAAAATATGGCACAACAGTGACCATACCAAGAACTGGACGTCCCTCCAAAATTGATGAAAGGCGAGAAGAAAACTGGTCTGGAAGGCTACCAAGAGGCCTACAGCAACGTTAAAGGAGCTGCAGGAATATCTGGCAAGTACTGGCTGTGTGGTACATGTGACAACAATCTCCCATATTCTTCAAATGTCTGGGCTATGGGGTAGAGTGGCAAGACGAAAGCCTTTTCTTACGAAGAAAAACATCCAAGCCAGGCTACAATTTGCAAAAACACATCTGAAGTCTCCCAAAAGCATGTGGGAAAAGGTGTTATGGTCTGATGAAACCAAGGTTGAACTTTTTGGCCATAATTCCTAAAGATATGTTTGGCTCAAAAACAACACTGCGCATCACCAAAAGAACACCATACCCACAGTGAAGCATGGTGGTGGCAGCATCATGCCAAGGGGCTGTTTTTCTTCAGCTGGAACTGGGGCCTTAGTTAAGCTAGAGGGAATTATGAACAGTTCCAAATACCAGTCAATATTGGCACAAAACCGTCAGGCTTCTGCTAGAAAGCTGAACATGAAGAGGAACTTCATCTTTCAGCATGACAACGACCCAAAGCATACATCCAAACCAACAAAGGAATGGCTTCACCAGAAGAAGATTAAAGTTTTGGAATGGCCCAGCCAGAGCCCAGACCTGAATCCGATTGAAAATCTGTGGGGTGATCTGAAGAGGGCTGTGCACAGGAGATGCCCTCGCAATATGACAGATTTGGAGTGATTTAGCTAAGTCCAAATGTGCCATGCTGATAGACTCATACCCAAAAAGACTGAGTGCTGTAATAAAATCAAAAGGTGCTTCAACAAAGTATTAGTTTAAGGGCGTGCACACTTATGCAACCATATTATTTTATTTTTATATTTTTTCTTCCCTCCACCTAAAAGATTTCAGTTTGTTTTTTAATTGAGTGGTACAGTTTATAGGTCACATTAATGGTGGAAAAAGTTCAAATGATTTATCTTTGTCTCATTTTTTTTACATCACAGAAACCTGACATTTTAACAGGGGTGTGTAGACTTTTTATATCCACTGTATGTGAGTTAACCTTTCATGACATTTGGATACACACATTGCGTATATCCCACTTTGTTTGTATCCCCTTCAGTTCCACTATTCACCATAAGGAGTAGTTCCACTAAATATACCACCATATATTACCACTACTACTGTATTACAGTCTCTCCTTTCCCCTTTAAACTAGAGGAAATCCCTGTGGAACGCAGATCACGGCTTCTGGGGTCATGTGACGCAGCGGTGGAACGCAAGTCTGCGCCTCCCGCGTCACGTGACTCTCTGATCACGCGATCGTCACTCCAAGCAGCCCATACAGTTTAAAACCACTGCGCTCACAGGCTAGCGTCCTATGATCCAGCGCACCATACACCCCAACCACTAGAACCAGGTAATACTTTTGGGACACAATCCATCTCTGGATATAAATCTATATATGATTCTATATTTGCCTATATATGCCTGCTGACTTCCCCTAGCAATTTTGCTCTCTCTTTAATTAACCATTTACCTCCTCACCCTTTACTCTTCATTCCTTAACATTGGGGCCTCCACACTCCTTTTTACTCTAGGCACGTCTCACCACTCTCTGATTAAGGCCTCATGCACACGACCGTTCAGTGTTTTGCGGTCCGCAAACCGCGGATTCGCAAAAAACGGAAGCCGCCTGTGTGCCTGTGGGCCCATTGTAGAAATGCCTATTCTTGTCCGCAAAACGGAAGTGAATGGGTCCGCATCCGAGCCGCAAAAACTGCGGCTCGGATGTGGACCAAAACAACGGTCGTGTGCATGAGGCCTAAGGCCTCTTTCACATAACCGTTTTTTGCGTTCCGTATATGGGCCATTTTTTGCGTTCCGTATACCGTCCGTATACAGAACCATTCATTTCAATGGTTCCGCAATAAAAAAAAATCTACTCTGTATGCATTCCGTTTCCGTATTTCCGTTCCGTTGAAAGATAGAACATGTCCTATTATTACCCGCAAATCACGTTCCATGGCTCCATTCCAGTCAATGGGTCCGCAAAAAAAACAGAACACATACGGAAATGCATCCGTATGTCTTCCGTATCCGTTCCATTTTTGCAAAACCATCTATTGAAAATTTTATGACCAGCCCAATTGTTTCTATGTAATTACTGTATACTGTATCTGCCATACGGAAAAAACGGAACGGAAAAACTGAACCAAAACGGAAACGCAACGGAAACAAAAAACAGAAAAACGGATCCGGAAAAAACGGCCCGGAAAACACTGAAAAAGCCATATGGTCGTGTGAAAGAGGCCTGAGGTTTTATCTCTATGTTATCCCACACCACATTTTGATCATGTATGTCTGGTTTCTAATGGGATCTATATTATCATTACACCATAGATAACTGGACCGCTGAAGAAGGTCCATTTGGGATCGAAACATCAGGTCAGCACGATTATCAAAAGTCACTATGATATTGCACAATGTAACTGGATCATGATTTATATATAATGACGTCAAACTAATAAATGGTGTAAAATTGCAAAATAAGTTCCTGTGTGCCGCAATCTTCTCTTCTCTGGAGCTTAATATCTGTCATGGCGACACTCTGTGTCCATCTCTACCCTGCTATTCGGGGAGGGCACGAATGCCACTTTACTCACCTAGCCTGGGCCAGCCACCAGACTACTGTGTCCCATGGAGCAGGCCACAGCCTGGCTTCTAGGTCTTTTCCTGTGTGCCTTTTAGAGTCTATTCATTGAACAGGGTTAATTCCCCTTTTACTGTGTGTACAGCTGATTGGCTAATAAGCTAATCAACTCTTCTATATATGCTGGGCTATTTGTTCCACCCCTTGCCTGAGCAATCTCTTAGATCTAGATTCTAACTCTCTGGCGCCTGACCTGACCCGTGTTTGTTCCCCATACTGACCCTGTGTTGTCTGTTCTGACTTCTGGACTGTTTCATGGATTTGCACGTATTATGTCTGCCCTGACCTCTGTCTGTTACCTGACTATGTGTATTGCCTATCCATCTCTGATCTCATCGGTCAGCAGCAAATGACACTAGAACTATTCCAAGAGGTAGCAGCCTGGTGGCCCCCTCTGCAGCGAAGTCAAGATACCTATATAGATATTAATGGATGAAAACCAGGGGACTGCCAGGATACTGCTCTCAGGATTAACCCAAAGTCAAACTGGTTGGTTGGCACCGAGTCCACATTCACTGCCTGTATCCATGATCCATTATTCATCACATTGCATTTCACCAATATAATGCACTGTATGGCAGGTATAAGCCAAGGATTTGTTCTGTGTAGTGTTGCTGTGTTTTATTATAGCACAAGACGGTGGAATTGACTTATATTTTGTATATTGATTTTTTTGTTGACAAAGAAAAGCTTGAGAAAGAGAAAACAATGGTGTGCCATTACTTGTAATCACACAATTTTTACCACGTTCGTTCTAGACATAAGTCTAGTCTCCATATCCCAGAAGTCTATTCTGCGTGCGTCACCAACCAACTCTAGGGATGGAAGCTAATAGCTGCATGTCCCCACACCGCTTATAATATTTGGCATTTAGTTACAATATAGGACCTTGGAAGGAAAAGATTACATGGATGACCTTGTTTAATCATGTTACCATTAACCCATGCCTTCCACTTCATTTCCCAGGGACTCCAGGGAGCAGGACTCCCTGCCCCCAGGGAAAACATGCTAGATTATTGAAAAAATAGTGAAACACATTACCGGTCTGTACATTTCCCAAAAGAGACTTGGGATGGGAAGTTGTACCATAATGGCACCTTTTCATCAAGGGCTGATGACCTAATTATGAGAAAGATCTGCCTGTAACCTGATCAACTGTTTATTTTTTCTTTAGGGAACATAGTTTTCTACTGACCTTCACGAGGGGAACAGAACAGGAAATAGGACAGCCCCAGAACCCTTTAAAGACTAGCTCGAGATCATTAACCTACTATCTGCCATGCGTCTGCTGTCATTATGAAGGAGCAATGTTATCAATGTAGCAATGTGCTTATTGTCCTCCTAACCACGGTATTTCTATATACAGGATTTTAATGTGCATGCTTAGGCTATAATAAGAATGTTTTTGTTTGTTTGTACAATATTGGAGGTGTGACTGTTTATATGGCCTTTCTTTGTGTCTTTACATGCTTAGTGCATATATTTTTTGCTCATTAGTCACACTCTTCTGTTTGATTGCTCACGCTTGTTCATTTTTCTTTTTGAGAACAAAAACATTCTAAGTAGATGTGTCCGGCTCAGGCATGAAATAACTGGCCAGACTCAATAGTTATATGTGTGCTTTGATGTCTACCTTTGCAGGGAAATTAGACAGACCATGTTTGCTTGTCACAATTAATCCACTTTTTCCTCTGGTGCTGATTGCCTTAAAGGGATTGTCCAAGTAATTTTTTTGTTTTTTGTATGTTTCTAACTAAGCAAATGTAAGAGGTTTTCAATTGACTTACTTCATCTCCGGTGGCCCCGTTCTCCTAGTTAGCTGAGGTCAGATGACCTGTGATGACAGCTTCCTTCCCTGCTCTGATGACGTTGCGTGCAGAAGCCTGAGGGAGAAAGTCTGCCTCTGCGGAACGTCACTGTGAAGGCTGTACTGGTTGGAGTGACAAGCCATGCCCCCTGCACTGCCCAATCTGCTGAGCTGTCTGCCCTGTGTCTCCCTCCCACTGGATTCTTTAGCAAAGTTTAACCCCTTCTACCATAAGCAGCACAGACTCCGGGCTGGAGGCTCTGCTTCAGGTACTTAGCAGGTTTTCCTCTTTTCCAGGCAGTGAGGAGATACAAACCGGATTCCAAAAAAGTTGGGACACTATACAAATCGTGAATAAAAACTGAATGCAATGATGTGGAGGTGCCAACTTCTAATATTTTATTCAGAATAGAACATAAATCACGGAACAAAAGTTTAAACTGAGAAAATGTACCATTTTAAGGGAAAAATATGTTGAATCGGAATTTCATGGTGTCAACAAATCCCCAAAAAGTTGGGACAAGGCAATTTTCACCACTGTGTGGCTGTAATGACCGGCGTCACGCAAAGGGAGGGAAATGGGAAGGCCCTGTCCAAGGGAGAGGGAAAGGTGGTGACCCCTGACTCACCTTGAGGCTGGCACCTGACTGCCCTGACGTCCCTAGACGGGTTCCTCACCCGTACGCCGATCACGTGCCTAAACCCTGGCTTTCCCTAAGATGAGCCCTATGTAGTGAACGGGGCGGTGGGATCACTAGTCTGCACCACTGACACTAAGAGGAAAACACCAAGGAGAGGACAGACAATACAGACAAAACATATAATCCCAGGTGGGCGACAACAGACAACAAAAGCCCAACAGGGATCCGGAGGGTAACGTTCTGGAACAACAACCAGGGAACACAGCTACTCAGCTCCAGTGGGTTAGTATAGAAGTCCAGGCAGGAAGCTCTATATCTGGCAACCAGAGAAGTGGGAGAGGGGAATATAAGGAGGTTGGGAGTGCTGGACAAGAAACAGCTGAGGAGAAGAAGCTACGGATCCCTGAGTGAGCCAAAAAGGGTTGCAAGGCAAACTCAGAAAGCTACCATTAAGAGACAGCACTATCTTTATACATAGAACGCGCAGCCACCCGCTGCGACTTCCTGACCCCTGGTATAACGGAGTCAGACGTGGCTTTTGACACCCTCGTGACAGTGGCATCTCCCCTTCTTCTTACAACACTCAACAGACGTCTGGGGACCGAGGAGACCAGTTTCTCAAGTTTAGAAATAGGAATGCTCTCCCATTCTTGTCTAATACAGGCCTCTAACTGTTCAATCGTCTTGGGCCTTCTTTGTTGCACCTTCCTCTTTATGATGCGCCAAATGTTCTCTATAGGTGAAAGATCTGGACTGCAGACTGGCCATTTCAGTACCCGGATCCTTCTCCTACGCAGCCATGATGTTGTGGTTGATGCAGAATGTGGTCTGGCATTATCTTGTTGAAAAATGCAGGGTCTTCCCTGAAAGAGATGACGTCTGGATGGGAGCATATGTTGTTCTAGAACCTGAATATATTTTTCTGCATTGATGGTGCCTTTCCAGACATGCAAGCTGCCCATGCCACACGCACTCATGCAACCCCATACCATCAGAGATGCAGGCTTCTGAACTGAGCGTTGATAACAACTTGGGTTGTCCTTGTCCTCTTTGGTCCGGATGACATGGCGTCCCAGATTTCCAAAAAGAACTTCGAATCGTGACTCGTCTGACCACAGAACAGTCTTCCATTTTGCCACACTCCATTTTAAATTATCCCTGGCCCAGTGAAAACGCCTGAGCTTGTGGATCTTGCTTAGAAATGGCTTCTTCTTTGCACTGTAGAGTTTCAGCTGGCAACGGCGGATGGCACGGTGGATTGTGTTCACTGACAATGGTTTCTGGAAGTATTCCTGAGCCCATTCTGTGATTTCCTTTACAGTAGCATTCCTGTTTGTGGTGCAGTGTCGTTTAAGGGCCCGGAGATCACTGGCATCCAGTATGGTTTTACGGCCTTGACCCTTACGCACAGAGATTGTTCCAGATTCTCTGAATCTTCGGATTATGTTATGCACAGTTGATGATGATAGATGCAAAGTCTTTTGCAATTTTTCGCTGGGTAACACCTTTCTGATATTGCTCCACTATCTTTCTGCGCAACATTGTGGGAATTGGTGATCCTCTACCCATCTTGGCTTCTGAGAGACACTGCCACTCTGAGAAGCTCTTTTTATACCCAATCATGTTGCCAATTGACCTAATTAGTGTTAATTCGTCTTCCAGCTCTTTGTTATGCTCAAATTTACTTTTTCCAGCCTCTTATTACTACTTGTCCCAACTTTTTGGGGATTTGTTGACACCGTGAAAATTGGAATCAACGTATTTTTCCTTTAAAATGATACATTTACTCGGATTAAACGTTTGATCTGTCATCTACGTTCTATTACAAACGAAATATTGACATTTGCCATCTCCACATCATTGCATTCAGTTTTTATTCACAATTTGTTTAGTGTCCCAACTTTTTTGGAATCCGGTTTGTAAATGCTGTGCTCAGGATCTTCCCTCCCTCCTCACCCTGCAAACGCAGAGCTGACAGACTGGAGGAGTTCTCTCCTCTGTACTCTTCTGCTGGCTGTGAGGAAGTGTCTGCAGAGCATTGCACAGGAACAGATAGGGGGAAGATCCTGTGTGTATCAGCAATGTCATTGTACTGTACAGCTGGGACTTGTAGTCCCACACATACAACATGAGTATCCCAGCAGTCAGACTGCAGACAGGGAAGCAATGTTATTCACAGAGCAGGGGAGAGGAAAGGCAGTCTTTGTTGACACCCACAAATATTCATGAGGAAAACCTCACAGATTTTCGTTATACGCCCCCATAGCTCTGCAACTGCATGTAAAAAAAAGGGCCAGAACAGAACTAGGGAAATTAATAAATGTTATTTATAATTTTGCCTAAAACTTGCTTAGCTTAGGTATATATTGCTGAACATAAGATTTAAAGTGCTTTATTTTATTTTTTTACATAACTCGGACAATCCCTTTAACTTTGCTGTCAGCAATAACATCTATCATTTTAATTTCACTTTATGCAATATTTTTATATATTTTTTTATCTCAAGGTGGGCATAGTATACTCTGAAAGCTTAGAATCACAATTAATAGTGACTTTTATTTCAAAGGAGAATGGCAAGATTAGTAAGACTAATCAAGGTCAATGATATGAAATGAAAAGGGTTATCCCATGAAGCAAACCAAGTGATGCAAACAATAATCACTGCTAATAGGGACATAAATATTTGTCTCACATTTGCCAAAAGCTTGATTACACCAGCAGTCCACAAAAAGATCATCCTAACATTCAGACATGGTGGTAATAGTTTCATGTGTTGGATGGTTTGCTGTTTCAAGCCTAGTCCACTTGCCATCATTGAGTTGTTGGAGTTGTTGCAAGTTACATAGTCATTGATACCTTTGGAGAAATCGATACTCACCTGGTCCCCACTGGTCTGTTCGGTCTCTACAACTCCGGCCCCATGACTCCCGGGCTCTCTTCACTGGACTTGGAGACACATTACTGCAGAGGGCAGCAGGAATGTGCACAGACATTTTGAGGGGCAGGGGCTTAAGTAAAAAAAAAAAAAGGGCACCTGTCATAATTAAAAAAAATGTTTGTACCACGAAGCTTACTTTTCTAGAAGTCCTACCTTGTTCTCCATTAATTTTTTGATACTGTATTGTTTTGTGGTGGCGGACAGAAAGTAATGTGGTGCTTAAAGAACAGACTACACGGTGTAGAGGTATACTGTACATTGTCGGGCACAGTGTAGAGGTATACTGTATATTGTGTGGCACAGTGTAGCGGTATACTGTATATTGTGTGGCACAGTGTAGAGGTATACTGTATATTGTGTGGCACAGTGTAGAGGTATACTGTATATTGTGTGGCACAGTGTAGCGGTATACTGTATATTGTGTGGCACAGTGTAGAGGTATACTGTATATTGTGTGGCACAGTGTAGAGGTATACTGTATATTGTGTGGCACAGTGTAGAGGTATACTGTACATTGTGTGGCACAGTGTAGAGGTATACTGTACATTGTGTGGCACAGTGTAGAGGTATACTGTATATTGTGTGGCACAGTGTAGAGGTATACTGTATATTGTGTGGCACAGTGTAGAGGTATACTGTATATTGTGTGGCACAGTGTAGCGGTATACTGTATATTGTGTGGCACAGTGTAGAGGTATACTGTATATTGTGTGGCACAGTGTAGCGGTATACTGTATATTGTGTGGCACTGTGTAGCGGTATACTGTATATTGTGTGGCACAGTGTAGCGGTATACTGTATATTGTGTGGCACAGTGTAGCGGTATATTGTATATTGTGTGGCACAGTGTAGAGGTATACTGTATATTGTGTGGCACAGTGTATCGGTATACTGTATATTGTGTGGCACAGTGTAGCGGTATACTGTATATTGTGTGGCACAGTGTAGCGGTATACTGTATATTGTGTGGCACAGTGTAGAGGTATACTGTATATTGTGTGGCACAGTGTAGAGGTATACTGTATATTGTGTGGCACAGTGTAGAGGTATACTGTACATTGTGTGGCACAGTGTAGAGGTATACTGTACATTGTGTGGCACAGTGTAGAGGTATACTGTATATTGTGTGGCACAGTGTAGAGGTATACTGTATATTGTGTGGCACAGTGTAGAGGTATACTGTATATTGTGTGGCACAGTGTAGCGGTATACTGTATATTGTGTGGCACAGTGTAGAGGTATACTGTATATTGTGTGGCACAGTGTAGCGGTATACTGTATATTGTGTGGCACAGTGTAGCGGTATACTGTATATTGTGTGGCACAGTGTAGCGGTATACTGTATATTGTGTGGCACAGTGTAGCGGTATACTGTATATTGTGTGGCACAGTGTAGAGGTATACTGTATATTGTGTGGCACAGTGTAGCGGTATACTGTATATTGTGTGGCACAGTGTAGAGGTATACTGTATATTGTGTGGCACAGTGTAGAGGTATACTGTATATTGTGTGGCACAGTGTAGCGGTATACTGTATATTGTGTGGCACAGTGTAGAGGTATACTGCATATTGTGTGGCACAGTGTAGAGGTATACTGTATATTGTGTGGCACAGTGTAGCGGTATACTGTATATTGTGTGGCACAGTGTAGAGGTATACTGTACATTGCGTGGCACAGTGTAGCGGTATACTGTATATTGTGTGGCACAGTGTAGCGGTATACTGTATATTGTGTGGCACAGTGTAGCGGTATACTGTATATTGTGTGGCACAGTGTAGAGGTATACTGTACATTGCGTGGCACAGTGTAGCGGTATACTGTATATTGTGTGGCACAGTGTAGAGGTATACTGTATATTGTGTGGCACAGTGTAGCGGTATACTGTATATTGTGTGGCACAGTGTAGAGGTATACTGTATATTGTGTGGCACAGTGTAGAGGTATACTGTATATTGTGTGGCACAGTGTAGCGGTATACTGTACATTGTGTGGCACAGTGTAGAGGTATACTGTATATTGTGTGGCACAGTGTAGAGGTATACTGTATATTGTGTGGCACAGTGTAGAGGTATACTGTACATTGCGTGGCACAGTGTATGCTATATGTGTATAACAAACATATTTCACAATTACTTGACTTGGCCCTTGGGGATCTCGGACACCACTAACACTTTGGCTGGGGGTCTCGGCGGAGCTGATGATGTGTTTTACCCTAATGAGAAAGATTTCATAATAAGGATTTGGAGAAGGGGCAGAGGGATAGCAGAGCAGGGAGAGGCTGGTGCTGCTACTAGGGGGTCATACCATGGGGGAGTAATAAAGCCCACCCTAATGCCCCCCCCCCCAGTAGTAATAATTCTCCTTACAATAGACAGTGCAGAAAATACCCCCTTGTAATGCCCCCAGTTGAGCTAATGTCCCATAGTGTCCCCCATAATGTGCCAGTAAAAAATACCCCTATATAGTGCCCCCAGTAAATGTCCCATAGTGCTCCTCTCCCTCCTTCTTTCTAGTGTCCCCATAATGTACCAGTATAAAATGCCCCTATATAGTGCCCCAGTAGATGCCCTCAGTGTCCAGTATTATTTGCAAGCATAAAATACCCCTTCTTAGATGACCCCATAGTACTCCTCTCCCCCCTTCCCCATAGTACCCACCATAATGTGTCCCAGTATAAAATGCCACTGTACAGAGCCCTCCATATAACATACCCCTTCTTTGTGGCCTCAGCAGATGCCCCTATAGTGCCCACCAATAATTTACCGGCAAGAAGTGCCCCCATAGTGCCAACATGATCATTTGTGTGCTGAATCAGCATTATATACAGTAGTGCTGCACAATACATCCTGTAATCTCTCCTGTGTACAATAAAAACGTCATTCAGGTATTATATGAGGTTCTATCAATTCGCAGCCGTGAATAAATGAATACATAATATAAACGAGGATAAATGGGGAATCTGTAGTCACACTAGATTGGATGTGTGTGTCTATGACCTGCACTTTTGCTAGCCATCTGGCGATTGGCTTACAGGCTTATACATTGCCAGTGGGAACAGAGAGACCCTTGCTCGCACCCTACCACTATCCACCGCTGCCTCCTTAATAATTGCATGTTTTTCCTTAGGGCCCACTAAAGTCTTTTACTCTTTAATTGCAATTACACTCATTTACATAGCAGATGAAGCTAATTGCTGGTATTAGTTACCAAATGTAGGGCCGCATTGGGAGGGAGTAAAGTGCCTACAGGTAGGAACGTGATCACAGCTTTATTGAAGAGAGGTGGGGATACGACAGAGCCGTCTTCTAGAGAGAGGTGCACTGTAAACTGCGAAGGATAGGATGAAGGCATGAAGAAAGCAGACGTGGACGCGCTTCCTCCTGCGTGTGAACCGAGTAAGTGGGGATTACTCTAGAAGCAATGGTTTCTCTTATACAAGGCGAGGAAAATGTAAAAAAAAAATTCACTTGAGCTAAAATAGATGTCTGACAGACTGCAGGGCCACTGTTTTTGAAGATCCTAACTGTTTGTTAGTTGCTATATTTCCAGTGGAAACACTAATAACTGTCATAACACCAACCATAGCTTCTCCCTCTACTTTCATGGTATATAACCTTAAGGGTCCATTCACACATCCGTAGAATGGGTCCGCATCTGTTCTGCAAATTGCGGAACGGGTGCGGACCCATTCATTCTCTATGGGGCAGGAATGGATGAGGATAGCACACAGTGTGCTGTCCGCATCGGCATTTCCAGAGCGCGCCCCCGATCTTCCGGTCCGCGGCTCCGGAAAAAAATAGAACATGTCCTATTCTTGTCCGCAATTGCGGACAAGAATAAACAGTTCTAATGGGGGTGCCGTCCGGGTGTATTGCGGATCCGCAATTTTAAGATACACAATACACTAAGTGCTAAGTGCTTACTAGCCTTGTGGGCATACATGGCAGTCCAGTAGAGTGAATGCCCTTCGCTTCTCTGTATACTTTTTTCCATCTTGCCCTTTTTATACACATTTTAATATATAATAAAGTTGATATGATTTTGGATATATTATCTCCACTGGCTTTTTTGTTATGATATATTAACTTGTCGCTGAACTTGGCTATATAGTTCAGGGATGCCCTTCTGGAAGAAATATTTCCTTCCGGGGACCTTCCATTGTGGTTTGCCAATGGCCACAAATTTTCTAAAGGCCTCCGAGTCCACCAATTTATATGGCAGTAGTTGGCGGGCTAGCAGTTCTGACAAGCCAGTGGTCAGCCGTTGGGCAAGAGGATTACCCAGCGTCATTATTTTTTTACGCTCGAACATTTGGGCCACGGTGGAAGGTGAAGGACAAATGGGAGGTTAGAGGAGAAGGAGAAGAGGCAGGACGTGGAGCTCTAGGAGTGTGGCTTTGTTAGTTCAGACGACGTTGCTCCCACTGGGCTCAGTGATGGGAGGCCAGGTGTCTTCATCCCTAGGTGAGTGTTGGGCTTACCGCGACTTATGCGTTGACAGCACAGGCTGCAGATGGCAACACTATTATCAGCAGCTGACACGTTAAAAAAGCCCACACTGCGGAGCCATGTGCCAGTGTCCTGGGAGCGCAAGATGTGACCGTGCATGGTGGATGGCTCGCTCCAGATACATTTGCAGTCTGCTTTGTGCCTTCTGTGCACTGTGAGTTCTGCCTGCTTCTCCTTCCTATCTGCTGCTCTGTCTCTCCCTCTGAACTCTCCTCCTCTTCCCCTCTTGTGGGCACCCACGTGACGTCCATCGACACATCATCATCATCACCTTCACCACCACTGACATTAGAGATCTCGGAGTAGACAGCAACAGTGGGGACCACCCTCCTTGGGCTTATCTGGGTACTGTCGTCAGACCGCTGGGTGGCGGCTATTGCTACCGTCTCTTCCTCATCTGATGCCAAGAATGGCTGCGCATCGGTATGGTCTGGGAATGGATGGGAAAATAATTCCTCTGACTCGAGTGGAGGTGCTATGGTGGTGTATTTTGTGGTGCACACAGCAGAGAGTGAGGAGGGTGCAGATACAGAGGATGAGAAGGGTGTAGAAGCGGAAGGCTGAGTGAGCCACTCAACCAACTGTGGTGCACCCTTTGAAGTTATTGCACGCGCCTTCTCCAACTTCCCACTTAGGCTCCGGCTTGGTGCATGTGCCCGACCCCTAACATCCCTGCGGAACGGTCTGCCTCTTCCTCTGCCTGTCATTTTCTAAATGACCCTCTGCCTAAGTCCGTAGAGAAGAGCAGTATTTGTGGAAGAAGGTATATCGCAGCCCTCAATCAGTATATGGTGGAAAAAGGTATATATCAATAGCACCCTTCAATCAGTATTTTGTGGAAGAAGGTATATGGCACCTCTTAATCAGTATTTGGCGGAAACAGATATATAGCACCCCTCAATCAGTATTTGGCGGAAACAGGTATATAGCACCCCTCAATCAGTATTTGGTGGAAGAAGGTATATGGCAATAGCACCCCTCAATCAGTATTTTGTGGAAGAAGGTATATAGCACCCCTCAACCAGTATTTGGCAGAAACAGGTATATAGCACCCTTCAAGCAGGATTTTGTGGAAGAAGGTATATCGCACCCCTCAAGCAGTTTTTTTTGGGGCAACAGGTATATCACACCCGTTGCAATTAGTTACTCCAATAGCGTTTGCACCTCTATCTAGCTGCGGTATTACAGCAGAACCGCACACAACTGCTGCACAATACAAATACAATATAATATAATTTCTATGTTAGAAAGTATATTATAAGTATATCACACCCCTCTATATCACACCTATCGATAGCACACCTATACCAGTCCTTAAAAGGACTTTTGAGGCCCTAATAGCTAGCGTTTGGTGTCCCTAACTGTCCCTGCTCCAAAATGAAACCTCTCCCTACACTGGCAAAATGCATAATGTAAAATGCTTGCCTGATCGGGTTCTGTTATAGGATTGGGGGGATGTCCATGTGCTGAAACGTCTCAATTGGCTGTCCTGTCCCACCTGATAGAAGCGTCATGGGTCATAGTTCGGCGCTATGCAAAAAAATATGGCGCGTGCGAATATCGCCATATGTTCGCTTGTTCGGCGAACCACAAGGCCATCTCTATCAGTGAGTTTGGGTGTATTGTACTAAAGGGTCCCTGCTCCTGTTCAGAGCACTGAATGGAGCTCTGCTCCTCCCCTCAGCACTGAATGGGACCCTGCTCCTCCTGTTCTCAGCACTGAATGGGACCCTGCTCCTCCTGTTCTCAGCACTGAATGGGACCCTGCCCCTCTCCCAGCACTGAATGGAGCTCTGCTCCTGTTCTCAGCACTGAATGGAGCCCTGCTCCTGTTCTCAGCACTGAATGGAGCCCTGCTCCTCCTGTTCTCAGCACTGAATGGAGCCCTGCTCCTCCTGTTCTCAGCACTGAATGGAGCCCTGCTCCTCCTGTTCTCAGCACTGAATGGAGCCCTGCTCCTCCTGTTCTCAGCACTGAATGGAGCTCTACTGCTCCCCTCAGCACCAAATTGACCCCTGCTAATTGAATTCCTCGGCAGGTACACAGCGTAACTGAACTCAGATCACTTCACTGGTTAAAACCTGGCCCAGGCACTACAGTGAGCTCAGCTGAGATGTGCGCCCACCCAGGAATTCAGGATAAAGTCGGGACCAAAAGGGAGGAGCGGGGGTCTATTCAGTGCTGAGGGGAGGAGCAGTGCCTGGACACCGTTACTGATAGGACCGCCCTTCAGCTCTTTTCAAGTAATTTGCATATGAAATTAAAGACAGGGACTCTGAATACAAAAAAATGGCTAAAAAATATATCTTTGGACTACTATACATGTCCATTGTGAAATTGGGCTGTCAGACTCACTACCACATACATTTGGATAGAGAAGGGATGTAAAGATCCCAGTTGTTACTCTAGAAGTAGCTCGTTTTCAGCAGGTTATGACCCAGGCACACACAGAGGCAGCCTCATCAATAAACCATCTGCCTATTCCATACTGCGGAAGCAGAATTTCATTGATCTCAATGGAAGGAAAACTTTCCATAGGAGAACTGTTTAGAGAGTATGGCACATGTGGTCCCTCTTGATGACTTTGGCTTGGTTACACGCTATGATTTGGATCTGATTATTACCAGTGATTGTATGATGATGAGCGTGCACACATGGTGATTTTTCAATGCGATAAGAATGATTCCGACATAACAAAGGACGCAGTTTAACATTTTTCAGGGCATTCACTTCTATGATGATCAAAAGTAAAATAACTGTTAATACGCAGCAATCGGCACAATCTGGATCACACATGGAATGAATTTCATCTATGGTGGCAGCATGTCACTGCTGGACCTCCGTATACATGAGCATGGCCCAACTGTGCCACTGTTAGGTTTAGACAAGGAGAGGCCATATATTAAAGAGATTTTGTGATTTTCAACAAAATTCAGCAGTTCTTGTCAATTGAAAACAATCCTAAGACATCGTCCCCTTCCTGCTGCAGCCATTTTCCAGTTGTTGTTTTTTTGTGTGTCTTTTCCTACTTGCATTCCAAAAGCCATAACATATTTATTTTTCCTGAAGCTGGTTATTTTGCAGGACAAGTTGTACTTTCTATTGGCACCATGTAAAGGAGTTGGCATTTATCATGTACTTTGCTGGCTGGATTCATTTTTCCATCAGATTCTACACTGCTTGTGTCCAGGGCTTATGACCATCCTGCCATCCAGGAGCGGTGGCCACCTACAGAGCTGTGTAAGGGCTCTCTTTTTGTGGGAGAAGCTATAGTTTTTATTAATATTATTTCGGAATATGAATGACTGTGTGATCACTTTTCATACAATGGTTTTGGGAGCGACCAAATAATTGTGATTTTGGTACTTTTTTTTTCTATAGAAGTTGTCTCTTATCATGGACACCGCTCGTTGTTGTCTCTTGTATAAGGCCAGTTTCACATGAATGCGTTTGGTCCGGGAAACACCCTCCATAGTTTCCGGACCAAACACTTCTCTTCTGACCCGAACTCACAGCATAATAATGAATTAAGATGCTGCAAGTTCCTGCATGACTGTGGATCTACAATACTGCACTCACATAATGCTGTGAATACAGTACAGTAGATCATTATGACGCAGTAAGTTTGGGTCAGCGGAGCAGTGTTTGATGCAGGAAATGTATCCATCACATAGACTATACTTGTGTGTTTTCTTAGTAAAATTGCAATCCACAAAAATAACACAATATATGTGACGCTTCTGTCCTAGAATATGGACCTTCTTCAGGCAAGGAGCTGTGTAGTTCTGTAACACCCCAGAGTTGTTTTGAAACTCTTTTACCCTGCTACAACCTGTTAAGTGTATTTACCTTGTCATCTAATAAAATTTCACATCATATTCTCACAAATGCGCATTGAAAGCCTTGTAAAGTATATATTGCTGTAATTTCTATGTTCACCAGCAGGTGACAGCAATGTGTTCAGCAAGGACTTAGCTACAGTTTAGTGTTTCTGAACTGGAATAGTATATTCCAGTTTAGCTCCCCCCTCTGTGAGCAGATTGGCTGCGCCCACATCCTGCCTCATGGGAGAGAAGAAAGTTAGAGTTAGTGTAACCCACCCCCTGCTAGGGGTAGGGTGTGCATGTTAGGAGCTCCCAGCTATAGGGATCCAAAGCCAGGATATTGTCTCGGCTGAGACATTGATCATCCCCAGCCTGAGCCTTGCAGCCTCAGCTGGAAGAAGCAAGCAGACAAACTCCAGTTACAGGAAGAAGCATACCCTGAGACAATAGCTGTGAGTACCGTCCAGCGACCCAGGAGAAGACATATTCCTCCTCAGCTAGTTAGTCCCCAGAGAGCAGAAGATAGCAAGTGCAGAAGCCAAATTCCTGCTACATTACAGAGCTACTAAGCAGACGTCCTTTTCCTGCAAAAGCTCCAGGCACATGATAGTGCAGAAGATATATTCCTGCCACACATTGCCAATACCTGCTGGGACCATAGACTATTGCTGTACCTTGCTTGGATGAAAGCTACAACCAGTAAAGACAAGTTTGAACTTTACCCAAAGTCTGGATCTCAATTACTGCTGCAGGTTCCTCAATTACTCCTACTAGCACAACACTCATTTTATTGCAAGTGAGCCAGGATCCAGGAGTCCAGCCGTACCCAGGTAGGAGACACCGTTGACACTATTGCCACTACCACACAGAGACATTACCCCACTCTGGCATTCCTAACCTGGTACGTGAGTTACAACACCTTAAAGGGCCCTGTGTTAGTACCCTGCGCACGCTGCAATTGGCGTCACGAACAAAACTGCGGCACGTGGCACGATGTGTCCCTCTTTGTTCATTTAGAAAGATGGGAGGTAGGTTTCTGTACTTATCTACAGATGTATGTAGGTGAAGTGTAACATGCACATGACTCCCCACATACAGCTCGCATACCTCCTGACTTTAGGCTAGGGCTACACGGGCCACGACCAGGGCCACTGAGCAGTGGTGATCGGACAGTAATGAATGGCATCGCCACGACAGGTTCCTGAGTAGCCCTAGCCTAGTCTATTTTCCCTTTGTTTTAGTTTACACAATAGGGCAAACATCATCTGAATGTAAACATTTCTAAAATCCAAATTCCATCTAATATACAGTCAGAGACGAACCGGACAAACACTTTCCGGATCAATATTGTAAATGTAATAATGCAAATCTGTCCCTCAGATCAAAAAGAGAAGAGGGACAGAGGGACTTGGGTCAAAAGTGGGGACTGTCCCTCCAATAGAGGCACACTTGGGAGGTCTGTACTGTTCTGCACTGGATGACTTTCTTCCTACATTTGAACCTCCCGCTCGCCGTCCACACTTTCTCCACAGAGCGGTCACGTGGTACGCACACATCGGGTCATGTGATCGCGACGTCATTCAGGTCCTTCTCGTGCGGAGAGAGACTACCTAGAGCTGGGAGGCCGCCGCACGTGCAGGCATTTCCGAGAGCCGGGGAAGTGTGCGGCAGCCGCCGGCGTCCAGCATGAGGGTGGTGGCGCTCATTAGGTGACTCCTAAAAATAAACATAGCGGTCCTATTACTCTGCGGCTAGACACCTGCCAATGAACTACAAGTCCCAGCATCCCCTGCACGCTTTGAAGGGACGCGGACTGACAGCATGTGTGACTGAAGTATTCTTCTGCAGCTCTGAGGACCCCCAGCATCCTCATGTATGAGTGATGGCGGCAGCTCAGCTGGTACATGGGTGACGTCATCGGGTGTTGCTGATGTCATATTAGTTTACTGCAACTGCCTGAATATAAAGGCGAATTGTGCAGATAGCAATTTCTGAATATTTGGGAGATTTAGCAAAACTGGTGTAAATTAGAACTGGCTTAGTTGCTCATAGCAACCAATCAGATTCCACCTTTCATTTTTCAGAGCTCCTTTGGAAAATGAAACCATCAATCTGATTGGTTACTAAGAGCGAGTAAGCCATTTCTACTTTACACCAGTTTAGTCTTATCGGATATGCTCACGGTTCATCTGATTTAGGCTACATTTACACAAACGTATTTTGTTTCCGTGTCCGTTACGTTTTTTTTTTTCACTGGGTCTGCAAAAAATGCGGACACCGCATCGTAGTGAGGAACCATTGACTTCAGTGGGTCTGCGATTCGCAAGATAGGCAAATGATAGGACATTGTCTTTTGCGGAGCGGAGGCACAGACCCGTGGGACTTCTGTGTGTTTCCGCGGGCTTCCGATCCGTGCCTCCGCTCCACATACGACAAGACGTGTCCTATCTTGCAGCTCGCAGACCCATTCAAGTCAATGGTTGCTCACTCCGATGCGGTGTTCACACAGCCAGTGCCCATGTTTCGTGAACCCACTGTTTGCGGTCCACAGCATGGGGCCCAATATGGATGACACACGGAGGGCAAAAAACAGAGACACGGATTCTTCACTGATGGATTTTTTCATGGATGTGAAACGGACACGGAAATGTGAACGAGGCCCGACGGCTCCACCGCTGGTTATTCTGCTGGAGATGATGGGATTATTATTGGACCCTTCCTGTATCTGTAGGGAATACTTTGCATTTCTCTACTATAAACATGCAGGTTGCCTACACTTCTGGGATTTGTAGTGCCACAGATTAGATTGGATGTTCAGTAGTCACACACGATTGATATCACATGTCTTTTGGGGTTATTCGTTACAGTGTGTCAGTAGAAGGCGTCATTTCTTTCATCTTCATTTCAGTGGCGGGAAGGACAGCTGCTACAACATGATGCAGTGTGCCGTGGCAGGTCATCAGATCGTGGCTCTTGCTAATCTGAAGCCTCCGCAGAGTTCAGGTAAGAAGTGCTCCGTGATCTGTCATATACGGTAGTGCGGTACAGAAGACGCCTTGGAGAAATGTGTCTGGTGATGACCGCTGAGTGCGTCATCTGTGGGGGGAGTCATGGGAGGTACGGCAGTAAGGGTATATTCACATGGATATGGATTCCATATCCATATTGTGGTCCGCAAAATACAGACACCTTGTGTGCAATCTGCATTTTTCTTAGGGCTCGTACGCACGAATGTTCGACCCTGTGCTGCGGACCATGATCCGCAAGATTCAGGCCGCACCGCAAAAAAAAAAAAACATGTTCTATTTTTTCTCGGTGCGGAGGCACGGAACAAAAACCCACGGAAGCGCATCCGTGGGCTTCTGCTCCATGCTTTTTTGTGGACACATATTAATGATTGAGTCCATGTGTAATCTGCAAAAAATGCAGATCAGACACGGATGATGTGTGCACGAGGCCTTATATCAAGGTGGAATCCCAGATGATTTCCGTTTTCTACGTACAAGTGGATCACATAAGACCAAATTCTGACACTATATTGATAGCAGTGCATGAAGCATTCATCGGGAACGTTCACGCTGGATGGGGGCACGGCAGGTTTATTGTCATGTTTTACAACAAGGTGGGAACTTTCATCTACACACTATGAAAAAATCTGCAGCGTAAATTGACTTTCCTTGTGGATTTTAAATTATTTATTTTTATTTTATGCACTTATATTGCGCTACTATATTCCGCAGCGCTTTACAGACATTAGCATCCAGCTGTCCCCAACGGGGCTCACAATCTAAGGTCCCTATGTCTTTGGAGTGCGGGAAGAAACCCACGAAAACATGGGGAGAATATACAAACTCCATGCGGATATTGTCCTTGTTTGGATTTTACCAAGTGCTAACCACTGAGCCACCGCGCTAACCACTGAGCCACCGCGCTAACCACTGAGCCACCGCGCTAACCACTGAGCCACCGCGCTAACCACTGAGCCACCGCGCTAACCACTGAGCCACCGCGCTAACCACTGAGCCACCGCGCTAACCACTGAGCCACCGCGCTAACCACTGAGCCACCGTGCTAACCACTGAGCCACCGCGCTAACCACTGAGCCACCGTGCATGTCAATTTTGTTGCAGAATTCTCCTATGGTGAAATCCACAGCAAAAAATATGCAGCAGATCCGCAACTTTTTACATGATCAGTTTTATTGTAGTAGCTGATGTGATTCCCTTCACTACTAGTGTGAAGGAGCTTTTTATTAGTTTCATATAACTCCAGTGTGTTCAGCAGCACAGACTGTTGCTCATGGGCGGATCTACCTGTCTGTCACACGTCTGTATTATTTTCATTGGAGGCCAGCTATGTGGGAGGGCACAGAAGAAAGCCCAGCTATGCAGATGTCTCATCTAGATTCATACTGGTGGTTCCAGTTTTTCTAGGGCACAATTGGGATTTCAGGGCAGTGTATTAGATCTTGAGATAAAAAAACGTACATGTCTTACACTTGCAGGTCCTAGTCCCATTCTGAACGTGTTCATTTTATTTGTGGTGTTTGAAAGCCACATTTAGTAAACTAATACACTCCATTCCCAATTCAAATCAATGGAACTTCTCAGTTCAAATTATGGTAAAACAGTGCCACACCTTTCCTCAGATTGTGTGTGGTGTTGCAGCTCCACTCAGTTCAATAGATTAGAGCTGCAATACCAGACACATCCTGTGGATAAGCATAGCGCTGTTACGGAACCAAGTTTTTCCTGATCCTGGACAATTCTTTTAACGCTTGTTCCAAAGAGCAGCAACATGTAGTAGTGATGTAATTTGAACCTAGAATGTGCTTCTATTTCCACAGCGGATGAACTGGACAGCTATATGTACCAGACGGTTGGCCACCAGGCACTGGATCTTTATGCAGAAGCCATGGCTTTGCCTCTGTACCGTGTCACCCTCAGCGGCTCCAGCTTGAACACAGGAAGGGAGTATAAACCTCAAGAAGGAGATGAGGTTGAAGATCTTTATAGACTGCTGAAATTAGTGAAGGCAAGTATTGCGTCCTGCAGCTTGTCTGTATGGCGGCTAAAGATGACAGTACGGTAAGGACAATAATCCTTTTTCTTACTAACTATCCTCTGGATAGATCATCAGCATCTAATCGGCGGGGGTCCGACATCCGGGACCACTGATGATTAGCTGTTTGAGAAGGCAGGGGGGCCGGCAGTAGTGCCGCAGCCTTCTCCCGGTTTCCCGCAGGCCCAGTGACATCACGACTAGTATTACTGGCCTGTTCGCGGCTAAGCCCTATTCAAGTGAACGAGGCTTAGCTGCGCCCTGGCCAGTGATACTAGTCGTGATGTCACTGGGCCTGCGGGAAACAGGGAGAAGGCTGCGGCGCTACTGCCGCCCCCCCTGCCTTCTCAAACAGCTGATCGGTGGGGGTCCCGGGTGTCGGACCCCCGCCGATCAGATGCTGACAATCTATCCAGAGGATAGATCATCAGTAAGAAAAATCTACAGAACCCCTTTAAGGAAATGTGTCACCCTAAAGACACAGAGGGAAGATATTCTAAGCCTGGGGTTAGAGACGCTTGTCTTAGTATAAACAAAAAATAAATAAAAAAAAGACTTCTTAATAAATTTGACGTATTTTGCGTCAATCCAGGAGTTCAAATCTACACCAGCTATGAACTGGTGTCAATTTGAGCTATCCACCAGTTGTGGTGTAAATGATAGTAAATCTGGTGGGCTGTGGGAGGCCACGCCCTCATGATAAGCCCCACCCACTTTTGAAAAGTGTCGAGATAAGTGAAATAGCGCGAATATGGCATGTACCATACTTGGTATTCTATCCCACAGTAGTAACACAAGTCATGTCTCAAGGCCGATTTAAAGGGTCGAACATTGACTTATAGCAGGGATGCCCAACCTGCAGCCCTCCAGCTGTTGCAAAACTACAACTCCCAGCATGTCTGGACAGCCTACAGCAGCGCATGGTGGGAGTTGTAGTTTAACAACAGCTGGAGGGCCGCAGGTTGAGCATCCCGGACTTACAGGATAGCTGCCTTACATCAGAGGCAGAGCTTGTTAGGAGCTCATTTGTTGTATATCTTCTTCACAAACCATTTAATAAATGTTCCTGAATGGGTCAAAAATGTTGTACACTTAAAATCCACACTAGAAGTGAAGAAAAACACCAAAGACACTGTTGTCCGTGCATATATTTCCACTTTACAGCTTACATGATGGATGCCATGTTTTTGGTGGAAAAAAGACCAAAAATGTGGCATCTTTAAATACATTGCTTAGTATGAACCCCCCCCCCCCCCTCCTCAACATGGTTTTGTAAGAGTTACTGGTAATTTATGTTTTCATTTTCCATGTTATCCATATTTTTTAAAAATAAATAGTCAAGTTTTTACAATTTGAATTGTATTAATATTAATAATATTAAAAAACAAACTAACAAAACCCGCCTGGACAAAAATGATGATACCGTTAAAGGGGTTTTCCCAGATTTTCATACTGATAACCTATCCTCAAGATAGGTCATCAGTATCTGATTGGTGGGGGTCCAACAGCCGAGACCCCCCACTCTCAGCTCTTTGAGAGGCCTTCTCTCTGCTTTTTCTAGGCAGAGTGACAATACGTTCCTGTTTCACGTGGCCTAGAAGCAGCTCAGCTGCATTGAAGTGAATGGGGCTGAGCGAGATCCCAAGCACAGCCGCTATACAATGTACATGCTTGGTGAGCACGGAGAAGGCACCGATCAGATACCTATCCTGAGGAAAAACCCTTTAAGAGTGCCATCATTTTTGTCCAGACGAGATTCGTTAGTTTGTTTTTTTAATATTACTCTGTTGAACCACAATTCAAAATGCAAAAACTGTAAGATTTCAGAATTTTTTTAAAATATAGATAATAATAACATGGAAAATGAAAACATAAATTACCAGTAACTTTTAAAAAAACATGTTGAGGGGGGTTTCATACTAAGCAATTGTTTTTAAAGAAACCCCTAAAATCACAATTTTATTGATATTCATTAAAATAGGACCCGTAAGGGACCTTTGAGATACTCAAGAAAAATACTCTAATTAACAGCATCCAGGTGAGTGACACTGATAGTGGGGAAGGGGGAATAAGTTGTCCCTACACTTACCCTTTTCTTAAAGCCTCAGCGCAGGGAGGACCCCTGATGGTGGAGACCCCCTGTCCACGTTCCTAGGCTAATGTCAGCCCTGCGTTATCCCTAAGGGCCTCGGGTATCGATGAAGTATAATATGCCCCCAGATTAGGGCAGGGATATATGTTCACGGATACTGGATGCTATAAACAAGGTGCATTAAATATATACACATGTAGTCAGGGTTAACCAAATGGTCAACCACCCAAACAAACCTCGACGCGTTTCCCCCTAGTTAACACTGTGGGATCATCAGGAGGTAAATGTTAGTTCGGTATAATATATATTAATAATATCTGTCAAACACTGATGTGTCACGTGACTGAACATCGGGATGCTTGGGCGGATGTCTCTGGGCACCGTAAACCATGCACTGGAACGCTATGCGTTCCACAGCCCGGATACTGACGTCAATACCGGAAGTCCCGCTGTCCACCAACGCTATCTGCGGCGCATTAATTGATAGCGGTTTAAATATGGAAGGGGCACACGAGTATTTTGTGCATCAAACCTTCAGCTGTGAGTGTCTGCTACACTATAACCTTCTTACATATATCATTAGGTATACCTACCTCTCTGATATCAGTGTATTGTCATTTTTGTCCAACAGGATGTGGAACACATTTTTGATCCGGCCTTCGATACCTGCGGCTTCAGCACTGATATGAGGGCAACTTTTGATACCTTTGGTTAACCTGCAACGTTGCTGTATCTGAAGCTGATTAGGGTTTATGCTGCTCCCCATTGCTATAATATGCATAGCGGTCATTTGATTATCTAACCTGGTGTTGCCCCAGTATATTTTGCTACATCAGTGTTTGACAGATATTATTAATATATATTATACCGAACTAACATTTACCTCCTGATGATCCCACAGTGTTAACTAGGGGGAAACGCGTCGAGGTTTGTTTGGGTGGTTGACCATTTGGTTAACCCTGACTACATGTGTATATATTTAATGCACCTTGTTTATAGCATCCAGGATCCGTGAACATATATCCCTGCCCTAATCTGGGGGCATATTATACTTCATTGATACCTGGGGCCCTTAGGGATAACGCAGGGCTGACATTAGCCTAGGAATGTGGACAGGGGGTCTCCACCATCAGGGGTCCTCCCTGGTCTGAGGCTTTAAGAAAACGGTAAGTGTAGGGACAACTTATTCCCCCTTCCCCACTATCAGTGTCACTCACCTGGATGCTGTTAATTAGATTTATTAATATAGTAACCATTTTTTTTGTATTTGTCTTGAGTATCTCAAAGGTCCCTTACGGGTCCTATTTTAATGAATATCAATAAAATTGTGATTTTAGGGGTTTCTTTGCTGGAACTTACATGAATTTTCAACCCCATTATATAATTGTGATAAAATTTAGCTGGAACTTAATTGTTTTTACAGATGCCACATTTTTTGTGCTATTCTTCTAGGTCTTTTTTTCAGCTTTTTTTCCACCAAAAACATGGCATCCATTATGTAAGCTGGAAGTTGTAAAATGTATGCATGAAAAACAGTGTTTCTGTGGCATTTTTTCTTTCCCACTTCTAGTGTGGATTTTGAATGTAGAACATTTTTGACCCATTCAGAAAATTTTTTTGGGTTACCATTCATATTATCCATCTCTTCAATTTGTCATCAATTTTCCTCTTGCGGCCATGTCCAGGGAGGTTGGCTACAGTCCCGTAGAACTTAAACTTCTGAATAATGTGTGCCACTGTAGTAACAGGAACATCAAGCTGTTTGGAGATGCCTTATAGCCTTTACCTTTTAACAGTTTTTACCTTTTACCTTTTGTCTGTAATTTTCTTACTAGTCACCTGAGACAACTCTTTCCTTCTCCTTTCTTTGGTCCATTTGATACTAAAAAGCACAGTGACTAGTTTTCACCCTTCAAGTAGGCAGACTGACTGATTACAAGTTTGAAGACACATGTGATGCTAGTTACAGGACGCATCTTAGTTTCATGTCAAATTATTTTTAGTCTTTTAAAGGGCTACCATCATTGTATCCAGGCCAGTTTCATTTCCCTGCAGCTCCTTCACAGTGGAAATGGAGCATTGCACGGTTCCCACATGTGAAATCAGTGGACTTTCTCTGTATTAGGCCTCATGCACATGACTATGTCCGTATTTTGGACCACGGATCTGCAAAATATAGATACTTTCTGGGTATGTTCCACATTTCTCTCACTCCCCTCAATAAAGGACTATTCTCATCTGCAGTATGGACCAGAATAGGAAATGTTCTATAATTTAGAGAATGGCCAGATGGATCCACGAAAAATTAGATTTTGTGCATGACCCCATAGATATGAATGGGTCATTATGCTATCTGCAAAAAACATGGATAGCATATGGATGAAAAATATGGTGGTGTGCAAGAGGCCTTATACTCATGTGGCTGGTCCTCCAGAGCAGGAGACACTCTTTGCTGCTCTTTTTTATTACCTTAGAATTCCCTAATTGGGTGTTTAAACCACACGCCACCCTGAAGAACACATAAGCGTGTCTGGGTTGCCACTGCACAGCGAATTTTGGAAGGGGAAGTGGTGCTAAACCAGCTTGTCTAATTCGTTTCCATGATTGCTTGGGGTTTGAAAGGCCAAGCCACCACCAATCATGAAGTGATAGCATATCCTACTGATTTGTCATCACTCTAAAAGGAATAACCCTTTAAATGTTGAGTTCCCATTTCACAAAAGGTTGATGAAGGGTTACTGGTGCTAGAAAACACAAATGTGAGGCATTCCTGGGTCTGGATTAGTATTTATGTTACCCAGATGGCAGTGCGCGCCAATATACCAACTCATTGTGCTAAATCTGTGTATCCGCTAAAAAAAATACATATGGGGAAATCTGATAAAATAACCCAAAGGCCTACAAAGACTGCACCAAATTTTGTGATTTTCTGCCTTGTGTTTTTTTGTAATTATAGTTTATTTCTGCCATTTTGATCCCTCTTTTATGGTTTTCTTCAGTTTTTTCTTGTAATATTTCCACCTCCAAATGTTAGCTTTAAGTCTAAGGGAACTATGATACGAAGGACAAACATGCGTTTTTGTGACCTTTTCTTTAACTTGTAACATAGTTTGTGTCTGACTTTTTTTGTGCTATAGATATATCCATTAGTTTTATGCACCTGTGTGAAAAATGCATGTGTCTATATACTGCATGTTGCTTTTTAGGGTGTTTTTACAGTGTGTTTTCTTTTTTCAATGGCTTTTTTAAAGTACTGATCTACACTACAGAGAAAGTGGCATTAGAGGGGGTACATACTTTATTGTTTGAAAAAAAAAAAGCAAGCCGCAAAAAATGTATGTTCCAAAACGCTATTCATAAAAGAATTCTACACAAATGCCTAAAAAATTAATTAAAGCGAAGAATGCATGCAAAACTAAATTTGTGTGTGAAGGAAACCTGGACTAAGCGAAGAAATTGTATAGCAGCCCCCACGTACAAATTGACAACCCCATCTCTGACCTAAAAATGGCGCTCAGAAGCTGTTGTCTTTTTCTTGCCTATTTCACACAGGATTGTGTCAGGATCTGTTCAGGATAAAACTGATGGTTTTGCACACAAGTTGAATCAGTTTTCAATCACGTTTTGATGCATTATTCACAAAACTAAAGAATAGCAATCTACTTCTTCTAGCAACCTTCAATGAAAAGTGCATTGTATCCCGATGCCTTCCGTTTTTTATGCATGCCCCATTCATTTCTGTGGGGCCAGGGCTGCATGAAAAATGCACAATATAGAACCTGCCACGATATTTGTTACTGTATAAGATGCATCGGACCATAAGATGCGCCTAGGTATTAGAGGAGGAGGGTTCACATTGTGCTTTAAACGGATGCCTCAGACTGATGCCATACTGTCGCATCCATTCACAATAGAGTTCCATTGTAAAATAAAATAAAAAAAGACGTGTTTTTTTTTACCATTTAAAAAAAAAAGTATATTTTTTTTTACCGGACTGTGCAGGATGCAAGAATGTGGTGTGCTGTGGTTTTGTATCCTTTTTTTGTAGCGTATACGTCAAACAGAGGCATAAAACGTGATGTGAACCCCTTAGTCATATCTCAGATCAGACCCCTAATCTTCATCAAATCTCTTATTAAACCCCCAATCTTCATTAAACCTCAGATCAGACCCCCAATCTTCATTAGACCTACAAATCTGACCTCCAGTCCTCATCAGACGCCAAATCTGACCGGCAATCTTCATCAGACCCCAAATCAGACCCGCAATCTTCATCAGACCCCAAATCAGACCCGCAATCTTCATTAAACCTCAGATCAGACCCCCAATCTTCATCATCCTCAGATCAGACCTGCAATCTTCATCAGACCCACAAATTTGACCTCCAGTCTTCATCAGACGGCAAATCAGACCCACAATCGTCATCAGACCCCAAATCAGACCCGCGATCTTCATCAGACCCGCAATCTGAAACCACTTACTTCTCCTGCTTCGGATAGCGGCGCCACTCTGCAGATCCAGCACATCCTTCCTGCAGTGCTGCACTGTGACCTGACATCACACAGCATCAAGTCATAGTTCGCGCTTACGTGCACTACACCCTGACGCTATACGCAGTCTGGACACAGTGGACATAGTGTTTTCTCACCACTCCCCGGTCCTACTGTATATAATGGAAGCCTTCATTAGTATTTGCTTTATAAGACGCGTTGCCATTTCCCCCCCAGTACATCTTATAGTCCGAAAGATGCGTTAATCTTTCCCCCTCCCTTTGTTATATTTATTTATAGGTTTACACATGGGTGCTGACTAGATGAAAATGCACTTTTAAGGTGTTCTCCAGGCTTTTAATATTGATGACCTATCCTCAGGATAGCTCATCAATATCAGAGCGGTGGGGGTCTGACACCCGCTGATCAGCTGTAGGAAGGGAAGGCGCGTGCAGTGTGTGCTATCTCCTTTCTCTCTTCCTGCTAGCCATAGACATAGCAGCAGAAAGCAGGAAGAGAGAGGAGGGACGGCATGCGCGTGCCTTCCCTTCATAAAGCTGATCGGCGGGGGTGCCGGGTGCCGGACCCCTGCCGATCTGATATTGTTGACCGATTCTGAGGATAGGTCATCAGTATCAAAAGCCCGGAGAACCCCTTTGAAGGGAATCTCTCACATTAGACATGCAGGCAGCATGTTACAGAGCAGGAGCTGAGCAGATTAGTATATAGTTATTCATATAGTCCAGTGGGTGTTCCCCGTCAGTGAGTATATGTAGAAATAGCTGTCAGTCAATGACTAGGACCACCCACATGACTCCTAAGCATAGAAAGAGCAGGGATTTATATGAATACATTGTAAGTTTTACTTACCCTTTTCCCATAAAAGTATATATGGATCAGCTCGGCTCCCCCTGCTATGTAACATGCCGCCCGCAGGTTCCCTTTAATAGGCACCAACTGTAGCGAGGCTCTAATGCTTCCATTTTCAGATGCTATTTGCATATAATTTGTGTATTAGAGGTGATAGTTTATTTTCTAAATATAAACCTTTGTGATAGTTTTGAGTGTGGTTGATGGGGTGCGGTCGTCCTCCGGAGCCCCGTAGCGGTCTCCTGCCTCTCCGTACACACAGGGAGTCTTCTCTGCTTGTTCCACATACTTGGAGACCCTTCCTTTGTTTTGCTGCATCAGCATTGCACACATTAAGTGCCCGAACATCGGAGACTCCATTTCTCTCCCCAGGGTCAGAACCACTAACCCAAATGAAAGCCAAATGAGTGCTAATTAACAGTAATGACCACTAATCCCTTCCATAAAGGATGTGGTCCAATTTGGAAGCAGTTAGTTGCTTGTTCAGAGCAAGGAGCAGGTGCTGTAATTATACGGGCAGGCCTGGGTGGACCACCTCCCCATTACCCCGATAAGAGATTCTGATATTTGAGGCACATTTCCTGCCTGGTATAAGCTGATGATGGCAGCAAGCAGTTTTAGGAGGTCCAGTAGAAAGCGTATCTGTCATATATGACATGGTTGGGTTGTATATAAAAGTAAGACTCTGTCATGTCATACAGTGCCTTCCATTACCCGTAGGCCTCATTCAGACGGCCGTAGTGTTTTGCGGATCCGCAAAACACAGATACTGGACGTGTGCGTTCCGCAGTTTGCGGAGCAGGACCACAGATGCGGACCGCACACAGTGTGCTGTCCGCATTTTTTGCTGCCCCATTGAAATGAATGGGTCGGCACACAGCCATCTGAACGGGCCTTTAGGGTAAATGCATACGTTCAGAATTTATGTGCGGAGAATCAGCAGGTGTTCGCAGGGGAATTCAAGCCGACAGTCCGCATCAATTGGTGCAGCTTTGATGCGGGTTTTCCTCTCCTCATTGAGGTGAATGGAGAAAATCCGTTCAGTAAAATTGACACGCTGTGGATTTAAAAATCCGCACCGCAGGTCAAAATCTGTACGGAAAAAATCTGCACCGTGTACATGAGAATTTCAAATTCTCATAGAATACAATGTACATGACCTACGGTGCAAAGTTTCCGCAATCAAATCTGTGCGGAAAAACCACACGTGTTTTTTTCAGGCTTACAGTCCCACAAAAAAAAATAGGACGCACTTTTGGCCACTGCCTGGCTACTTTAACCCTATGGACGTTTAACATGTACCTCAGGAGCTTCACTATCATACACATGGAACATCGATGGAAACTGAGCATAAAACTGAAGGGATTGGTAAAGCCCCTTTCCTCAGCCTGTGTCCCTCGGCTCATCATGTGCCATCTCTGACAGAAGTCCCACGTATTCCTTTCTGACGGAGCAGACGAGGTCGCCCACCTTTACACCAGGTTACCACACCATTGTAAGAGTTCAGCTCGTCACAGATCCTGTATCAAACCTTATGCAGCAGCGCCCCCTGCTGATTTCTAGATACATCTGCATCCAGATACAGCACGTCTGCGGTAGCTGGGACTCTTACAGGACAGGAGATGTGGAGAATGTCGCACAGTCTCGTCCGCCCGGCTTATTTAGCAAGCGAAAAGATGGAATCCTAAAATCTGTATAGGTTCAAACCTTGAAAGTATTCCTGCCTCACTATTATATGTGTCCACAGAAATGCAGGGAAGTGTCAGAGATGAGGTCTGACCACGTCTGTCGCTGCCTACGTGGCGGTCCTTGTGTGACATGTAAACACCACGTTATCCGAGAAGAGACAGGCGTGGGCGACGTCAGACTGCTGTTCTTCATGTGTGACATATTCCTCAGACATAAAGCGGAGACCGTCTCCATATTTGCCGCTATATCGCGCTCTTCCTACGTCTTCATTTTCTTCTACATCTCAGCTGGCTATTAATGATTTCGCCCAGGCTTCTCCGGCCATGTTCTCGTTTTGTCCTTTCATTTCTTTTCTGTCCTCTTCCCTCTCTCATTACATTCTCACTCGGTTCCTTCCTCCTCCCTTTTCTTTCTCACACCCCCTCTTACTCTTTGGGATGAAATCACTAAATTCAAGTCTGGTTTAATTAAAATAGTGATGAATGCAGATTGCATGGAACACAGACAGTAAAATACCGCCACTCTGGCTGGGGACAGACTATAATTACAAGAACTGAGCAGCAGGCCGTGGACCGTCTTCTCTCTTGACACTTACAGGAAATGCTCAATTAGCGTACAGGCTTTCTTTAAGGAGAAGAAAGCAGACCGAGTCAAGCACTTAAAGGAATTGTCCGGCCACTTTTTAAAAAAAAAAAGTACTTTGGAAAATAATGAATAAAGTATTACTCAACTTACTGAGCCTCCACCTTTCACATTGTGATGCTGTCCAGGTCCCTTGCCGGTCTGTCCTTCCGGGTCCCTCTCAACACGGACATGGCCAATCACTGACGGCAGCTCTCTCCCGCTGGTTGCAGCAGTCACATGTCTATGTTGACAGGGATCAGGTATTTCAGAGACCAGCCAGGGACCCGGAGGTGTCAGAGGGTCAGGGAGGATCTTATTACTTTACACCGTTCAGAGGGTTTTTTCAAACTTATGTGATCAAGGTTGCCTTTTACCTACCGACCATTGGTTTTTGGCATGGTAGTATTTTCTGTCCAGTAAATAGTTGGGATGTCCAAAACACATTGTACCTGTGATAGGGGGCCATTGAGCGGATTAAAATACACTTAAATAGTTACATAGCTGTTAAGGTTGGAAAAAGACAAAACTCCATCAAGTCCAACCTGTAATCCTGCTATGTTGATCCAATGGATGTATTTTTTATTTTATTTTTTAAAGAGGTTGTCCAGTCCTTTGGTAATAAAAGTTTTGTGTTTTAGGTCCCCACCATTTTCAAGATTTGCTCTATCAGTGAATCAGAACATCAGGATAGGTCATCAGTGTCTGATCGGCGGGGGCCTGAGACCCAGGACCCCCACCGATCAGCTGTTTGAGAAGGTGCTGGTGCTCCTGTGACCACTTGCAGCCTTCTCCCTGCTCACCAAGCAGAGCATCGCACACTGTATAGCGGCTGTGCTTGGTATCGCAGCTCTGCCCCATTCACTTCAATAAGGCTGAGGTGCTCCTAGGCCACGTGGCCTAGAAAAAGCTGAGGTAAGTGCTGTAGCCTTCTCGAACAGCTGATTGGCAGGGGTCCCGGGCGTTCGACCTCCCACTGATCAGATAATGATGCAGTACGGCTGAGGGGTTGCTACATTACTATCCAGTCTAGGAAATAGTTTTAGTAAGGAAATCTCTGCAGTCCCTCCTGCCTGGTCCGTACGATGTCACATGCAGCGCTGGCCACTGGGAACATATAACATCACTTGTGCACGTCACTGATGGGTTTGTTTTCAGTTACTGTGGAAATCCTATTACATCCCCCATATACTGCACGCACATTTACACTGTAACCCCACAAGACCATGGAGCCCGGGCCTAAGAGAGATGCTGCACGCCAAGATATAGGGTTAATGACTGTGCATTTTTCAAGTTATTAGACCTTCAGATTTTTGTGGATCAAAATTGAAAATGCTACAAATTGTTAGGGAAGTTGAAAGCTCCATTGTTTTGGTACAAAAACGCCTCTTTTCTATCACTTTCAGTGAATACTCCCTTAGTTATTCCTCCTACCTGCTTGCTAAAAATGCTTCAGACTGTAAACATCTTATGGAATCATGGTGCACACCTCATACATCTGTACATCTAGCTCCATCTGTTCTTGAACAGTCCGCAGATCATTATCATGCTGGAAGTTGGCTTTAATACAGACTGTTAAAAGGGCATCTGTCAGCAGTTTTGTACCTATGACACTGGCTGACCTGTTAGATGTGCACTTGGCAGCTGAAGGCATCTGTGTTGGTCCCATGTTCATATGTGCCCGTACTGCTGAGAAAACGGATGTTTTACTATATGCAGATTACCTTCTAGGAGCAATGGAGGCGTTACTGTTGCACCTAGAGGCTCTGCTCCCTTTGCAACTGCTGCGTCCTCTGCACTTTGATTGACAGGACCAGGTGTGAAAACGTGATCACACCTAATTATCCCTGTCAAAGTGCAGTTGCAGAGAGAGCAGAGCGTCTAGGTGTAATGGTAACGCCCCCGTTGCTCCTAAAGGCTCATTTGCATGTATTAAAACTCCCTTTTTCTCAGCAATGCAGGCACATATGGACATGAGACCAACACAGATGCCTTCAGCTGCCAAGTGCACATGTAACAGGTCAGCCAGTGTCATAGGGACCAATCTGCTGATAGAGGTCCTTTAAATGTTGCTATAATATGCCCACCTGAGACCCTTGGCCTGATTCACACAACAGTATTTTCCATCTTTGTGCTGTTCTGACTGCACTTAGCACACGGACCTTAATTAAAGCCTTGTCTGGTTTCCTTTAGGATCGGCCTGCAATAAAGAAGTGGTAAGTACTCTTTGACAGATCATGCAACGCCACTCCAGTTCTCCCGGCTGGCCTCTGTTTATCCGGCTACAGCAGCACTACTGAGGCCAGTGATTGGCTGCAGCAGTCACGTGTTGTCAATGGGATGTCACCGCTGCAGCCAGGAGAACAGGAGCCTCAGCGCAAGAGCTGTCAGGTAAGTACTTGCAGGTGGTACCTGAGAGTTGTCCGGTTTCCTGCTGAAACTGGACAACCCCATTAATGTAAATGGTGCCATTTGCACTTCAGTTTTGCGGCATGTACCACTGTGCGGAGAAACGATCAGCCTCCTCCGTTCTTGTCCACTTTCTGTCCAAGATTCATTTATTTAAATTAATGGGTCTGAAAAAAAAAAACGAGACCCATAAGAACGTCTAGATACCTCTGTGTTTTGCATGTAGAAATGCAACAGCTGTCTGAATGAGGCCTTAGCCACGTGTTTCCAGCAGGAGAAGACTTCTGGCCTCGTAGTCCAGGCAGGTCTTCCAGAGGCCTTTGCAGGAGCCTTGTTGAAAACAGTACAAAAACCGTTGAGATTTGACCAGCAGCATAAAGGTTAATGTGTTTGTGTAACCCCCACCGGGGGTAAGAAGAGGCGCAGCCCCGGTGGAAGGTGGAGAGCCTCCCGTCAGGTCCCCAGCCGATGAGTAACCTTTACACATGCTGTAACATCATCCGGATGTCTTGTTTTGTTTGCAGCTTCCAAATCTTAATAAGCGTGCCCCCTCCTTCTCCTCTCCCGCCTCCCCCAGGCTGTTTGTGGTTCTGACTTGATGATTATTTCATTTATTTATTTTTTTATCTGATTAACTGACACATTGGGATCAAGTCAGACAGAGGCCCCCCTGAGGCTACGCAACGTTTTCATTTAAAGAAAAGTGGGGAGGTTTGTGATCCACGCCACGGCTAATGGCTGTGTTTATCAGACAGAGAGAAATTACCTTCTTCTCTGCAGGGGGGAAGGATTTTATCCTAAGGAGCCGCAGTTTAAGAAAATGGATAATGGCTGCAGGGTAATTTAGTGGTAAAAGTTTTTTTAAATTTTTTTTTTTTTTTTTTCTCATTAATATTACATTTCTGCCTATAATTACAGGTTGTGCTATTTGCTAATTAAACTGTAAAGTGTTGCAGCTAATTTCTCCCCTGGACAATTTCATGGTTGAGAGAGAGCGTGGAATTAGAGGGACACGTAATTGGGGAGTGGCGCCTCACTCTGATAATTGCATTGCTATGTTTCCCATTTAACTGTCTCATAAATTTTCACATTGTTATAGTATTGCCCAAGCGGCCGGTGACAGTTCAGCAGATATTGAGAGGTTGGCGTGATATTGCTGCGTGTGGCCAGAATCAGTACACGGACGCTCGCTGCTCATGTATCTTTATGTCACTGGTTACTAATTTGGTTCTTGATGCGTATTTAAGGCCCCATTCATATAAGGCCCCATGCACATCCTCGTATCTGTTTTGTGGTCCCTATATTGCGGATCTGCAAAATCCGGATGCAGTCTGTGTGCTGTCCTCATTTTATTTGTCAACCCATTGTTCTCAATGGGTCCATGGACCACATTTTGCGGACATAGTCTATCTTTTTGCGGAAGGGACACACAGGTGCGTGTGCTTTCCACATCGTTCTGCCAAAAGATAGAAGGTGTCCAATACTTGGCCACTAAATGTGCACCGCGAACCCATTGAACGCAATAAATGTGGGTACAACACAGACCATATCCGTATTTTGCGGATCTGCGATTTGTGGAGCGCAAAATGGATACGGTCGTGTGCATGGGGCTTAGACAGCAAAGTTTTATTCCACAGTTTGTTAGTGGTCTCGAGATCCAGACCTGTCTGTGATAAGATACGTGGACCATAGATACGTGGCCGATTCCTTTTTTTTTTTATATCTTTTATTATCCTTCTTGTTAACCCTTTAAGGATGCAGCCTAATTTGGTGTACTGTAATGACACAGCCATTTCTATTTTTAAAATTTAGTTTTAATCTCTGCATTTAACTTTTTTTCTTTTTTTTTCAGTCAAAATAGCCATAAGAGGGATTTCTTTTTGGAATAGGAGTTGTATTTTTTAATCCCATAATTTTAGGGACATCCATATTATGGAACGTAAATAAATTTGGAGTGACAATGAAAAAAACACAGCAATTCCAAGCATAGTTTTTTGGGTTTTGTTTTGATGGTTCAGCAAGACGTGACATAATAATTTCATGATGCAGATCAGTACAATTGCACAATACCACATTTATATATATATATTTTTTTTCTTTATGTTTTTGCACAATAAGAACGCTCTTGTTTTATCTTGTGTGGCTGCAGTCAAAGATCCATAACATTTTTATTTTTCTGTTGACGGAGCTGTGGGGGCTTGTTTTTTGCAGGAAGAGCTGTGCTTTTTTTTATGTAAATATGTTTGCAAGTGAATTTTTTATCTCAATTTTTTTTATTTTTATGTCTCACTAGAGCAGGGATGGCCAACCTGAGGCTCTCCAGATGTTGCAAAACTACACCTCCCAGCATGCCCAGACTGCCTACAGCTATCAGCCTACAGCAGGGCATGGTGGGAATTGTAGTTTTACAGCAGCTGGAGGGCCGCAAGTTGGCCACTCCTGCACTAGGGGATTTGACCGTGCAATCTTCTCATCTCTGGGGAATTACTGTATATTATATCTGTTACTATAAACACCGACATAATACCTGTTTGACGCTCTCTGCGGTATCAGTGCGTGGCAGGCCTAGGGACCACTGTTAGTCTTCTGGCTGCCATAGCAACCCCTTGGTATCCCCCCAATCACATTACAGGGTGGCGAATGGTTGACAGAGGGAGTCCTCTCCCTCATGGTAACCCCTCATATGCCGCAGTCAGTATTGAATGTGTGGCAGCCATAGCCATCACATGCAACTCTTTTTTTTTTTACTTAGATTGGTTGTTCTTGAAAATCATTACTAAGGATCCAAAGGGTGGGAGGTGTGGAGCTGGAGATGGACAACCTCAAAAGTTTGAGATACTGGAAACCCCTATTACATTTGCCACCACTATCCCCGCATTCAAATAATTGAGAAACCACGTCAGAGGTTGAGTTTGTGGGATCCATGCTTTTCCAAATCTCTCTACTTTGACTCACAGAGGGGGTCCCAAGTGAGGAAACTGGAAAGTGCTCATTGCTATAGTCTAAAATGGCCTAAATTGGTTTACCACTGGTTCAGGAGTTGATGCCTGAACCTTCGGCTCAGTAAGTGTAAAATGCATAGGTTTTTATGTAGACATTCTTCACCTGTAGATGTTAGAAACCTCTGCTGGAGCTGATGGGACCAGGCTGCTTCACAAGATCTATTACAGACTGTACACACCTCCTGTGCTCTTCATCCATTGTTCTGGAACATCCTTTTAAATGTTCATTGGGTTTAGATATCACCTTATGGACCTTTCATATATATATATATTTATATTTCAGGAGAAGGAGGCTGTTGATTCTGTTTCCGTTGGAGCTATCCTGTCTGACTACCAGCGTGTACGAGTGGAGAACGTGTAAGATTTTTCTGTTCATTAAAGTATGTTTTATAAGACAAGGAGTAGCCTGCGTGTGTATATACATATGTATATACACTGCTCAAAAAAATAAAGGGAACACTTAAACAACACAATGTAACTCCAAGTCAATCACACTTCTGTGAAATCAAACTGTCCACTTAGGAAGCAACACTGAGTGACAATCAATTTCACATGCTGTTGTGCAAATGGGATAGACAACAGGTGGAAATTATAGGCAATTAGCAAGACACCCCCAATAAAGGAGTGGTTCTGCAGGTGGTGACCACAGACACTTCTCAGTTCCTATGCTTCCTGGCTGATGTTTTGGTCACTTTTGAATGCTGGCGGTGCTTTCACTCTAGTGATAGCATGAGACGGAGTCTACAACCCACACAAGTGGCTCAGGTAGTGCAGCTTATCCAGGATGGCACATCATTGCGAGCTGTGGCAAGAAGGTTTGCTGTGTCTGTCAGCGTAGTGTCCAGAGCATGGAGGCGCTACCAGGAGACAGGCCAGTACATCAGGAGACGTGGAGGAGGCCGTAGGAGGGCAACAACCCAGCAGCAGGACCGCTAACTCTGCCTTTGTGCAAGGAGGAACAGGAGGAGCACTGCCAGAGCCCTGCAAAATGACCTCCGGCAGGCCACAAATGTGCATGTGTCTGCTCAAACGGTCAGAAACAGACACCATGAGGGTGATATGAGGGCCCGACATCCACAGGTGGGGGCTGTGCTTACAGCCCAACACCGTGCAGGACGTTTGGCATTTGCCAGAGAACACCAAGATTGGCAAATTCGCCACTGGCGCCCTGTGCTCTTCACAGATGAAAGCAGGTTCACACTGAGCACATGTGACAGACGTGACAGAGTCTGGAGACGCCGTGGAGAACGTTCTGCTGCCTGCAACATCCTCCAGCATGACCGGTTTGGCATTGGGTCAGTAATGGTGTGGGGTGGCATTTCTTTGGAGGGCCGCACAGCCCTCCATGTGCTCACCAGAGGTAGCCTAACTGCCATTAGGTACCGAGATGAGATCCTCAGACCCCTTGTGAGACCATATGCTGGTGTGGTTGGTCCTGGGTTCTTCCTAATGCAAGACAATGCTAGACCTCATGTGGCTGGAGTGTGTCAGCAGTTCCTGCAAGATGAAGGCATTGATGCTATGGACTGGCCCGCCCGTTCCCCAGACCTGAATCCAATTGAGCACATCTGGGACATCACGTCTCGCTCTATCCACCAACGTCACGTTGCACCACAGACTGTCCAGGAGTTGGCAGATGCTTTAGTCCAGGTCTGGGAGGAGATCCCTCAGGAGACCGTCCGCCACCTCATCAGGAGCATGCACAGGCGTTGTAGGGAGGTCATACAGGCACGTGGAGGCCACACACACTACGGAGCCTCATTTTGACTTGTTTTAAGGACATTACATCAAAGTTGGATCAGCCTGTAGTGTGTTTTTCCACTTTAATTTTGAGTGTGACTCCAAATCCAGACCTCCATGGGTTGAAAATTTTGATTTCCATTTTTTTTTTTTGTATGATTTTGTTGTCAGCACATTCAACTATGTAAAGAACAAAGTATTTCAGAAGAATATTTAATTAACTCAGATCTAGGATGTGTTATTTTTGTGTTCCCTTTATTTTTTTGAGCAGTGTATTATATATTAGTATATATGCTTTCAGCTTACTATTGTCACTAGTGTCTTTCATTAAAGTGCTCTTAACCAATGTAAAATTTTAAAGGCTAGGACCACCTTTGGGGATTTTTCTGCTGAAATGCATGCACGCATTGGCTAAAAAACATTTTTTGTAATTTTATAGTTTGGTTTTTAACAATTTGTCTTCTGAATCTTCTTACAGCAATATGCAGAATGCCATTCACCGTCAAATCCATCAGAGAGCTTGTGTGATGGCTCGGGCTCTAGTCCCTCCTGCAGGGGGGATTGGGAACTTAAAGTGCCCCTGGAAAAGTGGCCCCATGTTGTAGGCGAATTCAAATTGACAGAAGGCAACACAAGTAGGCAGGGCCTACAGAAGTAGGCTGGGTCTGCAATACCATAGACCAGCACAAATTACTTCACTGAAGCATAAAATACTGCCCTATTGCCATACTGAGGATGTTGATACAGTTGAATTTAGGAGGTCACCTGCGACTGCTGGCCAGATGCATAAGTACCTGATGATCCTAGCATTAAGACCTCTTTCACACTATTTTTTTTTTTTTTTTCCGTTTTGCGGGCCTTTTTTTGTGTTCCGTACACGGTCTGTATACGGAACCATTCATTTCAATGGTTCCGCAAAAAAAACGGAATGTACTCCGTATGCATTCCGTTTCCGTTTTTCCGTTCCGTTGAATGATAGAACATGTCCTATTATTGCCCGCAAATCACGTTCCGTGGCTCCATTCAAGTAAATGGGTCCGCAATAAAAACGGAACACATACGGAAATGCATCCGTATGTCTTCCGTATCCATTCCGTTTTTGCGGAACCATCTATTGAAAATGTTATGCCCAGCCCAATTTTTTCTATGTAATTACTGTATACTGTATATGCCATATGGAAAAATGAAACGGAACGGAAACACTGAAATAGCCATACGGTAGTGTGAAAGAAGCCTAAAGCTGAGAGCATCAGATTGTAAAGTACCTGATCAGGAGCCTTGAGGAGGAATCGGCTGGCCCTCCTGGGGATAGGCCCACTGGGAAATTTCCCTGTAGGGTCTATGGCCCGCCCCTGCCTCTCTGCCTTCTCCTTTCTCTCAAATTTAAGTTCATCAGCTTTGATTATAATTACGGTAAGCTTAGATGATTGATCAGGAAAAGGCAGGACGTGCTAGAGACCGAGCCATGAGACAACGAACATGCGTAAAAGGTGCCACAGTCGAGTAGAGTTATTAGCCAAAAATCTGTGCATTTCATTTATAAAATGCAGCGAAAGATGTCTATAGCCCTTAGGGGGTTTGTCCTTGTGTTCCCAAGTGGCAGTCACTGCTAGGTCACATGCCACTTGGGGGACACCTCTTCGGTGTGGCCAGTCACTGGATGCACCAGCGCACGTGACCCCATGCATGTAGGGACTGGAAGTGCAGTGAGGACACCTCGGACACACAGAGCCGGAAACCTCCCTCCCCTGCAGGGAGCTGGGAAGTACAGGCCCCTCACAAGTCCCACTGGGAATTAAAAATAAAATCATGGACAACCACTTTTCAAAGTGCAGTTTACTTTGTTTGTGTAGGTGTCAAAGACTTGGTCTTCAGCCACTTGCCTTCCTCTGGCGGCGAAAACAAGAGGATCTGTTGAATGAAATGATATCCAGCGGCTTGCATGCCATTCTCATCAAAGTAGCTGCATTTGGTAAGAGGGGCTGGCATGTGAGGAGGACATTACAGTACATTGCATTATTCTGTGCGCTGAACTTAGTGTAAATTAATGAAACATCAGGTTAGACATACAGGACATGGAATATTATTTTGTCAGTACGTTGTTTTGTAGGCTACAAATGGGTCCCAGGGCAAGAAATTAAATTGGGAAATGCTAGTGCTGATACTTGTCATCAGAGCTGTCATCTGTAGACAGTATGGCTCCAGCTGGTTGCCTTTCCCTAATGTTTACAGAAGAGGATGGCGGTGTTACACTCACACGATAACTTCACTTTTGATTTTTAGGGTTAGATCCTGATAAACACCTTGGGAAATCGTTAGAAGAGATGAGACCTCACCTGATGCAGGTCAGTTTTTCAAGTGTTAATTAATGTTACTTTGACATTTGGGAATACGGATTTGATTTCAGTTTAATAAAGGGTGAGATTTAGCAAGACTGACGTTCCCATGCAACATTTTTGATCTCCTGTGCGCTCGAGTAAGATACGGCTAATTTATTAACCGCCAATGCGCTTTTTTCCAGTGGTCACTAACGGACTTAGGCTAGGTAGGTACCTTTTTACTGCGGCCTGGTATAAGTGATGCACGGCTCTCCAACGGCCCAGATTGGCAGCAGTGCTGATCCTGGTCGTTTAACCCCTTAGAAGCTGTTGTCACAGAGGGAGGGGCTTCTTCTGTCAGGCATGGGCACCGCTGTGAACACGGGGTACCAATGACTTCACATGGCAGCCAGGGGCATAATGAAGACCCCCAGGTCTGCCCTCAGTGTACGCCTGTCAGGCTGTGCCAGAGGCACATCACAATAGTGCTTTTCAGTATCATGTTACCAACATAGTACACTACATAAGTAGTACGGTCTAATATAGAAGAGATCAGAAAATTGTCATAGTCCCCTTGTGGGACTACCAAGTGGTAAAAATAAGGGTCCATTCACACGTCCGTAAGTGTTTTGTGGCTTCGCAAAACACTGACACCGGCCATGTGCACGTGGCCGGCACTATAATAGAAAATGCCTATTCTTGTCCGCAGGGCGCACTATGAACAGCACAGGCAGTGCATTGAATGTAGGCGGGCTATAATAGCTAAATGGTAAAGTACATGGAAGATATGCTATATTGGACTGTAGTATTCCGGTTAAATTGCTATATTGGTACTTTGCGATAAATAAGTGGGTTGTAGGGTTGCAGTTTGGGCGCCCGGTCTCTAAAAGGTTCATCATCACTGATCTACAAAACAAGCCCTCATATAGCTACATTGACAGAAAAGTTATAGCTCGTGTAATGCGACAGTGAAAGAATGAAAAATACTGAGCTCCAGAAACTATACCACCCCCTCCTGCTAAGCTGCGCCCTTCAGAAGCACTCTAGAAAAAGTTGCGAGAAGCTTAACCATTCCGCCTGGACGCATATACGCGTCATCTCGCGAGACGCGAGATTTCCTGTGAACGCGCGCACACTAGCGCGCGCGCTCACAGGAACGGAAGGTAAGAGAGTTGATCTCCAGCCTGCCAGCGGCGATCGTTCGCTGGCAGGCTGGAGATGTGTTTTTTTTAACCCCTAACAGGTATATTAGACGCTGTTTTGATAACAGCGTCTAATATACCTGCTACCTGGTCCTCTGGTGGTCCCCTTTGTTTGGATCGACCACCAGAGGACACAGGTAGCTCAGTAAAGTACCACCAAGCACCACTACACTACACTACACCCCCCCCCGTCACTTATTAACCCCTTATTAGCCCCTGATCACCCCATATAGACTCCCTGATCACCCCCCTGTCATTGATTTCCCCCCTGTCATTGATCACCCCCCTGTCATTGATCACCCCCCTGTAAAGCTCCATTCAGACGTCCGCATGATTTTTACGGATCCACTGATAGATGGATCCGATCCGCAAAACGCATCCGGACGTCTGAATGAAGCCTTACAGGGGCATGATCAATGACTGTGGTGATCACCCCATATAGACTCCCTGATCACCCCCCTGTCATTGATTACCCCCCCTGTCATTGATTACCCCCCTGTAAAGCTCCATTCAGACGTCCGCATGATTTTTACGGATCCACTGATAGATGGATCGGATCCGCAAAACGCATACGGACGTCTGAATGAAGCCTTACAGGGGCGTGATCAATGACTGTGGTTATCACCCCATATAGACTCCCTGATCACCCCCCTGTCATTGATTACACCCCTGTCATTGATCACCCCCTGTAAAGCACCATTCAGATGTCCGCATGATTTTTACGGATGCACTGATAGATGGATCGGATCCGCAAAACGCATCCGGACGTCTGAATGAAGCCTTACAGGGGCGTGATCAATGACTGTGGTGATCACCCCATATAGACTCCCTGATCACCCCCCTGTCATTGATTACACCCCTGTCATTGATCACCCCCCCTGTCATTGATTACCCCCCTGTAAAGCTCCATTCAGACGTCCGCATGATTTTTACGGATCCACTGATAGATGGATCGGATCCGCAAACTGCATCCGGACGTCTGAATGAAGCCTTACAGGGGCATGATCAATGACTGTGGTGATCACCCCATATAGACTCCCTGATCACCCCCCTGTCATTGATTACCCCCCTGTCATTGATCACCCCCCTGTAAAGCTCCATTCAGACGTCCGCATGATTTTTACGGATGCACTGATAGATGGATCGGATCCGCAAAACGCATCCGGACGTCTGAATGAAGCCTTACACGGGCGTGATCAATGACTGTGGTGATCACCCCATATAGACTCTCTGATCACCCCCCTGTCATTGATCACCCCCCCTGTCATTGATCACCCCCCCTGTCATTGATCACCCCCCCTGTCATTGATCACCCCTCTGTAAGGCTCCAGACATTTTTTTGGCCCAAGTTAGCGGAATTATTATTTTTTTTTTCTTACAAAGTCTCATATTCCACTAACTTGTGTCAAAAAATAAAATCTCACATGAACTCACCATACCCCTCACGGAATCCAAATGCGTAAAATTTTTTAGACATTTATATTCCAGACTTCTTCTCACGCTTTAGGGCCCCTAGAATGCCAGGGCAGTATAAATACCCCACATGTGACCCCATTTCGGAAAGAAGACACCCCCAGGTATTCCGTGAGGGGCATATTGAGTCCATGAAAGATTGAAATTTTTGTCCCAAGTTAGCGGAACGGGAGACTTTGTGAGAAAAAAATTAAAAATATCAATTTCCGCTAACTTGTGCCAAAAAAAAAAAAATTTCTATGAACTCGCCATGCCCCTCATTGAATACCTTGGGGTGTCTTCTTTCCAAAATGGGGTCACATGTGGGGTATTTATACTGCCCTGGCATTCTAGGGGCCCCAAAGCGTGAGAAGAAGTCTGGTATGCAAATGTCTAAAAATGCCCTCCTAAAAGGAATTTGGGCACCTTTGCGCATCTAGGCTGCAAAAAAGTGTCACACATCTGGTATCGCCGTACTCAGGAGAAGTTGGGGAATGTGTTTTGGGGTGTCATTTTACATATACCCATGCTGGGTGAGAGAAATATCTTGGTCAAATGCCAACTTTGTATAAAAAAATGGGAAAAGTTGTCTTTTGTCAAGATATTTCTCTCACCCAGCAAGGGTATATGTAAAATGACACGCCAAAACACATTCCCCAACTTCTCCTGAATACGGCGATACCACATGTGTGACACTTTTTTGCAGCCTAGGTGGGCAAAGGGGCCCATATTCCAAAGAGCACCTTTAGGATTTCACAGGTCATTTACCTACTTACCACACATTAGGGCCCCTGGAAAATGCCAGGGCAGTATAACTACCCCACAAGTGACCCCATTTTGGAAAGAAGACACCCCAAGGTATTCCGGGAGGGGCATGGCGAGTTCCTAGAATTTTTTATTTTTTGTCACAAGTTAGTGGAAAATGATGATTTTTTTTTTTTTTTTTTTCATACAAAGTCTCATATTCCACTAACTTGTGACAAAAAATAAAAACTTCCATGAACTCACTATGCCCATCAGCGAATACCTTGGGGTCTCTTCTTTCCAAAATGGGGTCACTTGTGGGGTAGTTATACTGCCCTGGCATTCTAGGGGCCCAAATGTGTGGTAAGGAGTTTGAAATCAAATTCTGTAAAAAATGACCTGTGAAATCCGAAAGGTGCTCTTTGGAATATGGGCCCCTTTGCCCACCTAGGCTGCAAAAAAGTGTCACACATCTGGTATCTCCGTACTCAGGAGAAGTTGGGGAATGTGTTTTGGGGTGTCATTTTACATATACCCATGCTGGGTGAGAGAAATATCTTGGCAAAAGACAACTTTTCCCATTTTTTTATACAAAGTTGGCATTTGACCAAGATATTTCTCTCACCCAGCATGGGTATATATAAAATGACACCCCAAAACACATTCCCCACCTTCTTCTGAGTATGGAGATACCAGATGTGTGACACTTTTTTGCAGCCTAGGTGGGCAAAGGGGCCCATATTCCAAAGAGCACCTTTCGGATTTCACAGGTAATTTTTTACAGAATTTGATTTCAAACTCCAAACCACACATTTGGGCCCCTAGAATGCCAGGGCAGTATAACCACCCCACAAGTGACCCCATTTTGGAAAGAAGAGACCCCAAGGTATTTCGTGATGGGCATAGTGAGTTCATAGAAGTTTTTATTTTTTGTCACAAGTTAGTGGAATATGAGACTTTGTAAGAAAAAAAAAAAAAAATCATCATTTTCCGCTAACTTGTGACAAAAAATAAAAAGTTCTATGAACTCACTATGCCCATCAGTGAATACCTTAGGGTGTGTACTTTCCGAAATGGGGTCATTTGTGGGGTGTTTGTACTGTCTGGCCATTGTAGAACCTCAGGAAACATGACAGGTGCTCAGAAAGTTAGAGCTGCTTCAAAAAGCGGAAATTCACATTTTTGTACCATAGTTTGTAAACGCTATAACTTTTACCCAAACCATTTTTATTTTACCCAAACATTTTTTTTTTATCAAAGACATGTAGAACAATAAATTTAGAGCAAAATTTATATATGGATGTCGTTTTTTTTGCAAAATTTTACAACTGAAAGTGAAAAATTTCATTTTTTTGCAAAAAAATCGTTAAATTTCGATTAATAACAAAAAAAGTAAAAATGTCAGCAGCAATGAAATACCACCAAATGAAAGCTCTATTAGTAAGAAGAAAAGGAGGTAAAATTCATTTGGGTGGTAAGTTGCATGACCGAGCAATAAACGGTGAAAGTAGTGTAGGTCAGAAGTGTAAAAAGTGGCCTGGTCTTTCAGGGTGTTTAAGCACTGGGGGCTGAGGTGGTTAAAAAGGCACAAATGTAGCGTGCGCCATAATTTACGACTTTGTGGCGGAAATAGCATGATAAATACCCTTCAATGACTTGTGAACAAAACTTAAGTAAGATCTTGTGCCCCTATCTAGGGTAGTACAGTCGGGGCAGCCCAATGACTACTCTGAGCATTCACAGCTAGGTTAATGTCTACATTGGAGGTCCCATTATCAGCCTCCGTCACAGATTCTGGACATAGCACGCAGCTCTACTTCGTCCAGTAAAATGAGGGCTCCCTGACGGGAAACCGATTGGACCCTATTACAGTCAATAGGATCAGGTTCCATCATATGACATGTCCGTCGCTACAGTCTCTCTTATTTTCTTTCTTTCTTGAACGGAAAGGATAAAACTGCACAGATGCAAACACGTAGCCTTACCGTATAAGACAGCGTTTCAGGGGGGTCATTTATTATTCCAGCCAATGTACCATCAGATTTTCAAGGGGCCACTTAGTTATTGTTTGGAGGCCCTAAGAGATGTCTCAAGTATTTTTTAGCATATTTCTTACATATGGTGGACATCTTTGTAGGCTGGATATAAATATTCCTGAGGAAAGACTAAACTCTCTGGTGGTGTCGGCACTGTCTGCGTAGAAGAAGGGACAAGAGAGCATCACCGTACACCGTGCTGAGAGTTTACCTAAAGCAACATCGCAGCTCCAGATAGTCACGTAGACAACCCTTAGTGATATTTACATTGTGAAATGTGTAATGCTAATGTCAGAATTCAGCACCAATAGCTCAATTAAAGTCAATTTGTAAAAGTAGAATAAAATTGGACATCTCTACACCACACAGACCCTGGGGTAGAAAAAGTGCCGTCAATTTACCCAGTGTGAAGGTAAGGCTTCATCCACATCTGCCTGCGGCGTTCTGGCAGGGAAGTGGAATTCTAGAACTGCTGAATCCAGCATAGCCAGACACCACCTGATTCCTTTTCAGTATAATAGGATCCCTCAGGTTCCCAGTATGAATGCAGGCTTTCTGTCGGAAAAATATCACTGTATGCTGCGGTATTTTTCTGGCAGAAAGCCGGCATTCATGTCAGGAACCCAACGGATCCCATTATAGTGAATCGGGATCCAGCAGTGTCTAGATACAACAGTGTCTTCTCGGCTGGAACAGAATAGATGTGGACTAAGCCTTAAACGGCATTTTCTGGAACTGTACTATTGATGAGCTAGCCTTAGGATAGGACCTTAAAGGGAGTCCGTCACCCCATTTTCACCATTATAACTAATACTTACCTGTGTGCACTTTGTGTCTTCATTCCATGTCCAGGAAAAGTGCTTTTATTCTGCTGAAAAATGGCTCCCAAGTGCCCAGCTGGGCAAACATTGCTGTTCCAAGTGCCCAAAGCAAAGCCCTGCCAGCCGGGCACTTGGGAGCTGTTGTTCAGCAGAATAAAGGTGCTTTGCCTTTCCCGGACTTGGATAAACGACACAAAGTGCACACAGATAAGTTTTGCATTTGCAATCTTCTGTGGGGCAATGCTGTTAACATCAGAATGGTAGAGGTCCTACTTCGGGCAGCCCCATCAGTCAGCTCCGGTATCAGAACTGCACAGCATTGTATGTAGTAGAACCAGAGAGATTGCACATCGTCTGCCAGGGTGGGTATTTGGGCTAATTGGGGGTCTGCGTATTTCAGCCAAATCAATGCACCCTAAAAGTCCTCCATGGGAAAACTCATTTCACTTCTACTTTTCTGCCCTATGTTGTGTACACTGCCCGTCTGACTGCTCTATATAGTGCACATTATGGTCCATAGGGGTCTGCTGAATCATCATCTTATCATTCCTTTGGATTACTGTATTCGTAAAGGAAACAATCATCTCGTCGTGATTTGCCTGCTGTCAGGTGAAGAGTATTGGCTGTCAGCAGGCAGAGCGGACCCCCCATTATTCTTCTGTGAGCACCAGTCCTCCCCACACGTAACATCAGACTATTATTTGGGGATTTCATATTAAACGAGGAAGCATAAAGCCCCAGAGTTTCCCAGCAGAGGCCGAGTATCTGAATTCAAGGACTGTCTGCATTTGTTTCAGCTGTCTGCTCGATATGGAGTCCATGTGTGTGGAGAAGGAGGAGAATATGAGACGCTGACTTTGGACTGTCCACTCTTCAAGAAGAAAATAGTTGTGTAAGTTTAGTGGCATCATACTTTTCTGTGGTCCAAGGTTGTGTAGCTAACTCTGCAATGCCTCCTTTAATCAATAATTGTGGCAGAAAAGGGAGAGGCGCTCATAGGGTAATAGGTTTTTTGGGGGTAAATGGTTAACAAGAAAGATAAGTTGTGATCACCTTTTTGTGTTGTGCAAGCATAGCATTGTGCACGCTGAGAAAAACGCGCTGTCTGCACAGAGGACATCATTTTTAAATTATTTAACTCCGAAACGCGTTGTCATCTGTATATAAAAAATAAAGGATCTATAATTGTCATTGCGCCAAGGAGTATTGAAAAACGGTGGACCACAATCCCTCCACACTCTTGTATTGTCCTTCAATCAATGGTATTTCTGGGTATATACAGGGTGAGGCAAAAGTCTGACACACCCTATTCACCAGTGTAATTTTTTGAAAATTGACCTCCAAGGTACCTCCAAGGTATGAAAGTATTAATTTTGGGAGGGAGGATGCATTATTTAGTAGTGGAAACCTTTTCATCCGCCATTTTGAATTCAGCTCAGGTTTTTCCAGTGGAAAGGGGGTCATGTGATATATTTACTCTTATATTTTCATCCACACATTATTTCATCTTGTGTAGGATGTTTTTGTGGTACATGTGGTCCGCTGCCGGCATCCTCCATTGAATGCATTTTTGCGGGGGATCGCCATTAGCAACGGATCACATGTGGAGGATCTGCTTCCTTGGTTATAAATACGCTACAGTATTTGGGGTTTGAGCATTTCCTCCCAGTAAGGCCACTCTATTCTGTGATTTTTCTAGTATTGAATGTGCGGACGTTTATCATTGGTAACCTTCTAGTGCACCTGGTAGCCTGTGTCACGTGGCCTGCTATAGGTGGGGCTCGCAGCGTCCTCCCATTGTGTTAGTGATCTTACTTTGGAGGTATGTGGGAGTTTGGCTGTGAGTTAGACCTTGGCACCTATCGGACAGTGTTCACACACTATAGGTAGGTTAGCGGTAGGTCCCGCGCTACACTGAGATACCTTGGCGGGGTGCGCGGGCTCTGATATGTTCCTGACAGGAATATAATGGCTAAAATCTCATTTTTTAACATCAGTGTGAGGGTTTAGCCTTGTATTGTCAAAACTGATACTTCCAGTGCCATTGTAAGTAAATTCTAGCAAAGATTGACCCCTTCCCATTGGAAAAACATGAGCGGATTAAAAATGGCGTCTGAAAATGTTTACACCACCAAATAATGCAGCCTCCCTCCCAATTAATAATAGGGAGGTGTAACCAGATCATATCTATCAGAATTTATTAGTTATATGGATCATTTCAAAGTTCGAGCAGAATGCTGGAGAGTAGTGTTGAGCGAACTTCTGTTTTAAGTTCGGCGTCTAAAGTTCGGCTTCCAGTTAGCGGAGAATCCCGATATGGATTCCGAATTCCATTGTGGTCCGTGGTAGCGGAATCAATAATCGGCCATTATTGATTCCGCTACCACGGACCACAACGGAATTCGGAATCCATATCGGGATTCTCCGCTAACTGGAAGCCGAACTTTAGACGCCGAACTTAAAACAGAAGTTCGCTCAACACTACTGAAGAGCCATTGATATAGAACTGAGGCACAGAGCATACGCAAGGAGAAGCTGCAGACTGTGCCTGCGCAGCAGCATGCATGTCACAGGCATTGTGCAAGCTTCTAGCTCATTGCAGGGAGGGGCAATAACCTTACAGCGTCTACACAAAGCAGTGATCCGCATCAGAATACACTGGGCTATAGACACGCAGTTGTCACCATTTGCATCCTTAGATGTTTACTGTGCAGTAGTCCAGGCACATTCTCACTGCTATTTTATTATTTAGAAACTTACAAAAGGCATCCAATAATTTCATAGTGTGAAACAATGGTTTGGACCAGTGATTCCCTTTAAATTGCATTTTTTTCAGAAGCTGAGCTAGCTACATATGCAGCAGGTGCTAGCTGTTTAGGCTCCATTCACACCTCGGAATGGAATTGCGGACCCATCTATTTCTATGGGGCAGCACAATGTGCTGCCCGGACGCGGAATTGCGGATCCGCACTTCCGGGTCCGCACTTCCTTTCCGCAAAAAAATAGAACATGTCCTATTCTTGCGGACAAGAACAGGCATATTCTATTAGTGCCGGCAATGTGCGGTCCGCAAAATGCGGAACACAAAACACGTTGCGGACCTGTTAATGGAGCCTAATACAGGTGATACCAGTAGTGACCAGACATAACTTGGATCCTGGTAGTGTAACTGCTCAGATGCTGCTGTCAATAGCAATCACAGCATCTGAGGGATTAGTGGAGGGGCTGCATTTGACCTCTTGTGACCCCCCATGGTGAAATTGTGTGTTATTGATCAGTTTTCATGGCAGCCTTGAGACCATGTGAAGGTTCCTAGGCCTACTATGGTAATCTTCCAATTAAGCCCTTTCTGTGGCAAGGCTTAATAGGAAAACGTCACAAGCACAGTAGACTGCAATAATAAATTATTGTAGTGTATGGTAGAAGCGATGTAGCAATCGCATGTTCAAGTCCATAGGGGGGCTTAGATGAAAGTAAAATGTAAAAATTGTTTTAAAAAAATATATCAAGGGAGATGCTCTGCCTGCAGCCCCATGATAACACTTTCTGCTCCTGTCAGCTCAGTGTGATCATAACGAAGCTGCTTCATCACAATCAATCAAAATCCAGCTGTCATAATTGCAATACAAGTCAAAAAACAAAAAGGTCATTTTATCATCTTTAATAAGGTTCAGTATCCCTATGATAGCACCGAGCCTCCGTAGTTTGCAAGGTGAAGTATTCAAGATTCATAGGGGCACATTTATTAAGACCGGTGTTTTAGTTGCTGGTCTTAATAAAGCCTTAAGCTGGCGGTGATCTGCTGAAGTTAGAATGAGGCACAGGACTCTTCTTAACTTTGGCGGATCCTTCGCCAGTTCTACATGTTTTACATTTAGACCTTTTTCTACGCCTAAAACAGGTGTAGAAAATGGTAAATTATTTTTTCCCTCCTCCTGCAGGCTGTCAGCTCCCCAACCTTCTGTCCCTCTCCTTCTCCAGACTAAAGGGAGGGGGGGGGGGGGCTGCTTTATTTGCTCATATCTCTGGACCCTGTCTTGTTTGAAAGCCAACATTCCAAACTTTCCAACAATACCAGAATCACAGGATTATCTACATGGGGGGAGACATCGCTGTTAGAAATTGGGATGCAGTGAATTCAGCTGAAAGTGAAAGTAAAAGCAGATTTTCCCACGTTTACTCCTGACTCAATTTCTAATAATTGATATCTCCTGTTTATCTTGGGCTAATGCTGTCATTCTGGTCTTGTATGGAAGTCTGGAATGCCAGCTTTCAAACAAGGCAATGTCTCTATCTGCTACTAATCAGGAGATATGAGCAGCTAAAGCAGCTATCCCCCTCTCCTTCGGCCCAAGTTAAGTTAAGTGCTTTTCCCAAAGTCCGAGCTGAACTCGAGCAAAACTATTAGGTGGTTAAAGGGGTTGGCTGGTTTCCTATATTGATGACCTACCCCCATGGGAGCGCTGTATTCTCTTCACTGTTTACCTGCTCGCTGTTGACATAGCAGCAGAGGGCAGGTGTAATCACAGCTCCGCCGTCCCTCTCCCTTCAATGAGAAGGAGCAGTGACAGTCTGTCTACTCCTTCCTATTGATGTGAAAAGGTACGGCGGAGCTGTAATTACAGGGATCACCGCTGCTATGTCGACGACAGGAAGGCAGTGCTTTCTGGAGCACTCCGTTCTCTTCATCTGATCGGTGGGGGTGCCAGGAGCCGTTCGGCCCCCGATCTAATATTGACGACCTATTCTAAGGATAGGTGATCAATGTAGGAAACTGGCCAACCCCTTTAACAATGACAGTAAACTGCAGGTATGTTCACTAGGCAGCATACTTAAGTACATGCATTACCGCTGACTTCTAGACATTCTTTTAAAGGTTTTGATGCTAGTAATGCTTAAAGCAGTGTTCTATTTACTAAAAGTTATCCCTAGTCCACTGGATGGGATGAGAAAGGTGCTAACTAACCAACTGATCAGTAGGGTTCTAACCATTGAGACCCCCTCCATCAATCCCGAGAATGGGGGTCCCGTACCAGTGTCCTGAACGAACTTGCACCCTGCCACTCTGTTCCTCACCTGCAGTCCTTAGGACCCACCTGACGGTCATGTTTTCAGGATTTCCTTAGTATTGAGCAGCTGATATAATTAGTGTCAGTGCATCAGGACTTACAACAGGTATTCATTCTGTGGAATACTCCCAAATCCTGACCGGCAAGTGGGCCCTGAGCACTGGAGTTGGGGAACACTGCTCTATGGGACTGCCATAGGTAGCAGAGTACATCACTTTGCTATTTTCAGCAGTCCATAGAGAATGCATAGATCAGCAGGGCTTATTCTCAACCTGCTGCTCCAGAAGGACGGACGAGGTTACAGGGCCCGCGTTCTCGGATCCATTGAGGTTCCAGGAGTCTAAAGCCCACCGATCAGTTAGATATCCCCTGTCTGCTATATAGGACATAGCATTTAGTAACCCGAATACCCCTTTAATAATACACAAAAGCCTTTCTGACTGTGCGAGAGCCCATTAGAGCAGAATGTGGCCTATTTCTGCAGTATATCTGAGCTGCCCTTCCCACAACTTAGTTGAACACTTTGATTTCTCTTGGTGCTGCCTTAATGGCACAGCAGTGTTCATGGACAATCGGCTTCCTGCATTCGGTGACAGGCGTTCTTGCTGAGAAGAAATCACCCAGAGCGACAGTTCTTTCCGACTATTACAGCAAAGCGCGTTGACTCCGGCACTTACCGGCTGCAATTGTTTGCGTTACATTCAGAGCTTTAACTTTTTAACATTAAATTCCCTGTAATCATAGCTCCAAATCCTTTCCTGACAGGGTCTATTCATGATATTCTTGTCCTGAGAGTTAGGATGTGTTCTTGACATTAGGTACACTTTGCTATTGTAACTGTTGTAAATGGATATAAAAATAACTGTAGCATTAAAGCTGCTAAGAGGGCAGTACACGTACCCAGGACTTGTCAGGGAAAGTGACTGCGACTCAAGTCCTGCACAGAGGCCACTGTCCTGTCCGTACTGTTACTACTAATCTGCATTTGTAGACCATTGGTGGGACAACTGTGAAGGTCATGAGTCTTGGTGTATGACAGAACGGCTGCATCCCGTACTCTGAAAGGGAATATGTCGCCGCATACCTCTATAGTAATCCAAGTGTCAGATGCGCTTTGGTCTCCTAATTCCAGCGCTTTTCCCCCATCCTGATAGGTAACTTCTGGAGAAATCGATTTTTTTTTATTTATAATGAGCGAGGGTGTCACTTTTGCACCAAATGCTCCGCTCCTTATCACATCCAGTGACAGAGCCAGGTAGGGGAAATGTAATGTCACCTGGCCCTGTGTTCTCGAGTCTGCGCCGGTGCTTCGGGAATTGACGCACACACAGTACAGCCTTAATGCTTGCCAGGGCTGAAGTCGTCTGCCTTATGCAGCCCTTGGAAGCGTGATGGGTTGTATTGTGCCTGCACCCATTTCCTAAGCGCTGGCACATGCACAAGAACACAGGGTCAGGCGATATTACATCCTCCCCTTCCTGGCCCTGTTACTCAAAGCTGTGGAGAGAGGGTTGGATGCAATACGGAGTGACGCTTTTGGTGCAAAGGTGACACCCTTATAGCACCAAACAGCTCACTTTTTAGGAATGTACATATCAGGATGGGCGAAAAAGCATTGGAATGAGAAGACCAGAGCACATCTGACAATTCAGGATAGAATGGGATAGATACATTTTATGTGTTTATTGCTCTAGGATTTTGTATTGTAAAGCTATTGTGTCTTGTAAATAAAGCTTATTCATTGTTTAAAGGGTTTATCCAACATTAAAGAGGACCTCTCACCTCTCCTGACATGCCTGTTTTAATAGCTTCATGCATTCCCCATGTAATAACAATTATGAAGCATCTATTCTTATGGCTCTATGTTGTGCCATTTCTTTATTATTTCTACTAGAGTTATGAATGAATTGCTAGCAGTCTGCAGTAAGGGTACAGAGGGGAGGTAACCAGTAGGGGGTGTGTCCCTGCACAGACTCACGCTATCCAATCAGTGCTGCCATTTTCAGTCTGTGCAGGGACACACCCCCAACTGGTTACCTCCCCTCTGTACCCTTACTGCAGACTGCTAGCAATTCATTCATAACTTCTAGTAGAAATAATAAAGGAATGGCACAACATAGAGCCATAAGAATAGATGTTCTGGAATTGTTACTACATGGGGAATGCATAAAGCTATAAAACAGACATGTCAGGAGCGGTGAGAGGTCCTCTTTAATACAGACTTCCCAGAGTAGCTTACCCGCGGTAAAGATCACACCTGGTCCCTGCCGCTAGGTTCGGAGTCTGTTGCTCCAGGGCTGGCTCTTCCTCTACCTGCAGCGTTGAAAACAACATAAGTCGGGGGTAAGGGCTGGGGGGCACATGACCGCTGCAGCCAATCACAGGCTGCAGCGGTGACCTGCTCCCCTTGCACCAGGACAACTAGTTATGTGACTCAAGAGGAGCAGGTCACTGCTGAGGCCTGTGATGGGCTGCGTCTCCCATCGCCACATGTTGTTTTCAGCAGGGACCAGATAAGTATGATCTCCTCTAGGAGGTCTTTATTAATCTTGGATAACCCCTGGTGTCAGCGCTGACTGTATCATAGTTGTCAGCTCTGCTTTTCTCCATCCATAATGATTAGGGATGATCCTCCTTTTTGTTTGGTGTCGGTGTGGATACCATATAGGAGCTGATATACCAGTAATTGCCAGGGTGGGGGGGCAGCATAGCTGTTCTCACTGGTTCATTCAAGGTTATTCCAGGTTTAGGATTGCCTTAAATTAATAAAACGAAGCAAAAGAAGCAGATTTTACTCATTTTTTTAGTAGAAAGGATGACACTTAAGGGTTTGGTTTCACACATGGATCTGGAGCTAATTATAGGCAGTTCTCCATATCTCTCCCTGCCGGTAATTATAGCTGCACTATTAACATGTTCCCATCATAGCTGCAGGCGACAGCCCTGTGAGGTCAGCCTGTGCCTGCAGACAGTCCGTGCTGGATATATGTGGCAGGAAACTCATCCATACAGTGGAAGGACTTGTCAATGTGCTTGGTCTCTGCTTTTGCTCTTGTTTCATTTGTGTTTCTTCTAATTGACCCGCATACAGTCTTAGTGAACTTTAAAAATTGTAAATCGATGTGAAATTGTAGCCCAAATATCATCTGACTTGTTACTTTACATTTCTGCATGTACTAGTATGTGGCCGCTGTGGCCGCTTTTGTATGTGACCCGATGTCTCTTTTTGCTACAGTGACTCCTCCGAGGTGGTGATGCATTCTAATGACGCCTTTGCTCCTGTGGCTTACCTTCGCGTGGCAGAGCTTCATTTGGAGGATAAGGTGAGTAAAGGCTGTATTACATTAAAAGATTTAGCAGACGCTTGTCGGGGGAGGGAGCGTTCCTTCCCGACAGTCGCCTGTTGATAAGTGGATAAGACTGCTGCTATTACATGCAGCCATCTCCTCCACAGTATCAGGAGGAGCGATTGCAGACTCGTTGTTTGGCGGCAGCTGATCATGATTACACAGCACCATCTGCTACCGACAAACTATGATTTTTAAGCAAGCTTAAAAATCCTGATTGCCCGATGTACAAGTGTCACTTTTGGGGCTGTATTACACAGTCACGCTCGTTAGCAATGATCTGGTCAACCATCGGCAGGTCTAATGCAGCCATAACACGTGGTTAGCCTTTTATTGTTATCCTCCTAAACAGCACTTATTTCCGTGTTCCTGTTCTATAGGAATTTTTGTTACATCCCATATTAAAGGGGTTCTCCGGGAATTAAGATACTTAAATATTACTTTATTATAAATATATTCCCAAATACCTTTCATTAGTTATAATGGCTCCCTTTGTCTAGGTAACAATCATTAGGAGAAATAAAATAGCCACGTCATATTACAAAACCTGTCCTAATCACACAGCAGGACAAGTTACTTCAGAACACTGAGGTAAAGAGCTGCCTCATCCTCCTCTCTGCTCTGCTTGTCAGGGATTATGATCCTAAATACAGTCTATAAGAACTTTAGCTGCATTTCTGTAGGTATGGAATTCATGAGGAGACATGAAGTAAAGAGAGGACAGACTGTAGTAATAGAGACTGTATACAAATGCTGCTGCACGTTAGCCACATCCCTACCCTCCTCTCTGTACTTCATGTCTCCTCATGAACTCCATTCCCACAGAGATTCAGCTGAAGATCTTATTACCGTATTTTTCGCCCTATAAGACGCACCGGCCCATAAAACGCACCTAAGTTTTAGAGGAGGACAATAAGAATAAGACACCCAATGTTAATCAGACCTCATCTGACAGCCCTATTCAGACCAATGTTAATAAGACATGTAAAGTAGATATACCAGCTCACTATATCTGCGGTTGAGATGTATCCGCGTGCTCGGTGTCTTGGTTTTTACGAATAAGAATCTTTCGAAACGCGTCAACAGCCTACACCAGAGAGAATTTGAGTCCTGTATTGTCTGTGCACAATTGCTAAATAAAGATGGAGAACTTGACACTTCAAAAAAAGTGAGTGCTGGAGTCTGAATCTTTCCATTATTCCAATGTTAATAAGACCCTCAATCAGAACCCAGATCAGACCCCCAATGTTAATAAGACCCCAGATCACCCCCCCCCCTCCATGCCCCAGATCAGCCCCCTGTGCCTTTTATCAGCCCCCAAGCCTATTTATCAGCCCCCATTATGAGCCCCCATGCCATCTATAAGCCCCAGTGCCCCCGTGTCACTTATAGGACTCCATTACGAGCCCCCATACCATTTATGAGCCCCTCCTGCTGTCGGCTGTCCTGTGAACTGGCGCGCACAGCGTGAGGTCATAGAGCGCCCTCACGTTGTGCTCACCCACAGCACAGCCGACAGTCGAGGACCAGGAAGCGGTGAGTACAGAGCCTTCACCGCTTCCCGGTCCTCCGGTACTAATGAGCGCTTCCATAATGGAAGCGCTCATTAGTATTCACCCCATAAGACGCAGGGATATTCCCCCCCCCACACACACGCACACTTTGGGGGGGGGGAAACTGCATCTTATGGGGCGAAAAAATATGGTAAATTGTATTCAGGACCATACTCCCTGACAAGTAGAGAGGAGGATGAGGCAGCTCTTTACCTTACTGTTGTGAAGTAACTTGTCCTGCTGTGTGATTAGGACAGGTTTTGTGTCCCCTAATAGGACGGTGGCCATCATTTTTTCTCCTGATGATTGCTTCCTAGACCAAACAAGCCATTATAACTAATGCAAGGTATTTGGGAATATATTTATAATAAAGTAATTTTTAAGTATTTTCAGTAATTTTGTTTTATGAATTCCTGGAGAACCCTTTTACACCTAACCATTTTATCTATAAAACGGGCAGTGTCTTATGCCATGTCTACAGAATGTGCATGTTGGGCATAAATGCCAAAGATGCTTGTGAACACAGTGTCTTTGTCTATAGGCGTTGTGCCCCATGCTGTGGTACTGTATCTCACCATTTTACTTCCCTCTGCAGGTTGGATCTCCAGCACTTGTTTCAGCAGAGTCTTGTCCCTGTGATACTGTACATCTTCTGTCTGATGACACAGCAATGAATAGAGAGGTGGAAAAGCAACCTATGAGTTTTATCCCCCAGGCACGGCCTTCTGGTAAAAATTTAGATAGATAGGAAACTCTTCTTGTTGATGCACACGTTAAAGGGCATTTGTCAGCAGGTTTGTACCTATGACACTGGCTGACCTGTTACATGTGCACTTGGCAGCTGAAGGCATCTGTGTTGGTCCCATGTTTACATGTGCCCGCATTGCTGAGAAAAATGTTTTAATATATGCAAATGAGCCTCTAGGAGCAACTGGGGGGGGGGGGATTGCCCTTACACCTAGAGGCTCTGCTCTATCTGCAACTGCCACACCCTCTGCACTTTGATTGACAGGACCAGGAGTGATGATGTTTACACTGTCTTTAGGTGTCATAGGTACAAATCTACTGACAGATGCCCCTAAAACTTTCCAGGGCTTAATGATTGAAGTGTCTGGACCTGCCTTGGGGCTTATTGAAACAAACTATTTTTACATCCGGGTTCTGTCTTGAGCATACAAAAGATAGCACTCCTACTGGTTACAGACTGAACTGGATAAACCATGTTACTATGATTAGTACCCGGACAGACAGCACCCATTAAAGTCAATGGGCTAATTCACATGTGCGTTTTTTTTTCCCCCAGTGTGTGTGTAAAAAATTGCAGCATGCACCATCCAGCTTACCTTATTCACGCAAGACTCAACCATTCAAGTGAATGATCTATAAGTAAAATGTAACACACGGACACCATCTGTGTGCAGTCGGCTTGAAATCACCTTCCTGTTTACCGGCCAGAGCATAGATGAGTTTAAGTCTGAATGCACACGATCAGGATTGCAAGCGGATTTGCGTGCGGAACACCCGCACCGTAGGTCATGTGCATTGCATTCTATGAGATTTTGAAATTCTCATGTACACGATGCAGATTTTTTCAGTGCGGATTTTGACGCGCGTTGCGGATCTTTTAATCCACAGCATGCCAATTTATTGAAATTTTCCTGACCGGATTTCATGCAGATTTTCTCCATTCACTTCAATGGGGAGAGTAAAATTGCATGCGGAAAATCCACAACAAATCTGCATGCAAATCCGAACCAATTGATGTGGATTGTCCGCACGGATTTCCCTGCAAACAATTGCGGATTTCAGTGCAGATTCTCTGCACATAAATCCTTACCCTTACATCGCTCAAAGTGGCCCTGTACTTTGGGAAAATGATATGTAAAAAGTTTTCATTATGGGGGTCCGTGCACTGATAAGACCCCCCACCAACCACTAGAACGAGGAGAGAGAAGCGCTCGCTTGAGAGATGGTCTCAAGACGGACTAAATAGAAAGACAAAGGCGGGAATTTATCATGACTTTACTCCAAAATTCTGGCTTCAAAAATTCGCAAAATGAGGCATTTGCAACTTTTTGGGCTCAAATATTTTTACACCACTCACTACAGTGTTGAAATATGGTTGGGAAAGTGGGCATGGTTAGCCATGTTAATGAGTTTCACTCCAAATTTATCAGTGAGACTGTTTTAAAAAGAAAAGTCACAATCTCACTCCAGTAGGGGGGTAGAATAGGAAAATTGGAGGTGCTTTTATAGATTTACTGAAAATACTTAAATATTACTTTATTTTAAATATATTCCCAAATACCTTTCATTAGTGCTCGCGAGCTCGTGCACCGCGAGATTACAGCGATCTGACTTCATGAGCAAGGAGGAGGCTCCTTCACAGGGGGCGTGGCTGGGCTCCTTCACAGGGGGCGTGGCTGGGCTCCTTCACAGGGGGCGTGGCTGGGCTCTTTCACAGGGGGCGTGGCTGGGCTCCCTCACAGGGGGCGTGGCTGGGCTCCAGAACGGTTAGTACAGCCCCTTGGGCTCCTTACCAGGCTGATTTACATATCTATAAAATCATTTTTTACACTCAATAAAACCAGTCAGAGATATGGGACAGGTATATTGCGGACATGCTAGCGGCGATCTAGACGTGCATGTCCGCATGTCTATAGGGTAAATAGAGGTGGCAGAATCCCTTTAAGTAATTTTATTTTATAAATTCCCGGAGAACCCCTTTAAGTATAAGACAAATTTATCAAACGTGCAACTTTTAATAAATGAGGCATAAAGTACTCCAACACAGACTCAAGCAAAACTGACTTCAAATATTCCCCTCATGATAAATTCTCCCCTATGTGCTCATCTCAACTCCATCTCCTGCAGATAGGAGCGAGTGCCCTGTGTGAGCCCTTCTCTCTCCTCGTTCTGGCGATCATATGTTGCTATGGCATAACAAAAGTTTTCCTAAAGTACAGTGCGACTTTAAACCTGAGTGGAGCTAGCCCTGTGTAGACTTTCCACAAGTTCAGATGCAGAGAGATTATAATTAGGTCTTATTTATTTGGCACATGACATGGGGTGCGGGAGATCACTTTTGTCCTCTCTGACTTCCTAGAGGAGTGTACCCATTAGATTATTATTATACTCCCTTATATAGCGCTGTTATATTCTGCAGCGCTTTACAGACATTAGCAGCCAACTGTCCCCAGTGGTGCTCACAATCTAAGCTCCCTATCAGTCTGTCTTTGGAGTGTGGGAGGAAACCGGAGAACCCGGAGGAAACCCACGAAAACACGGGGAGAACATACAAACTCCATGCAGATGTTGTCCTTGGTCGGATTCGAACCCAGGACCCCAGCTCTGCAATCACCAGTGCTGAGAGCGGCCATAAATGTATTTAATTAAACCAACCACATTTGTTTACAAAGAGGTAGAAGTCAAATTTATTAGATTTATTTTCACACTTATTCTCTGATGGTCCAACACGCGGCTGACTAATGGGATGTCGTACATGAAAACATAATACTATAGCATATATCTGTTAGAAAACGCATACTTATATAACCTGTTTTCTGTTTTTAGGCATGCATGCCTGACGTATGGTTGTTTGGGTGCTAAACTTATTACAGTCAAAATCACACAAAATATGTGTGTGTGTTGTCACCTGGTTTTCTTCATACACAGTGTGACGGTCCCTAGGGAGGACTGTGATGTGTCTGTGATTGCCATTGACCAGTAGGAAGCAGTATGGCTGCTTAGTCTTCATGTAGTTAACTCTTGCACTGCACGTGTGGCAGATTGTGTGGTGTGTTACAGTAGTCTAACCCTTGCTAAATGTATCCTTGTTTTTAGATATAGTAGTTCAGCAGTCGTCCCAGTCACTGAATGGATTCCGATGGATTAGCGAGATAGCTGCTAGGGGAAGTGATGTCCGCGAAGTCACTCGCACTGCGCTCTCCTCTTTAAAAGGTAAGTATATGGAGGAGTATGTATCTATTAATCGCTTACCTTGCTGCAACTTTATCATATATACTTCTTAGGCCCAGGAGTGATGATGTTAACACTGTCTTTACCTATCAAAGCGCAGATGGAGTGGCAGCTGCAGAGAGAGCAGAGCCTGTAGGTGTAACAGACAGCACCCATTAAAGTCAATGGGCTAATTCACATGTGCGTTGTTTTTTTTGTTTTTTTTCATAGACCACCAGTGTGTGTGTAAAAAATTGCAGCTTGCACCAAAATGTAACACACGGACACCATCTGTGTGCAGTCGGCTTGAAATCACCTTCCTGTTTACCGGCCAGAGCATGGATGAGTTTAAGTCTGAATGCACACGATCAGGATTGCAAGCGGATTTGCGTGCGGAACAGCCAAAAGGTGTGCTAAAATATGTGCAGTACGTGGGTGAATTCCTATGGATGAAGGGGGTTATGGTCACATTTAATATAAACACTTATGCCAATTACAGTACAATCCCTGGACAGTGTTTATATTAAATGTGACTATAACCTCCCTCATCCATAGGAGTGCACCCATATATTGCAGTACATGGGTGTATTCCTATGAATGAGAGGCTTAATAGTCTTATTTCATGCATATTTAGGCTCCTGAGCTCTCCTGGCTGTCACTTACCCAGGAACTTCAGGTGACAGTCCAGGAGTCCAAAGGGATAGCACTGCTGCTGGGGGATCAGAGGGTCAGTAACACTCCCTCCCTCCTTCTTCCTCTTATCCTACGGCAGCGACGAGTGGCCGGGCAGGAGACTGACTAAGACGATTGGTTGAAGCAGCCAAGCAGCAGTTCTCTGGCACTCGCCAACATCAGCTCAACATGCAGGGTGGCACTGAAGAGTAGAGGGAGAATTGTTCCTCCTCTGCCTTGGTGTGTCATCCCGGCTGCAGAGGACAAGACATGCAGGCTGGCGGCATTCAGCTTCAATGGCTGCCGCCTGCCCCACACTTCTCCTAGAGGGCGCCGCTTCACTTGCTGGTTGTGCGCTCCTGGTTATCAGCCAGCAATGTGCCGCCAGCCTGCCTGCCATGTTTTTTAACAGTGGGCCGGGCCCCACCTCTTGATATGTGCAGTGCAGTGCCTGCGCCACACGCACGCTGGGTCCTCACTCAGCCCGCCCGAACTGCAGCCATGTTTCTGAGCATGTTCGCTTTATTAGACGCACTGACTCCCCCCCCCCACACACACTTTTGGCAAGAAAAATGTGCGTCTTATAAAGCAAAAAATACGGTAACTGTTTTTCTAGCTGTGTGACTGGTACTTTCACTTTGTGCCGGTCCTCTAATAAACCTTATCTCTAAATTACTAAGAGGTCATAAACACCTATATAAGCCACATTCTTAACGGTAAGATAAGAACTGAGCTATAATGAGTGTTTATAAGGTTATAAAGCAGAGATTAGGAGTCCGTCTGTTCCTGGTCTGACGGAAAAGACAGAAAATCCAAAGGGTGCTACTAGAGCATCTCTGCTCCGTACATAAAAAAAAAACACTTCATATTTTTAATAAAAAAACAATTGAAAAAAATTTCTTTTTTAGCTACAATGCAATAATAAAAAAAATGCCCCCAAAGGTGTACATAGCCTTTAAATTACAAAAAAAAAGTTGTATAAGGTGCCGGCTTCCAGTTTTCATTACTTCTTTCATTTTCTGCCCACCCGATATGCAGTCTGCAATCTGCTCCTAGTTCCAGACTTTTCTTGTGTCTGTGTCCTTCCATGCTGAATGTGATGTCTGTGTGATCAGGATGCTGCTGTCTTCACTTGCTCTCACAGCATCCTTTCTGCGCTGATTTCCCTTTCTACGGCTCGCAGGGAATCCTGTGCTGACAATCACTGATACACTGTACAGAAATAAAATAGTAGGAAATTTGACATAAAGATGATTTAGAACGTTGCTGAGTGTTGCATTTAGGAAGCAGATTACTAAAAATAGAAGAAAATTCAGTGCAGAAGTGTCCATAGCTTTCAATATTGTTAAAAGTGGCATTACCATTAACACTAGTGATCATGCCCTTAAAGGGAATCTGCCAGTCCCAAAACACCCCTCCCCCAAAAACTAGAATTAGCAGTGTAAGTGACGCAGAGTCCGGTTATGTCATTTTTATCTTCCTACTCACTTACATTCAGATGTAAACCAGCAGTAACCAGCATTGAGAGGACAAACCAGCAGTAAGATGCATTGAGAGGACTCCGGTGCTCACACACATAAAGGAAGAGTCCTCTCAATGTGTTTTACTGCTGGTTTATTGGTGCTCAGTATCGGAACGCAAGTGAATATGAAGATAAAAATTACAGAATCGGACTCAGCACCATCTACACTATACAACGCTTACTCTAGTTTTGGGGATGCTTTGGAGTTGACAGATTCCCCTTAAAGTACTTATCTCACTTGGACATACTGCCTATTAGGGTATATAGACATTTTATAAAGGGGATAACATCTGATTGTCGGGGGTTCCATTGTCGGGGGTTATGGAAGGGGTTGTCTTGGTGAGACACCTTCACAGTATACCTTATACAGTCCTGATCAAAAGTTTAAGACCAAAAAAAATCATATTTTACATTAACAAGGTTCCAAGTAGAGCTTCAACATGCAACAAGAAGAAATGAGAGTGAGACAAAACATTTTTGGAGCATTCAATTAATTGAAAATAACGATTAAGCTGAAACAGGCTGTTTTTCAGCTGATCCTAATTTTAGGACCACATGCCTTTAAAAGGCCAAATCTGTGCAAAGCTGTATATTCATTGTCATTTTCTGTCAGGTAGTCACACGTTGTGATGGCAAGGGCAAAAAAACTCTCCCTTTTTGAACGTGGTCGGGTTGTTGAACTGCATAAGCAGGGTCTCTCACAGCGCGCCATCGCTGCTGAGGTGGGACGCAGTAAGACAGTCATTTGGAATTTCTTAAATGATCCTGAGGGTTATGGAACAAAAAAGTCAAGTGGAAGACCCAACAAAATTTCATCAGCCCTGAGCTGGAGGATCCAATTGGCTGTCCGTCAAGACACTGGACGATCCTCGACCCAAATTAAGGCCCTTACTGGTGCTGACTGCAGCCCCATAACCATCAGACGGCATCTGAGACTGAAGGGCTTCAAAAACAAAAAACGTCTTCAAAGACCTCGTCTCCTTGAACGCCACAGAACTGCTCGTTTGGACTTTGCAAGAGAGCACCAAACATGGGACATTCAAAGGTGGAAGAAAGTTTTATTCTCTGATAAGAAAAAATGTAACCTTGATGGTCCTGATGGTTTCCAACGTTACTGGCATGACAAGCAGATCCCACCTGAGATGTTTTCTACGCGCCACAGTGGAGGGGGCGCCATAATGGTCTGGGGTGCTTTTTCCTTCAGTGGAACAATGGAGCTTCAGGAAGTGCAGGGGCGTCAAATGTCCAGATGTTGCAGAGAGCATTCCTCATGACTGAGGGCCCTCGTCTGTGTGGTAACGACTGGGTTTTTCAACAGGACAACGCTACAGTACACAATGCCCGCAGGACAAGGGACTTCTTCCAGGAGAATAACATCACTCTTTTGGCCCATCCTGCGTGTTCCCCTGATCTAAATCCAATTGAGAACCTTTGGGGATGGATGGCAAGGGGAGTTTACAAAAATGGACAACAGTTCCAGACAGTAGATGGCCTTCGTGCGGCCGTCTTCACCACTTGGAGAAATGTTCCCACTCACCTCATGGAAACGCTTGCATCAAGTATGCCGAAACAAATTTTGGAAGTGATAAACAATAACGGCGGAGCTACTCATTAATGAGTTCATGTTTGGAAGTTGGATTTCTGTTTTGGGGGGGGTTTAGTTTTTTTTTCGAGGTGTGGTCCTAAACTTTTGATCAGCTGAAAAACAGCCTGTTTCAGTTTATTCGTTGTTTTCATCAAATTGAATGCTCAAAAAATGTTTTGTCTCACTCCCATTTCTTCTTGTTGCATGTTGAAGCTCTACTTGGAACCTTGTTAAGATCCAGCCATGCTAAATAGGATTTTTTTGCCATTTTTCAACTGGTCTTAAACTTTTGATCAGGACTGTATATACCTGTGACAGGCTGAATGTAAAACAGCTGAGAACTAAGAAAACAATCTGTACGAAGAGTAATTGTTCCAATTGATAATCAGGGTGTGTGCCTGTTGTAAGAGTCTTATAGACAATAGGGAACATACTGCACTTTTCAGGGATTAATTGCTCCATTAATATGTACCGTAGCGTCTGTTGAGGTGAAGCATTAGTGACTCCTGACAGACATATGTTAACACAGTGGCGACTGTGGGGTTTTCATTGTGTCAGCCAGATCATGAGTCACACGATCTGTTCACCATGTAACACTCATTGTAATTGTTAGAATTCTTCTAAATTAAGAACTGCTTGTTTCGCTTATTAATATAGAGCCCCTTTAATTACTCCTTTAGTTTAGTTGTTTTTGTTTTTCTGATGTGTTAGGCCACGTGTTCTGTCAGGAAAAATTTGATGTTTTTCCCTTCGGTTTTCCTTCAGTGTTTTCTGCAAATCTGTTAAAGGGGTTCTCCGGGAATTAAGAAAATGAAAGCAATCAGGGGAAATAAAGTGGCTGCCGTCACACAAAACCTGTCCTAATCACACTTTTGTGAGTTACTTCACAACACTGAGCTAAAGAGCTGCCTCATCCTCCTCTCTGCTCTGCTTGTCAGGGATTATTATCCTGAATACAGATGATAAGATCTTCAGCTGAATCTCTGTAGGTATGGAGTTCATGAGGAGACATGAAGTACAGAGAGGACGGGACAGGACAGACTGTGGGCTGTGGTAATGGAGACTGCATACAAGTGCCACATCTTCACCCTCCTCTCTGTAATTCATGTCTCCTCATGAACTCCATACCTACAGAGATTCAGCTGAAGATCTTATCATCTGTATTCAGGATCATAATCCCCGACAAGTAGGAGAGGAGGATGAGGCAGCTCTTTTCCTCAGTGTTGTGAAGTAACTTGTCCTCCTGTGTGATTAGGACAGGTTTTCCATGCACTAATAGGATGGCGGCAATTTTATTTCTCTTAATGATTGCTCCCCTGACAAAACGAGTCATTATAAATAATGAAAGGTATTTGGGAATATATTTATAATAAAATTATATTTAAGTATTTTCTTAATCCTTGCATGTTTTCCGCGCGGATGCAGTCAGTCTTTGATGCGCTTTTCACTGTGTGAAAAACATCACTCGACATCTTCTAGCAACCATCACTGAAAAACACATTGCATCCGGAGGTCTTAAGCTTTTCATGCAGACCCATTTACTTCTATGGAGCCAGGGCTGCCTGAAATCCGCACAATATAGAACATGCTGTGATCTTTCCTCATGTGCACAGACCTATGCAAATGAATGGGTCAGGATTCAGTCCGTTTACAAAACGCATTGCATCCAGACAGAGATTTCACTCGAGTGAAAGAACCCTTATACTTACTTGTCAGGACCCATAATAATCAGATGTGGATATAGATAGTCAGATATGAATATTTGAAAATCAACTTATTGAGAGAGAATGGAGGACACTTTTGTGGCTTAAATAGATTACAAATGTTGTTGCACACCATTTGTGCAGTAAAATTTGTCACTTTTCCCCACTTACTCCACTTTTCCATAGTGGCAAGAAAGTGGGGTGTGATGTGGGTGGGGAAGATGGCGGGCTCATTTATCATTTTCCATGCCGGTTTTTGGCGTGGAAAATGTCTTAAATCTATGCCAACTAGAGGGCTGAAGTAAAGTTAAAAAGGACCGTTCACAGGAATTTTCTAGTTTAATTAAAAACCTTTCCTTGCGGGATTCCCCCCCCCCTCCCACCCCCTCTGATGCTGACACTCGGGTTGTTTTTTTTTTAAATACTGCTCCTACGCCCCGCTGTGCCCCCCTGTAGTTTTCACGGTACAGGGAGGAGGAGACACCAGGGTTACTGAATGGGCAGAGAGTGTTACAACAGCTCACCTTCTCCCTGCCTGTGCCGCAGTCCATTAACAGCGGAGAGCGGCACAGCCAGGGAGAAGGTGAGCTGTTGTGATGCTCTCTGCCGTGATTGGACCGTTGCACAGCCAGGGAGAAGGTGAGCTGTTGTGATGCTCTCTGCCGTGATTGGACCGCGGCACAGCCAGGGAGGAGACGCCCATTGAGAAACTCTGGTGTCTCCTCCTCCCTGCCTGTGCCGCAGTCCAATCACAGCGGAGAGCGGCACAGCCAGGGAGAAGGTGAGATGTTGGACCGCGGCACAGCCAGGGAGGAGACGCCCATTGAGAAACTCTGGCGTCTCCTCCTCCCTGTACCGATGCTCAGTAGTAACAGTAGTAGATGTGGACTGAATGTGCCGTTGCTCTTTCTTTCAGCGCAAGTGCAAGAGCTTAGTCTGGAGATGAGTGACGCTGTGTTGGTTCACCTGTATGTCCGAAACATGGATGACTTTGCTTCTATCAACACTGAATATGCGGCTCTGTTTCCTTCATCTCCTCCCGCTAGGTGACTTTTTGTAAAAGTTTTATCAGCCATATCAAACTTCAGCCACCAACACATCTGCTTTTAGCTGTATCTGCCATGTATGCAGCCTCACTGGGAACCGCTATGGATGTATGGCTTCTAGATAAATAGCTGCCACCCCAGAGGGATAGAAATCTGTCTTGATCATGTGATGGACGCAGATCTGCGAGATTCGATACAAAACACGGCAGTGACAACTGTACGGTACCCATAACTGTCCATGACAGATTTGTATACTGGGAGCAAACAGTGTTCATATTGATTGGCAGGAAGCAGAGATCTTGAAAGTCATAAGGAATTGCCACAGAAAGATTACTGGAAATTAGTCTGACATTTTTATTATACTAAAAATAGCATTTATCTGCCTCTCATTCCACTGGAAGGTTTCATGCACGTGAACGTATTTCCCATCCGTGTGCATTTTTTGAGGATAGCACACTGACCCATTCATTTCTGTGCGGCCATGAATATATCAGTATTTTTTGTGGATAGCCCTTTCTATTGATGGGAGTGAGAAGAATGCAGAATGCACACGGAAGGTGTCTGTATTTCGCAGATCCGTTGTTTGTGGACGCCAATGTGTGCATGAATCCTAACTGCCCGTTTACACTGGCCGAGAATTCATAGGAATTATCTGGCGGTGTAAAGGTGCTCGCAATTACCCCATGAACAAGCGAAATGCTTGTTTGTCGGGTAATAAGGTCGTTTGTGCAGACACCTAAATCGTCATTTGCCGGCAGCAGATTGTGCCATCTAATCTCTGCTGCCGGCAAACAATGATTCCGTATGGGGACGAGCGATGACATTAGCGATCACTCTTCCTCGTACTGTGGGGAGCGGTCTCCTTCACTAACAAGCAAGCACCTGCTGGAAAGGAACGCTTCCCTCCCGACAATCGCCTGCTGAATGTTCCCATCTAAAGGGAGCTTTACATAGGCAGAGACATGATTAATGTCAACAATGACTGCCCTGTACCACACGTGGATCCAGAGATCTCCCCATTCATTGCTCCAATTGTTCTGCTGGATTTATTTCAAGCTGGCAGCTCAGAGAGCATGTCCTTTCTACTGCCGCTGTTGGCCGTTGAAGGATAGAGCTGAGCCTGTGCTTCCATCTAAGCCAGCAGGACAGAGACATTACAAAAAGAGCAAGCAGCAGGTGGCGCTATACAGATAGATTTTATTGAATAACTCGGTGGCGATACTAAATTTTTTATTCAGATCCAGGTGCTGGTTTGAAAAATGTAGATTATTTTTCCTGGGACAACCCCTTTAAATAGTTAAAAGCACATCATTAAATCCAATATGGATCAGTGTGCACAAGAAAACCTATAAAAATAGGGGTGGTTGAATGTATTTAGTTACATAGCAGGTGACCGCAGTGTTCCCTTTATACCACAGCCAGAGTGGACTCTACAAACAGCTCCCCAAATCTCAGCTTCCTGCGCATGCGATTAGCTGCAGACGTTTCATACAATCGCTGATGACTGTTGTATCACCAGACATGATCTTTTTCTCAGTTCTTCCCATAACGCAGTGATTTTTTTTCCATGGATTTCCAGGGTTTGCGTGCAGTGCTGTCTACCCCAGGATACCCTCTTGAAGATGGATGCTCTCTTTTGGCAGCAGCCTGTTATTTGCAGTGAAGACTGGCCCCCGGAGAAGATAGCCATGCATGTACAGAGCATTTCCCATTGGGCCCCTGCTAACATTGGTCCCTACAGCCAAGCTGTGCGGGTGAGACATGCCTGGCATCATTAGAAGCTTAGTGTCACTTAACACCTTGATTAATGTTGTCCGTGAAGTGGTATTAATAATATTCACGTACTGACAGCAACTGACATGGAGGAGGAAGGGAGACGGAGCGGTCAGGCTGGCAGCAGAGGTAGTGCAATGTACTGTGACACATTTCTGTCCCCTTGGGGATTTCTTGCTAATCACGTGGCGGTGGGTGAAACTGTGACTCAGAATGCATCTTTTCAGATTATTTAAATCCTCCGTGATCATTATTAGTATTGAAATCCAGAGGTTAGCCGCTGCATGGGAGAGGTTTTGGCTTTATCCAGGTCACTGGTTACGAGGTCTTAGTAGATAAGGAGAGAGTTTCACAGCAGCATATCCAGAGTGCACACACAAACACACAACGTTTCGGCTACACAGTAGCCTTTTTCAAGTATACTGGTACAAAATTCATTGAACATATAAATACTATAATGTGACAAAATATAACCAATAAGGAAGACATACTACTTTATATCACCTGTGCGCTAATTAACCATCGTTGCTGCCAATAGAAATGTTGCTTCAAAGGTCAGAAGTACCTGTTATTCATTAGGCGGCCTCCAGCTGCACCTCCACACTGGCCATACCTGTCGGCGTCTCTATGGTCCTACCGCGCATGTCCGTGATGTCATCCCGTCTGTGAGTGGGCGGGACGCCGTCACCACTGTCAGCCAAGAGGCCGCTCTCCTCCCCAAGCAAGCGCCGCATGTGAACCAATAGACAACGCTATTCGTGGTCACATGTCAGGCGCGTCATAGATCATGTGACTATCACGTGACACGCAAAAGGTCCTAGAGATCCGAACAGGGTGCAACAATAGATCCAATACATAATCAATGCTCATATATTATAATAGATGCACCTAAAAAAAGCGCCATCATATATCCCACATAAAACCATGTCTGGTATATATATATTAAGCAGATTGTTTAGACAAAAGGCCCATATAGTCGCCAACTGGATCCATGTATGGACAAGAATGCTTCACACTGCCATTATCAACAGGTATTGTCATCAGTCAGATGCCAAGAACATACGTCTATGACACAGAATCAACTAATACAAAAGGGAGCAGATGATCATATAAGTGATGTGCTAATAACTATTTCTATTCTGTGAATAAAGAAGTGTAAAACAATTATGTATATATATACCATAAAATACCCAGTAAAAACATGATATACTGAATTGGACCTCAATATTTATAAAGGTACTCTATCTGTCTACATTGCTTGCATTAAGCTCAATATTCAGCCCATGAGGTTGTAGAGCTTGTAAAGTAAAGGTCCATTTTAGCTCTTTTTTCTTTAGCATGCGTTCCCTGTCGCCTCCTCTTTTTGGAATTTGCACCGAATCGATGACCCGGAATCTCAATTGGCCGACAGAGTGTCCACAGTCAGCGACATGTTTGGCCACTGGCTTGTCTAGCATTTTTTTCCCTTATGGTACTTTTGTGTTTATTGATCCGCTCTCTGACCGCCATGGTCGTCTCCCCCACATAGATTAAACTACAGGGACAGACGATCATGTAGATGACAAACTTGGATCGACATGTGTCGTACTCCCTATATGGGTGAACAAAGGTGTTCCCTTTCAACATGTTTCCACAGTTGCAACAACCCAAGCAAGGGAAATTGCCTGTCTTCCTAGGTTTCAAATATGTCTGACCTCCTTTGTTAACTTCACCTATGTCGGTCTTAATGAGCTTGTCATGTAAATTAACCCCACGTTTGTATGCCATCAGTGGCGGTTTCTCAAATTCACAAACTGACGGGAGACCACTGTGCAAGATATGCCAGTACTTTCTCAGGATCTGTGCAATATCCACACTGTGGTGGCCATAGGTAGATACAAACGGGATTCTTCCCGTATTCCTACTCCTAGAGGGAACCTGTACGGTGGACACCCTGTCAGCCGAGGAGATCCGGGCCCTCGACCCGTGCAACAGTCTGCTTGGATATTTTCTCTTGGCAAATGTATTGCATCAATCCGACTCATAAATACATCATCATCCGACACCACTCGTCTCACATGCAGCATCTGGCTCCAAGGTAAGGAGTCCAGCATGCAGCGTGGATGATTACTGTCGTATCTTAAAAGATTGTTCCTGTCTGTGGGCTTCTTATATAAATCGGTTTTCAGTTGACCTCCCTCTAGGTATACCCTGACATCAAGAAACTGCAACTCCTCAGCAGAGGAAGTCACAGTGAATTGAAGCCCGGGTGCCCCATTGTTGAGGTGTTGGTGAAAATCATTCAAATCGTCCATAGAACCACTCTAAATCATAAAAATGTCGTTGATGTAGCGCCACCAGCACAGGACCCACCGGCGATAGACGCATATACCAGTTTGTCCTCGACCTCCGCCATGAACATATTGGCATAAGTGGGTGCCACATTGGACCCCATGGCCACACCGCGTGACTGTTGGTAAAAGAATACTAGCACATCACTTATATGATCATCTGCTCCCTTTTGTATTAGTTGATTCTGTGTCATAGACGTATGTTCTTGGCATCTGACTGATGACAATACCTGTGGATAATGGCAGTGTGAAGCATTCTTGTCCATACATGGATCCAGGTGGCGACTATATGGGCCTTTTGTCTAAACAATCTGCTTAATATATATATACCAGACATGGTTTTATGTGGGATATATGATGGCGCTTTTTTTAGGTGTATCTATTATAATATATTAGCATTGATTATGTATTGGATCTATTGTTGCACCCTGTTCGGATCTCTAGGACCTTTTGCGTGTCACGTGATAGTCACATGATCTATGACGCGCCTGACATGTGACCATGAATAGCGTTGTCTATTGGTTCACATGCGGCGCTTGCTTGGGGAGGAGAGCGGCCTCTTGGCTGACAGTGGCGACGGCGTCCCGCCCACTCAAAGACGGGATGACATCACGGACATGCGCGGTAGGACCATAGAGACGCCGACAGGTATGGCCAGTGTGGAGGTGCAGCTGGAGGCCGCCTAATGAATAACAGGTACTTCTGACCTTTGAAGCAACATTTCTATTGACAGCAACGATGGTTAATTAGCACACAGGTGATATAAAGTAGTATGTCTTCCTTATTGGTTATATTTTGTCACATGGGGGGCTCATTATAGTATTTATATGTTCAATGAATTTTGTACCAGTATACTTGAGAAAGGCTACTGTGTAGCCGAAACTGTGCACTCTTGGTCCCCAAATAAAAGTCACACTGGATATGTGCTGTGAAACTCTCTCCTTGGCGTTGGATTGGCGGTTCCACCACGGCTGATGCATTCCGGACAGGTCAAAAGATCCATTTTGTGCTGCTCTACAATAATTTTTTACTACTGGTTACGAGGTCTTGTCACTCAGCTGACCAAAACGCGTCAGCATTGTTATTGCTGCAGTGAATGTAGTAGACCTCTGCTGTAGAGTAATGCATACCTACATATAAATGAGTAGAAATATTAGTTACTGGGAAAACCATGACTGCAGCCGAAGAAGGTGCGGGTCCCTGCACAGATCAGGAAGCCGAGTGAGATACTAGAACGCCAAGTAGGTTCACATGCTTCTCGTATAGCAGGCGTGGGAAGGATATTGCAGTGTCACAGCGCCGCCTAGTGTTCCATTACTCTACTTGCATGTCATGTGCATTGCAAAAAAGGCTAGATAGATTGGAAGAAGGTCTGTGGGATGTGACAGCCTTGGGTAGAGACTGTCCCTTCAGCATCAGTCAGTCAGATGCTGTGCCCTTTAGCTGACGCTCTTGCAACTCCTTGGAATTAGGGGTATTAGAGTGAGGCGCTTAATGCGGGGTGATGGGGTTTGTCAGTATTTCCAGTGTCCTGGAAGGAGACCCCGGCGGGCAGGTCACAGGAGGCACCTTGGCAGAAATAATGTCCCCTTCTAAAACCCCCACCTCTTTGAGGGAAACATGAAGATGCTTGTAATATTCGAAACACCTGGAGCAATATTTAAACCGCCCTTATTTTAACCCCGAAAATCTTGTGAAAGGCAATGCCAACCTCATAAAATGTCACATGGAGTTTCATTATTTCTCGTTAACCCTTTGTTCTGTTTTGGGGACATCTTTGGTTAATATGTGATTCCATTGTTCATGTGGGTGACAGGAGTCTCTTTTCGGTTACAGCGCGTTTTAGTTCAGCATCAGTCTTGTGTGTTTTTTGGCGTCTTTTCAACTTAAATATTTTAACCCATTATGACTGACGTGCTTGATTCATTCTTTCCCAGTCGTTAAGGTGCATACAATATATATACATATATAATCGGGGTTGGGTATTTTCTTTTGATAAGAGCACGCGGACACCCAAGGAGGTAGGTTGCTCTATTTTTAGTAGACAAGGTAAGTATACGTATGGCGCTGTATGTCTTATGGCCTGAAGATGTATATGTACCTATTGCACATACTTGTACTCCATGACAGCTATGAGAAGTGCGGGGGCAGGGCAATCATTTTGTTGGGTTATTAACTCATTGCACATTGCTAATCACTTGCCTCCTGACTCATATCTGGCTGTAATGGTAAACGCCTTTCGATGAGATCTGGTAAAAGGCGCCCCTCTATGTTCCTGTTATTTGGTCCTTTCTCCCAAGGATGGCACCCAGCAAACACTGCAGGGGAAGGAGGCACATCCCAGATTGCAAGGAAAGGTTGGGGTGGGGGGGTCTGATTTTATTTTTCTAAGCGACTGCTCCTGACCTTGATAGCATTCGCAAAGCGAAGCTCGGCAGAAAAAAAAAAGAGGGTAATCAGTGCGCCGTGGACAAAGCGAAGGTGACAGCGCTGCCTGCCCTGCACGGCACATCCAGTACGGGGGCATTCAGCATTCAGACAGGCAAACAGAGCAAGACGGAGCAACACCCAACAGCGCACACACAGCGAGCGTTACTTCCACCTGAGCAGCTGCCAGTGTCCAAAAATGTGCACAGATTTTATTTTCTATATGGGACGGGTACCATTCTTCTGAAAGAGCTGACAGAATCTTATATAACGTCCATACGTTTTTGTGACTATATGAATAGATTTACATATATGTAGATTACATCCCCTGACAATGGCAAAGATGAGGCAGCACTGCAAGGGTCACCCAGCTCAATGCTGTAGATAGATGGACAGATAGATACAGCGACCGATTAGATAGATAGATAGATGGATGGATTATCGATACATATACTGTAGATAGATATGATATAAGATAGATATTAGATGGATTATAAATATATATATATACTGTAGATAGATATGATATAAGATAGATATTAGATAGATGGATTATATATATATATATATACTGTAGATACTGTAGATAGATAGATATAAGATAAGATAGATATGAGATAGATAAGTCCATCAATAAATTAATCCTGTATTGGTTTTTCCCATAGGCACACATGGTCAATGTTCTTGACTATATGTACAGAATTTGCCTGTCTCTAGGTTTCCAGTGTCTCGGAGTAAGGATATATTAGGCATACCCTCAGACCCTGACGTGCAGTCATTCCTGCATTTGGGCAGTGTTTCTATTAGACGTGACTTGGCCTTCGCTCCTGCATCTATGTGCTTTACCTCGGCGTGTGCTGTGGCATGGGAAGCTCCCTGCAGGGACTGCTTCTATTAGTCTAATTACTGGTAGGATTATCACACACTGTGAGACGAGAAGGTCCCTAATCCCGTTAGGGATCTGATGCGGCAGGTTACAGCTTTCATTGATTTGGGTCTGAGCCAAGGCTAGAGGTTAGATCTCCAGGGGGAGCCACTTACATGCTGCCCCCACCTTATCATAGATGTTAACACGAGTCATTTTCAGCTAGGATATCGGTATTAAGTGTTCCAGTATGGCGGCTTCTAATCTTCCCACTTTTACTGGTGAGCCTACTACTCACTAAGTCCATGGCACAGGGTGGATCTGTTGTAGGTATCGGCTCCTCAGCTCTCGCCTATGACAGCGTTTTGTCCCCTGTCATCATCATCATCGTGCCCGGTCCAGAGCAGCAGATGACATGTGCCCTGCAGGGAGAGCAGTCTCGGTGTCACTCAGTATGCAGAGAGAGGCGCACACTCTCCCTTGCAGTGGGAGATGCCGTCAAATAAAGGGAAAATACTGGTTGCCTATTGAATATTGGGTGCCCCCTGACCTCTGGATAAGAGCAAGCTCTTCAGGCGCTGTGCTGCATTTATCAGGTGGATTCAGGTTATTGGGTATTGATGTGAAGAAGCATTAGTTACAGACAGCTGATCTACGTGGGGTCAAAAAGAGGAAGAAATTAGAGGATTTCTGTCCTGACAGGGGATGACTTTGTGGTACGTGCCATGGGTAATCCCTGCTGTGTTGGAAGGAACTACATTCATTGAAAACTTATGCAAATAGGGTTGTGCCTTGTTTTTTTGATATATAAAAAAGCCTTTAAGCCTTATTAATATTTAAGGCTTTTTGTGCTAATGTTGTAGTTTATATATAATGTTCAGTTCTTTATGGGAATACATGGAGGAGCATATGAAGCAGGGCTGAAGAACTCGTACCCAGGTTATATCTCTAATGGTGGGGAGCCAGCAACAATCTGAGGCTCATGATATAAAACATATAGTCCACTACGCTATACAGTATATACTATACCACTAAGAAATATATACGCAATGAATACGGCTGGATAAAATCATCATTTTGAGGGTGGCTTTCCATGTGTATTATCTCCCTGCATCAGGCCGTGCTAACAAAGATTGCCATTGTTTCTTGTCTCTCTTTAGTAGGGTTGGTCTCTTTCTCCTGCGTCAGACAGAACAAGTCTCTGTCACCATCAGCAACAAATATACATTCAGACAGCGCTGGCCAGGAGACCCAGATGCCAGAAGATAGCTGTGGTTGCTATGTTGATCTGGTGTCTGATAGAGGTAGAATGGTAGAGGATAAAACTGCAATAATAACCAATGTGCAGTTTATATAAAGATATTTACTAAGCTGCTCCATCGCTGGTTATAGAGAGTGCTAATTGCTGTAACGTGGGTTTTCAGAAAAGTTTGTCTAATGGCTCTGCTTCTTTGTACAATCATAACTCTGAAGGAATAGGTCTTTTTTGTGCTTCTCTAGTGTATTTTTCAGTCTAATTATTCACCTCTTCAGCGGCACAGCTAGATGCATTTCACTCACAAGCAGGGGTGTCTCCCTTCTGTGAAGTCTGCCAGCACTGTACTGCGTTAGCGTCCTTTTCCATACTTCCCACTATGTTTGTTTTCAGCTTCGGAGCTCACAGAAAAGATAAGGAGGGGGAAATCACACTTACAGAAAGCCAAGGGGCTCCTGTGATGTTCAAAAACTGTGTAGATGCAGCTCTTTTATCAGGGTCAGGAGCTGGGCTAGCTCTGACTAGCCCCCATTTCCTGTGAGCCGTCTTCTGAGTCTCTGTTAATAGGGACAGATCTTCCCTGACTTCAGACAGTGGACTGCAAATTAGGTGGAAGTAAGACCCCTAATGGCCATGACGTTAAAAATCTGTCTGCATCTACCTGAAGAAAATCAGTAAGTGAAGTGATTCAGAAATGTGCTAGTTACACCATTCTATATTAAATAAAATTAAATTGTGACTCTTAGGCTGGGTTCAGACCTGAGCGTATTCGATATGCGCTTTTTACAGGCGTTTTTATCGGGCGTTTGTATCGGGCGTTTTTAATGGGCGGAAACAAGCAAACGCCCATTTAGGCGCGTTCCCGCTGAAGTCTATGGGCGGGAACGCGCGACAATACGCCCCAAAGAAGCTCCTGTACTTCTTGAGGCGTAGGGTGTTTTACAGCGCGTTCGTACGCGCTGTAAAACGCTCAGGTGAGAACCATGCCCATAGGAAAACATTGGTTTTTGCCTGTTGAGCGTTTTACAGCGCGTAGGAACGCGCCGTAAAACGCTCAGGTCTGAACCCAGCCTAAGTAGAGCATTTCAGCTCTGGAGATCAGCAGGGTAAAAGTGGTCGCTTCTCGTTGGGGATCAGCATTCATGGGTGTAAGATAAGAGGTCGGTTTCTTACAATTATGTCCCAAGATATCACAGATGTCCAGTGTCTCTCCTCTTGTAGTAAACATATTAATCTAGAGAAATGGATTCAAGGAATTCATTAGACACTAGTGATGTCGGTGAGGCATTAATACAAGATCAGTTACTCCTGTCTCCACTTTGTCTAGGTATAATGGGGGGTAATTAGTGTAGAGCTGCATCCTGTAGGCATGAAAACATGTAGCAATAGGACAGTGGCCAAATAACGTGTGGGCGCCTGAAGATCATATACGTTTGCTCAACATCTCCTTTCAAAACCAAGAGCATTAATTGTCTTTTCTTCACGCTGCATGACACAAGTCTGATGTGCTGGCTCTGGATGCGTTTGATTTGTGTTTTAACTTAGAAATTCTAAAACGAGCATTTGTAGTTGGACACTGATATTGGGAAATAAGCTTGGATTTGATGGTTAGGTTTTCTGAAGGTCAGTCAGGTTCTTCTATTATATTTGCACTTTGTTTCACACACAGGAGAATAGTAATGCTGAATCAAGATTGGATTTTCCATAAAATGTTGGGTGCTGTGCTGTAGCAGTAAGAGTTCCCTGTTCAGGAACACAGGGGCTCACCCTAAAGTCCACAAAGTCCAATGCCATATTCATAAGATTGCCAACTAGTAAGGCCTTAATTATCATTTCAGAGGATGCATTCCCACTGCTCCATCATGCAATGGCAGTGCATTTTAGGCCTCATGCACACGGCCGGGTCCAATTTTCTGTCTGCAAACAACAAGCCCCCCGAAAAAAAGCTTAAAAAATAGACAAGAATAGGACCCGCGGTGAGAATCTCCGATTAGGCACACGTATACATGAAAAATACATGCATGGTCCCATTGTCTTGTATGGGTCAAGGTGTGATCTGTCATAAAAACATGCCACACTGTAGAAGAACATGTGTACATGAGTCCATGCACTACACGCTTGCACATGATGATCTCAGGCTTGCGTACAGATACCAGGTCACGAAAGCCTATTCATGACGTTCCGCACCTAAAAGACAATTAATGTTATCCCAGAGGTTGTTTGGAAAAGGCATGTTTTCAGTGGGGCCCGCGAACAGTGCGGGATGCACAGGCTCCGTATTTTGCGGATCCACAATTCTCTGGAAAGAAACTTGCCTGAATTGTTGGAAAGTTGTCATCTTGTGTCATTGTCGCAGAAGTCTTTGGTACACTTTAGTCTTCTGCTAATGGTTGTCTCTGGAGACAGCATCTGCCATCAATGCGTGCCGGGGATGCATGTATAGTGGTGTTAACTTCTTTTCCTGTTGCTGTATTATATACTGTAAACTATAAGATCTGTGCTCCTGTCTATTTTTTTCTGCTTATATTTCAGGTTGGCGGCGCAGTATTTTGTGCAGGACAGATTGCGCTAATACCTTGCACCATGCAGCTGATCCCTGGAGGAATTATGGCAGAGAGCAGTCTCTCCCTGCGCCATGTTGACAGAGTCTTGGATGCCATCTGTCCTGGCACTTCCCGAAGTCATGTTATGGTTGCCCATTGCTACGTGACACAGAGCTCCTATATACGCTTCGCTCAGAAAGCATGGGAATCTTCTGCTGAAAATGAGGTGGTTAAAGTTCAGAAAGTTGCATTAGTAATATGTCAGTATGGATGTATAATATCTTTCCTAATCATTTTACTACCTACTGCTGTATGTCTAGCTGTTAGCTCTGTTTTTGTCTTGCCTTTAGGATGCCCAGCCTGCCCTCACGGTGGCTGTAGTTCCCAGGCTACCACGTGGGGCTGTTGTAGAGTGGCATGTCATGGCTTCTGTGAGTGATCCCGATGACAGAAGAAATATATCCGTGGCTGAGAGAAGTTCAGGATTTCAGGTCACACTGAACGGCTCCATATCCAGCTGTGAGACATGTGCCTCCCTCATACTATCCCTTTCACGGCCTGCACCTCAGACGGATTCCTTGGACTGGTGTAATGTTAGCCAACTTGTGAAGACTGTCCTCCACAAAGCCTTTAATGAACTTCCAAAAAATTTCCCCCTCATACCAGTGTGCTGCAGGGTTTTCTATCGCACCGACAGTATGGACTCACAGACCCTCACAGCAGGTAAGTCGCAGCTCTTCATTCTTTGTACCTGTCGGTCTTTACCAGCAATAACGGGACACTGCGAGAAACAAGCTCCTCATGGGAGTGTGATTTCCCGTCCAGGACCTCATGGTATTATAATGATTTATTGCTCTGTGTCCCTGTCCCCACAGTATTGATTCGTACTGACTGCATTATGCCAGTACAGTTCATTAGAAATGATGTCGGGCAGGGACACCCGGACACACAACATTATAATGCTGTGAAAAGTCTGAAACTAGCCTATGGATGATAGGAGTCTTTATGCAGTTAATCTGTTGCAGACTGAAAGACATTTTCCCATGAAAAGTATTACCTATCCACAGGTTAGGTCATAAATGTCGGATCTCTGGGGGTCCAGTGATCCTGAGAACAGGGGTTCCCTGAGTCCCCTATCTGAATGGAGCAGTAGTGCGCGTCAGTCCAATGCTCCATTTACTTCTATGGGGCTGATGTAGACAGTGTTCCATCAGTCTGGAGCACCATGCACATTACCGCTGCTCTGGATACATGATAAATACTTTTTATGGGATAACCCCTTTAAAAGAATGGAGCAGCTGTCATCTGACATTTTCTACGAGTATATAGACTGCCAGAATATGGCTGCCAGAAGGGGGACGTCTCGACACTCCACTCAGACCGCAGGTGGAGTGGTGGGACAGAGAAAGGGGCGCACAATAGGATAGTACGTTCGGACAACTTGAGGTATTCTAACAAGATAGAGAGAGGCTCACCTTGTCGGGTTGTGCTAAGGATAGGCGCAACTCTGTTGTAGATCCGAATAAAATTCATTTCCACAGGACTGCAGCCGCAGGGGGTGTCTCTCCTGGAAAGGGGGTCCGATCCTCCAGAGAGTGTTAGTCACAAAGAAAATTGCTGCAGTGGCGCAAATTCACTGATGGAAATGGACGTGGGACTTCAATTTAGATATTTTTCATTTTTTATTTAGAGAAAGAGCATGACCATGTAAACAACGCGTTTCGGGGACAAACAGTTCCCCTTCATCAGGTTAGGTAACAGTACATACATAAAGGTGAAAATTTATAGTAAAAAAAACGCCAAAAAACACACCCATGTACCGCCCACAGTGGGAGGGCCTGGCACTGGGTGTCATCTTGATGGCAATGTGCAGAAACCACATGAAACTAGAAATAGCAGATGCCAAGAGGAATTTGCATATATAAAAACAATTATATCAAAAGTTCTGATTCTTTCTCATCATATTATAACAAATTATTAACACATCATTATTAGTAAATCGAGTGGAGAGATCATGTGATCGCTGGTGCGGTCACATGGTGTGTTACGTCCCAAGGGAGGGCGGGGATAAGCCAACCAATTGATTCTTTAGATCAGGGATGCTCAACCTGTGGCCCTCCAGCTGTTGTAAAACTACAACTCCCACCATGCCCTTCTGTAGGCTGAAAGCTGTAGGCTGTCCGGGAATGATGGGAGTTGTAGTTTTGCAACAGCTGGAGGGCCGCAGGTTGAGCATGCCTGCTTTAGATGTTAGGAGCAGTCACATGGTGCGGTCACATGGTGTAGTACATCCCTGAGGGGGGCGGGGATATGTCGCACTGCTTATGCTTATGGGGGCTTTCCAGCACAGCTTTTAAAGGTTTCCTGGTCTAAAAAAAATTAGGAACTCATGCATAAAATAATTAGAATTGGACCCATGCATGATACTCTGGGCGTTGTAGAGCTGATACTGTGACTACCTCCCGGCATGCAGGAGCATTGCTTCTCGCCAGATGGTCAGATCATGATGGAGAACAAAGTGGAGGTATGCTATAAGGCCACTTGATCAGCATTATACATCAAAACCAAAGGAATGGGTTCAAAAACTGATTTTTCCATTATACTTTCCCTTGTGTAAGTTCCACTCGTGGTTTTGGCTCACGGGTATATTGTGGCAGGGTGTTTACGACCCTGCTAATTCCAAAAAGCGTCTAGGACTCAAATGGGGCAGCATGTTTAGAAGTCGGATCCACTTTAATGGACACTATGTCGTCATGACACGTCCACTGGGCTATTATACCAAACAGCACCGGACATGTATTGTACAATAATCAATAGGACAAACTACAGCTATGAGTCCACTGTGTTCACGAGCCAAGTGCTTTCCCTGCTCCACCTGCTGGTTGCCTGTATATTTAGCTTCAGTCACTAATTTATTTATACCCATACTGTGACCGTGACAAGGGGACATCCTCTGCGTCTGGAGGAAAGAGGGTTTGTACATAAACATAGAAGAGGATTCTTTACGGTAAGAGCAGTGAGACTATGGAACTCTCTGCCTGAGGAGGTGGTGATGGTGAGTACAATAAAGGAATTCAAGAGGGGCCTGGATGTATTTCTGAAGTGTAATAATATTACAGGCTATAGCTACTAGAGAGGGGTCTGGATGTATTTCTGGAGTGTACAGAGGCAGAATGGCCATAGACCCTACAGGGAAATTTCCTGGTGGGCCAATGACCGGGGGAGGCACTCAAGCCAGGCCACCAGCCAGGTACATAAAGATCTGATGCTCTCATCATAAATTAATGTAGCATGAGGCACTTATGCACCAGGCCAGCAGCCGCAGGTAACCTCCTGAATTGAACAGTAATGCCATCCTCAGAATGATGATACAGTTTCATACTGTGGCGTGGGTGGCAGTATTTTGTGCTGCACTGTGGTATTTGGTCCTGCTGAGGCAGTATATTGTTCTGCACTGTGGTATGTGGTTCTGCTGAGGCAGTATATTGTGCTGCACTGTGGTATTTGGTTCTGCTGAGGCAGTATATTGTGCTGCACTGTGGTATTTGGTCCTGCTGAGGCAGTATATTGTGCTGCACTGTGGTGTTTGGTTCTGCTGAGGCAGTATATTGTTCTGCACTGTGGTATGTGGTTCTGCTGGGGCAGTATATTGTGCTGCACTGTGGTATTTGGTCCTGCTGGGGCAGTATATCATGCTGCACTGTGGTATGTGGTTCTGCTGGGGCAGTATATTATGCTGCACTGTGGTATGTGGTTCTGCTGAGGCAGTATAATGTGCTGCACTGCGGTATTTGGTCCTGCTGGGGCAGTATATTGTGCTGCACTGTGGTATTTGGTCCTGCTGAGGCAGTATATTGTGCTGCACTGTGGTATGTGGTTCTGCTGGGGCAGTATATTATGCTGCACTGTGGTATGTGGTTCTGCTGAGGCAGTATAATGTGCTGCACTGCAGTATTTGGTCCTGCTGAGGCAGTATATTGTGCTGCACTGTGGTATTTGGTCCTGCTGAGGCAGTATATTATGCTGCACTGTGGTATGTGGTTCTGTTGAGGCGGTATATTGTGCTGCACTGCAGTATTTGGTCCTGCTGAGGCAGTATATTGTGCTGCACTGTGGTATGTGGTTCTGTTGAGGCAGTATATTGTGCTGCACTGTGGTATTTGGTCCTGCTGAGGCAGTATATTGTGCTGCACTGTGGTATTTGGTTCTGTTGAGGCAGTATATTGTACTGCACTGTGGTATTTGGTTCTGTTGAGGCAGTATATTGTGCTGCACTGTGGTATGTGGTTCTGCTGGGGCAGTATATTGTGCTGCACTGTGGTATTTGGTTCTGTTGAGGCAGTATATTGTGCTGCACTGTGGTATTTGGTCCTGCTGAGGCAGTATATTGTGCTGCACTGTGGTATTTGGTCCTGCTGAGGCAGTATATTGTGCTGCACTGTGGTATGCGGTTCTGCTGGGGCAGTATATTGTGCTGCACTGTGGTATGCGGTTCTGCTGGGGCAGTATATTGTGCTGCACTGTGGTATGCGGTTCTGCTGGGGCAGTATATTGTGCTGCACTGTGGTATTTGGTCCTGCTGAGGCAGTATATTGTGCTGCACTGTGGTATGCGGTCCTGCTGGGGCAGTATATTGTGCTGCACTGTGGTATTTGGTCCTGCTGGGGCAGTATATTGTGCTGCACTGTGGTATTTGGTCCTGCTGGGGCAGTATATTGTGCTGCACTGTGGTATTTGGTCCTGCTGAGGCAGTATATTGTGCTGCACTGTGGTATCTCGTACTGCTGGGACGGTATTTTGCTCTGCACTACAGTATGGCTAACGCCATCTAATTCTGTTTTCCCACCTACATGTGTTACCGTTTTTTTCCAGGGCCACTTTAGGTTCCCAGTTCGCTCCGGGGCCTATTATAATGTTATAGTTCCTAGATTTCTGGAGAAGGGTCGTTGATCCAACAAGTTATTCTGATTGGAGTCGAGGAGGAATTTTTTCCCCTAAAATTAGAAAAATTGACTTTGACTTCATAAGGTTTTTTTTTCTTTCACTGGGCCAACTTTGCAGGATAACAGGCTGAACTGGATGCATTGATGTCTTTTTTAGCCAGACTATGTTACTGTGTTAGTCATTGGTGGGTATTGAAGGCCTGTGAGTCTGCAGCATATTCTGACAGCAGATCCACTTCCTGGACATCACTGAAATATCTAGGATTTCAATCCCTCTACATCAGGGTTCACCTATCACCGGCATACTAGCTGTTGTCAAACTACAACTCCCAGCATGCTCCATTTACTTCTTTTGAAGTTCTAAGAACGGCCAAGCAAGAGTGCATGTTTGGAGTTGTAGTTTCACAACAGCAAGATGTTGAACCCCTGACTACATTTTGAGGTGTAAATGTGATTTTGGTTCCCGATTGTTATTAAGAGGTGTGCAAGGACCCAATTTATTTAGGGGCTGATGCTGCGACCATATATCTTGGGTTGTCTGAAAGGCACTTATCAGCAGCATATGCCCTGTTTCCACATTGTGATGTGCGGCGAGGATTTTGGGGGTGCTGTGCTCATCTGTTGGGGATACAGAGGACAGTTATTGGGAGTGAGTATTTTAGGAACGTTCCGCACCAGTGATCCTCAGCGACAGTATTAGCTGGAGGGCGCTGACTACTGCTTGACATCATTCTGCTGCGTGCAGCCCACTTGGCTGATCTGGGTGTGGATGTTCTTCATGCTGGTGCCAGTGCTAGGAGACTTCCCTGAAGACAGGAGAAAACCTGTAAGTGGGCGAGATCATTAGCAAAGCTTTCAGCAGTAGCTCATATTGTCTTCAGGAAGGCTGCTAATTACGGTAGTTGGTGCCTGCTGCTGCCGAGGTGCGTCCATTACCTGTTCTGACGAAATGCAAATGTATTCTAACCCTCTAAAAAAAGGTAACTACAGTATAAAAACACAGACAAGTTATTCTAGCTACACGGGAGAGTGAGACATTTTTAGGAATCTGGAACCCGCTTTGTGACTCCCCTTGCAAAACAATTAGGTCAGCGCTATGGAAGCTATATGGAAAATAAGGCAGAACGCAAAGAGTGTGAAAAATCCACAGCTAGGCGCTCACCTGGTATTGTGGTGCAAGCCACAGCAACTGTAGAGGCGTATAGTAAGGGCTTCCCATATGGGGTCAGCACAGGGTCCACGGATCCACGTCACTGGATGAGGCCAGCCTGCCTTCTAGACGTGGAAAGAGATGAACAGGAAAGCCAGCATTCAGTCTTTACTGTCTTTGTTAAAGTGGTGACTAAAAGTCCATAAAATGCATTTCGGGGTCCAGTGCATTCTTCTGTTACAAAGGTCAATCCGTACATACAAATCAGCGGTGCAGTGGTCATATAAATCCCACATCTGGTATAAAACAGGTGGCAATCATAAAAAGCGCTAAACTAACACTAGAGAATGGGATTATTTAAAAAAGAAAATGGGGGAATCCACAGTTACATCATTACAGGGGTTATCAAGACTTAATACCCAGACCCACAGGTCCCTGCCGCCAGTTTCCTTTCCGATCGCTCCACCACCATCTTCGCATATGATAGCACTCTTTGGTCTGACGAAGGGGCTGGTGCAGCCCCGAAAAGTGTTACCTAGAAGGAGAATATTACAATAAAGTAAATGAACTAATACATCTCTGTTTGGACATACCTGGTTGTGCCACCTCCGATCCCTGCTCTTCTTCTTTCCAAGAACTTGGCATGTGACCAACTCAATTGTTTGAGTCATATGACTTGATCACATGACTCTTTCTAAACAGCCTAATAGCTTATATTTCAATAAATACTAATATGGTACATTGTGGGAGCAAGTCAGTGCAACAAAGTATCTATGCCGCTTTCCCGCATTATCATGTACATCTTGGTAAGGATCCCTTTCCCATAGCTTGATATAAATGGTTATGATGGTTATGGCATAGTGCCCGCCCGCCGGAGGACCCCTGGGATTGACAGCAACCTCCTAGCACTAATGGCTGAGATAGGAGAGAATTGCCGAGCGTTCAACCATTTCTGCATTGTGATCACTGCAGAGAAAAGGGGACTCTCTTCGTCATGTCACTGCCGTTCCCGGTGATCACAGGACTGCCTCTTTTACACTTATCAGCCTGAGGTCCCCAGAACTGACTAGTATACTAGGGATTCCCTAACAGGTGGCTTTGCATTTTATATGCACAGGCTGTAATGTAATGTCAGTGTAAAAAAAAAAGTATTAGTCCCCTAATGGGACTAGAAATCTCTATGTAAAAAAAAAAAAAATGTATTTACAGAGTTTTAAAGGGAGTCTGTCACCACATTTGAGCCTATTAGACAGATCCAATAGCGTTATATGTGCCACCCAGAAGTTTAAAACGGTACCTTTGTTGCATATACCGGAGTCTTGTTTCAGCCAAAAATGAACTTTGTAGGTTCTGTAAATGCGCCCTCTCAAGTGCCCAGGGCGGCGTCTCAATCTTCCGAGCCCAAGACCGGACCTCCCCAACGGCTCATAACCCCGCCCTCCGTGTGCCTCTGCCCGACCGTTTACTCTCCTCCTCTCTCCTTTTCCACTGCGCCGCAGGAGAGTAAACGGTCGGGCAGAGGCACACGGAGGGCGGGGTTATGAGCCGTTGGGGAGGTCCGGTCTTGGGCTCGGAAGATTGAGACGCCGCCCTGGGCACTTGAGAGGGCGCATTTACAGAACCTACAAAGTTCATTTTTGGCTGAAACAAGACTCCGGTATATGCAACAAAGGTACCGTTTTAAACTTCTGGGTGGCACATATAACGCTATTGGATCTGTCTAATAGGCTCAAATGTGGTGACAGACTCCCTTTAATTAATTGAGTTATTCCATGATAATGTAAAAAATGATCAGACATAATGTAGTACATGACAATCTGTAACAAAGCTAGATCCAGCCCTGTACCTCACATGGATCTAGAGATCTCCTCATTAATTGGTCAGCTAATTTGTCAGCTTAGAGGGCATGTCCTTTCTGCTGCAGCTGGTGGCAGTTGAAGGATGGATCTGGTTCTGTCTCTGTTTGGACAGAGAAATTAGAAAAAAAGAGCTAACAGCAGGTGGCGCTATACAGATAGACTTCATTGAATACCTTAGTAGATATAAGACACTTTTAATTACATGCAATTACAAAAGTATTCAGGTCCAAGAGCTGGTTTGAAAACTGTAGAATATTTATTGTGGGACAACCACCTTTAAAATAAAATAATGATCGAAAAGAAAAAAAACAATAAACCCATTTTTATGACTCCTTTTTATTGAATAAAAATGGTTTATTAGTACATATTTATTAGTACATATTTTAAGTATCACCAAACTTGTAGTGACACATTGAATAAAGTTTTTTGTGATCTGTAGTATTTCAATAATAATGACAATAAAAAATAAAATAAAAAAAAACTGTGGTGGAAATTACATTTTCTAGGCATTCCACCATGATAAAAAATAAAATATAATCAGGCAGTTGCCAGGCTGTGGAATCTGCTGTCCACGTCCAGCTTTAGTGTTTACCGAGTGTAAGCCTGTCCAGCGCTGAACGCTAGTGTGATTACTTGAGGGGTCCTCATTCACACACACATTAACACTACAAGTGCCTTTCTTTGGCTCTGCGCTCCCTCCTTGCTCCCCTCTCTGGTACAGCTGGAGAACTTGTAATGAACGATTCCTTGATTTAATAAAGCCCAATTATTGCTGCTGTTTATCTGCTCATTTGGAACATTTTGGGATTCAGCAAATTGCAGCGCTCCCGGCCTTTCCAATTTCAAGAGCTGCTAATATCCCCATCAGGCCCTGAATTAATAATGCAAAAAAAAATCCTCTTTCCAAGGAGATTATCATTACACAGCGAGCCTCTGCTGCTTCTCCGTCGTGTCAGTGAGGCTGCTGAAGATTGCGCCTCTTCCTTCCGTGGGGTGTCTCTTAGTCCAAATTAAAAAAAATTGAGGCTTTTCCTGAAGCTGAGAAATGTTTTTAACCTAAAAAAGCCATATGTTGAGCGACTGCAGCTATAGTAGAGAGCCATCAATACTGCAGTATTTCCCTACCGCCCCCTGGCACTGGTACAGATATCTCAAAGAAAAAAACAAGCACCAAGTTCTTATACCACGAGGAAAGGAGGGGGGGGGCAGCATTGTATGTGTATAGGAATGTATCCGTCAGCATGATATTTGAAGGTGGCTGTAGTCCTCTCTCCGCTGTCTCTGTTGCTCTGCTCTGACCCAAACATGTTTGAATCACTGTTCAGTAACACACAAGGTCCATTAGTAAGTCTGACGACACAATGGGAATTATTATGAATTTAAATTCTATGTACTCCTTTGGAGGCATTTTTTATGATTTGCATTTTATTCATTTGGGACTAAAAATCTTTTTTTCAATTGGTCTTTATTAAAAATGTTCAGCTGTTTTTGAGAGCCAAGGGTTAAAAATCAGTCCTTTTGTAAGCTGTCACAATCCGTTTTCTTTGAATTGCGTCATCTGATGGCTCATGTGTAGCTCTTATCTCTGATCTCCTGACCTCATAAACACTTTTTTAAAAGGCTGCCTTAGACATTGCGATCCTGCAGGCGATTGTCGGGAGGCAACATTCCTTCCCGGCAAATGCCTGCTAGTTAGCGGAGGAGACCGATGCTATTATTACATGCTGCGATCTCCTCCAGTGTATAGGGAGGAGCGATCTTTACGCCATCGCTCGTCCCCACACTGAATGATTGTTTGCCTGAAGCAGATCTTGATTTGATGGCACGATCCGCTGCCTGCAAACGGTGATTTCATTCCATTTGCTCGTTCATCAGGTATTTGGCGGCAGTATTACACTGCCACATCATCACTAACGTGCGTTCATACGCAGTCCAATAGAGGCTTAAGCCATATCCTTATCAGATAAGAGTTTAGCTATAATGAGTGTTTATGAGGTCAGGGGATCAGAGATAAGAGCTACACATGAGCCATCAGATGAGGGAATTTAAAGAAAACAGACTGTGACAGCTTGCAAAAGGACTGATTTTTAACCCTTGGCTCTCAAAAACAGCTCAACATTTTTAATAAAGACAAAAATGAAAAAATGATTTTAGCCCAAAATGAGTAAAAGACAATGGTAAAAGGAATTCCCTGAATGTGTCCATAGCCTTTAAACTAATCTAACAAGAAACAGTTTTACACTACAGTTTCCCTGGGCGTCTCACCCACAACCTGGACTTTAAAGAGTAAACCAGAAGTTAGAGCAGCCGCCATTTTGCTATAATGTTTTAATTACTTATGTAGGCATATTAAAATCAGTTGCAGAAGCCATTTTTGCAAATGTGACAAGTTAACAGTGGTCACCTATGAATTGTCAGACCCTCAGTTGCATTGTCGGCCTGCTCTATCAAGGACACAGTGACACTTTTACAATCAGTTTCTGAGAAGTTCATTCAAAAGTGACAACTAATATGTCCGCATATCCTGTTTCTTTTGAAAAAATGTATAAAAAATTCAGTCTCCCTGAAAGTAAAACAAAATAAGTAAATGAAGTAGGGTGCAGGGCCGATCCTCGCGATAGGAGGTTAATGTATGTTATCATACAATTATAGAATATTTTAGTTCATTTCCCACTGAAATCAGGAGCTGTTTTTATTTTAACTATTCAGTTGTTTCTGGGAACTAGATGACAGCTTCCCTGGGGAATGGCTAGTCTTCTAGTCTTCCTATTTTTATGGGGATATACAAACCCCCTCTCATACTGCTGCCTGGCGGCCAAACTTGTCATTCAGGACTTTAAAAAGGTGAGTGATGACCTCTGTCAGAGCAGCAATGGCGGCCATATTGTTTTTCAGTTTTTAAGGGACATAACTTACAGTTTAAATATCTTTTAGCAAAAATCTTTGCCCCCATGCTCTCTTGGCTTGGCTGAGCAAATATGTGTTCTCAATAGGTAGAGGAGAGTAAATCGCTGCCTGGCACCTTTGACAGAAGCTTATTGGGCATATTGAAATCAACATGCTTCAATGACGAAGCACAAGGTGAATGTTTGTATTTTACCATGTTCTCTTTTTATCTTGCAGGTTTCCCTGAGATTCTGAGAGAAGTTTGTGGTGAGAAGTCCCCCTGTCTGGTCTTAGTGCCTGTAATAGAACTGTCATTTTCTGAACATCTGACCTGTTCTATGTGGTTCAGCTCTTGATCCTATGGAAGGGACATCCAAGTGTCCTGTGGACTTATACGCACCAGACTCCCCTGTGCGCACAGGAAGGGTGGGGAACCTCTGTCCTGAGGCACTGAGAAGATATCATTGCCATTGTTCCATTACTGTGTTTTATCATTATCGATGTTCTGCACGGCTCCAACAAGGGACCTTTATGATGGCAGCTCAAAAGGCTGTACCAGCCTACCATTCAGATACGTTAAGGTGACCATTCAGTCATGATTAGCATTGTGAGGGAATTGCAAAAATTATCAGATTTAAACCTGATGTTAACAATTAAACCCCTTAAAGACCAGGCCAATTTTCGTTATTATGCGGGTCAGTACGATTACAGCGATACCAAATTTGTGTATTTTTATCTTGTTTTATTATATAAAAAATAAATAAAAACCTTTGAAAAAAATCTAACTTTTTTTTGCATTACTATAACTTTTTTATATGTATGTCTGATACAGAGCTGTATCAAGGCTTGTTGTTTTGCAGGACGACCTGTAGTTTTTATTGTTAGCATTTTTGGGGGTACATACGAGTTTTTGATTACTGTTATTCAATTTTTTTTATTTTTTTTTTGGGAGGGGGAAGACAAGGTGACTAAAAATGGCGAATCACATGTTTTAATCACATGACTAATTTAGTCACCGTTAGTGTATGAATAATTAATGCTCTGTATGGATTAGCTATCTTGTCTATTAGCTATTTGTCTATTTTGTTCTATTTTCAAGAAGAAATGCCGTTTCTGGCAGTAACACCAGGTCTTGTTTTAGTAACTTCTGCAATCAATGGGGCAATCTTAGGGCAGGACCACAGGGGATGGAGAAGTGAACCCTTACACCAGTACTGCCTCCAACAGTTCAGAAATGGAAAAAAGAAAGGAATGTGCAGTTCTATGTTTTTTTTATAAGAATCTGTGGTATACGGGTCCAGGCCCTCAAATATTTGTATGGAGTAATCCAAACTGAATGGGGTTGAAATATGCAAAGTGGATTTATTGTCATACAATCAAACATCCAAAATGTGAATGCGAAGATGAATTGACAATTGGATTCACGGTTGATTGCCTAAACTGCAGGCCAATCAGACGTATATGCTGCAGCTCTGAAAATTCTGTTATGCCGTGTGTTGTCCAGTGAAGCTGCAATATTTTTGTAGACATTTCGGTCGTTATTGACCTTTATCAATAAATCGCTGTAATGCAAAGAAAGACATAAGTATCTAGAACATGCCAATTAATGCTATGTCTAAAAGAGATTATCCATAAATATCCAAATTTACACCTTTGTTGTAGGTAATAGTAAGTTATGACTGTACAAGTTTTATACAATGAATAAATAACTGCTTCAAGTTGTAAAGATAATACTGCTTTATATCTCAAGGTACGAGGTGGAGAGAGAGGAGCACAGGATAAGAGGAGGAGAGATATAAGCACTAGTAAATATAAGTAGGCCTGGGGTAGGGGCCGGGTCAGTGAAAGTGGGGTGTAGAAGAGAGGACGAAAGAGTCTTACCAGGAATGATGATGAAGCGTGGCGTGGCGGCAGTCCAGTAATGGATGCTGTTTAGAGCTGTGGTTAGAGTTGAGCGAACACCTGGATTTTCGGGTTCGAGAAGTTCGGCCGAACTTCCCGGAAAAGTTCGGGTTCGGGATCCGAACCCGAACCGAACTTCGTCCCGAACCCGAACCCCATTGAAGTCAATGGGGACCCGAACTTTTCGGCACTAATAAAGGCTGTAAAACAGCCCAGGATAGGGCTAGAGGGCTGCAAAATGCAGCAAAATGTAGTTAAATCCCCTGCAAACAAATGTGGATAGGGAAATTAATAAAAATAAAATAAATAAAAATTAACCAATATCAATTGGAGAGAGGTCCCATAGCAGAGAATCAGTCTTCATGTCATAGCAGAGAATCAGGCTTCATGTCACCCACCACTGGAACAGGCCACTGTCAGATATTTTTAGGCCCAGGCAGAGGAGAGAGGTCCCGTAACAGAGAATCTGGCTTCATGTCAGCAGAGAATCAGTCTTCATGTCATAGCAGAGAATCAGGCTTCACGTCACCCACCACTGGAACAGGCCACTGTCACACATTTAGGCCCCGGCACCCAGACAGAGGAGAGGTTCATTCAACTTTGGGTTGCCCCGCAATATAATGGTAAAATGAAAATAAAAATAGGATTGAATGAGGAAGTGCCCTGGAGTACAATAATATATGGTTAAGGGGAGGTAGTTAATGTCTAATCTGCACAAGGGTCCATGCCTGGTTCATTTTTATGAACGTCAGCTTGTCCACATTGGCTGTAGACAGGCGGCTGCGTTTGTCTGTAATGACGCCCCCTGCCGTGCTGAATACACGTTCAGACAAAACGCTGGCCACCGGGCAGGCCAACACCTCCAAGGCATAAAAGGCTAGCTCTGGCCACGTGGACAATTTGGAGACCCAGAAGTTGAATAGGGCCGAACCATCAGTCAGTACGTGGAGGGGTGTGCACAGGTACTGTTCCACCATGTTAGTGAAATGTTGCCCCCTGCTAACACGTTCCGTATCAGGTGGTGGTGCAGTTAGCTGTGGCGTGGTGACAAAGCTTTTCCACATCTCTGCCATGCTAACCCTGCCCTCAGAGGAGCTGGCCGTGACACAGCTGCGTTGGCGACCTCTTGCTCCTCCTCTGCCTTCGCCTTGGGCTTCCACTTGTTCCCCTGTGACATTTGGGAATGCTCTCAGTAGCGCGTCTACCAACGTGCGCTTCTACTCGCGCATCTTCCTATCACGCTCCAGTGTAGGAAGTAAGGTGGGCACATTGTCTTTCTACCGTGGATCCAGCAGGGTGGCAACCCAGTAGTCCGCACACGTTAAAATATGGGCAACTCTGCTGTCGTTGCGCAGGCACTGCAGCATGTAGTCGCTCATGTGTGCCAGGCTGCCCAGAGGTAAGGACAAGCTGTCCTCTGTGGGAGGCGTATCGTCATCGTCCTGCGTTTCCCCCCAGCCCACGCACCAGTGATGGGCCCGAGCTGCGTTTGGTGCCACCCCGCTGTGAACATGCTTCATCCTCATCCTCCTCCACCTCATCCTCGTCCTCCAGTAGTGGGCCCTGTCTGGCCACATTTGTACCTGGCCTCTGGTGTTGCAAAAAACCTCCCTCTGAGTCACTTCGAAGAGACTGGCCTGAAAGTGCTAAAAATGACCCCTCTTCCTCCTCCTCCTCCTGGGCCACCTCCTCTTCCTTCATCGCCCTAAGTGTTTTCTCAAGGAGACATAGAAGTGGTATTGTAACGCTGATAACGGCGTCATCGCCACTGGCCATGTTGGTGGAGTACTCGAAACAGCGCAACAGGGCACACAGGTCTCGCATGGAGGCCCAGTCATTGGTGGTGAAGTGGTGCTGTTACGCAGTGCGACTGACCCGTGCGTGCTGCAGCTGAAACTCCACTATGGCCTGCTGCTGCTCGCACAGTCTGTCCAGCATGTGCAAGGTGGAGTTCCACCTGGTGGGCACGTCGCATATGAGGCGGTGAGCGGGAAGGCCGAAGTGACGCTGTAGCACAGACAGGCGAGCAGCGGCAGGATGTGAACGCCGGAAACGCGAACAGACGGCCCGCACTTTATGCAGCAGCTCTGACATGTCGGGGTAGTTGCGAATGAACTTCTGCACCACCAAATTCAGCACATGCGCCAGGCAAGGGATGTGCGTCAAATCGGCTAGTCCCAGAGCTGCAACGAGATTTCGCCCATTATCGCACACCACCAGGCCGGGCTTGAGGCTCACTGGCAGCAACCACTCGTTGGTCTGTTGTTCTATACCCCGCCACAACTCCTGTGCGGTGTGGGGCCTGTCCCCCAAACATATGAGTTTCAGAACGGCCTGCTGACGTTTACCCCGGCCTGTGCTGAAGTTGGTGGTGAAGGTGTGTGGCTGACTGGATGAGCAGGTGGAAGAAGAGGAGGAGGAAGCTGAGTAGGAGGAGGAGGAGACAGGAGGCAAAGAATGTTGCCCTGCGATCCTTGGCGGCGGAAGGACGTGCGCCAAACAGCTCTCCGCCTGGGGCCCAGCCGCCACTACATTTACCCAGTGTGCAGTTAGGGAGATATAGCGTCCCTGGCCGTGCTTACTGGTCCACGTATCTGTGGTTAGGTGGACCTTGCCACAGATGGCGTTGAGCAGTGCACACTTGATTTTATCGGATACTTGGTTGTGCAGGGAAGGCACGGCTCTCTTGGAGAAGTAGTGCCGGCTGGGAACAACATACTGTGGGACAGCAAGCGACATGAGCTGTTTGAAGCGGTCTGTGTCCACCAGCCTAAATGACAGCATTTCATAGGCCAGTAGTTTAGAAATGCTGGCATTCAGGGCCAGGGATCGAGGGTGGCTAGGTGGGAATTTACGCTTTCTCTCAAATGTTTGTAAGATGGAGAGCTGAACGCTGCCGTGTGACATGGTTGAGATGCTTGGTGACGCAGGTGGTGGTGTTACATCTCATGTTTGCTGGGCGGCAGGTGCCAACGTTCCTCCAGAGGCGGAGGAAGAGGCCGAGGCGGCGGCAGCAGCAGAAGAGGCCGAGGCGGCAGCAGCAGAAGAGGTAGCAGGGGGAGCCTGAGTGACTTCCTTGTTTTTAAGGTGTTTACTCCACTGCAGTTCATGCTTTGCATGCAGGTGCTTGGTCATGCAGGTTGTGCTAAGGTTCAGAACGTTAATGCCTCGCTTCAGGCTCTGATGGCACAGCGTGCAAACCACTCGGGTCTTGTCGTCAGCACATTGTTTGAAGAAGTGCCATGCCAGGGAACTCCTTGAAGCTGCCTTTGGGGTGCTCGGTCCCAGATGGCGGCGGACAGTAGCAGGCGGAGTCTCTTGGCGGCGGGTGTTCTGCTTTTGCCCACTGCTCCCTCTTTGTCTTTTGCTACGCTGTTGGCTCGGTCTCACCACTGCCTCTTCCTCCGAACTGTGAAAGTCAGTGGCACGACCTTCATTCCATGTGGGGTCTAGGACCTCATCGTCCCCTAAATCGTCTTCCACCCAGTCTTGATCCCTGACCTCCTGTTCAGTCTGCACATTGCAGAAAGACGCAGCAGTTGGCACCTGTGTTTCGTCATCATCAGAGACGTGCTGAGGTGGTATTCCCATGTCCTCATCATCAGGAAACATAAGTGGTTGTGCGTTAGTGCATTCTATCTCTTCCACCCCTGGGGAAGGGCTAGGTGGATGCCCTTGGGAAACCCTGCCAGCAGAGTCTTCAAACAGCATAAGAGACTGCTGCATAACTTGAGGCTCAGACAGTTTCCCTGATATGCATGGGGGTGATGTGACAGACTGATGGGCTTGGTTTTCAGGCGCCACCTGTGCGCTTTCTGCAGAAGACTGGGTGGAAGATAATGTGAACGTGCTGGATGCACTGTCGGCCACCCAATTGACTAATGCCTGTACCTGCTCAGGCCTTACCATCCTTAGAACTGCATTGGGCCCCACCAAATATCCCTGTAAATTCTGGCGGCTACTGGGACCTGAGGTAGTTGGTACACTAGGACGTGTGGCTGTGGCAGAACGGCCACGTCCTCTCCCAGCACCAGAGGGTCCACTAACACCACCACGACCATGTCCGCGTCCGCGTCCCTTACTAGATGTTTTCCTCATTGTTACCGTTCACCACAATAAGAAAAATATTATTCGGGCCAATGTATTGAATTCAAATTCAGGCCTTTTTTTACAGACACCTAACACTATCTGGCTATCTATTTAGGTACCGTATTACACTAATACAGGCACACCAGTAATGACAGATTTAGCTGAATATAAATTTGAGGCCTATTATTTAGGGGCTGGGTGACAGGTATACGTTTACGGACAGAATTAGACTTGGATCTGCACAGTAGCGTGTGTGTGAAGTTATTGAGAATTACCCTATCAGCACCTTGAATCTAATATACCCTTTTAGGGATAGATTTAAAGTAGGCCTGATACAGCAGAAACCACTAATTTAGAGAATTGCAAAATTGGGAATTGTATTTCAACCCAGAACAAAAACTGTGCTTTGACGGACACTAAATATCTTGACCAGCTAAAGCAGTAATGACAGATTTGGATGAATATAAATGTGAGGCCTATTTTTTAGGCGCTGGGTGACAGGTATACGTTTAATCACAGAATTAGACTTGGATCTGCACTGTAGCGTGTGTGAAGTTATTGAGAATAACTTGGTGACAAGCTCAGCTTGCCCCTGATGTAGTATATGGCCAAAAAATAACCGCACTATTGATGGTTAAATGCACTTGATGACAGCTTGCCCCTGATGTAGTATATGGCCAAAAAATAACCACACTATTGATGGTTAAATGCACTTGGGTGACAGGCTCAGCTTGCCCCTGATGTAGTATATGGCCAAAAAATACCCACACTATTGATGGTTAAATGCACTTGATGACAGCTTGACCCTGATGTAGGATATAGCAAAAAATAACCACACTATTGATAGTTAAATGTACTTGGTGGCAGCTTGTGCTGGCGCACCACAAGCCACAAAATGGCCGCCGATCACCCCAGAAAAAAGTGACTGAAAAACACTCTGGGCAGCCTAAAAACAGTGAGCAATTGAATAGCAGCAGTTCAATGATCCACAGCTGTAGATCGATCACTGAATGAAGTCTTTTGGAGGAGTTAATCACTGCCTAATCTCGCCCTAACGTCGCAGCTGCGCCCTCTCCCTACACTTGTATCAGCAGAGTGACGTGCAGCGCTACGTGACCCAAGCTTATATAGAGGCTGGGTCACATGCTGCACTGGCCAATCACAGCCATGCCAATAGTAGGCATGGCTGTGATGGCCTCTTGGGGCAAGTAGTATGATGTTTGTTGATTGGCTGCTTTGCAGCCTTTCAAAAAGCGCCAAGAAAGCGCCGAACACCGAACCCGGACTTTTACGAAAATGTTCGGGTCCGTGTCACGGACACCCCAAAATTCGGTACGAACCCGAACTATACAGTTCGGGTTCGCTCATCCCTAGCTGTGGTGTGAAGCTGCGGTGAGACCGTGTTTAAATATACTGGATGTGCACTTTATGCGCCCGTGGTGACGGCGCATGCGTGCGAGAGACGGGACTAGGCACACGCGATGTGCAGGCGAACCTGGCAGCAAACATATTACTAAAGGGAGCCCGCGCTTGCGTGCGGGAGACGGAACTCAGTGCACGTGCTGTGTAGGGGAGGCTAGCGGCGGCTATATTACTAAAGGGAGCGCATGTGTAGTATGTTTTAAAGCGCAATAGGACAATGTGCTTGCGTGTTAGAGTGTGTAGATGAGCTGGTCGCCATGTTTGATGTTGGAATGAAAATTGGAGAGGGAGTAATAGCGAAATGTGATGCATGTATGGAGGAGGATAGGAAGAAGATGGGTGAAACAAGTATTGAGAGAGAAAGTAGGCTAGTAAAGAGAAAGGAACAAGGAGGGAGGGGAAAGGAGGGGAGACCTGATACTACCTGTGCTGGGACTAGGGAAATAATTCAGCGAGTCTGAGGAAAAAAGGGGGAAAAAACATATGTATATACATCTATACACACGCATGTGTCCCTGTCTGCATAATATATAATGTACAATGTATAGATTATGATGGAAAGATGTCATATTCATGGTTGAGGCCTCTAGGGGCCAGTGTCTCCAATGTGTGGATCCAATAGGATTCCCTTTTCTCCCCCATATTCATTAGGGGACACAGGAACCGTGGGTATAGCTATGTCCTCTAGGAGGCGTTGACACTAGTAAAAGCTGTTAGCTGATCCCCTGGCAGCTATACCCCCTCCAGCCTGGAGAGAGAGCTTCAGTTTTTTCTAGTGTCAATAGGAGGCAAGACCTCCCTGCTCTGCAGGGTAGCTCCTGAATGTTTTTTATTTATTTATTTATTTTTTCCTTCTCTTTCAGGTGGGAAACAGTGGTCGCCTAGCCTCCCTGTTCTCCCTGGGGAGCAAGCCAGCGTTGGCCCGCCACGCTGCCTCCTCCCCCACAAGCAGACAAGGTGGACCAGGGCAGCCTCGCTTCCCTGCATCCCGCCAGCGGAAGGGTCACCCATCCAAGTCCCTCTTCCAGCGTCCTGCCACTACGGTGCTAGTAGCTGAAGGGGTGACCCTGCTGGAGAAGAGGAAGGGTGAAGATGGCAGGACAGATAAGTGATGCCTGCTCCCGGCCTTTGACCCCCCTCCCCTCCCTAGAAGAGGCACTCTCTGGTCTCCTGCGTGACTCGACCTGCGGGGGGTTAATTACTAGTAGACTTGAGCCACTGCAAGAATGTGTCCCCGGAGCAGAGGGAGTAAATTTGGGCTGGGAGGGGGCGGGACTATCGAGCACTCGGTCCGTGCACATAGAAGAAGCGGTACAAACTCCCGCTTACAGGACGGGCGGCGCTCCGCGGGGCAGCCTGCGGACGGAGCGCCTTCACACATCTATACAGGCCCACTGTCCTGTCCTTTCTTGGCGCGCTGTAGGGGTTACGGATCGGCGCGCGCACCACCGCGGCAGAGGCTGAGCAAGAGATCGCAGGACCTGAGAGGGTGGGGCCTTCTCTTCCCGCTACAGCGTTCAGGATACTACTTTCAGGGACATCCTCCTACTTCGACAACCAGATTCTGTCTGCACTGCTTGTCAGGTGCCCAAGCATGGGGACCCCCCTTCAGCCCGTACTGCTGCCTCCCCCTTTGGCATCTGAGTTGCCGGATTGGGCCAGAACCCTCTCTCAGGCGGTGAAAATCCTCGCTACAATCTCCCAATCCACCCTATCTATAGTGGGTCGCTTGGTTGAGAATCCGCCACCAGCGCAGGCTGCATCTCCCTCGGATGCACCCTCCAGGGCTTCTTGCTCGGGACACCCCCCCCCCCCCCCAGGTCACTTCCCTCTGGTGAATCCGTCAGCGCACGGCAATCACAAAAGTGTCCCAGATTAGACCATGTTTCTTCCTCTGACGCATCTCCCTCTCCACCCCATGTACGATCTCACTCAGGTTTTTCTTCTCCTGGGGACGTGCCGTCCGAAGGAGAGGTGGAGAATTCTGATTTGGACATGGATAAGGAGCAGCCTTCCAAGTTGGCCTCCTCTGTAGATAGCCTCATTGCTGCCATCCGTGACACCTTCCAGGTGCAGGATGATCCCCCCCCCCTTCCCCACTGACCAACAGGGGGTATCCTTTTTCCGTCCAAAACAGGCCTTGAAAGTGTTTCCTCGCCATAATGATTTTTCGGCGGTGGTTGCTAAAGCTTGGGATCATCCAGACATGCGTTTTTCAACCCCAAAAAAGCTGGATGTTCTATATCCATTCCCAGCGGATTGTGTGTCCACGTGGGCATCCCCTCCTAAGGTTGACCCACCGGTGGGACGACTAGCCAAAAATACGGCTATTCCTGTAGCCGATGGATCCTCCCTTCAGACCCCTGAAGACCGTCGGATGGAATCCTCGACAGAGTTCCTCTTTGCAGCTACAGGGTCAGCCCTTAGGCCCGTGTTCGCCTCCGCGTGGGTGGCAAAGGCAATCTCTGAGTGGGGCAGCCAGCTGGACCAGGACTTGGTATCCGAGGTCCCTGCTCAGGATCTTTGATTCTTGGCACAGCTGATCACCCAGGCGGGGAAGTTCCTCTGTGAAGTGTCCTTGGACGCAGGCGCCCTCATTGCGCGCTATTCAGCGCTTGCGGTTACCTTACGCAGCGAGCTCTGGCTGAAGGTGTGGGCAGCAGACGCGACTTCCAAGCATTCTCTAACCGGACTTCCCTTCGCCGACGCCCGTCTCTTTGGTATCCGACTGGACGAGATTATTTCTGAGGCCACGGGAGGCAAGAGCACCCATCTCCCACAACCTGGAACGAAGCGTGCCTCTCACGCCAGGTCAGGTTCCTCACGTGGTCGACCTTTTCGTCGTTTCGCTAGTTCCCGCCCTGCGGAGAGCTCTTCCGCAGGGGGGTGGGTTTACTTCCTAGGATCTACGCAAAAGTCGGACAACGCCACGGCGGTGGCGTGCATAAACCACCAGGGGGGAACACGCAGTTTCGCGGTGATGCTGAAATCTGCCAAGATCTTACGGTGGGCGGAGGCCACTCGTACTGGCAATTTCAGCAATCTACATGCCGGGTATGGAGAACTGGACTGCGGACTTCCTTAGCAGGACGACAATAGATCCGGGCGAGTGGTCGAGATGATCTGTCTACGTTGGGGTCGCCCCGACGTGGACTTGATGGCCTCGAGACTCAATCGGAAGCTTCCCACCTTTCTCTCCCGAGCAAGAGATTCGGAAGCTTGCGGCGTGGACGCCCTGACAGGGGTTCTCCCTCCTTTACGTGTTTCCCCCCCTTCCCCCTCCTACCCAGAGTTCTACGGAAAATCAGGATGGAGGGCATTCCGACGATCCTCGTCGCCTCGGATTGGCCCCGTCGCACGTTGTACGCCAACTTCGTTCTCCTTCTAACAGACGTCCCTTGGTCACTACCACTCAGAGACAACCTTCTTTCGCAGGGACCGGTCTTCCATCAGCATTTAAGGTCTCTTCGTTTGACGGCGTGGCCATTGAAACCGACATTCTGACTCAGAGGTTTTTCGGCGGATGTATGATTCAGGTCAGGAAGCCCGCATTCGTCCAGGATCTATCACAGGACATGGAGGTCCTTCCTGGGTTTCTGTGAAAGCCGGAACATTCCACCAATTAGTTTTTCTCTCCCCACGGTGAGGGATACATTCCATGTGTCTTTAGAAAAAACCTTTCCCTTATGTTTTGTACTCTTGTCTATATTTATACCAGGCCGTGAACAAGGTCCAGGTTGGACCGAAACGTTGGCCAATGACTAAACATTACTTATTTCGGATGGATTAAAAAAATTATAACAAAATAAAATAAAAAGTTCATGCAACAGAACTTAGAGTGCCTTGGTTTATTCTGAAGCCATGCAGCATCTATCTGGCTCTAAGACCCCAGGCAGGTGACCCCCCTTTAGTCACCCTCGCCACACCTCATCCACAGGATCCAGAACCTGAATGGGTGTCCTCCCTGTCTGTAGCAGTATCTGACCTGTCTAAGGTATCCCTGTCCATAGTCAACATGTTAAGTCACTTGGCTCCGCAGTCCTCGCAGCCAGTGTTCCCTTTAGGCTGCGCGGCCGTGCAGCTTCCATAGTGCCCCCGCTCAGGACCTCTGCAGGCCTGCTCATCCCTGCAGCTGCATCCTGTACTTTATCAAACTGCCTGTTCTGAATTCTAGGGCATCTTACCCCAGCAATGCAGAAAAGTGCACTGCTGGGGTGGGCGGCCCCAGGACAGAACAGGGTAGAGTTTTCTACTGGGCTAAAGGACCTTTATGATATCATCTGCCCATGTGACCAGTGGGGGAGGAGCCCAAGGAGCAGAGAGCTGTGTTCCTGTATGGACAGGAGCCTGGCTGGAGTGTGGTGAGGCCTAGGTGTGTGTGTGTGTGTGTGTGTGTGTGTGTGTGTCCGTGTGTGTGTGTGTGTCTGTCCGTGTGTGTGTGTCCGTGTGTGTCCGTGTGTGTCTGTCCGTGTGTGTGTGTCTGTCCGTGTGTGTGTCTGTCTGTCCGTGTGTGTGTGTGTCTGTCTGTCCGTGTGTGTCTGTCCCTGTGTGTGTGTCTGTCCGTCCCTGTGTGTGTCTGTCAGTGTGTGTGTGTGTGCATCTGTCCCTGTGTGTGTGTGTATCTGTCCCTCTGTGTGTGTGTGTGTATCTGTCCCTGTGTGTGTGTGTGCATCTGTCCCTGTGTGTGTGTGTGTGTGTGTGTATATCTGTCCCTGTGTGTGTGTGTGTGTGTGTGCATCTGTTGCTGTGTGTGTGTCTGTCCCTGTGTGTGTATTTGACCATCCCTCTGTGTGCGTGTGTGTGTGTGTATCTGTCCCTGTGTGTATCTGTCCCTGTGTGCATCTGTCTGTGTCTGTCTGGACCTGTTGATAGGCCTCCCAGTCAGGATTCAATCGGACAATGCAACTGCGATGGACTACCTACATCACCAAGGAGGAACTCGCAGCCAAGCCACAGTGGAAGAGAAGGCAAAGATCTTCAAGTGGGTGGAGGAGACAATTCCAGTCCTGTCAGCTGTCCACATCCCGGGAGTGGATAATTGGATAGCGGACTTCCAGAGCAGGGAGCACGTGGACTCTGGATAATGGGCTCTCTCTCCAGACTTCTTTGAAGAAGTCTGCAACAGATGGTGAAGACCAGACATCGACCTGATTGCATCCAGGCTGAACAACAAGGTTCCGCTCTTCGTAGCCCGTTCCCGGGACCCCCGACTGGTGACGACGGAGGGCCCTGGTGATTCCCTGGGATGGGTTCAAACTCCAGTTCATATCCCCCCGCCCCTGCTGCTGATCCCCAGGGTCCTCAAGAAGCTCAAGGTAGAAGGCGTTCCAACAATCATCATTGCCCCAGACTGGCCTAGACAGTCATGTTACGCCAATCTGGTTACTCTGCTAGCAGACGCCCCATGACCGCTACCTCCTAGGGAAGATCTCCTCTCTAGGGAAGATCTTCCACCCGCATTCAGACATGCTTTGTTTGATGGCGTGGTGGTTGGGACCAGAATCTTAATCGCGGTTTCTCGGATCCAGTGATCTAAACAATGCTCAAAGCAAGGAAGCCGACTCGCACATGGAGGTCTTTCTTTCGATGGTCTGAGGTCCAACATTTTCCATTCCTCGCCTTTCTCCAGAAAGGTCTCAAGTTGTGGTTGGCCTTCAGCTCACTCAAAGGCCGGGTATCGACCCATTCTTTTTATTTCAACGGCCCTTGGCTTCCCTCTCCGCAGTGCATACAGGGACTTATGCATACCGTCGGCCCACCCCTCCTTGGGACCTCAATTTAGTTGTGGACTCTGTGCAGCTATCCCCCTTCAAACCCCCACCTGCGAGATTCCTCTCTGCCTTCTATCTTGGAAAATCACCATTCTTGTGGCCATCACATCCATACAGCGAGTGTCTGAGCTTTTGGCACTCTGAGAAAATTCTCCTTTTCTGGTTCCGCATCAGGACAGGGTCGTCTTTAGACGGTGGTATATAATAGGTGGTATCCTCATTCCATCTAACAAGGAGATAGTCCTCCCTTCTTTCTGTCCAGCCCCTGCCCACCTCAAGGTGAAAGCACTTTACTCTTTGGACGTGGTCCAACCACTCAAAAATCTGGACAGATCGGCATCTTTTTACTAGTCGAACTCCCTCTTTGTAGTCCCTGAAGGTCCTAGGCAAGGGCTGGCATCTGCCAAGTACTGGCATCTCTACAAGTACTCCCCATTGCAAGTGTGCAGGGCAGCTACTTGGTCCTCCCTACACACTTTCACAACGTTCTATTGGGTGCATATTTCTGCATGCTCAATGCGGTTATTGGTCGCAGGGTGCTGCAAGCTGCGGTGCACTGACAGCTCTCATGCTACTCCAATTATTTATTTGTCTTCCCACACATTGGGACTGCTCTAGAACGTCCCAAGGTCTTTGCTGTGTACCCCAATGACACGGACAAGAATTATGTTTTTTTTTTTTACTCACTGTAAAATCCCTTTCTCTCCCCGTTCATTGGGGGCCACAGCACCCACCCCTCTTGTATATCATCTGTTCTCTGCACAGTGCCTGTGCAGTTACCCATGTTGGGTTATTTTCCTTTCTGTTCGGATATGTTATTGGTTGTTTTGGTTCCTTTTCCTTGTTACTCATGTTTTTTCTCCTACTGCTTCATTACAAACTGAAGGTCTTTGCTGTGTCCACAACGAACGAGACGAGAATGGGATTTTTAAAAAATCCATATTTTGCCAGTGTAACGGGAACAAGTCTCTCAATCTGTCTATTTGAGAGAATGGTAAATGGACAGGTAAGATCAACATTGAGTTTATAATATGAGACCTCACTAAATAGGTTTAAAAGGCGAAAAACATGCGGTTGGGAGACCGCAGAATTGTTACGTATAACAATTATATCGTCCGCAAAGACAACAAGTTTCCACTAGATCCCACAGAAAGGCCAGATACTTCCTGTTCCCAATGAATCATCTCGGCTATGGGTTCTATGGACAACACAAAAAACAAAGGCAAGGGTGGACACCCCTGTCTGGTACCATTAGTAAGAGGGAATATATTAGAAAGGGAACCATTTGTAAAAACTCGAGTTGGAATATAGAGCAGAGATGGCAGAGTAGATAGGACCTAGGAAACCAAATTTCTTCAACACCGAGGCATAAGACCAATTGATATGGTTTCAGAAAGGTTGAGGGGGAATTAGAGGTTTCTGCTATTTGCAGAACAGATAGAAGCCATCTGGTGTTATCTGGCGCTTGTTGTCCCGGAATAAAGCCAGTTTGGTCCAGGGAGATTAAACAGGGGAAGTTGCTAGTATTTTGGCATACATTTTCACATCACAGTTTAACAGAGATCAGTCAATAGTTAGCTGGCTGAAGGGGAGATTTGCCAGGTTAGGGGATTGTAATGAGTAAGGTTGAGTTCACACGAGCGTGTCCGGATGCGTTGCGGCAAACCCGCGCGAGTAGGTACCCAATTGCAGTCAGTTTTGACTGCGATTGCGTTCCGTTTTTATTGTGCGGGTGCAATGCGTTTTGCACGCCCGTGATAAAAAACTGACTGTGGTACCCAGACCCGAACTTCTTCACTGAAGTTCAGGTTTGGGTTCGGTGTTGTGTAGATGTTATTATTTTCCCTTATAACATGGTTATAAGGCTTACATAATAGAAACCACCCAAAAATGACCCCATTCTAGAAACTACACCTCAAGGTATTCAAAACTGATTTTAAAAATGTCGTCAACCCTTTAGGTGTTCTACAAGAATGAATGCAAAATAGAGATACAATTTCAAAATTTCACTTTTTTGGCAGATTTTCCATTTTAATATTTTTTTTCCAGTTACATAGCAAGGGTTAACAGCCAAACAAAACTCAATATTTATGGCCCTGATTCTGTAGTTTACAAAAACACCCCATATGTGGTCGTAAACCACTGTACAGACACACGGCAGGGTGCAGAAGGAAAGGAATGCCATACAGTTTTTGGAAGGCAGATTTTGCTGGACTGTTTTTTTTTACACCATGTCCCATTTGAAGCCCCCATGATGCACCCCTAGATTAGAAACTCCATAAAAGTGACCCCATCTAAGAAACTACACCCCTCAAAGTATTCAAAACTGATTTTACAAACGTCGTTAACCCTTTAGGTGTTCCACAAGAATTAATGGAGAATAGAGATACAATTTCAAAATTTTAAAACTCCAAAAAAGTGACCCCATTTTAGAAACTACGGGATAGGGTGGAAGTTTTGTTTGTACTAGTTTAAAGTACATAGGATTTTTGGTTGCTCTATATTACACTTTTTGTGAGGCAAGGTAACAAGAAATAGCTGTTTTGGCACCGTTTTTTTTTTTCTTATTTACAACATTCATCTGACAGGTTAGATCATGTGGTATTTTTATAGAGAAGGTTGTCACGGACACGGCGATACCTAATATGTATAAAAAAAAATATTTATGTAAGTTTTACACAATGATTTCATTTTTTAAACAAAAAAAAAATCCTGTTTTAGTGTCTCCATAGTCTGAGAGCCATAGTTTTTTCAGTTTTTCGGCGATTTTCTTGGTTAGGGTCTCATTTTTTGCAAGATAAGATTACAGTCTGGCACTATTTTGGGGTGAATATGACTTTTTGATCGCTTGCTATTACACTTTTTGTGATGAAAGATGACAAAAAATTGCTTTTTTTACACCGTTGTTTTATTTATTTATTTATTTTTGTTACGGTGTTCATCTGAGGGGTTAGGTCATGTGATATGTTTATAGAGCTGGTCGATACGGACTCGGCGATACCTAATATGTATACTTTTTTTTTATTTATGTAAGTTTTACACAATGATTTCATTTTTGAAACAATAAAAATCATGTTTTAGTGTTTCCATAGTCTGAGAGCCATAGTTTTTTCAGTTTTTGGGCGATTATCTTGGGTAGGGTATGATTTTTGCGGGATGAGATGACGGTTTGATTGGCACTATTTTGGGGTGCGTATGACTTTTTGATCGCTTGCTATTACACTTTTTGTGATGAAAGGTGACAAAAAATGGCTTTTTTTACACCGTTTTTTTTTCTTTTTTACGGTGTTCACCTGAGGGGTGGGTTTATGTGATATTTTTATAGAGCAGGTTATTACGGACGCGGCGATACCTAATATGTATACTTTTTTTTATTTATGTAAGTTTTACACAATAATATCATTTTTAAAACCAAAAAAATATCATGTTTTAGTGTCTCAATAGTATGAGAGCCATAGTTTTTTCAGTTTTTGGGCGATTATCTTAGGTAGGGTCTCATTTTTTGCGGGATGAGATGACGGTTTGATTGGCACTATTTTGGGGTGCATATGACTTTTTGATCGCTTGCTATTAAACTTTTTGTGATGTAAGATGCCAAAAAATGGCTTTTTTTACACAGGGGTTAGGTCATGTGATATTTTTATAGAGCCGGTCGATACGGACGCGGCGATACCTAATATGTATACTTTTTTTTAAGTTACTTAAGTTTTACACAATAACAGCTTTTTTAAAACAAAAAAAATTATGTTTTACTGTCTCCATATTCTGAGCCATAGTTTTTTTTTTTTTTGGGCGATTGTCTTAGGTAGGGTCTCATTTTTTGCGGGATGAGGTGACGGTTAGATTGGTACTTTGTTGGTGGGCATACGCCTTTTTGATCACTTACTGTTGTACTTTTTGTGATATAAGGTGACAAAAAAATTAGTTTATTTAGCACAGTTTTTATACTTTACGGTGTTCATCTGAGGAGTTATGTCATGTGATATGTTTATAGAGCCGGTCGATAAAGACGCAGCGATACCTAATATGTCAACTTTTTTTCCCCCCTATTTTTTGCCAATTTTTTTTAACTTTATTTGGGGAAAATGACCTTTTTGTTTATTTTTACTTGAAACTTTTAATTTTTTGGGGGGGACTTTATTTTTACTTTATTTTTTGTCCCACTTTGGGGGTCTAATCCCTTTTACAATGCATTCCAATACTTCTGTATTGGAATGCATTGGCTGTATGAGTAATACTGTGTGTATTACTCATACAGCTTCCGGTCTGTGAGATCCAGGGGGCTGGATCTCACAGGCTCGTCACCCCTACAGCCGCATGGGGACCCGATGGCACCGCCGCCTGCCGGATAAGGTAAAACCGCAAGTCTGAATTGACATGCAGTTTGCAGCGATCGCCGACACGGGGAGGGGGGGGAGTCACGGGACCCCCCCTCGCATTTAGCCAAGGTGCCTGCTCAATGATTTGAGCAGGCACCGGGTTCCGATCGCCGAGCGGCGGTGATCGGAAATACACAGGGTGTACAGGTACGCCCTGTGTCCTTAAGTACCAGGACATAAGGGCGTACCTGTACACCCTGTGTCCGGAAGCGGTTAAAGGGTTTCTACCATTAGAAATACTGTTATGTAGCTGACTGACAATAGCGATGTGCTAATGTCAGCTTCCTCACTGTGACGTAGTCGGCGCAGGCGCAGTGAGGAATCCGGCACCAGGAGCGCATCATTCACTCACTGCGCCTGCGACGAATACAGAAGTGAACGGCGCAGGCGCGGGATTTCGTCAGCGATGCTGCGAACCGTGACTTCAATCAAGAGGAGCGGAGCGGGCAGAACAGGGGACCTTGGCGGGATAAAGGGTGAGTAGACGGAGCCTCTAGGTGCTGATTCTACGCCCACATAGCACCTAAAGGCTCATTAGAATATTATCAAAGAGTGTATTTTATCATAACGGCTGCAGGGAGAAATGTAAAAAACACACTGTTATGTAGTGCTGACATTAGCACATCGCTACTGTCAGTCAGCTACATAACAGTAATTCTGATGGTAGAAACCCTTAAATAATATGGCCGCACTGGCCACCAATGCTTTTAATACTGGGGAGGGAGGGGGGTCTGGCCCCTGCTGCCTGGCAGCACCCGATCAGGGGGCTGAGATCCGCACAATTAACCTCTCAGGTGCGGCACCTAAGGGGTTAATTCTGTGGATCACAGCCCCCTGTAAGAGATCGGGTGCTGCCAGGCAGCAGGGGGCAGTTATGTACACAGTTCTTAGTATATTCTAACTTGAAGCGTCCCCATCACTATGGGAACGCCTCTGTGTTAGAATATACTGTCGGATCTGAGTTTTCACGATCTAGCTCAAATCCGATGGTATATTCTAACATAGAGGCGTTCCCATGGTGATGGGGACGCTTCAAGTTAAAATATACCATCGGATTGGAGAAAACTCAGATCCGATTGTATATTAATAGGGACTCCTGACTTTACATTGAAAGTCAATGGGGGACGGATCCGTTTGCAATTGCACCATATTGTGTCAACGTCAAACGGATCGGTCCCCATTGACTTGCATTGTAAGTCAGGACGGATCCGTTTGGCTCCGCACGGCCAGGCGGACACCAAAACGCTGCAAGCAGCGTTTTGGTGTCCGCCTCCAGAGCGGAATGGAGGCGGAACGGAGCCAAACTGATGCATTCTGAACGGATTCTTATCCATTCAGAATGCATTGGGGATGAACGGATCCGTTCGGGGCCGCTTGTGAGAGCCCTCAAACGGATCTCACAAGCGGAACCCCGAACGCAAGTGTGAAAGCTAATAAGCCAGTTCAGGATAATATATCTGTTATGGGAATCAATCCAGGATTGATATATATTGTGGCGAAACCAACCTCGCCACTGGGTTTTGGAGAGGCCTGTTTACCAGCCTCTTGCCTCAGGATTATGGCCCATACTAACTTTAAAGGATTAGACAGACCGGCCGCACAGCTTAAATCTGTCTTTGGAATTGTATTTTGTTATGTGAGGGTACCCAGATAGCCCATTTTATTGTATTCGTGTATTCTGAGTGCCATTCACCTAATGATATGCACTCAGACTTGAGCTATCTGGGAATATGTTAAATGTCTGTGTTTGCTGTGGGGGTGTGACATTGTGTGTTTGGGTGGTGATTTCTGTCCTGTTGTATCCACATGTGTATTGGCAATTTCCCTTAGTCCTGAGAGATAATTGAATTGCTCCTCGGGTGTCTCCAGGGCAGAGAGGAGGAAACCATGATGCATTGTGGGGATGTGTTGTGTCTGTGTATCCTGGGTGCTACGTATCTGTCCTGTGTCACAGTCTTCCTTCTGGTCCCCTAGGGGCTTGTCCACCAGATGGGGACCTGCATAAATACCGGCGGGTAGCCCTCAATAAAGTGTTCCTGTTTTATACCTTCATAAAGTCTTGGCTCATGTTTGGGGGATGGAATAACTACACTCTTGGGGATTGCTATATCACAATACTCCCCTGAGTATAAGCTCTTGTAAGAGCTTGCTCCTGGTTCCTGTCTCTGGATTTAGGAGAGGTTCACCCACTGGAGCCTTGTCGTAGGTCCAGGGTGGGTAGGAGACGGCGAGGCCTCCACCAAGCTTTGGCGGTTCGTGGGGTCTGCAGTGCTGACGGTGTCAAGTGGAGTGCTTGGAGTCCTCTGGAAGCACTAGGAGCATCTATCGACGGAGGTACCCGGTCGGGGTGCTAGGCGTTCCGTTACATATATTAATCGCCACAGATGATTTAAAGATGATAAGTATCCCTCGCTTCTTTTTAGGAAAAGTCGATTGTGCTATAGTTGGGAAGTCTCTATGACTAATTTATGGTGGGTTAGACAATGATATATGGGTCCCATGAAGACATGCAACATCATATTTCTGGGATGTCAACTCCCACCAGTTTTCAATTTTTTTTAGAAATAAAAATCTGAAAAGCGTGGTGTGCATTTGTATTCAGCCCCCCTGAGTCAATACTTTGGAGGACCACCTTTCGCTACAATTTCAGTCTTTTGGGGGTATGTCTCTATCAGCTTTGCCAACCTAGAGGCTGAAATTGTACCCATTCTTCTTTGGAAAAATAGCTCAAGCTCAGTCAGATTGGACGGAGAGTGTCTGTGAACAGCAATTCAAGTCTTGCCACATATTCTTAATAGGATTTAGGTCTGGACTGTGACTGGGTCATTCTAACTCATGAATCTGCTTTGATCTTAACTATTCCATTGTAGCACTGGCTGTATGTTTTTGGTTGTTATCCTGCTGGAAGGTGAACCTCCACCCCAGTCTCAAGTCTTTTGCAGTCTCTGCCAGGTTTTCCATCAGGATTGCCCTGTATTTAGCTCCATCTTCCCATCAACGCTGACCAGCTTCTCTGTTGCTGCTGAAGAAAAGCATCCCCACAGCTTGATGCTGCCACCACCATGTTTCACGGTGAGGATGATATGTTCAGTGTGATGTGCAGTGTTAGTTTTCAGCCACACATAGCGTTTTGCATCTAGGCCTAAAGGTTCAACTTTGGTCTCATCTGACTAGAGCACCTTATTCCATATGTTTGCTGTGTCCCCTACATGGCTTGTGGCAAACTGTAAACTGGACTTCTTATGCCTTGCTTTCACAAATGGCTTTCTTCTTGCCACTCTTCTATAAAAGCCACATTTGTGGAGTCAACAACTAGTTGTCCTGTAGTCAGATTCTCCCACCTGAGCTATGGATCTCTGCCGCTCCTCCAGAGTTACCGTGGTCCTCTTGGCTGCTTCTCTAATTAGTGCTCTCCTTGGCTGTTAGTTTAGGTGGGCGACCATGTCTTGGTAGGTTTGCCATTGTCCCATACTCCTTCCATTTTCGGATGATTGAACAGTGCTCCATGATATGTTTAGAGCTTGGGATATTTTTTTATAACCTATCCCTGCTTTACACTTCTCTCCAACTTTATCACTGACCTGTCTGCCGTGTTCCTTGGTTTTCGTTATGCTGTTTGATCACTGATGTTCTCTAACAAACCTTTGAGGCCTTCACAAAACAGCTGTAGTTATACTGAGAATAAATTACACACAGGTGGACTCCATTTACTAATTAGGTGACTTCTGGAAGCAATTGGTCACATTGGATTTTATTTAGGGGTATCAGAGTACAGAGGGCTGAATATAAATGCATGCCACACTGTTCAGATTTTTTTTTATTAGAATTTTTGAAAACCATGTATAATTTTCTTTTCATTTCACACATACTACTTTGTGTTGGTCTTCACATAAAATCCCCCCCAAAAATATAACATGCCCTATAATGTCTGCATAGTTGAAGTGAATGGGGAGAGGGGTGCAAGTTGGTGACGTCACTCACAGTGACTGCACATCTACTCAATTCTGTAGCAGTGGACAGGACTAGTCTCACATTGAGAGCAAGCTAGGTGATCATTTTAGTAATCAGTTAGTAATGGTAGCCATCTAGCAACTATGAAAATACCAGAGGAAATGAAGTTCAGTTACCTTCACAGTACCGCATAATATAGCAGCTGCACTGCAGCCACCCTTTGCGGGGTGTGGATGAGATTTTTTCTGCAAGCAATTCCGCTGTGAAGAATCCGCAGCATTTCACAGACACCCAATCAGCTACATGTGATCGTACCCTTACTGGTATTGATAACTAGCAGCCTGTGTTGTACAGGGCCACCGCCCGGAGGTGTTGTATGGTGACATCTCTGAGAAGTTCTTCCCAGACCTCTCTGTTATGGCTTTATCTAGATAATACACATAATTTGGTCTGTCCTTTAATGAACACATTGTGTAGTTTCTAATGGTTTGTGAATCACTACCTATAGCACCTAAGTATTAGAATGAAATATTCTGCAAAACACAGTCATATCTCCTTTGTCTAAGCAAAACAGGAAAATGACCTGCTGTAGAGGTGATGTTCTAATTCTCTGCAATGATTGCATCTGACCACATGAGGGCAGCAAGGAGTAAACGATTATTTGTATTACGCCTCGTTGCGTGTGAATGCACGTGCACACTGCAGGCAGGTACAGGACATAGTATACTGTGTAAGTATCTATTGTAATAGTATTTCAGTTTTTGTGTGTTATGATAACAGCCTCGCAAACTCATTTTCATGCAGGCGAGATTCCAGTACTATGATGCTGGCTATGTAAACTGCTTCTTCTCTAGGTAGGTGAGGATTCCAGTTGAATGTTTTGTAGAAAAATCTTTTAACCTTTTAGTGACCACCAAAACATTTTATGGCGGTCATCAAGGCAAGGTTGCAGCTTGTTTTTTTTTTTTTGCTTGTTTTTTTTTTACAGCAGCCTAGTTAGGCCCCTTTCAGACGAGCAAGTTTTCCGCGCAGGTGCAATGCATGATGCGAACGCATTGCACCCGCACTGAATCCAGACCCATTCATTTCAATGGGTCTGTGTACATGAGCGTTGTTTTTCACGCATCACTTGTGCGTTGCATAAAAATCGCAGTGTGTTCTATATTCTGCGTTTTTCATGCAACGCTGGCCCCATAGAAGTGAATGGGGCTGCGTGAAAATCGCATCACATCCGCAAGAAAGTGCGGATGCAATGTGTTTTTCACGGATGGTTGCTAAGAGATGTTGTTTGTAAACCTTCAGTTTTTTATCATGCATGTAAAAAATGCATTAATGCGCATTGCACCTGTGCGATAAAAACTGAACGCAATTGCAGACAAAACTGACTGAACTTGCTTGCGAAATCGCAAAATTTTTAACTGACCGCATCCGAACCTTATCCGTATCGCTCGTCTGCATGGGGCCTTAAAGCGGTCTCCCATGCAGGGAAGAAGAGGGACAGTCAGGCACCTGCTGTAATGGCCTGAATTGGCCCCCTCCACATTTTTTGTATCCCTGTATCTGTAGCAATTTGAACTATACAATGATCATGTAATATACAGTATATGTCACAGTTTATCCACCACCCAAAAAATGACATAAAAAAAGAAAAATTTTGTGCAAAGGCAGAGTTTGTGCAAATCTGTAAAATCAGGGCAGGCAGCACCAGGTCAGTATGGTGAACAGGCACATAGGTTCAGAATCTGGGAATTGGGCAGAAGTCAGTACAAAGGCAGAGAAGTGGATTAAGGCCCCATTCACCTGACCGTATTTTGTGTGGAACGGATGCAGACCCATTCATTTCAATGGATCCACAAAAAATTTGGACAGCACACTGTGTGCTGTCCACATCCATATGTCTGTTCTGCATCTCCACAAAAAAAGATAGAACATGTCCTATTCTTGTCCGTTTTGCAGAAAGGAATAGGCATTGTTACAACGGATCCGCAAAAAAAAAACGGAATTAACACGGATGTAGATCTTTGGAGATTGTCTTTATCCACTTTTGGGTGGATTTATAGGTTTTTGGTTATAAGTAGCTCAGCCATGTCTTATTTTTTATCCTGCCTTTAAGCAGTCCTCATCACTGATGGGGCATACAGTATATAGAACCATGACCAGCTTCTTAACCTTGTGGCACTTTCATAGAAATCAATACTGGCACTGTCTGTGTTTCGACCATATATATCTGCACGGCACTAGTTGCCTGGTTTACCCGATGGGTAATCCAGCAATGTCTAGATATGGGGCCTAGTCAACATCTTTAGGACTGTCCACATTACTCATTCTGTCAAGAATATTCATAGTACTGACTGAAAGCATTGCAAAGGCCAAGAAGAAGGTCACTGCACAAGAATCAGTCTGTTGGAATATATGGCTGCTGTCGGCTCCTCTTCTCTTTTCCAGTTGAGGTCCATCAAGCTCAGCCATCTATAGGCCTGCTCACATCTCATATTAGGTCAAGCAGATATGTTTAGACATGCAGTAAAAAAAAAGTATGCAATTTTGTAGTTATCTACCTGTCGCCATGAAAATGCAAAGTAGTGTGCCAGAAGTATGTTCTAGAGCAGGAGGAGCTGAGCAGATTGTATAGATCTATGGGAAATGATTCAGTAAAACTTGTATTTCATCCATTTAAATTCCTGCTCATTCTAGGCTTTGAAGTCCAGGAGGTGGTCCTATAGGTGACTGACAGCCTTCTTATATGACTGTATATACAGAGATAACTGTCACTGATAGGACTGTCTCCTGGACTTCACAGCCCAGAACGAGCAGGAATTTAAATGAATGAAATACAAGTTTTACTGAATCGTTTCCCACAGATCTATACATCAATCTGCTCAGCTCCTCCTGCTCTATAACACGCTGTCTGCTGCTCAAACTGCATGTTCAGTGTGACAGGTTCCCCTTGACAGATGTGCATACGTTTCAATACGTTTGTGTCCTTTTTTAACAAATAAGGACACAAAAACATGGTATGCTACCTTATTCCATCATGCAAAAAAATGTACAGAAACATAAACAGTGACAAACGGAGTCAAAAGTATGCACTAGGGTTGAACTATGGGACGTCAAGCCATATGTTTCTATATGTTTTTTTTTTTTACGAAGTATCCACTTCATGTACCACAAGAACGAGATATGAACAGCCCCTAACACTTACAAACCCGGGCCTGGTGGATCCAGAAGAAAGCAAATAACCCTTTAGATGGCAGAGAGCCAATTCTCCATAAAGTGCGAAAAACTTCCTTGGTTCCTCTTCTTTGTACCTTCTAAAGCACTGTAATATCATTTTTTTATGGACTGAGCTTAAAACTGGACGATACTCAAGATGTGGGTGCACCTGGGCTTTATAAAGGGGTAAAATAGTACTTTCTTCTCCAGAATCCATTGTATTCCTAAGACAGGACAACATCTTCTTGGCTTTCGATGCAGCATACTGGCATACGGGTGAATACAGAACAGAGTAGTCTACCTTGGATTTAATTTCTCTGGGTGAAGCTAGTAGAAGAGATGGAGATTCTAGGAATTGGCCATTACAGGTTCTGTGGTGCTGTTATAATGCGGCCTGCCAGGAAAGTTCAATAGGTTGTTTTTATATCATAAGTTTGAAAGGGGTAGAGATCACCACTATCCAGTGTATATATATTATTAACATTTCTTAAAATTAATATTTGATTTGGTAGAAAGAGCTTTATTTTGGGGTTTCTATCGTTTTTGTATACTGATGTCATTTGGTTCGTGCACCTCTGGTGACCTCCAGTGGTAAAATGGTGAATAGCACCCAGTACTCAATTTATAAATGTCCCTTACACATGTGTCTCCCTCCAGATGTGCAGTATAAAGAATTACTTTCCTTACTGTCACTTTCCAGGAGTAGGTCTTGTGTGGTTGTGCCTAGCCACCCTCTTCCTCAATGACAGCCAGGGCAGTAAATGATGGAGAAGGGATAAATGAGATTTTAACAGTGATAAATATAAGGTTACGCACATCGTAAAGGAAAATACAAGTCACCAGTACATACTAAATGGTAAAACACTGTCATTCACACTGTCATCAGTGTTTTCCATCAGTGATTGTGAGCCAAAACCAGGATTGGAGGCTCAACAGACGTAAGGTATAAGGGAAAGATCTGCACCTGTTCTGTGTTTAGAGCTGCACCTGGTTATGGCTCAGAATCACTGATGGAAATCACTGACCAAACACTGACGTGTGAATGAGACATAACACTGACATGGAAAAGAACTTAGAAATTTTAGTGAACAGCAAGTGAAGGTCCATCTGTCAGCAGATTTGTCCCTATGACACCGGCTGACCTGTTACATGTGCACTTGGCAGCTGAAGGCATCTGTGTTGGTCCCATGTTTATATGTGTCTGCATTGCTGAGAAAAAATATGTTTTAATATATGCAAATGAGCCTCTAAGAGCAACGGGGGCGTTGCCATTACACCTAGAGACTCAGCTTTCCCTGCAACTGCTGTGCCCTCTGCACTTTGATTGACAGGACCGGGCATTATCATGCTTTTACTGCCTGGCCCTTTCAATCAGTGCAGAGGGCACGGCAGTTGCAGAGAGAGCAGTGTCTCTAGGTGTAACGGCAACACCCCCGTTGCTCTTAGAGGCTCATTTGCATATAATAAAACATAATTTCTCTCAGCAATGCAGGCGCAATGCAGTTGTTCAAATCTGCTGGCAGATGCCCTTAAACTGTAGAAACCAGTGTCAGGCAGCTGCTGCCAAGTCCAATTAGATAATGGGTTGCATCAAAGGGGCATAGATGCCCGTGATGAGAACATAGTCCTACCACTTTACAAATCGCTAGTCATACCACACATGGAGTACTGTGTACAGTTCTGGGCTCCTGTGAACAAGACAGACATAACAGAGCTGGAGAGGGTCCAGAGGAGGGCAACTAAAGTAATAACTGGAATGGGTGGACTACAGTACCCTGAAAGATTATCCAAATTAGGGTTATTCACTTTAAAAAATAAAGAGGGTTGATGGAAGAACTAACAACTAATACAGCAATCTCTCCCATGATCTATTTAAGTAGTTTCAGACTAAAACATGAGTCCCAGAGGTGTAGTTTCAGAGGAGCTTAAAGGGGTATTCCCATCACATACAATGGGTGAATATCGCTAGGATATGCCCCCATTGTCTGATAGGTGCGGGTCACACCTCTGGGACCCGCACCTACAACCAGAATGGAGCAGGGAAATGAATGGAGGGCACACTGCACATGCGCAGCTGCTGAACTGGCTTGGCTATTTGCTCTACATCTGCCCCATAGAAATGAATGGGAGCAAGTGCCACGCGTGCGCGGTGCGCTCCCATTCACTTGTATGGGAGCAGCGCTTGGTGCTGGATGGACCCTATGAAACCTGGGGTCCTCCAGCCACAGCTCTCTCCGCTCTGTTCTCCTTGTAGGTGCGGGTCCCAGAGGTGGGACCCGCACCTATCAGACCATTGGGGCATATCTTAGCGATATGTCCCCATTGTATGTGATAGGAATACCCCTTTAATATCTGCACCGGTCTAAACATTGGCTGTTGCCTCTGCACCCTTCATTCAACATAAACTCCATCACGTCAGAAGGAATCATAATGAAAACCACAAAACATCATGCGAAATGGGCAGAGGATGTGATTCATACGCTCTTCAATTACCTCATGATTATCTGAAGTCCACACACAACCCAAAGGCAAAGGACTTCTGGATGTAGATGATCGCTGCAGTCATCTGCTAATTCTCAAGTTAGGGTATTTAGGGATGAAGCCATCCACTGCAAGGCATTTGTAGAATGCTGTCTGGGGGAGATCCATCGTGGCAGCTGGAGGACACAGGACATAGGAGCCTATCTGACAGGGTTTAGATGATGTGCTAGAGAAACAAGAAAATCAGCGCTGGACTCTACATGAAGTAGTATTGCTGAAACCAGGTTGTACTTCACGACAAGGTCTGAGGCTATGCTCTCATTCCTGTGATGGCCATAGGACACAGTAGCAGGTGTCCTATGGCCATCACAGGAATGATCTGTAGAAAAAATGGAGAATTGCAAGAATCCCCAATGAAAACAAGGGCTAATCCAGATTTAATCCAATTGTTATTTTTTATTAGTTCCAACACATAATGGGGGGAATTTATCATGAGGGGAATATTTGAAGTGCAGTCTGTGTTGCCGCACTTTATGCCGTATTTATCAAATGCCACGTTATTTGATAAATTTGTCTTATCCTTAAAACTACCGGTATTTTGCAGAGAAAAGCTACTCCAGTTTTCTCACTCCACCCTCCTGGAGTGAGATTGTGACTTTTTTTGCAACTTTGGTAAAAAGTCTCAATGATAAATCTGGAGCAAAACTCATTAATAGTGTGGAGCGAATCGAAGCATCCAAAGTGGAATTTGATCCGAAGTTTAGGAAAAATTTGATTCTCTGAATTTCCTTGTGCTTCGTGGTAACAAATGTTTTTTTCTTCTAAAATGGCGGTACGTGTTACAAAGTAAAAGTAAAAAGCCCGGGAACGTGAGATGACCCATAATGCTGTGCAGCCAGCCAATTCACAGATAGTCATCCTCTGTGATGTCACAGCCCTATAAAAGCCTCATCCCGCGCGGTCTCCACCATTTCACTGTAAGATGAGCATAGGGAGTGACGTAGCAAGCGCTCATGCGCTAGGGACTGTGTTGTTGAAAACTATTTAAAAAGAATATTGGATAAGGAGAGTGCAGGGAGACTGCAGGTTGAGTGTAATCACAGCATTAATCTTGTTAAACTACGCTGACATTCATAGTTAATCTGTTATTTTATACATAGACTTACTGGGGGAGATTTATCAAAACACTTTACACCACTTTGATAAATAACCCCCACTGTGCATCAGTATTAAAGGGCGGTCTAATATATTGCCGCGTGCATCTTGTTCAACTGCTGAAGCATTCATAGTTAATCTGGTACATTACTGATACGGTTACTGTACACTATGGCCAACAGACAGTTGTCTGCACCCTCCAAAGAAACGGGCAGTGACAAAAATATTGCTGTAGCGGGGACAAGTAGCAGCAGAAGACGGGTTGGTAGCAGCCGCATCCAGTGGTCATGTTCTGACCAACAATCCAGCAGTACTGGAATGGTTGACTTGCTCTTCAACATCATCTCAAGTGACAGCAGATACACACAGCCAGGAATCGGTGGGTTCCTCTGACACCACGCTAAGTTGGCAGGGCCCAGGAACTGACTCTGTGCCCTCACCTGTCCTGAACCTGCCTCTTGTAAGTTAGCATCTTGCACTAGTTAGCAGGCAGCAGTGATTACATTTATTAATTGTGTGGGCAATAATTATTTTTATGGCATCTCCAGTGATGTAAAACCATAGCTTTATCATTGATCTTCTCCTTTGTTAACACTGACCACATTATTATGGCGGTAATCGTGGCGGTAATTGGCAAGTGTAAGGGCGCCTTCACATGCTGCGGATTTTGTTGCAGATTTCTCCGCAACTGAAAATCAGTTCCAGAAGATCAGAAGAAACTGCGGCACTCTAAGTCTTCAGGAAGTTTCCATGTTTATTTTCACCAAACAAGCGACACTTCGACTCTATGAGGCTTTTTCAAACTCAGTGTGATATACCAAAGTGAGACATATGTGGCAGTAAACTACTGTACGGGCACACAGTAGGGCGTAGAGGGAAAGGTGCGCCGTATGGCTTTTGGAAGGCAGATTTTGCTGGACAGTTTTTTTTTTGACACCATGTCCCATTTGAAGCCCCCCTGATGCACCCCTAGAGTAGAAACTCCATAAAAGTGACCCCATCTAAGAAACTACACCCCTCAAGGTATTCAAAACTGATTTTACAAACTTTGTTAACCCTTTAGGTGTTCCACAAGATTTCATGGAAAATAGAGATATCATTTCAAAATTTCACTTTTTTGGCAGATTTTCCATTTTAATAATTTTTTTTCCAGTTACAAAGCAAGGGTTAACAGCCAAACAAAACTCAATATTTATGGCTCTGATTCTGTAGTTTACAGAAACACCCCATATGTGGTCGTAAACCGCTGTACGGGCACACGGCAGGGTGCAGAAGGAAACAAATGCCATACGGTTTTGGAAGGCAGATTCTGCTGGACCGGTTTTGTGACACCATGTCCCATTTGAAGCCCCCCTGATGCACCCCTAGAGTAGAAACTCCAAAAAAGTGACCCCATTTTAGAACCTACGGGATAGGGTGGCAGTATTGTTGGTACTAGTTGATGTTGATCATACACCATAGTGAACCGTAACTCCTCCCAGATGCTATTCAAGTGCTCGCAGAACCCCACGAGGGGCTCAAGTTTTGTTCGCTGGAGTGAATCCCCCGGGCCACCCGATAGTCTCCTCAGTGGACTTCATTGATGTGGTCAGCCTGTATACCTCCATTGAGCATGAGAAGGGTATGGAGGCCACCAAGGAATTATTGCAATCAAGCGACTACTCCAGCGAACAACAGGAATTCTTTATGGATTTATTGCATTTGATGTTACATGAGAACTATTTCCTTTTTGGGGACCAGTTCTATTTACAGTGCCGCGGGACCGCGATGTGCTCGAATGTGGCCCCACCCTATGCAAATGCATATGTCATCTTTTGAAACTAAATATGTCTACACACATGAGGCTTTCCAGAGATATGTACACATTTGGAAGAGATTTATTGATGACATTTTTTGCGTGTGGGCGGGGCCACTTGAGTCCCTCATGGGGTTCTGCGAGCACTTGAATAGCATCTGGGAGGAGTTACGGTTCACTATGGTGTATGATCAACACTCCATCAACTACCTGGACACCATAAAATAGTAGTGGGTTGTAGTGGCTCACTCCTTAGTAGTTACAGGATGGTGCTGCAAGCTCATATAGAGGGAATCACCCCCTCTGTTAAAAAGTAAATGTAACAATGGACCAGATTCGCCCCCAGCTATGCTAATTTATTCTTGGCTGAGTGGGAATATAACCACATCAAGCCGAGACTGGGGACGGATCTGGCCCTGTGGCACCGTTACATAGATGATGTGATCTTCATCTGGAAACAAAGTAAAGAAGAATTGGAAAAATTCCTAGAAATAATTAATATTAATAACTTAAATTTGGTCTTTACCTCAAACATACAGGAGAGCACCAAATTCTTGGATTTACTAATCACAAAATCTGGTAATAAATACATATGTGAGACGTTTCGCAAACCCACAGCTAGAAATAGCTATATAGATTTTTCTAGCTGTCACCTGCCAAAATGGCTGACAAATGTTCCCTCTGGTCAGTTCTGTAGGATAAAGCGGAACTGCACAGAGGGACACACTTTTGAGATTGAGGCCATTGAGATGAAAAGACAATTTATTGAAAAGGAATATCCTGAAAACTTAGTGAAGGAGTCACTTAATCAAATTAGGAAATTACCGTATATACTCGAGTATAAGCCGACCCGAGTATAAGCCGAGCCCCTAATTTTACCCCAAAAAAATGGGAAAAATTATTGACTCGAGTATAAGACTAGGGTGGGAAATGCAGCTATAATGCAGAGTGTATGTGTATATAATGCACACACTCTACATTATATACACACATCTGCAAGAGGGTGACTCCCTGTATTTAATGCAGAGTGTGTGCATTATATACACACACACTCTGCATTAAATACAGGGAGCCATCCACAGATCTCCCCCCTAAACAGTGCCATCCACAGATCCCCCCTAAACAGTGCCATCCACAGATCCCCCTACAGTGCCATCCACAGATCCCCCTACAGTGCCATCCACAGATCCCCCTACAGTGCCATCCACAGATCCCCCTACAGTGCCATCCACAGATCCCCCTACAGTGCCATCCACAGATCCCCCTACAGTGCCATCCACAGATCCCCCTACAGTGCCATCCACAGATCCCCCTACAGTGCCATCCACAGATCCCCCTAGAGTGCCATCCACAGATCCCCCTACAGTGCCATCCACAGATCCCCCTACAGTGCCATCCACAGATCCCCCTAGAGTGCCATCCACAGATCCCCCTAGAGTGCCATCCACAGATCCCCCTAGAGTGCCATCCACAGATCCCCCTAGAGTGCCATCCACAGATCCCCCTACAGTGCCATCCACAGATCCCCCTACAGTGCCATCCACAGATCCCCCTACAGTGCCATCCACAGATCCCCCTAGAGTGCCATCCACAGATCCCCCTAGAGTGCCATCCACAGATCCCCCTAGAGTGCCATCCACAGATCCCCCTAGAGTGCCATCCACAGATCCCCCTAGAGTGCCATCCACAGATCCCCCTAGAGTGCCATCCACAGATCCCCCTAGAGTGCCATCCACAGATCCCCCTAGAGTGCCATCCACAGATCCCCCTAGAGTGCCATCCACAGATCCCCCTAGAGTGCCATCCACAGATCCCCTAGAGTGCCATCCACAGATCCCCCTACAGTGCCATCCACAGATCCCCCTACAGTGCCATCCACAGATCCCCCTACAGTGCCATCCACAGATCCCCCTACAGTGCCATCCACAGATCCCCCTACAGTGCCATCCACAGATCTCCCTACAGTGCCATCCACAGATCCCCCTACAGTGCCATCCACAGATCCCCCTACAGTGCCATCCACAGATCTCCCTACAGTGCCATCCACAGATCCCCCTACAGTGCCATCCACAGATCTCCCTACAGTGCCATCCACAGATCCCCCTACAGTGCCATACACAGATCCCCCTACAGTGCCATACACAGATCCCCCTACAGTGCCATACACAGATCCCCCTACAGTGCCATACACAGATCCCAGTACAGTGCCATACACAGATCCCCCTCCCCGACGCTGACAGTATTCTTACTTTGTCTTTGCTCCGGTAATACAGGCAGTGCGGGGAGCGGCGCTCACTCACTGACGTCACGCGCCTTCTCCCACTAGGCGGCGCATGCGCGTGACGTCAGTGAGTGAGCGCCGCCCCCCGCACTGCCTGTATTACCGGAGCTAGACTAGACTCGAGTATAAGACGAGGAGGCTTTTTGAGCACAAAAATATGTGCCAAAAAACTCGTCTTATACTCGAGTATATACGGTAGATAGAAGAGAGTTTTTTGAGAAGGAAGTCAACAAAGATAAAAATGAGAAAGATAAAACACAAAACAAAGAAGAAGCTATTAGGGTCGTTCTTCCATTTAATGAGAACTATAGGAAGATTCAGAAAATTATTAAAACCCATTGGCACCACGTGCTGAATGACAAAATTGTGGGACATCTACTTCCGACTGTTCCGACGATTACCTTCACTAGGGCACCTAATCTAGGTATTAAGGTGGCCCCTACTGTAAAACCTTGGAAACAGAACAAGTTGAGTCTTTCAGGAACCTGGCTGAGTCTGAAGGGTTTTTATAAATGTGGAAGGTGCATGGGTTGTAGAATGAATAAGAAACCCCGCCTGGCGACGACTGTCCTCTCGACTCAGAATGATTTTAATTGGGAGATAGAAGATTGTCTTACATGTGACTCCAGTGGAGTTATCTACCTTCTCCAGTGTCCTTGCAATAGACAATTTATAGGACGCACCAAGAGGCCATTCAAAAAAAGAGTGGCCAAGCATATTGCTAACATCAGGAAGGGGTACGATAAACATTCCCTATCAAACCATTATAAAGATGTACACAATAAGGATCCATCTAGTCTGATGTTTGTGGCACTGGAGAAACACTGGAGAGGCGGTGATTTTATTAGACAAATGTCTAGGATAGAATCCAGACGCATTTATGAATTTGGATCTCTACAACCGAAAGGTCTTAATTCGGAGTTAGAGATTTTTGGATTCATGTAGGTTGGGTGTCTTGTGGCCGACGGCACGTCGCATGCTAGGCCGTTTATCGGCGCTGCGACGTGTCCTTGGCTCCTAGATACCCACCCTTCCTTCTCTATCAAATTCCAAGAATTTTATCATATTCCAAGAATCCTATAAATCTCCAACTTTCAAGATTCCTCAAATCCATTAAAAATATTGGGGAGTATTTATAGTTTTATATCCGGATTTTAATCAAAATAATCTGTTTAATAATATTTTATCATTAAAATGTGATTTTATAAGTGTTAGCAATTAGATATTAAGTTTATATTTCATACATTAGTATATCACCCCAATTGGGACATCTGGGCAAAAAAAACGCATGTGTCCCCAAAAAAAACGCATGGAAACTGCAAGTATATAAAAAAAGAAAATTTAAATGCTGTATAGAATTATCCCCTGATTATGTGGGAGGATTTCCTGACCAATTGGGAACAGCATGAACAGCAGGTGTTTGAGAGTTGGGAAGTAATTAAGGAATGGATAAAAATGGAGGCCAGGCAGGCAGACACTTGACCACTGAGGAAGGGAGAGCGAGTCTACCCGAAACGCGTATGGTGAAACAAGTGATGTACCTGTATTGAGAAGCCTCCGATAAAACTGTATGGCCATACAGAGAAAGAAAAAAATTTTACAGTAAAGGAACAACTACTTTTATCGTCGAAAAGCTGTACCGAAGGAAATTGCGGAACAGAGTGTCAACTCCCGCGATCTTTGGAACTCCCGCAAAATTTGAACCAGCTCGCTGGAAGGAGCAATCAAATAAGCCGGCAAATATTAAAAGCTCCACTCAAGCAACAGGGAGACAGCAGACACCAGACGGTAAGCCAAATACCGACTTAAAGTTTACCTCGACTTTAAAAGGAAATACCATAAGAGATATTTTATTCCAACATTATCAGGATTCCTGTGGACATTTTATGAATACATTACGTTCCCAGGGGAAATACACCTACAATATTTAAAGTGACACTCATTTTCCCAATCTGAGATAGATTCACAGAGGAATTACCTCCCCCTTCACAATAACAGCATATATAAGACCTGGACAATACTTGAAGTTTTTGGTGTGTGATTTATATCAGTGAATTTATCGACTTTAGACTAGTATTGAATATTTTATTATCATATATTTTAGCATTCAATACAATATCGACTATACTATTATATCTACTATATATTATATCTGTCTATTAAATAGACACGCCACAGTGTCAGGGGCTGAGCAGCTCCTCCAGAATTGCCACTTCATTTCTGTGTTTTTGTCTTGTTAGATTTGGGTGTGTTTGGACACTCTGTTGCACCTGGTAACCTCCATCACATGGTCTGGTATAGGTGTGGCTCACGGCCTGGCCTCATTCACATTGCACTGCCACAGTATTCATGCTGGGCCTTTGTGTGGAGGCTTGGCTGTGTGCTGAATTACAACACCCCCAGACTGTGTTCACACCATAGTTAGAGCAGCGGCTAGGACCCTCTGCCATGCTGAGTGACCGTGACGTGGTGCAGTGATGGGCTCTGATATCTTCCTTACTGGAACATATTGGCGGAAGTCTCAGCTTTTAATACCTGCATGTATGACTCCCCTGTTTAGTCAGTAGCATTTCTTGTTGGTGCAAATCCTCTCTTTGTTTCCTATGTTTATTTACTACATTCTGTGTAGTTTGCTCTTGTGGTGCATGTGGACCGCGTCGACGTCCTCCATTGTATGCATATTTTGCTGGGGTTAGTCGATTATTGCGGTCCACATGCGGTGGGGCTGCTCCTCCATTAAATAGACACGCCACAGTGTCAGGGGCTGAGCAGCTCCTCCAGAATTGCCACTTCATTTCTGTGTTTTTGTCTTGTTAGATTTGGGTGTGTTTGGACACTCTGTTGCACCTGGTAACCTCCATCACATGGTCTGGTATAGGTGTGGCTCACGGCCTGGCCTCATTCACATTGCACTGCCACAGTATTCATGCTGGGCCTTTGTGTGGAGGCTTGGCTGTGTGCTGAATTACAACACCCCCAGACTGTGTTCACACCATAGTTAGAGCAGCGGCTAGGACCCTCTGCCATGCTGAGTGACCGTGACGTGGTGCAGTGATGGGCTCTGATATCTTCCTTACTGGAACATATTGGCGGAAGTCTCAGCTTTTAATACCTGCATGTATGACTCCCCTGTTTAGTCAGTAGCATTTCTTGTTGGTGCAAATCCTCTCTTTGTTTCCTATTATATCTACTATAGTTTATGTGATTGTAGTTTTTATATGTCATTGCTATAATACACTGTTTTTTATTATTTTTATTACTTGAATTTTATGGGGATTTAATAATAAATATTTTCTGCATATGTCAATTTGGTTGCCAAGTGTATGAGTGCTCGCCCATTTTTCCATTGTTACATTTACCTGGACACCATGATTATCAAAAAAGATGGACGTTTATATTCGGATTTGTACAGGAAAGAGACTGACAGAAACAGCATTCTGCATTATCAGAGTGCTCATCCCCCTTCCTTGAAAAAGGCCATCCCCAAATCACAATACTTACGGGTCAAAAGGATAGTCTCTGATCCAGTACAACAAGCCATTAGAATGGAGGAAATGACATCCAGGTTCTCAGAAAGGGGTTATCCTGAGAGAATATTGACAGCAGCTAGAAGTGAGATTTTACCATGATCAGGGGATGAGGTACACCAAAAAGGAAATAGGAATACAAACCGGATAGCTTTTGTACACAAATTCCATCCTTTCAACCATCATTTTGATAATATCATACGTAAACATTGGCATATATTGAAAAAAGCATACCCCACAGTTGAAGAATTCAACAATCCCCCATTAATCTGTAACAAACGTAGTCAAAGTTTGAGGGACTGATTGGTACATGCGGACATTGGTAGTATGAAAAGACAACACATAAAAAGAACCCTCACACAACAAAAACCAGGAACATTACCTGCGATACCTCTAATGTAATCAATTTGATCAAGTGCCCGTGCGGCCTTCTTTATGTAGGGGAAACCATACAATCTGTCAAAGATCGAATCAGTAAACATAAGTCGACAATACGGAAAAAGAATCGTTTATTACCCATACTATAACATTTTCACAACCACAATCACTCCATATCACAGTTAAAATACAGGTCATAGAACAGGTACATCAACCGAGAAGGGGAGGTGATATAAAAAAAAATAGCACTATTAAGGAGGGAGGCCTTCTGGATACATACATTAGAGACCTTACAACCCAGAGGTCTCAATAGGGATTATGAAATTATGTGTTTTTAACCACATGATATATTTTTTCCTTTCAGATAGCCACATCATACTGATCAACATTATCAAGGATTAAAAACCTCATAGATGTGGTAGATTAAATTTATTTCCTTTATTTCCTTTTGCATGATGTCATTTCCTGTTCATTTGCTTGATTGATGATGTCACTGTCAGGTGTGTTATATTGAGTACCTATATATGTTGTCCATGGTCATTTTGATATCTAGTGGTTGAGAAAGGCTGGACGGGCCGAATCGCGTCTTGCTATCTTATAATTTTGGGATGAAATAAAAGTATACTCTTCAGAAGAAATTGTTGCTGGGATTATCTCTTTACCTGGGGACAGCCTCTTCCCGCGCAACACATCCAGGCATCGTGAGCTGTCGTTTTCACTCAATGCTGTATTTACATAAGACAGGGACCATTATTTGTTCTGGGTGGTGGCGGATATGTGGGGGCTGGCATGAGGAAATTCAATTTAACGTGGTCGTCACAGGTGTTGAATTCCTCCGAGATCCATGCCTCATTCATTTTTAGAAATGTGAGGTAGTCCACACTGTCATGAGCTACATGAGTGCGATTATCAGTCACGATCCCCCCTGCTGCGCTGAACCTCCTTTCGGACAGGACACTCGACGAGGGGCAAGCCAAGAGTTCCATGGCAAATTGTGCCAGCTCTGGCCACAGGTCAAGCCTGCACACCCAGTAGTCCAGGGGTTCCTCACTTCTCAGAGCGTCCACATCGGCCGTTAACCCGATGTAGTCGGACACCTGTCGGTCTAGGCGTTCCCTGAGGCTGGATCCAGAGGCGGCTGTCGATGGGTTGGTTGCAAGAATGATCTCATATCTGAAGTGACCAACACATCCTCAAACCGCCCTCTTCTTGCATGCGCTGTTGGATTGGTACCCGCAACTGTTTCTCTGTGGGTGTAAATTCCTCTGCCAGCACCCGCAACAGCAGAATGCAGCATCTCTCGAAGCAAGGCCTAGAAATGCTGCATTCTGACAGCCCTCTGTGATGCTGGTAACATGTCCGCTATTTTGTGTTTGTATTGGGGGTCTAAGTACGTTGCCACCCAGTACTAGTCCTTGACCTTTATGCTTTTTATACAGGGGTCCCTCTTCAAATACTGGAGCATGAAGGCCCCCATGTGCACTATATTGAAAGTGGTGGAGCGGCCTGGCTCTTACTCATCGCCCAGGAGAATGTCCTCCTCCCCCCATCCACGGACTACACCAGGGATCCCAGAAAAGTTTAAAGCCTGCTCTTCTTGCTCCTCCTCCTCCCCCAGGCACCATCCTCCTCTGACTCCTTTTCAGACTTCTGCTGAGTTGTCTCAGATGGAGTAGCCCCTCTGGAAATTCATTCAGCATTGCGACTTCCTCACCTTCTTGCTCCTCGATGACTTGATCAATGACACGACGCAATGCACGCTACAGAATGAAGGTGTAAGTTACAAAGCTCCCCAGAACCTGTCCTTCCACAGAGTTCGTACAGATAGTCGTTAACAGCACATTTCTGCTGGAGCAGCCTATCAAGCATATACAAGGTGGATTTGCAGCGCGTTGGGCAGTCACAAATCAGACGCAAGTGGTGTCGCTGCTGAACATCAGCAAGGCGAGCCATGGCCACAGATCCCCCTAGAGTGCCATCCACAGATCCCCCTAGAGTGCCATCCACAGATCCCCCTAGAGTGCCATCCACAGATCCCCCTACAGTGCCATCCACAGATCCCCCTACAGTGCCATCCACAGATCCCCCTACAGTGCCATCCACAGATCCCCCTACAGTGCCATCCACAGATCCCCCTACAGTGCCATCCACAGATCCCCCTACAGTGCCATCCACAGATCTCCCTACAGTGCCATCCACAGATCCCCCTACAGTGCCATCCACAGATCCCCCTACAGTGCCATCCACAGATCTCCCTACAGTGCCATCCACAGATCCCCCTACAGTGCCATCCACAGATCTCCCTACAGTGCCATCCACAGATCCCCCTACAGTGCCATACACAGATCCCCCTACAGTGCCATACACAGATCCCCCTACAGTGCCATACACAGATCCCCCTACAGTGCCATACACAGATCCCAGTACAGTGCCATACACAGATCCCCCTCCCCGACGCTGACAGTATTCTTACTTTGTCTTTGCTCCGGTAATACAGGCAGTGCGGGGAGCGGCGCTCACTCACTGACGTCACGCGCCTTCTCCCACTAGGCGGCGCATGCGCGTGACGTCAGTGAGTGAGCGCCGCCCCCCGCACTGCCTGTATTACCGGAGCTAGACTAGACTCGAGTATAAGACGAGGAGGCTTTTTGAGCACAAAAATATGTGCCAAAAAACTCGTCTTATACTCGAGTATATACGGTAGATAGAAGAGAGTTTTTTGAGAAGGAAGTCAACAAAGATAAAAATGAGAAAGATAAAACACAAAACAAAGAAGAAGCTATTAGGGTCGTTCTTCCATTTAATGAGAACTATAGGAAGATTCAGAAAATTATTAAAACCCATTGGCACCACGTGCTGAATGACAAAATTGTGGGACATCTACTTCCGACTGTTCCGACGATTACCTTCACTAGGGCACCTAATCTAGGTATTAAGGTGGCCCCTACTGTAAAACCTTGGAAACAGAACAAGTTGAGTCTTTCAGGAACCTGGCTGAGTCTGAAGGGTTTTTATAAATGTGGAAGGTGCATGGGTTGTAGAATGAATAAGAAACCCCGCCTGGCGACGACTGTCCTCTCGACTCTTGTCTTACATGTGACTCCAGTGGAGTTATCTACCTTCTCCAGTGTCCTTGCAATAGACAATTTATAGGACGCACCAAGAGGCCATTCAAAAAAAGAGTGGCCAAGCATATTGCTAACATCAGGAAGGGGTACGATAAACATTCCCTATCAAACCATTATAAAGATGTACACAATAAGGATCCATCTAGTCTGATGTTTGTGGCACTGGAGAAACACTGGAGAGGCGGTGATTTTATTAGACAAATGTCTAGGATAGAATCCAGACGCATTTATGAATTTGGATCTCTACAACCGAAAGGTCTTAATTCGGAGTTAGAGATTTTTGGATTCATGTAGGTTGGGTGTCTTGTGGCCGACGGCACGTCGCATGCTAGGCCGTTTATCGGCGCTGCGACGTGTCCTTGGCTCCTAGATACCCACCCTTCCTTCTCTATCAAATTCCAAGAATTTTATCATATTCCAAGAATCCTATAAATCTCCAACTTTCAAGATTCCTCAAATCCATTAAAAATATTGGGGAGTATTTATAGTTTTATATCCGGATTTTAATCAAAATAATCTGTTTAATAATATTTTATCATTAAAATGTGATTTTATAAGTGTTAGCAATTAGATATTAAGTTTATATTTCATACATTAGTATATCACCCCAATTGGGACATCTGGGCAAAAAAACGCATGTGTCCCCAAAAAAACGCATGGAAACTGCAAGTATATAAAAAAAGAAAATTTAAATGCTGTATAGAATTATCCCCTGATTATGTGGGAGGATTTCCTGACCAATTGGGAACAGCATGAACAGCAGGTGTTTGAGAGTTGGGAAGTAATTAAGGAATGGATAAAAATGGAGGCCAGGCAGGCAGACACTTGACCACTGAGGAAGGGAGAGCGAGTCTACCCGAAACGCGTATGGTGAAGCAAGTGATGTACCTGTATTGAGAAGCCTCCGATAAAACTGTATGGCCATACAGAGAAAGAAAAAAATTTTACAGTAAAGGAACAACTACTTCGCGATCTTTGGAACTCCCGCAAAATTTGAACCAGCTCGCTGGAAGGAGCAATCAAATAAGCCGGCAGACATTAAAAGCTCCACTCAAGCAACAGGGAGACAGCAGACACCAGACGGTAAGCCAAATACCGACTTAAAGTTTACCTCGACTTTAAAAGGAAATACCATAAGAGATATTTTATTCCAACATTATCAGGATTCCTGTGGACATTTTATGAATACATTACGTTCCCAGGGGAAATACACCTACAATATTTAAAGTGACCCAATCTGAGAAAGATTCACAGAGGAATTACCTCCCCCTTCACAATAACAGCATATATAAGACCTGGACAATACTTGAAGTTTTTGGTGTGTGATTTATATCAGTGAATTTATCGACTATAGACTAGTATTGAATATTTTATTATCATATATTTTAGCATTCAATACAATATCGACTATACTATTATATCTACTATAGTTTATGTGATTGTAGTTTTTATATGTCATTGCTATAATACACTGTTTTTTATTATTTTTATTACTTGAATTTTATGGGGATTTAATAATAAATATTTTCTGCATATGTCAATTTGGTTGCCAAGTGTATGAGTGCTCGCCCATTTTTCCATTGTTATATTTACCTGGACACCATGATTATCAAAAAAGATGGACGTTTATATTCGGATTTGTACAGGAAAGAGACTGACAGAAACAGCATTCTGCATTATCAGAGTGCTCATCCCCCTTCCTTGAAAAAGGCCATCCCCAAATCACAATACTTACGGGTCAAAAGGATAGTCTCTGATCCAGTACAACAAGCCATTAGAATGGAGGAAATGACATCCAGGTTCTGAGAAAGGGGTTATCCTGAGAGAATATTGACAGCAGCTAGAAGTGAGATTTTACCATGATCAGGGGATGAGGTACACCAAAAAGGAAATAGGAATACAAACCGGATAGCTTTTGAACACAAATTCCATCCTTTCAACCATCATTTTGATAATATCATACGTAAACATTGGCATATATTGCAAAAAGCATACCCCACAGTTGAAGAATTCAACAATCCCCCATTAATCTGTAACAAACGTAGTCAAAGTTTGAGGGAATGATTGGTACATGCGGACATTGGTAGTATGAAAAGACAACACATAAAGAGAACCCTCACACAACAAAAACCAGGAACATTACCTGCGATACCTCTAATGTAATCAATTTGATCAAGTGCCCGTGCGGCCTTCTTTATGTAGGGGAAACCATACAATCTGTCAAAGATCGAATCAGTAAACATAAGTCGACAATACGGAAAAAGAATCGTTTATTACCCATACTATAACATTTTCACAACCACAATCACTCCATATCACAGTTAAAATACAGGTCATAGAACAGGTACATCAACCGAGAAGGGGAGGTGATATAAAAAAAAAATAGCACTATTAAGGAGGGAGGCCTTCTGGATACATACATTAGAGACCTTACAACCCAGAGGTCTCAATAGGGATTATGAAATTATGTGTTTTTAACCACATGATATATTTTTTCCTTTCAGATAGCCACATCATACTGATCAACATTATCAAGGATTAAAAACCTCATAGATGTGGTAGATTAAATGTATTTCCTTTATTTCCTTTTGCATGATGTCATTTCCTGTTCATTTGCTTGATTGATGATGTCACTGTCAGGTGTGTTATATTGAGTACCTATATATGTTGTCCATGGTCATTTTGATATCTAGTGGTTGAGAAAGGCTGGACGGGCCGAATCGCGTCTTGCTATCTTATAATTTTGGGATGAAATAAAAGTATACTCTTCAGAAGAAATTGTTGCTGGGATTATCTCTTTACCTGGGGACAGCCTCTTCCCGCGCAACACATCCAGGCATCGTGAGCTGTCGTTTTCACTCAATGCTGTATTTACATAAGACAGGGACCATTATTTGTTCTGGGTGGTGGCGGATATGTGGGGGCTGGCATGAGGAAATTCAATTTAACGTGGTCGTCACAGGTGTTGAATTCCTCCGAGATCCATGCCTCATTCATTTTTAGAAATGTGAGGTAGTCCACACTGTCATGAGCTACATGAGTGCGATTATCGGTCACGATCCCCCCTGCTGCGCTGAACCTCCTTTCGGACAGGACACTCGACGAGGGGCAAGCCAAGAGTTCCATGGCAAATTGTGCCAGCTCTGGCCATAGGTCAAGCCTGCACACCCAGTAGTCCAGGGGTTCCTCGCTTCTCAGAGCGTCCATATCGGCCGTTAACCCGATGTAGTCGGACACCTGTCGGTCTAGGCGTTCCCTGAGGCTGGATCCAGAGGCGGCTGTCGATGGTTTGGTTGCAAGAATGATCTCATATCTGAAGTGACCAACACATCCTCAAACCGCCCTCTTCTTGCATGCGCTGTTGGATTGGTACCCGCAACTGTTTCTCTGTGGGTGTAAATTCCTCTGCCAGCACCCGCAACAGCAGAATGCAGCATCTCTCGAAGCAAGGCCTAGAAATGCTGCATTCTGACAGCCCTCTGTGATGCTGGTAACATGTCCGCTATTTTGTGTTTGTATTGGGGGTCTAAGTACGTTGCCACCCAGTACTAGTCCTTGACCTTTATGCTTTTTATACAGGGGTCCCTCTTCAAATACTGGAGCATGAAGGCCCCCATGTGCACTATATTGAAAGTGGTGGAGCGGCCTGGCTCTTACTCATCGCCCAGGAGAATGTCCTCCTCCCCCCATCCACGGACTACACCAGGGATCCCAGAAAAGTTTAAAGCCTGCTCTTCTTGCTCCTCCTCCTCCCCCAGGCACCATCCTCCTCTGACTCCTTTTCCGACTTCTGCTGAGTTGTCTCAGATGGAGTAGCCCCTCTGGAAATTCATTCAGCATTGCGACTTCCTCACCTTCTTGCTCCTCGATGACTTGATCAATGACACGACGCAATGCACGCTACAGAATGAAGGCGTAAGTTACAAAGCTCCCCAGAACCTGTCCTTCCACAGAGTTCGTACAGATAGTCGTTAACAGCACATTTCTGCTGGAGCAGCCTATCAAGCATATACAAGGTGGATTTGCAGCGCGTTGGGCAGTCACAAATCAGACGCAAGTGGTGTCGCTGCTGAACGTCAGCAAGGCGAGCCATGGCCGTGTAAGATCTTCTAAAATGGCCAGAGATTTTCCTGGCCTGCCACATGACATTCTGGACCCCGGAGTATTTGGCAACAAATCGCTGCACGACTAAGTTCAGGACCTGTGCCATGCACGGCACGTGTCTGTCATGCCCCACTCTGACGATGTGCGGAGGTCAGCCAGGATTGCAGCACGAGTCTAGTATTTGTTTTGATGCTGTGCTGGATCCGCCTCGCATCAGGTGCACTGGGTGGAGTCATTAGTTTAAATAGTCTCCAGCTAAAGTGCTCTGAGCGGATTATACTCATCATTGTGGTCTTGGAAGCTAGGAAGGAAGGTTGGCTGTTTGTTCCTGCTCTCAGCAGATAAGTGTCTTTTCTTGTTTGGTTGTTTATGTCATCTTACCCGTCCAGAGCCTGGTTGGTGTGTTATCTGTTAACTGTGCACGTCCGTCGTGACATTAAAATCCGCCATACTGTGACTGCCATTTCTCAGCGTTTATGTGATGGCGTCAATTGATGCACTGGTTGACCGCATGCAGGGTTTGTCCCTGGAGGTTGCGGATCTACGTAGTACGGTCACACAGTGTCAGAGGGTGTTGGCTTCAGGTACAAGTCAAATTGTTGGGGAGCCTAAAGTCGCTCTTCCGGAGAAATTTGCATGGGGTACTGATCATTTTTTCCGTTTCAAGGAATCATGTAAGTTGTACTTTCGTTTGTGCCCATTTTCATCAGGTAATGAGGATCAGAGGGTGAAAGGGGACGCGCAATCCTGGGCTTTTTCCCTGCCGCCCGGTTCTCTGGCTCTCCAGTCGGTGGAGGAATTTTTTAAAGCCCTGGGATTGATTTACGATGACCCAGATCGAGTTTCAATGGCAGAGTCAAAATTACGTAACTTACTACAGGGTAAACATACTGCTGAGGTTTACTGCACAGAGTTTAGGAGGTGGGCTACTGAGTCGGGGTGGAACGACCCCGCGTTACGTAGCCAGTTTTGTCAGGGGTTATCTGAAAGGTTGAAGGATGCTCTGGCTTTTCATGAATACCCTGATACTTTGGAAAATGCAATGTTTTTGGCGATACGTTTGGATAGACGTATCAGAGAGAGGGGTAAGGGTCCCTCTGTGCAGGGGATTCCTCCCGCGTGTAGTTTTGTTCCACCAGCTGCCCAGGGAGATATTGCTTGTTATTCTGGCCTAGGAGAGGAACCCATGCAGTTAGGTCAGATATCTTTCCATTCGGATAATAGAGACTTTCGTAAAGCGCACAATTTATGTTTCTTTTGTGGAAAGAGGGGTCATTTTGTTTTTTCTTGTCCGTATGTTGAACCACAGGGGAGAGTGATAAAGAAAAAAGAAAAAGAAAAAGAAAAAAAAAACTCCCTCACACTTGGTAGTATGAATGGTGTGGTAGAGCAGACTGGTATGCAAGTTATAAAAAGGTTTGGCGTCACTCAGTATCTGGCGTTTATACTGACAGAAAGCAAACTGTAGTTTCAAAAAGTATTATTTAATACCTCACAACATGTTGTATAAAATCAATAAAAGAATACATAAAACACATAAAAAAATACACGTATACCCTATTAGGACCACTATGTAGGTTAGTATTGATTTCTATTGTCCTTATGAATCATACAGAGTCCATGATGGGTTATACGGTGATAACCATGGGATGAGTACAATTAGTGTTAGTATGGAAAGCACTATATCGATTGCAAGTTGTCAATTGCAGGTTTACTTTACCGCTCCTAGTAGTCAAACCGTTGCTTGGCTGTGAGCCGCAGGAATCACTCCTGTTAGCCGTCCGGCTGTTTGGCTGTGAGCTGCAAGGACCTTTGGAGGAGTGGTTGACGATTCCCCTTGTAGCTGAGTATACTCTGACCTTTCAGGACCTGACGGTGGCGTCCCACGTGGTATCAGTCGGATAGGTCAGGTGACTCTTATTTCAAGCGGGGTTTTCAAATGGATATAAAGTTCATTTGTAGTTTAAGTCGTCTTCCTTGTCTTGTCCCACACTGTCTGCCGACCATACGCGTTTCGGGATGAAATCCCTTCCTCAGTGGTACAGACAGTGGGATGGAAATGTTCCTTTTATATCATCTATGATTGATTGATGGGATGCATGCTGGGACAGTGAGGGACTTGGAAGACCAGGAACTGGATTTTTAATAGTGATTCCTACATAGTCATTGTACTATCGTGCAAAATCATTGTTTTCGCCTCTAGGCACATGAATTTTGTTGATCTTTTCAAGATATAGTGCTCTGTACATCCTCCAAACATATAAAATACATAAATTTATTAAGCATATATAGATTTGTTTAAAAACCATGAAAAACGCATATGCGCACCAGCATGAAAAACGCATATGCGCACCAGCAATTTCGGTGCGTCTTCATCAATTAGATTAAAAACATGTTTAAAAATATAAAACAATATAAGGACAATGGTAATCAGAAAGGTTATTCTTAAATCAGTAGTTTCTCAAATGTTTCTTCATTAACCGCATCATTCACAACATTAAAATAATAAATAATCATAGTATTAGTTAAAAACATGTCTGTATGTCATAAAAACCTCAAAAACGCACCTGCGGTTTTGATGCGTTTTTGGTGCGTTTTTGCTAAAAACACTTGATATGGGATGAGGGACATTCCCCAAGTCATACATCACAAGGAAGTTCAGTCATGATGTCCATATTTGTAGTTAAGCTTTGGTAATGTTGATATGGGAGCGCGGGCCTGTCTAGAAGGAGAGATCTGGGTGCTGATAACACAGCCTGACACCAGATGTCTCATTCAGGGCAGGCCAGCGATCCCCTACAGGAATGCAAAAAGTTCTAAATCTGCGTTCAGACCCCTTGGGATAAGAGAATCAAACTCAAAGATTCTTTTGGATTCATTCCTGGACATGCGAAGGATATGATTCCCACCTCGCCATGGTCTTTCAATCTTCTCTATAGCCATGTATATCAAACTCGATGGGTCACTCTTATGATGATCCTTATAGTGTTTTGATAAAGAGTGTAATTCGTATCCCTTTTTTATGTTATTTACATGTTCAGATATCCTCTTTTTTAAAGTGCGTTTTGTGCGTCCTATGTATTGTTTATGGCAAGGGCATTCTATCAAGTAAATCACGTCAGTAGAATCGCATGTCAGACCCTCCTTAATCTCCAGAAAAAATGAATTCTGGGTTGAGTTTACTTTTAATGTCTTTTTAGGAAATGTAGTAATTCTACAATTAGAACAACGGCCACATCTATAAAATCCTTTAAAGGATAACCAATTTTGTTTCAATATCTTGTGTTCTTTATTCTTTATAGATGGTGCTACCTTCAATCCCAGATTTGAAGCTCTGGTATATGTAATCTGGGGTGTGCTGGTAAGTATGGACCCAATTATCTTGTCTCCAAGTAAATGGTGCCAGTACTTCGCGATAATCCTCTCCATATTCCTATACTGGGCATGAAATGGTAAAATCATTCTTATTTTCTCATCACTCATCTGTTTATGTTTGGGGACAAAGAAATCTGTTCTGTCCAACAATTTAACCTCTTCCAGTGATTTTTCCAAGTGGTGGACCGGGTACTGTCTATCGATAAATTGTTGTTTCAAAGTTTCTGCCTCTGTTATGAATTGTTGGTCTTGTGTACAGTTTCGTTTTAATCTTCTAAATTGGCCCTTGGGGACATTAATGAGCCACCTTGGTAGGTGGCAGCTCGTATATAATATGAAGCTATTTTTGCTCACTGATTTGTGATGTGTGCTGCACATTAATTTGTCCCCCTCAACTTTGATATCGAGATCCAAAAATTGGATATTTTTCATATCTACAGTAGAGGTAAATTTCAGATTCAGATTATTCGTATTTATTTCTTCTAAAAAAGAGATGAGTGACGGCATCGTGTTCTGCCATATAAACACGATGTCGTCAATATAACGACGCCACAGTACCAGATCCGCCCCCAGTCTAGGAGCAATGGCAGTGGACTCCCACTCTGCCATAAATAGATTGGCATAACTTGGGGCGAATCTGGTACCCATGGCGGTGCCCTTGCTCTGAACATAGAAGTCACCACTAAAGGAAAAATAATTATGCGTCAGTATATATCTGACGCCTTCTATTATGTAGTGAATTTGTTCTTCTTTCATGATTCCAGTCTGGGTCAATTGTTGTCGCAGAGCCCCCATACCCTGTTCATGATCTATTATGGTATATAGGGAATTAACATCTAATGTACCCAATATGTATCCTTCCTTATATTGGATCCCCTCTAACAATTTGATCACTTCAGTGGTGTCTTTGATATATGACGGTATATTTTTTACAATTGGTTGTAACAATTGGTCAATATATCTTGACAAATTGGAGGAGATGGAATTTATCCCTGATATTATGGGCCTTCCTGGGGGTTTCGTTAAAGTCTTATGTATTTTGGGAATGCAATACATTACTGGCATTCTCTTTTCTGTGTTCATAATGTACTTTGCCTCCTGTTCTAACAGGATTCCCGAAGTGGTACCTTTTTTGCAATATTGTGTTAATTGTTTATAATAATCCTCTGTAGGGTCTCGTTTTAATTTAGTATATGTTGATTCCTCATTTAATTGTCGCAGGCATTCCTCTATGTAGTCATTTGTATTAAGGATTACAATCGCGCCCCCTTTATCAGCTGGTCTTATTGTTATGTCATTACTAGATTGTAGCTGTTTAATTGCCTCTATTTCTTTCCTGGATAGATTATATCTTAGGTTATTTCCCTTCAATTTCCTCAAGTCATCCTCAACACATTTTTTAAAAGTTGCCATATGTTGACTTATTTCTTGTTTTGGGTAATTTTTAGAGGTTGTTCTCAGACTTGTATGTACATATTGATTATTTTCTGAATTACCATTGTTCTCCATTATCGGGTTCTTAGTATAATACTTTTTTAAACAAAGTTTTCTGATAAATTTTTCCACACCAATATATGTGGAAAATTTGTCCAATTTAGTTGTAGGGGCATATTTCAAGCCCTTATTTAATAAAGTGACCTGTGCATTTGAAAGTTGGATGTTACTTAGGTTCACTATGCATGATGCGTTCTCTGTTTGTTGTACCTGTTTTTTCTTGCAGTGTCTACCTCTTCTAATCCATCTTCTCCCCTGTGGGATTGTGTCCTTATGTGTGTTTTCCCCTCCTGATTCTGTGAAGGGTAGTGATTCCGTGATGGGTGATGATTCTGCCTGGAATAGTGATGGTTGTGATTGTATCTCTGTGATGTGTCTCTCTGGGGAGTGTGTCGGTGTCTTAAATTGTACTGGTGGTGTTGTCTCAATTCCCTTGTGTTGTCTCTTGTTGGGGTAGGTGATCGGGGTTTTCTTACTCTTGTTTTGTGATGAGGGGGAGTGTAATCTAAAAAAAGAGGTGATGAGAGTGATTCATACCGATTTGATGTTGGGACACTATAATGGGATATATCTCCCTTTTTGTTTATATCTCCATTTCTTTGTAATCTGGGAAACTCGATATCTTGCTCATTACTAATGAATTCCCCCACAGGTATGTCGGGAATATCACCAGTACTGAGCTGTTTTAACTTTTTGCATTTTTTATACATAATATCTTTTTCTAATGTATCTAAGTTTCTACAGATTCTATGTTGCCATTTCTGGACTTGCTCATTATTTGGAAAGAGGTCCACTATTTTTCTTGTATCAGCAATCTGGTCTGAAGTCTCATTTAAAATTTGTGTTCGTCTATTTATAATAATGTGAATTAAATTAGTGGACTGTGTTTTAAGAAAAGAATCCCATTCTTTTTTAAAAGTGTCATTTACTAAATCTAGTGCAGGTGTTTTGTTCAGTGTTAGTCCCTTGGGGATATTGCCACTTTGTATGTATTGATTGAGAGTTTTCACTTCCCATTTATTTCGTAACTGCTTTTGTAGCAGTTTCTCTAGATTGTAAAAGCTCTCATCAATATCTCTTCCAGGTTGGTCACAGATGTCTTTGGAATTTTCAAACTTATAAGTATCTAATGTCTTATACTTTGTGTCTATATGTTGCCAGATATCCATAGTATATCGGTGGGAGCACAACCAGAGGGAGAAGAACAAGGTAAAATCAAGGTTTGGTGGCTCTCTCACTGATAGTACTGTGGAATAGGTGCACTACCACACAGCACTCCCTATTGCTGTTAGAAGTAAAAATTGAGTTATAAAAAGGTTTGGCGTCACTCAGTATCTGGCGTTTATACTGACAGAAAGCAAACTGTAGTTTCAAAAAGTATTATTTAATACCTCACAACATGTTGTATAAAATCAATAAAAGAATACATAAAACACATAAAATTACCAAAGCTTAACTACAAATATGGACATCATGACTGAACTTCCTTGTGATGTATGACTTGGGGAATGTCCCTCATCCCATATCAAGTGTTTTTAGCAAAAACGCACCAAAAACGCATCAAAACCGCAGGTGCGTTTTTGAGGTTTTTATGACATACAGACATGTTTAACTAATACTATGATTATTTATTATTTTAATGTTGTGAATGATGCGGTTAATGAAGAAACATTTGAGAAACTACTGATTTAAGAATAACCTTTCTGATTACCATTGTCCTTATATTGTTTTATATTTTTAAACATGTTTTTAATCTAATTGATGAAGACGCACCGAAATTGCTGGTGCGCATATGCGTTTTTCATGCTGGTGCGCATATGCGTTTTTCATGGTTTTTAAACAAATCTATATATGCTTAATAAATTTATGTATTTTATATGTTTGGAGGATGTACAGAGCACTATATCTTGAAAAGATCAACAAAATTCATGTGCCTAGAGGCGAAAACAATGATTTTGCACGATAGTACAATGACTATGTAGGAATCACTATTAAAAATCCAGTTCCTGGTCTTCCAAGTCCCTCACTGTCCCAGCATGCATCCCATCAATCAATCATAGATGATATAAAAGGAACATTTCCATCCCACTGTCTGTACCACTGAGGAAGGGATTTCATCCCGAAACGCGTATGGTCGGCAGACAGTGTGGGACAAGACAAGGAAGACGACTTAAACTACAAATGAACTTTATATCCATTTGAAAACCCCGCTTGAAATAAGAGTCACCTGACCTATCCGACTGATACCACGTGGGACGCCACCGTCAGGTCCTGAAAGGTCAGAGTATACTCAGCTACAAGGGGAATCGTCAACCACTCCTCCAAAGGTCCTTGCAGCTCACAGCCAAACAGCCGGACGGCTAACAGGAGTGATTCCTGCGGCTCACAGCCAAGCAACGGTTTGACTACTAGGAGCGGTAAAGTAAACCTGCAATTGACAACTTGCAATCGATATAGTGCTTTCCATACTAACACTAATTGTACTCATCCCATGGTTATCACCGTATAACCCATCATGGACTCTGTATGATTCATAAGGACAATAGAAATCAATACTAACCTACATAGGGGTCCTAATAGGGTATACGTGTATTTTTTTATGTGTTTTATGTATTCTTTTATTGATTTTATACAACATGTTGTGAGGTATTAAATAATACTTTTTGAAACTACAGTTTGCTTTCTGTCAGTATAAACGCCAGATACTGAGTGACGCCAAACCTTTTTATAACTCAATTTTTACTTCTAACAGCAATAGGGAGTGCTGTGTGGTAGTGCACCTATTCCACAGTACTATCAGTGAGAGAGCCACCAAACCTTGATTTTACCTGGTATGCAAGTTCCCTGCAGTTCCCGTTTTGTCCTTTCAGCTATGGTGGCGCTAGAGTCTCGAAATGTGTTTGTTGATGTTTTTCTTGATTGTGGTGCTGGGGTAAATTTAATTGACTTTCTGTTTCTTGAGGGTTTGGGACTAAGTATTTGCACGTTAGAGAACGAGATTCGTGTTTTTGCCATTGATTCTTCTCCTCTTTCTCAAGGGAGCCTTACTCACGTTGTTCATGATATTCATTTAAGGGTGGGTGATTCACATGCTGAGATTATTTCCTGTTTCATCATGAAGGATTTGCCAGCTCCAATAGTTTTGGGGTTGCCATGGTTGTCTAAACATAACCCAACTATAGACTGGCAGGCGAGACAAATCATTGGAGCAAGTTTTGTTCGGATAATTGTCTTGTCACATCTATTTCTGAAGTGTCCGTTACGGCCTTGCCTCAATATCTCTCAGATTTTTCTGACGTGTTTGCGGAGGGTGGGGCTCAGGAATTGCCCCCTCATCGTGACTATGATTGTCCTGTGAATCTCATTCCGGGGGCTAAGTTGCCTAAGTCTCGGCTCTACAACCTCTCTCAACCCGAGAGAGAGGTCATGCGAAAGTATGTCGCCGAGAGTTTGGCAAAGGGTCATATTAGACCATCTAAGTCTCCAGTGGCTGTAGGTTTGTTCTTCGTGAAGAAGAAAGATGGATCACTGAGACTGTGTTTGGATTTCCGGGAGCTGAATCGTATTACAGTCCGGGATCCATATCCCCTGCCTTTGATCTCTGATCTTTTTGATCAGATTGTTGGAGCCAAGGTGTTCTCCAAGTTGGATTTGAGAGGAGCCTACAATCTGATCAGGATCAAGGAGGGGGATGAGTGGAAAACGGCCTTCAATACGCACGAGGGTCATTTTGAGAACCTGGTAATGCCTTTTGGGTTGACGAATGCGCCAGCGGTATTTCAACGATTCGTCAATGATATTTTTCATCATTTGGTGGGGAGGTTCGTAGTAGTCTACCTTGATGACATTTTAATTTATTCTCCTGATCTGAAGACCCATCAGGATCATGTGAGACAGGTTTTGACGATCCTGCGGGAGAATAAGTTATACGCCAAATTGGAGAAATGTTTATTTGCGGTGCAAGAGCTTCCATTTTTGGGATACATGCTTTCTGATTCTGGTTTTCGTATGGACCCCGAAAAGGTCCGGGCGGTTCTGGAGTGGGACCGACCGGAGAATCAGAAAGCTTTGATGCGATTTTTGGGGTTTACGAATTATTATAGAAAATTTATTTTGAATTATTCCACGCTAGTCAAACCTCTTACTGATATGACCAAGAAGGGCGCTGATGTCTCTGTCTGGTCGGATGAGGCATTGCAGGCCTTTTCGGCTATTAAGGAGCGTTTTGCGTCTGCTCCCATTCTGGTGCAGCCGGATGTATCTCAGCCATTCGTGGTCGAGGTCGATGCATCAGAGGTGGGGGTTGGGGCGGTGCTTTCGCAGGGTCCTTCTCCTGGCAAGTGGGTCCCGTGTGCCTTCTTCTCCAGGAAGCTCTCGGTCGCTGAGAGGAATTATGATGTTGGAGATAGGGAGTTGTTGGCGATCAAGTTGGCCTTTGAAGAATGGCGTCACTGGTTAGAGGGGGCTTCTCACCCAGTTACTGTGCATACAGACCATAAGAATTTGGCTTACCTGCAATCTGCCAAGCGTCTGAACCCTAGACAGGCCAGATGGTCATTGTTTTTTACCAGGTTCAATTTCGTGGTTACCTTTCGCCCAGGGGTCAAGAACGTCAAGGCAGATGCCTTGTCTCGCAGCTTCCCTGGGGGAGGTGATTCAGAAGATCCAGCGCCGATTTTGGCGGATGGAGTGGTGGTCTCCGCTCTGTACCCTGAATTGGAGATGGAGGTGTTGGGAGCTCAGGAGGGGGCTCCTGGTTCGTGTCCCCCAGGGAGGTTGTTTGTTCCTGAGGGCCTACGATACAAGGTGTTCAAGGAACATCACGATACTGTTCTCGCTGGACATCCTGGTGGTAAGTCCACCTGTGATCTGGTGTCCCGGAGGTTCTGGTGGCCAGGTTTGAGTAAGTGTATTGAGAATTACGTGGCAGCTTGTGAAACCTGCGCTCGGTCTAAGGTTGCTCATACTCGACCGCCTGGTTCACTTCTGCCATTGTCTATTCCATCTTGTCCTTGGACACATTTGTCCATGGACTTTATTACGGACCTACCGAGTTCCTCCGGGAGAACAGTGATTTTGGTGGTAGTCGATCGTTTCAGTAAAATGACTCACTTTATACCACTAACAAGTCTGCCTAACGCTAAGACTCTTGCGCAGATTTTTGTGGATAATATTGTTAAATTGCACTGTATTCCTTCGGATATTGTCTCTGATAGGGGCACGCAGTTTGTCAGGTTTTGGAGGGCGTTCTGCTCTCGACTTGGCATTCAACTTTCTTTCTCGTCGGCTTTTCATCCACAGTCGAATGGTCAGACGGAGCGTACCAATCAAAACCTGGAGACCAACTTGAGGTGCTTTGTGGCTGAGAATCAGGAGGACTGGTCCTCATTCTTGCCCTTAGCAGAATTTGCATTGAATAACCGTAGGCAGGAGTCCACGGGTAAGTCGCCATTTTTTGGCGCATACGGTTTCCATCCTCAGTTTGGTACCTTTTCTAGGTCTGGTTCCTCCGGGATGCCAGAGGAGGAGAGATTCTCTTCTGCCTTATCCTCTATCTGGCGGGGGATTCAAGGGAATTTGGAGAGGATGGGTGAGAGGTATAAACGACTGGCTGACAGGAGACGTGTGACTGGTCCGGACCTGTGTGTGGGTGATTTGGTGTGGTTGTCCACTAGGAATATCAAGTTGAGAATGCCATCTTGGAAACTGGGTCCAAGATTTGTTGGTCCATATAAGATTTCTGCTGTGATCAATCCTGTGGCATTTCGACTTGATCTGCCGCAGACTTGGAGGATCCACGATGTCTTCCACAAGTCTTTACAAAAAAAATATGTTAAACCGGTGGTACCATCGCCATTGCCTCCTCCTCCTGTTCTGGTCGAGGGAAACTTGGAGTTCGTGATCTCCAGGATTCTCGACTCAAGAGTTCTGCGGGGTTCCCTCCAGTACCTGGTTCACTGGAGGGGGTACGGTCCTGAGGAGAGGATGTGGGTTCCGGCGTCAGATGTCAACACCAGCCGTCTGGTGAGGGCCTTTCATAGGTCCCATCCGGATAAGGTTGGTCCAGGGTGTCCGGAGGTCACCCGTAGAAGAGGGGGTACTGTCATGCCCCACTCTGACGATGTGCGGAGGTCAGCCAGGATTGCAGCACGAGTCTAGTATTTGTTTTGATGCTGTGCTGGATCCGCCTCGCATCAGGTGCACTGGGTGGAGTCATTAGTTTAAATAGTCTCCAGCTAAAGTGCTCTGAGCGGATTATACTCATCATTGTGGTCTTGGAAGCTAGGAAGGAAGGAAGGTTGGCTGTTTGTTCCTGCTCTCAGCAGATAAGTGTCTTTTCTTGTTTGGTTGTTTATGTCATCTTACCCGTCCAGAGCCTGGTTGGTGTGTTATCTGTTAACTGTGCACGTCCGTCGTGACAGTGTCTTATTTTGCCCTGTTTCAACGTGTTCAGCAGATTGGCACCGTTGTCGCACACCACTTTACCAACTGTCAAATTGAGCGGGGTTAGCCACTGATCGGCCTGTGACCGCAGAGCTGAAAGGAGTGCAAGACCGGTGTGGTGTGGCTCTTGGCTTCCAGGCACAAAAGCCGCAGCACAGCATGGCAACGTCTCACCTGGCACGTCGAATAGGTTCTGGGGAGCTGGGGGTGCAGTGGAAGAGGCGGTAGCAGTGCAAAAGTAGGAGTCAGCCAAGGAGGAGACGGAGGAGGAGAAGAGGCAGGCCTGCATGCAATCCGTGGCAGTAACACCAAATCCACACGGGTGCCACAGGTTGCATGCTTGACAGCCGTCAGAAGGTTCACCCAGTAGGCAGTAAAAGTTATGTACCTCCCCTGCCCGTGTTGGCTAGACCACGTGTCTGTGGTCAGATGTATCTTGGCACCGACACTGTGTGCCAGAGATACATTCACTTGCCGCTGAACATGGCCATATAGCTCTGGGATGCCCTTCTGGGAGAAATATTTGGCGGTGTACCAATGGCAATAAATTTTCTAAAAGCCTCCGAGTCCACCAGTTTATATAGCAGTAGTTGGCAGGCTAGCAGTTCCGACAAGCCGGCGGTCAGCCATTGGGCAAGAGGGTTATCGGCGTCATCAACTTTTTACGTTCAAACATTTTGGCCACGGAAGCCTGGCTTTTACCAGATGAACGCGACGACGGCACGGTGGAAGGTGGAGGACAAATGGGAGGAGAAGAAGAGGCAGGATGTGGAGGACGTGCGGAGCCATGTGCCAGCATCCTGGGAGCGCCAGATGTAACTGTGCATGGTGGATGGCTCGCTCCAGATACATTTACAGTCTGCTTTTTGCCTCCTGTGCACTGCAAGTTCTGCCTGCTTTTCCTCCCTATATTTTGCTCCGTCTCTCCCTCTGAACTCTCCTCCTCCTCTTCCTCTCTTGTGGGCACCCACGTGAAGTCCATCGACACGTCATCATCGTCACCTTTACCACCACTGACAGTAGAGATTTTGGAGGTGGCAGCAACAGCGGGGACCACCCTCCTTGGTCTAATCTGGTTACTGTCAATGGCTACCTCCTCTTCCTCATCCAATGCCAAGAATGGCTGCGCATTGGTAAGGTCTGGGAATGGATGGGAAAATAATTCCTCTGACTCGAGTGGAGAGGTTATGGTGGTGGTGTCTTTGGGGGTGCACACAGCAGAGAGTGAGGAGGGTGCAGAAGCGGAAGGCTGAGTGAGCCACTTAACCAACTCTGGTGCGTCCTTTGACGTAATCGCATGCATCTTCTCCAACTTCCCACTGAGGCTCCAGCCTAGTGCACCTGCCCGACCCCTACCACCCCTGTGGAATGGCCTGCCTCTTCCTCTGCCTGTCATTTTCAAAATGACCCTGTGACAAAGTCTCTATAGAAGAGCAGTATTTGTGGAAGCAGGTATATCGCAGGCCTCAATCAACATTTGTTGGAAGCTGGTATATCAATCCCATCTATCAGTATTTTGTGGAAACAGGTATATAGAACCCCTTAATGAGTGATTGCTGGAAGCTGGTAAATCAAACCCCTTAATCAATATTTGATGGAAGCCGGTGTATTGCAGGCCTAAATCAATATTTGGTGGAAGCCGGTATATCAATACCCTCTATCAGTATTTTGTGGTAACAGGTATATAGAACCCAATAATGAGTATTTGCTGGAACCTGGTAAATCAAACCCCTTAATTAATATTTTGTGGAATCTTGTGTATCGCAGGCCTCAATCAATATTTGGTGGAAACCAGTATATCAATACCCTCTATTTTGTGGAATCTGGTGTATCGCAGGCCTCAATCAATATTTGGTGGAAACCAGTATATCAATACCCTCTATCAGTATTTTGTGGAAACAGGTATATAGAACCCAATAATGAGTATTTGCTGGAAGCTGGTATATCAAACTCCTTTATCAATATTTGGTGGAAGCTGGTGTATCGCAGGCCTCAATCTATATTTGGTGGAAGCCGGTGTATCACACCCCACAATCAGTATTTTGTGGAAGCAGGTATAACGCACCCCTTAATCAGTTTTTTTGAGGGGCAACAGGTATATCACACCAGTTGCAATTAGTTATTCGAATAGCGTTTGTCCCTCTATATAGCTGCGGTATCTCAGCAGCACCGCACACAACTGCTGCACAATACAACTGCACTATAATATACTTTCTGTGTTAGAAGGCATATTATAGGTATATTACACCCCTCAATCATTATTATTATTTTTTTTTGGGGGGGGGGGCAACAGGTATATCACACCAGTTGCAATTAGTTATTCCAATAGCGTTTGTTCCTCTGTATAGCTGCGGTATCGCAGCAGAACCGCACACAACTGCTGCACAATACAAATGCACTATAATATACTTTCTATGTTAGAAAGCATATTATAAGTATATCACACCCCTCTGTATGTTACACCTATCAATAGCATACCTATACCAGTCCTTAAAAATACTTTTGTGGCCCTATTAGCTAGCATTTGGTGTCACTAACAGTCTGTCCCTGCTCCACACAGCAACCTCTCCCTACACTGGCAAAAAACAGAATGTAAAATGGCTGCCAGATCGGGTTCATTTATAGGGTAGGGGGTGTGTCCATGTGCTAAAACGTCTTAATTGGCTGTCCTGTCCCACCTGATGGATGTGTCATGGGTCAAAGTTTAGCACTATGAAAAATAATATGGAGTGTGCGAATATCGCCATATGATCGCATATTCGGCGAATCACGAACGAGCAAAGTTTGCCACGAAACGACCGCCGTTAAGTACTCCTTTTTCCACCTGCTCCAGAAACAGTTGGCCAGATGTTTAACGTGTTTCCACCGTTTCTGATATAGGTTACCAGAAGAAGACTCTTCAGGTGGATCTGAAACAGATCCAAACTTCTGAGTGAGAAGAGTTGCTGGAGTGAGAATGGCAGGGGATTCTGGGTCCATAGATACAGGTACAAGAAGCCTTGCGTTGACAATAGCAGATACCTCAGCTAGGAAGGTGGTCAAAGTCTCATGGATGAGCCTTGAGAAGTTTGAGTCCATTAGCATACAGTCCAATATTTTGCCGGTGATGCCTATCATCCTTTCCAATGAACCGCCCTTATGAGACGCATGAGGGGGGTTAAAGATCCATGTACAACTATTGTTGGCCAAGTAGTCTTGAACTGGCTTAGAGTCGATTTGCAATTCTCGGCAGGCGCCTATGACGGTGGTTCCACAGTCAGATCTCATTTGCTTTACTGGCTAAAAATCGTCTTAAAGCATTGATGAAACTAGAAGCGTTCATGGATTCTATTACTTCAGTGTGTATAGCTGTCAGTATTGTGTCCGTGTCCCCACTGCAGGGTGACAGATCCCTGTCTGCACATCTCAGCGCCATGGATCCCAGGGCTGGTTTACCTTGCAGGTGACACAGGAGTCCGCCAACATATCGCCGCATCTGTCCTCACTGCCAGGTGTCATCTGATGTGCTATAGCACACGTGCGCGCCCCTCTCCCTGTCTTATGGGAGTAGGCAGCTGGGTATTGATAATAGTCCCCACCCGGAGGCGGGGCTTTGAGTATTTAAGGCAGCTTCACTTAGGAGGAAGTCTCCCGCTGAAGCTTCCTACTGTGTTGTGGACTGTCTGTTTATTGGATTTCCTGGATTCTGACCTCTGCCTCGTTTGACCCCACACTGGCAAAAAACACACGTGCGCGCCCCTCTCCCTGTCTTATGGGAGTAGGCAGCTGGGTATTGATAATAGTCCCCACCCGGAGGCGGGACTTTGAGTATTTAAGGCAGCTTCACTTAGGAGGAAGTCTCCCGCTGAAGCTTCCTACTGTGTTGTGGACTGTCTGTTTATTGGATTTCCTGGATTCTGACCTCTGCCTCGTTTGACCCCAACTCTGCTTACTGTCTGCCTGCTGGATTGCCTGGACTATTGACCTCTGTTCTGTTTGACTACGAATCTGCCTGCTGTCTGTTTATTGGATCACCTAGATTACCGACCTCTGCACCGTCTGACTGCGCATCTGCCCAGCGCCTCCTGTAAGTCTGCCTGGATTCCTGAACCTGCACCGCCTGACAATGAGACCGCTTTAATCTGCACACTGCATTACTCTGAACTGTCTTTGCCTCTACTGCAAGTGACTGTTGGTTGGTTTCCGTTTACTAGTAAAGTTCTTCTGTTTCACTTACCTGCCTGTGCTAGACTCTGTTCACACTGCTGCGGTAAGCAGCATCCTGGGTGACTGGTGCAAACACCAGTATCCTGACTCTGAGAATCAGCAGTCAGCAATACAGGGCTAAAGTCCAGTCCTCTATCCGCTGAACCAGAGGATCCACATCCCCTGGTCGTAACACTAGCACGTACACTTAAAGGATAACTGTCATATTTTCCTCAAAAAATTAATTTTAGCATATGTTACTGCTGCAGCAGCACTATGCATAAAGCAATCTTTAGTTTCTTCACTTACCACTGTTTTCCTTGAGTTTTCCCCTTAGGCTACTTTCACACTTGCGTTCGGAGCGGATCCGTCTGGTGTCTGCACAGACGGATCCGCTCCTATAATGCAAACGCTGGTATCCGTTCAGAACGGATCCGTCTGCATTATATTTCACAAAAAAATCTAAGTGTCAAAGTTAGTCAGACGGATTCGTCCAGACTTTGCATTGAAAGTCAATGGGGGACGGATCCGTTTGAAAATTGCACCATATTGTGTCATCTTCAAACGCATCCGTCCCCATTGACTTACATTGTAAGTCTGGACAGATCCGTTTGGCTCCGCACGGCCAGGCGGACACCCGAACGCTGCAAGCTGCGTTTGGGTGTCCGCCTGCTGAGCGGAACGGAGGCCAAGCGGAGCCAGACTGAGGCATTCTGAGCGAATCCGCGTCCACTCAGAATGCATTGGGGCTGAACGGATGCGTTCGGGGCCGCTTGTGAGAGCCTTCAAACGGAGCTCACAAGCGGAACCCCGAACGCTAGTGTGAAAGTAGCCTTAGTTACGGCTGTTTTAAATCCTACATTATGAGGATCTTCTCAAGAAGGCTCCTCTGCCAGTTCTCTGAGGCCAAAACGACATTCCCTCAGGTCACATACAAACTTGCTGTAGCCAGCAGCTTCCTGCCAGCCAATCAGATTGGATTACTGAGAGACACGCCTCCTCACTCTGAAGCCCAATGCAGGCATGCAGTGTGAAGGACCGCCCCTCTGTCTTCCTAGCCGGAGACAGATGAGCCATAGCAACGGTCTTTTAAGGGAGCAGTGGAAAGGGACAGGAGACATTAATGAAAGCTGTCATTATAAGGTAATTACAGATCTTTTGGCAATCGTTGACAGACTAACTCAAGTATACATGCCTAGCTCTAATAAACTAGTAAATAAATAAAAATATCCTTTAAGCATGTAAACAACACTGCCCATTGTTTGCTGTCTGCATGACCACCTCTGGTCCTACGTGCAGTGACTGTCCATGGCCCAAAGACATCCAGACCAACATAAGTCAACGGTGGTTAGGTGCTTGTCCTATCAATTGGCAAATCAGACATTTGTTGATGTTGCTGTTTTCCCCTTGCCTTGCGACATTTAATGCAATGGTGAATTATATGAGCAACCTGTCTTTTTGCTCCCACTATCCAAAGACCTGCGGCTCTTAAGCACCCTCGGTGAAATGTTTGCCTTGGTGCTTGATTCTTTCATGATAATGCCGTATCAGCAGTGTAGTAACATGGTGATTGGCGGGAATAATGAGGGGATTCCTTTCTGAAATCTCTAACTTAGCCTTGTTTAGGCGACCACCAACCACAGCATGCCATGATCGTCAATTACTGATTTTAAGTTGACAATGGGGCTGCTTTTTGGAATATCTTGCTTGTTATGTATACATTTCAGTTCCATGTGAAAGACACTTTTCTGTACGTTACGTATCACAAGCAACTCACTTAGAACAATATCTTCTGCAGTGAGAGGTTTATGGCACACGTGCCAACTGTAACATTCAGTGTTATATTTGTCAGCCTGAAAGCAATGTACAATGTGGACTAACCTTGCAATGGTGTGAACGAGTCTTGACTATCTGGAGAAGCTTTCAAAGCGATGACAGCCCAAGCCAGACCTCCTTTCAGACTTGGTGACAAGGGTACTAACTTCAGGGCGAATATCTGGATCTTCATAAGGGTCTTGGAGACTGAAGACATCTTAAGTAGGAGTTTCTTTACTCTGGTTCAGCAAAAACTCCGGACCTTGAGTCCTTTTGAGCAGATCTATGGCTTCCTCCACTGTGGGCAAGGATTTGAGTGCATCGTCCACGTAGAAGTCTCTTTCAACGAAGTTTCGGGCATCTTCCCCAAACTCTGACTCACCATCAGAGGCAGCCCTACGTAGACCATATGTAGCAACAGCAGGTGAAGGACTGTTACCGAACATGTGCACCTTCATGTGGTATTCAACCATTTCCTTGCTGGTGTCATTGTCTCTGTGCCAAAGAAACCTGAGATAATTTCTGTGGTCTTGCCTTACGATAAAGCAGTGGAACATTTGTTCAATGTCTGCAGTAATGGCAACTGGCTCCTTTCTGAATCTCATAAGTACTCCTACCAGATTAGTGGTCAGGTTTGGATCGGTGAGAAGTACGTCGTTCAGAGATACGCCATTATGTTTGGCACTTGAGTCGAATACTACTCTTATCTGTTTGGTTTCCGTGGGTGATCTACTCCAAAGAAGGGAAGGTACCAGCATTCTTCATGCTCTTGGAAAGGTGGAGCCGGCTCTGCATGGTCATTGTGAAATATCTTTTCCATAAAGGCCACTAAATGATTTTTAATTTTGTTTTGTTTTTTTAACATATGTGCCTGTTCCCGGTTATCAGGAAGTCTGGCTCTTACAGCACGGAAAGGTAAAGGTGCAACCCAGTGGTTAGATGCATCTTTGAAGAAACCATTGTCCATTATTTTAATAAACTCTTTGTCATCTATGGACAAGGCTAATCTGTTGTCCTCTGGTGTTTTACAAAACACTGATCTTCCTAAGTTGTCATAAAGGGTAGGAATGATGTCTGGTGCCTTAAGGAGGTTAGAAAGCTTTTCCTTTACCTCATAATGATGAACACATGGCTCATAGTGAGTTGTGCGACCATTTTTGAGCACAAAGGTTTTGAAGGAGTTCACTTAAGATGGTTTGTGGCTCTTATTTATACATACATCGTCCACAATCACCCATCCTAAGTCGAGTCTTTGTGCATATAGGGCGTTGTTAGGATCGTTGCATTGTTGCCGCACCTTGTGGACTCTCAGAATGTCTCTCCCGAGCAAGAGTAGGACGTTAGCATTCATGCCCATAGGAGGAATCTCACTAGCTAGATGTTTCAAGTGGGAATGATGGTATGCAGCTTCTGGAGTAGGAATTTCATCTCTTTTATCAGGTATCTGGTCGCATTCAATTAATGTAGGCAAGGGTATATGAACGTTCCCTTTAATGGAGGAGATAAGGTATCCAGTGGCTCTTCTGCCATAAGTCTCTACATGACCAAAACAAGTGTGGAGGGTGTATGGTGTTGCTTCTCCCGTTATGCCGAAGACCTAAAAGACTTTAGGTTTCGCCAGAGACCTATTGCTTTGTTCATCTATAATGGCGTACATTCTGGTGGCCTTTTCAGATTGCCCTTCTGGGTAGACGTTGACCAAACACACTTTTGCACAGCACTTGGAACCAGTCTCCTTGCCAGATATTTCCATACAGGAAGAGGAGACAGTAGTTGTAGCTAGCGCTTGAGCCGATGGCTCCCCGCCATAAGGTGCGACGGCGTCGGTTGCGGCTTGAGTGCGTTGTCTGGAGGCAAAGTAGAATACATTGATGTAACATGCTCGTCACTGCTGCATTCTGCACACCTGATGATAGCTTTACAGTCTTTTGCCATATGATTTGACGGAGCACAACACTTGTAACACACTCCAAGCTCTTTGAGTGTCTCTCTGCATTATTGGTAGGTGTCCTTCCTAGTAGTGGAGGTTGTAATAAGTGGGGCGTTTGTTTTTCTAACAGATGCTGCTCCCCTTAAGTCTCTACGTTTACTTGTTGTGTTGTCATACCTTGAGCATGAGGATGAAGCAGGTACAGTGGATTCTGTTAAGTCAAAGCTTGGATCATTCTGCTTCCGAGCTTGGTCACTGATGAATCTGGAAAAATAAGAGAAAGAGGGAAAATACACATTGTGTTCTCTTTTATATCTGAAGCCCTGGTCTACCTATTTTACTTGCATGCCATGTGGTAGTTTCAACACAATTGGAGTGATACCATGGGCAGTCCTGGCAGATGTGGGTCCATTTTAGCCAATTCTAATTCCTTTAGTAGGTCGCTCAGATCCTGGAGCTTGCGATTGTCCTTGCTAGCTATCTTTGGGAAGGCTTGAAGTCTCTTGAATAAGGCACTTTCTATAGCTTCAGAACTGCCATAGGTCTGTTCAAGTCTCTCCCATGCAGCAGCAAGACCTTCCTCATAAGTGGCCTGCATGAACTGCTCTTAAAGGGATTCTGTCATCAGAATTTAGGCCTATAACCTAAACATATGGTGAGGTCCCTACTATTACACAGAATCCTAAAGTGACCTTATCAAATGCGCCTGTGGCTCTATAATCATATAAAACAGGTTTATATAACCTGTCACTCACGTCAAAATGTGTCCAAGGGGACGTCTCACGATGCAGGGTGCCCGGCTGCAGCCATCTCCTTTCGGTGCCCAGCGCCGCCTTCTGAATTGAAATCTCCGCCCTCCCTTCCATTAGAGCCGCCTACCTGAGTTCATCGTTTACTCCTGGCAGCGGCCTCGTTATGCGAAGTGCGCATGCGCCGGCCGGCGCACTCCGCTAGAACCTGCCTTGGCCGCCCGATTACAGGCTGTAATCGGGGGGCCAATGCAGGTTCTAGCGAAGTGCGCCGGCCGGCGCATGCGCACTTCGCATAACGAGGCCGCTGCCAGGAGTGAACTATGAACTGAGGTAGGCGGCTCTAATGGAAGGGAGGGCGGAGATTTCAATTCAGAAGGCGGCGCTGGGCACCGAAAAGAGATGGCTGCAGCCGGGCACCCTGCATCGTGAGACGTCCCCTTGGACACATTTTGACGTGAGTGACAGGTTATATAAACCTGTTTTATATGATTATAGAGCCACAGGCGCATTTGATAAGGTCACTTTAGGATTCTGTGTATTAGTAGGGACCTCGCCATATGTTTAGGTTATAGGCCTAAATTCTGATGACAGAATCCCTTTAATGTCTTTATGCGTTCTGCAGATTATGGGCCTAACCAGTTGACAAGCAAGTCAAGTTCTTCCTTGGCAGTGAGGTTAAGATAGCTGATTACTGCTTTAAATGTCAATTTCCAGGCTCTGTAGTTTTCAGCATGGTCATCATACTTTGAGACTAATGTTTATCAGCTCCCTGCGCATCATGTATCTGGCAAAGTCTCACATGTCAGATCTCCCATTCCTTGTTACTGCATTGCATTGCGGTGTCTCTGCGGCATGTAGGGGCTCTGGCACATAAGGCTCAGGACAGAATGATGTGGTATAAAGATTAAGCTATGGTTTAGTCTCTGGAGGATCAGCTGGCTCGACGCTAAAAAATTACCTTGTTATTGGTGGATCATGACATCTGGTGCTCTGTGGGTTCACCCTGTTGATGATTTAGAAGTGGCGTTGGTACATTACATTTCGCAGGGGGAGCAGGCAATGATTGGCAGTGCGGTTGGCTGGGTCTTCCACTTCTTCTGGGATGAAACAGTTTAGGTCAGTGCCTTGCCCTAATGCTTGCTCGAAGACCTTCAGTTTAGCTAAGGTAGCTGCTTCTTCCCTTTCTGTTTGGAGAATTTTTAGTTGGGCTTCTGCCTCTGCCTCCATTTCTGCTTTCTTCTTTGCCATCTCTAAATCCTTCTTAGAGATCTCAGGCTCCATTTCTGCTTTCTTCTTTGCCATTTCTGCCTCCTTCTTAGCAAAGGAACTTCTAACACTAGCTTCCTCTGCTTCTGCCTGGATCTCTATAAGCTTGTCATGTAATGCCAACCTTCCGAAATGAGAGGTTTTGGAAGATGAAAGCGTATATTTGGTTGAAGTTGAACGATGGGATCTCACTTCTTGCAAGTGTGCGATGCAGAGTTCTGCCTTACTCTTAGTGTCTTGTACTAAGGCATCTGTCACGGATGTAGTAGGGGAGAACACCAAAAGACAATCAAGAAGGAAGTGGAAAGACACTAGGTCTCACCGCTAGGGAAGGAAAAGGGTCACCACCTATAAAACACTGCTCCTGGCCCTAACTCATATCCGTATGGGCACCTCTCGATGGTAGAGATACCCATACACGGGAACCTAGAAAACCCTGGTGACCCTCAGATGCCCTGAAGATATTGACAGGACAGAGACCACCTGTTCCTTCCCTGGTGAAGGAACTAGCGTCTCACTGAGGCCTAGTAAACAACCGGGGGAGGGGGGGGGGATACAAAGCACTACAAGCGGAACACTTAACTTCAGAGGATCAAGGATGAACAGGACTTCAAACTAAGAACCACACTCCAGCTCTTCCAAGACCAAGTGAAACTATCCCAAGCAAGGAGTGATGGGAAAAGTCAGACTAAATAGGGCGAGGTAAAGGTCACATGATCCACACCTGAACAGGAGGTGTGGACATACCAGCAACACACAAAGTAAAACCAAAAGAGGCTGTCAGATCACTAATGCGTAGATAATCTTTAATCTTTCAGACCTTCTGGGACCTGTCAGCATCCTTCTCTTGGAGGAGATTCTTTCTTTCTTTCTCTCAACTCTTCTGAAGCATATTCAAAATCAGAATCGTTCAGAAAGGTGATGTACATTGCAGACAGTGGCTGATAGCGGACAGAGGTGTTAGTTAAACGATTCAACGCTGTGGTTAACTTTGGTGCATCATTGTTATAGTGTGAAAGAGCTGCTATATAGTGTTCAGTTCTTTGCCATAAGTCATTTAAATTATCACTGAACTCTTCTTTGGTTGCCTCAAAGTTCTCTCTAATATTTTGTGTTGGCTTGATAACACGTTTAGATCATACAGCTTGTTCTTCAGTGAACATGGACTCTGCTTCCTGTATATCTGAGTTTTTGGGAGCAGGGTGAGTTTCTGTATGTTCAGTGACCGAGAAATCCACAGAACCTCTTGTTGACATGTTATTCATGTTTAAGTGGTACTGTGTCTGTAAGAAAGGATTTCGGCTTACTCACTGTGCTCATGAAGCCACGTGCATGTAAGATGGCGGCCACCTCTAAGCTTGCTTGCAGATTGCGTGTAGACATGCAAAGATTGTAGATTTAGGCTTCGTTTTGACTATTTTGCTATAGATATACATTAGAGAAGTCTCTGACTGGTTGTGAGTGGTAATCTCTGTACAAACAATGGTAGACAGCTGAACTCACTAATATCCCTAGGTCGTGGTACCAGTTGCATGTGATAATCCAGTGAGAATACAATGGAAATGCTTTGGAAATTAATTGAGTTTACCTTGAGCAAAGACATATAGAGGACTTTAGAGGTCAAAACAAAATGCTCTCACCAGCTCTGAGTCTGCTGCAGAAAAGAAAGCCACAGGACCAGAACAAACAGGAAATTATGTCACCGAAAGGGAGGAGTGGACAGAGAGCAATGGTAATGTGATTTACATAATACATTCAGGAAACCTATAACAAGAATGACCACAGGGTGGCAGCATTACATAACAATGGTAATGCAAAAATCACAGCAGAAGTGTTGTTTATCTTTTTCCGTGAGTTAATTTTTATTGGAAAAGAAGCGGCAACGTATATGCACAAACGTTTTCGGACTAATTAGGCCTTCGTCAGGCACTAAAAAGTAATTTTGACAATATTCAGTCCCTATGTACAAAATTAACAGTTTACATGTTATATTTGATATCAAGTACATTGATTGTAACAAAATTGCCATCTTTTTATTTTCCTTTATAGATAGAAGACAGTGCGTACCAGTAAATTTACTATGACATTCATATCTGTTAAAAAGATTATAAGGAAAGTATCCACAATGTCTTTTATGATTTTCTCAACTTATCCAGTGACAGCTCAACTTATAGAATGATTGCACTCAAAAATAACAAGCTATCTGAAGTGTTCTTACATTATATAAAGACTAAGCCAGAAGGGATAGGAAATATCTAAAGCTAGTATGCCATCTTACCTATGCCGCCAGAGGTGAGAGAGTAAGTGTAGATGGGAAGATGGAGCGCTCCGGCCGCCATACAGTACATCCGTATCTGTATCTCTGGTGTCCCGGTCCCGCTTTTTGACCTGTTTGCGGCACCGGAAGGACGGCCGTCTCTGAAACTGGAAGTGCAGCCGGCGTGCATTCCAAGAAAGCGGAAACGAGCGGTGGAACGCAAGATGCGTTCCAAATGACAGGAAGTAGAGGCTATGTGCGCTCCAAAGACCGGAAATGACGCCGGTGAAGCGCACTGGGTAGCAGCTAGTATGAAGAAAACTATTATCTATAAGGAAAGTACACAATTATGAAAAAACAGATTTTTTCTAACAAAATCTCATCCCATCACTCCGGTATTTTACGTACTTCCAAAAATTCACAAAGATCTTACCAACCCACCAGGACGACCCATAGTGGCCTCAACAGATTCACTATTATCCTCTCTAGCCATATTTTTTGAAAAATTACTCACACCGTTGATCAGAAACACTAAGTCCTTTTTATTGGATACTACAGCCTTCCTTCAAATTATACACAGTTTAGAAACACTCTCTCCAGATACTCTACTAGTAACATGGGACGTAAAAAGTTTGTATACATCAATCCAACACTCCAAAGGTATTTCCGCAGTACAGAAACTACTCCAGAACAACCACATAGACAAGGATATCATTTCACTCAGCATAGATCTATTAACTCTTGTACTACACAACAATTTTTTCCTGTTTCAGGATACATATTATATACAGATACAAGGAACGGCAATGGGGTCCAATGTGGCCCCCCCCATACGCAAACAGCTACATGGCAGATGTAGAGGAGACATTTATCTATCAAAACTCACTGTTCAAACAACACAGCCGTTTATGGAAAAGATACATAGACGATGTCTTCTGCATTTGGTTAGGACCCATAGATACACTTATACAATTCCATCAATTCCTCAATAATATTTATCCCGAATTACGTTTTACCATGCATTATGACAAAACATCCATTAGTTTCCTGGACACTAGAGTGCACAAGGATTCATTAGGAAAACTATCAAGCGATCTTTTCCGCAAACCAACAGACAGAAACAATTTGCTTCATTTTTCCAGTTTTCACCCCCCCCCCACAACAAAAAAAGCACTACCGGGCTCACAGCTCAAAAGAGTTCAGGCAATAGTCACTGACCCCCTACTTAGGAGGGAACGGGAAATAGAGATAAAGAACCGCTTCAGAGAGAGGGGCTATCCTCCACAAACTCTACATACCCCGACCAAAGGGAAAACCAAACTCATTACGAATGACAAACGTGTTGCCTTTGTACATAAGTTTCACCCCAATGCTCAAAAAGTGATTAACATAATTAAGTCCTACTGGCCCCTCCTACGTAAGGCTTTTCCGGATATTTAGGAATTCAGGAACCCCATTCTCCCGTGCAATCGTCGACCTAAAAACATCAAAGATTTCCTCATCAGAGCAGACATAGGCCCATCCAGATCACACCCAAGACAATTATTTTTTCAAACCCAAAAAATTGGTACTTTTCCGTGTTTACATTGCGCACAATGCAGTAATGTGCAAAAAGGCTCAATTATTTCCCATCCACATACAGGCAAACCATATAAAATTCAAGGTTACTTCACTTGCGAGACAGACTATGTAGTGTACTCTATCAAATGCCCTTGCGGACTAATGTACATAGGCGAAACGACACAAACAATCAGAGACAGAATATGTCAACATAAGTCCACAATACGCCGTCAGAACTTACTACTACCACTCCCACATCATTTTGACCAAGCCCATCATAATATATCACAATTGAAATTTCAAATAATTGAACAGGTGTTACCCCCGAGAAGAGGGGGAGACAGATCCAGGATGCTGAAATACAGGGAGGCATTCTGGATTCATACTCTACAAACCCTGTCTCCCAAAGGACTGAACAGAGAATATGAACTTTATGCATTTATGTGATTTCCAAACTGGTTAAAACGGTCTCAGATATATCATAAGTCCATGTCAAATACAGTTGTGATAACTATGACCAGGCGTTTTTTACTAATATTTATAAATTTTATGCAAAATATGGATTTCAACACGTCAGTAATTATCACACTGTCAGAACTTATACACTCACCTAAAGAATTATTAGGAACACCATACTAATACGGTGTTGGACCCCCTTTTGCCTTCAGAACTGCCTTAATTCTACGTGGCATCGATTCCACAAGGTGCTTATAGCATTCTTTAGAAATGTTGGCCCATATTGATAGGATAGCATCTTGCAGTTGATGGAGATTTGAGGGATGCACATCCAGGGCACGAAGCTCCCGTTCCACCACATCCCAAAGATGCTCTATTGGGGTGAGATCTGGTGACTGTGGGGGCCATTTTAGTACAGTGAACTCATTGTCATGTTCAAGAAACCAATTTGAAATGATTCGAGCTTTGTGACATGGTGCATTATCCTGCTTGAAGTAGCCATCAGAGGATGGATACATGTTCTCATTCTGTTTACGCCAAATTCGGACTCTACCATTTGAATGTCTGAACAGAAATCGAGACTCATGAGACCAGGCAACATTTTTCCAGTCTTTAACAGTCCAATTTTGGTGAGCTCGTGCAAATTGTAGCCTCTTTTTCCTATTTGTAGTGGAGATGAGTGGTACCCGGTGGGGTCTTCTGCTGTTGTAGCCCATCCGCCTTAAGGTTGTGCTTGTTGTGGCTTCACAATTCCTTTGCTGCATACCTCGGTTGTAACGAGTGGTTATTTCAGTCAACGTTGCTCTTCTATCAGCTTGAATCAGTCGGCCTATTCTCCTCTGACCTCTAGCATCCAAAAGGCATTTTTGCCCACAGGACTGCCGCATACTGGATGTTTTTCCCTTTTCACACCATTCTTTGTAAAACCTAGAAATGGTTGTGCGTGAAAATCCCAGTAACTGAGCAGATTGTGAAATACTCAGACCGGCCCGTCTGGCACCAACAACCATGCCACGCTCAAAATTGCTTAAATCACCTTTCTTTCCCATTCTGACATTTAGTTTGGAGTTCAGGAGATTGTCTTGACCAGGACCACACCCCTAAATGCATTGAAGCAACTGCCATGTGATTGGTTGACTAGATAATTGCATTAATGAGAAATAGAACAGGTGTTCCTAATAATTCTTTAGGTGAGTGTAGATGGCCATAGTATATCCATCTATCATTCTCTTCTAAATATTAATTTCTATATTTTTCACCATTCCCACAGGTACCCTAGATAGATCCATTAGGACCATGCCGCAGGAGGTATCCTCTTTTCATAATTGTGTACTTTCCTTATAGATAATAGTTTTCTTCATACTAGTTGCTACCCAGTGCGCTTCACCGGCGTCATTTCCGGTCTTTGGAGCGCACATAGCCTCTACTTCCTGTCATTTGGAACGCATCTTGCGTTCCACCGCTCGTTTCCGCTTTCTTGGAATGCACGCCGGCTGCACTTCCAGTTTCAGAGACGGCCGTCCTTCCGGTGCCGCAAACAGGTCAAAAAGCGGGACCGGGACACCAGAGATACAGATACGGATGTACTGTATGGCGGCCGGAGCGCTCCATCTTCCCATCTACACTTACTCTCTCACCTCTGGCGGCATAGGTAAGATGGCATACTAGCTTTAGATATTTCCTATCCCTTCTGGCTTAGTCTTTATATAATGTAAGAACACTTCAGATAGCTTGTTATTTTTGAGTGCAATCATTCTATAAGTTGAGCTGTCACTGGATAAGTTGAGAAAATCATAAAAGACATTGTGGATACTTTCCTTATAATCTTTTTAACAGATATGAATGTCATAGTAAATTTACTGGTACGCACTGTCTTCTATCTATAAAGGAAAATAAAAAGATGGCAATTTTGTTACAATCAATGTACTTGATATCAAATATAACATGTAAACTGTTAATTATGTACATAGGGACTGAATATTGTCAAAATTACTTTTTAGTGCCTGACGAAGGCCTAATTAGGCCGAAAACGTTTGTGCATATACGTTGCCGCTTCTTTTCCAATAAAAATTAACTCACGGAAAAAGATAAACAACACTTCTGCTGTGATTTTTGCATTTCCAATATAACGAGTGGGGACCCTATTCACAGCACCCAAAGAGGCAGGTAGCCAGAAAGTCTGGCAATATTATAACAATGGTAATGATATGATAACACAAATACAGCAATGTATCTTAAATCGAAGAAATAAATGCTGGGACAGCACACAGTTGTTTTGGGTGTCACATCCATAGGGGTGTTGATAGATAGATTCACATAGGGTTGCAGAATAGGTCCCACTCCGTAAGTACTTCTCCTTCAGCATGTGTGTAATCAATGGCGTTGCTAGGGCTGATGTCACCCGGTGCGGAAGAAAATAGTGTCACCCCCCCCCCAAAGCAATAATTTTTTTGCCATATATGGGGGTGCTACTGCCATAGGCGGGCATCCGTTAGCTCAGCAGACCCCCCCTTCCCAAAGCTTAGAGCCCCAGCACCCCCTTTCCCCCCTGCTGGCAGCAGCTCACCTAGGTCAGATGCACCCCACTTTCGCTGGCGGGCTGACCGAGACACCAAATACTGTTCAATTTCTTCTGGTGACCGCTTCTTCGTGTGGTCATCGTGTTCTGACCTGTGCGGACGAGTCACGTAGGGGACGTCCATCAAGCTGCCGGGAAGGGGGGGGGGGGGGTTGGGTCTGCTGGCAGTCAGATAGCTTACCAGGCAGTGGCGGATCCAGAGCCTGGTCTCGGGAGGTGCACTTCCAGATTATTTTCTGTCTGCCGCCACAAAACAATGGTGCTTATAGAACAGACTACACAGTGTAGAGGTATACCGTATATTGTGTGGCGGATCTCGGACGCCACTTCAACACTTTGGCCGGGGGCTCGGTGGAGCTGATGTTGTGTTTTATCCTAATGAGAAAGATTTTATAATAAGGATTTGGAGAAGGGGCAGAGGGATAGCAGAGCAGGGAGAGGATGGTGCTTCTACTAGGGAGCTCATACTATGGGGGAGTAATAAAGCCCACCATAATGCCCCCCCCCCCCCAGTAGAAATAATTCTCCTTATAATGTGCAAAAAATACCCCCTTGTAATGCCCCCAGTTGAGCTAATGTCCCCATAGTGCCCCCATAATGTGCCAGTATAAAATACCCCTATATAGTGCTCCCAGTAAATGTCCCCATAGTACTTCTCTCCCCCCTTCCTCTTAGTGCCCCCCATAATGTACCAGTATAAAATTCCCCATATATAGTGCCCCAGTAGAAGCCCTCAGTGTCCACCATAATTTGCAAGTATAAAATAACCCTTCTTAGTGCCCCCCGTAGATGACCCCATAGTACTCCTTTCCCCCCTTCCCCATAGTACCCACCATAATGTGTCCCAGTATAAAATGCTACTGTACAGAGCCCCCCATATAAAATACCCCTTCTTTGTGGCCTCAGTAGATGCCCCTATAGTGCCCACCAATAATGTGCCAGTAAGAAGTGCCCCCAATAATGTGCCAGTAAGAAGTGCCCCTAATAATGTGCCAGTAATAATTGCCCCCATAGATGCCCCCCAATAATGTGCCAGTAAAATGTGCCCCCATAGATGCCCCCAATCATATGCCAGTAACAAGAGCCCCCCCCCCCCCCCCCATCATGTGCCAGTAACAAGAGCCCCCTCATGTGCCAGTAAAAGTATTGTACATATAAGAAAAAACACTTATACTAACCTCCATGTCAGCGATGCGATGCAGGCCTCTTCTGGCCTGTGTCCCGAGCTGTACGGCTCAGTGTCGGCAGCCTATCAGAGGAACAGGGAAGGGACACGCCTCTCCCTCCCCTGCCACAACATCCATCTGTATCGCTGTCCTGAGGACGGCGATACAGATGACTATGGAGATGAACACTTCCACAATGGAAGCGCTCATCTCCCTGTGCCCTGCCGCCATCAGACTGGTGTCACCTGGTGTAACCTGCACCCACCTCGTAATGCCAATGTACGCAATGCCCACTGTCAATAATGTGAAAAAATAAGATTACGTACTATTTCAACTCTTAATAAGGCCTCGACCTGTAACAACTTCTTAAATTTCCATACGAAACAGTATTATACATTATAACCCCCATTTAGGACATGTGCATAATACTGTTTAGTATGGAAATGTAAGAAATTGTTACCCGACGCAGGTCGAGACCTTTTTAAGAGTTGAAATAGTACGTAATCTTATTTTTTCACATTATTCAGTGGGGATCACGCACATGCTGAAGGTGAAGTACTTACGGAGTGGGACCTATTCTGCCACCCTATATGGATCTATCTATCAACACCCCTATGGACGTGACAACTGCTTATGAACAGCGGGTATTTTAAATGTTTAGACACAAGGGTGGGGGGTTTCTCTCTTTTCCTTTTCATTGCATATGTATAATGTTTGATATTGGTCTGAGTGGCATAGGATAGTTGCTCCTTTTTAGCCTAGGAGGATATAGGTCTGATCCCACTAAAGGGCCTAGTTTAAAATACTTGATACCGTTCAGTGTCTGCACTTATCAACTGGTTGGTGGACGGTTCACTAACTTTTGGATTAAATAAGCCAGTGAGTATGTTTTTACTGCTGGAGCATAGTGACACTTATATAATTCTGTCTAGAGTACTGACTGCTGATGGGGTGACCCCAGGAGCTGTGCCCTCCCCATAAATGGGGATGGACGCAGTCCGGGTGCTCTTAACCCCAGGCTGAAATGTTGAATGGATGGCCCCTCTATCCAGGATGGGAATCACTGGATGGTGGTGCTTATCTGTACAGTCCTGATTGTGTGGAGTCCAGACATGAGTCACTCCGCGCTCTATTCCTTGTACAATATACAGTATAATGTCCCTTGAAGTGGAGATCCCTATTATCCCTCATTAAAGTTAAGGATAAAGTCAAGGGTTAATTTATATCCCTATTATATTATATAATTATGCTGTACAGAAACCCTTTTCTCCCCTTAATGTGAATAATTCAAAATGCCTTTTCTTTAATACAGGAGTGTCTGACAGCCCAATGTTTATCCATATAGTAGGTCAAAAATATGGTTCTAGTACAGGATTCGGGCACCTGTCTCCCGATTGCCAATACAGTCTATTATATAATTTAAAGAGGACCTTTCACTGGAATAAAAAATGTAAACTAAGCATACAGACATGGAGAGCGGCGCCCAGGGATCTCCCTGCACTTACTATTATCCCTGGGCGCCGCTCCGTTCTCCCGGTATTGGCTCCGGTAGCTTCATATGTTCGGTTCAACTGAGTGGAGCCTGCCGGCGTCTCCTTCTCCCAGGCTGTAGCGCTGGCCAATCACAGCGCTCAGCTCATAGCCTGAGAGGTTTTTTTCTCTCTCAGGCTATGAGCTGAGCGCTGCGATTGGCCAGCGCTACAGCATGGGAGAAGGAGACGCCGGCAGGCTCCACCCAGTTGAGCCGAACATATGAAGCTACCGGGGCCTATACCGGGAGAACGGAGCGGCGCCCAGGGATAATAGTAAGTGCAGGGAGATCCCTGGGCGCCGCTCTCCATGTCTGTATAGTTAGTTTACATTTTTTATTCTAGTGAAAGGTCCTCTTTAACCTTATTTCCTAGAGACGCGATGCCTCCCGATTGCCAATACATTTTATCATAGAATTTAGCCTTGTATCCTAGAGACGCGACACTTAAGGAATCACATGACTGGAAGATGCTACGCTACCAACAAGGAACACTAAAATGTATGTTCGTTTCTGAGGACATGCGCAATGTACCTTAGACGCATGGGAGGCGCGCATGCGTAGTCTGACTTTTGAGATGCCGCACACTTTGCCTACAGCTTGGACCCTCTGGAATATCTCCTTCAGCATGGTGTTTAGGTATGTCTAATATTGTAATCTAATTATGTCCCATTTGATGCACGTAGAATTATAGGATACACATTACAACTGTGCGGAGGTTATATGTGATTAAGATTGGGGAGGAGCTGACTTTTTGGGGTGACCCCTTTATACAATCAATTTTATGCTGTGTGTGTGTATGTGTATATATATATACACTGCTCAAAAAAATAAAGGGAACACTCAAACAACACAATGTAACTCCAAGTCAATCACACTTCTGTGAAATCAAACTGTCCACTTAGGAAGCAACACTGAGTGACAATGCAAATGGGATAGACAACAGGTGGAAATTATAGGCAATTAGCAAGACACCCTCAATAAAGGAGTGGTTCTGCAGGTGGTGACCACAGACCACTTCTCAGTTCCTATGCTTCCTGGCTGATGTTTTGGTCACTTTTGAATGCTGGTGGTGCTTTCACTCTAGTGGTAGCATGAGACGGAGTCTACAACCCACACAAGTGGCTCAGGTAGTGCAGCTTATCCAGGATGGCACATCAATGCGAGCTGTGGCAAGAAGGTTTGCTGTGTCTGTCAGCGTAGTGTCCAGAGCATGGAGGCGCTACCAGGAGACGTGGAGGAGGCCGTAGGAGGGCAACAACCCAGCAGCATGACCGCTACCTCTGCCTTTGTGCAAGGAGGAACAGGAGGAGCACTGCCAGAGCCCTGCAAAATGACCTCCAGCAGGCCACAAATGTGCATGTGTCGGCTCAAACGGTCAGAAACAGACTCCATGAGGGCCCAACGTCCACAGGTGGGGGTTGTGCTTACAGCCCAACACCGTGCAGGACGTTTGGCATTTGCTAGAGAACACCAAGAGTGGCAAATTCACCACTGGCGCCCTGTGCTCTTCACAGATGAAAGCAGGTTCACACTGAGCACATGTGACAGACGTGACAGAGTCTTGAGACGCCGTGGAGAACGTTCTGCTGCCTGCAACATCCTCCAGCATGACCGGTTTGGCATTGGGTCAGTAATGGTGTGGGGTGGCATTTCTTTGGAGGGCCGCACAGCCCTCCATGTGCTCGCCAGAGGTAGCCTGACTGCCATTAGGTACCGAGATGAGATCCTCAGACCCCTTGTGAGACCATATGCTGGTGCGGTTGGCCCTGGGTTCCTCCTAATGCAAGACAATGCTAGACCTCATGTGGCTGGAGTGTGTCAGCAGTTCCTGCAAGACGAAGGCATTGATGCTATGGACTGGCCCGCCCGTTCCCCAGACCTGAATCCAATTGAGCACATCTGGGACATCATGTCTCGCTCTATCCACCAACGTCACGTTGCACCACAGACTGTCCAGGAGTTGGCAGATGCTTTAGTCCAGGTCTGGGAGGAGATCCCTCAGGAGACCGTCCGCCACCTCATCAGGAGCATGCACAGGCGTTGTAGGGAGGTCATACAGGCACGTGGAGGCCACACACACTACTGAGCCTCATTTTGACTTGTTTTAAGGACAGGACATTACATCAAAGTTGGATCAGCCTGTAGTGTGTTTTTCCACTTTAATTTTGAGTGTGACTCCAAATCCAGACCTCCATGGGTTGAAAAATTTGATTTCCATTTTTTTATTTTTGTGTGATTTTGTTGTCAGCACATTCAACTATGTAAAGAACAAAGTATTTCAGAAGAATATTTAATTAATTCAGATCTAGGATGTGTTATTTTTGTGTTCCCTTAGTTTTTTTGAGCAGTGTATATATATATATATATATATATATATCTTATTTTGGTATATCACACGGAGCTTGAAAAAGACTCAGAGTCGAAACGTTGCTTGTTTGGTGAAAATAAACACGGAAACTTCCTGAAGACTTAGAGTGCCGCAGTTTCTTCTGATATTGGTTAGTCCAACAGGTTGAGACTTCACACTGCAGGCACCGCCACCAAATGGTCCCTCTGAGATGTCTCAGTGAGTAGTGCTGTCTTATCCTCGCTTTCTCTGAAAATCAGTGCTGCCCATAATTATTCATACCCCTGGCAAATTTTGATATAAAGTTACTTTTATTCAACAGCAAGTAATTTTTTGACAGGAAATGACATGTGTCTCCCAAAAGATAATAAGACGAAGTACAAGAGGCATTATTGTGGGGAAAAAAACATTTCTCGGCTTTTATTTACATTTGAGCAAAAAATACAAGATGTTCCGCACTGTGGAAAAATCTGTGCATCAGAGCAGTTCATGCTCCGATGCTCTCCTTTGCCCTGCGCTAAATTGCGCAGGGCAAAGGCATTTTTTGGAGTTCCAGTGACGTACCGGGGCACTCCATGGGGCTGCCAGGAACCCCGGTGACGTCACGGCACTGATGGACGAGATTTAGCTCTGCCCTAGCCAGTAAAACGGCTAGGGCAGAGCTAAAGCCCACCCCTCAGAGCCGGTGACGTCACCGAACACACTGCCAGGCAGAAGTTACCACCCGGCAGTGTGTTATTGAAAACAAAAGAGCCCGTGCCCTGCGCGATTTAGCGCAGGGCAAGGGAGCGCATCGGAGCATGAGATGCTCCGATGCTAGCCTCAGGGGGGCTGCCTGGGTGAAAATAAGGGTATGTCCGGGTTCAGCTCTGAAATTTACCAGGGGTATGAATAATTATGGGCAGCACTGTACACTTACAGCTCAGTGATATGTACAGGACATCCTGCGGCCTCTCATATCAGGGCTTTCAACTGTAATTTCTCAACTTGATACTGCTCGCCCACACACAGCAAGGTTTTCCCAGGAATATCTCCTCCAGATTAAAACAATTCCTTCTCCTGAGATAGGCAGCAGATATTTTGGATTGTCTTCTAATAATTTTTCCTTCTCTAAGATTTTTTTCAACTGGGGATATTTTCATATAAATACACCAGCGATTCCAGGTTGTTGAACCTAACATATCCAGAATTGTTAGAAGAACATGCCATCTAGCAGTACTTTTCACATATTCCAGTGCCCAGTCGGACCCAGATTTGGTTGCACATGGCAGCAGACTTCCGGTCTGTGCCCAATAGCAGCCACCACCAGCAGGATCACATTACTTCTATAAGCAGTTTTCCGTGGTCCTGGAGGTGGTGGCTGATGACATATACAAGTTTCTTACTATAAACATCAGCGACTATGTTCAGCACGGGAGACTTCCGAGTGCTACTGATGCTGGAATCTGGGAGGTAAATACTGCAAGACCAGGTGACTCTACCTTCATCAAGACCTCTTCAGGATACTAGGCATAATTTCCCTTTGTCAAGCTATTGGATGAGGCTTTTAAGTTGATGACCTACCTGCTGCACCCATACCCAGAGAGGTAACAGGATGCCAGTAGAGAGAGACTTCAACAAAGACTGACTCTGGGATGAAGCTTCATGGATGACTACTTGGAGGGTCTTCACCAATGAAATGCAGTTGAATGAGGCCACAACTGAAGCATAGTGAACTACCGTATTTTTCGCCCCATAAGACGCACTCCCCCCCCCCCCCCAAAAAGTGGGGGGGAAATGCCCCTGCGTCTTATGGGGCGAATGCTTCCATTTTACATCGCAGTCTGCGACGCTGCAGCATCGCAGACTACAATGTATGAGCCGGGAGAGAGGAGGGGCTGGAGTCCGTAACTAGGGGCGGGGCCCGGTGCAGTCACTGTACTCTTACACCGGGCCCCGCCGCTCACTGAAGTATTTATAAACATGAATCCTTATCCTGTTATTAAGTTTAACTAACGCTGCGCTCTCCCATGTTTCCATGTCCCCTGTATCCCCACAGCACTTACGAACAAGCTTCCATAGCAGGCAGAGCGGACGGCAGCAGTAACGTCACTCACTGACGTTGAGCGCCTGCTCCGCCCACTTTATGAATGAAGCAGGCGGAGCAGGCGCTCAACGTCAGTGAGTGACGTTACTGCTGCCGTCCGCTCTGCCTGCTATGGAAGCTTGTTCGTAAGTGCTGTGGGGATACAGGGGAACATGGGAGAGCGCAGTGTTAGTTAAACCTAATAACAGGATGAGGATTCATGTTTATAAATAATTCGGTGAGCAGAGGGCCGGTGTATTTTGGGGTACACTGATATAGCCGTGTCATCCACAGATCCCCCCACCGCATAACAATGCCATCCACAGATCCCCCCACCCCATAACAATGCCATCCACAGATCCCCCCACCCCATAACAATGCCATCCACAGATCCCCCCCACCCCATAACAATGCCATCCACAGATCCCCCCCACCCCATAACAATGCCATCCACAGATCCCCCCCACCCCATAACAATGCCATCCACAGATCCCCCCCACCCCATAACAATGCCATCCACAGATCCCCCCCACCCCATAACAATGCCATCCACAGATCCCCCCCACCCCATAACAATGCCATCCACAGATCCCCCACCCCATAAAAATACGGTATATGCATTTTTGGGCTTAGGCTACTTTCACACTCACATTTTGGCTTTTCGTTTGAAAGATCAGTTCAGGGCTCTCACAAACGGTCCAAAAAGGATCAGTTTGCATTCTAAATGGTAAAGGATCCGCTCAGAATGCATCAGTTCAGTCTCTATTCTGCTTTGGAGACGGACACCAAAACTTTGCTTGCAGCGTTTTGGTGTGTGTCTGAGGAAACTGAGCCAAACGGATCTGTTCTGACACACAATGTAAGTCAATAGGGACGGATCCGGATCAGTCACTGGCACAATAGAAAACGGATCCGTCCTCCATTGACTTTCAATGGTGTTCAAGACGGATCCGTCTTGGCTATGTTAAAGATAATACAAACGGATCCGTTCTGAACGGATGCAGACGTTTCTATTATCTGAACGGATCACACAGACTTTGGCCTATTGGCCTTTGAATATTAACTATTAGTCAGTTCTAGCATTCCTGTAACATTTTTACACAAAAATGCCCCCTATCTTTCTCTGAACTACAAGATAAATTCCCCGGTATTAGATTTCCTTTTTCCCCACTATCTCCAGTCTTCTAGCTATGCCAGAGAAATATTATGCCATAGAACACCCCAAGAATGTGCCTCCCAATTTAAACCACCTATAGTAGAGGCCAGCTCCCGTAGAGCCGCCATTACAGGCAGATACAAATTCCTTCGTGCCCTTATTGATTATGATGAGTCCCACCTCTCCATCACTAAATGGCACTCAGATGACCCTGGTCTCACATGTTACCCGATTGGCCAATCAGACAATGCCTTCATTTTTTTAATTAAATTAATCCATAGGGCTTACATTACCCCCATGAGAGGTTATACAATGAGTATTTTCCCCAGTTTCCCAATGGTTCTGGGTTGAAGTTCACAAATTTACCACCCAACACCCCTTTGGATTCCATGTGGGCAATTATAGGCTATATAGATAAAACGCAACACAATATACCCAAAAAGGACTTAAAAGTATTACATATGGTTTCAGCCGGTGTAAAAAGAAAAAATATTTAAAGTCTGGAAGCAACCTCTCCCCCCGTCATTTAGTCTTTTCTCTGAGAAGCTATACTTTATCATGAAGATGGACTGAATAGCGGCGGCCCAGCACAAAGGGAGGAAGGTGAAATCTTTCTTTACAGCATGGAGTAAATACATTGCCCGGCTTCCTGCAGAGACTCGCTCTAAACTGCTCTCACGCTTTTCTTTGACCATATGGTACCAGACTCGTATAATGAGTAATGATCCCCCAATATCTGTCTCTTAAACTATCACTCCAAAGTCCTGATATTTCTGAGGGTGGGTCATCAATAGTAAGGAGCGGACAACCTTTTCAAAGAACATATTAAAGAAACATTGAAATAACAATTACTGAACTGGAAAGAAGATTTGGACTGATGATAGGGAAAGACCAGGAAGGTATCGCAGGAGGTTCAGAAATCATCCAGTGTTTCTCTATATTTGGCCTGAAGACCTCATCACTCAAGGAGAGGAGAAAATTGACTCTAAGGCCCCTTTCACACGAACGATATAGATTTTTTCCGGATCTGAATCACACAAAAAAAAAACATGGTTTTGAATGCGATTCAGTGGTTCCGTTTCTTTTCACATGGAAGCTATCAGTTTTGATGCATTTTTCACAGGCGTGAAATAAAAACTTGCACAGTGAGTGAAGATTGCTAAAATTCTTAATCAAAGGCCAGTTTGCAGACATGTCTTATAGCAATTAGAAGGAGGTAATCCCGGCCCCCTGCACACGATCAGGATTGCGTGCGGAAAATCCGCACTGTAGGTCATGTCCATTGTATTCTATGAGAATTTGAAATTCTCAATGCACACGATGCGGATTTTTTCCGCGCGGATTTTGACCTGCGGTGCGGATTTTAAAATCCGCGACATGTCAATTAATTTTTTTTTTCCTGACCGGATTTTCTTCATTCACTTAGTGAAATCCGCATGCGGAAAATCCGCACCGAATCCGCACCAATTAATGCGGATTGACCGCACAGATTTGCCTGCGAACACATGCGGATTTCAGTGCGGATTCTCCGCACATGAATCCTGAACGTGTGCATGTACCCTTATGACTCATTCACACATCAGTGTTTGGTCAGTGATTTCCATCAATGATTTTGAGCCATAACCAGGTGCGGCTCTACAAAAAGAACAGGAGCAGAACTTTCCCTTATACCTTACGTCTGTGGAGGCTCCAGACCTGTTTTAGGCTCACAATCACTGACCGAACATTGACGTGTGAATGAGGCTTTACATTTTAACACGAGGCTCATGCACATGAGCGTGTGTGCCCCGTGAATGTATTGCAGACCGCAAAAAGGAAATTTTCCCCCTAAAATTAACAAAATTGACTTCTACCTCACAGAAGTTTTTTGCCTTCCTCTGGATCAACTTGCAGGATAACAGGCTGAACTGGATGGACAGATGTCTTCTTTCAGCCTTACAAACCATGTTCTTACGATACTATTCGATACTACCAACCGTGTGGACAAGGGTTATGTATTTGTTTTTGAATTTATTCTAATGGGCATAGCAAAAGTATTGCATAGCCGCTGACAAATTCAAAACCAATGTAAAAAAAAAGAAAAGGCACTATATTTTTTTTAATTTAGAAAATAAATTAATTTAATGTACATAAACAGGCACCCACCCCTAACCCACAGATATCCACCAGCCTTCCCAAACTATTGAGAAACATAAGAAATATCAAACTATTTTCAAGAGTTCGTCATCACCCATACATAATTTGGACCAAAAGTAAAAAATAAAATAAAGAACAATATGAGTGGAAAAAAAGGAGTAGGAGATACATCCTTGGATGTGGTGGTGGAGCCAATTGGTTGGTTTTCTATTGTGACTGGCTCACTGCTGGTGAAGGAAGTAGGTATATATGGAATAAAAAAGCGGCAAAATTGCAAACACAGGGGGTGGAGGAGGAGGAGGGTTTAGGGGGCAAGAAAATAAATGGGGTCAGTTTGGGTGGTGGAAGATGTGGCCTCTGGCCTAGACAGGGAAGGAGGAGGTGCTGGCCTTAGGCCTGCTACCCACTGAACATGGCAAATCATATCTTCGATGTCAGGCAGAGGCTGGTTGGAGCGAAAGACTGAAGTCACGGCATGAATGTATGACATGAAGTCTTCTTGTCTATCAGGACGCATCTGGCGACAGGAAGAAGCAATCTCGTAGCCAAAATAATCGTACTCATCATCTCCATTCAGTCTCCGGATAAGGGACAGAGCCTCCCTGTGCAGTTGCTTGTCTATCAATTGGCGGGCTTCCTCATTCTGGCCACAGGTGGCAGATGTGGCGGTAGGGGGATTGGGATATGTGGCCGCCCTGACAGTAGCTGTTGTTGCAGGAACAGTGGCTGGTGATACAGTGGCGATTAGCGCTGCTGCTGAAGATGTCCCCTCTCTTGGCGAGGGTGGTGTGGCCACCAAAGATGGTCTGGCTAGGTCTTCATTGTCCCTCTCTGCTTTCTGTGCGTTCTTTTGATAACTGTCAGGAGTGGACTCCCCCTCCATGAGGTCCTGCTCCTCTTCTTTAACAAGAGACTTTGCCTGGCTCTGTGGCTCCTCAAAATTTCCAGATAATCTGCTAGAAATAAATAATATTAGTAATACAGTACAGCACGCACTTAACCACTTGCTTACCGCTGCATTGTATAGGTAGGGGCGGTAAGCTGTTAACTGTAAATCGGCCGTATAAAAGCAGTGGGTACATTGCAATCTGCCGGCGCCCTGTTACACTGCAGATCCCCGTGACATTAGACAGCAACGGTCACAGTAAAGATCCCAGAGACCAGCCAAAGTGGTCTCCGGGCATCTGATCCCTGTTCTCGTGATTGGTGGGGCTCCCACTAATCTAAGAGTTATCCCCTATAAGCGGAATACTTCTTCTGACTGTGGCAGGAAGGGGTTAAATCCCCTTCCCCCCCATAAAATAGTCAAAAAAATAACAAAGTTATACCTATAGTTATTAGTTTTAGCAACAGTATAGCAGACTACATACAAAAAAATATATAATCTATATTAGTTTTAGCAATAGTGGACTTTATGTGTAGAATATACAAACATACATTTTTTTCTTTTTTCTAACAATTTTCTTAAAATATATTTTTAAAAAGGTATTTTAGCTATACTTACACTGAGCAAAAATATAAACGCAGCACTTTCGGTTTTGCTCCCATTTTGCATGAGCTGAACTCAAAGATCTGAAACATTTTCTACATACACAAAAGACCTATTACTCTCCCTGTCTCCCTTCCTGTTCACCTCTGCCGTCTATGGCAAAGCAGCAGCGAACAGGAAGTGAGACAGTAGAAGGCATGTGCGGTCTCCTCATACAGCTGATCGGCGGAGGTGTAGGGTGTCGGACCCCCGCCGATCTGATATTGATGACCTATGGGGAGAATAGATCATCAATATTAAAAGCCTGGACAACCCCTTTAAAAATATATAGTCACTTTGAAGGAGTTTCTAATGTTTTGGCACTGTTCTGGCAGTATGGTGCCATAGAACCTGCAACAGAAAGATAATCAGCTAAAATCCAAAATGTACTCTAGTCCTTTTAAGTCATGCTGTGGGCCCAGGCAATAGATACATTACACAATTAAGCTTCCATTTTCACATTACAAACATACAGAGATGTTTTGTCTTAAAATATTTAGCAACAGCTAGAAAGGAAAAATAGGAAAGAAAACAAAAACTATTTTCATAATTTTCAGTTTTTCCTTCAATATATTTTCTTATATTTGTCATCTCTTTCAATACTTACTTGCCGTATTTGCTCTCACGAAGTCTTCTCTTTATGGTAGTCTTAGATACTGATGCACCTACTTCCTGGAGATTGTACTTCACTTGGGTGGATGTTGTGAAGGGGTTTTTCTCCAACATGGAAAGGATTCTGTGATCATCCACCAGTGTTGTCTTTCGTGGACGTCCCGGCCTTTTTGAGCTCTCGAGCTCGCCAGTGCGCTCTTTTTTTACTAGAATGTACGAAACTGTTGATTTGGCCACTCCTAACATTTCCGATATTTCTCTGATGGATTTCTTCTTTTTTTTCAGGCTAATGATTTCCTGTTTCACCTCCATTGAGAGCTCCTTTGACCGCATGTTGTGGGTTCACAGCGACAGTTTCCAAATGCAAATGCCACACCTGGAATCAACTCCAGACCCTTTACCTGGATGATGGATTACAAGGGAATAGCCCATTAAATAGCTTTTGAGATAATTGTCCAATTACTTTTAGTCCCTTGAAAAAGATTAAAGAGCAGTAATTATTTCTAGACCCAGAGGCGGCTCTAGACTTTGTGAGGCTTTAGGCGAAACTCGAACATGAGGCCCCCACGAATACAAGATATGCAAACGATAATAAAGATTAACCCTTGCTGTACTGTATGTGACATCACTGTGCATATTAACCCTGTACTGTGACTAACAGGGTTAACATGCATAGTGAGTGACATCACAGTACAGGGTATACACAGTGATGTCACAGTCAGGATTAAGCAGCTGCATGCTTGCAGCACATAGTACAGGGCAGGGATGTGCACAGACATTTTGAAGGGAAGGGGCTTAAGTAAAAAAAAAAAAAGGGCACTTGTCATAATTTCAAAAAATGACTGCCCACCTACATGATGCCACATGGAGGGACACTTCCAGATTGTCTTGTGGTGGCGGAAAGAAAACAATGTGGTGCTTATAGAACAGACTACACAGTGTAGAGGTATACTGTACATTGTGGGGCACAGTGTAGAGGTATACTGTACATTGTGGGGCACAGTGTAGAGGTATACTGTACATTGTGGGGCACAGTGTAGAGGTATACTGTACATTGTGGGGCACAGTGTAGAGGTATACTGTACATTGTGGGGCACAGTGTAGAGGTATACTGTACATTGTGGGGCACAGTGTAGAGGTATACTGTACATTGTGGGGCACAGTGTAGAGGTATACTGTACATTGTGGGGCACAGTGTAGAGGTATACTGTACATTGTGGGGCACAGTGGAGGTATACTGTACATTGTGGGGCACAGTGGAGGTATACTGTACATTGTGGGGCACAGTGGAGGTATACTGTACATTGTGGGGCACAGTGGAGGTATACTGTACATTGTGGGGCACAGTGGAGGTATACTGTACATTGTGGGGCACAGTGGAGGTATACTGTACATTGTGGGGCACAGTGGAGGTATACTGTACATTGTGGGGCACAGTGGAGGTATACTGTACATTGTGGGGCACAGTGTGGAGGTATACTGTATATTGTGTGGCACAGTGTAGAGGTATACTGTACATTGTGGGGCACAGTGTATGCTATATGTGTATAACATGAAAACTTACAATTACTTGGCTTGGCCCTTGGGGATCTCGGACACCACTTCAACACTTGGCCGGGGTCTCGGTGGAGCTGATGTTGTGTTTTATCCTAATGAGAAAGATTTCATATTAAGGATTTGGAGAAGGGGCAGAGGGATAGCAGAGCAGAGAGAGGATGGTGCTGCTACTAGGGGGCTCATACCATGGGGGAGTAATAAAGCCCACTATAATTCCCCCCCCAGTAGTAATAATTCTCCTTATAATAGACAGTGCAAAAGATACCCCCTTGTAATGCCCCCAGTTGAGCTAATGTCCCCATAGTGCCCCCATAATGTGCCAGTATAAAATACCCCTATATAGTGCCCCAGTAGATGCCCTCAGTGTCCCCTATAATTTGCAAGCATAAAATACCCCTTCTTAGTGCCCCCCGGAGAAGACCCCATAAAATTCCTCCCCTCCCCCTTCCCCATAGTACCCACCATAATGTGTCCCAGTATAAAATGCTACTGTACAGAGCCCTCCATATAACATACCCCTTCTTTGCGGCCTCAGTAGATGCCCCTATAGTGCCCACCAATAATGTACCGACAAAAAGTGCCCCCATAGTGCCACCTAATAATGTGCCAGTAAAAAGTGCCCCCAATGATCCCCCCCGGCCTTAATGTCACATTACTCCCCCTCCATGTCACATAACCCCCTTCGTGTCACATTTCTCCCCCCAGTGCGGCCAGAGTCCCTGCAGAGGACTGCATCCCGGCGCGGCCAGAGTCCCTGCAGAGGACTGCATCCCGGCGCGGCCAGAGTCCCTGCAGAGGACTGCATCCCGGCGCGGCCAGAGTCCCTGCAGAGGACTGCATCCCGGCGCGGCCAGAGTCCCTGCAGAGGACTGCATCCCGGCGCGGCCAGAGTCCCTGCAGAGGACTGCATCCCGGCGCGGCCAGAGTCCCTGCAGAGGACTGCATCCCGGCGCGGCCAGAGTCCCTGCAGAGGACTGCATCCCGGCGTGGCTAGAGTCCCTGCACTTGCTTCGGTGAGTTCTGTGGTCTCTACATAGCTTACCAAGCACAGCGCCATACACTGAACAGTGGATGTGCTCGGTATTGCAGCTCTGCCCCACTGACTTGAAGGGGACTGAGCTGCACCCCCATGATTTGATAGTGGTGACCTATCCCAAGAATAGTCCAATAATATTGAATTTCCACATAATGCACATAATTAAAGTGATGCCTCAACTGCTGTCTGGTCGACTCTGGATGCAAGGTGTTGACATTTCAGGGTTCGGCTACATGACCATTAGTTCAGTGACACTGCTGTAATATACAGAACATTTGTGGAGGGGACTCTGCAGTTGCAGCACACTTGCTAGTCACCGTGCAACCCATTCATTTCCATGGTAGCACCGCTACACTGCGACCCTTGGGTGGACCAAGATCACCACGTAGTCCAGCCCTTGTGCAATATTCTAGTTCTGCAGACCACTTTGAAAAATAATCCACAGTCCATGCAGAGCATTTCATCAACGTGCACCCACAGTCCCCAATCTCTGTATCCCAAGGCACCCACAGTCCATGCAGAGTATTGCACCTAGTATCCTCAGTCTCTGTATCCCAAGGCACCCACAGTCCATGCAGAGTATTGCACCTAGTATCCTCAGTCTCTGTATCCCAAGGCACCCACAGTCCATGCAGAGTATTGCACCTAGATTCCTCAGTCTCTGTATCCCAAGGCACCCACAGTCCATGCAGAGTATTGCACCTAGAGTCCTTAGTCTCTGCATCCCAAGGTACCCACAGTCCATGCAGAGTATTGCACCTAGAGTCCTTAGTCTCTGCATCCCAAGGTACCCACAGTCCATGCAGAGTGTTGCTCCCGATTGCATCAGGGTGCCCAGTCTCTACAGAGTAGTCCAGCCCAGTGCACCCACAGTCCGTGCAGAGCACTACATCACAATTTCCCCACAGTCCATACAGAATATTGCACCAGAGTACCCAATCTCTGCAGATTAGTCCATCCCATTGCACCCACAGTCCATGCAGAGCATTGCAGCTGTAGCTCACCTCCTGTTGATGCTTTCCCAGGACCCAGCGTCCTTCGCCGCCGCAGACTCTGCAGAAGAGCTCCTCCCACAGAAGCCTGGTCACATGGGCATGACGTCACCGAAGGTCCTTTAGCTGACTAGGTAATAAGTGAGATTTCCCTACTCTCGTCACTTCCTGCTATGATGCGGCTTTACCGGACATGACGTTCTGTGAAAATCTGCTGCCCATAAAAATATCTGCTGCCCTCGTCACTTCCGGTAGTGACGTAGCAGCATAGGAAGGCTCAGATGGAGGTGTGTCGCTGATCTCGCCACCTCAGTGGCTGAAAAGAAGGTGTGTTGGCGCCTGCGCAGAACAAACTAGGGCAGCAAAATTTCACGGCCAGTGCATGTGAACGCGCAGAGGTAGGTTAGATTTATGGCGCACCGCGCATGCGCCGAGAGCCTCAGCAGCGTTACAGGGAAGGCAAAAATTATGGGCCAGTGCGCACGCGCGGCGGACAGGGAGATCTCTCATCCCTAAAATGTATAAAATCTCCCTACCTCTCACAGCGCACGCGCGGGGTCTGATCATCTGGAGTATCTTGACTGTTCTATCAGGTCAGTCTCTCCCTGCTCCCTACACTCTCAGACATGTGGGGGCTGCCTGCGCACAGTATATTGGAGGGGTCTGCGCAGTATATGGGGGGCTGTCTGAGCAATATATTGGGGGGGTGTCTGCGCAATATATTGGGGGGTGTCTGCGCAGTATATTGGGGGGCTATCTGTGCAGTATATGGGGGGCTGTCTGCGCAGTATATGGGGGGCTGTCTGCGCAGTATATGGGGGGCTGTCTGAGCAATATATTGGGGGGTGTCTGCGCAGTATATTGGGGGCTGTCTGCGCAGTATATGGGGGGCTGTCTGCGCAATATATTGGGGTTGTCTGCACAGTATATGGGGGGGTGTCTGTGCAGTATATGGGGGTCTGTCTGCGCAGTATATTGGAGGGGTCTGCGCAGTATATTGGGGGTGTCTGCGCAGTATATGGGGGGCTGTCCGCGCAGTATATGGGGGCTGTCTGCGCAATATATGGGGGGTGTCTGCACAGTATATGGGGGGGTGTCTGTGCAGTATATGGGGGCTGTCTGCGCAGTATATTGGGGGTGTCTGCGCAGTATATGGGGGGCTGTCCGCGCAGTATATGGGGGCTGTCTGCGCAATATATGGGGGGTGTCTGCACAGTATATGGGGGGGTGTCTGTGCAGTATATGGGGGCTGTCTGCGCAGTATATTGGGGGTGTCTGCGCAGTATATTGGGGGTGTCTGCGCAGTATATAAGGGGCTGTCCGCGCAGTATATGGGGGGCTGTCCGCGCAGTATATGGGGGGCTGTCTGCGCAGTATATTGGGGGGTGTCTGCGCAGTATATTGGGGGGTGTCTGCGCAGTATATTGGGGGGTCTGCGCAGTATATTGGAGGGGTCTGCTCAGTATATGGGGTGCTGTCTGCGCAGTATATTTTGGGGGGTCTACGCAGTATATTGGAGGGTGTCTGCGTAGTATATGGGGTACTGTCTGCAGTATATTGGGGGGTGTCTGCACAGTATATTTTGTGGGGGTCTGCACAGTATATTGGGGGGTGTCTGCACAGTATATGGGGGGCTGTGTGCGCAGTATATTGGGGGGGTCTGCGCAGTATATTGGGGGGTGTCTGCGCAGTATATTGGGGGAGTCTGCGCAGTATATTGGAGGGGTCTGCGCAGTATATTGGGGTTGTCTGCGCAGTTTATGGGGGGGGGTCTGTGCAGTATATTGGAGGGGTCTGTGCAGTATATGGGGGTACTGTCTGTGCAGCATATGGGGGTCTGTCTGCACAGTATATTTTGTGGGGGTCTATGCAGTATATTGGGGGGTGTCTGCACAGTATATTTTGTGGGGGTCTACGCAGTATATTGGGGGTGTCTGTGCTATATATTGGGGTGGTCTTTGCAGTAGATTGGGGGGGTCTGTGAAGTATATTGGGGTCGCCTGTGCGTTAGATGTTTGGGGGCAGTGTATTAAATGGCGGGACTGTGCGTTACATGTGGGGGGGGGGGGCAGTGTATTATATTTGGGGGAGCTGTGCAGCACGTGTGGCCTGTGTGTAAGATGTGTACAACTCTAGTTTCACCAAAAAATATTTTCTCCTAGATCTCCTATGCCATGGCATGCTTTTTGCCACGAAACTGCAGCCATCTAGTCAGTCGGAGAAGGATGAGAAGCTGCCCCCCAGCCAGAGGGACACATCTGCCACCAAATCCGTCGCTCACTGGATTCAGTAATCTCCGTCTCTGTGTCTCCCACAATCTGTGTGTCTGTCTGCTGTATATATGTGGACCGTCCGTCTGCTGCACTGCGTCTGTTCTGCCATTTACTCTAACCTGTTTTTTTTTTTTGTTTTTTTTGTGTGTCCCAACTCTGACCAGCATGTTCTCCTATGGAACACGAAGTACCTGAAGTGGAATGAAGAAGCCCATGTTTGAGGCCCGCGCCCCTGGCTGGAGCAGTGAAGGGGCATCTGACACGTGACAAGCTGCTCCTGTTTGCACAGCTGCTCCAGCATTGTGTACTGTGATCACTGCAAGTTCAGAGGTCGGCAACCATAGGCCGTCCAGATGCTGTGAATTACATCTCCCATCATGCTGGCAAAGCATAATGAGAGGTGTAGTCCAAAACATCTGGAATACCAAATGCGTATGAATGAAGAGTATGGTGTGTGTGACTGGTCAGTAACAAGGGTTGGAGCCTTGACGTGGCGTTACTGCTCACATGTGTATCCATGTGCCAATTCAACCAATGTGAGTGACTGTAATACTGATGAGGTAACCATAAATACTGTGACGATGGAGAATTAAACAACCGTATCTCCTAAACACTGCTTACAACGTAACCGTATCACCTAAACACTGCTTACACCGTGACCGTATCACCTAAACACTGCTACTCTTTTTATTATAAAAGTACAAAACTTTACAAAATAAAACAATTTCAAATAAAACAATACTCATAAAACAATGTTATTACTGGCCCAGCCACATACATCCACACTCACACTCACATTCATGCCCCAACAACATATCAAACTTAACAACTAACCTTATAACTATAAAACCTTACCTGGCCGCCCAGCTATAAAACCCAAAAAAAATAGGACTAATCGTCATAAACAGAAAAGTATATAATGAACAGAAAATAACAAACATAAATAAATCAATAAAGTAACTAAATAAATAAAGGCGACCTTTGCCAAAAAAAAAACAACAACAAGGCGACTTTCCCAATTAATACAGAATTATTAATATATTATTTTTCCAAAATTTTTATTTTATTTTATTTTATTTTTTTCTCCCGTCACCTGTTTATAGAAAAATCACCAACCTAACCTATTCTATCCCTACTCACACTATCTTTTTACCCACCACCTGACACCCAGGGCTGACCTTCGCCTCATGTCTCTATCATGTCCGCATAGTCCAAGGCCAGCCCTTCCTTCACCAGCCACATCTAGCCCCTCGCCCCATGTCCGCATAGTCCAGCGTCAGCCCACCACCAGGAACAGTACGACTAGACTTACGGTACATCAAAAGCAAAGCCTCTCCAGAGGAGAGAGGCCCTACTGGTACCCAGTTTCTCATACTCAAGAGAACGCACCTTCACCAGGCCACCCAAGATGTTCCTACAAACCTCGTCCACCGGGAGGACTTTCTGCTGCGTAGAAACTAAACACTGTGCGTTCCACGTTGTTGTGCATTTTCATACATATACAATATTATCTAATGACATTATAATCAAAATGAATGCTCATCTCATTGCCTTTAAGAATAAGATCAGCCTAAACCAAAATTATATTATGTGGCTGAGGAGGCCAAGATGAGTTCATGGCAAGTTCAGTCTATATAAAAAAAATATATAATAATTGTGAACATAGATGGACATTGTATTTAAAAGTTATTATTAAAGATATGAGACCATCTGGTAAGGAGTATGCCAACTCCCTAAAACATGGAGGGAACAAGGTTTACTTGATAAGGATTCATGTCTTTATCGCACACCTGCTGTATGAGCTTCAATTTATATATACATAATTATATTATATATATATCTCTGTATGGTATATTTAGTTTACAACATATGTTAATCAATAATTCATATAATGTGTTATCTATGTGTAACAATGTATTGATTTATAAATATGTTATACCATGTATTTACTATTTAGAAAAAACAACTACAGAAACAAGTAAGTTTAAGTTAATTGGATTTCAAAACAATAGTTATTCATGGGAGTACATAAGTGAAATCTACAAGTTCCGATGCCCAGCATCAAAGCCGCTACATAAAATTTTCATCAAGTCAACCCATATTTCAAAAAGATAAGAGAAGACAGTCGACTCCAACAAGTCCAGGATATAGGTAATTAAAAGTGTAAGGAAAAGACCTTCCTCAGTGATTTATGGTAGAAAGGTCATTGAGGTCCTGTGAAAGTATTATTAGATATTTAATTTTAATGCTTAAAAAGTTGTTATATTCACCTACAGTACCGCAGTGCCATCTGGAGTCAGATGGGCAACATTATATTATTTCATTATTTGCTCTATACCATTTTAGGAGTTGAGATCACGTCATGATGTTATTAGCATGCGAATACACCCACCCTACCTGATTGGGAATCCATAATCTAAAGGGGATGATTCTTAGATAAGGGCGGGAATAATTATTCGTGTGCGGAGTAGCGAGGAAGAAAGCGATCAAGAGAAAAGAAAGCTAGCTAGTAGAGGGGAAGTTGAGGTGTATCAAGATGGAAGCCATAATGAGATACGCTATGATGGACCACCCAGCTTTCCTAGGAGCAGAAGTGAGATTCCTGCTAGGACTTGATAAGAGACACAGAAAATGATATTTCATTTTATTAAGACTAATTTGATAGTGTGGGTGTAATTATACCATCTAGATTGGCGAATAAATAAATGATTAAATAAATTGATCATCTCCATATTGAGATGTAGTCTTAGGATATTGTGAGGCTTCATTCTACCTGCAGAAGAATCTAGACTCATAATCTAGCAAAGCATTAAATGATTGCTTTTATATATATATATATATATATATATATTGATAGAACATTCTTCGCCAAGCTGTGATGGATTCCCACAGGGAAGATTTGTTTCAAATCCTTTCCGTTTAACATCCAAGATCCCTGTTATTTGTCTTAATAGTCTTACCAAAGTCACATATATTTGAAAATAGTCCAGGACGGGGAGGAAGGATACAGTTATCTACCAAAGTTATATCCTTGGATGGATTTGCCCATCTTGAAGTCATGTGATGTGTAGTTGGTTAGGGGGGCAGGATGTATTTAGCATTCTATATTGATGTCTAGGATTAGACATGCCCATCCTGATATCATGAGGTTTTCTCTGAACAGAAGTAATGTATATAACTTATGTTCCTATTTTGATATCCTAACCCAATAATAGCTTGTGTATAATGTCACAAGTTATTTCCACTCACATGTATTGTTGAGCTTGTAATGCTTTATGTTAACGCTATATATATATTCATTTGCATGTATCATTGTGTTTATTTACTTATATATGCTTATAATCTTGTAACCAATAAATCTGCATATTTTTATAATATCTGTGTATTATTGTATAATGCAGAACTACATTTTATCATTAACGTCATCTCACGTCAAAAAGAACTTATTTATCTGAGGAAATAGTTGGACTCAGATGTGAATTGTATCAATTAGGTTGTCTACAATTCACCAGGTCATGATTTTAAGAATTTATGACAATTTTTATAAATTTTATTTTTTTATGGTTAATTATTTTTATGACCATAATTAATAATTCTTAATTGAATTATTACCACCCGACAACGTGTAGAACCTAACCACTATGCTAACTAAAAAACTTGTGCACGGGTCCCTCCTTCCCAGGTCTCTGAACACTCCGTAGGCCCACTCCGCATAGGAGAGGCTGGCTAGCCTGGGCCAGCCAATGGAAGCTCCCACCCGTTCATACACCTCTGTATTAAAAGGACAATGAAGCAGGAAGTGCTCCATACTTTCCAGTATGGAGCCGCACTCCTCCCGGGGACAACCCCTTTCCTCAGAGTTCCTGTACTTCAGGTTGTCCCTTACATACAGCCTCCCGTGAAAGCAGCGCCAAGCCAAGTCCCAAAACTTCAATGGGATCCTTGCAGAATTTAGCAACTGTAACCCCTTGTCTCGAGATCGGCTTGGGCAATCCTTGAGGGCCAGGGGCTTCTGAAAGTGGGACAACAAGACCCTCTCGTCAAGGGAAGATATCCGTGAGGCGTACGCAAGTCCTTCACTCTCCCTCCTGTCTCCCATTCCTGGAAGAAAGGCCGAAACCACCCCCTGCAGGAGACTATCCACGGAGGAGCCCTCTCCATCCAGAGGTTTGCCATATTGATCTTAACAAAGGTGTTCACGAGAAACACCACGGGGTTGACCATAGATAACCCCCCTAGTCTCCTCGAGCGATAAGTCACCTCTCTCTTGATCAGGTTCAGCCTATTCCCCCATAAAAGCTGGAAGAACAGGCTATAAACCCGAGTCCAGAGAGGCTCTGGCAAGATACACACGCTACCCAAATAGATAAGCAAAGGGAGAAGGTAAGTCTTGATCAGATTCACCCTTTCCCTGAGGGTCAAAGACCAACCCTTCCACTGGCCGACCTTCTGAGCGGCGATCTTGAGCCTGTCGTCCCAATTTTGGGTGGGATAATCCCCGTGGCCGAAATGGATGCCTAGAACTTTTGCTGACAACTGGGGCCCCGGAAGGGTGTCCGGGAGATCGAAAACTGGATCACCCCCTCCCAGCCAGAGACTCTCGCACTTATCCCGATTGATCATGGACCCGGATGCCTCCGAGTAGCTGTCCACCTCAGACATCACGTACTCCGCCTCCCCTCTCGAGGACACGAAAACGGTGACATCGTCAGTGTACGCTACTGCCCTCAGAGTGGCTTCCGGCGCTGCCGGATCCATCCCGACTCCCGCCAACGGACCACGATCGATCCTCTTAAGAAAGGGATCGATTGCGAACACGTATAAAAGCGGGCTCAAAGGACAACCCTGACGAACGCCAGACCCAACCTCGAAAGAGCAGCCAGACTAACCGTTCACAAGCGGGAAACTCTCCGCCCCCGCATACAAGATCTTTAACCAATCAACAAACCCCCCCGGCAGGCCGTACTTAAGAAGGACCGACCAGAGGTACTCGTGGTTCACCCGATCAAACGCCTTTGCCTGATCTAAGGACAGCATGTACCCCTTCCAGTGACCCGCTGTACTCCGCTCCACTGCCTCTCGGACACCGAGCACAGCACTAAAAGTACTGCGGCCTGGAACCGAGCAATGCTGGGCCACCGAAAGGAGCTGGGGTGCAAATTTCACCAACCGATTGAACAGTATCTTGGCCAGAATCTTTCTGTCCGTATTGAGAAGTGCTATGGGACGCCAGTTCTCAATACGGCTCGGATCTTTACCCTTTGACAGAAGGATCAGGGCTGACCTCCTCATTGACTTCGGCAGAGTGCCCGAGGATAGACACTCATTGAATACCTCAGTCAAGAGGGGACATAAAGAGTCCTTAAAGGCCTTATAAAACTCGGATGTTAAGCCATCCGGGCCTGGTAACTTCTTCAGAGCTAACCCTTCCACCGCCAGGATTACTTCCTCCTTCCTGATCTCTTCCACCAAAACGTCAAAAGAGAGGTGAGCTCCCGACTCAGGGGCGATGTCAGCCAGGAAAGCCGACATCTTGTCCCGATCCAGATCCTTCTTTCCCAAGAGGCACGAGTAGAAGGATCTGACGACTTCCAGGATCCCCGATCTGAACCTGTTCAGAGATCCCGTACTATCGACCAGTCCTGTCACCAACTTACTACTCACTGACATCTTGCAGTTTCTGTAAGGGTCGGGCGAACGGTACTTCCCGAAGTCCCTCTCAAAAACCAAAGATGTGTGCCTCTCGTACTGGCACCCCTTGAGCAAAGATTTCACCCTGGAGATATCCTCGCGGCTACCTCCAGTCGAGACCAGACGCTCGAGTTTCCTCCTCAGACCCTGATACAAGCGGTACCTGTCCAGGGACCTGAGGCTCGAGAGCTGGCGGAAGAACTTTGCCGCCTGATCTTTGAATATCTCCCACCACTCTGACTTAGTATCACAGAGATCCAGCAAAGTTACCTGACTCTGAAGGAAGTCCTCAAAGGATTGTCTCACCTCCGCTTCCTCCAGGACTCCCGAATTCAGCTTCCAGTAACCTCTTCCCATTTGGGGGGGACTCTGAAATATTCAAAGAAAACATAATCAGACAGTGATCGGAGAATTCTACCTCTACGACCCTTAAGGGCGAGAAAATAGCCTCCTCCTTTAAATAAAACCTGTCTATTCTACACCTAGTCTGACTTCCTCTATAATAAGTGAAACCCCCGTGGCCTGGGGTATGCCTGATGTGGACATCCACCAGGCGAGCCTCGCTAGCTACACTATTCAAAGAGATGCTATCATAAGCCAGCTGGTCTCTGGCGCCTCCCCTATCCTGGGACCTCGTGATCGTGTTGAAATCCCCTCCAAAGACCACTTGCCGACTCGTAAAAAGAAAAGGCTTGATCCTCATAAAGAGACTTTTCCTGTCCCGTTTGGTCTGGGGCCCATAGATGTTAAATAGGCGCAGTTCTTGTCCCTTCATGAGGACATCCAGGATCAAACACCTCCCCATTTCCAACTCGATCACTCGTCGGCTTTCTACCGGTGCGGTAAAAAGGACCGCCACTCCGCTATACGGCTCGGCCGCAAGAGACCAGTAGGAGGGCCCTGATCTCCACTCCTTCCTGGCTTTGTGAATCGCTGCCAAATCTGACAGCCTGGTCTCTTGCAAAAACAAAATGTCAGCCCCAATTCGGCTGAGAAAATCAAAGGCCGGGAAACGAGCCGCATCCGACTTAATGCTGGCGGAGTGCCGCCATACAGAGTGATCGAGTTAGACGGCCTTCTTCCCAACCCTCCCTCTCCCGGGGCTGTCTTCTAAGGCGGCACGACCCCTCTTGAGGGAGACAGTGGTGTCCATCTCATTTGTCACCACCGCCTCCCCCTGCGCACCAACCCTGGCTTCCTCGGTCTCAGGGTGGCTTCCTCGGTCTCAGGGCCCGGTTTTGCCACCCCTCCTGAGGACCTTACATCCCCACCAGAGGGGGGCGCGGGGCCTCCTGAAGGCCTTCGCCCCCGGTCTCCCACCTTCAACCGGTTGGAAAGCTCCAGAGGGGAGTCAGTTAGGCCCTCCCTGGCTACTTTGGTCGAGCCAGGTCTTTTCTTAGTACGGCGTTTCCGTCTAATTATTTTGGACTCCGTCCCACTATCCTCTGCGACGCTTTCATAGTGCGAGGACAGAGTCCCCTCGGCACGTTCCAGTCTTTTGTTCTCCTCATTCAGCTCCCTGTCCCCTAGGGTCTCCGATGCAGGAGGGGCAGCGGCTTGGGAAGGGGCAGGCATCACCCCAGGACGGGGTTCCTCCCGCTCCCTCTCTGCCTGGCGCCTCTCCCTCCGCCTCTGCCGGGACGGACCATCTTTGTTCTTCACCGACCCCTGAACTCTGCTGTCTCCGCCAGCACCCGCCTCAGCCGAAGGGACCTCCCGGCCCGCTCCTGCGTGAGCTTGGGCCGCATTGACCTCAGAGAGAGGACAACGACTGAAAGGGTGACCGAGTTCACCGCACAGGTTGCATCTAATCTCCCCACAAGATGCGGCTAGATGACCAGTCCCCCCACACAGCGCGCACTTCTGCACTTGGCAGCTAGCGCTGAAGTGTGAGGGGCTGCCGCACTTGTGACAGAGCTTAGGCTACCCCCTGTAGAAAACCAAAATCCTGTCACGGCCGATAAAGGCAGATGATGGAATGTGGGAAACCGTACTCCCCAGACGCTTGAGTTTGATGTTAAACTTCCAGGCGACCGACCAAATGCCAAACTCATCCAGGTTCTTGGATGGAACCCCCTGGATCTCTCCATACCTGCCCAGCCAGGTCATGATGTCAACACAAGAGATCGACTCGTTACGGGTCAAAACGGTCACTCTCTTGACCTCACTCCGACGGGTTATTGCTTTCGCAAGGAAACCGCGCCAGCTCATACCCGGACCAGAAGAGCTCCAGCCCCTCCGGCCGGACAAAGCTGACGTCGAACTCCTTGGAGCCGTACGGATGGATCAAGGCAAAGATGTCGGTCGCCTTGAAACCCATCCCAAGCAGGAGCTCCACCACCCTCTTTCTTGTAGGGCAAGCTTCATCGCTACTCCACTTGAGGCAGACCACATTCCGTCTGACCCCAGGGCCGGTTGTAGGTGAAGACCAGGCGGTCTCGCCCCCATTCTGCTCTCGGAAATCCCTCACGCCATATCTGTTGAACCAGAATGACAGATCAACCTTCTTTCCCTCTACAGTGATGGAGCTCTCCCCCTTTTTGAGGGCCTCCAGCAGTCGCCGCTGCAAGTCACCATCACCGGACTGTGAGAGCGAGGAAGCCAACGAGGACAGGCCCTCCCCCCCACGGCTGCAGCCACACCGGCATAACTTCTGCCAGGCGCCACGGACGCGGGAGGGGCAGCCGAGCCGCCCCCCCTCCCCCACCATGCCTAACGCAGATACTGCACCCCGTCCCCCCGGAGGGGCCACACGGGGGCCCGCAGCCGCTTTCTCAGCGGCCGATCCCCCCCCCCCCCGCATTCACCCCACCACCAGAGACCGGGCCCGCAGCCCTAACACACTCCCCCACACTCTTTTGGCCACTGACCCCAGAAGCCCGAGAGGCCACGGAGGCACCGGCCGGTTTAACAGGCGCACCAGTAGCTACTCCAGCCACCGGTGTCCCACCGACCCCCACCTCCATAGCCCCCCCAGCTCCAGCGGCCAGAGACACATCACACGTTTGTCCGCTAGGAGCAACCCCTTTTCCAGGAGTTTCCTCCCGCGAACAAACCGCTGGGCCAGCAGAGACTTCCATTACGGAATTCATTACAGCATTCATATTCATAACTTTGTTATCGCTGCCGGCCTCCCTCAATACTTGGGCGCCGGTCACAATTACCTCCCCCTTTCCAGCACTTCACTCAGCACCGGAGGAGGAGGCAGAGGCCCCAGCAATAAGCCTGGTCTTTATATACTCTCCTACTGCACTGGGGGATATGAACCCCGCTTTTAATCTCTTAGCCTTTCTGGCCCTATTAACATTCTTTACCTTTTTTATTTTAATTTTAATGGGGAACTGGTGCGCTGTAGAACCACTGCTCCCAGCCACACCAGTCCCCGCTTCTCCTGCTGCCGCCACTCCCGCCGCCACTGTGCGCTGCCGCTTGGGCGCGTCCCCGGACACACCCCCAGCTCCGCCCCCAGACACTTCACTGGGTTTTGGGCTGTCTGCTTCACTATTACTGCCCTCACCACACTGCTCCCCTTTCCTCTCCATTTCCATAAAGCGGTCGTCATTTACCAGTTTTTCTCTCAAAGGGCCGCTTTCATTCAGCAGCCTCTCCTTTTCCACCTCGGCAGCTTCTCACCACCTTTAGGTCCCTGATCCTCTCCGCTATAGGGAGTCTCTTTCTGCTAGAGGTATTGTTTTCTTTAATTCTTTCAAGCTTTAGCTCATTTCTCAGAGCTTTGAGGTGTCGCCCCAGCTCCTTATACTTCTGTAGGTTGGCTGCTACCCGGGAGCTGTAGGTGGCGGTGGAATCTCCCTCCCACCGGGACCCCCAACCTACCCGGGACGACACCTCCATAGCCTCCGCAGGGACTTCACCTTTTCTTCAGGGGAAAAGTTGGTGAATCACCCTGGAGCACAAGCTGGGATGCAGGAGCTTCACACAGGCACGTCTGATCACTGCAGCTGCTAGCACCAGACTGAGCTCAGCAATCTCCGCCTCTGTGTCTCCTACACACTGCTTACACTGTGACCGTATCTCCTAAACACTGCTTCAGGAATTAAACAGGTCAATAAAAGGGAACCCTCTGTTGCATTAGACCCAATTCTGAGATTATGACTAAACCCTAAATCATTAAATATGTTTTATGATATTTTATTTATGTATTTAGAATATTGTGCAAAGACCCCAGATAGTCACTGTTCCACTTGTATTCCAGGGGCCATGAAGGGCAGGTCAAGGTAGTTTTTACTTGACTTAAAATGTCCTTTGTATGCATCTTCTTTCTCAAGGTCCACTTCAGCTCCTGGAGCGTTAATCTGCCAGGAGCCAACGGAAGCGCTCTACTCAAGTGCATGTCAAGAGTAGGAAAAAATACTTAAAGAGGACCTTTCACCGATTATTACACTATGAACTAACTATACAGACATGTAGAGCGGCGCCCGGGGATCTCACTGCACTTACTATTATCCCCGGGCGCCGCTCCGTTCTCCCGCTATGCCCTTTGGTATCTCCGCTCACTAAGTTATAGTAGGCGGAGATTTCAGTCACTAAGTTATGGTAGGCGGAGTCTGCCCTTGTTCTGCTGTAGCGCTGGCCAATCACAGCGCAGAGCTCACAGCTTGGGAGGTTATTTTCTCCCAGGCTGTGAGCTCTGCAATGTGATTGGCCAGTGCTACAGAAGAACAAGGGCAGACTCCGCCTACCATAACTTAGGGAACAGAGATACCGGAGGACATAGCAGGAGAACGGAGCGGCGCCCGGGGATAATAGTAAGTGCAGTGAGATCCCCGGGCGCCGCTCTACATGTCTGTATAGTTAGTTCACATTGTCATAATGGGTGAAAGGTCCTCTTTAAGATAAAGTTGTTCCTGTTTGGTCTTAATTTGTGGGCGTTGTAAGATTGTAGATTGTAATATGCTTTCTGGTTACATTTTGGTGAGTTTTAACTTTATTTTAGATTTTTACAGATCCAGAGGGAAGGAGCAAACCGCCTTGAGGAGTCCCTACATAATAGACTATTGGATACAGAAGGGCTGTACTAAAGGAAGATCTCATCACAGCATCATCCAAGCCCTAGTCAGGAGTATATGAGGCCTCTTAAGAGTAAAGAGCGGCTAACAATATCTGATAATAGGCCACATGTGCAATTATTATATATTTAATTAATGTACAACATACTTTTAAAGTTTTTTCTTACATGAGAAATTAACAAATATTGTTAGATTTTTTTTTTTTTTACTGCTGCTTTAAATAAAAAATAAAAAATCTAAACAATTTTGAAATGTTTAGTGAAATATGTATCTGTCATTAACGTTAGCCTGCTAATTATTGTGTGACCATGGAGAGCAACCCCAAACTGGGACTCTATCAAACAATCCAGGACTGTTAGGAAATATGGCTTTGTATCAAACTGTGATAATTTATGGTGCACATAGGTCCTCTTGTCACTGTGCCTATGCACAAGTTTTGCTCATAACTGTGATGACTTTCAGAAGATGGCAATAAGCAGAGTAACAAGTTGCTCTTTAAAGGGACACCATAGGCACCAAGACCACTTCATCTTGTGTAATGGGTTTGGGTGCAGTGCCCATGTCCCACTAATACTGCAATGTTAAATGCTACCTTGCAAGGTCATCTCATCTTATAGTGGCTGTCAGACAGTCACTAGAGTCACTTCAGGGTCCTTAACGGAGTCTAACTACGTGAAATAACACTGGACATCCTTAAGCTTTGCATGACGACAACCAGGCTCTTTAAAAACCTTACAGAAAAGCATTGAGTTAATGCTTTCCGATGGGGAGGCCCAAATGTGAGCGCAGGAGGGACCTGATGTTGGCAGAGCCTTACACAGCAATCGGGTAACTGACAAAAAGGGTGCAGAGGAAACTATAGTGTTAGAAATACAGTTTTATATTTCTAGCACTGTAGTTTTTACCCTCTTTCAATATTTATATACGGTCCCAAAAAATCTAGAACGCCAAAAAGGCACTCCGATCTGTGCTCACCAAGAGAAACTGAGGTTTCTTTTTTCTACTCTGAAATCCACCATCTCATATAGCCATTACATCACACCCACTATAGAATTTTAGTGATGTCATAGATTGGGACACAGCTAGTGCTGTTATTTTATATTTATTTTTTACACAAAGTAACACAAATTTCATGTCAAGTTGTCTGCATTATAATTTATTTATTCAAAGTTAATCTTTATCTCAATTAAAAAAATTAAAGTGTAACTTAAATTCCTGGCATGCAAAGCCAGACTGTGGTAACCACATAAGGCTACTTTCACACTGGCGTTTCACGGTTCAGTTTGAAATGGATCCGTCAATAAAATTAATAAACGGAGAAGAACGGAAGCCATTCAGACAGATCCGTACTGCGGATCCGTTTATGCCTCCGTTTAGCCGATCCGTTTTGGATTGAGTAGCATCTCAAAGTGTCCCCCCACTTCATGTATTTAGATCCCCAGGGTTGTCATTAGCTGTTAAATGCTTCGTTGCTAATCTCTTGGGGGCTATCTTGTAGAAATTCCAAGTCGGTCCGGTTTCAGCTCTGATCACGGACCACACCTTTTGGACTCTTGTACATGACTATATACACTAAAACATGTGTAGTGTTCGTTAGCGGGCCATATTGATCGTGCGTACGGGAGTACATAGCATCATGATGTTGTCCATGTTGTGCCGCACACTGGGCTATTGTCCCGCACTCATATGATCTATAAGTGCAAGACAATAGCCCCGCTGGCAGCTCAACTTGCACAGCATCATTGTAAACTATGATGCTGTGTACTCCCGTGGGCACGATCAATGCCACTACAGGACATATGGCCCGCTCACTGACCGTATGTCTCGGAGGGCATACAGTCGTGTGCAAGAGGCCTTAAAGGGGTTTTCTCATCTCAGACAATAGGGGCATATTGCTAGGATATGCCCCCATTGTCTTATAGGTGCTGGTCCCACTGCTGGGACCTGCACCTCTATCGAGAACGGACTGCTGAAAGTGGAGGAGGGCGCACTGCACAAGCGCAGCCGCGCTCCATTCATTTCTATGGGATAGGTTGGGATTAGCGCTCGTGGTGGACGGACCCCGTCAAATCTGGTGTCCTTCAGCCACAGCGCTACCCGCTCTGTTCTCGATATAGGTGCGGGTCCCATTGGTGGACCCCACACCTATCAGACAAAAGGGGCATATCCTAGCGATATGCCCCCATTGTCTAAGATGGGAATACCCCTTTAACAGCAGTATGTCCCTTGCGTGTCCCTTGTGGTAATCACACTAGTAATATTAGAGCGTCATCGGGAAATCATTAAACTGTAAAATTACAATTTATTAATGAATTCCTGATGATGCTGATGGACAGTGACTCCCACAAGGGCTCATATGAACCTTTCATAAGATTTATTGAACAACGAACAAGCATTTGCTGTTCATGTGCCAATCAGAGGGTATACGATCAATAAAGAGCCAAAAGATAGCTCATTATTGATGGTCATGTTCATGGTTCAGCCACCTTAAAAAAATCAACCAAGGGCGTTATAATAAACGCACAGTAGTGACGTATGGTAGTTTTAATGTCAACGCAGCGGGAGTGCCCAAGCTTACTGTTACCCTGTACAGAACAATGAAAACACACACATTGAAGTAAACTATAATTTTTTTATTTTATTAGAAACAAAAAACAAATATATATATAAAAATATAAAATGTATTAAAATTGTGCCAAATTTTGAGGGGAGGTGGACTGTCGCAGGGTAGGTGGTCTGGAGCTGGCAATGGTAGCCCCCCCCCTGTCCTGTCGATTCTCTGAGATAAAACTACGGGCCACAAGAAAGGATGCAGGGCGAAATTGTGGGGTGTGGAGAAAGGAAGGGTCTGAGGAGGAGGGTACCCGAGCATGTGTAGAGGTGGAGGGAGTTTGGAAAGAAGTGGGAGGAAAATAGTGGGGAGGAGAAGTAGAATAAGAGACAGAAGGACATGCTCGGGTGGGGTGGGAATGTTGTCGGTAATGGTCACTGGTGTGGGATGGTGCATAATTTCCCATGACCCGTTCTCTTGATCTTAAACTCATGCAACTGCTTGGGCGTCATTGAGTCCATCAAACTGATTATGCTTACCCCATAATGGTAGTTTGGGCTGCATTGAATCGCCGACTCCGCCCCCTCCCAGCGGCAAATCAAGTCAGCACTAAACTCCTTCTGATGTTCGGCAAAACCTTCCAGAGTGTCGGAAACAACCTCTACAAGGTTCACATAATCAGTTCGATTTGGCCTACCGGATCTCTGCCTGCTCACCAGGGCTCTCAAATTTGGACGGAAACCTAAGAGCCTCTGTTGAGCGGAGGGATCCAGTAGGGGACCCGGATTGTCCTGAGCCGATACATGAGGGACAGGAGGGCTGGCGCTGGCGATCCATTCCGGTTCCGTCTCAGGAGGTTGTTCAGCCTCCCGAGTGCTGCAGGCACTTCTGTATGAAAAAAAAAAAAAAAAGGAAAGTAAAGAATTGTCCTTTAAATAAAACATCCATGTTCTATGCTATGTCTACCTTATACCATAAGGGGCTGGCCAAAACAGGGGAGCCAAACGCTCTGCTGTATCAGACAGCCCCTAAAATATTTTTTTTTTACAGTTCTTAGAATTTTTTATTTTTTGTCACAAGTTAGCGGATAATGATGATTATTATTTTTTTTTTTTTCTTACAAAGTCTCATATTCCACTAACTTGTGACAAAAAATAAAAAATTCCATGAACTCACTATGCCCATCATGAAATACCTTGGGTGTCTTCTTTCCAAAATTTGGTCACTTGTGGGGTAGTTATACTGCCCTGGCATTTTAGGGGCCCTAATGTGTGAGAAGTAGTTTGAAATCAAAATGTGTAAAAAATGCCCTGTGAAATCCGAAAGGTGCTCTTTGGAATGTGGGCCCATTTGCCCACCTAGGCTGCAAAAAAGTGTCATACATCTGGTATCGCCGTACTCAGAAGAAGTAGGGCAATGTGTTTTGGGGTGTCTTTTTACATATACCCATGCTGGGTGAGAGAAATATCTCGGCAAAAGACAACTTTTCCCATTTTTTTTATACAAAGTTGTCATTTGACCGAGATATTTATCTCACCCAGGATGGGTATATGTAAAATGACACCCCAAAACACATTGCCCAACTTCTCCTGAGTACGGCGATACCAGATGTGTGACACTTTTTTGCAGCCTAGGTGGGCAAAGGGGCCCAAATTCCAAAGAGCACCTTTTGGATTTCACAGGGCATTTTTTACACATTTTGATTTCAAACTACTTCCCACACATTAGGGCCCCTAAAATGCCAGGGCAGTATAACTACCCCACAAGTGACCCCATTTTGGAAAGAAGACACCCCAAGGTATTTCGTGATGGGCATAGTGAGTTCATGGAAGTTTTTATTTTTTGTCACAAGTTAGTGGAATATGAGACTTTGTATGAAAAAAAAATAAGTAAAAATGTCAGCAGCAATGAAATACCACCAAATGAAAGCTCTATTAGTGAGAAGAAAAGGAGGTAAAATTCATTTGGGTGGTAAGTTGCATGACCGAGCAATAAACTGTGAAAGTAGTGTAGTGCAGAAGTGGCCTGGTCATTAAAGGGGTTATCCCACTTAGCAGTTTCATACTTACCTGCTGCCACCGCGCGTTCACTTCCTGGATTCTGGCTGGGGGCGGGCTTCATCTTGATTGAAGTCTTCTCCCGGCCGGGCCGCGCGCTGGACTGAACGCGCACGCTGCCGCGCATGCGCCATGTGACTTATTTCTGGCCAGTATAGTACAGAGCCGGCGTGCGCGTTCGCAGCTCTGTACTATTCTGGCCGGGAAAAAGTCACCGTCGCGCATGCGCGGCAGCGTGCGCGTTCAGGACAGCGAGTGGCCCGGCCGGGAGAAAAGAAGAAGTCTTCTGGGCAAGCGCGACCATCGGGATTTTGCGGAAGAGCGGTGGTCGTAACCAGGGGAGACCGAGTCACAACAATAAGGTAAGTGGGGATGAATTTTCTCCTAATCGGTGGGAATTTGTTAATAAAGTATATTTACAAAAATGATCACTGTCAAATCATTAACAGATTTAACAGTGATCATTATGATGGGATAACCCCTTTAAGGGTGTTTAAGCTAGGGGAGCTGAGGTGGTGTAATAACCGTCGCCAGGAGTCCTCTGATAAGTCACCATTTTTTGGTGCATATGGGTTTCATCCGCAGTTTGGGACATTCTCTGGAGAGGGGTCTTCTGGTTTACCTGATGAGGAGAGATTTTCCTCGTCTTTGTCATTTATTTGGCAAAAGATTCAGGGTAATCTGAAGAGGATGAGTGAGAGATATAAGCGTGTGGCGGATAAGAGACGTGTGCCTGGTCCGGACTTGAATGTGGGTGATCTGGTGTGGTTGTCTACAAAGAATATCAAACTGAAGGTTCCCTCCTGGAAGTTGGGTCCTAAGTTGATTGGGCCTTACAAGATCTTGTCCGTCATATATACCGTTGCCTTCCTTCTTGATCTTGCTCAGACTTGGAAGATCCATAATGTTTTTCACAGGTCCCTATTAAAACCGTATGTCCTACCCACTCTACCCTCCTCTTTGCCTCCTCCTCCGATTGTTGTTGATGGTAATCTTGAATTTCAGGTCTCTAGGATTGTGGATTCTCGCATTATCCGTGGTTCTCTCCAGTACCTCGTTCATTGGGAGGGTTTTGGTCCTGAGGAGAGGATGTGGGTCCCAGTGGCGGACATTAAGGCCACTCGTCTTATCAGGGCTTTCCATAGGTCCCATCCTGAGAAGGTGGGTTCGGAGTGTCCGGAGTCTACTCGTAGAGGGAGGGGTACTGTCACCGCCAGCTCTCTGAGAAGCTGTGGAAGATGTTCTTCTGTCCTCTTGCATGATGTTCTTTGTTTTGGTTTCACTTTGTCATCTCTTTTCCTTCTCCCAGCTGTCATCTATTTACACTGATTGCCTCCCTTTATATTCCCTCCCATACTGCCTCACTTTGCGGTTTATACTACTTCCTGGATTGTGTTCACTGCAAGAGGCTGCAACTGCTGGTTTCTCAGATAAGTCTTTTCCTTTATTTGTGTTTCCGTGCTGGCTTGATTCTAGGTGACCCTGACTCCCTCCGTATTAAGTGCAGGGAGCCGGTGGTCGTGTCTCACTATTATAGGGTTTTCAGGTGTCACTCAGTCTAGGTACCAGGGCATGCAATTTTCTATCATAAAGATCTTTGCATGGGCAAAGCAGTCAGGGAGAGCTCTAGGGGTTTTATAGGGCTCACCCATATGTTCCTTAGTTTGGGATCAAGTCAGTCGGATGTTTATTTATAACTTCCAGTTTTCTGCAACACCATCCGTGACAAAAACAGACAAAGGTAAATGACAATGAGGTGGAATTACCTGTACCAGAATTTTTTTTGAAATGTCATCATAATGTTGCACAGCTGAGATTTAGGATTATTGATGGTGTCCCCCCCCCCCCCCACTGAGAAGAGCGGGCGACCGGGAACAAGTTTTAAAAAGACTAGAACTTAGATGGATATTTGAACTGGACACTATGGAACCGAAGGGTTTAAATCGAGAGTTTAAAGTGGGCTCACTCTTTTAACCCCCATTTAGGACATGTGCATAATACTGTTTAGTATGGAAATGTAAGAAATTGTTACTCGACGCAGCTCGAGACCTTTTTAAGAGTTGAAATAGTACGTAATCTTATTTTTTCACATTATTCAGTGGGGATCACGCACATGCTGAAGGTGAAGTACTTACGGAGTGGGACCTATTCTGCAACCCTATATGTATCTATCTATCAACACCCCTATGGACGTGACAACTGCTTATGAACAGCGGGTATTTTAAATGTTTAGACACAAGGGTGGGGGTTTCTCTCTTTTCCTTTTTATTGCATATGTATAATGTTTGATATTGGTCTGAGTGGCATAGGATAGTTGCTCCTTTTGAGCCTAGGAGGATATAGGTCTGATCCCACTAAAGGGCCTAGTTTAAAATACTTGATACCGTCGTTCAGTGTCTGCACTTATCAACTGGTTGGTGGACGGTTCACAAACTTTTGGATTAAATAAGCCAGTGAGTATGTTTTTACTGCTGGAGCATAGTGACACTTATATAATTCTGGCTAGAGTACTGACTGCTGATGGGGTGACCCCAGGAGCTGTGCCCTCCCCATAAATGGGGATGGACGCAGTCCGGGTGCTCTTGACCTCAGGCTGAAATGTTGAATGGTGACTGGATGGCCCCTCTATCCAGGATGGGAATCACTGGATGGTGGTGCTTATCTGTACAGTCCTGATTGTGTGAAGTCCAGACATGAGTCACTCCGCGCTCTATTCCTTGTACAATATATAATGTCCCTTGAAGTGGAGATCCCTATTATCCCTCATTAAAGTTAAGGATAAAGTCAAGGGTTAATTTATAGCCCTATTATATAATTATGCTGTACAGAAACCCTTTTCTCCCCTTAATGTGAATCATTCAAAATGCCTTTTCTTTAATACAGGAGTGTCTGACAGCCCAGTGTTTATCCATATAGTAGGTCAAAAATATGGTTCTAGTACAGGATTCGGGCACCTGTCTCCCGATTGCCAATACATTTTATCATAGAATTTAGCCTTGTATCCTAGAGACGCGACACTTAAGGAATCACATGACTGGAAGACGCTACGCTAGTAACAAGGAACACTAAAATGTATTTTAGTTGGACATGCGCAATGTACCTTAGACACATGGCAGGCGCGCACTTTGCCTAAAGCTTTGACACTCCGGAATATCTCCTTCGGCATGGTGTTTAGGTATGTCTAATATTGTAATCTAATTATGTCCCACTTGATGTATGTAGATTTATAGGATACACATTACAACTGTGCGGGGGTTATACAGTCAGGTCCATAAATATTGGGACATCGACACAATTCTAACATTTTTGGCTCTATACACCACCACAATGGATTTGAAATGAAACGAACAAGATGTGCTTTACCTGCAGACTGTCAGCTTTAATTTGAGGGTATTGAGGGTAAATAAGGTGAACGGTGTAGGAATTACAAGAGCTTGATGTGTCTCCCACTTGTTAAGGGACCAAAAGTAATGGGACAATTGTGTTCTCAGCTGTTCCATGGCCAGGTGTGTGTTATTCCCTCATTATCCCAATTACAATGAGCAGATAAAAGGTCCAAAGTTCTTTTCAAGTGTGCTATTTGCATTTGGAATCTGTTGCTGTCAACTCTCAAGATGAGATCCAAAGAGCTGTCACTATCAGTGAAGCAAGCCATCATTAGGCTGAAAAAATACAACAAACCCATTGTCATGCCCCACTCTGACGATGTGCGGAGGTCGGCCAGGATAGCAGCACGAGTTTAGTGTTTGTTTTGGAGCCGTGCTGGATCCGCCTCTCATCAGGTGCACTGGGTGGTGTCATTAGTTTAAATAGCACACCATCCCAGTGCTCTGAGCGGATTATAGGAATCATTGTGGTCTTGGAAGCTAGGAAGGAAGGTTGTCTGTTCCAGCTCAGAAAGATAAGTGTGATTTCTAGTTTGGTTGTTTTGTGTCATCTCTCCCATCCAGGTTCTGTGCGAGCAGGCTGCTCCTATTTCCCCTCTTTTACCATCTTAGGGAATTTAGGGTGTTTCAGCCCAGGCACACATCATACCTACCATAAAGGTCTGCATGTGGGCTGAGCAGTGCAGGGAAAGAGGTCAGGGATTAGCTAGGAGGTGACCCTTCCGCTGTCTCTCGTCCAGAGCCTGGTTGGTGGGTTATCTGTGAGTCTGGGTGCACGCCCGCCGTGACATTATAATCCGCCTTACTGTGACTGCCATTACTCAGCGGTTTTGTGATGGCATCAATTGAAGCATTAGTTGACCGCATGCAGGGGCTATCCCTAGAGGTTGTGAAGCTACGGGGTTCGGTCACACGATGTCAGAATGCTCTGGCAGCTGGTGCAGGTCAAATTTGTGTGGAGCCTAAAGTGGCTCTTCCTGATCGATTTTCAGGAGGTACGGATGACTTTATCCGTTTTAGAGAATCCTGCAAATTGTACTTTCGGCTGCGTCCATCGTCATCAGGTGATGAGAGTCAGAGGATAGGTATAGTTATTTCTCTGCTTAAAGGGGACGCGCAATCCTGGGCCTTTTCTCTGCCACCTGGTTCTCGGGCCCTCCAGTCGGTGGAGGAATTTTTTAAGGCTCTGGGATTAATCTACGATGACCCAGATCGGGTCTCGAGTCGAGATTACGTAATTTGTTTTAGGGGGAACTTACTGCAGAGGCTTACTGTGTTGAGTTTAGGAGGTGGGCTACTGAATCAGAGTGGAATGATCCCGCGTTACGTAGTCAGTTTTGTCAGGGGTTATCTGAAAGATTGAAGGATGCCCTTACTTTTCATGAATACCCAGACTCTTTGGAGAACGCCATGTCTTTAGCAGTACGGCTAGATAGACGTATCAGAGAGAGAGGTATAGGGCTCCCTCCGCGCAAGGTACCCCTTCTGTGAGTGGTTTCGTCTCTACTGCCTCCCCGGGTGATGTTACAGGTAACTCTGGGGTAGCGGAGGAACCCATGCAGTTGGGTCAGGTTTCTTGCCATTCTGATAGTAGAGACTTTAGGAAAGTGCACAAACTATGTTACTATTGTGGAAAGAGGGGTCATTTTATTTTTGCTTGTCCTTATGTTAAACCACAGGTGGAAGAGAAAAAGAAAAAAAAAAAAAACTTCCCTGACACTTAGTAGTACGAATGGTGTGGTGGAGCAGGCAGGTATGCAAGCTCCCTGCAGTTCCCGTTTACTCCTTCCAGCTATGGTGGCGCTAGAGTAAAAAAATGTTTTTGTTGATGTATTCCTTGATTGTGGTGCTAATTGACTTTCTTTTCCTTCAAAACCTAGGACTAAGTACTTGCACTTTAGAGAACGAGATTCGTGTTTTTGCAATTGATTCTTCCCCTCTTTCTCAAAGGAGCCTTACTCACATTGTTCATGGTATTCACTTAAGGGTGGGTGATTCACATGTTGAAATTATTTCTTGTTTTGTCATGAAGGATTTGCCAGCTCCTATAGTTTTGGGGTTGCCATGGTTGACTAGACATAACCCAATTATAGACTGGCAAGCGAGACAAATCATTGGTTGGAGTGAGTTTTGTTCGGATAATTGTCTTGGCACATCTATCTCTGGTGTGTCCATTACGGCTTTACCTCAGTATCTCTTGGATTTTGCGGATGTCTTTTCGGAGGGTGGGGCTCAGGAATTGCCCCCTCATCGAGACTATGATTGTCCAGTTAATCTCATTCCGGGGGCTAAGTTGCCAAAGTCTCGGCTTTACAACCTCTCTCAACCCGAAAGAGAGGTCATACGAAAGTATGTCGTCGAGAGTTTGGCAAAGGGTCATATTAGACCATCTAAGTCTCCAGTGGCAGTAGGTTTGTTCTTTGTGAAGAAAAAGGATGGATCACTGAGACCGTGTTTGGATTTCCGGGAATTGAACCGTATTACAGTCCGGGATCCATATCCCCTGCCTTTGATCTCTGATCTTTTTGATCAGATTGTTGGAGCCAAGGTGTTCTCCAAGTTGGATTTGGGAGGGGCCTACAATCTGATCAGAATCAAGGAGGGGGATGAGTGAAAAACGGCCTTCAATACGCACGAGGGTCATTTTGAGAACCTGGTTATGCCTTTTGGGTTGACGAACACGCCAGCAGTATTTCAGCGATTCGTCAATGACATTTTTCATCATTTGGTGGGGAGGTTCGTAGTAGTTTACCTGGATGACATTTCAATTTATTCTCCTGATCTGAAGACCCATCAGGATCATGTGAGACAGGTTTTGACGATCCTTCGGGAGAATAAATTATATGCCAAATTGGAGAAATGTTTGTTTGCGGTGCAAGAGCTTCCGTTCTTGGGATACAGGCTTTCTGATTCTGGTTTTCGCATGGACCCCGAAAAGGTCCGGGCGGGTCTGGAGTGGGACCGACCAGAGAATCAGAAAGCTTTGATGCGGTTCTTGGGGTTTACAAATTATTATAGAAAATGTATTTCTAATTATTCCACCGTAGTAGAACCTCTCACTGATATGACCAAGAAGGGCGCCGATGTCTCTGTCTGGTCGGATGAGGCACTGCAGGCCTTTTCGGCTATTAAGGAGCGTTTTGCGTCTGCTCCCATTCTGGTGCAGCCGGATGTGTCTCAGCCATTCGTAGTGGAGGTTGATGCATCAGAGGTGGGGGTTGGAGCGGTGCTGTCACAAGGTTCATCTCCTGGCAAGTGGGTCCCGTGTGCCTTTTTCTCCAAGAAGCTCTTGGTCGCCGAGAGGAATTATGATGTTGGAGATAGAGAGTTGTTGGCTATCAAGTTGGCCTTTGAGGAATGGCGTCACTGGTTGGAGGGGGCGTCTCACCCCGTTACGGTATATACAGACCATAAGAATTTGGCTTACCTGCAATCTGCCAAGCGTCTGAACCCTAGGCAGGCCAGATGGTCACTGTTTTTTACCAGGTTACATTTTGTGGTTACCTTTCGCCCAGGGGTCAAGAACGTCAAGGCAGATGCCTTGTCTCGCAGCTTTCCTGGGGGAGGTGATTCAGAGGATCCTGCGCCGATTTTAGCGGATGGGGTGGTGGTCTCCGCTCTGTGCCCTGAATTGGAGATGGAGGTGTTGGGAGCCCAGGAGGGGGCTCCTGGTTCTTGTTCCCCAGGGAGGTTGTTTGTTCCTGAGGGCCTGCGATATAAGGTGTTCAAGGAACATCACGATACCGTCCTCACTGGACATCCTGGTGGTAAGTCCACCTGTGATCTAGTATCCCGGAGGTTCTGGTGGCCAGGGTTACGTAAGAGCATTGAGAATTTCGTGACAGCTTGTGAAAACCTGCGCTCGGTCAAAGGTTGCTCATACTCGACCGGCTGGTTCACTTCTTCCATTGTCGATTCCGTCTCGTCCTTGGACGCATTTGTCTATGGACTTTATTACGGATCTGCCGAGTTCCTCCGGGAGAACAGTGATTTTGGTGGTAGTTGACCGTTTCAGTAAAATGGCTCACTTTATACCACTAACTAGTCTGCCTAACGCTAAGACTCTTGCGCAGATTTTTGTGGATAATATTGTGAAATTGCATGGTATTCCTTCGGATGTGGTCTCTGATAGGGACACGCAGTTTGTCTCCAGGTTTTGGAGGGCATTCTGCTCCCGGCTGTCACAGCCACTATCTCTGGCTGTGAACTTCCGTCCTTGCTTGTTCAGCGCTCCTCGCTGAAGTTTCGTTACTGTGTGTTATTTGTGGTTCTGTATGGGTTAACTCCCCTGTGTGCCTATTTGGAGTTTATCCTCTGCCTGCTCCATGGGTGTGGCCTCTTTGCTACACCCATGGAACCTGTATATAAGGCTGAGGTTTCCTCAGTTCTAGGTCAGCTCTCCTGGTGTGTGTTGTCTTGTCCTGCTCCTGGTTTGCACTCTCTCTCCCATGCTGCTGACCCATGGGATCCGTGTCTGTCTGTGCTCTGTGGGTTCCCCTACTTGTTCATTCCCGTCCTCTTTCCTGTCCTTCTGTTATCTGTTCTGCCAGTTATGTTTTAGTTACTTTGTGTGTTTTCATATGTCTGTGTTCAGCAAGCCTTTGCAGCAGAGTGGCATGCGCAAGGCCATGCAGCTTACTACTGGTGGAGCAAGTCCTTCTCTGCTCATTGCCACTCCTGCTCCCTTGCGTAAACTCCTGCTTGTATTCTTAGTTACCTTGTGTGTATTCATATGTCTCGGTTCAGCAAGCGCCTAGCTGCAGAGTGCTATGCGCAAGGCCACGCAGTATACCACTGGTGGAGCAAGTCCTTCTCTGCTCATTGTCACTCCTGTTTCCTTGCTATGTATTTCTGCTTGTGTTATTAGTTGCCCTGTTTTGTATTTGCCTGTCTGTTATGTTTGCCTATGTGCCGTCGGTACCTTCTGGTACCTGTTGTCCATTCGTTCCTGCTGTCACTGTCTAGTTCACGCTCCAGAGTGGACCCTGGCAACTTCCTGCGGCAAAGTCTAACCCTACCATCTAGGGCTCTAGTGAATACCAGGAGTTGCTTAGTCACGCCCCTCCGGAGTATTACTAGACAGTGGCGCAGTGGGGGTTTTCTCCCACTGTGCTGACGGTACATAGAGCTCATGTTTTGTCTGTGCTGCCTTCCCTGTTTTTGTTTGTGCAATAAACTCTTGTGTGTCTGTACCTGATTTCTGTTTGTTTATTGCTTGACGACGCGGTGGTCTCTCCTGGGACCTCCAACTCGTGACACCGGCTTGGCATTCAACTTTCATTCTCTTCGGCTTTTCATCCGCAGTCGAATGGTCAGACGGAGCGTACTAATCAAAACCTGGAGAGCTACTTGAGGTGCTTTGTGGCTGAATCAGGAGGACTGGTCCTCATTCTTGTCCTTAGCAGAGTTTGCGTTGAATAACCGTAGGCAGGAGTCCACGGGTAAGTCGCCATTTTTTGGCGCATACGGTTTCCATCCTCAGTTTGGTACCTTTTCTGGGACTAGTTCCTCTGGGATGCCAGAGGAGGAAAGATTCTCTTCTGCCTTATCCTCCATCTGGCGGAGGATTCAAGGGAATTTGGAGAAGATGGGTGAGAGGTATAAACGAATGGCTGACAAGAGACGTGTGACTGGTCCGGACCTGTGTGTGGGTGATCTGGTGTGGTTGTCCACTAAGAATATCAAATTGAGAGTGCCATCTTGAAAACTGGGTCCAAGATTTATTGGTCCGTATAAAATTTCTGCGGTGATCAATCCTGTAGTGTTTCGGCTGGATCTTCCGCAGACTTGGAGGATCCATGATGTGTTCCACAGGTCTTTACTAAAAAAAAAAAAAACGTGAGACCGGTGGAACCATCAACATTGCCTCCTCCTCCTGTTCTAGTCGAGGGAAACTTGGAGTTTGAGATCTCCAGGATTCTCGACTCTAGAGTTCTTCGGGGTTCCCTTCAGTACCTGGTGCACTGGAGGAGATACGGCCCTGAGGAGAGGATGTGGGTTCCGGCGTTGGATGTCAACGCCAGCCGACTGGTGAGGGCTTTTCATAGGTCCCATCCGGATAAGGTTGGTCCGGATAAGGAGGTCACCCGTAGAAGGGGGGGTACTGTCATGCCCCGCTCTGACGATGGGCGGAGGTCAGCCAGGATAGCAGCACGAGTTTAGTGTTTGTTTTGGAGCCGTGCTGGATCCGCCTCTCATCAGGTGCACTGGGTAGGGTCATTAGTTTAAATAGCACACCATCCCAGTGCTCTGAGCGGATTATAGGAATCATTGTGGTCTTGGAAGCTAGGAAGGAAGGTTGTCTGTTCCAGCTCAGAAAGAGAAGTGTGATTTCGAGTTTGGTTGTTTTGTGTCATCTCTCCCATCTAGGTTCTGTGCGAGCAGGCTGCTCCTATTTCCCCTCTTTTACCATCTTAGGGAATTTAGGGTGTTTCAGCCCAGGCACGAGGACACATCATACCTACCATAAAGGTCTGCATGTGGGCTGAGCAGTGCAGGGAAAGAGGTCAGGGATTAGCTAGGAGGTGACCCTTCTCCTGTCTCTCGCCCAGAGCCTGGTTGGTGGGTTATCTGTGAGTCTGAGTGCACGCCCGCCGTGACACCCATCAGAGAGATAGCAAAAACATTATGTGTAACCAAAACTGTTTGGAACATTCTTAAAAAGAAGGAGCGCATCGGTGAGCTCAGCAACACCAAAAGACACGGAAGACCACGGAAAAGAACTGTGGTGGATGACCGAAGAATTCTTTACCTGGTGAAGAAAACACCCTTCACAACAGTTGGCCAGATCAAGAACACTCTCCAGGAGGTAGGTGTATGTGTGTCAAAGTCAACAATCAAGAGAAGACTTCACCAGAGTGAATACAGAGGGTTCACCACAGGATGTAAACCATTGGTGAGCCTTAAAAACAGGAAGGCCAGATTAGAGATTGCCAATTGACATCTAAAAAAGCCTTCACAGTTCTGGAACAACATCTTATGGATAGATGAGACCAAGATCAACTTGTACCAGAGTGATGGGAAGAGAAGAGTATGGAGAAGGAAAGGAACTGCTCATGATCCTAAGCATAGCACCTCATTATTGAAGCATGGTGGTGGTAGTGTCATGGCGTGGGCATGTATGGCTGCCAATGGAACGGGTTTTCTTGTATTTATTGATGATGTGACTGCTGACAAAAGCAGCAGGATGAATTCTGACGTGTTTCGGGCAATATTATCTGCTCATATTCAGCCAAATGCTTCAGAACTCATTGGATGGCGCTTCACAGTGCAGATGGACAATGACCAAAAGCATTCTGAAAAAGCAACCAAAAAGTTTTTTAAGGGAAAGAAGTGGAATGTTATGCGATGGCCAAGTCAATCACTTGACCTGAATACGATTGAGCATGCATTTCACTTGCTGAAGACAAAACTGAAGGAAAAATGCCCCAAGAACAAGCAGGAACTGAAGACAGTTGCAGTAGAGTCCTGGCAGAGCATCACCAGGGATGAAACCCAGTGTCTGGTGATGTCTATGCGTTCCAGACTTCCGGCTGTAATTGATTGCAAAGGATTTGCAACCAAGTATTAAAAAGTGAAAGTTTGATTTATGATTATTATTCTGTCCCATTACTTTTGGTCCCTTAACAAGTGGGAGGCACATATGCAAACTGTTGTAATTCCTGCACCATTCACCTGATTTTGATGTAAATACCCCCAAATTAAAGCTGACAGTCTACAGTTAAAGCACATCTTGTTTGTTTCATTTCAAATCCATTGTGGTGGTGTATAGAGCCAAAAATGTTAGAATTGTGTTGATGTCCCAATATTTATGGACCTGACTGTATGTGATTAGGTTGGGGAGGAGCTGACCTTTTGGGGTAACCCCTTTATCCAATCAATTTTATGTTATGTGTATATATATGTCTCACTTTGGTATATCACACGGAGCTTGAAAAAGATTCAGAGTCGAAACGTCGCTTGTTTGGTGAAAATAAACACGGAAACTTCCTGAAGACTTAAGAGTCCCACAGTTTTTTCTGATATTGGGGAGTCCAACAGGTCGAGACTTCACACTGCTGGCACCGCCACCAAATGGTCCCTCTGAGACGTCTCAGTGAGTAGTGCTGTCTTATCCTCGCTTTCTCTGAAAATCAGTTCCATTCATTTGAATGGGGGAGGTAAGCACATGGATTTCTGCAAGCCCTGTTTAGGTGAATGGAACAAAATCTACAGTGTGTAAATCTGCATATTCCACCATTACGTGTCCGATCATTGACAGTAAGCTATCATTGCCTTCATTTGCAGTGGTGTTTTGAATGAGAAATCTGGACTGCTATGGACTGGAACTTTATCACTTTTAGCGACAAATCCAACTTCTGTATGAAATGTTAGCACAGTTGGGTTTGAGTATGGAGGCCTTGTGGTGAGCGATTTAATCCTGCCTTTGCTGTGGATCGATACACTGCCCCAACTGCTGGTGTTATAATCTATTACATAGAACCGTCGGCCGTCTCTACTAGTGATATGAGGTACACTAACAGCTCAGTGATATGTAGAGGACATCCTGCGGCCTCTCATATCAGGGATTTCAACTGGAATTTCTCAACAGGATACCGCACGCACACCCACAGCAAGGTTTTCCCAGGAATATCTCCTCCAGATTAAAACAATTCCTTCTCCAAACAAGCATTTATGGAACCAGCTGGGACACCAGCTTCAGCAACCTACCAGTGTGCAGGATATACAGCCACAGGATACCACACAGAAACTGTCTGCCTCCATTCCCTACCCTATTTCATTGTGTATCCAGGCTAGATGTGGCCACTAGCGTCTCCTCTGAATTGTACAGTTTTCCCCAATAAACATATCCTTTCACTCTAATATTATAATCACTTACATATATCATCATTGCATTCATAACTCCTTCTTGGTGCCTTATTTTTTGTCAATGAGTGGGGATTCCCGAGATAGGCAGCAGATATTTTGGATTGTCTTCTACTAATTTTTCCTTCTCTTTAAGATTTTGGCAACTGGGGATATCTTCGTATAAATACACCAGCAATTCCAGGTTGTTGAACCAAACATATCCGGAACGGTTAGAAGAACATGCCATCTAGCAGTACTATTCACCCATTCCAGGGCCCAGTCTGACCCAGATTTGGATGCACATGGCAGCAGACTTCCGGTTTGTGCCCAATAGCAGCCACCACCAGTTTTCTGCGGTCCTGGAGGTGGTGGCTGATGACATATACAAGTTTCTGTCATGCCCCACTCTGACGATGTGCGGATGTCGGCCAGGATTGCAGCACGAGTTTAGTGTTTGTTTTGGAGCCGTGCTGGATCCGCCTCTCATCAGGTGCACTGGGTGGGGTCATTAGTTTAAAGGGCTCACCAGCCCAGTGCTCTGAGCGGATTATACAAATCATTGTGGTCTTGGAAGCTAGGAAGGAAGGTTCTCTGTCTGTTCCAGCAGGCTGCTCCTATTTCCCCTCTTCACCATCTCAGGGAAGTTAGGGTTTTGTCAGCCCAGGCACGGGAACACCTCATACCTACCTTAAAAGGTCTGCAGGTGGGCTGAGCAGTGCAGGGAAAGTGGTCAGGGATTAGCTAGGAGGTGACCCTTCCCCTGTCTCTCGCCCAGAGCCTGGTTGGTAGGTTTTCTGTTTTTCTGAGTGCACGCCCGCCGTGACAGTTTCTTGCTATAAACATCGGCGACTATGTTCAGCACTGGAGACTTCTGAGTGCTACTGCTGCTGGAATCTGGGAGGTAAATACTGCAAGACCAGGTGACTCTACCTTCATCAAGACCTCTTCAGGATACTCTGCATCCATTTCCCTTTGTCAAGCTATTGGATGAGGCTTTTAAGTTGATGACCTACCTGCTGCAACCATACCCAGAGAGGAAACAGGATGGCAGTAGAGAGAGACTTCAACACAGACTGACTCTGGGATGAAGCTTCATGGATGACTACTTGGAGGGTCTTCACCAATGAAATGCAGTTGAATGAGGCCACAACTGAAGCATAGTGAACTATATGCATTTTTGGGTTTAGTCTACTTTCACACTTGCGTTTTAGCTTTCCGTTTGAAAGATCTGTTCAGGGCTCTCACAAGCAGTCCAAAATGGATCAGTTTGCATTCGAAATTGAAAAGGATCTCCTCAGAATGCATCAGTTCAGTCTCCATTCTGCTTTGGAGACTGACACCAAAACGCTGCTTGCAGTGTTTTGGTGTCCGTCTGATGAAACTGAGCCAAACGGATCTGTTCTCACTGACACAATTGGTGTTCAAGACGGATCCGTTTTGGCAATGTTAAAGATAATACAAACGGATCCGTTCTGAACAGATGCAGACTATTGAATTATCTGAACGGGTCCATCCATGACAGATCTCCACAAAATGCGAGTGTGAAAGTAGCCTAAGAGTTGCAAATGAGGAATTTCCAGCCCGTAGTTAAATGGAATCTTGCACAGTCTTTATTTCATATCCAAAAGGTACATACAGTGTAGTGGACACCGACCTCCAACATCTCCCTTCAGACTGACATGTTTCGAGCCAATGGGCTCTTAATCATGATCATGTCGGTCTGAAGGGAGATGTTGGAGGTCGGTGTCCACTACACTATATGTATCTTTTGGATATGAAATATAGACTGTGCAAGATTTCATTTAACTATGTGCTGGAAATTCCTAATTTGACGCTTTGTACTACGAAGTCGGCCCGGCTTCTCCGTTGCATGTGCGTTTATTGGTGAGCTGGAATCAATCTTTTTTTATATTAACTAAGAGTTGGCCACACAGACTTTGGCCTATTGGCCTTTGAATATTAACTATTAGTCAGTTCTAGCATTCCTGTAACATTTTTACACAAAAATGCCCCCTATCTTTCTCTGAACTACAAGATAAATTCCCCCGGTATTAGATTTCCTCTATGCCAGAGAAATATTATGCCATAAAACACCCCAAGAATGTGCCTCCCAATTTAAACCACCTATAGTAGAGGCCAGCTCCCGTAGAGCCGCCATTACAGGCAGATACAAATTCCTTCGTGCCCTTATTGATTATGATGAGTCCCACCTCTCCATCACTAAATGGCACTCAGATGACCCTGGTCTCACATGTTACCCGATTGGCCAATCAGACAATGCCTTCATTTTTTTTATTAAATTAATCCATAGGGCTTACATTACCCCCATAAGAGGTTATACAATGAGTATTTTCCCCAGTTTCCCAATGGTTCTGGGTTAAAGTTCACAAATTTACCACCCAACACCCCTTTGGATTCCATGTGGGCAATTATGGGCTAAAGTATTACATATGGTTCCAGCCGGTGTAAAAAGAAGAAATATTTAAAGTCTGGAAGCAACCTCTCCCCCCGTCATTTAGTCTTTTCTCTGAGAAGCTATACTTTATCATGAAGATGGACTGAATAGCGGCGGCCCAGCACAAAGGGAGGAAGGTGAAATCTTTCTTTACAGCATGGAGTAAATACATTGCCTGGCTTCCTGCAGAGACTCGCTCTAAACTGCTCTCACGCTTTTCTTTGACTATATGGTACCAGTCTCGTATAATGAGTAATGATCCCCCAATATTTGTCTCTTAAACTATCACTCCAAAGTCCTGATATTTCTGAGGGTGGGTCATCAATAGTAAGGAGCGGACAACCCTTTCAAAGAACATATTAAAGAAACATTGAAATAACAATTACTGAACTGGAAAGAAGATTTGGACTGATGCTAGGGAAAGACCAGGAAGGTATCGCAGGAGGTTCAGAAATCATCCAGTGTTTCTCTACATTTGGCCTGAAGACCTCATCACTCAAGGAGAGGAGGAAACTGACTCTAAGGCCCCTTCACCTGAACGATATGGATTGTTTCTGAATCACAAAAATAAACATGGTTTTGAATGCAAATGCAGTGAGTTTTGTCTGCGATTGTGTTCAGTGGTTCAGTTTCTTTTCACATGGAAGCCATCAGTTTTGATGCATTTTTCACAGGCGTGAAATAAAAACTTTAGAATTACAAACAACTCCTAGTATCCATCAGTGAAAAACGCTTTGCATCTGGATGTGATGCGTTTTTCACGGAAGCCCCATTCACTTTGGGACCAGGGCCGCATGAAAAACGCAGAATATAGAACATGCTGCGATTTTCACATAACCCAGAGATGATGCGTGAAAAACAATGCACATGTACAAAGACCCATTGAAATGAATGGGTCAATTCACTGCAGATATTATGCGTTCAATTCACGTATTGCACCTGTACGGAAAACTCGCTCATGTGAAAGAGGCCGAATACAGTGGTATAAAATCATCTTGTTGAAGAATCACTTGCACAGTGAGTGAAGATTGCTAAAATTCTTAATCAAAGGCCAGTTTGCAGACATGTCTTATAGCAATTAGAAGGAGGTAATCCTGACAAAGGAGCCTTATGACTCATTCACACATCAGTGTTAGATCAGTGATAACCAAATGCAGCTCTAAAAACAGAACAGGAGCAGAACTTTCCCTTATACCTTATATCTGTGGAGGCTCCAGACCTGTTTTAGGCTACTTTCACACTTGCGGCAGAGTGATCCGACAAACAGTTCCATCGCCAGAACTGCCTGCTGGATCAGGCAATCTGCATGCAAACGGACAGCATTTGTAGACTGATCTGGATCCGTGTCACAAAATGCATTCCAAGAACGGATCCGTCTCTCCGCTTGTCATACAAACGGATCAGTTTCTATTTTTTTTTTTACATTTTTACCAGTCTGCGCATGCGAAGGACAGATCTGGCATTGCAGTATTTTTAATGCCGGATCCGGCAACTGATCCGGAATTTTGGATGGAGATAATACCGCAGCATGCTGCGGTATTTCCTCCGTGCAAAACGCCGTTCAGTGACTGAACTGAAGACATCCTGATGCATTCTGAATGGATTTCTCTCCATTCAGAATGCATGGGGAAAAAACTGATCAGTTATTTTCCGGTATTGAGCCCTTATGACAGAACTCTATGCCGGAAAAGAAAAACGCTAGTGGGAAAGTACCCTTAGGCTCACAATCACTGATGGAACTCCGTTTGGGTGGTGGAAGATGTGGCCTCTGGCCTAGACAGGGAAGGAGGAGGTGCTGGCCTTAGGCCTGCTACCCACTGAACATGGCAAATCATATCTTCGATGTCAGGCAGAGGCTGGTTGGAGCGAAAGACTGAAGTCACGGCATGAATGTATGACATGAAGTCTTCTTGTCTATCAGGACGCATCTGGCGACAGGAAGAAGCAATCTCGTAGCCAAAATAATCGTACTCATCATCTCCATTCAGTCTCCGGATAAGGGACAGAGCCTCCCTGTGCAGTTGCTTGTCTATCAATTGGCGGGCTTCCTCATTCTGGCCACAGGTGGCAGATGTGGCGGTAGGGGGATTGGGATATGTGGCCGCCCTGACAGCAGCTGTTGTTGCAGGAGCAGTGGCTGGTGATACAGTGGCGATTAGCGCTGCTGCTGAAGATGTCCCCTCTCTTGGCGAGGGTGGTGTGGCCACCAAAGATGGTCTTGCTAGGTCTTCATTGTCCCTCTCTGCTTTCTGTGCGTTCTTTTGATAACTGTCAGGAGTGGACTCCCCCTCCATGAAGTCCTGCTCCTCTTCTTTAACAAGGGACTTTGCCTGGCTCTGTGGCTCCTCAAAATTTCCAGATAATCTGCTAGAAATAAAATATTAGTAATACAGTACAGCACGCACTTAACCACTTGCTTACCGCTGCATTGTATAGGTAGGGGCGGTAAGCTGTTAACTGTAATCCGCCGTATAAAAGCAGTGGGTACATTGCAATCTGCCGGCGCCCTGTTACACTGCAGATCCCCGTGACATTAGACAGCAACGGTCACCGTGAAGATCCCGGAGACCAGCCAAAGTGGTCTCCGGGCATCTGATCCCTGTTCTCGTGATTGGTGGGGCTCCCACTAATCTAAGAGTTATCCTCTATAAGCGGAATACTTCTCCTGACTGTGGCAGGAAGGGGTTAATTACCTTTTTACCCCCCATAAAATAGTCAGAAAAATGTTACACCTATAAGTTATTAGTTGATAACCAATAGGTCAAATTCTGCTACAATCACTGTAACTGGGATACTCTATTATTGTTATATAAATACCACACAAAAAAAGAGTAAATTCACTTCCCATAGATTAAAAGTATAATGTTTATTCAAAAGACACAAATCATAATCATATAAATTCCATAATAATGGTTAGCATGTGGTGAAGATATCAAATTAGAAGCGCCACCTAACCTGAATTAGTGCACCTAATGGTAATAGGTCAATGGAAAGGTACTGGGTAGAGAGTAAGATCTAGTAGACATACTATACACTGAATTAAGTATAACAGAGAGATCCACCCTCTGAAAGTGGGATGGCCAACCTGAGGCTCTCCAGCTGTTGCAAAACTACAACTCCCATCATGCCTGGACAGTCTACAGTTATCAGCCTACAGCAAGGCATGGTGGGAGTTGTAGTTTTACAACAGCTGGAGAGCCGCAGGTTGGCCATGCCTGCCATATACCAAGACCAGATAATAAGATGTCTGGAAAGTCTACTGGAGTAACAGAAAATAATCATACCAGATAGTGACAGGAAAAGTGGACGCTGCCTCCTCGACGTACGTTTCGCCGTTCTGCTTCCTCAGGAGGAGTGGTTTTTGTGGGGCTAAAGGGTCGATTTTTAAAGAGAGAAGTGTCCTATAGGAGGACCTGTCTTGGGGTCGTATGATGCATACAGCGAATGATGGCTCACTGCGGTGCATGACGAATCAGATGCGGCCACATCATATCCGCTTCCGCCCTTCCCCTGAGTCGGATGCCGGTGAGGGCAGTCACATGCCTAGGACGGCACGGACTGACGTCACCGGCGCACAATCTCCTTGGAGACTGAGGGAAGCTAGCGGGCCGTCTGACCGTCAGGCGCACTGAGCCATACTCGCGGCGCAGAAAGACAACAATTAAAAGGTGAGAAGAACTTAAAATGGGAATACAAAAAGGGAAAGGGAGAAGGACTTGAGTGACAGAATGCTAGTGCATTGAGCGATCGCCCAAAATATTTGCAGTGCAAAAAGATGCCAATATGCTAATACGTTATAAAGTGCAATATTACATGTGGCTATCAGCAATAAATAATCTCAGTTATGTTAAAAATACAAACAGATCTATGGGAAGTAAATTTACTCTCTTTTGTGTGGTATTTACCTATAAGTTATTAGTTTTAGCAACAGTATAGCAGACTACATACAAAAAAAAAAAAAAAAGAAAGATTTTTGTGAACTCGCCTGGAAAATCTCTCTCGCTCATATCATTGGGGGACACAGGACCGTGGGTATAGCTTGCTGCTATACCCACGGCGACACTAGGCTGAAAACTGTTAGCTCCTCCCCTGCAGGCTATACCCCCTCCAGCCAGGAGAGAGCATTTCAGTTTGTGCTCCAGCAGTAGGAGAGACCAAATTAAAAGTAAAAATCAACAGAAAACTGTACACTGTCATGAGACCTAACCAAACACAAGGTCCCAACAGACAAAACAGGAACCCCACTTGCCTCACAACAATATGTGGGTGGGTGCTGTGTCCCCCAATGAATCAAGCGAGAAAGAGATTTTACAGGTGAGTTCACAAAAATCTAATTTTCTCGCTCATATCATTGGGGGACACAGGACCGTGGGACGTCCTAAAGCAGTCCCCGGGGAGGGAAACAAAATTCTCCCAAACCAACTCTCTATGGAAGCCACTGAAATGCGGCCTGCAGAACCCTGCGGCCGAGAGAAGCATCCTCCGAGGCCAATGAATGCACCCGGTAAAATTTAGTAAAGGTGTGTAGAGAGGACCAAGTCGCTGCTTTACACAACTGAGACACAGAAGCGTGGTGGAGGTGTGCCCAAGAAGCCCCGACCGCTCTGGTAGAGTGAGCCATGATCCCGGGTGGAGGAACCTTGTCCCTGGAACGATAGGCCTCGGCAATGGCCAAGTGAATACACCGAGCAATAGTCACCTTTGAAGCCGCCAAACCTTTACGAGGGCCTTTTGAGATAACGAACAGAGCGTCAGTGCGTCTAAAGGGGGCCACCACCGACAGATAGATCTTCAAGGCCCGTACTACATCCAGACGATGGAGGGAAACCTACCGCCGATGAGAAGGCTGAGGGCAAAACAATGTCCTCATTCACGTGAAAGGCAGAAACAACCCTTGGTAAAAAAGATGGCACTGGACGAAGAACCACCTTATCTTGGTGAAACACCAAAAAGGGTTCCTTGTAGGAGAGAGCTGCCAGTTCCGAAACCCGTCGAATAGAGGTAATGGCCACTAAAAAGGCCACTTTCCAGGAAGGTAGAAGGACGGAAACTTCACTCAGAGGTTCGAACGGCGCTGTCTGGAGTGCACCGAGAACCAGGCTCAGGTCCCAAAAATGTAATGGGGGCCGATATGGGGGAACGGTATGAGCTACTCCTTGCAAGAAAGTCTTGACCGGACCTAGGACGGCTAGAGTACGTTGGAAAAAAATGGACAGGGCCGAGACCTGCCCTTTGAGGGAACTGAGAGCCATGCCCAGGTCCAATCCCGACTGAAGGAACGCTAGAACCATCGGAAGGGAAAAACGCCTGGGAAGAAGAGCTCGTTCCTCGCAGAAACGCAAGAAGGATTTCCAGGTCCGGTAGTAAATCCTAGAAGAGGAAGGTTTCCTGGCCCTAATCATGGTTCGAATGACCGCATCAGAAAAACCTCTGCGTTTCAACAGAAAGGTTTCAACAGCCACGCCGTTAAACGTAGCGTATCTAAACTCTGATGGAAGATGGGCCCTGGGACAGTAGATCGGTTCTGATTGGCAGAGGCCACGGAGCATCTCCTAGCAGAAGAATGAGTTCTGAGTACCAAGCTCGTCGAGGCCAGTCTGGGGCGATCAGGATAGTCTTGATGCCTTCCTTCCTGATTCTGCGTAGGATCCGAGGTAGAAGTGGTAACGGTGGGAACACATAAAGAAACGCAAAGCTGTCCCAAGGCGCCACAAGAGCGTCCATGCCGTGTGCTGCTGGATCCCTTGCGCGAGAGAGGAAGCACAGGAGCTTGTGATTGAACCTTGATGCCATCAAGTCCACTTCCGGACGTCCCCACCTGAGACAGATGGCCTCGAACACCTCCGGATGGAGGGACCACTCCCCCGGGTCCACTGTTGTCCGGCTGAGAAAGTCTGCCGTCCAGTTGTCCACTCCCGGGATGAAGACTGCCGAAATCATCGGAACATGGGACTCCGCCCACTGCAAAATCTTCGCAGACTCCTGCGTCACCGGAAGGCTATAAGTCCCTCCTTGGTGGTTGATATAGGCCACAGCTGTGGCATTGTCCGACTGCACCCTGATCGGACGACCCTGCAGAAGTGGAGTCCAATGGACAAGGGAAAGATGAATGGCCCGGAGTTCCAGTATGTTGATGGGAAGTTTGGACTCGGATGGAGACCAAACACCCTGGACTGTCCGTGTGGCGAGAACTCCGCCCCAACCGCGAAGGCTGGCGTCTGTTGTAATGATCGTCCATATCACTGGACGGAAGGATTTCCCTGCCAACAGATGCGCAGACTCTGTCCACCAACCGAGGGCTGTACGCGTTTGGAGGGACAGCCGGATCCAGAGAATCCGGGGATTTGTCTCAAGATGACAAAATGGCTCGTTGAAGACACCTCGTGTGAAATTGAGCGAAGGGAATGGCCTCGAAGGAGGCCACCATCATGCCCAGCACCCGCATGCAATTGCGGATAGACATATTGCGGCGTTGGAGTAATATGCGTATAGATCTCTGAATGTCCACGCTCTTGTCCAATGGCAGGCGTACCACGGCTGCACCTGAGTCTAGTATCATGCCCAGAAATCTGATGTGTGGTGGGAGATAAGCAGGATTTCCGCCGATTGACTATCCACCCGAAGCGGGATAGGGTGCTCAAAGTGATCTGAAGACTCTCCTCGCATTGGGAGACCGTAGATGCTTTGATCAAGATATTGTCTAGATACGGGAGGATAGTGATGCCCCTGGAGCGCAGGAGACCCAGGAGGGGGGCAAGCACCTTTGTGAACACTCTCTGAGCTGTCGCTAGGCCGAATGGCAGGGCGACGAACTGGTAGTGACATGAATGAATGGCAAAACGAAGAAAACGTTGATGAGCGGGTGCGATGGGAAGGTATAAGTAGGCGTCTTGGATGTCTATCGATGCCATGAGTTCTCCCTGTACCAAAGAGGCAATCACGGAGCGGAGTGACTCCATCTTGAACCGTTGAATGCGGAGGAAGCGATTCACTATCTTGAGGTCCAGCACTGGGTGAACATCGACTTCCTTTTTGGGTACTACGAAAAGGTTTGAATAGAAACCCGTAAATCTTTCGTGTAAGGGGACGTATGAGAAGGGACTGGACTGCTTGGAAGAAAGCAGCCGCCCGACCTGGATCCTTGGGAGGCTGGGAGAGGAAAAAACGGTTTGAATTCTATCTTGTATCCTGGTGTCATTACCTCTCGTGCCCAAGCGTACGATTTTTTGAGGTCGCCACATTTCCTGAAAAAGAAGGAGACGACCCCCCACCTGTAAGGGTGGGGCCTCACCTTCATGCTGAGGGCTGTTTCCCGGGAGCGGAACGAGGCTGTTGCACTCGCGGACGCCATGCTGGCTGGGGTTTGAAGGATGGGCCTTTTCGCTGGTCCTGATTGGGTGGCCTACATGCAGGTGGGGCCACCGGACGAGTGCCCGCAAACCTACGAAAAGACTGATAACGGGAAGATGTGACCCTAGGACGAAAGGAACGTTTCGCCTTGGGTTGCGGTAAATGGGTGCTTTTTTCCCCCTGTTGCTTCCGAAATAATATCATCTAGCCGGGTACCAAAGAGTCGAGACCCGGCAAAGGGAAGTCTTGAAAGAGAACGTTTGGAGGATGAATCCGCCGACCAGACTTTAATCCACAGTTCTCGGCGGATAGATACCGCGAGAGCCGAGGAACGGACGACCATCGTCCCCGCGTCCAGAGCCGCTTCGCAGAGGTACTTTCCTGCCTGTGAAATTTGTACCGCCAAGGACTGGAGTTCCGCCGGAGGAAGATTGGTCGCAAAGTCTTGGTTCAAAATGGAGGGCCCACTCCGAAACCACCTTGGCTACCCATGCCGATGCGAAGATCGGGTGTAAGGCTGAACCACTGGCTGCAAAGACTGACTTCGGCGCATTGACTCGCTATCGATCTACTGGGTCCTGGAGAGAGGAGCCATCCGCCACCGGAAAAGTCGTGTTCTTTGAGAGGCGAGCGACCGGTGGGTCTACCTTCGGAGGTGAGGCCCATTTTTCCACACAATCAGTTGGAAACTAAAGTTTAGTCTTACCGGTAAACGGTTTTCCAGAAGTCCGACATGACAGTACCCATTGGAGGATGTCCTATTGGATATCTGTAGGGACAGGAAGCGTGAAAAGGTTAAAAGGCCCCTCCCCTACCCTCCCACCAGTGTTCTTTCCAATTACTACACCAGATAGGATCCAACCCATTTATTGAACTTCCATGTTAATCTCACATTGGAAATGTAATTAGGGACCCTGGCAATAATCGAAAAGAAATATGGGGGGGAAAATAACGGGTACTGTCATGTCGGACTTCTGGAAAACCGTTTACCGGTAAGACTAAACTTTAGTTTCCAGGACGTCCCTCCATGACAGTACCCACTGGAGAACTACCAGCTAAATAACTAGGGGGGGACCACAGCCTGAAGGACCTTACGACCGAACGCTAGGTCCTGGTTGGCCAGAGAATCAAGTCTATAATGCTTAACAAATGTAGAGAAACTGGACCAGGTAGCGGCCCTGCAAATCTGCTCCACCGAAGCATCCGCTTTTTCTGCCCATGACGATGCCACTGCTCTGGTGGAGTGGGCTTTTATGGATAAAGGGCAAGTAAGACCTTTTTGTATGTAAACCTCTCGAATCAAGTCTCTGATCCAACGGGCTAGAGTCTGTTTCGAGGCCTTGCTGCCTCTGTTCCTTCCCCCAAACGAAACAAAGAGGCTCTGAGATTTTCTCCATGGCGCCGTCCTCTGAAGGTAAGCGAGAATGGATCTTCTTACGTCCAGGCAGTGGAATCTTTCCTCCTTCGTATTCTTGGGGGAGGCACAAAAGGAGGGAAGGATTATTTCCTGGTTCCTGTGAAATGGAGATACTACTTTTGGTAAAAAGGACTGATCTAATTTTAAAATGACTCGGTCATCCAGAATTTTCAAGAATGGTTCCCTGATGGAGAGGGCTTGAATCTCCCCAATTCTACGAGCTGTGGTAATGGCTAGAAGAAAGACAGTTTCTAGGGAAAGTAATTTATCTGATAACTGGTCAATAGGCTCAAAGGGAGAACCACAAAGACCGTCTAAGACTATATTTAAGTCCCATGGGGGGTCTGCCTAATAGTAGGTCTCAACCTGGAGATTGATTTAACAAATCTTCTAATCCACCTGTGGTCTGCCAGAGGGGTATCCAGGAAACTACTCAAAGCCGAAATTTGGACTTTAAGGGTACTGGGTTTCAGACCCAAATCGAACCCTGCCTGTAAGAAGTCCAGGATGCAGCCTATGGATGGGACCGAGATCCCTGGATGAGAATCTGAGAGCCATGATGTAAACCTCCTCCATATCTTTAAGTATATGGCTGAGGTTACAGGTTTGCGGCTCTGCTGCAAGGTTGAAATTACCTTATCTGATAGGCCTTTACTTCTCAGGATTTGCCTTTCAGGATCCAGGCTGTTAGTTTCAGTTTCTCGAGGTTCGGGTGTTCCAGGGGCCCCTGTACGAGAAGGTCCTTCCTTCCTGGAAGGGTTATTGGATCGTCTATGAGTAAATCCTTTAGCAGCGGGAACCAGGCTCTCTTCGGCCAGGCCGGGGCTATCAGAATAAGGGTCACTGAGCAAGCCTTTAGCTTCTTCAGGACCAAAGGAATCAAGGGAAAGGGAGGGAAGGCATATGCCAGGTTTATGTCCCAAACCTGGGATAAGGCGTCTACCCCTAGTGGATTGTCTCTGGGGTTCAGAGAGAAGAACTGATTTACTTGGGTGTTCCTCCTGGAAGCAAATAGGTCTATCTGTGGGAATCCCCACTGGTGGCAGATCTGAAGGAAGACCTCCCGGTTTAGGCACCATTCGCCTGCGTCGAGACAGTGTCTGCTTAGAAAGTCTGCTGCTGAGTTGTCTGCCCCCTTCAGGTGAACGGCCGTCACAGAGAGGATCTTCCTCTCTGCCCAGTGAAAAATCTTTTCTGACAGAACCTGAAGATGAGGGTTCCTGGTTCCCCCTTGCCTCTTCAGGTAACACACCGTAGTCATGTTGTCTGACAGGATTTTGATGTGGTGGTTGGAGCGAATGAAATCGGCCGATTCTAGGGTCTTCCATACAGCCTTCAATTCCCTGTAATTTGAGGACCTGTGGCTGTCCAGGCTGGACCATCGACCCTGGAAGACATGACCCTTCAGATGGGCACCCCAGCCCCACTGGCTTGCATCCGTGGTGATGACAATGGAAGGAGACGGGTTACCCCCTTCCTTAGATTTTCGGGGTTGATCCACCACGAAAGGGATTTTAGACACCGCTTTGTAAGCGCTATCCTTGTGTCTAGGGAATGATGATCCCTGTTCCATGATGACAGGATTGCGGCCTGTAGGATCCTGGAATGAAACTGAGCCCACGGGATTACTGATATACATGATGTCATCAGGCCCAGAATTTTCATAGCCTCTCTTAGAGTATGGACCCTCCTTTTTTGGAACGCCACTATCTTCCCCTTTATGATCTCCTGCTTGGACTCTGGAAGGAAGGAAAATTGATTTCTTGAGTCCAAGAGAACTCCCAGGAATTGTTTTCTGGTGCTTGGTCTTAGGTCGGATTTGGGGTAATTTATTATCCAGCCGAGATCCTTGAAAAGAGCTAGGGTCTGATGGATGCTGCTCTCGAGGTTCAGTTTGGTGTCTGCTATTAGGAGAAAATCGTCGAGGTATGGAACAATCTTTATCTGCTGTACTCTCAGATACGCCACTACCTCTGTGATGATCTTTGTAAAGATGCGAGGGGCCGACGAAATACCAAAGGGGAGACACTGGAATTGGTAATGAAGGAGAGTCCCCTCCTGGATGACTGCAAACCTGAGATATTTCTGGTGTAAAGGATGAATCGGGATGTGATAATACGCATCCTTCAGGTCCATGGTACATAGTAGATCTCCAACTGAAATTAACGGGATTGCTGATCTTATGGATTCCATCTTGAACTTGTGATATGTTATTGACTTGTTCAAGGATTTCAGGTTGATAATTGTCCTGTAAGAACCATCCGGCTTTTTTATTAGAAAAAGGCTTGAATAGTGTCCCAAGTATTTTTGATCTTCCGGAACCTGGACTATAGCATTTAATCTTAGAAGCTTCTGCAAGTCCAGACCTAACTGATCTTGTTGCTCCCTTGAATGGAATTTGGTGATTAGGAATCTTTCCGGGGGAGGACCGCGAAATTCTAATTTTACCCCTTCTCGGATGGAATTGAGGATCCACTGATTTTGGGTAACCCGAGTCCAGGATTCCCAAAACAGGCGGAGCCTGCCCCCTACTGGCCTGATGTCATTGTTTGCTTGGGCCTGAGTTAGGATTGAAGAGGAACCCTCTACCTCTCCCTCCTTTAGGGTAGCTCCATCTACCCGTTTTACCTTTTCCTCTCTCTGAGGATGTGAAGTGCCTAGAGGTCTTACGAAAGGGCTGTACTGGTTTCTTTGCCTTTTCTTCTGGAAACCCCTTCTTTTTGTCCGCTGCACTTTCCAAGATGGAATCTAGGACCTGGCCAAAAAGGTATGCTCCAGTAAAGGGGATTGCACATAGTTTATTTTTTGATGCAATGTCTCCCGTCCAGGATTTGAGCCAGAGGGCCCGTCTTGCAGTATTTGTAAGGGCGTCATTCCTGGCTGAGAAACGAATAGACTCTGCCGAAGCGTCTGCCATGAAGGATGCTGCAATTTTTAGTAAAGGTAAGGACTCGAGTATTTCCTCCCTGGAAGTTTTCATTTTGAGATGTTCTTCCAGTTGCTCAAGCCATAGGCACATGGCGTGAGCAACCGAAGTTGCTGCAATATTAGCATTAATAGTAGCCGCTGAAGATTCCCAGGCTTTTTTCAGAAGAGCATCCATCTTCCGATCCATGGGGTCCTTTAACTGTGAGGAATCCTCGAATGGTATGGACGTCTTCTTCACCACTTTGGCGACCTGGATGTCGACTTTTGGAACTTCATCCCAAAGTTTTGTTTCCTCCGGGTTAAAAGCCATCCTGCTTTTAAACTCTCTGGGTATATAGAGCTTTTTATCGCCCTCTTCCCACTCATCTTTGATAAGGTCCTGTAAGTACGAATTTACCGGGAAAAGCTTTCTTTTCCTGGCCCTTAAACCGCCGAACATCTCGTCCTGTACAGAACGCTTCGGCTCCTCCTCCTCAACAGCCATGGTTTGCCTCACTGCTGTAAGGAGCGAGTCCAGATGTTCTGAGGAAAACAGATATCTCTTGGGTTCCTCTGACACGGAAGGGGGGGATCTCCTCCTCCATTTCGTCCGAAGGATACCCGGTTTCCTCCTCCGACTCTGATACCACATGTACTCTGGCACGCTTGGACGGAGGGGAAGAGGGAACTGGAAGGGAAGGGGGCTGACTCATTCCTGCCGCCTGAACTTCCTCTCTGACAATGGATCTCAGCTCTTCCAGAAAAGATGGTTGCTCCTCCTTCAGGATTTTTGCCAAGCAATCCGTACAGAGGGCCTTCTTATACGACTCAAAGCTTTTTAGTGCACGTAGCACATTTCCTAGCCTTTTTCCTGGAGTCTCCATGTGGTTTGTGTCCCGTCTCCTTTTCCACCTTAATAGGGGGAGAAGGAGATATAAAAACTGGTCTAAAGGATTTATTGACCTAACCAGCCGGATACTACTTACAGTAGTCTGGATGAGGGGGTCAGCTACCGCATCTAGCCTGCTCAACCCTTGGGCCTCCATGATGTACCTGCCTGGAGCACACATCACAGCGTTTTTTAAAGGATCTTACGTTACTGGCCCATCCCTCATCGCCGCCGGATCCGCCTCCTCTTCCGGGGGACTCATCCTAAGAGGAGTCGACCTCTCATGCGAAGCCTCCGGCTGAGGCTCCAGCCTGAATGCGCGCCGGTATCCTGGCCACGTCACTTCCGGGTCGCACAGGAAGTGACGTGGAACCCATCATCGGAGGAGGACGGAGCCGCTGCTGTGCGCAGAGCTCCATCGGAGAAGCCGCAACAGCGTCCTGGTACCGCGGCATCAGAAAAAAAGGTACCCGGAAAGCTAGGGGACCCCTTCCCGGAGGGGTGCTGGCTTTAGGCCGCAAACGGAGGCTGAAGAGGAGAGGCATGAGCCCCCCGACCAGCCTGGCCTAGAACTGATCCCTACAAGTAGCAGAGATCCCTTCTCACAGCTCCTATCCCCGTAGGGACAGGAAGAACACTGGTGGGAGGATAGGGGAGGGGCCTTTTAACCTTTTCACGCTTCCTGTCCCTACAGATATCCAATAGGACATCCTCCAGTGGGTACTGTCATGGAGGGACGTCCTGGAAAAGGGTAGAGCAAGTCTAACCGCTTTGGGACAATGAAGCGCAAACCTGGCTGGTCCCAAGCCTTTGCGACAACAACGGAAAAGTCGTCGTGTACAGGGAAGGACTTAGGGGTCTGCTTTGTACGCAAAAACGACACTCCCTGGTGGAGTGGAGTTCCTCCTGAACTTGGAAAGTGTCCCGGATAGCTGAAATCAGACTACCATAGACGCAATCTGGGAAGACTGCTCCAGGTCCATCTCCGTATCTGAATCCGCAATCTCACCATCTGATGTGAGTCACCTAAAATGGAGGACGTCTGAGATCGGGAAACTGGAGGGGATGCAGAGGCATCAGAAGAGGAATGACGACCTGATCTGGGACGCTTCCTAGTAAGCCTGCTCCTAGTTTGTGCGCCTTGCGAAGGTGAGGGCTGCACTGTGGGTGATCTCTCTACCAAACGACCCAGTAATGAAAGGGTGGAATAGGAGACTTTGGAGAGGTCTTCTACTGCCCGGGACAGGGACCTTGCCCAGTCAGGTTCTCCACAGCCAGAGGGGTCTTGAACTCCTGTGGGTTGTGACAATATGGATGGATGGCTTTGGTCCACTTGTCTTCTTCGGGGGCGGGGGCAAGGCGGTGGGACAACCGACACCGGCTAGCCTCCCAGAGAGACAGAGACGCCATGCAAATCTGTGCCCCATGAACCTAATAAAATAAAATAAAAAAAATTCCAAGAGCCACCCTGCTAAGGCCTCCTACGACACTAAGCTAAAAACTGAAATGCTCTCTCCAGGCTGGAGGGGGTATAGCCTGCAGGGGAGAAGCTAACCGTTTTCAGCCTAGTGTCGCCTCCTAGTGGCAGCAGCAAGCTATACCCACGGTCCTGTGTCCCCCAATGATATGAGCGAGAAATAATTTATATATATTAGTTTTAGCAATAGTGGACTTTGTGTAAAATATACAAACATTCATTTTTTTTCCTTTTCCTAACCCCATTTTTTTTTTTAATATATAGGTATTTTAGCTATACTTACACTGAGCAAAAATAACACTTTCGGTTCTGCTTTCATTTTGCATGAGCTGAACTCAAAGATCTGAAACATTTTCGACATACACAAAAGACCCATTACTCAAATATTGTTCACAAATCTGTGTCAGTGAGCACTTCTCCTTTGCCGAGATAATCCATCCCACCTCACAGGTGTGGCATATCAAGGTGCTGATTAGACATCATGAATATTGCACAGGTGTGTGTCTCATTTGCCTCACGCAGTGCAACACATCTCCGTCGCATAGAGTTGATCAGATTGTGGCCTGTGGAATGTTGGTCCACCCCTCTTCAATAGCTGTGCGAAGTTGCAACATATTGGCAGGAACTGGAACACACTGTCGTATACGCCGATCATCCCAAACATGCTCAATGGGTGACATATCCGGTGAGTATGCTGGCCACCATGCAAGAACTGGGATGTTTTCAGTTTCCATGAATTGTGTACAGATCCTTGCAATATGGGGCCGTGCATTATCATGCTGCAACATGAGGTGATGGTCGTGGATGAATGGCACAACAATGGGTCTCAGGATCTCGTCACGTTTTTTCTGTGCATGCACCTGTGTTCGTTGTCCTTAACATACGCCTGCCTGTACCATAACCCCACCGCCACCATGGGCCACTCGATCCACAACGTTGACGTCAGCAAACCGCTCACCCACACACGCTGTCTGCCATCTGCCCTGAACAGTGAAAAACGGGACTCATCCGTGAACAGAACGCGTCTCCAACGTGCCAGATGCCATCGAATGTGAGCATTTGCCCACTCAAGTCGGTTACGACGACGAACTGCAGTCAAGTCCAGACCCCGATGAGGACGACGAGCATGGAGATGAGCTTTCCTGAGACGGTTTCTGACAGTTTGTGCAGAAATTCTTTGGTCATGCAAACCGATTGTTGCTGCATCTGTCCAGGGGGCTGGTCTCAGACAATCATGAAGGTGCACATGCTGGATGTGGAGGTCCTGGGCTGGTGTGGTTACACATGGTCTGCGGTTGTGAGGCCGATTGAATATACTGCCAAATTCTCTGAAACGCATTTGGAGACTGCACATTTCCGAGTGGTCTTTTATTGTGGGTAGTCTAAGGCACACCTGTGCAATATTCATGCTGTCTAATCAGCACGTTGATATGCCACACCTGTGAGGTTGGATGGATTATCTCAGCAAAGGAGAAGTGCTCACTAACACAGATTCAGGGCTCATGCACACGACCGTGCCGTTTTTGTGCGGTCCGCCCGTGTGCCTTCCGCAAAACGGACAAGAATAGGACACGTCTCATAATTTTTGCAGGGTCACGGAATGGAGCAACGGATGCGGACAGCACACAAAGTGCTGTCCGCATCTTTTGCGGACCCATTGAAATGAATGGTTCCGTATACGGAATCAAAATACGGACCGTATACGGAACGCAAAAAACGTTTGTGTGCATGAGCCCTTAGATAGATTTGTGAACAATATTTGAGAGTAATGGGTCTTTTTTTGTGTGTAGAAAATGTTTCAGATCTTTGAGTTCAGCTCATGCAAAATGGGAGCAAAACCGAAAGTGCTGCGTTTATATTTTTGCTCAGTGTAGTATAGCTTTTTTGCATTCATATTTTTTTAATTTACCATTTATTTTTTTTAAAAAGCCAAAAGCTTAAAATTTCCCAACATGAATAACTTAGGGGGACAACATTAAAGGGGTTGTCTGGGCTTTTAATATTGATAACCTATCCTCAGGACAGGTCATCAATATCAGATCGACGGGGGTCCGACACCCAGCACCCCTGCCGATCAGCTATACGAGGAGACTGCGCGAGCAGTGTGCACGTGATGTCTCCCTTCCTGCTCACCTCTGCTGTCTATGGCAAAGCAGCAGCCAACAGGAAGCGAGATGGTAGATAGCACGTGCGTCTCCTCATACAGCTGATCGGCGGAGGTGTAGGGTGTCGGAACCCCGCCGATCTGATATTGATGACCTATGGTGAGGATAGATCATCAATATTAAAAGCCTGGAAAACCCCTTTTAAAAATATATAGTCACTTTGAAGGAGTTTCTAATGTTTTGGCACTGTTCTGGCAGTATGGTGCCATAGAACCTGCAACAGAAAAATAATCAGCTAAAATCCAAAATGTACTCTAGTCCTTTTAAGTCATGCTGTGGGCCCAAGCAATAGATAAATTACACAATTAAGCTTCCATTTTCACATTTCAAATATACAGAAATGTTTTGTCTTAAATTTTTTTGCAACAGCTAGAAAGGAAAAATAGGAAAGAAAAACTTTTTTTTATAATTTTCAGTTTTTCCTTCAATATATTTTCTTATATTTGTTATCTAATGGCACAAAAGAAAAGTCTAAGTGCTGTTTTCTCTTTAAACCGCCGATTGGTGGAGGTTCCGGGCGTTGGATCCCCTCTAAACTGATACTGATGGCCCATCATGAGGAGAGGTCATCAATAAAAAAAAAAGTGGACAGTCACTTTCAATACTTACTTGCAGTATTTGCTCTCACGAAGTCTTCTATTTATGGTAGTCTTAGATACTGATGCACCTACTTCCTGGAGATTGTACTTCACTTGGGTGGATGTTGTGAAGGGGTTTTTCTCCAACATGGAAAGGATTCTGTGATCATCCACCAGTGTTGTCTTTCGTGGACGTCCCGGCCTTTTTGAGTTCTCGAGCTCGCCAGTGCGCTCTTTTTTTACTAGAATGTTTGAAACTGTTGATTTGGCCACTTCTAACATTTCCGATATTTCTCTGATGGATTTCTTCTTTTTTCTCAGGCTAATGATTTCCTGTTTCACTTCCATTGAGAGCTCCTTTGACCGCATGTTGTGGGTTCACAGCGACAGTTTCCAAATGCAAATGCCACACCTGGAATCAACTCCAGACCCTTTACCTGGATGATGGATTACAAGGGAATAGCCCATTAAATAGCTTTTGAGATAATTGTCCAATTACTTTTAGTCCCTTGAAAAAGATTAAAGATCAGTAATTATTATGTCTAGACCTAACTGTATAATAAAAGTGACACGTTTACTACAAAGTGAATAGAGAAATAGTGAAATGCCATTTTTAAAATGTGTGAGATCCTATTCACCCTGATAGAGCTCTATCAGGGTGAATAGGACAAGGGTTCTAGTCCCTAAGGGGGCTAAAAGTAAGTAAAAAAATAAAAATAAAATATTAAGTATAAATGAAAAAATAAAGATTTACTAAAAAATAAAAAATACACGTTAACAATAAACATATTAATTTTCAGCAGATTTGTGTAGGAAATGATTTTTTTTCAAAAATGAAAATTCCCAGAATATCGGTATAAATTATCGGCTATCGGCCTGAAAGTTCACAAATTATCGGTATCGGCCCTAAAAAAATCAATATCGGTCGATCCTTAATCAGCACATGTGGAGATGATATGCCTACACATCAACAAATCAGCGATTGTGGACACACCACTAAAATAAAAAAAAATGTAAACTCGTTTTATTGAAGTATAACAAGTAAGACATGATACATATAGGATAAAGCACCATTACATTGAGGAGCTTATTATGTTTCTATCAGAATATCCAATATACATTCCACTGATATTTTATTGTTTACATATCAGTTATCATATGGGAGAACCAGCAATAGACATATGGTGATTAGTTACTGTCAATGTTGAAGAGCATTGAACTTTTCAGGGCATTTCCTATTTTGATACAATATATTCTCTAAAGGAATAATCTGGTTCACCAGAGATTTCCACTGATTTATTGTGGGCGATCTACCTGCCATCCACCTAAGTGCTATTGCTTTTCTGGCTAGAAACACAAATACGTTTAGCGCTGCATGCAAATTCCTTGATGCAGATTCGTAGGCATATTATCCGCACATGCGCTGATACTCCTAGAAATGGGGCATGCACAAGATTATTAAGGCCGCGCGAAATACAAAGCCATGTTAATCTGCTGGCAGAAGGAGCGTCTAGAGCTGTGGGGCGCTCACTCACAAGTGTAAAGTCATGTAGCTGAAGGAATCCCTAAACTAATCCCACCAAAATAACGTGTTCAGAACACGTGCATTCCACTGTGCCCAAGGTCCCCGCTCCATGCAAACACTGCATCCCGGCGCGGCCAGAGTCCCTGCAGAGGACCGCATCCCGGCGCGGCCAGAGTCCCTGCAGAGGACCGCATCCCGGCGCGGCCAGAGTCCCTGCAGAGGACTGCATCCCGGCGCGGCCAGAGTCCCTGCAGAGGACCGCATCCCGGCGCGGCCAGAGTCCCTGCACTTGCTTCAGTGAGTTCTGTGGTCTCTACACAGCTTACCAAGCACAGCGCCATACATTGAACAGTGGCTGTGCTCGGTATTGCAGCTCTGCACCCTCGATTTGATAGTGGTGACCTATCCCGAGAATAGTCCAATAATATCGAATTTCCACATAATGCACATAATTGAAGTGATGCCTCAACTGCTGTCTGGTCTGGACGACTCTGGATGCAAGCTGTTGACATTTCAGGGTTCGGCTACATGACCATCTTAGTTCAGGGACACTGCTGTAATATATAGAACACTTGCTAGTCACCGTGCAACCCATTCATTTCCATGGTAGCACCGCTACACTGCGACCCTTGGGTGGACCAAGATCACCATGTAGTCCAGCCCTTGTGCAATATTCTAGTTCTGCAGACCACTTTGAAAAATAATCCACAGTCCATGCAGAGCATTTCATCAACGTGCACCCACAGTCCATGCAGAGCATTGCACCTAGAGTCTCCAGTCTCTGCATCCCAAGGTACCCACAGTCCATGCAGAATATTGCACCTAGAGTCTCCAGTCTCTGCATCCCAAGGAACCCACAGTCCATGCAGAGCATTGCACCTAGAGTCCCCAGTCTCTGCATCCCAAGGCACCCACAGTCCATGCAGAGTATTGCTCTTGATTGCATCAGGGTGCCCAGTCTCTACAGAGTAGTCCAGCCCAGTGCACCCACAGTCCATGCAGAATATTGCACCAGAGTGCCCAATCTCTGCACAGTGGTGTACACACAATCCATGGGGCCCCGATGCGAAACTGATCCCCCCCCCCCCCCCCCATCCCCTCGCCACCCTTCCACCGCCGCGCATATATATATATATATATATATATATATATACACACATACATACACACACACACTGCACAAAAAAATAAAGGGAACACTTAAACAACACAATGTAACTCCAAGTCAATCACACTTCTGTGAAATCAAACTGTCCACTTAGGAAGCAACACTGAGTGACAATCAATTTCACATGCTGTTGTGCAAATGGGATAGACAACAGGTGGAAATTATAGGCAATTAGCAAGACACCCCCAATAAATGAGTGGTTCTGCAGGTGGTGACCACAGACCACTTATCAGTTCCTATGCTTCCTGGCTGATGTTTTGGTCACTTTTGAATGCTGGCGGTGCTTTCACTCTAGTGGTAGCATGAGACGGAGTCTACAACCCACACAAGTGGTTCAGGTAGTGCAGCTTATCCAGGATGGCACATCAATGCGAGCTGTGGCAAGAAGGTTTGCTGTGTCTGTCAGCGTAGTGTCCAGAGCATGGAGGCGCTACCAGGAGACAGGCCAGTACATCAGGAGACGTGGAGGAGGCCGTAGGAGGGCAACAACCCAGCAGCAGGACCGCTACCTCCGCCTTTGTGCATGGAGGAACAGGAGGAGCACTGCCAGAGCCCTGCAAAATGACCTCCAGCAGGCCACAAATGTGCATGTGTCTGCTCAAACGGTCAGAAACAGACTCCATGAGGGTGATATGAGGGCCCGACGTCCACAGGTGGGGGTTGTGCTTACAGCCCAACACCGTGCAGGACGTTTGGCATTTGCCAGAGAACACCAAGATTGGCAAATTGGCCACTGGCGCCCTGTGCTCTTCACAGATGAAAGCAGGTTCACACTGAGCACATGTGACAGACGTGACAGAGTCTGGAGACGCCGTGGAGAACGTTCTGCTGTCTGCAACATCCTCCAGCATAACCGGTTTGGCATTGGGTCAGTAATGGTGTGGGGTGGCATTTCTTTGGAGGGCCCGCACAGCTCTCCATGTGCTCGCCAGAGGTAGCCTGACTGCCATTAGGTACCGAGATGAGATCCTCAGACCCCTTGTGAGACCATATGCTGGTGCGGTTGGCCCTGGGTTCCTCCTAATGCAAGACAATGCTAGACCTCATGTGGCTGGAGTGTGTCAGCAGTTCCTGCAAGACGAAGGCATTGATGCTATGGACTGGCCCGCCCGTTCCCCAGACCTGAATCCAATTGAGCACATCTGGGACATCATGTCTCGCTCTATCCACCAACGTCACGTTGCACCACAGACTGTCCAGGAGTTGGCAGATGCTTTAGTCCAGGTCTGGGAGGAGATCCCTCAGGAGCCCGTCCACCACCTCATCAGGAGCATGCACAGGCGTTGTAGGGAGGTCATACAGGCACGTGGAGGCCACACACACTACTGAGCCTCATTTTGACTTGTTTTAAGGACATTACATCAAAGTTGGATCAGCCTGTAGTGTGTTTTTCCACTTTAATTTTGAGGGTGACTCCAAATCCAGACCTCCATGGGTTGAAAAATTTGATTTCCATTTTTTTTTTGTGTGATTTTGTTGTCAGCACATACAACTATGTAAAGAACAAAGTATTTCAGAACAATATTTAATTAATTCAGATCTAGAATGTGTTATTTTTGTGTTCCCTTTATTTTTTTGAGCAGTGTATATATACACTGCTCAAAAAAAAAAAGGGAACACAAAAATAACATCCTAGATCTGAGTTAATTAAATATTCTTCTGAAATACTTTGTTCTTTACATAGTTGTATGTGCTGACAACAAAATCACACAAAAATAAAAAAATGGAAATCAAATTTTTCAACCCATGGAGGTCTGGATTTGGAGTCACCCTCAAAATTAAAGTGGAAAAACACACTACAGGCTGATCCAACTTTGATGTAATGTCCTTAAAACAAGTCAAAATGAGTCTCCGTAGTGTGTGTGGCCTCCACGTGCCTGTATGACCTCCCTACAACGCCTGTGCATGCTCCTGATGAGGTGGCGGACGGTCTCCTGAGGGATCTCCTCCCAGACCTGGACTAAAGCATCTGCCAACTCCTGGACAGTCTGTGGTGCAACGTGACGTTGGTGGATAGAGCGAGACATGATGTCCCAGATGTGCTCAATTGGATTCAGGTCTGGGGAACGGGCGGGCCAGTCCATAGCATCAATGCCTTCGTCTTGCAGGAACTGCTGACACACTCCAGCCACATGAGGTCTAGCATTGTCTTGCATTAGGAGGAACCCAGGGCCAACCGCACCAGCATATGGTCTCACAAGGGGTCTGAGGATCTCATCTCGGTACCTAATGGCAGTCAGGCTACCTCTGGCGAGCACATGGAGAGCTGTGCGGCCCTCCAAAGAAATGCCACCCCACACCATTACTGACCCAATGCAAAACCGGTCATGCTGGAGGATGTTGCAGGCAGCAGAACGTTCTCCACGGCGTCTCCAGACTCTGTCACGTCTGTCACATGTGCTCAGTGTGAACCTGCTTTCATCTGTGAAGAGCACAGGGCGCCAGTGGCGAATTTGCCAATCTTAGTGTTTTCTGGCAAATGCCAAACGTCCTGCACGGTGTTGGGCTGTAAGCACAACCCCCACCTGTGGACGTCGGGCTCTCATATCACCCTCATGGAGTCTGTTTATGACCGTTTGAGCAGGCACATGCACATTTGTGGCCTGCTGGAGGTCATTTTGCAGGGCTCTGGCAGTGCTCCTCCTGTTCCTCCTTGCACAAAGGCGGAGGTAGCGGTCCTGCTGCTGGGTTGTTGCCCTCCTACAGCCTCCTCCACGTCTCCTGATGTACTGGCCTGTCTCCTGGTAGCTCCTCCATGCTCTGGACACTATGCTGACAGACACAGCAAACCTTCTTGCCACAGCTCGCATTGATGTGCCATCCTGGATAAGCTGCACTACCTGAGCCACTTGTGTGGGTTGTAGACTCCGTCTCATGCTACCACTAGAGTGAAAGCACCGCCAGCATTCAAAAGTGACCAAAACATCAGCCAGGAAGCATAGGAACTGAGAAGTGGTCTGTGGTCACCACCTGCTGAACCACTCCTTTATTGGGGGTGTCTTGCTAATTGCCTATAATTTCCACCTGTTGTCTATCCCATTTGCACAACAGCATGTGAAATTGATTGTCACTCAGTGTTGCTTCCTAAGTGGACAGTTTGATTTCACAGAAGTGTGATTGACTTGGAGTTACATTGTGTTGTTTAAGTGTTCCCTTTATTTTTTTGAGCAGTGTATATATTATATACTGTATATCACTATATACAAGAGGGTGATATACGGTATAACATCTTGTTGTATATAGTGATATAGTGGACCACGCTGATGATATAACCTTGGTATCTCCTGTATATAATTATATATGTACAGCTGGTATAAGTTATACATCTTCTTGTATATAGTGATATGGAGCATACTGGTATTACCTGGTATCTCCTTATATGATTATATGTGTACAGCTGGTATAAGTTATCCATCTTAATATAACAGAAGATGTATAACCTATACCAGGCCAGCTCACATATAATAATATACAGAACATACCAAGGCCAGATAGTAACTATTACCTGCTGGGCTGGCTCAGGCTGAAAGCTGCTGAATCGACCTTCTGAAAGCTGGAGGCTGGCAAGGCTGAACGCTGGAGGCTGACTATGCTCAGTGTGGGCTCTGGATGGCTGAATGAGCGCTGCTCCTGGGCCTGGCTCAGGCTGGCAGAAATGTCTGGCAGAGAGAGAGACAACGAGGCGAGGTGGGGTGAGTGACCGTAGTATAGAGTCAGACTACTGGGCAAGTGGGCAGTGGCAGACTAGCAGTGTCTCCCGCACTCCTGCAGCGCTGATAAGTTTGTGACGTCACGTAAGCGCGCAGTGTGATCTGGACATGCTGCCAGGCCCTGCCCCCTGCCATTGGTACTTAAAGTGACCATGCCTGAGCCGGACCCGCTGTCCCATCAACCATAACAACAAAAAAGGGGGACTTCTGGACGTCCATCCTGGACTTGCGCCGAACCAGGAGTCTAAAAACCGGACATCTGGCCACCCTAAGAGCAGCAGTGGCAGAGAGACTGAGGCCAGCAGCAGCCATTTCAGTCAGATTAGAGCCAGAGCTGCAGAGTGGCTGTAATCTGACTAAAATGGCTGCTGCTGGACTCAGTGAGTCTCTCTGCCACTGCAGAGAGACCTCATATCAGCCCACTCAGCCCCATCAGACCTCAGATCAGCCCAAAGACCCCCACTCAGCCCTCAGATCAGCCCAAAGACCCCCACTCAGCCCAAAGACCCCCCATCAGACCCCCACTCAGCCCTCAGATCAGCCCAAAGACCCCCATCAGACCTCAGATCAGCCCAAAGACCCCCATCAGACCTCAGATCAGCCCAAAGACCCCCATCAGACCTCAGATCAGCCCAAAGACCCCCATCAGACCTCAGATCAGCCCAAAGACCTTCATCAGACCTCAGATCAGCCCAAAGACCCCAACTCAGCCCCCATCAGACCTCAGATCAGCCCAAAGACCCCCATCAGACCTCAGATCAGCTCAAAGACCTCCATCAGACCTCAGATCAGCCCAAAGACCTCCATCAGACCTCAGATCACCCCAAAGACCCCCATCAGACTTCAGATTAGGGGTGGGCGATATAGACGATATGCGATATAAATAGGGGTGCACCGAAATTTCGGCAGCCGAAAATATCGGCCGAAAATGTACCCAATCCATTTCGGCCGATATTGTTACATATCGGCCGAAAATATGGGGTGTGGGATTTGTCACCCACCATCTGCGGGCGGGCGGTTTACTGCATCTTTATTTCACCTTGACGCTCCAGTAAGAACTCTGCAGGCAGAGCGGAGGGCGGCGTAACGTCACTTACTCACGTGACGCGCCTGCTCCGCCTCCTTCATTCATAAAGTGGGCGGAGCAGGTGCGTCACGTGAGTAAGTGAGGTTACGCCGCCCTCCGCTCTGCCTGCAGAGTTCTTACTGGAGCGTGACGATTGTAAGGTAAAATAAAGATGCAGTGAGTGATTAGTCTGCTGTGAGCAGCAGGGCAGGGGCTGTTATGGGTAGGGGGATCGGTCTATGGCACTGCTATGGGGAGGGGGGATCTGTGCACTGTTATGGGGAAAGGGATCTGTGCACTGTTATGGGGAAAGGGATCTGTGCACTGTTATGGGGAAAGGGATCTGTGCACTGTTATGGGGAAAGGGATCTGTGCACTGTTATGGGGAAAGGGATCTGTGCACTGTTATGGGGAAAGGGATCTGTGCACTGTTATGGGGAAAGGGATCTGTGCACTGTTATGGGGAAAGGGATCTGTGCACTGTTATGGGGAAAGGGATCTGTGCACTGTTATGGGGAAAGGGATCTGTGCACTGTTATGGGGAAAGGGATCTGTGCACTGCTATGGGGAGGGGGGATCTGTGCACTGTTATGGGGAAAGGGATCTGTGCACTGTTATGCCCATAACAGTGCACATATCCCCCCCCTCCATAACAGCGCCACCCACAGATCCCCCTCTCCATAACAGCGCCACCCACAGATCCCCCTCTCCATAACAGCGCCACCCACAGATCCCCCTCTCCATAACAGCGCCACCCACAGATCCCCCTCTCCATAACAGCGCCACCCACAGATCCCCCTCTCCATAACAGCGCCACCCACAGATCCCCCTCTCCATAACAGCGCCACCCACAGATCCCCCTCTCCATAACAGAGCCACCCACAGATCCCCCTCTCCATAACAGAGCCACCCACAGATCCCCCTCTCCATAACAGCGCCAATCATTAAATTTTTTTAAAAAAAAAAAGTATTTTAAAAGTACTTGGGCAAAAAGGCAGTTTCGGTTTCGGTTTTCGGTCAAGGGCATCCTGAATTTTCGGTTTCGGACCAGAATTTTCATTTCGGTGCACCCCTAGATATAAACAATAGAGATTTTGTTTATATCGCCATATCGCAGTAGAACATGGCATGCACCGCTCTCGGCACTCACCATGTTCTCCTGAGCCGGCACAGTGGAGAAGGAGGGAGTCCCTCCCTCCCCACTGTGTGCGGCTGCCGATGACCACCAATGAGAATAGAGTAGGAGGAGGAGGAGGAGGAGGGGAGGGACTGTGGCCACTGCGCCACCAATGAGAACAGAGAGAAGGAGGAGGAGGGGAGGGACTGAATATAAACGTAGCCTGCATATGCCAGCCATATCCCATACCCGGCCTCTATTACTGCGTACTGTGATCTGCTGCAATTAACCCCTCAGGTCCTGAGGGGTTAATTGCGGCGGATAACTGCGCGCAGTACTAGAGGCCGGGTATGGGATATGGCCGGCACATGCAGGCTACGTTTATATTCGGGCATATTAACTATATTCATTGGTGGCGAAGGGGCCACAGCCTCTCCCTTCTACTCCCCCTCTTCGAAGTATTATATTAATTGCGCCCCCCCTCCTCCACACGATTAAATCATTGGTGGCAGTAGCCTTAGGGTGGCAGCTTCTGATCGGAGCCCCAGCAGTGTAATTGTTACCATGGCAGCCAGGACGCTACCGAAGCCCTGGCTGCCATAGTCGGCTCCCTGCTGCTGTGTGCACTATGCACAGGGAAGCAGGGAGAGTGTGAGGTCCTATTCACCCTAACACTGGGTTCAGACCTGAGCGTATTTGAGATGCGCGTTTTTGTTGCGCGTTTTTGTCTATAGTCAACGCGCGTATTACGCGCGTTTGTGTGATTGACAGCAGTGTCCTATGGCCGCAAACGCGCGACAAAACGCCCCAAAGAAGCTCAAGAACTTGTTTATGCGTCGGGCGTTTTTCAGCACGTTCGAACGCGCTGTAAAACGCGAAAATGTGAACCAGTCCCATAGGGAAGCATTGGTTTGCATCGGTTATGCGTTTTACAGCGCATTCGAATGCGCTGTAAAATGCGCAAGTGTGAACTTAGGGTAATAGAGCTCTATTAGGACAAGGGTTCTAGCCCCTAAGGAGGCTAATAGTTATTAAATAAAAAAAAAAGTTTAAAGGGACACTGACAGGCCAAAACAGCATATATAGTTAGATATATCTCATTACAGGTCTTTTACAGTCTTTTAAAAGCATATAACTATCCCCCCTGTCCACCTTATAAAGAGCGAAATATAAAGTTTTATAACCTGCTTCTCCTGTCAGCAATCTGCCCAAGGGGCGGCGTTTCATGTGAAAATGCGCCCAGCCAGCCCTCCCAACTGCCGTTCTTAAGCCCCGCCCAGCTCATCATTATTCACTTCGCTGGGCGGCGGCTAGAACTCTCCCCAGTCCCGATCCTGCGCCTGCGCAATTCAATCCTCCGGGCATCGTTCATGCCCAATCTTCTGCGCCTGCGCCCCGCCGTGACGTTAGATCGCGCCTGCGTACACACACCAGCCTGCGTCTTCAAGGCGCAGGCTGGTGTGTGTACGCAGGCGCGATCTAACGGCACGGCGGGGCGCAGGCGCAGAAGATTGGGCATGAACGATGCCCGGAGGATTGAATTGCGCAGGATCGGGACTGGGGAGAGTTCTAGCCGCCGCCCAGCGAAGTGAATAATGATGAGCTGGGCGGGGCTTAAAAACGGCAGTTGGGAAGGCTGGCTGGGCGCATTTTCACATGAAACGCCGCCCCTTGGGCAGATTGCTGACAGGAGAAGCAGGTTATAAAACTTTATATTTCGCTCTTTATAAGGTGGACAGGGGGGGATACTTATATGCTTTTAAAAGACTGTAAAAGACCTGTAATGAGATATATCTAACTATATATGCTGTTTTGGCCTGTCAGTGTCCCTTTAAGGGCTCTTTCACACTTGCGTTCTTTTCTTCCAGCATAGAGTTCCGTCGTCGGGGCTCTATGCCGGAAGAATCCTGATCAGTTTTATCCTAATGCATTCTGAATGGAGAGAAATCCGTTCAGGATGCATCAGGATGTCTTCAGTTCCGGACCGGAACGTTTTTTGGCCGGAGAAAATACCGCAGCATGCTGCGCTTTTTGCTCCGGCCAAAAATCCTGAACACTTGCAGCAAGGCCGGATCCGGAATTAATGCCCATTGAAAGGCATTAATCCGGATCCGGCCTTAAAGGGCTTCTGTCACCCCGCTAAAGTGATTTTTTTTTTTTGGGCTAGTTAAATTAGTTATATTGCGATATATGAAAATATAATTGTGTTACTTACTTTGATCCAGCAGTTTCTTCCAAAAACAAAGTTTTATTATATGTAAATTAGGTCTCTACCAGCAAGTAGGGCGGCTACTTGCTGGTAGCTGCTGCAGAAAACCGCCCCCTCGTCGTGTTGATTGACAGGGCCATCGCGCGCCTGTGTTCATTCGGCGCAGGCGCTCTGAGATGAGGAGGCTCGTCTCCTCAGCACTCCCTCAGTGCGCCTGCGCCGATGACGTCTTCTATTTCGGTGATGTCATTGGCGCAGGCGCACTGAGGGAGTGCTGAGGAGGCGAGCCTCCTCATCGCAGAGCGCCTGCGCCGAATGAACACAGGCGCGCGATTTTTGAAATGCCGACAGGGCTGGCCGGAGGAGGAGATCCCGGCTGGCCCTGTCAATCAACACGACGAGGGGGCGGATTTCTGCAGCAGCTACCAGCAAGTAGACGCCCTACTTGCTGGTAGAGACCGAATTTACATATTATAAAACTTTGTTTTTGGAAGAAACTGCTGGATCAAAGTAAGTAACACCATTATATTTTCATATATCGCAATATAACTAATTTAACTAGCCCAAAAAAAAAAACACTTTAGTGGGGTGACAGAAGCCCTTTAACCACCTCAGCCCCCTTAGCTTAAACACCCTTAATGACCAGGCCACTTTTTACACTTCTGACCTACACTACTTTCACCGTTTATTGCTCGGTCATGCAACTTACCACCCAAATGAATTTTACCTCATTTTCTTCTCACTAATAGAGCTTTCATTTGGTGGCATTTCATTGCTGCTGACATTTTTACTTTTTTTGTTATTAATCGAAATTTAACGATTTTTTTTTACAAAAAAATGAAATTTTTCACTTTCAGTTGTAAAATTTTGCAAAAAAAACAACATCCATATATAAATTTTTCTCTAAATTTATTGTTCTACATGTCTTTGATAAAAAAAAAAAATGTTTGGGTAAAAAAAAAAAATGGTTTGGGTAAAAGTTATAGCGTTTACAAACTATGGTACAAAAATGTGAATTTCCGCTTTTTGAAGCAGCTCTGACTTTCTGAGCACCTGTCATGTTTCCTGAGGTTCTACAATGGCCAGACAGTACAAACACCCCACAAATGACCCCATTTCGGAAAGTAGACACCCTAAGGTATTCGTTGATGGGCATAGTGAGTTCATAGAACTTTTTATTTTTTGTCACAAGTTAGCGGAAAATTATGATTTTTATTTTATTTTTCTTACAAAGTCTCATATTCCACTAACTTGTGACAAAAAATAAAAAATTCTATGAACTCACTATGCCCATCAGCGAATACCTTGGGGTGTCTTCTTTCCAAAATGGGGTCACTTGTGGGGTAGCTATACTGCCCTGGCATTCTAGGGGCCCAAATGTGTGGTAAGTAGTTTGAAATCAAAATCTGTAAAAAATGGTGCTCTTTGGAATGTGGGCCCCTTTGCCCACCTAGGCTGCAAAAAAGGTGTCACACATGTGGTATCTCCGTACTCAGGAGAAGTTGGGCAATGTGTTTTGGGGTGTCATTTTACATATACCCATGCTGGGTGAGAGAAATATCTTGGCAAAAGACAACTTTTCCCATTTTTTTATACAAAGTTGGCATTTGACCGAGATATTTATCTCACCCAGCATGGGTATATGTAAAATGACACCCCAAAACACATTGCCCAACTTCTCCTGAGTACGGAGATACCACATGTGTGACACTTTTTTGCAGCCTAGGTGGGCAAAGGGGCCCACATTCCAAAGAGCACCTTTCGGATTTCACCGGCCATTTATTACACATTTTGATTTCAAACTACTTTTCTCACAAAGTCTCCCTTTCCGCTAACTTGGGACAAAAATTTTAATCTTTCATGGACTCAATATGCCCCTCACGGAATACCTGGGGGTGTCGTCTTTCCGAAATGGGGTCACATGTGGGGTATTTATACTGCCCTGGCATTCTAGGGGCCCTAAAGCGTGAGAAGAAGTCTGGAATATAAATGTCTAAATTTTTTTTACGTATTTGGATTCCGTGAGGGGTATGGTGACTTCATGTGAGATTTAATTTTTTGACAGTTAGTGGAATATGAGACTTTGTAAGAAAAAATAATAATATTTCCGCTAACTTGGACCAAAGAAATGTCTGAATGGAGCCTTACAGGGGGGTGATCAATGACAGGGGGGTGATCAATGACAGGGGGGTGACCAGGGAGTCTATATGGGGTGATCACCCCCCTATAAGGCTCCATTCAGATGTCCGTATGTGTTTTGCGGATCCGATCCATGTATCTGTGGATCCGTAAAAAACATACGGACATCTGAATGCAGCCTTACAGGGGGGTGATCAATGACAGGGGGGTGATCAATGACAGGGGGGTGACCAGGGAGTCTATATGGGGTGATCACCCCCCTGTCATTGATCACCCCCCTATAAGGCTCCATTCAGATGTCCGTATGTGTTTTGCGGATCCGATCCATGTATCCGTGGATCCGTAAAAAACATACGGACATCTGAATGCAGCCTTACAGGGGGGTGATCAATGACAGGGGGGTGATCAATGACAGGGGGGTCTATATGGGGTGATCACCGCCCTGTCATTGATCACCACCCTATAAGGCTCCATTCAGATGTCCGTATGTGTTTTGCGGATCCGATCCATGTATCCGTGGATCCGTAAAAAACATACGGACATCTGAATGCAGCCTTACAGGGGGGTGATCAATGACAGGGGGGTGATCAGGGAGTCTATATGGGGTGATCACCCACCTGTAAGGCTCCATTCAGACGTCTGTATGTGTTTTGCGGATCCGATCCATCTATCAGTGGATCCGTAAAAATCATACGGACATCTGAATGGAGCCTTACAGGGGGGTGATCAATGACAGGGGGGTGATCAGGGAGTCTATATGGGGTGATCACCTCCGTCATTGATCACTCCCCTGTAAGGCTCCATTCAGACGTCCGTATGTGTTTTGTGGATACGATCCATCTATCAGTGGATCCGTAAAAATCATACGGACATCTGAATGGAGCTTTACAGGGGGTTGATCAATGACAGGGCGGTAATCAATGACAGGGGGGTGATCAGGGAGTCTATATGGGGTGATCTGGGGTGAATAAGGGGTTAATAAGTGACGGGGGGGGGGGGGGGGGGGGTGTAGTGTAGTGCTACATATTACTGAGCTACCTGTGTCCTCTGGTGGTCGATCCAAACAAAGGGGACCACCAGAGGACCAGGTAGCAGGTATATTAGACGCTGTTATCAAAACAGCGTCTAATATACCTGTTAGGGGTTAAAAAAAATCACATCTCCAGCCTGCCAGCGAACGATCACCGCTGGCAGGCTGGAGATCCACTCGCTTACCTTCCGTTCCTGTGTGCGCGCGTTCACAGGGAATCTCGAGTCTCGCGAGAGGACGCGCCGGCGCGTCCAGGAGGAATTAATCAACCACCTCCAGGACGCGTCGCTGCGTTCGGCGGTCCGGAGGTGGTTAAGCTAAACGTTGTTTCGGCGCATTGCCGGATCCGACGTTTAGCTTTTTCAGTGTGGTTACCATGGCTGCCGGGACGCTAAAGTCCTGGCAGCCATGGTAAAGTGTAGTGGGGAGCGGGGGAGCAGTATACTTACCGTCCGTACGGCTCCCCGGGCGCCCCACGCGCATGGATGACGTGATCACATGGCACGTCAACCATGCGCATGGGGCGCTCTGACGTCATTCTGGAGCGCCCGGGGAGCCGCACGGACGGTAAGTATGCTGCTCCCCCGCTCCCCACTACTACTATGGCAACCAGGACTTTAATAGCGTCCTGGCTGCCATAGTAACACTGAACGCATTTGGAAGACGGATCCGTCTTCAAATGCTTTCGGTTCACTTGCGTTTTTCCGGATCCGGCGTGTAATTCCGGCAAATGGAGTACACGCCGGATCCGGACAACGCAAGTGTGAAAGAGCCCTAACCCCCCCCCCCCCAAAATATAGAATATATCGCACATGCTTAAAATTATATTGCAATATAGATTTTAGGCCATATCGCCCACCCCTACCTCAGATCAGCCCAAAGCCCCCCCACCGGCTCAGATCAATCAGCGGCAGCCCACAGTGATCCCCAGCATACAGAAGATCCTGTTTTACACATAGGGTCTCACTACCAGTGGACCACACATTATATTTTTAGGGGGTATTTTAATGTGATTATACTATTGAAGATAATTCCGGAAATTGTGATGTTTTAATATTATGTTGTATAAATTCTTGCTGCTTTTATCTCACTAAAATGCTGTTGATGTGACCCAGAGAGCGAGTGCCAGTCGTATATTTACACATTTCCCCACATACTTACCTGTTCTGTGCCGGGGAGGGTCAGTATATTAAAGGGGCAGGCCGCGCGGAAACAAGGAGCACTGGGCCCCGGGTACAGCACTACTGCAGGGGTCCACAGGCGGCCGGGCCTGTCGCAACTGCGACCCCTGTATGTACGCCAGTGCCTGCAGATTATTCCATCCCATTGCACCCACAGTCCATGCAGAGCATTGCAGCTGTAGCTCACCTCCTGTTGATGCTTTCCCAGGACCCAGCGTCCTTCGCCGCCGCAGACTCTGCAGAAGAGCTCCTCCCACAGAAGCCTGGTCACATGGGCATGACGTCACCGAAGGTCCTTCAGCTGACTAGGTAATAACATCTCCGGGCGCTGCTGGGTTATGGAGTGTATGGGCTCCCCAGAGGTCCAGGTCACGTGAAGAGGACCTGCTCAACGCCCCCACCCCAAGGAGTCCTCAGCCGGGCACCTGCAGAGCAGTGTGTGGGGGAGGTCCAAGAGGATACAGGAGACGTCCAGTAAATGGAGCCTCATCTCTAGGACCCATGTCAGGCTCTAGCCCCCATCCCTGGAGTCATGTAAGACCAAGCAGGAAGGCTACTGCCAGAGAAGATGCTTAAGAGCCAGCAGTACAGGAATCTCAAGAAAGCCCCAAGAAGGAGGCCATATTGCTGCGATGCTTGCCCCAAGCAATTTGAAACTCCTTCTAAACTGGCAAGACATTACCTGACCCATACCGGCCAGAAGCCCTTTCCATGCCCGGACTGCAGTAAGACGTTCCGCCAGTTAGTGCACCTAGAACGGCACATGGTGACCCACATGCTCCCTTTCCAATGCAATATCTGTCTCCGCCACTTTAAAAATTCAGAGACGTTTCTCAGGCACCAGCAGCTGCATCATTCGGGCCCCGTAAAGGAAGTGAGGTTGTCCAAGAGACCTTCCAGGCCTGTTCAGAAGAGCTCCTTCTCTGCACCGCTCTATTGCTTTGGTTGCCAGAAAACATTTGCAAGCGAAGAAAAGCGTTTGCTTCATCACTGTGATCTTATGAACGTCACCATGGTTAAAAGAAGCCAACCGCGGCGATGCGAGTTCTGTTATAAGATGTTTCCTTCTCGCTCCAAGCTGGAGAGGCACTTAATGATCCACACAGGCCAGAAACCATTCACCTGTGCGCTTTGTGGGAAAGCCTTTAGACAGAAAACGCACCTGAAAATCCATCAGCTCACTCACTCTCATGAGAAACCCTACCAGTGCAATCAATGTGGGAAGTCCTTCAAGATACCAGAGAAGCTTCTCAAACACCAAGAGATGCACACAAACCCCTCATTTGTCCACAGCCAGGAGAAGGGTCCCAGAACCGAACCTTTGGAAGTGAAGCAGGAGGAAGACGAGGGCCTCTGCATATTTCTTATTCCTTTCCAGTGTTCCTCTTGTGGACAGCACTTTGAGGACAAGGACATTCTGGACAGCCATGAATGTTTCATAAAAACAGTTGTTCCTGAAAGTGTGAATTCAGCCAGAAGACCTTCTAGTAGAGGATTTGTCAAGAAAACGAACCTTCGTGAATATTACATGGATGGAGATGTTCATCCAAATGTTTCATATCAAGCTGGGAGATTGTTGGAAGCAGAGCGCCTGGAGGAATCCGATCATGTGGGCACCAGTGAAACAGAAACTCCACAGCTTGGTGTCCCTAAGGAACTGTTTAGGAAAGGGAAACCACGGGGGAAAAGTTTTAGGCATTGTCAGGGAGACATGGAAATATATTTTCAACACCAACCGCTTAGGATGAACTTCCCCGAAGTGCTGGAAAACCAGAATGGTGAAACCATTTGCACTACATTTCATACTTATGACCAAGGTCAACATGGACAGGAGAGTCACTCGCTTCACCAATTTCTTCAAGGAGCACAGGGCATCTTGCTTCAAAGACACAAAATGGCTAAATGTGACCAGTGCAATAAGACGTTCCCTTCCAAGTCTAAGTTACGCAGACATTACCTCATCCACACGGGGCAAAAGCCTTTCACGTGCACTGAATGCGGGAAGACATTTCGCCAGTCTTCTCACTTAAAACGCCACCTAGTAACTCATGTCCAAAAAGTTCCTGTGCTCAGATCACTGGAGGGGCTGGAAGAGCGTTATTCCACGTTTTGTCAGCAGCAGGCCGCTAGTTTTCCCTTGTCCCAGAATTGTTACGACTCTACGGTAAACACTGAAGAACTTGATCAAGTAACATCTTTTGTGGTTTCCGATATAAAAGTAGAAAGCGAATCCATGGAGTTGTCTTCTGGGGGTCAAACACGAGGAATGCGTAAGCAGGCAAGGATCAGTGTATCTAAGAAGCGCAGTGCAAAATCCCATCAGGACCCTCCCCTGAAGAAAGCGAGGACTCGCGCTGTCCCGAAGAACTACAAGTGCAGCGTGTGCACCAAAACCTTCCTTTCCCCTTCCAAACTTGAGCGTCACTATCTAATGCATGCTGGTCAAAAACCCTTTGAGTGTACGGAGTGTGGTAAATCTTTCCGTCAGGATCCTCACCTGAAACGGCACATGCTGACTCATATTCGAATGAAGAAGTAAACTGAAGATGGTGGCATCTCTCGGAGGACATGTCCTTATGTAGAGGGCTGTTGTTTTTTTTTTGACAATAACTAAATGACACTTTATTGCTTTGAGAGAGAAAAAATTGTGGCCAGAAAAAAACTGTCCTTGTCCAGCAACCAATCACAGTGCAGCTTCTGTTTTTCCATAGAGGTTGAAGCTGAGTTCTGATTGGCTGCTGAGGACGAGAAAGCCAACACTTGATAAATATGGTTCATTGTGTTTATTGGTCGACTCACTGGTTATATAGCAATAACCTAAAAATTAACAAGATTAATAAGATTACGGTGTATTTCTGTTAAGGCTCTTGCACACGACCATAGTATTTTTTGCGGTCTGCAGATTGCAGACCCGAAAAAGACGGAAACCAGACGTGTGCGTTCCGCATTTTGCACAACGGAATGTCCGACCCATAATAGAACAGTCCTATCCTTGTCCTTAATACGGACAGGAATAGGACGTTCTATATTTTTGTGGATGCTGTGGAACGGACGTACGGATGCGGACAGTACACAAGTGAATGGGTCCACATCTGACCCACGAAAAATACGGATCGGGTGCGGACAAAAATATGTTTGCGTGGATGGGCCCTTATTGTATTATTTTGTGTGTTATATTGTGTATTCCTAAGGCTTCGCTCTCATCTCCGGCAGAGGAACAGACCTCTGGAGTTACCGTATCTGGCACTGCTGGATCCCTATTCACTTTCTGCCGGAAATTACCGCTGCATGCATAGATTGGCAAAACTGAGATGTGAACGAAGCCTTAGAATCTTTTGATGTTCTGTTACCTTATCTTTATTGTGGATGTGTTTTTGATGTGATTCTTGGGAAACGAAAGCTTGTCTTAAAAATATATGGGCATATACACTGAAAAATGGAGGTGCTGAGTGGTCAATCGGTGAACCCGAGCGGGCGTTCATATGCTGTATGTCCATATATTTAGTGCCGCAATAGTGAGCTGATCCCGTCAGAGTAGGAGATCCTTTTGTTGGCAAAGGTTTGTCTGCTATTGGTTCTGTTAACCCTAAGATACTGGCCGCTGTTTATAGTGTGTCCACTATATGATGGTTTGGGAGAGTTTTCTACGCCAGTCTTACTTTCAAAAATACTGGAACCCTGTGGAAAGTCAAAACTGTAATGTGAACAGAACCTAATGTGAATTTTGCTGGCATCTGCCCAAATTTTTGGCATGAGATATACTGGACTTAAAGGGGTCGTCTCACTTCAGCAAATGGCATTTAAACTCCATCCCAGACACTCACTAATGTATTGTGATTGTCCATGTTGCCTCCTTTGCTGGCTGGATTCATTTTTCCATCACATTATACACTGCTTGTATCCAGGGATTATGACTACCCTGCAATCCAGCAGCAGTGGTCGTGTTTGCACAGTATAGGAAAAAGCGTCTGCCTCTCTGGTGGCCAGGACCACAGGAATGCGCATAGGCACGCATGTGCTGCAGCTCCTGTCCCTTGTATCTGCGCTGCAGAGTGGTTGTAACCTCTGGAAATGAGCAGAGTATAATGTAACGAATCTAGCCAGCAAAGGAGGCAATATGGACAATCACAATACATTAGTAAGTGCCTTGTATTAACTTTTTCTACATGATAAATGTCATTCACAGAAGTGAAACACCCCCTTTAAATACAGCCGTGTGAATGAACTCTAGGTTTATAGAAGCTGTGATTCTTATTTTCTCTTTTGGTATCAAAACTGCTGTATTTTGTTTATTTTGTTAATATAACTTATAAATCTTCTGTATTTAATTTAGATATAACCTCTGCCAGTCCTCTATAAAGTTTCTTTTAAGAGATAATGTGAGTGAAAATCTGAGCAGTTTGTGTTTCTCATTTGTGCCATTGCCATTGAGCACAGATGGGTTGGCATTGCACCGTAGAGGGGCCACTCCGGGGTGCATATCACACAGAGTAAGTGCCCCTCTCGTCGTGCCACCTTTATACTGGCTGTGGCACTGGTAGCACCTTTTATGTAGGTTCTAGGGCTGTTAGAGCACGCACGGCATATTACAGTATCATGAAGACCCTAAAGGCAGGTTCACACTGCCCAATTGGCAGGGGCGAACATTCATACAAATGCTCGTTCCCGATAACCTGTCTGTGTGATGGTGCCACCGATCACCTAATGAGCCAGAAAAACGCTCGTTCATTGGGTGAAACAATCGTTCATGTGGACAGCGCAGTCATCATTTCTGGGCAGTAGACATCGATCTGCTGCCCAGAAACAATGAATCTGTATGGGGATGGGCGATAGCAGTAGCAATCACTCATACTGTGGAGGTGATCGCTGCTTGTAAATGCAGCGGTCTCCTCCACTGACGAGCAGGCATTTGTCCGGAAGGAACGCTTCCTTCCCAACTATAACCTGTGTAAACCAGCCTTATAGTTGACCCTCAGTACGTTACTCCTGTGGGGTCATGTAGGTCACAGCAATTAGAACTGATATTTAGGTTTTTGTGTTTTGGGTAATCTCCTCTTCAGGGATACTGGTACATTTAGTTCAGTATATCTGATGGACTTGGTATCACCTACCCTTATAGCTAATTACACATATCGGGGACCTAGTGGCACACGGTGCGGTAGGTGCATGTGGACTCGGACATTCAGGGGGTTTTCTCATCGTTGATATTTATGGCATATTGAGCTGTCTCATTCTGGGTTCCTGGCCCATGTCCTGTTCCTGTAGCCACTAGGGGGAGAGTGGTCAGGAGGTCTGGTGCTGGGCTCCCACTGCCGGAGGGACGTCCCCTTGGGCTCCTTATTGAGGTACTTTACATATTAATAAAACTGATTTTTATAGACCAAATAAAAGACACAGGGCAGTAATACTAGTATATTTTAATGTAAATCGTCGAGACTGATGTGGTGATGTTATTAGCTCAGTAAGTAAAATCCAGGTGACAGTGTCCCTTTAAGGTCTTGTTCACACGACCGTGTGAAGCCCGTGCTGTGGACCGCAAATTGCGGTCCGCTAAGCACGGGCACCTGCCGTGTGGCAGCCACATAGGGATCGCGGCCCCATTCACTTGAATGGGGCCGCGATCCCTCCGTTTCGCAAAAAGATAGAGCAAGCTCTATCTTTTTGCGGTGCGGAAGCACGGAATGGAACCTCAGAAAGCACTGTGTTGTGCTTCTGTAGTGTTCCGATCCACATCTCCGGGTTTGCTGACCCATTGAAAGGAATGGGTCCGCATCCGTGATGCGGAATGGCCACAGAACGGGACCCGTGTATTGCAGATCCACAAATGCGGTCCGCAATACGGGCACGGGCTTCACACGGTGGTGTGAACGAGCCCTAACCCTGCAAGTTTCAGGACATGACTTGCTCTTCTGTACAGGTAACTTTTCACTAGCTATCTGGTTATTATCACAGGCAGGATTACAATGACAAATAACACTTCTACACAGATAACACAAGATCCACCATTTACAATAGGTGATATAACAGCTTATCCACTCCCTCCTGACCTCTGCACAGCATGCCTAGAAAACTCTCCCATAGAAGTCAATAAAGGTCCCATCCTGTCACTGTGTCTATGACCCATGTACTTGCTCTCAGGCTTCACATATTTAAGGCCTAGTAGCCAAAGTGCAGGATTGTATACGTTTCCGTTTGGTCCTACTTGCACAATCCCCATTAAAGCTGCAGTGACTAGCCATGGAGCGTTATGGGATGTGTAGGCATTGGCTTATCGGTCACGTCTCACCAGCCTGCAGGGGCACTGGGGAAAAGGCTGTGTTCAGATCCCACATGATGGCTACTAACGGTACCTGCACACTTACAGATTAGGCACGGTTTTTCAAATCCAAATCTCATGAACATGGGGCTTATTTTGCACACGTGGAAAGTGACCTGTGGTGCGGATTCCAAAACCTGCATCATGTCTATTGTGTGTGCCGCTCCACAGATGGGGTACTGTGCTTTTCCCAATAGACTTCAATAAGGTTGTTAAAACAGACAGAAAATCTGCACCAAAACTGGAATTGATTTATGAGCTTTTTTTAAGGAGTTTTTCATGCACCTTTTCTGCATACAAACCTGCACCATGCGCAGTAAGTCGCGGCTGACTGTGACTCTTGTGACCGGTCTGAGGTTTTTTTTTAGTATTATTTCTTCCAGGTTAATCTTAAAGGGCTTCTGTCACCCCCAAAACACATTTTTTTTTTTTGGGCTTGTTAAAATCCTTATTGAACAACTATTCCCTACATAGGGCTCTTACCTTTGTCTGTGGCTTCTTTTCCTTAAAAAACGATCTTTTAAAATATGCAAATGACTTCACAACCAGCAAGTAGGGCGTCTACTTGCTGGTACCCGCCGCAAAAAAACGCCCCCTCCTCCTGTTGATTGACAGGGCCAGCGAACGCTCTCCTCCTCCGGCTGGCCCTGTCATCATTTCAAATCCCGCGCCTGTCTTCATTCGGCGCAGGCGCTCTGAGAGGAGGACGCTCGCCTCCTCAGCACTCCCTCAGTGCGCCTGCGCCGATTACATCACCGAAAGAGAAGACGTCATTGGCGCAGGCGCACTGAGGGAGTGCTGAGGAGGCGAGCGTCCTCCTCTCAGAGCGCCTGCGCCAAATGATGACAGGGCCAGCCGGAGGAGGAGAGCCCTCTCGGGCCCTGTCAATCAACAGGACGAGGGGGCGGTTTTTGGCGGCGGCTACCAGCAAGTAGACGCCCTACTTGCTGGTAGTGAAGTGATTTGCATTTTTTAAAAGATCGTTTTTTAAGGAAAAGAAGCCACAGACAAAGGTAAGATCCCTATATAGGGAATAGTCGTTCAATAAGGATTTTAACAAGCCCTTTAAATGTAAAGAAGCCCTTTAAATGTAAAATAGTCGGGCGACAGTGAATCCCATACAAATCTGAGACATTTTTTGGTTGCACAACATGTTGAAGACTTGATGTCACGTGACCAGAGCGGCTCTGTAGCCCTTTAATAAAGGAATGACAGGGCGACGTGGAGCAGTTCCCATGGCAACCAATGAGGCTCTGCTTTCATACGGCTGGAATCTGATAAGTTACTGTAAAAGCCACCCCTGTGCACTGGCTTTGCTGTATACAGCCAAACTATTAATTAGCCTGCGTCCATTAAAGGGGTTGGCCGGTTTCCTCAGGATATGTCATCAATATAGGAAACCGGCCAACCCCTTTAAGTGACGATATCAGCGCTTGACGTCGACTTCAACAAAATGGCTCCGTGAGCAGAGACCAGACGCGCTCTGCAGGCACGTTGTGTAATGTGTCGCTGTTGTCTGACGTCACGTCCGGGCGGCCGCACACTTCACAACTTCCGGTGTGAGTGAAGTGGGAACGTTGAATTCTGTAGCACACGAGGTTCGGGTTCCTGACGTGTTGCCATGGAATCTCGGGTGACAGCAACACAGCCCCCCGCCAGGAAAATGGTGACCCCAACAGTGACGCAGATGAACGCGGAGTTTGTCACCCAGGTGATGCTCGTGAGGTGTCCTGTGTGATAACGGGGCCGGTGTGTGTCACCTGGTGAATGAGCCTGTCATACACTGCTCAGTCTGCACCGCTAGGGGCGCCACCCAGCTCTCACTGATGGTTGCCCTGCCTGGCAGTCTGCTGGTAAAGCTGGGCGACCTCTCCATAGGAGATTACTACTGACCTGTCCCTGCACTTACTCCTAGTTACTCCATAGTGATGTGAGTAATGGGTCAAGCACCTGTCAGAGCTGTGTGCCAGGGTGCCCGGGCTCTCCTGTGCCGCCATATGGCGCTGCTCTCAGGAACCCTCTCTGCCGTAGAAGAAGCAACTAGACTGTGCGCTGAGCGGAGGCGGCGTCCCCGCCGGGGTGTGCGCTGAGCGGAGGCGGCGTCCCCGCCGGGGTGTGCGCTGAGCGGAGGCGGCGTCCCCGCCGGGGTGTGCGCTGAGCGGAGGCGGCGTCCCCGCCGGGGTGTGCGCAGAGCGGAGGCGGCGTCCCCGCCGGGGTGTGCGCTGAGCGGAGGCGGCGTCCCCGCCGGGGTGTGCGCTGAGCGGAGGCGGCGTCCCCGCCGGGGTGTGCGCTGAGCGGAGGCGGGCGTCCCCGCCGGGGTGTGCGCAGAGCGGAGGCGGGCGTCCCCGCCGGACTGCTGGAGGATGTGCTTAATTTATGACACGATGCATCCTCTGGCAGTACGTGCGCCTTGAGTTATCTACTCTACTCCCTGACTGGAGTACGATTCCGACACCATTTATGAACGACCCCCCCACTGCCCTCTGCCGAGGACAGAGTGAAAATAGCCTGGCAACAAAATTGGCAGGCCACATTTTTTATACTCCAAACTGGCATTAATGAATGACCCCCCCCCCCCCTCTCTCAATTAACTTTCCTTTCTGGGGTCAAGCCAGGGACCTCTTTATAATACATACATGTGCCTTAATGGGGTTTTCTGGTATTCCTACACCCAGCACCTCCACTAATCAGCTGTTTTAAAGGGATTCTCCAGGAATTAAGAAAATTTAAATACTTAACTGTTACTTTATTATAAATACATTCCCAGATACCTTAATGGCTCGTTTTGTCTAGTGAACAATCATTAGGAGAAATAAAATGGCCACTTTACTATAAGTATACACAAAAAATGTCCTAATTACACAGGAGGGCAAGTTACTTCAGAACACTGAGCTAACGAGCTGCCTCATCCTCCTCTCTGCACTGCTTGTCAGAGATTATGATCCTGAATACAGTTTAATATGATCTTCAGCTTAATCTCTGTAGGAATGCAGATCATGAGGAGACATGAAGTACAGAGAGGACGGACAGGACAGACTGCGGTAATGGAGAGTGCACACAAGTGCTGCTGCTGATTAGCCACGTCCCCACCCCACTCTGTACTTCATGTCTCCTCATAAACTCCATTCCTTCATAAATTCAGCTGTATTCAGGATCATAATCCCTGACAAGTAGAGCACAGAGGAGGATGAGGCAGCTCTTTAGCTCAGTGTTCTCAGGTGACTTGTCCTGCTGTGTGATTAGGATGGATTTTGTGTGCAGTAGTAAGACGGCAGCCATTTTATTTCTCCTAATGATTGCTCATACAAAACAAGCCATTAAAACTAATGAAAGGTATTTGGGAATGTACACTGCTCAAAAAAATAAAGGGAACACAGAAATAACACATCCTAGATCTGAATTAATTAAATATTCTTCTGAAATACTTTGTTCTTTACATAGTTGAATGTGCTGACAACAAAATCACACAAAAATAAAAAAAATGGAAATCAAATTTTCAACCCATGGAGGTCTGGATTTGGAGTCACACTCAAAATTAAAGTGGAAAAACACACTACAGGCTGATCCAACTTTGATGTAATGTCCTTAAAACAAGTCAAAATGAGGCTCAGTAGTGTGTGTGGCCTCCACGTGCCTGTATGACCTCCCTACAACGCCTGTGCATGCTCCTGATGAGGTGGCGGACGGTCTCCTGAGGGATCTCCTCCCAGATCTGGACTAAAGCATCTGCCAACTCCTGGACAGTCTGTGTGCGGCCCTCCAAAGAAATGCCACCCCACACCATTACTGACCCAATGCCAAACCGGTCATGCTGGAGGATGTTGCAGGCAGCAGAACGTTCTCCACGGCGTCTCCAGACTCTGTCACGTCTGTCACATGTGCTCAGTGTGAACCTGCTTTCATATGTGAAGAGCACAGGGCGCCAGTGGCGAATTTGCCAATCTTGGTGTTCTCTGGCAAATGCCAAACGTCCTGCACAGTGTTGGGCTGTAAGCACCACCCCCACATGTGGACGTTGGGCCCTCATATCACCCTCATGGAGTCTGTTTCTGACCGTTTGAGCAGACACATGCACATTTGTGGCCTGCTGGAGGTCATTTTGCAGGGCTCTGGCAGTGCTCCTCCTGTTCCTCCTTGCACAAAGGCGGAGGTAGCGGTCCTGCTGCTGGGTTGTTGCCCTCCTACGGCCTCCTCCACGTCTCCTGATGTACTGGCCTGTCTCCTGGTAGCGCCTCCATGCTCTGGACACTACGCTGACAGACACAGCAAACCTTCTTGCCACAGCTCACATTGATGTGCCATCCTGGATAAGCTGCACTACCTGAGCCACTTGTGTGGGTTGTAGACTCCGTCTCATGCTACCACTAGAGTGAAAGCACCGCCAGCATTCAAAAGTGACCAAAACATCAGCCAGGAAGCATAGGAACTGAGAAGTGGTCTGTGGTCACCACCTGCAGAACCACTCCTTTATTGGGGGTGTCTTGCTAATTGCCTATAATTTCCACCTGTTGTCTATCCCATTTGCACAACAGCATGTGAAATTGATTGTCACTCAGTGTTGCTTCCTAAGTGGACAGTTTGATTTCACAGAAGTGTGATTGACTTGGAGTTACATTGTGTTGTTTAAGTGTTCCCTTTATTTTTTTGAGCAGTGTATAATAAAGTAATATTTAAGTATTCTCCTTTTCTTAATTCCTGGAGAACCCCTTTAATCTCTTCTGTATGGTGGATGGAAGGCCCGTCGTGGTTTCCAGGGCTGGTGTACTGCAGCTCAGCTCCCATTCACCCGTGGATGGGACCGTCTTCCAGCTCTGTGCACTGTACCATTTCCGGGCCAGTGGCTTCCTGAAACAGCTGATTGGTGGGGGTTTCGGGCCCCCACTAAGCTGATGTTGCTGACCTATCCTATGGGTAGGACATCAGTATCTAAGTACTGGAAACCCCTTTAATAGGAAATATGTTTTTTTAAGGCAGTTTTTCTTCTTCCTTTCAGCTGGCTAAATCCTATTGGGCTCCACATTCAAAGAAGAAGCTTCCCTTTGATTATAAGGTAAGTAAGGCTGGAATGTGTGATATGTTTTCATAGTTTATCCCCTGATGTAACTGAGACTTTGGGATAGCCTCTTATGTCAGAGCTGATCGGCGGGGTTGCAGACTGTCACACACCTGACAATCAGATATCGATGGCCAGTCTGAGATGACAATCCAGTTCTCCTCCAGTGCCTAGGAAATCCGGGATTGGACAGGTCGGGTTTAATTCTGTCTGTATTATTTCCCTGAGATAACTGACGCCAGATAAATCTGTCGCCTGTTCATGGTCCAGAAATATTTGGACGGTGACACAATCTTCATGACTTGGGCTCTGCATGCCACCACATGGGATCTGAAATGAAACAACTGAGATGCAGTTAAGTGTAGACTTTCAGGTTTACTCCAAGGGGTTGAACAAAAATATCCTGTAAAGCATTGAGGAATTGCAACGATTTTTCTACAAAGCCTCCTCATTTCAGGGGACAAATTAACATTGCCATAAATAAAATGTTAATTTGTAATACTTTGTGTAGAACCCTTTGCAGACGATGATTGCCTGAAGTCTGGACCAGTGATGGCCAGTTCGCAGTGTTCGCCAGTGAACACATGCGATCTGCCATCTTAACTGACAAGTCCGGCGAGGCACAGGTAAGTCCTTGCCTGTGCGCGAGCCGGTCTGAAATGAAATGCGGTCACCTGTGCCTCGCCAGACTTGTCAGTTAAGATGGCAGATCGCATGTGTTCGCTGGCCATCACTGGTCTGGAACCCATGGGCATCACCAAATGCTGGGTTTCTTCCTTTGTGATGCTTTGCCTGGTCTTTACTGCAGCTGTCTTCAGTTGTTGCTTGTTTGTGGGCCTTAAGTTTTGTCTTAAAGGGGTCGTCCCACGAAAAATATTCTATAGTGTTCAAACAAGCACCTGGATATGAATTCTTTTGTAATAGCATGTAATTACAAATTCAGTATAGTCACTGAGTCATTCATTAAAATAGATCTGTACAGCGCCATCTGCTGTTTGTTCTTTTTCTTATTTCTTTGACCTGCTCACTGAGAAGGCCGCACATGCTCAGTTTCATCCTTCAACTGCCTCCTGAGCTGTGATAGGGAGAGCTGAGACACGCCTCCTGAGCTGTGATAGGGAGAGCTGAGACACGCCTCCTAAGCTGTGATAGGGAGAGCTGAGACACGCCTTCTAAGCTGTGATAGGGAGAGCTGAGACACGCCTCCTGAGCTGTGATAGGGAGAGCTGAGACACGCCTCCTGAGCTGTGATAGGGAGAGCTGAGACACGCCTCCTGAGCTGTGATAGGGAGAGCTGAGACACGCCTCCTGAGCTGTGATAGGGAGAGCTGAGACACGCCTCCTGAGCTGTGATAGGGAGAGCTGAGACACGCCTCCTGAGCTGTGATAGGGAGAGCTGAGACACGCCTCCTGAGCTGTGATAGGGAGAGCTGAGACACGCCTCCTGAGCTGTGATAGGGAGAGCTGAGACACGCCTCCTGAGCTGTGATGGGGAGAGCTGAGACACGCCTCCTGAGCTGTGATGGGGAGAGCTGAGACACTCCTCCTGAGCTGTGATGGGGAGAGCTGAGACACGCCTCCTGAGCTGTGATAGGGAGAGCTGAGACACGCCTCCTGAGCTGTGATAGGGAGAGCTGAGACACGCCTCCTGAGCTGTGATAGGGAGAGCTGAGACACGCCTCCTGAGCTGTGATAGGGAGAGCTGAGACACGCCTCCTGAGCTGTGATAGGGAGAGCTGAGACACGCCTCCTGAGCTGTGATAGGGAGAGCTGAGACACGCCTCCTGAGCTGTGATAGGGAGAGCTGAGACACGCCTCCTGAGCTGTGATGGGGAGAGCTGAGACACGCCTCCTGAGCTGTGATGGGGAGAGCTGAGACACGCCTCCTGAGCTGTGATGGGGAGAGCTGAGACACGCCTCCTGAGCTGTGATGGGGAGAGCTGAGACACGCCTCCTGAGCTGTGATGGGGAGAGCTGAGACACGCCTCCTGAGCTGTGATGGGGAGAGCTGAGACACGCCTCCTGAGCTGCAGCAGAAAAGACACTCCCCTTTAGCTTGATATAAATCCAGCAGAGCAATGAACGTGTAGATCTCTGGATCCATGTGAGGTACAGGGCTGGTTCTAGCTTTGTTAGAAAGAGATTGTCGTGTACTATATGATGTATATGATATACTATATATGATCTGATTTTCATTTTTAACATTAGTCATAGGATATCACTTGCTTAAATGGGTTATGTATGCTCGATTGGGTTGAGATCTGGTGATTGACTCAGCCATTGCAGTACATTCCTATTCTTTGCCTTAAAAAAAAAAAAAAAAACTCCTGGGTTGCTTTCACAGTATGTTTTGGGTCTTTGTCCATACTGTGAAGTGCTGTCCAACAGAGGTCGCACTACATTTTTTCCAGAAGAGTAAAAATACTCCTCCGACCATTTTTGAGGAGTATTTTTACCCGAGGAGGAATATGAAATTTGCAGTAATTCAAATACATAATATACAGTTGCAAGAAAAAGTATGTGAACCCTTTGGAATGATATGGATTTCTGCACAAATTGGTCATAAAATGTGATCTGATCTTCATCTAAGTCACAACAATAGACAATCACAGTCTGCTTAAACTAATAACACACAAAGAATTAAATGTTACCATGTTTTTATTGAACACACCATGTAAACATTCACAGTGCAGGTGGAAAAAGTATGTGAACCCTTGGACCAGTGATGGATAACCTCGGCACTCCAGCTGTGGTGAAACTACGACTCCCAGCATTCTCCATTTATTTCTATAGAGTTCTAAGAGCAGCCAAGCAAGGGGGGCATCTTGGGAGTTGTAGTTTTACCAAAGCTGGAGTGCCAAGGTTAGCCATCACTGCCCTAGACTAATGACATCTCCAAGAGCTAATTGGAGTGAGGTGTCAGCCAACTGGAGTCCAATCAATGAGATGAGATTGGAGGTGTTGGTTACAGCTGCCCTGCCCTATAAAAAACACACACCAGTTCTGGGTTTGCTTTTCACAAGAAGCATTGCCTGATGTGAATGTTGCCTCGCACAAAAGAGCTCTCAGAAGACCTACGATTAAGAATTGTTGACTTGCATAAAGCTGGAAAGGGTTATAAAAGTATCTCCAAAAGCCTTGCTGTTCATCAGTCCACGGTAAGACAAATTGTCTATAAATGGAGAAAGTTCAGCACTGCTGCTACTCTCCCTAGGAGAGGCCGTCCTGTAAAGATGACTGCAAGAGCACAGCGCAGACTGCTCAATGAGGTGAAGAAGAATCCTAGAGTGTCAGCTAAAGACTTACAAAAGTCTCTGGCATATGCTAACATCCCTGTTAGCGAATCTATGATACGTAAAACACTAAACAAGAATGGATTTCATGGGAGGATACCACAGAGGAAGCCACTGCCGTCCAAAAAAACCATTGCTGCACATTTACAGTTTGTACAAGAGCACCTGGATGTTCCACAGCAGTACTGGCAAAATATTCTGTGGACAGATGAAACCAAAGTTGAGTTGTTTGGAAGAAACACACAACACTATGTGTGGAGAAAAAGAGGCACAGCACACCAACATCAAAACCTCATCCCAACTGTGAAGTATGGTGGTGGGGGCATCATGGTTTGTGGCTGCTTTGCTGCGTCAGGGCCTGGGCGGATTGCTATCATCGAAGGAAATATGAATTCCCAAGTTTATCAAGACATTTTGCTGGAGAACTTAAGGCCATCTGTCCACCAGCTGAAGCTCAACAGAAGATGGGTGTTGCAACAGGACAACGACCCAAAGCATAGAAGTAAATCAACAACAGAATGGCTTAAACAGAAGAAAATACGCCTTCTGGAGTGGCCCAGTCAGAGTCCTGACCTCAACCCGATTGAGATGCTGTGGCATGACCTCAAGAAAGCGATTCACACCAGACATCCCAAGAATATTGCTGAACTGAAACAGTTCTGTAAAGAGGAATGGTCAAGAATTACTCCTGACCGTTGTGCACGTCTGATCTGCAACTACAGGAAAAGTTTGGTTGAAGTTATTGCTGCCAAAAGAGGTTCAACCAGTTATTAAATCCAAGGGTTCACATACTTTTTCCACCTGCACTGTGAATGTTTACATGGTGTGTTCAATAAAAACATGGTAACATTTAATTCTTTGTGTGTTATTAGTTTAAGCAGACTGTGATTGTCTATTGTTGTGACTTAGATGAAGATCAGATCACATTTTATGACCAATTTGTGCAGAAATCCATATCATTCCAAAGGGTTCACATACTTTTTCTTGCAACTGTATCTGCCTACACCCGCTCACATCTGCGTTTGGAGCCTCTGTCGCAGATTCTGTCTAAACACCGGACAATAAAGCCTTGTATGCAGCACTTTTTTGGTCTGGTAAAAAGACAGGCTTGTGGATGGAAACTGAACGGACTCCATCATAGTAAGCGGGGTCTGTTCAGTTAGGCCGTGTTCACATGACACTTTTGGCACATATTAATTGCATACACTAAAAACGTATATACATTGCCAGACACCGTACTGTGGCATGTCATCATAGAATTCCATTGTAAAAAAAATTTAAAAAATGATGCGTTAGCCTACATGTTTTTTTGCTGGACAGTGGAGGATGGAAAAACGTGGTACACTACACTTTCTCGTCCTGCAGAGTCCTCCCTTTTTTTTTGTTTTGTTTTGTTTTGTTACTATGGAACTCCATGGTGATGGATCTGTTGTGTATGTTGATCGTATGACAAAAACCCAGCCTTACGTGCCCGATCCAGCACTTCCGTTGTTTTCGTTGTTCTGCTCCATTAGATGAGAAGAACAACAGAAATAAATAGTGGTGATGTGAACGGGGCCTAAATTGTGGGGATTTATGCAGGGAACCATTACTGGTCTAAATAACATCAAGCTATTATAGTGAAGTTATAAAGTCCAGTCCAATATGGAGGATCTTCCCTGTACTTTACCACTTGGCTATAATAGCCTGTCTGCATTCACTACATACATGCGTGTGATGTATGGTACGTATTGGTACGCCTTAGACTTTTTCCAGGGAGTAAAATGGCCTGAACAGGCGTCTGACACTTGTACAGGCGTTATTGTGACCTCTGCTGTCCAATCAACCTTCCTGCATTTGGTTGAATCTGAGCAGAAAGAATATCCCTGTACACTTCAGAATTCATCCGGTTGCTTCGGTCTTCAGTCACATCAGCAATGAACACTAGTGGACTTTTGCTATTGGAAGCCATGCATGCCCATGGCATCACATTGCGTCCACCATGTTTTACAGCAGATGTGGTGTGCTTTGGATTATGAGCGGTTACAAGCCTTCTCCATACTTTCTTCTTCCTATCATTCTGGTACAGGTACAGGTTGATCTTAGTTTCATCCATCCAAAAAATGCTGTTCCAGAACTGGGCCGGCTTCTTTAAATGTTTTTTGGCAAAGTGTAATCTATCCTTTGTATTTTTTAGGCTCATTAATGGTTTGCACCCTGCGGTGAACCCTCTGTATAAGTCTTCTCTTCATGGTCGTCTTAGATACTGATAAACCATATGTCTTGTACAGTGTTATTCACTTGGGTGAATGTTGTGAAGGTTTTTTTTTTTCACCATGGAAAGGTTTCTGTGATCATCCACCAGTGTTGTCTTCGGTGGACGTCCAGGCTCACCAGTGCGCTCTTTATTTACTAGAATGTACAAAACCTTTGCTTTGGTCACTCCTAATATTTCCGATATTTCTCTGATGGATTTTTTTATTATTTTTTTCAGGCTAATGATGGTCTGTTTCACTTCCATTAAGAGCTCCTTTGACCGCATGTTGTGGGTTCGAAGCAACAGCTTCAAAATGCAAATGCCACACCTGGAATCAACTCCAGACCTTTTACCTGCTTAATGGATAATTATTAACAAGGGAATAGCCCATGCAGCCCATCAAATAGCTATTGATATAATTGTAAAATTACCTTCATTCCCTTGAAAAAGAGACGGCTACATATTAATGAGCTGTAATTACTAAACCTGGCCTACAATTAGGATGTGAATACCCTCAAATTAAGGCTGAGTCAGCACTTTAAGCCCATATTGATTATATAACTGTACCAGGTGGGGCATTTAGAAGCTGTTGCTGTGAACCCACAACATGCGGTTAAAGGAGCTCTCAATGGAAGCCTAAACCTGTCACTGTCCAAATATTTCTGGACCTAACTGTATATCAGCTTTTGTTTTTCTTATTAATGTGATAATTATTGTAAGTGATATATAAGATGGCTGACGGTTCCTGACTTGATCACTTACTGACCACATGCGGCTACTTGAAAGCCCTTCCCGTCCTGTCTTCATATTCTTATCCGTGTCCTCATTAGTTGGTTGAGTAGAGGCAAAGATTGGATCATTGCTGGTGTTTTGCAGCCATGGTTTGCATCGTATTTCCCTTTAATCCTTTCATATTCGTTTGTTTTATTCCACAGGTTATAGAAGACATATACTTCAAGGAAATTATCAAGTCTCGGTAAATGGATTTGTCCTGTTTTCCGTTCTTTCTTCATTGGTCTGAGGCTCTGATTTTGCCTCCTGTTGGTCTGGGCATATAAATGATTAAGTTGGCATTGCCCACCCTTATACTCTGTAGCTGTAATAGGCAGTCCATGTCCCCCGATGAGACTCTCCGACTGTCGCAGTCAGTCTCTGTTCATTACTATGAAACTGGCATCTTGGCCCTCATAGGACTGAATAGACAGGTTGAATTCCTGTGCACACAGCAAACATGGCAAAAGTCGGCCAATGAAAAGTAACTAAGGCTGAAAATACATCAGTAACTAGGTATAGGAGATTTATCATAGGCCAACCATTTACGGTTTTCTGTGATCTCCCCCGCGCTGCCGGAAGATGCGCCTAGTTTATGATGAGGTGCAGGCCTCGTCATGTATTAGGCACAATCATCCGGCAGTCTGTCCACCTAATCTGAAATCTACAGCACCTCCGAGCCAAAATTTGTCGCAAGTGGAGTTTAAAAAGTCGCAGACATGGAGATTGTCGGTATTTTCACCAGAACGCTGTCCTAGAGACGTAGTACATTTCCCGCTTTATATAAGTTTGTTAAAGTATTATGTACCAACTCACTTACAGTTCCTCTTTAATAATTACTGGGGATTAGGGTTTTCAGCAAATACAAATTATTCTCCAAGAAATGTATACTTTCTCTGTGAATGGCTCACTCTTTTTAAGATCACTGCTTGCTGTCATTCAGTTGGAGCCTTTATTGTTTACTCCTAGCAGATAACCGTCAAGCTTAAAAAAAAAAAAGGGGGCTGATAACTTTGGATAGGTCACCAGTATCTGATCTGTAGGAGTCTGACACCTGGGACCCCGCCGATCAGCTGTTTGAGAAGGCTCCGGCTCTCCTGTGAGCTCAGCTTACCAAGCACAGCGCCGCACATGGTATACCGGCTCCTAGGCCTCGTGACCAATGAACGTGTCGTCACTGTCCTAGGAAGAGCTGAGAGGAGGCCTCTACCTTCTCAAACAGCTGATCGGCAGGGGTCCTGGACCCCCACCTATCAAATACTGATTTTATCAGGTTATGAATCATGGGTTATAAAGGCTTGGAAATCCCAGAGGAGGACATCCTATCTTATTACACCTAGCGGCCTGTGTGAAAACCTCTGGATTATGTACAATTTCTTTTTAACTATAACTACATGAAAAAAAAAACTCGCCAAAAATTGAAAAGAATATATTAAACATAAAAACATGTGGGGTCATTTATCAAACTAGTGTAAGTAGAAGTGAATTAGTTGTCCATAGCAACCAATCCGATTCCACCGAAGTCCGTTCTACTTTCCACCAGTTTGATAAATGACCCCAGTGGTTCATCCATTTCTGATGTGTGCGGTATTGTGTCCGTCACCAGGTGGTAGGTGTTCTTCTCGTGTGGAAGGTGTAACTTACTGCTCTTCTATATTTTCTATGACAGATTTGCTATAAGGAAGATAATGCTCCTGGAGTTCAGGTAGGACCCTTGCTTTGTACACACACACGGGATTTAATGGTATGTTTCATGTAACTGCGGAGGATTTGCTGTCTGAGGTACCGGGGTCTGATGCCATTATATGCACAGTTCATTGCGGTTACACAGGCCGTCTGGTCCAGAAATATCTCTGAGGACGTGTTCCTAGTATCTTCCGAAGCAGCTGTCCCCTTCTACCCTGCGCTCCGTAGTGAAATATGGACGGTTAGCCATAGTCCACCCTCATCTGAGTCTCCTCACTGTATGCTGTCTCTTTAAGGGCAGATCTCTGACTTGATTACTGTACCAGGCATGTGCATGGAATTTTATCCGCATCCTGTGTAAGATGTATAGATCCTCAGCTCGTCATTTTCTGTTATGGATTTTCATCACGGATTTCACTTAATGCAGCAAATTTGCTTGTTTCACCACACGAGGGCCTACTGTAATACAAGGGAGGGAGTAGTGCCCTCTTATTTATGGTATAGTCATACCATACCTGTCACCTCTCCTGACATCTGCTGGCGTTCCCCATGTAGTAACAATTACAGAGCAGCTTCTCATTTAACTCCGTGTTGTTCCACGCAGAAGTTTATGAATGAATCGTCAGCATTTGCAATAATGGTCCAGTTGGGCGCTACCAGTTGTTTTTTTTCCCCTGCACAGTCTGACATTATCTAATGACTGCTGCCAGTGTCGAACTGTGCAGGTACACATCCCCAACTGGTAACACCCATCTGGACCTTCATTGCAGACTTCTAGCAATTTGCTCATTACTTCTATCAGGAATAATACAGGAATAGCACGACATAGTCATAAGAATAGATGCTCCAGAATTGTTATTACATGGGGAATGCAAGTAGTTACTAACACAGCTCTGTCAGGAGAGGTGACGGGTCCACCATTAAATGTCTGATGGTTGCTTGCCCCACCTCTGTCGGGTGATGCTTGCTGAGCTCTTTCCATAACTTCCATAGACTTTAATGTAGAGGGCTGCACACAATTCCAGCCTTCTCTCCAAAATTCTGAGAAGGCTGCGCTTTTCTTTATATTATGCTTATTCTAGTATGAGCACTTGTCAGTCCAATGGTTAGGCAGGGCTTCCAGCCAGGAGCATAGATCACCTGCCCACCAGATAGGCAATAAATGCTGCATCTGCAGGGGTCTGTTACCCGAACCTGTCGTCTGAATGGTGTCCCCCTCTCCCCCTCCCAGCTAAAAGACTGCAGGCGGGAGGACTCTGAATGCTGGCTACATCTGTATTTCTGACTATGTATGACTTTTTGAGCAAAGTGACCAAAAAAAGGTAGATTCAGGTATTTTTAATATTTATTTATTTCTTTTTTTCCCCCTCTTCCAGCGATCACCGTATGGGAAACTTTTTATATTTTACTAGTTTAGGCATTTTAAGTGATGGTCACAAAGAAATATTAAGTGATAGTAAACGATATCAGTCATGAGTCATGCAAGAATAAGAAACTAATCCATACTGGGCATGTACCCGTCAGTGAAAAAAAAACCGTCCGTTAAAAACTGCCATTTTTAACGGACGTTTTTATCACTGATGCCTTTCTGAGAAACGAACGTTAAAAAACGGACCCATTCAGTTGTATGGGGGCAATTGGTCAGCGTCAAATGGACAAGACAGAACATGCTTGTTGATGTCTATTTTTCACTGACCGTAAAACTGCCGTGTGAATAACCCTATAGACTACTATTGGTCTTAAAACGGACGTGTGCATGTAGCCTTAAAGGATAACTGTCACATTTAGGCCCTAATTTAAATTTTCATATATGTAGTTACTAATAATATGATATTCCAGAATCGGTTACTATTAGACTGACTTACCCCATATTTAATAAGATTCAGCCCTTAGCAACCAGTCTGCATAAAACTGCAATCTCACTATTCAGTTAAGATGGCCGCCACTGCCCTCACCCTGAGGCTAATCCCGCCTGCCCTCACTAGCCAGTAACAATAGCCCCCCAAAAGTGTCAGTAACCAGAGCCCTCCCCCCTAAAGGGTTAATCTCCTGCAGCACAAAGGGGTCCTCTTACCACATGTTGCTTTCATTTATACACTGAGCAGATGGCATATCTCCCTTCCCTGATCTGCGCTGCTCCAACTCTGCATTCTCCAGCTCTGCTGAGTGAGGGAGCGTCTGCCAAGCGCAGGGACAGGGAGAAGTGCACACAGCCCAGGCACTGTTATCAGCTGCTGGGGAGGACCTGGCTTTAATCATTTACTTACAGTCCCTGGCTGTCAGTAATGTGACGTGACCTGTCCGTCCTTCAACAGATAGACGGACCATGCCTAGCAACCCTATTTTAAGCACAGGTAAAAGTAGGCAGTATAGGGAACAAAAATGTGGTATTAAGGGGTAATTGAATACATAGTGAAAAGTTGAAATAGGACCACCAAGGTGATATTAATCACCACAATCCAATACTCCAAAAAAAAAAAAAAAAAAAAATACGACAGTTATACTTTAAAGTTTATACCTTTATTTAGATTTTCAGTGATACCAGTGATATTTATTTATTTATTTTATTATTTTATTTGTAAAATGAGTAAAGGGGATAATCATTTTTTTCCCTTTCATCCTCCATGACAGCATGAGAGATGACTCGCCTCCAACCAGGTAGGGACAGGAAGATGAATTTGACCCTCCTCCGGCTCCTCCTCAGTGTCTTCCTGTCCCTCCAGGTGGAGACTAATTATCCTTATGGCACTTGCGGTGAGGCTGCGCTCTGTTTAAGGCAGGCAGAGGCGGGTAAGAGAAGAAATGCCTTCCACATGAGGGAAGCAGGCAGCACCCGTGCCCTAGTTGGGTATATAAGGAGCCCGATACTTTCGGCACTTGCGATGTCGGGGCTTTCCACGTGCATTCCAAGATGTACTTCCAGTCTGTGGAACGCACGCTGAGGGGGCGGAGCTATATTTGGCACGCAGAATCAAGGCGGATATCGCCCTCTGATCTGAGGTCTGCAGGTGAGAGTATTTAAAGGGGGCAGAGGTAGAAATAAGGTAAACATGTCTGAACCTGGTGCAGTCCAAATGGAGACCTCACAGGGGCCAACTATTGTAAGTCACTAAAAGTCTCTTGGGGAGAATGCTGTATATATTTACTTATGCTAACCCCCTTGTACCTCGGTCTCCTTCTCTTCCTGTATGCGTGCAGAGTGATGAGGATGGGGCTCAGAGAGCTAAGCCTAGTCCAAAAACTAAGAAACGTGTTATATGCTCTGTAAAATTACCTGATTCATATACAAAAAAAACTCTGCAGCAAATGTACCTCTAATATGGCAAAAGATTTGGTTCCATCTATTAGAGAGGAATTAAGAGACGTAATCAGGGCAGAAATGCGGGCAGCCTTGTCTGAAAATCCTATGCCTACCCCTGGTTTATCTACGTCAAAACATAGAGAACCAAAAATAAGTTACTCTAGTTCAGGCATGCTCAACCTGTGGCCCTCCAGCTGTTGCAAAACTACAACCCCCAGCATGCCCGAACAGCCTACAGCAGGGCATTGTGGGAATGGTAGTTTTACTACAGCTGGGGGGCTGCAGGTTGTGCATGCCTGCTCTAGTTCATCATCTTCAGAGTCAGATCAGGAATCGGATTCAGAAGGTCTTGTCTCCTCTGATTCTTCTGGGTCTGATTCAGAATTTAAAAGTTTCTTTTTTTTTTCTCCTCTTAAGATACTAAGGAGTTAATTAAGGCCGTCAGGACGACCATGGATCTCTCAGATGAAAAGATCCAGAGGTCCGTGCAAGATCGAATATTTAGTGGACTGGAACAAAAGAAAAGGAGATTTTTTTCCGGTCCACAAAAATATGCAGGAGCTAATAAAAAGAGAATGGATAGCTCCAGATAGGAAGTTATTTGTCCCAAAAACGATGAGACGTCTCCTTCCATTTAGCGAGGAGGATGTGGCGTTGTTTTCATCTTGTCCAAAGGTAGATGTTTCCCTATCAAAATTAGTGAAAGGGACAAATGCCCTACCCTATGAGGACATGGGGTCCCTTAAAGATCCCATGGACAAGAAAATTAATTCAAGTTTAAAGAAAACCTGGGCGGCTGCAACAGCTTTATTCAAACCAAATTTAGCTGCCGCATCCGTTTCTAGATCCCTCAAAAGATGGTTATCACAGTTGGAATCGCTTCTGAAAGAAGGGGCAACTTATGACTTCCTTAAAGATTCCTTTCCCCTCTTACTAAAAGTGGTGGGCTTTCTGTCTGATTCCACAGCAGAGTCGGTCAGATTAGGAAGAAGAAACTCGGGTCTAGCAGCAGTGGCCAGAAGGGCGCTTTGGTTAAAATCTTGGAGGGGTGACATCAGTTCCAAGATGAAACTATGTAGTTTGCCCTTTCACGGAAAATTTATGTTTGACTAGGATTTAGAAAATATTTTAGAGAAGGCTTCGGACAGTATTGTTGTTCCATTTTAGGTTGTTGGAAATTGTGGTCCCAAGAAACTTGAATGACTCTACTTGGGTTACTGTAGATCTATACTGGGGGGGGGAGATCTCCTAAAGTCTATTATCATCTCCATGGTCTTAAGAGCATTAAGTTCCAAGTTGTTGTTGCTTCACCACGTGGAAAGCTGTCTCACTTCATGCCTATATGCAGACTCATCCCCATTTAGTAGGAGACCAACTACTGTTGTGTCATCTGCAAACTTAAGAACCTTGACAGATGGGTCTGTGGAGATGTAGTCATTGGTGTACAGTGAGTAGAGCAGTGGGGAAAGCACACAGCCCTGGGGAGCTCGAGGTGTGTTTCCCAAGTCTAACCTGCTGTCTCCTGTCAGTTAAGAAATTGGGTATCCATTTGCAGATGGATTGAGGTATGTGTAGGTGGGAGAGCTTGCTGTGTAACAGCGATGGTATTATGGTATTAAATGCAGAGCTGAAATCCACAAATAACATTCTGGCATAGGTTCCCGGGGAGTCTACATGTTCTAGTACATAATGCATACACATGTATACATCTGCAGATCTATTAGACCTGTAGGCAAATTGCAGAGAGTCCAGCAGAGGATCTGTGATGGATTTCAGGTGAGCCTTTATCAATTTTTCAAATGCTTTCATGACCAATGAGGTAAGGGCAACAGGCCTATAGTCGTTTTGATTTTTTAGGAACTGGGACAATGGTTGAGCTTTTAAAACAGGCAGGGACCATTGAGAGTTCCAGAGATGATTTAAATATGTCTGTGAAAACTAAGGCTAGCTGATCAGCGCAGAATTTCAGACATTTCGCAGTCAGAGTCTGGGCCCGCTGCTTTCTTAATATTTGGTCTTTTGAAAAGATAGTTGACATCTAATTGGCATAATGATAGTGGATGCCATTTTGGGGACAGGTCAGTGGATTATGGCCGACATCCTGTGTTGTGTAGATGCTGAGGCACCGCAGGGGTGGAGACGTTACTGGCTGGAGCGCTCGGTTTGCCTGTTGGAACAGAGATGGAAATGATGTGAATTGACTAGGAGTGGATGGCTATTGTTGGTTGTATCAAGCCTGCAATAGAATGTGTTCAGCTCATTTGCAAGCTGCAGGTTGTCTAATGATTGTGGGGCTTTCCTTCTGTACTTGGTAATTTGATGTAGAGACTTCCATATTGTGGAAGACTCCATTTTGCAACAATTTTCTTCAAGTCTTTTTGAATAATCGTTTTTTTGTGGCAGTGATAGCCTTCTGCAGCTTGTATTTGTAGAGGACGTTATCACCTGTATGATACGCCCTTCCTCAGATGCAATGTAAACCAGGGTTTATCGTTGTTGTACCTGGTGCACTTTTTGATGGGGATGCAGGACTCTTCGCAAAAGGTGATTATATGATGTCACAGCGTCAGTGTATTCGTTTAGGTCACTGGTGGATTGTTTGAATATATTCCAGTCTGTTGAATCAAAGCAGCTCTGTAGTTTTTCTACCGCTTCACTAGACTACATCTGGAACCTGGGAGGGTAACATTGAAGTCCAAGGGCTTATCGGATGCCATAATTGACACCATGTCAGCCAGCAGGAAGGAAGTTACCTCCAAGATTTACTTCAAAATCTGGAAAAGATTCTGTGGTTGGTGTAATCAGTCGGGGAACTCCTCTCAGAGATTCTCAATCCAGGCAATTTTAGGATTCCTGCAAACAGGATTTGATAAAGGGTTGCGTCCAATTACCTTAGACCTTTCACCGATTATGACAATGTGAACTAAGTATACAGACATGTAGAGCGGCGCCCGGGGATCTCACTGCACTTACTATTATCCCCGGGCGCCGCTCCGTTCTCCCGGTATGTCCTCCGGTATCTTCGTTCACTAAGTTATGGTAGGCGGAGTCTGCCCTTGTTTTGCTGTAGCGCTGGCCAATCGCATTGCAGAGCTCACAGCCTGGGAGAAAAGAACCTCCCAGGCTGTGAGCTCTGCGCTGCGATTGGCCAGCGCTACAGCAGAACAAGGGCAGACTCCGCCTACCATAACTTAGTGACTGAAATCTCCGCCTACTATAACTTAGTGAGCGGAGATACCGGAGGGCATAGCAGGAGAACGGAGCGGCGCCCGGGGATAATAGTAAGTGCAGTGAGATCCCCGGGCGCCGCTCTACATGTCTGTATACTTAGTTCACATTGTCATAATGGGTCAAAGATCCTCTTTAAGGCCCCTTTCACACGAGCGAGTTTTCCGCGCGGGTGCAATGCGTGACGTGAACGCATTGCACCCGCACTAAATTCGGACCCATTCATTTCTATGGGGCTGTGCACACGAGCAGTGATTTTCACGCATCACTTGTGCGTTGCATAAAAATCGCAGCATGTTCTATATTCTGCGTTTTTCACAAAACGCAGGCCCCATAGAAGTGAATGGAGCTGCGTGAAAATCGCAAGCAAGTGCGGATGCCGTGCGATTTTCACGCACTGTTGCTAGGAGACTATCGGCATGGGGACCCGATCATTATTATTTTCCCTTATAACATGGTTATAAGGGAAAATAATAGCATTCTTAATACAGAATGCATAGTACAATAGGGCTGGAGGGGTTAACCGCTTCACGTCCGCCCATAGGATATAAACGTCCTATGGGTGGACGTCTATTTCTGAAAGCACGTTTTAGAACGTCCTTTCAGAAATAGCCGCTGCACGCTAATCGTGCAGCTGCTGATCGGGTTGCCTGCTGTCAGTGACAGCAGGGCAACCCTAAGACAAGGCAGGGACAGTGCCCAGGTGTCCCTGCCTTCTAGATCGCTGCAGACACAGCGCTCACCGTTCTGGTCTGGGTACCAAACATGCCGATTTTTCTTACGCGCGTGCAAAACGCATTACAATGTTTTGCACCCGTGCGGAAAAAACACAAACCTGCAACGCAATCGCAGTGAAAACTGACTTGTTTTAGTGTCAAAATCGCACCATTATCCCTAAACGCATCTGGCCCCAATCCGCAACGCCCGTGTGAAAGGGGCCTAAGGGTACATGTATCAGCATTGAGTTCAGTGTTTGATGAAAAAATTGCGGACTATCCATGGGTTGTTCGGTTTTTGAAAGGGGCAGATAGATTAAGGCCCTTCTTAAGACCTACTGTTCCTCACTGGGATCTTAATTTAGTTTTGTCAGGCCTGACGAGTTCCCCCTTTGAACCCCTTTCGGAGGCCTCCCTAAAATATGTGACCCTAAAACCACAATTTTTAGTAGCAATTACCTCAGCACGTAGAGTAAGTGAGATCCAGGCTCTAAAAATAGTGGAACCATTTTGCGTGGTCTTTCCAGACAGGATTGTTTTTAGTTTGGATAATTCCTTCCTTCCTAAAGTGGTATCTAATGTTCACAGACAGGAGGAGATCATCGTTCCATCTTTTTGTCCAGACCCAAAATCAGATGGAGAGGAGAGATTTCACAGATTAGACGTACGTAGAGACCACAAAGCCCTTTAGGAAAACTGATTGTTTGTTTGTGCAGTTCAGTGGGGCACATAAAGGACACAAAGCCACGAAGAATTCTTTGTCCAGATGGATAAAAATGGCCATATTGGAATCCTATAAGTCTTTGGGGTATCTCCTCCAAAGTCGTTCACAGCTCACTCTACAAGATCTGTCGCAACATCCTGGGCCGAAAGAGCAAGCGCTTCGTAAGAGCAGATCTGTAGGGAAGCGACGTGGTCAATCCCTCACACGTCAGAGTAGATACTAGAGCTAGTCAGGAGCTTTCCTTAGGTAGGAAGGTATTGCAGGCCATAGTCCCTCCCTGAACAAGATTAATCTGTTATCTCGTGGTATGCCGTCATGGAGGATGAAAGGGAAAAACCTTTTCATGAATCCTCCATGACTGCATGGGATCCCCCCCCAAAAAAAAAACCCTGTGTATGTATGTGTGTGTGTGTGTGTGTGTGTGTGTGTGTGTGTATATATATATATATATATATATATATATATATATACACACACTTAGTTTTTAGTTTTTTTTTGTTATATAATATATATTTTTTTATAGATATATAAGTGTAGGATACTATATAGGTGGAGCTATGTGTTGGTGTGAATGGTAAAAGACTCTAGGCTGTTGGTTCAGAAAGACACTGAGGAGGAGCCGGAGGAGGGTCAAATTTATCTTCCTGTCCCGACCTGGTTGGAGCCGAGTCATCTCTCATGGCATGCCGTCATGGTGGATGTCAGAACATGTCTGGTTCAGTAAAAAACAACTATTCTGTGCTGTTCCTGGAAACGGTTTTAATAATTTGAGAGTCTGGTGTTAAAAGTATATTGTTAACAACCCAGACCTTTTGCTATATGTTCAACCTCCTACTAACTACTAAACCCATTATTTATTGCTTTAAGGAATATGTCTACTTTGTAAAGTTTCTGGCAAGTTTAGCACTTGACACTTGAGTTGTACTCCCTATGACAATGCAGTTAGGTCCCTGCCTGGCTGTGTGATCCATAGGTTGCACTTGTTAATGGGGACTGCTAAAAACGGATACGGACGATAGTAAATGCATGTTAAAAATTTTAGCCTTTTTTTTTATTTATTTTTTTATCTTCATGTGAAATCCTAAACCGTTTTTCTTTGCACTTTAATCAGTCAGTACTTGGAAAATTACCTGTGGTTGAATTACTCACTTGAAGTTTCAAGCAAAGCCTACCTTATGTCCATTTGCTGTATGGTAAATGAGAAATTTCGGGAGAATGTCCCTGCCTGGGAGGTAAGATCTGTAAGGTATTGACAATTGCGTTATTTAACATGGATGTAATATGTTTGGGCAAATATTCTTTAAATCAGTTAATTTGATAATTTAATAGAACATGATTCTGGATTTGCTTGAAACGGTGAAATTCTGCATGTGACGGACTTAAAACATACCCTTTGCGTAGTGTGACCCTGCAGTCAAGATTTCCTACCGTACATGCTCTCCTTACCGTTCCCCGGCTCCTGTGCTGACACTTTCCGGGTCCCCTGCCAGTTTCCGTCCGCACGCTGCAGCAAGTAGAGAAGTTGCTCTTGTGTTAATATTTCAAGCTATATTTTTCAGACCTTTAAGAAGAAACCCGAGCAGTTCCCCTCTTTCTTCAAGAGCATAAGAGAGGCATCCGTGGCTGAAGAGTCGGAGACGGACTTCTCCTTACATGAGCGCACAGTTCTGCTTCTGTTCTTGGATCACTGCTTCAACAGCCTGGTAACTGTCTACATGTAGCTCACAGTATAGTGGGTATGCGCGGGCAGGTGTTGTAGTATTATACATGTTACTCTCTTTGGGTAACGCTTGCTTATTTTCATAGCTGCTTTTTATTTTAATCATTAGCGGAGAGCTGTGATCAGTGACTGCAGCAGGGAAATGTTGTACTACATTCTGGCAGTACAAATGAATGGACCATGACGTTCATATGCTATAATAATGCATGTGGGCAAGACCTGTGCCCGTTAGAGAGGAGCCGTCCTTCTTCTGACTTGTCTGTTGTGGTAACTGCTTGCTTTCACCATATAATAACAATTCCAGGGCATCTTTCTTATGATTTTCTTTTGTGCTATTATTTTTTATTCCTGTTAGAACTTCCAGATCCAGATGGGTGTTACCAGTTGGGTGGGCGCTGTTCCTGGACAGTCTGACAGTCTCACAAGTGTACTTTTGGTCCACATCCAATCAGCATGTGGACTGAATGTCCATTCTGCAGCCCCGCAAAATGGATAGAACATGTCCTATTCTTGTCTGTTTTCCAGACAAGGATAGGATTGCTACAGGAGGTTAAAAAAAAAAATGGTGGCATGCATTCGGCTTGGATCCGTGTTTGCAGGTCTACAATTTGCACACCACAAAACGGATACAGTTGTGTGCATGAGGCCTTGTAAGAGTAGATGCTCCAGAACATATAATGTATGTATGTTCCGCGATCTCACTCAAAAACGCAACCCTCGATTTGAACGAAGCTTGGTATACACATCCCTTGCTACCTGGAAAGAAATCTTGTGGGGGTCACAGCTCTCTATGACGTACCGTTTCTGAGATATTACCAAATAATGACCTGCATTAGCCAATAGAAGCCTGCAAGTCTTTCTCTTCATATCCCAACTGCCATACACACGGTCACATGTCCCTTATCAGCCAATAGAAGCTCGCAGGCCCTCCACATACACACAGTTTTACTCCAGGTTTCCATAACAACCCAGCCATTTTTCTTCACTGCTGTAGGCCCGTTTTAGGCTAGGGCTACACAACGACATGTGTCGCGCGACTATAAGTCGCATGACACATAGGGCACAACTACACTGCTACATGTGACATGCTGCGACACGACAGTTGAAAAATGTCGCATGACACGTTGTCATGTAGCCCTAGCATTAAAGGGGCAGGCCTCTGTGGAGGTCACTGTTAAAAGAGCGGACACTGTGGAGGTCACTGTTAAGGGGGCAGGGGCAACTATTAAAGGGGCAACTCCTGTGGAGGTCACTGTAAAGGGAGTGGCGGGCTGTTAAACTCACTCTTAGGGTCCATTCACACGTCCTCATCCATTCCGCAATTTTGCGTAACGGGTGCGGACCCATTCATTTTCTATAGGGACGGAATGGATGCGGACAGCACACAGTGTGCTATCCGCATTTTCGGAGCGCGGCCCCGATCTTCGGCTTCGCGGCTCTGCAAAAGATAGAACATGTCCTATTCTTGTCCGCAAACTGCCGTAATGAAGATACATGTGTTGGGGCAGCTGTCTCGCCCCCTTTCCGCCTTTGCCACGCCCCCTTTCTGAAAAGTGGCAATGACAGAGTAAAGGTGAGAGATGTGTCAATTAGCTTGCAACTTTTTAGTGCCACTTTTCAGATGCAGACTAAATGATAAATCTCCCCCCATGACTCACATTACTTTCAAGTCTTGTCAGAGGTATATGTTGTGGGAATTTCCCATATACTTCTGATACAAGGGTCCGATATCCCACTCTGTAAGCATAAAGTGGCGTACGCCTTGCATAGGAGGGTACATAAAAAATTTAAGCTAATTTTTTTTTGCTGGATGCAACATAGAAAAGCACGATCGACTTTTCTTTTCTATACAATAAAAGAAGGGGCTTATGGATACTAGTGATGTGTATGCTGGGAGCTTTCTAGGTCCATATGATTAGCATCAAAATCAGGTCTAATCTCACTTTTAACTCTTAAAGGCTTTGTACACCTTCAGAGGCATTTTTTATGATTGTATTTTACTCATTTTTGACTAAAAAGAATTTTTTCAATTGGCCTTTATTAAAAATATTAAGCTGTTCTGTTACAAGGGTTAACTTATTTTTTTTTCTAGCTGTGACTGGTACTTTCACTTTGTGCTGTCATCTAATAAACCTGATCTCTAAACTACTGAGAGGTCATAAACACTTATTTAAGCCACATTCTTATCAGTAAGGTAAGAACTGAGCTATAATGAGTGTTTAGGAGGTCACAAAGCAGAGATAAGGAGTCTGTCTGCTCCTGTTCTGACAGAAAAGAGAATATCCACAGGCTGCTACTACAGCATCTCGGCTCTGTACAGAAAAAGGGCTCCATATTTTTAATAAAGACCAATTTAAAACATTTTTTTTTGCTCAAAATGAGTACAATGCAATAATGAAACCAAATTGGCCCCAAAGGTGTGTACATAGCCCTAAACATAGACCATTGTGAAAAGTGGGGAGGATCATGAAATGACTTTTGTACGCCACAAAACTGACATCTGATTTCATAAATGACCCCCAGAAAGTTTATAAGTGACCCTACACTTAAGTTTACCTGAAAGACATCAAATTTTGTAGGATTCAGCACTGTTGAATAGGATGTTTTCTGATAACCTGATGTGTCTTTTTTGCAGGAAGTTGACTTAATCCGTGGACAGATCCAGCAACTGATATCCCTACCTATGTGGATCTGCCTGCGGCCTGTAAGTTTTAGGGACAATCACCATTTGCTGCCCTTTTCCGTTATTTTTGCACGGACTCGCTTCAGAATATGTGTCATTTACTAACGTGCTACTGCTAACCTCTTACATCCGTAGACTCGACTGGAACAGGAATTGAAGAAAACTCCAAAGCTGAAAAAGTTCTGGAACCTTATAAAGAAAACTGATGAGAAAATGGATGAAAAGGCTCGTGCACTGTACGTGATCATAGCTGCACATCATGATGCTCTTGATTAGGCTTGCTGCTGCCTTTTTAGTGTGTGATCTGTAGGTTGGGTGGTAGTGCTGCGGGTATACAGTATGCACATACACTGAAGGCTCTTTCACCTCTCCATGCTTTATTCACAATGCTCTTTTTGCTATCAAAATTGCAGAGCCACCCAGGAAAAGAAATTTTTATGGCATCTTATACAGAGGTTCCTGTCTGTCCTTCAGTCAATCCCAGCAACAGGTTTGTGTCTGTTTTTATGCTGCGTGGTCATTGTACATCAGGTGTTTAGTCCTATTGTAGAGTATACTTTCCATCAAAAACTTGACTCTGCCCCTATATGCTTATGTGCAGGAATTGTACATCATATTTCTGTAGTAAGTTCAGTTATTTTTGCTCCAGACCTCTCTAATCTTACACTATCTAACATTGTAAGAAATGGCCAGAGGAAGAGAAGGCGCTCATAGGGTAAATGCTGTTTAATAAAAAAATATTATGGAAATCAAATTGCCAGGTAAGCCAGGATACAGACTGCCATAAATGGCAGCATGTATTCTGCTGACTGATTCAAAGACAGCCATCACATCTAAAACAATTTCCATGTAATCCCCACCTCTCCATTATAGCTCCTCGGTCCATATCAGTCCTACATTGTCCCCACTTTGTTCCCTCACACCCTCCCCTCGCTTCCCTCATAACCGCATCCATTCCATTCCATCCTCCCCACCTCCCCTCCTCTGGCCACTACAGCTGACGCTCCTTGGCTCCACCCACCCACACACTCCTTCTGGCCGCCCCACCAATCGGAACCAGTCGAACCCATTAGCGTGTCATAGCCCCGCCCACTCCACTCCTCATATCACTCCCCTCTTCAGCTTGCTTTACCACCACACCGCCGAACCTACGCACCACGTGCAGGGACCAGGCAGCAGCGCTCCAGCTCATCCATTTGCTGCAGCGCTTCAGTTACCAATACGCATTCTCTATTCCCCCACCGCAGGTCGGATCCATCTTGTCCACACATTACACTGCAGTTATCCCCACCTCAACCACATTCCTCCCACCGCAGACATACAGCTCCTTTCTCCTTACCCTCTTCTACTCAATCCAGCTCTCGCCTGCAACTCCTGACACCAGTTGATCTCTTCCTGGTGAACACACTACCACACACTCCTAATATAGGGGGGTTGGGGTACAGCGCAGATCAGGTCCCCCATACAAGACCCGAACCCATCAAAGAATAATTCACCATCTGGTTCTTGTGTTGCCAACCCCACAATTGGGTTACATAATAGGTTTCAACAAGCTAGCAACCACATTTCCATGTAAACACATGAATGTATTGACGCTATTGTTAATTTACAATTTATATCAACGACGAGTGACGTAGTGTGTTATCATGAAGTCACCTAGTTATCTATTCATTTGATTATTTAATCATTTATTTATTTATTTATTCATTTGAGTGGGAAACCGTCCACCTTTTTATGTAACAAAAGGTTATTTCTGTCATTTATCCTGTTATTTATTAGTTTATTTATCTACCCTTTATTTTACCAATTATTTATGAATTATTTATTCAATGAATTAATTATCTACACAAATATTTAGTGGTCCTTTTATTATGATATACCCATCACTGGTTTTAATACATCACTTATATTTGTTATATAATATATTACTGATATCTGTACCTTTTACTATTTATGTGTTTTGTATAGACTTGAAAAAGGGGTCCTTTGAACCCCGAAACGCGTTGTCCTACAATAAATCTGATTGTACCCAAACATCCGGTTGTGATATGCGCCTTGTGTCCACGTGCTCACTAGACCACTGAAGTCCAGAGGAGCCCTATTACTATCTAACACTGGACATGGAGCGATGCAGACACATACTGGGAAGGACAGTAGCAAGTACAATCTGTTATTCTAGTAATGGTACCCGTGCACAATCCTTCCTGGCAGGGGACGATTGCTTTGGCAGCTGTCCTGCCTAGCCTGCAGTTGCATCTCTCCATGCCTCCGTTTCAGATTCTGGGAATAAGACCAGATGTTTTACTATTGGGGTTGGTCTGTCACATCACAACCAGGTCTTCTGTGCAGTCAGTTGCAGCTAGCTTTCACGGTGTAGGCATCCTTGACGGCATGCCTGCGCTTTGTGAAATGTGATCTGCCACCATTGTCCTAAATTAGTCTCTCTGTAATCTTCTAAATCATCTGACCTCTGCAGTCATCGGCCCAACTGTCATGTATGTAAGAATGGCATATCACTGTGGCCTGGGCTCATGATCACTTCCCATCCAGTGGACGGGATCCACGGCACTGGAACGGCAGGACCTTACAGTTCACAACTAGTTAGTTGTCTTACACAATTTCTTCTCACAGCCTTCTCCACCTTAGCATAGTGTTTTTTGGTCCCAATAAAAAGAAAGACGGTCCAGCTTCACTGAAAAATACTTGAGGCTTTATTTGATCCCGTGCAGATAAAAACCAACATACAGCAATGCAGAAAATCGACCGGTTTCGGATCACTATAGATGTGGATCCTTAGTCATGATGTGCATCAGTAGGAGGTGAAGTCGAGACTAAATAGTGAACCACTGAGAACAGGTGATCACAATCAGGTACAGGACACACCTCCTGATGACATCCTCCACAGATAAAGTGCATAACAATTACAACATGCCAAAAAAGACATAGAAAGTAAGATAAAATTTACAAAATGCAATAAAAAAGAACTAAAAATATTAGTAATGTAGGATAGTATCATGACGCCTGTTCAATCCTGACGGTATCCGTGAGCCTAATTTGAAAATCCAAAAGCACTCACGATTGAGCAACTTTTTCTTGTGATCACCGCCTCTGCTTGGTCTGTTAACCCTCTCCACTCCTTGTACTGACATGCTATCTGTATTACCATTATGAACCGCAGCGAAATGCAAACTTGCGGCGGAAACATTTTTTACTTTAGCATGGGGTACATCAGAGATATGACGGCAAATTCGAACTTTTAAGCAGTTTGATGTGCACCCGACGTACTATTCGAACTTTTAAGCAGTTTGATGTGCACCCGACGTACTGTAGATTACACAGAGAACATGTTATGCAATATACCACATATGTGGTGTTGCAATTAATGTATTGCTGAATAGTGTGAGTGGTGTGATTGCTTGTAGACAGAATATGCGGGCCCATCCTCATATGTGAGCAACATGTGCATTTTTTATGTCCACATTTAAAATTACCTATGTGTCTCAGCCAGGTAGGCTGGGACCCAGGTTTATCCTGGTAAAGAGAGGGGCTCACCATATTGGCTAAAGTAGCAGCACGTTGGGCAACACATTTAACACCGCTTTTTACAACATCACCCCAGACTTGGTCATATTTGAGAAGATGAAAATGTCTTTTGACAATGTTACATATTTGTGAGTATTCACAGCTATACCTCGTGGAAAAAATCACTTGCTTCTCTTTATGACCAAGTTTGGGCTTATTGTTTGGGAAAATTAGATTATCCCGAGACATAGTGGAGACCATATTTTTGGATCGGTTTAAAAGTCTGCTGGGATAATTCCTCGCTAGGAGACGGGTGGTAACAGTATTCATTTCTTCAATACGGGTTTCACTAGAGGAGCAATTGCGCAAAGCGCGAATATATTCACCCCTGGGGATGTTGTGGACAGTATGTGCAGGATGACAGGATCCCGCATGCAGGATGGTATTTCCTGCGGTTACTTTTCTATACGTGCGACTCTGTACACGGCCAACCCCCACGTCCCCCACCAAACACAAATCCAAAAAGGATATTAGGGTCTTGTGCGAATTTAGAGAAAAACGTAAGTTGCAATTATTGGCATTGAGAAAGGATCCGAATGATGGTACGGCCGCCACATCGCCCGACCAAACAAAGAGCAGGTCATCGATGTAGCGACCGTACCACCGGACGGATCCACTCCATGGGTTGGAATCAGAGAAAAGAAAATGGTGTTCCCACCATGCCATATAACTGTTTGCAAGCGATGGTGAGAAACGGGCCCCCATAGAGACTCCTCTGCATTGGAGAAAAAACCTCCCATTAAACATAAAATAATTGTGCTGCATAAGAAATAATACAACTTTGCAGAGGAAATCTCTAAAGGGTAATGAGAAATTGGAATAAAGACTCAAAAACCAACCCAAGGAGATGATGGCGAGATCCTGGGGGATAGCCGTGTACAGAGAAGCGACATCAGCAGAGATCCAAGAAAGATCAGAGGACCACTGGAAGGAATGGAAGGCCTGTAAGACCGAGGCAGTGTCCCGCAGAAAACCAGGAATACACTGTACCAGTGGCTGCAACATACTGTCCACCCAGGATGACAGATTCTCTGAAAAAGACCCAATACCCGAAACTATAGGGCGCATAGGAGGGGGGAATCCCTCTTTATGTATCTTGGGGAGGGAATGGAAGATGGGGACCACTGGATAAGAGACAAAAATATAGTCAAATTGTTTTTGGTCCAAGTATCCACTATCCAGTCCCTCCTCCAAGATACTCCTCAAAAGGGTTTGAAAAGAAGCGGTGGGATCCTGTTTCAACCCGGTATAAGTGGCGGAATCAGAGAGCATAAGCTCATTTTGTGCAGCATACACGAGTCTATCCAGGATAACCACCGCTCCCCCTTTATCAGCCTTTCTCACAATTATGTCAGACATACTTTTCAATTCTTTTTAACGCTCTGCGTTCACTGGCCATAAGATTATTTTTACTGTCATTTGTATCCCTGCTCTGAAACACCCTATCAAGTTCAACCAAATCACGTTCTACATTATCCTGGAATTGATCAAGAGCGGGGGTGCGTGACTGAATGGGATAAAAATCTCTGTTGTAGGTGCGAAAATTATTCGCAAAGTCACTGTGCACCTGCGGCTCTGGATCAATCCCAGAGAGAAAGCGCATAGTCTGCATAGAGGCAATGTGTGATAATTCCTGAAAGGAAAAAGAAGACATCTGATCAACAGAAAAATTTGACTGAGTTGTATCAACCTCTGCAGAACCTATACCAACATTATCTATATCAGAAAAGTGCTTTTTAATGGTAAGATTGCGTGCAAAACGGTTGACATCAAGTAAGGTACGATATACAGTGGGGGAAATAATTATTTGACCCCTCACTGATTTTGTAAGTTTGTCCAATGACAAAGAAATGAAAAGTCTCAGAACAGTATCATTTCAATGGTAGGTTTATTGTAACAGTGGCAGATAGCACATCAAAAGGAAAATCGACAAAATAACTTTAAATAAAAGATAGCAACTGATTTGCATTTCATTGAGTGAAATAAGTATTTGAACCCTCTAACAAAAAAAGACTTAATACTTGGTGGAAAAACCCTTGTTTGCAAGCACAGAGGTCAAACGTTTCTTGTAATTGATGACCAAGTTTGCGCACATTTTAGGAGGAATGTTGGTCCACTCCTCTTTGCAGATCATCTCTAAATCCCTAAGGTTTCGAGGCTGTCTCTGTGCAACTCTGAGCTTGAGCTCCCTCCATAGGTTTTCGATTGGATTAAGGTCCGGAGACTGACTAGGCCACTCCATGACCTTAATGTGCTTCTTCTTGAGCCACTCCTTTGTTGCCTTTGCTGTATGTTTTGGGTCATTGTCGTGCTGGAACACCCATCCACGACCCATTTTCAGTTTCCTGGCAGAGGGAAGGAGGTTGTCGCTCAGGATTTCACGATACATGGCTCCGTCCATTTTCCCGTTTATGCGAATAAGTTGTCCTGTGCCCTTAGCAGAAAAACACCCCCAAAGCAAAATGTTTCCACCCCCATGCTTGACGGTGGGGACGGTGTTTTGGGGGTCATAGGCAGCATTTTTCTTCCTCCAAACACAGCGAGTTGAGTTAATGCCAAAGAGCTCTATTTTGGTCTCATCAGACCACAGCACCTTCTCCCAGTCACTCTCTGAATCATTCAGGTGTTCATTGGCAAACTTCAGACGGGCCTGCACATGTGCCTTCCTGAGCAGGGGGACCTTGCGAGCCCTGCAGGATTTTAATCCATTGCGGTGTAATGTGTTTCCAATGGTTTTCTTGGTGACTGTGGTCCCTGCTAATTTGAGGTCATTAACTAACTCCTCCCGTGTAGTTCTAGGATGCTTTTTCACCTTTCTCAGAACCATTGACACCCCACGAGGTGAGATCTTGCGTGGAGCCCCAGAGCGAGGTCGATTGATGGTCATTTTGTGCTCCTTCCATTTTCGAACAATCGCACAAACAGTTGTCACCTTCTCTCCCAGCTTCTTGCTAATGGTTTTGTAGCCCATTCCAGCCTTGTGCAGGTCTACAATTTTGTCTCTGACATCCTTGGACAGCTCTTTGGTCTTTCCCATGTTGGAGAGTTTGGAGTCTGCTTGATTGATTGATTCTGTGGACAGGTGTCTTTTATACAGGTGACTAGTTAAGACAGGTGTCCTTAATGAGGGTGACTAATTGAGTAGAAGTGTCTAACCACTCTGTGGGAGCCAGAACTCTTAATGGTTGGTAGGGGTTCAAATACTTATTTCACTCAATGAAATGCAAATCAGTTGCTATCTTTTATTTAAAGTTTTTTTTTCGATTTTCCTTTTGATGTGCTATCTGCCACTGTTACAATAAACCTACCATTGAAATGATACTGTTCTGAGACTTTTCATTTCTTTGTCATTGGACAAACTTACAAAATCAGTGAGGGGTCAAATAATTATTTCCCCCACTGTACATCAAAGTGCACTGTGGGAGAAAAAGATAAACCTTTGGCAAGTACATTAATTTGCAATTGTGAGAAGACCTTAGCTGATAGGTTAATAACTTGAATGTTGTTTAAGTCTTTCTGTGGCGTGACGGATAGCGACCTCCTCCTTGCATGCTTCCGCCCTGCACGGCGTTTTTTGCCGGCCTTATAATAGCATTTGTATTGGGATTGGTGTCATGTGCAGTGCCCGAATGATTAGCAGAGGATAACACAGATGATTCTGGGGCGGAATCAGAGGATTCAGCGTCAGTGGAGCTAAAAGCCACTTTATTACCTCTATTCTTTTTGTAGTACTGGCGTCGTTTCATAATAGAGCGAGGTGTATAGGTACGCATATCAGTCCAATTATACACATTATTAGACTTATAATCCTGCAAGTCACGGTTGTATTTTTCTTGTTTGATGTGAGTCAAACTGTCCTCCATTGTATTTAAACTCTTTTGGAGTTTCTGATCCAGTTCTATGAATGTCTTGGTATTAGCCAGAGGGGTTATCAATTCCTGTGTAACCTTAATTTCCTCACGCAAAGTGGATAGTGATTGTTCCTCATAAGAAATAATAAGTTCCATAAGTTTAAATGAACAGTCAGATAAAATGAGTTGCCACTTGCTAGTGAAGTCATCAGAGTAGACGGTAGTGGGTATTTTTCATAGGCGCAAGCCGCGCGGTATCATCTGTTTGTCCATCTACTGTCCACAACATCCCCAGGGGTGAATATATTCGCGCTTTGCGCAATTGCTCCTCTAGTGAAACCCGTATTGAAGAAATGAATACTGTTACCACCCGTCTCCTAGCCAGGAATTATCCCAGCAGACTTTTAAACCGATCCAAAAATATGGTCTCCACTATGTCTCGGGATAATCTAATTTTCCCAAACAATAAGCCCAAACTTGGTCATAAAGAGAAGCAAGTGATTTTTTCCACGAGGTATAGCTGTGAATACTCACAAATATGTAACATTGTCAAAAGACATTTTCATCTTCTCAAATATGACCAAGTCTGGGGTGATGTTGTAAAAAGCGGTGTTAAATGTGTTGCCCAACGTGCTGCTACTTTAGCCAATATGGTGAGCCCCTCTCTTTACCAGGATAAACCTGGGTCCCAGCCTACCTGGCTGAGACACATAGGTAATTTTAAATGTGGACATAAAAAATGCACATGTTGCTCACATATGAGGATGGGCCCGCATATTCTGTCTACAAGCAATCACACCACTCACACTATTCAGCAATACATTAATTGCAACACCACATATGTGGTATATTGCATAACATGTTCTCTGTGTAATCTACAGTACGTCGGGTGCACATCAAACTGCTTAAAAGTTCGAATAGTACGTCGGGTGCACATCAAACTGCTTAAAAGTTCGAATTTGCCGTCATATCTCTGATGTACCCCATGCTAAAGTAAAAAATGTTTCCGCCGCAAGTTTGCATTTCGCTGCGGTTCATAATGGTAATACAGATAGCATGTCAGTACAAGGAGTGGAGAGGGTTAACAGACCAAGCAGAGGCGGTGATCACAAGAAAAAGTTGCTCAATCGTGAGTGCTTTTGGATTTTCAAATTAGGCTCACGGATACCGTCAGGATTGAACAGGCGTCATGATACTATCCTACATTACTAATATTTTTAGTTCTTTTTTATTGCATTTTGTAAATTTTATCTTACTTTCTATGTCTTTTTTGGCATGTTGTAATTGTTATGCACTTTATCTGTGGAGGATGTCATCAGGAGGTGTGTCCTGTACCTGATTGTGATCACCTGTTCTCAGTGGTTCACTATTTAGTCTCGACTTCACCTCCTACTGATGCACATCATGACTAAGGATCCACATCTATAGTGATCCGAAACCGGTCGATTTTCTGCATTGCTGTATGTTGGTTTTTATCTGCACGGGATCAAATAAAGCCTCAAGTATTTTTCAGTGAAGCTGGACCGTCTTTCTTTTTATTGGGATCCGTTGTGCGCCTAAGGTTCAGGGCGAGGTCCGGGCTCCTGGCTTCCTGTGGATGAGCGCGACATCTCCTAGTGTTGCTCCATAATGTTTTTTGGTCAGACCGCTCCTTTAAGCTAAATACATTACCAGCAGTACAGGCGGCTCTGATGACGATATCTGCTAATCGTTATTCTGGAGTGTGAGCTCAGAGCATTGTCTGGACCAGGTACAATTGTGTTCTCTTTAGCGGAGAGCAGAACAAGGTCTGTAGGGTTTTCAGCCTCTGGATGTAGATGAATATATACTTATCCACCGGAAATATTGGAGGGTCACAGAAACTTTTATATAGTGACCTAAGCTTTTTTTTTTTGCATGGGATGTTATTTACAACCAAAAAACGTGTAGAAAATTTCCACCTTTACGTTTTGAGTCCACAGTGCACAAAAGGTAGAAATCTGCAGTAGCAACGTGGGCCAAATTACGCTGCAAATTTTATTCCACAGTTTGTGGGTCTCATTCACATTGCTGGTACAGTAAATCACATGCATTTTAGTTGCTGATCAGTATAGGGTTGTATACAGAGATTATTTAGCTTCACGAGGGTGTTGTATATGCTGTTCATGACGGAGATTTCTGTTTATTCTCTAGGTTCCGTCTCCATGGAGAAAGTACATTACTGTGAGCGTTTCATAGAACTCATGATTGACCTAGAGGTACAGTGTGATGAGCTTTTTTTTTTTTTTTTTAACACTTTATTAATCATCCAACAATACGCGTTATATAAAAATATCATTATTAACATTTATCATATTTTTCTTTAAAGAGCTTCTGTCACCCCGAAAACATTTTTCATTTTTGGGCATATTAAATCCTTATTGGACGACTATTCAATATATAGGGCTCTTACTTTGTTCTGTGGCTTCGTTTCATAAAAAATCGATCTTTTAAAATATGCAAATGACTTCACTACCAGCAAGTAGGGCGTCTTCTTGCTGGTAGCCGCCGCATCCTCCTTTTAAAAAAACGTCCCCTCCTCCAGTTGATTGACAGGGCCAGCGAGCGCTCTCCTCCTCCGGCTGGCCCTGTCTGCAATTCAAATCCCGCGCCTGCCGATGACGTCTTCTCTTTCGGGTTTAGAGGTGACGTCATCGGCGCAGGCGCACTGAGGGAGTGCTGAGGAAGCGAGCGTCCTTCTCTCAGAGCGCCTGAGCCGAATGAAGACACGTAAGGCGCAGGCGCAGGATTTGAAATGCTGACAGGCCAGCCGGAGGAGGAGAGCGCTCGCTGGCCCTGTCAATCAACAGGAGGAGGGGGCGTTTTTTTAAAAGGATGATGCGGCGGCTACCAGCAAGTAGACGCCCTACTTGCTGGTAGTGAAGTCATTTGCATATTTTAAAAGATCGATTTTTAATGAAACGAAGCCGCAGAACAAGGTAAGAGCCCTATATATTGAATAGTCGTACAATAAGGATTTTAATATGCCCAAAAATGAGTTTTGGGGAGGTGACAGAAGCCCTTTAATCAGAGGGTTCTCCACAAATGGGGAAAAACAAACTCCCCATATTTACGATAGAACTCGTACGGGAGTCCATCCATTCCGGGGGCAGAGTTACCTGAACAGGCCTTCATTGCTTCTTCCATCTCCTGGGAGACAAGTCCATCTCCAAACGTTCCTTTTGCCCATCTGTAAGAACCGGAAGGGAAATAGAGTCCAAGTACGAGTCAACCGCTGCCTCTGAGAGGACACTCTCTGATTCATACAATTCACTGAAATATTTTATAAATACTTCTAATATTCCCTCCTGGTCTCCCACAGTAGTGCCATCAGGCATACGTATACTACGGATCTCTTTCTTTGAATCCTGGCTTGCTATTACTCTAGCCAGCATCTTCCCAGTGTGATGAGCTTAATTGTAACTTTTGGGATCAGTCTCTATGCTCTGTATTACTGCATGTGGTCTTGGTATTAGATGTAGCTCGGTTTAGTCCATCATTTATGGGGCTGAACGTAATAAACCTCAGTTTTTGCTTTGGTAACCTGGCTGCCCTACCTCCCCTGCACCATCTCGCCCCATTAGTTCTCATCTTCAAACAGTTGAGCTGCACTTTATTTACTCTTATCATTTTAGGTGTAACTACCGTTAATAATTCCATTCTCATCCTATAGGCTTTACTTCCCACACGTCGCTGGTTTAATACAGTGCTGGATGACTCCCACCTTGTTGTCCATTGCTACTTATCCAACCTCTGCAATAGAGAGCAAGAAGGACACTTGTTTTCTCAGGTGCCTTGTGTTTTATATCGCTTTTTAAAATGTATGTATTTTTTTTTAAAACTTGGTTCACACTGTAACACCTCTCCAACAGCTCCTGGATATGTTAAAGTTTTACACTGGCTTTGAAATCAATGACCAAACGGGAAACGCCCTCACGGAGAATGAGATGACTACTATTCACTATGATCGGATCACCTCACTGCAGGTACGTCTACATCTTCAGCTGTGTATTATTTCAGATGTCATCTTTAATACTGAAAGGTTTGAGGATTTTTCATGTACTGTTCATTAAAGGGGTTATTCTATGATTAATGTACAAATCAGACATCATATAGTACATGACAACCTCTTTCTAACAAAGCTAGAACCAGCTCTGTACCTCACATGGATCCAGAGATCTCCCCATTCATTGCTCTGCTAAATCCCCGGGGGTGGGATCCACTTTGTCAGGGGTCCGGGGTGCTACTCCCCCTTCTTTAACCCCTTCTCCCCCAGGCGGGGAGGTATTTCTCTCTCTGGGAGACCGGGGGCCCACCGGAATAAAAAAAACAGGTGAGGGGGGCTCCTGAGGAGGAGGAGCCATTCTGGTGCTAGCGTGCGACACGCAACCATATATATACAGAGGGAGCCCTGGTTCACCAGAGTGAGTGCCTGAAGCCATTACAGTACACTATGCAGCCAAATCCAAGCAGCTACATTACTCCCTTCATAGGTAGAATACCTGTACCATCTCCAGATGCTGTAGTTATTACACCTGTCTGGTTCTTTGGTGCTCCATCTCCAGGGGCTGTAGTTATTACACCTGTCTGGTTCTCTGGTACTCCATCTCCAGATGCTGTAGTTATTACACCTGTCTGGTTCTCTGGTGCTCCATCTCCAGGGGCTGTAGTTATTACACCTGTCTGGTTCTCTGGTCCTCCATCTTCAGGGGTTGTAGTTATTACACCTGTCTGGTTCTCTGGTGCTCCATCTCCAAGGGTTGTAGTTATTACACCTGTCTGGTTCTCTGGTACTCCATCTCCAGATGCTGTAGTTATTACACCTGTCTGGTTCTCTGGTGCTCCATCTCCAGGGGCTGTAGTTATTACACCTGTCTGGTTCTCTGGTCCTCCATCTTCAGGGGTTGTAGTTATTACACCTGTCTGGTTCTCTGGTCCTCCATCTTCAGGGGTTGTAGTTATTACACCTGTCTGGTTCTCTGGTGCTCCATCTCCAAGGGTTGTAGTTATTACACCTGTCTGGTTCTCTGGTACTCCATCTCCAGATGCTGTAGTTATTACACCTGTCTGGTTCTCTGGTGCTCCATCTCCAGATGCTGTAGTTATTACACCTGTCTGGTTCTCTGGTGCTCCATCTCCAGATGCTGTAGTTATTACACCTGTCTGGTTCTTTGGTGCTCCATCTCCAGATGCTGTAGTTATTACACCTGTCTGGTTCTCTGGTGCTCCATCTCCAGGGGCTGTAGTTATTACACCTGTCTGGTTCTCTGGTCCTCCATCTCCAGGGGTTGTAGTTATTACACCTGTCTGGTTCTCTGGTGCTCCATCTCCAAGGGTTGTAGTTATTACACCTGTCTGGTTCTCTGGTACTCCATCTCCAGATGCTGTAGTTATTACACCTGTCTGGTTCTCTGGTGCTCCATCTCCAGGGGCTGTAGTTATTACACCTGTCTGGTTCTCTGGTCCTCCATCTTCAGGGGTTGTAGTTATTACACCTGTCTGGTTCTCTGGTCCTCCATCTCCAGGGGTTGTAGTTATTACACCTGTCTGGTTCTCTGGTGCTCCATCTCCAAGGGTTGTAGTTATTACACCTGTCTGGTTCTCTGGTGCTCCATCTCCAGATGCTGTAGTTATTACACCTGTCTGGTTCTTTGGTGCTCCATCTCCAGGGGCTGTAGTTATTACACCTGTCTGGTTCTCTGGTGCTCCATCTCCAGGGGCTGTAGTTATTACACCTGTCTGGTTCTCTGGTGCTCCATCTCCAGGGGCTGTAGTTATTACACCTGTCTGGTTCTCTGGTGCTCCATCTCCAGGGGCTGTAGTTATTACACCTGTCTGGTTCTCTGGTGCTCCATCTCCAGGGGCTGTAGTTATTACACCTGTCTGGTTTTCTGGTGCTCCATCTCCAGGGGTTGTAGTTATTACACCTGTCTGGTTCTTTGGTGCTCCATCTCCAGATGCTATAGTTATTACACCTGTCTGGTTCTTTGGTGCTCCATCTCCAGGGGCTGTAGTTATTACACCTGTCTGGTTCTCTGGTGCTCCATCTCCAGATGCTGTAGTTATTACACCTGTCTGGTTCTCTGGTGCTCCATCTCCAGGGGCTGTAGTTATTACACCTGTCTGGTTCTCTGGTCCTCCATCTCCAGGGGTTGTAGTTATTACACCTGTCTGGTTCTCTGGTGCTCCATCTCCAGATGCTGTAGTTATTACACATGTCTGGTTCTTTGGTGCTCCATCTCCAGGGGCTGTAGTTATTACACCTGTCTGGTTCTCTGGTGCTCCATCTCCAGGGGTTGTAGTTATTACACCTGTCTGGTTCTCTGGTGCTCCATCTCCAGATGCTGTAGTTATTACACCTGTCTGGTTCTCTGGTGCTCCATCTCCAGGGGCTGTAGATATTACACCTGTCTGGTTCTCTGGTGCTCCATCTCCAGGGGCTGTAGTTATTACACCTGTCTGGTTCTCTGGTGCTCCATCTCCAGGGGCTGTAGTTATTACACCTGTCTGGTTCTTTGGTGCTCCATCTCCAGGGGTTGTAGCCATTTCTTATGCCTGGTTCTTGTGTGCACCAAGCAGCCACATTGCTCCCTTTAGAGCTAGAGTACCTGTACCATCTCCAGATTTGCTGTAGCCGTTACACCTCTCTGGTTCTATTGTGCACCATGCAGCCCTATTTATCCCTTACCAGGCGAGGTATGGAGGCCATCTTCTAATGCGGTAGCCATTGCACTTTTCTGTTTCTAGTGCGTACCACGCAGGCATCGCTCCCCTTTGACGTGGAGGTCCTGTGCCATCTCCAGATGCTGTACCCTTTACACCTGTCTGGTTTTAAGTTAAGTCTGCACTACACAGCCTTATTTCTCGCTTATTAGGTAGAGTACCTGTACAGCCTCCATACATTTCCATAATGCTGTAGCTATGTTCCACCCTCATTATAATGAGCACCATGCAGCCAGATTACTCCTATTATAGGCGGAGTATTTGCAGTATCTCACAATGTTCTGCTTCTAGCATACATGGCATACCTGGTATCCATATGTCTCCCCCCTTCCTGGGCAGAGTACAGTTGCTTTGTTAGTTTCAGTATATGGCTGGCCTGTTCAGATCTGACACCAGGTGCAGTTCCTCCTGAACCAGGCCCTCTAGTCTTCTCTTTGCCTCTGTACTGAGAATGATTTTGACTTCATTGCCTGACGCACTATTGACCAAGACTTCCCAGTCCTATTGTGCAGCAGAGGATTGCTCTCCCTCCGTTAGGAGGTTGTTGGCTGGCATTCTAGAATTGTTCTTTGTCAACCCTGTAAAGTACTACTGCATGCTGCACAGCCGCGTTACCCCATTTCATGATGGAGTACTCGCGTTATTACTGCTCCTCTGCTTTATTTTCACGGAGTTACATGGCACAGTCCTTGCAGAGTACAGGGGTCACCACTGGATGTTCTATCCTGCAAGAGTATGCAGCGTGGTGAGCAGCAGCCGCTACTGCAGTTTTGGGTCATCGCTGGATGTCCTCCATCATACAGAATCCCTCTGGGTGGTCAATGACATGCGTCTTCGCTGGACGTCCTCTCTGAGATGGCTGTGACAGGACTTGTGAGTGCCACACACCTGCCTGTGGGTGGACTTTTCCGCTGCTTGCTCTGGTATCGGACATGGTCCCGTACCTCTTCCATGGTCCGGGTATTCTTGGTACTCCCTTATGTTCTCAGATTAGTTGTGCTACATGACAGAGGGGCCGTTCCCTTGGACCTGGCCATTTTCTGCCTCTGTCAGTTTCTTTCCCCTTCCCTGGGGGTTTCATTGTGCTCTGCTGGTAGCTGGTTTCTACATGTCGGTGTAGTCTCTCCCAGCTTCCACTGCTGACTTCTGCATCCTTTCTGACATATGGATGTTTGGTAATTCTTTTACCAAATCCAGGCTGCTGTACTTGCCCCTTCTGGGACAGTGTTATACAGTTTGCTGGTCACTACACTTGGAATGGTTGGTCACACATGGCCAATGTAGTTTCCTTGATTTTCTGGCTATCGTTGTCTTTAGGTGGTCCAGTTCTTTGGACCCTTCTTGAGCCCCTGTCCGGATAATCCTGCTTGGAGTCCCTGACCCCACTCTTTGTTAGACAATCTAGATGGCCGCTTGCTTCTGGGGAAGCTACCCATGGCATTTTGACAACACAGGCTCTGTATGACCGCTGCTTCTTTGGACCCGGTTTGGTCCTTTTCCCTCCTGGTTCCTCATAGGTTGTTGCCTTCTTGAGATTCTAACCTCTCTTCTAGGGATCGACCGATTATCGGTTTTACCGATATTATCGGCCGATATTCAGGATTTTGACTGTTATCGGTATCGGCATCTATTTTGCCGATATATCGATAACGTATTGGGAACACAGAACGCGCTGCTTTCAGCGCTCTCCGTGTTCCCTCAGCAGCACAGGGGAGAAGGAAGCAGTGTCTCCTCCCCCTGTGCTGCCGCCAATGAGAGGAGAGAAGACAAGAGGAGGGGAGGGGTTGTGGCCACCGCTCCACCAATGAAGATGAGTCTTTCATTAATTCATATACAGGAGGCGGGAGCTAACTGCAGAATCACATAGCCGGCTCCCGACCTCTATGAACGGTAGCTGCGATCTGCGGTAGTTAACCCCTTAGGTGCCGCGGATCGCAGCTACCGCTCATAGAGGTCGGGAGCCGGCTATTATCTTCATTGGTGGCGCAGTGCGCCCCCCACCCCCATCCCAATAGTAAAATCATTGGTGGCAGTGGCCACAGGATCCCCTCTCCCTTGCTCCTCCGATCGGAGCCCCAGCAGTGTAAGCCTGGGGCTCCGATCGGTTACCATGGCAGCCAGGACGCTATTGAAGCCCTGGCTGCCATGTTCAGCTCCATGCTGCTGTGTGCACAAAGCACAGAGCAGCAGGGACAGTGTGAGATCCTATTCACCCTGATAGAGATCTATCAGGGTGAATAGGACAAGGGTTCTAGTCCCTAAGGGGGCTAAAAGTTAGTAAAACAAAACAAAAAAAACCACAAAAATATAGTATAAAAATGAGTATAAATGAAAAAGATTTAAAAAAATAAATAAAAATACACGTTAACAATAAACAGATTAATTTTCAGCAGATTTGTGTAGGAAATATTTTTTTTCTCAAAAATGAAAATTCCCAGAATATCGGTATAAATTATCGGCTATCGGCCTGAAAGTTCACAAATTATTGGTATCGGCCCTAAAAAAATCAATATCAGTCGATCCCTACTCTCTTCCCATCCCTCCAGGTCAAGTACCTGGTACCTAGTTGTTTAGTGCTATGGTTTGCAGTTTACATCGTATTGGGAACTTTTGGGACAGAGCTTTCCCTCGTTTGGAGACCTGTTCTTAGGCTGTTCGGAGTCCTCTGCTTCTACTCCAATATTTCTCAGACCAGTGGGTCTCCGCTTGTATTACCAGGGCCTGCGACTGGTTCCTTTTTTCCCTGTGACTTTATGTGGCCAGGGAATTCTCTGGTCTTAGGCTGGGTTCACACGGGCATCACGTTTTGCTTCAGGATGCGTCCCGGGTGCATTGCGGCAAACCCGCGCGAGTAGGTACCCAATTGCAGGCAGTTTTGACTGCGATTGCGTTCCGTAGTTCAGTTTTTATCGCGCGGGTGCAATGTGTTTTGCACGCGCGTGATAAAAAACTGAATGTGGTACCCAGACCAGAACTTCTTCACTGAAGTTCAGGTTTGGGTTCGGTGTTGTGTAGAATTAGATGTAATTATTTTCCCTTATAACATGGTTATAAGGGAAAATAATAGCATTCTTTAATACAGAATGCTTAGTACAAGGTCAATTGAGGGTTAAAAAAATAAATAAAAATTAACACTCCTCCTCCAATTGATCGCGTAGCTGCCGGTCTCCTGTTCTTTCTTCAGGACCTGTCAAAGGATCTGTGGTGACGTCACTGAGCTCATCACATGGTCCATCACAACGGTGATGGACCATGTGATTGGACCATGTGATGTAACGTCACCACAGGTCCTTTAGCCGGCAGCTCATGATTAAAGAAGTAAGAAGAGATCGGCACCTACGCAATCAAGAGGAGGAGGTGAGTTATTTAACCCTCAATTGACCTTCTACTAAGCATTCTGTATTAAAGAGTGCTATTATTTTCCCTTATAACAATGTTATAAGGGAAAATAATACCGTGAATAGACTGTCATCTTAGCAACCATGCTTGAAAATCGCACCGCATCCGCACTTGCTTGCGGGTGCTTGCGATTTTCACGCAGCCCCATTCACTTCTATGGGGCCTGCGTTGTGTGATAAACGCAGAATATAGAGCATGCTGCGATTTTCACACAACGCTTCAGTGATGCGTGAAAATCACCGCTCATGTGCACAGCCCCATAGAAGTGAATTGGTCCGGATTCAGTGCGGGTGCAACGCGTTCACCTCACGCATTGCACCCGCGCGGAAATCTCGCCCGTGTGAACTCAGCCTTACATTTCACAGCGATATTATGTCTTTCAGAGGCTTGTTCCTCGCCTCCTCTGTATGGGAAGCAGGTCTTTACGTTCCCTTCCCCTGACCATTACCTAGACCCCACTCCTCCGGGGGTTGGCTGTTTTCCCTGGCAGGAAGAGGTTTCCACCTTCTCTTGGGTGTTTCTCTTTCCCCCCTTCCTTGCTGTGAAAGGAGGCTCGCGCCCTTCCCTTGTGAGTCTTTATGATTTCTCTCAAGCGTTTAGCCTCCAGTGCTTCTTTGTTTCCTCTCTACCCTGGCTTTTTCATGTAGCGCAGGCCGTTTTTTGGGTCTGAGACAACTTAAAGTTTTTTTGTTGTTTCTTTGGTTGAGGACTGCTTCCGTCCTTTTTCCAGGCATTTTATCTCCTGCCAGGCACCCTCATAGTCTATTTTGTCTTGTTGGGTCTGTCCTCTTAGGGCTTCTCCTCCTGGAGTTTCCCCTCACCCATGACGGCACCCTGTGCGACTCAGGACCTCCCATCAGGACAGGAAACCTGAGAAGATAAAAAGGACACACCTCCACACAACACCAGTTCAGGTTTCCTGTCCTCCGGATGGGAGATCCTGAGAAGCAGCACTGCTGAAGACGTACCTCCAAGACACCGGAGCTGGGGAAGGTCTGTGGCTGAGTGCCGTGGGAAGTCCTATCCCTGGGGAGCGGTAGTTCTGTGGCCGTGCCGGAAGCCGCTCCCCATAAGTCTGCCTGCGCTTGCCCTCTCTCCGGCCCTGCGGGGAGCCGCTGTGGCCGTGTCCAGGCGGCTCCCCATGCTCTTCCTCGCTCTGCCCAGTTCCAAGATGGCGCCCGCGCGTCCGTGCGCTTATGCGCATGCGCGGGGCCGTCTCCTGGAGATGACGTCGGGGGGGCGGGGCTTAGCCCGTGCAGGACCCGGAAGTAGAGGCCGGAGCGCGTCCTTTAAAATACAAATACGGCGGCAGGTTCAGGCAGCCAGCTGGGGCACAATTTGGATGTGCCACGTAGCGATCCTGGGCAATCATGTCGGAGCCTACAGAAGGACGCGCTGAACCCCAGGAACCCTTGAGGCCTGCAAGTCCGGTACCGGTCTGAGGATGGGGAAAAAAGGAAAAGCTTCAGGGTGAGAGCGTTCCTTTTTATTCTAATATGGTGTTTCTTATGATTGTTTTTAGATCCCTAAACCACCTAAAAAATCATCTTCTAAGACAAGACACAAGGAATGTGCGGAGTGTAAAGTGCCCCTATCTGCATCTTATCAGAAGGCGTTATGCTCAGCGTGTATAGATAATCTGGTAGCAGAGCAATCCCAGACCCTTACTAAATCCATGAAATCTATTATTAAGGCATCCTTTAAAGCATTCAGTAAGAGCCGTGCCAGGTCCCCAGATAAACCAGGAAAGGATACAGAGTACGACAGTATTGAGTTGGACTCTTCCGAAGATGGCGGAGAATCCGGACAACTATTGTCTAGTGATTCGGACTCCTCGGATGAAGATTATTCAGGGAGATCCTTCTTTTCCCCAGAGGACACGCAGCCGTTATTAAAAGCGGTCAGAGCAACCATGCAATTAGAAGAAGTTAAGCAGACCAGATCAGTTGCGGACCAGGCCTTTCAGGCATTAGGCCCTAAAAAACATCGGGTCTTCCCTATTCATGATAACATGCAAGCGATCATCAATAGAGAATGGAAGAATCCTGATAGAAAGTTTTTCTTACCCTCCTCGGTGAAAAGGAAATATCCTTATGAAGAGAAAGTTTCCTCCAGCTGGGATAGGGCTCCTACGGTAGATGCTCCAGTCGCTAAGATAGCTAAGAGATCTGCCCTCCCCTTTGATGATCTGGGTTGCCTGTCGGACCCATTAGATAAGAAAGCAGATATATACCTTAAACGGGCATGGGAAACTTCCGCTACTTGTCTTAGACCCGCAGTGGCAGCCACTTGGGTATCCCGGTCCTTAAGATTGTGGATTGAACAGCTAGAGAAACATCTGAGGGAAAAAAAGCCCAGGGAGGAAATCTTAGCTTCTCTTCCCACCTTTGCTAAAGCGGCAGATTTTTTAACGGATGCTTCTACGGATGTTATGCGCTTTGCTGCCAAGTCCTCAGCTATGACAAATGCGGCTAGAAGAGCCATTTGGCTTAGGTCATGGAAGGGTGACCAGGGGTCTAAGGCCAGGCTGTGTGCCCTTCCGTGTGAGGGTGATAGATTGTTTGGATCCTCCCTGGATGACATCTTGGAGAAGGCATCTGACAAGAAAAAAGGGTTTCCTGTCCCTCAAAAACCCCCCTTTTTTCGTAAACCCCAGCAGGGCTTTAGAAAACAGAGGGGTAAGCCCTATGATAGGAAGGAAAGGGATAGATTTCCAAGAAAAACTAGCGGTTTCCTGTTTAAATCCCAGGATAACAAACCAAAAGACAAGCAATGACGCCAGACTCCAGGTTGGGGGGAGACTCTCTGCCTTTCTCCCGGCTTGGGCGAACGTCACCCAAAACAAGTGGGTTTTGGGGGGGATAGCGGAGGGATTCAGGTTGGAGTTCCGCTCCTATCCCCAAGTCTTTTTCACCCACACTCCAACTCCAAAGGATCCTCTAAAATCCACAGTTCTGGAGAGAGAGGTTCAGTTATTGTTGGACAAAGGAGTGGTTTGCCAGGTCCCGGGGAGGGAGGAGGGCAGGGGGTTTTACTCCCCACTCTTTTTAATAAAGAAACCCAATGGTTCCTTTCGTATGATTCTGAACCTAAAGCGTCTAAACAAATTCCTGAGATACAAAAAATTCCGGATGGAAACTATAAAGACAACTTTAGACCTGTTATACCAGGGTTGCTGGATGGCAAGTATAGACCTAGAGGATGCCTATTATCACGTCCCAATTCACTCTTCCTCCCAAAAGTATTTAAGGACGGCTGTCCAAGTACGGGGCCAACTTCTGCACCTACAATACAGGGCACTGCCGTTTGGGGTCTCTCAAGCCCCGAGAATTTTCACCAAGGTCGTGTCGGAGATGGTGGCATTCCTTCGATCATCTGGGATAGTAGTAGTACCATATCTGGACGACTTTTTGTTCATAGCCCAAACAAGGGAGCAGTTACAAGCAGAGCTCGCCCTGGTGTGCTCTCTGTTGAAGGATCTGGGGTGGAAAATGAATCAAGAAAAATCTTGTCTAACCCCTTCTCAAGTTTGCACCTTTTTAGGAATGCAGCTAGATTCTACGGCTCAGAAGACATTCCTCCCTCAGAAGAAAGTGTCCTCGACAATAGAGCATGTTTGGTTCCTTTTCCGGTCCTTCCAATGTTCCATCAGGGAAGCGATGGCAGTACTGGGGCACCTGACGGCTACAATTCCAGCCGTACCATTCGCTCAGATCCACACGAGACCGTTACAGTCAGATATCTTGAAGATTTGGAATGGTCTTCCACAAACACTAGAGAGAAAATTTCATCTTTCCTCCAGAGCAAGGTACTCCCTTCTGTGGTGGACGTCCGAGAAGAACCTCTCGATAGGAATGCCTTGGTCCTTCATAGAACCCATGCTGATAACGACAGACGCCAGTCCGTGGGGCTGGGGAGCTCATTCAGAAGGAAAATACTGGCAGGGAAGATGGGATTTAAAAACCCGGGTCTGCACGTCAAATTACAAGGAGCTCAAGGCGGTAGAAAGAGTACTAAAGGTGGCAGTTCCAGAGGTCTCCAACAGAAAGTTGGTATTTTACTCGGACAATTCAACAACAGTGGCCTATATAAATCATCAAGGCGGGACAAAAGTACCATCCCTAATCTTCCTCTGCCAGGAAATTTTCAAAATAGCGGAAGACAGGAACCTGGTCTTATCCGCAATACACTTGAAAGGGAAAGAGAACACGGTGGCCGATTTTCTAAGTCGAGTAGAACTCAGGCAGGCAGAGTGGAGTCTGAACGAGGAAGTTTTTTCCCAGATTGTAACAATGTTTGGGACCCCAACTATAGATCTCTTTGCCACCCGGAAGAACAGGAAGACAAAGAGGTTCTTCTCCCTAGATTACACAGAGAATCCTACAGCGGTAGACAGTCTGGCTCAGGATTGGAGCCAGGAACTCGGCTATGCCTTCCCACCTATTTCCCTAATCCCGCAGGTTCTGAAAAAAGTACGGACGGAGGGAGCCACCATAATCATGATAGCCCCAAAGTGGCCCAAGAGAATCTGGTACCCCACCCTCTTAAGTCTAGCCAAGGGCCCTCCCTGGGTGATCCCTCCGAGGGAGGATCTACTCTCCCAGGGGCCTGTATGGCATCCCAATCCGGGGATTCTTCAGTTGGCAGTATGGAGATTGACAGGGACATCTGGTTGAAGAGAGGGCTTTCTAGCAAAGTTGTTTCCACCCTTCTAGGTAGCAAAAAAGCGTCAACAGCTAGGAAGTATAATAGGGTGTGGAATGTCTTTTCTTCCTTTTTGGGTTCTAGCCCTGATCCATTTAGTCCTCCTGAAATCCCTAAGGTTTTGGACTTTCTACAAGCAGGGTTAGACAAAGGGCTCAAGGCCTCCACCTTAAAAGTTCAGGTGTCGGCCTTGAGCTACTTTTTTGACTTCCAATTAGCAAACCACCCGTGGGTCAAGCGTTTCCTTTCTGCCGCTGCCAGAATCTGTCCTTCCGTTAGACCTCTTTCCCCTCCTTGGGACCTAAATAGGGTCTTGACGGCCCTAACCGATAGACCCTTTGAACCCTTACTAGAGGTTCCCATTGACATCTTATCCATTAAGATGGCTTTCCTCCTGGCTATTACCTCGGCTAGGAGGATATCGGAGATCCAGGCCTTCTCGGCATTTCCGCCCTATACGATCATCCAGGATGACCAGATAGTTATTAGGCCCTTGCCTTCTTTTCTTCCCAAGGTTGTCTCCGATTTTCATAGGAGCCAAGACATTGTGTTGCCTTCCTTTTTTCCTAACCCCTCCAATAGCTTGGAGGAAAAGTTTCATTGCTTGGATGTCAAGAGATGCTTGTTAGTCTACTTAGATGTTACGGCTCCTTGGAGAAAGGACGAGAACCTCCTGATTCAGTTTTTAGGAGGAAATAGGGGGAAAAAAGCATCCCGAGGGGTTATTGCTAGATGGGTGAAGAAGGCCATAGCTAGAGCTTATATTTCCCTGGGTCTCCCCCCCCCTTCAGGTTTTGGGGCCCATTCTACGAGGGCGGTGTCTACTTCGTGGGCTGAGAAAGCTGATGTATCGTTAGCCCAGATTTGCAGGGCGGCTACCTGGAGCTCCCCGCATACTTTTCTTAAACATTACAGATTACAGCTCCATTCTGATGCTTCCTTTGGAGAGAAAGTCCTTCAGGCTGTGGCCCCCCCCTAGGTTCTACTTATAGTTTATCTCGCACAGGGTGCCGTCATGGGTGAGGGGAAAACAACATTGCTTACCGGTAATCGTTTTTCTCGATACCCATGACGGCACCCGATATTTCCCTTCCCAAGCAGATATATATATATTTGTTGATGGCTTTTTGCCAGGTCTATATGACGTAATATAGAAAAAAAAAAAAAAAAAAAAAAAAAAAAAAGGGGGTTTTTAACCCTTTGTCACTTCTCTCCGGAGAACAATTTATTTCTTCTACTGGTGTTGTGTGGAGGTGTGTCCTTTTTATCTTCTCAGGTTTCCTGTCCTGATGGGAGGTCCTGAGTCGCACAGGGTGCCGTCATGGGTATCGAGAAAAACGATTACCGGTAAGCAATGTTGTTTTCCTTATCTATGCAAAGTGCTAGGTTGTTTCCAACAGACGTTGCTGGGCTACTCTCCTGTTTCCTCAGGGGGAGCCCTGGTTCTTCTAGATCCTTCCTTGGGCTCTCTAGTGCACTCTTGGTCAACTCTTGATTCTTGCGCAGGACACCTGGCCCTGCTCCTTATCCTATAGCGCTTTATTTTTTCCCACCTTGGGTGGAGTTGGGTGTTTGCCTTTGATCTTTCTTGCAGGCCCTGTTTCCCAGGCACCTGCCCTTGGGATCCTGATGGTCTACCATATTTTTCTTTTTTCTTTGGAACCATATCATGCTAGGGTCTCTCCTGGTCCTGTTGGGTCACATGGTTCCTCTGCACCTGTGCATCCTTCTTTTTGCACGAGCTTTCAATCCCACCCTTGAGGACCACTTTAGGACGTCCCCTGGTGCTGTGTCCCCCAATGCCATTAACGAGAAAAATTGATTTTTGTACTTGCCGTAAAATCCGTTTCTCGTTCAATGCATTGGGGGACACAGATCCTACCCTCTGTTTTTACTTACTCTCCCTGTCACCGGGCTGCTGTTCTCTTTTCCTTTCCCAGACCAGGACATGTTGGTTCTTCGCTTTTGTTTCTCTCTCCTACTGCTATTGATACAAACTGAAGAGCAGCCTAGTGCTGTGGAGAGGGTATAGCCCACCTGGGCGCAGCCAACCTTTTTTGATATCTAGTGCCTCCTAGTGGTAGCTGGGCGTATACCCATGGTGCTGTGTCCCCAATGCATTGAACGAGAAACAGATTTTACGGTAAGTACAAAAATACATTTTTTACCACAGCTATGTATCTATGCAAACAGATTGTTAGGGAGGTTGCTGGTGACAGATTCACTTTAATCTTCAGTGTTTTCTTCATTCTCAGCTTGTCTATCTTTTTGGTAATTAAAAAAAAGTTTGCTATGACCTAAGTAACCCAAGAATTAAGCAGAGCTCAAGCAAAGAAATCATGTCCCCATGTGATCTGTTCTCATTCTCGCACTTTTGTCCACACAGAGAGCAGCTTTCGCTCACTTCCCAGAGCTCTACAATTTTGCTCTTTCCAACGTGGCGGCTGTGGATACTCGGGAATCCCTTGTGAAGTGCTTTGGGTCTTTGAGGTAAGTGAAGAAAAGCTGCCCATTGCACTTTTATTCTTGCATCTATCAGTGTATTAAACACTTGCATTAGTGTCGGGCCAATTTTCGGATAACTATGGAATGTTACCCGCTCCCTGACATCTGGATCTGACTTTGCTTTTGATCAAAGAGACATATGGGAGAGTAGATCTCCTGAGCGTGATGCAGGTTTTGTTTGGTGCCTTAGATATATAGGTATAAAATGTGTATTCATTTATAATACACATCAGTGGAAATGTTCCCAAGTTGCACAACATCAGGGGCGGACTGACCGTAGATACTACCAGAAATTCCCCCATGGGCCTTCCAAGCCTTCCTTATGTCTGCTGGCTAGGTTCGGAACGATCTGTTGCTCAAAGTACTAATTAATGCTAGGAGCATCAGGTCCTTATGCTCCTGGATGGCATCAAGGTCCTGAATTCAATTGTATCACCATCCCCAGCGTGCTTCTTCAGGATGTTCCTTCTCTTGTGTCAACGGCTTAGTGATCCCTCTGATTTCCAAGGAAAGGTTGAGCATCTGCCCTGTTGATTATACAGTACACCTTAGATCTTTTTGTATCAAAAGGATAATTGAAATTAGTCCAACAATGATGAATATGAATCTCACACTTAAAAAAGTGGTTCTGCAGCAGCTGAGGTTGGTATTATAAGGAATAAAAGGATATTTAGTGAAATGTGTAGGTTCACTAAGTCTACATCTTCAAGCTTACAGTGTATGCCCGGCTATAGAAACAGGAGTGAGGAGGACCCCCAGACGATTACTAGAATGAAAGTCTGTGGCGCTCTTCTCCGTCACTCTGACAAGATGCCCATACCAGATTCTGTTGGTTTTTCCACATGAGATAATGCTGCAGGGACACACAGTGTACCATAGCATATTAGAACATCTGCTATGGCAGGGCTGGCCAACCTGCGGCTCTCCAGCTGTTGCAAAACTACAAGTCCCAGCATGCCCAGACAGCCTACAGCGATCAGTCTACAGCAGGGCATGGTGGGAATTGTAGTTTTACAACAGCTGAAGAGCCGCGGGTTGGCCAGCCCTGCGCTATGGTCATGAAAGAAGTTAAATTCATGTAACTAGTATTTCTTCCTGAGCATTATGCTGGAGCCTATGGTTGCAGAATGGCCAGTGTCGGATCACAGAGCTCACAGGACCAACTTGATTTCTTTTAACCCCTTCACTGCCAAGGATGTCTCATCCAAACTTGCTCTTTGCAGTGCTAGCGGTGATCCAGCCCGAGGTGAGCTGTATAGACCTGCATTTCTAAAGGCCGTACCTCTGACTTTAGGGCAGTTAGTGCCACAATCCTGGTTTTGTTATGAAGCTTTGATTGTCGGCTTTCAAGCAATGCCAGCCAGAGGTATACCAGGGTAAAGCAGCCCCCCACCCTTCTGCCTCTGTGATCTCAGACAGCTTGGAGGAAGGGGGAGGGGTGTGCAGTGATGATAAGAGACACCTCTATCATTGTAACTGTACATGACCCCAGACGACGGGGGACACTGACTTGTGTGCATCTCATCAATCCCCTCCCCCCATCAGAGAGCATACTACTAGTCTTGAGCGAACTTCTGTATTAAAGTTCGGCGTACAAGGTTCAGGTTATCTAAGAATTCCTAAGAATATATTGTGTGTTTTGTTGTGTTTTCCCAGTCCCAACACCCTCCACCAAGTGGCCTCGTACCTCTGTTTATTGCCAGCGTTAGCTGAAGGGGAGGGGACTAAATATGACCGAGAATTTCTGCTGGACTTGCTGGTAGGTTCCTAAATGGTGGTGGGTGGCTTGTATTTTATTGATGGTTTATTTGTAAAATTTCTAGTTTACTTAACATTTGCCTTAAAGGACATCTGATTTGTACCTATGACACCGGCTGACCTGTTACATGTGCACTGAAGGCATCTGTGTTGGTCCCATCTTCATATGTGTCTGCATTGTTGAGAAAAATATGTAAATGAGCCTCTAGGAGCAACAGGGGCGTTGTCGTTACACCTAGAGGCTCAGCTCTCTCTGCAACTGCCGCACTCTGTCCACTTTGACAGGGCCAGGCCGTGCAAACGTCATCACACCTGGCCCTATGAATCAGAGGGCATGGCAGTTGCAGAGAGAGCAGAGCCTCTAGGTGTAACAACAACGCCCCCGTTGCTCCTAGAGGTTCATTTGCATATATTAAACAGGCATTTATGAACATGGGACCAACACAAATGAGTTCAGCTGCCAAGTAACAGGTCAGCCAGTTTCGTAGGTACAGATCTGCTGACAGATGCCCTTTAAATGTTTAACACTTCAAGCTCCATAAGATAGTCTGTGCTCTCTATTTTGGGACCGATCATGTGTATACTCCTGGATTAGGTTCATTGCGTGCATGTCCACATTTCATTTTCCATTGTTTTCCATTATTTGCTCATGTCCTTTTGCTCCTGTGTCTTCGTCATGGTGATTGGCGGTAGACTGTTCTGGTCAGTTTTGTGAAATAAACCATTTAGCTGCAGTTCTGGCACAGTCCGTAACTAGTCACATCCCCAGAATGTCCAGCATAGGTTGTGCCCCCTGGTGAAGAGCTAGGGATAGTACAGGTGTGAGATGGATGCTGTGATTGCATATTTCAGTGTAAGGACTCATTGCATAACTGTGATACTTATTTAAAGGGTTGTCCCATCAATAAATCTCATTTATTGGAGTGATCAGAAAAATATGAACAATGCTTCCCATTAGCATTCTGTTAGAGCTGTGACCCATCATAGTATGGTGCTCAATGTGTGCAGCGGTGTACAGCACGGACACATGTCATCAGTGACGTCCCCCTGTAGTGCTCCAGCCAGACAAGTAGCTGTATTCCCTGGCAGTATAGCTGAGACGTAAGAAGGGACTATACGAGACGGATCCAGTGCAGAGCCCCCTCTTAGCAGCAACGAAGTAGGTGGGCACATTTATTGTGCAGAATTATTATTACAGATTTAGCCGGGCGCAATGCTGGGGCTGCAGCTCGGCTCCAATCTCTCTAACAATAGCAGATGGCACTGTGTAAAAGTATTGCTAAAGAGACCATGGCCCTTCCTTCTCAGTACAGTGATTGCATATTGTAGCACTGTACCATAATTGGTGTATAGCAAGTTTTTTTTTTTTTTTATAAGAATTGATTGCAATCTCAACATTGGTCACTAGATGTCAGTCCAACCTGTATTTACGGTACTTGTGAGCAAGAGCACAGAGCTTTTCAATTCTAGCAGGAAAATATAGTGTACCATTCATATACCTCGGGTATAGTCCATAGGAATACTTCTATAATACTGTGCGCTCGTAACAGCATATCTTCTGTCCCGGAGAGCCAGGAGCTGTTGAATACCAGGACTCGAGTTCATACCCTGTATTTAGTGGGCTCTAGCATTAGGCTCACATTGGAGCTGCTCAATAGGGATATAAGAAAGCAAAGGCATCAAAACGAGTGACCCTGCATTTCTCTGGGTTAAGGCAGCATACAACCAGCAACAAGTTCCCTTTAAGTCACTGCTCCATAGTGTCATATGGCAGAAAGCCTCTCCCCTGCTTACTACTAGCATATGCAGGCGTGAAGCCCCCAGCCTTAGACATAGGGCGAAATTTATCAAGAACCCCCCCCCCCCCAACCCCGCCTTTACCACACCCTTTTTTTGGAAAGTGGCGAGAGTAGTGTACAAACTCCACTTGAGGAAAAAATGCAGTGACAGTGGCATTTAAAAAATATCGTGAACACAGGGATATTTTTACACCTTTTCTTTTTTTTTTACACGTCCGAAAACTGGCATAGGGAAATGATAAATTCCTCCCATAGACTCTGAAATGTAGAGTTCCCCCTAGTGGTTTACACACAACATCAACTGAAACCTGACTACCTGAAAACTGGCTGATTTTGTCCTGGGTTACACACCTAAAAATGACTCCAATTTACAGTACAATACATGTGAGTGAGGTTTCCAAAACCCCATAGACAAGTGGCTATAAATCCATCGCATCCAAATGATGTCGTATCTTTGAGAGAAGGTGAGCTTCACAGCTTTTCCATGTGGGAAACCAGCCATGGACGCACACACCGCAAATAATGAAATTAAAGCCCTGCGCTCTCATTGACTTTTTTGGTTTATTTGCACAAAGATTATTTTTACTACACTCACTCCAGTTTTAAAATGTGGATGGAAAAGGGGAGCGGAGCCTGGCTGCTTAGTTCTTGTTGTCGGCATCACCGGCCCACCTCGACTTAAAGGGGTTGTGTCACAAAGCATATTCTACACTTTTCAAACTAAAACCTGGATCTGAATACTTTTGTAATTGCATGTAATTAAAAATTTAGTATAGCCACTGAGTTATTGAATAAAATGTATCTGTATAGCGCCACCTGCTGACTTATACTTTTTGCATGATGGCATAACCCCTTTAACGACTGGTGTGGACCCTCACAACATCTCCCTGAGATCCCCCGGACTCTTATTCCTGCCACTCCTGTCCGTCTGGCAGGCAGGAGACGCAGCAGTGTCCGCTGAAAGGTAAGTGCCACGTACAAATTTGGATAAAGCATCCGAAGCTCACTTTGCTCAACACTATTTAACACCTTCAACCATGTGTTTACCCATAGCTATGTATGTCAGTGTCACTCTGGCATCATTTACTGTTGCTGTCATTGTGTTCAAGAACTGGGGAGGGGGGAGAGAGAACAAAAAAATTACCTAGAAGAGATAACCTATTTTCCTAGGAGACTAGAAGTTGTTATTCCAAATTTCAGGGCAATTGGAGCATCTTCAATTCATGACAAATCATTTCGGGCACAAACTGAACTTTAAAAAAATATATATTTAAGTCGGTCACAAAACTAATTTCAAGAGGTTTGCTCAACTGTAATTGAGAGCCCTATGCTTACACTTAGTCTGTCCTATCCTCTCATTTTAAGTTGGTCTAAAAGAAAAATGTTTAGTTTTACCTGCGAGTTCAGTTTTACCCGTATGGGGCCATACTAGGTAATAAGTTGAAACAATTGTCCCGTACAATTAAAATCCCTTACCTTCTGTCTGAGGTGGGACACAAAATTCTTGATACTTTAAATTCCTCTGCTGCCAGTTTAGTATTATATAATTCCTTTACAACTTTTTTAGTGACCCTGAAATCTATCAACCTACCAAAAGTGAGATTAACGTGTGTTTGTCCTCGGTGTCCCCTCCCATCTATTTCTCCTTACCAACTTCAAAGTCTTTAGCCCCTATCTCTGTGTAAGAGACTATGGCACCAATTAAGTCCTTGAAACCATTTAAGGCACCTGGGCCTGGCGGCTTCACTAACCACTGTAATTAAAAATTCAGAGATTTTTTTTCTCCTCATCTTACTGCAGTTTTCAAGATGCAGCAGATTGTAGTTCATTCCCCCCAAAAAGTTTGCTGCTAGCTACTATCGTTACCCTACCCAATCTGGGGAAAGATCCCACTATCTCATATCTAGTTTCCGTACTATATCAATTGGTCTTTAATAAAAATAATGAGCCGTTCTGCTTGTTCATCAGGCAATCGGCGGCAGTATTACACTGCAAGATGATGGCTAAGAATCATTTATGCGAACGCTCGTTAACAATTATCATCCGAAATTTTGGCCAACGTAATGCAGCCTTGGGCCACAATATTTTTCTAACGTTCTTATCAGTAAGATAAGGATTGAACTTTAATGAGTGTTTATAAGTCCAGAGATAAGGGTCTAGTCAGCTCCTTGCTTGACGGAAAATAGAGAAAATTCAGCTCCTGCTAATAGAGAATCTCGGCTTTGTACAGAGAAAAGGACTCCATATTTTTAATAAAGACCAATTGAAACAACTATCTGAGCTTATAATGCAATAATAAAAAATTTTCCCCCAAAGCTCTACATAGCCTTTAAATTGATACTGGATATCATTGGGGTTTGTGGCAAGACATCAAGCACCCGACGGTACAAGACTTTTCATTAACCTAATTGAAACGGCGGAAAGGACTCAAACGCCCTCTCTGCTCTTGGCTTTGGATGTGGAGAAGGTTTTCAAACTCCAGCTATTCCCCTATAGGAGCAGTAGAACGGAAAGGACAGATTTGGCACAGAACTGAGCCCAACGGAGCCTACGTTCCCCGTAGACTATAATGAGGTCCGTTAGGTTTCCGCTCAGTGGAAGCAGAGACAAAAGTCCTGCATGAACAACTTTTGTCTCAGCTTCAAAAATCTTCCTCTGAGCGGAAACCTAGCAAACCCCATTATAGTCTATGGGGCTTGAAGGCTCTGTTCGGCTCAGTCTGCATCCTATAATGGAGCAGGAGAACGGAAAGGCTGACCGCTGATGTGAACTCAGCCTTATCCATACACCGAGTAGTGGAGAGCCACTTATTTCTTATTGACCTCCGAAAGCAGCATAAAACTGGTGACCGATTACCTGACCCAGTGACATGCTGCTCGGAGGATACATCACCACTGCAGCCAGTCAACGTCCGAAGAGCCTCACATTGCTCCCATCCTTGCCGGAAGTTTATGTGCAAGGACAGCTGTGAGCCGAAGGACCCGGAACCAAGCGTCAGGGAGCAGGTAAGTATGCTTGACTCCACAGGTTCAGCAGGGGGAATTTAAAAACTTGTAAAAGCTGGCATTGCCCTTTAAATTCCTGTAGGCAGAGTACTGTGTAGGTTGGTGCTACATGAACCTGTTTTGTCTCTCACTATGCAGGTATCTCGTCATGAGCGGCGTATCTCTCAAATCCAGCAGCTGAACCAGATGCCCTTGTATCCCACAGAGAAGATCATATGGGATGAGAACATTGTGCCCACAGAGTACTATTCTGGGGAAGGTGAGGCTGTAAACTGATATTCAAGCCTAAATTTGATTGCCGTAATTAGCACTAAAGCCTCATGCAGACGTCTGTGGAGCACGGTCCGTGAGATACCGGACTGGCGTTGCAGGGGCGCACGGTGTCATAGCAACCAATGACGCCGTGCGCTCCTGCAATGCCAGTCCGGAATCTCACGGACCATGTTCCACGGACGTCTGCATGAGGCTTAATATTGTGAAAACCACCAATATAACTCAAGCTTTGAAATGTAATCTGCGTGGAGCAGCTTACACCAATGTGACTTCTAGCACTTACAGGACTTAACATTTTAACACTTCAGTTACCAGATTTCTGCATTACATAGAGCACCTGACTGCATGTTTTTTCCCTATTATGACAGGATGAATTTATGTTTATTTGGTGCATATTTTTTTACAGTTCATTTAACCCCTTACTGACCCTGACGTCCGCTATATGTGTACAGCGGATGTCGGTTTTTTAAAGATGGCACCCACTCCGGAACAGAGCGAGTGCTCTAGCTACCGCTACCAGGTGCCTGCTATTTCACACCGCAGGCGCCTGGGTCTAATGTCCGTGATTGGCGGTAAAGCCAATAGCTGTCATTTAACCTCTTGGATGCCTTGTTCAAATGTGACAGTTATCTGAAAGGGGGGAGAGGGGGGCTTGTTTTTTTTGCAGGTTAGTTTGTATTGCTAATGTTTTGGGAACCGTATTATTTCATTATTTTGTTACATACAACAGTTGAATAAAGACAAACTTCAGCCATGTTTTTTTTTTTTCAGTCCGGTTGGCGGGGGTCAAATGTGATATTTAAAAGTTTTGACTTTTTAACAGTTTGGGAATACCAGAGATGTTTACTGTTTTGTTTCTTTTCCATGTGATAATTTTTTTTTTAGGACCCACTGGGGGACTGGAGCATGTGATCGCTAACACCACATGTGGATGCTACGATACACCTCTCGTCTGTTTGTTTTTTTTTTTTTTTTTGAAACATTCACAATTTTTTCCTGTGGACATTTGTTCAGCTTGGCTTTGTTTTTTAGGGTGTCTGGCATTGCCGAAGTTGAATCTGCAGTTTCTTACTCTACACGACTACCTTCTTCGTAATTTCAACCTCTTCCGTTTGGAGTCTACGTATGAGATCAGGCAGGATATTGAAGACATTGTGTGCCGGCTGAAGCCCTGGTAAGCAACCGATTAGACAACTTTTATACTAATCATTGCCTAACTAAGCCAGCCACAGACACTGCGGTGAAGAGATGTTCATGATGCAGTTTTACCAGATTAGGCAGTAACTGTACAGTAATTGTTTGGTACTAGAAATGGTTGGTTCTACAAATGGATATCTTCATCAGTTGAAATACAATATTTTTTCTCTCTTGGCAATGCCAAAAAATGTTCTGCTGATAATACCACGTCCCTGATGAAAGTGTCAGTTTGATCGCAGCATGCTCTATATTCTGCGTTTTTCACGCAACGCAGGCCCCATAAAAGTGAATGGGGTTGCGTGAAAATCGCAAGCATTCGCAAGCAAGTGCGGATGCGGTGCGATTTTCACGCATGGTTGCTAGGTGACAGTCTATTCACTGTATTATTTTCCCTTATAACATGGGAAAATAACCACGTGATGGACCATGTAATTGGATCATGTGATCTGACGTCACCACAGGTCCTAGCCGGTAGTTCATCATTAAAGAAGTAAAGAAGAGACCGGGAACTACGCGAAGAAGAGGAGAAGGGGAGTTAATTTTTTTTTATTTTTTTTATTTTTATTTTTTTTAACCCTCAATTGATCACCTACTATGCATTCTGTATTCAGAATGCTATTGTTTTCCCTTATAACCATGTTATAAGGGGAAAATAATAACATCTACACAACACCTAACCCAAGCCTGAAGTTCTGTGAAGAAGTTCAGGTTTGGGTACCAAACATGCGTGATTTTTCTCACGCGAGTGCAAAACGCATTACAATGTTTTGCACTCGCGCGGAAAAATCGCGGGTGTTCCCGCAACGCACCCGCACATTTTCCCGCAACGCCCGTGTGAAAGAGGCCTTAGAGTGAAATCTTTGTCTCTGTCCAGCTGTGTTAGGGCCAGTTCACACACAGTTTTTGGCACTGATTTTGGAGTGTTTCTGCCTCAAAACCAGCTCCGAAAACGCCTCAAAGCAGCCTCCCATTCTAATATGTAAAAAAGAGGTAGCCGCCCTATCTTAGGACACAATCAGCGCTGAATCTCCCATTGAAATGAATAGGAAGCAGAAAAAAAACGCTCCATGAAAGTCCATGTGTTTTTGTGCGTTTCCTGCCTGTTTTTTTAGCAGGTCTGCTTCAAGTTTTATTGAAGTGAACTCAGCGAATCAGCGGATGCGACCCATTTTTGCTGTATCTGCGGCAGGAATTTGGCAGGGTGCTGATCCACACAAGGCCCCATCGGGTGGGGAAAATCTGGGTATTCAGTGCATGGTCTTTAAGTAGTCTGCCGTGTATTGATGCTGAGTTTATTTTACTCCCACTTTGACATTTTCCATAGCATGTTAACAAGGTTGTGGAAGCGCCGATGCTTGAGGATTTGGGTGCAGACAAGTCCTGACTTTTACAGACCCTTAAAAAAATCTTTATCAGGTGCCCGCAGCATGGCCCTGAAAGAGCAGATTAATACCTACCTGGGCCATGCCGCTCTGGTCCTCCCCTTCTGGTCTCTGCTCTGTTTACATCCAGCGGACTCTGGCCATGGTTACATGCGGTTAGCATTGGCTGGAGCCGTGCTTATAGTCAGCCAGATGTAAGATGTGAGGACCGAAAGATGGGGCAGTGCGGAGGACGGGAGCAAGGAAGGATCCTGTGGAGGTAAAGGGGGTTGTGGCTACATCAGACTGAATGCAAATTATGGCACCACTGTCTGATGGGTGCAGGTCCCACCTGAGAACAGAGCCTTTTCCTTTATAACAATGACAGTCTGCATCAGATGGTGTAAGGCTAGTTTAACATTAGTGCTAGGGTCAGCCTGCCATAGATGTCTGGATACGGCATTGCTAGACGCCCCCTGAAAGCTGGGGGACTGGCGGAGATCCAGCTGCAACCCGGCAAATATGCTGAGAATCGGCTGGACTAAAACCGTTGCGCCTGCCGGGGTTGTCTAGCACGAGTGGGAAACTAGCCAAACTCCAGATGAAAACGAATAAATCCAGGCTGTGGTTCGTCCTGCTCCACACCTCATGGCCAACTACCTTCAGTAGCTGTTGAGAAACGGAGTTATCCTTTAAGGAGAAGAAGATGGATACTTTTGGCTTTGTGCCTAGTTAAACAATCTAGTGCAAAGTGTCCACCCCAGAGATTATGAAGGATTACTTGGTTCTGACTACCAAGTGTTACTTTGCTAGGTTGGCAGGTCATGTACAGCCAACACTGATGCTTAGTGAGTGAGCGGTCTTCTGCGTGCACAGGTCACTGTAGATTTCCAGAAAGTTGTGTGAGGTCACTGTGAGTGAGTATTGAGAGCTTTGGTTTTCGTTATATGGCGTGTAAACATGACAACTGTCGGCATTGGGAATCCTTCAGCTTCCTGATGTTTGACAATAAATGGTTAATAGCATGTTCTTGTTGACTCCCCACTGTGCAGTCTCGTACAAATCCCCTCAGTGGCCCCGGCTAATTTGGAGGAACGTCTCCGGGAACCCAAGCCATGGCTGCTGTGTCATGTTACACGGCTATTTCAGGGTGCTGCGCTTGCTTGTCTTTTGATCTGTTGTTTTCACAGCTCAGATCTGCTATTCTAAGCAAGTAGGCATACTTGTCCACCTCCAGACCTGACATTTCTCCACTCCTGTGATCTTCTTTAATTCATACAGGTCTAAATATTGTTTTCTCTTGATTTATTAATAACCAGAAACTTGGGACAGTGGCTCATTTTTTTCCTTTCTTCTATTATCTTTATTTTATATATTTTTTTAAAATAATGAATTTGTATGAATGAAAAAAAGATTTAATATTTGTGCTCACAAATGTGTCCATGCTTGTCTAGTATGTGCATACGTTTGTAATTGTTCATTATTTTTCATACAGGCAATCTGAATATGGTGGCGTGGTTTTTGGTGGATGGGCTCGCATGGCTCAGCCCATCGCTGCTTTCTCAGTGGTGGAAGTGGCAAAGCCAAATATTGGGGAGAATTGGCCGACTCGAGTTCGAGCAGACGTCACCATCAACTTAAATGTCAGAGACCAGATAAAAGATGAATGGGAAGGTATGGATAATGTAGCTCTTACTGATTCATTTTCTGTAATAAGCTTTATCACTTTCTGTCGTCATTTTGAGGTATAACAATACATTTTCTGCAGTATATCATGGAAGAATTCGGGTAAAGGAGAGCTTATTTTTTTTTTTGTCTGGTTGACTTGTTCCTAAAATTTCTACTTGCCGTATTTTTTGGACTATAAGACTCAGGAGACTATAAGATGCACCTAGGATGTAGAGGAAGGGGGGAGGAAAGTGTCTTATAGTCCGAAAAATATGCTACAAGTGAACGTCAAAAAATGTAAGCTTAAAGGGGTATTTTGACTTTGAGTTTTATATATTTGTGTAATCAATAGGAAATCGTGCAATTTTCTCATACACATAAATTTTAAATTGTGCTCTCTATGTAATTTATCCTTATCAATAATATTTAACTCCGTAAGACTTAGGATTTATTCACATGGCCGTTTGGGTCTGTGCAGCTGCACTGCAAAAGATAGGACATGCCCCATCTTTGGCTTCATCTTGCAGATCTAGGACCTTATTGAAGTCAATGGCTCCGCACTGTGATGCGCTGTTCGCGCAGCAAGTGCCAGTGTTTTGCAGATCTTTGGGGCCTTAAGATGGTGTCAGTTGTGACCCACTGTCCCAGTATGTATGAGATAAGTAGTAGTTTATTGAGGAGCAGAGCTTATATAGTATTATATATATATATATATATATATATATATATATATATATATATATATATATATATATATATATATATATATAGAGGTGCTGGAGCATCTCTTGTATTTTATATTGTGAGACTGCATGTTAGATTACATGTTAGATTTTTTTAGTCCCTTTGTTTAGAGTACCTGTGCATTTGATCATGCTCTTGCTTATTTCATAGACTTCAATGTTTTACTGTGGGAGTGTATAGAGCTTTTTCATACTTCCTAGACAGGCAGTGCTTGACAGGCAATTTAATATGGCATGCCTTGGGAGCCTTCACAAGGCCCCAGGCTGCCATAGAAACCAGTCTGCATCCCATGATTTTGCCACAAGGTTGGGGAACCAGAGGTCAGAGAGAGACACCCTCTGATGCCATAGTTGTTCCTGACTGTGGCATTTGCCGGACAGTGAAGCATGGATAAGTGCTATCTTTCAGTGGATCTCAGTCAGCATTGCTCTAAAGTCTAAGCGCTCTTGGTGGTAATGATTTGCTTAGGCAGTGCTCCTGTCACATTACATCACTCACATTTAGGAGAGTATAGTTCACCCTGACCCATGACGCGGTTTACCAGCAGGGGCATCCATGGAGAACTATGACTGACATTGTTGTGCTATCAGTCACTGATAACACCTCCTCATGTACAACTATCAATGATTGACAGCTATCTCTGTATACACACTTACACAGAGAATACTATCAGTCACTGATAACACCTCCCCCATGTACAACTGAAGTCAGAAATAGCAGAGATATAAATTTATTAATTACAAGTTTTACTGAATCTTTTCTCACAAAACTATATATTAATCAGCTCAGCTCCTCCTGCTCTATACCATGCTGCCTGTAGATTGCACTGCATTTTGTGGTGGCAGGTCCAGTACTACACTACTTGCAGATAAAAATGAATGCACCACTTTGACCTGTGAACTCTTATTTTGCTGCGATGCCAGCTTGCAGTGATGGACCGTTTGTGTTATCACTACCGCTGTTACCCTGGCATACTTACATTTACTGTCAGAAAAGCAGCCTAGGCACAAGTCCATGACAGGAGGCTTTATAGCTTCATTGGCTCCTGCATCGAGTAACATTTTAGGAACTTATTTTTTCATTATGCAGCATGTTTTCAGACTGCTGCAATAACTTTGCATAATTTGGTTCTCTGCTTAAAGGGGTAATTCCCATCTTGGACATTTATGACCTATTCACAGGATTAGTCATAAATATCTATTAGATGCAGGTACCCTGACCCCAGCCCGCCAGGGGAGGCAGTCTCTGCCCACCACATTAAAGGGAGTCTGTCACCACATTTGAGCATATTAGACTGATCAAATAGCGTTATATGTGCCACCCAGGACTTAAAAACGGTACCTTTGTTGTATCTAATGGAGTTTTCTTTCAGCCAAAAATGAACTTTTAAGATTCTGTAAATGCGCCCTCTCAAGTGCCCAGGGCGGCGTCTCAATCGTCCGAGCCCCAGGCAGCACCTCCTCAACGGCTCATAACCCCGCCCTCCGTGTGCCTCTGCCCGCCCGTTTACTCTCCTCCTCTCTCCTTTTCCACTGCGCTACGAATTTGACCGCGCAGCCGCAGTGGAAAAGGAGAGAGGAGAAGAGTAAACGGGCGGGCAGAGGCACACGGAGGGCGGGGTTATGAGCCGTTGAGGAGGTGCTGCCTGGGGCTCGGACGATTGAGACGCCGCCCTGGGCACTTGAGAGGGCGCATTTACAGAATCTTAAAAGTTCATTTTTGGCTGAAAGAAAACTCCATTAGATACAACAAAGGTACCGTTTTTAAGTCCTGGGTGGCACATATAACGCTATTTGATCAGTCTAATATGCTCAAATGTGGTGACAGACTCCCTTTAAGGATCATGCACATGACCATATGTATTATGCTGTCCGCAAATTGGGGATCCGCAGAATATGTATACCGTCTGTGTTGCATCCTCATTTTTGCTGATCCATTGACTTCGATGGGTCAGTGGCCGACATTTTGCAGGTAAGTATAGGACATGTTCTTTTTGCGGAACAGACATATACATGCGGGAAGCACAAGGATCATCCATGCGCTTTCAGCATCCATATGTAAGTTCCGCAAATGCGGACAACAAAAGTCAGTGGATTAGCAGAAAAAAATGCAGATGGCACACTGACAGCAGACCTATTTTGCAGATCCACGGTTTGCAGATACAGCCGTGTGCATGAGGCCTTAGGTGGGGGTTGAATAGAGTAATGGCCGCTCAGCTGTTTTTCTATGGGAGGGAATAGAGAGGGCCATGCACGTGTGGCCATCTCTCCATTCATTCTCAGCCTGGATGCAGCAGAGGCGGCCTCAGAGGTGGGGTGGGGGTTCCCCATTCTGAAAATAGGTGTGGTCGCAGAGGCATTTATGTCTGATGTCATTACATACAAGAATTGCTGAGTATGGAAGTGAATAAAATTCACATTGCTGATCCAGATCCTACCAAACCATGGTACGTCCTACCAGCATGTCATGAATTCTACTACGTAGAGAGTGGGATGGGGGAAGAAACCTCTCTAGCGGAGCCCCAGGCATACGGGTGCTATAATATGGCCGCTCAAATTGGGACTTTACAGAGCAGTAGTGTGGCTGGGTGCCTAAGTCACTTTGTAGGATACTGTATCCGATTCCATAAACCAGGCACATACATTCATCACTCACCCCAATGTTTCGGATTTACAGTAGTTGTGTGCAATTGGTTTTCTTTTAATTTCAAGTAATATTCTGATGCGGTTTACGCCAAACTGGAAGGAATCATGTGAGTGAGCTGTTATATTAAAGTATAGCTGGACTGGCATGAGCCTGATTGAGTGTGAGTACTGTTGTAGTGCAATGTACAGAGTAAGGCAGGTCATACACATTAGGCTACAAGCACACAACCGTGAAAAAACGGACATGTGATGGACTTTTTTTTTAATGGCCATCACACGTCCGTTTTAAGACCAATAGTAGTCTATGGGGTTATTCACACAGCAGTTTTTTTGACAGTCAGTGAAAAACGGACGTCAGAAAATAGAACATGTTCCATATTGTTCCGTTTTTCACTGACCTACTGCCCCCATACAATTGAATGGGTTCGTTTTTAACGTCCGTTTCTCAGAAAGGCATCAGTGAAAAAAATCTGTTAAAAAAGGACAGTTCATCCGTTTTTAACGGACGTTATTTTTCACTGTGGCGTGCATGTAGCCATAGGTAACCATCAGCCGAGCGGGCTTCTCTCCCAGTCTCCCCATACATATGCGGGCTCAGGTTGGCTGAGTGCGCATGTTTCTGAAGGCTCATCTCCCCGAGAACTAAATGTTTGGACATCTTATGCCCTTCCCGCACCATTCCCTAAATGTATGGCATGGCGGATAGCAGGTGTGCGCGTCATGCAGTACATTTACGGCACAGTGATGGCGCCAGCCACTAGTTGTAAGTTGTAACATGTGATCAGAGATACAGTTTGCGGTGTGTAAACCTTTAGATACCAGCTTAGCGTCTAAATGTCAATGGCAACTACAACATCTAGGGAGTTGATGGGGAAAGGGGCTACCTGTGCACCCCATCAGCCCCCATTATACAGTCGTAGGGAGGGATTGTTATCATGGCAGACGGAAGCCTAATAATGGCCTCTAGGTCTGCCATGTATGGAAGCTGACTGGGAAGCCAGAGACAGGGTGATACTGACCTACTGCAATGTATACCAGCAATTAGAACATCAGATTTTCAAATTCACCAGTGGGACTTAAAAAAATAAAAGCTTTTGAAAAAATATAATACACCTCAGATAATTAGTACCTCCACTTTCCTAATGATCGATCTCTAAAATAGTCACGTTAATTATCTTGCACAGTAAACACCGTAAAAATAATGCCCAAAATGCTGTTTTTGTTCATCGTAACCTCCATTAAAAAATGGTGTAAAAAGTGCTCAAAAAGTCATGTGTACCCCAAAATGGTACCAATGAAAAGTGCAGAAAATTAAATATGTAAGAATATGGCCACAAAAACAAATTACTAAATTGATTTGGTGGAAAACATAAAAAAATATATAAATATTGTATTGTCATTTCATTTACATCACACAGTGAGCACCATAAAATGTAGAAACAACACTGAAAGAATTACTATTGTTTGGCCGCCATTCAAATCGTGACTTAAAAAAAGTACGGTAATCAAAATTTCAGATGTAACCAAATTGGAGTAAATGGAAATTATAGCTTGTCCTGCAAAAAACAAGCACTCGTACAGCTCTGCCAACTCCGAGAATATAGTGACACAAATGATTTTGCTTCTAAAACAAAAAATGAATCCAGCCAGCAAAGTAGGCAATATGGAGTATCACAATACATTAGTAAGCGCCTTGTATTAATTTTATCTACGGAAGTGCCACTTGCTGAAGTGACACAACCCCTTTAACCACTTCCCATCTGGGCCATTTGCCCCCTTCCTGACCAGGCCTAATTTTGCAAAACTGACATATCTCACTATATGTGGTAATAACTTTGGAACGCCTTTATTTATCCAAGTCATTCAGAGATTGTTTTCTCGTGACACATTGTACTTCATGATAGTCATAAATTTGAGTCAAAATATTTCACCTTTATTTATGAAAAAATCCCAAATTTACCCAAAAATTTGAAAAATTCGCAATTTTCTAAATTTCAATTTCTCTGCTTTTAAAACAGAAAGTGATACCTCATAAAATATTTATTACTTAACATTGCCATATGTCTACTTTATGTTGGCATCATTTTGGAAATGTCATTTTATTTTTTTAGGACGTTAGAAGGCTTAGAAGTTTAGAAGCAATTCTTCAAATTTTTAAGAAAATTGCCAAAACCCACTTTTTAAGGACCAGTTCAGGTCTGAAGTCGCTTTGTGGGGCCTACATAGTGGATACCCCCATAAATGACCCCATTGTAGAAACTACACCCCTCAAGGTATTCAAAACCGATTTTACAAACTTTGTTAACCCTTTATGCGTTCCACAAGAATTAAAGGAAAATGGAGATCAAATTTTTAAATTTCACTTTTTTGGCATATTTTCCATTTTAATCCAATTTTTTCTTTAACACATCGATGGTTAACAGCCAAACAAAACTCAATATTTATTACCCAGATTCTGCGGTTTACAGAAACACCCCACATGTGGTCATAAACTGCTGTATGGGCACACGGCAGGGCGCAGAAGAAAAGGAGCGCCACATGGTTTTTAGATGCCATGTCCCATTTGAAGCCCCCTGATGCACCCTAACAGTAGAAACTCCCAAGAAGTGACCCCATTTTGGAAAGTAGGGGATAAGGTGCCAGTTTTATTAGTACTATTTTTGGGTACATAGGATTTTTTGATCATTCATTATAACACTTTATGGGGCAAGGTGACCAAAAAATTGGTTGTTTTAGCACAGTTTCTATTTATTTCTTTTTACAGCGTTCACCTGAGGGGTTCAGTCAAGTGACATTTTTATAGAGAAGATTGTTACGGACGTGGCGATGTTCTGAGAGCTATAGTTTTATTTTTTGAGAGATCTTCTTATGTAGGGGCTCATTTTTTGCGGGATGAGGTGACGGTTTTATTGGTACCATTTTGTGGGACATACGCGTTTTTGATCACTTGGTGTTGCACCTTTTGTGATGTAAGGTGACAAAAATTGCTTGTTTTGACAGTTTTTTTTAAAAACATTTTTTGTTTTTTTTACGGTGTTCACCCGAGGGGTTAGGTCATGTGATATTTTTATAGAGCTGGTTTTTACGGACGCGGCAATACCAAATATGTCTATTTTATTTTTTCTATTTTTAAATTATTTTTTTTATTCCTTACTTGGGGACTTTTTTTTTTTTACATGTGAAACTTTTTTTTATTTTATTTTTTGAACCCTTTATTTTTTTTAATTTTATTTTACACTTTTTTCGTCCCCCATAAGGTCATACAAGACCTCTGGGGGACATTTGCTTCACTTTTTCTTTTTTTTTTCACTGTTGATTTCTCCTTTAACTGGGGCTGACATAGTAGCCCCAGTTACAGGACAAATACACCCCTAGAGAGCAATCCAGCGCTGTACAGCCTCAGAGCAGGGCTGATCGATGTCTCTGAGAGACCTCACACAGCTCCTGCACTCTCCGGTCACGGCGGTCACATGACCGCCGGGCCGGAACAGGAAGCGCACAGCGCTTCCTGCTCTGCATACACAGCGCTCGGTGAGCACTGTGTCTGCAGCGATCGTGAAGGCAGGGACACCTGGGCACTGTCCCTGCCTTTTCTCTGGGTTGCCCTGCTGTCACTGACAGAGGGCAACCCGATCAGCAGCTGCACGATTAGCGTGCAGCTGCAGTTTCTGAAAGGACGTTTTAAAACGTGCTTTCAGAAATAGAGGTCCACCCATAGGACGTTTATATCCTATGGGCGGACGGAAAGTGGTTAAGCTTTTTAACGTCTCCCAAAAATGTATGTTTGAAAAATAATTCCAGCATAAAGTGGACGTATAGTAAATAAACTATTTTGTATGGTATGACTATATTCTCTTAAAAGCAGACAATTTTTAAAGTTTTTTTCTTAAAGGGTTTTTACCATCAGAAATACTGTTATGTAGCTGACTGACATTAGTGATGCGCCAATGTCGGCACTACATAACAGTACGTTTTTTACATTTGTCCCAGCAGCTGTTCTGCTAAAATACACACTTTTACAATATGCTAATAAGCACCTAGAGGCTCCGTCTACTCACCCTTTATCCCGCCCAGGTCCTCCGTTCTGCCCGCCTCGCTCCTCTTGATTGATGTCCAAGTTCCATGCATCGTTGAGTAAATCCTACGCCTGCGCCGTTCACTTCTGTAGTCGGCGCAGGGGCAGTGAGTGAAGGCCGCGCTCCTGGTGACTGCTTCCTCACTGTGACGTAGTCGGCGCAGGCGCAGTGAGGAAGCAGTCACCAGGAGCGCAGCCTTCACTCACTGCACAGAATACAGAAGTGAACGGCGCAGGCACAAAATTTACTGAACAATGCATGGAACTTGGACATCAATCAAGAGGAGCCGGCAAAACAGAGGACCTGGGCGGGATAAAGGGTGAGGTGATTCTACACCTACATAGCACCTAGAGGCTCATTAGCATATTATAGAAGAGTGTATTTTATCAGAACGACTGCAGGGAGAAATGTAAAAAACATACTGTTATGTAGTGCTGACATTAGCACATCGCTTTTGTCAGTCAGCTACACAACAGTATTTCTGATGGTAGAAACCTTTTAAATGTAGGATTTTTATAATTTTTTTATAAATCGACTAAATATATTGACCAAGGTTTACCACAAGCATAAAGTACCGTTCGGGTCATTTACTAAGGGATGGCATTTCACACAGCAGTCATGGTACAAAGCCAGCTGGCATAAAATGGGACCAGTTTGTGAAGAGGTGCCAGAAACCGAAACCTATTCCAGCTAAGATTTTCTGGTATCATTTATTTGAAATGTGTTTGCCCTTTAAGCTCCACCCACATCCCGATTTTTATTAATTGTCACGTGACATAAAGCATAAAAAGCTGTAAATTGACATTTGCTCCATATTTTAAACTTTTTTTTTTTGTCCAAAAATCTGGGGTAAAGCCTTTGGGAATATTTTCTTTGTGACACACTGGGTCAGCACTAAATCTAATATATAAAGCTGAGTGTATGTATGTATGTATGTCCGCTAAAGGAATCCACACCGTCTGATTTACAATCACAAAATTTGGCACACAGGTACATCAGGTGTCCGGGAAGGTTTTAGACCAGGTCTCAGCTCTCTAGGACGTACCGTTCCTGAGATATTCCCAAAAAATGCATCAGCCAATAGAAGCTTGGTCACATGACCCTTATCAGCCAATAGAGGCTCGCAGGTCCTCCAGCCTCCACATACACAGTTTTACTCCAGGTTTCCATAACAACCCAGACATGTTTTTTCACTGCTGTAGAAGAGCTTTAAGGAAATCTGTCACCAGGATAATTGCTATTGAAGTAACGCCATGGCCTAATAGCACTTAGTACCTTATTTCAAGATGTGCCTTTGTTCCAGCAATAGATGTTTTTATCCTCTGAAAATCCTGTTTATTTGGTATGCAAATGAGCCAGTAAGGTGTGGGCGTCACTCTTGCAGGATGGAGCCCAGACACGCCCCTGCCACAATGTGTCCACCCTCAAAAGACGAACTTTACCGCTGCCCCCAGGTCCCGCTAAGCCACACCCCCCTCAGCCCCCCCCCCCCCCCTCTATTGTATTAATTTCATTGGTGGCCAGTGTGCGGCCCTGCCCCCCCCCTCCCTCCCTCTATTGTATTATTTTCATTGGTGGCAGAGTGTGCGGCCTCCCCCGCCCCCTATCATTGGTGGCAGCAGAGAGTTCCGATCGGAGTCCCAGTTTAAACGCTGGGGCTCCGATCGGTAACCATGGCAACCACACTGTGCCACCAATGAAAATAATACAATAGAGGGAGAGGGGGCCGGGGGGGGGACCGCACACTGTGCCACCAATGAAAATAATACAAGGGAGGGAGGGGGGGCCAGAGGGGCCGCACTGGCCACCAATGAAATTAAAACTGGGGAGGTAGGGGGGTCTGCCCCCTCCTGCCTGGCAGCCCCTGATTTCTTATAGGGGGCTATGATATGCACAATTAACCCCTCAGGTGCAGCACCTGAGGGGTTAATTGTGCGGATCACAGCCCCCTGTAAGTGATCGGGTGCTGCCAGGCAGCAGGGGGCAGTCATGTACACAGTTTGTAGTATATTCTAACTAGAAGCGTCCCCATCACTATGGGAACGCCTCTGTGTTAGAATATACTGTCGGATATGATTTTTCACGAAGTGAAAACTCAGCTCTGAAAAAGCTTTTATGCAGACGGATCTTCGGATCCGTCTGTATGAAAGTAACCTACGGCCACGGACCCATTGTTCTTTCACGGACCCATTGACTTGAATGGGTCCGTGAACCGTTGTCCGTCAAAAAAATATGACAGGTCATATTTTCTTGACTGACAGGAAACACGGATCACGGATGCGTCTGCAAAACGGTGCATTTTCCTATTTTTCCATGGACCCATTGAAAGTCAATGGGTCCGCGAAAAAAAACGGCACAACGGCCACGGATGCACACAATGGTCGTGTGCATGAGGCCTTATAGTGGATAGTGTTGATATCTTTTAATGACACGCACAAACATTAAATGAAATAGATTAAATATACCCGAGCGAAGCCGGGTCCTTCAGCTAGTCTATTAGATATATAAAAGCTTTTGAAAGTTATAGCCACTTAAAGTAACACGTCAGGTTTAACTAGGATTGTGTATTGAAGGGCTAACTTAGCTTAATCCTTAAAGGACCTGTCACCTCACCAGAAATGTCTGTTTTAGCAACTATATGCATTCCCCATGTAAGCACAATTCTGGGGCATCTATCATGACTCTGGATGGAGGCATTCCTTTATTATTCCTGCTAGAAGTTATAAAGAGATTGCTAGCAGTTTGCAATAGAGGTTGAGCTGGGAATTACCAATTGGGGTATGTCCCAGCAATCAGTGCCACCAGTGTCACTGTCCAGAGACACCCCCTGCCCCCCAACTGGTAACTCCTTGCTGGACCCTCATTACACACTACTAGTAATCCATTCATAACTGTCTGTCAGTGGGCATACACATTGGATGGTTGGTCAATCGCGCCAAAATTGATGTTTTTAGCTGACATTTCTCGAATGCTTATGGCCTATTTAAAGGAGTTGTCCACATTGGCTTTTCCAACACCCCCTTCTATGAGCTGTGGTAAAACCAGGCACTGGAACTACACCGCTCCGTCCCCCATGTCGCGGCTGTGCCCGGTTACTGCACCCCAGCAATCCATCGTAAGAAGTCATTAATAGTTATGTCCCGCTAAACCCCTATATCTTACAGAGCAAATTCGTATCGATCACGTCAGTATGCTTCCTCACTATTGTTTCTAATGGGCACGTTTCTTGTCCTGGTCCTCATCTAAAAATAAGCATGTTTAAGGTTATGGGACGTCAGGGCAGCTGATGCAGCAAAATGGGATTTATGTGTTAAAGGTCCTGATAGTAGTGTGCAGGGCACTGCCAGCTGGCACCCGGCAGCATAACAGATCCCTGGCGGTCCTCTGGCTGCAGCACTACACTTAAATTGACCTCTGTTGGCACCGCATGTAACCTCTGTGTGTTTGACCATTACTGAATGAGCCAGGCCAACAGCTGAGCGGTACGGGTGCCCCCGCCATCTCCATATGTCTGGCTGGATTAAAACGGCAAGATTGTTTTGTTGGCCGTCCAAAGTGCTTCATAGAGATGGAGATCCGGCTGGGATTTTATTTACGTCTATTTGTAATGAGGTGGTTGTGTTAACCATAAAAAGAGGGCATTTACTGCTTCTCTGCACTTGTTTGCCGTGAAATACACTCGGATTAACATACAGTAGTCCGGAATTTGACAGAAAACAAGCTATATAAGTAAAGGTTGGTGAAGGCTGTGTTCACATCACGTTTTGGTTTGGTATGTGTTTGTAAAGGGGAAAAAAGAACCTTTATAAAAAATCTGTTACCTTTCATTGTAGTCCTGCTCTCTAGTGATGAGATGAATACCTACCATGCTCCCAATATACCCAGCATAAGCTGAAGAGTCACAGCCTATAGTGGGGGCACAGTGGCCAGTGTGAAAACTCGATCACTTTCTTGCATAGTGCTATGGAGAACTTTAAAAAAAAAAAAAAAAATTCCCCCTAAATTGAAATGTAACACCTATCTCCAGATGTATAATAAATGTCTGACTGCAGGCAGTGCCACTAGTGCCCCCATCCGACGGCAATAAGGAAGAGTGTGAAGAGAGCAGTCATTGAGCATGTGTCTTCCAGCTTCATTTAAAGGGGTATACCGGTCATAGAAAGTTATCGCCTATCCACAGGGATAGCTGATAACTCTCAGCCCGGCTATCTCCGGTTCCTCTATAGAAATAAAAGGATCGACAGCGCACTTTTCCAACCAGCTGCTCTTTCTGTTTCAGGGTGGCTTCATGGGGTACAGGGCCCCCGTTCTTGTGATTGGTGGGGGGCCCTGTAGTAGGAACCCGCCGATCTCTTAGTTATCCTCTATCTCGGGGATAGGGGATAACTTCCAATAACTGGATGGAATACCCCTTTAATGTCTATGGAGCTGATGCCAATTACACTCCTCACTGTCCCTTTCGACCCCATGAGAGAAATAGTTCACTTGCCACAGTCCTAATTTTCTGTTGTTTTGGAATCTTCTGTTCTCACGCCCTCCGAATAATGTGGATTTGGATGGAGATTAGTTCAGCACTGCCCCAGTGAAAATATAGCCTTATATGAAAGAATAGTCTTATTTATTAGATGTGACGTAACGTGTCATTTTAGGTCTCCGGAAACATGACGTCTGCTTCCTGGTCACTCTGCGGCCAATGTTACTATACGGCACAAAGATCGATAGGAGACAATCCATTGTGGAGCAGACTGGTCTGATGTATGTCCGAGGCTGTGAGATTCAAGGCATGCTGGATGAAAAGGGGCGAGTCATTGAGGAAGGTAAATTATTATACGGGCAGTGTACCCCACCCTCTGTAGAGTGGGCGACCAACGGAAAGCATAAAACCCTGGAGATTATAATTGGCAATTTCCTTTTATTAGGACCTGAACCTAAACCCAAACTTAAAGGAGATACAAGGACATACCGGGTGTTTCTTGACCCCAATCAGTATCAGCAAGACATGACAAACACCATTCAGAATGCGGCTGAGGATGTGTACGAAACCTTCAATGTGATCATGAGGAGAAAACCAAAAGAGAACAACTTTAAGGTAGGCCCGGATACTTTCCTTAAAGGGATTATCCAACCCCTGAAATGCTGCACCATACGCCCGGGCTCCTCACACACAATGTACTTACCTTGCTCCCCAGCACCTGCATCGCTCCTGGTCCCGGCACGGCTGCCGTTGCTTCCCTCTATGCGCGGATGTGGTAGTTGGTGGGCAGCCAATGTCAGACGGGGACGAACCTCCCTAGCGTCAATAGTGATGCTAGGGAGGCTCGTTGCTGCTTGCCATTGGCTGAGCCCCCCTTCCCGGACACTAAATGTTTTCAACCGTGCACGGGGAGAAGCGGCGGACCAGGAGCAAGGTAAGTACAGTGCCTTGCAAAAGTATTCACCCCCCATGACTTTTTACTTATTTTGGTGCCTCACAACCTGGAATTAACATGGATTGTTTGAGGATTTGTATAATTTAATTTACAGAACATGCTCACAACTTTGAAGATTTTTTTTTTTAATTTTTTTTATTGTGAAGCAAACAAATAGGACAAAATAACAGAAAAAGTCAATGTGCATAACTATTCACCCCCCTGAAGTCAATACTTTGTAGAGCCACCTTTTGCGGCAATCACTGCTCCAAGTCATTCTGGATAAGTCTCTATGAGCAGTTGCCACATCTTACCACTGGGATTTTTGCCCATTACTCCTTGCAAAACTGCTCCAGTTCCTTCACGTTGGATGGTTTGCGCTTGTGAACAGCAATCTTTAAAGGGAACCTGTCATGTGGATATTTGATTATAATCTAACTAATTATATACAATCATTAACTACTAAAAAGTACCTTAGATGTATTCACTTACTGGTGTGACAGATGGTTATCTCATAATATACACACAAAGATGCTGCATGCTAATGAGCTGATTGGAGTCAGTCGTGATGTCATTGAGTCCAGCGTATATTTAATTCAGAGCTATAGCCACTCCCCCGCCCACCTGCTGCTGATTCCTATGGAAACAAACTGTCATTCAGCAGCAGGTGGGCGGGGAGAGTCAGGAGCTCATGAATATTCATGACTCATCATTATCAGCTGGAGCTTTTCAATACAAGATGTTGGCAGATTGACTGGGTCAATTAAAGAAAGTGACCCAGCATTGTGCTAAGAGAATCAGTCACTTATTTATGTTGCCCTTAGTTAGGACACCATAAAACTGGTGACAGGTTCCCTTTAAGTCTGACCAAAGTTTTTCTACTGGATTGAGATCTGGGCTTTGACTAGGCCATTCCAACACATTTACATGTTTCCCCTTAAACCACTCAAGTGTTTATTTAGCAGTGTGTTTGGGGTCATTGTCCTGCTGGAAGGTGAACCTCCGTCCTAGCCTTAAAATCATGCAGTGGTACAGGTTTTGCTGAAGAATATCCCTGTATTTAGCACCGTCCATCTTTGCGTCAACTCTGACCAGTTTCCCAGTCCCGGCTGCTGAAAAACCTCCCCACAGTATGATGCTGCCACCACCATGTCTCACTGTGGGGATGGTGTTCTTTATGTGATGTGTTGGGTTTGCGCAGGACATAGCGTTTTCTTTGGCCGAAAAGTACAATTTTAGTCTCATCAGACCAGAGCAACTTCCTCTATACATTTTGGGAGTCTCCCACAGGCCTATTCGCAAACTCACAACGTGCCTTTTTGTTTTTAGCTGAAAGTAATGGCTTTCTTCTGGCCACTCTGCCATAAAACCCAACTCTATGGAGCGTACGGCTTATTGTCGTCCTATGTACAGATACTCCAGTCTCTGCTGTGGAACTCTGCAGCTCCTCCAGGGCTACCTTAGGTCTCTGTTCTGCCTCCCTGATTAATGCCCTCCTTGCCCGGACTGTGAGTTTTGGTGGGTGGCCGTCTCTTGGCAGGTTTGCTGTTGTGCCATGTTCTTTCCATTTGGTTATGATAGATTTGATGATGCTCCTGGGCATCATCAAAGATTTGGATATTTATTTATAACCTAACCCTGACTTGTACTTCTCAACAACATTGTCCCTTACTTGTTTGGAGAGTTCCTTGGTCTTTATGGCAGTGTTTGGTTAGTGATGCCTCTTGCTTAGGTGTTGCAGCCTCTAGGGCCTTTCAGAAAAGGTGTGTATATGTAATGACAGATCATGTGACACTTAGATTATTGCACACAGGTGACATCATTTCACTAATTATCTGACTTCTGAAGGTAATTGGTTGCACCAGAGCTTTTTATGGGCTTCCTAACAAAGGGGGTGCATACATTCACACATGACAATCTTCTGTTTTCTATTTCTAAACAATAGTTTAATTTTATATATTTTTCTCATTTCACTTCACCAACTTAGACTATTGTGTTCTGATCCATCACATACAATTCAGATTAACAAATCATTGAACTTAAGGCTGTAATGTAACAAAATAAGAAAAAAGTCAAGGGGGTGAACACTTTTGCAAGGCACTGTATATTGTGTGTGACGGGCCCGGGCGTATGGTGCAGCATTTCATGGGTTGGCTAACCCCTAAATATAAGAGATTCATTGTTGGTACAGTGTAATAACATAGTAGATATTTTCCTGCAGTCCTATGCAAGACTGTACCTAACACCTCTTGTTATGAGAATTAGTTGGGATTGGTTTGACTGCTAGAACTATTCATGATCCCAACAACAGGTTGGTGTTCGTTGTGTCCTCCACTGAAAGTGACCGTGGTAATAAGTTCCTGTCCCGTTCACTGCTCCGTTACGGTTTTACCGAGGCTGTCAGGTGCTGGACTTTTTTCATAATCCCCATCTCATTGCGGCAAGAACATAAGTGTGTGGCATTCTCTGCAAATGAGAACAGGAGTAAGGAGTAAGGTGGAAGGTAGAATATTGATGAGGATAGGTCATCGATATTTTCCACCTGAAAAAAAAACTTTTAACTGGCTTGTCCCTGGGATTGTAGCTGTCACCCCCCCACTCATTTGTGCTTCATGCACTCTATCAATAGATTGTGCAGCATCATGATAGAAAGCATCTGGGAATATTTCATCCGAAAATGTCCTATTATTTAAATCGTGTTTTTTTTTTAAAATGTTAAACATATTAGAATTTTTTGTGATGTTATTGTGATTTTCCATGTCAGTATCTATGGGGGGAACTTATCATGAGGGGAATATTTAAAGTCCGTTTTGCTTGAGTCTGCATGGTCTTACCATATGCCATATTTATCAAATGTCACATCTTGTGTCTATAAAAGCTACTCTACTGGAGAGAGATTGTGACCTTCTTCTTTTTTTTTTAAGTCTCATGGCTAGCCACACCCACTTTTACATCCACATTACCAACTTGGAGTGAGTGGTGTAAAAATGCAAAAAGTAGAAAAAGTAGTGTGAAGCTTGCCTAATAGGCGTCACTTCTTCTGTACAGATCACTTTTCAGCAATGATTTCCTCTTCACAGGCAGGATTACAATGACAGGTATCACCTATATATTGATAACACAGGATCCTCTGTTCACAGTGGGTGATATCACAGCTTATCTACTCCATTCTGGCTTCTACACAGGTCACCGAGAATGCCTAGATAACTCTCCCATAGAAGTCAGAGTCCCCTCCAGAGTATTATGTCTGTGGCCCTTGGATGGCTGCTGTAAAACATATCTCTTTGGGTTTGGCTACAAGGCGATCTTGGTCGCGCGGATTGTAATGTAGCGGTGCTAGCATAGAAATTAGTTGGGGCCACAACACTACTTGCACATGTGCCATGACCTAGTCCCCTATTCGCAAAAAATCCATCAGCGTTGGATTTTTCTCGATTCTGGGGTTTCGGGCACACATGTTAGAATCGCAGTGCGCCCCTATTTATCTCTGTGCTAGCACTGTTACACTGCAATCCCATGGCAGTCAGAGGGTATGACGGCTGTCGCGTGACCAAGATCCCCATGTAGCTGAACCCTAAATGCTGTTAGCAGCTTAGGCAGGATGGCTGCCTCCTGTTCAGGAAACCGTTAAAAAAATTCTACAATCAAAAAATTTAAAACAGATTTGAAAAAAAGGGTCTGTGCTACGATCAGATTTTTCCTGGCAGAAGAAAATCTAGGGACACATTCCCTTTAAAGGAGAAGCTCAGGGAAGGTGTTTGACTGCGGAGATGGACCAGGTCTTACAAGGCCCTCTGTTTTAGTGTATGTCCCTGTGCCCAGCTCTGTATTTACTGTACACCACAATCAGAACATATAACATATCTGCCATGTACCTATGTTTAGTCTAGGGCAGCTTCTGCAAGGCCTGTTTCACACTGCCGGCAGAGGTTCCTGCAGAGAACCGGCTGCTCCCTGGGAAATATGCAGGGACTCAGCTGGACTAATACTGCTGCGTGCCGGTATGTTAGTCTGTGAGAACCACTAGCGATTACCGGCTGCGGTCGATCAAGGACTGTATATAATATATGCAACCATTGAAACTACATTACACGTAGCCTATTCCCTGCGGCTGGATGTAGCTTTTTGCAGTGGTCTGTGCTAATAGAGACCCCTGTAAGAGGGGCTCGCAGGGCTGTCAATATATGACAACCACTGTGTGCTCATTGTGGGGTCATTTATCATGCTCATCATTTTATTTATTTTATTTTTTTTATTTTTTTATAGAATGTGATTAAACCAACGTAGACTGTTGAATTAGCCTCAGTGAAATAGGCGCAAATGTGCGGCAAAAAGTCGCAGCCATATACATGTTTTTATGCCCAACACATCGCAGACAAGCAGAACTGTGCCAAAAAACGAGTCTTATTTTTACTTATTTTTGGCGAATTCATACTTAAAAAAAAGGCGTACAAAGGTGAATAGGCTGGAAAGAAAACGCCTTACACGTAGCCACGCTCAGAAAATCCGTCCTCGCCATGAAACTGTCTAAGGCTACTTTCACACTTGCGTTCGGGGTTCCGCTTGTGAGTTCCGTTTGAAGGCTCTCACAAGCGGCCCCGAACGCATCCGTCCAGCCCCAATGCATTCTGAGTGGATGCGGATCCGCTCAGAATGCCTCAGTCTGGCTCCGCTTGGCCTCCGTTCCGCTCAGCAGGCCGTGCGGAGCCAAACGGATCCGTCCAGACTTACAATCTAAGTCAATGGGGACGGATCCGTTTGAAGTTGACACAATATGGTGCAATTGCAATCGAATCGTCCCCCATTGACTTTCAATGCAAAGTCTGGACGGATCCGTCTGACTAACTTTCACACTTAGATTTTTTTGTGAAATATAATGCAGATGGATCCGTTCTGAACGGATACCAGCATTTGCATTATAGGAGAGGATCCGTCTGTGCAGACACCAGACTGATCCGCTCCGAACGCAAGTGTGAAAGTAGCCTAACAAGTCTAAAAAGACTCCACAACAGGCACAAAAGTATTAGTAAATGTGGCTAAAACAAGGGAACAAATTAGAAGAAACAGGTGCAAAACACTCTAATAAATGACCCCCCAATGTGTCCTGCAGCAGCAGTCCAGCATTTTTCTCCCTGCAGTTGATTGCGGGTGGAGGCGCCTGGCACTAAGGAAGCTGTGACATCTCACTGAGCAGGAGCACTGGATGCAGCATGCCACCTCCCATAGGGTGCACATGAGTCCCTCAGTAACCTTACCTGAGCCATGTGTCAGCAGCTTCATACTTGAGCCGTGCACCGTTCTACAGAACAGATGGACAAGAATGGATGTGCGCTCCAGTTAGCCGGACTTTGGTCCATTAATGGCTGTTCCTGCACTGAGCAGGCCCCATTTATTGACTTGATGACAGCGCATCACAAGATGCTGATGGGGCGTAAAAAGAAGTAATTCACAAGACTGTAGATTCTGTGGTTTCAAAGAACAGCCAGGAGGACGTAGATTCGGTTCACTCAAGTGTCATTTAAAGGACTGTGCAGAAAGAACCATGTAAGGGCTCATGCACACGGCCATAGTTTCTGTCCGCATCCGATCGGCATTTCAGGACAGCACTCTGTTCGGCGGCCCTGGAAACAGATAGATCATGTCTTATTCTTGTTCGTTTTGTGGATAGGGATATAGGACATTTCTAGAGGAGTGTGCAAAAAAAATGGCAGCATGCACTCAGCCATAGGGTTTCTGTGCAGTGTTGTCTGTTACCCCATCGGCCGGCTTCTCTGGTTGGCGGGTTTCACATATTATTGTGCATGCGCAGTCACGTCCACCCAACTCGCCCTAGTCTAGAAATATTATTTTGTGGTTGTTGATGCTTAACATGATTTAATATAGGTTGTCCCATTAAGACAATTTAGGCCCTAGGAATAAGTGTCTGATCCACAGGGTTGGACTGCTGGGGTCACCACCCATCATGAGAATGTGAACAGAGCCATGGAAATACAGAAAACAAAGTTTTATAGTCTGCAGTGAATTTCGACCATTACTTTAAATGCTGTTTCTTAATTTTAATTCACCTTTGCAGGCCGTCCTGGAGACCATCAGGAAGCTCATGAACACGGAGTGTGTGGTGCCTGACTGGCTTCACGATATTATTTTGGGATATGGTGATCCCAGCAGTGCACACTACTCGAAAATGCCAAATCAGATCCAGACGTTAGATTTCAATGATACCTTTCTGAGTCTTGACCATCTGAAGGCTTGTTTTCCTGGGTATAAGGTGAAGGTCACTGTAGAAGACCCATCCTTGCACAAGGCCCCTTTCAGGTAACAATTTATCTTCTAGAAGTGACTGAATAATGCTGACCTTTGTATGGTTTGAGCGTGCCCTAATATTTTTTTATAACCTTCTTATACCCTAGGATTACTTTTCCTGGCTACGGGGGCAAAGGTAAAAAGCGAAAAGAGGACAGCGACGAAGGAGCCTCCCAAGATGAGCCACTCACATTGATTGTGGAGCCTCATGTTATTCCCAACCGTGGGCCCTACCCATACAACCAGCCTAAGCGGTAACAGCTCCAGCTCATTATAAGTATTATTATGATCAGATTAAAAATGATTTTGCTAATGCACAAAATTAAGTGTACATACTGGCCAATTCTGAGCACTATGCCAAAGAGGAAAAAGCTAAATTTCTAGATTTTCTTCAATCAGTGACAAATTGGCCCTTTTAGTTGTGTATGAAGCATCAATGTGGTATTTTTGTCACATTACTTTGTTCTTCTGCAGTTTTACTGATGTGTATGACATCAATATGTTCTGTATCTAGGAATACCATCCAGTTCACTGCAACACAGACGGAAGCTATTCGTGCCGGAATGCAACCTGGACTTACCATGGTGAGAAGCAACATTTAGCTACGTACAACTATAACCCTTTACCATAATGTCAGCAGTTCATTAAAGGAGTTATTTCAAGATATAAATATATCCTCATCCACAGTATAGGAAGTAACTATCTGATTGGCGGGGGTTAAACCGTTGGGGAACCCAGAGATCACCAGAAATTGGTTCCCGAGACCCTCCAGATGAATGGAGTGGCAATCAAGAATGCTCACTGCCACGCTATTTGTTCTCTATGGAGTACCATACTTCTCGTGAATGGCATTGGGGGACACAGCACCTTGGGTATATGCCCAGCTTGCCACTTGACACTAGAAAAGAAGTGTGTTGGCTCCACCCGGATGGGCTATACTCTCTGCTCAGACACTAAACTAACCAGTTTTAGTCTAGTGTCCGTAGGAGGCAGACATGACCTGCTCTGTATTTTTGCAGGTCTTGCTGCTTTTTGTTTTTTATTTTATTCTTTTTTCTTCTCCTGCAGGTCTCTGCCTGCTGCAGGATGGGGCTCCATCGTGGATATCCACTTTAGTTGCACCCCCTGTGGGCGTGTACTCTCAGTACCTTGCTGGTCACCAGCCCCCCATTACATGCCAGTAATCCCACATATGTGCGAGTTTGCCGAAGGGGTGACCCTGCGGCGCCTTGTTTTTCCCCTGCTTCTAGCATGGTCTGTGGCTCCCCAGGTTAAAGTGTTTTCCTGCAATCCAGAAGTTCCTGGATTATGACCCAGCACTGTTAGCTTAACCTGAGAGGGGGGGGGGTCTTGTCTCTCCCAGGAGGGCCGCTGGTCTCTCGCGGTTCTGTCCTGCCGATGGCGCTCTTTTCCCGGCAGCTCCATTAATCGAGGGCCCGGCTTTTACCTAGACTAGGCCGCATCCTCCAGTGCCCCCTCGCTTACCGTGCTTTTTCTTGGCGCCTCCCCGCTTCTCTAGGCTACTGAGAGGGGTCTCCTTCCCCTCCTATCCCAGTTTAGAACAGACTTTTGCTTGGGGGGCGGAGTTTGCCTGGCTCCTTTTCTTTTTTCAGGCTCTCACTCAGCCCTTATGTCCTCTTCCAGAGAAGACTCCCAGCCCCCCCCCCCCCCCCCGTATTATGTGTGCGCCCACTGTAATAAAAAGTTGCCTTGCGACCAGCCTGAGCCCGTTTGTGCGCAGTGCCTTGCCCTCAGACCCTTTCAGGATGCCCTGACCACCCCTTCTGTGTCTGTTCCTCCTGAATGGGCTTCTTCCCTGTCCCAAGCCATAGGGAACCTGGCCCGACTCTCCAAATCCATGGTTGAGTCGCTGGACCATTTGCCTGTCCAAATTGCAGCCGCCTCTGCCCCTCCCAGGGACTCCCCCGCGGATTGGGCATGCTCACGTTCTGACACCAGTTCCCACAAACTACGTTGGGTTGTCACAATTATGTCCCGCTCCTGTTTGGCATCCTCGGGTCATTCCCAGAACAGGTCTGAGGCTGGCGACAAATCCTCCCCTGCTGCACCTTCCGCCGCCTCGGGGGACTCCTCTGACTCTGATATTCTGGATCAGAGCAGAGCACTGCCCTGTCTGCGGCCATGCAGGATCTCATCAGGGAAGTTAGGGAGGGATGTTCTCCACGTGCACGAAGACCCCTCCTCCTTAGCTCAGGGATCTGTTTCATTCCGCCGTTCCAGGCTCCCCGATTTGGTTTTCTCTAGCCATGCGGATCTGGACGCACTCCTGGCATCACTCGGATAAGCGTCTTCAGCCCGCCAAGGGTTCGGGTGTCCTCTTTACCTTTTCAGAGGACTCAATTACTATGTGGTCTGTCCCTCCTCAGGTAGATGCACAAGTGGCCCGACTTGCTAAGGTCACCACCCTTCCTTTGGCCGACGTGGCGTCCTTGTCTGATCAATTGGACAAGAAGATAGACTCCTTGTCCAAGTCTGCATTCGTTGCAGCAGGTTCCACTACCCCCCCCCCCCCTTAGCGACGTCTTGGGTGGCTAAGGCCTGTGTGGTCTGGGCCAAACAGCTTGTTCGGTCCTTACCCCTGGATTCTGCTCAGGGGGAGCTCCATCTCCTTGCCTCTCTTCTTCTCCAGGCCTCAATGTACTTTTGTGATGCTTCACTAGAATCGGCATGCCACTCTTGTAGGGTTGCTAATAACTCGGTGGCCATCCGCCGCACGGTTTGGCTTTGGGCCTGGGCTGCGGATGCCGCCTCGAAAAAGGCGCTCATATCTCTCCCATTCCTGGGTGGTAGGCTATTTGGAAAACATTTGGAGGAGCTTATTTCTGAGTCCTTCCTGTCCCAGAACCGTTCCCGCTTCCGCAGTCCTATGGCTTCATCGCGATCTCAGCGTTTTCGTTCCTTTCGGGACTCCTCCTCCCGTCAGGACAAAGACTGCTCATCCTTCCTCCAAGGCCAAGCCCTCCTGGCACGCACGCCCTACGCCCTCCAAACCCCAGTCTGTAAAGCCGTTATCTGCATGACTGGTTTCCCCCGCTTGAGTTGCCCCCTCGGGCGGGGGGTCGTTTGCTCTCTTTTCAGAATCTATGGAGCGCAACCGTGAACGACACCTGGGTTCTGGAGGTAGTTTCCTCCGGGTACAAAATAGAATTCTCCACTCTTCCCACGGGTCAGTTCTTCCAGTCGTCGCCGTCCAGGTCCCCCGCCCGGGTGGCCTCTTTTATTCAGGCCATTCAGTCCCTTCATTTATTTCCTTCACACGCACGGGGTGATTGTTCCTGTCCCGACCGTGGAACGTTTTCAGTGGTTTTACGCGACCCATTTTGGATCTGAAGGCACTCAATTATTTTGTCTGAGTCCGCCACTTTCGGATGTAGTCCCTCAGATCGGTGATTGCTTCCCTCGAGGTGGGCAAGTTTATGTCGTCCATCGACATCCGAGACGCCTATCTGCATGTCCCCATCGCTCAGTCTCATCAGAGGTACCTTCGCTTCGCGGTAGGTTCTCTGCATTTTCAGTTCGTGGTGTTGCCCTTCGGCCTGGCGTCTGCCCCGAGGGTCTTTACCAAGGTGTTGGCTCCTCTGGTCGCACTTCTCCGTTCCAGGGGAGTTGCCGTAATACCCTACCTGGACGGTCTTCTGGTGAAGGCATTGTCCCGGGAGGACAACCTGTCCAGCCTTCACATAACCTTGTCCGTGCTGTCCCAATTCGGCTGGCTGGTGAATCACACCAAGTCCTCCCTGGTTCCCAGTCACAGGATGGAATTTCTAGGCATGGGCCTCGACACTCGTCTTGGCTGAGTGTTCCTCCCTCAGGACAAGGTAGTGGCTCTCCAGTCAGGTGTGACCCGCTTTCGCAAGCCATCTGCTCTGCCCATCAGGGCGTGCATGCATGTTCTGGGCTGGATGGTTGCCACCTTCGAGGCATTTCCTTATGCCCAATTCCACACCCGAGCCCTTCAGCTCTCAATTCTTGCCCGGTGGAACAAGTCCCCGCCAGGCCTCGATCGCCTGATCTGCCTGTCCCCTCAGGTCTGCCGGGACTTGCGCTGGTGGCTGAACCAGCTAACCGTCTCCCTCGGCAGATCCTTCCTTCCCCTCCGTTGGCAGGTGATCTGCACAGATGTAATAATATTTGCAAAGACAGGTGCACTCTGCGGTCTTACTAAACCCTCAAACTGATGTTAAAATTGAGAGATTAGCCAACATATCCTACTGTGGAGGGCATGTCTGAGCCCGAGCACCCCGCCAAGGTTTGTCAAGTAGCTCTGGTCCTAACACTCACCTACCTGTGCCGTATGGGCAATACCAGGGGCCAGTGGGCAAATTACAGGAGCGTGAGGTCTGACTCGCAGATAACTCTGCGTCCCGACCTCCTTTCGCAATGTCTGCTATTCCACCCGAGTTTACCTCGGCTTCATTTAACAGTGTGGCTGTTAACGTCGCGGTTCTAAGGCTTCGAGTCAGTCATCCAGACTAGGCTTCATGCATGTAAACCCTAGTCGGCCAGGATTTACCATCGTACCTGGAAGGCTTACTTTGCCTGGTGTGAATCTGGCTAGGTTCACCCTCTCCTTTTTTCTGTCCCTAGGATTCTTGCCTTTCTTCAGGCCGGCCTTGAAAAGGGTCTCCGCCTGGCCTCCCTCAAAGGTCAGGTCTCGGCCTTGCCTGTCCTTTTCCAAAGGCCCTTGGCTTCTCGTTCCCAGGTTAAGACTTTCAGGGGGTGCCCTTCAGTCCTCTCCCTTCAAGCTTTTGAAGGAGGTCTCCCTTTCATTTGTCTCCATTTGCAGAGTCTCCGAGCTGGCGGCGCTCTCATGTCGGTCCCTCTTTTTGCTTTTTCACCAGGACAAGGTTGCCCTGCGCCTAGTTCCCTCCTTTCTTCCCAAGGTGGTTTCTTCCTTCCACATTAATGAGGAGATTGTTCTGCCTTCTTTCTGTCCCAACCCCTCTCTTCCCAGAGAGCGGTCTCTCCACTGTCTGGATGTGGTTTGGGTGCTTCGGCTGTATCTCCAGCTAACGGAGTCTTACCTTCGATCTGACTCTCTCTTTCTTGTCTCTGAGGGTTCAACTAAGGGTTTACAAGCATCCAAAGCTACCATCTCCCGTTGAATTAGGTCGGCCGTCAAGGAAGCCTATGTGGCGAGGGGTCGTGAGCCCCCCTCCCGGTTGACCGCTCACTCCACTAGGGTGGTCGAGACATCATGGGCGGTCCAGCATTCCCAGGTCTTCAAGGCTGCTACCTGGGCCTCACTCACACCTTCTCCAGATTTTACCATATTCATTCCTTGGCCTCTGCTGATGCTAGTTTGGGCCGCAAGGTTCTGCAAGCGGCTCGGCTGTGTGCTAGATTCTTCGGATGGCTGTTTTTTCCCACCCTCTGGGACTGCTTTGGGACATCCCATGGTGCTGTGTCCCCCAATGCCATTCACGAGAAAAATTGACTTTTGTACTTACCGTAAAATCCTTTTCTCGTTGGATGCATTGGGGTGCACAGATCCCACCCTTGTTTATTTTTTTTATATTTTTTTTTTTCTTTGTTCAAGTTTTCCGGATTTCCCGGGACCCTTTGATAATGGTCCTCTTTCTGGTTTAAGACATGTTGGCTTCACTGTTCGTCAGTTTTTTTTGACGCTCCTACTGCTTTCGAACCAACTGGTTAGTTTTTTGTCTGAGCAGTGGGTATAGCCCATCTGGCTGGAGCCAACACTTTTCTTTTAGTGTCAGTCTCCTAGTGGCAGCTGGGCATATACCCATGGTGCTGTGTCCCCAATGCATCCAACGAGAAAATGATTTTACGGTAAGTACAAAAATATAATTTTTACACAGCGATTTTAATAAAATCCATGGCAGAAAATCTTGTGCAGCATTATCATTACATTAAAGGCTATTATTGCATTGTACTCATTTTGAGCTGAAAAATATATTTTTTTTTCAATTGCTCTTTGTTAAAAATTTTGAGCCACTTTCTCTATACAGCCTTGAGATTCTCTAGTAGCATTAGCTGTGTTTTTACTCTGGTTCTTTCAGACAGCTCAATGGCTTCTTATCTCTGCTTTCTGACCTTATAAACACTCATTGTAGCTCAGTTCATATCAGTACATATCTTTAAGAATGTGGATTAAATAAGTGGTTTTGAGCTACTAGTAATTTAGAGATAAGGTTTATTAGATGACTGACACAAAGTGAAAGTGAAGTACGAGTCACACAGTTAAGCCTGTATTACACCAGGTGATTGTCGGGCCAATCATACAAACACTTGTTAGCGATAATCTGCTTGTATAATACTGCCGTTGATTACCCAATGAATGAGCAAATGCTTGTTCATTGGGCAACCACAATCTTTCAGCAAGTTTAAAAATCATTACTTGCCAGCGGCAGGCCGTGCTGTCTAATCATGATCTGCTGCCAGGAAACAGTGATTCAGTATGGGGATGAGCGATGGCATTAGAGATCGCTCCTCCCCATACCATGGAGGAGATTGCTGCATGTACGCTTCTTTTCCGACAATCGGAATAGTCTGCCTAATGTAATACAGCTTTAAAGGCTATGTACACCTTCGGAGGCAATTTTTGTTTGATTGCATTTTATTAAAAATATTGAGTGTTTCTCTCACAAAGGGTTAACTGTTTTTCAAACTGTGTGACTGGTACTTTTACTTTGTGTGGGTCATCTAATAAACATCTAATAAAAATCTCTAAATTACTAAGAGGTCAAAAACACTTATTTAAGCCACATTCTTATCAGTAAGATAGTAACTGAGCTATAATGAATGTTTATAATGTCAGAGAGCAGAGATAAGGAGCCCGTCAGCTCCCCAACTGACGGAAAAGAGAGAAAATCCACAGGCTGCTACTATAGCATCTCAGCTCTGTACAGAAAAATGGGCTCCCTATCTTTAATAAAGACCAAGTGAAAAAATTATTTTTAGCTCAAAATGAGTAAATTAAAATTGCCTTGAAAAGTGTACATAGCCTTTAAGACAAACGGTTAACACTTTGTGACAGAACGGCTAAATATAAAAAAAAAAAGACCAATTGGAAAAATGATTTTTAGCCCAATATGAGTAAAATGCGAACACCTATATATAGATAACATAGGAGCTACCCTTGAAAGTAGGTAATGATCACAGCTCACAGAGTATGTCTAGAAAGCTATCCCATATGTCAGGGGGCAGATATACTAAGCCTGGTGTTACATGCGCCACTCTTAGATGACCTCTGTTGGAGCAGAATGCAACAACATTTATTAACAGGCACAGGCCTCTTCATAAATTTGTCGCATCTTCTGGCAGTCCGTGCGCCAGAAATTCAAATCTTCCCAAGTTATGTACTGTTGTAGATTAGAACTATAATTTACTCTATTATAAGGCATAAACTAAAATAAAAATCCACTGCTCCTGCCAAGCCCTGCCTGTTTTCCTTGCCACAATTGAAAAGTAGTGAGAGAAGTGATATAAATAGTGAATAAATGATGAAAATAGAGTAAAAAGAAAAATCTGCACTCGGATAAAAATGCTTCTTTTCTACAGATTTTTGTCCGTCTCTGTTTTAGTAAAAAAAATAATGCATTCCCTTGAAGCACTAGAATCTGCATTTATGTGAATTTAGGGGTTATCCAAGAGTCAGACAGATCTCGCAGAATGGACGAACTGTGGTGGAGATCATACTTACCTGGTCCCTGCCACTGGGTTTGCAGTCTCTGTCTATTTGCAAGCTGTGGCTTTCTGTTTTCCTTAAATCCCGTCAGCTGACAGCTCATCTAGAGCTCTTATCTGTGATCTCTTGACCTCATAAACATTCATTATAGCTCAAATCGTATCAAGCAGATTAGAATATTTCTTAAAGTGGTTGTCTCGCTTCAGCAAATCGCATTTATCGTATAGAGAAAGTTAATACAAGGCACTTACTAATGTATTGTGATTGTCCATATTGCTTCCTTTGCTGGCTGGATTAATTCTTCCATTACATTACACACTGCTCATTTCCATGGTAACGACCACCCTGCAATCCAGCAGCGGTGGTCGTTCTTGCACATTCCTATATTGTGTGCCCATGGATTGCAGGGTGGTGGTAACCATAGAAACGGAGCATGTTTACTGTGATGGAAAAATGAATCCAGCCAGCAAAGGAAGCAATATGGACAATCACAATACATTAGTAAGTGCCTTGTAGTAACTTTGCCTACATGATAAATGCCACTTTCTGAGGTGAGACAACCCCTTTAAATATGCCTTAATTAGAGTCAAAGAAAACAAAGCCACAGCTTGCAAACAGACTGATTTTTCACCCTTGTATCTCAGAAACTGCAGAACATTTTTTATTAAAGACCAAATGAAAAAATAATTTTTTGTCAAAAGTGAGTAAAATGTTATCATAGGAAAATGCCTATGAAGGCCTACATAGCCTGTAAAGCCTCCAGTCCTGTAAATTACAGCAGTGACTGTCAGGATGCGTAAAAACATTTGTAACCGATCACACACCATCTTTTATTTTCCAGAGAAGGATTGACTGTGAAGTGCATTGTTCTCATTGGTTCCAGTAGATGATAATGGTGCTGAGAAGAGAGCTGTAGTATTACTGTACGTTCCCTCTTCACCACAGACGCTCTTGCGCCTTGCTGGGAGGTGAACAGTGTAGTGTCACACTGGGCTATGGCTCCAGCTGTTTGCCCTGCTTCCCTTCACTATGGTTCTCCTCCGGGAACTTCCAAAAGATTGCAATTGGGGATGAGCGAATCGACTTCAGATGAAACATCCGGTCGATTCGCATAAAACTTCATTCTAATACTGTACTGAGCAGGAGCTCCATACAGTATTAGAATGTATTGGAACCTAACCCGAGTACGGGAAATGTTTTTACAGTACAAATTGATTTATGAAGTTATTACGTGAAGTCTCACGAGACTTCGCGAAGCAATAACTTCGGCTAATCGGAGCCAATGCATTCTAATACTGTACTGCTCCGTACAGTATAAGAACGAAGTTTTATGCAAATCAACTTCGGATGTTTCATCCGAAGTCGATTCGCTCACCCCTAATTGCTATTCATATTGTGCCATTAGGGGGAGTAATGTAACAAGCTCAGATACGTAGCAGTCAAATGTGGTGACTGTTCCCTAAACAGGTGACAGCTACGTACTGTGTGTTTTTTAGAAAAAAATTCACAGGATATTTTATTTTCACTTTTGAAAAGGTGGTTGGACCTCCCGGGACAGGGAAAACGGATGTAGCCGTTCAGATCATTTCCAATCTGTATCACAATTACCCTGAGCAGAGGACTCTTATCGTCACACATTCTAACCAGGTAAGGTGGGGGTGTTGTTTTTAGGTTTGTTTGTATTATGTTTTTTTTGTTTAATACAAAAAAGGGGGGAAAAAAATGTATATATCTGAGTATAGATTTATATTTGAAGACATAGAAAGTAGGTGTGCAACAATATATGGTAATTTTGAAGCACCAGAAGTGGTGTCATAGCCAAAGCAGTGCTTTACATTGCAGTTTTTCTCATTTTACTAAAGAAAAAAAGGGAAAAGACAAAGCACATAAAGGAGATACGCATAAACCAGTAAAAAATATTGTCCAAAGACACTTTATTGATTAAAAAATAAATGTTCAAATATCTGTATATATAAAAATAATAATAATATAGTTGAAAGCCAGTGACTGATTACACAAGTGATGAGGAACCCCCCCCAAAACAGTTCAGACCCCGGGTCCACTACAGTTTATGCTCTCTGATGGTAATGCTTTTAATATGGATGTTTTGTATGGAGCTTTTTCATGTCTTATGTTAAGTCCTGGACTTCTCCTGGCTTTGAGTAATTGTCTGGCAGTTTGGACCGTTTTTGGTTCTTCCTTTGTGTGCTCTTGCCACTAGGCACGGAAGTGTCTTTATGTCATACTTTAATTGTTTGGTGTGCATCTCTTTTATGTGACCTGTCTTTTTTTTTTTTTTTGTATTCATTTTGCACTCATCTGTTTCTAGAATACTCACCTTTATCTTTTGCAATCCAGTGTTTCTCTCTTTGTGACTCTGTGGTCCTTGGGAAACGTTGCACGAATCAAAGTGTATAGGTCATTGGCTTGATCCTCCTGCAAATAAAATGATAGAGGCAAAGTTCTCTGCCGCTGCGCTCGCCTGGTTCTCTGCCGCTGCGCTCGCCTGGTTCTCTGCCGCTGCGCTCGCCTGGTTCTCTGCCGCTGCGCTCGCCTGGTTCTCTGCCGCTGCGCTCGCCTGGTTCACTGCTAGGCCGTGTATTGTGTTAATTTCTCTCCATCAACACAAGCCCATGTTTCAGTGTAAAAGCTATGTTTGGAAATCCCGCTTGGACGTTCCTTGAAATAAAGTGCTTTCTATAGTGAGCCCTCTTCAGTCATCTGATCTGGGTGTGTTACCTGGTTCCCTCCTTGTATGTGTAGATTTTGTGAATCGATTTTTCGCCATACGAGGAATAAACATTTTTACAGGAGTTCAGTGGCCTCTGTATCTCTGCTCCACTTCTATAATTTTCTCCTTTTAAAGGGAACCTGTCACCTGGATTTTGTGTATAGAGCTGAGGACATGGGTTGCTAGATGGCCGCTAGCACATCCGCAATACCCAGTCCCCATAGCTCTGTGTGCTTTTATTGTGTAAAAAAACCGATTTGATACATATGCAAATTAACATAACAGAGTCATATCTTACTTGTGTGACCAGAGAAGAGTCATATTTTCAAGCTCTGACTCATCTTAGGTTAATTTGCATATGTATCAAATCGGTTTTTTACACAATAAAAGCACACAGAGCTATGGGGACTGGGTATTGCGGATGTGCTAGCGGCCAGCTAGCAACCCATGTCCTCGGCTCTATACCCCAAATCCAGGTGACAGGTTCCCTTTAAGCTTGCTTCTTTTCTTGCATTTATTTAACATTTGTCTTGCGAATAAAAATCTCACATTCACTTTCATGTTGAGACAACTGAGCCCCCTATATGTTACTTTACTTTAGGTTTAGTGTCGGAGAGATTGACTGTAAATGACTGGGGGGCTATGACTGGCCTGGACACATCCTAGTAGTCAATTTTAAAAGTTAGGACCCAGCAACAAATCACTGTAGGGGCCATTCCACACTGCAAAGCAGGACTTGCACATCACTTGAGGTTTTACCCCTCCTGTACACAAAGCTCCCCTTCAGTTACTGCAGTGTCCTCCTGTCTTGTCCAGTTCCCTAAGCACTAAGGGCTCCCATGCAGATCAGCGTATTGTTGGCTGAAAACACAGAGAATGGTGACAGCAGGTCCTGTACATCCCCAGTAGTCACAGCAGGTCCTGTACATCCCTAGTAGTCACAGCAGGTCCTGTACATCCCCAGTAGTTACAGCAGGTCCTGTACATCCCCAGTAGTCACAGCAGGTCCTGTACATCCCCAGTAGTCACAGCAGATCCTGTACATCCCCAGTAGTCACAGCAGGTCCTGTACATCCCCAGTAGTCACAGCAGGTCCTGTACATCCCCAGTAGTCACAGCAGGTCCTGTACATCCCCAGTAGTCACAGCAGGTCCTGTACATCCCCAGTAGTCACAGCAGGTCCTGTACATCCCCAGTAGTCACAGCAGGTCCTGTACATCCCCAGTAGTCACAGCAGGTCCTGTACATCCCCAGTAGTCACAGCAGGTCCTGTACATCCCCAGTAGTCACAGCAGGTCCTGTACATCCCCAGTAGTCACAGCAGGTCCTGTACATCCCCAGTAGTCACAGCAGGTCCTGTACATCCCCAGTAGTCACAGCAGGTCCTGTACATCCCCAGTAGTCACAGCAGGTCCTGGCTGCTACATGTGCTTACATTGCCTACATGGAGGAATGGGGCTGGATGCTGTCAGTGAAGCACCTAGCTCAACCCCTTCTGCACTGGGTGGGCACGTGCCCATTCTGCACGTTAGAAGTGCAGGGATCTTGATCTAATTGCCATGGCAATGCAGGATTTGTGAAGTCGAAGCATGTACTTATTTCCTACACTGCAGCATATGTGGACATACCAGTGATGCTGTAGGCACAGGCAACTGTGATCAGTCCAGGAAATATTAACTCTTCTATTTGCAGACACAATCTACTGATGTAAATGACAGGACATAAATAATAAATATAGATTAATCAAATTACAATAATGAGAAAAGGAGAAAATATATTAAAAAAAAGTTATGCACCACATAAAGAATGAGAGAGAGAGACTGCTCAGTCAATCAGCAGCTTTGGTAATGGTAACATGACGGATATCCTAGAAGAACATGTACAGTACAATGAATCCTGACAGGCGTCTGGTTTCTCAATTGAAAAAGATGTCTGAGAAGTGTACAATGTACTTTACGGGGTGAGATTACCACAGCTTTCTTCAGGGAAGACTTTTGTAATCTCACAGGCCAAAATCTAATCCAGTCCTTGCCTCCTGTCTTGTAAAATTCCAGGTTATGCTAAGTTTGTGCTTCATGAAAGGAATATTTTAGTAAATGTTTTGCCTTTACTTTTTAAGATAATGTAAATCTTAATAGTAATGTATGTAATGCTGTGTTCTTCCTGCATTCCCAGTCTCTACGTACATGTCGAGTAGATGTTTATGTTCTCTGTCCGCCTGGTTGTGCCATCTGTTGCGTGTGGCACCTAGCTGATTACTTCAAGACCTGTTCAGCCTGGAGTTTCTTCTCAGCGCTTGCCAACCCTGCCCCACCAGCCTTTTCCTAGAACATCAACTTGCAGCCTCTAAATACCTCTCTCCTTCTGTCCCTATCCATCTGCAGGCGCTCAACCAGCTGTTTGAGAAGATTATGGCCTTAGATATTGACGAGAGGCACCTCCTGCGTCTGGGGCACGGAGAGGAGGAGCTGGAGACGGAGAAGGATTTCAGCAGGTGAGCCGTGTGGGGGTGCAGTAGTTAACACATTCAGTGCCGGAATCCTGAACCACTGAAAAGATAAGAAGAGAAAATGTTATTGTTTTATCCACTAATGTCGGTGAAATATAAATGATTACAACTACTGGTTCCAGATCTCAGCAGTTTGCCTGGCATTGGGATAGCTAGCACTTTCTTTCCAGCTGATTGGTTGTGTAAAGAAAATGTAAGGGCTCATTTACACGACCGTAGGCTGTCTGTGCCCGTATTGCGGACCACAGACAGCAGGTCCGCAATATACAGGCACTGGCCGTGTAAATCCCATATCACAAATGACTTGAGTGCGTCCACAATCCTCAAAATATGGTGCGGAGCAGAAGAATGGATTGGAAGCGCTTCCGTGTGATTTTGAGTCCGTGTCTCCACACTGCTAAAGATAGGACATGTCCTATCTTTGGCCATATATTGCGGATCGCGGTCCTATTCAAGTCAATGGGTCCGCACCACAATACGGGTTTCACACGGCTAGTGCCCGTGCATTGTGGGCTGCAGCAAAGGCACGGATGGCCTACAGACGTGTGAATGAGCCCTAATACAGATGCTTTCTCACAAAGTTCTGTACATTTCTTTAGTATTTACAGATCTTGATTTTTTTTTTTTTTTTTAGACAATCAGAGAATAGGCAAACCTTATGTACCTGGCGGAAGAATGGTTGAGGTAGATGTTACACAACTCAGATGTTGATGAGATACAAATGTTGGCATCAACTGGCACCAATGACCATAAGGCATTCACAGAACGTATCCGTTTTGTGGTCTGGAAAACACAGATACCGGCCGTGTGTGCTCCACGTTTTGCTGATCAGTACTTTCCACCCCTTGTTAGAAATGACAAAACGCACAAGAATAGGACATGTTGCGGGTGCAGACAGGACACAGTGTGCTGTCCGCATCTTTGTTTGCGGCCCCCGAAAAATGAAGATCAGATGCAGACCAAAAACAGTTATGTGAATGCCCCCTTAGTCTGATGAAAACTGTGGTCTGATAAAAATACATTTTCTATGGGTAACTTAAAAGTCTAATCCAACTCCCCAGAGCAGCGCTGATTTGCGGTAGGCCAGGCACAGTAGTCAGGACTGTTCCTTACTCAGATGAAACTTCCTAATTTTGTATTAAGATGTGTATTTTATGTTGAGTATCTGTATAATTTAGCTCTGCCTGAACCTGCAGTGTACTTAAGACATTTGTATCATGTGTTGGATTGCATGACGATTGCAAGTGGTGTTTAATACAAATGATATATATTCTGCTCTTTCCAGGTATGGGAGAGTGAATTATGTGCTGGCACGGAGACTGGAGCTTCTGAAAGAAGTGGGACGTCTACAGGAGAGTCTGGAGGTTCCTGGGGACGTGTCCTATACATGTGAGACAGCTGGCCACTTCTTTTTGTATCAGGTAAAAAAAAAAAAAAGGTTTACTAACGTTCTTTTCCATCTGCTAGCTACTGTGCGGTAATTAATACGTGATTACCGCATCAAATGTGTGTCTGTAGGGTCGCATGTAATGTGTATATGCAAGGCATGCACAGGAAGCCCTGTATGACATATATATTCCCTAATACACGACCTATAGCGAGGGGTTGTCTTATTGAGTCATTATTATTATTATTATTATTATTATTATTATTAATGACGCTCAATAAGACAACCCCTCAGTCATATGTCCTAAAGGATGTAATGTAATCCTAACAACTGTCTACACAAGACCACCCCCTTTAATGCAAAATATCGGGATTCGGAAACTAAGTTTGTATAAAAAATTTTTTATTTCATTGCATCCTTGCAGATAATGTCACGATGGGAGGCCTACCAGAGCAAGGTGAAAAACAAGTCATCCCAAGCCCCTGACGTGGGCGACATCGCAAAATTCTTTCCTTTCCACCAGTACTTCTCCAATGCCCCTCAGCCTATATTCAAAGGACGCTCCTATCAGGAGGACATGGAGATCGCTGAAGGATGTTTCCGGCACATTAAGAAAATATTCACACAGCTAGAGGTGGGTATTGTGCAAGAATGGGCATGCTCTCTGTGACGGGATCTGTCCTGCTGTGTGCAGCATACAGCGATGTTCTTATGGACCCAAACACTGCAGCACATAGGAAATGCTTAAAAGGACACTTCCACTGAAAAAGAATATATATAAATGTAGTGTGTGACGCTGTAATTGAGTCACTGCTCAATCTGGTCTGGTCCATCCGGACTATTTTCTGGGGCTCAAACTGGTTGCTGCGATGCTCTAACTGAAAATGTCAAGCGAAGGAGGAAATTAAAGAGCCAGAACAGAAAGTAGAATATACTGTATATTGACTTCCAAATATGATATTCAGAAAACCATTCACCTGTTGTTTGTTTGTTTGTTTGTTTTTTGTTTTTGTATAAAAAAAACAACTATATAAAATATTCACATACAGGCGGTTACTATGTGATTTAAAAAGAAAATGATGGAAGTGGCCTCTTAACACCTTGGAAAATGATTGTCGGTGTTGGAAAAAAGAAACTGTCAGCATGATCAACCCTATTAAACTAGGCATACTGCGGGGTTGATCATGCTAATTAAAATGATACGTTTATTCTGTCTGTATGTTAAACAGCTGCAGAGATGTGTTTTTATTCATATGCAAATTCATATACCTCCAGGCTATAGTCTTATCATATTGAGGAGTGGTTTTCTATACTTATAAGGCCTCATGCACACGACAGTTGTTTTTTGTGTCCGCAAATTGTGCGTCCGCAAAAAAAAACACATGCAGAATCCGTTTTTTTCCACAGATCCCTTGTAATAAATGCCTATCCTTGTCCGCAAATGTGAAAAAAGTAGGACATGCACTATTTTTTTTGCTGAAGGGAAACACGGACAATGGACGCGGAACACAAAAGGATGAACTATCAGCATTTTTTTGCTGACCCATTGAAATTAATGGGTCCCCTTCCCATCCGCAAAAAAAAACAGAACGGAGGTCGAGAAAAGCAACTGTAGTGTGCATGAGGCCTAAAACTAATGCATATTACTGGTGTCTTTATAATCATATCTTGCACTTGTGAATAAACTAGTAATAAGTATAGAATACCTCTATTCTCAACATGGTAAGGCTATAGTAAGTAGTGTATATGATATGTACATGCTAGAACACAGCTCTGATGTCTAGCCCTGTTAATCAAAGGGAAGGGGAGAGTGTGCAGAGCACAGGGGGTGTTACAAAAGAAGTGCTCTAAGGATTCACCCCCGCCCCCTGGTGCTCCTGCCTGCTGATTTGCATATGAATAAAAGCGCAGATATATCTGCAGCTGTTTAACACACAGACGACAAAATATATTGTTTTAATCAGCATGATCAACCCTAAAAGACAATATGCCTGGGTTAATCATGCTACCCTTGATGGAGTCTCAAGCAGGTGGAGCAGAGTAACTGGTATTAGCAGTATGTATCAGCAGTTGGAGCTTGGGTGCGTTATGATCATAAAACATTACCTATTTTCGGGCTTATGTGCACATTACACATGTCCTGTACATAATTATTGTGCATGACCGTTTAGCAGGTGCATTAAGTAGATAACGAATACTGTGTTTAAGGACAGGCGGATTACCATTAACTTTTCTACCCCTTCAGGAGTTTCGGGCCTTTGAGTTATTGCGCAGTGGGCTGGATCGTTCCAAGTATCTCCTTGTAAAGGAGGCCAAGATCATCGCCATGACATGTACACATGCTGCTCTAAAACGTCACGACCTTGTGGACCTAGGCTTCAAGGTACATTTCAGTTGTTATCTGTTTAATTTCCGGAGGTTGTCCAGAGACGACCACCCCTTTAATGTGTTCAGAACAGTGGCCCCCATAGCATTGTCTGTATACTGAACACACTCAGTAAGCCATTGTGGAGAGAGGTAGATATGTCATTCTGCTTATTTTTAGAGGTCAGGGCTAGCTGTAATTGAAGGTAACAGGTTGTCTTTGGACACGGTATGTGCCAGCCAGTGATATTATGAGAGGTATTTTAAGGTAACCTCATCCAGACTTGTTCGGCATTGTTACCTGCATTATTTTATTATTGGCCCAGATGTTTTTGCCGCTTCAGACTGTTCTGTACGATGTCTGCAGACGGTCACCTTGAAGTTGCCTCTCTTTGCTGACTTTCGGTTCTTATCTTTTTATCTGCAGTACGATAACATCTTGATGGAAGAAGCTGCTCAGATTCTAGAAATTGAGACCTTCATCCCCCTCCTCCTGCAGGTACAATATATCAGCCTCTGACCTCTTGGACTTTGTTATAATAACAGTTGACCAGAAAGTCTACACCCAGGCACTTCAACATTGTGAAATATGCTGTGCTGCATCCTGAGGTTGACCTGAAGTGTTCATAGACAGCGCTAAATGTTGGTGTCTGGTTACCCATCTTCCAAATTTGGGATGGAAAGTTTAGTGACGCATCCTGTACACGCCTCATGCCAGTGGCTGAAATCCCTTTGTCCTGGTAGATCCCATCATAAGACCATAGAAACTCAAAGACTATCTTATTTTCAACTATTTATCTGGAAACAATTACTATAATGTTATGTTATGTGTACCAGCTATAATGCATACCAATGTAACTTAAGCCACTAACCTGTATGCACTCCAGACTGATGTGCCCAAAAACCTTCAACTTGTTCCTTAAAGGGGTTCTCCAGGAATAAAAAAAATGGAAATACTTAAATATTATTTTATAATAGATATGTTCTCAAATACCTTTCATTACTTAGAATGGCTTGTTTTGTCTAGGGAGCAATCATTAGGAGAAATAAAATGGCTGCCGTCCTATCAGTACACACTAAACCTGTCCTAATCACACAGAACGACAAGTTACTTCACCACAATGAGCCCCATAGAGCTGCCTCATCCTCCTCTCTGCTCTGCTTGTCAGGAATCATGATCCTGAATACAGGTGAATCTCTGTGGGAATAGAGATGATGAGGAGACATGAGAGGAGGGTGAAGTGTGGCTAATGAGCAGCAGCACTTGTATGCAGTCTCCATTACCACAGCCTGTCCTGTCCGTCCTCTCTGTACTTCATGTCTCCTCGTGAACTCAATTCCTCAGAGATTCAGCTGAAGTTCTTGTCATCTGTATTCAGGATCATAATCCCTGACAAGTAGAGAGGGGGAGGAAGATGAGGCAGCTCTTTACCTCAGTGTTGTGAAGTAATGCCTCATGCAGACGTCTGTGTCCGTTTTGGATCAGTGGTAACATGGACCTTGTTCAATCTGTGTTTTCTCCCGTGACAGATCTGTGTTGCGTCCGTGGGTCCGTTTTTTGCTGTCCGTGTTGCATTCGTGTTTCACTAACTCAACAGCTGAAAAATAATTTTCAAAGAATCTCTTGTTAATGATCCGTGAACACTGACAAAATAGAGCATGCATCCGTGGTAAAAAAACGGACCCACGGACCGTGCTGAAACAATGATGTGTGAATACATACATTATGAATGTAATGTAAATGAAAAGGGACGTGTGCTGTCCGTGGAGAACACGAACAGCACACATCTGTGAAACACGGACGTCTGCATGAGGCTTAACTTGTCCTCATGTGTGATCAGGACAGGTTTTGTGTGAACTAATGGGACAGCGGCCATTTTGTTTCCCCTGATGATAATGAGCCATTTTAAATAATGAAAGGTATTTGAGAATATATTTATAATAAAGTAATATTATTAAAATATTTTCATTTTCTTAATTCCTGGAAAACCCCTTTTAAAGAGTAACCAAACCTTTATGTAAACTTTTAATATGTTCTCCCTAATGTCCTAATAAAACTATCTCTTATATACTTTATTAATAAATATTTTTACTACACTTTTTCCTACCTAAAGCGCACCATTCCCTGGTGCGCTTAAAACTCCGTTCTCTGTACATCGCTGACAGCTCAGCGGTGTACGGAGTACATTTTATCAATGGCAGCAGCGCTGTGAGTGCGGGCAGGAGCGCACATTGCTGCTCCTGCCCGTGCTCCCTAGACGATTATCAACTCTTGGCATAGCACATGGGTACCCTGTACCCATGTACTATGCCAGGATTAGCTGAGCGAAGCGGGCTCCTGGTTCTGCCTGCTCTGCTAAGCTAAGAGACTGCATGTCAGCTCTCTTAGCATAGCAGAGCAGGCATGATCCCACTCCGCTCAGCTAATCCTGGCATAGCACATGGGTACAGGGTACCCATGTGCTATGCCAAGAGTTAATAATCGTCCAGGGAGCACGGGCAGGAGCAGCAATGTGCACTCCTGCCCGCACTCACAGCGCTGCTGCGGCGGCTCCATGGATAAAATATACTTCGTACACTGCTGAGCTGTCAGCGGTGTACAGAGAACAGAGTTTTAAGCGCACCAGGGAATGTATGCAGTAAGTATGAAGTGGACTATGTATTTAATAATTGGAAACACCACTGTAACCTTAAAGGGATATTCCGGTATATCCTGTGGATAGGGGATATCTATTAGATTAGTGGGGGTCCTACCACTGGGACCCCCGTTGATCATGAGAATGGGGGCCCTGTACCCCGCTGCTCCTTTCATTTCTATGTGAATTCTGGAGATCTCATCTATCTATCTCCAGAACTCCCTGTTCATTTCAGGGAGGGCTGTAGGGGTTATGGGAGCCCTGTTTTTGTGATCGTGGGGGTCCCAGCAGTAGAACCCCCACCAAACTAGTAGTTATCCTCTATCCTGTGGATAGGGACTAGCTTAATCTCACTGGAATACCCCTTTAATAATTTTAAGAAATCTATGAATTAGTCCTCAGAAAAAGTTAGAAAAGCTATTTGTGTCCTGGAAATGCAGAGAATTATCTCAAAGTGAGAAATGGGAATAAAAAGCTTGGCTGCTATATTCAGTGGTGCCATCAAAGGGTGGTCTGCGAATAAGCAGATGCCTGCAGCCTGCTTCTGCTATGGAAAGATGCATACTTACCTACTCCCACCGCTCTGGTCCTGCATGCCATCTCCTGTATGTCCACTTTCCGGTCTGCACCTTGATTGCTTCCTCTCCGTCATGGACATGATCATCTGATTCTCTGCAGCCACTGGCTGGTGTTCACAGGAGACACGTCACTGCTGAGGTTAGATATTGGCTTCAGTGGAGCAGATGATCAAGTCTGTGTCGGGGATGAATTATGCAAGCCACTGACAGGAAGATGGACATATGAGAGCCGTCACGCAGGACCAGAACAGAGGGGAGTAGGTAAGTATGAGTCTTCGCATAGCAGAGGCAGGCTGTGGGCATTTGTAAAAAGGTACTTTGCAGACAACCTCTTTAATGCTGTCTTCCTGTTCAGTCTAGCAGTTCTGAGATGATGTCAGGCATGCCTAGTAGTGAACCTCCTGTGATCTTTAGAGGAAGAATTTACTACTGAGCATGTGCAGCACAGTGTTAGGCATTGTAACCAAGGGCCTTGGAGCAGCATGAAGATGCCTAGTATAAGGTACAGGAGAGAAAACAGGAGAGGTGGGAGCTGGTTATCACCATTAAATCACCCTGCTCATCACTGATTAGTGTATAAGGGTCAGGGGAGAACTGATTATCTATCACCACTAGTAGAACACCCTGCTTATCACTGTTTTATAGTATAAGAGAGCGGAGACATGAGAGGGGAGAACTGATTACCTATCACTGCTATAACAGCCTGCTTTTTACTGTTTATAGTATTAGGTACAGGAGAGTGAGAACTTATTGTCTATCATCACTAGAACACACTGATTATCACTGATTATAGTATAATGGGAGGAGAGAACACAGGAGAGGTGAGAACTGATTATCTATCACCACTAGAACACCCTGCTTATCCCTGGTTATAGGATAGGGACAGGAGAGGTGAAATTTTTTTTTTCTACCGAGTCAGACTACACCCAAAACCAGCTTTGACTCTGACAACCCTGAATTATATAGTGTCACACTAATGATCGACCAACACCCAGTTATTTCATGTGGATTTCAATTTTTTTCTAAAACAGACATGTTAGGAATGATGACAGGTAGGGGTCAGCGAACTTGAAGTTTTCAAGTTCGGGTTGTGGCTGAACTTCGTTATGGATTCTGTTATCACGGAATATAACAGAATTCTGTGACCGCATGCACCACAAAAGCCTTTTTTGCATTCCGTAAAATAACGGATCCGGCATTTATATACAGCAATCTCCTCTGCTGTATGGCAACGAGCGTTTGCTATGGGCATAGAAAATCATTTTTCCTGGGCAGCGGATTGCTGTATACACAGCACGATCTGCTGCATAGAAACTATGGCTTTTTGGTGCCAGAAGAACAGCAGGATCACCCAATGACTGATCATTTGCTCGTTCTTCAGGTAATTGCTGTCACTTTTTACACAGGCCAGTTATGAGGAATGAATATTTCTACAAACACTCATCCCAGATAATTTGCCCTGTTATCAGTTATCAACTGACTGATAGATCAGGTAATTCTATGGAGGGAATGAAACATTCCTATAATTGCCTGATTGTGAGCAGAGATGAGGTCTGCACCTACATGCAACATTCCATAAAGTGATCTATCCCCATGGAAGATCTCAGCTGATCCCTGTATACACAGCACGCTCTGCTGCACATAAACAATGATTTTCGGTGCCGGCTGAACAACAGGATCACTTGATGAGTGTTTGCTCGTTCATCTGGTGATCCCGCCACCTTTTACACAGACCAATTATTTCATTCCCAATAATTTAACCATTTATTGGTCCGTTTAAAAGGACCTTTTGTGATATTTTTTATTTTTTTGTTTTACTACCCCTCTGTAGAACCCAGAAGATGGCTTCAGTCGGTTGAAGCGATGGATCATGATTGGAGACCATCACCAGTTGCCACCTGTGATCAAGAACATGGCCTTCCAAAAATACTCAAACATGGAGCAGTCACTGTTCACGCGGTTTGTCAGGCTTGGTGTGCCAACTGTAGACCTCGATGCCCAAGGAAGAGCTAGAGCAAGGTTGGAATAGTTTGTTTATTTTTCACGATAATCCAGCCCTTGTCCTTTACAGTATGTGACATAAACTCTTCCTCTTTCTTCTTCAATTCTAGTCTGTGCAATCTGTACAACTGGCGCTACAAAAGTTTGGGGAACCTTCCTCACGTGCAGCTACTGCCTGAATTTAGAGCAGCAAATGCTGGATTTTTGTATGACTTCCAACTCATAAATGTTGAAGACTTCAATGGAGTAGGGGAGTCGGAGCCCAACCCCTATTTTTACCAGGTATATGTCTTCTGGTGATACATTTTAGATTCTAAAGACAGTTTACAGTGTGTCATTTTATCAGGTATTCCTAATGAGTGTGTGGTCATAGAAAAGTATGTAAGGCTATCTTGTAAGGGTACACAAGCTTCAGGAAAACATTCCAAAATGTCAAGAAGAAATCTGATACTATAATTCCTTCTAATTGGTACTGTCTTCTGCGGCTTCTGGCCTAGTGATATTTTCCATTATATAGTATTATAGCAGAAGGTGGAAACAAATGGCGGGTTATTAAATGCTGCATGAATTGAATTTTAATGTATGTTGATTTATTTGGAATATTTATCTGATTGAAGATAATGTCTCCTCTTTACATAAGACACTAATTGGTATTGTCTACTAAACAGAATCTTGCAGAGGCAGAGTATGCAGTAGCCTTGTTTATGTATATGCGCCTTCTTGGATATCCTGCCAACCGTATCAGTATCCTGACCACATACAATGGGCAGAAGCATCTCATCCGTGACATCCTCAACCAGCGCTGTGGCAAGAACCCTGTGATAGGACAACCTAGTAAGGTAAGTAGTAACTTAAAGAGGTTTTCCAGCAATTCATTATTAATTACCGTATTTTCCGGCGTATAAGACGACTTTCTAACACTAGAAATTATTTTCAAAAGTCGGGGGTCGTCTTATACGCTGGGTATACTCAGATCCGATGGTATATTCTAACCCCCAGGCGTTCCCATGGTGACGGGGACGCTTGCCTGGGGGTTAGAATATACAGGGCCCCGCCACTCAGAGCAGTATACATTTATTAACTGTAATCCTTAAATTTAACTTTAAATCAGCGCTCATCTCTTTACTAGGGTACTTACTCTCCGCTCCGGTAACAAGCAGTGCGGGCGGCGTTCACTCACTGACGTCACGCGCATGCTCCTCCCACTAGGCGGTGCCGGCGCGTGACGTAAGTGAGTGAGAGTAAGATACCTTAGTAAAGAGAGGAGCGCGGATTTAAAGTTACGGATTACAGTTAATAAATGTATACTCCTCTGAGCGTCGGGGAGGGGGGATCTGTGGATGGCACTGTTATGGGGAGGGGGGGGGAATCTGTGGATGGCACTGTTATGGGGAGGGGGGGATCTGTGGATGGCAGTGTTATGGGGAGGGGGGGGATCTGTGGATGGCAGTGTTATGGGGAGGGGGGGGATCTGTGGATGGCACTGTCATGGGGGGGGGGGTGGAATCTGTGGATGGCACTGTCATGGGGGGGGATCTGTGGATGGCACTGTCATGGGGGGGGATCTGTGGATGGCACTGTCATGGGGGGGGATCTGTGGATGGCACTGTCATGGGGGGGGATCTGTGGATGGAACTGTTTAGGGGGTGATCTGTGGATGGCACTGTTTAGGGGGGATTTGTGGATGGCACTGTTTAGGGGGGATCTGTGGATGGCACTGTTTAGGGGGGATCTGTGGATGGCACTGTTTAGGGGGGATCTGTGGATGGCACTGTTTAGAGGGATCTGTGGATGGCACTGTTTAGGGGGGATCTGTGGATGGCACTGTTTAGGGGGGATCTGTGGATGGCACTGTTTAGGGGGGGATCTGTGGATGGCACTGTTTAGGGGGGATCTGTGGATGGCACTGTTTAGGGGGGGATCTGTGGATGGCACTGTTTAGGGGGGGATCTGTGGAAGGCACTGTTTAGGGGGGGATCTGTGGAAGGCACTGTTTAGGGGGGGATCTGTGGATGGCACCGTTTAGGGGGGGATCTGTGGATGGCTCTATTATAGGGAGGGGGATCTGTGGATGACACATATAGCATAAGATGCTATATAGTGTCATCCATAGATTCCTAGATTCCCCCCCCCCCCCCCCCCCCCTCCATAGAGTGTCATCCACTGATCCCCCTCCCCATAACAGTGCCATCCACAGATCCCAGTTAGTTCCCTGGACTGGAGAAGATCGTCTTGAAGACAGGGAGGGCTGGGCATTCAGGGGTAGTCTTATATGGCGAGTATAGCCCAAACCCTATATTTTAAATGGAAAAGTTGGGGGTCGTCTTATACGCCGGAAAATACGGTACCTATATTAGCTTTACTTTACTATATAAAAAAAAAAATATATATATAAATATATATATATATCTCATATGAGGTGATTTTGCTGCAGTATTCACTATATTGTGAACGTGGCAACTAATGCCAAGCAAGACCTTTAAGTCTTTAAATGTATGCTGGATTATTAAATGAATCTAGCAGTTTTAGCCGCTGAACATGCTGTCAGTGCATTATCAGACATTATCTTACAGACAGCGAGATGTTCTCCCAAGATTCAGCATTACCCTCTAAAACAAGGATAAGCTTGTCTTTTTTCTTGTAGGTCACCACCGTGGACAGATTCCAGGGACAACAGAATGACTATATTATCTTGTCACTTGTCAGAACCAAGGCTGTGGGTCACCTGAGGTAAGCAGTCAAGAATCCCCTTTACCTGTCTCCGATATAATACAGTTTGTGTGTACTCAGAATTGAGATCACTGTCTGTCTGTCTAGCTAGCTATTCACATTGTCAGAAACAACCAGGGATGTGAGAGACTTCTGCTGCCCTCCCTTCCCCAACCCGTTAGTAAGAATGGTGTTATGACACCTCTGCAGTTAAAAGATGGAACTGAGCATGTGTGTCCACCTCAGCAATCTTACTGTGTTCAGTGGAGAAATAGGGAAAACCACAAGCAGCAGGTGGCGCTGTACAGATATCTTTTATTAGATCACTGTGTCTATACTAAATATTTAAAGTGATTGTACCAAGTTTTTAAGTTATCCCCTATCCACAGGATAGGGGATAACTAGCTGATCGTCTGACTGTTCCCCCTTTCTGATGGAGCGGCAGGTCATGCATGGTCACTGCTGCTCCATTCTTTTCCTATAGGATATAGCCCAGTACAGTGCTCGGCTATCGCGTTTCCATAGAGAATGAATGGAGCAGCAGTGCGCATGCGCAACCTGCCTCACCATCAGAACGTAGGAGTGGGACCCCGGTCTTGTGATTCTGGGGGGGAAGCCCAGTGGTCAGTCCCCCAACGATCAACTAAGTTATCCCCCTATCCACAGGATAGGGGATGACTTAAGAACTTAGCACAGCCCCTTTATTTACATGAGATTACTAAGGTATTCAGATGCAGATGCTGGTTTCAAAATTGTAGACACTTTTTCATGGCACAACCCTATATGGTTAAGCTGACCTAAAGGACGGTGTATGGATGTGAATGGCTTTTGCATATGTCAGCCACCAGCGGTGTGAATCTGTTTAGAAGAGTCTTTGCACTGAGCTTCACAGTGTGTCCCCTCAGTCCGGGCACCACGGATCACCTGCATACACTGTGTCAGCACACGAGCATTTGTGTCTGGTCTTGTTGGACTTAGCCCAAAATTTTCTCAAAAATCTGAGGTATCTGCCTTATTAGTATAGTATATATGATATATGTACACGGCTGGGAGTTGGTTAATATACATATATGCCTGCCAGTGACTTTATTCCGTTTTATGTTCTGTCCCTCCCTAGGCAGATTTATATTTTCATGTAACTTGTATCATTCCTGTCCTCAGCTGTGTTTCGTGTGACTGCTGCAGCCCATTTACATGAATGCCTCATTTATCTGAATGCCAACTGCAGCCGAGTAACAGAAATGGTGCAAGTTACACATGGATTAAAAGGGGTCGTGTAGCTCCAGTATATTGATGACCTGTCCTCAGGATAGGTCGGCACTTATCAGATCAGTGGGGTTCCGACCTCCGGCACCCCCGCCAATCAGCTCTTTACTGCACTGCATCTAACTTCTAGTGGTGGTGCCGTAACTATATTACTGCTCGTCTCATTCAAGCACTACACAACCCCTGTAAATGTTGATGGTGTACTGGGAGTTGGGTTGTAACAGCTTGGCAATACAGTAAAGTCAGTATTTTCTTATGGTGTAAAGGTTGGAGGCAGCTTGTAAGATTTTGAGACTTTGGAGCATGTTGCTCCACTTCTGGTAATGCTGCGATTGTACATTGACTGTACATTGTGAATGAGCTGGCTATTCTCATTATTTTCCTGCTGTGGGAATCTGAAAAAAAGTTAAATTAAAATAAGACCTTTTTTTTTTTAATGTTTTTATGTTCTTTCTGTCGTGATAACGGCAAAGACACTGTCCTCCACTGCCCCATATATACCTTTACTGTGCATTTTTATTCTAGAATGGTGGCCGTTTGCTGTCATGTCCCCACATATGCTCCCCGGCTGTCACATCTGGCCATGTGCCCAGCGCATCACACCCGATTGTCATACATGACGTATTTTCACTGACGGGGTTTCATTTCAATTCTTTATCTTTCAACATCTTCTTTATAAAGAGGATCTTGAAGAAGAATAAGAATTAGGCTGCCATTGTCTTGAAAATGTCATGCTTCAATCTTGTAATTGGGCTGCAATGTAGATAAGCGTGCCCGTTTCTTCAGATTGAATACGTAGTGGAACGCAATGGAAATATATAATAAGCTTCATGTTTACAGCCAGCTGTGTGGGGCTGTGGACGGATTCAGACAAGCTATGGTCACAGATGCAGTAGACCATGGGTTAGGGTATACAGGACTGCATTGCTGTGGAGTTTACAAGTGGATTTGTTCAGGTAAAATCTGCAGCAGATTACAGTACCAAGCCAGAGATGGGCTCCTGGGGAGAGTGTTCATCAGATATCTTGTATACCAGTATTGGTTGCATAATTCCAGGAGGAAAAAAGTAATTTGTTTAAAGAAGCACTCCCACAATAATTTTCATCCTCTGACCCATCAGAAAGGTACATGATGTAAATCGTAGTGGAGGTAATCTTTTTACCGGTGACTGTGTTTGTGAGTTATAACCTCCCTTCTAATCCTCAGCTGTGTTATGAGATGGACATTCTGACTCTCTACAACTGAGACTGAGGTCGAGACCAGAGTTCCCATACTCCAGTCTTGATCTCCTTGAACTGGAGTAAGATGCGCCTAATTTCTTAAGAGTCAGATGTCTATTAGTAAGTTAGGCACCTCTCTACCCTGCCATGCACCTGAAACTGGCTGGCGTCACTTGAGCTATGACTCACTCCAGTTTCTGGCATAAATTATAGTAAATCTGGCGGGCCATGCTAAGCCCCGCTGTTTTTCTCAGCACTTTTGAAAAGTGGCGAGAACCTCCAAAAATTGCAAAGTATGGTGAAAATATAGCGTGCACCATAATTTGGGACTTTTCACCACTGTTTTGGCATAAAACCTGTGCTAAATCCCCACCCATGTTCTATGTGTGGACAGAAAACGAGATTTTTGTAAAACTTACCAGTAAAATCTCTTTCTCGAATCTCTTTCTCGCTCTTTATTGGGGGACACAGAAACCGTGGGTATAGCTATGTCCTCTAGGAAGTGTTGAAACTGTTAGCACCTCCCCTGGCAGCTATACCCCCTCCAGCCTGGAGAGAGAGCTTCAGTTTGTGCACAAGCAGTAGGAGAAGCAAGTTAACCAACAATGCCAAAGGACCACAACGGAGTTCTAACCAGCAAATGCCACAACTATGGCCAAACAACAACACTGGGTGGGTGCTGTATCCCCCAATGAAGAGCGAAAAATAGATTTTACTGGTAAGTTTTACAAAAATCTCGTTTTCCCGCCCATATTCCTCGGGGGACACAGAAACCGTGGGACGTCCAAAAGCACAGGGAGGGAAAAACCACAGACCCATGGAAGCAAGCGTCCCTGCAGGCATCTAAGAAACTGCCGCCTGCAAGACCATGCGGCACAAGGCAACGTCCGCAGATGCATAAGTATGCACCTGGTAGAATTTTGTGAATGTGTGTAAGGAGGACCATGTAGCCGCCCTTGCACAGCTGCGAATCCGAAGCGTGATTCCTCCGAGCCCAAGAAGCGCCCACCGCTCTGGTGGCGTGAGCAGTGACGCCTAAGGGCGGAACCCTGCCCCGGGCCCGGTATGCTTCAGCAATTGCAGACCGAATTCAACGTGCAATTGCCACCTTGAAGGCCGCCAATCCCTTGCGAGGACCCTCCAGGATGACAAAAAGGGAGTCTGTACGCTGGAACGAACTGGAGGCTGCCAAATAAATCTTCAGAGCCCTGACAACGTCCAAAGGATGTAACTCCTTAGGGTGTGAAGAAGAGGTACACAGTGAGGGAAGGACAATTTCTTCATTGATATGGAAGTCGGAGACCACCTTCAGGAGAAAGGAAGGAACGGGCCGTAGAACCGCTTTATCCTTGTGAATACCCAGGAAGGGTTCTCTGCAAGAGAGCGCCGCCAACTCGGACAACCGTCTGATGGATGTGATAGCCCCAAGAAAAACTACCTTCCAGGACAGGAGTCGGAGTGAAATCTCCCGCAAGGGCTCAAAGGGAGAAGCCTGGAGTGCTGAGAGGACTATATTCAGATACCAAGGCGGTAGAGGAGGACGGTACGGAGGACCCGTATGTGCCACTCCCTGAATGAAGGTTTTTATGGGCCCCAGGGGGGCCAGAGGACGCTGGAAAAAGATAGAAAGCGCCGACACCTGACCCTTTAAGGAACTAAGGGCTAAACCAAGGTCCAACACTGATTGTAGAAAGGATAGGACCGTGGGAAGAGAAAAACGGAGTGGGGGGATGTTCGGCTTTCACAGAAGCCCAGGAAGGACCTCCAGGTCCTGTAATAGATCCTGGATGATGCAGGCTTCCTGGCCTGAATCATAGTGCGGATGACGTCCGCCGAAAACCCTCTTTGCGTCAGAATGGCGGTTTCAATAGCCACGCCGTCAAACGAAGAGACCTTAAATGCTGATGGAAGACCGGACCCTGCGAAAGAAGGTCGTCTGAGTGGCAGTGACCAAGGAACGTCTCCTAGAAGGAGAACGAGGTCGGTGTGCCACGGGGCCAATCCGGAGCAACTAGGATTGTCGGAATGCCCTCCATCCTGATCTTCCATCGAACTCTGGGTAAGAGGGGAAAGGGGGGAAACGTATAAAGCAGGGAAAACCCCTGCCAAGGAGAGATCATGGCGTCCACGCCGCATGCTTCCAGATCTCTTGCTCGGGAGAGAAAAGTGCGAGCCCATCAAGTCCGTGTCCAGGTGACCCCAACGTAGACAGATCGCCTCGAACACCTTCGGGTGCAGGGACCACTTGCCTAGATCGATCGTCGTCCTGCTGAGGATGTCTGCAGTCTAGTTCTCCACACCCGGGATGTAGATTGCTGAAATTGCCGGTACGATACCCACCGCAAGATCTTGGCAGATTCCTGCATCGCTGCGTGTTTCCCCCCTGGTGGTTGATGTACGCCACCGCCGTGGCGTTCTCCGATTGAATTCTGACCGGGCGACCCCTTAGGAGATGGGTCCAGTGACAGAGGGATAGAAGAATCGCCCTGAGCTCCAGGACATTGAACGGAAGCTTAAACTCCGACCGAGACCATGTGCCTTGGACTGTCCTGGGAGGGAAAATTCCTCCCCAACCTTGCAGACTGGCGTCGGTGGTAACAACCGTCCAAGACATTGGAAGGAAGGACTTTCCCGGAACTGGAACCGACAGCCACCAACAGAGGGACGACCTCACCTGAGTAGAGAGGCGGAAGGGACAGTCCAGACTCTCGGACGATTTGTCCCAGGAGGATAGGATCGCTCTCTGGAACGTGCAAGAGTGGAACTGGGCAAAGGGAATTGCCTCGAAACAGGTGACCATCTTCCCTAACACCTTCATGCAGAGGCGAATGGATGGGAGCCTGCAGTGGAGAAAAAAATCTCACGGAGCGGTGTAAGGCCAGGCGCTTGTCCGGGGGAAGGCGAACCTGTGCCGCTTCCGTGTCCAGAAGCATGCCCAGAAACACAAATTGTCTGGAAGAAGTCAGAGATGATTTCTGAAAATTGACCAGTCACGCTGCTCAACGCTTGAGCGAAAGAGGGAGCCTTGATGAGTATGTCATCCAGATAAGGCATAAGGAAGATGCCACTGGAACAAAGAGGGGGGGGGGGCAGTATCTTCGTGAAGACCTGAGGCGCAGTTGCCAGCCCGAAAGGAAGGACGACAAATTGGTAATGACAGTCTCCAAATGCAAACCTCAGGAAGCGCTGATTTCTCCGCGCGATGGGGACATGAAGATATGCGTCCTGGATATCTACAGCCGAAAGGAATCCCCCCCCCCCCCCCCCCCCCCCCAATTCCAGAGAAGCAATAAGGGAATAAAGGGATTCCATCCGAAACCGCTGGAGGCGGAGGAACCTGTTCAGCAGTTTGAGGTCCAGGATTGGATGCACAGAGCCCTCCTTTTTGGGGACCACAAATAGATTTGAGTAGAACCGCATGAACCTCTCTGCTGGGGGAAGAGGAGAGATGACTCCCTGATCCAGGAGGAACTGAATGGCCTGGGTGAAAGCGCCCGCCCGCTCGGGGTCCTGTGGAGGATGGGATTGAAAAAATCTGTCTGGGGGAGGGATGAGAACTCTATCCCTGAGGATACAATCTCGAGTGCCCAAGCTTCGGAGACGTGGGTCCGCTAGACATCCTGGAGGATTGCTTAGCCGCGAAAGGTCAAGGGGCCTGAGCTCCGGGACGCCAGGATGGTTGCGCCCGAAAGGACAGCTTTTTATGCTGATCCTGGGAAGCAAGACCCCCCCCCCCCCCCCCGCCCCCCTGCGGAACTAGCAAATCGGCGAAAGGGCCTACCATGGGAGGAACCTGACCTGGCGTGCGAGGCACACTTCGCTCTAGGTAGTGGGAGATGGGTGCTCTTACCTCCTGTGGCCTCAGATATAATTCCGTCCGGCCGGGTCCCAAAGAGACGGGCCCCCGCGAAAGGAAGTCCGGTTAAGGAACACTTGGAAGTCGCGTCTGCTGCCCACTCCTTTAGCCAGAGCTCGCGGCGTAAGGTGACTGCAAGCTCTGAAGAGCGCGCAATGAGGGTGCCTGCGTCCAAAGACTCCTTGCAGAGGAACTTCCCCACCTGGGTGATCAGCTAGGCCAAGGAGCGGAGGTCCTGACCAGGAACCTCGGAGACCAGGTCTTGGTCCAGCTGAATGCCCCACTCAGAGATCGCTTTTGCCACCCACGCAGAGGCAAAAACGGGTCTAAGCGCTGACACTGTAGCTGCAAAGATGGATTTCGTCAAGGATTCCATCCGGCGATCTTCAGGAGTCTGAAGGGAGGATCCATCGGCTACAGGAATAGCTGTATTTTTGGCTAGCCGTGCTACTGGTGGGTCGACCTTGGGAGGGGATGCCCACGTGGACACACAATCTGCTGGAAATGGATATAAAGCATCCAGCTTCTTAGGGGTGGTAAAGCGCATGTCTGGGTGATCCCAAGCCTTAGAAACCTCTTCAGAAAAATCATTATGGCGAGGAAACACCTTTTGAGGCCTGTTTTGGACGGAAAAAGGATACCCCCTGTTTGTCAGTGGAGGGGGGATCATCCTGCACCTGGAAGGTGTCACGGATGGCAGCAATGAGGCTATCTACAGTGGAGGCCAACTTGGAAGGCTGATCCGTATTCGTGTCCAAGTCAGAATTCTCTACATCCCTTTCAGACAGCGGATCCCCAGGGGAAGAAAAGCCTGAGTGAGATCTTACACGGGGTGGAGAGGATCTGAGGAGGAAAAATGTCCTGCTCTAGGATGCTTTTGTGATTGCCGTGCACTGGCGTGCTCACCAGAGTGAAGTGCCCCAGAGGGGTCACCCGAGCAAGGAGCTCTGGAGGGTGCATTAGAGGGAGGTGCAGCCTGCGCCGGTGGCGGATTCTCAACCAAGCGACCCACTATAGATAGGGTGGGTTGGGAGATTTTGGAGAGGTTTTCCACCGCCTGAGAGAGGGTTCTAGCAACTCGGATACCAGAGGGGGAGGCAGCTGTACGGGCTGAATGAGGGCCCCTGCCTTGATGCCTGACAAGCAGTGCAGACAGAATCTGGTTGCCCGCAAGGGAATTTTGCCTGACACATGGAGCAGGCATAATGGACAGCTATTGGCAGCTTAGGGAGAGCACCCGTGGGCTCAGACATGATGGTTACCCCAGAGAATGAACACCTCGAGGCTGGAGAGGGTACGGTGACCTGAAGGAGAGAGGGGACAAGAGTTCTTACCAGAATCCAGGAAAAACTAGCTGCCGCCGGAGGAGAATGTCTGCCTCAGAAGAGCTTCCTTTTAGCGCTGTGGCTGGAAGAGAAGGTCCTGCCCCCTCAGGTCACGCGATAATCCCCACTCCACCTCAGGCTGTTTTTACCGCTGCCTCAGCGTGTCCGCGCCCGTCCAGGAACACCTGCAGCGCCGCCTGCCACTGTCTTCCTACTGGTTGGCGCAGGCATTAATTATCTGTCCTGCCGACCGTCTTCACACTTCTGCTCCAGCAGGGTCAACTCTTCTGAGGTCTTGCCTCCTATTGACACTTGAAAAAACTGAAGCTCTCTCTCCAGGCTGGAGAGGGTATAGCTGCCAGGGGAGGAGCTAACGGCTTCTGCCTAGTGTCAACGCCTCCTAGAGGACATAGCTATACCCACGGTTCCTGTGTCCCCCAATGAATATGGGCGAGAAAGTAAATTTGTCTATTCATTCCTACAAGACGGACATCGAGGCTGTCATAAGAATGAATAGAGAAACTGACTTCCTCTCCACATGTAAGACACTGGATCAGGTGTCGGTCACATGACACAGCAAGGGATTAAGGCACTCAGACCATTCAGTTTTGCATTTAAGAAAAGATTTTTTATTCATACGTCAGTTTCATAATCCAGTTGCCCAATTTTCACATCAAAATCAATTAAAGAAAAATGACTGGACGCTTCGGTCTCTATGGACGTTCCTCAGCGGTCATATTTTATCTGCAAATAACGAGTACATAGGACATGTCGTCATTGTCAACCAGTATGAAAACTCAAGAAAAAGAAAAACAAGGACAGATGAAAAATAAAATAAACTAACTATAGTACGTAAAAAAGGTAAGGTGATCAGTACCAGGTGGTACACCATATACACATGATTGAAGGTGGTTATAAATAATGATATACATGATTGAAGGTAGTGGTAGGCTATAATATCTGGTGGACTGTATTTCCCATGATTGTAGACCGAAGTACAATATACAATGCATAGATAAATAACCCCTCAGTAATTTAAAGTGTCAAAAGTATGAGATCTGGATTACCATTGGATGTGATGTGGATTTTGGTGTGGAATACACTGAAATACATGTGAAATCTCATGTGTCCCCAGGAGGAGATGTATTCCTTTTCTGTGCCCGTTTCCAGGAGGCTGCAGAAAATCACTCCGACTGACCAGTATCATTGTCTTTGTGTTATTTTTCTTCATTTATTTTAGGACTTGTATCCCTTTAAGACGAGATGAGCGCAGACATATCATACACAGCCGTAGTCGGAGGAAGACACTTAACCATTTGCATCTATAACAAGAATTAATAAGAGTTCCTTTGACTCCCTGGCTGCTGGCTAGTCTCCAGCACTGACATTTATTATCGTTAGACGCTGGTGTTTATAACGTGCTGGAATATTACACCCAGCTTTGTTATATCCTCAGCCTTGTCTCCAGGAACGGAGTGTTATGTCATTCTCCGACTGAAGGAGAAAGAAGACTTAAAACACAGATGGAGGTTGTAACAAAACACATTATAGGAGAAGCTGCAGGACGACGTGCACGAGCTAGTAAATGTTCATGAAGTAGAGAGTCCTGTTTACTGATCTAAAGTTTCCTGTACAGCAATGTTGGTATATTTCCTGAACGTAAGAAATCCCTAGAGATAAGTGTAGAAATCCTTCATGCAACTTTAGCTATTGTCCAGGGATGGGTTCTCTTGGATCAAAACGTGTGTGTGTGTGTGTGTGTGTGTGTGTATGTATGTATGTGTGTATATATTTATCACTGCGATGACCCCAATGCACATTTCAGCCTCCAATACCTCTTTGTACTTCAGCTCTCACCACCACATGTCCAGTTGTTTGGGTCCTGACTGTCCGGTATTGGAAGTTTCTGGCTGTAATTGCAAACCAAACCCAGCATGTGTTCATGTGTTGCACTGGCATTTTTTCCAGCGCTTGCTTCGCCTGCCCACTAGTTCAGTATAGACGCCGGGGAAAATCATGTATGGTCACGTCCGTGATGACCGGACGTGAAAACCTGCCTGTGCCCATCACATGATGGCTGCTGGAATATAGGTAATGGTGCTACTACACAAGGGTAATACGTTTAGAAAATATCTTCCATCCACAGGCCATATGGAATCCTTTTTAAGCATAATCCTGGAGAACCCCTATCACTCAGTCAACTTGTGTCCTGCCCTCAGCTCTAATCAAAGCCTATAAGACTAGGTAGCCTTTTGATATATGGGCAGCATATTCTATATTGTGCTGTGAGATGCAAACTCGCCCATTTGCCTGGCAGTGCCAGGGGTGATTTTGGATTCCTGGCCAGCATTTGATAGTGGGTATCCCTAACCACTGGCCATACTAGAAAACAGGAACATTTAGAAAAGGTTTCCTCTTAATGATAACTTTGAGTAGATTTTTCTCTTTAAAGGTATAGTGGGCAGTAAAAGGTAGCCACCTGCCCAATTTTACCAGATGCAATAAATGGGAACCGGACATTTGTCATTATAACATTAACGTCAATAGAAAGATGAATTGAAACATAAGGAATTGGTTATCTCCTCTGTCAGAATGGTAGGTTACCACTAATTGTCGGGTTGCCCCTGGACCTGCCACTTGAAACATAGGTGTAGCCCATAGGACTTCCAACAAGCAGTGGTACCTGTAGCTCATGCTGCACATGTAATTTTACCCGTTTTTTTTGTGACATCATTGCCAAGCACTTTTACAAATTTTGTAAATTTTGTTTAGTGGTATAGTTGTGTTAAACAACGTCACAAGCACCATATGCATTAACTATATGGCTATAATTTTTTTAGTTTATTCATTTATTTTATGTATGCTTTCTTCTTGCCTAGTTTTCTAAATTGAGAGTAGTACGTTAGGATTGGTCCACGTCGCATGCACAGGTGTATAAGGTCCTCTCATGTGCAAATTGTTACATCATGAGTGTGATTATACCTGTTCTAAAAGGCCGAGTCTTACAACAGTACTAAGCAAGCACACAACCCATCCATCTTGAAGGAGTTGAAGCAGTTTTGCCTAGAAGAATGGGCAGAAATCAGAGTCTAGCTAGATGTGCTAAGCCAGGGCTCAGCAGCCTCCAGCACTCCAGCTGTTCTGGAATCGCAACTCCCAGCATGCTCCATTCACCTCTATGGGTGTTCCAAGAGCAGCCAAGCATGTGTGCATGCTGGCAGTTGTAGTTTCTCCACAGCTGGAGCGCCAGAGGTTGCTGATCCCTGTGCTAAGCGAATAGAGACATACCCCAAGAGACTTCAACCTGTAATTGCAGCAAAAAGTCACTCCACAAAGTACTGACTTTTACATGGGTGAATAGTTACACAATAAAGTTCTCTGTTTTTTGCCTCAATTATTTTTGTGTTGGGTAAATTATATCCTGCACCTTGCTAATGCCTAATTTGTCTGTCCGAAAGCTGGCATTTATGTCAGAAAGCAGCCGGATCCTATTATAGTCAATGGGGATCCGGCAGTGTGTGGCAATATCCGGCTTTGCCACATATGTAATCCTACCCTTAATAGTTTCTTTTTATCATTTGACAAAATGCAAAGTGAATGAATTAGAGAAATCTAAATCAAATCATTATAAAGCTTGACTACCCTTTGCTTTTAAAACGGCATCAGTTCTTCTGGGTACATTTGAAGAAACTTGACAGGGAGGTTGTTCCAAATATTTTGGAGAACTAACCACACATCTTCTGTGGATGTAGGCTTGCTCAAATCCTTCTGTCTCTTAATGTCATCCCAGACAGACTAGATGATGGTAAGATCAGGGCTCTATGGGGACCGTGTCATCACTTTCAGGACTACTTCTTTATGCTGAAGAAAGTTCTTAATGGCATTGGCTGGGTGTTTGAAGTTGTTGTCCTGCCACAGAATGAATTTGGAGCCAATTAAATGTCTCCCTAATAATATTGCATATTGATGGATAAGTATTTGCCTGTATTTCTCACCATTGAGGACACCAAATAATCCTGACCAAATTCTCACCTTCATTTGCTGAAATGCAGCCCCAAACTTGCAGGAAACCTCCACCATGCTTCACTGTTGCCTGCAGTTGCTCATTCTACTGCTCTTCATCAAACAAACTGCCTCCTGTTACAGCCAAAACCTCAAATATTTCAAAATGGCAGATTACATGCTGCCATTTTTCTGCACGCCATTTCCTATGTATTCATGCATACGTAGTTGAGTTGCTTGGCCTTATTTCAACAGAAATTTCTGGCCAGACTTCTCCATAGAGTAGTTGAATGTACCTGGGTTCCTGCCAGTTCTGAGCTGTTGGCACTGCTGGACATCTTCAGAAGGAAAATAACTATGATGCATCTTTCATCAGCTTCACAAAGTTTCACCCATTGCGTCTGCAGTCCTCAATGTGGCGAGGATTAATGGTGTCCTCAATGCTGAGAAATACAGGCAGATACTTATCCATCATGCCATACCATCAGGGAGATGTCTAATTGCCTCAAATTTATTCTGCAGCCGGAGAACGACCCCAAACACACAGCCAATGTCATTAAGAACTATCTTTAGCGTAAAGAAGAACAAGTAGTACTGGAAGTGAACATATGGCCTCCACAGAGCCTTGATATGAACATCATCAAGTCTGTTGGGCATTACATGAAGAGGCAGAAGGATTTAAGCAAGCCTATGTCCACAGAAGATCGGTGGTTAGGTCTCCAAGATATTTGGAACAATCTCTGCTAAGTTACCTTTAATGGTAACTTAAAGAGGACCTTTCACTAGAATAAAACCTCTAAACTAACTATACAGACGTGTAGAGCAGCGCCCAGGGATCTCCCTGCACTTACTGTTATCCCCGGGCGCCGCTCCGTTCTCCGGTTATAGCCTCCGGTATCTTCATAGTTAGGCTCCACCCAGGGGAACCTGCCGGCGTCTCATTCTCCCATGCTGTAGCGCTGGCCAATCGCAGCGCTCAGCTCATAGCCTGAGAGGCTTTTTTTTTCTCTCAGGCTATGAGCTGAGCGCTGCGATTGGCCAGCGCTACAGCATAGGAGAAAGACGCCGGCCGGGGGCTATACCGGGCGAACGGAGCGGCGCCCAGGGATAACAGTAAGTGCAGGGAGATCCCTGGGCGCCGCTCTCCATGTCTGTATAGTTAGTTTAGATGTTTTATTCTAGTGAAAGGTCCTCTTTAATGTGAGGTCCGTGATGTTTTTTTATGTGCCTGAGGCTTCAGGTAGGTAGGAATATTGATGAAAGCCTGAAAACTGAAAGCTATATCAATGAATGGCCATCAACATTAGGGTAAATCTGTATCAGAGATGCCACATGGCAGGAATTCTTGATACTTGGGGGCTTGTGAAAAGCTTCATTAATACAGTACAGCATGTCTGGATTTCTGCACAGTGTAACAGCCTGTTATTTGTGACTGATTTCCTTGCAGGGACGTGAGGCGTTTAGTGGTTGCGATGTCAAGAGCTCGTCTTGGACTCTACATATTTGCTCGCGTTTCCCTCTTCCAGAACTGCTTTGAGCTGACTCCTGCATTCAGACAACTGACTGCACGCCCTCTGCGGCTCCACATTTTACCCGGAGAATCTTTCCCAACGCAGAGGAGGGTAAGTAGCCTTGCCCCCAATCAAAGGTATAGATCTGACAGTGTGAGAGTAGAAAGAAATCAGTATCAAAGCAACGTGTCCAATAATACAAAATACAAGTCAGTACCAAGGAGCCAACCGCCATAATATAATGTGTGGTTTATATTGACACCACATACGTCTAGAATGAACTCACTTTGGCTGCAAGCGTCACATACCCCAGCTAGTCAGACTTATCAGTCATCTTCTGATTTCATTAATGTGATAGTCCACTTCACAATTATAGGACATCTGTCAGCAGATCTGTCCCTATGACACTGGCTGACCTGGTACATGTGCACTTGGCAGCTGAAGGCATCTGTGTTGGTTCACATGTGCCCACATTACTGAGAAAAATGTTTTTAATATATGCAAATTAGCCTCTAGGAGCAACGGGGGTTACACCTAGAAGCTCCACTGTCTTTGATAGACTCACATGGTAGCACCAAGCACACCTCGGGGCGCACAAAGGTGGACACCTAGTATGTTATATGGAAGTACCTGTTTGATATTAGCAATCTTTTTTCTTTTGAGAATTCTTGCATATTAGTACCTGATCTGATGATGATAATGATGATGATGATGATGATGAGTATGTTACCTTTCAGAATGGAGATGTGCCACACTACCCAGCGCAGGTTATCAAGAATATGCCAGAGATGGCAGCATATGTGTACAACATGTATATGCACATGATGCAAAGCAGTCAGCAATACCAGTATCACCAGGTAATAATAATTGTACAGTATGTATAAAGTTTGGTGTAATAAATTACCGGTATAGTGCCATACAGTAAGGGGATGGCAGTGCTTACAAGCTGGGAATCTACAAGGAAATGGAGTGATACCATAGTGAATAGATAGGGAACAAATTACTATGGGTACGCAAGTGCAGACTCGAGCCAGCGGAGCAGTCATCCAGCGGCAGCTTCATGCTGAGCCAACCTACTCATGATGGAGACAAGATATTGGTGGGTGTTACAGCAACATGAGAATTTTGGGGTGGCTTTAATGCAGGAAGAAAATGATCGGTCTGAATGCAACACAACATGTGGGACATGAGGTATAGGAGTAATAGCGGTGCTGTTGACATATAGAAACATTGGATGTTGATGTGCTGGTTGGAAAATTTGAAGTCGTCTCTTAATGGGATTGTGCCATCTGGACATTTTACGGCATATCAACAAGATATTCCATACATGTCCAATAGGTGCAGGTACCAGCTCTGGGAGACACTCCTATCTCTAGAACAGGACCCCATCACATATGGAGAGCAGGCTGTGCATTTGCCACTCTTTTCATTCACTACTATGAGACTTAAAAAAAATAGTTGGGTGAGCACCTATCAGACATTTATGTTGTATGGATTTATCATAAGTGTTTAGATGGGAATACCCCCTTTAAGGACGACTGTCTAATGTGCTGTGGCGGCCAGGCACTGCCACCTGACAAATGATCTCCAGGGAAACTGCAAGGATTTTTTTCTAATTAAAAACATGTGCATGCTGGACCAAACTTGAGCAGTCGGGAAATATAGCGTTTGGCCAAATTTCAGCTGACCGCTCTTGGTGTGTGGGCACTAGTGATGAGCAAAGTTATGAAAAATTCTAATGAGATTTGACCAGGGAATATAAGCTTGTTAGAAAGTCAGGTGGTGCTAGCGAGGTAGTGTTCTTCCTTGGCATATTCATTTCCCATGGAGCATTGCCAGTAATGCTGCATTCACATCTCCGTCAGAAAATATCCTGCTTATGCCCGGACCAAAAACGCAGCATTCAGCGGTATTTATCCAGCCGAAACCTGGCATTTATGTTGAAAACGGCCGGATCACCACCGGACCTCATTACAATCAAAGAGTATCTGGCGGGGAACTGGAGAATGTGGCAATGCCGGATTTGGTGAACTCCGGAGATGTGAACGGGCCTAAGTCTCCATAATATGGAGTACTTCCAGTAAGTCTCCATACAGGACCACAATGTCTGTGCACCCGAAACTGAAATGTAAACCAGCCTTTTGACATAGATAATGGCAAACTTGTCGGGTGGCATTGGCCACTGCTCCCTCTTGTGCACTTTTTAGAATGATGGTGGACGCACTGTAGACACAAAGAGTCATAGTTTTGTGCAAAAGAGGTATTTTTCCCACTTTTGATGCCACTGTTCTGGCGCGGAAAAGCTGTGAGAAGGCCGTGGTGATATTGCAAGCGCCAGTGTCTTCTCAAACTGCTGATTGGCAGATCCCCACCAATCAGATAATGGGTCATCAATTAAAATATCTCCGTAGACCCCTTTAACCCCTTCCCGACATGTGACTTACTATTACGTCATGGAAGTCAGTGACTTCCCGCATTTTGACGTAATAGTACGTGATGGTGATCGGGCGGGCCCGATCACTGCAGGGGTCCGGCAGTCCCTGATAGCCGGGCCCCTGCTGTATCTGCCGGCATCGCTGTTTACAGCGATGCCGGCGGATTAACCCCTTCTAAGCCGCGGTCAGCGTTTACCGCTACATAGAAGGGGTTTGCGGCGGGTGAGGGAGCCCATTGAGTCCCCGCGTTGCTGTGGAGGGAACCCGATGGGTGACAAGGCAGCCCGATGCCGTGCAGAGGCTGCCCAATGCCTTGCACGGCATCAGACCTGCCTTCTACGGGTGCCCAGGAGATCCAGCCTCAGGCACGTCTCCTAGGCAACCAGTTATTGTATTACTCAGTGTAATACACTAACAGGCAATGCATTACAATACAGATGTATTGTAATACATTGCACAGGGGATCAGACCCCCAAAAGTTGAAGTCCCAGAGTGGGACAGAAATAAGGTTGGAAAAAAAAAAAAGTGATTTTATAAAAATAAAAAGAAAGTTTCAAGTTAAAAAGAAAAAAAAATGCCCCTTTCCCCAGATTTCATTATAAAAATAGAAAAACATACATTAGGTATCGCCGCGTCCGTAACGACCGGCTCTATAAATATATCACACAATCCACCCCGTCCGATAAACACCATAAAAAAATAAAAACGGTGTAAAAAAAGAAAATACATTTTTGTCACCTTACATCACATAAAGTGCAACACCAAGCGATCAAAAAGGTGTATGTCGAACAGAATGGTACCAATAAAACAGTCACCTCATCTCGCAAAAAATTAAACCCTACATAAGAAAATTGCTCAAAAAATAAAAAAGCTATAGCTCCCAGACTATGGAGACACTAAAACATATTTTTTTTTCTTTCAAATATGCTATTATTTTGTAAAACTTAAATAAATAAAAAGTATACATATTCGGTATCTCCGTGTCCATAACAACCAGCTCTTTAAAAATATCACATGACCTAACCCCTCAGGTGAACACCGTAAAAAAATAAAAACTGTCAAAAAAGCAATTTTTGTCACCTTACACTACAAAAAGTGCAACACCAAGCGATCAAAAAGGCGTATGTCCCCCAAAATGGTACCAATGAAACAGTCACCTTATGCCACAAAAAATGAGACCCTACCTAAGACAATCAGTCAAAAAATAAAAAAGCTATAGCTCCCAAATTTTGTAAATTTGGGATTTTTTCATAAATAAAGGTGAAATATATTGACTCAAATTTATGACTGTCATGAAGTTCAATGTGTCACGAGAAAACGATCTCAAAATGCCTTGGATAAGTAAAAGTGTTCCAAAGTTATTACCACATAACGTGACACATGTCAGATTTGCAAAAAATGACCTGGGCAGAAGGGCGAAAACTGGCCCGGAGTAGAAGGACATTAGTAAATGTACTTGGTGGAGTCAGTGATTATGAAGTAAAGAGTAGGGTACTTTTAGAAATCGAGGTCAAGAGAGAGTAGAAGAATTAGGCTTTGTTCACATCTCCGTTAGAAGATCTGGCAGGCTGTTCCGGCACAGAGCATCCTACCGGATCCTCTACTTCGTTGCCAGGTCCCCAGTGACTGCAGTGAGGTCTGGCGATGATCCGGCCAATTTCTGGCATAAATGCTGCGTTTTGGCCAGATAAAAAACGTTACATGCAATTAGGGTTGTTTCGGGTATAGAACTTTCGATACCCAATCGATACATTTAGCACGGTATCGATACCATACCGGGATTTGTCTTTTATCGATACTAGGCTGTGCTGCACAGCCCAGTATCAGAGAACATGGATCACGCTGCTCTCAGCAGCACGGGGAAGAAGAAAGCAGTCTATCCCTGCCCCCTGTGCTGCTGCTGCTGCCTCCAATGAGAGTGCAGAGGGCCGGAGGATGGGAGGGGCTGTGGCCACTGCGCCACCAATGATTTTAATACTGGGGAGGGGGGGGGGGGGGGTCGCACTGCGCTACCAATGATTTTAATACTGGGGAGGGTGCACTGTGCTACCAATGATTTTAATACTGGGGAGGGGGGGAGGGCGCACTGCGCCTCCAATGATAACTGGCATTTAATACATTACAAATGCACCCGGGGGCAGAAACACGCATCCGTTATGCCTCTAAACGCATTCCGTTATGCATTCCGTCCTAGAATTGCGTTATGGTCCGTGGTAACTGAATACATAACGCAATTCTGCTTTTACCACCAAACGAAGCGTGAACGCATTTCATAACATGAAATTCGCTCATCTGTAATTATGACAGCAGACAGAAAGCAGCAGGAGTTCCCTCCCTGTTCTTGGCCTTTCCCCAACAGTTCAGCACTAAATCTTTCCGCAGAATCTTGGAAGTCGTTACACAGCAGTCTCAATGTGCTGCGGGTGCACTAATCCTAATGACCACATGCAGATGAAAATGGAAAATGTCTGTCTTCCCAGGGAAAGCCAACCATATGGATTCAGATCAGCTTGTATACCGCAAGGATCTCTCCAGAGACTTAACCCTCTCCTGCCAAACATCGAAGTGCTGTTCTGTTGCACACTTACATAGATAGAGGGGTCCCTCCGCTGCATGCCACTAATTATTGAATCTCCCAAGATGTAGTAGAAATATAAAAACTTAAAGGGGTTGGCCACCATAAGTATAAAAAACAATAAAGTGCCCCAGACAATAACTAAAGCCAAGAGGAATTTGTATCATGACAGATATACTGTGTATATATAATTTTTCTACTGCATTCGGCATAGCATGCTCCCATTAATGAGAGGCTGTATGGGCGGAGCAGCTGCAAAGTCAAAGTAAAAATCCCAGCATGCATCACAGCAAAGCGTCTCCAGGGGAGCAGTCACATGACATCTCTGCCTACTTGTGATGCCATAGTGACAACAGCACATTAGGTGTCATCTCATCAGTGCTTTAGCATACCTCCCAACTTTAGAATAGAAGGAAGAGGGACACTACGTGCCCAAGGCTACTTTCACACTTGTGTTTTTTGCGGATCCGTAATGGATCTGCAAAAACGGTTCTGTTACCATAATATAACCGCATGCATCCGTCATAAACGGATCCATTTGTATTAGGTCTTCTATAACCATAACGGATCCATCTTGAACACCATTTAAAGTGAATGGGGGATGGATCCGTTTTCTATTGTGCCAGAGAAAACGGATCCGTCCCCATTGACTTACATTGTGTGCCAGGACGGATCCGTTTGGCTCAGTTTCATCAAGCGGACAGCGTTTTGGTGTCTGTCTCCAAAGCGGAATGGTGACTGATCGGAGGCAAACTGATGCGGATCTGAGTGGATCCTTTTCCATTCAGAATGCATTAGGGCAAAACTGATCCATTTTCGACATACCTCCCCCGTACCAGGACCACCACTGAAATCCGGGACTGTCCTGCCGGATACTGGAAGGAGGTATGGCTTTAGGCCTCATGCACATGACCATAGCCTGCCTGTGCCTGTATTGTGGCCAACGAACAGGGGGTCTGCAATATACAGGCACCAGCCGTGTGCGCACCGTATCAAGTGATGGGTCTGAAATCCGAAATATACGGTGTGGTCTGGAAGGGAAGCACAGATCGGAAACCTATAGAGTGCATCCATGGGTTTTCTGTCCATGCCTCCGCGCTGCGAAAAAGTACTGTCGGATGCAGATTGCAGACTTTAAATGAATGGGTTCATGTCTGCAGACAGTATCTATAATATATATATATTTATATGTACACATACTTAGGCTCCATTCACACATCCGCAATTCCATTCCGCATTTTGCGGAAAGGAGTTGCGGACCCATACATTTTTTCCGGGTCTGCAATTCCGATCCTGAAAAAAATTGAACATGTCCTATTCTTGTCCGCAATAGCGGACAAGAATAGGCATATTTTCTTAGTGCTGGCAATGTGCGGTCCGCAAAATGCGGACCGCGCATTGCCGCTGTCCATGTTTTGCGGATCCGTGGATTTGCAAAACACACACGGATGTGTGAATGGACCCTTAGACATAAATACATACACATATATATACACATATGGTCAGTGCCCATGCATTGCGGACCGCAATGTATATTCACATATAAATATATTAAGCACTCATTAGATGAAAATAGAAAAAAGATTATTCACCCATGTGGATGCGATGTTTCTATGTATGTGTATATATGTATGTGTATATATGTGTGTGTGTGTGTGTGTGTGTGTGTGTGTATATATATATAATTAATCCAAAAAGCAGGCAGCATTTCCAAGGTAAAGGTGTGTATGTATGTGTGTGTGTGTATATATATATATATATATATATATATATATACACACTCACCTAAAGAATTATTAGGAACACCTGTTCTATTTCTCATTAATGCAATTATCTAGTCAACCAATCACATGGCAGTTGCTTCAATGCATTTAGGGGTGTGGTCCTGGTCAAGACAATCTCCTGAACTCCAAACTGAATGTCAGAATGGGAAAGAAAGGTGATTTAAGCAATTTTGAGCGTGGCATGATTGTTGGTGCCAGACGGGCCGGTCTGAGTATTTCACAATCTGCTCAGTTACTGGGATTTTCACGCACAACCATTTCAAGGGTTTACAAAGAATGGTGTGAAAAGGGAAAAACATCCAGTATGCGGCAGTCCTGTGGGCAAAAATGCCTTGTGGATGCTAGAGGTCAGAGGAGAATGGGCCGACTGATTCAAGCTGATAGAAGAGCAACGTTGACTGAAATAACCACTCGTTACAACCGAGGTGTGCAGCAAAGCATTTGTGAAGCCACAACATGCACAACCTTGAGGTGGATGGGCTACAACAGCAGAAGACCCCACCGGGTACCACTCATCTCCACTACAAATAGGAAAAAGAGGCTACAATTTGCACGAGCTCACCAAAATTGGACTGTTGAAGACTGGAAAAATGTTGCCTGGTCTGATGAGTCTCGATTTCTGTTGAGACATTCAAATGGTAGAGTCCGAATTTGGCGTAAACAGAATGAGAACATGTATCCATCATGCCTTGTGTTACCACTGTGCAGGCTGGTGGTGGTGGTGTAATGGTGTGGGGGATGTTTTCTGGGCACACTTTAGGCCCCTTAGTGCCAATTGGGCATCGTTTAAATGCCACGGGCTACCTGAGCATTGTTTCTGACCATGTCCATCCCTTCATGACCACCATGTACCCATCCTCTGATGGCTACTTCCAGCAGGATAATGCACCATGTCACAAAGCTCGAATCATTTAAAATTGGTTTCTTGAACATGACAATGAGTTCACTGTACTAAAATGGCCCCCACAGTCACCAGATCTCAACCCAATAGAGCAGGCATGCTCAACCTGTGGCCCTCCAGCTGTTGCAAAACTACAACTCCCAGGATGCCCGAACAGCCTACAGCTATCAGCCTACAGCAAGGCATTGTGGGAGTTGTAGTTTTACAACAGCTGGAGGGCCGCAGGTTGAGCATGCCTGCAATAGAGCATCTTTGGGATGTGGTGGAACGGGAGCTTCGTGCCCTGGATGTGTGTCCCTCAAATCTCCATCAACTGCAAGATGCTATCCTATCAATATGGGCCAACATTTCTAAAGAATGCTATCAGCACCTTGTGGAATCAATGTCATGTAGAATTAAGGCAGTTCTGAAGGCAAATGAGAAATAGAACAGGTGTTCCTAATAATTCTTTAGGCGAGTGTATGTATGTATGTGTATATATATATATATATATCTATCTATCTAGATGTCCTGCTTTCCCTGTTGGTTGCAGGGGGCGTGGCCTAACGGAACCGGGGGTGTGGCTTAGCGGGTCGGCTGTGTGGTGATAGTGCAGGGGGGGATGGGGATTGACGAAGTAGCTTCTGCAGTAGAGACTCTGCAGGTTTTTCTCACAGCCAGCTGCTGACAGGAATCGGCTGTTTGTAGAGAGGGAACAAGCAGCTGATTCCTGTCACAGTTGGAGCGGGCAGCAGGGAGCCGACCACAGACAGGAGCAGACTGCACATGCGCATGGACGAGCTTCCTCTCAAGCTCCTCCGTGTCGCGTGCAGCCATGGACGAACTCAGCTGCAAGGTAGAGCAGGACTAAGGGGGCGTGGCTTATAACTGAGAGAGAAGCAGGCAGGTGTGTTTAATGAAGTCTATTAGGGACTTCACTTTTTCCCTGCCTGCCACACTGTAGTGGAGAGTATTTAAAGAGTGGCCAACCCCTTTAACTTTTTTTGTCATATCCCATAAAACAACTATAATATATTGTCCCACCTAAAACTGTATGTAGGTAGGATGATATTTTATAGTTGCTTTATGGTTTGTTTCTAATATTTCCACCCCTTTCTAGGAGATTTTTCTTTTTTCCACAGGCAACTTTACAGAAAAGGCTCACTGATGTGTGTAAAATATCATCAGTGGGGGGAGGGGGTGGGGGTGTCTGTGCCCCACCACTTAGTAAGTAACAAAAAGCAGGCAGGGTGCTGAACCTCCTTAAAGAGACCAGTCCTGTATGAAGACTTACTGGAAGTCCTCCATAGTATGAAGACTTATTGGCAATGCTCCATGGGAAACGAATATATACAAAGAGGTATCTCCCAAGAAAGAGAACCATCTAACTAGCGCCTCTCATAGGGAGCCACTTCCAAGGGTGCCATTTTAGTATAGATATGCTGTTGCACCTCAGTTTATAGCATTTCAGAAATGTAATGAGAAATCAGATGACCCTTTTTAAAATGTTTTAATTATACTTCATACATAAATGACTATGTAATAGTGTTTGTCCAAAATTCCATATTCTGCATATTTCTCTGGAGCATCTTTTCTTAGACTTTGCTCTGTGCCATTCCTCTGTTATTTCATCTCAAAATGTATACAGGAATTGACTAGTCCTACCATCCCATTGACAGTGGGGTGTGCCCCTACAATCTGACTGTGACCCCAAACTAGTAACACCAAGTTGTCAATGTATTCTCCCATTTCTTGCCGAAAACATGATCCGCAATGGTTATTTTAGTCTGTTTGTTATCAGGTCCTCTAACACAGTCACTAATGATATGTCTGTATGCATCTCTACAGGGCCTGTTGCCTCCACCATCCGGCAGAACAGAAAAGGATGTTACTCCTTCTCAAGAGGAAGAGATGGAGGTGGAAGAGACTGTACCTCAACAAAATGAAGAAAAGCCCAAAACCTCAGATGCAGAGTCCAAAGAAAGAGCAACAGCAGAGCCTTCAGAGGGTGAGGAGGAGAAGAAAACGACACCACTTTCGGCAAAGGAAGACAAGCAGGAGAATACAAGTCCTGAGAAGATTAGTCAGGTAGCTTCAGAGGAAGCACGAGGAGAGGAACTAGTGACGCCTAGTAATCCACCAGAAGTGCCTGATGAAATGTCAGAGACGGGGGTAGAGGACAGCGAGCCTGGACCACAGATGGATACGGATTCAACAGGAACCAAAGATGAGGCAGAGAACATAGGATATGGCAATAGCCAGCCAGCAGAGGATGGGACAGAACATCAAAAGATGCCTGATCATCCTGGAAGGGATAGTGACAGTGAATACAGCGAAGACGAGGGGACACAGGACTAGATTATCCGTGGGTGCATCTGGTTATCACCTGAGAAATCCATACAGCCTTGGCGGTGTAATATATATATATATATATATATTGTAAGCTGGGGGAGTCTCTGATTCTTTGTCCCCATTTATAGTCCTAATGCTCAGAAGCTTTGTAACAATTATTGGCCAGGACTGAAGACAGAGCTTAATTATCTGCCCGTGGAAGATGCAGACTGATCCGGTTTACATCTCCTCGTAGAAGCGGCCTCACGTCTATAAGAAGTCTGCCGCTGATCTGTATAAGCTCTGCCATTGTTTAAGGGAAAAATCTAATGAGGTTTGATGTACAAGATAAGAGGATGCTTTCCAGTATGCTATACTAAGGGAAGGTTAATATGTGTATGGACCAGATGGGGTGGATGATCACTATTCACAGTGAATTTCTTGTGGTCCACCCAAATTGTAGACTGTATTTTATTTTTATTTTTTGTGTGTGCAAACTTGGCAGTAAAGTTTATTTTGTACATAACTGTATTCCTGACTACTTTTTCATTCTGCTGTATCCTGCAGTGCGAGCTGAGCAAAGTGATGTATAGTTTTGTGTAAGTAAATCGACTATAATCTGTAATGTATTGCTTGAAATTCCTGATATTTCTGGGCTTAGAAGTCAAGCGAAACGTGCTCTGTGTAGGAGCTGCACACTGCTCCTCTGAAGGTAACGCACAGCATCGTAATGATTTGTGACCGTAGGTCTAATGGACTGTGGTCACTGCATTATGTGAGTAAAGTCCAGTAGATCCGCAGTGAGATGGAAATTTACTGTATCAAATCATTACAGGAGAAGGGTTCAGTCCCAGAAATACAGCTCCCACATACAGCGTGTTTCCCAAACTGAATACACTCATGTGAAACTGGACCTACCGCTGCTATGACCCACAACCTCCAGAAGCACGAGGACGGGAAGGAGAGCAGGGTGGCCATGTCAGCCAAACAACATGGTACGATCACCATTGAAAAACTAAGGAAAGTATTGATTGGGGTTGAAGTGTATACAAATACCCCTGCTCCTTAATCGCAGGCCGCAGCAGATACAGAGGAGACTGCGTATAAGGAGCTTTTAGGTGGCCAGTGGCAGGTTCCTAACACGGCCTGTAGGACCAGAGCAGGAAGCGCTGCAAACACCATCTTGGCTACTGGGCAAGTGCAGAGTCTACTCCTTAAGGAATGATAGTGGGGCATCGCACAGTTAAGGACGTATTTTGCAGCAGTCACCCAATGTAATCTTCCTCTAACCACTTATGGGCAACCTCAAAGAGGATATGCTACTATTAAGACATGATATGCAGAAAGTGAATGAATGAATTTGAGGTGGAGGAAAGGGTTGGAGAAAGAGGATCAGCTACCCCTGTCATCTTAAAAGAGCAATCAGTAACATTTCCCTGCAAGATAGATGATGTTAAAAAAACAGGCTCTGCAAGAACAATATCAGACATAAAGGGGTTCCTGCTCATTTTATGGACATGACAGAAAAGTCTCAGGACTGTTGATTGGGCACCCATTCAAGTCAATGGGTCCCCAAACGGCGGGCACACGGGCAGTACCTGTGCATTGCGGACCTCTACTTGCGGTCCACAGCATGGGGTACACGTGCTAATGTGCATCAGCCCTAATTCTGAGCATGGGGTTGGAGACTAGCTGGTTTCTTGACTGCCCATAGAAAACACATAGGAAAACAGGAGATTCTACTTCCTAAGGGCCCATGCACCCGACTGTATGTGAGTGGGCCATTGATAGTGTGCACAGGAGCTCCCGTGTCTCGGAGGGCATACAGTGGTGTGCATGGGCCCTAACGCTATAGCACAACTTCAGAAGTAATGGAGGACGTTATACTGCAGAACTGAGCAGTTTGCATGTAAATCCAACAGTTAGGGTTCACATCTGCAGCGGAGGTTGGCCAGATTCTGACCAAAAAAGGATGAAGTACCGCTGGACACAGTGGTATTTTGTCTAGCAGAATGCTACCATCCATACCGGAAAGCCAACTGACCCCATTGTAGTCAGTGCTATCTGATGGTGGTGTTGTCCTGCATATCACAGATATGGGGAGTCTGGTATTTTGTTGCTATCCTGGACCAGAACACAGGAATTGCAGCGCATGTGACTGTAGCCTAACTTAGACAGTAAATTGCTAAAATATAAAATGTAGGACAGGGTTGGGGCAGCATACACCCTTGGTGTGTTTGTATGTGGTATGACTATGGTGAAGCACAGGGATCAGCACCCTTTGGCACTCCAGCTGTGGTGAAACTACTTCTCCCAGCATGTGCACTTGCTTGGCTGTTCTGAGAACCCCCATAGAAGTGAATGGAACATGCTGGGAGTTGTAGTTTCACCCCGACCCCTGGTGAAGCAGCATTGGCAGACTTTCTGTTGTACAGGCTGCTTTCCCATGGCGGCTGTATATAATCTGTGACCACGTTTTCCAGCCCGACGGCAGCCCATGTGAGCCGAACATAAAACCGCTGTCAGGCCAGTAAATACGACCGGGTTTCACGAACCATACACAGCTGTGTGAAAGCAGCCTGTCAGCCTAACGGATGGGTAGGGCAGTGTACATGTTTTCCTCAGTACATGTATTGGGATTAGACCCATTTCAAAGAGTGTCTAATAAAGGTTATATATTTCTTGTTAATGTCATTGGGGGACACAGCACCATGGGTATACGCCCAGATACCACTAGGAGGCGACACTAGATATGAAAAAGGTTGGCTCCGCCCAGGTGGGCTATACCCTCTCCACAGACATTGGGCTAATCAGTTTTAGTCTAGTGTCCGTAGGAGGCAGACACGGCCTGCTCTTCTGCAGGTCTTGCTGCTACTTTTTTTTGCTTTTTTCTTTATTTTTTCATTTGTTCTATTTACTTTACAGGTGCAGGTTTTATCCTGCAGCAGGGGGTCTTCATCGTGGAATTCCACTTTAGTAGCACTCCCTGCGGGCGCGTACCTGGCCGGTCACCCAGTCCCCCATTACTGCAAGTTTACCAAAGGGGTGACCCTGCGGGCGCCCCAGGACGCCAAATTGTGAGTATGCTCCCTACCCTAGTTAGGGACTTCTACCCTCCCATCCATCCATACTTCATCGGGGTCCCCTCCCCCCTGGCAGTTCTTCCCTTCCTCCGTCTCCTAATTACTCTAGTCCCCGGCTTGTGCCTGGACTAGGCCACGCCAGTTCCTGCCTTTTTCCTGGCATCCAGGATCTCTGTGTGGCTCGTTTTCTCTCTATATGGTGGTCGCTATGACCCCCTTCCCTCACCCCTCAGGGTATTCCTTCCTCCCCAGGTCCCGCGGTGTCCGCCTGCTTAGGGTGCTTAATTTTTGGCTGCATCTGTGTTCCGATTTTTTTTTTTTTTTTTCCCTGCCATCCAGATCTCTGCACAGATTTTCCAGTGGGAGGACGAGATGTCCTTCTTCCCAGGGGGTGCTTTCCCCATCTTCATAGTGCCCCCTGCCCTCATGTATCATCATTGGTGGGGCGTATTATCTTGGGCTCCTGTTCGGTGGTTCATGTTGTCACAGGTCCCCTTGTCCTCCATCCCTCCCCCTGGGTTGCATCTGCTCCTGCGGTGGCTGGGGATTGCTATGCTATCGGCCATTACTGGCTGGCCTACATGCGGTGACTGGATCCTGGGCTCAGTCGGGTTACCCTAAACTTTGTTCGGGGGTCACCTTCTCCCCACGTGGGTCCCTCACCTCCACTGTAGCCTGCGCCCATTCGCAGCTATGATGATATTATGGCGCTCTTCCCTGCCCTCATGCAGCAGCATCGGCCCCCCGGGAGTCCTTTGCTTCCTGCCTCTGTCCATATCAGGGGGCAGAGTCCAATAGCGGCCTAGGGTCTCTCCTCATAGGCCCCGCTCATCCCCTGCATCCTGGTTTCCTCCCAGGACAGGACTAGCACTGAGAGAAACGCCTCAGGTTTCCTTTGCCTCATCTGGGTAGTCCTCTGCACCGATTCTGACTAGGAACAGAGCATCAGGCGGTCTTCCACCATACAGAATCTCTCTGTGTGGTCAAAGACAAATGTCCACTGATACCTCTCCTCTCCAGGGTTGGTATCCCCTTTAGTGGATTTTCAGATGGCACTCCCCTGGTTGCACAGGTAATTATCCACACAGGTAAGGGTACTTTCACACTTGCGGCAGAGGAATCCAGCAGGCAGTTCAGTCGCCGAAACTGCCTGCCAGATCCAGCAAAACGTATGCCAACTGATTGCATTTTAAGACTGATCAGGATCCTGATCCGTCTTACAAATGCATTGCAAAAACGGATCCGTCTGTCCGTTTGTCATACGGACAAATGTATCAGTTTCGATTTTTTTATTTTTTATTTTTTCCTTCGGTCTGCGGAAGGCCGGATCCAGCATTCTGGCAAGTGTTCAGTTTTTTTGGGCCGGAGATAAAACCGTAGCATGCTGCGGTATTATCTCCATCCTGGTCAGTCAAAATGACTGAACTTTAGACATCCTGGTGCATCCTGAACGGATTGCTCTCCATTCAGAATGCATGGGGATGTACCTGATCAGTTCTTTTCCGGTATAGAGCCCCTAGGACGGAACTCAATGCCGGAAAAGCAAAACGCAAGTGTGAAAGTACCCTAAGTCAGCTTTTCGCCTCTCCATTAGGTGGTGCTTTACCCGCGACCGTGTTTAGCACACCTTTGTGGTGTCCCAGGTACGTACGCCTTCCCCTTCATAAGGGGGTACTTGTACCACTGCCAAACGCTGTATCCGGCAGACTTTCCTGGTTCCAATGTATCTCCTTTTCTGCTGGAGTAATTTCACTATTCAACACTCCTTCCTAGTAGGAGAGTGTTCCAGCCCACTATATTACTTCTCCAGATGCTGTAGCCAATACACCATCCAGGTGCTAGTGTGCACCACACAACCATATTACTCCCTTATTAAGCGGAGTACCTGTACCATCTTCAGATGCTATAGCCATTTCACCTGTCTGGTTCTAATGTGCCCCATGCACCATATTACTCCATTATTAGGTGGAGTACCTGTACATCTCCAGAGGCTGTAGCCATTATACCTGTCTGGTTTTAGTCTGCACTACACAGCCATATTACTCCTTTATTAGGTAGAGTACCTATAACATCTCCAAATGCTGTAGCCATTACACCTGTCTGGTTCTAGTGTGCATCACGCAGTCATATTACTCCTTTATCAAGCGGAGTACCTATACCATTTCCAGATGCTGAAGCCATGTCTTCACTCTCATTATAGTGTGCACCATGCAGCCAGATTACGCCTATTCTCAGGAGGAGTATTTGTAGTATCTCCAAGTGCTGTGCCCTATTGGTACTATCTGTGGCCCATACGGCTCCTGCATTGCCCTTTCCTGGCAATGATGTGTGCTAGGCAATTATGTGGCCCCTCTTCATGCGGAGTGATGGTACCATCCCCAGACACTGTATTCATCACTCTTTTCTGGTTCTAGTATGCATCTGGCACCCCATTACCATCGTCCTCGGCGGTGTACTTGTACTATCTCAAGGCGCTGTATCCAACAAACCATCTTGGTTGTAGTATGTACCTGGTAACCATCTGTTCCCCCCCTTCTTGGGTGGAGTAGAGTTGCGATTGTTAGATCCAGTATATGGCTGGCCTGTTCAGATCTCACACCCGGTGCAGTACCTCCTGAACCAGACCCTCTGAGTGCACCAAGTCTTCTCATTACTCCTGTACTAGGCATGATTTTTACTTTATTGCTTGATGCACTACTTAACAGGACAGCACCAGACAACCACACTCCCTCCGCCATGGCTATCATGCTAGGTTTGTTCTTTGTGAACCCTATAAAGTACTACTGTATTCCGCACAGCCGCGTTACCCCATTTCATGGATGGAGTACTTGCGATGTTGTTACTGCCTCTCTGCTTTGTTTTCACAGAGTTACATGGCCCAGTCCTGGCAGAGTACCTGGATCTCCACTGAATGCTCTATCCTGCAAGGGATACGCAGCATTGTGAGCACCAGTCGCCACTGCAGTTTTCGGGTCATCGCTGGATGTCCTCTCTGATATGGCTGTGACAGGACTAGCGAGTGCTACACACCTACTTGGTGGGTGGAATTTTCAGCTGCTCGTTCTGCTATCTGACATGGTCCCGTAGTTCTTCCATGGTCCAGGCGTTCTTGGTACTCCCTTATGTTCTCTGATTAGTTGTGCTACATGACAGAAGTGCCGTTCACTTAGGCCTTTGCCGATGTCTGCACCTGTCAGTTTCTTCCCCCTTCCTTGGTGGTTTCATTGTGCTCTGCTGGTAGCTGGTTTCTACATGTCAGTGTAGTCTCTCCTGACATTCCCTGGCGAATTCCGCATCCTTTTCTGACATATGGATGTCTGGCGATTCTTTTACAAAATCCAGGGTGCTGTACTTGCCCCTTCCGGGGCAGTGTTATACGGTATGCTAGTTACTACACTTAGGATGGTTGGTTAACCATGGCTGATGTTTTTTTTTCCCCTATGGTTGCTACATTTTATTTTTCATTTGATAATCTGGCTATTATTGTACTCATGTGTTCCAGTTCTGTTGACACTACTTGAGACTCTGACTGGGTAATCCTGCTTGGAGTCCCTTCCCCAATGATTCTTAGGCCATCTAGCTGTCCGTTTCCTCTTGGGAAGATACTCATGGCATATCTGACCGCACATGCTCTGTATGACAGCTGCTTCTTTGGCCCTGGTTTGGTTCTTTTCCCTCCTGGGTCCCCATAGGCTTGTTTCCCTCTTGAGATTCTAACCTATTTTCCTGTCTCCCCAGGTTCGGGTCCTGGTATCTGGGAGTTTGTTGCTCCAGTTTGTAATTTATATTGATATTGGCCACTTCTCAAATCGAGGGAAAGCTCTATCCCAGAACTGTTCCTCCTTAGGCTGTTTTGAGTTCTCTCTCTTCTACTCCAGTATCTCTCAGATGAGTGTGACTCCACTTGTATTACTGGTTCCGTTTTTCCTGAGACTTCATGTGGCCAGTGATTTCTCTGGTCTTACATTTTACAGTGATATTTTGTTCCAGTTTTTCTGAGGCTCGATTCTCGCCTTCTTTGTGTGGGAACCATGTCTTTACGTTCCCTTCTGCCCCAGAGGTTGGCTGCTTTATCTGGCAGGATGGGGTTTCCACCTTCTCATAGGGTGTTTCTCTTTTCCTTACCTGCCTTGCAGTCAGGGCCGTCTTTAATATTGATTGGACCCTGGGAAAAAATTTACTTGGGCCCCCTGGATCCCGCCTTCCCACACCTTAGCATGCAAGCACGCCCTCCACCACAACACACACACAAAAATTCCACACATCTGGTAGAGTACAGTGAATGACTGTAAATACTTCCAGTTCTGAAGACTCCAGCGGCTCAGCGTCAGTGCTCTGGGCATCTGGGCTCAGGCTGGAAGTGGGCACCGCTCTGCAGGAAGGAGACCAGGGCTTGGCTCACCCTAGTGTTACAGTGCACCCCACAGTATGCAGTATAGCACCCCACACTATACAGTACCCCACAGTATATAGTAGAGCAGTATAGCAGCCCACAGTATACAGCACCCCACAGTATACAACACCCCAAACTATACATGATACAGCCCCCCCACACTATACAGTACAGCAGTATAGCACTCCACACTATACCGAACCCACAGTATAGAGACCCCCACAGTATACAGTACAGCAGTATAGCCCCCCCACACTATACAGGCCCCCCCACACTATACAGCCCCCCCACACTATACAGCCCCCCCACACTATACAGCCCCCCCACACTATACAGCCCCCCCCCCACAGTATACAGGCCCCCACACGGTATACAGCCCCCCACAGTATACAGGCCCCCACACAGTATACAGGCCCCCACACAGTATACAGGCCCCCACACAGTATACAGCCCACCACACAGTATACGTCCCACCACACAGTATACAGTCCCACCACACAGTATACAGTCCCACCACACAGTATACAGACCCCCACAGTATACAGCCCACCACACAGTATACAGCCCCCACACAGTATACAGCCCCCACACAGTATACAGCCCCCACACAGTATACAGCCCCCCCCACAGTATACAGCCCCCCCCCACAGTATACAGCCCACCACACAGTATACAGCCCCACACAGTATACAGTCCCACACACAGTATACAGCACCCCACACAGTATACAGCCCACCACTATACAGTAGTTTACAGTCTATTAACATAACAGCCCCTGTCACCTTTTTCTGATGTAATCTTCACACAAAAAAGCTCCACAGTTAAATCCTGATAGGACCTGTGATGACTCATAGCCATGTGACCAGTAATTGCTAGGTTACTGGTCACATGGTGATGATGTCATAAAGGTCCTTGATCACAACCTTAACACAGTACGATCATGATGCCTGGACTCAGGGTCGGCAGGCATGGCAGCACCCCCTGTGTAGCTGACAGCCTGACACCCGGGGCAGTAGCTAGCAGGGCTCAAGAGGCAGCTGCCTTGGGCCCCCCAGGAGCAACTGGGCCCGGGGCAGCTGCCCCTTTTGCCCCTTGGTAAAGACGGCCCTGCTTGCAGTGGAAGTTGGCTTGCTCCTTTCCCATAGTGAATCTTTGCTATTCTTTCTCTCAATCGTTCAGCCTCCAGTGCTTCCTTGTTTCCTCTCTACCCTGGCCTTCACATGGTGTTTTCCACGGACAGGCCATGTTTTTGGTTTGAGACAATTTGGAGTTTTTTCCTTGCCGGGTCCTCTTACTGGTCAGGTTCCTTTGCTTCCAGGCCTTATGGAATCGCTTTTCTTTTGCCGAGGGTTGGTCTACAGGGTCTTCCTTTAGTTTGTCTCCAGGAAGTTTTTTTTCCTTGGTTCAGGAATGCTCCTGTCCTTTTCCCAGGCATTTTCTCTCTTGCCAGGTTCCCTCATGGTCTAGTTCTTCTTGTTGGGTCTGTCGTCTTATAGTTCCTCCTCCTGGAGCATCCTTCTATATGCAGAGCACTAGGACATTAGCAACAGACGCCTTCCGGTTGTGCTTCTCTCCTGTTTCTTCAGGGGGAGCCCTGGTTCCTCCAGATCCTTCCTCTGGCTCTCTAGTGCACACTTGTTCAACTCTCTTGCGCAGGACATCTAGCCCTGCTTCCTATCCTCTAGATTCTTTATTTTTTTTCCACCTTGGGTGGAGCTGGGTGTTTCCCTTTGTTCCTTTCTTGCATATGGCCTTTTTTCCCAGGCACTTGTCCTTGGGATCCTGGCGTTCTCCCACTATTTTTTTTCTTTGGACTCTTCCTGAAACTGGAGCCTCTCGGCTCACTTCCTTAATTTTCTATCTACCATATCATGCTATGGCCTCTCCTGGTCCTGTTGGGTCACATGGTTCTCCTGCACCTGTGCGCCCAACTTTTTGCATGAGATTTCCTTCCCACCCTCGGGGACTGCTTTGTGACGTCCCATGGTGCTGTGTCCCCCAATGACATTAACAAAGTTGGATTTTTGTACTTACCGTAAAATCCCTTTCTCGTTCAATTTATTGGGGGACACAGATCCCACTCTTTGTTTTCATTTCTCTTTGTCACCGGGCTGCTGTTCTTCTTTCCTTCCCCGTTCTAGGACATGTTGGTTCTTTGCTTTTGTTTCTCTCTCCTACTGCTATTGGTACAAACTGATTAGCCTAGTGTCTGTGGAGAGGGTATAGCCAACCTTTTTCATATCTAGTGTCGCCTCCTAGTGGTAGCTGGGCGCATACCCATGGTGCTGTGTCCCCCAATGAATTGAACTAGATAGGGATTTTACGGTAAGTACAAAAATCAAATTTTTATTCCATGTATCTTGGCTAAAATTGTGATTACATTTGTCTGTGGTATAAAATTATACAATGTGTGAATCTGCCTTTAAAAGAAACCTTCAGCTCTTTTTATGGCTCTTTATAACTGACTATGTTAAATATGTGCACCTTTTTACATACATTGCTACTATACCGCAAATAAGCTTAACAAATGACGACCCCCCTCCAGAGTTTTTATCCAGGAGCCTCCGCTAATGTTAATCCTGCCCTGGGTAGACCCCATTTGCGGAAAATATGTAGCCTACAGGTGAAACTTGAAAAATTAGAATATCGTGCAAAGTTCATTTATTTCAGTAATGCAACTTAAGAGGTGAAACTAATATGAGATATATTCGAGCCTTTATTTGTTATAATTTGAATGATTATGGCTTACAGCTTATGAAACCCCAAAGTCACAATTTTGAGGTACCCTTTGCTCAGGGGGTATGGAATAATTAGCTGACTAGAGTGTGACACTTTGAGCAAAGAATATTGAACCTCTTCACAATATTCTTATTTTAACCACCTCAGCCCCTATAGCCTAAACACCCTTAAACCAGGCCACTTTTTACACTTCTGACCTACCCTACTTTCACCGTTTATTGCTCGGTCATGCAACTTACCACCCAAATGAATTTTACCTCCTTTTCTTCTCACTAATAGAGCTTTCATTTGGTGGTATTTCATTGCTGCTGACATTTTTACTTTTTTTGTTATTAATCGAAATTTAACGATTTTTTTGCAAAAAAATGCCATTTTTCACTTTCAGTTGTAAAATTTTGCAAAAAAAACAACATCCATATATAAATTTTTCTCTAACTTTATTGTTCTACATGTCTTTGATAAAAAAAAAATGTTTGGGTAAAAAAAAAAAATGGTTTGGGTAAAAGTTATAGCGTTTGCAAACTATGGTACAAAAATGTGAATTTCCGCTTTTTGAAGCAGCTCTGACTTTCTGAGCACCTGTCATGTTTCCTGAGGTTCTACAATGCCCAGACAGTACAAACACCCCACAAATGACCCCATTTCGGAAAGTAGACACCCTAAGGTATTCGCTGATGGGCATAGTGAGTTCATAGAACTTTTTATTTTTTGTCACAAGTTAGTGGAAAATGATGATTTTTTTTTTTTTTTCTTACAAAGTCTCATATTCCACTAACTTGTGACAAAAAATAAAAACTTCTATGAACTCACTATGCCCATCAGGGAATACCTTGGGGTGTCTTCTTTCCAAAATGGGGTCACTTGTGGGGTAGTTATACTGCCCTGGCATTCTAGGGGCCCAAATGTGTGGTAAGTAGTTTGAAATCAAAATGTGTAAAAAATGACCGGTGAAATCCGAAAGGTGCTCTTTGGAATGTGGGCCCCTTTGCCCACCTAGGCTGCAAAAAAGTGCCACACAAGTGGTATCGCCGTACTCAGGAGAAGTTGGGGAATGTGTTTTGGGGTGTCATTTTACATATACCCATGCTGGGTGAGATAAATATCTTGGTCAAATGCCAACTTTGTATAAAAAAAATGGGAAAAGTTGTCTTTTGCCAAGATATTTCTCTCACCCAGCATGGGTATATGTAAAATGACACCCCAAAACACATTCCCCAACTTCTCATGAGTACGAAGATACCACATGTGTGACACTTTTTTGCAGCCTAGGTGGGCAAAGGGGCCCATATTCCAAAGAGCACCTTTCGGATTTCACCGGTCATTTTTTACACATTTTGATTTTAAACTTCTTACCACACATTTGGGCCCCTAGAATGCCAGGGCAGTATAACTACCCCACAAGTGACCCCATTTTGGAAAGAAGACACCCCAAGGTATTTCGTGATGGGCATAGTGAGTTCATGGAAGTTTTTATTTTTTGTCACAAGTTAGTGGAATATGAGACTTTTTAAGGGAAAAAAAAAATCATCATTTTCCGCTAACTTGTGACAAAAAATATAAAATTCTAGGAACTCGCCATGCCCCTCACGGAATACCTTGGGGTGTCTTCTTCCGAAAATGGGGTCACTTGTGGGGTAGTTGTACTGCCCTGGCATTTTCCAGGGGCCCTAATGTGTGGTAAGTAGGTAAATGACCTGTGAAATCCTAAAGGTGCTCTTTGGAATGTGGGCCCCTTTGCCCACCTAGGCTGCAAAAAAGTGTCACACATGTGGTATCGCCGTATTCAGGAGAAGTTGGGCAATGTGTTTTGGGGTGTATTTTTACATATACTCCTGCTGGGTGAGAGATATATCTCGGCAAAAGACAACTTTTCCCATTTTTTATACAAAGTTGGCATTTGACCAAGATATTTATCTCACCCAGCATGGGTATATGTAAAATGACACCCCAAAACACATTGCCCAACTTCTACTGAGTACGGCGATACCACATGTGTGACACTTTTTTGCAGCCTAGATGCACAAAGGGGCCCACATTCATTTTATGAGGGCATTTTTAGACATTTGGATCCCAGACTTCTTCTCACGCTTTAGGGCCCCTAGAATGCCAGGGCAGTATAAATACCCCACATGTGACCCCATTTTGGAAAGAAGACACCCCAAGGTATTCAATGAGGGGCATGGCGAGTTCATAGAATTTTTTTTTTTTTGGCACAAGTTAGCGGAAATTGATATTTATTTATTTTTCTCACAAAGTCTCCCTTTCCGCTAACTTGGGACAAAAATTTCAATCTTTCATGGACTCAATATGCCCCTCACGGAATACCTTGGGGTGTCTTCTTTCCGAAATGGGGTCACATGTGAGGTATTTATACTGCCCTGGCATTCTAGGGGCCCTAAAGCGTGAGAAGAAGTCTGGAATATAAATGTCTAAAAAATTTTACGCATTTGGATTCCGTGAGGGGTATGGTGAGTTCATGTGAGATTTTTTTTTTTGACACAAGTTAGTGGGATATGAGACTTTGTAAGAAAAAAATAAATAATTTCCGCTAACTTGGGCTAAAAAAATGTATGAATGGAGCCTTACAGGGGGGTGATCAATGACAGGGGGGTGATCAATGACAGGGGGGTGATCAGGGAGTCTATATGGGGTGATCACCCCCCTGTCATTGATCACCCCCCTATAAGGCTCCATTCAGATATCCGTATGTGTTTTGCGGATCCGATCCATGTATCAGTGGATCCGTAAAAATCATACGGACATCTGAATGCAGCCTGACAGGGGGGTGATCAGGGAGTCTATATGGGGTGATCACCCCCCTGTCATTGATCACCCCCCTATAAGGCTCCATTCAGATGTCCGTATGTGTTTTGTGGATCCGATCCATGTATCAGTGGATCCGTAAAAATCATACGGACATCTGAATGCAGCCTTACAGGGGGGTGATCAATGACAGGGGGGTGATCAGGGAGTCTATATGGGGTGATCACCTCCGTCATTGATCACTCCCCTGTAAGGCTCCATTCAGACGTCCGTATTTGTTTTGCGGATCCGATCCATCTATCAGTGGATCCGTAAAATTCATACGGACCTCTGAATGGAGCCTTACAGGGGGTTATCAATGACAGGGGGTGATCAATGACAGGGGGGTGATCAGGGAGTCTATATGGGGTGATCAGGGGTGAATAAGGGGTTAATAAGTGACGGGGGGGGGGTGTAGTGTAGTGGTGGTTGGTGCTACTTTACTGAGCTACCTGTGTCCTCTGGTGGTCGATCCAAACAAAAGGGACCACCAGAGGACCAGGTAGCAGGTATATTAGACGCTGTTATCATAACAGCGTCTAATATACCTGTTAGGGGTTTAAAAAATCACATCTCCAGCCTGCCAGCGAACGATCGCCGCTGGCAGGCTGGAGATCCACTCTCTTACCTTCCGTTCCTGTGAGCGCGCGCGCCTGTGTGCGCGCGTTCACAGGAAATCTCGCGTCTCGCGAGATGACGCACGGATGCGTCCAGGAGGAATGAATCAACCACCTTCCGGACGCATCCGTGCGTTAGGCGGTCGGGAGGTGGTTAAGTTGCATTACTGAAATAAATGAACTTTTGCACGATATTCAAATTTTTCGCGTTTCTCCTGTATATGTACCATTCAGTTGACCCCTTATTGATTTATAGGGTTGGTTTAAGCTGTGCTATATATCACACTATATTGGGATGACTACAAGAGCTTTGAAGGTACGATTACTGGAACATGCTAATAAAATTCAAGCTGCTTCAGGGGTTCCTGAGAAAGATCTGGTTGGGTTACAATCGGTACCATGGCATTTTCGTAAGTATCATGCCTGTGACCCGAGAGGTCTAAAAGTGAAAGGCATAGATAGGATTAGATTAGGTTCCAGAGGTGGAGATATCAAACAGGCCTTACTGCGTAGAAAAACAAAATTGATAGTAGTATTGGATACAATGTTTCCCTGTGCTCTGAATGAATCAAATCGCTTTAAATCCTTTTTGTAAATTCACGCGATTTCTAATTTCAGGGTATATATTTCTTTGTTTTCAATTATTGTTTGTTTATTTTTTGAGGTTTTATTATTTTCTTTATCTGCTGGGAAAGAGCGAAGATATTTGTAAATGAAGAGAGGAAAAAGAAGATTAAGCATATAAAAGAATAATAATTAAAATAAGAAAGAAGAACAAAGAAAAGGAGACGAGAGTTATTCCTTAAGGGTCTTCCTTGGGACTGTTTATGTACAGTCCATTATGATTTATATTATTGGGTTTACTAGTGGATTTATTGTTTTTGATGGGTTTCACCCACCAGGCGCCACCTTTTTGTGGCTTCCGGTGGGTGAGACCACATTCTTTTCATGGGGTACTTTTTTAAAAAAAAAATTTTTTTGGGGGGGGGGGTACACTTACGCTAACCCTTTTTTACTTATTAATTGGTGTTAATAGTATAACCCTAGAGATTATTGATTGCACTATCGTCACTTTATACCAAAAAATTATCTAGCATATACATAATTCTTTCTTAGAAAAAAGTAGAATTGCTTTCACAATATAGGGGCATATTGACTGCACTGTAGTCACTTTATTATTGCTTGCACTATATATATATATATATATATATATATATATATATTATTTTTTTTTATATAGGAAAGAATTATGCACATCTTATTGATTTTATGCAAATTTTGTTTGCTTTATCATCAATTATGGCGTTGTTTGTTGTGGGATTTGTAGTTTGTAATCATGTGATCAGTAGATCTGCTGGGCCATTTATTTATAGATACAAAATAGGTTACACAAAGGAATGCGTAAAGCAACAACGTGGCAAAAAAAGCCCCTCAGCAAAGAGAGCTAACTCAGAAATAACTAGAAAAACCTATAAACGAGCACTAAGAGTTGATAAGCTATAAAAATATTATTTATTGAAGTACATGATTAAAACATACAATGAGAGATGACAAACAAATCCATAATTGAAAAAAAAGTGCGGTACAATCCTGGGAGAGTATATAGAATACAAAGGTATGATAAAACAAGTGACCTAACAATGGAGCCTACAGACAAGATACTACTGCATAAAAATGTGTGTACATATAGATGTCTTAATCAATGAGAGTAAAAGGTGCCGTCAATTGTAAAGTGCAAGTGCAAACTGCGGTAATAGGCAGTAAAAAACGTATTCAAAAGACACCACTTTTGTTGAGCATGTCGGGTAAGCAAAACAGGTCTCATATTGTAATTTTAAGGTAATGAATCCACAGGAAGACCGCACACCCCAACGCACGTTACCCGGCATACACCACTTTTGTTGAGCCTTTTGAATACGTTTTTACCATGCTTTTTTGCCACTTGGTTGTGGCTTGCACATGCACTTTATTATGGTATCTGCTGCATTTAATTAAACAGATGTCCATTTAATCAATGATCTATGTACTTGTAGAGCTGCTATTTTTTACTGCCTATTACCGCAGTTTGCACTTGCACTTTATAATTGACGGCACCTTTTACTCTCATTGATTAAGACATCTATATGTACACACATTTTTATGCAGTAGTATCTTGTCTGTAGGCTCCATTGTTAGGTCACTTGTTTTATCATACCTTTGTATTCTATATACTCTCCCAGGATTGTACCGCACTTTTTTCAATTTTGGATTTGTTTGTCATCTCTCATTGTATGTTTTAATCATGTACTTCAATAAATAATATTTTTATAGCTTATCAACTCTCAGTGCTCGTTTTTTGGACCATTTATAGGTTTGATTTATCTGGTTTCCTTGATGTTCTGTCCCCTTTTAGATATATCGCCTGCGATCCGACGCATGCGCTGTCCGGCTCCATCCCGACGTGCTCCCGTATGTCGCCATCACGTGCGCAGTGTTGCGGAAGGGACGCACTGAGGGATCGAGTCGGCCATCATGGCGGTCTCGCACCCACATAGATGGAAACGCAGGTGATTATGTTTATTATTATCAGGTATACTCCCATTGCATTCCCTATATATACCCTGTACTGTCTATATCTATTACCTCCTGACGAAGCCTTGGGGTTAAACACGCATCAAGGTACTTGTGCACGGGACGGGATTCCTGATTACAAGTGAACCATGTCACAGGGTACATCTGTTTTACTGTAAGGGGCATTATATGTAAACTTTTGGTATATTTTATGCATTTGCAGTGCTGCTGTACAAATTATATATTCTTTTTGCCAGGGTAGTCTGCACGCCAGTTATTATTTGTGATGTTTTAGACATCTACATGTATGTGGTGTCTTGTTCAGCGACACTGCTAATGCAATATTGTGCCTAGCTGACATACCTGTGGGCCTATGGGGCAATTTTGCTATGTAATCACTGAACATATTGATGTTCTTGTACGATCTATTGGTGATTGTTGAAGATTTTATATCTCATCACCTTGGTAATAATATGCTCAGTAGTGCCATTTATTTCTATCATATATCTTGTAGACGTGGATCACCATATTGGGGATAACGCCCCTTGCAATGTTCTCTGTATCAATATCCATCCTTGCTTTTTCTTTAGAATAATCTCTTTTTTTTATATTTATCAATTAATAAAGATTGCTATATATTTTTTGTATGTCTATATATCAAGCCTCATTTGTGTTAGTAGCTTTATACACTGCTCAAAAAAATAAAGGGAACACAAAAATAACACATCCTAGATCTGAGTTAATTAAATATTCTTCTGAAATACTTTGTTCTTTACATAGTTGAATGTGCTGACAACAAAATCACACAAAAATAAAAAAATGGAAATCAAATTTTTCAACCCATGGAGGTCTGGATTTGGAGTCACACTCAAAATTAAAGTGGAAAAACACACTACAGGCTGATCCAACTTTGATGTAATGTCCTTAAAACAAGTCAAAATGAGGCTCAGTAGTGTGTGTGGCCTCCACGTGCCTGTATGACCTCCCTACAACGCCTGTGCATGCTCCTGATGAGGTGGCGGACGGTCTCCTGAGGGATCTCCTCCCAGACCTGGACTAAAGCATCTGCCAACTCCTGGACAGTCTGTGGTGCAACGTGACGTTGGTGGATAGAGCGAGACATGATGTCCCAGATGTGCTCAATTGGATTCAGGTCTGGGGAACGGGCGGGCCAGTCCATAGCATCAATGTCTTCGTCTTGCAGGAACTGCTGACACACTCCAGCCACATGAGGTCTAGCATTGTCTTGCATTAGGAGGAACCCAGGGCCAACCGCACCAGCATATGGTCTCACAAGGGGTCTGAGGATCTCATCTCGGTACCTAATGGCAGTCAGGCTACCTCTGGCGAGCACATGGAGGGCTGTGCGGCCCTCCAAAGAAATGCCACCCCACACCATTACTGACCCAATGCCAAACCGGTCATGCTGGAGGATGTTGCAGGCAGCAGAACGTTCTCCACGGCGTCTCCAGACTCTGTCACGTCTGTCACATGTGCTCAGTGTGAACCTGCTTTCATCTGTGAAGAGCACAGGGCGCCAGTGGCGAATTTGCCAATCTTGGTGTTCTCTGGCAAATGCCAAACGTCCTGCACGGTGTTGGGCTGTAAGCACCACCCCCACCTGTGGACGTCGGGTCCTCATATCACCCTCATGGAGTCTGTTTCTGACCGTTTGAGCAGACACATGCACATTTGTGGCCTGCTGGAGGTCATTTTGCAGGGCTCTGGCAGTGCTCCTCCTGTTCCTCCTTGCACAAAGGCGGAGGTAGCGGTCCTGCTGCTGGGTTGTTGCCCTCCTACGGCCTCCTCCACGTCTCCTGGTGTACTGGCCTGTCTCCTGGTAGCGCCTCCATGCTCTGGACACTACGCTGACAGACACAGCAAACCTTCTTGGCACAGCTCGCATTGATGTGCCATCCTGGATAAGCTGCACTACCTGAGCCACTTGTGTGGGTTGTAGACTCCGTCTCCTGCTACCACTAGAGTGAAAGCACCGCCAGCATTCAAAAGTGACCAAAACATCAGCCAGGAAGCATAGGAACTGAGAAATGGTCTGTGGTCACTACCTGCAGAACCACTCCTTTATTTGGGGTGTCTTGCTAATTGCCTATAATTTCCACCTGTTGTCTATCCCATTTGCACAACAGCATGTGAAATTGATTGTCACTCAGTGTTGCTTCCTAAGTGGACAGTTTGATTTCACAGAAGTGTGATTGACTTGGAGTTACATTGTGTTGTTTAAGTGTTCCCTTTATTTTTTTGAGCAGTGTATATCCCACTCCCCATATTGTAATGATATATTTAAAAAGTTGCTGGTTTTTGTTGCTGTGTCCCCAATGGCAACACCATTAATCATAGGTGATTTTACTAATTATCTGCCTGCTTTTAGATAAGTACCATAATGGATCTATTTCTTGCTCTTGCCCTTCCCCCACACTTCTGTGATGACTTAAAGGGGTTGTCCCATGAAAAATATTCTGCAGCACCTGGATCTGAATAGTTTTGTAACTGCATGTAATTAAAAATTTAGCATAGCCACTGAGTTATTCAATACAATTTATCTGTATAGCGCCACCTGCAGTCTGTTTTTTCCTTATTTCTTTGACCTGATCACTGAGAAGGCCGCACATGCTCAGTTTCATGCTTCAACTGCCTCCTGAACTGTGATAGGGAGAGCATGGACACGCCCCCTTAGCTGCAGCAGATAAGACACTCCCCTTGAGCTGCCAGCTTAATATAAATCTGGGGAGATCTCTGGACCCATGTGAGGTACAGGGCTGGTTCTAGCTTTGTGAAAAAACGTATTGTCATGTCCTATAGGATGTCCAATTTTCATTTTTTACATTAGTCATGGGATAACCCCTTTAAGGGAATTTGGATTATATGATCATTAGAAGGTAAGAATCCTAACTAGAGACAGTGGTCTTATTTGTTATTGATGATGTCCTTGGTCGTGGACTGATGTATTCTAAGCTATCATATGTACTTGCGGTTTCATACTTTCCTAGAAGTGCATCAGATCTCTCTCCAGACCAGGTCCAGGTAATATTGGGGAGGAGAGGAATTCTTGTGACAGAGTATGGAGGCTGAATCCCTTTTTGATGCAATTAGTGGATGTGGGAATGATATTATTATCTCCACTTGAGGTTGTTTTTTTTTGTTTTTTTTTAAGTTTAACTCTGTTTGGATGTGCATGAGAAATGTATGAGACCCCATGAGGGACTGTTACTGTAAGATTTTCTCCCATAAAAATAAAAGTTGAAATATCTATGAATACTTTCAAAGAAACCACAAGGAAGTGCGGTTATATAGATGACCCATCCCCGGGGGAGGATAGCTGGCTTGAAGCACAGAAGCATCTGCTGGATCACCTCATACTGCAGACAGTAATTGTTTTTTCCTCAAAGTAGTTTTAGGAGGGGATAAGTGCAGGACAAACTATGATCCAAGCACAAGATGCCTCTTATATTACTGAAATCAAATCCCAGAATGGGTGCCTGGCCACTAGGGATGAGGATATCCTGGATACCTTCCAATCCTATTTGAAGGGATATTCACCTCTAAAGTGGACTTAAGTAGACATAGCATTAATTGATATATTTCTGATAGTTTGCTTCTAACTTTGACAGAGGAGCAAAGATAGCTCTTAGATGGTCCCTTGTCTGTACAGGAATGAAGATATACAGACATTTTAGGGCCTAAAGGGGTCTCTCCTCACCGTTTGCCATGGGGAGGCGCACAAGACAGGGGTGGTGCTTGTTCCCCTCCTCTTTGCATTCCCGACTTGTGGGATTGCCTGTTTGGGAGAGGGAGGAACACATATTGCTGTACGCTGACAACATGCAACTTTCTGTTAGGACTTTGAAAGAGTGATAATAATAATATAATACCTTTAACTATGGTTATCAATTATGCTCTCCCAGGACCAGAGACCCCCCTCACCCACATTAGCCTAAAATTGTAAGGAAACATAAATACTTAGGCCTCATGCACACGATCGTTGTGTGTTTTGTGGCCCGCAAATTATGGATCCACAAAACACTGATGGACAGCAATTGATATAACTGCCTATTCTTGTCCGCAAAACGGACAAAAATAGGACAGGCTATATTTTTTTTGCGGACCACGGAACGGAGCAATGGATGCGGACAGCACACGGAGTGCTGTCGGCATCTTTTGCAGCCCCATTTAGGTGAATGGGTCCGCATCCAAGCCGCAAAAACTGTGGCTCGGATGTGGACCAAAACAACGGTCATGTGCATGAGGCCTTAGGTGTCCTATCTGCCAAACCCCAAGATTATGTGCCAAAAAATTCCACGACTGAAAATCGGTTCTATTCATTTGAATGGGGCAGTAAAAAAATGAATATAAAGTGATCAAAAAGTCATATACCGTCAGGTCCAAAAATATTGGGACATCAACACAATTCTAACATTTCTGGCTCTATACACCACTACAATGGATTTAAATTAAAACGTACAAGATGTGCTTTAACTGCAGACTGTCAGCTTTAATTTGAGGGTATTTACTAGGGATCGACCGATATTGATTTTTTAGGGCCGATACCGATAATTTGTGAACTTTCAGGCCGATAGCCGATAATTTATACCGATATTCTGGGAATTTTCATTTTTGAGAAAAAAAAAAAATTCCTACACAAATCTGCTGAAAATTAATATGTTTATTGTTAATGTGTATTTTTTTGTTTATTGTTAATGTGTATTTTTTTTTTTTATAAGTCTTTTTCATTTATACTTAATATTTTTGTGTTTTTTTTTTTTTTACTAACTTTTAGCCCCCTTAGGGACTAGAACCCTTGTCCTATTCCCCCTGATAGATCTCTATCAGGGTGAATAGGATCTCACACTGTCCCTGCTGCTCTGTGCATAGTGCACACAGCAGCATGGAGCTTATCATGGCAGCCAGGGCTTCAATAGCGTCCTGGCTGCCATGGTAACCGATCTGATCCCCAGGCTTACACAGCTGGGGCTCCGATCGGAGGAGCAGGGGAGAGGGGATCCTGTGGCCACTGCCACCAATGAGTTATACTGGGTGGGGTGGGGGGGGGGGGGCGCACTGCGCCACCAATGTTTTTACTATTGGCCGGCATTGGGGTGGGGGCGCACTGCGCCACCAATGATTAATACTGGGGGGCTTGGGGGGGGGGGCGCACTGCGCCACCAATGAAGATAAGTCTCTCATTCATATACAGGAGGCGGGAGCTGGCTGCAGAATCCCATAGCCGGCTCCCGACCTCTATGAGCGGTAGCTGCGATCCTCGGCACCTGAGGAGTTAACTACCGCGGATCGCAGCTATCGCTCATAAAGGCCGGGAGCCGGCTATGTGATTCTGCAGCCAGCTCCCGCCTCCTGTATATGAATGAATGAAAGGCTTATCTTCATTGGTGGCGCAGCGGCCACAGCCCCTCCCCTCCTCTTGTCTTCTTTTCTGTCATTGGCGGCAGCAGCAGCACAGGGGGAGGAGACACTGCTTCCTTCTCCCCTGTGCTGCGGAGGGAACACAGAACGCGCTGAGAGCAGCGCGTTCTGTGTTCCCCATACGTTATCGGTATATCGGCAAAAAGATGCCAATACCGATAACGTTCAAAATCCTCAATATCGGCCGATAATATCGGCCAAACCGATAATCGGTCGATCCCTAGTATTTACATCCAAATCAGATGAACGGTGTTGGAATTACAACAGTTTGCATATGTGCCCCCCACTTGTTAAGGGACCAAAAGTAATGGGACATAATAATCATACATCAAACTTTCACTTTTTAATACTTGGTTGCAAATCCTTTGCAGTCAATTACAGCATGAAGCCTGGAACGCATAGACATCACCAGACGCTGGGTTTCATCCCTGGTGATGCTCTGCCAGGCCTCTACTGCAACTGTCTTCAGTTCCTGCTTGTTCTTGGGGCATTTTCCCTTCAGTTTTGTCTTCAAGTGAAATGCATGCTCAATCGGATTCAGGTCAGGTGATTGACTTGGCCGTTGCATAACATTCCACTTCTTTCCCTTAAAAAACTGTTTGGTTGCTTTTGCAGTATGCTTTGGGTCATTGTCCATCTGCACTGTGAAGCACCGTCCAACGAGTTCTGAAGCATTTGGCTGAATATGAGCAGATAATATTGCCCGAAACACTTCAGAATTCATCCTGCTGCTTTTGTCAACAGTCACATCATCAATAAACACAAGAGAACCAGTTCCATTGGCAGCCATACATGCCCACACCATGACACTACCACCACCATGCTTCACTGATGAGGTGGTATGCTTAGGATCATGAGCAGTTCTTTTCCTTCTCCATACTCTTCTCTTCCCATCACTCTGGTACAAGTTGATATTGGTCTCATCTGTCCATAGGATGTTGTTCCAAAACTGTGAAGGCTTTTATAGATGTCGTTTGGCAAACTCTAATCTGGCCTTCCTGTTTTTGAGGCTCACCAATGGTTTACATCTTGTGGTGAACCCTCTGCATTCACTCTGGTGAAGTCTTCTCTTGATTGTTGACTTTGACACACATACACCTACCTCCTGGAGAGTGTTCTTGATCTGGCCAACTGTTGTGAATGGTGTTTTCTTCACCAGGGAAAGAATTCTTCGGTCATCCACCACAGTTGTTTTCTGTGGTCTTCCGGGTCTTTTGGTGTTGCTGAGCTCACCGGTGCTTTCCTTCTTTTTAAAAATGTTCCAAACAGTTGTTTTGGCCACACCTAATGTTTTTGCTATCTCTGATGGGTTTGTTTTGTTTTTTCAGCCTAATGATGGCTTGCTTCACTGACAGCTCTTTGGATCTCATCTTGAGAGTTGACAGCAACAGATTCCAAATGCAAATAGCAGACGTAAAATGAACTCTGGACCTTTTATCTGCTCATTGTAATTGGGATAATGAGGGAATAACACACACCTCGCCATGGAACAGCTGAGAAGCCAATTGTCCCATTACTTTTGGTCCCTTAACAAGTGGTTGGCACATATGCAAACTGTTGTAATTCCTACACCGTTCACCTGATTTGGATGTTAATACCCTCAAATTAAAGCTGACAGTCTGCAGGTAAAGCACATCTTTTTTGTTTCATTTTTAAGTCCATTGTGGTGGTGTATAGAGCCATAAATGTTAGAATTGTGGACCTGACTGTATACCCCCAAAATGGTATCAATAAAAACTAAAGATCGCCCTACAAAAATTAAGCCCTCACATAGCTCTGTAGACTTAAATATAAAAAAAAAAAGTATTAACCTCTTGATGATTGAGTGATTTTACATTTTTGTTTCTTACTCCCTGACGTCTTGGAGCCATAGCTTTTTTATTTTTCCATTCACATATGAGGACTTGTTCTTTGTGGGACAAGTTGTACTTTATAATGGCACCATTTAATATTGCATAGGATGTACAGGGAAGCTGGAAAAACTTCCAAATGTTGCGGAATTGAAAAAAATACAATTCTGCCAAAGTTTTATGGGTTTTGTTTTTACGAAGTTCACCGTGCGGTAAAGCTGACTTGTGCTCTGCATTCCCTGGGTCGGTACGATTACCACATTTGTATAGTTTTTATTTAGCTTTTTAATGCTAAAAAAAAAATGTAAAACCTTGATTTTTTTTTATTTCTGTAACATTTTCTTGTGGTAGTTTGTGCTGTATTGTCAGATCTGTTACTGATACACATACTGAGAGAGCCACACAAGATCATATAAATGACAATTCTAAGATAAATACGTTTGTCATGCACCAGGAAATCTGTAGGAATGTAGGATAAGAATAAAGATGGAAAAGTTGAATCAGAGTGTGAAGGAAATGAGGCTGAACTTATGAAAATGTCTAAAGTGGTATCCATGTAAAATGAGTAGAGTAGGCAGGAATACAGCTGATGCCATTAAATGGTGTTATTATATCATATAGAAACTGCCATGCAAAAAAAGCTGAGCGTGTATTTCTGCCAGTTCTTCCCATCAATCATACATTCGTTGCTAATCAGTCTTTGACTGGTGCATAATTGAAGAATAAAATGGACGGTTCCGAATGTATAGAATTCATTAAGCAAAATGACGATTTTAATAACAAGGTAGGTACAGACAAATTGGATTTGTTTACATTGAAATTGCTTCCTCCGTGAGTACAGGAGTATATATGCAAATATATTCATGGTTGCCAATGCAAAGCACTCTCCTGGGAACTTGTTAACGTAAGGACAATGCAGCTGAATCCCATTAACGGTAAACTGCTCTCACCTTTGGACAGGGGGTAAATTCAACAAAGAACTTTTAAAAATGGTCTTCACCGAAATACATACATTAAGGCAAAGTGTATGCACGGCCTAATGGCTGTGGAATTTCACCCCCAAAATTTACAATAGTATAGAATACAAGTGAATGGTGGTTAGAAAAAAAAAAACTAAAAACTTTTACACACAATGGAAAACCACTGTGGCCCAGATTTACGAATGTGGCTGTGCCAGAAATTTGTCCAAAACAGTGGCACAAATCGGAGCATCTAGGGTTACTACTCTTTTTACAAAAGGGTCGGGCTTAAGGGGTGTAGCTTTGTGTCAGAGGAAAGTATCTATCCCCGCCCCACATTCATCATCCTGTGATAAATTGGGTGCAGGTCTAGGCAGCCGGTCTAAGCTTACACCATCTTTAGGATTATTAAATTGGGGCCTGTGTGTAATTTAAATCATAACATAATTTGAAATCAAATAGGCTGCAAATAATCCACTGCTAACACAAAGGGGAAAATATACTAAGACTCCCCTTACATATGCCAAATTTATTAAGAGGCATAAATGTAATAAATTCAGTGCTTCTTCCAGCAGTCTGTGCTTCAGAAATTCAAATCTACACTAGCCTGAACAATTAGAGGGGTTGTCCAACCTAAACAAAAAAAACACACGCCCAACTGCATGTCACTGCTGAGCAGTGAGGAGATGTGATATTCTTGCACACTGGGGCCTTTAATTGGCTGCATCGGTCTCATGAACCAGAAGTGCTCCCATAGGGGCGATCGCCGGGCCTGGTTACTGGAATGAAAGGTGATGGCTTTTTACTTTTTATTCACACTGCTGCTGGCCATTAGTGTTTTAATAAGACCTTACAACCCCTTTAATCTTTTACACCTGCATGATGTGCCAAGCTAAACATATGGTTGGCTGGACGGCCATGTAGTGTGAATTCCACTTCGTGCTTGAGATATATACTTCTATTTGGGTGTAAGTAATCTTAAATCTTTATGGAGACTTATTGGCAATGGTCCATGGAAAAGAAATATTTAAGGAGGTATCTTTCAAAAAGGAGAACTGAGAAAAATTAGCACATTTTTCTATTTGGGAGTGAGTAATCTTAAATCTTTTGGGCCGCACCAACTTTTTAGAAAAGTAAAGCGTGCGACATAAATGGACAAAGAATCAAAATATTTCTGGGAAAAAATCGTGACTTTTCTTTGCCAGAAAACGACAAGCCTTCATAAGTTCACCAGCATGATCATCTACCATAGTGGTCTCCAAACTGTGGCTTTGCAGTAGCTGCACTGTGGTAGATCAATCAGGTATTTACTACTAAGGGCATGGACTATGGTGGCAACAGCGTAGTTTAGGAGCTATATGCAGCTCACAAGTTTTTTTTTTTTTTGTATGGGCCTGGATAACCAAATTGTACCAAACAAGCGTCTAAGATTCAGTGAGGCCGTTTTGGATTCCTGGCACGGAATGGGATACTTCTGTATAAGTTTCCCCAGATTATGATCTCTGCAGAGGTTTACACAGAAAGAGATAGCTTTTTCACATTTCAGAGGCTTGTGTGTAATGTGTCATGGGTGCTGCCAAAAAAAAATTCCTCATTGATGGAATGATTAGTAAATGCCTCTTATAGCAATGTCTACACTAAACATTGATGCCAAATGCAGACACTAGTGAGGTCTGATACAAGCCTTCTGCGTCTCTCCTCGCCTAGGAAGTACTGTATTGTCCTAGTGTGGGGAGAGACTTCTGCACACTCTGCTGGAAGGGCAGGGGTATCAGACTATTGCACAGTATGGTGCCATTGCAGTGAATGGGAGATTTCCAACTGCTTCAAAGAGTGCAGTGCCCAGAGGAGCACCACGAGCCCTTCATTCCTGCAATCAATGGCATGTCAAAGGATGTTTTAAGGTGAACCTTCTCTTTAAAAGGAGATATTTCCTCAGTGTACATAATGAAGGGAAGTAAGAGTGCCAAGTGTTTGCTGCAACAAGAAGATAACTTATGCCAGAAGCTAATAATACCCAGACCATCGGATGCTTCTCCCAGCCAGGAGGTAACGCCAGGTAAATATATCAAGGGGAGAAAAACAGAACTGGATCGCACATCCACAATGCTATGCTTAGGTCTAAATAAACTCGCTTCTCAGCGCAATATTAAGTGTACAGCCCCCTATACTGCATGTTGTACAAGAGGCATTAGTGTACATTTTGATCAAAAGGCATAAACCCACTCACCACGCAAAGGTCGCCTCTTAGAGTGGGACCTACGCTGACAAATAGGCGCAGCACAATGCGGTGACAAAGCGGCACTGCCCTAGTAGGCGGCTGGAGCCAAACAGCAACCCTGCTATCTGACAATGCCACCCACGGCACTGGGTCCCACCAACCCACCGCCACAAAAACAAAGGCCACCATGCAGTACTGCACCATGTAAACAGTTGTCTAAGGCTACGTCTACACGACGACAATAAGTTGCGCAACAGATAGGGCACAACTACACTGCAACATTTTGTTGCACCAATGTCGCGCGACAATTTTTATAATGGCAGTTTATAGTGTCACACCGCAACATGCTGTGACTGCGACGCAACAGTTGCAGAAAAATCCATCTCGAATGTATTTTCTGCGACTGTTGCAGCATGTTGCAGTGTGCGACACCATAGACTGCCATTATAAAAATTGTCGCGCGACATTGGTGCAACAAATAGTCGTGTAGACGTAGCCTAACACAACATGTCTGTCACGGCTGAGGATGGGGGAAACCCTCAGCCGTGTGCCGAAGGATGATGGTCGCTGCTTGACCAGGACAAACAGGATTAGGGAGCAGGTCACCTCCTACAGCGTCCCTAACCTGACCCTAACTACTACCTGCATGGGCCGACCTTGAAGGTAGGAGGACCCATGCGCAGGAACCTCGGATCCCTACTCGCCCTCCGCCGGTCCCTAGGCTAGGAGTCAGAGTAAGACATCCTGTTCCTTCTGGATCCGGAGGAACAGGAGTCTAACTGGCCAAGCTGCAAGGAAGGGAGAACAAGTGCAACCTGTGGCAGTGGCAGGTACTTGCCACAAACATCACACTGACCTGCCACAGACAACCAAGCCTGGAACCCATGTGGGTGTACTGCCCACAGACAGCAGGACTCAGCACACAAACACACAACACACGGGAACCCAGGACCACAGGTGCAATAAAGAAACATAAAACCAAACACATCTTCAGACACCAAAGGACATATATTTGCTTATGACCAGAATGTTGGCCCCCACTGGCAGTTGGTAAGCAACCAGGAGGATGTCTACAGCCAGCATGGCTGAAACACCCTCTCTGGCTACTGCCTACAACTGAGGCTATATAGGGCCAAGAGGCCACACCCAACAATCAGACACACCCCGTGACTCACACACACTGAAAGGGAGTTAACCCTTCCAAAACCGCAGAAGGGAAAACATAACTTAAAGGGGAAGTGTCCAAACAACAAACACACTGTGGCTGTTGCCGCAGGCAACGACATGGGTGGCAAGCGTGTCCTGGGAGTCAGCCCGAAGGCCGGGACACTGCCACCACATGTACATCATACCACCAAACGTTGCCACGGACAGCCACAGTGCAGGGAAAATGTAAGTGCATACCAAACATAAACAAAGTGCACACAGACATACAAAAGTGCTTACAAATGCGCACACAACTCCGAGGGAACCGCACACATAGCTGTTGTCCGCGGCAACCGCACTTGAGGCTAACAACCTTATGCCGCAAGCTGCAGTTGACACTACAACCCAAAACCGCGGGCAACAATATGCGGCTCCCAAGGAGTCACAGGCAAAACCGTGGCCGTGACAATGTCCTTTGCTATCAGAGACTGCAGGTCAATTACCACCTTATATGCAGACTCCTGCTAAATTAAAACCACCTGTGCCGAATGGGAGGAGTGCTGATACCAGTAATAAAGAGGAAAGATTCAACATATATCCAAGGGGAGAAAACAGAACTGCATTGCACATCCACAATCCTAACGCCAGGTAAATGTGAAATAAAGCAGCCCTCTCTGGTGCCATGAGAACATTGAATTTATCACACAGACGTTGCTTTGTCACGTCATGTCACTGTGCAGATGAGCATGGTGCTTTGTGTCTGCCCAGCGGCGTGCATAAATCTTATAGGGCCCGACAGAAAAACATAGTGTGGGGCCCCTCTGCCCCAATTTCCCAGCACTTGTGCATCTCACACACTCCAAGCAACACAGAAAGCAAAGTACAACTTTGATTAATGTAACTCCATGCCTCACCCATTGGAATAAGTCCATAAACATGATGCTCATTCCTAACACAGTATTTTTCAACTGCCATAAATACACATACATTTCACTGCCATAAATACACATACATTTCACTGCCATAAATACACATACATTTCCAATTTTAGGCTACTTTCACACTTGCGTTCAGAGCGGGTCCGTCTGGTATCTGCACAGACGGATCCGCACCTATAATGCAAACGCTTGGATCCGTTCAGAACGGATCCGTTTGCATTACCATGAACAAAAATGATGTTCATGATAATGCAAACGGATCCGTTCAGACTTTACATTGAAAGTCAATGGGGGACGGATCCGTTTGAAAATTGAGCCATATTGTGTCATCTTCAAACGGATCCGTCCCCATTGACTTACATTGCAAGCAGCGTTCAGGTGTCCGTCTGCTGAGCGGAGCGGAGGACAAACGGAGCCAGACTGATGCATTCTGAGCGGATCCGCCTCCACTCAGAATGCATTAGGACTGGACGGATCCGTTCGGGGCCGCTTGTGAGAGCTTTCAAACGGAGCTCACGAGCGGAGCCCCGAACGCTAGTGTGAAAGTAGCCTTAGTCACACAGTATATTATGAAACTGTGTTACTTTGAATCCAGACCTGCACTCATACACTGGGGGTCACGTGGGAGTATTAAGTACAAAGCAATTTTAATAAGTCAATAAAGATAAAATATAAAATATAGAATTGAACATTACTAATAAATTTTTTTAAAAAAAAACAAAAATACAATTAAAATCAATAGCCAATTAAAGATCAAAGGAAGCTATAGCTGTGTATAAGGCATATCAGGCATGAGTAGATGTCTTGGACATCAAAGCAGTCATTGGTGCGATTGCTATTCCTGTTAAACAGTTATTCCTCTTTCCTGATAAAATCCTCCACTAATATTAGTATGGTGATTGGTCGTGGGACGCCACGAAACTTGCACTACCAAAAGTGAGCACCAATAAGTTAATATCTTATATTGCCACATATCGCTATATATTCCACAGACTATGGACTGTATTAACTAACTGCAGGCTGTTAGTTGCAGTATTAAGCTGATTACCTTACTACCTGTTAACCAGCTACATTATATTGGGAATAAACCGTATGCGGCGAATACTAACCACTATATGGATCTACAGACCAATCACCATACTAATATTAGTGGAGGAATAACTGTTTAACAGGAATAGCAATCGCACCAATGACTGCTTTGTGTCCAAGACATCTACTCATGACTGATATGTCTATACACAGCTATAGCTTCCTTTGATTTTTAATTGGCTATTGATTTTAATTGTATTTTCGGTTTTTTTACATTTTTTATATGTAATGTTCAATTTTATATTTTATCTTCATTGACTCATTAAAATTGCTTTGTACTCACAGTCTTTATTCAAAGTAAGTATGCTATTTTTGAAAGGGGTGATTCAAACTAGACAGAGGCACCGATCCGTGCTTACAGTGAGTGAGTGAAACTGTTGGCTGGCAGCCACCACTAGGAGGCGCTCAGTGCGTAGGAATGTATATGGCTACCATTGATTGAAAGCTATAAATCTCTTGGCATTAGTGGCGGTTGATGGAAAATGCATGGTGGGAACAGGAGAGTCAGTTCAGCACCTGGGCCCCATAGTAGTCACTTGGGCAGCCCCCATGGTAGGTACACCACCAGAATCAAACTGAAATCCCTTGGCCCACCCTCTGTGTATATAGGACCTTAAGGGCCCTGTTTTATTAGGGATCCATTATTGTCAGAGCTTGGGCCCCCCCAGAGGATCCTCTGGTACTCAGGGCCAGTCCGACCCTGCACAAAAAAAAACCTTACTTTGCATTCACACTAGGTCTATGACTGTAGAATATTATACATATTGACAAGGTAAAGTTGACTATTTGCAGAACTATTCATAGCCATACCACCCAACTTTTTGGCTGGTCAAAGAGGGACACTTACACCACATGTGTGAAAGATACACATCAGTGTCTGAGGTGGGTCATGGCTGCAGCCAGTGATTGGCTGAGCACGTTCACAGCCATTTCCTGCCATGTGACAGGAAATAGTGAGCCGTGGGGACCCTTGCACCATCAGAATGGTGGTTGAGGAGCCCTGGGACAACTTTTTTTCTTGTGGTGCAAAACCTATTTAATATTAGCACAAATATGGTCACCAGATAAATCAAACAATACATACACTGAGGTCAAATATACAGGTAGGAAGCAGACAGTCAAAAAGGGGGACAGGGGAACCTGGGTAAAAAAAGGGACTGTCCCTCAAAAAGAGGGACACTTTAGAGGCATGCCATAGACTTTGTGCCTAATTGATGCCATCTTAAAAAGCATAGTCCACCATGCTTTTTAATACAGGTGATCTGGCTTAAAGGGGTATTCCCATCTCAGACATTGGTGGCATATTTCAGTGTCAGATAGGAGCAGGTCCCAGAGGTGAGACCTGCACCTATCTCCAGAACAGGTCCCTCTGAAGTGATGAATAGCGCAGCCACCCTCCGCTCTGGGAGTTTCAAAACAGCTGAGTGCTGACTTGGCTATTTCCAGCAATCCTATAGTGGTGAATGGAGACGTGACCATGTACGCGTGGTCTTCTGTTTATTCACCAATATGGGCGTTCCAAAAATAGTGAGCGTGCTTGGCTATTTTCAAAACTCTCATACAAAAGTTAGTGGAGAGCATGCCGCGCAGGTGCGCTGTGCTTTCCTTCACTTGGGGGGGCCCAATTCTGGAGAGAGGTAGACTCTGCAGCGAAATGCCATCCATGTCTGAGATAGCCAACCACATTAAGGGGAGCAAGCAGTACACTTTTAATTTATCTTGGGAGTCAATGTCTAGCCAATGTATAGCATATGCAGGTCAATATGTTCTCTGTGTTGGGCAAGAGCTTGTTCTGGCATATACTGTGCATCAAATTCAATTAAACAGGCCTTAAAGATTTAAAACCGTAATAAACTAAGGCATGTCAGAAACGGTTTACACCATAAAACCTACAGTACACCAATGGAAATGATCACAGTCACCATAATAAGTTTCCCTATTAAAAAGGTTATTATGATTAAAGGGGTTGTCCGCCTTCCTATATCCCCAGGATAGGTCATCAATATCAGATCGTCAAGGGTCCAACTCCCGGCATCCCCACCGATCAGCTGTTTAAAGGGAACCCAGCACTTGTGCAAGCTCTGCATTTTCTTCACTGCCATCGCAGAGGTGAGCCGGTGAGATTACAGCTCCGTCGCCCGATCCACTTCAATGCGACGGAGCAGACGGACTGTAACTGCTTCTTCTGATTGAAGTGAATAGGATGGAGGAGCTGTAATTACACCGGCTCGCCTCTGGGATGTCGACAGCGAGCAGGTAAACAGTGAAGAGTTCTCTTCTAACAGCTGAGTTGGCCCCCGCCGATCTGATATTGATGACTTGTCCTGAGAATAGGTCATCAATATAGGAAATTGGAAAACCCCTTTAATAGCTGAGATCGGAATACCCCTATGCAGTGGTCAGGGGTGTCCAGAATTACGGAAACAGCAGAGCTGACTGTACTACGCAGTTTAAGTAGCTCCCATTCACTTCTATGGTATGGCTAAAATGGGTATAACCCTATATGATAATGAGAGGTCCCAATGGTGGATTAAAATACAGAGGGGATGTAACCAGTTTGGGGGGGGGGGGGGTCACCTGCACAGTCTGACAATGGCAGCACTGATTGGATAGCGTGAGTCTGTGCAGGTACACCCCCCCAACTAGTTACCTCCCCTCTGTACCCTTACTGCAGACTGCTAGCAATTATTCATAACTTCTAGTAGAAAGAACACAGGAGTGGTACAGCATAGAGCCATAAGAATAGAGGCTCCAGAATTGTTATTACATGGGCAATGCAAGTAGTTACTAAACCAGGCATGTCAGGAGTGGTGACGGGTCCCTCTTTAAACAATCTCATCCATATGTTGTATAAAAAATCCACACAGAACTTGATATGTGGTACAGATTTAAAAATGCAGTGTGTCAATATATGCTGCACATTTGCATCATGGATTTCACGTTTTGCAATACATGGAATGAAATCCGCAATAAATCTGTAGCGCATTTAGCCTTGGATTTGGTGACTATAGTGATAGCATAATAGGATGGCAGTGGGAAAGGGGGGCAAGTTTTTTTGAGGAAAGAGCCTAGGGACTATAGTCTACAGGTCAGGAACTGACAGATCCACAGGGCTTTTAGACCACAAGGAGTCCAATGTTTTAAATTCGTTTTAGGCCTCATGCACACGACCGTTGTGTGCATCCGTGGCCGTTGTTCCGTTTTCCGTGATTTTCTGAGACCCATTGACTTTCAATGAGTCCGTTGAAAACTCGGAAAATGCACCGTTGTTCATCCGCGGACCGTGATCCGTGTTTCCTGTCCGTCAAAAAAATATGACCTGTCTATTTTTTGATGGACAACGGTTCACGGACCCATATCAAGTCAATGGGTCGTGAAAAAAACACGGATGCACACAAGATTGGCATCCGCGTCCGTGGCCCGTGGCCGTAGGCTACTTTCACACAGACGGATCCGCAGATCCGTCTGCATAAAAGCTTTTTCAGAGCTGAGTTTTCACTTCATGAAAACTCAGATCCAACAGTATATTTAACACAGAGGCGTTCCCATAGTGATGGGGACGCTTCAAGTTAGAATAATACTACGAACTGTGCACATGACTGGCCCCCTGCTGCCTGGCAGCACCCGATCTCTTACAGGGGCTGTGATCCGCACAATTAAACCCCTCAGGTGCCGCAGCACGCCAGGCAGAGGAGGCACCCCCCCTCCCTCCCCAGTTTTTAATTCATTGGTGTCCAGTGGGCCCCCCTCCTCCCCTGTATTACTGTACATTCATTGGTGGCCAGTGGGCCCCCCTCCCTCCCCTGTATTACTGTACATTCATTGGTGGCCAGTGGGCCCCCCTCCCTCCCTGTATTACTGTACATTCATTGGTGGCCAGTGGGCCCCCCTCCCTCCCCCTCCTAATTAAAATCCCCCCCCCCACCATCATTGTGGCAGCGGAGAGTTCGATCAGAGTCCCAGTTAATCGCTGGGGCTCCGACCGGTAACCATGGCAACCAGGACGCTACTGCAGTCCTGGTTGCCATGGTTACTTAGCAAGTTTTTAGAAGCATTATACTTACCTGCGATGTCTGTGACCGGCCGGGCGCTCCTCCTACTGGTAAGTGACAGGTCTGTGCATATAAGCAATGCGCTGCACAGACCTTTCACTTACCAGTAGGAGGAGCGCCCGGCTGGTCACAGACATCGCAGCTCGCAGGTAAGTATAATGCTTCTAAAAATTGCTAAGTAACCATGGCAACCAGGACTGCAGTAGCGTCCTGGTTGCCACAGTTACCGATCGGAGTCCCAGCGATTAAACTGGGACTCCGATCGGAACTCTGCGCTGCCACCAATGTTGGGGGGGGGGGCTTTAATTAGGAGGGGGATGGAGGGGGGACCACTGGCCACCAAAGAATGTACAGTAATACAGGGGAGGGAGGGGGGGCCCACTGGCCACAATGAATGTACAGTAATACAGGGAGGGAGGGGGGCCCACTGGCCACCAATGAATGTACAGTAATTACAGGGGAGGGAGGGGGGGCCCACTGGCCAACCAATGAATGTACAGTAATACAGGGGAGGGGAGGGGGGGCCACACTGAATTTAAAACTGGGGAGGGAGGAGGGTGTGCCCCCTCCTGCCTGGCAGCACCTGATCTCTTACAGGGGGCTATGATACGCACAATTAACCCCTCAGGTGCGGCAAGAGATCGGGTGCTGCCAGGCAGCAGGGGGCAGTCATGTACACAGTTCGTAGTATATTCTAACTTGAAGCGTCCCCATCACTATGGGAACGCCTCTGTGTTAGAATATACTGTCAGATATGAGTTTTTACGATCTAACTCAAATCCGATGGTATATTCTAACATAGAGGCGTTTCCATGGTGATGGGGACGCTTCAAGTTAAAATATACCATCGGATTGGAGAAAACTCAGATCCGATGGTATAATAGGGACTCCTGACTTTACATTGAAAGTCAATGGGGGACGGATCCGTTTGCAATTGCACCATATTGTGTCAACGTCAAACGGATCCGTCCCCATTGACTTGCATTGTAAATCAGGACGGATCCGTTTGGCTCCGCACGGCCAGGCGGACACCAAAATGACTTTTTTTTCATGTCCGTAAATCCTCCAAAAATCAAGGAAGAAAAAACGGTCACGGAACAACGGAAATCCGTTTTGCGGACCGCAAAAAAAAAACGTCCGTGTGCATGAGGCCTTACAGAATAGAAAACACGTAAGACGACCAGATTCAATCCTGATGACAAATGGAAACATCTGTACTTGGAGCTGTCTCCATGGGCATTTAGTGTATGAAATATTGATTTAGCATACACTGTGTATTTGAAAACCGTATGTATTGTATAGACTCATGTAAACAGCCCAATAGATTACACCAGCTCCACGATACAGACCATATAAAGATGGCCTTAATATGAATGAAGAATACAGATCAGGATTTGTATGTTCAAAATGGGAGAAAATACAGATGAAAGTCTTTAAAAAAAAATCACAAGAGAACAAAACATCTTCACAGGCATTCTATTCCACAGGCACGCCTCATTCCACTTAGGCCTCTTTCACACTTGCGTTGTCCGGATCCGTCGTGTACTCCACTGCCGGAGGTGCCCGCCGGATCCGGAAAAAACGCAAGTGAACTAAAAGCATTTGAAGACGGATCTGTCTTCAAAATGCTTTCAGTGATACTTTGGCAGCCAGGACGCTATTAAAGTCCTGGTTGCCATAGTAGGAGCGGGGAGCAGTATATTTACAGTCCGTGCGGCTCCCGGGGCGCTCCAGAATGACGTCAGAGCGCCCCTTGCGCATGGATCACGTGATCCATGCGATCACGTGATCCATGCGCTTTGGGGCGCTCCTGACGTCACTCTGGAGCGCCCCGGGGAGCCGCACGGACGGTAAGTATGCTGCTCCCCCGCTCCCCGCTACACTTTACCATGGCTGCCAGGACTTTAGCGTCCCGGCAGCTATGGTAACCATTCAGAAAAAGCTAAACGTCGGGTCGGCAATGCGCCCGAAACGACGTTCCGGAACTGAAGACGTCCTGATGCATCCTGAACGGATTTCTCTCCATTCAGAATGCATTAGGATAAAACTGATCAGGATTCTTCCGGCATAGAGCCCCGACGACGAACTCTATGCCGGAAGAAAAGAACGCAGGTGTGAAAGAGGTGCTGATTAGACAATCACCCTAAACCAAATCTTATTTACTAAGCAATAGTATAACAAACACCCCTGTGGTGATCACTATTCCCCTATCTTAATGTCCTCATCTCTCCCTGATATGTAGAACGTGCGTTGGAGGGTGCGGTGTGGGGCCCGCGGCAGGAATTACATAGATATATGGACAATTCAGTATAATTTTGTATATTTATTTTGTAAGCATGAGACTATTTTTGTGAGATTGAGTACATGTTTAATGTGGAGCTTTATTATAGCTTTGTCCACTTTAGGCTAAAATATGGAACACTTGTTTTTTCCTGCTGCGTCCCCTCCACACTTGTAATTGGTGCTATATGTATTTGTGGGGCTGCATGCAGCCGGTGCTTTTAATATATTTTCTGGTGTGAGCAGAGTGAAGTTGCAGATAGCGGTGCAACTAACCGCCTAATAAAGGCTTATTTCAGTATAATAAATGAGCCCCTATGTACTATAGCATTAGCACAATGAGAACTGCTTAAGCTAGTTTCACACAGCGGAAGGGGACTCCGGCAGGCTGTCCGGCGGGTGAACAGCTGTCGGATCCGTCTGCCGCTAGTTCACGTGTGCCCCGGACTGCCGCTCCGTCCCAATTGACTATAATCGGGGCGGAGTTCCGGCGGCAGCACGGCAGTGCACGCCAAGAGGCGGCCGGACTAAAGTACTGCATGCTAATATACAGATTAGGCTACTTTCACACCTGCGTTTAGGTGCGGATCCGTCTGATATCTGCACAGACGGATCCGCACCTATAATGCAAACGCTGGTATCAGTTCAGAACGGATCAGTCTGCATTACTCTGTCAAAAAAAAGTCTAAGTGTAAGTCAAACGGATCCGTCCTGACTTACATGGAAGTCAATGGGGGACGGATCCGTTTACAATTGCACCATATTGTGTCAATGTAAAACGGATCCGTTCCTATTGACTTACATTGTAAGTCAGGACGGATCTGTTTGGCTTCGCATCACCAGGCAGCGTTTTGGTGCCCGCCTCCAGAGCGTAATGGAGGCGAACGGAGCCAAACTGATGCATTCTGAACGGATCCTTATCTATTCATTGGGGCTAAACTGATCCATTTTGGGCCGCTTGTGAGAGCCTTGAAACGGATCTCACAGGCGGACCCAGAAACGGCAGTGTGAATGTAGCCTTACTGCTTCATTCACAAACACAATATATGATTAGAAAGACACCAGTAATATGTGTTTCGCTTTCTAACATAGAAAAAACATCTTTATCTTTGTGATCATGCTATAGCTAAGTGCTAACTGCTCAGACTTGTATGTAGAGATGTTTTTCTATGCACAGAAAGCTAATGCATATTACTGGTGTCTGTATAATACACTGCTCAGGGAACACTTAAACAACACAATGTAACTCCAAGTCAATCACACTTCTGTGAAATCAAACTGTCGACTTAGGAAGCAACCACTGAGTGACAATCAATTTCACATGCTGTTGTGCAAATGGGATAGACAACAGGTGAAATTATAGGCAATTAGCAAGACACCCCCCAATAAAGGAGTGGTTTCTGCAGGTGGTCACCACAGACCACTTCTCAGTTCCTATGCTTCCTGGCTGATGTTTTGGTCACTTTTGAATGCTGGCGGTGCTTTCACTCTAGTGGTAGCATGAGACCAGAGTCTACAACCCACACAAGTGGCTCAGGAAGTGCAGCTTATCCAGGATGGCACATCAATGCGAGCTGTTGCAAGAAGGTTTGCTGTGTCTGTCAGCGTAGTATCCAGAGCATGGAGGCGCTTCCAGGAGACAGGCCAGTACATAAGGAGGCCGTGCGGAGGCCGTAGGAGGGCAACAACCCCAGCAGCAGGACCGCTACCTCCGCCTTTGTGCAAGGAGGAACAGGAGGAGCACTGCCAGAGTCCTGTAAAAATGACCTCCAGCAGGCCACAAATGTGCATGTGTCTGCTCAAACGGTCAGAAACAGACTCCATGGGGTGATATGAGGGCCCGACGTCACAGGGGGTGGGGTTGTGCTTACAGCCCAACACTGTGCAGGATGTTTGGCATTTGCCAGAGAACACCAAGATTGGCAAATTAGCCACTGGCGCCCTGTGCTCTTCACAGAAGAAAGCAGGTTCACACTGAGCACATGTGACAGACGTGACAGAGTCTGGGGACGCCGTGGAGAACGTTCTGCTGCCTACCACATCCTCCAGCATGACCGGTTTGGCATTGGGTCAGTAATGGTGTGGGGTGGCATTTCTTTGGAGGGCCGCACAGCCCTCCATGTGCTCGCCAGAGGTAGCCTGACTGCCATTAGGTACCGAGATGAGATACTCAGACCCCTTGTGAGACCATATGCTGGTGCGGATGGACTGGGTTCCTCCTAATGCAAGACAATGCTAGACCTCATGTGGCTGAAGTGTGTCAGCAGTTCCTGCAAGACGAAGGCATTGATGCTATGGACTGGCCCGCCCGTTCCCCAGACCTGAATCCAATTGAGCACATCTGGGACATCATGTCTCGCTCTATCCACCAACGTGACGTTGCAACCACAGACTGTCCAGGGTAGTTGGCAGATGCTTTAGTCCAGGTCTGGGAGGAGATCCCTCAGGAGACCGTCCACCACCTCATCAGGAGCATGCACAGGCGTTGTAGGAGGTCATACAGGCACGTGGAGGCCACACACATTACTGAGCCTCATTTTGACTTGTTTTAAGGACATTACATCAAAGTTGGATCAGCCTGTAGTGTGTTTTTCCACTTTAATTTTGAGTGTGACTCCAAATCCAGACCTCCATGGGTTGAAAAATTAGATTTCCCATTTTTTTATTTTTGTGTGATTTTGTTGTCAGCACATTCAACTATGTAAAGAACAAAGTATTCAGAAAAATATTTAATTAATTCAGATCTAGGATGTGTTATTTTTGTGTTCCCTTTATTTTTTTGAGCAGTGTATATTATTTATTTAATGCACTTATATAGCGCTACTATATTCTGCAGCGCTTTAGCATCCAACTGTCCCCACAATCTAAGTCCCCTATCAGTATGTCTTTGGAGTGTGGGAGGAAACTGAAGTACCCGGAGGAAACCCACGAAAAAAACACACAAACTCCATGCAGATGTTGTTCTTGGTCAGATTTGAACCCAGGACCCCAGCACTGCAAGCCGCCAGTGCTAACCACTAAGCCACCATGCTGCCCCTGTATAATCATATATTGTGCCTGTGAATAAACCAGTAATATGTATATTAGCTTTCTAAGCCAATCTCAATGTGATAAAGCTATAGTACAGGGGTCAGCAACCTTTGGCACTCCAGTTGCTGTGAAACTACAACTCCCAGCATGCACACTTGCTTGGCTATTTTTGTATCTCCCATAGAAGTGAATGGAGCATGCTGAAATTGGAGTGCCGGAGGTTGCTGATCCCTGCTATAGTACATAGAATATATGATATGTACATGCTAAAACACAGCTCTAGGAGACAGCTCTGCCCTCAGCATGCTGATGTCTAGCTCTGTCAATCAAGGAGAGGAAAAGTGGAGTGTTATAAAAGGAGTGTTATAAAAGCAGTGCTCCAAGGATTCAGCCCCGCCTCTTGGTGCGGCTAACTTGCTCATTTTCATATGAATAAAACACAGATAACTCTGTAGCTAGTTAGCACACAGACAAAACGAAGGTATGGTTTTAATCAGCATATGAGCCCTACAGGCTGTATACTTGGTTTAATAGGGTCTCTCATGCTGACAGAGCCTCCATACTGGTAATGAGTTCTTATCAGTATATTGCGCAATAGACATGTATTACTTATCTTTATCATTCATTATGGTTTTCCAATTTGTCTGTAAAAAATAGATTGGCTGTTGGCGATTGTGGGATAAATTGTCCTGAAAAAAGAAAAATTCTGGTTGGCAACCCTGCTTATCAACGTTATTAAAGCAACAACTTATAAGGACTGTAATCTACAAAACTCCTGAGGCTCTTCAGACCTGTAGAGTAGCTATATATGATAACACCTTACAAAATACAACACTTGGAGGTTAATATAAAAAAGTTACTGTATAAATGTTCATATCATATTCTCGTTGTTGATCGTGACAGTACAGTTTTATTTCTATGGGTGAGGCTGTAAATGAGTGTTAGTTATATAGAGTGAGGAGTGGAGTTATGTGGACAAGGTTAAAGCATGGCAATAAAGAAAGCCAACTAACGAGAATGGGTGGAAGAGAAGTCAAGTATTAACAGTGTTTGATGACAATACAAGCACTATATGTACACGACACCCTAAGTAATATATAATCTATCTACTGAAATTATTTCATGTTTCCTGAAGTACATCTATGCTGCTGGAACAATACTTGTGGGCTAACTTTGAGAAAACATGGTTAGCATGTGATACATGCAATACACCTCATTTTGGAAGATTTACTTTGATGTGCTTGGGAAGTAATCTCCCAAGAAAGAGAACCATCTCGCCAGCAATATACAGTTGTATAACTGGCTAGGCTATATATATATTATTCCCTTGTCAAATCCCAATCCTTGTTGTAAAGCTGGATGCCGGCGAGATGTTTCTCCTTCTTGGAGATACCTACTTGCATATTCATTTTCCATGGAGCATTGTTAAAGGGGTTATCCAAGACTAAAAAATGCCCCCCATATGCTCGGGCCCCTCACACTGAATATACTTACCTGGCTCCCCGTGCCGCTCCTGGTCCCCGCACCGCCGTTGCTTCTCCCCGTGTGCGGATGAAAACATCCAGTGTTGGGGTCGAACAGTCAATGGCAGGTGGGAAGCCGGGTAACTCTAGGGAGGCTCGTGCCCATCTGCCATTGGCTGCTCAAATAATGAAACCTGCAGAAAGCATAGTTCTCTACTATGCTGAACATCATAGACCCTGTTGTATTTGGCCACAATTATTATATGAGACCTAAAAGGTACAGTTGTGTTCAAAATAATAGCAGTCACTAACCTGATCAATCACTGTTTTTGGTAGAAATTATATTTCTACATGGCAAATAATTTACTAGCAGGTGTAGTAGAGTAATAGAAATCCAACAGACCCAACAGTCATGCCATGCATGCTGCTGATTCTGTGTAATTGAATCACTAATTGAAAGGGGCATGTTCAAAATAATAGCAGTGTGGAGTTCAATTAGCGAGGTCATTCATTCTTTGAAAAACAGGTGGCAATTATTGCCCTTATTTAAGGAAGGAAGGCAGCAAATGTTGTACATGCTGGTTACAGTGCATTTCTCTGAAATTCTGAGGAAAATGGGTCGTTTCAGACATTGTTCAGAAGAACAGTGTACCTTGATTAAAAAGTTGGAGAGGGAAAAACATATAAAGAAGTGATGGGCTGCTCAGCTAAAATGATCGCAAATGCTTTAAAATGGCAACCAAAACCTGAAAGACGTGGAAGAAAGCGAAAAACTACCATTCGAATGGATAGAAGAATAGCCAAAATGGCAAGGACTCAGCCAACAATTAGCTCCAGGAAGATCAAAGAAGGTCTAAAGTTAGCTGTGAGTACTGTTACAATTAGAAGACGCCTATGTGAAGCCAAGCTATCTGCAAGAAGCCCCCGCAAAGTCACACTGTTGGAAAAAAAGACATGTGCTGAAGAGGTTACAATTTGCCAAAGAGCACATTGACTGGCCTAAAGAGAAATGGCTCAACATTTTGTGGACTGATGAAAGTAAGATTGTTCTTTTTGGGTCTAGTGGCCGGAGACAGTTTGTCAGACAATCCCCAAACACTGAATTAAAGCCACAGTACACTGGGAAGACAGTGAAGCATGATATGGGGATGTTTTCTAACAAAAAAGTCAAGTGGAAAGACCAAAAAAATGTCACCAGCACTGAGCCGGAGGATCCAATTGGCTGTCCGTCAAGACACTGGACGATCCTCACCCCAAATTAAGGCCCTTACTGGTGCTGACTGCAGTCCATAACCATCAGACGGCATCTGAGACTGAAGGGCCTTCAAAAACAAAAAAACTTCTTCCAAAGACATCGTCTCCTTGAACGCCACAGAACTGCTCGTTTGGGACTTTGCAAGAGAGCACCAAACATGGGACATTCAAAGGTGGAAGAAAGTTTTATTCTAGATGAGAAAAAATTTAACCTCGATGGTCCCCTGATGGTTTCCAACGTTACTGGCATGACACGCGGATCTCACCTGAGATGTTTTCTACGTGCCACAGTGGAGGGGGCGCCATAATGGTCTGGGGTGCTTTTTCCTCAGTGGAACATGGAGCTTCAGGAAGTGCCAGGGGCGTCAAACGGCCGCTGGCTATGTTCCAGATGTTGCAGAGAGCATTCCTCAGGACTGAGGGCCCTCGTCTGTGTGGTAACGACTGGGTTTTTCAACAGGACAACACTACGTACACAATGCCCGCAGGACAAGGGACTTCTTCAGGAGAATAACATCACTCTTTTGGCCCATCCTGCGTGTTCCCCTGATCTAAATCAAATTGAGAACCTTTGGGGATGAATGGCAAGGGAAGTTTACAAAAATGGACAACAGTTCCAGACAGTAGATGGCCTTCGTGCGCACCGTCTTCACCACTTGGAGAAATGTTCCCACTCACCTCATGGAAACGCTTGCATCAAGCATGCCAAAAACAAATTTTTGAAGTGATCAACAATAACGGCGGAGCTACTCATTACTGAGTTCATGTTGGAAGTTGGAATTCTGTTTTGGGGGGTTTTAGTTTTTTTTTGGAGGTGTGGTTCAGCTGAAAAACAGCCTGTTTCAGTTTATTTGTTGTTTTCATAAATTGAATGTTCAAAAAATGTTTTGTCTCACTCCCATTTCTTCTTGTTGCATGTTGAAGCTCTACTTGGAACCTTGTGTAAGATCCAGCCATGCTAAATCAGATTTTTTGCCATTTTTCAAGTGGTTCTTAAACTTTGATCAGGACTGTATCACCTTGGTGGCCCTATTTCAACTTATTACTGTGTATTCAATTACCCCCTTAATTCCACATTTTTGTTCCCTGTACTGCCTATTTTTACCTGTGCTTAAAATAGGGTTGCTAGGCATAGTCCGTCTATCTGTTGATAGACTGAGCACGCAGAAGCAAGCTGTGTACAGGCTCACATTACTCGACAGCCAGGGAGTGTAAGTAAATGATTAAAGCCAGGTCCTCCCCAGCAGGCTGATAAGTGCCTGGGCTGTGTGCACTTCTCCTGTCCCTGCGCTTGGCAGACGCTCCCTGACTCAGCAGAGCTGGAGAATGCAGAGTTGGTGCAGCGCAGACCAGGGAAGGGAGATCTGCCATCTGCTCAGTGTATAAATGAAAGTAACATGTGGTAAGAGGACCCCTTTGTGCTGCAGGAAAATTAAACCCTTTAGGGGGGAGGGCTCTGGTTACTGACACTTTTGGGGGGCTATTGTTACTGGCTAGTGATGGCAGGCGGGATTAGCCTCAGGGAGAGAGCCAGTGGCGGCATCTTAACTGTATAGTGAAATTGCAGTTTTATGCAGACTGGTTGCTAAGGGCTGAATCTTATTAAATATGGGGTAAGTCAGTCTAATAGTAACTGTTTCTGGAATATCATGTTATTAGATAACTACATATATGGAAAATTGAAATTAGGGTCTAAATGTGACAGTTATCCTTTAAGGACCAGGTTAGGTCCTAATTTGGGATGCAAGATTTCAGAGAGGGTTTTAATCTGGAGGCTGCCCTAAATGAATCGTCTGATCCACCTATAATTTGCAAGGTCCGGTATCAAAGAAGGCTCTTAGCGCAGATATTTGAAATTTTAAAGGGGAAGGAGTAAGGCCGAACTCCAGACCTCTTTGCAGAAAAATCTAAAATCTTTTGGATACTAGGTTTCTTTAAAGTTCAGATTTTTTTTTCTCCCGTCCAAGAGCAACATTTATTTTCCCAAATCTTCAATAAATCTCAGAAGTTACTTTTTTCTGCAGCATTTCATTGTGGATATAACACTATCAGAAAGACCTGGCGCTTTAACACGGAGTCCTCAGGATCCAGGCCGTGAGTTTGAGGTATTTCAGGATGTGGATGCAGAAATTGGACCCTGATTATAAAATTTCCTTTCTGAGTGGCAGCCTCCAAGGATCCACAATTGATAGCTCATGTAGAAGAGGAAAACACAGTCCTCTTTGGCCAGTAAGGTGTGATTAAATATAACAGTAACCCTCCCAGAAGGATCTTTTGGATTACCGTCGGAATCAGCGGAGAGGGGGGAACGCGTATGCCAACTCTCATACACAGGTTAAAGAAAGAGCGTCGACTCTCCAGGGGTAGTCTCTTGGGCTCAGTAAGCAGAATATTTTAAGTTTTTAAGTCTTCTAAGTCTTCTTGAGGCAAACAGATCTATCATGGTGTACCCCATCCTCTCGATTATTTTGGATTACCTGTTGATTTAATGACCATTCTGTTTGGTTTACTTTCTGCCTGCTGAGGTAATCTGCTTCTTGGTTTTAAAGAGCCCCTCAGGTGAATTGCTGAGATTGACATCACTTCTCTTTCAGCCCAGGAAAATATCTTCCTCGAGATATTCCAGAAGTTTTTCTGATCACGTGCCTCCCTGGTGTCTGAGATATGCTACTGTTGTCATGTTGTCCGATAGTATTTTGACGTGGTGATACCGGAGAGACTCTGTGGTTGATTTTAGTGTCTCCCAGACGGCTTTCAGCTCTCTGAAGTTTGATGATTGACTGGATACTGCTTTTCCCCAGAAACCTTGGTAGTATCTGTCTTCGATTTTTGCACCCCAGCCTATTTTGCTGGCATCGGTGAGAATTGTTATTGAAGGAGATTTGTTCCATGTAACCCCCTTGGAAAGATTTTGCCCAACTGTCCACCAGGATAGAGATGCTTTTACAAAACTTGGTATTAGTAGCTTGCGGTCTAGTGACTATCTTTTTGTCCCATTGACGTAAGATCCAGATCTGCATGGTGCGATAGTGGGACTGAGACCATGCTACCGAGGGAATACAGGAGGTTAGAAGCCCCAGAAGGCTCATTGCTTCTCTTATCGAGCAACTTCTTTTTCTCTGAAAACATCTGACCCTCTGTCTGAGGGCATGTATTTTGTCCTGGGGAAGCAAGGTTATCTACTTCTGCAAGTCCAAAATTACTCCCAGGAATTTTACATTTGTAAAGGGTTGTAGGCATGACTTTCCTGGGTTTACTACCCAACCTAATTATGACAGACGGGACAAAAATATTTCTAAGTTGGAGGATAGGAGACCCACTGAGTCGCGATGACCAGAAAGTCGTCTAGGTATGGCACAATATTTGAGACCCTCTTGCCTCAGATGAGCCACCATCTCTACCACTAATTTCATGAATAGCCTTGGAGCCGAGGTAATCCCAAAGGGTAGCGCTGTGAATTGGAAATGAAGGATCGGACCATCCGTATTTCTGATGCGAATCTCAAGAAACTGCTGGTTAGCTCGGGTGTATCGGGACGTGATAATAAGCGTCCTTTATATCGACCGTACACATGACCCGCCCCCACATTTATAGTGGAATGATTGCCTTAAGGGACTCCATTCTGAAATTTCTGTTACAAAATAAATTTGTTTAGGCTTCTTAAATTTATTATCGTACAAAAGCTCCTTCTTTTTCTTTACAAGGAAGAGAGTTGAATAAAATCTTTGTTTTCTCTGACAGATGGGAATTTGGAACTACTACTCCTATTTTTGCTAAATTCAGAACACCTTGTAACATATTTTCTCAAGAATTTTTGGTACTTAAGCTTGTAATTAAAAACTTAGTTTGGGGGATTGATGTAAATTCTATTTTGTACCCTGTTTGAATAATCTCTAGGGCCAAGGATTTTGTGTTGTATTTTCCCAGGCAACCAGAAAATTTTTTCAATCTTCCCCTTATCCTGGCGTCATTGCTTGTCGTCTGATTTAGTTTGGGGGTTAAGCAGGAATCCTCTTCCTTTGTCCCCTTTGGGGTTAGCTCCAGCGGCCCGACTTTCCCTTTCCCCCGAAGGATTGTTCTGACTAGAATAGGGGCGAAAGGCAGTTTCTTCTGAAAGATCTATCTTCCAGAAAACCCTTCCTCCTGTCAGCCGCTTTCTCCAAAATCCTATCTAGAACTGGTCCAAAGACGTATTCTCCAGAGAAGGGGATTGAACAAAGCTTCATTTTTTTGAAACTTTGTCGCCAGACCAGAATTTAATCCAGAGAGCTTTGCGGGCAGCGTTAGAAAGGCTTGCATCTCTGGCACAGAATCTGATAGATTCTGCCGAGGCATCTGCCAGAAAAGGCAGTAGCGGACTTTAATAAATGGTATAGATTCCAATATCTCTTCACGAGAGATTTTATTTCTGATGTGATTCTCTAACTCATTCAGCCACAGGTACATGGATCTAGCCACAGAAGTGGGCCGCTATATTTGTTTAGTCCGAACATGGAAGCCTCCCATGACTTTCTTAAAGGGCATCTGCTTATGCTTCATGAGTCTCTGAGTTGGGCTGCGTCCTCAAATGTCAGTGAGGTCTTTTTCTTTACTTTATGCAACTTGTGATTAAACAGTAGATGGTTTTTACACTCCTTGGAAATACCCAACTTTTCTGGGTCAGACCAATCCTCCATCATCATATCTTTACTGTTCTCATTTATTGGGAACACTCTAGCCACGTCTAATTCTAAGCCCTCCAAACATTTCATCCTGATGGAATGCGCTTTTTGAATTTCTTCAATTCCCATGTTGGCACGAACAGCCTTTAAAAGGTCACTAATTTCTTCAGAGGAAAAGTAAAATTTTCTATTTCCCTTTAAGCACTTCTCCCTCAGAGAGAGATTTGTCCTCATCCCAGGGTCTGGAGGAGGAAGCCTCATCCCCCATGCAATCTGAATCCGAGGAAGAAATTGCCCTAACTCTTGGGCACTTTGGGGGTTGGAGATGGGAAGAATCTGTTAGCCCTGATCTAGAGGCTCTTAGTTCATCCTGAACCATGGCTCTAATACTCTCCATGAGAGATGGCTGTTCCTGACTGATTACATCCGATATGCAGTCTTTGCAGAGTTTTTTTGACATATGACTCAGGTAATCTTTTTGAGCAGGATATGCATTTTTGAGGCTTTTTGATTTTCTTTTGAGCCTCTTTTAGCTGAGGATATGAGAAAAAAAGAATGGGGGAGCCCTGTCAGGGGAACTGAATAAAACCCAATACATCTTTGTAATTAACATCTGTGTGCTAGATCTGAAACTCCCTCAAGGGGAACTTACGGGAGGCAGCGCTGGGGCATCAAGCTCCGTAGGATTTTGCAGCTCAGGGACTGACATGCTGAGACAGACAACCGAGCGGTATTACTTACTCAGATCCGCATCTGTCCATGGTTTCCTGCTGTTTATACATGCTGCCTCTGCCTTCCATCCAGAGAACTTCCGGGTTGAACCACGCAACCCGGAAGTGACGTCATACATCTTCGGCATGAGTGCACGCCGGCCGCACTATCAGCCCACCCCACCCCACCAGGGGAGAGGAGGTGCTTGCAGCCCGGGAGCAGATACACCAGAGCAGCCTGACACCCCCAGCCCAGCATTAGCACGAGGCCACCGGCGGACTGGGGAGCTCACGTAAAGAGCTTCAGGTAAAACAGGAGACCGTTCCTACGGATCCTCCTTAAATAAAATAATAAAAATAAATAATTTCCTCTTCATCTCCCTGACATACAGGGAGACTCTTCTCTGCACCTGGCCTCAGTAGGGACAGGAAACATTGGGGAGTGGTCGTGGGAGGGAGCAATTTAACCTCTTCTCTGTTCCTGCCCAGACAGATGTCATGGGTCAATCTCCTTGTGAAGCCATTATGGTGATGATATGGAAACTGGGCATTCACTTGACATAAAAGGCATGTTATGCCGCTGTATATACATAAGGCAAGGACCTTTCTTTGTTCTGTGTGGTGGCGGATATGTGTGGGCTGGCATGAGGAAATTCAATTACACGTAGTCATCATAGGTGTTGAATTCCTCCGAGATCCATGCCTCATTCATTTAAAAAAATGTGAGGTAGTCCACACTGTCGTGAGCTAGGCGATTGCACTTATCGGTCATGATCCCCCCTGCTGCGTTGAATGTCCTTTCGGACACTCGACGAGGGGCAAGCCAAGAGTTCCATGGCAAATTGTGCCAGCTCTGGCCACAGTTCAAGCCTGCACACCCAGTAGTCAAGGGGTTCCTCGCTTCTCAGAGCGTCCACATCAGCAGTTAACCCGATGTAGTCGGACACCTGTCAGTCTAGGCGTTCCCTGAGGATGGATTCGGAGGGCAGCTGTTGATGGGTTGGCTGCAAGAATGATCTCATATCCCAACTGACCAACACATCTTTAAACCGCCCTCCTTTTGCAGGCGCGGTAGGATTGGTATCCGTACTTGTTTCGCTGTGTGTGTAAATTCCTCTGCCAGTGCCTGCAACAGAAGAATGCAGCATCTCTCACAGCAAGACCTGTAAATGCTGCATTCTGACAGCCCTCTGTGATGCTGGTAACATGTCGGCCATTTTGTGTTTGTACTGGGGGTCTAAGTAAGTTGCCACCTAGTACAGGTCCTTGACCTTTATGCTTTTTATACGGGGGTCCCTCTTCAAACACTGGAGCATGAAGGCCCCCATTTTCACTAAATTGGAAGCGGTGGAGCGCCCTGGCTCCTGCTCATCGCCCAGGAGAATGTCGTCCTCAGTCTCCTTCCCCAGTCACGGACTACACCAGGGATCCCCGAAAAGTTTAAAGCCTGCTCTTCTTGCTTCTCCTTCTCTCCCCTCCCCCAGCCACCATCCTCCTCTGACTCCTCTTCAGACTCCTGCTGACTTGTCTCAGATGGAGTAGCTCCTGTGGGAATTCATTCAGCATTGCAACTTCCTCATCTTCCAGCTCCTGCTCCTCGACGGCTTGATCAATGACACGGCACAATGCACGGTCCAGAAAGAAGACGTAAGGTACATGTCCCTGATGGCGCCCTGACTGCAACTGACCAGTGATCTCATCAAATGGCCACAGAAGTCTGCATGCGTCGGGCGTGAGCAGCCACTGGCGCGGTGAAAAGAAACCAAGCTCCCCAGAACCTGTCCTGCCGCAGAGTTCGTACAGGTAGTCGCTAACGGCATGTTTCTGCTGGAGCAGCCTATCAAGCATATACAATGTGGAGTTCCAGCATGTCGGGCAGTCACAAATCAGACGTCTGACGGGCAAGTGGTGTCGCCGCTGAACGTCAGCAAGGCGAGCCATGGCCGTGTAAGATCTTCTAAAATGGCTAGAGATTTTCCTGGCCTGCCGCAAGACGTCCTGGGGTATTTGGAAACGAATCACTGCACGACTAAGTTGAGGACGTGTGCCATGCACGACACGTGTGTCATTTTGCCCTGTTTCAGCGCGCTCAGCAGATTGGCACCGTTATCGTACACCACTTTGCCAACTATCAAATTGAGCGGGATTAGCCACTGATTGGCCTGTGACCACAGAGCTGAAAGCAGTGCAGGACCGGTGTGGCTCTTGGCTTCCAGGCACAACAGCCGCAGCATAGCATGGCAACGTCTTACTTGGCACGTCGAATAGGTTCTGGGGAGCTTGGGGGGTGCAGCGGAAGAGGTGGTAGCAATGGAAAAGGAGGAGTCAGCCGAGGAGGAGACGGAGGATGGAGTAGGAGGAGGAGAAGAAGAGGCAGTCCTGCATGCAATCCGTGGTGGTAACAACAAATCCACACGGGTGTCACGGGTTACATGCTTGACGGCCGTCAGAAGGTTCACCCAGTGGGCAGTAAAGGTTATGTACCTTCCCTGCCCGTGTTTGCTAGACCATGTGTCTGTGGTCAGGTGTATCTTGGCACTGACACTTTGTGCCAGAGATATATTAACTTGCTGCTGAACATGGCCATATAGTTCAGGGATGCCCCTTCTGGGAGAAATATTTCCTCCCGGGGACCTTGTATTGTGGTGTGCCAATGGCCACAAATTTTCTAAAGGCCTCCGAGTCCACCAATTTATATGGCAGTAGTTGGCGGGCTAGCAGTTCCGACAAGCCAGCAGTCAGCCTTTGGGCAAGAGGGTTATCCGGCGTCATCATTTTTTTTACGCTCTAATATTTGGGCCACGGAAGCCTGCCTTGTGCCAGATGAACGTGATGACGGCATGGTGGAAGGTGGAGTGGAGGACAAATGGAAGGAGAGAGGAGAAGGAGAAGAGGCAGGATGTGGAGTGTAGCTTTGTAAGTTCTAACGGCTCCCACTGGGCTCGATGATGGGAGGCCAGGTGTCTTCTTAAGGCGGTCGTCCCTAGGTGAGTGTTGGGCTAACCGCGACTTATGCTTTGACAGCACAGGCTGCAGATTGCAACACTATTGTCAGCTGCTGACACGCTAAAAAAAAGCCCACACTGCGGAGCCATGTGTCGGCGTCCTGGAAGTGCAAGATGTGACCGTGCATGGTGGATGGCTTGCTCCAGATACATTTGCAGTCTGCTTTTTGCCTCCTGTGCACTGCGAGTTCTGACTGCTTCTCCTCCCTATCTGCTGCTCTGTCTCTCCCTCTGAACACAGCAGAGAGTGAGGAGGGTGCAGATACAGAGGATGAGGAGGGTGCAGAAGCGGAAGCCTAAGTGAGCTACTCAACCAAATCTGGTGCGTCCTTTGACATAATCGCACGCACCTTATCCAACTTCCCACTTAGGCTCTGGCCTGGTGCACCTGCCCGACCCCTACCACCCCTGCGAAATGGCCTGCCTCTTCCTCTGCCTGTCATTTTCAAAATTACCCTGTGCCAAAGTCCCTAGAGAAGAGCAGAATTTGTGGAAGCAGGTATATCGCAGGCCTCAATCAGTATTCGGTGAAAGCCGGTATATCGCACCCCACAATCAGTATTTTGTGGAAACAGGTATGTAGAACCCTTTAATCAATATTTGGTGGAAGCTGATATATGGCAGGCCTCAATCAGTTGTTAGTTGAAGCTGGTATATCACCTCACCCTCAAGCAGTAATTTTGTGGACGCAGGTATATGGAAAACCTCTAACACTATTTTGTGGAAGCTGATATGTGGAAGGCCTCAATCAGTTGTTAGTTGAAGCAGGTATATCACCCTCAAGCAGTAATTTTGTGGACGCAGGTACAGTCAGATCCATAAATATTGGGAAATTGACACAATTCTAACATTTTTGGCTCTATACACCACCACAATGGATTTGAAATGAAACAAACAAGATGTGCTTTAACTGCAGACTGTCAGCTTTAATTTGAGGGTACATCAAAAGCAGGTGAATGGTGTAGGAATTACAACAGTTTGCATATGTGCCTCCCACTTGTTAAGGGACCAAAAGTAATAGGACAATTGGCTTCTCAGCTGTTCAATGGCCAGGTGTGTGTTATTCCCTCATTATGCCTATTACAATGAGCAGATAAAAGGTCCAGATTTCATTTCAAGTGTGCTATTTGCATTTGGAATCTGTTGCTGTCAACTCTCAAGATGAGATCCAAAGAGCTGTCACTATCAGTGAAGCAAGCCATCATTAGGCAAAAAAAAAAAAACACAAAACATCAGAGAGCTAGCAAAAACATTAGACGTGGCCAAAACAAAAAGAAGGAACGCACCGGTGAGCTCAGCAACACCAAAAAACCCCGAAGACCACGGAAAACAACTGTGGTGGATGACCGTAGAATTATTTCCCTGGTGAAGAAAACATCCTTCACAACAGTTGGCCAAATCAAGAACACTCTCCATGAGGTAGATGTATGTGTGTCAAAGTCAACAATCAAGAGAAGACTTCACCAGTGTGAATACAGAGGGTTCACCACAAGATGTAAACCATTGGTGAGCCTCAAAAACAGGAAGGCCAGATTAGAGTTTGCCAAACGACATCTAAACAAGCCTTCACAGTTCTGGAACAACATCCTATGGACAGATGAGACCAAGATCAACTTGTACCAGAGTGATGGAAAGAAAAGAGAATGGAGAAGGAAAGGAACTGCTCATGATTCTAAGCATACCACCACATCAGTGAAGCATGGTGGTGGTAGTGTCATGGCATGGACATGTATGGCTGCCAATGGAACTGGTTCTCTTGTATTTATTGATGATGTGACTGCTGACAAAAGCAGCAGGATGAATTCTGAAGAGTTTTGGGCAATATTATCTGCTCATATTCTGCCAAATGCTTCAGAACTCATTGGACGGCGCTTCACAGTGCAGATGGACAATAAACCAAAGCATACTGCAAAAGCAACCAAAGAGTTTTTTTAAGGGAAAGAAGTGGAATGTTGTGCAATGGCCAAGTCAATCACCTGACCTGAATCCGATTGAGCATTTCACTTGCTGAAGACAAAACTGAAGGGAAAATGCCCCAAGAACAAGCAGGAACTGAAGACAGTTGCAATAGAGGCCTGGCAGAGGTATCACCAGGGATGAAACCCAGCGTCTGGTGATGTCTATGCGTTCCAGACTTCAGGCTGTAATTGACTGCAAAGGATTTGCAACCAAGTATTAAAAAGTAAAAGTTTGATTTATGATTATTATTATGTCCCATTACTTTTGGCCCCGTAACAAGTGGGAGGCACATATGCAAACTGTTGTAATTCCTACACCGTTCACCTGATTTGGATGTAAATACCCTCAAATTAAAGCTGACAGTCTGCAGTTAAAGCACATCTTGTTAGTTTCATTTCAAATCCATTGTGGTGGCGTATAGAGCCAAAAATGATAGAATTGTGTTGATGTCCCAATATTTATGGACCTGACTGTATATGGAAAACCTCAATCACTATTTTGTGGAAGCATACAAATGCACTATAATATACTTTCTATGTTAGAAAGTATATTATAAGTATATCACACCCCTCTGTGTATCACACCTATCAATAGCACAACATTACCAGTCCTTAAAAGGACTTTTGTGGCCCTATTAGCTAGAGTTTGGTGTCCCCAAGTTTCTAACGGTCTGTCTCTGTTCCAAGATGCAACCTCTCCCTACACTGGCAAAACACATAATGTAAAATGGCTGCCAGTTCGGGTTCTGTTATAGGTTTGGGGGTGTGTCCATGTGCTGAAATGACTCAATTGGTTGTTCTGTCCCACCTGATGGATGGGTCAAAGTTCGGCGCAATGCAAAAGAATATGGCCTGCGCGAACATCGCCATATGTTCGCATGTTCGGCAGATCGCGAACGAGCAAAATTCGCCGCGAACCGACCACCGGGCGAACCGCAAGGCCATCACTATTGGAGACTATAAAATCAACCATCAACTTACTCCCTCAGGATTGTTACATGGTAACGATGGACCTCCAGGATGCTTACTATCATGTTCCGATATGTCCAGGTCATCAGAAATATTTGAGAATAGCTGTCTTCATAAGAGATCATATAAGCCATTTTCAGTTCAGAGCTCTTCCATTCGGACTCTCCTCAGTTCCAAGAATATTTTCAAAGATAATGTCAGAAGTCACAAAATACTTATATCTGAAGGAGATTCTAATTGTACCATATCTGGACGACTTCCTGATTGTTTCGCCCTCAGAAGAAATCCTGCGATCCCACCTCTCTCCGGTTCAGAAATGTTTTAACACCCTGGGGTGGATCATAAACTTCAAGACCTGTCCCCGGACAGAAGAAAAATCTTCTTGGGAGTACTCTTAGACTCTCGTCTACTAATGTCCATTTTACCCTTAGAGAAGAGGAACAATCTACTTCAAAAGGTCTCTCGCTTCTGCAGCCAGAAGATTTCCTCCATCAGGAATATCATGACTGTCTTGGGCCTTCTGACAGCTGCAATCCCGTCGGTCAGATGGTCTCAGATTCACACAAGGATCCTTCAGGCCTTCCTCTTATCCTCCTGTGAAGGAGCAAATTCCGCTCTAGAAAAGCATGTTTACATTATATACTGTAAAAAAGTCCCTGATGTGGTGGAGAATGGGGAAGAACTTGCAGACGGGGGTTCATTGGCGACAAGAGAAACAAATGATGATAACCACAGATGCCAGCAGCTCAGGATGGGGGGGGGGGGGGGGGTCATACAGAGGGAAAGATAGTTCAGGGCAGATGGGGAGAAGACATGTTACAGCCAGGCTTCCTCCAATCTAAAAGAACTCTGCCATCTACAAAGTAATTACTTCCCTTCACACTCCCTCATCTCCAAAACACATGAAGGTGTTATCAGACGACACCACAGCTGTTGCTTACCTGAACAAGCAGGTGGGGGGGGGGGGCGACGACAAGGACCTGCTCACTGGTGTCAGTGTCTCGGGACATTTTTCTTTGGGCAGAAAAAAATCTTATAGCTTTAACTGCGGTCCATGTCAAAGGAGAAAACAATATAATAGCCTACTTCCTCAGCCACAAAACTTTGAAGGAAAGAGAATGGTCCCTAAATTGTCAGATATTTCAGCTGATCTGCGAAAAATGGGGAGTACCAGATCTACTGTAGATCTATTCGCCACAAGGGACAACAGACCGACCAAGAGGTTTTGCTCCCTCTCCCGTCAAGACTAGCCTTTATGGATAGATGCTCTATCCCAGCCATGGCCGAAGACTCTACTTTATGCGTTCCCTCCCTTGAGCTTGATTCCAAGAACTCTGATGAAGGTAGAGGAGGAAGGGGCTCAAGTAATTTTCATTGCTCCATTTTGGCCAAGAAGGTCTTGGTTCCCCCTACTGTTCCGGCTGTCTGCGGGAATATTCTGGACCTTTCCTTCGATGCCGGACCTTCTCCACCAGGGTCCGGTATTTCATCCAAAGATAAATCAACTCAACCTGACGGCCTGGCGGCCAAACGCCTCGCCTTGAAGAAGAAAGGGTTGTCGGATGATGTCATTGCCACATTAATGTTGAGTCGTAAGCCTATAGCATCTAAAATGTATTTAAGAACATGGAACGCTTTTCTATCCTTCTCAAATAATAGCCTTTATCGAGACATCCCTCAGATTCTTAGTCTCTTGCAAGCAGGGTTGGATAAAGGTCACAGGCCCACTACACTCAAAGTACAGATATCAGCTTTAAGTGCTTTCCTAGATAAAAAAAATTGGCAGACTCCCCACTTATTTTTAAAAGGGGCTACAAGAGGGTTGCCTACCATCTGTTCCGTCATTCCACCCTGGGACCTAAACTTGGTCCTCTCAGTCTTGATGGAACCTCCATTTGAACCACTGGATCAGATCCCTTTAAAACTAGTCACCTACAAAACAGTTTTTCTTGTAGCAATAACAACCGCAAGAAGGATTGGAGAAACCCAGGCTTTTTCCTACAAGCCTCCATATCTTACGGTCCTGGACGATCGCATAATTCTCAGGAATTGTCCTTCCTTCCCAAGGTTGACTCCAGTTTTCATTGTGAACAGGAAGTATCGTTGCCTTTCTTTTGTCCATTTCCAACTACTGAAAGAGATACGAAATTTCACAACCTGGATGTTAGAACAATCGTGTTATCCTACCTGGATTCCACAAATAGTTTCAGACAATCCGATCATCTCTTCCTCCAATACTAAGGTCCTAACAATGGACAGGCGGCCAGCAAGTCATCCATAGCAAGATGGATCAGGGATGTTATTACCCTATGTTATTACCTTAGCCTATGTCCAGAGAGATCTTCACCCCCCTGCTGGAATAAGAGCTCACTCAACTAGGGCTGTGTCATCCTCCTGGGCGGAGTCAGCTTCAGTATCTCTAGACCAGATCTGCAGAGCAGCCACATGGGCAAGCCCTATCACTTTTTCAAATGATTACAAGCTGGATATTCTTAAGAACCAGGATTTGTCTTTTGGTTGTAGAATCCTTTTTGCTGTTGTCCCTCCCTAGAGCTGATTACTCTGTTAATCCTCCTGTAAGTGCCATTGTGGAGGCACCAGGGAAAAGGGTAAATTACTCTTACTGGTAATTGGTTTTTCCTATAGCCTCCACAACGGCACTAAGTTTTCCCTCCTTTTTTTTTTCTTCCGTTTTGTCAAATGATGTAATTTGATATTTAATAAATGTTTTTGTTCTTGCATCACTTCCGTGTCCTCTCTTATTGACTAAATAGGTAAGGGGAGGAGGCCTTTTTAAATCATGGGCTCCTGCGTTGTTTCCTATCCTTTGAGCGGGGATACCCTCCTGTAAGTGCGGTTGTAGAGGCTATTTGAAAACCAATTACCGGTAAGAGTAATTTACCCTTTCTGCTGCAGATTTTTTCCCGCAGCGTGTGGATGAAAATTTCTTAACACTCATTCACTTTGCTAGTACTATAAACGCTGTGGATTGGCTGCATGAAAATCTGCGACAGCAACTCTGCAGCAGTTCAGTTACGTGGATGTACCCTAACAGTTGTGCTTTTGGTCACGTAGCTGACTGTATAGTCACTGTATAGGAGTATGATATCTGCCAGTCACATAGTAATGTAGCGTCCTACCAGCTGTGCTGATCAACCTACTGTGCCAGCCACATACAAGAACAATTCTCACTTACTGCCAGCCACACAACGGGCTCAGTATGGTGGAAACAGCTGTTATACTGAGTGTCCTCATACAGTAATGCTCATAAGATATCCGCTCCACATTCCCATGCTGCCTCCACTTTACAGTTGATTTATGGCATGCACTCACTTAATTGAAGTGCCAATCACAAACTGTATCTTAATACAGGAAAATGAAGAAATACTATGCATATACTGTACCAGACGGTGGGTGCACTTTAAATACAGTCATAGGACACATACTGGGAGAAAATACAATATTGTCTGGGAAGGAAGTTGGCCTACAATACCTTCCAGATGTGTACCTAGTCCAGTGATGGCTAACCTCCGGCACTCCAGCCAGGGCCGCCATTAGGGGGGTACAGCCGATACCCCAGTAAGGGGCCCGGACCCCGGGGAGAAGGGGGCCCGGCCGGTCCCGAGCCTTTTATTTTTTATTTTTTGTGTCAGTCAGTGAGTGATAGGCCACCTCGCTACAGGAAATCCGTATCCTGCTGCAGTAACTTTAAATCAGCGCTCATCTCTTTAATATGTTACACTGACTCATCTCCGGTAACAGGCAGTGCGGGCGGCGCTCACTCACTGATGTCACGCGCCTGCTCCTCCCACTAGGCGGCGTAGGCGCGTGACGTCAGTGAGTGAGCGCTGCCGCCCACACTGCCTGTTACTGGAGGGAGCTGAATGTAAGGTAGTAAAGAGATGAGTGCTGATTTAAAGTTAAAGTTACTGTCTGCAGGATACGGATTACAGTTTATAAATTTATACTCCTGTGAGCGGCGGGGAGGGGGATCTATGGATGGCGGCACTGTTATAGGGAGGGGGATCTGTTATGGGGGATCTGTGGATGACACTGTTATGGGGGGGATCTGTGGATGACACTATTATGGGGGATCTGTGGATGGCACTGTTATGGGGGGATCTGTGGATGACACTATTATGGGGGATCTGTGGATGGCACTGTTATGGGGTGGATCTGTGGATGGCACTGTTATGGGGTGGATCTGTGGATGACACTATTATAGGGGGGGGGGGATCTGTGGATGACACTGTCATGGGGTGGATCTGTGGAGGACACATAGCATAAGATGCTATATACTGTATGTGTCATCCACAGATCCCCCTCCATAACAGTGTCATCCACAGATCCCCCTCCATAACAGTGTCATCCACAGATCCCCCTCTATAACAGTGTCATTCTAAAGGGGCGGAGTAGGAGCGGGCCATGGAGGGAAGGGGGGGGGGGGGGGGGGCAGGCCTTCAGCTGTGTAAGGGGCCCCAAAATTTCTGATGACAGCCCTGACTCCAGCTGTGGTGAAACTACAACTCCCAGTATGCTCCATTCATTTCTATGGAGTTCTGAGAACAGCCAAGCAAGGGTGCATCTGCAGCGTACTCAAGTTAGGTTAGAAATGTTCCTGAGTGTTGTAGTGCAATAGACACTAACCTGAGACGGCTGACTCTCTGCAAGGGCAGGTGATGATGAGAAATGTTCGTGACGCCAGTGCCAATTAAACGGTGGCACGCCGTTTGCTGATAGCAGGAATAATTGAGGAACCACGTGGTGTTAAAGCAGAACTCAAACTTTAGTAGTCATCATATAGGGACAATAACGGAAACGCAGTTCCTTTGCAGACAGCTGGTTACATTACATTTGATGCAGGCAATATATATATAGCAAGGTGACTTCAGAGTGTTAAACACAGGACTTGTAGTACAGGCAGCTTGCACTCTATTCCTGACTGATCCTGGAACATATAAACTCTTCTCCAAGGTCCAATGCCCTAGCTCTGGCGTATATCCTTGGTTTTATCTCTATCAAGTACCTCCTCTGTAGTCTTGAGTACCTCTTGCTTTTCTTGACATGCCTCTGTCTCTCTCTCAGCTTCCTCAGGCTCTAGAAACTTCTGAACTCCCAGGCTGTTTAACAGTGGTCTTCCTGCTTCTGCATATATAAGTTCAGGAGGGGAACCTTCTCCTTGGATCTGGAACCCGGTTACAGGGACTGCAATACCCTCTCCTGGTCCGCAGGCTTCAGGCCTGGACTTGTCTCTGACATAGTCTAAGCTCCAACTTCAGACTACAGGCTGCAGCTTTAGACTCCCACTTAAGACTCCCTTTCCTTTCCCTGACTGGGCCTTATATAAACTAGGGCTCCCTAGCTCCCTCTAGTGACTAAGAGCTGGAATGACACCCCTAGCAGGCCTGTACATGCAAGTTTCACAGTAACAGGGAAATACATAGCATTACATTACATGACATTTTATAAAGATGACATATACCAACTTCCCCATAAATAAGGGGGGACGACAGCACACCAAGTGACCCTTTTGTAGTGACGGGCATTACAGTCCCCGTACACTACACATCTTGGGAGTCGTAGTGTTACCACAGCTGGAGTGCCGGAGGTTAGCCATCACAGACCTAGTCAATACACATCTGTTACAGAATGGCGGGGGTTAAGGGTCCATTCACATGTCCGTAGTGTATTGTGGATCCGCAATACACCAGGCCGGCACCCCCCATAGAACTGCCTATTCTTGTCCGCAATTGTGGACAAGAATAGGACATGTTCTATTTTTTGCGGAGCCGCGGTCCGGAATTTCGGGGGCTGAAGCCCGGAAGTTCGGGGCCGCGGCATGTAAATGCGGATGCGGACAGCACACTGTGTGCTGTCTGCATCTTTTCTGTCTCTATAGAGAATGAATGAATGCGGACCCATTTGCGGACGTGTGAATGGACCCTATTGCATCATGGTAAAGCTAAATAAATACTGCAGGCAGCAATTATGGAGCAGATTGATATATAGTTTTATTAAGAAATAATCAGTAAAATTTGCAATTTGTAGACCACCCCTTTTGTATAGTTATCAGTGGTTGACAGCTTACACACTTACATTGAGACTGTTATCAATCACTGATAACACCTCCCTGTGTACAACTATCAGTGACTCACAGCTATTTCTGTATACACACTTATCAGTGATTGATAGAATTCTCTGTGTAACACCTCACCCGTGTACAGATATTAGTGACTGACAGCTCTGTATACACTCTTACACAGAGAATGCTATCAATCACTAATAACACCTACCCTGTGTACATCTATCAGTAACTGACATCTATCTCTGTATACACACTTACACAGACAATGATATCCATCACGGATAACACCTCCGCCATTTACAATTATCAATGACTGACAGCTATATCTGTATACACACTTACACAGAGAATACTATCATTCACTGATAACACCTCCGCCGTGTACAACTATTAGTGACTGACAGCTATCGCTGTATACACACTTAGGCCTCTTGCACACGACTGTATGGCTTTTTCAGTATTTTGCGGCCTGCAAAAAATGGATCCGCAAAAAATACGGATGACGTCCGTGTGTATTTTGTTTTTTGCGGAACGGAACAGCTGGCCCCTGATAAAAGAGTACTATCCCTGTCCGTTATGCGGACAATAATAGGACATGTAATATCTTTGAACAGAAAAATGGAAATATGGAAACGGAAGGCATACAGAGTACCTTGCATTTTTTTTGTGGAGCCATTGAAATGAATGCTTCCGTATACGGTCCAAATACGAAATGCAAAAAAACGGAACGTAAACGAAAAAACACGTTCGTTTGCAAGAGGCCTTACACTGAGAATGCTAAATTACAAGTTTTACTGAATCTTTACCCGCAAAACTACATATCAATCTGCTGAGCTTCTTCTGCTGTATAACATGTTGTCTGCAGATTGCACTGTTTGCACCTCTCTAATGCCAAGATGATATAACTAAGGCCTCATGCACATGACCATGTCTGTTGTACGATCCGCAAACCACAGATCCACAAAATATGGATGAGGTTGTGTGCTGTCCTCACAGACTGCAATGTGTCTGTGGTCTGCATTTCATGGACATATTCTATCTTTTTGCATAAAAGACATATGGATGCGGAAAACACACAGATGATCCGTGTGCTTTCCGCATCCATATGTCCATTCCGCAATAAGATAGAACATGCCCTATACTCAGGGTTGTCAACCGTCCAGAAACTTCTGGACAATCTGTAAAAATAGGCGACTTTTTTCCTGTTTGTTAAAAAAAAATTATGTGTCCATGATTTATTTGAGGCTGGTGGTACTTAACTAGATTAATTTGGTGGTAATTTTCATTATTTTACAGTTCACAGTAAATGCTGGTAATGAGTTCTTAATAGTATATTGAGCTACAGACATGTATTATTCATTATGGTTTTCCAATTTGTCCAAAAAAAATGTTGTATGTCTGTAAGGGTCCATTCACAAGTCCGCAATTTTTCTCCGGATCCGATCGGATTTTGCGGACCTATTCATTTTCAATGGGGCCGGAACAGATGCTATGTGCTGTCCACATCCGCATTTTCAGATCCACACTTCCGGATCTGCAATTCCATTCCAGCAATTGTGGACAAGAAAAGGAATTTTCTATTATAGTGCCGGCGATGTGCGGTCCGCAAATTGCTGAACGCACATTGCCGGTGTCCGTGTTTTGCGGATCCGCAATTTGCGGACCGCAAAACACCTACGAACGTGTGAATGGACCCTAATTTTGAGATAAGTTGTCCAGAAAAAAGAAAAATTCTGGTTGGCAACCCTGCTTATACTTATACACAAAATGCGGACCACAGACAGATTGAAGTAAATGGGTCTGCAAAAAATGCCGATGCAACATGGACAGTATTTGTGGACTGCAAAATCCATCCATTCATGTGGATGAGGTACTAAAGTTCATTATCAATGGGATGGATGATTTCTAATCTTGCAGCTTACTAGAGTATATGGCACTTTTTCCTCAGAATGCAGAATAACCTCTTTTAAAGCAATTTACCATTAGTAATTAGTGTTGATCGAGTACCATAGTGCTCGGGCCGAGCACAATGGAAGTCAATGGGAGAGCCCGAGCATTAAACCAGGCACCCCCTGGTCTGAAGAGGGGAGGGTGTCTGGTTGATACGAAAAGTTCCTAAATTGATGGAAACAACACTGAAATGGTTCGGGAACAGCATGGGGAGGATGTCTGGATGCATCTTGGACTTCCAGGTCGCTGCTGGGAACGATGTTGTCAGAGTAGTACGCCACTTTTACAGACTGACAATAATACGCACCAAACCGAAGATAAAATAGATTTTAGACAGAGAAAAAATTGTTAGGAAACATTCTTTCCTGTATATTTACTTGTATATAAAGTGCAAGTGCTGCCAAAAATTACAAGGAAGAGGCACTCCGATACAACCTGTATATCACATAAAGGATAGTCTCCTTCACATTGTGGTAAATTGTTCAGGTAGTGGGACTCCTACACTCATAAATCCTATGCAATAAGTTTAAGGGCTGCCAAAAATTACAAGGAACCGGCACGCCAATAAACCCTTTATTACACATAAAGGAGGGAATCATACACCCTTGAAAAATTATGATTGATGGCCTGCTAGTGAGCTGACCCTCTAAAAAATTATATGCGAGGGCATTATATGCAGGGCCGCTGATAGAAATCATGGGGCCCCGTACAGCATACATGACGGGGCCACCTTCAGCTCCACCCCCTGATCCCTCCTTCAGCCACACCCCTGGCCCTGCCCTTGGCCCCTCCCCAGACGCCGCCTTGAAACAACATGCAGATTTGTCTACAAGTGATATTTATGGCGCTGGGGGGTCGTCTGTGAATGGCGCTGTTATGGAAGGGATCTGTGAATGGCACTGTTATGGAGGGGATCTGTGAATGGCACTTTTATGGAGGGGATCTGTGGATGGCACTGTTATGGAGGGGATCTGTGGATGGCACTGTTATGGAGGGGATCTGTGGATGGCACTGTTATGGAGGGGATCTGTGGATGGCACTGTTATGGAGGGGATCTGTGGATGGCACTGTTATGGAGGGGATCTGTGGATGGCACTGTTATGGAGGGGATCTGTGGATGGCACTGTTATGGAGAGGATCTGTGGATGGCACTGTTATGGAGGGGATCTGTGGATGGCACTGTTATGGGGGGATCTGTGGATGGCACTGTTATGGGGGGATCTGTGGATGGCACTGTTATAGAGGGGGATCTGTGGATGACACATACCGTATATAGCATCTTATGCTATGTGTCATCCACAGATACCCCTCCATAACAGTGCCATTCACAGATACCCTCCATAACAGTGCCATCCACAGATCCCCCCCATAACAGTCATCCACAGATCCCCCCATAACAGTGTCATCCACAGATCCCCCCCATAACAGTGTCATCCACAGATCCCCCTCCATAATGGTGCCATCCACAGATCCCCCCCATAAGTGTCATCCACAGACCCCCCGGCCCCCCCCATAAGTGTCATCCACATGACAGACCCCCCCCCCCATAACAGTGCCATCCACGGATCCCCCGCCCTCCCTATAACAGTGCCGTCATGACGTCATCCATATAGATCCCCCCCCGCCACTCACAGTAGTATACATTAATAAATCGGTGCAGCCGTGCAGGCTGCAGACAGTAACTTTAATTTTAGCACAGGCACAGCGCTCATCTCTTTACTAAAATACTACCTTACATTCAGCTCCTGCCTCCTCCCTCCACCCTCCAGCCTCCAGTAACAAGTGCGGGCGGCAGCGCTCACTCACTGACGTCACGCGCCTGCGCCGCCTAGTGGGAGGAGCAGGCGTGTGACGTCAGTGAGTGAGCGCCGCCCCCACACTGCCTGCTGTTACTGGAGCCAGCCCACTGACGGCAAAAAAATTAAAATGGCTCGGGAGTCGGCAGCCCGGGCCCCCCTGCCAGCCGGGCCCGGTACAACTGGGCCAGCTGTACTGGCCTATCAGCGGCCCTGTATGCCACGAATAAGCATGTGTTGATATGATGGAAGAGGAGGAGGATGATGAGAAAAGGAAGATTCAACCATATACCCTTGTTTGTGGTGGAAGGGGTGCATGGGAATACAGTGTATTCAGTACATTATAAACAACACATTTAAAGTGCTTTTATGTTCATTAGCTTTCCTCTGGTGGAGTGGAGAAGTCATGGTCAATCCAGGCCTTGTTCATTTTTATAAGAGTCAACCTGTCAGCATTTTCAGTTGACAGGCGGATGCGTTTATCAGTTATTATGCCTCCAGCAGCACTAAATACCCGCTCAGACAAAATGCTAGCGGTAGAGCAGGCCAGCACCTCCAAGGCGTAGAGCGCCAGTTTGTGCCACATGTCCAGCTTGGACACCCAGTAATTGTAAGGCACTGAGGGATCATTGAGGATGCTGACACGGTCTGCTATGTACTCCTTCACCATCTTCCCAAATTTTTCCCTCCTTGTGACACTAGGCTGCGCATCAGGGTGAGAGTGCTGGCGGGGTGTCATGAAACTGTCCCAGGCTTTGGAGAGTGTTGCCCTGCCTCTGTTGGAACTGCTGTGTGTTCCCCTTGTCTCCCCTCCTCGGTTGCCCAAGGAATTACGGATTCTGCCGCCAGCAATGTCAGATGGAACTTTTTGGACCTTCTGGTATTGCACCGTTTTGCTCGTCCGCTCCACTGGAGAAATGAGAGATGAGAAGTTCTCTTTGTAGCGGGGGTCAAGAAGGGTGAACAACCAGTAATCCGTGTTGTCTAAAATGCGTATAACGCGTGGGTCAGCCATGTGTGCCAGAGTACCAACGGGCAAGACGCCCCTGATGAAGCTTTGGAGCGAAACTCAGGTCGGGCAGGATCGTTGGATTGGTTTTAATACACTGCTCAAAAAAATAAAGGGAACACAAAAATAACACATCCTAGATCTGAATTAATTAAATATTCTTCTGAAATACTTTGTTCTTTACATAGTTGAATGTGCTGACAACCAAATCACACAAAAATTAAAAAATGGAAATCAAATTTTTCAACCCATGGAGGTCTGGATTTGGAGTCACACTCAAAATTAAAGTGGAAAAACACACTACAGGCTGATCCAACTTTGATGTAATGTCCTTAAAACAAGTCAAAATGAGGCTCAGTAGTGTGTGTGGCCTCCACGTGCCTGTATGACCTCCCTACAACGCCTGTGCATGCTCCTGATGAGGTGGCGGACGGTCTCCTGAGGGATCTCCTCCCAGACCTGGACTAAAGCATCTGCCAACTCCTGGACAGTCTGTCGTGCAACGTGACGTTGGTGGATAGAGCGAGACATGATGTCCCAGATGTGCTCAATTGGATTCAGGTCTGGGGAACGGGCGGGCCAGTCCATAGCATCAATACCTTCGTCTTGCAGGAACTGCTGACACACTCCAGCCACATGAGGTCTAGCATTGTCTTGCATTAGGAGTAACCCAGGGCCAACCGCACCAGCATATGGTCTCACAAGGGGTCTGAGTGTAACAGTACAGCCTGGATCACAGCGGCTCCCTGTGACGATACGCTGACTTGCGCTCCAGCGTGGAACGCACCGGCCGTCTGCGATGATACGCTGGCTTGCGTTCCAGCGTGGAACGCAGCGACCGCCTGTGTTGTTACGCTGGCTTGCGCTCCAGCGTGGAACGCAGTGGCTGCTGGGCCCTCCTGTGACTCCGCCCACTTACCGTCCGGCCCTTAAATAGAAGACAGGTGCTAAGCAGGGTGTTCCACTAATGGAGTGCGCACCCTGCTAGCTCCACTGCATCTGAGGACTCTGTCCACATATCCAGACCTGGATCCCTAACAACAGCGTGAAGGACTGTCTACCTTCTTGACACTGGCTTCCCCACTGCTGGCTTCCTAGCCAGGACCAACTAACCGCAAGTATATGCCTGTTACCTGCTCTGATTAATGTCCTGGAACTCTGAGTGGGGTGGTTCCTGACTGGTGTGAGACGATACTCCCAAACCAACTCTGAACCTACTGCATACTATATACTAAACTGTGGACATGCTCTGAACCTACTGCATACTATATACTAAACTGTGGACATGCTATACTAACTCTGAACCTACTGCATACTATATACTAAACTGTGGACATGCTCTGAACCTACTGCATACTATATACTAAACTGTGGACATGCTATACTAACTCTGAACCTACTGCATACTATATACTAAACTGTGGACATGTTCTGAACCTACTGCATACTATATACTAAACTGTGGACATGCTCTGAACCTATGGCATACAATATACTAAACTGAGGACATGCTATATACTAACCCTGAACCTATTGCATACTAGATACTAACTCTGAACTGTGCACAAGCTTATACTAACTTGTGACTCCTGTAATACTGGGAGACCTTCCTCTCCAGCAGTAATACTAAATAGATGGATAGCGGTAAATGATTTTGTTACCCCAAACTCTCCGCCCAAGACTGAGAGAGACGCCTGGGGTACATACTGAGTAACCGCGAATCCCACAGCCAAGAACAAGGGCAGTGGGATAATAGTGCATGTCCATTGCTTCCGCAGTTGAGATCCTAACTGATCAACTAGGTGCGTTACACTGAGGATCTCATCTCGGTACCTAATGGCAGTCAGGCTACCTCTGGCGAGCACATGGAGGGCTGTGCGGCCCTCCAAAGAAATGCCACCCCACACCATTACTGACCCAATGCCAAACCGGTCATGCTGGAGGATGTTGCAGGCAGCAGAACGTTCTCCATGGCGTCTCAAGACTCTGTCACGTCTGTCACATGTGCTCAGTGTGAACCTGCTTTCATCTGTGAAGAGCACAGGGCGCCAGTGGAGAATTTGCCAATCTTGGTGTTCTCTGGCAAATGCCAAACGTCCTGCACGGTGTTGGGCTGTAAGCACAACCCCCACCTGTGGACGTCGGGCCCTCATATCACCCTCATGGAGTCTGTTTCTGACCGTTTGAGCAGACACATGCACATTTGTGGCCTGCTGGAGGTCATTTTGCAGGGCTCTGGCAGTGCTCCTCCTATTCCTTCTTGCACAAAGGCGGAGGTAGCGGTCCTGCTGCTGGGTTGTTGCCCTCCTACGGCCTCCTCCACGTCTCCTGATGTACTGGCCTGTCTCCTGGTAGCGCCTCCATGCTCTGGACACTACGCTGACAGACACAGCAAACCTTCTTGCCACAGTTCGCATTGATGTGCCATCCTGGATAAGCTGCACTACCTGAGCCACTTGTGTGGGTTGTAGACTCCGTCTCATGCTACCGCTAGAGTGAAAGCACCGCCAGCATTCAAAACTGACCAAAACATCAGCCAGGAAGCATAGGAACTGAGAAGTGGTCTGTGGTCACCACCTGCAGAACCACTCCTTTATTGGTGGTGTCTTGCTAATTGCCTATAATTTCCACCTGTTGTCTATCCCATTTGCACAACAGCATGTGAAATTGATTGTCACTCAGTGTTGCTTTCTAAGTGGACAGTTTGATTTCACAGAAGTGTGATTGACTTGGAATTACATTGTGTTGTTTAAGTGTTCCCTTTATTTTTTTGAGCAGTGTATATTGCCTGTAACCCTTTTATGCTTGTGAGTAGAATAAATCCATTTTATACTGGTTTTAAAGCGGTGCTTCACTATTGGAGCGATTTAAATATTTCATACAGCTACACTGGATAAAAGAGAGGAAAAGAAGGAAAGCGAAGCCTCTGGATTTGTTTGATGCGCCTGCATGTTCATTTGCGCTCGGATTATAATCATACGAGTGTCAGTAGCATTGGATTACAGTGCTTCACTATCAGTGCATTTTCTGATATCCCACAGGAATATCTGGTGGAAAACAATATTGGTGGGACCTGATGTTTTGCCTATGTGTATGAAATTGTATGATCTAAGCTGGAAGAGGCTTTCTCCTGATTGGATAGGGAACGCGCGGTCCCATATAACGCATTGACTGAACTGTGAATTTTTCCCACTTCACCTTCGGGAATCGCTGCGGTAAATTCTGGTAACAACGGACTGGAATTTTGAAGCACAGTTTCAACGCGCCCAGGGCCACGGTCTCTGCGTGCACCATCAGCATCACGACCACTGCCCCGTCCCTTACTGCTCGCCTTCTTCATTTTAAATGTTATATATGCTTGAAAGTATGTCACACATACAGTAGCAAAGGATTTGGAAGTGTATGCGCCAAAAATTTAAAAAAGGTATTTGGGATGTGGAAACGTCACACAGGAGATATCCCTCAGATAATGTCAATGCTGTCACCAGCGGCTAATAAAAAATGACAAGGAATGTCACAGGTACAGTACAGACCAAAAGTTTGGACACACCTTCTCATTCAAAGAGTTTTCTTTATTTTCATGACTATGAAAATTGTAGATTCACACTGAAGGCATCAAAACTATGAATTAACACATGTGGAAACAAGTGTGAAACAACTGAAAATATATCATATTCTAGGTTCTTCAAAGTAGCCACCTTTTGCTTTGATTACTGCTTTGCACACTCTTGGCATTCTCTTGATGAGCTTCAAGAGGTAGTCCCCTGAAATGGTCTTCACTTCACAGGTGTGCCCTGTCAGGTTTAATAAGTGGGATTTCTTGCCTTATAAATGGGGTTGGGACCATCAGTTGCGTTGAGGAGAAGTCAGGTGGATACACAGCTGATAGTCCTACTGAATAGAATGTTAGAATTTGTATTATGGCAAGAAAAAAGCAGCTAAGTAAAGAAAAATGAGTGGCCATCATTACTTTAAGAAATGAAGGTCAGTCAGTCAGCCAAAAAATTGGGAAAACTTTGAAAGTAAGGGCTATTTCACCATGAACGAGAGTGATGGGGTGCTGCGCCAGATGACCTGGCCTCCACAGTCACCGGACCTGAACCCAATTGAGATGGTTTGGGGTGAGCTGGACCGCAGAGTGAAGGCAAAAGAGCTAACAAGTGCTAAGCATCTCTGGGAACTCCTTCAAGACTGTTGGAAGACCATTTCAGGGGACTACCTCTTGAAGCTCATCAAGAGAATGCCAAGAGTGTGCAAAGCAGTAATCAAAGCAAAAGGTGGCTACTTTGAAGAACCTAGAATATGACATATTTTCACTTGTTTCACACTTGTTTGTTATGTATATAATTCCACATGTGTTAATTCATAGTTTTGATGCCTTCATAGTCATGAAAATAAAGAAAACTCTTTGAATGAGAAGGTGTGTCCAAACTTTTGGTCTGTACTGTATTTGGGATGAGGAAACTTTATACAGGAGAAGTATCACCGGTAATGTCACTGTCCAAAGCGTCTACGTAAAAAGTACACTGTATGTCACAGATAAACTTTTAAGCGCACACGTTACACTGGAGATGTGGCACTGGTAATGTCACTGTCCGCAGCGGACACTGTCTATTGAAAAAGTACACTGTATGTCACAGATATTTTTGGGATGCGCACACTTTACACTGGGGATGTGGCGCAGCTAATATCACTGTCCGCAGTGGCCTAACTATTGTACGCTATTTAGCGCAGGATGTGCTAAAAATAGATATTGCTCCCACACAATATAGTCCTTAGAAGGACTTTTGGGTCTGTAAATTTTAGCTAATTTAGCGCACAGCTGTGCGCCCCCATCGGCCCCCCTCCCTCTATAGCATTAACCACATTGGTGGCCAGTGTGCGGCCTCCCATCTAACCCCCCCCCCCCCGATCATTGGTGGCAGCGGGTTACTAGCAATAGTACAATAGTAAAAGATTCATACTTACCTGGGAGCTGCGATGTCTGTGTCCGGCCGGGGAGCTCTCCTACTGGAAAGTGACAGTTCAAATGCGCCGCACAGACCTGTCACTTACCAGTAGGTGAGCTCCCGGCCGGACACGAACATCGCAGCAGCAGCCAGCAGCAGGTAAGTATGAATCTTCTACTATTGTACTATTGCTAAGTAACCATGGCAACCAGGACTGTAGTAGCGTCCTGGTTGCCATGGTTACCGATCGGAGCCCACAGCGATTAAACTGGGACTCCGATCGGAACTCCGCTGCCACCCAATGATGGGGGGGGGGGGAGGTGGGAGGCCGCACACTGGCCACCAATGTTGTTAATGCTATAGAGGGAGGGGGGGCCGATGGGGGGCGCACACTGTGCCACCAACGATTTATTACAATAGAGGGAGGAAAGGGGGGGGGGCGCACACTGTGCCACCAACGAATTATTACAATAGAGGGAGGAAGGGGGGGGGCGCACACTGTGCCACCAACGAATTATTACTATAGAGGGAGGAAGGGGGGGGGGGGGCGCACACTGTGCCACCAACGAATTATTACAATAGAGGGAGGAAGGGGGGGGGGCCGCACTGGCCACCAATGATATTCAAACTGGGGAGGGGGGGGGGTCTGCCCCCTGCTGCCTGGCAGCCCTGATCTCTTACAGGGGGATATGATAGTACAATTAACCCCTCAGGTGCCGCACCTGAAGGGGTTAATTGTACTATCACGGCCCCCTGTAAGAGATCAGGGCTGCCAGGCAGCAGGGGGCAGTCTTGTACACAGTTTTGTAGTGTATTCTAACTAGAAGCGTCCCCATCACATGGGAACGCTTCTGTGTTAGAATATACTGTCGGTTCTGAGTTTTCACGAAGTGGAAACTCAGCTATGAAAAAAGCTTTTATGCAGACGGATCTTCGGATCCGTCTGTATAAAAAGTAACCTACGGCCACGGATCACGGACACGGATGCCAATCTTGTGTGCATCCGTGTTCTTTCACGGACCCATTGACTTGAATGGGTCCGTGAACCGTTGGCCGAGAAAAAAATTGACAGGTCATATTTTTTCTCACAGGCCAGGAACACTGATCTCGGATGCGGCTGCAAAACGGTGCATTTTCCGTTTTTTTCCACGGACCCATTGAAAGTCAATGGGTCCGTTGAAAAAAAACGGTAAACCGGCACAACGGCCACGGGAGCACACAACGGTCGTGTTGAGGAGGCCTAAGAATGAGCCGGACTATGCGTCATCGGGTGTCTATATAGCACACGATGACGCGTTCTGTCCAGCCAATCACTGTAATGCCAGCATCCAACATGGCTACAGTATTACAGTGAGGGCAGTGCTTACTTGCACGTTTATTGGCTGCGTAGCAGCCAAAAAACGTGCGGGGCGGAGACTTGAGCATTGCACTCGAGCACATGCAGTATTTGGCCGAATACCGCCATGTGCCGAGCATCGAGATGCTCGAGTCGAACTGGTGTTTGGCCGAGCATGCTCGATCATCACTATTAGAAATGTATTAGTAGTGCAGGTGCACACAGCAATAAGCGTGCATGGTATATAGGTTTCAGAAAATGAATGAAAGCTCTCCTGCGCCCCCCCTCTCACCTTGTAAATACTGTTGTGTGTAACCATTAAACCTGTAACCCCTGTAAAACAGCCACACCAGTAAATCCTGAGTAAACCCTTGTGCTGAGGACCTGTTCCTTCAGTCACCTGCTGCTACTGACTGTTCTGGTCCCGCCTGTCAATATCCAGTGATGTTTACTGCTGTAGTCAAAGACTGGCTGCAGACGTGATGTGTGTCACTTGTCCCATTGAGGTGGCACATGGGGGATATATCACCGTTGCGGCCAGTCATTGCCTGCAGCGGCACACATAACCCCTGTCAAACAGGATGCTGACATCTGGGACCGGGACTAAAGAAGCCAAAACCCAGCAGAGGGGTATGCTTTACTTTGCAGGTCCAGTGAGCTGTGTGTGTGGGAAGGGTGGGGGCCTCTGCCCGAAAGGCCCCTAACATGGACAACCACATTAATAAGTGATGTGGTAGGGAGTCCACATCAAACAATGCTTAAGACCCACATCTCATTAGATTTACTACACACCTCCGCACGGACTCTACTGCAGCCAGGTCGCTCCTCCTGGGCATGACACACTAAGTGTGTGCTGTGCTGCTGAGCAAATACAGGAATAGCTCATTCATCCAATCAGTGTTACACTGTATGACTGTGGGAGGGTGGGGCTCCATGCACCACAAGAAATGTGTTATGTTCATCTTGCCTCTCCCAGTACCGGTTGACGGGGGGTAAGATGCAGCATTGGGCAGGTCAGTGAACTTCCTGGGCTTCCTTCCATAGTCATTAGTGATGGACGAGCAAGTTTGCGGTGGGCCCCTTTCACTTTAATGGCAGGCGAACCTGAAAAACCTTCAGCTCATATTTGCAGCCACCAAATACTTAGTAGAAGTGTACAAATAATCCCACAACATGGACAGTGACATACTAGAGGGGGATCAATGACAAAAATTCTAACAAAAAATATGTATCTTAGGCCTCATGCACACGACCGTATTTTCTTGCGGTCCGCAAAAACGGGTTCCGTTTTTCCGTGATCCGTGACCGTTTTTTCGTCCGTGGGTCTTCCTTGATTTTTGGAGGATCCACGGACATGAAAAAAAAGTCGTTTTGGTGTCCGCCTGGCCGTGCGGAGCCAAACGGATCCGTCCTGAATTACAATGCAAGTCAATGGGGACGGATCCGTTTGACGTTGACACAATATGGTGCAATTTCTAACGGATCCGTCCCCCATTGACTTTCAATGTAAAGTCAGGAGTTAATATACCATAGGATCTGAGTTTTTCTCCAATCCGATGGTATATTTTAACTTGAAGCGTCCCCATCACCATGGGAACGCCTCTATGTTAGAATATACCGTCGGATTTGAGTTACATCGTGAAACTCAAATCCGACAGTATATTATAACACAGAGGCGTTCCCATGGTGATGGGGACGCTTCAGGTTAGAATATACTAAAAGAACTGTGTACATGACTGCCCCCTGCTGCCTGGCAGGTGCTGCCAGGCAGCAGGGGGCAGCCCCCCCCTGTAGTTAAACACATTGGTGGCCAGTGCGGCCGGCCCCCCTCCCTCCCCTGTAGTTAACTCGTTGGTGGCCAGTGGGCCCCCCCTCCCTCCCCTGTAGTTAACTCGTTGGTGGCCAGTGGGCCCTCTCCCCTCCCTCCCCCTCCTAATTAAAATCTCCCCCCCTATCATTGGTGGCAGCGGAGAGTACCGATCGGAGTCCCAGTTTAATCGCCGGGGCTCCGATCGGTAACCATGGCAACCAGGACGCTACTGCTGTCCCGGTTGCCATGGTTACTTAGCAATTTGTAGCAGCATTATACTTACCTGCGAGCTGCGATGTCTGCGTCCGGCCGGGAGCTCCTCCTACTGGTAAGTGACAGGTCTGTCCGGCGCATTGCTTAATGACCTGTCACTTACCAGTAGGAGGAGCTCCCGGCCGGACGCAGACATCGCAGCTCGCAGGTAAGTATAATGCTGCTACAAATTGCTAAGTAACCATGGCAACCGGGACAGCAGTAGCGTCCTGGTTGCCATGGTTACCGATCGGAGCCCCAGCGATTAAACTGGGACTCCGATCGGTACTCTCCGCTGCCACCAATGATAGGGGGGGAGATTTTAATTAGGAAGGGGAGGGAGGGGAGAGGGCCCACTGGCCACCAACGAGTTAACTACAGGGGAAGGAGGGGGGGGCCCACTGGCCACCAACGAGTTAACTACAGGGAGGGAGGGGGGGCCGGCCGCACTGGCCACCAACGAGTTAACTACAGGGGAGGGAGGGGGGGCCCACTGGCCACCAATGAGTTAACTACAGGGGAGGGAGGGGGGGGGGGGCTGGCCGCACTGGCCACCAATGTGTTAACTACAGGGGGGGAAAACTTCCCCCTGCTGCCTGGCAGCACCTGCCAGGCAGCAGGGGGCAGTGATGTACACAGTTCTTTTAGTATATTCTAACCTGAAGCGTCCCCATCACCATGGGAACGCCTCTGTGTTAGAATATACTGTCGGATCTGAGTTTTCACGAAGTGAAAACTCAGCTCTGAAAAAGCTTTTATGCAGACGGATCTTCGGATCCGTCTGTATTAAAGTAACCTACGGCCACGGATCACGGACACGGATGCCAATCTTGTGTGCATCCGTGTTCTTTCACGGACCCATTGACTTGAATGGGTCCGTGAACCAATGTCCGTCAAAAAAATCGGACAGGTCATATTTTTTTGACGGACAGGATACACGGATCACGGTCTCGGCTCCAAAACGGTGCATTTTCAGATTTTTCCACGGACCCATTGAAAGTCAATGGGTCCGCGAAAAAAAAACGGAAAACGGCACAACGGCCACGGATGCACACAACGGTCGTGTGCATGAGGCCTAAATCAGAGTACATTTTTATTTGTCTTAAAGGGGAAATTCTCTGAACTGTGCCCTGTTGGAGCCTAGAAATTTTTTATTTTAGGCCACAGTACGGGCCTTAAAAACTAGGCATTCACCTGACATAAAAGAAATTCTGATTATGTGGTTTGAGGTACATTATGCGGTCACTGAATAACAAATTTACTGTAGCCCACTTTTTTTTTCACTTTTTTGGGGGGGCAACTAGTATATTACACCAGTAGAAATGATTTGTTCCAATAGCGCTTGTCCCTCTGTGTAGCTGAGGTAACGCAGAAAAACCGCAAACAAATGCTGCACTACCCAAATTCAGTATATAGAAAGTATATTATTGGTATATAACACCCCTGCTTCATTCAGTTTTTTTGGGGGGGCAACTGGTATATCACACCAGTAGAAATGATTAGTTCCAATAGCGTTTGTCACTATCTGTAGCTGTAGTATCGCAGCAGAACCGCACACAACTTCTGCACATTAGGCTACTTTCACACTAGCGTTCAGAACGGATCCGTCTGCATTATAGTTTAGAAAAAATTCTAAGTCTGAAAGTAGTTCAGACGGATCCGTTCAGACTTTATATTGAAAGTCAATGGGGGACGGATCCGTTTGAAAATTGAGCCATATTGTGTCAACTTCAAACGGATCCGTCCCCATTGACTTACATTGTAAGTCTGGACGGATCCGTTTGCCTCCACACGGCCAGGCGGACACCCGAACGCTGCAAGCTGCGTTCGGGTGTCCGCCTGCTGAGCGGAGCGGAGGCTGAATGCTGCCAGACTGATGCATTCTGAGCGGATCCGCGTCCACTCAGAATGCATTGGTAGCTGGACGGATGCGCTCGGGGCCGCTTGTGAGACCCTTCAAACGGAGCTCACAAGCGGAGCCCCGAACGCAAGTGTGAAAGTAGCCTTACAAATGCACTATAATATACTTTATATGTTAGAAAGTATATTATAAGTATATCACTCCCCTCAGTAAGTCTCACTTATCAATAGCACACCTATTCCAGTCCTTAAAAAGACTTTTGTGGCCCTATTAGCTAGCATTTGGTGTCCCTAACAGCCTGTCCCTGCTCCACACAGCAACCTCTCTCTACACTGGCAAAAGACTGAATGTAAAATGGCGGCCAGATCAGGTTTATTTATAAGGTAGGGGTATGTCCATGTGCTGAAATGTCTCAATTGGCTGAATCCACCTGATGGATGTGCAGCGTACTCAAGTTGTGTGCAATAGGTGTTTCTGGGTGATGTAGTGCAATAGACACTAACCTGGTACGGCTGACTCTCTGCAAGGGCAGGTATAGGTAGAAATAGTTCGTGACGCCAGTGCCAAGTAAACGGTGGCACGCCGTTTGCGGATGCAGGAATAAATTGAGGAAACGTAGTATTAAAACAGAACTCCAACTTTAGTAGTTTTCCAAGCAGAGACAATAATGGAAATGCAGTTCCTTGGCATACAGTTGATTTTGCAATTCGGTCGATGCAGGCAATTCAGTTACAGCAGGGTAATTACAGAGTGTTGAACACAGGACTTGCAGCACAGGAGCTAGCACTCTAATTCTGTCTGATCCTGGAATATAGCATATCTTCACCAAGGCCCATTAACCTAATTCTGGCTTTATATCCTTGGCTATAGCTTTAATAAGTACCTCCTCTGTCTTTCTGAGTACCTCTTGCTTTCCTGATCTTTGCCTCTGTCTCTCTCAGCTTCTGGACACTTCCTCAGGCTCTAGAAACTTCTGAGCTGTGGTCTAGACTGACTTCTGCACTCCACACTAGATCAGGTTACACTGACTTTCCCTTCCTTGTCTGGCCCTTATATAAACTAGGGCTCCCTAGCTCCCTCTAATGCCTAAGAGCTGGAATGACACCCCTAGCCGGCCTGTACTTGCAAGTTTCATAGCAACAGGGAAATACATGCATTACATTACATGACATTTTATAAAACTGACATATACCAATTTCCCCATAATTAAGGAGGGACGACAGCACACCAAGTGACCTTTGGTAGTGACGGGTATTACAGTTCCCGTACACTACATACCCCACTGCTTTAAGCTGAGTACGACCTCGTACTCCATCATGGGTCGCCCAACTGGAATCTCTACCTGAAATAGAAAATAGAGACATGCAGGCATACATACATGTAATTCATCTGCATTTACATTTACATCAGGTCCAATTGGCAAAGGTGAAGGGTAGTGACAAGGGGCGTCGTTCTCTTCTCTCAGGATAATGAATGGAACGGGGGCGCTGACCTGGCACAGTGTAACATTATAACCAGGATAGTCCATGACAATGAATAAGTCCATGATAGAACAGTAGAAAACGGTATAAAAGTTCTTGGAGGCTCAAATAACAAACATGAGTCCGTACCCAGGCTATTTCTTATTAAATCACAGCGGCTCTCATGCAGTGGAGTCCATCTCTGGGCACATTACTTTTTAAAAGAGTAAGAATCTCAGAGGCTCAGGTACTTTTGAGTCTGTCTCCGGGCACGGTTCCTTAGTATCAAATTGCACTATAAAAGGACAGCAAGAAAAGTGCTGTAAAACCCCTGATCAACCTGAAAAGGGGGTGAAGGGTAAAAGGTGCAACAAAGGAACAGGCACAACTTGGCGTGGGTAGCAAAAGCAGGCAGGAGATCCTGGAAACAAGCCTGGCCTTGCTGACTTTGTGATTTCAGTGGTCAACACCTACCACTGAGCCGTGGACAAACTGGCAGCCGCAACAAAGGACCAGGAAACGTAGGACTCCTGTCCTGGAAGGGTTAACATGAAACTTCAGAAGAAATAAATCAAAGGCCTAGCAGGCTGATCACAGTGGCATATTGTAATCACTTGACTCCGCTGGCAAGTACCGTCTGTAGTAGTCCTCTACAGGAGGATGGGCCCACATGACTGTATCAGGGGGCAGCTGCAGGGTAAAGGGGCCCCTAATAGGTATTGGCCCCAAAGGCCTAGGGGTGAACCCTCTGATGGACCGTGCCGGCCCTGGCATGATCACTGCAGGGTGTGACGTGCTTGGCACCGCCGCAGCAAGCGGTCCGGTGCTCTGGGTGCAGCAGTTTACGGCAATCGCGGGTCCGGTCTGGGGCACTGACGGAGCGGTGGCTACAGAAGGCGGTCGGCGGGTGGTGACAGGCACCCTTACCTCATCCTTCCTCGGCGGTGTCTGGATCCTGGCGGTGTATGTCTTGCGCAACTCCCGCAACTTCTCCTCCAGCCGGACGATCTGCTCACCGATGCTGTCTGTGCCGGAGTCGCTGTCCTCTGCTGGCGCCGCCGGCGCAGGTACAGTCACCGATGACGCGGACTCGGCCTCTGCAGGTTCTGGCGATGCGTCTGGTCTCCGTCCCATCCGGATGTTCTGGAAGGTAGCACTAAGTCCTTTCAACTGCTCCAGCTCAGATATTGTCTTCTCCCGACGAGGCAGCTCGGGGGAAGGATAGGGGCTCACCCATTTTTCCAACACGGTTGGCTGCCAGAAGACGTTTGGCCCAATGAAGGAGCTCCGCTCCTGAAAGGCGTGATGGGTCGGCTCTGGAGAGCGTTCCGGTTCTCGCTTGCAGCCAGAGTAGTCTTCTCTTTCTTCTGCCTCCCAGTCCTCAGGGTTTCGCTTGGGACGGGTCACAGCAGTCGCATAAGGGCCTCGCAGGCTCTCGGCAGGGGTGTACTCCACTTCCTCTCCCTCACGGAGGCTGTGCTGGTACGAAGGGAGGTAGTCTCTTTTGACAGACCTTCGATTAACATAGAGGTCTCTGCCAGTTAGATAGTCCTGAATAAACCCGTAGCCACGGGGTTTGTCAAACGATAGCACCACTCCCTTTCTCCTTTCCAGGCGGGTTGGGTGTGCGTATGCTTCTCATGTATAGTCTTGGTTAGTTCCTCATAGACGATTTTAGTCTTTGTGTTCCGCTTGATAGCGGCCTCTCGGATCTCCGCCATCAGGGAAGACCATTTAAAAGATGGCTGGAAAAAGTCCCTCCACGAGCCATAGCAGAGCTCGGGTTCTTTCTCCCTTGGGCGGCAGACGGGTTGCTCCGGTCCCGGAGCGTAGGCCGGTGGAGCCTCCTCTGGCTCTACACCAACATTAGACATCTGTGTAATTTCAGGTGCGGACATTGCAGCAACGCTCTGTGCACAATCCAACATGCTCGATCCTTCTGAGGAGAGCGATCGGGTCGCGTCAATTAAAGTAGCCAGCTCCTCCCATTGCACTGGGGAGCCGCCCCCCAGGTATTCCAGTATAGGGAAGGCGGTGTCCATGCTGGCAGACATGCAAATGTCCAGATAAGCCGTGGCGCCTGCCCTTGACCTTCTTCCCGCTTTTTCCTCAGAAAGGCGCCAATTTTTCCCGCCTTTTCGGGATGAAGGTGACGCAGCAGTAAATTCAGCAAGCTCAGCGGCCATCTTTAGGTACAAACGCTGTCTATTCACTGACAGCAAGCAGGAATGTTTAAAGTCCACAAAACCACACTCCAATGCGGCGATTTTCTTCCTCTGGGTAGCGCAACACTGCACAGCGCTTTTTAGAGGTTTTTGGTACACTTTGGGTACGATTTTCAGTCCACAAAGTCCACTTGCAATAAAACAGGAAAATTGTCACTTTGGTCACAGGGCAACGGTATAAGGCACAAAGTTCACTCTTCTTGCACTAGAAAGCGTGCGTATCCTGTTCGTGACGCCAAAAGAGAAGTGCAGCGTACTCAAGTTGTGTGCAATAGGTGTTTCTGGGTGATGTAGTGCAATAGACACTAACCTGGTACGGCTGACTCTCTGCAAGGGCAGGTATAGGTAGAAATAGTTCGTGACGCCAGTGCCAAGTAAACGGTGGCACGCCGTTTGCGGATGCAGGAATAAATTGAGGAAACGTAGTATTAAAACAGAACTCCAACTTTAGTAGTTTTCCAAGCAGAGACAATAATGGAAATGCAGTTCCTTAGCATACAGTTGATTTTGCAATTCGGTCGATGCAGGCAATTCAGTTACAGCAGGGTAATTACAGAGTGTTGAACACAGGACTTGCAGCACAGGAGCTAGCACTCTAATTCTGTCTGATCCTGGAATATAGCATATCTTCACCAAGGCCCATTAACCTAATTCTGGCTTTATATCCTTGGCTATAGCTTTAATAAGTACCTCCTCTGTCTTTCTGAGTACCTCTTGCTTTCCTGATCTTTGCCTCTGTCTCTCTCAGCTTCTGGACACTTCCTCAGGCTCTAGAAACTTCTGAGCTGTGGTCTAGACTGACTTCTGCACTCCACACTAGATCAGGTTACACTGACTTTCCCTTCCTTGTCTGGCCCTTATATAAACTAGGGCTCCCTAGCTCCCTCTAATGCCTAAGAGCTGGAATGACACCCCTAGCCGGCCTGTACTTGCAAGTTTCATAGCAATAGGGAAATACATGCATTACATTACATGACATTTTATAAAACTGACATATACCAACTTCCCCATAATTAAGGAGGGACGACAGCACACCAAGTGACCTTTGGTAGTGACGGGTATTACAGTTCCCGTACACTACAGATGTGTCATGGGTCAAAGTTCTTCACAATGTAAAAGAATATGGCGCCGGCAAACATCCACATACGTTCGGCGAACCGCGAACGAGGAAAGTTCGCCGCGAAACGACAATCTCTAATAGTCAGCACTAACTACACATATGTAAGCAGAAATTCTAGTAGAAAGTTTAGGGTTCTTTCACACTTGCGTTGCTGGATTCTGTCGCCGGTATGCAAACGGAAACCATTTGTAGACGGATCCGGATCCATCTCACAAATGCATTGCAATACCGGATCCGTCTCTCCGGTGTCATCCGGAAAAACGGATCCAGTATTTTATTTTATTTTTATTTTTTTAAAGGTCTGCGCTTGCGCAGACTGGAAGACCGGATCCGTCAATGTGGCAATTTTAATGCCAGATCCGGCACTAATACACTGCTCAAAAAAATAAAGGGAACACTTAAACAACACAATGTAACTCCAAGTCAATCACACTTCTGTGAAATCAAACTGTCCACTTAGGAAGCAACACTGAGTGACAATCAATTTCACATGCTGTTGTGCAAATGGGATAGACAACAGGTGGAAATTATAGGCAATTAGCAAGACACCCCCAATAAAGGAGTGGTTCTGCAGGTGGTGACCACAGACCACTTCTCAGTTCCTATGCTTCCTGGCTGATGTTTTGGTCACTTTTGAATGCTGGCGGTGCTTTCACTCTAGTGGTAGCATGAGACGGAATCTACAACCCACACAAGTGGCTCAGGTAGTGCAGCTTATCCAGGATGGCACATCAATGCGAGCTGTGGCAAGAAGGTTTGCTGTGTCTGTCAGCGTAGTGTCCAGAGCATGGAGGCGCTACCAGGAGACAGGCCAGTACATCAGGAGACGTGGAGGAGGCCGTAGGAGGGCAACAACCAAGCAGCAGGACCGCTACCTCCGCCTTTGTGCAAGGAGGAACAGGAGGAGCACTGCCAGAGCCCTGCAAAATGACCTCCAGCAGGCCGCAAATGTGCATGTGTCTGCTCAAATGGTCAGAAACAGACTGCATGAGGGTGATATGAGGACCCGATGTCCACAGGTGGGGGTTGTGCTTACAGCCCAACACCGTGCAGGATGTTTGGCATTTGCCACAGAACACCAAGATTGGCAAATTCGCCACTAGCGCCCTGTGCTCTTCACAGATGAAAGCAGGTTCACACTGAGCACATGTGACAGACGTGACAATGTCTTGAGACGCTGTGGAGAACGTTCTGCTGCCTGCAACATCCTCCAGCATGACCGGTTTGGCATTGGGTCAGTAATGGTGTTGGGTGGCATTTCTTTGGAGGGCCACACAGCCCTCCATGTGCTCGCCAGAGGTAGCCTGACTGCCATTAGGTACCGAGAAGAGATCCTCAGACCCCTTGTGAGACCATATGCTGGTGCGGTTGGCCCTGGGTTACTCCTAATGCAAGACAATGCTAGACCTCATGTGGCTGGAGTGTGTCAGCAGTTCCTGCAAGACGAAGGCATTGATGCTATGGACTGGCCCGCCCGTTCCCCAGACCTGAATCCAATTGAGCACATCTGGGACATCATGTCTCGCTCTATCCACCAACGTCACGTTGCACCACAGACTGTCCAGGAGTTGGCAGATGCTTTAGTCCAGGTCTGGGAGGAGATCCCTCAGGAGACCGTCCGCCACCTCATCAGGAGCATGCACAGGCGTTGTAGGGAGGTCATACAGGCACGTGGAGGCCACACACACTACTGAGCCTCATTTTGACTTGTTTTAAGGACATTACATCAAAGTTGGATCAGCCTGTAGTGTGTTTTTCCACTTTAATTTTGAGTGTGACTCCAAATCCAGACCTCTATGGGTTGAAAAATTTGATTTCCATTTTTTTATTTTTGTGTGATTCTGTTGTCAGCACATTCAACTATGTAAAGAACAAAGTATTTCAGAAGAATATTTAATTAATTCAGATCTAGGATGTGTTATTTTTGTGTTCCCTTTATTTTTTTTGAGCAGTGTACATTCTAATGGAAAACAATGCCGGATCTGTCATTCCGGCAAGTGTTCAGGATTTTTGGCCGGAGAGATAAATGCAGCATGCTGCGGTTTTTTCTCCGTCCAAATACCGTAAAAGGACTGAACTGAAGACATCCTGATGCATCCTGAACAGATTGCTTTCCATTCAGAATGCATGGGGATAAAACTGATCAGTTCCTAGGACGGAACTCCATACCGGAAAACTTTGACGCAAGTGTGAAAGTACCCTTAGCCTCCTTAGTTGCTTGGCCCCATAATTGCTATTCCTACTTCTCCCGGTACTGACAGTTATACTTGATATTGGCTAGGCTGTATAGGAAAATAGGAATGAAGGCATTGCTTGGAATTAAAGAGGACAGGTCACCTCTCCTGACTTGTCTGTTTTAGTAACTACTTGCATTCCCCATGTAATAACAATTCTGGAGCCTCTATTCTTATGACTCTGTGCTGTGTCATTCCTGCTAGAAGTTTACAAATAAATTGACAGCATTGTGCAGTGAAGGTACTGCTGGGTGTTACCAGTAGCGGGTGTGTCTGACTCTGCCCAACCAGTACTGCTATTGTCAGAATGTGCAGGTACACCCCCCCCAACTGGTAACACCCATCTGCACCTTTACTGCAAGCTGCTGGCAATTCATTCATAACTTCTAGTAGAAATAACAGAGAAATGGCACAACATAGAACCATAAGAATCGATGCTCCAGAATTGTTATTAAATGTGGAATGGAAGAAATTACTACAACAGACATGTCAGAAGAGTTCACAGACCACATCCCAAATGCCATCTTTCTTGACAAATGAAAAGCCTTCCTTATAAAGCCGTGTTCACAGTTTGCATGCAATTGTTTTCTAGGTCAGAACATAGGTTCACATAGAAGGTTGTCCAAGACACAAGCACATAAAGAGACATGCGGTAGAAGCCTAACAGCAGAAAAATCATTGGTTCTGATCTTCCCCCTAGTAACAGCCAGGATCGGAGAAACCTCTGATCCTGGATGCTTAAATCTTAGATGCCATGTTCAATAGAAACCGTGGCATCTAAGTGCTTCAGATGGAGGGGGTTTCCGCAAATGCAATTGCAGGGTGCCGATGGTCTTCTGTAAATGCATATTAGGCCACGGCAGAGACCATGCCTGTCAGTTTCCTATTGACAGCATATTACACATATAAGAACGATCACAGGTCAAGGTCCTGTTGTGGGAGTAATAAGTGCTTATAATCAGAAATAAAGTTTTATTTAAAAAGAAAAACAAATAAAAAAATAAAAATAAATAGTACCCTTTTCCTTGAAAAATTATTAAGAGGGAAAGAAAATTTAAAAAATGTAATCCTTTCTACTATACTTGATATCATCGCATATACCCGAACTATACAGTGATTATGTAATTTATGAACTTCTCAAAATGTAAAATATCAATGGCAGTGCTGTTTTTGAAAAGAGTTTTGCCAAGGCAGTGACTGTGCATGCATCGCCACACTGCTGGGTAGTAACGGGGACAGCTGCAGTACGCCAGTCCTGCAGGGTGAGCGAATGTGAGGTCACGGGGGTCAGTTAGCAAACCGAGGGTTACTCTTGGTACTCACAATTTGTAGAAGACCCTGGGCAGGCGTACAGAAGTGATGGAGAGGCTGGCACATGGATCCTCTGGGGCACTCTCTGTATATAGGGACCAGGCCGGGTGGTAGGTGAGGTGCCCTGGGTGTTGGAAGTTTAATGTGCCGGTGGCAAGATCCCTTATAGTTCGTGACGCCAGTGCCGGTAACGATGGCACACCGATTTGTTGTAGGAATAATTGAGGTACACAAAGTTGCAGTGAACCAGAACTTCTTTTTACTGAACAGTTCAACTATTTACAAGTTTCAGTTAGTTCCACATGAAAAGTCTTGGTCACAGGCAGGCTTCATATAAATGGCAGGCAAAGTCTTTGCAAGATACTCAGAGGGAATAACACTTACAGATCAGGCTGTATTTTCCTCAGATCCTGTCTGGCTTTCTCCAAGGCCCGTATGGCCTATAGCTGGCTTTATCCTTGGGTAGGGAAACCTTCCTCTGGTGTAAATCTTCTTGCTGTAAATATCCTTCTGCCCTTCAGCTTTCTACTTAGCTGGATAAAAGTGGCTCTGCACTGTACTTTTCAAGGTGCTAGATATCTTCAGGAGGCAACTTCTTCTCCTGGGTGCAAGCTAGGAACCTGGGCTATCTAGCTGCATGTCAGAAGCTGCTCTTCAGCTAACCTCTGGCTAAAGTGCTCACTTGGCTTCTGACCACACTCCTTCTCTCCTGAACTGGACCTGACTATATATACTAGGGGGTTCCCTAGCTCCCTCTACAGCTTGGGAGGAGAAACTACACCCCTAGCAGGCCTGCTACACAGGAAATAACATTAAATTATACATTACAATGCAATATAAAATACCATAACCATGTTCCACAGGAGGTGGAGAACAACGTGACCCAATTGACCCTTGAGTAGTGCCCACCCTTACGTAGTGGGACACTACACAGCCACGTGCAGATGAAGAACAAATCGATTCTCTATATCCCACCGTTACACTTACCAATGCATAAACAATGAGCCAATCAGTCAGAAGACAGCACAAGTACAAAATCCTACCCTAGGTTAATTCATCACTAGAGGGGACAAAACCTCAAGGGGGGTCATTTATGCCAGTTTTTGGAGTTAAAAAGTCACATGGGCCTTTTTAATTACTGTTTAACGCCTGTGCAAAATATTTTGTTGCATGAGTGTTTTGCACTGAGTGTTGAGGGAGTGGTGGCGACCCCTACAGATTTATCCAGATTTATGCCTGGAAACAGGCTCAAATGTTGGTGAAAAACTACTGGCGCATGGACTGCCCGAGGTGCACCTTATTTAAGATGAGACGCACACCTCATCATAAATTACACACATACGGTCTTTGTAAATGACCCACAAGGTTCCCAAATGAGTGTCAGACATCAAAGATGTGAAGATCAAGCCATGTCTGCCCGGATCGGCAACCTCCTATACTGTATCGATGCCACAAACGACCCCAATCATCTGCGGTGTGGAGAGAGGGGAGTAGATATGTGCATTAAAGTAAAACCACCCTGATCTGAAGAAGACGAATACGGGATTCGCAAGATATTCTGCAGAGAAAGCAGAGAACACCGGTGGAAGGGTCATCAGGGGATTTACCTGGAATGCACAGGTCAGCATCTACTATTAGTGGATAGTGGGGGTAATGTATGAAAATAATACTACATTATTACAGTATTAACCCATTCTATAAAAGTCCTTTCATTTGGGTGATGGGGTTATTTATTGTTATGTATATTACTATGTGCGTCATTACTACAGCAAGAGCGTGTGCCTTGTTTAGGAGTACTGCATGGATGGTTTTAGTGGTTTTATTTTTTTCCTCTGTAGCATTTTTTTTATTTTTTATTGGGGCTTTTATTTGAGATTTTTTACACTAACTTCTATTTAATTTCTGGTAATTAACTGTGTTTTCACATATTAATATGTATAGAAAGTCATTTATAATGGAAAACAACTGAATGAGTTCATCTGCATGTCTCTTTAATATTTCCACAGAGATGCACAATCATTAGCTACTAAAGGCCAACTTGTGAAATCTCTACTAAACCTGTTCCATCTATTGCCACAGAACAGCCTCTAACATGGAATACCGGGAAATATTAGTGAAGTGGACTTTTCAGTCGTCCTTTAGTGATCAAATTCCTCGCAGTGCCACCACAAGGTAAATGATTTAGGCCGAGTTCACACTTCAGTTATTTCCATCAGTTATTCTGAGCCAAAACCCGTAGTGAAGCCGACTCCGAAATAAGGGAAAGATTTTAACCTGTGTTTTTGACTTGAACCTGGTTTTGGCTCACAATAACTGATGGAAATAACTGGCCAAATTACTGAAGTGTGAATTCAGCTTTAGGCTACTTCCACCTTTGCATTGTTGTTTTCCGGTATTGAGATCCGGCAGAGGTTCTCAAAACCGGAAAAAGAAAAAAACGTTTCTGTTTTGTCCCCATGCATAATTTCTGAATGGAAAGAAATCCGTTCAAGCAGCATCAGGAGGTCTTCCGTTCTGGCATCATTCAGTTTTGTGACTGGACATAAAACCGCTGCAAGCTGCGGTTTTGTGTCCAGTGGTAAAAATGGAAGAAAAAAAAATATCCGGCACTGAAAACAATGTAAGTCAATGGTGACGGATCAGTTATTTTTTTTAGGAATCTAAAAAACGGATCCATCACCCATTGACTTTCAATGTATTTAGTGATGGATCCGTTTTTTCCCATTTTGATTTCACACAACCGCACCCTAACGGAACGGATGCATCCTGATGTGCAAAATCAAAACGGATCCGTTTAATTCCGGATCTCAATACCAGAATTAACAACGCAAGTGTGAAAGTAGCCTTACACAGTTCCAAACTAGGTTGTGTAAGGCAGAACAGGACAGGTTCTCCAAAGCAAGACAGTCTTTGTGACCAATTCCTAAACTGGGCTACCCCTGTACTATCCAAGCATAGGTAAAATTCAGTCTTGGGGTGCAATATAGAATATAGAATTAATACAACACACTCACATCAATTAGGGAGAGGGGAAGATGTGGTAACAGTCAATATGGACTCTAGAATAGCGCACTTTAGTTAGTGACTTCTTGCCAGGGGGGGATTGGCCATAGACTTTACAGGGATATTGCCCAGGGGGCTGCCCAGCGCCCCTCGCTGCCGCTGGCCGGGTACATAATGGGTTCTCAGCGGTAATTAACGATGTGAGAATCAGGTACTCATGTACCCGGCCAGTGACCAAGTACCCTCCTGAATTCAACTATGGCCCGCATCTCCCCTCCTGAGCCCCCTGCTCCATATCGTAATCAGAGGCAACTGGAGGAAGAGAACAGAAAATGGCTGCATTTGATGGCTACCGTGGAGGGACAGCTTTTGGGGCAATATATTGTGCTGCACTGTGGTATATGGTATTTTCAGTTATGATATTGCTGACCCCCCATCCTACTTGTGTTGCCCCGCTTCTTGTCAATTTAGACACTCCTACAACTTAGGGGCACTTTTAGTTTTTTCCAGGGCCACTTTCCCGATCCGCCCCTGCTTTTTGCCGCAGTTGTGCAGCAAAACCTGTGACAAAAACTGCGCGCATTACATGCTTTTTTTTGTCATGGAAATGGCTGTAGATATCACCCTCTTCATAGCAATGGGTGAAATCCACAGTGACATGCTGTAGATTTCAAATCTGCATCGCAGGTCAATTTGCGCAGTTTTTTACTCACATTGTGGATAGATTTCTTAAACTTTCATTCACTTTGCTAGTTCTCTACAACACTGCAAGGGTACTGCATTATAACATAGCCTTAGGCCCCTTTCACACGAGTTTTCCGCACGGGTGCAATGCGTGACGTGAACGCATTGCACCCGCACTGAATCCGGACCCATTAATTTCTATGGGGCTGTGCACACGAGCGGTGATTTTCACGCATCACTTGTGTGTTGCGTGAAAATCGCAGCATGCTCTATATTCTGCTTTTTTCACGCAACGCAGGCCCCATAGAAGTGAATGGAGCTGCGTGAAAATCGCAAGCAAGTGCGGATGCGGTGCGATTTTCACGCACGGTTGCTAGGAGACAATCGGGATGGGGACCTGATCATTATTATTTTCCCTTATAACATGGTTATAAGGGAAAATAATAGCATTCTTAATACAGAATGCATAGTACAATAGGGCTGGAGGGGTTAAAAAATAAATAAAAAATAATATAACTTACCTTAATCAAATTTGATCGCGCAGCCCGGCTTCTCTTCTGTCTTCTTCTTTGCTGTGCACAGGAAAAGGACCTTTGATGACGTCACTGCGCTCATCACATGGTCCGTCACATGATCCATCACCACGGTAAAAGATCATGTGATGGACCATGTGATGAGCGCAGTGACATAATCAAAGGTCCTATTCCTCAAAGAAGAAGACAGAAGAGAAGCCGGGCTGCGCGAACAAGTGGATTAAAGGGCTTCTGTCAGCCCACTAAACCGTTTTTTTTTTTTTTGTTTACTAATAATCCCTATACTGCGAGCTCTTCATACATAAGTTAAATAATCATTTCTGTTCAGTAGAATTTGATAAAAAGTGATTTTTAAAATATGCAAATTACTTTGCTACCAGCAAGTAGGGCGGCTACTTGCTGGTAGCAGCCGCATCCTCCGATCCTAATGACGCCCCCTCCGCATTGTGATTGACAGGGCCAGGGAACGGAATCGTTCTCTGCTGGCCCTGCCTGTTAGCATTCAAAATCTGGCGCCTGCGCTGCGGCCGTACGTATCTTCAATTTGCGCAGGCGCACTGAGAGGCGGCCGCTCACTCCTCAATGCGCCTGCGCCGGGTGTAGATGTGATGTCATCGGCGCAGGTGCATTAAGGATGGAGCGGCCGAGCGAGTGGCCGCCTCTCAGTGCGCCTGCGCAGATTGAAGCTAGGTACGGCCGCGGCGCAGGCGCCAGATTTTGAATGCTAACAGGCAGGGCCAGCAGAGAACGATTCCGTTCCCTGGCCCTGTCAATCACAATGCGGAGGGGGCGTCATTAGGATCGGAGGATGCGGCTGCTACCAGCAAGTAGCCGCCCTACTTGCTGGTAGCAAAGTAATTTGCATATTTTAAAAATCGCTTTTTATCAAATTCTACTGAACAGAAATGATTATTTAACTTATGTATGAAGAGCTCGCAGTGTAGGGATTATTAGTAAACAAAAAAAACAAACGGTTTAGTGGGCCGACAGAAGCCCTTTAAGGTGAGTTCAATTATTTTTTAACCCCTCCAGCCCTATTGTACTATGCATTCTGTATTCAGAATGTTATTATTTTCCCTTATAACCATGTTATAAAGGAAAATAATACAATCTACACAACCTTGAACCCAAACCTGAACTTCTGTGAAGAAGTTCGGGTCTGGGTACCACATTCAGTTTTTTATCACACGCGTGCAAAACACATTGCACCTGCGCGATAAAAACTGAACAACGGAACGCAATCGCAGTCAAAACTGACTGCAATTCCGTACCTACTTGCGCGGGTTTTCCGCAACGCATCCGGACCTTATCCGGACACGCTCGTCTGCAAGGGGCCTTACCGTCACGTTTCACTTACAGATAGTGGCTAAACACTGGGGGGTAGCCAATGAGAGGACATTTTGTGATCAGGTTAGGGCAAGGGGCCCCTCTAACAAGTAAGGATTGTAAAAAACAGATAACCTCTTTAACCCGCTAATAACCCAGAATGCATACATCCACCTCTGGAGCCTGCTCAGTCTTGGATGCATCTGTCACTGTAATATCTGGGGTACTGCTGAAACTGCCGGAATTGGAGATAACTCCAGTCCCAGCAGTTTAACCTTAGGATGCTGCAGTCATTAGTGATAGTGCCATTTAAGGTGTTTAACAGAGGCCCTCAGGCCTGCCATAGATCTAAGCTGATTAGTCATGACTTACCAGTAGATATACAGTGATATACAGTGTATGTTCACATTTCTGTGTATTTTTTATATTTATTTACACTACAACTTATTTCTCGTAAGCATTATGGATAGTTTGTTAGAGTCATTTATGGACTTCAGTTCTTTAATTACCTAAGTTTGCTCAGGGAAAAACCTTTTCCTTAAATTTATTGGTGTAAATGTGTTTATTGGAGTTTGTACAGTAACTGTTTTATACCAATAGTTTTATTACACATGTAGTATATACTGTAGTAATTTTTACTAATACACGGTTTAAAAAAAAAATATTATATAGTATTACATGTTATGTGTCTAAAAAATTGTTATTATTATTTTTTTACTTAAAGGGGTTTTCCAGGGGATAGGTCATCAGTATCTGATTCTGAGGTTGCGACACCCGGGTCCACTGCTGATCAACTGTTTGAGAAGGCAGTGGTGCTTACAGTAGTGTCACAGTCTTCTCTCATCTTTCTTTAGGCCAAGTGACGTCAAGTTCATCGATCACATGGCCTAGACACAGCTCAGCCCCGTTGAACTGAATGGGACTGAGCGCGACACCAAGCACAGCCGCTATACAATGTATAAGTAGGTAGAAGGCCGTAGCGCTCGCAGGAGCGCCAGTGCCTTCTCAAACAGCTGATTGGTGGGGGCCCCAGGTGCTGGACCTCCACCGATCAGATACTAATGACCTATCCAGAGGATAGGTCCTCAAAATTTAAGTCTTAGAAAACCCTTTTAAGTTCATTCAGTAAATTTAAATTTACCATAGTTTTTTCTTACATTTTACTACATTTTTATTTTTTAGTCTGCATTTATTGACATTTTTCCGGCAATACATTGTACAGACCATCAACAATCTCAATTATATATGGTAAGATAAAGACAGAATAATAAGCAATGAACAAAGTCAAAGCCGAAATATATCTAAAAAACCCCTGTGGGGACAAACTTAGTGCATGTAATAGATTATGGTAAACAGTACCTGTGAAGTTTTAACAACAACAAAAAAAAATCATACAGAAGCCTCTCAGTAGGTGCAAGTCATATACAGGACTACCAAACCACTTCAAGTTTAAAAAAGTAGAGAAGAATAAACTGACAATGGTGACACTGCATTCTGGGAATGTGCATTCCCATACTCCACGTGGGAAGGGGGTAATGGAAGGCAGCTCATGAGATCATAAGATCACCGAAAAACAAATCGGGGGTATTGTACAAGTATAACTGACCTAACAGCCACACTTGTATGGAACCCCTTTCTCATATAGTTTGAGCGGGGAATGGGACCCTCTTAGGCAGGTAAGGCTATATAGTGACGAGAATCCAGTCAACATCTGAAGAGCTGGCTTCGGCCAAGAGGTCATCTTGCAGCTTACTGCTCTGTAATGTATACATTACATCTCAAGTACTGTTAAGAAACTTGCGATTTGCAAGTTCGGTGTTTGGGTTATCTAAGAATTCCGTAATGGATTCTGTTACTAGTGTTGATCACGAATATTCGAATTTCAAATTTTTATCGCGAATATAGGTACTTCGAAAATTCTCGAAAATTTCGAATATAGTTATATATATTCGAAATTTCAAATATTCAAATTTTTTCCGATTTTTTTTTTTTTTTTTTTTTATCAGTACACATGATCCCTCACTGCTTCCAGCTTGTGGGCCAATAAGATGGCTGCAATATACTTGACTTTAGGAGTAGTAGTGTTTGCGAATTTTGCTCTATATTTGTTTTTTTTTAATATTCGCTATATTGCTATATATTCTTGTTTTAGAATATTACGAATATTCGAAAAAACGAAGTTATAGCAATATAGAGAATATTCGAAAAAAATCGAATAGAGCAATTTAGCTAATATAGTGATATAATCTTCTTTGTCTAATAGTTGTAAGTTGAAAAATTCGCAATAAAAAATTCGAATCCGAAAATTCGAATTCTGAAAATTCGCATATTACACAATCATTACCTTTCCGATTTTTTGAGTAAAAAAAAAATCGCGAATTTTCAACGAATATTCTACAAAATATTCGTGAAATATTGCGAATTCGAATATGACCCCTGCCGCTCATCACTATCTGTTACCACGGACCATAACAGAATTAAATGATGGCATTTCGTCATAATAGAAGTCTATGCTGTCCAGGATCACAGAGCTGTTCGTGTTAGCAAGGTATTCACTGTTTATGGCCGATATGGAGACTTTGCTGCTTGGGGAAGCCACCTTTCACTCATATAACAGTTGGCCAACCCCCTGTAAGATTTTTACCCCGCAATATTTATTTTTGAGAGTTTTGCATGCCTGTGATCATCTTGGACAGGCTACAAAATGTTCAGCGGGAGCCCAGATACTACTACTCCTATTGTCATCATTGTTGCCATTTGAAAATATACAGCTATCGGGAAGAGACTGCATTGTGACTTGCCTTGATATCATTGGATGTATTACAACTCCCATTCTGCACTTTAGTAAAAATAGACGTTTTTATGTTCTACAATTGGCCTGGTTACTGACTCCAGCATCATTCGCCAGCCACAGTTCCTACATCTCCTGCCTTGCACCCACACCAAACTCACAACAACAAGGGCACCCCAAGTGGCAACTAGTATCAGGCAGAAACCCCAACATTAGAGTGCACCCTTCTATCAGTGCTGTAGCCCTAGTAAGCATAGGTGTTAGGATTGCCACTGTGAATAAATATTGCCGTCAGAGCCACTACCACTCCCATCTTCCACTCCCTCCTCTTGTGGGGCTCGCAGCACATCCACTGCACATTTATATAAAACAATTGTGGGGTCAAAATGCTTACTACACAGCTACGTGAATTCCTTGCGGGTGTTCAAAAGTAGGGTCATGTTTTACTGGTACCTCAGGGACTCTGCAAATGTAACATGGCACCGAAGACCATTCCAGCAAGATCTACACTACAAAAGCCGAAGGGTGCTCCTTACCATCTTAGTCAACCTGAAATATTGCCATGCACACCAAATATTTATACCCGGATCACCTACAATCAATGGTGGAGGAAAAACATATCACTTAAAACCCCCAAACAAAGGAAAATCCTCCAACTAATAATATAAAATAAATTTTATTAAATATGTCAATATTAGTGTTGATCGAGCACCATAGTGCTCGGGGGCTCGGGCCGAACACATCGGGAGTCAATGGGAGAACCCGAGCATTGAACCAGGCACCTCCTGCTCTGAAGAGGGGAAGGTGTCTGGTTCATAGAAAAAGGTCAGAAATTTATGGAAACACCACCGAAATGGATCGGGAAAAGCATGGGGAGGATGTCTGGATGCATCTTGGACACCCAGGTTGCTGCTGGGAACTATGTCCGAGTAGTACGCCACTTTTACAGACTGACAATAATACGCACAAAACCGAAGATAAAATCAATTGTTAAGGAAACATTCTTTCCTGTATATTTACTTGTATATAAAGTGCAAGTGCTGCCAAAAATTACAAGGAAGAGGCACTCCGATACAACCTGTATATCACATAAAGGATAGTCTCCTTCACATTGTGGTAAATTGTTCAGGTAGTGGGACTCCTACACTCATAAATCCTATGCACTAAGACTAAGTGAAAGGGCTTCCAAAAATAACAAGGAACCAGCACTCCAATACACCCTTTGTTACACATAAAGGAGGGCATCATACACAGCCTTGAAAAATTATGATTGCTGGCCTGCTGGTGATCCTCAAACACATTTGGAGCAAGGGCCTGCTGATCTGACCATCTAAAACATTATGGGCGAGGGCCTGCTGCCGCTTTGGTGACTCTAGATAACCTGGGGTTGATCGCACGTCCTCGTGACGGCGACGATCCATTCGGATGTCTGCCCTATCAACTTTCGATGTTATTTTCAGCACAAACCACGGTGATCACGGGTAAGGGGGAATCAGTGTTAGATTCCAGAGAGGGAGCCTGAGAAACGGCTACGGCTACCACATTCAAGCAAGGCAGCATGCGCGTAAATAACCTATTAGGTAAAATTAGGCGAGGGCCTGCAGGTGTGCTGACCCTGTAAAAGATTGTAGGTGAGGGCCTGCTGGTGAGCTGACCCTCTAAAAGATTGTAGGTGAGGTCCTACAGGTGAGCTGACCCTCTAAAACATTATATGCGAGGGCCTGCAGGTGATCTGACCCTCTAAAAAATTATATACGAGGGTCTGCAGCTGAGCTGACCCTCTTAAACATTATGGTTGAGGGCCCGCTGCTGAGCTGTCCATTAAAAAAATTATGGGAGAGTGCCTGCTGCTTAGCTGACCATTGAAAAAATGTACAGTGTTCAAAGCAGGCCGGGTCGCCTGAATACTTCAGCTAGGAATAATGAAATAGGACTCCAGTTCTTGTTTGTTGGTTTTTGGAACTGGGGCCATGATTGAGAGGGACGGCCGGGGGCATCCGTATTGCGCCGCTAGAGGTGAAATTCTTGGACCGGCACAAGACGAACCAAAGCAAAAGCATATGCCAAGAATGTTTTTTTTAATCAAATACAAAAGTCGAAAGCTCGAAGACGATCAGGTACCATCATAGTTCTGACCATAAACGATGGCGACCGGCGATCCGACCAGCGTTATTCCCATGACCCGCCGAGCTGCTTCCGGGAAACCAAAGTCTTTGGATTCCGGGGGGAGTATGGCTTCAAAGATTACAAAGTACACTGTATGTCACAGATACATTTTTGAAGCGCACACGTTACGCTGCAGATGTGGCCCTGGTATGCTCACTGTCAGAAGTGGACACCGTCTACGGAAAAATTACAATGTATGTCACAGAAATTTTTTTGAAGCGCACACGTTACACTGCAGATGTGGCCCTAGTAAGGTCACTGTCAGAAGCGGACATCAACGGAAAAAAGTTCACTGGATGTCACTGATATTTTAGGGATGCGCACACTTTACACTGGGGATGTGGCGCAGCTAATCTCACTGTCCACAGCGGACACCATCTATTGAAAAAGTACACTGGATGTCAGATATTTTTTGGATGCGTACAATTTACACTGTTGATGTGGCACGGATAATTTAACTATCTGCAGAGGACACCGTCTACATGTCACTGATATTTTAGGGATGCGCACACTTTACACAGGAGATGTGGCGCAGCTAATCTCACTGTCGGCAGCGGACACAGTTTATTGAAAAAGTACACTTAATGTCACAGATATTTTTTGAATGCGCACACTTTACACAGTAGATGTGGCACGGATAATTTAACTGTCTGCAGTGGACACCGTCTACGGAAAAAGTACACTGGATGTCACAGATATTTTAGGGATGCGCACACTTTACACTGGAGATGTGGAGTGTTCAGCCGAGCATGCTCCATCATCACTAGTCAATATCCAAAAAGAATGTGTCACGTAGGGGTAGGAAGAGTGCAGCCCTGATCTCCACCCGCACCTCTGTCCCTACCTACTCGCACGGCCCGTCCTAACTGACGCCGTACAACTTGGCGGCGGTCCCTAGCTTAGATACGTGCAGGGTCCTAAAGAGTGCTAGAGTAACATGTAACAGAGTCAGGGAAGCAAAGGTCAAAGCCAGGAGGTCACGCAGGTACACAAGGTAAAACACAATAGCAAGGTCAACACAAACCGAAGTCATAAGCCGAGAGGTCACGTCAATTCCAAGGAGGTAACAAGGTCGAGGTCAGAAACAAAGCCGAGGCCCAAACAATAGCAAGGTAACGATACGAACGCTGGTGAAGGTAGAAAGACCAATCACAGGCAACCTGTGGCCAGCAGGCTGCCTGTTTAAATAGCCCAGACTGGTGAGTCACATGACGTGGCCAGCGTCACATGACTCTCATAACACAGCCCAACATAGCCGAGCGCTGATCATCATTATCGGCGCTCAGCTCTCCTGCTGCTTGTTGTCTAGGGGATGGAGGACGCCAGCCACGCAGAGGAGGCATGCGCGGCCGATTCCTCCCTGCCCCCTGGTCCCCATGGAGACGAGGACTCCGCCCCCGTCCTCGCTCCGCTATGCGCGTGGAATGCTGGTGGCGCTGCGAAGGTAGAGTGCGCTGTCGGCTCCCCGTGACAGCACCCCCCTTCTACGAGGGGCCACCGGACCCATGATCGCTGGAGTGGGTTTCTCCGGGTGAGCCAGATGGAATTTTCTCACCAACCTCTCAGCATGCATATTCTTAACCGGCACCCAAGACCTCTCCTCAGGACCAAAACCTCTCCAATGGACCAAATACTGAAAATAATTCCGGACCCTTCTGACATCAATAATCTTAGAGATCTTAAATTCAGGTTGACCGGCAACCTTCACTGGGGCGGAGATTCCTGTGTAGAGGATACAGGGGAAACATACTTCTTGAGTAAAGACTTGTGAAAAACATTGTGAATATGAAAAGAGTCAGGCAAACGTAACTTAAAAGACACAGAATTAATAATGTCAACAATCTCATAAGGCCCAATAAACCGTGGTGCAAACTTATTGGAAGGTACCTTCAAGGCCAAATTCTTGGTGGATAACCATACTTTATCGCCTAACCCAAAGTCTACTCCTCGAGAGCGTTTTTTATCCGCATTGGTTTCATGAACCTCTTGTTTTTTTTTTTAGATTCGACTGAACCTTGGCCCAAACTGTGCACAGTTCTTTAGCTAACAGATCAGCTTCCGGAATTTGTGAGAAAGACGGCAAAAACGAACTAAAACGCGGATGGAAACCAAGATTACAAAAAAAAGGAGACATACCAATAGATGAGTTCACCTGATGCTTCACCCACAGCTGTTGGTTGTCGGAGAAATAACACCTCAAATACTGCTCCAGAGACTGGTTCAAACTTTCAGTTTGACCATTGGTTTCCGGATGAAAGGCTGAAGAAAAAGACAAAGAGATGCTACATTTGTGACAAAAGGCCCTCCAAAACCTAGAAACAAATTGCACACCTCTATCCGAAACCACATTCTCTGGAATTCCATGTAACCGAATAAGATGATCAACAAACAGAGAAGCTAAAGTCTTGGCATTAGGCAGTTTTGACTAAGGGATGAAGTGCACCATTTTACTATGTCCACAACTACCCATATCACGACTTACCCTCAGACACCGGCAAGTCAGTGATAAAGTCCATGGAGATATGCGACCAAGGTCTACTAGGGACAGGCAGTGATCGTAACTCCGCCACCAGACGAGACCTAGGAGTCTTGGACCTGGCACAAACCTCACATGAAGACACATATGAGTGGACATCTCTAGACAAAGTTGGCCACCAATAAAACCTGGTGGCAATACCCGGATGTCCACTAAACACGGAATTATGGCGACCCAACAGTCGGAGACGTAATTGAACCAGGACAAATAATTTATCAGTAGGAGATTGTACCGGAGCCAAGTGTTGCCCCGCAGTTATTTCAGTCGTCAGATCAGAGGAGATCGAAGCCACAATGATACCTGCCGGTAATATTAGCTCTGGTGGAGTATCGGGAGATTGAAAAGCACAAAAACTGTGGGATAAGGCATCTGCTTTAATACTTTTACTTGCTGGCCTCAAAGTAATACAAAAATTAAAACGTGTTAAGAACAATTCCCACCTAGCCATCTTGGATTCAAACGTTTAGCAGATTCAGAAAATTTTTATTCTTATGATCCGTAATTACTGTAACCTGATGTTTAGCCCCCTCCAGAAAATGGCGTCATTCCTCAAAAGCCCATTTAATAGCAAGTAACTCTCGATTACCAATGTCATAATTTCTCTCGGTTGAAGAGAATTTACAAGAAAAGAAAGCACAAGGTCTCAAGTTAGTGAGAGTTGATGATCCCTGGGAGAGTACTGCCCCAACTCCATCCTCGGAAGCATCAACCTCCACCACAAAAGGCTGCTCTTGGTCAGGTTGAACTAATACTGGGGCGTTAACGAAACACCTCGAGGGTTTCAAAAGCCTTTATGGCCTTTGGTAACCAATTGACTAGATCAGCTCCCTTCTTAGTTAGATCCATGAGATGCTTGGCAATAATAGAAAAATTCTTAATACATTTTCGATAATAATTTGCGAAAACCAAGAAGCGTTGTAACGCTTTAAGAGAGGAAGGTCTTACCCACTCCAAAATAGCCTGTACCTTCCCTGGATCCATCTTGAAGGATTGGGGTTTAAGAATATATCCTAAAAACAAAGTTTCCTGTTCTGCAAACATACACTTCTCACCCTTCATGAACAGTCGGTTCTCCCGAAGAACTTCCAGTACATGTGAATAACGTGAATATCCCAGTCAGGCGAATAAATCATGATGTCATCTAAATACACAATTATGAATTTTCTAATAAATTGTCTAAAGATGTCATTGACAAAATTTTGGAAAGCTGCCGGAGCATTACTTAACGCAAACAGCATCACTAAATATTCATAATGACCCTCTGGGGAATTAAAGACCGTCTTCCACTCATTCCCTTCCTTAATTCGGATCAGATTATAGGCCCCCCTGAGAGCAAGTTTAGTGAACCAGTGAGCTCCAAGAATTTGATTAAACAGGTCTGGAATCAATGGCAAGTGGTACTGATTCTTAACAGTAATCTTATTCAACTCACTATAATCAATACACGGTCTTAATCCACCGTCCTTCTTAGCAACAAAGAAAAACCCTGCCCCCATAGGAGACACTGAGGGCCTAATATGTCCTTTTTGTAGACTCTCCTTCAAGTAGTCCCTCATAGACTTCCGTTCCAGACCTGACAAATTATAAATAGGACCCCCAGGGTACTTAGATCCTGGAACAAGGTCTATGGCACAGTCATAAGGTCTATGAGGGGGAAGGAAATCAGCCTCGGACATAGAAAAAACATCAGCAAAATCACTAATGTATATGGGAAGAGATTTTGACTCCGCAGAGACTCCAGCCTGAATAACAGGTAGACAACATGAATCACATTTCACCCCCCATTTCTCTAAATTCACCCGTGGACCAGTTGATGACTGGATTTTGAACCTGGAGCCAAGGTTTACCCAGAACTACCTCCACGGGTAAATTATTTAGAATAAAAAAAGAAGTACACTCCATATGACAGACCCGCACAGTCAAGGTTACTTCTGGAGTATAATATTCTACTGTCCCGCCCACCAACAACGTGGAATCAATAGCAATGATATGACTAGGGTTAGCAAAGGACAACATGGGCACAACAAGGGAAAGAGCAAAGTTACGGTCAATAAAATTAGCGGCAGACCCAGACTCAACAAATGCCCTCCCAGAGCCCTTACTGGAGCCAAAAGAAACAACCACTGGCAACAACACTTTTTCTTTAACCACCTTGCGAAGTACCTTATCCTTCTGGGTGTCAGGATGTGGAGATCTCCCGGAAGGAGGAACTTTAGGACATTGCTGTACCCAGTGATCCGATTCTCCGCAGTAGAAGCAGAAACCCTTTTGATGTCTCAGATCCCTCCTGGTCATTCCGAGCTGCATGGGCTCTTTTGGAGGATTCTCCAATTGGACTCTTGAGGGTGAGGGATCGGATGTAAGCACCAGCAGTGGAGACGTCAGTTTTTCTCTTTGTCTTTCCCTAATTCGTCGGTCCAGTCTAACAGCTAGAGTCATAGTCTGTTCTAAAGTGTCAGGGAGGGGGTAACTGACCAACATATCTTCCAAGTCTTCTGAGAGCCCCAACCGAAACTGACATCTAAGCGCTGGATCATTCCAACCAGAGGAGACACACTGTTTCCGGAATTTGGTGCAATATTCCTCCACGGGTCTGTCTCCCTGACTAAGAGACCTTATTGACTCTCAGCTACGGCCGACTTATCAGGTTCATCGTACAATATACTTAAGGCCTAAAAAAACGATTCAACATTAGCTAGACAAGGGGAATCCGTGGGGAGAGAGTAAGCCCATTCTTGCGGGTCTCCCTGCAACAAAGAGATAACAATGCCTACCCTTTGTTGTTCAGAGCCCGAAGAATGTGGACGTAAATGAAAATAAAGCTTACAGCTTTCTTTAAATGTCAGGAAATTCTTCTTATCCCCTGAAAAATGGTCAGGCAGTTTTACAATCAGGTTCAAGATTTTGAGCGAAAAAAATGCCGCTATAGGTGGGGTTTGATGCAATTCTGGCTGCTATAGCCTCTCTGCCAAATCCTGCACCATTTGAGCGAGACTATGTACCTGATCCGTAAGGACTCGCATAGGGTCCATGGTTTTAGGTAAGGCCTGTGATTCACATAGGGGTGGGGAGAGTGCAGCCCTGATCTCCACCCGCACCTTTGTCCCTACCTACTTGCTACCATCCTAACTGACGGCGTACAACTTGGCGGCGGTCCCTAGCTTAGATACATGCAGGGGCCTAAAGAGTACTAGAGTAACACGTAAAAGAGTCAGGGAAGCAAAGGTCAAAGCCAGGAGGTCACGCAGGTACACAAGGGAAAACACAATAGCAAGGTCAACACAAACCGAAGTCATAAGCCGAGAGGTCACGTCAATTCCAAGGAGGTAACAAGGTCGAGGTCAGAAACAAAGCCGAGGTCCAAACACAATAGCAAGCTAACGATACAAACGCTGGTGAAGGTAGAAAGACCAATCACAGGCAACCTGTGGCCAGCAGGCTGCCTGTTTAAATAGCCCAGACTGGTGAGTCACATAACGTAGCCAGCATCACGTGACTCGCAAAACACAGCCTAACTCATTATCGGCGCTTAGCTCTCCTGCTTGTTGTCTAGGGGACGGAGGATGCCAGCCACGCAGGGGAGGCATGCGCGGCCGGATCCTCCCCGCCCCCTGGTCCCCATGGAGACGAGGACGCCGCCCGCGTCCTCGCTCCGCTATGCGCGTAATGCTGGCGGCGCTGCAAAGGGAGAGTGCGCCGCCGGCTCCCCGTGACAGAATGATCACATAAAAACATACAGTTAGCAGCAGCAGGTAGACACCCCAAGAGAGGAATTAGAGGCCACTGCAGAGCTAGTCAGCCACAAAGTAAATGCATATAAGAGCATGGACGGTCCCAATAGTAATAACAATAATATAAGGAAGCAAAAAGGCACAGTATTAACAATTATATGATAGAGGACCATACCAGCAATAGGTAAATTGTAACATAAGTGACAAACCGGCCCTACAGCGTCCTCCTCCCAACGCCGTTTCGCCACACCAGGCTTCTTCCGGGGATAAAGAGAACACATAGCCACCTCCTTTATATACCCATATGTGCCACTAATTAAAATACAGCTGTTACCTATTATAGATCATGGAGCTGATGCGAGTGGAGACAGACGAGAGGGGGAGGCGCGAGGCGGGCACATCACAGGCCTCGTTTTGGTTTGGCGCGCCTCGTGCCCCCCCTCGTCCGTCTCCAGAAGCGGCACTGCTCCAAAGTCCACAAAGTACAACTTAAAGGGGTATTCCCATCACAGACAATGGGGGCATATCGCTAGGAGTGAGAATGGAGCAGGGAAATTAACGGAGGGCGCACTGCGCAAGCGCACCACCCCTCCATTCATTTCTCTGGGGCTGCCGAAAATAGCCGAGCTATTTCTGTCTGCCCCATAGAAATGAATGGGAGCAGGGGCTGTGGGGTGCGCTCCCATTCACTTCTATGGGAGCAGCGGGGAGTAGCACTTTTTGGTGGACGCACTCTGGGAAATCCGGGGTCCTCCAGCCACAGCTCCCCCCACTCCGTTCTCGTTGTAGGTGCCAGTGGCGGATTACAATACGGACGTTCGGGTCGGCAGCCCCGGGCCCAGCACCGATGGGGGGCCCAACGCTGACCCGAACGCCCACATACTGCGGCGGGGCACGGGAGCGCATAGCTCCCTGTCCCATCGCTGATCACCGCCATAGGCTTCAGGCCTTGTAGGCCTGAGGCCTATGCGGTAGTGAAATCCCGGCGCAGGCGTGCGTGATGACGTCATTGCGCGCCTGTGCCAAGACGCAGCACTGTGACGCGCCTGACTCATTCCGCCTTCCTCTGCGAGCAAGCGCCTGGCCCTGGACATAGGTGAGTATTTATCTTTTCATTTTTTGTTAATTTTTTATTTTTTTATTTCATGTGCCTACTTTGGAGGGGGGGGGGGGACACACAGGAGGACATATTAGGGAAGATAAATCGAGTACATGGGGGGGGGGGATGTGGGGGCTGTATGGGGGCAAATTATTATGGGAGGGAATACTATGTGGGGGCAAATTACTAGTTGGGGCAGTGTGGGGGCAAATTGCTATGTGGGGGCAGTGTGGGGGCAAATTATTATGGGAGGGACTACTATGTGGGGGCAAATTACTAGTTGGGGCAGTGTGGGGGCAAATTGCTATGTGGGGGCAGTGTGGGGGCAAATTGCTATGTGGGGGCAGTGTGGGGGCAAATTATTATGAGAGGGACTACTATGTGGGGGCAAATTACTATGTGGGCGCAAATTATTATGAGAGGGACTACTATGTGGGGGCAAATTACTAGATGGGGCAGTGTGGGGGCAAATTGCTGTGTGGGGGCAGTGTGGGGGGCAAATTATTATGGGAGGGACTACTATGTGGGGGCAAATTTCTATATGGGGCAGTGTGGGGGAAACTATTGTGTGGGGGTAATTGCTATGTGGGGACAGTGTGGGGAAATTGCTATGTGGGGACAAATTACTATATGGGGCAGTGTGGGGGCAAATTACTATGTGGGAACAGTGTGGGGAAATTGCTATGTGGGGGCAAATTACTATGTGGGGGCAGTGTGGGGCAAATTACTGTGTGGGGGCAAACTACTATATGGGGGCAGTTTGGAGGAAATTACTGTGTGGGGGCAAATTACTATGGGGGATTACTATGTGGGGGCAGTGTGGTGGAAATTACTATATGGGGGTGTTGCTATTGGGGAGGCACTGTAGGGGCAATTCTATTATTTCTGGGGACACTATACAGGGATTATTACCTGGAGCACAATATAGGGTGGTATTATTACTCGGGGCACTCTAGGGGACATTATAGCTGCTGTGGACACTATAGGAACACTTGGGGTAATTTATCAAACTGGTGTAACGCAGAACTGGCTTAGTTGCCCATAGCAGCCAATCAGATTCCACCTTTCATATTTGACAGCTCTTTTGGAAATCCAGTTCTACTTTACACCAGTTTGATAAATTACCCCAATTATGTCTATTAGGGTCACTATTTTTTCAGCAGTATAGTTCCTTGGGCATTGGGGAGCACAACGGGCACAGTATTGGGGGTGGCAGGATGAAGAGGTTGATGGAAAAATTGAGAAATCTAACATGTCTGTGTTACAAAACTGTAGAGACGAGATGCGGCTGAAAGAATTTTCCATGGTGGTCTGGGTCAAATGGAGGAGAAGAGGAAAGAGAAGGTCTACATGACAGGAGATGTCACTGGATGTAAGAGGTATGTGGTGCAGTATTCTCCTCCATGTCTTTTTTATTACAATTATATGTATTTTAAATTTGGCGACCAAATTTTTCAATTTAGAACCCAATTTGGGGTATTTTTTTTTAGTCTGAAGATGTCATATGGCCTAAGAAGAGACTCTGGCGCCCATGAAGCACCGCAGCCTCTTCATACAAAAAAAAAAAACTAAACTAAAATGGAGGGGGAGGGGGCGGGGGCCCAAGTTGGGTAGACAGCCCCGGGCCTATCATGCACTTAATCCGCCCCTGGTAGGTGCTGGTCCCAGAGGTGGGACACGCACCTATCAGACAATGGAGGTATATCCTAGCGATATGCCCCCATTGCCTGTGATGGGAATATCCCTTTAATTACTGAAGCCTGTATTTGAGTCAAGTTGCACACTAGGGGTGCATATGACATTTTTAAAAACTGCAGAATCAGAGTAATAAACATTGATCCTTGTTTTTCTTTTAAAACCTGGTATGTTACACAAAACATGCACTGAAATGAAAAATCTGCAAAAACAAGGGTTAGGCCTCATGCACACGACCGTTGTGTGCATCCGTGGCCGTTGTTCCGTTTTCCGTGATTTTTTGCGGACCTATTGACTTTCAATGGGTCCGTTGAAAACTCGGAAAATGCACCGTTGTTCATCTGCGGCCGTGATCCGTGTTTCCTGTCCGTCCAAAAAATATGACCTGTCCTATTTTTTTGACGGACAATGGTTCGCGGACCCATTCAAGTCAATGGGTCCGTGAAAAAACACGGATGCACACAAGATTGGCATCCGCGTCCGTGATCCGTGGCCGTAGGCTGCTTTCACACAGACGGATCACAGCTTTTTCAGAGCTGAGTTTTCACTTCGTGTATTTGTCACGACCATGGTCATGGTCGTGACTCAGGATCCGCATGCAGTTGCCTGCGGTTTGGTTTTATTGTCAACCACATGGTGAGGGCTGCTGGTATGTTGCCTCATGTGTGGTTGCCGCTGGTAACATGGTTGTACTTGGCAGTATAGCAGCTTGAGCTGTTGCTGGGCAGCTTGCTGTCAAGTGCATGCGGTAACTCCTGGTTGTGTGTGTGTGTGTGTATGTATGCACTTTGTATGTCTGGTGTGCACGAGGTTTATGTAGGTGTGCACCGTGACACTTCCTTTTTTTTTTTTCAGCTGTTACCGCAGGCAACAACATGCGTGGCAACCATGTCCTGGAAGTCAGCCAGAAGGCCGGGACACTGCCACGACATGTACACCATACCAAACGTTGCCACGGGCAGCCACAGTGAAAGGAAGTGTCACAGTGCACACCTACATAAACCTCGTGCACACCAGACATACAAAGTGCATACATACACACACACACAACCAGGAGTTACCGCATGCACTTGACAGCAAGCTGCCCAGCAACAGCTCAAGCTGCTATACTGCCAAGTACAACCATGTTACCAGCGGCAACCACACATGAGGCAACATACCAGCAGCCCTCACCATGTGGTTGACAATAAAACCAAACCGCAGGCAACTGCCTGCGGATCCTGAGTCACGACCATGACCATGGTCGTGACAATATTGTAACACAGAGGCGTTCCCATAGTGATGGGGACGCTTCAAGTTAGAATATCCTACGAACTGTGTACATGACTGCCCCCTGTTGCCTGGCAGCACCCGATCTCTTACAGGGGGCTGTGATCCGCACAATTAACCCCTCAGGTGCCGGACCTGAGGGGTTAATTGTGCGTATCATAGCCCCCTGTAAGAGATCAGGTGCTGCCAGGCAGGAGGGGGCACCCCCCGCCTCCCTCCCCAGTTTTAAATTCATTGGTGGCCAGTGGCCCCCCCCTCACCTGTATTACTGCCCATTCATTGGTGGCCAGTGGGCCCCCCTCCCTCCCCCTCCTAATTAAAATCCCCCCTCCCCCACATCATTGGTGGCAGCGGAGAGTTCCGATTGGAGTCCCTCTGTTAGAATATACTGTCGGATCTGAGTTTCACGATCTAACTCAAATCCGATGGTATATTCTAACATAGAGGCGTTCCCATGGTGATGGGGACGCTTCAAGTTAAAATATACCATCGGATTGGAGAAAACTCCGATCCGATGGTATAATAGGGACTCCTGACTTTACATTGAAAGTCAATGGGGGACGGATCCGTTTGCAATTGCACCATATTGTGTCAACGTCAAACGGATCCGTCCCCATTGACTTGCATTGTAAGTCAGGACGGATCCGTTTGGCTCCGCACAGCCAGGCGGACACCGAAACGACTTTTTTTTCATGTCCGTGGATCCTCCAAAAATCAAGGAAGACCCACGGACGAAAAAACGGTCACGGAACCACGGAAATCCGTTTTGCGGACCGCAAAAAAACGTCTGTGTGCATGAGGCCTAAACAGGATTAATTATACTGTATATGCCTCTAAAATGCCGCTTCATAACTGAATTGGTCCCAAAAAAAATTGCTTTTTTGAAATTTGAAATACTGCTGCATCTAATATGCTAAAAATAATAAAAGTTAGAAAAATGATGTCTACATAATATTTAACATATGTCTAACTTAGGCCTCATGCACACGACCGTTGTTTGGGTCCGCATCCGAGCCGCCGTTTTGAGGGCTCGGATGCGGACCCATTCACTTCAATGGAGCCGCAAAAGATGCAGACAGCACTCAGTGTGCTGTCCGCATCCGTGCCTCCGTTCCCCAGCCCCGCTAAAAAAATATATTGCGGACAAGAATAGGCATTTATATTGCCGGCGCCGGTTCCGTTCTGCAAATTGCGGAAAGCAACACGGGCGGTTTGCGGACCACAAAAAACGGCACGGTCGTAGCCTTTAACTTTTTTTTGTGTGGTAAGACAGACTTAAAAGGGAGTCACATGAAAATCTTTTTTTTTTTTAAAGCATATTGGAATGTAGGGATGGTTCCTCGAAAACTACACTTATCTTTCCTGCACAAACTCAGTCCTCTAAACCAGCAAAAAGCGTATTTAAAAAAATAATAATAATGAGGTTTTAAGTCCACGATGGGAAGGGTCAGCTCAGTTGTGTGCACCATAGCATTTGACAAACCCTGACCCTGTCTCATTACTGGCAGAGCTATGGGGCACCAAACTGAGCAGGACATTTTATATGTGTGTGGACGATTTTTATCCTTGTTATATTCTATAACAATAATATGTATTGATGCTGACTACTGGTGTGTGGCCCTCAGTGTTCATTCTGGCATCCGATAAGCGTATCTGATTGTTAGCTTTTGGCTCAGCAGTGGATGTGCTACACCCAGGGCTGGTCATACTCACTGCTCTGGCACTCAGCCAAAGAAAGGAAGCAGCAGCAAGTTCTGGAAGAAATATTTACAGCAAGTCAAGGGACGGAAGTGTACAGTGCAGAGTATCCTGAGCTAGAAGAACTGCTCTCAGTGTCCTCATAACCAGGGGCTGTGTTATACTTGCTCACTGTCTTCACTTGTTGAGGGGGAAAATCCTTTGGAGAAAAAGAGGATAAACTAGTAAGTAACTTTTTAAGTCATCTGCTGGCATCTGGCTTCTCTCTCTACTGTCTTTCCATCTACTGCTGTGCAATACTTCAGATCTCTTCTCTGTCCACCTCAGACACCTAGGATGATGAGCACTAACTATAAACATTCATGATACTTTCAGTAATTACCAGAAATATCATCTCCATTCATCTGCTCGTATTACATACCCCGCACATACCTTTCAGATTAGATACACCCCACATACCAGAGTACAACTTTCAGCGTTCGCTACATCCCAAAATACCAGACGAGGGCTCTCAAGTTTGATACACCCCTATAACAGAGAAACACCCCATATACCATAGCAGAGCTTTCTGATTAGATACACCCTAAATGCCACAACTGAGCTATCAGGTTATATACACCCCAGATATAGAAGGAAAGATTTTGGATTAGATGCACGTCCCACATCTTAGAGGAGAGCCTTCAGACTGGATACATCCCACATTCCAGAGGAGTTTTTAGATGAAATACACCCTACAGATCCAAGGAGAGCTTTCTGGGTAAATACACCCCAGTTATCAGTTAACTGTGAACAAAAGTTTATCTATCTGAGCTTAGGGTTTGTGTTGACTCCGCTTTAACAAATGTGGGTGTGTGCTTTTAAAGTGACACGTGTATGGCATTTCACAACAGATATACACGAAATAGAAAACCGCCACCCAGTCTTCTAAAACACATCTGAAGCAATTATCAGCGCCATGTTCAGATGTCTATATGTGACCCGATGATTTTGCATTTGTTACCCACTTGAATTCATTTATGTATGTTTGTTTTCTTGAATGCAACCTTAGACAAAATCCATGAGACTCGTAAAGAGGAACAGATGTGCTATGTTTCCAATAAGATTTGTTAGAATCACTGACGTGGTAGTGCAGGGCGTGTGCACATCCCTACCACCATCAAGTCACTCATACCTGTAGGATGAGGGCGTTTGGTACACAGTCAATAGCTAGTTTTATTATCTTTTTTGTTAGTTCACTTTTTTTATACCGTATTTAATATCAAGCTAATAAAAGTTATATTTTAACATAGCCAAATATATCTGGGACAAGCTGGGTAGTTGGCCTATTTAGGCTGTTTTGTGAGTAAAGTTTTTTGTGAGTAAAGTTTTTTGTGAGTAAAGCTTCCAATAATAGGGAATAGCTGCAAAAACTGTGTTCACTTGCCTGATTGAGTTGGGAAGGATTTTTTTCCCCTAAAATGAGGAAAATAGGCTTCGACTTCATGAGTTTATTTTTGCCTTTCTCTGGATCAATTTAGCAGCTTATGGGCTCATTTACACAACCGTATGTATATGTCCACAATTTTGCTGAACGGATGCAGACCCGTTCATTTCAATGGGCCGCAAAAGATGCAGACAGCAACTGCGGACAAGAATAGGCATTTCTATCATAGGGCTGGCCATGTGCGTTCCGCAAAATGCGAAAAGCACACGGCCGGTATCCGTGTTTTGTGGATCCCCAATTTGCGGACTGCAAAACACATACGGTTGTCTGAATGAGCCCTAACAGGCTGAACTGCATGGACTTATGCCTTTTTTCAGCCTTATAAACTATGTTACTGACTTAAATCAAAAGGACTCCTTAAAAGCTCATTTTATTTCATTATCTAAAGGATCTAAAGTTATAATTGTGAACTTAACTCAATACAAGATACAATACACATATACATAAAACGGTGGAATAATTGTCCAGAACGAGTGGATGGGGGTATAGAGGGTACTAAGCAGGGAAAGTTTTCCCTACAAAGGCCCTATCTACCCCTCAGCCCGGGGGTATCCCCTAGTGGTGGGGACCCTCCGTCCTCGTTCTTGGCCTGTATTCCCCTAGTTCACCCTGAACAAATAAAGATACTTATATCTTTATTTGTTCAGGGTGAACTAGGGGAATACAGGCCAAGAACGAGGACGGATAGATAACAGATCTATTATCCTTGTTTTTCATACATACACTTGGTCCCTTGGACATACGTATTTCTCTTTTTGCCCTTTTCAAGCACATTCCAGGACTCCCCCACAGCTCGACACGCCCCGAGAGCTCCACAGGCCAGGAATCCATTTAAAAAAAAGACATACGGCTACGTATTCTTAGTGCATTTTATAGCAAAGTCAAACATTTCCTTGGTTCCCTCACAGTTGTGATTATATGAAGATCCATCTTAGGATCACATTATAAGGACTATGAATGCAATAGAATATAAACCATTATTTTCATAAAACTTTAGCCTTACAATAGGAGGCCAGCGATTACTATGCCGATGAGAAGGTGAAATAGGCAGCAGTCACCACCAGTGGTGTAACTACCAGGGTATTAGATGGGGGCCATCAGCTGAGGGTCCCACCGTCCCTAGTAAAGGATCCTGAAGCTGTGTGAACACTCTGTTTACCTGCCAGGATGGCAAAATAGTCAGGGTGGTTTTATCTTTAACCACTTCCAGACTGGGCCATTTACCCCCTTCCTGACCAGGCCTAATTTTGCAAATTTGACGTGTCACTTTATGTGGTAATAACTTTGGAAGGCTTTTACTTATCCAGGCCATTCAGAGACTGTTTTCTTGTGACACATTGTACTTCATGTTAATGGTAAATTTGAGTCAATATGTTTTACCTTTATTTATAAAAAAATTGAAAAGTTAACAAAAATTTGAAAAAAAAATCAGTTTTCTAAATTTTAATCTCTCTGCTTTTGAAACAGATAGTGATGCCTCATAAAATATTCATTCATTAACATTACCCATATGTTTACTTTATGTTGGCATCATTTTAGTAATGTAGTTTTATTTTTTTAGGACGTTAGAAGGTTTAGAATTTTAGAAGCAATTTTTGAAATTTTTAAGAGAAATTTCAGTCAGCTTTTTTAAGGACCAGTTCAGTTCTGAGGTCACTTTGTGGGGCTTACATAATTGAACCAACCCATAAATGACCCCATTTTAGAAACGACACCCCTCAAACTATTCAAAACTGGTTTTAGAAATGTTGTTAACTCTTTAGGTATTCCATAGGAATTAAAGCAAAATATAGGTGAAATTTCATAATGTAACTTTTTTTGCAGATTTTCCATTTTAATCAACATTTTCCTTGAACACATCAAGGGTTAGCAACAAAACAAACCTCAATATGTATTACCCTGATTTAGCAGTTTACAGAAATACCCCATATGTGGTTGTATACCCCTGCATGGGCACACCACAGGGCACAGAAGGCAAGGAGAGCCATGTGGTTTTTGCAGGGCAGATTTTGCTAGAATGGTCTTTGGGCGCCATGTTGCATTTGAAGAGACCCTGACGTAACCCCACAGTGAAAACCCCCAAAAAGTGACATTTTGTAAACTACACGACCCAAGGAATTTTTAAGGTGTGTAGCGAGCACTTCACTCAACAGGTGTTTTATCGAATTTTTAATACTTGGGTGTGAAAATGAAAAATAATTTATAAATTTTTTTACAGGAAAATTGTGCTTTTTGGGCGATATTTTCTTTTTCACAAAAGATAACAGGAGAATATCCACCCACAATTTGCTACCTAATTTCTCCTGAATACAGTAAGACCCCAATTGTGGACGTAAACTGTTATTTGGGGATACGCAAGGGCTCAGCAGGGAAGGAGCGCCATCTGGATTTTCTAACATGGAATTTTCTGTCATGGTTTTTAAGAGCGATAACTTTTTTTTTTTTGTTCAATGAGATTCGTGAGGGCTTATTTTGTGCAGTACAAGCTGTAGTTTTTATTGGCTCCATTTTGGGGTACATTTGGCTTTCTGATTGCTTTTTATCTGGTGTTATTTTTCAAATTTTTTTTTACACCGAGGTGATATTATAGATCCGGTCATTACGGATGCAACGGCACCAAATATGTCTAATTTTTTTTTTTTTTACGTTTTACACAATAAAAACATTCTTAGAAAAGAAAAAAAATCATATTTTTGTGTTGCCATTTTCTAAGAGCCATATTTTTTTCATTTTTCTGGCTATAGTCTTGTGTCAGGGCTTGTTTTTTTGCGGAACGAGGTGACGTTTTTATTGCTGCCATTTTGTGATACATACGAATTTTTTATTAATTGATATTATGTTTTTTTTTAGGTGAGGTGACTAAAAAAACTTGGCATAATTTTTATTTGTTTTTTTTTACACCGTTCACTCGATGGGGTAGATCATGTGATTTTTTTTGTAGAGCCAATTGTTACGGATGCGGCGATACCAAATATGACTATTTTTTATTTATTTTTTTACATTTTAGAAGAAAAATCATGTATTTTCATAGAGCCATATTTTTTTATTTTTCTGGTTATGGTATTGTGTGGGGGATCATTTTTTGCAGGATGAGGTGACGTTTTTAATGCTACAATTTTGGGATACGTACAACTTTTTGATTGATTAACATTATGTTTTTTGGGAGGTGAGCTAACTAAAAAATCTGTTTTGGTGTAATGTTTATTATTATTTTTTTTAATCTACTGATGTAGTAGATCATATGATATTATTATTATTATTATTTTAGAGCTGGTTGTTGCGGACTTGGTGATACCAAATATGTCTATTTTATCTTTTTTCTTCTATTTTTAACATCTTTTATATAACGGATTTGTAAAATGTCAAAACACTTTATTTTTTTATTTTTTTATACACTACACTTTGTGTCCCCCAAAAGGTCATACAAGACCTCTGGGGGACATTTAACTTCATTTTTTAAAATTTTTTTAAACTATTGATTTCTCCTGTAACTGGGGATGACATTCCCGAGTTACAGGGGAAATACACCCACCAGAGAGGCTGTACAGCAAAATACAGCACTGTACAGCCTCAGTGCAGGGATGATCGAGGTCTGTGGAAGACCTGACAGCTTCTTCACTCCCCCGACCCTGGCTGTCACGTGACCACCGGGACAGGAAGCAGCAGATCGCTTCCTCAGCTGTATACACAGGGCCCCTTGAGCGTTGTGTATACAGCGATCTAGAACGCAGGGACACACAGGAACGGTCCCTGCCTTCTCTCTGCAGTGCCCTGCTGTCACGATTAGCGTTTAACTAGGTTCTGTGAGGAAAAATTGTTGAACTTGATGTACTTGTATTATGTTTATTATCATGGGCCATATTTCTCTAAGATTTTGTTTTATCAAAATAAAATGAAGAAACATCATACACTGGCATGAGAAGACAATATGTGTGTTTTGGCATGTTAGTAGTTGTGATTTACAGAGTGGCCTGGTATTCACCCTTTAACCTTTATACAGGGATCTAAACTTCGCAGCAGGGGAACTACCAGGCCGCTACCTCCTGGAATAGTCTCTGAGTGATGGCTGACCCATGGGGGTCAAGAGAGACTGATGAGGAGCACTTACAGATCAGGCAAAACTGTAGTCAGGGAAAGGCAGAGGTCAGGGCAGGCAGAGTACATAAAATCCAATACATAGTTTGTGGCAGCTCAGGATCAAAATGGAGATCAAGCAGAGGTCTTATCAGGCAGTGAAGGGTCCAATCATGAAAACAAGCAGGAGTCAGTACAAGGGTAGATGAATGTAGATACAGCAGACCTTTGCAGGACATTAGCCAACTAGAACCTATTGCTCAGGCAACCTTCCCACAGGAGAAGATACCTTAAAGGGGTTATCCCACTTTGCATTTTCATACTTACCTGCTGCCTGCGCGCCGTTCACTTCCTGGATTCTTGAAGTCCTCTCCCGGCCGCGCCGCGCGCTGGACTGAACGCGCACGCCGCCGCGCATGCACCATGGTGACTTATTCCTGGCCATGTATAGTACAGAGCCGGCATGCACGTTTGCGGCTCTGTACTATTCTGGCCAGGAAGAAGTCACCATCGCGCATGTGCGGCGGCGTGCGCGTTCAGGACAGCGAGCGGCCCGGCCGGGAGAATAGAAGGAGTCTTCTGCGCAAGCGCGGCCACAGGGATTCCGAAGAAGAGCGGTGGCCGTAACCAGGGGAGACTGAATGACAACAATGAGGTAAGTGGGGATGAATTTTCTCGTAAACGGTCGGAATGGGTTAATCAAATATATTTACAAAAATAATCACTGTCAAATCATTAACAGATTTAACAGTGATCATTATGATGGGATAACCCCTTTAAGTACCCAAAGGTGGCCATCCAAAGGAACATGCATGCAGTAAGCAGACTGCAGCCTCAGCCTGGTGTCCTGGCTTGCTGGAGACTGGAGTGCCGAAGTGGTTGAACAGAATAGTGTCAGCTATGGGCAGCTGTAACACATAACCAGATTCTACCCTCACTGTCTCCTTCCCATCGTGGGCAGGGTCCTTTCATCCTCTGTACCAGTCTGATAAATTCATGCATGTTTTATGCTATGTATCTATACCACTTTTTTGGATGTGCAGGATCTTGGAATTAATGGTGCTTAAAGGGTTTCTGTCACTAGAATTTTCAGTATTAAACTGGCTGACCTTAGCGATGTGCTAATGTCAGCGGCACCTAACTCTGCTATTCGAATGATTACCTGTGCCCCCATTACTGTAGAATTCTTACTTTTATAGTATGTAAATAAGCCTCTAGGAGCAGGGGGGGTGGGTTGCTTGTGTTGATTGACAGGGCCAGGCATCGTTCGGATCCTTTTGCCTGCCCTGTGCCCTGGGGAAATCTCCCGCCGTTCGGAATTCTGCGTAGGTGCGGTGAGGGAAGGACGCTCGCAGGCTGCCAGCTTCCTCACCGCGCCTGCGCAGAATACCGAATTTAGTGATCCATTTATTTCCGTTTTGATTTCACACAACCACATCCTAATGCATCCTGATGTGCAAAATCAAAACAGATGCGTTTAACTCATGTTGCAGGTGGGTCCAGATTGACAGAAGGAGCAGCCACACAAGTAGGCAGGTCCAGCAGAAGTAGACGGGGTCAGCAATACCCTAGTGCAGTGATGGCTAACCTCTGGCACTCCAGCTGTGGTGAAACTACGACTCCCAGCATGCATCATTCATTTATACAGCCAAGCAAGTGTGCATCTTGGGAGTTGTAGTTATACCACAGCTGGAGTTCCGGAGCCATCACAGCCCTAGTGCAGTACATAATACTGTCCCAGCAGAGCCATATTGTTGTAGGGGCCAGCTATTATGATGGGACAACCATTTTAAATGGTGATGGCAGCCTGAGATCATTTACTCATATCACTAGATGTAAGAAACAAACTAAAGGCACTGCATGAAAATCAAGTGTGAACACCCAGCCTCAGGCAGTTCTGCAAATAGTTTATCTATTGGCATACAAATATTAAAATATCGTGAGTCATATTAATAACGTGAACTGAAATGAGCACTTCACACGGTTGTATGTGATGTCTGATATAGAAGCGCCATATCAAGGAATCCCGAGTAAGGGCTCATGCACACCAACGTATTTTCTTTCCGTGTCGGTTCCGTTTTCTTGCGCACCATATACGCAACGATTCATTTCAATGGGTCCGCAAAAAAAAAACGGAAGGTACTCCGTGTGCATTCCGTTTCCGTATGCCCGTATTTCCGTTCCGCAAAAAAATAGAACATGTCCTATTATTGTCTGCATTACGGACAAGGATAGGACTGTTCTATTAGGTGCCAGCTGTTCCGTTCCGGAATGCACACGGACGTCATCCGTATTTTTGCGGATCCATTTTTTTCAGACCGCAAAATACATACGGTAGTGTACATGAGGCCTTAATAGAGCTTTTCCCCCAAATTTCAAAATCTCCAGCAAGAAACAATACAACACTGCCGCAGCAGCCTGCACAGAACAGCACTGACCGTTTTGGTCCCCCCCCCCACTCTTCCTCTTGTGCTGTTTTCCTAAAACAATGTCAGTGTGAACCCGGACTGCACAATCTATACTGATTGGAGACATCTCTGTACAATGTACCATTACATTTTCACATACTATCAGGGAAAGTTATCAAACTGGTATAAAGGAAAACACAGCAACCAATCAGAATCCACCTTTCATTTTTCAAAGGAGCTCTGAAAAATAAAAGGTGGAATCTGGTTGGTTGCTGTGGGCAACTAAGCCAGTTTTTTTTTACACCCCTTTTGATAAATCTCCCCCTATAACTGAACCCGATGGACCCCAGTCAATCGGTTTCGCCCTGTTTTCCGTCACTGCCCTGAATTGTATCTCTCTGATCCTATTACAGAACAGATAGCTGTAATTTTGCTAAACCCTGCTGTATTATATATAGAAGTGATTGTCTGCTATATGTCATTGAAGAGGTGCTTTTTACAATTGTTACTGAACTTCCTTCCCTGTTCCTTGGAAACCTTATCATGTGTTTGCTCCCCAAGGTCACAGAGACCTTAACATTACAAACGTGACCAATCACGGCACCGCCATGGTACAGAAAGTGGTTAGTGCACAGAAAGTCATTCCTTTACATCAGTTACAGCCCCCGAATAAATAGAAATTACACCCTTGTAATGTGAACACTTTGCCTGGGCATGAGGCAGTGTAACATGGCTCCTCAGATTCAGATAAACCGTGGAGCTTTTGCTCCCTTCATTTTCTATAATTGAACCCCATAATTTTTTATTAGGTACTAGCAGAAGGACCCGGCTTCGCACGGGTATATTTCATCTATTTAATTTTATGTTTCCATGTGTCGTAAAAAGATATCAACAAAATTCCCCATAACAGTGACTTCTACGGTACCCGCCCCTTTGACAATGACCGCATCTTTAACAGTGACCTGCACAGTGCCTGCCCCTTTAACAGTGACCTCCACAGTGCACGCCCCTTTAACAATAACCGCATCTTTAACAGTGACCTGCCCCTTTAACAGTAACCTCCACAGTGCCCGCCCCTTTAACTGTGACCTCCACAATGCCCGCCCCTTTAACACTGACCACCCCTTTAACAGTGACCTTTATAGTGCCCGCTCCTTTAACAGTGACTTCCACAGTGCCCAGCCTTTTAACAGTAACCTCCACAATGCCCGCCCCTTTAACACTGACCACTGCTTTAACAGTGACTTCCACAGTGCCCGCCCCTTTAACAGTGACTTCACAGTGCCCGCCTCTAACAGTGACCTCCACAGTGCCCACCCCTTTAACAGTAACCTCCACAGTGCCTGCCCTTTTAACAGTGCCCGCCCCTTTAACAGTGACCTCCACAGTGCCCACCTCTTTAACAGTAACCTCCACAGTGCCTGTCCTTTTACCAGTGCCCGCCCCTTTAACAGTGACCTCCACAGTGCCCACCTCTTTAACAATAACCGCATCTTTAGCAGTGAACTGCACAGTGCCTGCCCCTTTAACAGTGACCTCCACAATGCCCGCCCCTTTAACAGTAACCTCCACAATGCCCGCCCCTTGAACACTGATCTTTATATTGTTTTATATTGTCCACCCCTTTAACAGTGACTTCCACAGTGCCCACCCCTTTAACAGTGACTTCCACAGTACCCGCCTCTTTAACAGTGACCTCCACAATGCCCACCCCTTTAACAGTGACCGCCCCTTTAACAGTGACCTCCAAAGTTCCCGCCCCTTTAACAGTGACCTCCACAGTGCCTGCCCCTTTAACAGTGACCTCCACATTGCCCTCCCCTTTAACAGTGACCTCCGCAGTGCCTGACCCTTTAAAAGTGACCTGCACAGTGCCCACCCCTTTAACAGTGACCTCCACGGTGCTCGCCCCTTTAACAGTGACCTCCACATTGCCCGCCGCTTTAACATTTACCACCCCTTTACCAGTGACCTCCAAAGTGCCCGCCTCTTTAACATTGATCACTCTTTAACAGTGACCTTCATAGTGGCCACCCCTTTAACAGTGACCTCCACAGTGCCCGCCCCTTTAACAATGACCTCCACAGTGCCCGCCCCTTTAACATTGACCACCACAGTATCCGCTCCTTTAATACCAGTGACCTCCACAGTGCCCGCCCATTTAATAACAGTGACCTCCACAGTGCCTGCCCCTTTAATATGACTGACCTCCACTGTGCCCGCCCCTTTAAGCAGTAAAGAAAAATGGCTGGGTTGTTATGGAAACCTGGAGTAAAACTGTGTTTATGGCAGTTGGGATTTGAAGAGAAAGACTTGCAGGCTTTCATTGGCTAATGTGGGTAATTTTTGGGAATATCTCAGGAACGGTACGTCCTAGAGAGCTGAGACCCGGTCTAAAACCTTCCCGGACACCTGATGTACCTGTGTGCTAAATTTGGTAAAGATCGGTCCAGTCGTTTGGACTCGCGTAAAGAACGTCCTTACAGACAGACAGATGTCTAGACAGACAGACAGAAATTCATTTTTATATATATGAGACTAGCATAAGGGGTCGGCTTCGCACGGGTATATTTAATCTATTTCATTTTATGTTACCGTGTGTCGTAAAAAGATATGTTGACAGTTTCCCCCATAACAGTGACCTCTACAGTACCCGCCCCTTTAACAATAACCTCCAAAGTGCCCGCCCTTTAACATTGACCTCCACAGTGGCCGCCCCTTTAACATTGACCTTCAGAGTGGCCGCCCCTTTAACAGTGACCTTTACAGTGCCCGCCCCTTTAATAGTGACTTTCACAGTGTCCGCCCCTTTAACAGAGACCTCCACAGTGCCCGCCCCTTTAACAATAACCTCCAAAGTGCCGGCCCTTTAACATTGACCTCTACAGTGGCTGCCCCTTTAACATTGACCTTCAGAGTGGCCGCCCCTTTAACAGTGACCTTTACAGTGCCCGCCCCTTTAACAGAGACCTCCACAGTGCCCGCCCCTTTAAAAGTGACTTTCACAGTGACTGCCCCTTTAACAGTGACTTTCACAGTGACCGCCCCTTTAACAGTGACTTTCACAGTGACCTCCCCTTTAACAGTGACTCCCCTTATAGTAATGTACTCTTCATTTATGCCAGTTTTCAGAGCTGTCATAGATTTCTGTTTAGGCGCACAGGCTGCCAAAGGAAATGCCTAATTTATAACGACACATGTGCGCCTCGTCAGAAATTAGGTGCATCTTCCGGCGGCACAGGGGATATCGAGATTGGTGCAGAAAGCGCCTGTCTTGATAAATCTCCCCCTAGGTTTCTACATCTCCTTTTTTGGTGTGGTCCCAAGCAACATGTCAACACAAAACAGGGGCTCTGCTGAGGCCAGACAGACCATACAGCGCACAGACCACACGGAGGACACAACATAATGAGCAAAAACTATACTGAGGACAGACCATACTGAGGACAGACCATACTGAGGACAGACCATACTGAGGACAGACCATACTGAGGACAGACCATACTGAGGACAGACCATACTGAGCACAGGCCATACTGATGACAGACCATACTGAGGACAGACCATACTGAGGACAGACCATACTGAGGACAGTCCTTATTGAGGACAGATCATACTGAGGACAGACCATACAGAGCACAGACCATACTGTGGACAGACCATACTGTGGACAGACCATACAGAGCACAGACCATACTGTGGACAGACCATACAGAGCACAGACTACTGTGGAAAGACCATACAGTGGACAGACCATATGGAGCCTAGACCATACAGAACACATACCATACTGATGAAAGACCATACTGTGGGCAGACCATACTGATGACATACCATACAGAGCCCAGACAATACATAGCACAGACCATACTGAGGACAGACCATACTGAGGACAGACCATACTGAGGACATACAATACAGAGCCCAGACCATACATAGCACAGACCATACTGAGGACAGACCATACTGAGGACAGACCATACTGAGGACATACAATACAGAGCCCAGACCATACATAGCACAGACCATACTGAGGACAGACCATACTGATGACAGACCATACTAAGGACAGATCATACAGAGCACAGACCATACTGATGACAGACCATACAGAGCACAGACCATACTGAGGACAGACCATACATAGCACAGACCATACTGATGACAGACCATACATAGCGAACACCATACAGAGCACAGACCATACTGAGGACAGACCATACATAGCGAACACCATACAGAGCACAGACCATACTGAGGACAGACCATACTGTGGACAGACCATACGGAGCCCAGACCATACTGAGGACAGACTATACAGAGCACAGACCATGCAAAGCACAGACCATACAGAGCACAGACCATACAGAGCACAGACCATACTGAGGACAGACCATACAGAGCACAGACCATACAGAGCACAGACCATACAGAGCACAGACCATACAGAGCACAGACCATACTGAGGACAGACCATACAGATCACAGATCATACTGAGCACAGGCCATACTGATGACAGACCATACAGAGCACAGACCATACTGAGGACAGACCATACAAATCACAGACCATACTGAGCACAGGCCATACTGATGACAGATCATACAGAGCACAGACCATACTAAAGACAGACCATACTGAGGACAGACCATACTGAGGACAGATCATACATAGCACAGACCATACATAGCACAGACCATACTGATGACAGACCATACTGAGCACAGATCATACTGATGACAGACCATACAGAGCACAGACCATACAGAGCACAGACCATACAGATCACAGACCATACTGAGCACAGGCCATACTGATGACAGATCATACAGAGCACAGACCATACTAAAGACAGACCATACAGAGCACAGACCATACTGATGACAGACCATACAGAGCACAGGCCATACAGAGCACAGGCCATACAGAGCACAGACCATACTGAGGACAGACCATACAGAGCACACACCATACTGATGACAGATCATACAGAGCACAGACCATACAGAGCACAGACCATACAGAGCACAGACCATACAGAGCACAGACCATACTGAGGACAGACCATACTGAGGACAGACCATACTGAGGACAGATCATACATAGCACAGACCATACAGATGACAGACCATACATAGCACAGACCATACTGATGACAGACCATACTGAGCACAGATCATACTGATGACAGACCATACAGAGCACAGACCATACAGAGCACAGACCATACAGATCACAGACCATACTGAGCACAGACCATACTGATGACAGACCATACAGAGCACAGGCCATACAGAGCACAGGCCATACAGAGCACAGACCATACAGAGGACAGACCATACTGAGGACAGACCATACTGAGGACAGATCATACATAGCACAGACCATACAGATGACAGACCATACATAGCACAGACCATACTGATGACAGACCATACAGAGCACAGATCATACTGATGACAGATCATACAGAGCACAGACCATACTGAGGACAGACCATACAGAGCACACACCATACTGATGACAGACCATACAGAGCACAGACCATACAGAGCACAGACCATACTGAGGACAGACCATACTGAGGACAGACCATACTGAGGACAGATCATACAGAGCACAGACCATACAGATGACAGACCATACATAGCACAGACCATACTGATGACAGACCATACTGAGCACAGATCATACTGATGACAGACCATACAGAGCACAGACCATACAGAGCACAGACCATACAGATCACAGACCATATTGAGCACAGACCATACTGATGACAGACCATACAGAGCACAGACCATACAGAGCACAGGCCATACAGAGCACAGGCCATACAGAGCACAGGCCATACAGAGCACAGGCCATACAGAGCACAGGCCATACAGAGCACAGACCATACTGAGGACAGACCATACTGAGGACAGATCATACATAGCACAGACCATACAGATGACAGACCATACAGAGCACAGATCATACTGATGACAGATCATACAGAGCACAGACCATACTGAGGACAGACCATACAGAGCACAGACCATACTAAAGACAGACCATACAGAGCACAGACCATACAGAGCACAGACCATACAGAGCACAGACCATACAGAGCACAGACCATACTGAGGACAGACCATACTGAGGACAGACCATACTGAAGACAGATCATACTGATGACAGACCATACAGAGCACAGACCATACTGATGACAGACCATACAGAGCACACACCATACTGATGACAGATCATACAGAGCACAGACCATACAGAGCACAGACCATACTGAGGACAGACCATACTGAGGACAGACCATACTGAGGACAGACCATACTGAAGACAGACCATACTGAGGACAGACCATACTGAGGACAGACCATACTGAGGACAGACCATACTGAGGACAGACCATACTGAGGACAGACCATACTGAGCACAGACCATACTGATGACAGACCATACTGAGGACAGACCATACTGAGGACAGACCATACTGAGGACAGTCCTTATTGAGGACAGATCATACTGAGGACAGACCATACAGAGCACAGACCATACTGTGGACAGACCATACTGTGGACAGACCATACAGAGCACAGACCATACTGTGGACAGACCATACAGAGCACAGACTACTGTGGAAAGACCATACAGTGGATAGACCATATGGAGCCTAGACCATACAGAACACATACCATACTGATGAAAGACCATACTGTGGGCAGACCATACTGATGACATACCATACAGAGCCCAGACAATACATAGCACAGACCATACTGAGGACAGACCATACTGAGGACAGACCATACTGAGGACATACAATACAGAGCCCAGACCATACATAGCACAGACCATACTGAGGACAGACCATACTGAGGACAGACCATACTGAGGACATACAATACAGAGCCCAGACCATACATAGCACAGACCATACTGAGGACAGACCATACTGATGACAGACCATACTAAGGACAGATCATACAGAGCACAGACCATACTGATGACAGACCATACAGAGCACAGACCATACTGAGGACAGACCATACATAGCACAGACCATACTGATGACAGACCATACATAGCGAACACCATACAGAGCACAGACCATACTGAGGACAGACCATACATAGCGAACACCATACAGAGCACAGACCATACTGAGGACAGACCATACTGTGGACAGACCATACGGAGCCCAGACCATACTGAGGACAGACTATACAGAGCACAGACCATGCAAAGCACAGACCATACAGAGCACAGACCATACAGAGCACAGACCATACTGAGGACAGACCATACAGAGCACAGACCATACAGAGCACAGACCATACAGAGCACAGACCATACAGAGCACAGACCATACTGAGGACAGACCATACAGATCACAGATCATACTGAGCACAGGCCATACTGATGACAGACCATACAGAGCACAGACCATACTGAGGACAGACCATACAAATCACAGACCATACTGAGCACAGGCCATACTGATGACAGATCATACAGAGCACAGACCATACTAAAGACAGACCATACAGAGCACAGACCATACAGAGCACAGACCATACTGAGGACAGACCATACTGAGGACAGACCATACTGAGGACAGATCATACATAGCACAGACCATACATAGCACAGACCATACTGATGACAGACCATACTGAGCACAGATCATACTGATGACAGACCATACAGAGCACAGACCATACAGAGCACAGACCATACAGATCACAGACCATACTGAGCACAGGCCATACTGATGAAAGATCATACAGAGCACAGACCATACTAAAGACAGACCATACAGAGCACAGACCATACTGATGACAGACCATACAGAGCACAGGCCATACAGAGCACAGGCCATACAGAGCACAGACCATACTGAGGACAGACCATACAGAGCACACACCATACTGATGACAGATCATACAGAGCACAGACCATACAGAGCACAGACCATACAGAGCACAGACCATACAGAGCACAGACCATACAGATCACAGACCATACTGAGCACAGGCCATACTGATGACAGATCATACAGAGCACAGACCATACTAAAGACAGACCATACAGAGCACAGACCATACTGATGACAGACCATACAGAGCACAGGCCATACAGAGCACAGGCCATACAGAGCACAGACCATACTGAGGACAGACCATACAGAGCACACACCATACTGATGACAGATCATACAGAGCACAGACCATACAGAGCACAGACCATACAGAGCACAGACCATACAGAGCACAGACCATACTGAGGACAGACCATACTGAGGACAGACCATACTGAGGACAGATCATACATAGCACAGACCATACAGATGACAGACCATACATAGCACAGACCATACTGATGACAGACCATACTGAGCACAGATCATACTGATGACAGACCATACAGAGCACAGACCATACAGAGCACAGACCATACAGATCACAGACCATACTGAGCACAGACCATACTGATGACAGACCATACAGAGCACAGGCCATACAGAGCACAGGCCATACAGAGCACAGACCATACTGAGGACAGACCATACTGAGGACAGACCATACTGAGGACAGATCATACATAGCACAGACCATACAGATGACAGACCATACATAGCACAGACCATACTGATGACAGACCATACAGAGCACAGATCATACTGATGACAGATCATACAGAGCACAGACCATACTGAGGACAGACCATACAGAGCACACACCATACTGATGACAGACCATACAGAGCACAGACCATACAGAGCACAGACCATACTGAGGACAGACCATACTGAGGACAGACCATACTGAGGACAGATCATACAGAGCACAGACCATACAGATGACAGACCATACATAGCACAGACCATACTGATGACAGACCATACTGAGCACAGATCATACTGATGACAGACCATACAGAGCACAGACCATACAGAGCACAGACCATACAGATCACAGACCATATTGAGCACAGACCATACTGATGACAGACCATACAGAGCACAGACCATACAGAGCACAGGCCATACAGAGCACAGGCCATACAGAGCACAGGCCATACAGAGCACAGGCCATACAGAGCACAGGCCATACAGAGCACAGACCATACTGAGGACAGACCATACTGAGGACAGATCATACATAGCACAGACCATACAGATGACAGACCATACAGAGCACAGATCATACTGATGACAGATCATACAGAGCACAGACCATACTGAGGACAGACCATACAGAGCACAGACCATACTAAAGACAGACCATACAGAGCACAGACCATACAGAGCACAGACCATACAGAGCACAGACCATACAGAGCACAGACCATACTGAGGACAGACCATACTGAGGACAGACCATACTGAGGACAGACCATACTGAAGACAGATCATACTGATGACAGACCATACAGAGCACAGACCATACTGATGACAGACCATACTGAGCACAGATCATACTGATGACAGACCATACAGAGCACAGACCATACTGATGACAGACCATACAGAGCACACACCATACTGATGACAGATCATACAGAGCACAGACCATACAGAGCACAGACCATACTGAGGACAGACCATACTGAGGACAGATCATACAGAGCACAGACCATACTGAAGACAGACCATACAGAGCACAGACCATACTGAGGACAGACCATACAGAGGACAGACCATACTGAGGACAGACCATACTGAGGACAGACCATACTGATGACAGACCATACTGATGACAGACCATACTGATGACAGACCATACTGAGGACAGACCATACTGATGACAGACTAAACTGAGCACAGACCATACTGATGACAGACCAAACTGAGCACAGACTATACTGAGCACCAATATTTTCATGGACACTGTTCTACTCAGCATTTCATACTAAAGTACATGTATGCTTTGAGTCTACTGTGACTATGAACCCAATGGGCAACCAGACATCTCAATCCCCCCTTGCTGGGCATCAAAATTAGTAAAGAAAAGTGATGCTCTCTACTAACAAGATTCTTAATTGCGAGCAGCCAGGAAGCAAAGCAATTCTTAATCAAAATCTGTGATCCATGGCACAGGCCCAACACTGAAAGCAATGTAAATCCAGTACACCAAGCTGACACTGTTGAGGCCCATGTAATGCTATGTGAGGACAATAATGTAGCATACACCATTGTATTCTTGATTGTCTGCACTCCTGTGATGGTAACGGACATCATCCAGCCCTCGCTGTACAGGATCATTATTGGCGGGGTGTAAACCCTTTATGTTACTTATAAACGCCAGTTACAAGGAACTTCTGCTTTCTAGGATCCCAGGAGAATGAATGAATGCAGTGATCTCTAACAGGAAGTGACTTGCAGAACAGCTCGGTCGTATTAACCCAATCTTCCCCGTCTCTGCAGTTTTCTCTGGTTGCACACTATCTTCAGGCGACTGTGCTCTAATCGCATTGTCCAAAAACACTTTTTTTTCCTATAAATTGTTCATAGTTTTCTTTCCTTTGTTTCCCCTCCCCAGAAATTAATATTTCTAAGGTACAGAACAGCTTGGGTCCAGCAGTCTGTATTTTATATGTGTAGGTTTTTCTGCCCAGGGATCCTCCATCTAAAACTTAGCTACAAAAGTGTCTATTGTACTCCTCTATTGGCAACCTTCTTCTCACAAGCAGGAATGACGACTTGCTAGTTTCTGTCTGCTGTATTAGGCTAGGTCTACACGACGACAATAAGCCGCGACTGCAACGTGACAGTCACTGAAAAATCCATCTCAAATGGGTTTTCTTCGACTGTTGCGTCGCAGTTGCAGCATGCGACACCATAGACTATCATTATAAAAATTGCAACAAAATGTTGCACGACAAATGTTGTCGTGTAGACCTAGCTTTAAGCTGGGCACACACATTAGAAAAATGTTGGCTGGATCTACCAACTTCAGTAGAACTGGTCAACCATCTAATGTGTATGGGGTGTCTAAACTTTCTCCCAACACCAGATGTCAGGGAAAGAAGGTTAGGGCCATTTGATTTGAAAATTCTTGATCCTTCTGTTTACAAGGGCAATAAAGGTGCTTGGCAGTGCGGCCTCGCCCCATTCATGCTTAGCCAGGCATGAGTTTGGAAGTTCTGGTATAACGGGGATGCCCAACCTGCGGCCCTCAAACTGTTGCAAAACTACAACTCCCAGCATGCCCAGACAGCCTACAGCAGGGCATGATGGGAGTTGTAGTTTTACAACAGCTGGAGGGCTGCAGGTTGAGCATCCCTGTGGTATAAGATCTGTCAGAAAAGAGTTAAAGTGAATGGCCAACCATAAGGCCCATAGGACAATTGGCACATGTAAAGGGCTTGTTAATCAGGTGATTGCATCTTTCATACAGCACCTAAAGTCCTCGTTTGTCAACAGCACATCACCTAATGTAATAGGGATGTGCTCCTAACAGGAAAACTGTATGGGGCGATCACAGTAATGTTCACCCCATACTTCTCCGATGATTGAGTGGGCAATGATTGGGAGCAAATATTCCTATGAATGTTCGTTCCCGGCCATTGCCCGCTATATTGGCCTGTGTAAAATGGCCCTTAGTTTCTTTGTTCAGGTTACTGTAGGCATCATTACTATGATCTATTACTATGTACATTTTTGTAGTTTTAATGATTTCTATTCTTTCTTCTGCAGGTATACAATGGCCACCTGTTCTTGTATTCTGTGGTGCATATTTTGGATTGTAGTCCTTATTTTCTTGGCCTGGCCACTCAGCATCTTTTTTGGAGCTCTGTATGGGTTTCTGGCACCCCTCACCACCTGTGTGGGACTGGACCAGGTGACAGACTTGTTGCTCCAGGGGGTCAACCTGGGCAGAACCTGTGCAGAGTACGCACGTACAGGAAAATCCCTTTGCTGAGCGGATGACGTGGGCTTTCTACAACTTGATCAATGCTTCATCTCAAGTCACTAAAATTTCTAAGACTTACAAGACCTTTCACCCGTCTGTCTGAACAGTGATATTAACAACTTTGCCGATGAACACCAGCGGCTCTATCTGGGGAGTATATGTTTGGGACTTCTCCAGATGAGGGTTATATGTACCTTTTGTATTACTTGCCTTGTTTTGTATTAAATACATTTCCAATGGTCGTTTGTAGAAGTTCATCATAAAAATTAAGGTAATCGGCATCAGTCTTCATGTTTTATTTCACTTCTCGTTGAGCTAAGCACACTTACCATGATATATAAGTTCATTATGAACCACGGCAGGACCAAATGGCTTATAAAGATAATTCAAGATAAAAGATTTTCAAAGGAAACTCGATCACTTGACTGGAGCAAACAGAAAAGTAAAGGAGCTGACATTGTGACGCCTGCTATCTACAGCAAGTGTCCAGCTAAACAAACTGCCCTCCAGGACCCCAGGTGCCGACAGGTGTAGAAAACAGGTGCTGGGGCCCGAAACAACTGTATGGTTATATATACTCACACACAGATCCTGGGCAGGTCTGAAAATGAACCCTTTGTGACCAAGAAATGAAATAGAAAACACATGAGATAGACACTTAAAGGGGTTGTTCCATATAAGACATGTATGACATATCAATAGGATATGCCATAAATGTCTGATAGGTGTAGGATCAACCTTTGGGACCCAATTAATTCTGAAGAATGGGTCCCAAAGTGAATAGAGAGCACAATACACATGCACAACATCCTGTTTATTCTTTGCTATGGGACTTCGATACATAGCCAAGCGAGCGCACTCATCTACTTTCGAAAGCCCCATCATCATGGGACTTCCAAAAACAGTTGAGCTAGTGCTCTATTTCTTAAAGTCTCTGAAGTGGTGAATGGAACGGTGGTCATGCATGCGCAACTTGCTCTCCATTCCCTTTGTGGCCTCATCCTTGTAATAGGAGCGGGTCCCAGATGGTTATTGCATTTCCTATTAATATGACAATGGATATAAAAAGTCTACACACCCCTGTTAAAATGTCAGGTTTCTGTGATGTAAAAAAAAGAGACCTATGATTTCAGAACTTTTTCCACCTTTAATGTGACCTATAAACTGTACAACTCAATTGAAAAACAAACAGAAATTTTTTAGGTAGAGGGAAGAAAAAATATAAAAATAAAATAATATGGTTGCATAAGTCTGCACACCCTTAAACTAATACTTTGTTGAAGCACCTTTTGATTTTATTACAGCACTCAGACTTTTTGGATATGAGTCTATCAGCATGGCACATTTTGACTTGGCAAGATTTGCCCACTCTACTTTGCAAAAACACTCCAAATCTGTCAGATTGTGAGGGCATCTCCTGGGCACAGCCCTCTTCAGATCACCCCACAGATTTTCAATCGGATTCAGGTCTGGGCTCTGGCTGGGCCATTCCAGAACTTTAATCTTCTTCTGGTGAAGCCATTCCTTTGTCGATTTGGATGTATGCTTTGGGTCGTTGTCATGCTGAAAGATGAAGTTCCTCTTCATGTTCAGCTTTTTAGCAGAAGCCTGAAGGTTTTGTGACAATATTGACTGGTATTTGGAACTGTACATAATTCCCTCTAGCTTAACTAAGGCCCCAGTTCCAGCTGAAGAAAAACAGCCCCTTGGCATGATGCTGCAACCACCAGGCTTCACTGTGGGTATGGTGTTCTTTTGGTGATGTGCAGTGTTGTTTTTGCAACAAACATATCTTTTGGAATTATGGCCAAAAAGTTCAACCTTGGTTTCATCAGACCATAACACCTTTTCCCACATGAGACTTCAGATGTGTTTTTGCAAAATGTAGCCTGGCTTGGATGTTTTTCTTCGTAAGAAAATGCTTTCGTCTTGCCACTCTACCCCATAGCCCAGACATATGAAGAATATGGGAGATTGTTGTCACATGTACCATACAGCGAGTACTTGCCAGATATTCCTGCAGCTCCTTTTATGTTGTAGAGGTTACCAGACCAGTTTTCTTTTCATCAAATTTGGAGGGACCTCCAGTTCTTGGTATGGTCACTGTTGTGCCATATTTTCTCCACTTGATGATGACTGTCTTCACTGTGTTCCATGGTATATCTAATGCCTTGGAAATTCTTTTGTACCCTTCTCCTGACTGATACCTTTTAACAATGAGATCCCTCTGATGCTTCGGAAGCTCTCTGTGGACCATGGCTTTTGCTGTGGGATGCGACTAAGAAAATTTCAGGAAAGACCAACTAGAGCAGCTGAACTTTATTTGGGGTTAATCAGAGGCACTTTAAATGATGGCAGGTGTATGCTGACTCCTATTTAAAAGGATTTTGAATGTGATTGCTTAATTCTGAACACAGCTACATCGCCAGTTATAAGAGGGTGTGCACACTTATGCAACCACATTATTTTAGTTTTTTATGTTTTCTTCCCTCCACCTAAAAGATTTCAGTTTGTTTTTCAATTGAGTTGTACAGTTTATTGGTCACATTAAAGGTGGAAAAAGTTCTGAAAGGATTTATCTTTGTCTCATTTTTTTTACATCACAGAAACCGGACATTTTAACAGGGGTGTGTAGACTTTTTATATCCATTATATATATATATATATATATATATATATATATATATATATATATATATATATATATACACACACACACACACATTCATATAAAAAGTGTAAATCCGTATAAAAAGAAAATAGATAAATAAATGAATATAGTGTAAATACATATACATTCATATGAAAAATGTTAACCCATATAAAAATAAAATAGATAAATAAATATAATGTAAATACATATATATCCATATAAAAAATTATAATCTAATATGGCATGAAAACATAAAAGCAGGTTCATAACAATAAAATTCACTACTAATTGTACCAATGAGGGGATAACCCCCAAGAGCCAATATTAAAATTGTGTGGTCAGAGGAGAGATTATATTATACTTTTTTATATGGATGTATATGTATTTACACTATATTCATTTATTTATCCATTTTCTTTTTATACGGATTTACACTTATATATATATATATATATAGATACATTTATTTTTATTTTTAGACTTGATAAAGGGGTCATGCACCCCAAAACACGTCATCTTTGAATAAATCTGAATTAATTTGACTCCTGGTTGTGGTTCTGCGCCATGTGTTCTCATGCTCGCTTGATTTCTATGGTCCAGCGCTTCTCTAGTACTATTATTCACCCGACCGTCGGCCTGGCTCCCGCCCAAGGTTATTGGACAAGTCGAGTTGCACCAACCAGTAACTCTCTTCATTTGGACTTTATTGTGGTTGCGCCCAATTTGGTGCAACACAAATACGTGAGGGCATTGTGAGGGCATTGTTAATTGACGTACTCACCCTATGAGCGCCTTTCTCTCCCTTTTTGCCATTATTTGCTATAACAATCAGTTGTCAGTGGGTGACCTGTTTTATTTAAACAACAGGAATATAAGTCTGATCTTCACAACATGTTTATGGAAGTGTACATAGCATGAACAAAGGAGATTTCTGAGGACCTCAGAAGAAGAGTTTTTGATGCTCAACAGGCTGGAAAAAGTTACAAAACCATCTCTAAGAGTTTGGACTTCTCCAATACACATTTAAACAAATTGTATAAAAATAGAGGAAATTCAGGACCATTTTTACTTCCCCCGGGAGTGGTCGACCAGCCAAGATCATGCCAAGACCAAGAAGTGTAATAGTCTACAGGGTCACAAAGGAACCCAAGGTAACCACTAAGCAACTGAAGGCCTTTACCACATTAGCTAATGTTAATGTTCATGAGTCCACCATCAGGAGGACACTGAGCAACAATGGTGTGCATGGCATGACTGCAAGGAGAAAGCTGAAGCTCTCCAAAAAGAGTATTGCTGTCCATCTCCAGTTTGCTAAAGATCACCTGGACAAACTGGAGGGCTACTTGAACAGTTTTGTGGACGAATGAGACCAAATAAAAAGTTTTAAGTTTAAACAAGAAGCATTATGTTTGGAGAAAAGAACAAGCTGCATTCCAGCATAAAAACCTAATCCCATCTGACAAACATGGTGGTAGCATCATGGTTTTACATCCTGTTTACAGGGGTTGTCCAGTTTCAGAAGGGAATAAAAAGTCATCACTCATTACCTGCCCTAAAACGGAGTTAGCGTGTGACATTTGTGAGGCCTGGCCTAAGCCTCAATAACATGACTAATGTAGGAAGGCGCAAGGGGTCACCATTGATGGAAGGTATGTGTCACCGAGGCTCCTGGCCTCAGTGATCTAAGAGCCAGTAGTTTTAAGTGTCAGCGGCAGCTAGTGCTGATTGACACTGTTTGTTGTTAGTATGGCTGTAAAGCCGATCTGGGCCGGCTCTTACTGGGAGTAGCCAAAGTGCTGGGTGGGTGGCTTCTCCACACGCTCCAGACCTGGTCTTTATTGGCCTATGTAAAACTCAGCCAGCAGTCTAAGGCTACTTTCACACCTGCGTTAGGTGCGGATCCCTCTGGTATCTGCACAGACGGATCCGCACCTATAATGCACACGATTGTATCCATTCAGAACGGATCCGTTTGCATTACCATGAACAAAAACAAAAAAATAAAAATATAATTTATTTTTTTCCATAATAATGCAAACTGATCCGTTTTGACTTACACTGAAAGTCAATAGGAGGCAGATCCGTTTTCAATTGCACCATATTGTGTCAGTAAAAACAGATCCGTCCCCATTGACTTACATTGTAAGTCAGGACGGATCCGCTTGGCTCCGCATCTTAAGGCTGAACGGAGGCAAACTGATGCATTCTGAACAGATCCTTATCCATTCAGAATGCATTGGGGCTAAACTGATCCGTTTTGGGCCGCTTGTGAGAGCAAACAGACAATATAGATAATGAGGGTGACCACCTGAGTCAAACAGAAGAATTATATGGAAAGTGGTCAAAAATAAAACTTAACGTTTAATAAAGATATTTAGAATAAATGGGTCCCAAGATAAGAGATGAACAATTTATATAAATATACACACGCGGAGCACCACGGCGGTTTACCAGACAGATGTAGATGGTGCCAAAACCAAATAAGCAATAATGTAAAGTGCTCGGCGGCACCAGAAAAAAACCGGTTGGTCCTACCGCACAGATGGGGTACTCCAGAAACAGCAATTGACCGGCCGGTGTTGATAGATATTCACACCGTTGTAGACGGTAATCACGTAGCACAGGGAGGTTTGTAGAACTGGCTGGCCCTAGAATAGCCCTGGAGCCCTACACTCGCCTATGTGACCGGATGACGGAAACCCGCCACCAGTCACCTACAGGAACCTCACCCTGGAATTAATGCGCCCTAGAGAAGCCCTTGCTTACCTAATCCCTACATGCATGTTTCGCTGGGGAGGGATGAGTAACAAGCTCATCAGGGGAAACATGGGAGCTTGGGCTGAATCTGCGCTGGGTGCACTGACAATAGTGTCAAAAGTGCACTCTGCACAGAGACAAAAAACACCACAATCCAGATATGGATCTTAAGTGGGCAAATTAGCTATGAGAGGAAAGGGGAATCAAGATATGGAGCCCCTCTCCTAACAGCTGAGACGCATGGGCTGATGTAGCCTGGGTAGCAGTTGACAGGCGCTACCTTTTAAAGTGAAAGCCAGCCTCAGAATGAGGCTTGGCTAGAGCACGCCCACCTCAGTCCGAGCGAGTGATGAACGCCCGCGCATGCGCGGAGCGATACAACGCACAGAGAGAGGAAGGCAGGGAGGTGGACGTATGACAGAGATGACGTCACCACGTCCCATCTCGCAAATACACGCGAGATGACGCGACGGTTGCCAAGCCAACGGGACGCGTTCACAGGCATCGTCGGGCCGCGCAGCTCCGGGTATGTTGCTGCGCTCAATATGAACCTGGTATTATATGGCAAAATGATAAAGTAATATATGATTCAAGACTATGTTGGCAGTATATGGACACATATAGGAGGGGCAGACACATATAGGAGGGGCAGAGCCTCGATAATTATATTAAGCATGGTATTGTTCCCAGGGGCCTGAGGATTTCAATCACTCCTGTCAGTCGACAGAGAAGCCCTGGCTTTGGTAACCGCTGGGAACAATTAGCCACCGCTAGCTCTCTTCAGTTCATGGGCTTATTATTGGAGGAGGAGAAATTGAATCTTGAGAGTCTGGGAGAGCGACTAAAGGCTCAGATTGAAGTCACCAAAACCTTCACCCAGGACCCTGATTTCATTAATAAAGAGAAATTGTTGCAATCGTCCATAGAAAAATATCAGGTGGTGACGTCATCTCTGTCATACGTCCACCTCCCTGCCTTCCTCTCTCTGTGCGTTGTATCGCTCCGCGCATGCGCGGGCGTTCATCACTCGCTCGGACTGAGGTGGGCGTGCTCTAGCCAAGCCTCATTCTGAGGCTGGCTTTCACTTTAAAAGGTAGCGCCTGTCAACTGCTACCCAGGCTACATCAGCCCATGCGTCTCAGCTGTTAGGAGAGGGGCTCCATATCTTGATTCCCCTTTCCTCTCATAGCTAATTTGCCCACTTAAGATCCATATCTGGATTGTGGTGTTTTTTGTCTCTGTGCAGAGTGCACTTTTGACACTATTGTCAGTGCACCCAGCGCAGATTCAGCCCAAGCTCCCATGTTTCCCCTGATGAGCTTGTTACTCATCCCTCCCCAGCGAAACATGCATGTAGGGATTAGGTAAGCAAGGGCTTCTCTAGGGCGCATTAATTCCAGGGTGAGGTTCCTGTAGGTGACTGGTGGCGGGTTTCCGTCATCCGGTCACATAGGCGAGTGTAGGGCTCCAGTGCTATTCTAGGGCCAGACAGTTCTACAAACCTCCCTGTGCTACGTGATTACCGTCTACAACGGTGTGAATATCTATCAACACCGGCCGGTCAATTGCTGTTTCTGGAGTACCCCGCTTGTGAGAGCCCTGAAACGGATCTCACAAGCGGACCCAGAAACGCCAGTGTGAAAGTAGCCTAAGCTGGGTGTGGTTGATCCTCCATCTGACAGGGAAGCTGTGGAGACTCTGTTTTGGTATATGTGAATTGCTGTGCTAAAGGCTTGAAAGCCACATGCTGGAAAACAGACCCCTAAAGCCTGTTGTGGACGGCTGGGGGAAAGACTGCTAACGAGGTGAAGATTTTGTTCTATGGACATTGCATTGTGTGAACAAACACCAAGACTGTGAACGGTCATTTTGTGTTCCCTTATGTGTGAATAAACACCAAACTGTTTAAGTTAAAGACTTTGTGATTGCCTCTATACTGCGTCCGCTAGCCTGTCTACCAGATCAAAACCCCACACTAACCATGGCCACTTTTCAAATTTGGAGTCAGTGGAGGTCCCCAAATATAAAAACGCTCCTTTTGCGATGTTTTGAATTCAGAATTCTGGATTGCAGGGGTTGGTAAATCCCCCCTTACCATTACTCAACACAGGGTTGTGACTGAGATGCATGTATACTTCCACTCAAGTTTATCACAGATGACAAAACAAAGGAACAACTGCAATGCCTAAAGTTGAGAAGATGCAGTGTGAGGTCTCAGCTGTCAGATTGTCTCCTGTCTCATTTACACTTCATCAAATTTCCTCTTCTACTACACTCACTAAAATGACCTAGCTTGTTTCTGTAATGTCCATTTTCTTGAAGGTGGCAAAACAATCTGTTGATTAAGCAGCCAGATTAATGCCATCTTTCGTTGTAAACTCAATCAAACAAATTTGGTTTGTTTACATATAATGCAAAATGTGAAAAAGAAGCATAAGATATACACAATTTCAATGTTCATTTAGCCAAATTAGTCAATATAGTAAGCAAAAACCAGGGCCCAGGTTGAAAAATGTTTGGTACAAACTGTAGATCTATAGGGACATTGGGGAAGTTTTGATTTTAGTTTTGCTTGAGCTTGTGTTGCAAGTCACACTTGATAAATCTGTCATATACCCACTTGCCGAGCTCACTATGTCCACTTTCCCACCCACTTTTCAAAAATTTTTTAGAAATTCCCCCCATTGATTTGTTGTTTTCTCTATAATATTTTCTTAAAGGGAACCTGTCAGCATCTATTTTATGCCCTCAGCATAGTGTAGTGACAGACCCACTGATTTCAGCAGTCTGTCACTCCTATGATGGCATTACTTTTAGAGTACTGACATGCCAAATCCTACAAAGCATATGCAATACCTCAGAGCAAGCGGTACTTGCAAATTTATTACAAACTCATTAAAAGTACATGACACTATATCCAGGTAAAAAAAAAAATTCATTTTTCACTAGGGTGCTGGAGTATTCTCAAGTCTTACACAAGTGTTCCCATGGCCGAGATGGCATCTCTGGAAGCACCGAATGAGGCTACACATAAAAACTTTGTTTCCTATTATATTGTTGGTCATACATGCACACCACCACTCTATTCTCATGAGGCACTTCAGGACCAAAGCTCTCGTGATCCCAGTGGTTGGTCCCTAGTGATAAGATACTTATACCTTATCCTGTGAATAGGGAATAAGTCATGTTAGTGAGAAAAACCCTTTAAAGTATTAAAGGGGTTTGTCTGGGATTTAAGTATATAAAATTACTGAAAATACTTTAATATTACTTTATTATTACTACATTTCCAAATACTTTCGTTATTTATAATGACTCATTTAGTCTGGGGAGCAATCATCAGGGGAAATAAAATGGCTGCCTTCCTATTAGTACACACAAAACCTGTCCTAATCACACAGCAGGACAAGTTACTTCACAACACTGAGCTAAAGAGCTGCCTCATTCTCCTCTCTATTTGTCAGGGATTATGATTCTGAATACTGTTTAAAACGATCATCAGCTGAATTTTTGTAGGAATGGAGTTCATGAGGAGACATGAAGTGCAGAGGGGAGAGTTGGGTTGTGGTAATGAACAGCAGCACTTGTATGCAGTCTCCATTACCACAGCTCCACATTACCACAGGCTGTCCATCCTCTCTGTACTTCATGTCTCCTCATGAACGCCATTGCTACAGAGATTCAGCTAAAGTTCTTATCAGCTGTTATCAGGATCATAATCCCTGACAAGCAGAGAGGAGGATGAGGCAACTTGTCCTGCTGTGTAATTAGGACAGGTTATGTGCGTACTAATATGAGGGCGGCCATTTTATTTCTTCTAATGATTGTTCCTGAGACAAAACAAGCCATTATAACTAATGAAAGGTATCTGGGAATGTATTTACAATACAGTAATATTTAAGTATTTTCATGTTCTTAATTCGCAGAGAACCCCTTTAAGTATATTTTAAACACACACTACTAAAAGTCAACTAAATGTGAACTGAGCCAATAGATCCCTAAGGTAGCCTTGTTACGTCTGTGTGCTCAGTCATACATAGAAAGCTAGGACCACCTACTGGACTCCTAAGCCTAGAATAAGCCTGGATTTAGATCAATAAAAGAAAAGTTACTCTGAATATTTTCCCGCAAAACTATATATCAGTCTGGTCATTTCACCTTGCTTTATAACATGGTGTCTGCAGGCCAGACAGTTCTATGTGACAGATATGTTTTAATAAACAAACTTAAATTAAAGATGATGTTTTTCGGGACTTTAATATTGATGACCTATCGAATATCAGATTGTTGGGGGTCCGATGCCTGGCACCCCGCTGATCAGCTGTATGAGGAGAAGCTGTGCGGTGGAACCAGGCAGCAGAATAGTTCAGCTATGTTCATTGTGTAGTGGATGTACCTGGTTACCAAGGGCCTGGACTAGCCATAGACTCTACAGGGAAATTTCCCGGTGGGCCGACCAGGCCCTCCTCATGGCTGCTGTCCAGGTACATAACGATCTTATGCTCTCAGCATCAATTAATGCTAGGAGCATCAGGTACTTATACACCTGACCAGCAGCCTTGGGTGTCCTCCTAAATTCAATTGTGCTCGGATCGGCTTATGCTGAGAGGGTACCCTACCTAAGCCTATACTCCACCCCCCCAACCTAGAAGCAGCAGAGTTATGCCGGAACTGCTTATCGAAGGGTAGCCTAAAGGGGGCTACCCCAATGATGAGACCTGAAAGAAGGGAGGGCTCCTGGGTGGGTTGAAATCGTTCGAACCGACAAGTGGGGGGAGGAGGGCCAGGTTTAAAGAGTGAACGCCCCGCCTCCCCTCACACAAATGCGGCACTCTTAATTGCCTACCACTTGTGCTCGGATCGGCTCATGCTGAGAGGGTACCCTACCTAAGCCTATACTCCACCCCCCCAACCTAGAATCAGCAGAGTTATGCCGGAACTGCTTATCGAAGGGTAGCCTAAAGGGGCCAAAAGAACCATGCATAGGAGTTAGAAAACTTGATAACAGAAACTACAGACCAAAACTCGAAAGCCAATGATATTTCGTATAAGGATCCGGGATATTACGCATGGAACACGCGGAACTGCGATGACCCAACCGTTTGATGACATGTACTGGCACCTTATGCATGGACGCCGCCGCTGCCGCGCCCATGCGGAAGGAATGTCCTGTGATCCAGCGAGGACCGACCCCTGAACCTGTCAACTAACCTGAATGTACGTAAGAAAGGCTGCGGTGGTTAGCCGGGCATTGCCTAGTTCGAGTACGGGAGAACATGCCGCTTGGACTAAATACTACGCAGCCAAGCCTCCAAGGCCTGCACCGGACACCATCTGCTGTCCGTGGGAAAGTATCTGACCGCCACTGGTTGCCCCGGCCGTGACGTCTTGGACGAGGCCAAGGTGAGGACATAGATGGACCCGCGCCGGATGAGCTGACCTTTCCGCAGGCACCCAGCCAGCGTATTGGTGCCCATGAGCTCGTCTGACCTGAGGAATCCATGGAAGGCCAGGTACAAGGCTGTTTCTACCAGAGCGCTAACCTGTGGCCCGAACGGTTTGCCCCTGCAGTTTGCCTGTCACGGCCTGAACAAGCTACCAGTAAATGGCTGACGCCCATGTCGTTTCACAACAGACATCTTGCGCAAACCCTTCAACGCCGCTTTGATCGGGTGGGCGGAGAAGAGTGACGGTAGGTCCGGATGTAGCCTGTACCAATGGTGCTGAATACCTGCCATGTATAGTTAACAATGCTATAGGACAGGTTTAATTGAGAGTGGCAAAAACCCTGACAAAGCCCAATAGGTGAGTGATAGGCCCCCGGCCAGCGGCCGGGTAGGTGTTCTCATATCTCTGAAACAGGCGCCAAGCTGTCTTGTAAGCCCTCAGAGTATTACTGGCCAAGGAATTGGCCATCAGTCTCTTAGCTATGGTGAGATGGGAGACTAGTCCCAGCGCAGCTGGGCCTGGTGAGGAAATTATTATTATTTTTTTTAATCTCCATGCGTGAGAGACTCTAATGGCGGAGTCCTGTGTGTAAACCTAAAGCGGAGAAGCCATGCGTGAGCGACTAATGGCGGAGCCATGCGTGAGAGACTAATGGCGGAGTCATATGTGTAAAACTAAAACGGAGAAGCCATGCGTGAGAGACTCAGATGGCGGAGTCATATGTGTAACCTAAAACGGGGAAGCCATGCGTGAGACTCTAATGGCGGAGACATATGTGTGAACCTAAACGGAGAAGCCATGCGTGAGAGACTAATGGCGGAGTCATATGTGTAACCTAAAACGGAGAAGCCATGCGTGAGAGACTCTAATGGCGCAGTCATATGTGTAAACCTAAAACGGAGCAGCCATGCGTGAGAGATTCTAATGGCGGAGTCATATGTGCCAACCTAAAACAGAGAAGCCATGCGTGAGAGACTCTAATGGCGGAGTCATATGTGTAAACCTAAAACGGAGAAGCCATGCGTGAGAGACTCTAATGGCGGAGACATATGTGTGAACCTAAACGGAGAAGCCATGCGTGAGAGACTCTAATGGCAGATCCGTATGTGTAAAACTAACACGGAGAAGCCATGCGTGAGAGACTCAGATGGCGGAGTCATATGTGTAAACCTAAAACGGAGAAGCCATGCGTGAGAGACTCAAAAATGTATTTTTTATTTATATATATATATATTTTTTTTTTTTCCTCTATCAACCACTTAAGCAGCTCTCGTATGGGCACAGCTCTGAGTACGAGCATGAAGAGCATGGTATAACGCAGATCACCTGCACGGACTAACTAACATCCTGTGCCTAAATAACCCCCTTGGAACCTTATGTACGGCCGGCAGCAGGAAGCCAGCCACCGCCTATGATCTGCTCCCCCTGACCGAGCCTAGTACTCCTTCCCCTGATCCCTGCCTACCTAACGGCGCGGCGGCCCGTGCCAGACTTTATTGAAGATGAGGAGCCTTACCCCCCAGCCACGTGGGGAGCTCACGCTGCTCCCTGGCAGAATGCACCAGTGCGGGGGAGCCCCCCTCCTCAGCTAGGGCCGACCCACCGCCGGCTGGACACTCGTACCGCGTGGGGAGCAGCGCCACTCCCTGGCAATGTGCACCGGATCAGAGGGAGCCCTTCCTTTACCGTGGGCCCCGGCCCCCGCTGGTTTGAACCGTGTGCCGCGTGAGGAGCCGCACAGCTCCCTGGCATTGTGCGCCGGTGCGGGAGTGCCCCCCCTCAACTAGGGGCTGGTTATTGTGACTGGAACCCGCTGGGAGACTGAAGCCTAACTGGACCTACCTGTGACCGTGAAGGCTGACCTCCCAGGCCGTGGCTGACCCACGTGCGTAGTCGTGACACAACTACCCGTAGATGCCCACCCAGTGCCTGTAGTTAACAGGAGTGCGACCGAGTCTGTGGATGTGACCGACTAGCCCCTGTAGTCGTGAGGGGACCCTACATCGAGAGTAGCGGTAACGGACCATCGCCTGTAGACGTGGTAGTATTACCTCATGAGTCTGTTGACATGAGACTAATGCCTGCAGTCGTGGCCGGTCTTAATAATGAGTCTGTAGTCGTAACGGATTTGTGCCTGCAGTCGTGGCAGGGCTTTAGAGCAGGTCTGTAGTCGTGACAGACTGATGCCTGCAGTCGTGGCAGGACTTTATAACGAGTCTGTAGTCGTGACAGACTGATGCCTGCAGTCGTGGCAGGGCTTTATAACGGGTCTGTAGTCGTGACAGACTGATGCCTGCAGTCGTGGCAGGACTTTATAACGAGTCTGTAGTCGTGACAGACTGATGCCTGCAGTCGTGGCAGGGCTTTATAACGGGTCTGTAGTCGTGACAGACTGATGCCTGCAGTCGTGGCAGGACTTTATAACGAGTCTGTAGTCGTGACAGACTGATGCCTGCAGTCGTGGCAGGGCTTTATAACGGGTCTGTAGTCGTGACAGACTGTTGCCTGCAGTCGTGGCAGGGCTTTAGAGCGGGTCTGTAGTCGTGACAGACTGATGCCTGCAGTCGTGGCAGGGCTTTATAAGGAGTCTGTAGTCGTGACAGACCTGGCAAAGCAACATTCCTATCTATACCATTATTATTATTTTATTTTATTTTATTTTTTTTCTTTTCCCCCCCACCAAAGGCCACGACTGTAGGCGCCACCCTGTAAGAGATGCGCCAGAGGCCTGGACATAATAGTCCACCATCCCCCGTCCCCCAAGCCTATGCAGGAGAAAAGAGGGGGTTGGCCCCCGCATGCACCACCCCTGACTCACCTGGCGGCCATGACAGCCACGAACCCCACAGTATCGTAAGTTAGCCCACCACCTGTGGACCTGAATAACCAAGGACAGACGTGTGAGTGAGCGCACGCCAGCTGGGCGACACTTCACTCATGCCACCGCTCCCTAGCTAACCACCGGATTATTGTGACTGCGCCCGAACCAACCCCCTGACTGACCGTATGGGCTTACGGGCGGCCCGGCTGCGTGCGCAAAGGGACGTGGCCAGCCCCCCTCCTTGAAGCCCTCTTTATATTTGATCCTTGAACATATTCCAAATTTTATTTAAATTTTTTATTTTTTTTTATACTCCTGCCTTAGTACCTAGCCACTGTGCCTGAGCAGAGGAGCCCTGCACCTGGACTGCAGTACCAGTATGGGCCTGTAGGTGTCGACCATCCCCCGCCCTTTCTCAAGCCAGGACCTGCTGGAGCGCAGCAAGCCAGTGATTCCCTTCTAGGTTAGAATTAACCATTGAAATCATAACTTGTTATACAGTGCACATGTCTGAGTATCTGCTTATCTTGTCTTGCCTGAGTTTGGCGCAGTAAAGAAGACGAGTTTATTCTGCAGCGGATTCCTAGACATGACTGAAAGTCACATAAGCATGTCCACCTTCACTGCCTCGCTAATTGTAATTACCAGGAGAACGTGCATCAGGATCGGCTGTGAGGGATTTGCGCTCCACCATGTGGAACATTGCATCCCGTGCCCACCGCTATCGACTATTTGTACAGGGAAAGCCGCGGCGTATTAATCGCCTATAGGTTTCGGCTCCCGTCCCCTGATCCTGCAGCTGGACCTCGGCTTACTGATTGCAGCTAATGAATAGACCCCTGTGTGAGCGGACGGCGTTTTTCCTCTACGGCGGAACGTTCTGATACGGGAGTGAGATATATAACGCTGCGTCGTGGAGCCGACGGCCGGCGTGACCGATGCTCAGGGTATGCGAGCGGACGTCGTGACCTGTCGCTGCTGAGCCACAGGTGAGGGGTGCCTGCCTGGGGGACGCTGCATGTGGGAGCGGGGGTGCTTAGCGCAGGGCCTGGAGCGGATCGGGGTGCCTGTCTCGGGGTGCCGGAAGCAATCGGGAGTGCGGGCAGTCTCCAGCGCAGCTGGGGACCGGCGGCACGCTCGGCAGCCCCACATGTTATACATAGCGAGACGGGTGTGCAAGCCACCCTGCCTACCTAATCACCGTAGCGACGAGCTCGACGCAGCCGATCCCCCGATCCTCCAGTGACGCATGCCCTTCTCTGGCACCAACCCACAAGCCGATTCGAAATCGTTCGAACCGACAAGTGGGGGGAGGAGGGCCAGGTTTAAAGAGTGAACGCCCCGCCTCCCCTCACACAAATGCGGCACTCTTAATTGCCTACCACTTGTATCACTTTCCTCAGTATGGTGATAGCGCAATATTGTATGCTGCACTGTGGTACTTGGTTTCGTTGGGGTGGTATTTTGTGCTGCACTACGGTATGGCTGGCCCACCTAATTCTGTTGTCCCGTGTTATGTCAGTTTGGACTACAACATGGGGCCACTTTTAGGTTTTTTTGTAGGGCCACTTTAAGTTCCCAGTCTGCCCCTGCTGGTTACTGTAAAGCCCTGCTCCCAGACAAGTGAATTTTTATCACAACAGTGAGAAGGATTTCCCTTACTTGCTTCTTTTTTATTTCTTGTAGGCAATGTAAGGCTAATACTAATATTTTTTATATATTGCAGACATATTGAGGAACATTCAGAAAGAATCAGAAGGTTCAATGGCAAATTCTGCATTTACTGCACAGAATATTCTCAGGGACTGGAATTTGTTTGGTGAACAATATTATATAGACTGCAACACAGTCTCTCCCCTGTCTCCTTTTAAATCCCCTCACTCTTATCTTACTCCCCTCCATGGGAATGCAGTTTGTGACTGGGATGTTTCTAAGTAGGGGGAAAGAATTCTGGTGGCTTGTATAAGAATCCACTCACACCCCCACTGCTGGGACAGCTGCGATAACACAACCAGTCCTCGGCTCCAAAACTCCCTAGAATATTAACACCACCAGCGCCACACAGACCTGTAAACACTGCCCTGGTGTTTACAGGGTTAACAAACCACGTGGTCTGTGCATTATTGCCCTTACTGCCTCCTATGTAACTGCTTATTATATTAATTTCTAAATTGAGCTGTTTCTTCAGCTTGTAATCTACACCTTATTTCTACCATGTGCCATTATCCAGGTTTAATTGCAGCTGGAAGTGTAAACTTTTGATCTTTTGATTATGGTTGCTATGGTTAAGGCCAGAAACATTTATACATCTCTGCTATATTTGCTTTTTAATTATTTTGTTGTGTCTCCAAAATGCTTCAAATAAGGGTATATTGATACGACCGTGACCGCAAACAGCGGATCCGCAAAACATGGAGACCGGCCATGTGCAGCCCCCATTGCAGTGCAGACTCATTGACTTCAACAGGTCTGCTATCCGCATGTCCTATCATTTGTGCCACTGCTGCACGGGCCCGAAAAGAACATGGAGGCTTTTAGCACCAGTTTTAACATTTACCAAAATTGGTGCTAAGAAAAACTGGTTTAGTTGCCCATATCAACCAATCAAATGAATCCTTCACTTACTAAAGGAGTTTTCAAAAAATACAACATAGAATTGCTTGTGGGCAGAAGACCTTTCCTTGAAAGAGCTTTCCCAGAAAGACCTTACATCCATCGCCCAGTTTCGTCAAACCTGTATGGCCAGATGGAACAACTGTAACAGCCAATATGTACTAAAATGTGAATGGCCACGTCTGCAAAATGGTCACTCACCAGATGATTGTCTCTTCAACTGCTGTTCAACTATGAACCAACCTAGTTCTATCTAACGGGTATGGCTACCTTAAAAACACTTCACCAGTCAGACTTGACCAGAAAATCTGAGAGATCCATCTTCACACACATGGACGCATAATTGAACTGGCCAACTACAGTACCAGGGGATGCCCTAATAAAGAACCCCTAATAAAACCAGACCACTAAGGTCTGGAACAGGAATGCACCAAGCCTTTCTGCTGCCTAAGGTGAAAACTGAAACGGCCAATTTCTTGACCTAACCCCTTTGCCACAATAAAAGCACTCATGGCCTTTGGCCCTTCCACTGCCCCCCTCTTGTCCCTACCTGGTGCTGCCTGAGGTGATCGCCTCATCTGGCCATATTGGTGGTTCACCCCTGGTTTGGAAGAGCACAAATTTGGAGCTGACCCTGGAATAAGATCAGAGGTGGATACACAATATGCGCAGCTGCTCAGGGGCCCAGTAGGAAAGGGTGCTTACTAGCATCTTATCAAGACAACCCCCAGTGCATCCTAATGTCTACTTCATTGCATGTAAAGGACTGTTGTCCTAGAACTTCCTAGCAAGGAGCTCTATGATAAGCATCTTACTCTCCACAAACTAGCTGTTACATAAAAGGTATTCACTTCTCTTGCACAGGGGCCCTTTGCAGCCTATAAGAGTGGGCTCTCATGAGCATTTCCTCTGGCGGAACCAAGGAACTTCAGTCTATGAACAATGCAAATTTCATTTATGAAAGTGTCATTCATAGGTCTAAAACTCCTGTAACAAATGTGGTTCTTAAATAACGTATCCTCTAAAACAATGAAAACAACAGCAAATATGAGTCAATGAGCTGGCCACTATTATCGCCCCACATATCTTTGCCACCTCCTAAATTGTTATGCAGTCTTCTTAAAATGGAGAATGTAACAGATTTACTATTCATAATTCTGAGAAACCTGGATGATATTGATAACCCTTGTGGGAGCTGTAATTGTGGACATATTGGTAGCCATTGAGCTTTCTGCATGGGACAAATCTAAGAGTTGCTATGCACTTTCAATAGCTGTCAATCAAAAGATACTTCAGCTGACAGCTATCTCTGTCGAGTCCCTTATATAGATACACGATCAGCTTGGCCGTATGTGTACTCAATGGGCAGATAGCTGCTGCCAGACACTTCTTGGTTAAAAATATTAATTTTGTCTGATCTGATCCGTCTCTCCCATGACATCCTCCGATGAGAGTCGAGAGCTCCCCACATACATTAGAATGTTGGCCGAATCCGCCAGTGGGTTTGGCCAACAGTACACTTATATGTATGGGGAACTTAAAAGGGTTGTGCACCTTTGGGGAGAGGGGGTTAGCTACCCCTCTCCTCTTGGGCAGACCTGCAAAGGGAAATATACTTACTTGTTTCCTGGCACTGGCTCCCCGCTCCTTATCTCTTTTGCCTCGGCTCTCTGCTGGGCTCTTAGTTTTGACATGGATGCAACATTTGCTGGCTGCAGCAATGGCCTGCTCCCCTTGCGTCACGTATGACGAAGGTTACTGCTGCAGCCAGCGATTGGCTGGCAGCTGTGTAAAAAAGGAAGTTTACATCCTGAGAGCTCAGTGGAGAACCCAAAGCCATGGCAAGAAGATGCAGGGAGCCAACGCTGGGAAGCGGGTAAGTATGCTTTCCTTCACGAGGCTGCCCAAGTGGGGGGTTGCTTTGACAAAACCAACCCAAAGGTGCACAACCCCTTTAAGACTATACCAATGACTTTTCTTTAGTCACTTACCATAGCTCTTGCTGCCTTTTTTCCATTTTATAATGTATACCCATCATTATTTGTACACATACAGTTGCAAGAAAAAGTATGTGAACCCTTTGGAATGATATGGATTTCTGCACAAATTGGTCATAAAATGTGATCTGATCTTCATCTAAGTCACAACAATAGACAATCACAGTCTACTTAAACGAATAACACACAAATAATTAAATGTTACCATGTTTTTATTGAACACACCATGTAAACATTCACAGTGCAGGTGGAAAAAGTATGTGAACCCTTGGATTTAAAAACTGGTTGAACCTCCTTTGGCAGCAATAACTTTAACCAGATCAGATGTGCACAACGGTCAGGAGTAATTCTTGACCATTCCTCTTTACAGAACTGTTTCAGTTCAGCAATATTCTTGGGATGTCTGGTGTGAATTGCTTTCTTGAGGTCATGCCACAGCATCTCAATCGGGTTGAGGTCAGGACTCTGACTGGGCCACTCCAGAAGGCGTATTTTCTTCTGTTTAAGCCATTCTGTTGTTGGTTTACTTCTATGCTTTGGGTCCTTGTCCTGTTGCAACATCCATCTTCTGTTGAGCTTCAGCTGGTGGACAGATTGCCTTAAGTTCTCCTGCAAAATGTCTTGATAAACTTGGGAATTCATTTTTCCATCGATGATAGCAATCCGTCCAGGCCCTGACGCAGCAAAGCAGCCCCAAACCATGATGCCCCCACCACCATACTTCACAGTTGGGAGGAGGTTTTGATGTTGGTGTGCTGTGCCTCTTTTTCTCCACACATAGTGTTGTGTTTCTTTCAAACAACTCAACTTTGGTTTCATCTGTCCACAGAATATTTTGCCAGTACTGCTGTGGAACATCCAGGTGCTCTTGTGCAAACTGTAAACGTGCAGCAATGTTTTTTTTGGACAGCAGTGGCTTCCTCTGTGGTATCCTCCCATGAAATCCATTCTTGTTTAGTGTTTTACGTATCGTAGATTCACTAACAGGGATGTTAGCATATGCCAGAGACTTTTGTAAGTCTTTAGCTGACACTGTAGGATTCTTCTTCACCTCATTGAGCAGTCTGCGCTGTGCTCTTGCAGTCATCTTTACAGGACGGCCACTCCTAGGGAGAGTAGCAGCAGTGCTGAACTTTCTCCATTTATAGACAATTTGTCTTACCGTGGACTGATGAACAGCAAGGCTTTTGGAGATACTTTTATAACCCTTTCCAGCTTTATGCAAGTCAACAATTCTTAATCGTAGGTCTTCTGAGAGCTCTTTTGTGCGAGGCATCATTCACATCAGGCAATGCTTCTTGTGGGAAAACCCAGAGCTGGTGTGTGTTTTTTATAGGGCAGCTGTAACCAACACCTCCAATCTCATCTCATTGATTGGACTCCAGTTGGCTGACACCTCACTCCAATTAGCTCTTGGAGATGTCATTAGTCTAGGGGTTCAAATACTTTTTCCACCTGCACTGTGAATGTTTACATGGTGTGTTCAATAAAAACATGGTAACATTTAATTATTTGTGTGTTATTAGTTTAAGCAGACTGTGATTGTCAATTGTTGTGACTTAGATGAAGATCAGATCACATTTTATGACCAATTTGTGCAGAAATCCATATCATTCCAAAGGGTTCACATACTTTTTCTTGCAACTGTATATAAGTGATCATTACGCTGGTGCAGCCATACACATTTTAGTCCAGATTGGTGATTACGGTAATCCAAGCTTCCCATACATATTCAATGGCACTGCAGGATGAACAGTCTTTCACTGGGAGTGTTCTTTCATGGAAATATCGTTTGTGTAATGCACCATACACAGTCAAGGACTAGCTACCACTGGATGACTTCTTTTCAGACATTGATGGTCTGTGATCGGTTAGATCAGGCATGGCCAACCTGCGGCTCTCCAGCTGTTGTAAAACTACAATTCCCACCATGCCCTGCTGTAGGCTGATAGCTGTTGGCAGTCTGGGCATGCTGGGAGTTGTAGTTTTGCAACATCTGGAGAGCCTCAGGTTGGCCATCCCTGGGTTAGATCATTTGGTTGTTTTTAAATTTCACCTGACAATCATTTTTATCTGGTTTCATCAACTTCAGACTAATTTGTGTGTCCTTCAGTCTGAATCTAACATTACTGTACTCACACCTTACCCTGCTACCTCTGGCCAAGGAATTCTCCTTCCTGCAGGGATTAAGTTGACAATCTGTACCTAGATATAGCCAAACATCCTGCAAGGAATGCTGCCCCAGCAAATGCTATTATTAGCAGGAGAAAAAATAACTTCAGATAAATGGAATATTGAAGGCCTCGCAGCACTTGAAGAGTAGGTAATTTGCAGCCTCCCAGAAACATCGCTTGCCACTTTACATGGTTTCCAGCACATCAGGGCTCTACATTACTAAACGCTGAAAGACCCATATAAGTCTAAGTCTTTCTTATTTGTCTAAAATACAGCAAAAACAAGTTAACGAATGGAGAATTTGGGATTATGGGATCATGTGCTGCCTACCGTAAATTATAAGACTATTAAACTGGCCATACACATTAGATAGAAGTAGGTTGATGGTTGAACAATCATCTGGTGAACGATCATTTCAGACACGGCCATACACATTTTACTCCATATTGGCCGTTACAGTTGTTAAAACTTCCCATACACATTCAGCAAAACTGGAAGATGGATGAAAGGTCTTTCTGGGAACATTCTTTCAAAGAAAGATCTTTCATCTGGCTATCAGATAAAATATTAAACACGGCCGACCTCTTTCCAAATAATAATGATCTGTCATCTGTCGGCTAAAACTATTGTTCGTTCTTAAATTTTACCAGACGAATGTTCATTTTGGTTGAAATTGTCCATTTTGATCAACTTTAGACTAATGTGTATGGCCATCTTTAGAGGCCACTGAGGAATTCTGGGCCCATATAAGGCTTAGATCAAAAATACCAAGATGACATCTAATATTGTTAATATTTCTAGTAGAGGTATACTATTTCTTAAAGCATACACTTCAGCTGCAGAAGCTGTTTCTCCTGCAGCTAAGGTGCGTGTGTAAGGTAGGCTTTCTCTGTGGAATGACATAACCCCTTTGTGGTTGGACAAAACTTGTTCATTTTTCCTCAATTACGGTACAGCCGTGTGGTCACTGACCAGGCAGAGTTCATGAAATGCTTCAATGGGTCTGCCAAAATCAGGTTGCAGTAAGGGACTGACTGCTTTTGCCTGTCCTACAGTGCTGTGTGGGTCTCAGGGTGGCAACACTAAGCCGTGAATTTCACCGCCTAGATATTGCCCATGTGGTTGCACCAGCCTTTTGTTTAGGTCTGCTGTGCTTCTCCTGGAATCTCCTGTCCACTACCTTTAATGGACAGCCCAACAAACTAAGGTTGTAAGTGGGTTTTATGCATGTCACTCAATAATAGGTGCAACTGGAGTATGATCCCAAATCAGCCTGTGAGTAACAAGCTAAAAGGGGTACCTGCTCCACTTGGTTTGTATTATCAGTATTAGCATCAGTAGTAACAACATTACACTTGCAAATTTTCACAGGTTAAAGAGGACCTTTCACCACTCCTGACTAGAGATGGCCTTGCGGTTTGACCGGCGGTCGTTTCGCAGCGAACTTTGCGAACATATGGAGATGTTCGCATGCGCCATATTCTTTTGCATTGCGCCAAACTTTGACCCATAACACATCCATCAGGTGGGCCAGGACAGCCAATTGAGACGTTTCAGCACATGGACACACCCCCACCCTATAACAGAACCCGATCTGGCAGCCATTTTACATTCTGTGTTTTGCCAGTGTAGGGAGAGGTTGCTTGGTGGAGCAGGGACAGACTGTTAGGGACACCAAACGCTAGCTAATAGGGCCACAAAAGTCCTTTTAAGGACTGGTATAGGTGTGCTATCGATAGGTTTGATATACTGAGGGGTGTGATATACTTATAATATACTATCTAACATAGAAAGCATATTATAGTGCATTTGTATTGTGCAGCAGTTGTGTGCGGTTCTGCTGCGATACCGCAGCTATATACAGGGACAAACGCTATTAAAATAACTAATTGCAACTGGTGTGATATACCTATTGCCCCCAAAAAAACTGATTGAGGGGTGTGAGTATAGTGCATTTTTATTGTGCAGCAGTTGTGTGCGGTTCTGCTGTGATACTGCAGGTATATAGAGGGACAAGCGCTATTGGAACAACTATTTGCAAACGGTGTGATATAACTGTTGCCCCCCAAAAATTGATTGAGGGGTGCGATATATCTGCTTCCACCAAAAATTGATTGAGGCCTACGATATATCTGCTTCCACAAAATACTGATTAAGGGGTGTGATATACCTGCTTCCACAAAATATTGATTAAGGGGCTCTATATACCTGCTTCCACAAAATACAGATTGAGGGGTATGATATACCTGCTTCCACAAAATACTGATTAAGGGGTTTTTATATACCTGCTTCCACAAAATACTGATTGAGGGTTGCGATACACCTGCTTCCACAAAATATTGATTAAGGGGTTCTATATACCTGTTTCCATAAAATACTGATTGAGGGGTGCGATATACCTGCTTCCACAAAATACTGATTAAGGGATTTGATATACCTGCTTCCACAAAATACTGAATAAGGGGTTTGATATACCTGCTTCCACAAAATACAGATTGAGAGTTGCGATATACCTGCTTTCACCAAATATTGATTAAGGGGTTCTATATACCTGCTTCCAGAAAATACTGATTAAGGGGATTGATATACCTGCTTCTACTAAATATTGATTGAGGCCTGCAATACACCTGCTTCCACAAAATTCTGATTAAGGGGATTGATATCCCTGCTTCCTCCTAATATTGATTGAGGCCTGCGATATACCTGCTTCCGCAAAATACACATTGAGGGGTGCGATATACCTGCTTCCACCAAATACTGATTAAGGGGTGCGATATATCTGATTCCATAAAATACTGATTGAGGGGTGCGATATACCTGCTTCAACCAAATACTGATTAAGGGGTTCTATATACCTGCTTCCACAAAATACTGATTAAGGGGTTTGATATACCTGCTTCCACCAAATACTGATTGAGGCCTGAGATACACCTGCTTCCACAAAATACTGGCTAAGGGGATTGATATACCTTCATCTACTAAATATTGATTGAGGCCTGCGATACACCTGCTTCCACAAAATACTGATTAAGTGGATTGATATACCTGGTTTCACCAAATACTGATGGAGGCCTGCGATACACCTGCTTTCACAAAATACTGATTGAGGGTTGCGATACACCTGCTTCCACAAAATATTGATTAAGGGGTTCTATATACCTGTTTCCATAAAATACTGATTGAGGGGTGCGATATACCTGCTTCCACAAAATACTGATTAAGGGATTTGATATACCTGCTTCCACAAAATACTGAATAAGGGGTTTGATATACCTGCTTCCACAAAATACAGATTGAGAGTTGCGATATACCTGCTTTCACCAAATATTGATTAAGGGGTTCTATATACCTGCTTCCAGAAAATACTGATTAAGGGGATTGATATACCTGCTTCTACTAAATATTGATTGAGGCCTGCAATACACCTGCTTCCACAAAATTCTGATTAAGGGGATTGATATCCCTGCTTCCACCTAATATTGATTGAGGCCTGCGATATACCGGCTTCCGCAAAATACAGATTGAGGGGTGCGATATACCTGCTTCCACCAAATACTGATTAAAGGGTGCGATATATCTGATTCCATAAAATACTGATTGAGGGGTGCGATATACCTGCTTCAACCAAATACCGATTAAGGGGTTCTATATACCTGCTTCCACAAAATACTGATTAAGGGGTTTGATATACCTGCTTCCACCAAATACTGATTGAGGCCTGCGATACACCTGCTTCAACAAAATACAGATTAAGGGGATTGATATACCTGGTTTCACCAAATACTGATGGAGGCCTGCGATACACCTGCTTTCACAAAATACTGATTGAAGGATACGATATACCTGCTTCGACAAAATAATGATTAAGGGGTTTGATATACCTGCTTCGACAAAATACTGATTGAGGGGTGCAATATACCTGCTTCCACTAAATACTGAATAAGAGGTTTGATATACCTGCTTCCACAAAATACAGATTGAGGGTTGCGATATGCCTGCTTCCACCAAATATTGATTAAGGCCTGCGATACACCTGCTTCCACAAAATACTGATTAAGGGGTTTGATATGCAAGCTTCCATGAAAATACTGATTGAGGCCTGCGATACACCTGCTTCCACAAAATACTGATTGAGGGGTGTGATATACCTGCTTCCACCAAATATTGATTAAGACCTGTGATACACCTGCTTCCACAAAATACTGATTAAGGGGATTGATATACCTGCTTCCACCAAATATTAATTGAGGCCTGCGATACACCTGCTTCCACAAAATACTGATTAAGGGGTTTGATATACCAGCTTCCACCAAATACTTATTGAGGCCTGCGATATACCTGCCTCCACAAATACTGCTCTTCTCTAAGGACTTTGGCACGGGGTCATTTTGAAAATGACAGGCAGAGGAAGAGGCAGGCCGTTCTGCAGGGGTGGTAGGGGTCGGGCAGGTGCACAAGGCCGGAGCCTAAGTGTGAAGTTGGAGAAGGTGCATGTGATTACGTCAAAGAACCCACCAGAGTTGGTTGAGTGGCTCACTCAGCCTTCCGCTTTTGCACCCTGCTCATCCTCTGTATCTACACCCTTCTCACTCTCTGCTGTGTGCACCCCCAAAGACACCACCACCACCATAGCCCCTCCACTCGAGTCAGAGGAATATTTCCCCATACATTCCCATACCTTACTGATGCGCTGCCATTCTTGGCATCGGATGAGGATGAGGAGGTAGCAACGGCCGCCACCCAGCGGTCTGATGACAGTACCCAGATCAGCCCAAGGAGGGTGGTCCCCCTGTTGCTGCCTACTCCAAGATCTCTAATGTCAGTGGTGGTGAAGATGACTATGATGACATGTCGATGGACATCACGTGGGTGCCCACAAGAGAGGAAGAGGAGGGGAGTTCAGAGGGAGAGACCGAGCAGCAGATATGAATGAGAAGGAGGAGAAGCAGGCAGAACTTGCAGTGCACAGGAGGCAAAAAGCAGACTGCAAATATATATGGAGCGAGCCATCCACATGCACGGTCACATCTTGCGCTCCCAGGACGCTGGCACATGGCTCCGCAGTGTGGGCTTTTTTTAACGTGTCAGCTGCTGACAATAGTGTTGCCATCTGCAGCCTGTGCTGTCAACGCTCACCTAGGGACGACCGCCCTAAGAAGGCACCTGGCATCCCATCACCGACTACGGTGGGAGCAATGCCGTCAGAACCCACAAAGCCACACTCTCGGTGCTCCATGTCCTGCCTCTTCTCCTTCTCCTCTCTCCTCTCATTTGTCCTCCACTCCACCTTCCACCGTGCCGTCGTCGCGTTCATCTAGCAGAAGGCAGGCTTTCGTGGCCCAAATGTTTGAGCGTAAAAAGTTGATGACGCTGGATAACCCTCTTGCCCAATGGCTGACCGCTGGCTTGTCGGAACTGCTAGACCGCCAATTACTGCCATATAAAATGGTGGACTCTGAGGCCTTTAGAAAATTTGTGGCCATTGGCACACCACAATGGAAAGTCCTCGGAAGGAAATATTTCTCCCAGAAGGGCATCCCAGAGCTATATGGCCATTTTCAGCGGCAAGTAAATATATCTCTGGCACACAGTGTCAGGGCCAAGATGCATCTGACCACAGACACATGGTCTAGCAAACACGGGCAGGGAAGGTACATAACTTTTACTGCCCACTGGGTGAACCTTCTGATGGCCGTCAAGCATGTAACCCGTGGCACAAGTGTGGATTTGGTGTTACCGCCACGGATTGCATGCAGGCCTGCCTCTTCTTCTCCTCCTCCTACTCCATCCTCCGTGTCCTCCTCGGCTGACTCCTCCTTTTCCACTGCTACGGCCTCTTCCGCTGCACCCCTCAAGCTCCCCAAAACCAATTTGACGTGCCATGCTGTGCTGTGGCTGTTGTGCCTGGAAGCCAAGAGCCACACCGATCCTGCACTGCTTTCAGCTCTGCGGTCACAGGCCGATCAGTGGCTAACCCCGCTCAATTTGACAGTTGGCAAAGTGGTGTGCGACAACGGTGCCAATCTGCTGAGCGCGCTGAAACAGGGCAAAATGACACATGTGCTGTGCATGGCACATGTCATGAACTTAGTCGTGCAGCGATTCATTGCCAAATCCCCAAGGGTCCAGGACGTCTTGCGGCAGGCCAAGAAAATCTCTGGCAATTTTAGAAGATCTTACACGGCCATGGCTTGCCTTGGTGACGTTCATTGGGGACTCCACCTGCCCGTCAGATGTCTGATTTGTGATAGCCCAACGCGCTGGAACTCCACCTTGTATATGCTTGATAGGCTGCTCCAGCAGCAACGTGCCGTTAATGACTACCTGTACGAACTCTGCAGCAGGATAGGTTCTGGTGTGCTTGGTTTCCTTTCACCGCGCCAGTGGCTGCTCATGTGCGACGCATGCAGACTTCTGTGGCCATTTGATAAGATCACCCAACTGGTCAGTCACAGCCAGGGCACCATCAGTGACATCGTACCTTACACATTCTTTCTGGAGCGTGCATTGCGTTGTGTCATTGATCAAGCCATCGAGTAGCAGGAGCTGGAAGATGAGGAAGTCGCAATGCTGAATATATTCCCAAGGGGGTCTACTCCATCTGAGACAAGTCAGCAGGAGTCTGAAGAGGAGTCAGAGTAGGATGGTGGCTGGGGGGAGGAGGAAGAGCAGCAAGAAGAGCAGGCTTTGTGGGGAACTTTAAACTTTTCGGGAATCCCTGGTGTTGTCCATTGCTGGGGGGAGGAGACCAATGACGACATTCTCCTGGGTGATGAGCAGAAGCCAGGGCGCTCCACCGCTTCCAATTTAGTGCAAATGGGGGCCTTCATGCACCAGTGTTTGAAGAGGGACCCTCGTATAAAAAGCATAAAGGGCAAGGACCAGTACTAGGTGGCAACGTACTTAGACCCCCGGTAGAAACACAAAATGGCAGACATTTTACCAGCATCACAGAGGGCTGTCAGAATGCAGCATTTCCAGGCCTTGCTGGGAGAGATGCTGCATTCTACTGTTGTGGGCGCTGGCAGAGGAATTTGCACCCACAGCAAAACAGGTGCGGGAACCAATCCCATCGCGCCTGCAAGAAGAGGGCGGTTTGAAGATGTGTTGGTCACTTCGGATATGAGATCATTCTTTCAGCCAACCTATCGACAGCCACCCTCCGGATCCAGCCTCAGGGAACGCCTAGACCGGCAGATGTCCGACTACATCGGGTTAATGGCCGATGTGGACGCTCTGAGAAGCGAGGAACCCCTGGACTACTGGATGTGCAGGCTTAACCTGTGGCCAGAGCTGGCAAAATTTGCCATGGAACTCTTGGCTTGCCCCTCATCGAGTGTCCTGTCCGAAAGGACTTTCAGCGCAGCAGGGGGGATCGTGACCGATAAGCGCACTTGCCTAGCTCACGACAGTGTGGACTACCTCACATTTAAAAAAATGAATGAGGCATGGATCTCTGAGGAATTCAACACCTGTGACGGCCACGTGTAATTGAATTTCCTCATGCCAGCCCACACATATCATCCACCACCCAGAACAAAGAATTTTCCTTGTCTTATGTATATACAGCGGCATAAAAGGCCTTTTCTGTCAGGTGAATGCCTAATTTTTGGGCCTCTACTCCAGTGGCCTACAGTAAAATTGTTATCCAGTGACCGCCTAATGTACCTTCAGCCACAAAATCACTTGTTCTTTTCTGTCAGGTGAATGCCTAATTTTTGGGGCCTGTACTGGCCTACAGTAAAATTGTTATTCACTGACCGTCTAATATACCTTCTGCCACATAATCACTTGTTCTTTTCTGTCAGGTGAATGCCTAATTTTTGGGGCCTGTGCAGCGTACTCAAGTTGTGTGTAGAAATGTGTTCCTGGGTGTAGTAGTGCAATAGACACTAACCTGAGACGGCTGACTCTCTGCATAGGCAGGTGATGGTAGGAAAATGTTCGTGACGCCAGTGCCAATTAAACGGTGGCACGCCGTTTGCTGATAGCAGGAATAAATGAGGAACACCGTGATGTTAAAACAGAACTCCAACTTTAGTAGTTTTCATAGAGACATTAACGGAAGCGCAGTTCCTTTGCATACAGTCGATTTTTCAATACGGTTGATGCAGGCAATACAGATTGAGCAAGGTGACTACAGAGTGTTAAACACACAGGACTTGCAGTACAGGAGCTTGCACTCTATCTCTGACTGATCCTGGAACATAGCAAATCTTCTCCAAGGCCCAATACCTTAATTCTGGCGTATATCCTTGGTTTTAGCTTTATAAAGTACCTCCTCTGTTATCTTGAGTACCTCTTGCTTCTCTGGATTTTGCTTCTGTCTCTCTCCCTCTTTCCTCAGACTCTAGGAGCTTCTGAACAGTGGTCTTCCTGCTTCTGCATATGTATATATTCAGGAAGGGAACCTTCTCCTTGGATTCGGAACCCGGTTACAGGGACTGCAATACCCTCTCCTGGTCCGCAGGCTTCAGGCCTGGACTTGTCTCTGACATAGTCTAAGCTCCAGCTTCAGGCTACAGGCTGCAGCTTTAGACAGACACTTAGACTAGACTCCCTTTCACTTCCCTGACTGGGCCTTATATAAACTAGGGCTCTCTAGCTCCCTCTAGTGACTAGAAGCTGGAATGACACCCCTAGCAGGCCTGTACATGCAAGTGTCACAGTAACAGGGAAATACATAACATTACATTACATGACAATTTATAAAGATGACATATACCAACTTCCCCATAAATAAGGGGGGACGACAGCACACCAAGTGACACTTTTGTAGTGACGGGCATTACAGTCCCCGTACACTACATACCCTACTGCTTTAAGCTGAGTACGCCCTCGTACTCCATCAGGGCTCGCCCAACTGGAATCTCTACCTGAAACAGAAAAAAGAGACATGCAGGCATACATACATGTAATTCATCTGCATTTACATTCATATCAGGTCCAATTGACAAAGATGAAGGGTGGTGACAAGGGGCGTCGTTCTCTTCTCCTCAGGATAGTGAATGGAACTGGGGCGCTGACCTGGCACAGCGTAACATTATAACCAGGATAGTCCATGACAATGAATAAGTCCATAATAGAACAGCACAATAGATAAAACAGTATAAAAGTTCTTGGAGGCTCAAAGAACAAAGGCTCTCATGCGGTGGAGTCCATCTCTGGGCACATTTCCTTTTAAAAGAGCAAAAATCTCAGAGGCTCAGGTCCTTTTGAGTCTGTCTCCGGGCACGGTTCCTTAGTATCAAGTTGCACAATAAAATGACAGCAAAGACAAGTGCTGTAATACCCCTGATCAACCTGAAAAGGGGATGAAGGATAAAAGCAAAAGCAGGCAGGAGGTCCTGGAAACAAACTTGGCTTTGTTGGCTTTATTACTTCAGTGGTCAACACCTACCACTGAGCCGTGGATGAACTGGCAGTCGCCACAAACGACCAGGAACATAGGACTCCTGTCCTGGAAGGGTTAACACCATACTTCTTCGGTGAAATAAAGCAAAGGCCTAGCAGGCTGATTCACAGTGGCATATCATAACCACTTGGCTCTGCTGGCAAGTACGGCCTGTAGTAGTCCTCTACAGGAGGATGGGCCCACATAACGGTGTTAGGGGGCAGCTGCAGAGTAAAGGGGCCCCTAATAGGTATTGGCCCATTGGGCCTAGGGGTAAACCCTTGGGTGGACCGTACCGGTCCCGGCATGATAATGGTGGTATGGATTGGAGCGGTTACCGCCGCCGCAAGCGGTCCGGTGGGCTCTGTGCAGCAATTCACAGCAACAGGGGGTCTTCTTTGGGGCACTGGCGGAGCGGTGGCAGCAGAAGGTAGTCTACGGGTGGTGACAGGCACCCTTACCTCGTCCTTCTTCGGCGGCGTCTGGATCCTGGCGGTCGCGATCTTGCGCAGCTCCCGCAACTTCTCCTCCAGCCGGACAATCTGCTCACCGATGCTCTCTGTGTCAGAGTCGCGGTCATCTGCTTGCGCCGCCGGCGCAGGTACAGTCACCGATGGCACGGACTCGGCCTCTGCAGGTTCTGGTGATGCATCGGGTCTCCGACCCTTCCGGATGTTCTCCAAGGTAGCATGAAGTCCTTGCAAGTTTTCCATATCTTGTATGGTCTTCTCCCGACGAGGCAGCTCGGGGGAAGGATAGGGGCTCACCCATTTCTCCAACACGGTTGGCTGCCAGAAGACGTTAGGCCCAATGAAGGAGCTCCGCTCCTGGAAGGCGTGATGGGCCGGCTCTGGAGAGCGTTCTGGTTCTCGCTCGCAGCCAGAGTAGTCTTCTTCTTCTGCCTCCCAGTCCTCAGGTGCTCGCTTGGGACGGGTCACGGCAGTTGCATAAGGGCCTCTCAGGCTCTCGGCAGGGGTGAACTCCACTTCCTCTCCCTCGCGGAGGCTGTGTTGATAGGAAGGGAGGTAGTCTCTCTTGACAGACCTTCTATTCACATATAGGTCTCTGCCAGTCAGATAGTCTTGGATGAACCCGTAGCCACGGGTTTTGTCAAAGGACACCACCACTCCCTTTCTCCTTTCCAGGCGGGGTTGGGTGTTGGTGTGTCTTTCATGGATAGTCTTAGTCAACTCTTCGTAGTAGATCTTGGTCTTGGTATTCCGCTTTATAGCGGTCTCCCGGTTCTCCGCCATTAGTGAGGACCATTTGAAAGAGGGCTGAAAAAAGTCTCTCCACGAGCCATAGCAGGGCTCTGGTTCTTTCTCCCTTGGGCGGCAGGCGGGTTTCTCCGGTCCCGGAGAGTAGGCCGGTGGAGCCTCATCTGGCTCTACACCAATATCAGACATCTTTGCAATCTCAGATGCGGACGTTGCAGCAGCGCTCTGTTCACTTCCCAACATGCTCGATCCTTCTCTGGAGAGCGATAGGGTCGCGTCAATTAAATCAGCCAGCTCCTCCCCTTGCACTGGGAGGCCGCCCCCCAGGTATTCCAGTATATGGAAGGCGGTGTCCATGCTGGCAGACATGCAAATGTCCAGATAAGCAGTGGCGCCTGACCTTGAACTCCTTCCCGCTATTTCCTCAGAAAGGCGCCAATTTTTCCCGCCTTTTCGGGATGAAGATGACGCAGCAGTAAATTCAGCAAGCTCAGCGGCCATCTTTAGCAAGAAACGCTGTCTATTCACTGACAGCAAGCAGGATGATGAAAAGTCCACAAAACCACACTCCAATGCGGCGATTTTCTTCCTCTTGGTAGCGCAACACTGCACAGCGCTTTTTAGAGGTTTTAGGAACACTTTGGGTATGATTTTCAGTCCACAAAGTCCACTTTAAATAAACAGGCAATTTGTCACTTTGGTCACAGGGCAACTGTATAAGGCACAAAGTTCACGCTCCTTGCACTAGAAAGCGTCCGTATCCTGTTCGTGACGCCAAAAGAGAGGTGCAGCGTACTCAAGTTGTGTGTAGAAATGTGTTCCTGGGTGTAGTAGTGCAATAGACACTAACCTGAGACGGCTGACTCTCTGCATAGGCAGGTGATGGTAGGAAAATGTTCGTGACGCCAGTGCCAATTAAACGGTGGCACGCCGTTTGCTGATAGCAGGAATAAATGAGGAACACCGTGATGTTAAAACAGAACTCCAACTTTAGTAGTTTTCATAGAGACATTAACGGAAGCGCAGTTCCTTTGCATACAGTCGATTTTTCAATACGGTTGATGCAGGCAATACAGATTGAGCAAGGTGACTACAGAGTGTTAAACACACAGGACTTGCAGTACAGGAGCTTGCACTCTATCTCTGACTGATCCTGGAACATAGCAAATCTTCTCCAAGGCCCAATACCTTAATTCTGGCGTATATCCTTGGTTTTAGCTTTATAAAGTACCTCCTCTGTTATCTTGAGTACCTCTTGCTTTTCTGGATTTTGCCTCTGTCTCTCTCCCTCTTTCCTCAGACTCTAGGAGCTTCTGAACAGTGGTCTTCCTGCTTCTGCATATGTATATATTCAGGAGGGGAACCTTCTCCTTGGATTCGGAACCCGGTTACAGGGACTGCAATACCCTCTCCTGGTCCGCAGGCTTCAGGCCTGGACTTGTCTCTGACATAGTCTAAGCTCCAGCTTCAGGCTACAGGCTGCAGCTTTAGACAGACACTTAGACTAGACTCCCTTTCACTTCCCTGACTGGGCCTTATATAAACTAGGGCTCTCTAGCTCCCTCTAGTGACTAGAAGCTGGAATGACACCCCTAGCAGGCCTGTACATGCAAGTGTCATAGTAACAGGGAAATACATAACATTACATTACATGACAATTTATAAAGATGACATATACCAACTTCCCCATAAATAAGGGGGGACGACAGCACACCAAGTGACACTTTTGTAGTGACGGGCAATCCAGTCCCCGTACACTACACCTGTACTCCACTGGCCTATAGTGAAATTGTTATTCAGTGACCACCTAATGTACATCCAGCCACATAATCACTTGTTCTTTTCTGTCAGGTGAATGCCTAATTTTGGGGCCTGTACTTCACTGGCCTACAGTAAAATTGTTATTCAGTGATCGCCTAATGTACCTCTAGCCACATAATCACTTGTTCTTTTCTGTCAGGTGAATGCCTAATTTTTGGGTCCTGTTCTGGCCTACAGTACAATTGTTATCCAGTGACCATCTAATATACCTCCAGCCACATAATTACTTGTTCTTTTCTGTCAGGTGAATGCCTAATTTTTGGGGCCATTTAGGAGAGTTTCCCTTTAAATGGCCCCTGATTAAAATACATATTTTTTGTGGGTATTTTTGCCATTGATCCCCCTCTGGTATGTCACTGTCCATGTTGTGGGACTATTTGTGCACTTCTAGTAAGTATTTGGTGGCTGCAAATATGACCTGAAGGTTTTTCAGGTTCGCCTGCCATTAAAGTCACTGGGGTCTGCCGCGAACGCGTGGTTCGCAAATATTTGATCGCGAACGTGCGTTCACGAATCTTCCCGGCTGATGTTCGTCCATCACTACTCCTGACATGGCTGTTTTATTAGCTTCATGCATTCCCCATGTAATAACAATTCTGGAGCATCTATTCTTATGGCTCTATGTTGTGCCATTCCTTTATTATTTGCATTATAAGTTATGAATGAATTGCTATTAGCCTTCAGTAAGGGTACAGAGGGGAGGTAACCAGTTGGGGGGGGTGTACCTGCACAGACTCACTCTATCCAATCAGTGCTGCCATTTTCAGACTGTGCAGGTACACACCCCCAACTGGTTACCTCCCCTCTGTACCCTTACTGAAGGCTAATAGCAATTCATTCATAACTTATAATGCAAATAATAAATGAATGGCACAACATAGAGCCATAAGAATAGATGCTCCAGAATTGTTATTACATGGGGAATGCAAGAAGCTATTAAAATAGGCATGTCAGGAGTGGTGAAAGGTCCTCTTTAACTTGCAAAATGATTGCAAGATACCATATAACGGTGGAAATTTCGCTTCTTTAAGAGGAGGGATAGCCTCTCTCTCACTGCTCACTGTCTTCTGAGCTCAACCACAACGCTCAACGACATTGAAACCTCTGGTCTCTCTCTCTGGTCAGCCAACCGCTTCATGGCTGCACTTCTTCACTCAGGCTCCTCGTATTACTTTCTCTCTACAGCCCACAGGCACATTTCATGGTATTGGACTCAGACCTGATGCTCTTTCAGGCTTGCTGAGTAGGCTCCTCAGACATCTTACTGACCACTGGCACCAAATCTCTGCTTTTTAATACTTCTTCCGGTCTCACCTAACCAGCATTCTGGCACAATGCTCAATGCCGTAATGCTCACCACTAAGTCAGTGTTAGACACTGTGTAGGCCAATAATGATGTCTAGCACATCATCCAGCAACACTAGCAAGGTCTGGCAGCACTACCATGTATAGAGTCCTACCAGCCCTTTACACGTGAGGGGTAACAGGTGCACAACAAATGCGTAGCATCTAAGATCTCCACATTAACAATAAATTGGTAGACACAATTATGTATGATTACATTGTTGGCAAGTGTAGCAGCACCAGCCTGAATGCGTCAACCAAACTATGTCCCCATACAATACTGTTAATATTTTGTATTATAAATAACCATGTCAAAGACAAAACAAATACCAAAGAGTAATTGTCTTATATCCCTATCAAAGAAACCACCTTGCATCAAAAAGACAATAAACCATAATGTTTGAAAAGGGATTTTGTAAATTCTCATTTTCATTTACATCACTGCACATGGAAATCACAGTGAAAATCCCCGGCAAGCTCAGCCTAAAAGGAGCTGCGAGATCTGCAGGTCATGGAGGTTCTCTCCATGGGGGTAGAAAATGTATGGTAATATATGTAAAGAATCTTGACTTTTTGTCAATAATAAAGAATGATCTTGAAGACTGATACATTCCTTGACATGAATATTTACTTCAGCCGATACCGTGCTTTTCTTGAATAAATTATTGGATGTTTTAGTAAGAAGGCATTTTTCTTCTATTGACTTTCCATTCTATAAGTTACTATGCTGGTGTACGACGGTGGCGATTCAACCCCCCCCCCCCCCCCCGCGCTCCACGACCCCAGGGTTTAGCCATATCCTGTGAAATTAGTAGAAGAAACATCCCTTCCATGTTATATAGATTACTATTAACCAGTAACTTGTTGCATTAAAGTTCACATTGGGGCTGGCACATATTATATACCGCATCTAATTTTTGACAGATGACCACCAGAGACAAAACCCTTGCAAACGTCATCTTCACGCTATGCCATATGTCTTCATATTACACCATGAAGTATCCATCTAAGATATAAATTAGCTTGGCTATATTCTGCACCTCCTGTAGCTTCGCCACTGCCTATGCATCTACCAGAGCCAAGGCTCCAGCAGTAAATGTCTGATAGGTTAATGTTAACTCATGTTCCTGCAAGCCACACAAGCAAATACGAAACCACAACATGATGCTAATCAATAAGAAAACACGTAACATTTACCACATGACATTGAGAAACATCATTGTTGTGAAAAGAAGAGAAGTAACACATGACCTGTCATATGTTGTGCTCAACTTTATGTCTGATCTACCATATGACTTTACTGAGGGCCAAAATAATAAAGTCAACACAAAATATGTCTCTGTTCTTCTATAATCATTTGATCACCAATGGGTCAAATACACAGTTGCTTGTTAAAAAAATGATTCCAGAAAATGTTTCTAGAATTTTTCTATATAAAATGTACCACAGCAGTACCACAGTTTTCCTATTAAATCAGTGGGTGAGAGGACACGCATCTATGAGATCCATATGATCTAACAGGTCCTGTAGATACATAGGGGGTCAATTATTATTGTTTTTAAACCACTTATTGCAGTATTGTTTCTTTACCCAGCTCGCGCCACTTTTCTGAGGTGGTGGAAAAGGGGGAGTGGCATGGGCGGGGAAGAGGGCCGGCCGGCTGGCCCGTCTCATTCATCATTTTCCACAGCAGTTTATAGCGTGGAAAATGGTCTTAAAACTACGCCAGCAAGGTGGCTGGCATAGTTAATAACAAGTTGAACAGCCGGCGGCACCAAGTGCCAATGCTAAGTAGAAGCCTGCACCTTTACATAACATAGGTTCATCCGCTGCCAGCAGGGGGATTAAGACCGGCCTCTAAGTTCCCGTTCTTAATAAATGACCCCCATAGTTTGTAAGGCTGAAAAAAGACATACTTCCATCCAGTTCAGCCTGTTATCATGCAAGTTAATCCAGAGGAAGCCAATTTTCATCATTTTAGGGGGAAAAAATTATTTCCTGACTCCAATCAGGCAATCAGAATATCTTCCTGGATCAACAACCTCTCCAAAAATCTAGTAACTATAACCTGTAATATTATTACACTCCAGGATTTGGGGTGGTAATATCTGTCCTTGGGGAGAGAGCACCTTAATCAGTGTGAGGAGACTTATAGGCCATACATGCTGCTCTGGATTTCTGGGAAGAAAGGGATGTAAATGAGCTCTTAACAAGCTCTGCCTCTAATGTCACCAGATGTAAGGCAGCTATCCTGTGAGTTAATGTTCAACCCTTATCTGAGTCATGTCTCAAGGCTTATTTAAAGGGTCAAACATTGACATTTGGTACAGTATCAAATGCTTTGGAGAAGTCCAGATATACGACATCCATTGATTCGCCGCTGTCAAGTCTAGAACTTACCTCCTCATAGAAACTGATTAAATTAGTTTGACATGACCGAACCCTCATGAAGCCATGCTGATATGGCGTTATTTTCATTGAGGTACTCCAAGATAGCATCTCTAAAAAAAAACTTCAAACTGTTTACCCACTTACCGGCCTATAGTTTCCAGGCTCTATTTTTGGACCCTTTTTAAATATCGGCACCACATTTGCTATGCGCCAATCCTGTGGAACACTCCCTGTCCCCCAACCTGCACGTCTGTTGTTCTGTCAGTTCTATTGGTTAGTGCTAAGTCCAGTACGGCTGTCCCTATAGTCAGATCCTGAACCAGTTGGGAAAGGTAATTATCTTTGGTTATTGACAAGAACCTGTTTCCTTTCTGAGATGTACAGCTTTCAGTTTCCAAGGCCATATCTGGGTAGTTGAGGTCCCCATAATAATGACTTCATTATGATTTACCGCCTCATCTATTTCCCTTAGTAGTAGATTTTCTGTGGACTCTGGTACATTAGGTGGCTTAAAACAAACTTGTTTCAGTATTTTATTATTGTAATGTATTTCTACCCACAGTGACTCCACATGTTCATGTCCCTCACTTATATCTAGTGTGGGCTATAGACAGGACTTAGCATAAAGGCAGACACCTCCCCCTCTCCAGTTTTGATGATACTTTTTAAACAGACTGCAGCCCTGTACGTTAATTGCCTAGTCATAGCTATCATCCAGCCATGTTCCCCAATTTTATTAGTCAGGCTTCTGGCATACGTGTACACAGTGGCGTGCCCAGAAAAAGGGGGGGGGGGAGGGGGGGGCGGTACGCCCCGGGTGCCAACTCTCACAGGGGTGCCACTGCCAGGCCCAGAAGCAATGAGCACTTCCATCAATACAGATGGAAGCGCTCATTGCTAAAGCGCTGACACCCACATACTGCGGTGGGGCACGGGAGCGGAGCGCATAGTACCCTGCCCCACCGCTGATCACCGCCATAGGCTTCAGGCCTAGTAGGCCTGAGGCCTATGCGGTAGTGAATTACCGGCGCAGGCGCGCGCGATGACGTCACCTGTGTTGGGACTCAGCAGCACGGTGTCGGGACTCCGTGAGTATTTAGCTTTAATTATTATTTTTTATTTTATTTTATGTGACAACTTTGGGGGACATGAGGGGGGTGCACACAGGAGGACATGGGAAATATGGTGGGATACTGTATGGGGGCAAATTATTATGGGAGGGATTACTATGTGGGGGGGAAATTACTATATGGGCAATGTGGGGGAAACTACTGCGTGGGGACACTACTGTATGGGGGCCAGAGTGGGAGACACTACTGTATGGGTGCAGTGTGTGGGAAATTACTGTGTGGGGGAAATTACTGTATGGGGGTAGTGTGGGGAAAACTACTGTGTGGGGGCAGTGTGGGGGAAATTACTGTGTGTGGGCCGTGCGGGGTAAATTACTGTATGGGGGCAGTGTGGGGCAAATTACTGCATGGGGGCAGTGTGGGGCAAATTACTGTATGGGGGCAGTCTGGGGGAAATTACTGTATGGGGGCAGCGTGGGGGGCCTTGCTATTGGGGAGGCAGTGTAGGGGCAATTCTATTATTTCTGGGGACACTATACAGGGATTATTACCTGGAGCACAATATAGGGTGTTATTATTACTGGGGGCACTCTAGGGGACATTATAACTGCTGTAAACACTATAGGGACATTTGGGGTAATTTATCAAACTGGTGTAAAGTAGAACTGGCTTAGTTGCCCATAGCAACCAATCAGATTCCACCTTTCATATTTGACAGCTCTTTGGGAAATCCAGTTCTACTTTACACCAAGTTTGATAAATTACCCCAATTATGTCACTATTTTTTCAGCAGTATAGTACTTGGGGAATTGGGGGGCACAACGGGCACAGTATTGGGGGTGGCAGCAGGATGACACTGTGGGGACACCAAGATGGGGAGGTTGATGGAGAAATTGAGAAATCTAACGTGTCTGTGTTCCAAACGCTGCAGAGACGAGATGCGGCTGAAAAAATTTGTCATGGCGGTCTAACGGACGTGAAGAAAAAAGAGAAGGTTTAAATGACAGGAGATGTCCCTGGATGTAAGAGGTATGTGGTAAAGTATTGGGGGGGGGGGGGGGGGGAGGGGGGTGCGAGAGAAAGGACCCGCCCTGGGTGCCCAGACACCCTGGGCACGCCACTGCGTGTACATACAATTAAGAGGTTTTTGTATATTTTTTTACACTATAACTTTCCTTACGAACTGTTGTAGCACCTCTCTCCATTCCACCCCCAGTTCGATTACTTAGCCCCAGGTCTCTATCTGCACTATCTTCCCCTCCTATAATGTATTTAACCTCCCTCCTCCCAGTCCCTAGTTTAAACACCCCATCCAACCTTTTAGTCATCTTCTCCCTCAAAGCAGCCACACCTTCCCCATTGAGGTGCAGCCCATCCCTACAATAGAGCCTGTAGCCAACAGAGAAGTTGGCCCGGTTCTACAGGAACCCAAACCCCTCCTTCCTACACCAGCTTTTGAGCCACTTGTTAACCTCTCTTATCTCCCGCTGCCTTTCTGGTGTGGCTCGTGGTGCAGGTAATATTTCAGAAAATACTACCTTTGAAGTCCTTGCCCTGAGCTTGTGACCTAAGTCCCTAAAATGCTCCACCTACCTCTAACTTTGTCATTGGTTCCGATATGGACCATGACCGCTGGATCTTCTCCAGCCCTCCCCATAATCTATCAACCCGATTCACAATATGTCGAACTTGAGTGCCAGGAAGACAACACACCGTTTGACGGGGTTGTCAGGGTTGTCCTAATGGGACAACCCCTTTAAGCTTGTTATTCACAGAACTTATGTGTTCAGCCCACACATTTTCCCCCCTAACAAGTGTGCTCAGCTCAAGAAAATTAGACAATAAAGGAGAGGGAGACACTTCTGACAGCGGCTTATACAAAGACTGAAATCTAACATGCCTGATCCACAATGTTTATAGTCAGGGGACAGTCAGGATGCCAAAATTCACATTACATTGATGGTGAACCTTGACAAAAACCATGTGTTCCTCTGACAATTATGTAAGGTGTCAGAACAGTACAAAAACGTCAGTGTGAACCCAGCCCAGAGGTGCATTCCAATATATTTAAAGTTTACTTTATAATAAAAAAAAGCAACATGCAAACCCACCGTACTCCAGAGTGAAAACCTTGTGAAAGTGGAATTGAGACAGAAAACAAATGATAAAGCTGCATACATTTTCTTTCTTAAAGGTTTTCCCATGAAACAACTTATCCCCTGATTGGCCTGACCACTGGGGCCCCATTGATCACTAGAATGGTGGCCTTTGTTCACCACATGAATGGATGGCTCATATGCACAGCGCCATGGAATAATTGGTGCTTTAATAATAAATAATAATAATAAGGGTTGAGGTGTTCATATTTGGCTATCTTCAGCAGTCATAGAGTTGAATGCAGAGGTGGACATGCAACATGCCAGGGCTCCCTATGGAGGATGCGCGCGTGAGCATACTAGTGGTAAGGTGCCGAGGATAGTAGCGATCCGCATGCAGCGGCCCCAGGGTGGGGGCCCATGCATGCGGATGGCAATTTGCAGTCTGCAGCATGGGCCTGGCCTGCACACGTTCATGTGCATGAGGCCTAAGACAGGGAAACCACTGTTCTTGTAAAAACCTCTTATTTATAGAGGAACATTTGTAATGTCTCTTCCACCGCAATGAATGGGCCTAGCCGCACAAGCACCCAGAAAATCCAATCACCATCAAGGGCACCTCGATCACCATCATCCGTCTTCCCCTGTAACAGAGTGTGCCCCGGAGAATTTGGTGCTGTTCTCCCCTTCACTGCACTGTTGGCCCAGGAAGGCATCTGCTAACCGTGAGTACCTAATGAACTTTTGTACCCTTCAGCCCAACGTGAACCTCACGCGTTCTCCCCTGCAGACCGGCACGCTGCAAATTAAAAATTGGCGTCACGAACAGGATTCGAACCCTTTGTCCCTTTTATAAATGAGCCCCATTTGTTTGACTGTTTTATTGGGCTAAAGAACTGTTCAAACTACTTGAAAAATGCATAAATGTGCTGTGTCAATTGTTTACTTTGAAATCGCACTGTTGGAACTGGAGAAATCGCTAAAACTGCTATGACTGAATTGACTTTTTCTTGCTCTCAAAATAGCCGCCGGAGGCCTTCTTGTTTGATCTATGGCACCATCACTCTGCAAAACATCCTGTTTGGCAGGAAAAATTTAGTGCCGCCCCTTAAACAGTGCAGGAAAATAATTTCTGCTGCTCCATCGTCTCATTAACATGGATTACAATATGAGCGCCACCTCCCCTATGCTGCAGAACCTAGGGGGCGTGCAAGAGGAAAGGTGGAGCCTGCATGATCAATGGATCAGTCTGCTAGAGGAGCTGTTGTTTCCAGACATGCAGAGACGCTAGGTTTACAAATGTGTCACAACCTGAGCCAGAGTGCGAAATGAGTGCACCGCCGGCATACAGCCAAGGCCGCGTGAAGGACCCTGGAATTACCATCAAGGCATCTACGAGCCTATTGGACGTGAACCGCCGTCACCATGACCGCGAGGAGGTTTCGCCCCGCCTAATCTATTATGGTCTGCACTTATGGCAGAGATCCGCGAGTGAGGAAAACTAATCAAACCAAAATTTATTTTGAAAAACTGACTAAACTCTTAATAGAACACCCCGCTGACAGTCATGTCCGGTTGGAGAGGCGAGTGGGAGTCGTGTTAGCCTTCGACAAGGAAAGAGGCTTTGGGTTCTTGAAAGATCAAGACAGAAACTACTATGTGAACCGCCGGTCTGTAAAGAGGAGTTATCTACCCGGTCGGCTACACAATCTTTAGGTGGGAGAGTCAGTGGAGTTTCCCCCCACCGAGGAAATGCGAGGCCCATACGCCATTGCGGTGTCTAGACCACGACCCGAATCGGAGGACTGGGAAGGTTTGGATGATGATGCCCGAGACAGGTAGCGAACCAAATACCCCGCCAGGGCATGTCCGGTCCACTTACCAGCAACAGGCCTCCTTTATTGGGCCTAACATCTTTTGCAGCCGACAGTCCTAGAGGGAGGAGCCAGACCTTATCTGTCGCCTGACCTCAGCAAAAGGGCAAAAGGGGTTGCCGCAACTGAAGAGCAGGAAAAGCTTTGGGCCTACCTGTAGAGCCAACACCAGATGGATGCACAGCAGGAGAAGAATGACCTCCGTGAGCAGGAGCCTGGAAAACAGGTTGATACACCGGAGTCAGCCTGTCACTTACCTGCACATATTCCAGAGAAGCTGTGCTATGCTCGATCGAGGATCAGTACCCAGGAGGAGATCTTGGCTGACGCAATGGAGCCTACGGGAGTTTGAGTGCAGATTCCCCTGACGGTAGAGTCCCTTGGCCTGTACCTGTGGAGGATCCAGAGGAAGAGGACACCTACTTGTAAGTAGGCATGTAGGCCATTCCTTACTGACTATGCCATAAAGGAGTCCGTTGTTGCCCAGCGTTGACTGTTGCACACAAGGCAAGGTGACAGTTTTTCCAAGTCACTGCTCAGCCTGCTGTCCCTTTGAGGAATTTTCCAGGACCCCTTCTGGCCTGTGTTTTCTCTCCCTGTTGCGACTGTTCTGCGCAAAATTTTACCCTTTTTATCCCCTCTTCAGGTTGAGTGGGGTTATGCAACAGATCTAATACAATGTTCAAGTCATGTACCCAGAAGGACATTTTCTGTGCTTGTTTTTATGCAATTCCTATGTTTACAAGTCAACAGACTTTTTGCACTTTAATTATTATGCTGCACTAAAAAGGTTTTATATTCTAAAGACTTGATTGGATCTTGCCATGGACTTTATACTATGTTTGTGAGATCTACGCCCATTAGTGTCATCGGCAAGTTCAGAAGTTACGTTGCCCCACATCCCTTTTTGCGTCGTGATCCACATAGTTTATGATTAGGGATGAGCGAACCCGAACTGTATAGTTCGGGTTCGTACCGAATTTTGGGGTGTCCGTGACACGGACCCGAACCCGAACATTTTCGTAAAAGTCCGGGTTCGGTGTTCGGCGCTTTCTTGGCGCTTTTTGAAAGGCTGCAAAGCAGCCAATCAACAAGCGTCATACTACTTGGCCCAAGAGGCCATCACAGCCATGCCTACTATTGGCATGGCTGTGATTGGCCAGTGCACCATGTGACCCAGCCTCTATTTAAGTTGGAGTCACGTAGCGCCGCACGTCACTCTGCTATGATCAGTATAGGGAGAGGTTGCAGCTGCGACGTTAGGGCGAGATTAGGCAGATTAACTCCTCCAAAAGACTTCATTCTGTGATCGATCTGCAGCTGTGGATCATTGAAGTGCTATTATTGACTTGCTCACTTTTTTGAGGCTGCCCAGAGCGTTTTTAGATCACTTTTTTTCTGGGGTGATCGGCGGCCATTTTGTGACATGTGGGGCGCCAGCACGAGCTATCACCAAGTGTATTTAACCATCGATAGTGTGGTTATTTTGTGCTATATCCTACATCAGCTGCAGGCTGAGCCTGTGTCACCGAAGTGCATTTAACCATCAACAGTCTGGTTATTTTTTGGCCATATACTACATCAGCTGCAGGCTGAGCCTGTGTCACCCAAGTGCATTTAACCATCAACAGTCTGATTATTTTTTGGCCATATACTTCATCAGCTGCAGGCTGAGCCTGTGTCACCCAAGTGTATTTAACCATCGATAGTGTGGTTATTTTGTGCTATATCCTACATCAGCTGCAGGCTGAGCCTGTGTCACCCAAGTGCATTTAACCATCAACAGTCTGATTATTTTTTGGCCATATACTACATCTGGTGCAGGCTGAGCCTGTGTCACCCAAGTGCATTTAACCATCAACAGTCTGATTATTTTTTGGCCATATATTACATCAGGGGCAAGTTGAGCCTGTCACCCAGCGCCTAAAAAATAGACCTGACATTTCTATTCAACCAAATCTGTACTGTTTTAGCTGGTCAAGTTATTTGTAGTGACCGTAAAAGCACACTTTTTGTTCTGGGTTGAAAAAGCATTCCCAAATTTGCCATTCTCAAAATAACTAGTTTCTGGTATTTGAGGCCTACTTGAAATCTATCCCAAAAAGAAAATCTTACATTGAAGGTATTGATAGTGTCATTCAGAAAAACCTAAGACACACACTAGCGTGCTGATAGAAGTGTGATTCTGTGATTAAACCTATACCTGTCACACAGCGCAAAAAAAAAAACAGGTCTCACATCTCTATTCAACCAAATCTGCACTGTTTTAGCTGGTCAAGTTATTTGTAGTGACCGTAAAAGCACACTTTTTGTTCTGGGTTGAAAAAGCATTCCCAAATTTGCCATTCTCAAAATAACTAGTTTCTGGTATTTGAGGCCTACTTGAAATCTATCCCAAAAAGAAAATCTTACATTGAAGGTATTGATAGTGTCATTCAGAAAAACCTAAGACACACGCTAGCGTGCTGATAGAAGTGTGATTCTGTGATTAAACCTATACCTGTCACACAGCGCAAAAAAAAAACAGGTCTCACATCTCTATTCAACCAAATCTGCACTGTTTTAGCTGGTCAAGTTATTTGTAGTGACCGTAAAAGCACACTTTTTTTTCTGGGTTGAAAAAGCATTCCCAAATTTGCCATTCTCAAAATTGTGGTGAACGGGAACAATGAGGAAAACATCTAATAAGGGACGCGGACGCGGACGTGGACATGGTCGTGGTGGTGTTAGTGGACCCTCTGGTGCTGGGAGAGGACGTGGCCGTTCTGCCACAGCCACACGTCCTAGTGAACCAACTACCTCAGGTCCCAGTAGCCAGCAGAATTTACAGCGATATTTGGTGGGGCCCAATGCCGTTCTAAGGATGGTAAGGCCTGAGCAGGTACAGGCATTAGTCAATTGGGTGGCCGACAGTGGATCCAGCACGTTCACATTATCTCCCACCCAGTCTTCTGCAGAAAGCGCACAGATGGCGCATGAAAACCAAGCCCATCGGTCTGTCACATCACCCCCATGCATATCAGGGAAACTGTCTGAGCCTCAAGTTATGCAGCAGTCTCTTATGCTGTTTGAAGACTCTGCTGCCAGGGTTTCCCAAGGGCATCCACCTAGCCCTTCCCCAGGGGTGGAAGAGATAGAATGCACTAACGCACAACCACTTATTTTTCCTGATGATGAGGACATGGGAATACCACCTCAGCACGTCTCTGATGATGACGAAACACAGGTGCCAACTGCTGCGTCTTTCTGCAGTGTGCAGACTGAACAGGAGGTCAGGGATCAAGACTGGGTGGAAGACGATGCAGGGGACGATGAGGTCCTAGACCCCACATGGAATGAAGGTCGTGCCACTGACTTTCACAGTTCGGAGGAAGAGGCAGTGGTGAGACCAAGCCAACAGCGTAGCAAAAGAGGGAGCAGTGGGCAAAATCAGAACACCCGCTGCCAAGAGACTCCGCCTGCTACTGACCGCCGCCATCTGGGACAGAGCACCCCAAAGGCAGCTTCAAGGAGTTCCCTGGCATGGCACTTCTTCAAACAATGTGCTGACGACAAGACCCGAGTGGTTTGCACGCTGTGCCATCAGAGCCTGAAGCGAGGCATTAATGTTCTGAACCTTAGCACAACCTGCATGACCAGGCACCTGCATGCAAAGCATGAACTGCAGTGGAGTAAACACCTTAAAAACAAGGAAGTCACTCAGGCTCCCCCTGCTACCTCTTCTGCTGCTGCCGCCTCGGCCTCTTCTGCTGCTGCCGCCGCCTCGGCCTCTTCTGCTGCTGCTGCCGCCGCCTCGGCCTCTTCCTCCACCTCTGGAGGAACGTTGGCACCTGCCGCCCAGCAAACATGGGATGTACCACCAACACCACCACCTGCGTCACCAAGCATCTCAACCATGTCACACGGCAGGGTTCAGCTCTCCATCTCACAAACATTTGAGAGAAAGCGTAAATTCCCACCTAGCCACCCTCGATCCCTGGCCCTGAATGCCAGCATTTCTAAACTACTGGCCTATGAAATGCTGTCATTTAGGCTGGTGGACACACACAGCTTCAAACAGCTCATGTCACTTGCTGTCCCACAGTATGTTGTTCCCAGCCGCCACTACTTCTTCAAGAGAGCTGTGCCTTCCCTGCACAAACAAGTGTCCGATAAAATCAAGTGTGCACTGCACAACGCCATCTGTGGCAAGGTCCACCTAACCACAGATACGTGGACCAGTAAGCACGGCCAGGGACGCTATATCTCCCTAACTGCACACTGGGTAAATGTAGTGGCGGCTGGGCCCCAGGCGGAGAGCTGTTTGGCGCACGTCCTTCCGCCGCCAAGGATCGCAGGGCAACATTCTTTGCCTCCTGTCTCCTCCTCCTCCTACTCGGCTTCCTCCTCCTCTTCTTCCACCTGCTCATCCAGTCAGCCACACACCTTCACCACCAACTTCAGCACAGCACGGGGTAAACGTCAGCAGGCCATTCTGAAACTCATATGCACAGGAGTTGTGGCGGGGTATAGAACAAGAGACCAACGAGTGGTTGCTGCCGGTGAGCCTCAAGCCCGGCCTGGTGGTGTGCGATAATGGGCGAAATCTCGTTGCAGCTCTGGGACTAGCCGGTTTGACGCACATCCCTTGCCTGGCGCATGTGCTGAATTTGGTGGTGCAGAAGTTCATTCGCAACTACATGTCAGAGCTGCTGCATAAAGTGCGGGCCGTCTGTTCGCGCTTTTGGCGTTCACACCCTGCCGCTGCTCGCCTGTCTGCGCTACAGCGTAACTTCGGCCTTCCCGCTCACCGCCTCATATGCGAAGTGCCCACCAGGTGGAACTCCACCTTGCATATGCTGGACAGACTGTGCGAGCAGCAGCAGGCCATAGTGGAGTTTCAGCTGCAGCACGCACGGGTCAGTCGCACTGTGGATCAGACCCACTTCACCACCAATGACTGGGCCTCCATGCGAGACCTGTGTGCCCTGTTGCTCTGTTTCGAGTACTCCACCAACATGGCCAGTGGCGATGACGCCGTTATCAGCGTTACAATACCACTTCTATGTCTCCTTGAGAAAACACTTAGGGCGATGATGGAAGAGGAGGTGGCCCAGGAGGAAGAGGGGTCATTTTTAGCACTTTCAGGCCAGTCTCTTCGAAGTGACTCAGAGGGAGGTTTTTTGCAACACCAGAGGCCAGGTACAAATGTGGCCAGACAGGGCCCACTACTGGAGGACGAGGAGGACGAGGATGAGGAGGAGGTGGAGGAGGATGAGGATGAAGCATGTTCACAGCGGGGTGGCACCCAAAGCAGCTCGGGCCCATCACTGGTGCGTGGCTGGGGGGAAACACAGGACGATGACGATACGCCTCCCACAGAGGACAGCTTGTCCTTACCTCTGGGCAGCCTGGCACACATGAGCGACTACATGCTGCAGTGCCTGCGCAACGACAGCAGAGTTGCCCACAATTTAACGTGTGCGGACTACTGGGTTGCCACCCTGCTGGATCCCCGGTACAAAGACAATGTGCCCACCTTACTTCCTACACTGGAGCGTGATAGGAAGATGCGCGAGTACAAGCGCACGTTGGTAGACGCGCTACTGAGAGCATTCCCAAATGTCACAGGGGAACCAGTGGAAGCCCAAGGTGAAGGCAGAGGAGGAGCAAGAGGTCGCCAACGCAGCTGTGTCACGCCCAGCTCCTCTGAGGGCAGGGTTAGCATGGCAGAGATGTGGAAAAGTTTTGTCAACACGCCACAGCTAAGTGCACCACCACCTGATACGGAACGTGTTAGCAGGAGGCAACATTTCACTAACATGGTGGAACAGTACCTGTGCACACCCCTCCATGTACTGACTGATGGTTCGGCCCCATTCAACTTCTGGGTCTCCAAATTGTCCACGTGGCCAGAGCTAGCCTTTTATGCCTTGGAGGTGCTGGCCTGCCCGGCGGCCAGCGTTTTGTCTGAACGTGTATTCAGCACGGCAGGGGGCGTCATTACAGACAAGCGCAGCCGCCTGTCTACAGCCAATGTGGACAAGCTGACGTTCATAAAAATGAACCAGGCATGGATCCCACAGGACCTGTCCATCCCTTGTGCAGATTAGATATTAACTACCTCCCCTTAACAATATATTATTGTACTCCAGGGCACTTCCTCATTCAATACTATTTTTAATTTCATTTTACCATTATATTGCGGGGCAACCCAAAGTTGAATGAACCTCTCCTCTGTCTGGGTTCCGGGGCCTAAATGTGTGACAGTGGCCTGTTCCAGTGGTGGGTGACGTGAAGCCTGATTCTCTGCTATGACATGAATACAGATTCTGCGCTGACATAAGGCCAGATTCTCTGTTACGGGACCGCTCTCCGCTGTCTGGGTGCCGGGGCCTAAATGTGTGACAGTGGCCTGTTCCAGTGGTGGGTGACGTGAAGCCTGATTCTCTGCTATGACATGAAGACAGATAATGCGCTGACATAAGGCCAGATTCTCTGTTACGGGACCTCTCTCCTCTGCCTGGGTGCCTGGGCCTAAATGTGTGACAGTGGCCTGTTCCAGTGGTGGGTGACGTGAAGCCTGATTCTCTGCTATGACATGAAGACAGATAATGCGCTGACATAAGGCCAGATTCTCTGTTACGGGACCGCTCTCCTCTGTCTGGGTGCCGGGGCCTAAATGTGTGACAGTGGCCTGTTCCAGTGGTGGGTGACGTGAAGCCTGATTCTCTGCTATGACATGAATACAGATTCTGCGCTGACATAAGGCCAGATTCTCTGTTACGGGACCTCTCTCCTCTGCCTGGGTGCCTGGGCCTAAATGTGTGACAGTGGCCTGTTCCAGTGGTGGGTGACGTGAAGCCTGATTCTCTGCTATGACATGAAGACTGATTCTGCGCTGACATGAAGCCAGATTCTCTGCTATGGCATGAAGAGACTGATTCTCTGCTGTCATGAAGCCAGATTCTTTGCTATGGCATGAAGAGACTGATTCTCTGCTGACGTGAAGCCAGATTCTCTGCTATGGGACCTCTGTCCAATTGATATTGGTTCATTTTTATTTTTTTAATTTTAATTTTAATTCATTTCCCTATCCACATTTGTTTGCAGGGGATTTACCTACATGTTGCTGCCTTTTGCAGCCCTCTAGCTCTTTCCTGGGCTGTTTTACAGCCTTTTTAGTGCCCAAAAGTTCGGGTCCCCATTGACTTCAATGGGGTTCGGGTTCGGGTTCGGGACGAAGTTTGGATCGGGTTCGGATCCCGAACCCGAACATTTCCGGGAAGTTCGGCCGAACTTCTCGAACCCGAACATCCAGGTGTTCGCTCAACTCTATTTATGATGTTTCCATAATGTGTATTTTTCTACTGTTTGTTGTATTTATATCAGTATACCTGCCTGCATGCTTTCCCCTTTATATTTTTCAGGAGACTTCATCATGTCCTGAATGTGTTGAGGCCGACACATGTTAAACAAGGGTGTATGCAGCATCCCACTCGTGTACATGGGCACTGCAAATCTTGCTATGATGTATGTTGTATCATGCTGTATTGCACTTTTGTATAAAGATCCCTGTCAGGTGCACTACATACATTCCACCACTAGATGGGGATAGTGCCACAGTATATATACTGCAGTTCAGGCCTAGTTAGAGGAGTTGGAGTTAGAGTGTAGAAGCAGGAGGAGATGGAGTGAGGGGCAAGGGGGACGGAGAGGACCCGCTCCTATCAGCTCTCTCTTGGGTTCCATGGCCCAGAGGAGCCAATTCATGGTCTCAGTGTCAAGCAAGGAAAATAGGCAGAGGTGAAGTCTTTATTTTACTGTCTACTCTTCCGGAGTGCCAAGTGGATTTTGCTAATCTTATTGTGGAAAGACAAAGGAAGGACAATAGCCATTATTCTACGCTCTAGGCGCCTTTGTAATAAGGTGAAGGATTTATTAGCTTCCGGCAGCCTCACCATTACTTTAAGGACAGAGAGGCCATCTGTTGAATCACTTGTGTGTAGAAGATAAGGACTTGAATCACGCTTACTGAGATTGAAGCAAGGCAAAGAGCTAAATACCAGTGAGTACACAACCACGTACTATAGCCTGAGATATAGCCACATATACAGCCTGTTACTTGGATTTGCCACATTCAACCTACATGTTCATAAGAGACTGTTTATAACTGGATGTAAAATTGCTGTCAAGATCCTGGTTACAGTAAAGTTCTGAGTTGGGTTCAAACCCTGCCTCATTCTTCTATCTCCATACTACAACCACTCTCATCATTTTGCACCACCAAGGTGCTGGCATCACGACATTACCTTAAGTCAGGGGCCCAGCCTCACAAGCACTCAGAAACCCAATCACCATCAAGGGCACTTCGATCACCACCTGGCTGGTGTCCCCTGTAATAGAGTGTGCCCCGGAGAATTTGGTGCTGTTCGGTAAGGATATGAGTCGATGGACCTCATCCATTACACTATGGTTGAGGTTCATCGACGACGTGTTTTTTTTTTTTCAATCAAATCGTTTTTTATTGTTCAAATAAAGTTGGTATATCACAATACATTTTGCATCACAATTTTCTTGGTGTTTTCTCCCCTCCGCATCTCAAATATACACAATCGACGACGTGTTTATCCTCTGGGATGACACGATCCCTGCCTTCAAGGATTTCGTGTCTGCCCTTAATCAGAATGATCTGGACTTGTTCTTTAAAAAGTGAAATACATGACACAAAACTCACGTTCCTGGACCTCTCTATTAACATCGGTCCGGATAGAAAAATAAGAACTAATATGTTCAGAAAAACCCACAGCCACAAATACGTTACTCAAATGGGAAAGTAGCCATCCGCTCCCATGAAACGTGGCATCCCCAAAGCACAATACTTGAGGGCAAGACGGCTTGAGGGCTCTGAGTGGGCGGACTTCAGGGTCACGGCGAACGACCTGAAGGCTAGATTTAGCCAAAGAGGCTATCCAGCAGAACCTCTCAAAATTGCGTATCAACACGCAGCCGCATGCGACAGAGAAAGTCTCTTACATCCAAAGGTTGATACCAAGGAAGATGAAAAATTAGAATTATAGGTACCTTTGATGCGGCGCATAGGGAAGTACGGGAGGTCTTGAGAGACAGCTGGAGTCTTCTTAAATCTGACCCGATAGTGGGGCACCTTGTGGGTGATTATCTGCTGATCACTTTTTTCCGTAGAGGAGGGAATTTAAGAGACAAGTTAGTACACAGTGCCTTCTCAACTCCAGCCCTGGAAACATGGTTACCTAAGAGACCACCCGGCACTTATAGCTGTAGTGGATGCGTGGCATGCAAGGCCATCATGAAGAGAAATCTTGGTAACCACGGGCGAGTCTAGAGTACCCCTCGGTCAGGAGGGGAACATGGAGACAAAAGAAAGGGTATGGGGGGCGCACAATAGGGTAGTATGTTCAGTACAAACTTAATTGTTTAAAAAGTTAGGATGCTCACCTTTTTAGGTTGTGCAATAATAGACACAACTCTATTGTAGGTATGTAAGTAAAAGAGAGACTTTCCGGATCCGTGAGTGCAGCCGCAGAAGAGGTATCTTTGGGATCGGAGGCCCAATCCCACTAATAGATCTGTCCATACAAATGGTCAAATAGACAACACAGTCATTCAGGCATCCCCAGCTTCTGTAATCCAGACTCCGCTACTCACCCCAAGTGGAATGCATGTTCCCCTTATTACCAATACCACACTCACCCTCACCTCCCCGTCCTCCATATTCTCCACAGAAATAATAAACACTTGTGGTCCACTCAACCTACCACCAACTGAGTTTTCTATCCATCCCATCCAATATCCATCAGTTACATCCAATTCCCCCACTCCCTCAGCCTCCTCTGATCTGGAGATTGACTCTCTCCTTACCATCCATGAGAGCACCTCTCCACCCACCACCTCACACGTGGATATTTTAGCCAGTACATCCTCTACCACCTCTGTTCATATCGATTCGAACCAACCTAATGACTCACCTACCATAGAATCCTCACTAGCTGGCCCTTTCACATCTATGGTATCTTTTTTAGACCTTCCTCCTCTGATCCATCCCACTACTATCCATTCCATTCCAAAAAGCCCAAAAACCACCAATATAGCTCATTTTTTTCGCCCATTAGGCCACAAATCTGTAAAAAGAAAAAATCAAGGAGAGGCTGTAGAGCAGGTCAGCGCAAAAAGAAAAATTCCAACCCCTCACAGCCAACATTGACTCCTAAACCAGATGCATCACCCCTTTCTTATGGCATCTTTAATCTGTCTAGCCATATACTGACACCTAATGAGATCGCAGTACTATCTAAAGGACTCTCCTTTTGCCCTACCAGCAAAATCAAAGAATTTGATCTTTTTCTTGACCTGAATCGATATATTAAGAAACTTACCCTCAAAAGGCACTTTAAGATAAAGGAAAATTCAAATACTGGGTCTAAATTAGAGCCCAACACTATATCCCCTGACACGGAACAGATTGTAGCTTTACCTCCATTACCTTCTGGTCTTAAACCACCCTCAACCTTTTATCCCATTCACCATAAGGGAAATTTCCTTGACACCTTTTATTCTGTGGTTTCAAACGACTTCAGGGATATTAATCATAAATCAGAAATAAGGCAAAACATGAAATTATCAGAAAAACTAGCCCTGAAAAAATTACAACTAGACACTGATCTAATAATTAGAAATGCCGACAAGGGGGGGGGCATCGTCATTCAGAACCGTGCAGATTATGTGAAAGAAGCTCAAAATATTCTATCTAACGATAAATATTATTTACCCCTTGAGTGTGACCCCTCTGAAACATATTTGGAAGAGTTTCAGACTCTAATAAAATCTGGGGATCTTTGTCTAAACAAGAAAGAAAGAGAATACATTATGGTCAAAGAGTCCACACCAGCTACCTTTTACCATCTTCCCAAAATCCACAAGGATATCCAAAATCCACCGGGACGACCCATAATATCGGGTGTCTCTTCTCTCACACGGAATCTGTCACATTACATTGACATCCATCTACAGAAACACGTTCTCAATTTAAAATCCCATCTTAGAGATTCAGCATCCCTCATTTCCCTACTTAAAGACATCGAGTGGTCAGATGGTTACCATTGGGTGACTTTGGATGTATCAGCACTGTATTCGAACATTTCCCATGATTTGGGGATGAAATGCACTTCCAGTTTTCTAGATAATGACTCAGAAATGCCTGCCACGCAAAAAACATTCATCATGCGAGGCATTGAGTTCATACTTACGCATAACGTATTTACATTTCAAAATGATATCTATAAGCAAATACGGGGAACCGCTATGGGGACGCGTTTTGCGCCCAGTTTTGCGAATTTGTTTATGGGGGCATTTGAGGAGACATTCATATACCAATCAAGCTTCTGGGCTAACAACAACATTGTCTTCTTCCGTAGATATATAGACGATCTGATTTTTATTTGGAATGGGGACCTAATATCTATAGATAATTTCATTTCGTATATCAACACCAACGACTGGGGAATTACTTTTACCGGTACATTTGATAATAAAAGAACCGAGTTTCTTGACCTAGAAATTTTTATTCAGGAAAGCAAAATAAATACACGCACTTTTTTCAAAAAAGTCGATAGCAATAGCTATTTAGACTTCAAGAGCACACATTATAAGAAATGGAAAACGAACATCCCCTTCAGTCAATTTAAACGACTCAGACGAAATTGTACTCGCGAGGACGACTTTCACCAGCAGTGCGATATTTTGGCCTCCAGGTTTACCCAGAAAGGTTATCCCCCCAATATTATTTTTGGCGCAAGAAAAAAGGCAACAGAACTCACTCAAGATGAATGTTTGATCCCAGTGTCCAAAAAGAAAAAAGAGATCAATAATGGAAAATATTGTTGCAATTTTATTACCACTTTTAATCAAAATCATCTATCAATCAAAGCGGTTTTAGAAAAACACTGGCATATCTTAAAAAGAGACCCCATCCTGAATCAAATCATTCCAGAATTTCCTAGACTCACGTACAAAAGAGCGCGTACTCTCAAAAATATTCTGGCACCCAGCAAACTCAATCCTGCTACACATCACAGTGTGAGTGACGATACTGCTGCCCCCAAAGGTAGCTCCAAGTGCGGACACAAAAAATGCCTATGCTGCTCCAACATTTGCCAAACATCTGTCTTTTACAGTCGAGTGAGTGGGGAGTCATTCCCCATTTCGAGCAGCCTAAATTGTGAATCAAGCCACGTTATATATCTCTTAGAGTGCCCGTGTAATTTACAGTATGTGGGGCGCACAATTCAAAAACTGCGCAATAGATTGAATACACATAGATCTAAGATAAAGAATAAATTTTGGAAACACAGTGTATCCAGACACGCTGCGGAATACCATGAGGGTAGTTCAGCCGGATTTAAGGTGACCCCAATCGAACAAATCCCTTGTCACCTACATAAAGATATCCAGCACATTAGACGTAGAGAAATGTACTGGATTTTTAAGTTGAATAGTCTACATCCATACGGCCTCAACGAAGCTTTTGAGATTAATCTATAGCTGGATTGGCAGGTGTGTGCGTATATACACGTATACACGTTCTTATTATATATATTTTTATATATATTTTCATATTTTCATATATTTTTTACGAAGCTGATTTATATTTTCCTCAACCCTTGTCCCTAACAGGGTGGATATGTTCATATGTTTCCTATATATATATACATTTTTATTTATATATTTTTTCTATATATTTTTATCCATATATTCTAGGAGCTAGAAAACGTGCCTCATGGCTATTAGCTTTTTTTAGCCGTAATACGCATATCTGTTTTGAAATACTTTTATTCATTATATATTTCTTTTATTCTGTTTAAGTACATCGACTCCGGTTTTACATATATATGTTTTATATATATATATTTATTTATCTTTCTTTTATCTATTCATTTTTATATATATATTCATATTTATATTTATATTTATGTTCATTTAGTCGATACATGTACCCTTATATCAATTGTGGTCAAATTCATATCATTATAATATTATCATAATATGCCCAGTGCCTTCATCTCAGGGACACTGTACTTCCCTACAACCCTCCTTCTAACCAGCTGAGCAGATGTCACGATCGTGCGCTCATGACAACAGCCGCCCTCCTATTGAATACTGGTGAGCGGAGCGCATCCCCTGGGTTCCCACAGAGCTGCGTCTCTGTAGCCATAGACACCGGTCATGTGATTGCGAGTCTTGCGATCACATGACCAGACACCCGAGTAAGAAGTATATGAAAGCAGAGCGCAGGCGCCGGACGCTGTGCTCAGTAGCCGCTCTGTTTTGATCACATGACTGCATCAATGCGGTCATGTGACTCTTTTCTTTCCTCTTTATCTCTAAAAATAAAACAGATAATCGCCGATCATTATCAGTAACATACCACCCTATACCATCATTAACTATGGGCCACAAACATATACTGTGATGTTATGTATATTTTGAATTGCTATTTTCTTTTTTGTGACACATTACCTGGAGCTAGCCCCTCCCACTTGTGGGCAGCTCTCAGGTAACCCGTTTTTTGGCGGGTTTTTTTTCCTCTTTATATACCTGTATTTACCATTAGTTATTGTGACTACTGTTAACCTGATGAAGGGGACATTTTGAGCCCCGAAACGCGTTGTTCTATACATCTTATACTAATAAAGAAGATTCACCTAAAAGAGATGGATTGGAGCCTGTGTGTTTGCGCCTGATCAGAAACCTTTTTCTCTACAAGCATCCTTTGGGGGATTGGGCCTCCGATCCCAAAGATACCTCTTCTGCGGCTGCACTCACGGATCCGGAAAGTCTCTCTTTTACTTACATACCTACAATAGAGTTGTGTCTATTATTGCACAACCTAAAAAGGTGAGCATCCTAACTTTTTAAACAATTAAGTTTGTACTGAACATACTACCCTATTGTGCGCCCCCCATACCCTTTCTTTTGTCTCCATGTTCCCCTCCTGACCGAGGGGTACTCTAGACTCGCCCGTGGTTACCAAGACTACTTCAACTGGATCCTCCAGATAAGGGGAGCTGCACATAGACCTATCCATTGGATTTAAAATGGATTATGCTCGGAACCGAATGGAACAGCGTGAACGCTTGATTCTACAATGTACAAAAAACTCCACTGAACATTATGTCGATTTGAATCAGGAACCAAACGCAAGTATCGATGAAAAAACTCTATTAACTCTATTTCATGATCTAGAGAAGCTTATGACGGATGAAATACAACATCAACTTGATGCGAGTTTTCTTGAGATCTATCTCAAAGAGAACATTGTCCCCCGTGGTCTGAGACTACGTTTTGGGAATTCTTTCAAGGAAGACACTGACTTTTGTAAAGAATGGGACACCTATTTACTTGAATGTGCAAAAGGTCTCATTACTAGACTGATTGATAAAAGGCGGTTATTATACCTAGAATGTGGTAGAAAAATATCTGCATGCCACGATTTAATTTCTAAACATAAATCACATACTGCCTTCACGAAATTCGACCGGCTCATTACATCTCGGATCCTATCGATCGAAAAAGACACGCTATATAAAAAAAGCAACAAACTCCATAGAGACAGACAAGACTTCGCCACTAATAATATTAAATATTGGCTCAAACCAGATACATCCAGACAATACACAGGCAATCATACCCAACCACACCCAGTTATCCCTACCCTAATGGACAATACTATTGAAAACAATAATACATCACATATGACCACTCACCCTCCCAGTGTCAGTGCTACCCACATTCAACCTTCCCCTTTGAAAAAACAAGACCACAAATATAGAAGGTTTCAAAAACCTTGGGTGTCATACTCCAATCGGAATAGATCAAACCATAACGATATGTCACGGTCCCAAGGGAATAGACCAAATAAGCACTATAGATTACAGAATTACCACACACCCAAATATAATGGAATATCAACTGTAAATTCTGAGCTTTACACACCCCACAGTGTCTGTCACACTCCCACTAATAGATCTGTCCATACAAATGGTCAAATAGACAACACAGTCATTCAGGCATCCCCAGCTTCTGTAATCCAGACTCCGCTACTCACCCCAAGTGGAATGCATGTTCCCCTTATTACCAATACCACACTCACCCTCACCTCCCCGTCCTCCATATTCTCCACAGAAATAATAAACACTTGTGGTCCACTCAACCTACCACCAACTGAGTTTTCTATCCATCCCATCCAATATCCATCAGTTACATCCAATTCCCCCACTCCCTCAGCCTCCTCTGATCTGGAGATTGACTCTCTCCTTACCATCCATGAGAGCACCTCTCCACCCACCACCTCACACGTGGATATTTTAGCCAGTACATCCTCTACCACCTCTGTTCATATCGATTCGAACCAACCTAATGACTCACCTACCATAGAATCCTCACTAGCTGGCCCTTTCACATCTATGGTATCTTTTTTAGACCTTCCTCCTCTGATCCATCCCACTACTATCCATTCCATTCCAAAAAGCCCAAAAACCACCAATATAGCTCATTTTTTTCGCCCATTAGGCCACAAATCTGTAAAAAGAAAAAATCAAGGAGAGGCTGTAGAGCAGGTCAGCGCAAAAAGAAAAATTCCAACCCCTCGCAGCCAACATTGACTCCTAAACCAGATGCATCACCCCTTTCTTATGGCATCTTTAATCTGTCTAGCCATATACTGACACCTAATGAGATCGCAGTACTATCTAAAGGACTCTCCTTTTGCCCTACCAGCAAAATCAAAGAATTTGATCTTTTTCTTGACCTGAATCGATATATTAAGAAACTTACCCTCAAAAGGCACTTTAAGATAAAGGAAAATTCAAATACTGGGTCTAAATTAGAGCCCAACACTATATCCCCTGACACGGAACAGATTGTAGCTTTACCTCCATTACCTTCTGGTCTTAAACCACCCTCAACCTTTTATCCCATTCACCATAAGGGAAATTTCCTTGACACCTTTTATTCTGTGGTTTCAAACGACTTCAGGGATATTAATCATAAATCAGAAATAAGGCAAAACATGAAATTATCAGAAAAACTAGCCCTGAAAAAATTACAACTAGACACTGATCTAATAATTAGAAATGCCGACAAGGGGGGGGGCATCGTCATTCAGAACCGTGCAGATTATGTGAAAGAAGCTCAAAATATTCTATCTAACGATAAATATTATTTACCCCTTGAGTGTGACCCCTCTGAAACATATTTGGAAGAGTTTCAGACTCTAATAAAATCTGGGGATCTTTGTCTAAACAAGAAAGAAAGAGAATACATTATGGTCAAAGAGTCCACACCAGCTACCTTTTACCATCTTCCCAAAATCCACAAGGATATCCAAAATCCACCGGGACGACCCATAATATCGGGTGTCTCTTCTCTCACACGGAATCTGTCACATTACATTGACATCCATCTACAGAAACACGTTCTCAATTTAAAATCCCATCTTAGAGATTCAGCATCCCTCATTTCCCTACTTAAAGACATCGAGTGGTCAGATGGTTACCATTGGGTGACTTTGGATGTATCAGCACTGTATTCGAACATTTCCCATGATTTGGGGATGAAATGCACTTCCAGTTTTCTAGATAATGACTCAGAAATGCCTGCCACGCAAAAAACATTCATCATGCGAGGCATTGAGTTCATACTTACGCATAACGTATTTACATTTCAAAATGATATCTATAAGCAAATACGGGGAACCGCTATGGGGACGCGTTTTGCGCCCAGTTTTGCGAATTTGTTTATGGGGGCATTTGAGGAGACATTCATATACCAATCAAGCTTCTGGGCTAACAACAACATTGTCTTCTTCCGTAGATATATAGACGATCTGATTTTTATTTGGAATGGGGACCTAATATCTATAGATAATTTCATTTCGTATATCAACACCAACGACTGGGGAATTACTTTTACCGGTACATTTGATAATAAAAGAACCGAGTTTCTTGACCTAGAAATTTTTATTCAGGAAAGCAAAATAAATACACGCACTTTTTTCAAAAAAGTCGATAGCAATAGCTATTTAGACTTCAAGAGCACACATTATAAGAAATGGAAAACGAACATCCCCTTCAGTCAATTTAAACGACTCAGACGAAATTGTACTCGCGAGGACGACTTTCACCAGCAGTGCGATATTTTGGCCTCCAGGTTTACCCAGAAAGGTTATCCCCCCAATATTATTTTTGGCGCAAGAAAAAAGGCAACAGAACTCACTCAAGATGAATGTTTGATCCCAGTGTCCAAAAAGAAAAAAGAGATCAATAATGGAAAATATTGTTGCAATTTTATTACCACTTTTAATCAAAATCATCTATCAATCAAAGCGGTTTTAGAAAAACACTGGCATATCTTAAAAAGAGACCCCATCCTGAATCAAATCATTCCAGAATTTCCTAGACTCACGTACAAAAGAGCGCGTACTCTCAAAAATATTCTGGCACCCAGCAAACTCAATCCTGCTACACATCACAGTGTGAGTGACGATACTGCTGCCCCCAAAGGTAGCTCCAAGTGCGGACACAAAAAATGCCTATGCTGCTCCAACATTTGCCAAACATCTGTCTTTTACAGTCGAGTGAGTGGGGAGTCATTCCCCATTTCGAGCAGCCTAAATTGTGAATCAAGCCACGTTATATATCTCTTAGAGTGCCCGTGTAATTTACAGTATGTGGGGCGCACAATTCAAAAACTGCGCAATAGATTGAATACACATAGATCTAAGATAAAGAATAAATTTTGGAAACACAGTGTATCCAGACACGCTGCGGAATACCATGAGGGTAGTTCAGCCGGATTTAAGGTGACCCCAATCGAACAAATCCCTTGTCACCTACATAAAGATATCCAGCACATTAGACGTAGAGAAATGTACTGGATTTTTAAGTTGAATAGTCTACATCCATACGGCCTCAACGAAGCTTTTGAGATTAATCTATAGCTGGATTGGCAGGTGTGTGCGTATATACACGTATACACGTTCTTATTATATATATTTTTATATATATTTTCATATTTTCATATATTTTTTACGAAGCTGATTTATATTTTCCTCAACCCTTGTCCCTAACAGGGTGGATATGTTCATATGTTTCCTATATATATATATACATTTTTATTTATATATTTTTTCTATATATTTTTATCCATATATTCTAGGAGCTAGAAAACGTGCCTCATGGCTATTAGCTTTTTTTAGCCGTAATACGCATATCTGTTTTGAAATACTTTTATTCATTATATATTTCTTTTATTCTGTTTAAGTACATCGACTCCGGTTTTACATATATATGTTTTATATATATATATTTATTTATCTTTCTTTTATCTATTCATTTTTATATATATATTCATATTTATATTTATATTTATGTTCATTTAGTCGATACATGTACCCTTATATCAATTGTGGTCAAATTCATATCATTATAATATTATCATAATATGCCCAGTGCCTTCATCTCAGGGACACTGTACTTCCCTACAACCCTCCTTCTAACCAGCTGAGCAGATGTCACGATCGTGCGCTCATGACAACAGCCGCCCTCCTATTGAATACTGGTGAGCGGAGCGCATCCCCTGGGTTCCCACAGAGCTGCGTCTCTGTAGCCATAGACACCGGTCATGTGATTGCGAGTCTTGCGATCACATGACCAGACACCCGAGTAAGAAGTATATGAAAGCAGAGCGCAGGCGCCGGACGCTGTGCTCAGTAGCCGCTCTGTTTTGATCACATGACTGCATCAATGCGGTCATGTGACTCTTTTCTTTCCTCTTTATCTCTAAAAATAAAACAGATAATCGCCGATCATTATCAGTAACATACCACCCTATACCATCATTAACTATGGGCCACAAACATATACTGTGATGTTATGTATATTTTGAATTGCTATTTTCTTTTTTGTGACACATTACCTGGAGCTAGCCCCTCCCACTTGTGGGCAGCTCTCAGGTAACCCGTTTTTTGGCGGTTTTTTTTTCCTCTTTATATACCTGTATTTACCATTAGTTATTGTGACTACTGTTAACCTGATGAAGGGGACATTTTGAGCCCCGAAACGCGTTGTTCTATACATCTTATACTAATAAAGAAGATTCACCTAAAAGAGATGGATTGGAGCCTGTGTGTTTGCGCCTGATCAGAAATCATGAAGAGAAAGACAGTTGTGATTAGTGTCACCAAGCGGAGATACACAATTCGGTCATTCATTAACTGCAGAACAGTAGGCGTTGTGTATGTGGCTACTTGCATATGTCATGCACAATATGTTGGCAAAACTAAGCGGCAGTTTAGGCGGCGTATCGGTGAACATCTAAGGGATATTGCCAATGAAGCCGACACTCCAATTGCCCAACATGTGCTCAAATATCACTCGCACAGGAACAACTGAATTAGGTTCCAGGGCATTGAGCACGTCAGAACATCAGCGTGGGGGGCGTAAGGGGTGATATTGACAATCTCCTCCTCCAGAAAGAGGCTCAATGGACCTTTACTCTGCAGACCACCAAACTAGATGGTTTAAATGACTTTATCTCCTATATTGGGTTTATTCAGTGATATCCATGGTGGGGCAATCATGTATGGTTGAGGTTTAGGCCGGATTAACTGTCCCCACTTATACCTCCCTATATGTGATGTATTCACCACGTAGGGGTTTTGAAGTCAGTAGGTGGTGCACTGGGTTATGGCGCTGTTTAGCCCCTGACAATATCAGGGTGTTATCTTACATATTGGGTGATAAGGTTACCTATTTTTTGTATCATTTAACTGCTTTAGATTATTCTGTAGATGTTATTATTGGCATTTAGATTGTCATCCGTTAAGTATGATGCCTGAGCGAATGGGTTCAGATCGCTTCTCTATTTGTTGTTCTTTCTCTATGCTCTGGGTTGCTCCCGTATGTCTCCCCCTCTTAATACGGTATCTATCTGTGGAATCTTGGGGCGAATATATGTCCTAGATTATTATGTCCTTTATGTTTACCTACCTCCTGCGCTCTCTACAGCGATGACAAGAGGCGGGGCAGGGCTGTGTCGGCTCTCGGCGCCCCTGATTCATTGGCTCCCACACAGCTACGTCCGGCCCGGGGGTTGTGTGGCTATTTCTTCTTTAGCAGCAGCACTGGCGCGGCTGCGCTACGGCCGTCCCAGTGTCGCAGGCTACGTGTCACGGCTGAGGATGGGGGAAATCCTCAGCCGTGTGCAGCCCGATGATGTTTAGGTTGCTTGGCCATGTAGACAGGATTAGGGAGCAGGTCACCTCCTAAGGCATCCCTAACCTGACCCTAGCTCCTAGCTGCATGGGCCAACCTTGATGGTAGGAGGGCCCATGCTCCGGAACCTAAAAGTCCCTGCTAGCCCTCAAGATGACCCTCACCTAGGAGCTGAGTAAGACAAGCCCACTCCTCCTAGACACGGAGGAGCAGGAGTCTCAACGGCCAAGCTGCAGGAAAAGGGGAGACATAAACAGCTCTATGGATATGGCAGGTGAACAAGGAGTTCCACCTACCTGCCACAGCCTTGCTGACTGGATCCCTGTGTAGCAGGGTGCAGATCACAAGCGCATCCCTACACAGGGACCCAGATCCATAGCTGCACAAAATCACATATAAAACATCACACGGACATCACACATAACTGGAAATAACTAAAGCACAATATGGTTATGACATTAAGGTTTAGACATAAAGGTTTATGACCACAGGGGTGGCTCTTACTGGCAGGTAATAAATACATGAGGCTGCTCTCAGCTAAGCATGGCTGAAGCAACCTGAAGGCCTGCAAAAGCAGTGAGGCTTTATAGGCCAAGAAGCCACACCCCACAGTCGGACACACCCAGTGATCACACACACTAGGAAGGGGATTAACCCTTCCAACACCAGGGAAGGGAAAACACCACTTAAAGGGAACGTGCACACAATAACATAAAACACAGTGCACACATCCACACATCACACACAAAACCGCATGCGCAGGGTAGCGAGCTGCATGGCACAGCTCAGCCTGCTACGCTGCCACATACATACTGTTGCCAGCGGCAACCACAGGTGAGGCCAATACCACAGCCCTCACCTGTGATTGAACACCAATGAAAACCGCTGACAACCGCATGCGGTTCAGGAGTCACGGTCATAGCCATGGCCGTGACACTACGTGTCTGCACGCTAAGTTATGAGAGTGTGCAGCATTTCTGTGTGTTAGTCTTATGTTTGTCTTCCAATCTTGCTCCTGATGACTAAGCCGCACATACACAGCGGCCAAAGAAACGCGTCGAACAATTAGCCCTGTGTGCCAGGGGCGTAACTATAGGGGAAGCGGCTGCTTTGGGGCCCTGACCCCGAAGGGGCCCATCCAGGAGGGGGAGGACTAAAAGATTTTGTCAGGGCCCCTCAACAGCATTACACAATTAAATTATATCAAGTGACATTATAGACAGTGTAGAAAACGGATGGAACAGCTGCCGGGCCTGGTCTGAGAGAGCGATCTTTACTAGCCACAGGAATGGGGGCGGCATGAAAGCTAGGGGTTGCGAAAAAATTACTGGGGGAGGGGGGCCCCATTCAAAAATATGCTGTGGGGCCCAGTCATTTCTAGCTACGCCACTGCTGTGTGCCTCAAGTGATATAGAGGGATACACCTCATTAGGAAGTCACATGTGATTGTAGCCAGCAACCAATCTAGTCAATGTACCTGGGGAAATAGTGGAGGGTTGAGTGAGAGTGCCTCTGCCTTTAGACACTCTCACATATTTAACCCTTGCGGTGGTGGAGTTATACACTCACCTAAAGAATTATTAGGAACACCATACTAATACGGTGTTGGACCCCTTTTGCCTTCAGAACTGCCTTAATTCTATGTGGCATTGATTCAACAAGGTGCTGATAGCATTCTTTAGAAATGTTGGCCCATATTGATAGGATAGCATCTTGCAGTTGATGGAGATTTGAGGGATGCACATCCAGGGCACAAAGCTCCCGTTCCACCACATCCCAAAAATTCTCTATTGGGTTGAGATCTGGTGAATGTTGGGGCCATTTTAGTACAGTGAACTCATTGTCATGAATAAGAAACCAATTTGAAATGATTCGAGCTTTGTGACATGGTGCATTATCCTGCTGGAAGTAGCCATCAGAGGATGCATACATGTGCTCATTCTGTTTACGCCAAATTCGGACTCTACCATTTGAATGTCTCAACAGAAATCGAGACTCATCAGACCAGGCAACATTTTTCCAGTCTTCAACAGTCCAATTTTGGTGAGCTTGTGCAAATTGTAGCCTCTTTTTCCTATTTGTAGTGGAGATGAGTGGTACCCGGTGGGGTCTTCTGCTGTTGTAGCCCATCCGCCTCAAGGTTGTGCGTGTTGTGGCTTCACAAATGCTTTGCTGCATACCTCGGTTGTAACGAGTGGTTATTTCAGTCAACGTTGCTCTTCTATCAGCTTGAATCAGTCGGCCCATTCTCCTCTGACCTCTAGCATCCACAAGGCATTTTTGCCCACAGGACTGCCGCATACTGGATGTTTTTCCCTTTTCACACCATTCTTTGTAAACCCTAGAAATGGTTGTGCGTGAAAATCCCAGTAACTGAGCAGATTGTGAAATATCAGACCGGCCCGTCTGGCACCAACAACCATGCCACTCTCAAAATTGCTTAAATCACCTTTCTTTCCCATTCTGACATTCAGTTTGGAGTTCAGGAGATTGTCTTGACCAGGACCAGACCCCTAAATGCATTGAAGCAACTGCCATGTGATTGGTTGACTAGATAATTGCATTAATGAGAAATAGAACAGGTGTTCCTAATAATTCTTTAGGTGAGTGTATATGCGGACTGATCCTGTTATTCCGCTAGCTCCCAGTTACACTGCTGACTCCCTGATTTGTACATTGGTCCAAGATCAGGTTTGAGTGTTTGACGTCACACTCTCCCATATACCAGTGGGATCCTGGACGTAATTGGATTTTAGTTGAATTATCCACATTTTAAGGACCATTAATAAAAGTTATATTTTAGCAACAGTTAGTTCTAATAGTTAATCGCTGTTCTCCCCTTCACTGCACTGCTGGCCCAGGGAGGCATCTGCTAACCGTGAGTACCAGATGCACTATTGTACCCTTCGGCCCACCGTGAACCTCACGTGTTCTCCCCTGCGCAGTGCACGCTGCAAGAGCTTCTGTGGGTTTTCTGTCTGTGCCTCTGCACCGCAAAAATTTGTGCATGCACTACTTTTTTGCGGTGGGGTCAGACGGATGTGGATCGTGGACCCCATTCAAGTGAATGGGTCTGCGATCCGCATGCGGCGGCCCCAGGGTGGGTGCCCGGCAATTTGCGGTCCGCAGCATGGGCCCGGCCTGCATGAGGCCTAAGACAGGGAAACCACTGTTATTGTAAAAACCTCGTATTTATAGACAAACATTTGTAATGTCTCTTCCACCGCAATGAATGAGAGCACAGACCGCATCAAGATCATGTGGAAATAAGAAAAGAACTCTGCATCCAGTTTTCCCTGGAAGATACTAGTTTTCTGACAATATCCTGTCATCAGATGTAGAGAATTTGGCATTCCCCAGTATAATTTTCCACATGAGCTTAATTTTCCATAAAAACATTACTGACCAGACATATGTAAAAGTACTTGAATATTGCAGGCCTAAAAACCTGTGAGTCATTTGTTGTATTCCAAGGGGAGAATAGTGCAGGAGAAGCTGGAGAGCACAGAGTATGAAATGCTATTCATTAATGGGATTGTCCCACAAAAAATACTTTACAGTTTTCAAAGCAGCACCTGGATCTGATACTTCTGTAATTTCATGCATCTACTTCTAAACTGAGTAAAGCTACTGAGTTATTCAATGAAATCTATCTATACAGCACCACCTGCTGCTTGCTCTTTCTTTTATTTCTCTGTCCACCACACTGAAGTGGACGCACATGCTCAGTTCCATCCTTCAACTGCCACCAGCTGCAGAAGAAGGGATGCTCTCCACTCCCAAGAATGGTCACACCTCCTGTGCTGCTAACTTGAAATTAAAAATGAAGCAATGAATGGAGAGATCTCTGGAATCCATGCTCTAGCACGCTCATAGTGAGATTATCAAGAACTATATTATGTCTGATGTTCACTTTTATGTTAATCATGGGATAACCCCTTTAAACAGTGAAGATTTGCACCGACTGTACAAAATACAAAGGGCAAAAATATGGTCACTGAGCAATGGCGGATTATAATAGGGGCGTTCGGGTTGGTGGCCCCAGGCCCAGCATCGCTGGGGGGCACAACGCCGACCAGAACGTCCACATACTGTGGCTGGGCATGGGGGCGCATATTTCCCTGCCCCTCCACCGATCACCACCATAGGGTCCAGACTTAGTAGGCGCGCGCCTGTGTAGGGACACAGCACAGTTGTATGTGGGCGCCTGGACATAGATGAGTATTTAGCTTTTAGTTTCTTTTTTTTTTTTTTTTTTTATGTACCAACTTTGAGGGACATTGAGGGGGACACACAAGAGGACATATTAGTGAAGGGACAGTACATCGGGAGGAAATTACTATATTGGGGCTGGCTGTGTGGGGCAGATTACCTAATTGGGGCTGGGAAATGATTATGGGGGGATTAATTAGTGGGAGAAAATGATTATGGGGGGATTACTATGGGAGGGATTACTATGTGGGGGCAAATTACTATATGGGGCAGTGTGGTAGAAATTACTGTGTGGGGGAAAATTACTATATGGGGACAGTGTGGTGGAAATTACTGTGTGAGGGCAAATGACTATATGGGGACAGTGCGGTGGAAATTAATATATGGGGGCAGTGGGGTGGAATTACAATATGGGGATAGTGTGGTGGAAATTACTGTGTGGGGGCAGTGTGGTGGAAAATACTATGTGGGGGCAGTGTGGTGGAAATTACTATATGGGGGCAGTGTGGTGGAAATTACTGTGTGAGGGCAAATTACTATATGGGGGCAGTGTGTTGGAAATTACTATGTGGGGGCAGTGTGGTGGAAATTACTGTGTGGGGGCAAATTACTATATGGGGGCAGTGTGGTGGAAATTACTATGTGGGGGCAGTGTGGTGGAAATTACTATATGGGGGCAGTGTGGTGGAAATTACTGTGTGAGGGCAAATTACTATATGGGGGCAGTGTGTTGGAAATTACTATGTGGGGGCAGTGTGGTGGAAATTACTGTGTGGGGGCAAAATACTATATGGGGGCAGTGTGTTGGAAATTACTATGTGGGGGCAGTGTGGTGGAAATTACTGTGTGGGGGCAAATTACTATATGGGGGCAGTGTGGTGGAAATTACTATGTGGGGACAGTGTCAGGGAAATTACTGTGTGGGGCAAATTACTATATGGGGGATATTACTGTGTGGGGCAAATCAGTATGTGGGGGATATTACTTTGTGGGGGCAAATTACTATATGGGAGCAGTGTTTTGGAAATTACTGTGTGGCAGTGGCGTGCCTAGGGTGTTTGGCACCCGGGGCGGGTCCTTTCTCTGGCACCCCCCACCCCAATACTTTAATAAAATTGTAACCCCTCACAGTAGTATTGCCCTCATTGTACAACCTTCACAGTAGTTTTGTAAAGATGTGTGCCCCCTCACAGTAGTTGTTCCCACATTGTGCCCTCTCACATTAGTTATGCCCTCTTTGTTCCCCTTTCACAGTTGTAATCCCCTCTTTGTGCCACCTTCACAGTAATAATCCCCATTGTGCCCCCTTCACAGTAATAATCCCTATTGTGCCCCTTTATAGTAATAATCCCCATTGTGCCCCTTTATAGTAATAATGCCCACTGTGCCCCCTTCATAGTAATAATACCCATTGTGCCCCCTTCTGTCACGGTCCCTCAGGTGACTGCTGTCAGGAAATCAAGTAGATTGGCTGAGCATGGAGGAATCTAACAGCCTCTTTGATTTCTCTTGATTCAGTGCTGATAGGGTTAATGACCACTTCCCTTTTCTCAGCTGTTGCTCAGTGGTCATCACTTCTACCCTTTATAGTCTCACCCCACCCTTCTGACTATGCAGTTGATAGCTTCATTTGGGTTTGGCTGAGCTGGTGTGAGATCCTCTCTGGTGTTCCTGTTCTTCCATCTCTACAGAAGTTAAAGGGGTTATCCCATCTTAGACAATGGGGACATATTGCTAGGATATGCCCCCATTGTCTGATAGGGGCGAGTCCCACCTCTGGCACCTGCACCTACAAGGAGAATGGAGCGGAGAAAGTTGAGGAGGGCGCACTGCGCATGCGCGGCTGCCCTCCATTCATTTCTATGGAGCCACCGAAAATAGTAGAGCACTGGCTATTTCCGTCGGCCCCATAGAAATGAATGGGAGCGGTGGCCCTCATTGTCTAAAATGGGATAACCCCTTTAAGTGTCGCGTTTGTTTGTGTTTGTTATATTCCCTGTTGTTGTATCTGGGCCTAAAAACAGAGACTTCCATTCATCCATCTGGGGAGGAATGGGTTGTCTCTGGTCCTATACTTATTCCAGGGCCTTATAGGGCTTAGGTATCCTGCTTATGAATATTCCTACCTTCAAGGTCTATTCATATTGATAGGTAGTCAGGGCCCAGATTAGGGTTGTCTAGGAGGTGTACAAACTAAGAAGACAGGTTGGCATTAGCAGGAGTTGCTCAAACCCACATGCAGTTGTGCATATATATAGGGGAGCAAATCCTGCACTTGTGGCCCGTTGCTAATGGCAATCCCCAGCAAAATGCATACAATGGAGGATGCCCGCGGCGAACCACAAGTACCACAATAGACATCCTACACAAGGTAACAAGTGCGGATGCCATAATCAATATAACAATATAACAAAACAATAACAAACACAGGTGCGCTCTGCAGTCTCACTAAATCCTCAAACTGATTTTAAAATTGAGAGATTAGTCAACATGTCCTACGGTGTAGAACATGTCTAAGCCCGGACACCACGACAAGGTTTCTCAAGTAGCCCGGGACCCTACACTCTCCTACCTGAGCCGTATGGGCGATACCAGGAGCCAGTGGGCAAATTACAGGAGCATAAGGCCGACTCACAAACAACTCACCAGTTACCTCCAGCATGTGGCTATGCTTGCAATGGGAGGAGGGAGGAGTCTGTGAGTCCCACTCAAGACTTGCTGATATGTCCCAGGCCTCACAGGTGCACCTAAATGTGACCTGTAGATGGAAAACAGGCACATTTAAATAGGAGTTTATACACCTCCAGGAATCTATATATACAAACTAATCTCTCAATTTTAAAATCAGTTTGAGGATTTAGTGAGACTGCAGAGCGCACCTGTGTTTGTTATTGTTTTGTTATATTGTTATATTGATTATGGCATCCGCACTTGTTACCTTGTGTAGGATGTCTATTGTGGTACTTGTGGTTCGCCGCGGGCATCCTCCATTGTATGCATTTTGCTGGGGATTGCCATTAGCAACGGGCCACAAGTGCAGGATTTGCTCCCCTATATATATGCACAACTGCATGTGGGTTTGAGCAACTCCTGCTAATGCCAACCTGTCTTCTTAGTTTGTATATATAGATTCCTGGAGGTGTATAAACTCCTATTTAAATGTGCCTGTTTTCCATCTACAGGTCACATTTAGGTGCACCTGTGAAGCCTGGGACATATCAGCAAGTCTTGAGTGGGACTCAGACTCCTCCCTCCTCCCATTGCAAGCATGGCCACATGCTGGAGGTAACTGGTGAGTTGTTTGTGAGTCGGCCTTATGCTCCTGTAATTTGCCCACTGGCTCCTGGTATCGCCCATACGGCTCAGGTAGGAGAGTGTAGGATCCCGGGCTACTTGAGAAACCTTGTCGTGGTGTCCGGGCTTAGACATGTTCTACACCGTAGGACATGTTGACTAATCTCTCAATTTTAAAATCAGTTTGAGGATTTAGTGAGACTGCAGAGCGCACCTGTGTTTGTTATTGTTTTGTTATATTGTTATATTGATTATGGCATCCGCACTTGTTACCTTGTGTAGGATGTCTATTGTGGTACTTGTGGTTCGCCGCGGGCATCCTCCATTGTATGCATTTTGCTGGGGATTGCCATTAGCAACGGGCCACAAGTGCAGGATTTGCTCCCCTATATATATGCACAACTGCATGTGGGTTTGAGCAACTCCTGCTAATGCCAACCTGTCTTCTTAGTTTGTATATATAGATTCCTGGAGGTGTATAAACTCCTATTTAAATGTGCCTGTTTTCCAACTACAGGTCACATTTAGGTGCACCTGTGAGGCCTGGGACATATCAGCAAGTCTTGAGTGGGACTCACAGACTCCTCCCTCCTCCCATTGCAAGCATGGCCACATGCTGGAGGTAACTGGTGAGTTGTTTGTGAGTCGGCCTTATGCTCCTGTAATTTGCCCACTGGCTCCTGGTATCGCCCATACGGCTCAGGTAGGAGAGTGTAGGGTCCCGGGCTACTTGAGAAACCTTGTCGTGGTGTCCGGGCTTAGACATGTTCTACACCGTAGGACATGTTGACTAATCTCTCAATTTTAAAATCAGTTTGAGGATTTAGTGAGACTGCAGAGCGCACCTGTGTTTGTTATTGTTTTGTTATATTGTTATATTGATTATGGCATCCGCACTTGTTACCTTGTGTAGGATGTCTATTGTGGTACTTGTGGTTCGCCGCGGGCATCCTCCATTGTATGCATTTTGCTGGGGATTGCCATTAGCAACGGGCCACAAGTGCAGGATTTGCTCCCCTATATATATGCACAACTGCATGTGGGTTTGAGCAACTCCTGCTAATGCCAACCTGTCTTCTTAGTTTGTATATATAGATTCCTGGAGGTGTATAAACTCCTATTTAAATGTGCCTGTTTTCCATCTACAGGTCACATTTAGGTGCACCTGTGAGGCCTGGGTACAAATCAGCAAGTCTTGAGTGGGACTCACAGACTCCTCCCTCCTATCATTGCAAGCATGGCCACATGCTGGAGGTAACTGGTGAGTTGTTTGTGAGTCAGCCTTATGCTCCTGTAATTTGCCCACTGGCTCCTGGTATCGCCCATACGGCTCAGGTAGGAGAGTGTAGGGTCCCGGGCTACTTGAGAAACCTTGTCGTGGTGTCCGGGCTTAGACATGTTCTACACCGTAGGACATGTTGACTAATCTCTCAATTTTAAAATCAGTTTGAGGATTTAGTGAGACTGCAGAGCGCACCTGTGTTTGTTATTGTTTTGTTATATTGTCTAGGAGGTGACCTGTTTCTTCCCTAGTTTCCAGGCCCAGTTACTGTTCTCCTTCCCTCTTGTGTTCAGTGTGCCCCCCCCTACACTGATCGTGACACCTTCACAGTAATAATGCTTATTGTGCCCCCTTAATAGTAGTAATGCCCACTGTGCTAGTAATACCCTATGTGCCCCCTCCATAGTAGAAATCCCTATTGTGCCCCCTTCACAGTAATAATGCCGACTGTGCCCCCTTCACAGTAATAATGCCTACTGTGTCCCCTTCACAGTAATAATGCCCACTGTGCCCCATTCACAGTAATAATGCCCTCTGTGCCCCCTTCATTGTAGTAATGTCCTCTGGCTCTGTGCCGCCTTCATAGTAGAAATGCTTATTGTGCCCCTTCACATTAGTAATACCCTCAGTGCTCCCTCCATAGTAGTAATGCTCTCTGTGCCCCCTCCATAATAATAAAGTCCTCCATGCCCCCTCCATAGTAATAAAGTCCTCTGTACCCCCTCCATAGTAATAAAGTCTGCTGTGCCCCCTCCATAGTAATAAAGTCTGCTGTGCCCCCTCCATAGTAATAAAGCCCTCTGTGCCCCCTCCATAGTAATAAAGCCCTCTGTACCCCCTCCATAGTAATAAAGCCCTCTGTACCCCCTCCATAGTAATAAAGTCCTCTGTGCCCCCTCCATAGAAATAAAGCCCTCTGTGCCCCCTCCATAGTAATAAAGTCCTCTGTGCCCCCTCCATATTAATAAAGCCCTCTGTGCCCCCTCCATAGTAATAAAGCCCTCTGTACCCCCTCCATAGTAATAAAGCCCTCTGTGTCCCCTCCATAGTAATAAAGTCCTCTGTGCCCCCTCCATAGTAATAAAGTCCTCTGTGCCCCCTCCATAGTAATAAAGTCCTCTGTGCCCCTCCATATTAATAAAGCCCTCTGTGCCCCCTCCATAGTAATAAAGCCCTCTGTACCCCCTCCATAGTAATAAAGCCCTCTGTGTCCCCTCCATAGTAATAAAGTCCTCTGTGCCCCCTCCATAGTAATAAAGTCCTCTGTGCCCCCTCCATAGTAATAAAGTCCTCTGTGCCCCTCCATATTAATAAAGCCCTCTGTGCCCCCTCCATAGTAATAAAGTCCTCTGTGCCCCCTCCATAGTAATAAAGCCCTCTGTGCCCACTCTGTATTAAAAAAACAACAACAACAACAACAACACAGCAACTACTCACCTTGTCCTGCTCCTTAAACTCACATACCTCTCTTCCCTGCAGGCACAGATTGGTCAGCAATACTGTGGGCGGAGCTTATGCAGAATTCCGGGCTGCAGGCTCCACCCACACAGGCCGGTAGCACAATCTGTGTCTGCAGGCTGAATGGTGGAGCGGGGATAAGTCTTCCTGCTTCACCATTCTGTGCGCTGCTGGTCTGATGGAGGGGAGGAGCGCTGGGATCTGAGCGGTCAGTGACAGGACCCAGCTCCCTGCGCTCCAGCAATTAGCACTTCCATGTGTTTTGATGGAAGCGATCATTGCTTCTGGCACCCCCTAGAGAGCCGGCATCCGGGGCTGGCCTCTTCCTCAGTACGCCACTGTTGTATGGGGCAGTGTGGGGAAAATTACTATGGGGGTATTACTATGTGGGGACAGTGTGGGGGAAATTACTATATGGGGCAGTGAGGGGGCGTTGCTATTGGGGAGGCACTGTAGGGGTAATTCTATTATTTTTAGGTACACTATACAGTCATTATTACCTGGAGCACAATATATTATTACTGGGGGCACTCTAGGAGACATTATAACTGCTGTGGATACTGTAGGGACATTTGGGGTATCAAACTGGTGTAAAGTAGAATTGGCCCATAGCAACCAATCAGATTCCACCTTTCATTTTTGACAGCTCCTTTGGAAATCCAGTTCTACTTTACACTAGTTTGATAAATGACCCAAATTATGTCTATTAGGGTCACAATTTTTTCAGCAGTATAGTACCTGGGACATTGGGGAGCACAATGGGCACAGTATTGGGGGTGGGAGCAGGATGACATTGTTGGGACACCAGGATGGGGAGGTTGATGGAAAAATTTAGAAGTCTAACGTGTCTGTGTTACAAACTGTAGAGACGAGATGCGGCTGAAAGAATTTGTCATGGTGGTCTGGGTCAAAAGGAGGAGAAGAGGAAAGAGAAGGTCTACTTGACAGGAGATGTCCATGGATGTAAGAGGTATGTGGTGCTGTATTCTCCTGCAAGTCTTTTTTATTATAATTATATGTATTGTAAATTTGGCGACCAAACTTTTCAGTTTAGGAGTCAGTTTGGGGTAATTTGGGGTATTTCTTTAGTCTGGAGATGTCATATGGCCTATGAAAAGACCCATGCACTTAATCCGCCCCTATCACTGAGCTGAGACCTTGGGGCGGCAGCTGGCGGTTTGTGCTTCTCTGCAGAATTTTAAACTTGCCTGTCACAACGGAGACCCATATAGAAGAGCTGTGCACAAAATGTGTATTTGGAGGTGGCCTATAGAGCAAACTGAATGCAGAATTACTGCTCCCCTGTATTTCTCCCAGTTCATGAAAACTGAACCCGTTTGAGACGCCCTTGTCAAAATGTGAAGTGGAGACATGCACTGTAATTGGCACAGTAAAGTAGCAACAGGGATGCATCCCACACAGACAGGCCCATTATTCTCAGCCGCCCGCCTCTGTCATGGCTGGAATGCTGTATTGTATCAAGAAATCCAAGTCCCCCTGAAAACGGAGAGGAGGGGGATTTCCATGTTGGCATTACTTCTTGTCCCAGGGCAAATCTTCAACCTTGCTCTGCCAACCATCCACTATTTCCATATATGATATTCTCTGAAAGGATGAAACCTGTTTTACTCAAGATTGCAAGTTAACTCACGTCTGGCTTGATCTCTCCCTAATACCTACAGATATAGTCGTACTCAGTTTGTCAAACACAGCAGAGCGGAGTTTGTATTTGGTGAAACTTTTTTTTTGCCATGTATGTATGTATGCTAGATTTTAGATATATACAGTTATGGTTTCACCTTATGGATCCTATAAAAACATATGAGTGCTCATGGGTTTCCATACCTGCTGGTCATTTCACTGGAGAAGAATCTCTTTTCCATGATGTTCACGTGGTGGGTTCTACAGTAGAATTTTGGTGCAGAGTGCGGCACCGACATTCCGCATCCATGGATCTCAATGGAAGGCAGTGCTGAGGATCGCAGAGCGGGGGCTTATAGACACGGCCGCGCCGAGAAGGGACATGTCCGTTCTCGCCGTAGCTTTAAACCACCGCTCTGCGACCCTCACCATTGCCTTCCCGTGAAATGATGCAGCTGCTGGAGTTTTTTGGGGCGAAATTTCAGCATGGATGTCTGCATCAAAATTCCACGGTATGTGAACCCGCTGTGTGAACAGACCCTTAAGGGCAGATTCACATAGACTTTTTGGGAGAAGATTTTGAGGCAGACTTTCCTGCTGGCTTTTCAGCTAATGCCAGAAGTGGATTCGAAAGGAATCAGAAATAATATAAAGCAATTCCTGCTGGATCCACTTCTGGATCAAAGCTTCCTCCAGAAACCTCTGTGGAACCTACCCTTATCTGCTAGGTTATCAAATAAAAAAGAGCAGGGACAGAGCTGAAATGACAGGTTCAGCTCTGCTACATCTGCATTCAGTTGTATGTTTTTCTATTTACTTTTACTGCTATCTAGCATTGGAAAGTCCTGCTGAATACAGTAGCAAGGATGACAGTTATGGAATGCAGGCCCCCAAAGGGGATTAGAAGGAGGGTATAATTAATATTACTATGGGACACCTCTACTGCCTGACATGGAACATGTGGAGTAGTATGTGCGCTCCGTGTGCCATTCTTTCCGCTACTTAAGAGGCCTCTCATTTCATTATTTAATGTATAAATCATTGGCAGATTAAACTCCTGTCCGATCTTTCATTAGACAGGACACAAGCCTCGCTGGTCTGGAGCTCAGTGATGACCCCCCCCCCCCCATCTCCCAATTGTGCGGCACCTGTCTGCCCCTTACCAGTCTATGTTTCTATGCTATTTCTTTCATTGTGCTGTTATTTTTTTTTTGTCACCCAGCATTGCAGACATGCTTCTTTGGGAATCCCTATTTGGCTATCCCTCGTAGTGCTCTCCCCACCTCCATGCCTTCCATACATGGGCTAAGGGGTCCATGGACCCTGCCCTCCCCCTCACCTACTCCATTAATGGCTTCTTTGCTACTCAATGGCCCAGAAGCTACCAAATAAGGATAGGCCATCTGCCTTTCCCCGTGGAGCTCCCCACTGACTCTCCATCTTCCGGCAGGGTATAAATTGTCAGCTCAGTTCCCAAGGCAGCACCCAGCCAATTTCAAACACAGCAGCCAGCTCTCTTGCGCTGACCAGGTGAGTACCAGCGGGGACCTGTAGGTGGCTTGTTGCTCCTTCCTGTCAGATGGACTTCAGCACTTAGACTATGGGGACAAAGTCAAGCTTCACTTTTCTTTTTGGAAACATTGGAAATAGTTACCCTTTTTTCCTGACAAGCTCCTGCTGACTCTGCAGACCCGGACACAACAGGATGACCACACAGGGAAGGCTCAGATCATTGGAACTATGTCTTTTTTCGGCTTTTCGAGCTGGAAACTTTCACGTGATTTTTCCAGTGGTTACAGGAATTTGCAACAGTTGCTTGCAGTTTTCTTAAAGGGAACCTGTCATCGGGATTTTGTGTATAGAGCTGAGGACATGGGTTGCTAGATGGCCGCTAGCACATCCGCAATACCCAGTCCCCATAGCTCTGTGTGCTTTTATTGTGTATAAAAACCGATTTGATACATATGCAAATTACCCTGAGATGAGTCAGAGCTTGAAAATATGACTCTTCTCTGGCCACACAAGTAAGATATGACTCTTTTATGTTAATTTGCATATGTATGAAATCGTTTTTTTTTATACAATAAAAGCACACAGAGCTATGGGGACTGGGTATTGCGGATGTGCTAGCCGCCATCTAGCAGACCATGTCCTCAACACTATACCCAAAATCCCGGTGACAGGTTCCCTTTAAGACGTAACCACTTTTCTATCAATACCTGGCACTGGACAAGTATATATTCACACATAGGGCGAGACACAGAGCGGCATAGTGATTTTGTGGGGTGTTAACTTTAGTTTTACTACCCCGAGTTACCCCTGTCCCCCCCCCCCATGAATCCATTAATAATATTAAGGATCCAGCATTATCCTTATTGAACACATTTAGACGACCACTAAACAGGCAATAGCTATAGCGCCATTAACCCTTTCATGACAAAACAGTACTTACTGTAGCAAACCATTAACCTCATTCGCTTTGTGCTGTTATTCCACATGGAGTGTGCGGTGTCAGGTGTGGAAACGTGAAACTCAGCTTGCACTTGTGCGAGGGTGGAGGGGAGCTGGGCACCGGGCAGGCTTGTGTCAGGGACAGCTGTTCTTGGACATGTGAGGGCGACTGCTGAAGGGGGGGGGGGAGGGTAGAGGTCACTGTTGAAGCTGCTATTTAAAGTTAAAATCCTGCATTTAATTCTATGCTTTGGAACAATCCGACTCTCCAGTTAGTGGACAACTACAACTCCCAGCATTCTTTGGCAGTAAATTATATATATATATATATATATATATATATACTTCCCCACCAATATATTCTTTGTATATGGCTGGATTTTCACAATTTTGCATTTGCAACCATAAACATAGTAAAGCATTTCATAAAGCAAATAAGTCACTTGAGCAGTTTAAAGGAATTGTTACCCTGCCGTTACTACTTTCCAGTAGTCACAGTACTTTTTAGAGAATTTCAGTGGTTATCAACAGAATAGCCATAAAATGATCCAGCACTATACCATATGTATAGCAATGCTTCGGCATAGATTTATGTAATATGTCCACACTATATACTATGCCGGTACTATGAGTGAGAGAAGTAATCGTGAAGGATCGTTTGAAACATCAGTAATTACATGGTTTGTGTTTTACTCAGATTTTTTCTATTCTATTCTACAGAACATAACCCGCCAACATGTGCGACGATGAGGAGACCACCGCCTTGGTGTGTGACAACGGCTCAGGGCTGGTGAAGGCTGGGTTCGCTGGGGATGATGCCCCTCGCGCTGTGTTCCCCTCAATCGTTGGTCGCCCCCGTCATCAGGTATACATCTTTTCCCTAAATATTAGTATTATTAAGAAAATCGTGATATTGGTTAATAGAATAATTATTTAGAATGAGTTCTTTTATTCTCAGAGTCAGTAATAAAATGATCTAGGCTATTAGGGAATGCAATATGAGCAGCACACAGGCACAAAGCGATAGGCTTCCCACCTAGTTGTCCACCGAGCAGTGACAAGCTATAGCCGTATCATTCAGTGCTTATTTATAGCATGGCCGTACATCTACACCTCTTAATCTTTCCTTGTTTTCCTACTAGAGGAAGATAAAATTAGAAATAGCGCAGACCGTGTGCCGTAAAGGTCCACTGATAAGATGAGCCAGTTATAATTAGGCAGCTTTGAGCCTCCTCATATTTTCCCGTCTTACTGTGTGCTGGCTGAAATTGGCCTTGTTATACAGTCAATGCTGGCATACAGTGAATGGCTGTGCCATAGCTGAAATATCAGCAGAAGCACTGTTAACATCCAAATACTCATGAGGAAAGCTGAGCATATTACAATTAAGCTTTGCCAACAGCCTATTAGTATCATTTACCGCTAGGTCCTGCCAAGTCCTCAACTGGGAATATATTGGAAACACTAGCTCTAAGGCATTAGTGATGAAGAGCTGTACAGTTTGTGGGGCCAAATTATATTAATGCCAACTGAGTCATGATCTTGTCACCTTCAGTTGTAGGTCAAGGTAAGTGACCCACAACTGAGCCACGGTTATAATCACCATATAAAAAGAACTGGCTGATACAATTATATGTATCCTCCAAAGAACTTAAGCTCATATTTCTAATTATAATGCCCATCTGATGTGTCCTATCAGACATAACTTAATTTCAGCAACTATAACATCAGTGTTCAATCTTTTCCTTCACTATAGGGCGTCATGGTGGGTATGGGTCAGAAGGACTCCTACGTAGGTGATGAAGCTCAGAGCAAGAGAGGTATCCTGACCCTCAAGTACCCCATTGAACACGGTATCATCACCAACTGGGATGATATGGAGAAGATCTGGCACCACACCTTCTACAATGAGCTCCGTGTAGCCCCTGAGGAACACCCCACCCTGCTCACTGAAGCCCCACTGAACCCCAAGGCTAACCGTGAGAAGATGACACAGATCATGTTTGAGACCTTCAACGTCCCAGCCATGTATGTTGCCATCCAGGCTGTGCTGTCTCTGTACGCTTCTGGTCGTACCACAGGTGAGAACTTTACAAATTTTATCAATAGGTACTTGGACCATCTTTTTTCTTCTCTCTTTCCTGCTGCCCATGTATTGCAGTGCAGTGATTTTCGAACATGAGTATCACATATGCCCTAATTATTTCAGAAGTACTACTACGGGTTAACATATAATAATTCTAAGCATACTCCTAAAAAATGTTAGGTCAACAAACTGACAGTAAATGCTTTTATATTTTTTTATTTCAACCGTGCACCCATTTATACAAAGTCAAAGTAATTCATTGCGAGTTCAACCAGAATGAGATGGAAGCTTTAATCTTCTTACATGGATGACACGGGCATCTCGTCTCTGAATCTAGCCTATTTAGTGGTACTGAAATACTGGCTTATATTTACAGGAATAGCACTTCACAGAGGAAGGGTGATGGAGTGCTGTGACCCCACTCTGGCTCGAGCTGTAAACCGGGCAATCACATCTGTCTGAGCTATAAGTAGTGAAGGGAGAAGTACAGCTGAACCTTGCTCACTCTATGCTTCTCAGAGACACTGAAATCTCGAAAGCTTTTCTGCTGATAAGGCCTCATGCACACGACCGTATTTTGTTTCCGTGTCCGATCCGTTTTTTTTTTGCGGATAGGATGCGGACCCATTCATTTCAGTATGTCCGTTCCGTTGCTCCGCAAAGAAAATAGTGCCTGTCCTATTTTTTTCTAGTTTGCGGACAAGGATAGGCATTATTGCAATGGATCCGCAAAAAAAACGGATCCGCAAAAAAAATGGATGCCATACTGAATGTCATCCGTTTTTTTTGTGGATCCGCAATTTGCGGACCGCAAAACACATATGGTTGTGTGCATGTAGCCTAAGAATAAGGAAAGCAGAGAAAGTGGCTAGACGTGTAATAATCTCTCTTGCAAAGTCCACAGGCTTTCCTTCATTGACTGTATTGCCTATTGATATGGTCCCATTATTATAATTTTTTAGTATTTTTCATACCGCACAGATCCTTTTGTGTCTCCAACATTGCTGGAGGATGTATCAACCATGGATACAAGGACCATGCATACTACACATGACTACCTTGTATTGTGTAAAGTCTGTCTTTAAATGGCTGTTCTGTGATTTTCAGGTATCGTTCTGGACTCCGGTGATGGTGTCACACACAACGTCCCCATCTATGAAGGGTATGCTCTGCCCCATGCCATCATGCGTCTTGACCTGGCTGGCAGAGACCTCACAGATTACCTCATGAAGATCCTGACTGAGCGTGGCTACTCTTTTGTGACCACAGGCAAGTTTAATGTCATATCATAGTTTCCTAGAATTTCGGAGCTGCAGGGCCCAGGCCTCAAAAGCGCTTATTCTCACAACCAGGTCAATTTGTGCAAAATTTACAGGAGCAATGACACAAAGAGATAGAGGCTGTAGTGTATAATTTGGTATGCCCGAGGCACGTTAAGAGTCAGCGGCAGTCACAAGACTCTGGGAGGCACACAGGACATATTCCATGTGATTTGCAGCAATTTGTAACTACTGCACAATCCGTACATCTCACATACTGCACAAATCAAATCCGTGTCCGCCAGGGGCTGAATTATAGCTCTCTCTTCTCAGGGGACATTTAATGTACTCTTACCTTACTGAATTACCCTGAGATAACTGGAAATTATGGGTTTATTCTACGATATCTCTAGATATATTAAACTCATTGTACAAATAGTTAATGCAGTCATACATTATATCTAGACACCCAAAATGTCATTTGGTAATGTGTCACACACCATAGGGTATCTGAAAATGTTATCACGGTAATAAGGTTTAGTTCAACATTTTCTTTTTTTCTCATCTTTACAGCTGAGCGTGAAATTGTCCGTGACATCAAGGAGAAGCTGTGCTATGTGGCTCTGGACTTTGAGAATGAGATGGCAACAGCTGCCTCTTCATCTTCCCTGGAGAAGAGCTATGAACTGCCTGACGGCCAGGTCATCACCATTGGAAATGAACGTTTCCGTTGCCCTGAGACCCTCTTCCAGCCATCCTTCATTGGTGAGCCTTCATGCTTCTAACCATTCACATCTCCACATTATTTAACTGACAGATGCATGAACACACCATACCACTTACTTCCAGACGTTATTACAGTATGATAATGGGTAATCACAAACTATCCCAAATATGTGAATCAACTCAGACACGTCAAACACAGAACTAATATTGAATTACTTAGAATGTAACTTTACATATTCAATATTCATATAATAAAGAGCAATACCTATATCTTAGGTCCAGTCAAATATTTGTAGTAAAGCCAATTACCCACCACTTGCCTTTTATAATACTGGTTTCTTCTGTAGAAGAGGGTTAGTGAGACCCTCAGTCACCAGGTACAGCTCCTACCTCTGCACCCTCTATAGCTACATACCTGACATATTTGCAGCAGAATAGGCAAATGTTACTGTACTGCAAAATTTCATATCTACTTTAACTATAGATGTATTGTAAAGACCATGAAAGGGCTCCCATATTATGTTCCCTGGCCAACAGAAGCTGCTACTTCAACAAAGACCCTTTTATTATTTTAAAGCTCTAACATATGCATAGTGGTTTGGACAGTTGCTTCCCAGTTGGCAGAACATGTTAAATTCACCCTTGGGCACTAATGTTCTTGGACACCTGTTCTTCACAATCACTATAGACTCTGCTTACAAATCATGGCTTCCTTTTCGTTGATCTCAGGTATGGAGTCTGCTGGTATTCATGAAACTACCTACAACAGCATCATGAAATGCGACATTGACATCCGCAAGGACCTGTATGCCAACAACGTCCTGTCCGGTGGTACCACCATGTACCCAGGTATTGCTGACAGAATGCAGAAGGAAATCACTGCCCTGGCTCCCAGCACCATGAAGATCAAGGTGAGTACAGAAAATGGTCTTGTTCTTATATGTATATTCAAAAACAACACAAAACACCTATTTCTTCCATATTATGACCAGAACACAACATTTCCAGCTTATTATTGGGATATTATAATTAATATTAAATGGGTTGTTCTAGACTCCCATTATAAAGACTTATCCTCCATACACAGGAGTGGGGATAATTGTTCTATCAGCGGGGGTCTGATTTCGGTGGCTTCTGCCAATCATGAGAACAGGGGTCTAGTGTTCCCCTGTTTGAATTGAGTGAAGGTCAGTCGCTCCTCTGGATCGGGGATAAGTCTTCATAAGGGACAACCCCTTAAAATGTATAGAATCTAGAACACAGCTACTAGTCAAGAGTTGCAGTCATAGCTTAAAATCCAAGATGTACAGATGAGCCCTCCTTTCCCCTTCCTCTTATCCCATAAGTGGAGCAAGATGACCAGAATTTGATTTAAAAAAAAAACACATTTGCCTCACTCTCTGCATTGTGCATAATGTAGAAGTTTTGTTATCATCTCAAGCTACTAATCGTGGGCTATCTGAAGGGTAAGTAAGGACACATCTGTATATCAGACTATATGGTTAATAGACTGAAAGGTACTAGACTCACGGAGGCCCCATTGTTTAGTGTGCTCGCTATGCATTTACATTTCTTTACTTTTCCCACAGATCATTGCCCCACCTGAGCGTAAATACTCTGTATGGATTGGTGGCTCCATCCTGGCTTCTCTGTCCACCTTCCAGCAGATGTGGATCAGCAAGCAGGAGTACGATGAGGCCGGACCCTCCATTGTGCACAGGAAGTGCTTCTAAAAAGTCCCTATTTTCCTTCAGCAACATATACGCAGTACCTCCGACTCAGAACAGCAAGACATTGGGCAGCCATTGTACAGTTTGTTTACACTCCATCATATTTATTACTTTATAAATAAATCAGATGCCATTATTAAGTCCATCACTTCGCCTGTCGTATTTTCTTTGCCTTCGGATGTTAGGGTCAACAATAAAATAGGAACCTATTCTAGGTGAAAGCTTCTTGGGGTAAAAATGATACTGCATATCTCCGATATGCATTTGCTAATGTTTCAAAAATGCAGGTCAAATTGAAGGTCAAAAATAGCGTAAGAAGATTCAAATAGTGCATGAAAGCATTGATAATTGGAATTTTATTTTGTTAAACAAGTTAAATAAAAATGTGATGGTAAAATGAAAAATTTCTTTAAATTCGAAAACATTCTGTCTTAAATATGGAAACAATGAAACATTTGTAATGCACTTTTCTCACAGGGACAGTTATGTGGCTGGGGCGACTCTCTGGGAAGTCAGTGGTTGCCATATAGGTGCTTGACCCCAACACACAATTTTGTAGGAAGCCAATTTGCAAATTTGTATATATTTGTGGGAAACCAGAGTACCCGGAGGAAATCCCCCACACACGGGGAGAACATACAAACTCCATGCAGATGTTGCTCATGGACAAATTCAAATCCAGGACCCCAGCGCAAAGCACTGGTGCTAAATATCAAGCCACTATGGATAATCTGCACAACAACACAAAAATGTCACCCATCGGTCTCTTTAAGCAAGATATTCACAAATCACTCAGGCCTGGATATCATAAACTGCAGAAGATCAACGTAATACAAGACCTCAAGACTGGTCAATGTTAGTTTATTCACAGTGGTGGGAACACACCTCAAAAACAACATCATGTTGTCTATAATTAGCAATAGAGACATAGAAAATTATTACAAACTGACTTCACCATAACATCTTCTCATCACCTCAATTCTCATGCAAACAGCACATAATAACCAAATGCTCGCGGACATATGAATACTTCCTCGCCTCTTATGAAAGTTTATGAAATAAAGCTTTATGGATGTGTGGGTCCACTATGAAAGTCTCAGATCTCTCCGATATGACCCATTTTACTGATTGCATGCCCAAAATGATAGATTCCTATAGCAATGAATATGGCTGAAACACTGCTTAGAAATGGTTCCCACATACTAGTAATGTGGTGTATATTGGTCTTACATGCCACTTGTTCAGGGTATAAGACAGAAGGTGTGTTGAAAGTGTTAATAGGCTATAAAGGGCCTTATGTGTGCCAAATGAGTGCCTTGTGGCACTCATTTGGGGGGCATCTAACAGAATATATATTTTTAGTTTTTTAACTGCATCTGTAGTCTACTGAGTTTAACATACAGGGTGATTCGTCAATAGATGAAGTATTAAACATATTACATTGTATTGTGTGCAGTTTCATATGATGGAGCCAATGACTGTCGTTAACTTGGCCCTCATAACGCATTAAACTATTGCAGTAAACTTTAACTTGACTTTCAATGGCCTGTGTTGTGTTAAAGTGTGAAGTTAAAGCATGTGAAGTTAAAAAAATGAGATTTGTTCCGATAATCACGAAACGCTTGAAATCTGGTAAACCAAGCCCAATATGACTAATCATATCCTTCCCATATCATATACAAGCCTAATATCAAAGTGAAGGCTTCGAAGTTAAACTGCAGGGGGAGTGCAGGGGGAGCGTAAGAGACTGCTGAACTACAGACTCTGCTCCAATTTATTGCCATGTACATAACTGTGCAGTGCACCAATATTCAAGTAATGGCCCCATGACAGAGTGGGGAGGGTGGCACCAGTAGTACCAGTGACAATCGTGGCCTTATGACAGAGTGAGGAGGGGGGGGGGGGGGCAGCAGTGGCATACAGCACAAGATGATGGCAGATCACAGTAGTAACAGAACCCAGCAGTGTGATAGCAAGGGCCAGTGGTATGCATATCAGTAGGCCAAGAAGCCCCTCTGTACAACTGGCCGTAGAGGCAGGAGGCGGGTGGGATCAGGCAGGTGGCAGCATCAGAATGGTGGACAGAAGTAATGGCCCATTGTACACAATATTCCATTGTGCCAGCACACTACAATATGATTATTAGTGGCAGAATGATGTATTCTGTTGCATCAGGCACCAGTGTCTGGAAACGCTGGTTGATCCATGCTTGATTCATCTTTATGAAGATTAGTCTTTTGGGAGGAAAGGTGAGTTCTCTTAGGGGTAACTGTGCTGTACTTAAGACCTGCTCTGATACAACACTACAGGCTGGGCAGGAAAGCATGTCAATGGGAAACTCTCAGTTGAAGTCACAATTCAAGTTTGCAAGCCCAGTAGTCCAGGGGTTCTTTGATCATGGGTGACAGCGTCCAGTCCAAGTATGCCACCCCCTGCGGGTTGAGGTTCTGCTGCATGTCCTGCTGCTGCTGGGTGGTTTCTTTAGACGGCAGCTGAAGAAAACTGCTCATCAGAGACTCCAAACTTAAGTTGCTGCTTATGGAGCTGGTGCTGCTCCTGCTGCACCCCCCAGTCATGGTGGTGGAGCTTGAGCGGAGAGGGTCCTCCTGGTCAGACCTTCCTGAGGTCGGGAGATGGTGCTCATAGACAGCGACCAACCTACTACACAGAATGTCCCTTTAGTAGTCCATTTTTGCATCCCTCTCAGAAGGTCTACAAAATGCCCCCATCTTTGACCAGTAGCGAGGGTCTAATAATGTGGATAGCCAGGAGTCATCCCTCTGCATAATTCCGACAATGTGGCTGTCACAAACAAAAAAGCATGCATCTGGCCATTTGAGCAAGGGACTTGCCTCCATCTCCACTGCATACTGCCACGGTCTGTCTGGGTCATCTGCGTCGTCTTCGTCGTCGTCCTCATGCTCCTCCTGCTCCTCTCTAGAAGGGTATAAAATTCCTGGACATTTATGTCCTCCTCCTCTGCCAGTTCTCAGGGCTCAGGTGGCTGTGAGATGTAGGAACCTCATCTTCTGTCCCCTCACCAATCAGATTTCTCAGCATCCCCTCCAGGATGTGAAAGAATGGAATTACATCATTCATCCCGCAGTTCTGCCGACAGACAAATAAAGTGGCCCCTTCAAAGGGCGTGAGCAAATTGCATGAGCTGGCACTGGCTAATGTGGAAGTTACACCGGGGAGTAAACCTGTGTGTCACGATCAGTGTAGGGGAGAAAACTCAACACTGAACACAGGAGGGAAGAGGAACAGTAACTGGGCCTGGAAACTAGGGAAGAAACAGATCACCTCCTAGACAAGCCTAATCCGGGCCCTGACTAACTATCAATATGAATAGACCTTGAAGGTAGGAATATTCATAAGCAGGATACCTAGGCCCTGATTTCCATGTAAGGCCCTGGAATAAGTATAGGACCAGAGACAACCCATTCCTCCCCAGATGGACGAATGGAAGTCTCTGTCTCAGGCCCAGATACAACAACAGGGAATATAACAAATACAAACAAATGCAACACTTAACTTCTGTAGAGATGGAAGAACAGGAACACCAGAGAGGATCTCACACCAGCTCAGCCAAACCCAAATGAAGCTATCAACCGCATTGTCAGAATGGTGGGGTGAGACTATAAAGGGTAGAAGTGATAACCACTGAGCAACAGCTGAGAAAAGGGAAGTGATCATTAACCATATCAACACTGAATCAAGAGCAATCAAGGAGGCTGTTAGATTCCTCCACGCTCAGCCAATCTCCTTGATTTCCTGACATAAGTCACCTGAGGGACCGTGACACTGTGTGTCTGCTGCATTAAGAAATCGTTGACTGCCTGCCTCTGCTCGTACAGGGTTGTCTAACATATGGAGCGTGGAGTTCCAATGGGTGGAAACATCACATATTAGGTGATGTTGGGGAAGAGCATTTTGCCTTTGCAGCTCAAGGAGAGCATATTTTGCATGGTAAGAGTGGTTGAAGTGCATGCACAGTTTCCTAGACATTTTTAACTGCTCTTTCAGTTCAGTGGAAGACACAAGGAACCGGGTGACAACAAAATTGAAGACGTGAGCCATGCAAAGTGCATGGATCAGCCCTCCCTGATGCAACACAGACAAAATGTTCTTCTCGTTATCAATAACCACGGTTGCTATCTCTAGTTGGTGAGTAGACAGCCAGTATTCAATTTCTTTATTGATGACGCTGAGAAGTTTCTCCCTGGTGTGGCTCCGATCACCCAGGCTGACGAGGTGCAAAACAGCATGACAACGCCTAGCTTTGCATAGGTGATATGCTGGAGGACCACTGTGAACTGTGCCTGGAGTGGAGGGTGAGGACAAGGTCGAGGATGAGGAGGCAGAAGAGGACATTGGTGCAGAAATCCCAGCATTACACCGCTGAGGCGGCATTGCCATCACCTGGCCAAGTTGCTGGTGTGCCTGGGCCGGAACCACATTTACCCAGTGGGCTATGAACAACAAATATTGTCTTTGACCATAGTTACAACTCCATATGTCAGTGCTGGCATGAACTCTGCCAGACACCGAGAGTCCCAAGGACTGGCCCGGCTTCTACTCAACGTACGTATGCAGGGCTGGTACAGCCTTTTTGAAAAACTAATGTCGGCTTGGGACTCTCCACCTTGGGTCTGCACAAGCCATCAGTTCTTAGAAATATGCAGAGTTAACTGCATAGAGAGGGAGGGGCTGTAGTACCAGCAACTTGGCCAGGTGCACGTTCAGTTTCTGTGCCGTTGGATGAATACTGTCTTTTTGCAATCGTCTGTTGAAACTAGTGATGAGGAGTAGGAGGAGGAGGAGGAGGAGGAGGAGGAGAAGGAGCATCAGGAGAAATAGACGACATTAAAGTCGATGAGAAGGAATGACAGCTTCCTTCTGCTGACGTTGTTGAGCTCTGACTGCTTGAGAGGGGGTGCGAGATGGTGGGAGATGCAGCAGTTGTTGCATCAGGCTGCAAGAGTAAACGAGTGGCACGGTTTTCTCATGCCACTTTATTGTGACTCTCCTTGTGTTGACGCAGGGCCGTCGTGCCAACATCAGTACCTCACCTTCTGCCCACACATCCTGCATATCCCCACTCTAACGTCCCCTACTCTCACACTGTTGAGTATGGCATTGTCCCTCAACCATTGCATGATGGCTGCATGCTGCTACTTTTATGAACCCATGCATTGCTAGTGTGTTCCTCACAGGTAGTCTCCCAAGTAGCAGATGGTGTACCCCTCCCGTGTTTGGCTCCAGATCCACCACTGCTTCCACCTTGCTGTCTCACAGGCATGCTGCCACCCTTGCCCCCTTATGATGGCGATGTCCCCTCATCACCCAGCTCCCACGTGCAATCGCTACATCATCATCTACATATTTTTGCTCACCACTTGTGTCACTTTCACCTGTCCCTGACCTCTTGCAACATATGCCCCACCCAACTGTCATCATTGGTAGTTGCACGCCTAAAGGAGTCCGCAACGGACCTCTCCTCCAAGTCTGGGCTAGCCTGTAACTGCTGACTGTACTCACAAATCTCATCATCGCTGAAAAGCAGGCGGATATCATTACTTGGTTCAGGACAGGTGGAGGCATACAGGCAGTTCCTGGGCCATGCCAACTAAATGTAGTGTCAGAGGAACCCACTGATTCCTGGCTGTGTATCTGTTGTCATTTGATATGATGTTGAAGAGCGAGTCAACTATTCCAGTACTGCTGGATTGTTAGTCAAAACACGACCACTGGATGACACTGGCAGCTCTGGCCTCTTGCTGTGGCTGCTACCACCCCCTCTTCTTTTGCTGCTACTTGTGCCAGCTACAGCAACACTTTTGCCACTGCCCAGGCAACCGTCTGTTGGCCATGGTGTACAGTAACTGTATCACTAAAATAACCGATTAACTCTGAATGTTGGTGGACTAGAGCATGATGTACATGGTGATACACTCATCTTGAAGTGTCCCTCTCCAATATTCTTCTATTAATCATTTTCAGCAACACTGTCCCTAGTGCATGATCGCTTGCCATGTCTCTCCCTATGCTCAGCTCAAAGAACAATGTTGGAGACCACTCAGGATGAGGGTTTTCTAGGATCGTGACATCAAAGGGGATGGCGTTTGACTGTATAAGTGGTGGTCGCTAAAAAGTGACTTTTATTAAATTATTTAAAAAAGAACGGGTGGAAGTTCTCAATACATAAACAAAACAAATACATTCACCTGGGTTGCACCCACTACACTGAAGTGTACATAGCTGGCCTAGCCCAGGGTTCAATAAATTATCACCAGATAGGGCAGACTCGTGACCAGAACCCTAGGGAGGATGGACTTATTGTGGTATGAGAACCTGCATCCACCCCTCTTGATCAGTAGTCTGTTCACTGGCAACAGTCTGTATTCCCCACTGGGGATAAGTAAGGCTACCTAGCTGTGTCTACTATTAGACTAAAAGGCTCTCCTCTCCATGTTTCAGGGACAGAAGTCTACAAGTGGCTCGATGCGTTTCTCTGGTGACTATTTCTGTCACCGATTCATCAGGAGCGCTTTCAGACACACATACACAAACAAACTGTGCTGACACGCTCTGGTACATAGCGTGCAGCACATAGCCTGCAGCACTGGGACGGCCGTAGCGCAGCCGCCCTCCACTGCTTCTGAAAAGGAGAACACCACGCCTCCTATGCCGGACGTCATCTCGCGTGAACCAATAGCATCGGGGTGCCGCTATATAAGACCGCTGTGTCTGTGACTATGGTCACATTGATATTAACATTAAGCTGTTGATTTGTGTGTCCAAGCGGTATGCTTGGTAGCTATTTATACATGTCAGCTTGAGCGGTCTTTACATATTGGTCCTCATTCACACTTGTCATCCTGATCGGTTTCTATCGATCGGTATATACATCCCTGAAAAGTATGCCGAGCCAATTGTCTTTAGTGAGCATCAGGATACCTGGAAGCTATAATAACCGCCTATTAGTCACTTCACTAATAATATTTACCTTCTATGCCTCCGAGAACAGTGTACAGAGGCGGGACAGGGGAGCGTCTGCAGTCAGCAGCACCCGATGCTATTGGTTTCCGCGAGATGACGTCCGGCATAGGGGCGTGGTGTTCTCCTTTTCAGAGGCAGTGGAGGGAGGCCGCGCTACGGCCGTACCAGTGCCACAGGCTACGTGCTGCTGTCACTGATTATGTTGCAGATAGCTGAAACTTATGAATAAACGTCCGACTGGCTTGATCCCAAACTAAGGAGCATATAGGTGAGCCCTATAAAACCCTAAGAGCTCTCCCTGACTGCTATGCCCATGCAAGGGTCTCAATGGTAGACGATTGCATGCCCACGTACCTAAGACTGTGCGACATCTGAAAACCCTATAATAGTGAAGGGACAGGACCACCGGCTCCCTGCACTTAAAACGGACGGAGTCAGGGTCACCTAGAATCAAGCCAGCAAGGAAACACAATACATGAAAAGACTTATCTGAGTAAACAGCAGCAGCAGCCTCCAGCAGTGAACACTTCATCCAGGAAGTAGTATAAACCGCAAAGTGAGGCAGTATGGGAGGGAATATAAAGGGAGACGATTAGTCTAAATAGGTGACACCTGGAGAAGGAAAGGAGATGACAAAGTGAAACCAAGACAAAGAACATCATGCAAGAGGTAGAGAAGGACGTCTGCCAGACCTTCTCACAGAACTGGCGGTGACAGTACCCCTCCCTCTACGTGTAGTGTCCCACTAGGTAAATATGGGCACTACACAAGAGCCAATTGGGTCATGTTGTTCTCCACCTCGTGTGGAACATGGTCCTTGTATTTTATATTACAATTTACTGTGAATTGCCATGTTCATTTATGTTTATCTCCTGTGTACCAGGCCTGATAGGGGTAGTTCCTCCTCCTAGACTGTAGAGGGAGCTAGGGAACCCCCTAGTATAAATAGCCAGGTCCAGACCAGAGAGGAAGGTTGTTGTGAGGTTGTTGTGTGTCTTAGAAGCCAAGTGTGCACCCTAGCCAGAGGGTAGCTGGAAAGCAGCTTCTGACATGCAGCTAGATAGCGCAGGCTTCTAGCTTGCCACCAGGAGAAGAGGTTACCCCCTGAGAAACCTGAAGTTCCTAGAAGAGTACAGAGCAGAGCCATTATTCCAGCCAGACAGAGAGCTCAAGGGCAGCAGGATATATTCAAAGCAAGGAGTCATATACGAGAGGAAGTTTTCCCTAACCAAGGATAAAGCCAGCAATAGGGCATACGGGCCTTGGGATAAAGACAGACAGGCTTCTGAGGAAAAGTGCAGCCTGATCTGTAAGTGTTTTAACCCTCTGAGAATCTTGCAAGAACATTGTACCTGCCAATTGATGTAAAGCCTGCATGTGACTACTTCTTACATATGGAACTCTGACCAAAGACTGTAAATAATTTAACTATTTCAGTAAAAGGAAGTTTTGGTTCACTGCAACTTGTGTTCCTCACTTATTACTACCATAAATCGGTGTGCCACCGTTACCGGCACTGGCGTCACGAACTTAAAGGGATCTTGCCACCGGCACATTAAACCTGCAACACCCAGGGCACCTCACCTACCACCTGGCCTGGTCCCTATACACAGAGAGTGCCCCAGAGGATCCATGTGCCAGCCTCTCCATCACTGCTGTACGCCTGGCCAGGGTTTATAAAAACTGTGAGTACCAAGAGCAACCCTCGGTTAGTGACTACCCCTGTGACCTCACATTTGCAACACCCTGAAGGGCTGCGTACCACAAATCGTAATCGTAATTTCTCTCTGCAGAGGAGAGTTTCCTTGAGAAAAAGGCACACGGTCGCCATTTGGCAGGAAAGGGACCCTGAGATAAGACCGCACCCACACCCACCTCCGAAGCGTCCACCTCGTCCAGACGAAGGTACGACGAAATGCGCGTTGGGGTTAGCGCCATCCTGGAGGAGACTCAGCATGGGTAATTGTCCTGTTTCCTGCATTGTATGAATTCCATGTATGCATTTTTTGACTAATCATGTTTAAGGGATAGGGATTTTTTGTCCACTGTATGTCTCCTCCAGCGATGTTGCTTTTTTATCTCCTGCACTGATTCTTTTAATCATGTATGTTATTAAATTATTATGTGTTTTGTAATAAAGATTTAATTAGTACCAGCGGTCTGGCATTTTTCTATGTAGGTTATATCTCAACAATAAAAGGTGGAGAGACATCAGGTTGTACCAAAATGGGAGCGGAAGCAAAACTCTGATACTAGAAAAGGCTTTAAGCGCATCTACCGACCACGAGGAAAAATCTACCCCCTTTTTAGTCATATCAGTGAGTGGCTTAACAACAGAGGAATAATTCAAATGAACTTTCTGTAATAATTGGCAAAACCCAAAAACCGCATCAGCGCCTTCTGATTCTCAGGAAGCTCCCAATCAAGCACAGAGCGGACCTTCTCAGGCTGCATGCGAAAACCAGAAGCGGAGAGAAGAAAACCAAGAAATTGAATCTCCGGAACTGCAAACACACAATTTTCCAGTTTAGCGTACAATTTATTCTCCCGCAGAATCAGCAAGACCTGACGTAGGTGGTCCTGATGAGTCTTGAAATCAGGAGAAAAAAATCTAAATGTCATCTAGATACACCAGAACAAATTTCCCCATTAAATGATAAAAAATGCTGTTCACAAAATGTTGGAAGACGGCCGGAGCGTTCATCAAACCAAAGGGCATAACCAAATTCTCGAAATGACCCTCAGGGGTATTGAAGGCCGTCTTCCATTCTTCCCCTTCCCTGACCCTGACTAGGTTGTATGCCCCTCTTAAATCCAACTTAGAAAAAACTTTAGCCCCAACAATCTGGTTAAACAGGTCCGGGATCAGAGGAAGCGGATATGGGTCACGAATTGTGATACAGTTTAGCTCCCTGAAATCCAGACAAGGTCTTGAAGAACCATCTTTTTTCTTAACAAAAAAAAACCCAGAGGCAACAGGTGACTTCAAGGGTCGGATGTGTCCCTTTCTCAGGCTCTCAGAGATATAAGTACGCATAGCGACTCTTTCAGGTTGGGAGAGATTGTATAATCGTGATTTTGGCAGCTTGGCGCCTGGGATGAGATTAATAGGGCAGTCGTACTCCCGGTGAGGGGGCAACTCCTGGACACCACTCTCGGAAAACACATCCGAAAATTCAGAGAGAAAAGATGGTACAGTCTTGGTAGAAACCTCTGAAAGAGATGTCGTGAGGCAATTCTCTCTGCAAAAGTCACTCCAACCATTTATTTGTCTTGCTTGCCAATCAATGGTGGGGTTATGTTTAGTGAACCAGGGTAGCCCCAACACTAGAGGAGTAGGTAATCTGCTTAGGACGAAACATGACATATCCTCAACATGAGCGTCACCCACAGTCAAACGGATATTGTGAACTATGCCCTTTAACGATCTTTGAGAAAGTGGAGCGGAATCGATAGCAAAAACAGGTATATCCTTTTCCAAAGTGCATACCTGGAAACCATGCGTTATTGCAAATTGATTATTAATGAGATTGACAGCTGCTCCACTATCTACAAAAATCTCACAAACAATGTTCTTGCTGTCTAGCGCCACCCTGGCAGGTAGGAGAAAACGGGAACTACAAGCAAACGGCAAACCTTCAATTTCCGCATCAACCTTGCCAATAGTAGCAAATGGAAAGTTTTTAAAAGGTTTTTTCTTTTTGTTTTGTTTTTATTACCCTCAGAAAACTCCATGAATCTCCTAGAGGGGCAAACATTAGCCAAATGATTTATACCCCCACAACAGAAACAAACCCTCCTCTGAGAGCTGAATCCTCTACTATCAGAGGCAAGCAAACCCAGCTGCATGGCCTCCTCCTCAGAGGGGATTGAGAGAGACTGAGACCCCTGCACACTGAATGAGACAGCCCCACTGTCCTTGGGCTGAATATGACAGGAAGGAGTAGTCTCCTCTCTCTCTCTAAGACGCCTGTCAATATGAACAGCTAGAGACATGGCAGATTCTAACAAGGCTGGTCTCTCATAATAAGCAAATGCATCTTTCAATCTATCCGAAAGACCATGGCAAAATTGACTTCGGAGTGCAGCATCATTCCAACCAGTATCAGCTGCCCATCTCCGAAATTCAGAACAATATATATCTGCGGACTGTTTACCCTGGCATAAAAGACGCAGTTTAGATTCAGACAGAGCAATACGATCCGGGTCATCATATATCTGCCCCAGGGCTACAAAAAATTCATCCACCGATCGGAGGGGCCGTGCCCCCACCGGCAGCGAAAAGGCCCAAGACTGAGCATTATCCCTGAGCAGCGAGATGATGATCCCCACCCTCTGCTCCTCATCACCAGAGGAATGGGGAAGTAGGCGAAAATGGAGTTTGCAAGCCTCTCTAAAGCAAACAAAATTCTCACTACCCCCGGAGAACGTATCCGGAAGCGAGATCTTAGGCTCGGAACAAACTCCATGAACACCAGCAGAACTGGTCACCTGAAACTGAGACACCGTTTTACGGAGATCTGCTACCTCCAGCGAAAGACCTTGCATGCTGTCAATCAAGGCTGAAACCGGATCCATGCTTAAGACGGTTACGGCGGTTTATAATGTCACGGATGATGTTGCAGATAGCTGGAACTTATGAATAAACGTCCGACCGGCTTGTTCCCAAACTAAGGAGCATATAGGTGAGCCCTATAAAACCCTAAGGGCTCTCCCTGACTGCTATTCCCATGCAAGGGTCTCAATGGTAGATGATTGCATGCCCACGTACCTAACACTGTGCGACACCTGAAAGCCCTATAATAGTGAGGGGACACGACCACCGACTCCCTGCACTTAAAACGGACGGAGTCAGGGTCACCTAGAATCAAGCCAGCAAGGAAACACAATACATGAAAAGACTTACCTGAGTAAACAGCAGCAGCAGCCTCCAGCAGTGAACACTTCATCCAGGAAGTAGTATAAACCGCAAAGTGAGGCAGTATGGGAGGGAATATAAAGGGAGATGATTAGTCTAAATAGGTGACACCTGGGAGAAGGAAAGGAGATGACAAAGTGAAACCAAAACAAAGAACATCATGCAAGAGGTAGAGAAGGACGTCTGCCAGACCTTCTCACAGAACTGGCGGTGACAGCTGCACACTATATACCAGAGCATGTCAGCACAGTTTGCTTGTGTATGTGTGTCTGAAAGCGCTCCTGATGAATCGGTGACAGAAATAGTCACCAGAAAAACGCGTCTAGCCACTTGTAGACTTCTGTCCATGAAACATGGAGAGGAGAGCCTTTTAGTCTAATAGTAGACACAGCTAGGTAGCCTTACTTAGCCCCAGTGAGGAATACAGACCGTTGCCAGTGACTGGACTACTGATCAAGAGGGGTGGATGGAGGTTCTCATACCACAATAAGTCCATCCTCCCTAGGGTTCTGGTCACGAGTCTGCCCTATCTGGTGATAATTTATTGAACCCTGGGCTAGGCCAGCTACGTACGCTCCAGTGTAGTGGGTGCCACCCAGGTGAATGTATTTGTTTTGTTTATGTATTGAGAACTTCCACCCGTTCTTTTTTAAATAATTTAATAAAAGTTAATTTTTAGCGACCACCACTTATACAGTCAAACGTCATTAATTAGGTAGTCGCCTACCATTTACTACAATTATCAGTGAACCCATCAAAGGGGGTGGCTATCTGTGGATTGGCTGGCTGCACAGCATTATATGGGTGATTATGGGCTTCTTACATTCATTGCTGCCATTTTAGGAAAAACTAAATCATTACCACAAAATAAAATTACTAAACTTCGGAACGATTTCTGCTTTGAATGCTTCGCTTCACTGAACACTAATATACTCCTGGGACCGAAATAGCCACTATAGTAAAAAAAAATTTTGGAAAAATGCAATGGCTGAACTACTTGTATCCCTGGAGGATGACAGCTCCATATTAGCAATAAAACCACAAGGAATTTACAAGACTGTGCTCAGATATTGTCATTTGCTTCTGTCTATGCAGATACAGTATTTGTGCAGCACACACAATTAGAAGTCACACAGTAGGATATACTGTAACCTTCACAATGCAGCTGGCTGGCCTTCTGTTCTGATGCAGCTAAGACTTTAAGCCAATGCATATGAATTAAGAGGATATTACAATCACTCTCTTGATATGATGTACTGTGAAGGTCCTTTGTGGGCTGCTGATTCACATCTGCCAGGTTCCTGGTGACCTCTTGTTGTGGCCAGAGGACTGTACCAAACGCCCTGCGAGCATTAAGTAATCCAGTTACACATGCAAAACAATCCATAGACAGGAGAGGGTTTTTAAAGACTGAGATCTTTGCTCAGCTGTCCACAAGGCAACAAGTGTTTTAGTGTTCAAAAATCCGGCAAAGACTATAAATGCAATCATGGTCATCAGGATAGAAGCCAGACAACCTAGATCTATTGCAAAGTTTGTGTATACCTGCCTAACATTGTATCAACCCCTCTCATGCCACCAAAACAAGTCATTGAGGCATGGACTCCACAAGACTTTACTTTATTTTGTGGTATCTAGCACCAAGAAATTAGCAGCTGTAAGCTACAAGGTGGGACCTTCATGGATTATACTTTAATTACAGTAGATCCAACAGATACTCTAAAGGACTGTTATCTGGGGAGGGAATATGGAGGCCAAGTCACCTTGAACACATTGTCATGTCCCTCAAAACATCCCTAAACAATTTTTGCAGTAGGGCAGGGTACTGCTGAAAGAGGCTACTGCCATTAGAAAATACTGTTACCATGAAGGTGGGTACTTGAGCTATACAATGTTTAGGTAGGTGGTAAAGTCAAAGCAACTTCTGTATAAATGTCAGCTCCCCACCAGAATGTAGCCCAGAGCATCACATTGCCTTCTTCGGCTTGCCTTTTTTCCATAGTACATTGTGGTGCCATAGAGTCTCACTGTACAGTAGTTCCGAATGCTTCTGATTCATACAGGCTTAGGGCTCATGCACGCAAACTTATCTGTTCCATTGTTTTGCGGCCCATATGCAGAATTATTCACTTCAATGGGGCTGCCAAAAAAACAACAACAAAACGGAAATGACGCTGTGTGCATTCCATATTCATATGCCTGCGTGGCTAATCCACAAGAAAAATAGAACATTACGGACAAGGATAGGACTGTTCTGCAAAATGCAGAATTTACACAGCTGGTATCTGTGTTTTGCACAACCGCAATTTGCAGAACACAAAAACGGCAACATCCGTGTGCATGATCCCTTAATGTAATAAGAAGGTAAACAGAATAAAATGTGGAATTTTCTATGGGACACAATATTACAGAGATATTCTCCCCTATAAGCAATATTTCTAGGAGAAAAATATCTCAACAGTATTGTTGCTGCACCAAGAACTACTGTATAGGATGCCCTATCCTCAGGATAGGTCATCAGTATCTGATTGGTGGGGTTCCGACACCTGGGACCCCCACCGATCAGCTGTTTGAGAAGGTGCTGGCGCTCACAGTACTGCCATGGCATTATCACAGCTTTTCCTAGGCCAGTGATGACACGTTCTTTGGTCACGTGGCCTAGGCACATAGAAGTGAATGGGGCCGAGTGCTATAACAAGTACAGCCACTATACAATGTACTGCTCTCAAACAGCCGATTGGTGGGGGTCCCAGATGTCAGACACCCACTGATCAGATACTGATGACCTATCCTCTGGATAGGTCATCAGTAGTAAAATGTCAGAAAACGCTTTAAAATCTAAAATGAAATAAACACAGAGGGGGGAAATGGTAAAACTACAGAGTGCACCATACTGTAACACTTACACATCATTTAATCCACTTTCAAACTTGTCTGACACTTTTCTGCTTGTAGGTGAAAATGGCACATACATGGGGGTCATCTATTAAGACCGGCGTTTTAGACGCCAGTTTTAATAAGACCCTGCACTGGTGGTGGATCCAGACTCTACATAACTTCAGCAGCACCTAAAACAGGCGTAGAAAATGATGAATGAGACAGGCTTACCGACCCTTTCCCGTCCCCACCCATGCCACTCTTTATTTGACCTGGCGTGAGCTGGAAAATGACACAGATTTCAGTGCAAAGGTTCTGCATCAGAAATACGTCTAAGGCCTCCTGCACACGACTGTTTTTTTTCCCCGTTTACTGGCCGTTTTTTGCGTTCCGTATACGGTCCGTATACGGAACCATTCATTTCAATGGTTCCGCAAAAAAAACGGAATGTACTCTGTATGCATTCCGTTTCCGTATTTCCGTTTTTCCGTTCCGTTCTAACATAGAACATGTCCTATTATTGCCCGCAAATCACGTTCCGTGGCTCCATTCAAGTCAATGGGTCCGCAAAAAAAAAACGGAACACATACGGATATTGCATCCGTATGTCTTCCGTTTCCGTTCCGTTTTTTGCTGAACCATCTATTGAAAATGTTATGCCCAGCCCAATTTTATCTATGTAATTACTGTATACTGTATATGCCATACGGAAAAACGGAACGGAAAAACGGAACAGAGACAGAAACATAACGGAAACAAAAAACGGAACAACGGATCCGTGAAAAACGAACCGCAAAACACTGAAACAGCCATATGGTCGTGTGAAATAGGCCTAATATAGAGGTATTTCTGTTAGTAAATAACCCCCATAGTCTTTACTTTTAAAGCATGTGAAATGATCTTCCTCTGTCTAAGGCCTCTTTCACACGACAGTATGGCTTTTTCAGTGTTTTGCGGTCCGTTTTAAACGGATCCGTTGTTCCGTTTTTTGTTTCCGTTGTGTTTCCGTTTCCGTTCCGTTTTTCCGTTCCGTTTTTTCATATGGCAAATACAGTACACAGTAATTTCATAGAAAAAATTGGGCTGGGCATAACATTTTCAATAGATGGATCCGCAAAAAACGGAACGGATACGGAAGACATACGGATGCACTTCCGTATGCATTCCGTTTTTTTGCGGACCCATAGACTTTAATGGAGCCACGGAACGTGATTTGCGGCCAAATATAGGACATGTTCTATGTTAAAACGGAACGGAAAAACGAAAATATGGAAACGGAATGCATACGGAGTACATTCCGTTTTTTTTGCGGAACCATTGAAATCAATGGTTCCGTATACGGACCGTATACGGACCGCAAAAAACGGCCCGTAAACGGGGGGAAAAAAACGGTCATTTGAAAGAGGCCTAATAGAGGGTGTAGTAGACTGTGCAAAATGTCCTTAGAGCCCACTATGGGAAGAAGGAATGAATCCGCAACTTTCTCCAAATCATCGTCTCTTAGCTCAGGCATATCTTCCTCCTACTGTATTTAGCAAGAATGGCTCAGCTACACTGGAATGTAATAGCTCACATATACTGATCAGAGGTTTCTCCAAGTCACGAGGCCCAAGTAAATTTTTCCAGCTTACAGAAAAAAACAATGACACTTCGGAAATCGGAACTGTACGTTAATTACATGTCGGAACTGAATGCAGTGTTAGATAAGCCTTATAACATCTGCAAGGAAGTAAAGGTAGAAAAGGCAAAGGAGGTTCGAAAAGTCTGGGAATATTTGACCAAAACATTTCAAACCTTTGTTTGCCCAAAACCTGCCAGGTCTCACCACGGGGAACTTTCTTCATGCTCTCTAATTCTGTTCCAAGTTAACTTAATCCTGGTCTAATATTATTCTTTTTATGCACTCTCACTTTCAGTTCCCCAGGATTCCCTCTCCACAAATTTGTATTCTATGAAGTATAGATGAAGTGGTCCAGGATACTTGTAAAAAAATCTTTTTTTTTTTTAAATGTTTCACTTTTGAGCTGGGAAGGATGCAATAGTAGAATGGAAACCAACCACTGTACAGTTCTTTCCCTACTAGATCAATCGCTGGTTAATATATACAGACCTACATATGAAGAGGAAGTGTGCATACAAGTTAGAAAAAAGTATGTTTTCCATTATTAGAAACTTTGGATACTGTTATCCCTAGAGATCTCCCCCTTCAACATTGTATTTTTAAAAAAAATTCTCCCAGGGTGAAAAAGTGTTTGTGTGTGGAGATGTAAAACATGGCAAGTTGGGGGTATTTTTTCTTTGTATATTGTGCGTGTACTCTTCTCTTTTTTTGTTTTTGTGGTTTGGAACTCCGTTACTATGATGTTCCCCTGGAAGTTACTATTATGATGGTTCAGCTGATTTATGCATTTTATAACTGCTCATGATGACTGCTTCTGTACTAATAATGATTTAGAGCCAGCAATAAGTCAACAGTTGTACAATTCATGTGACCAGATTTTTCTTCCGTGTGCAATCCCTTTTTAAAAAGTACAGCACATAAACCCATACAGTGGTAAATTGGTACTATTCACACATTCATTGTTTTAATGGATCCCTTGGTCTGATCCAAGAAACTTACTGCATGTTCTACACTTGTCCATTTTGGGGTTGAGACTAGGTATTTTTATTGATGGGAGTGAGGGGAAAAAAAATGAATGCACATAGAAGATGTTTTTCCACAGATCTGTTTTTTTGCAGATGAAAAATAGGACACCGTTATGTGAATAGATTCTTGTCTGCAATCGCTAGTTCCTCTGTGAGTCACCAGTGTAAGTGAAAGCAGCATCACAAGGTCAGGATCTTGACTTTTTTTTTTTTTATAATCCTTGCTCTCTCCCAAGAAACAACAAAGGCTGGAACCCAGTCTGAGGCCACAAGAAGCAGAAGACCATTTAAATGAGAAATCACATTTTTGGGGGGTTAGTTGGTTGCAATAAAAGTGACTCAAAGTCAGAGGGTGGAATGAGTAGTCACTTAGGTAGCAGAATATGGAGAAACCTTGAGTAGGGTTATTGGCTACGCTCGGGTCCACTACCCCATCATTTAGCTAACTAACCTTCCCCATTTCCTCTCCCAATAACCACACACAGCCACTGTTTGGATTAAATCGGCCACAGCAGCCGTCTTTTATTAAATAATATAAATAACATGAATAAACATAACACTTGATATAACAATGACATATATATATAAATATATACATGTCTAACTGACGAGGGAGGTCCTAGAAGCCGCCTAACTGCACCTTAAACGACCACAAACCACCACGGCAATTCCATCTTGCCCCCAGCCGCGTACCACAAGCTCGGGGACACCAACTGACGGACGCCATACCAAGCCAACCAGGTGCCCCAACTCTGAGAGTCCAGCCCCACCATTGAGGCCCTCTCATTCACCGTTACCATCCAGTAGCCCCAGCTTCTATGACCTCCCCCCGCCAACAACGCGCAGCTTGACAGCCCTTAAGCTCGCGCGTTCCGCCACACCCGGAGGGCTGTTTCAATACCTCCCTGCAAGTCCAGTGACCACAAATCAATGCCCACCGCATTGAGGTGGACTCCATCCTGTCTCCAAAAGCCTCCTGTTCCTGCTTCCAACTCGGGGTGCCTCACCACCACCGCCCCATGTTTGGCACAGAACCGCCCAATCACCCTGTTCAGCTTAATCCTAGCCTTATTCAGCCTTTCAACCGATCTCGCCTCCCTCCAGACCTTCCTGGGGACAATATCCGACCACACAGTGACAACTGACGGGAAGAGGGACCACAAACGCAAAAAATCAAAACGTATATCCCTGATCAACTCTCTGCAAGGTCGGACCCCTAGGTCATTTCCCCCAACATGCAACACCAAGATATCTGGGACTCTATCTAACCTGGCTTGCCGATGAACCTCCTGCAAAACACTACCCCACACCATACCTCTGCGTCCGATCCATCTTACTATGGCTGTCCCCCGATCAAACCCCAGCTGCCGCCCATTCTGCCGAACATCCGCTCGTAATGCCCCCCAGAACACGAACGAATGGCCCAGGATCCAAACTAATAACGGGGCATCACCTGAAAAAAGAACGAGACAAACATGGTTAGACACAGCCTTAAACTGCCCCTAAACGCACATACAGCCGAAAACGCTCCGACTCCCACCTCCCAATACGCTTAATCACTTCATCTCGCACCCCCAAGCGAGCAGCCTCCGTGGCAGCACCTATCCTGAAGGAATGACCCGTAAACTTGCCAGAGTCCATTCCTAGATTACGCAAACATTTCTTGAATACCGCTATAAATTGAAATCGCGATAAAAAGGAGCCATCCTCATGTCTGAGAATCGGGCCTGCCGCGACCCCTGCCCTTCCTTGAAAATCACGCAAACACCGTACTGGACACACTAGACATCCCGGCACCTCAAACAATGAGACTAAATGACCCCTCCCCTCCTGATCCGTCTTTGAAAATCTCAGATAAATCAGCACCCTGTCGTCATATAACGTTACATCCTCACTCCTCAGACCCCCTTCCCGCTGCACACTTGCACACACTAACTCCCCTAAACGAAAGGCTCCGAAAAAAGCCAGAGCAAAGGCTAGTCTAAATAAGCTCACCTCCCAAGCCGAGCGACACACTCCAGCTACCTGCTCCCCTAACTGTAACAATAACGAAAAGGACACCGGTAGGCGGGAATCTTTGACACGCTGAAACCTTCTATAACCCTTCAAAATTTGTCGGACCAAAAAGGACTTAGTAATGTCCGGGGAATTCCGCAACTTGAATCCGAAAGCCAAGCCCGCCATGCAACCATTGATCTTGGCAACCGACCAACCTTGATCCTTCACGTGGCCAATGAACAGTAACAACGGAATTTCCCCGTCCAGTACCTCGACCCCTAGGTCATTACACCACTGCTGCCACCTACTCCAAGCCCTATCGTACATCCTCCACGTGCCTTCACTCAATGATGCCTGCAACAGACAAGCTACGGTACCTCCAGGATCTCCCACAACGACTCTGGACACACCAATCCGACCTGACTCGCCTCCGGGGCCAGCTGGCGAAACCGCTCCCACTGAAAACGAGAAAGTGCGTCAGCTATACAGTTAGAGGAACCAGGCACATGCACCGCAAACACCCAAGCATTAAGGGACAAGCACCGGAGAACCAACTGCTGCAATAGGCAAATAACTGGGGGGGAAGAAGCCGTTACACTGTTGATGGCTTGCACAACTCCCAAGTTGTCACAATGGAAACGAACCTTCTTGTGCCGAAACTTCTCCCCCCAGAGCGTGACTGCCAACACAATGGGGAAGAGTTCCAACAATGCCACGTTTTTTACCCACCCTTTTCGTACCCAGGACTCAGGCCACCGACCCGCACACCACTGCCCTTCACAGTACGCCCCAAAACCCGCTCCACCCGCAGCATCCGTAAACAATTCGAAATCAAACGCATCAACCACCCCCCCCATAACTAATGCTCTGCCATTAAACTGTTTTAAAAAGGAATCCCAAACTTTCAAATCCCCTTTCAACTCACTGCCTAGTCTAATAAAATGGTGGGGAGACACCACCCCTCCTGTCGCCGAAGCCAACCTCCTACTAAAAATGCGGCCCATAGGTAGGATTCTGCATGCAAAATTTAATTTGCCCAACAAAGACTGCAGGTCCCGCAGACGAATCTTTTTTGCTGTCAATGCCGCCGCCACCTCTGTTCTTAAATCTGACACTTTGTCTACTGGTAGCCTACACTCCATCCGCTGTGTATCTATGACAATACCCAAAAAGCTTAGCTCAGTAGCCGGCCCCACCGTTTTGTCCACCGCTAACGGGACTCCAAAACACTCAAAAACAGACTGTAATGTGGATAACAACAACGAACAAACCCTAGATCCCCCCGGCCCCAAACACAGGAAATCATCCAAATAATGAATGACAGAGTGACAACCTGATTCCTGAACCACCACCCACTCCAGAAAAGAACTAAAACGCTCAAAATATGCACACGATATTGAACAGCCCATTGGCAAACACCTATCCACAAAATATGCGCCATTCCAAAAACAACCCAGTAAATACAAACTATCCGGGTGAACTGGCAACAACCGAAATGCCGCTTCAATGTCACATTTTGCCAACAGGGTACCCGGACCCAGCTTCCTTACCCATTCCACAGCCGCATCAAAGGAAGCATAAACCACAGAACAAAGTTCCGGGTCAATGCCCTCATTGACCGACGCACCCTTAGGGAATGATAAATGGTGGATGAGCCTAAATTTATTAGGCTCCTTCTTAGGGATCAAACCCAAAGGGGAAACTCGCAAGTTACTGATGGGTGATGTAACAAACGGACCATCCATCCTCCCTAGGGAAACCTCTTTAGCTAACTTTCCTGTCACTATGTCCGGGAACTGCAATGCCGAGCGCAAATTCTTCCGCTTCTCTAAGACTGGTAACGGGTGTGAAGGTATATGAAAACCGAACTTAAACCCTGAATACAAAAATTCAGCTAACTCCTGGTTCGGATATCTATTTAGATGCCCCACCATCCTTTCCACTCGCACTGGGGTCTGCCCCTTTTGCAAAACTATCCCCCCCCCTTTGTCTACCCCCTCTAAAACATCTGCTAGCCCCATGGCCCCCGCCACACACGGAACATTCATGCCTAAATTTGCATTTTTGGCCGAATTTGCAACTTCCCTCATTGAAAAGGAAGCAGTATCCTCTTCCAACTGGGGGCGTCCCTGTACCTTGCTGTACCCCAACCCCTGACTCACTCCGAAAGGACTGACCACTCCTACCTGGCGCTGTCACCCTCATCCATAACGCAATGTCCTTATGGTCCCATCTCATATTAGGACGGACTGCTTTCCTCTGACGAAACTGCTCGTCATACCGTAACCACCCGGAACCCCCATACACTCTATAGGCTTCCCCAATAGCATCCAGATAGCAAAATAAAGGGGAACAGCATTCCGGACTCTTCTCCCCAATCACACTTGCCAAAATAGCAAAGGCCTGTAGCCAATTACTAAATGACCTAGGGATAAGGCGATAGCGACGCTTATCATCATCCTCCTTTCTTACTCCGTCCTTTTTTACCACATCAAGGTTGAACCGCTCCAACGGAAGCAGCGAAAAAATTTCTATATACTCTCCCTTCCAAATTTTCTCACGCACCTCCGTTTTCAAATGCGCTCCCAGGGGACCCTCAAAGCAAACATACACCTCCCCTTTTGCGGCGTCATCTAATCTGGGCCTATCCTCCTCACCTCCCGCCTGCGTCTGCACTGACACTGATTCGGCTACACCTGTGCTATTGGCCACTGCTACATTACTATTGTTAGCGGTCGCCGGTACATTGCTATTTTCTGCCCCCAACCCCCACGCTGCTAAGGGGGTAGCCCCCATTGCCCCCCTATCCTGACTAACCCCAGCTAAACCACACAGCAAGCGCCCCAAACCACCGATAAAAGCACTATTGCTCCCCCCCGCCCCAGGCGCCACATTAAATATAGATAACAGTGTTCCCAGTGATGTCTCACCTAACTGCCCGGGTGCTGTGAACCCGGCAGCCGCAGGTCCTGATTCCTGACGGACGACTCCTGGATCCACGACGTTCCTTTGATGGGTACTTGCGCTGTTCGACGGCAGCACCCCAGGCGGATCACTGCTGGGTGCGTTAGGAATGGCTCTGGGACGCACTCTGTCTTCCACGGTGTCAGGACCAGTAGCAAACTGTCCGCCCTCAGGAAATGGCCTGCGCAACTCCCTGTCCTCCATATAAGCATCTGCACGCCTGTCTTCATGCCCAAGAGGCCTGCTCTGGGGCGGGGAGCCGTCCAGAACAGCCTCGTCCTCCTCCTCTGTAAGAAGCGCATCATGGCAAGGCCTGCGCCCGTCCCTGGCACCTACAGGCGCAGCCTCGTGTGCCACTGAAAGGGGCTCATCCTGTAAGGGCCTGCGCCGGGCCGCCCTGGCCGACCGCGCAGCCCCGCTGCTGCCTCTGCTGCCACTACCTCTCCCACGCTGAGCAGGCCTCCGACTCCTGGGGACAGGAGGGGATCCTGCAGAACCAGGTCCTGACTCCCCTGTTGCTGCCGCGATGGGCTGAGGGGAAGGCCCCACAGCCTCTGGAGGGTCCCGCCGGACATATGGATTCCTCCCACGCCGGGAGGTCGCAGTAGCCTTAGAATGCTCCCGGCGTGGAGGGTCCCTTGTGGGGCTCCTGACACGGCGCCGGACCCGGGGGGGTAAATCAGGGCTCAGGCGCGCCGGCGGCCGTACCCGCCGCGGCCGTGTAGCTGCTGGAGTAGGGCTAGACGTACCCACCTCCGCCCCCCCTAGCAATGCGGTCACCTGCTGCTCCAGCCAGTCGCTGCCCCTGGTGTCCGCCGCTTCCCTCAAGCGCCGCAGCATCACCTCCACTGCTTCTGCCATTGCTGAATCCGATGCTGCAGTTCAGAAGATGTTGGCTCTCTGCCAGATGCTGGCTCTCTGCTCCTAAAATGGCGGGCGCTGACCTGCCTCACCACTACTTCAGCCTGCCGCTCCCCGCCCCTTTCTAGCTCCTCCCCCCTTTTCCTGCACTCATCCACTTAACCCTTACCTTCCCTGACCCTTGCTCACAAAACCCCTCATGCCGGCCTCCCCTGAAGCGTGCCGCTTCGTCCGGCCTCACTTTTCTGGGCATACTCAAACCAGGAAAGAGTCCTCTCTGGGCAGTCATCATATGAAGTGTTGAAAAAGAGGGAAGATAGGATGAATCAATCATTACATAATAGAGTATGAGATGTAAGGCAGCTATCCTGTAAGTCAATGTTCAACCCTTTAAATAGACCTTGAAACATGACTCATATATTAAATAATCCAGCACCTCACCTGCAGACCGCTGTTTCAGGGCAATTGCCCCTCATCAGTGCAGAGCAGAGAGTACTGGCTTAACTGGGTGAGAGGCCTAAGGCTACTTTCACACCAGCATTTTTGTTGGATCTGTCATGGATCAGCCAAAACGGTTCCGCCATGATATAATACAACCGTCTGCATCCGTTATGAATGGATCCGGGTTGTATTATCTTTAAAATAGCAATGACGGATCCGTCATGAACACCATTGAAAGTCAATGGGGGGCGAATGAGTTTTCTATTGTGTCCGAGAAAACGGATCTGTCCCCATTGACTTACATTGTGAGTCATGACGGATACGTCTTGCTCCGCAACACATCGCAAACAGAAAAACGCTGCTTGCAGCGTTATTCTGTCCGCGATGGGAACGCAACCAAATGGAAAGGAATGCATTATGGTGCATTCCGTTTAGTTCAGTTTTGTCCCCTTTGACAATGACTGGGGACAAAATGGAAGCATTTCCCCCCCTCTATTGAGATCCTATGACTGATATCAATAGCAGAAATGGAAAGTGAAGATGTGAAAGTAGCCTAAGTCAGGATTTGGGGGGGGTACTATCTCTCCTTGGGGAGAGAGCGCCTTAATCAGTGTTAGGACACTTATAGGCCATAAATGCTCCTCTGGAATTCTGGGAAGAAGGGGATGGCTCTTGCCTCTCACCCAGATAAGCCAGTAATCTCTGGCCTATTTATTTAAGGGTTGAACATTGACTTATAGGATAGCTGCCTTACATCTGGTGGCATTAGAGGCAGAGCTTGTTAAGAGCTCATTTGCATCCCTTTCTTCCCAGAATTCCAGAGCAGCATGTGTAGTGTCCTACTACGTAAGGGTGGGCACTACTAAGGGTCATGTTGCCCCACCTCCTGTGGGAAATTGCTATTGTATTTTATTTTGCATTGTAATGTATAATTTCATGATTATCTCCTGTACCAGGCCTGCTAGGGGTGTAGTTTCTCCTCCTAAGCTGTAGAGGGAGCTAGGGAACCCCCTAATATATATAGTTAGGCCCAGACAGGAAAGGGTAGTTCAGTCCAGTCCAGGAGGCTAAGTAGCTCAGTCTAGCCTGCCTGAGGTTCCTGAGTAAGCAAAGCTCAGAAGTTAACCTAGGAGAAGAAGTTGCCTCCTGAAGACATCTAGCACCTTGAAAAGTACAGTGCAGAGCCACTTTTATCCAGCTAAGTAGAAAGCTGAAGGGCAGAAGGATATTTACAGCAAGAAGATTTACACCAGAGGAAGTTTTCCCTACCCAAGGATAAAGCCAGCTATAGGGCATACGGCCCTTGGAGAAAGCCAGACAGGATCTGAGGAAAATACAGCCTGATCTGTAAGTGTTATTCCCTCTGAGTATCTTGCAAAGACTTTGCCTGCCACTTATGTGAAGAGAGGTAAAAAAGAAAAAAATCACCAAATGGCGCCTATAGCTATACAAATGTAGTAGGTGATACAGTATAAAAAATCTGAAAAAGTATTTATATAGATGTATGTATACCAACTGCTATGTATATGAATTAAAAGCCCCTATGGGGCTACAGAGAGCAGTTAGTATATATATAAGGCAAAATACATAAAAACATGAAGTAAAAGGTGAATTAACACCAAAACTCACTTCACCAGGGAGGGGTGTAGAGGGATAAAGCTTAAGACACCCAATACAACCACCTCCCTCGCCTGGTTCGTATGTAGAATAGTTGGAAAATACGGCAGTCCACACCGAGGGTCTTCTGGTATAATCCCTTTAATAGGTAAATAAATCAGGTGGGCTCAACGCGTTTCGGGGTTATATAAACCCCTTCCTCAGGAGCTGAGTAAGTAATAGGCTTATACCGTATAAGCCTATTACTTACTCAGCTCCTGAGGAAGGGGTTTATATAACCCCGAAACGCGTTGAGCCCACCTGATTTATTTACCTATTAAAGGGATTATACCAGAAGACCCTCGGTGTGGACTGCCGTATTTTCCAACTATTCTACATACGAACCAGGCGAGGGAGGTGGTTGTATTGGGTGTCTTAAGCTTTATCCCTCTACACCCCTCCCTGGTGAAGTGAGTTTTGGTGTTAATTCACCTTTTACTTCATGTTTTTATGTATTTTACCTTATATATATACTAACTGCTCTCTGTAGCCCCATAGGGGCTTTTAATTCATATACATAGCAGCTGGTATACATACATCTATATAAATACTTTTTCAGATTTTTTATACTGTATCACCTACTATATTTGAATAGCGGTAGGCACCATTTGGTGATTTTTTTCTTTTTTACCTCTCTCCTGTTTGACTATACTGCTCCTCTGCAGATAGTTTATCACCAAGGCTGCCCTGCTTGTTGTACTTTATTCTTCCTTGTTTAGCAGAACCTATACCTTACTATCCATACATTTTTTTCCCCCCATTCCACTGTGTTCCTCTACCTCTGGCGCCCTGTGTGTTCATCCCATATCTCCTATCCTAGGAGTACAGGATTAACCCTCTCTTTTTTCTCCCTACCTTGATTCACTTATGTGAAGCCTGCCTGTGACCAACATTGTACATGTGGAACTAACTGAAACCTGTAACTAGTTGAACTGTTCAGTAAAAGGAAGTTTTGGTTCACTGCAACTTTGTGTACCTCAATTATTCCTACAACAAATCGGTGTGCCACCGTTACCGGCACTGGCGTCACGAACTATAAGGGATCTTGCCACCGGCACATTAAACTTCCAACACCCAGGGCACCTCACCTATCACCTGGCCTGGTCTCTTTACACAGAGAGTGCTCCAGAGGATTCATGTGCCAGCCTCTCCATCACTGCTGTACGCCTGCCCAGGGTAAATAAAAACTGTGAGTACCAAGAGCAACCTCGGTTTGTTAACTACCCCTGTGACCTCATATTCGCTCCCCCTGAAGGACTGGCGCACTTCACATGTATGGCCTATAAGTCTCCTCACACTGATTAAGGTGCTCTCTCCCTAAGGAGACATAGTACCCCTCAAATGGTGGAGCATAGAACTTGTCTATGCTAGAAAAGCATCTTTGCCTACTGAAGGAGGATAGGTAGAATTGTCAAATAAGGGACTCAATTATCTAGGATGGTGGGAAGAGACTTGTACCAGAGGACAATAAGATAGTTAAAGGGCCTCTGTCAGAAGGTTTGCACCTATGAATCTAGATCTGTGTTTGTCCCATGTTCATATGAGCCGACATTGATTTAAAAAATTAAGTTTTAATATATGCAAATCTAAGAGCAATGATATGTTGGAGTTACTCCTAGAGGCTCTGCTCTCTCAGCAACTATCATGCTTTGATTGACAGGGCCAGGCAGTGAAAATGTGATCACATCTGCCGGACCCTGTCAATGAAAGTGCAGAGGGTACAGCAGTTGCAGACAGAGCTGAGCCTCTAGGAGTAACGACAATGCCCCCTAGAGGCTCATTTGCATATATTAAAAACATCATTATTTTCAGCAATGCGGGCACACATGAACATGGGTCCAAAACAGATGCCTTCAGCTGCTAAGTGCACGTGCAACAGGTCAGCTGATTTCATAGCTAGAAATCTGCTGACAGACCCTTTTAGAGCAGGAAGTCACTAGGTGGAGGTCTGTCATCAGGCAAAATCCAGGGCAAAGAAGTCAAGGACAGTGGAGAAATGGCCTCCTAAACCTGTAACCATTTTTTATATGTTGCTCATTATTGAACCAGTGTACAACTCTCATAAACAAGGCTGCCTGATGGTTGAGGTCAAAATCAGGGAGACAAGCAACCCCCAAAGACTTAGGTGTGATCAGAGTATTATAACCAATTCAGGGGCTCAAGATGTCCCAAAAAAGTTTTCTGACTGTGTCTTGCAAGCTGTGGAAGAAATTGTGATTAGGCAAAATTACGATAGTTTAAAAAAGGTTTAAAAAACACGGCAGTACATCTATTTTTATGGCATTTATACCACCAAACCTGGAGATCTGGGGACAGTTGTGCTGAGAAAGACACTATAAGGTTTATTGAAGGAGGACTAGATAGTTAAGCGAGTAAAGATCGCTGAGATATAAAGACAGAGATTGTTAAGGACAGAGGGAGGGGACCCACTGTACCAACCAACTGGTTTGGCTTAGGGCTAAGGCTACTTTCACACTTGTGTTTGGTGCGGATCCGTCATGGATCTGCACAGACGGATTCGCACCGATAATACAAACGTCTGCATCGGTTCAGAACGAATCCGTTTGTATTATCTTTAACATTGCAAAAACGGATCCGTTTGCCTCCGCATCGTCAGGCGGACACCAAAATGCTGCAAGCAGCGTTTTGGTATCCGCCCCCAGAGCGGAATGGAGGCCGAACGGAGGCAAACTGACGCATTCTGAGCGGATCCCTATCCATTCAGAATGCATTAGAGAAAACTGATCCGTTTTGGACCGCTTGTGAGAGCCCTGAACGGATCTCACAAACGGATACCAAAACGCCAGTGTGAAAGCAGCCTAATTCTATGGAAGAGATTTAGCAAATTGATGTAAAGTAGAACTGGCTTAGTTGCCTATAGCAACCAATCAGATTCCACTTACATTTTCCAAAGGAGCTAGTTCTACTTTACACCAGTTTGATAAATGACCCCATGTGAGTGTTGTCCTGGCAGTCCTCCGATATTCACCCTTTAACTACTATACAGGGAAGGAAAGGGGAAGAGAATGAATTCTCTAACCTAAACACTTGCTGTGTGATGGTTGTATAAAAATAAGATCTGATTCAACATCTAGGAACCTACCCATAGTTATTTTAGATAGGTCAAATGGACTTGGTCAATTGTCTTTTCAGTAAAGTTTAGGTAGACCCATTTTTCGTATATGAGAGAAAAGGAGAAGAGTTATTATGGTATTGTCTCTCACCTCTCTGTCACAGACAAATCTATCCTGATCGGTATGGATTATACGAGAAAGCAATAGTGTAAGTTGGTTAGCTATTATTTGTTTTACATCAGTGTTTATTAGATAAATTAGCTGGTAATTCGCACACATGCTACATGATTGATATATAAAAAGAAGAAAGGAGAAAAGAAGAGCAAAAACCAGAGATACACAGAGGAAACAGAGCATTGCTCCTAAACCCCTGACAACTAGGAACTGGGGCTTACAAAAAGGTAAACTTGTGATCAGAAGAACACACCCTAAGTGTGCGGATTGACTGGAATACTGTACATGTCCCAACTGTGAGAAAATGGAAATGAAAGAATGAGGCACAGGAATTAATCAGGAACAGATGCAGGGTGGATGAATAAGACAAGATGGATGAACAAAGTATGTCTGCGTAGCAGCAAAGATGAGTCATACTGACACATAAGTCACTCTGAGCATCTGAGCAGTAAAATAGATGTCCTTCATGAACAGCGGTCAGTAATTTGGTTGGCAAAGAGCATCATCAATAACGTACATGAGGGGAAAAATGGTGATTTCTCTTAAGAACCAAAACACAGTATGTGTATAGATATAGTGAAGTAGTTTGGGAAGAGAAGTAGGGTGAGGCCAATCAATTGTTGACTTCAGTTTCCCAAAGTATAGCAGCCAACCAATAACACAACAATGAAACCATAAAAGTATATAATCACTAGCAATGCATAAACCAATGTAAAGAGAGTAAGAACCAGGTAATAGCCTTGGAAATGAAGCAACATAGATCAGTGTTATATGAGTTCTCTTCCCAGTCCATAACAGGGTAGAAAAGTGTTCACACAATCCATCAAAAGTAACACCATGATATATAGAATAAAGAGAGGTAGAGTGAATAAACTGATCTCTACTGTTAGGCAGTAGAGAAAAGGCTAGCCTCACCAGCAGGAATATTGCACCCAATATCACTGAGAAAGCATAACAAGAGGACATAAGTCACTGAGAGGTAAGCTGTGAAGGCCACAGAAATACTACTAACAAAGACTAGGTAATAGTAGCAAAACCTGAAGGGAACTGAGAGCACAATCATAAGTAATATAATCTGTTAGCATAATAATGAAACACCTTTGCACCGCAGACAAACCCATAACTAGATAATGTCCTAGTCCTGCTAAAAAAAATCCAACAGGTTGTCCAGCTAGAGTGATAGACAACATCACATCTAGGGGCAATCCCAAGGAGAACTCCACTTCCTGGCTCAAACATTATTTTTTAGAGGTCATCCAGCAACTGTATCTCTGCTCCATCAAAGTCGAGAAGATCTTTAAAGTAAACTTGGCACATGATATCCTTTACCTGAAAAAAGAGTAATAGATATCACGTGGCCTACTGTAGCTGGGTCATTACTCCGAAGGCCCAAGGTGTCATATGCTTTGTTAAGGGGAGATTCCAGGGGCTTACCCAAGAGGGAATTAAATATGCCTTAGAGTGTGGGATTGAGGTATTGTGGCTCAGTTACCTCAGGAAGCACCCTTACCTGAATGTTATGGCACTGATTTCATTTTTTGTCATTGTACACCGTGTCAAAGAGAGTCTGAAGCTGTTGGGAGTGCTGATTAAGCGTTTTATGGTATGACCTCTGATGCTAGTAGATTTTGTGTCTAAGACTTGGGTCGTAGTGTTTAGGTGAGAGAAAGCTTCCTTAAAAGAGTGGAATTTAGACTTATAAACAGCCTCCAGCTTTGTAATATATCCTTCCTGTCAGCCTTAGGCTGCTTTCACACAGTCAGTGTTTGATCGGCGATTTCCCTGCAGGGAACGTAAGCCAAAACCAGAAGTGGAGCCTATACAGACATTAGGTATAATGGAAAGATTTATGCCTCTTCTTTTTTTGACCCACACCTGGTTTTGGTTCACAATCGCTGATGGAAATCACTGATCAAACGTTGACTGTATAAAAGCAGTCTTGTTTTTTTTTCCATCTCAGACAATGGGGCCATATCACTAGGATATGCCCCCATTGTCCGATAGGCACGGGTCCCACCTCTGGGACCCGCACCTATCTCTAAAACAAAGCCGGCAAAATGGTGGTCGGTGGTGCCGGGTCCAGTCCCCACCAAGCCTTCCTATTGACCCGTCAAAATGCACCGCTCGGCTATTTTTGGAATCCCCATAGGAAAGAATGGGAGCTCATTGCGCTTGCGCGGCCACTGCTCCCATTGATTTCTATGGGGCTGACGGAAATAGCTGAGCCAGTGCATTCCTGGACTTTGCTGACTCCGTTTACGAGACAGGTGTGGGTCCCACACCTGTGAAACAATGGGGGCATATGCAGCCAGCCAGTAGCGCAGGGGCAACACGTGAGGTGCACGGTGGACCGATGAGGGGACAAATAATAACACACAGTTCATCAGTTTACTCACGGTTAGCAGAAAGCCTCCCTGGGCTGGCAGCACAGTGTTGAGGTGGACAGCACAAAATCCTCTGTGGTAGGGAAGCATCAGCCAAGATGGTGGTTGAGGTGCCCTTGATGTTAGGGGTGCTTAGGGTGCTTGTTGCGGCTGAGTCCCTTGATGGTTTTTGTCGTGACGCCAGTACCGTTAATGGTGGTACAACCATTAGTAGTAATAGAGAGGTAGACAGTGGTAAGGTACAACTCACAACTTTTACTGATGTTGACTTTGGCTGCAGCAGTACAGAATACAGTCTCTGGTTGGTATTAGAGTTAATCTGCGAATCCACTGTTCCTAGGCTTTCTTAGGCCCTGATTCAGGCTGTGGTTATGGAGTACCTTATTCCTGTTGATGTGCTCAGTCCTATACCTTGTCCTTTCCCTCCAAGCTGAACATTGGGACAGGTAGCTAATCTGTTTCCCAGAATTATGGTGTGGCTGCCAGAAGCTATAAGTCCTCCACCATGCGCAAAAGTGTCTGTGGCCCTAAATAATGGCTATTATCACCGATGAATCTTTCTGATGCTTGTTTCTATTCCAGGGAGGCAAACTCTCTCCTACTGGTCAGGGATGCAAGTATATAGTCCGGCCACAGAAGGAAAACGCTCTTCTGCGCCTCACACCTTGGTACTACCACATAGCGAAGTTGGCTCCACTCACTAATCTGTGGTGTGAAGTCTTCACTCTGCATTCTCATCTCTGTTTTAATTTGAATCCTCTCCTAATCTCAACTGACTAACTAGGCCTGACCTAGGTATATATATGAGCTAAGTAGTATCCCCATCTAGTGGTGGGATGTATAAATTACACCTAATCTGCCTGGTAACAGGGATTTTGCAGATAAGTTAGTACAAAGCCACATAACATAGCATAATACAATTTTTAGGGTAAAAAGTGCTTTTAGGCAGAGCCCACACACATGTAGTAGGACGCTGCATACCCCCATGGTAAAATATAAGTCGCCCTCGACATTGGTAATGTCTGAAGCTGTGGATCTCTAAGCCGTGTCCTAAAATACACCAAATACACACCACCAAATATGCACATGTGGATACGAACATTGCAATGTATTATCATGACTCTTCAATAACCTCCTGTAAATAAAGGGTTATGCACAAAAATACATTCTAGGCAAATATATAAAATACATCAATAACATACACTTTTTTTTATTTTTCCTGGTAAATGTGTTACGGCCAAAAATGGTTATTAACTCCATTTCACCTAAGGACCAGTAAATTTTTTGCAAATCTGACCAGTGTCCCTTTAAGTGCTGATAACTTTAAAACGCTTTGACTTATCCAGGCCGTTCTGATATTGGTATTTTCGTCACATATTGTACTTCATGCCACTGGTAAAATGAAGTTAAAAAAAAATCATTTTTATTTATAAAAAAATACCAAATTTACCAAAAATTTGAAAAAAATTGCTAATTTCCAAGTTTCAATTTCTCTACTTCTACAGGGAGTGCAGAATTATTAGGCAAGTTGTATTTTTGAGGATTAATTTTATTATTGAACAACAACCATGTTCTCAATGAACCCAAAAAACTCAATATCAAAGCTGAATATTTTTGGAAGTAGTTTTTAGTTTGTTTTTAGTTTTAGCTATTTTAGGGGGATATCTGTGTGTGCAGGTGACTATTACTGTGCATAATTATTAGGCAACTTAACAAAAAACAAATATATACCCATTTCAATTATTTATTTTTACCAGTGAAACCAATATAACATCTCAACATTCACAAATATACATTTCTGACATTCAAAAACAAAACAAAAACAAATCAGTGACCAATATAGCCACCTTTATTTGCAAGGACACTCAAAAGCCTGCCATCCATGGATTCTGTCAGTGTTTTGATCTGTTCACCATCAACATTGCATTTAGCAGCAACCACAGCCTCCCAGACACTGTTCAGAGAGGTGTACTGTTTTCCCTCCTTGTAAATCTCACATTTGATGATGGACCACAGGTTCTCAATGGGGTTCAGATCAGGTGAACAAGGAGGCCATGTCATTAGATTTTCTTCTTTTATACCCTTTCTTGCCAGCCACACTGTGGAGTACTTGGACGCGTGTGATGGAGCATTGTCCTGCATGAAAATCATGTTTTTCTTGAAGGATGCAGACTTCTTCCTGTACCACTGCTTGAAGAAGATGTCTTCCAGAAACTTGCAGTAGGACTGGGAGTTGAGCTTGACTCCATCCTCAACCCGAAAAGGCCCCACAAGCTCATCTTTGATGATACCAGCCCAAACCAGTACTCCACCTCCACCTTGCTGGCGTCTGAGTCGGACTGGAGCTCTCTGCCCTTTACCAATCCAGCCACGGGCCCATCCATCTGGCCCATCAAGACTCACTCTCATTTCATCAGTCCATAAAACCTTAGAAAAATCAGTCTTGAGATATTTCTTGGCCCAGTCTTGACGTTTCAGCTTGTGTGTCTTGTTCAGTGGTGGTCGTCTTTCAGCCTCTCTTACCTTGGCCATGTCTCTGAGTATTGCACACCTTGTGCTTTTGGGCACTCCAGTGATGTTGCAGCTCTGAAATATGGCCAAACTGGTGGCAAGTGGCATCTTGGCAGCTGCACGCTTGACTTTTCTCAGTTCATGGGCAGTTATTTTGCGCCTTGGTTTTTCCACACGCTTCTTGCGACCCTGTTGACTATTTTGAATGAAACGCTTGATTGTTCGATGATTACGCTTCAGAAGCTTTGCAATTTTAAGAGTGCTGCATCCCTCTGCAAGATATCTCACTATTTTTGACTTTTCTGAGCCTGTCAAGTCCTTCTTTTGACCCATTTTGCCAAAGAAAAGGAAGTTGCCTAATAATTATGCACACCTAATATAGGGTGTTGATGTCATTAGACCACACCCCTTCTCATTACAGAGATGCACATCACCTAATATGCTTAATTGGTAGTAGGCTTTCGAGCCTATACAGCTTGGAGTAAGACAACATGCATAAAGAGGATGATGTGGTCAAAATACTCATTTGCCTAATAATTCTGCACGCAGTGTATAATACATAGTAATACCTCCAAAAATAGTTATTACTTTACATTCCCCATATGTCTACTTCATGTTTGGATCATTTTGGGAATGATATTTTATATTTTGGGGATGTTACAAGGCTTAGACGTTTGGAAGCAAATCTTGAAAATTTTCAGAAATTTTCTAAAACCCAATTTTTAGGGACCAGTTCAGGTCTGAAGTCACTTTGTGAGGCTTATATAATAGAAACCACCCAAAAATGACCCCATTCTAGAAACTACACCCCTCAAGGTAACAGCCCATATGTGGCCGTAAACTACTGTACGGGCACACGGTAGGGCGTAGAGGGAAAGGTGCACCATATGGTTTTTGGAAGGCAGATTTTGCTGAACTGGTTTATTTACACCATGTCCCATTTGAAGCCCCCCTGATGCACTCCTAGAGTAGAAACTCCATAAAAGTGACCCCATCTAAGAAACTACACCCCTCAAGGTATTCAAAACTGATTTTACAAACTTTGTTAATCCTTCAGGTGTTGCACAAGAGTTATTTTGGCAAATGGGGATGAAATTAGAAAATTTCCATTTTCCATTTTAACCCATTTTTTCTACTAACAAAGCAAGGGTTAACAGCCAAACAAGACTGTATCTTTATTGCCCTGACTCTGCCGTTTGCAGAAACACCCCATATGTGGCCTTACTACTGTACGGCCACACAGCGGGGCGTAGAGGGAAAGGTGCGCCGTTTGGTTTTTGGAGGGCTGATTTTTATGGACCGGTTTATTTACACCGTGTCCTGTTTCAACCACCCTGATGCACCCCTGGAGTAGAAACTCCCTGAAAGTGACCCCCATTTTGGAAACTACGGGATAAGGTGGCAGTTTTGTTAGGATTATTTTTAGGGTACATATGATTTTTGGTTGCTCTGATTTTTGTGACGTAAGGTTACCAAAAATTGAAATTCTGAAATTTCATCTCCATTTGCCATTAACTATTGAGGAACATCTAAAGGGTTAATAAAGTTAGTAAAATCTGTTTTGAATACCTTTAGGGGTGTAGTTTCTTAGATGGAGTCACTTTTATAGAGTTTTTACTCTAGGGGGGCATCAGGGGGGCTTCAAAAGGGACATGGTGTCAATAAAAAAGGCCATCAAAATCGGCGTTCCAGAAACCATGTCGGTCCTTTCCTTTTGCACCCTGCCTTTTAGTGATACAGCAGTTTACGACCACAAATGTGGTGTTTCTGTAAACTGCAGTATCAGGGTAATAAATATTAAGTTTTGTTTGGTTGTTAACCCTTGCTTTGTTACCGGAAAAAAATGATTGAAATGGAAAAGTGCCAAAAATAGCTGTTTTGGCACAGTTTTTTTTTGACCGTGTTAATCTGGGGGGTTAGGTCGTGAGGTATTTTTATAGAGGAGATTCTTACGGACGCGACGATACCTAATAAGTCAACTTTTTTACAATTATCTAGGTTTTTTTTTGTATCTCTAAAGTCTGAGTCATTTTTTTGTTTGTTTTTTAGTCGATTATCTTATGTAGGGGCTAATTTTTTGTGGGATGAGAGGACGGTTTTATTGGCACTATTTTGGGGGCTATATGACTTTTTGATCGCTTGCTATTAAAATTTTTGTTATGTAAGGTGACAAAAAAAGTTCTTTTTTTGCACCTTTTTTTTTTTTTTTTCTTGACCGTGTTAATCTGGGGGGTTAGGTCATGGGGTATTTTTATAGAGGAGATTATTACAGACGCAGCGATACCTAATTTGTATACTTTTTTTTTATCCGATAGTCAGTGGCTAAATTGGGATGTAAATTTAGTACTCCATGGAAGTGTGATACTCCCTGAAGCAACCGTCAATGCAGAGGCCCGGATGATCGGGGCACGTGTCGCACTGAGTAGTGGTGTCCTTCCATATCCCCCTCCTGCGACACACTCTGCACTTTTATTTGGGTTCGTCCCTTCTTTCCTGTATGGGGGACCACACCTGGAAAGTGTTGGCCAGGGACGATCCGGGCGCCTCCAGTTCCCGAGGTACTCCGGGCTGCTCTTTCCCGGTCCGAAAAGATCAGGGCCTTGAGAACTGCCTCATAGAACTGAAGGAATGTCCCTGTGTTGCCAGCGCTTCGGGATAGTACAAAAGAGTTGCACAAGGCAACCTGCACCAAGTTGACCGCAACTTTTTTGTACCATGCCCGGGTTTTGCGCATGGCGTTATATGGCTTGAGGACTTGATCAGAGAGATCAACTCCTCCCATATACCGATTGTAGTCGACGATACAATCGGGCTTGATGACCGTTGCCGCGGTACCTCGCACAGGGACAGGGGTGATGCCATTACCATGAATTGTGGACAGTACAAGGACATCCCTCTTGTCCTTATATCTGACCAGCAACAGGTTTCCACTGGTAAGGGCACGGGTCTCACCCCTGGGGATAGGTACCTGGAGGGGGTGGGCAGTGAGGCTGCGTTGATTTTTCCGCACGGTCCCACAAGCGGACGTGGATCTGGCGGCGAGGGACTGGAACAAGGGGATACTAGTATAAAAGTTATCCACGTAAAGGTGGTAACCCCTATCTAGCAGTGGGTACATAAGGTCCCACACAAGTTTCCCGCTAACACCCAGAGTGGGGGGACATTCTGGGGGTTGAATACGGGAATCTCGCCCCTCGTACACACGAAACTTGCAAGTGTACCCTGAGGTACTCACAAAGTTTGTACAGCTTCACGCCATACCTCGCCCGCTTTGAGGGAACATACTGGCGGAAAATGAGTCTCCCCTTGAACGCAATGAGAGACTCATCAACCGCGACCTCCCTTCCAGGTACATAGGCCTGTACAAATTTGGCCCCAAAATGATCGATGACCGGCCGTATCTTATACAGACGGTCATAGGCAGGATCACCTTGGGGGGGACATGCTGCATTATCTGAATAATGCAGACATTTCCGGATGGCCTCAAACCCGGAGCGTGTCATGGCCGTACTGTAAAGTGGGGCCTAGTAGAGGATGTCCCTACTCGAGTAATGCCTGACACTAGGTTTCTTGACCAGGCCCAAATGCAGCACGAGGCCCCAAAATGTCCTCATCTCGTCTGCACTGACCGGCGTCCAGCCACCGGGCCTAGCCAAAAAGGAGCCTGGGAGTTGAGCAACGAACTGTTCGGCGTACAGGTTCGTCTGCTCCACCATCAGATTTACCAGTGGGTCACTGAAAAAATGAGTAAAAAAGTAATATTCAGTGTAGCCCACTGTGGAAATCTGGATTCCTGATTGGCCTACAAAATCAGGAATCACGGGCTCATATCGCTCTGGGGTACACCAGACAAGTTTACCGGCAGGGTGCTCCGGTGGATTAAACTGGTGGGCCGGAAAACTAGTACGAGCCCCAGAGCTGCTCGTACTAGTGTGGGCCACAGGGTCCCTAACATGGCGGTCCCCTTGCTCCACCTGGCGGCGTCTACGCCGCCTTGGGGGCTCATCATCATCGCTAGATGATGAGGAGGACGCGGATGACAACAGGAAAGTGGGGTCATCCTCGTCCTCACTGGGACTCTCAGAGTCGGAGGCAAGCTGGGCGTAAGCCTCCTTGGCCGAGAACATCTTTATTTGGTGTGCGTGTGTGTGGGGGCAAGGGTGTTCGCGGACTTATCCCTAAAACTAACAAAAAAAAATAAAAAATAACTAACAAAAAAAAGGGGGAAAAATGTGAATAAAAAGTAAAAAAAAAAATTCAAAACCGCTGATTAACCGTCCGAAGTTGATCAACGGTGGGGTGTGCGATGCTCTAACAGTGGCCGGACGCTAAGAGTGACGGCCACAGTCAGCGTATGCACAAAAAATAATTTAAAAAAATGCCTGCACCCCAAAAAAGTTGTGGGGGGCAGCCACCTCCAGATCTCCAGGATGAGCCATTCCCTGTGAGCAGAACTGCGAGTAACTATCCAGAGACCAGGAGAAGCCAAATTCCTCCTCAGCTAGTCAGTCCTATACGAAGCAGAAGATAGACAGAGCAGAAGACAGGTTCCTGCCATATTCTCCAGGCACATAGTATAGGAGCAGAAGAGATATTGATCCCTGCCATACATTGCCAAAAACCTGCTGGGACCTAAAAGACTAATGCTGTATCTCATATGGATTCAAGCTGCCTCCAGTAAAGACAAGTTGAATTATATCCCAAGTCTGGATCTCAATTATTGCTACCAAATCCCTCAATTATTCCTACTAGCAACACTCATTTATTGCAAGTTTTCCAGGATCCAGGAGTCCAGCCGTACCAAGGTAGGAGACACCGTTGACACTATACCTACTGCTACACAGAGACATTACACCACTCTGGCATTCCTCACGTGGTACGTGAGTTGCAACACCTTAAAGGGCCCTGAGACTGTACCCTGCGCACGCTGCAATTGGCGTCACGAACAAAAATCATAGACTATTATACACATATCCTGACCCACTGCATAATTGGCGTCCGTGTAACTGCACCCACGGTCCGGCTCATTGCATAAGTGGCGTCACTGGAACAGGATCGAGCTGTGTGCCAACAGAACCGGATCAAATTGTGTGCTACAACATAACCGGATCCAATTGTGTGCCACAACAGAACCGGATCAAATTGCATGTTTCACAGTACTGCAAGTTCTGAGAATTGTACAAAAACCCTGAAAATTGACTTTATTGCCGTGTCAGAAAGCACCATGCGGTGCCCACGAGTACTCAAAGGGTTAATTCGCCATATTCGCAAAATTGCGCCGCCTCTCCATGCCTGTCAGAAGCGGGAAAAGTCAAGAACGCCCTCTCAAGAGCGCGAAGATGCCGAATACGCCCCCCTAGAAGCGGGAAATCTAAAACCTGCCCACCAAGAACTCTGCAATGCGAGCCAAGGGAGTGAAGACTCCTTCCCTCAGGCTCCACCCTTACCTCTTGCAGTCATCATGACAGACGGATCAAGAAAGATGGCCGCCAACCCGGAAACCAATATGGCCGCCCAACTCAAGCCCACTTCTGCAGAGACAACGACTCTGACTAACAAGGCCCCGGAGAGGACAACTACGCTTGAACCCTCACCGCCTGGCCCAGTGACCGAAGCATCGGCACCGGATCAAGCCGCGACTAGGTCACCCATCGCAGTGACCGTCGCACAGCAGGATGAGGCACCGGAACCGGCCGCCCGGCCGCGACATCAGGTAGGAGCAGCCGCGCTCCCTGAGGCCCAGGCCCGGTCCGAAGCTGCCCCTGCACCGCTCCCTGTGGGTCCCGATACCCCTGATAGGCCCAAGCCTGCTCCGCCATGCACACATACTGGTGCGGCAGAGGCGGCCGGAAATTCCACTTCGCCGCCCAGAGCTAATACCGCCAGAGCGGGATGTTTAAACCCAGAGGTCCCCATAGTGAGCCCTGAAATCCCTGCGGCTCCAGCTCTGCCGGTGGGGAAAATAAATAACTCTGTCCTGACTTTCAATCCCAGAGTGCAACCCTACGTACTGCCCTCGAAGCTGCCACAGGCACCCTCTGTTTACCTACCAGAGCCCCTTCAGCCGGAGGTTTTGTCCACCTCTGCACTGGCTGGGGATCCCGGCTTGCAGCCTGTCACAGCTGCATTCACCAGGCTTACTGCTCGGCCAATTCCAAAAGACACCACAAGAGGGCAGTGGTGCACCATTACAGCTGCTGAGAGCACCCAGGTTAAAGAAGAACTTTTGCATCCTCAAATATGGGATCCAGGAGGAAGTTTTCCAGACTTTCCTATGAGGAAAACTACCCACTGTAGCAATTACCCACTACCTTGTGTGAATTATAATTAACTTTATTGTTGCCCATTGGATTACAAGTGACTTATGAAATCATTGTTCCTGTCCACAGTCAAACACTTCAAGAAAAAAGACTCAAGCCTTATTTGAGCGTATTATTGCATTGATATTTGCATAATGTTTTTGCACTAACTTCATTTCAAGTTTACCTGTTATGCAACGTTTAAGTATAACATGCCCATTGTGTGTATTCTCTTTTAGGTGCCGCAATGTGAATTTATGCACTATTTGTGACGATTGCACTTAACAAAAAATGTAGCAACTTACTCAAGTATGCCTTAATTTTAAAGCTCTTATTCTCTCCTTCCTTTATACGGACTGCCTTCATACGGACGCTTAAAACTAATGGCCTACACCCGGTGATATATACCCATAGGTACCCAGGGTAGGACAAACTGGTAAGTCCTGGCAGGTCCAGTAATTGCACAGGTACCCCCGCTGCTTCGGGAATCGTTAGAAGTCCTAGACTGCTCCTTCCCGCTTATTTCATGTTCAGGATTGTTCCCATCCTGAGGTGTCTTATTTCCAGGAGATCCATGGGATCGTAATGCCCTCCTACTGTGACATTGCCAGAAGTATATGGAGACGATAAATTCCTCCCCTTCTGAGCCTTTTTGCCTAAGGTAAGGCACCTCAAACCTTAGAGCCATAATTTAGCTACCCCTTAGTCACCATAGTGATCGTGCTTTAAGCCAAATTTCTCAGGCTTTGGTGCAGGAAAGGGAATACAGGATAAAGCCACCCTTTCATTTGCGGGCATTCCATTACACAATGGACTACAGAGTAAAGACACCCCCATGCTTTCTTTGGTGTTTACAGAGCTCAGAACACTTTAAAGTTAGTCAGTAATGTTTGCTTAGTGCAGTATTTAGGTTACCTGGTTATACCAAGAGAAGGAAACTGTGTGTTTGACACCTTACTCTAGCGGGCAGGAACCTGGGGAAAGCCGTTTCATGTTTTGTCTATGTATGTCTTTATATGTAATTCACGCAGCACTTTGTATTTTATTGGGTACCCCAAAGCTGGTTCTTCCTCTCCCTCCTAAGCATAAGCCGAGGGCGGCTTAACTCAAAGTAAAGGGGAATGTAACATCCCAGAGTTATGTTACTAAACTCTTTCTCCCCGCTACTATTTGTTGGTAACATGTGCCTTGTCATCTAATGTGATTTTACGTAATATTCCTCACAAATGTGCATTTTCTAAGCCTGTTACATATATTTGCTGTAATTTCCATGTACACCAGCAGGTATCAGCAATGTTTAGCAAGGCCTTAGCGTCAGTTTAGTGTTTCTAGACTGGAATAGTATATTCCAGTCTAGTTCCACCCTCTTTGAGGAGGTGTGGAATGTTCCCACTTCCTCCCCCTGCTAGGGGAAAGCTGTGCTGGTAGGAGCTCCCAGGAATAGGGATCCCAACCCAGGATCGTGCCTTGGCTGAGGACACAGATCTTCATCCCCAGTCTGAGTCTTCAGCCTCAGCTGGTTGACAAGAAAGCAGCCACCTCCAGATCTCCAGGACGAGCCATTCCCTGTGAGCAGAACTGTGAGTAACTATCCAGAGACCAGGAGAAGCCAAATTCCTCCTCAGCTAGTCAGTTCCATACCAAGCAGAAGATAGACAGAGCAGAAGACAGGTTCCTGCCATATTCTCCAGGCACATAGTATAGGAGCAGAAGAGATATTGATCCCTGCCATACATTGCCAAAAACCTGCTGGGGCCTAAAAGACTAATGCTGTATCTCATATGGATTCAAGCTGCCTCCAGTAAAGACAAGTTGAATTATATCCCAAGTCTGGATCTCAATTATTGCTACCAAATCCCTCAATTACTCCTACTAGCAACTAGGGTTGAGTGATATGCCGGTATCCACGATATACCGCAATATTAAAAAGCGGCGATATGGCGATATCACAGTTTCCGAAAAACCGCGGTATTTAATGACGTCATAGGAGTGGTCGCATGTGTGATGACCTACTTCTAAAATGTCCGATTCCACCTACTTATGTTCCCCGGTCACTGGCCTCTGCCTTCTGCATTACCTGGCTGCAGGGACGAGCAGGCTTTTTTTTTTTTCTTCACTTTATTTAAACCTGTGATGGCAACTTTACCAAGACTTTGTACAAACATTAAAGAGGACCTTTCATGGGTCCAAAGAATATGAACCTAGTAGCAGGCTGCATAGAGCGGCGCCCAGGGATCTAAGTGCACTTACTATTATTCCTAGGCGCCGCTCCGTTCGTCCGCTGTGGCCCCCGGTTTTTTCTCAACATTCGGTGCAAGTAGGAGGAGACGCCAGTGTCTCTCCTTCTCCCTGACAACAGCGCTGTCCAATCACAGCTCAGAGCCAGGGAGGTTTTTTTTCTCCCTGGCTCTGAGCTCTGAGCTGTGATTGGACAGCGCTGCTGTCAGGGAGAAGGAGAGACACTGGCGTCTCCTCCTACTTGCACCGAATGTTGAGAAAAAACCGGGGGCCACAGCGGACGAACGGAGCGGCGCCTAGGAATAATAGTAAGTGCACTTAGATCCCTGGGCGCCGCTCTATGCAGCCTGCTACTAAGTTCATATTCTTTGGACCCAATATGTGTCACCAACGCATGTGTCTTCACTCCAGTGTCCACCTGTGATGTGATACCCATATAAATAGAGATGTCACTGTGTACATACATGACGTGTATATATCGTGTGTACTGGGCTCCGGTAGACTGATGGTTTACATTGATGGTGTTTTCTGTGTTTTCATCTGCGTCGCCCTTTGTGACCGACAGTTCGCTACTGACTGCTAACATAACCCCTGGCTATTTCACTACTCCTTCAGGTAATGACTGCAGTCACTGTCCATGGGGGTGATTTATAGGGGTAGGAGAACTTCATATTTGAAGTCCGCTTCTTATGTAGTTCTATTTTGGGGGTGGAGAGTGACATCACCACGGAATGACCCCCCCCTCCCCCATACCAGTTGTCACTTCTAGCCCATGTGGAGCCCTGTCCTTTTCTTTAAAATCTCCCAAAGAAGACTTCCTCCACAAATTATCCTAATAGGATTTTACCCCAGTTAGATGGATCATAAGAGGAGTCCCTACACTACCACACACCGCCCCATACAGTATAACGTCTCCTTGTGGCCCACCGCCCCATACAGTATAACGTCTCCTTGTGTCCGTCCCCATACAGTAAAACATCTCCTTGTGGCTGCCCCATACAGTGCAACATCTCCTTGTGGCTGCCCCATACAGTGCAACGTCTCCTTGCGGCTGCCCCATACAGTGCAACGTCTCCTTGCGGCTGCCCCATACAGTGCAACGTCTCCTTGCGGCTGCCCCATACAGTGCAACGTCTCCTTGCGGCTGCCCCATACAGTGTAACGTCTCCTTGCGGCTGCCCCATACAGTGTAACGTCTCCTTGCGGCTGCCCCATACAGTGTAACGTCTCCTTGCGGCTGCCCCATACAGTGTAACGTCTCCTTGCGGCTGCCCCATACAGTATAATGTCTCCTTTTGGCCCCAAGTGTTTTTTTTTCTGCAAAATGGGTATTTATCGCGATATATATAATTATCACGATAAATTTCTTAATATCGTTATCGGGGGAATATTTTTGATATCGTCCAACGGCACCTGTGCGGCACCTGAGGGGTTAATTGTGCGGATCACAGCCCCCTGTAAGAGATCGGGTGCTGCCAGGCAGCAGGGGGCAGTTATGTACACAGTTCTTAGTATATTCTAACTTGAAGCGTCCCCATCACTATGGGAACGCCTCTGTGTTAGAATATATTGTCGGATCTGAGTTTTCACGATCTAACTCAAATCCGATAGTATATTCTAACATAGAGGCGTTCCCATGTTGATGGGGACGCTTCAAGTTAAAATATACCATCGGATTGGAGAAAACTCAGATCCGATGGTATATTAATAGGGACTCCTGACTTTACATTGAAAGTCAATGGGGGACCATTTACAATTGCACCAATATTGTGTCAATGTAAACGGATCCGTCCCCATTGACTTCCATTGTAAGTCAGGACGGATCCGTTCGGCTCCGCACCGCCAGGCGGACACCAAAACATGGCAGGCAGCGTTTTGGTGTCCACCTCCAGAGCGGAATGGAGGCGGAACGGAGCCAAACTGATGCATTCTGAATGGATCTGCATCCATTCAGAATGCATTGGGGCTAAACTGATCCGTTTGGGGCCGCTTGTGAGAGCCTTGAAACGGATCTCACAGGCGGACCCTGAAACGCCAGTGTGAAAGTAGCCTAACCCGTTCCCTCTGGGGTTTAGGTTTACTGTCAGGGTCTCTGGTAACAATGGCGGGTTGCCAGAGAATATTGGTTCCTGCAAAACCAGTGGCGTATCGGTTCTGAGTAGTAGGTGGCACATATTTTTCAGAAGGCCGCACGGGGGCGGTAGAAAGTTCCTTTGCTGGATCCTCCTCAGATTCAGAGTCCTTATCAAGCTCCTGGGTCTCCGTGGGTTGTCCTGGCCGACGTACTGCCGTGGCATAAGGTCCACGTGTACCCTCTGCAGGGTTGAACTCGACCACTTAATTTACATATAGGCTGTGTAGCCAAGGGGGAAGATCCTTCCTTTTCACAGACCGGCGATTGACATAATAATCACGATTGGTTGCCATATTGCGGATGAATCCAAATCCCCGCTGTTTACAAAAGTCCAACACTCGGCCCAGCTTCCGTACTGGTACCGGGAAATATTTTACCGGTGCCTCCAGTAACTTACGAGTTAGTCCCTCGTTATTTTTTTTGCAGGCATGGGTACACGGGAGTCGAGCAGACTTTATCTCTGTGGATAACTTAGCCCATAGTGCTGTCTGTTCCGTGGTGGGCCACGCTATGGCGGGGGAATCAGCAACCAGACCGGACCTTTCGGCATATTTTGGAGGCTGGTGTCACGGCATCGTGACTGCATGCTGACCTGCACTGCTTTCCGCAGATTCAGTGTTGCGGTCCTCACTACGTTCCCTCCAGTTGTGGTCCCACAAGTCTTGCACACGAACCTGTAGTTTGGGAGTTATATGCGCAGGGGTCCAAGTCGGAGCGGCGACAGGGTCCCGTCCGGGTTCAATCTCAGGTGCAGAGCTCACTTGCTTCTCCGCCATGCTGCTCCGGCACTTCACTCCTCTCTCTCTACAGCAATCAGCGTCTCTGCTTCTAACGTGCGCACGCACGGCACGCTCTTCCTGAGTGCTAGGCCCGCCTCCCAAGTCTGTTTGAATGACAGGAGCGGCGCAACCATTTTCCACCGTACAAGGGGCTGTCTCATTTGATTGGGCGTTCGGAACAACACCGGTCAGTACTCCAATTGGGCTTGGTGGTTTGGTGACACACAATAATGGAGCAGTCTTGTGGATATGAAGATATTCATAGGTGGCAGTGTCTCGGTCACAACATTTAACAGGTGGGCACATTGATATTCCACACATGGTTCCACCCATTCCACTCTACGGCAGGACTTTTCATAGGGCAGAGGAGGCGGCGCTGCGTTTGCATACCGAGTTCAGCCTCTCAGAAACAACACAGTAATGGTAGGATGGGCTTGACCAGACAATTTTGCATAAATGGGCGGCACTAGGTTTTCCCGCTCTTCAGGGGGTGTCGCTAACTTGTCCACAGTAATGGCATAGTATTTTTTTTTTTCAAACAAGAACTCCGACGGCCATCTTAAGTGCACATAAACAGTCTATTCACTGACAGCAAGCCGTTTTAGTGACACACAAATGTCAGATTTTCTCACTTTTAACACTGCGATTTTTATGCTGGGGACTAGTATAGCACCTCCATACACTTTTCAAGCAATTTAAACAGTTCTGTAGCCCAAAACAGCGCACAATAAGCAAAAGACTCTCAATAAAGCAAAGGGGCTTATTCACATGCGACAGTCTCTCAAATATGGCGCAAGGGTTAATATCCTGTTCGTAACGCCAAGAAAAGATATGCAGCCAGCCAGAACCACAGGGGCAACACGTGAGGTGCATGGTGGACCGATGAGGGGCCAAATTATAACACGCAGTTCATCAGTTTACTCACGGTTAGCAGAAAGCCTCCCTGGGCTGGCAGCACAGTGTTGAGGTGGACAGCATGAAATCCTCCAGGGCACGCTCTGTGGTAGGGAAGCATCAGCCAAGATGGTGGTTGAGGTGCCCTTGATGTTAGGGGTGCTTAGGGTGCTTGTTGCGGCTGAGTCACTTGATGGTTTTTGTCGTGACGCCAGTACCGTTAATGGTGGTACAACCATTAGTAGTAATAGAGAGGTAGACAGTGGTAAGGTACAACTCACAACTTTTACTGATGTTGACTTTGGCTGCAGCAGTACAGAATACAGTCTCTGGTTGGTATTAGAGTTAATCTGCGAATCCACTGTTCCTAGGCTTTCTTAGGCCCTGATTCAGGCTGTGGTTATGGAGTACCTTATTCCTGTTGATGTGCTCAGTCCTATACCTTGTCCTTTCCCTCCAAGCTGAATATTGGGACAGGTAGCTAATCTGTTTCCCAGAATTATGGTGTGGCTGCCAGAAGCTATAAGTCCTCCACCATGCGCAAAAGTGTCTGTGGCCCTAAATAATGGCTATTATCACCGATGAATCTTTCTGATGCTTGTTTCTATTCCAGGGAGGCAAACTCTCTCCTACTGGTCAGGGATGCAAGTATATAGTCCGGCCACAGAAGGAAAACGCTCTTCTGCGCCTCACACCTTGGTACTACCACATAGCGAAGTTGGCTCCACTCACTAATCTGTGGTGTGAAGTCTTCACTCTGCATTCTCATCTCTGTTTTAATTTGAATCCTCTCCTAATCTCAACTGACTAACTAGGCCTGATCTAGGTATATATATGACCTTAGTAGTATCCCCATCTAGTGGTGGAATGTATAAATTACACCTAATCTGCCTGGTAACAGGGATTTTGCAGATAAGTTAGTACAAAGTCACATAACATAGGATAATACAATTTTTAGGGTAAAAAGTGCTTCTAAGCAGAGCCCACACACATGTAGTGGGACGCTGCACATATCCTAGCGGTATGCCTACATTGTCTGAGATGACACAACCCCTTTAACTGCCAAGAATCGCCCAGATTATCGCTAATGAGCGTTCATAGTAACGCTCATTAGCAATGATCGGGCAGTGTAAAACGTTTGTTCATTGTGCGCACGCAAAAAATGATCATTTGCCGACAGCAGATGGTGCTGTGTAAACACGATCTTCTGCCGGCAAACAACGAGTCAGTATGGGGAAGAGCGATGGCATTAGCGATTGCTCCTCCCCATAATCTGGAGGAGATCGCTGCATGTAAATGCAGCGGTCTCCTCCACAAGCTATCAGCAGATTGTCGGGAGGGAACACATGGTGTCCATTTGTGCTTTAAAAGGATGTTTTAGGATTACTATGATTTTTAACAGCTATGTTTGCTTACTTATGCATACATACTTATGTACATCTTACCCATGCTTTTATTTTTTTCATTTTTATTGGACGTTTTGGACCATTTATTCACCATGTAAACAAATTAAGTAAGCAAAAGTGGGTCATCAGGAAAAAAGTGGTGAAGTGAGAGAAATGAAGGAGTGACGGTGGAAAAGTTAAGAAGGGATAGCAAGAGGGAAGGAGAGGAGAGAAAGATGGAGGTCTGGGGAAGGAGAGAAGAATTAGAGAGGGTAAGTGGGGAAATTGGGCTGAGGATGCAAGGTGCAGGGATCCGACAGCTGAATTCTGCTGACAGCTTCTAGTGATGTATGTTTTGTGTGCAGGAATTTGTGGAGGGTCGGAGGTGTGCTTGGGATCCCTGTGCTGCAGCCTCCATTGGCTCAACACTCCTTTAGGCCCCTTTCACACGGGCGAGAATTCCGCACGGGTGCAATGCGTGAAGTGAACGCATTGCACCCGCACTGAATCCGGACCCATTCACTTCAATGGGGCTGTTCAGATGAGCAGTGATTTTCACGCATCACTTGTGCGTTGCATGAAAATCGCAGCATGTTCTATATTCTGCGTTTTTCACGCAAAGCAGGCCCCATAGAAATGAATGGGGATGTGTGAAAATTGCAAGCATCCGCAAGAAAGTGCGGATGCAATGCGATTTTCACACATGGTTGCTAATGAGACGAGGGATGAGTTACCCGGGACCCCATTTACTTTATTATTTTCCATAATCTTTCTTCTTCTTGCAGGCCCTTGCTGGAAAAGGACCTTCGGTGACATCACCTGCCAAAGGACCTTTGATGACGTCATCCCGCTCACCAGGTGGTGAGCGCGGTGACATCAGCGCTTGTCCTGCTGAATGAAGATAGAAGATTTCTATCTTGATTCAGCAGGACCTGTGATGACGTCACCGCGCTCACCACGTGGTGAGCGGAATGACATCATCAAAGGTCCTTTGGCAGGTCCTGAAAGAAGAAGGAAGAAGAAGATGCTGGCTGTGCGAACATCAGGAGGAGGTGAGTTAATTATTATTATTTTTTAACCCCTAAAGCCACATTTTAGTAAGCATTCTGTATTAAGAATGATATTATTTTCCCTTATAACCATGTTATAAGGGAAAATAATAAAATATACAGAACACCTAACCCAAACCCAAACTTCAGTAAAGAAGTGTGGGTTCGGGTCTGGGAACCACAGTCATTTTTTTTATCCATCGCGTGCAAAACGCATTACACCCGCGTGATAAAAACTGAACATCGGAACTACTCGCACGATTTTCCCTAATCGCAGACACAAAGCATTTGGACACGCTCATCTGCAAGGGGCCTTACGGGAAGAAGAAGAAGGAGCAAAGCTTTGGTGGAATGGATGCTGTATGGAAGTAGGCACCCCCTGAATTGTGCAAGGGAAAGGTACCACACAGACAGCACATCTTTAAGGCTGCATTCACATCTGTGCTGTATAGTATCCAGCATAGTCGGATACCACTGTGCACTGCCGGATACCCATTCACTATAATGGGATCCAGCAGGGACCCATCCGCTTTCGGGCATATATGTTGGCTTTCGGACAGACGAAAAAAAATGCTTGGTGTAGTATTTTTTGTCCAGCCGAAAGCTGGCATCTATGCTGGATACAGTGACTATAACAGAGTGATGTAGTTTGGTCCTGGATAACACAGGATCCACCATTCACAATAATCCTTCCCTATAAAAAACAAAGACATAAGAGTCACCTAATATCTAATCCCTACAGCCATCAAGTCAGACTCAGCACAGGAAAGAACAACAGAAGAGTTGGAACTAGAGATGACCTATACAGATCCATCAGGAATTTCACAAAAATTCTTCTTCCTAACAAATCTGATTGGTCATTCACACAAATCACACAAAATCACACAAAATGGCGTATGCCATTTTACTTTTATAATACAGCACACTAGTGATGGAAAAAGGGCAGGAAAGATGAAGACCGAGGATCACATGACCACAGATGGGGTCCCAGCAGCAGGCTTGTCTACAATGCTTGCAGACAGCCTGACAGCCTATCAGGAGGCAGGATATTGGCTGGTCTATCAGGCTCTATGCTAGCTCTGAAGCACAGACGCCATTGTGAGCTCAGCCACTGATGTGATTGGATCTATATGCGAGGTCTCGAACAGACAACAATCAGAGACACTCAAACCAGCCATTTTAGGGTCTTGCGGGGACAGTGTAGGTATTGTGAAGAAGATATATTTAGTTAGGAAGATTGAATTACACGGTAGAAAGTCAGGTTTTATCATTGAAAGGGTTGTCTTATATCAGTAAGTGGCATTTATCATGAAGAGGAAGTTAATTCAAGGCACTTACTAATGTATTGGTATTATCCATGTTGCCTCCTTTGCTGGCTGGATGGATTTTTCCATCACATTATACACAGCTCATTTCCATGGTTACGACCACCCTGCAATCCAGCAGTGGTGCTCATGCTTGCACACTATAGGAAAAAGTGCTGGCTTCTCTGGTGGCCGGGACTGTGGGAGCTGCATAGGCCGGTGCTTTTTTCTATAGTGTGCAAGCACGACCACCGATGCTGGATTGTACGGTGCTCATAACCATGAATGCGAGCAGTGTATAATGTGATGGAAAAATGCATCCAGCCAGCAAAGGAGATAATATGGACAATCATGGTATTAACTTTCTCTACATAATACATGCCATTTGCTGAAGAGACACAACCCCTTTAAGGACAGCATAGGGGCAGTTAGTGTACTGAGTGGCTTCCAGTCAGGGCAGTTGGAGCTGTTTATAAGCTTATGTGTTGCATTACAAAAGACAAGACACATGAGCTTTTAAAGAACCAGTGCTCTTTTTTTCTGTGCATGAGCCAGTTTTTTTTGCAAAAAAAACTATTGCAAAGCTTCTTTAGTTCCGTGCAATAGGTATAGGTATTTCCCAGCATCCCCAGCAGCATACATTTTAGGCTACTTTCACACTAGCGTTTAGGTCGGATCCGTCTGGTATGTGCCCAGACGGATCCGCACCTATAATGCAAACGCTTAGATCCGTTCAGAACGGATCCGTTTGCATTACCATGATAATGCAAACGGATCCGTTTTGACTTTACATTGAAAGTCAATGGGAGACGGATCCGTTTGAAAATTGAGCCATACTGTGTCAACTTCAAACGGATCCGTCCCCATTGACTTACATTGTAAGTCTGGACGGATCCGTTTGCCTCCGCACGGCCAGGCGGACACCTGAACGCTGCAAGCTGCGTTCAGGTGTCCGCCTGCTGAGCGGAGCGGAGGACAAACGGAGCCAGACTGATGCATTCTGAGCGGATCCTCATCCACTCAGAATGCATTAGGGCTGGACGGATCCGTTCGGGGCCGCTTGTGAGCCCCTTCAAACGGAACTCACAAGCGGAGCCCCGAACGCTAGTGTGAAAGTAGCCTTACTGTGTATGTTGTGCAAATGCGCCTTTTTCTTTCAAAAAGCTGTTGCAATTTTTCTACCGTATGCACAATTAAGTGTATTTCAGTGTGTCAACAACAGTGTATATTTTGGTCACAGCCAGAGGACGTCCCGCTTTGATGTGAACAGTCAATTGATGCTCCATGCACTTCCTGGACTACATGCCTTATATGCACATTATCCTATCTCCGTTACACCCCACATTAAATGTGTCAGTCATCACTGATGTCACGTTCATGGCCTCTCCACTGCTTTCCATCACCACAGCACATTTGTGAGAATGAATCTGTCATTAGTGCTGTGAAAGCATAGAATACTATCCCACCCCCTAACCAGGCTAACTGTGCCTGAACAATCAGGGTGCATGATGTCAGCAGTTAGAGCCCGAGACTGCCTGATAGCACAGGCAAAGCTGGCCTGGTTAGGGGGCGGGATATCATTCTATGCTCTTACAGTGCTAGAGAGAGATTCATTCTTATGCATGCACTATGGTGATGAGGCACAGGGGCATGCCATGAACCTAATGTCAATGTTGACTGACAAGTTCATTGTGGGTTGTAACCAGGCTAGGATCACATGCACAATGTACAGCACATTATCCAGGAAGTGCCTGGAGCATCATTTAACTGGGGAGTGTAGTGCTGGCCCAGTAGGCAACATTCAATAATTATCAATGGAAAAGTTGTTATTGAGGAACAAAAAAAAATCTTAGAATATCTCTTTGAGGCATATATTTTAAAAGCTTGTTCAGAACAAGCTACTGTTTTTTCAGATACCACCATGTGTGTTTAAACACCAGCAGGCATCTGCCCCCAGTGAAAGATAATTTTTGGAATCATTTTTTTTTTTTTAAGTATAAATCTGATGGGCAGTGTGTTTTCAAATAGGTTGTTTGTTAACATAGTCAGCCATGTGTTTACTAATAGCTACTGTAGAAGGTACAAGGGGTCATCATTGATGGTAGGTATGTGTCACCGAGGTTCCTGGCCTCAGTGAAGTAAGAGCCAGCATTTTCATGTGTCAGCGGCAGCTAATGCTGATTGACACTTTTGCTATTTAGTATGGCTGTAAATAGCTGATCCGGGATGGCTCTTATTGGGAGTAGTAAAAGTGCTAGGTGGGTGACTAATCCCCACATTCCAGGCTGGGTTTTGACAGCACCTGGCTTTTCTTTATAAAGGCAGCTGGACTCAGCAGCAGAGAATGCCCTATGTGTTGTGATCTGAGCCCTGTGCTGGGCTGAAAAGCTGAGACCCGTGTGTTGGGACAGCAGGCCACCTAAAACATGCATTTAGACTGCTGGAGGCAGAACCGCTGACAAGGTGACGTTTTTTGTTATGCATGAACTTTATACTCAGTGTGAACAAACACCAACCCTGCAAAGAGTGTTTTTTATTTGACCTTATATGTGAATAAAAACGGACATTTGAATTACGAACTTGTACTTTGCCTCTGTACTGCACCTGCATATCCCAACTACCAGAGCGAATCCCCACAATTGGTGGAGGATACGGTCAAGTGCAGGGAGGCTGGCGTGAAGGCCGAAATATTTTAGTTTTTCCGGGCACGGTTGTATGTCTTACATGAAACCAGCGAGATTACAACCCGTGTCTCTCGACAAAATGGAAGCTGTCGTGAAATCCCTTGTGAAGGCTAACTTGCAACAGCTGGAGGCTAATAAGCAGCAGCAGAAAACCAACCAGCTGCTATTGCAACATGTGATGGCTTTACAAGCGGCAGCAGCATCCCAGAGCGTCCACGATGCCCGAAAAGCAGTCCGTGCGGCGATCCCTAAGATGACCCCCTCGAACGACATCTAGACCTATCTGGCGGTGTTCGAAAAGGTGGCTGTGAGGGAGAAAATACCCTGAGATCAGTGGGCTGAGGTTGTCGCTCCGTTCCTGGCATTCGGACCTCAGCAGGTGTTTTTCAACTTACCAGATGATCAAGTGGCCGATTGCACGACAGTAAAGGGTGAGATTCTGGCAAGACTGAGGGTGAATGTGTTGGTCCGGGCCCAGCGGGTGCATCAGTGGGAGTTTAACCTGGATGAACCCGCGAGACCTCAGTATTATGATCTGTTACACCGGTTGCAAAAATGACGTGCTGAGTTCCACTGTTATGCTGGACCGTCTGTTGGCTGATGTATTCTGGAGGGCTTTGCCGTACCCTCTCCAGCACTGGGTTGGCCAGGTGTCTCCTGGTAATGCCCTTGAGATGGTCGACCTCGTGGAGCGCTATGAGGCTACCAGGACTCTACAGGGGGGTTATTTTGGGAGGGGGGCAGTCAAACTCCGGAAATCTCGAGCAAAACCCGCGTGGGATATACTCCCTACAGACCTAGCACTGATTGTCTGCTGGCGGTGTCAGGAGCCTGGCCACATAAGGGCTGACTGTCCCCATCGGGGCGAACCCATGTATACTAACTATGGCTACCACCATTCCATGTATGCCAGGAAGCTGTGTGCAACAGGTACCCCAGATACTATAGACAATAGCCACCTGTGCCAGGTGGAAGTGGCAGACACTTTGGCGGTAGCTCTACTGGACTCAGGGAGTCTGGTGTCCCTGGTAAGAGCTTCCCTGGTGCAGCCTGCCTAGTATGCTGGGCGAAAAGTCGGGGTCGTGTGCATCCATGGAGACTTAAAGGACTATCCCACCGCCCTGGTGTCTCTGTCCACGGTGGCCGGCAGGTGGACCCAAGAGGTGGCCGTCGCCACCAATTTACATTATGAACTTATAATTGGGAGAGACTTCCCAGGTTTCCCAGCACTGTGGCCTGATACGAAAGTTACCGATACCCTTGAGAGTGGCGTAACCCCAGTAGAGTGGCCTTGCTCAGGGGGGAGTCCAGAACCCTGGGAACCTGAGACTGAAGGGCCAGCGGTAGGGGTGGCCGCCACTTCGGTGGAAGAGGGGTAGATAACCCCATTGAGTGTAATGGTGGGAGAAGTGGAAGATTTGCTGCCGGGTCCTGAGTTGGCACACCTCAACGTCTCCAGGGAAAATTTTGGCACAGCACAGCACCGGGACCCACCACTATCTTGGGCCTGGGAAAATGTTGTAATAGTTGATGGTGAACCTTAACAACCAGGGGCCGAGTCAATGTTTCCCCGTTTTGTGGTTCATAATAAGATGCTGTATCGGGTAAACCAACTACGGGGTGAGCATGTTGAACTGGTGGTGCCCAAGGCATATGGTGGTGCCCAAGGCATATCACAAGCTCGTCTTGGACCTAGCCCACCAACATGTTTTTGAGGGACACCTGGGATGGCAGAAAACGTAGGACCGGATACTATAGCGGATTTACTGGCCCAGTGTGTTCAGAGAAGTTGAAGAATTTTGTAAGTCTTGCCCAACCTGCCACATTTCCATAGTCCCCTGGTACCTCTCCCGATTATCGAGGTTCCGTTCAAGCAAATCGCTATGGATCTCATAGGCCCAGTACCGAAGTCCGCTAGAGGGCACCAACACATCTTGGTCGTCTTAGACTATGCCACTCGGTACCCGGAGGCGGAGTTACTGCGACATACATCGGCCAAACTCATAGCTGAGGAGTTAATGGAGATGTTTTCCCGAGTGGGGCTACCTAAAGAGGTTCTGACCGACCAAGGGACCCCTTTTATGTCAAAGGTCATGAGGGAACTCTGTAAATTACTGCACATAAAACAGCTACGGATGTCCGTTTATCATCCGCAAACGGACGGCCTGGTAGAAAGGTTTAATCAAACATTAAAAAACATGTTAAAAACAGTGGTGTCTAAGGATGGGAGGGATTGGGACCTTCTTCTGCCATATCTCATGTTCGCAGTGCGAGAGGTGCCCCAAGCTTCTACTGGGTTCTCGCCCTTTGAACTGCTATATGGCCGAAATCCTTGCGGTCTGTTGGACATAGTCAAAGAGGCGTGGGAACAACAACCCACACCATATAAAAGTGTAATTGAATATGTCACCCAGATGCAAGAGCGGATAGAGACAGTGATGCCGCTTGTTAGGGAACATATGGAGGCAGCCCAGCAAGCCCAGAGTAGGGTCTATAATTGGCAGGTTCGGATCTTTAAACTGGGAGATCGGGTTTTGGTTCTGGTACCGACGGTCGACAGTAAGTTCCTGGCAGGGACCCTATAAAGTACTCAAAAAAGTTGGTGAGGTACATCATCCAGGGCGGTGAAAGCTGGAGCAGGTGTACCATGTGAATTTACTCAAACCTTGGAAAGATAGGGAGACCAGTACAGACGACAGCCCGCGGCCGGGTTTTCTAGGGGAAGAGGTTCCAGCCCCACGGTCTGATACAAGGGAAGCAGTTGCCACAGTGAAGATTGCTGACAGCCTTTCCTCTAAACAGACTTAGGAGGCCAGAGAGTTTGTCAGCAGGAACACGGACGTGTTCTCGGACCTCCCTGGACGCACTTCTATCATCCAACATGACATTGGCCGAGACCAGTTGAAACCATACCGGGTACCCAAGGCTCGGCGACAAGCCATCTCGGAAGAAGTGCAGCTAATGCTGCAACTAGACATAATTGAAGAGTCCAAAAGTGAATGGGCCAGTCCAATAGTCTTGATTTCCAAGCCAGAAGGGATGTTACGGTTCTGTAACGATTTCCAAAAACTAAATGAGATTTCAAAATTTGAAGTGTATCCCATGCCTCGGGTGGATGAGCTTATTGAGAGGTTAGGCCAAGCCCGTTATTTTTCTGTTTTGAACCTCACCAAAGGGTACTGGCAGGTACCCTTAACGGAGGCTGCCAAAGAGAAAACTGCCTTCATCACACCAAAGGTGTTACCCTTTGGTCTGCACGGCGCCCCCGCCACCTTTCAACGGCTCATGGTCACTGTGCTGCGTCCACATTGTACGCTTCAACTTACCTGGACGATATTGTCATCCACAGTACCGACTGGGAAGGTCACCTACCCAAGGTACAGGCTGTACTGGACTCCCTTCGAAAGGCTGGACTAACAGCTAGAGCAAAAAAATGTGCGATAGGTTAGAGGAGACGATTCAAAATACCTGGGGTATGTCATTGGGTGCAGAGTTGTTGAACCCCAAGTGAACAAAATAGAGGCGATACGGAATTGGCCCCGACCTGTCACTACTAGGCAAGTAATGTCGTTCCTTGGAATGGTGGGATATTATATGAGGTTTGTCCCCCACTTTGCTACGGTGGCCGCACCCTTGACAGGGCTCTTAAAGGGACGCAAGTCAGTGATGGTTCACTGGGATAATCAGGCGGAAAAGGCTTTCTCCGCTTTGAAGTCGGCCCTGTGTGGGTCCTCGGCCTTGGTGACGCCCGACTTCAAAAGGAAGTTTATAGTACAGACCGATGCCTCCGAGGTAGGCCTCGGTGCTGTACTGTCTCAGGAAGTCAACAGGGAGGAGCATCTCGTTGTCTTCCTCAGCCGTAAGCTTACCTTAGCCGAGATCAGGTACAGTATAGTGGAGAGAGAGTGCCTGGCTAGCAAATGGGCACTAGAATCTCTCCACTACTATTTGTTGGTGAGAAATTTCTGCCTGGTGACTGACCACTCCCCTCTCAAATGGATGAGCCAGGCCAAGGACAGAAATGCCCGGGTCATCCTGTGGTTTCTCTCTTTACAGAACTTTAAGTTTTCGGTGGAACACAGAGCAGGCCGGTTACAGGGAAATGCGGCTGCCCTGTCCTGGGTATACTGTCTAGCGTGTGTTCACCCCCTCAGGGTTGAAAAAAGGGGGGAGGTGTGTAGGATGGTACAAGGGGTCGTCATTGATGGTAGGTATGTGTCACCAAGGTTCCTGACCTCAGAGAAGTAAGAGCCGGTATATTCATGTGTCAGCGGCAGCTAATGCTGATTGACACTTTTGCTATTTAGTATGGCTGCAAATAGCTGATTCGGGATGGCTCTTATTGGAGTAGTCAAAATGCTGGGTGGGTGACTACTGCACCCGCTTATTCCAACTACCAGAGCGAATCCACACACTATATATGTCAGAGTTCACTCTGATATTATTTACTACTGCTGTCATTGCGTTAAAAAGCTTGAAAGGGGGGGGGGGGTGGCAAGACCAAAACAATTTTTTTGATCTATCAGTTAGAATAGGACCCGAAACTAATTTCAAGAAACTTTATTACAGGCAGAGGATGTGGACCTACTGTGCCAACTAACCAGTTTGACTAAAGATAAGGGCACTGTCCTGGTGGTCTCCTGGTATTAACCCTTTAACCCCTATACAGGGATCTGGACTTCTCTGCAGGGAACCAACCAGGCTGCTACCTTCTGTAGTAGTCTCAGTGTAGTTGGCAGCTGATTCACAAGGCTCAGAGACACTGGTGCAGGCAGCAAGGGGTCAGGCAATATCTGAAGTCAGGATACAGGCCAAGGTCAGGGCAGGCAGCATATTTGCGTATTCGTGGGCAGGTGGCTATTTTAGTTCGGTACATGGAAATCAGGCAGAGAGTGACACACTGCTGTAAACTAGGGATCAGATAACCTGAAGCTCAGGCACCCTCCTACTTGGGTGTGTGCCTTAAAAACACAGGGACAGCAAACCATTAGCTGGGAGCTTTAAGAGTGTACCTGCCCAGAGGAGTAGGCCAGGAGGCCCATCAGAAGATGCACAAGCCACAGCCTACATGCACTGACAAGGATGCTGGTGACTGGTAGCGCTTTTGGCAGGAGAACAGGAACAGATCGTGGCAGGGTAAGTAGCGTGGTGTCCATACGCACAGGGGACAGCAAGGCCGCAGACAAGATCTATAGTGGGAACATGTACAAGAGTGCTGGTGGAGGGGACCACTGGGAAAGACAAGTTAGGGTAAGCTCACACCACCGCTAGTTATATCTGTTGTTCTGCACTGTTAGAGTTGAAGAACAACGGTAATAAGGGAAGTGCTGGATTCGGCACATAACTGAGACAAACAGAGCTGAACAGATTGCATTGACCAAAATGGAGTCCATTCAGTTTCATTGGAAAACCTGTTTATTTTACTGGACAAAAAACTGAAGCAGGACTTTTTTGTCTAGTCTGTTTGATGGAATCTGCGACAGACCCTCCAACACAGATCTGAACAAGTCCTTATGCACATTGCAAATTTTGTAATTTTGCAGTTTGGAGGAAAAAAAATATACATTTTAAAATCTTGGAAAAAAACCTTTAATTTACTTTCTTTCTTTATGTTATAAATAAAACTTCTCTATAGTAACCTGAACTGGTAAAGAGAGGCCCAAATTCCAAAGTAGAATCAGCTCTACAATCACTCTGTGTTGTTACATTTTAATACAAATGGAAATTGAAAATACTAATAACTGTTGAGAGGCCCATGGGCAAAAAGTTGGTTTGGGCTCCAGATATGAAGATGAATAGGTTGAGATAAGGACTCGGAGTCATAAAGAAAAATCAAAGATGATTTAGATTCAGATGTGAGGATGACTCTTTGCTACAATATTATACTTACGTAAATGTTTTAAATGTTGCATGTTTTCCATTGCTCATCTGCAGTTCATTACCATCTGTGTGCTTTGTTATCCATTATATTTTCCCTAGGAGATTCTAAATTTTAAAGACAAGCTTTGAATCTATGTAAAATATTACCCTTATCAGTCGAAATATGCCAAATAGTAGGCAATACTTTAAGACCAGCATCTCTGTAGTGTATTACTGTCTGAGTTGAGTCAGTGTTAGAGCTGCAAATCAACTAATCTCCTGGACTAGGTTAATTCCCCATTGACCCAGTTAGCTTCAACTCTACTTCGAGGTTCCTTCATGGAGAGAAAGGCACATCTGGATTAAACACTACACACAGGCAAATGTAGTTATACAATTTGGCTGAAACGAGACTAAAGAACTCTCACAGGGTTTGCATTTACAGCATCATACTTATTGACACTGAAAAAAAAGTACACACAGGAAATTATTCCGCTAATATAAATCAATAGTGATGTTTAGAGTTTTTTTTATATTATGTATGGAACATGAAAAATGTACATAAAACACTTGACTCCCCACCTTTGGGCAAGTTTAAAATTTTTCACTGCGTTAATTTTAGTTTAGTTGTTTTGACCTATCTACGAAGTGTCTAATAAACCACAGAGCAATCAACTTATTTATTTTTTAATTGGTACATGGTTCTGTAGTGCCCCAATAGGACACTACTAGTGGATAAGTAGTTAATGTTTTATGTGGTTTGATATAATTTAAAGGGGTCATGCAGTGGGTAAAAGCTGATGAGGTATGCTACGGATAGGTCATCAGTATCAGATCGGCGGGCTCTGGTCCTTTAACATATTTCTACAAGAGAATGCTCTATTGTTTGTCTTCACTTGCTAAGAAAAGTTGTAATGTGTCTTTAAATATGTCTTTAGTGTGTATTGCTGTGGCTGGAGCAAGTGTCAATTTAACTTTTGAGATGAGAACTACAGAAAATTTTAAGAGATTATCCTTTTTTTTTTGATGGGGGGGGGGGGGACCTGGGCCTGCGCAGTCAAGTAGCCTCGGACGCTGTGAGCTGTTTGCGCCTGAGGAACAGTAAAACCAGGTTAGGAACATGTGCCCAATGTACATGATATGCGATCCTGGAAATGCCCGCAACGGAACTCCCCAGTAAGGAAATAAACATAATCATAAGTCACTTGTATGTCTGTGCACTGTGGGCTTGTTTAAAAAAAAAGGATAACCCCTTTAACATAGAAACATAGAATGTGTCGGCAGATAAGAACCATTTGGCCCATCTAGTCTGCCCAATATACTGAATACTATGGATAGCCCTTGGCCCTATCTTATATGAAGGATGGCCTTATGCCTATCCCATGCATGCTTAAACTCCGTCACTGTATTTGCAGCTACCATTTCTGCAGGAAGGCTATTCCATGCATCCACTACTCTCTCAGTAAAGTAATACTTCCTGATATTACTTTTAAACCTTTGCCCCTATAATTTAAAACTATGTCCTCTTGTAGCAGTTTTTCTTCTTTTAAATATTCTCTCCTCTTTTACCTTGTTGATTCCCTTTATGTATTTAAAAGTTTCTATCATATCCCCTCTGTCTCGTATTTCTTCCAAGCTATACATGTTAAGGTCCTTTAATCTTTCCTGGTAAGTTTTATCCTGCAATCCATGTACCAGTTTAGCAGCTCTTCTCTGAACTCTCTCCAAAGTATCAATATCCTTCTGGAGATATGGTCTCCAGTACTGAGCACAATACTCCAAATGAGGTCTCACTAGTGCTCTGTAGAGCGGCATGAGCACCTCGCTCTTTCTACTGGTAATGCCTCTCCCTATACACCCAAGCATTCTGCTAGCATTTCCTGCTGCTCTATGACATTGTCTGCCTACCTTTAAGTCTTCTGAAATAATGATCCCTAAATCCCTTTCCTCAGATACTGAGGTTAGGACTGTATCACTGATTTTATATTCTGCTCTTGGGTTTTTACGCCCCAGGTGCATTATCTTGCACTTTTCAACATTAAATTTTAGTTGCCAGATTTTTGACCATTCCTCTAGTTTTCCTAAATCCTTTTCCATTTGGTGTATCCCTCCAGGAACATCAACCCTGTTACAAATCTTTGAGTCATCAGCAAAAAGACACACCTTACCATCGAGGCCTTCTGCAATTTCGCTGATAAAGATATTAAACAATATGGGTCCCAGAACAGATCACTGAGGTACCCCACTGGTAACAAGACCTTGGTCTGAATATACTCCATTGACTACAACCCTCTGTTGCCTGTCCCTCAGCCACTGCCTAATCCATTCAACAATATGGGAGTCCAAGCCCAAAGACTGCAATTTATTGATAAGCCTTCTATGTGGGACAGTATCAAAAGCCTTACTAAAGTCTAGATAAGCAATGTCTACTGCACCTCCTCTATCTATTATTTTAGTCACCCAATCAAAAAAATCAATAAGATTAGTTTGACATGATCTCCCTGAAGTAAACCCATGCTGTTTTTCATCTTTCAATCCATGGGATTTTAGATGTTCCACAATCCTCTCCTTAAGTATGTTTTCCATTAATTTCCCCACTATTGATGTCAGGCTTACTGGCCTATAGTTGCCCGATTCTTCCCTACTACCTTTCTTGTGAATGGGCACAACATTTGCTAATTTCCAATCTTCTGGGACGACTCCTGTTGCCAGTGATTGGTTAAATAAATCTGTTAATGGTTTTGCTAGTTCACCGCTGAGCTCTTTTAATAGCTTTGGGTGTATCCTATCAGGCCCCTGTGACTTGTATTAATTTTAGACAGCTGACTTAGAACCTCTTCCTCTGTAAAGACACATGCATCAAAAGATTCATTAGTCTTCTTTCCTAACTGAAGTCCTTTTCCTTCATTTTCCTTTGTAAAAACTGAACAGAAGTATTCATTGAGGCAGTCAGCTAGTTCTTTATCTTCTTCCATATACCTTCCTTCTTTTGTTTTTAATTTGGTAATTCCTTGTTTTAGTTTCCTTTTTTCATTTATGTAACTGAAGAATGCCTTATCGCCTTTTTTCCCTGACTGAGCTAATTTCTCTTCTGCCTGTGCTTTAGAAGCTCTTATAACTTGTTTGTCCTCTCTCTGCCTAATCTTATAAATTTGCCTGTCATCCTCTTATTTTTTTTTTTATAATTCCTAAATGCTATATTTTTGTTTTTAATGATTTTGGCCACTTCTGCTGAATACCACAGTGGTCTTTTCCTTTTTTTTGCTTTTACTGACAAGCCTAATGCAATTTTCTGTTGCCTTTTAATAGTGCCACTTTTAAGTAGTCCCATTTCTCCTGGACTCCAATGAAACTGTTCCAATCTGATAGGGACTCGTATACCACTAATCTAATTTTAGAAAAGTCAGTTTTTCTAAAATCTAAAACTTTTGTTTTTGTGTGGTGTGACTCAGTCACTGTACTTATAGTAAACCACACTGACTGGTGATCACTAGATCCCAGGCTTTCCCCTACAGTAATATCATATACCAAATTCCCATTTGTGAATACTAAATCTAAAATGGCCTCCTTCCGGGTTGGCTCCTCAACTACTTGCTGTAGAGATAATCCCAGTAGGGAATTTAGAATATCTGTACTCCTGGCAGAACTAGCTATTTTGGTTTTCCAGTTTACATCTGGAAGATTGAAGTCTCCCATAATGATAAGTTCCCCCTTCAATGTCATTCTAGCTATTTCCTCAACTAGTAGATCATCTAATTCTTTGACTTGGCTAGGTGGTCTTTATATCACACCTACACGAGTTACCTTATGATTATCAAGCTGCAAGGTAACCCCAAACTGACTCTAAATTGTTCTAGCTAACGTATCAAATTAGATTTTATGCTATCTTTCACATACAGGGCCACCCCTCCCCCTTCTTGCCTTCTCTGTCTTTCCTGTATAGAGAGAACCCTGGTATTGATATATCCCAGTCATTACTCCCCTTGAACCACGTCTCAGTAACAGCCACTACATCTATATTCTCAGATGCCATTATAGCCTCAAGTTCATTGATCTTATTCCTTAAACTGCGAGCATTTGTAGACAAGAATCTGAGCTTGTCATTTCTTAACCTTTGTGCTACTGGCATCTTCTGGCATTGTTCCGGGGGGCAGTTGGACTGCTGGATTATCACTCTTTTGCACCCCTTTCCTAGTTTAAATGCTCCTTAGCAAATACTTGGAACTGTTCACCGAGGACATTCGTTCCCTTGAGAGAAAGATGCAAACCATCTTTCTTGTACAGTTCTTTTCCATTCCAACAAGAGCTAACATGACACACAAAGCCAAACCCTTGGTTCAGACACCATTCACCAAGCCATACATTGAATTCCTTAATTTTCATCTTCCTGTCATGCTGAAGGTTATGCACAGGCAAAACTGCAGAGAATGAAACAGTTGATGCAACCTCCCTCATTTGTGCACCCCTCAGCTGGAAACTGCACAGAAGAGAAATTGTTATTTGAGCAATTGTATCAAGAGAGACAGATTGCTACATCTAAGAAGACACTGAGAATTGGGAGACCTTGCTCCATCCCAGTCACACCAGCTGTCTTGTAAGACTGTATGTCTCCATCTTGTTTGGATGTGTTCTTCAACCTGCTACCAGGTAAAGAAAACCATGAATTACTTGTTCACCTTCATCTCACTCTCCTGCTTATCAATTGGCACACTAACACCAAGGGCCCCCACCTCCACCTGCCAGGGCATCCTACACAGGGCTTGCCCTGTGGTGGATTAATGCTACCATTGACCGCCACCCCTGTAACCGAAGGTTTGGTTGAGTGTGACCCAGTCACCATTACTACCATGGCTACCACCTCCACCCTGTCCACCACTACTCCCATGCCCTCAAAAGTACTTTGTAAAACTTTCCCTGACACCACTGCTAGAAGAAATCTTCCACACTGGTCAGTTACTTTTTCACTTTAACTAATTGATTGGTTGGAGGACTTAACAGCCTTTCTGATCTCCATGTTCCTCTGGGGTATATAAAGTATTGGTGGGAAACACTGTGCTGATGACTAATTAAAGGTGCCTGCACAGTGTAAAGAGTGTCTAAGACTACTGTATCCCCCTTATTGCCAGTGTAGTAAATCAGATAATCTTACTGGGGCCTATTGGGAGGAGCGGTACATCTACAGTTTGGATAATCCATTTTTACAACATATAGTTTTGGTATGGCAGATACATAGATGATCTGCTCTTTATTTGGAGTGGAGATGTGTCTGCCATACCAGACTTCAAAAGAGTATTTGAATAACAATAAAAAAAAAAAAATATGGCCCCTAAACTAGAACAGAACAGAAAGTCCATTGGAACATCTTCACCCAAAGGGGGTACTGCAAGGACACAGTTAGACAAATATCTTAAATCCCCACCCCCATCAGCTAAAACAAGAAGTAACCAGAAACCAACATCACAAATGGAGGATTGTGAAGAGAACGAAAATCTTGTAAATAGGGTTAGAGAGAACCCGGTATTGGAAGCAGATAACCAGATGAGTAATATCGATGGTAAATTAGCGGGTATACTGGAGGCAGTCGGAACAACCAATCAATCATTAAGTACACTGACAACCACAGTAGCAGCAGTGCAAACTGATATATCATTAATCCGAGACGATCTAAACAAAATGAGGCAACGTGTCAAAGAGTATGAAACTCTAACCACAGAATTGCAAAAAGAATCCAGGCAGAAAAAGGTTAGAAACAGTAGAAAGTGATAATAAAGCACTAAAGGAAAAAATGGCAGACCTGGAAGACAGATCCCGGAGAGATAATCTTAAATTAGTGGGCTTCCCGGAAGGAGCAGAAAAAGATGACCCCACAGGCTTCATCCAAAAATGGTTGTCAAACAACGTAAAAAACCGCAGAGGCAGCTACAACACCCACAGTGGAGAGAGCACATCGTATCCCAACAAGAAAACTTCCACCAGGCTCAGCACCAAGGCCATTGTTAATTAGAATGACCTCCTCAAGAGATCGGGACTATATCCTTAGATGGAAAAGAGAGATAGAAACAGTGAAATATAATGACGTCAATATAGAGATATACCCGGACTTTTCTAAAGTTACGCAAGATAAAAGGAGAGAATATAAGGATGTAAAAAAGAGATTGATACAAGCACAACTAAAATACTCTATGATGTATCCTGCGAAATTACGGGTTATATATAAAGAAACCGTTCAATTTTTCCCTAACCCAAAGGATGCAGCTGACTGGCTGGACTCTAAGGGCATTAAGTAATTTGCCTGTGGTGTTGCCAGGGGGAGCCGGGGGGGTCGACGGCGGGGGGGAAGGGGGGGGATAGTCTATAGTTAGAGACCTATGAGTCACAGTTTGCGACTCGCAGGTCATGTGGGGAGTGGGGGTTTTGGGAGTGGGGGCTTTGGGAGGGGGGTAGGGAGGGCTTTTTTCCGCGGGGAACTGTCGAGGTATGGAGGGTGTATCGTTGGGGGTACCCCTACCCTTCCGTCCAGTGCTGCCTTAAAGGTAGGGGGGACCAACTATAAAAAAAATAAAAAAAAATAAAAAAAAATATAAGGGATGTCTAGAATACTGACCTGGAATATCCGCGGCTTTGCGGATAAAATCAAGAGATGTGTAGTGTTTGATTTGGTTTCTAGACATCTACTAGCAATAGTGGCCCTGCTAGAAACACACCTCACAGGTGAAAAAGTGGCGGCACTTGGCGGAAGGAGATGGGCCTCCCACGAATATAATTCGTGCTATTCCACATACTCTCGTGGAATCAGTGTTTATGTGCACAGACAGGTAGATTATGATCCACTAGAACAGCTAATCGACCAAGAGGGCCGGTATATTTTCCTTCACTGTTATTGGCAAGGGCAAAGGAGAATTATTGCCTTTATATATATCCCACCTCCCTTTACGACAACGGTACTATGTAGACTGATGAACTATATCTCGGCACGAGAGGAGTGCCCGGTGCTGGTGATGGGCGATTTCAACTCGGTCATGGACATTAGAAAGGATCGAACCTCTACCATGATTAATTATGGAGTGAGTTCCGGTTCAAGTACCTTACTTTTCAGAATGTGTAAAGAAATGGCATTGGTCGATATATGGCGGTCTCTTTATGGAGATAAGCAAGCATTTTCATGTTTCAGTAATACATATAGGTCCATGTCGCGAGTTGATCTGGCTCTCGCCAGCCCCGGGCTCATTAATAAGGTTAAAAAAATGAACTATGAACGTCATTGCGTTTCTGATCACAGCCCCGTCATGGTAATACTGCAGAACCAGAACAAAACAAATCAAAATACATTTTTTAAACTTAATCCTCATTGGATGACATTAATAAAGGACCCGGACAAGATTAATGAAGAAATAAAGCTCTTTTGGAGCGATAACTTTAATTCAACCCATATCCATATGGTCTGGGACTCGCTTAAGGCATTCCTTCGAGGTACATATTCATATCAAATTAGAAAACAGAAAAACGCTTTTGCAGAAACGCAAAAAGAAATAGAAGGCCTGCTCGGCCAGGCAATGGAAGAGATCACCCGTACAAACACCCCAGAAAAACAACATCAATTTAAAAAAATACAAGATGAATATAAACAATATCTATATAAAAAAGCGCAGAATAAAATGTTCTTCTCGGGGCTGAGAACTTTTAGCGAGTCCGGGAAACCAAGTAGACTGGTATCTATGATAGTAGAGAATCAAAGGGGAAGTAATAATATAACCGGAATTAGGACTGAGGCGGGAACCATTCTACGAGACCCCGACGATATCCTAAGGGAGTTTACCCGATATTTCTCGAAGCTATATGAAGCTGGGCCCCAAAATCAGGGAGGAAAAATAGATCAATATTTAGATAACATCAAGATCCCGGAATTTGATCAACAAGATATTGATTGGTTGAATAGACCTATTCAATTGATTGAGTTACAAACCACGTTGCAAACCATCAAGGGCAATACCTCCCCAGGGATGGACGGCTTCCCATTCGAAATATACCGAAAACATGGGGGAATGATCCTCCCCCAAATGTTGGAGGTATTAAATCAATCTTGGATAATGGGTTCCCTCCCCCCCTCATGGATGGAAGCAACCATCACATTAATTCCTAAAAAAGGGAAAGATCCGCTGTCAGTCACATCTTACCGTCCCATCTCTCTGTTGAACACAGATTATAAAATCTTGGCCAAATTGCTAGCGAACAGATTAAAAACTGTTATCCACAAAGTCGTCCACGCGGACCAAACCGGGTTTATTCCGAAAAGGAATATACAGGATAATGTAAGGAGGGCCTTTTTGAATGTTCAGATGGGGGATGGGGAGGACCGCTCCATCCTGTCCTTGGACGCCGCTAAGGCCTTCGACAGGGTGGAGTGGTCCTTCCTTTGGAGAGTAATGTCCCGGGTCAAAATAGGTGAATACTTCTCTAAATGGGTTCGTATTCTCTATCAAAATCCAGTATCTAGGGTTCGAATCAATGGCGAATACTCTGCCCCCTTCCCCTTGACACGCAGAACACGCCAGGGTTGTCCCCTTTCCCCCTTGCTTTTCTCGCTGTTCCTGGAGCCGATGGCGTGTAAGATTCGAGCAGATGGGGAAATATCCGGTTTTGGGTGTGAGGGAGAGGACGACAAAATCAGTCTCTATGCGGACGACATATTACTATTCCTGGGGAGATGATATGTGGATTTGCCCAAGGTTATGGATAGTCTGGATGAATTTGGGTGCCTATCGGGATATGAGATAAATTGGGAGAAGTCCAAATTCCGTCCGGTTCCGCCCGGTCATAATCTCCGAGTCAGTATACTGACCCCAGTAGATTCTCTATTATATCTGGGTATCCAGATAGGGACCAAACTGGAATATTATACGAAACTGAACATACTCCCAATAATAGATAGAGTTAAGGAAAAAATTAGAACATGGCTTAAATTTCCCCTGTCACAAATTAATCGTATAGCACTTATAAAAATGACGCTGCTTCCAATGTTACTATATGTATTCAATGCTAGCCCAATAACGATAGAAGACAAATTTTTCAATAAGCTAGAGTCCCTCTTTAATGAACTAATATGGGGGCGCAAACGAGTTAGAATTAAGATACAATATCTGTATAAAGAAGAGGGCGGAATATCCGTCCCTTTTCTAAAGGGATACTATATAGCTGCCCAATTGAGATGGTGTGTGAGGAATCGAAAGAATAAATGCATTCGGCTTATTTATGGGGAGCACTGTAGACCCTGGGAGGATCTCTTTCACATTCTCGAATCCGGTATCATGGAGAAGAGAACAATAATGAACCCGTTCGGTAGGATGCTTGGGTATATCTGGCAACAACTTAGATATATGGTCGGAGTAACCCAGGCAGTTCAGTACACCCCACTGTGGGGGAACGCACATTTACCACAAGTTATGTTAATGGGTGATGTTGAATATTGGGAAAAATATGGGATATGCCTTATTGCACAAGTTTTTCATAAAGGACAACTTAAGCCTTTAAATAAAATCCTACCAGATACTACATTAGGATTTATTGATAAATTTAGATATGAACAATTACGACACGCTATTCACTACACGGAGAATAAGAATTATTTAAATATTGTAAGGAACACCTTTCTAGATTTTTGCCACGATATGACTCTTAACACTTCCATATCACATATTTATGCAAAATTAAAATATGAATACACTAAAACAATTATATTTAGAAGTGAGGCTAAATGGGAAAAGGACCTGCAGAATGGGGAATCCATCCCGTGGAACGCTGTGTACAGAAACATTAAAAGATCGACGGTCTCCCCTGCCCATGCATGGATTCTTATGAAAATTATACTCCGCCTCTATTATACACCAGCCTTTTTACATATTATTTACAACGATAGGAAACAGAACTGTTATAAATGCAGTAAAGATAGAGGGGGCTATATACATCTACTTTGGGAATGCCCAGGGATAAAAGAGTATTGGACAAAAATATTTTGGAAATTACGGGATAGCTCCCCCATGAAATATGAGGCCTGTATTAACTATGTTATCCTGGGTGCATTCCCAGAGATAGACAAAAATAAAACGGAGCAAATACTCTGGCTTCGGGGTGTTGCATTGGCCAAAATATTAATCGTTAAATATTGGGGTACTCCGGATTACCCTAATTTTCAGGAGTGGATGGAACGGATGAACAGGGTTAAGCAATATGAATACATCCTTGCCCAAACAGCAGGAAAAAAGGCAACTTGGATGCGGATATGGGGCAACCTGAAATGATAATACTAGGCGAAAAGACAGTAGCTCCGCGGAAAAAAGGGGGGTTAGAGGGAGGGAAGGGGGGGGGGGGTTAAAAAATAAGAGGGAAACTTACTATATGACGACACTATGTACTACTGTATTATTGTTTTGTGATATCAAAATGGAACACTGTAGATTTACTATTTATAAAATAAAATATATAAAAAAACAAACAAAAAAAAAAAACAATACGTACAACTTACATTTTACATGCATAGTTGATGCGTATGATATATGCTTTCTGGACCTTAGAATAACCGGCCTTCCAAGTAGACCAGAAACGTATCGGAAAAAAAACTGCAGGCAATACCATTCTGCATGCTAACAGTCACCACCCTATCCATACTATTAAAGGGATACCTGTTGGGAATTCATGCGGGCACGTAGAAATTGTAGCACGGAATCAGCTTTCCAAAAAGAATGTCAGATCATTAGCTCTCGATTGAGCACACTAAGTTATCCGCAGTGGATGTTACTACGAGCTATGAATATAGCACTAAATAAATCAAGGTTTAAGTTACTGTTCAATGTGGGGCCTAAATCAAATGGGAGCATTCCCAATAAAAATATAAACAAAAGCCAAAATGGACATGTTAGACAAATCAGTACATTGGATGGTAACAAGAAGGGACAAAATGGGAATTTACCCACCCTGGTACTGACGTACAGCCGGCAATTTAAACAAATACAAAATGTCATTAGAAATTGTTTGACTATATGATATGATGATGACATCTTATACAATACTCTTAAAAACGGCTGCAGAATTGTTTCCAGGAGGGCACCAACTCTTGCGAGTTCCCTTTCTCCTTCCTTGCTTAAATCCACAAAAACTGCACGGACTGCATGGATCATATATAATGGCTTCACTAGATGTGGAAGCCATCCATGCAAAACGTGCAGCTATGTGCTTGCAACCAAAACTTTTTCAAAAAGCAGATCACTCAATGACTTTTCCAATAAAAACATATATCAATTGCAACAGCACGGGTGAAATTTATGTCCTTCAATGTACTACCTGACACTTGATATATGTCGGCAGCACTTCATGCAAATTTAAAAACAGAATCTTGGAACAATCGAATTATATTTCGAATCCTGCTGCTTTGAATGTGTCCAATGCGGCAAAACATTTTATCCACATACATAGTCGCAGGGTAGATTCATTCCGTGCTTTTGCCATTGAGAAAGTCACTGCTCCTCCCATAGGGAGAGACCATAAAAAAGCTATTTTACTAAGAGAAGCCTACTGGACCTTTAGACTTAATACTAGGATGCCTGTCACGGGGTAGCGTCACGGGTATAAAGATAAAGCGGAGGTGCACCCCCTGAACTGCCACCCGGTCCCCTGTCCCTGCCTACTTGCACCACCCGCCCTAGGTGACGGGGCACAACTGGGCGACAGTCCCTGACCAGAGTAAGTGCAAGCAGAGAGATAGACAGCAGGGAAGCGGACGGCCAATGAGAGGTAGCACTCGAGCGGACAGAGAGGTGGAACAAGCAGGGTACCACCAAAAACGGAAGGGCGAGGCGGGTCAACTAGCCGGAGTCAGTCCAGGAGGTCACATCAGTACGAGGGAGGAGACAGAGACAGATCCAAGAGTGGGCCAAAGTCAATACAAGAGAAGAGGCAAAGACAAAATCCAAAAGCAAGCCGAGGTCAAAATCCGAGAGGTAGCATCAAGGTTCAGGGAGCAGGAAGAAGAGGTGTCAGGAAGCAGATCAAGGGTCAAATCCAAAGGTAAGTTTAATAACAATAATAATACACAGCCTAAGGGACTAAAATCACAGGCAACCTGTAGCCAGCAGGTTGCCTGTATTTATAGTGGGGAGTGAGGGTCATGTGACGTGGCCAGCGTCACATAATCGACAGACAGACAAGTCGAGCACCGAGTGATCAGCTCGGCACTCAAGGCAGACCTAGGAGCAGGGAGCCTCCCAGCTAGCACATGCCGCCCTGGGAACGAGGCTGAACACAAATCCTCGCTCCCGAAGCTAAGCAGCAGGTCTGCGGCTGATAGGAGACCGTTATTTTTCATAGACCCTTTTGGACCCAGGATTTTGAAATTATATGGTTCAAATAGCCTGAGGCTACAAAGCTCCTGTTTCTGGTCAGGTAAAACGTAATGTTTATTTCTATCAATAAAACTAATACAGAACAGGAGAAAGAAAAGAAAGAAAATGCTTTTTAAAATGTAAAGGTGCTGTGATGATACTATCGGCAGTATCCTGAATTGCTTTGGGATAATTCCCTCTAACGCCACCTAAAATATCACTGCTGCCACAAAGAGTGTTCAGGGGTAACCTCATATATATCGCTGGGAAGGATTCCCTATTAGCGCCACTCTGAGTGCAGCTACTGCCGCTAGTGCGTCCAAGTATAGTGAGTCTGCAGTTCTCACTACTCAGACACAGTATCTATCATACACCTAATTTAAAAGATCAAGCTAGAGCTCCCCCAACATGTTTCGCCACTAGATGTGGCTTCATCAGGGGATGGAGCTACTGTCAACACGAGTGCTTCGTAAGTAGATGCTTATAACTGCTAGGGGTGGGCTATTAGTCCTCCTCTGCCCAATCCCTGCTCAGGACTCGTGTGGCAGCATGATCATCCTATCCGGTACCTTAAAAGCTTCTCTTCCGTCATATATTCGCGTCACCCCTTCAAGTGCGCATGCGTCAGAACTTAGAAGATTTTTCCTCCCTTATTCCTCCATATACCTTTTGCGCATGCGTCAATACTTTTATTCGAGTCCTATTCGGCAACATCTACTGCGCATGCCCCCATACTTAGAGATTTTTTGTCTCTTGCTCTCCGATATAATTCCAGATGTCTATTGGGCATGCGTGAATACTCTACCTCCGATTCTTTTTCTTAGGTCACTAGTACGCATGTCTTGGGACATAGATTATTAACACTGCCTTTGCAGTTCGTCCCACATTCTTTAACATACCCTCTCTATGTGTAGGGTTGCGCATGCTCTCTGCTTTTTAATCTAGGTAGGGTATCCACGCATGCGCCGGCACTTTGAAATTTATATCTCTGTTATATTTGCAGCAAGACTTGCCTGGCAGTTTGAGTTTTGCCACCTTGTTCTTCTTCATATATCCCTCTTTATTTTAAAGATGCACGGTCAAGGTGTAATAGACTTTTATATGCATACTATTTATGATATTCTTCATGTATGGCTAGACATCTTTTATATGCATTATTTTTACAAAATAAATTCTACAGCATTTCTAGTGCTAAATCGGGTCACAATTCACGGGTGCCACTATGTATGCTCCAAGAGCCTGTATTGATGTCAAGCTATATCTAATAGTACCTCGATAGGGACACAATGTTATGGCTTGTCTGCTGTCCATATATATATAGGGGCTTAGTTGTTACATATCTTTAGTTGTGCAATTTAATATCTTCTTATTATTCATTTTCTCCTCATCTTTTACAGGAAGGGGGAAGCGTTTTTTACAAGATACCGGAAAGGATTGATTTCCTCCTTCGTTTTCTCCAGGTAAGTTAACCTTATATTTTTATTTTTCCTATTCTTTAATTATTTATATCAATATTCATTCCAATATTTCTACATTCAAGAAATAAATTGGCCCTATAGTTTCATTGGCTAATAGCGTTATTATATTAACTAAGGGATTATTTGAGGTCTTTTATTGGTATACTCTTTCCTTTTTCCTGCTTTTGCAGAGAAAAAAGGAGGAAAACATCTATTTCCTTTTTTTATTTTCATAGTCAGATAAAAGCCGCGAAGGAGAACCCTTCATTTAGTCCTTGTGGACTCATTGTATCCAATCTGTGTATCCACCTAGCCTCGCTCTGCAACAGTTTTTTATCAAGGCTACCTCCTCTTGGTCCTAGAAATATTTTCTCTATACCCCAGAAGCGCAGTACTGTACTCTTGTTGTTATGAAAGTACTTAATGTGTCTGGCTATTGCTGTGTCTTTACCTGTTTCTATGGTACTTAGGTGGCCCGATATTCGACGTCGCAACTCCTGTGTGGTCTTGCCCGCATAGAGTTTTGGACAAGGGCAAGAAGCTAGGTAGATCACTCCTTGTGTTTTGCAGGTGATCAGTTGCCTTATCTCATACTCCTTTTTATCCACAGGATTAACATATTTCTTGATGCGTGGAACATACCTGCAAAAGGAACAGTCCCCGCATGGAGCTGATCCACGGTATTTCTCAACTCTTCTGCCGGATTTGGCTCCTTCTTCCATGAGGTGGCTGTGGACCAGTTGGTCCTTAAGATTGGGACCTCGTCTGTATGTAACTGACGGATTAATGGTAAGTACCATATTAAGGTCTCTGTCTGATCTTATTATATGCCAATGTTTTTTTTTAGAATACTGTAGATTTCATTATTGTATCCATCAAAGGTCCCTATGCATCTGATGATGTCATTTCTTTTAGATGGTGTATCTTTTAAAAGATCTTCTCTCTTTGTTTTATTAGCTCGATTGTATGCATTTTTCAAAGATCTTTTGGGGTAACCCCTTTTGCTGAACCTTTGAAGCAGTTGTTGACTTTCCCGGGAAAAGGAGGCTTCATCCGAGCAGTTACGACGTGCTCTCAAATATTGGCCTATAGGGATCCCTTTCTTCAGGGAAACTGGATGCCAACTGTTCCAATGCAGGTAACTGTTTGTCGATGTTGGTTTCCTAAAGACCTCTGTCACCAACTGCCCTCCCTCTGTTTTTCTTATTTTTAAGTCCAGAAACACTATCTCATGATCTTGAATTTCATGTGTATATTTCATACCTATATTATTTCAGTTTAGCGTCTGGACAAATTCCTGAAACAGTGTACGGTCACCATCCCACAGGATCAAGATGTCATCTATATATCTGCCCCAAAAAATAATGTGGCAGACATACGACGACATCTCCTCCGTAAAAACGTGACAATTCTCCCACCACCCTAAAAATAAATTTGCGTAGGTTGGGGCGCAAGACGTCCCCATCGCAGTGCCATTAATTTGTTTATAATATTGTCCTTGAAAGACAAAATAATTGTGCTCTAATATAAATTTAAGTGATAATAATACAAAATTATTGTGCCTATTAAAGTTTTGACTGCGGGTGCTCAAATAATGTTCAACTGCGTGTATCCCCAGTGAGTGTTGAATGTTGCTATAAAGTGATTCGACATCAAGACTGGCTAAAAAAGTGCCTTCTGTAATTGTGATGTCGTTTATTTTAAGAAGGAGGTCTTTGGTATCTCTTATATAAGAGGGTAAGGTGGTAACAAAAGGTCGTAGGATTTGATCGATATATTCACTTAAGGCTTGTGTTAAGTTGTCATTGCCAGACACAATGGGTCTACCTGGTACTGGTTTTCTGTTCTTATGCACCTTCGGTAGTGAGTAAAAGGTAGAGATCATAGGGTTTTTATTAAAAAGGTATTGATATTCTTCCTTGGTTATTACATTAGTCTGGAGGGCTTGCTGTAATAGATTTTTCAAGTCATTCAAATATTCCCTTGTGGGGTCATTGGGCAGAGGTTGGTACGTCTGCTTATCTCCTAAGAGTTTTAATACCATATCTATATAGTCATTTCGGTCTTGAATAACTATATTGCCCCCTTTATCACTGGGTTTAATTATGATCCTCTCATTCTTTTTTAGGGTTACTAGGGCTTCTTGTTCCTGAGTGTTCAAATTTGGTTCGATATGTTCCTTCCTCATCTGTAATGATTTGATGTCTTGCGTTACCAGCTGTACAAAAGTCTCTATTTCTTGGAATTGTGTAAAATTGTGGTGTAATTTTTGATAGGAGACCGAGTGCGCCTTCGGCACCCCGTTACAGATGCCCGCAGGTTTGAACCAAAGAAAGGAGCTTTTGTATTTCTATCAGTGACCGAATAAAATAAAAATTTTTGGTTAGAGATGGACTACAGTTAAGCTTAAAGGGGTTCTGCAGTTTGTTTTAACTGATGATCAATCCTCTGGATAGATCATCAGCATCTGACCGGCGGGGGTCCGACACCCGGTACCCCCGCTGATCAGCTGTTTGAGAAGGCAGCGGCGCTCCAGCAGCGCCGTGGCCTTCTCACTGTTTACCGCTGGCCCAGTGACTTCACGACTAGTATCAACTGGCCTGGGGGCGGCTAAGCTCCGTTCACTTAAATGGAGCTTAGCCCTGCCCAGGCCATTGATACTAGTCGTGACGTCACTGGATCTTATCTTAGTGGACCTTCAGTGATTACTATCTGTTTGTATATGGAATTTATTTTTCCGGATTTTAATTGATCTAAATAAAATGTATTGATTTTAAGGGTTAAACTTTTTGCTGGACCATGTACAGACAAATCCTTAAAGGGAACCTGTCACCAGGATTTTGTGTATAGAGCTGAGGACATGGGTTGCTAGATGGCCGCTAGCACATCCGCAATATCCAGTCCCCATAGCTCTGTGTGCTTTTATTGTGCAGAAAAAACGATTTGATACATATGCAAATAAACCTGAGATGAGTCCTGTACATGAGATGAGTCTGGGACAGGACTCATCTCAGATTAATTTGCATATGTATCAAATCGTTTTTTTTACACAATAAAAGCACACAGAGCTACGGAGATTGGATATTGCGGATGTTCTAGCGGCCATCTAGCAACCCATGTCCTCAGCACTATACACAAAATCCCGGTGACAGGTTCCCTTTAAGGATTTGTCTGTACATGGTCCAGCAAAAAGTTTAACCCTTAAAATCAATACATTTTATTTAGATAAATTAAAATCCGGAAAAATAAATTCCATATACAAACAGATAGTAATCACTGAAGGTTCACTAAGATAAGATCCAAAGTAAGCACCCTTGGTGCACCAGGGAATGTAGGGAATCTGTCCCTTTTCCTCTCCCATGTCTATTCCTAAGCCCAGGGACGACCCCTAATGGTGGGGACTCCCTGTCCTCGAACCTTGGCTATTACAACCCTCACACGACCCTACCGGGGTGATGAAGGAGGGTGTAAAGATGCGTGCTACCCTAAATGAGTGTTTACAAACGGATAGATTATACAAAAATAGGGAGAGGAAAAGGGACAGATTCCCTACATTCCCTGGTGCTCCAAGGGTGCTTACTTTGGATCTTATCTTAGTGGACCTTCAGTGATTACTATCTGTTTGTATATGGAATTTATTTTTCCGGATTTTAAATGATATAATGTATTGATTTTAAGGTTTAACCTTTTTTTTGGAATAAAGTTTACGTTGACTAACCCAGATAGATGTCATTATTTACTTATTTGCTGGACTAGTATTTATATGTTGTTATGGCCAGTTTCCTTTCAGGGACTATATTCAATAAGGCCCTGATTAACGAGGCATGGGATGTATTTTCAGACAGGGATATTCCAGGAATAGCTGCATCGGCCACCTGTAAACAAGTATTCGGTGATCTATACACCAGGTATAAGGATAACATTAAATCTTGGTGGGAGGTCAGGTCCATTGAGAGCTATCTAGAACATAGGATAGTTCCTAAGGGACTTTGCCTACGTGTAAGACCAGCAGCGAGGATTTTCTCCTCCACAATGATTACCAGATGGGAGGATGAACTTACCCGCAGCTCTCTAAATTTGATGAGTATTCTCTTGGAAGAGGAAAAACTGTTATTTTAAAAGACATCTACGAGACTCCAGGAGCAGATAGACACAGCTCTCAAATACAAGGACGACCCTGACTTCGGTAAACGTGAGACATCTCTACAGACCTCAGTAGAGAAGTTTCAGAACCTATTAAAAGAGCGGAAGCATAGGCAGTTTGTCCGTGATTTGAGTGAATTTAGGGAGAATCGAGCATACTGTATAGTCAGCAACAGGAGGCCCCCGCTGGATCCAAGGTCTCAACTTAACTCCTCGGATACAGATACCTATCCTAGGCCATACGGTGGTGAATCTAACAGAGGCTCCTTTGGCCCTAGGAGACGGGGGGGGGGGGGGGGGGGAAGGAGATGGCAAAGAAATGGGGGGAAGAAGGGGGATGGCACGTGGGGTAGGTTACCCCAATGCCTCTTCATCATCGTCTCCATCCATCTCCTCCAGCAATACCCCGTTTTCCCAACCCTCTTTTTTAGAGAAGAGTCAGGTCCCCTATCAACTGCTAGACCGGGGCAGCATAGACAAGGCCTAACGAACGATCTTCAGAAAATTAATCTTGCCCCTCGTATTCTAAGCACGGTAGAAGTGGAGGTACTTAAGAAAGGACTTTCATTTGTACCTACCACTAACTTTAGTCTCTTTACCTGGACCAAGGATCTTTATCTCTTCTGTAGGAGACTGAAATGAAACAAATTCTTTAGGAACTCTAATATACAAACCTGTGAGAGCCTTGGACTTGATGAGGAGGACTTTACTGACCTTCAGACTCTCACTGAATTAGGGGAAGAAGGCGTCCGTGACTTAGGTCAGGGTCCTTACACTGGACTAAAGCCTAAGAGTAAGAAGATGCTTCCTCCCTCTAATTATGAATGTGCTGACATCTTTCTCCAGATGGTTCTCTCTGATCTGGATCAGCTGGGTAAGGTTTATTAAATAACATTTAACCTCTCCCTTACCGAAATGCAGGCGCTAAAGGCGCTGGAGAAAGATGACTCCATTATCATAAAACCGTCTTGATAAAGGCGGTAATCTGGTCATTCTTAACCAGAATGCCTATCTGCATATGTGCTTGGACCTACTGAAGGATAGAGATGGATATAGGGTACTATCATCTAACCCCACTCCGTCTTTTTTGAATGACTTGAAGATGATACTAGCGGGTGGTCTTAATAAGAAAGTGATTAGCTTGTCTGAATATGAATTTCTTCTCTCTCTACATCCGTGTACAGCTACGTTTTACGGACTCCCAAAGATACACAAAGGTACGACACTGCTGAGGGGCCGTCCAATTGTTTCGGGGATAAACATCCTCACACAGAATTGTGGCATATACCTGGACCAGGTCCTTAGGCAATTCGTTCTGTCCCTACCTGCTTATACGAGGGACACAATGGATTTCCTCAATAAGATTGAAACACTTAACCATGATCCTGATTGTATGTTAGCCAGTATCGACGTTGAGTCGCTATATACGGTAGTTCCATTCCACATCATAATGGACTCACAGCAGTGGAGTACTTTCTAAGGACGAGAGGCACACATTGTGGGGCACATAATACCTTTACCCTGCAATTGTTGGAGTTTACACTGACCCATAACTTTTTTCTTTTTAACGCACGATTCTACCACCAGCTCAGGGAGACGGCAATGGGGAGCCCCTGTGCCCCGACCTATGCCAACCTCTTCCTGGGTTGGTGGGAGGATACGTGTGTGTTCCCTGACCAGCCAGTCTGGTGGGCTGATAAGATCATATTCTGGACACGCTATATAGATGACATCTTCTTGGTCTGGAATGGTGGGCCAGGGGATCTCAGAAAGTTTATTGCTGAACTTAACAATAATGAGATAGGCCTTCGGTTCACATATGAACTAGACCCTAAGACAATTGCCTTCCTGGATGTACGGGTGACCAAGGAGGATGACAGACTAGTGACAGATGTCTATAGGAAGGCCACCGCCACTAATTCACTGCTTCACTGGAACAGTCACCACCCGACTCCCCTTAAACGTGGTATACCGAGAGGTCAATACCTCAGAGTGAGGAGGAACTGCTCGGAGGGGGAGTCTTTCTTTATTGAAGCTAGGAAATTACAAGACAGATTCAGGGGTAGGGGATATTCACAGACTGTCTTGAAGGAAGCCTTTAAGAATGCCCAACAACAGAATCGGGCTGATCATTTGGTCCCGAAGTCAAGGGCTAAAGACAAACATCAACCTCTGCGGATAATCTCTACATTCGATGCAGCCAATCATCAAGTGATGACTGTAAAAGATATTGGTCTATATTACGCATGGACCCTGATCTGTCTAATCGGTCACCTATCGGCGTGGGAAGAGCATAAAGGACCGTCTAGTCCATAGCCACTTTACACCTCCTGTGAGAATGGGCACGTGGCTGGACCGTACACCTATAGATGTTTTTAAATGCGGTTCGTGTAAGGCGTGTGACTATATCTCAACGTCCAAGGCCATTACTTGTTCTGTAACGAAACAAATCTTTCAGGTCAGGGACTTTGTTAACTGTAGAAGTAAAGGTGCAATCTACATCTGCCAATGTACGTGTCCAATGGACTATATAGGGAAAACAGTGAGAGAGGTTAGGAGAAGGATCTGTGAACACATCAATGATGTAGTTAAAAAGAATGTCACGCCAATGGCATTACATGTCAATGAGCTCCAATGCGTTCCACCGGCCGGAATCACGTGACCGTAACTGAGCGCGCGATCACGCTGTGTTGCATTCCACCGGCCGGAAGACGAGCGTCTCTGAGCACATCACACTATCGGAAGTGATGTAGTCGCGTCTATTGACACATGGTGGCAATTTTGAAGTTGGTGAGCATATAAAAAGGGGGTACTTGTTGAGCTTAGTGATGGGCTGAATGAGGAGCTTTGGGGATGATCGGATCCTGAGACGGACAACAGACTTTAAGTTGGGGAAATTATCCCCCCTTGTTTTTTCTGACTAGACCGCGATGATTCCTGACCATTAGCATCTGTCCTTTGCAGTATGGGTCATCTATGTTGATTGAAGGAATACATCATTGGACTTCTGAGGCTAAATTGAGCATACAGAGACTCTGAGTTCCTTTCTATTGTTTTGGGCACTGGTGGAGGTCTTTTGCAGGATACGTTTTTCTTCTACTATGTATCTTTCTTCCACAGATTTCTGCAATGAACTCCGGCTAAGTTATGCGATGGTCCTGGTGCCTTGATTAAACTGTCTGTACTTTGTCCGAATGATTAAGATCTCCTCCAGCCACTGACAATTGGTGCCCTTTTCTATCCCATGGGTATCATTTATAAAACTACGGATATCTTACTATCTATGCTGATATCCATCACCCAAATCCTACTGACCCCCTGATGATCCCATAAAGTGGGGGAAACGCATTGGGGTTTTTGTCATTTACGTATATCTGATGGTGTACTGTGTACTCAACTATTTGCCTGACATCAGGACTAGGAGTGTATATACAGTCTACCAATAGGCCCTATATGATAGGGTAGGGTGTATGTGTTGTTTTTTGTTTTTGTATAATCTATCAGTTTGTAAGCACTCCTTTAGGGTAGCACGCATCTTTACACCCTTGTAATAGCCAAGGTTAGAGGACAGGGAGTCCCCACCATTAGGGGTCGTCCCTGGGCTTAGGAATAGACCAGGGAGAGGAAAAGGGACAGATTCCCTACATTCCCTGGTGCTCCAAGGGTGCTTACTTTGGATCCTACCTTCAGTGATTACTATCTGTTTGTATATGGAATTTATTTTTCCGGATTTTAATTGATCTAAATAAAATGTATTGATTTTAAGGGTTAAACTTTTTTCTGGAATATAGTTTACGTTGACTAACCCAGATAAATGTCATTATTTACTTATTTGCTGGACTAGTATTTGTCTGTACATTGATTTATGTTACACTAATAAAGAGGAAGATTTTACTGAAAAATACTACAGTGCCGGAAACTTTTTATTTTTGATGCTTCAAGGACTACCTGTTCATTCCGAGCACGCGGAGCATTTGTGAATAAGGTGAGCAGGAAGTGTAACTTTTTGGATATCTAGTAAATTAGTAGCCCAAATCTTGGAAACATCAGTTTCCATGACTACCACAACAGCAACCGCATCTTGTTGAGAGAAGATTATAGCTATTCAGCCCCTGAAATCATATAAGGTGAAAATTGAAACTGCACTACCCCCCCCCCCACCAAATTCTCTACCTAACCCCTTCCCTTCAGCCCTACTGTTAAAGACATTTTTGGAAAACATAGCTTACAGCGCTACAAAACATACAGGGTAATACAGCACCATATACCTCTTACATCCAGTGATGTCTTCTCAGTTGTAAATCTGCTCTTTCCTCATCTTCTCCATTTAGACCAGATCGCCATGATGATTTCTTTCAGCCATCTTTTGTCTCTGCAGAGTTTTACACAAAGACATCTTAGTTTCCTACTTTTCCATCACGGTGCCACCCCAATACTATGTCCACTGTGCAATACTATACTGCAGAAACAAATAATCATAAAGATATTTTCCTCTTTAGTAAATATTGGCACACAGTGTCCTAAAAAATAACTGCACCCAACAAATAGTGTCCCTGACAATAAGTATCCCTCAAAAATAATTCTCTGCCCGAGTGCACATAGTGTTAATAGTGCCCCCAATAGTAATAATGCCCCCATTGTGTCCCAGAAGTAATAATGTCCCCATAGTGACCATACTATTAATCATGTTCCCCATAGTCCTCCAGTAGTAATAAAGCCCACCATAATCCCCCAAGTAGTAATATTTCCCCTTATAATGTGTGCCAGTACAAAAATATCCCCTTATACTGTAGGCCAATACAAAAATACCCCCTTATATTGTGTGTCAGTACAAAAATACCCCCTTATAATATGTGCCAGTACAAAAAATACCCCCTATAATTTGTGCCAGTATAAAAAATACCCACTTTTAATGTGTGCCAGTACAAAAATACCCCCTTATAATGTGTGTGAGTATAAAATAAATACCCCATATAATGTGTGCCAGTAGAAAAAATACCCAATTATAATGTGCGCCAGTACAAAAAAATGCCCGCTTATGTGTAACAGTGCAAAAATTGCTCGCCGCAGCAATCAAATGTATCAGTTGAATGCATAGAGATGAGCTCTTCCACAATGATAGCGCTCACTTGCCATGGCCCTGCTGCTGCCCCGCACTTGTCACTAGATTGCGCCACCTCACTCGGCCTTGTTGGTGGTACTCTCCTGGGTGTAAGAGAGATTATGTAGTGGGACAGCCATCTCTTGGGGCAGATGGTACTATGTTGCAGGAACACAATAAAGTTGCAGTCCACACTGCAGGATTTTGGGTGTGACTGACAGCAGGCAGTTTTATTATCAGGTTGAAATAACAGAAAAATACTAAATAAGTAAAAGAAAAACCTGTTTCTCCTGCACTAATTAAACATAGACTGCTCCATGCTGACAAAATGCAGGTCTACGACCTGGTACCACATGTACAACAAACAATACACAGTCTGTACAACCTGATATGCATAGGTCCGTTCATAGCACCTGCTGCTGTCCCCAGCCTGACACCTGCCTGCTCATACTTCCCTTATAGAGTAAGTGGAGTTGGTAGCCTGCTCTTCTGCCCCCAACTGCATCAATCCAGGCCTTATTACCAGGATTTAAGAAAAACCAAATGCAGAGAGGAACCTGTAACCTTAATATGCGGTGCACGATGTAGGCAGCATGTTATAGAGCAGGAAGAGCAGAGCAGACTGATATATAGTTTTGTGGGAAACAATTCTGCAAATCTTGCAATGTATATATTTAAATATCAAATTTTTATCAACTTGAAGGGGTTCACTGAGCTTTTTATAAAAGCTGTTTCTTGTAATCTGTGGAAAAAGACAGTTTGGTTACAACTTACCTCTCCCTTGTTCCACCGCTGCCGCTGCCCCCGCTACACTCACCTGACGTTCAGGTGCCTATTGCATTTTAGACTTTCCCCTGGGGCAGCACTGAGCACTTTACAGGCTGGAGCATCGCTTTAGATGGGCTATGTCAGGCTTTAGCAGAGCGGGCACAGGCAGAGAAGTGATGTCTCATGTGAGCACCTGCACACAGCCTGTACTGGTGTGGTATACAGGCTATTAACATAGCGGAGTGAGCAGCCGCAGGGTAGGAGCTCACATAAGACATTGCTCTTCTGCCTGGCCCAACTCTGCTAAAGCCTGTCATAGCCCATAAATGCCAGGCTTCAGGAAAGCAGCACTGGTACAGTCTCAGTGCGGCAGGAAGGGGAGTCCATACTCCAGTACACAGTAGTGTATGGAAGTACGGATTCTAAAGCGCAATAGCCTTCTGAACTTAGGGTACCTATTTCGCTGGGAAAATGTTAGAAAAAATTTATAATGTATATTAGAAAAAATAATTTTATGGCATTTACAATAGATTTTTAGTAAAGTATATAGAAGGGTCTCGGTACATTTAAAATGTCAGTTCAGAATAATTAACTTAATTTTTTTTGAGGAGTCAGGAATGCTTTATGTTCACCACTGAAATCAGAGTCAGATAGTGTTCCCGATAATAAGTCCTGGCACAGTCCAGTTTTATTTGCACTTGAATGCTAAGCTTGTTTTATGTTGCCCTTTTTTGTTTTATACTTTAGATTTTTTTTTCATTCAATAGAGGTGCAGCTTTCAAGTAGCGCTGATACAAACCCAGTACATTTTAATATTTTTTGTTTTATATCAATGGAAAAAAAAATGGAAATGTTATTCTTTTGCAATATACTTACTTTTACTAATACATATTTATGGCCCAGTATAATACGCTCACTCTCACTGGTATGGCAACATTAAATATCTGTACTTTACCCAACATACATTGCTGCTATAACAGCCGAAAACAAAGGTTGCACACATATATTCTTGCGTGTCCTTACTATTACCTGGCATATTGGATATCTTAATGAGCACAGAATATCTGTCTACTACATTTTTTTTTTTATATGTTAAGAGCAGATAGGATGGCACTGCAAAGTCAGAAAATAAGGACAGTTGAATATTTGTATGGATTTGGGGGAACATATTTGGTATGATATGTACACACAGGGCTTTTTTTCTGGCGGAACGCACCGGAACGGCGTTCCGCCACCTTTTGACATCGCAGCCTGCCATGCTCCAGCATCGCAGGCTGCGATGTATCAGCGGGGAGGGACTGGGAGGAGGAGCTTGGGGCCGGTACGTTCACTGTGCTCCGGCCCCGCAGCTCCAGTAGAGACTTATAAAATGTGTAATTAAGTTAATAATGATTCATGCAGCCCCCTCTGTAATATAACATTCAATATATTGTACTCACAGGGCTACTGTTATCGTAATGCAGGCCGGCCGGGCAGACGAGCGGCAGCGTCACTGACTGACGTCACGTGCCTGCGCCGCCTGCTTCATTCATAAAGTAGGAGGCGCAGGCACGTGACGTCAGTCAGTGACGCTGCCGCTCGTCTGCCCGGCCGGCCTGCATTACGATAACAGTAGCCCTGTGAGTAGGATATATTGAATGTTATACTACAGAGGGGGCAGCATGAATCATTATTAATTTAATTACACATTTTATAACTGTACTGGAGCGGCAATGGGGGGTCTGTGGATGACACTGTTATGGGGTGGGGGTCTGTGGATGGCACTGTTATGGGGTGGGGGGGTCTGTGGATGGCACTGTTATGGGGTGGGGGGGTCTGTGGATGGCCCTGTTATGGGGTGGGGTGGGGTCTGTGGATGGCACTGTTATAGGATGGGGGGGTCTGTGGATGGCACTGTTATGGGGTGGAGGGGGGTCTGTGGATGGCACTGTTATGGGGTGGGGGGGTCTGTGGATGGCACTGTTATAGGGTAAGGGGGTCTGTGGATGGCACTGTTATAGGATGGGGGGTCTGTGGATGGCACTGTTATAGGATGGGGGGTCTGTGGATGCCATCCACAGATCCCAGATAACAGTGCCATCCCCAGATCCTCCACCCCATAACAGTGCCACCCCCAGATCCCCATTAACAGTGCCATCCCCAGATCCCCCATTAACAGTGCCATCCCCAGATCCCCCATTAACAGTGCCATCCCCAGATCCCCCATTAACAGTGCCATCCCCAGATCCCCCATTAACAGTGCCATCCCCAGATCCCCCATTAACAGTGCCATCCCCATCTGGGGGGTTTCTTTGCTGGGCTGGACTTTTATAGCCCCCCCAAATTTTACTTGCATCCCTGTTCTCTAAAGGGGCGGTTTTAGGGGGCGGTCCTAGGGGTGGGTAGAGGGGGGGTCCTAGGGGCGGGTAGGGGCGTGGCCAGGGGAGGGGTGGTGAGTTCCACCACCTTTTCTCTGAGAAAAAAAGCCCTGTGTACACATTAGAAGGGCAACACACCCACATAACATGCATGTGTTTTATTATATTTATACAGTCCTGATCAAAAGACCACTTGAAAAATGGCAAAAAATCATATTTCACACCCCCTCCGAGAATGTATGGGAGGTGGGCTGCAGTATTCTGGTACTACACTGATTATGGAAAGCAACCCTACATGAGCTGTCTGGGAGATATGCCAGATCTTCCAGCAGTCTAGATGTCTCCCCTTTTTCTGAAAGTCTTCCAGACGTTCCAAGACAGTTGGCAAGCATGGAAATATGCAATAGCTGCACGGAGCATAGACAGCTAGGATGAATACTGGTGACAAGAAATGGTCAATTATACAGTATCGTAAGAGATCACAGCTCTGTTTTTCTGACAGATAGGAAAATAATCTGCTTCTGTCATACAACACGGTAACCCTGCAGCCACAAGGGGGAGCTCACTGAATACAACCAGTCTGCCTTCAGTCAAGGGAAATGAGGATCAGGCATGTTTTTTTTTATTTCTGGTAGTAGATTATCCCTGTTCTTATGGAAATACAAATGCATGCTGATCGAAAGTGTACATGTTTATGGGAGAGCTGAGAGCAACTTACATCTACACATAAAATACAGCTCTCTCATGTGTTTGGAGAGCATTACACTGCCAGTAGCCGTGATTGCAGTGCAGGCCGTTTGACTGACAACACTGAATCTACAGATCCCCTGTAACATATTTTCACAATCACAGATAAATATTGGACTGTGAAAACTGTGCAAAAGTAATGTTGGTGGCGTGCAGCGCATATGGGTCTGTGAAAACTTTTTACTGCAATGAAAGCTCAGCATAACTTTTATGTCCCTAATGCAGCAGCACTATACCATGCCCCGTCTTCTCTGATTAGGACCTCAATAAACATTGCTCTGGGATACCAGATGTTATTATAAGCGGCTGTCCACTACAGAAAATTCCTTGAAATGTGTAGTGCCCTGGAGCAAGGGTACTTTAGATGTTTGTGAACTCACTATTTTAGTGCACTTGGAGGGGTTAACTTGCTCCATGATTTTACACTGCGTGCAGAATTATTAGGCAAATGAGTATTTTGACCACATCATCCTCTTTATGCATGTTGTCTTACTCCAAGCTGTATAGGCTCGAAAGCCTACTACCAATTAAGCATATTAGGTGATGTGCATCTCTGTAATGAGAAGGGGTGTGGTCTAATGACATCAACACCCTATATTAGGTGTGCATAATTATTAGGCAACTTCCTTTCCTTTGGCAAAATGGGTCAAAAGAAGGACTTGACAGGCTCAGAAAAGTCAAAAATAGTGAGATATCTTGCAGAGGGATGCAGCACTCTTAAAATTGATTTACAAGGAGGGAAAACAGTACACCTCTCTGAACAGTGTCTGGGAGGCTGTGGTTGCTGCTGCACGCAATGTTGATGGTGAACAGATCAAAACACTGACAGAATCCATGGATGGCAGGCTTTTGAGTGTCCTTGCAAAGAAAGATGGCTATATTGGTCACTGATTTGTTTTTGTTTTGTTTTTGAATGTCAGAAATGTATATTTGTGAATGTTGAGATGTTATATTGGTTTCACTGGTAAAAATAAATAATTGAAATGGGTATATATATTTGTTTTTTGTTAAGTTGCCTAATAATTATGCACAGTAATAGTCACCTGCACACACAGATATCCCCCTAAAATAGCTAAAACTAAAAACAAACTAAAAACTACTTCCAAAAATATTCAGCTTTGATATTAATGAGTTTTTTGGGTTCATTGAGAACATGGTTGTTGTTCAATAATAAAATTAATCCTCAAAAATACAACTTGCCTAATAATTCTGCACTCCCTGTATATTTTATTTACACTTATACAGATTTTTATTGTTGAAGTTTGTTTTATATGTTTATAGTAATATATCCTGTCACTTGCACTCTTATTGCACCATATCTGCACTGCACTGTGGAAGGAGTTTATGCATAGACAGCTAATACTAATTCTGGGTTTACACAGCCTGACTGTTGGGTAGATTATCAAGGATGAAATTCCTAAGAATACTCATTCCGACAATCTGCTCGTCTAAAGGCGAGTTGATCACCCAATGAACAAGCATTTCTCGTTGAAACTGTTGTTTTTGTGCAGGCATGTAAATTTTGTCTAAACAGTACTCAACTGCCCAGAAACAATGCAGCTGTATGAGGAAGAGTGATTGCTCATTCTCATACTGAACAAGCAGCCAGTTGTCGGAAAGGAACGCTTCTATCTGGAGCCATGCTGACTGCAGTGCATCCTACAGCTGCTGGACAGTATGTGTGGGAGGATCCATAGAGCGGACAGCGATCAAGGTGGTCCCACAGATGATCAGTCTGGTGAATTAGGGGCCAAGGTAGTACTTGGAAATCTTGGTGATGCTCTTCCAACCAATGTCGGACATTTCTAGCTGTGTGACATGTTGTATTGTCTTGCTGAGAGATCCCATCTTCCCCCAGGGAAGACAATTAGCATGGATGGGTGTACAAAATCTGCGAGAATGGATCTATACCCAAATTGTTTGAGAGTGCCTTCCACATCGATGAGCAGAGGGAGTCCCAAAAAAAACATTCCCCAGACCATAACTCTGCCACCACCAGATTGTGTTCTTCCAGCAATGCTTGAAAGCTATTTGTTCTCTGATGTTTCGTGCCGGACACGCCAATGTCCATATGTTGGATGAAGCAGACAATGTGAGTCAATCGGAGAAAACAACCTGTTGCCAATCAGCAGAGGACCAATTTGGTTACTGACGCAAAAAAATTTAAGCATTTTTGCCGATGTAGCTTCATTAGCAGAAGGGCAGTGACCATCGGTCTGTTTCAGAATCCAATACTCAGTAGGGTTCCCTGAACTGTTGTTTTAGACGCACAACTGGTTGCCCTTAGTTAATTTTGGAGTTGCGCTTAGAGATGTCGCGAACATAAAATTTTCCGTTGGCGAACGCGATTTTCTGCAAATGTTCGCGAACGGGCGAACCGGGCGAACCGCCATAGACTTCAATAGGCAGGCTAATTTTAAAACCCACAGGGACTCTTTCTGGCCACAATAGTGATGGAAAAGTTGTTTCAAGGAGACTAACACCTGGACTGTGGCATGCCGGAGGGGGATCCATGGCAAAACTCCCATGGAAAATTACATAGTTGACGCAGAGTCTGGTTTTAATCCATAAAGGACATAAATCACCTAACATTCCTAAATTGCTTGGAATAACGTGCTTTAAAACATCAGGTATGATGTTGTATCGATCAGGTAGTGTAAGGGTTACGCCCGCTTCACAGTGACAGACTAAACTCCCCGTTTAACGCACCGCAAACAACCGCAAACAGTCCATTTGCACAACCGCAAACTCCCCAATTGCACAAGGTTGGATACCAAGCTAGCCATGTCCCGTTCCTTGTCCTCACTGATGTCATTGAAGGTCTCTTCCTCCACCCAGCCACGTACAACACCAAGGGTCCCCGAAAGGTGACAACAAGCCCTCTGGGACTCCTGCTGTGGTTGGTCTTCCACCTCCTCAAAGCCACCTTCCTCCTTTGACTCCTCTTCTTCAGACTCCTCTCTCTGCGTTGCCTCTCTCTGCGTTATTATAAGGTGTGTTAAGTAGTACTATTCCTATCAGTTTAATCCCTGTTACGTCCCCTATCAGGGGACGTGTATATGGAATCGATTTTAGGAACCGGGAGATGGAAAAAGATGCTTGGTCGGTCCTGCTACGTCCAATTTGGGGCACTGCGCGTGCAATCTACTGGGCCACCAGATAGGAGTGGTGTGTTAAGTAGTACTATTCTTATCAGTTTAATCCCTGTTACGTCCACTAGTATTATTATTATTATTATTATTATTATTATTATTATTATAATAAGGTGTGTTAAGTAGTACTATTCCTATCAGTTTAATCCCTGTTACGTACCCTATCAGGGGACGTGTATGGAATAGATTTTAGACAACCGCAAAGAGTTGTCAATAGTTGACACACTCATGACATAAATTTTATACCTCTATGCGTCAATCTTGGTGTAGTGATGACTGTGCTCGTGCGCACGTTTGGGAGATTGCAGCCGATGGGGTTTTTTCAAAGCCTATGGTCGTGCTGAGGTAGTTCAGTGACAGTTAAGTGACCCAGAAAACAATGATTCTGCAGTGTGGGCCCATTGTTCGCCTAGTAGGCTTTAATGATCACCTTAGATGATCACAAAGAAAATGAATGTTTTTTCTATGCAAAATTATCCAGCCGATCACTTTTGGTCTGTTCACAATGAAGCAACGACCTTATTATCTGGGGTGTGCCAACATTGCCATTGCCAACACACTCCTAGAGGTGGTCGCTTCATTGTGATACGCAAGCCCCTTCACCACAACAAGGTAACGATCACGAAGGGGAATTGACACATGTATGTGCCTTTTTTTTGGGTTGTTTTTTGAAGCCACAGTGCAACACCAGAGGCCAGAAAAATTCGGCATGTACACATGCCTGAAAAATTAGGTATTGTTGCAGCCACTGCTGTAGCAGCGGCCAGAAAAATTGATGTTTCCCAGGCAGAAAGTGCCCTAAAACATTACGGCTTGAACCCTAGTTGGTGGCGGATAAGTCACGCAAGTCATCCGGCATTCAGAGATAAAATACAGCAGTGTGTGGACCATTTTTATCCCAAGGCAGCTCATCTCATCAGGCCTTTTTTAGTCGAATGTATCGCCCACTGTCAGTCCCTTCGGGATCCATCCCTCATTCATCTTAATAAAGGTGAGGTAATCTAGACTTTTTTGACCTAGGCGACTTCTCTTCTCAGTGACAATACCTCCTGCTGCACTGAAGGTCCTTTCTGACAGGGCACTTGAAGCGGGGCAGGCCAGAAGTTCTATCGCAAATTGGGATAGCTCAGGCCACAGGTCAAGCCTGCACACCCAGTAGTCAAGGGGTTCATCGCTCCTCAGAGTATCGATATCTGCAGTTAAGGCGAGGTAGTCTGCTACCTGTCGGTCGAGTCGTTCTCTGAGGGTGGACCCTGAAGGGCTGTGGCGATGCGTAGGACTTAAAAAGCTCTGCATGTCCTCCATCAACAACACGTCTGTAAAGCGTCCTTTCCTTGCCGGCGTGGTCGTGGGAGAAGGAGGATTACTTTCACCCCTTCCCCTGTTAGATTCCCGTTGTGCTGTGACATCACCCTTATACGCTGTGTAAAGCATACTTTTCAATTTATTTTGGAACTGCTGCATCCTTTCCGACCTGCGGTAATTTGGTAACATTTCAGGATGTGGAAAGTAGGAAGTGGTCATAATGATGTGACTTGACTGTCTGTATAGGTGTGTGTGGGTGTATATATAGTATACATGTACATACATACTATAAGAAATTTTTCTTTAAATGGATGATGGACCATCACAATTAATTCCTCTGGTGGGTCCTATGTACCCTAGTCCAACACTGCATGCCTCAACAAGTCAGTGCTCTATTGATGGCACAAGGGGGACCTACACAATATTAGGCAGGTGACTTCAAAGGACATCTGCCAGTTGATTTGTACTTATGAAACTGGCTGCCCTGTTGCATTGGCGCTTGGCATCTGAAGACATCTGTGCATCTGTGTTGGTCCCATGTTCATCTGTCCCCGCATTGCTGTGAAAAATAAAATTAGAATACATGCAAATGAGCCTCTAGGAGAAACAGGGGCATTGCTGTTGCACTTACAGGCTCTGCTCTCTCTGAAACTGCCGCACTCTCTCCACATTCAATAACTCGAGAAATTAGTTTCACTGCCTGGCCCTGTCAATCAAAGTGTAGACAGAGCGGCAGTTGTAGAGAGATCAGAGCCTCTAGGTGTAAAGTCAATGCCCCCGTTGCTCCTAGAAGCTCATTTTCATATATTAAAACATCACTTTTCTCAGCAATGCGGGCACATATGAATATGGGACCAACACAGATGTCTTCAGTTTCCAAGTGCACATGTAACAGATCAGCCAGTGTCACAGGTACAAATCTGCTAACAGATGTCCTTTAATGTTCTGGCTGGTCAGTGTATGTATCTCTTTCTTATCCTAATTGATAAAAATAAAACATGCATACTAATATTTCCAAATGTGATATTATAGAGTGTGTAAAAAAAAAGTTAGGTTTGCTTCACAAAATAAATTAGCTTTTTCTCTACAGTGTTCCATTCCAGGTATATCTACTAATATACAGTCAAGCAGTGGATTTTATGTGGCCTCAGTACTTAAAATATATCTACTGGCTAGGGAGTACTTACATTTCCAGGTTGCAGATGTATGTTACACCATAAATCTATTTACTTAAAGTGCCCTTCTACTACTTACTTGTTTACTAAACTTGGTCACACTTGGTAGGCTCAAGTTGCAATAAAAGCATCCCTCCGGGAGGATGCCTATAGAGTCTGCTGCTGCATGTTGTACATTACTCGGTTCAACTATGTTTCAAAATGTTTGTTAAGTTGCAGGTAGTCAAAGCAGCCGAGGACTGATTTAATTTTAGCTTCTTCCTGGGGGACTAGACGTACGGAGCAACTACTTTATTTAGGAGGCTGTGCTGCCCTAATTATTTCAGACACAACGAGACTCAAACTGTTACCTGGGTGGATAAATTAGTACAGAAATACTATACAAAATAAATTTTGCTTTGTTACAGTCACATTTTCTTGTCTAATATTAGCAAAGTACATACACTGGAGGGGTTGGCACCCGCCCCCCAAAAAAATCCCTGCGAAGGGAAGCATATTTACTGCTTCACTCTGCTGGCTCATGGCTTTGGCTGCTCCACTAGGTGTAGCTGGCCAGCTAAGACCTGTCCTAGGTTGCTAATATAGCTTATATGTTTATACAGCTAAACCTGAGTTATTTACAGTGACTTCATGTTTGGATGTCATATAACTGTTATATATATTGTGTTCTTAGAAGCAGAAAAGATAATATGCCTTTAAGATTCATTATATAATGTAAGGTAAGCTCAATGACACAGCAGAAACAACAGAAAGCATATAGTTAAACTGTTGTTGCTGGGCAGGAGTCTCGACCAATCACAGCCAGCCTCACACACAGCAAGAGTTTTGACCAATCACAGTCAGCCTCCCACACAGCCTGTGTGGGAAATTCCCCTAGCAGGAGCTGCTGGGATCATTATTCACCAGAGAGAGAAGCTGAACTGACATTCACTCCACTAAGAGCTGTGTTTTATGGAATCAAAGAGGCCAAAATAGGTATTTAAAACAGTTATATAATGTCCCTAGTGTTAATATAGTGATTAGAACTGTATACTGAACTGGTTATATATGTGTTTACTTACAGTTCCACCAAACCAAACCATACAATCATACAACGTTCACAATTGCAAATTCAAATTCCATATTGCAATCCAAATTGCATACAACCATACCATACTCAACCAATCTGCAAATAGTTACTGCTAATTGAGACCAAATTCAGCAAGTAGAACTATTAGTTAGACCTCAGATATACCTCTCAGAGAGATCATAAAGTGCTTAAATAACTTTAAGTGAGAGTACAGATACAGAAGAGAGAAATATATCCACCATTTTATATTAAATGACAAGATTGAATAGTTGAACCACCATCTTATGCATACCGCCATTTTGTGATATCTTTTCAACACGTGTTATGTACATGGACTATCTGATGTGGAGGCGGCAGTGTTATATATGAAGAAAAGTTGAAGTTAATAAAGAAGTTATTTCAAGCATTTGGTGTTTTTTCAAGCACTTGGTGTGCTCTTTAAACCTACTGCTTCCATAGAACGGCGCTAGAGGAATTACAGAGTAATAGACAGTCTGGTTAGACTAAAAAGTCAGAGATATCAAAATTCTTCTAATGCCACAGCACAAAAGGCACTTCATAGGGCTGTGCCTGCCACAGTGGAACTATTACCCTCAGAGGGCGAAGTGATAGCGCTCCTCAACTTGCACAGTAAAGAGCGCAATAGAGCAGCGGAGCGCCAGCATATACCGCCGCACAGCAACTGTTCCCTGAGTGAGCAAGCAAAGACACCTCAGTGGAGCTACCATAAAGGCCATTGAACGTGTGCATTAGTCAAACTGCAGCCGACTCTTAAAGTGGCAGAACGGAAAAGGCAAAATAGTCAGAGAAAGAGCGCTAACCCTCCTGTGATCCCTAGAGAGAGAAAGAGATGCATGGTGGGAGGCCAAAGTCCAGAGCTAGAGTGCCCGCACAGCTATCCACTAAGAGGCCACGTACTGCAGCCAGCTAGTTTCCCGCCACTAGGCCCAAAGCCTGTAGCAGCGTATCCAAACCAGCGCATCGCAAGTCTGCACAGAGCATCGCAAGTCTGCACAGAGCATCACAAGTCTGCACAGAGCATCACAAGTCTGCACAGATCATCGCATGTCAGCGCAGAGCATTGCATTATATCAAGAAAACATACGTCTCCTTTAAGATTGATATTTGTTCCTGCTCTTCAGAATAAGGTCAGAGCTTTCCTTTTATTACTTATCATTGTATATAGACTTTGGCATAAAGAGACATTTTTTGTGTTCAGAAATAAGAGACTTTAAAGTAAAACCAAAGGACAGTTTGTAGTACACAGACTCTAAAGTATTTAAAGTGAAGATCATTTATTTCTGCATTTGTCAATATTGCATTTAAAGTGAAATTTTCTTTAATATTCGTATTGATTGTTATAGCATTTAAAGTAAAATGTCTGAGCCTAGTATTACCATGCCAAAGGATGCAAAGATAGATAGAGTAGAAGTTGAAGAGCAAGGGAACCTGTCTGAGGTAGAAGAGTCTGATGCAGCATTAGTCTTGCCTCAAACAAATATAGCCCAAGCAGATAAACTAAGACATTCATCACGTGCCAGAAAACCTACCTCAAAGATGTATTGGACCAAGGTAGGAAAAATTTGGAACAAGAATCAGCACTGAAAGGAAAAAAGTTTGCCAGAATGTATGATAAGTGGAAATTATACATTAAAGACATTTGTAAAAAGCTAAAGCAAGAAAGTATTAAAGGGAACTTGAGTGATATGGTAGAGACGGTAGAAGAATCTGAATCAGAGCTTATAGCAGCATATGTCAACCTGTGGTCGTTTAAGACACCTTCCCAGGATATTGTAAGGAACATGGACACATATACTGCAGTCACTAAAGATTTAGTAAAGCTCATGAGAGAAATTTCATCTGCAGCTAATTATGATGAAGTAAAAACAAAAAGAAGAATGAATGAACTTTTTATGACAGACTATGCTAGGTTATTTGGTGGTACCACAATCTCAAGTGTGACTTCCTTTGCTAGCAGAAGTGCCACCCACATATCAGAGTCCTCAAATACTTCAGCCAAAAGAAAGGAATTAGCTGAACAACTTGCTGTCAAGAGAGCAGAAATTGAAATGGAAGCTGCCATCGAGGCACAGCACTGTCAAATGGAAGCACAATGCCATCAAATAGAAGCTGAATTGAAAAGTCTGGAAAGGCAAAAAGAAGTTAAGATCATAGAAGCCGGACTCAGAGTACACGAAGAGGATATGAATCAGAGTAGTCATAGGTTAAAATCTGTACTAAGTGAAGAAGCAAACTCCTACTTTCCTACATATTCCCAGGAGAATGGAAGGAAATCTCAGGCACTTAGTGAGGAAATAAGTCATTATTCTTCCATCCCTGCTCAGAAAGACAAAGAGAGGCCTAGTCCAGTGTTAGGAAAAAGGTGTGTGGATTTACCCTCTATCTCTACCGGAAAAGAAGAAGAAAGGGACTCACCTAATTCAGAAATAAGTGAGAAAATAGAACCGGATGATTCTATTCCTAGATGCCACTGCAATGCTCAGGAGAATGTTACAACCATTGTCCCAGCAAGACCAAAGAGAACAGTCCTAACTAGACTTTCCGTTCCGGAACCTACTGTATTTTTGGTAGACGTACTGAAGTTCATAGAGTGGAAGGCAAGTTTTTAAATGATCATTGAGCATTATTGCTTCAGTCCACTCGACAAGTTATTCTACCTTCAGATATACAGTGGATATAAAAAGTCTACACACCCCTGTTAAAATGTCAGGTTTCTGTGCTGTAAAAAAAATGAGACAAAGATAAATCATTTCAGAACTTTTTACACCTTTAATGTGACCTATAAACTGTACCACTCAATCGAAAAGCAAACTGAAATCTTTTAGGTGGAGGGAAGAAAACAAAAAAAACTAAAATAATGTGGCTGCATAAGTGTGCACACTCTGTGATAACTGGGGATGTATCAGTCAGGAGAAGGGTACAAAAGAATTTACAAGGCATTAGATAAACCATGGAACACAGTGAAGACAGTCATCATCAAGTGGAGAAAATATGGCACAACAGTGACATTACCAAGAACTGGACGTCCCTACACAATTAATGAAAAGACGAGAAGAAAACTGGTCTGGGAGGCTACCAAGAGGCCTACAGCAACAATAACGGAGCTGCAGGAATATCTGGCAAGTACTGGCTGTGTGGTACATGTGACAACAATCTCCCATATTCTTCATATGTCTGGGCTATGGGGTAGAGTGGCAAGACGAAAGCCTTTTCTTACGAAGAAAAACATCTAAGCCAGGCTACATTCTACAAAAACACATCTGAAGTCTCCCAAAAGCATGTGGGAAAAGGTGTTATGGTCTGATGAAACCAAGGTTGAACTTTTTGGCCATAATTCCAAAAGATTTGTATGGCGCAAAAACAACACTGCACATCACCAAAAGAACACCATACCCACAGTAAAGCATGGTGGTGGCAGCATCATGCTTTGGGGCTGTTTTTATTCAGCTGGAACTGGGATCTTAGATAAGCTAGAGGGAATTATGAACAGTTCCAAATACCAGTCAATATTGGCACAAAACCTTCAGGCTTCTGCTAGAAAGCTGAACATGAAGAGGAACTTCATCTTTCAGCATGACAACGACACAAAGCATACATCAAAATCAACCAAGGAATGGCTTCACCAGAAGAAGGTTAAAGTTTTGGAATGGCCCAGCCAGAGCCCAGACCTGAATCCGATTGAAAATCTGTGGGGTGATCTGAAGAGGGCTGTGTACAGGAGATGCCCTCGCAATCTGACAGATTTGGAGTGTTTTTGCAAAGAAGAGTGGGCAAATCTTGCCAAGTCAAAATGCGCCATGCTGATAGACTCATACCCAAAAAGACTGAGTGCTGTAATAAAATCAAAAGGTGCTTCAACAAAGTATTAGTTTAAGGGTGTGCACACTTATGCAACCATATTATTTTATGTTTATATTTTTTCTTCCCTCTACCTAACAGATTTCAGTTTGTTTTTCAATTGAGTTGTTCAGTTTATATGTCACATTAAAGGTGGAAAAAGTTCTGAAATGATTTATCTTTGTCCTATTTTTTTACATTACAGAAACCTGACATTTTAACAGGGGTGTGTAGACTTTTTATATCCACTGTATGTTGGTGGGGAAGCAAAGAAAGTTCTTGAAGGTAACTTCTATAGAAAAGAAGAAGCCTACAAGCAAGCTTGGGAAAAATTAAATGCAAGATATGGTAATCCTTTCTTAGTACAAAGAGCTTTTAGAGAGAAATTTAATAACTGGCCTAAAATAGGTCCTAAAGAACACTTCAGACTCCAAGAGTATGGTGACTTCCTTCAAGCATGCAGCAATGCCATCCCACATGTTCAAGGTCTAGACTTAGTGAACGATATCTAGAAAACCACAGGATGCTAGCTAAGCTGCCTGAAGAAGTGGCTTCTAGATGGAATCGCTATGTGACTGAACAGTTAGATCTAGGCAAGAACTTCCCAAGTTTTAAATAGTTCTCTGAGTTCGTCAATAAGAAAGCACGGATAGCATGTAATCCAGTAACATCATCTTACGTCTTAAAATCCTTAGAAGAAAAGCCTGCAAGAGAGATAAGATGTGCAAGAGCAACTAGCTTTGCAACCAACACAGCAACTAAAGGTCCAGATACCTACGAGAGCAAGTTTAAAGTCACTACTGGGATCATAAGAGAGACAGAACCAACAAATCTTCAGACTACCTTCAAAAGTATGTTCTGTGGAGAGAACCACTCCATACACAAGTGCCAACAATTAAAGGAGAAGTCCCCAGATGAAAAGAAAAGGTTTGTACTTGAGAACCAACTGTGCTTCAGTTGTCTAAGAAATGGTCATGTTACTAAGGAGTGAAAGAAAAAGATCACATGCAGCGTTTGCAAAGGATGCCATCCTTCACCACTACATGAAGAACATCCAAAGAAGGATAAATCCTCAATACCTAAAGATACTGAGGAAGAAAATACAGTATCTGTATTCTCTTGCAGAGTGAGGGAAGGAGAAAGCAATGGCACATCAATGGTTGAACCAGTGTGCATTTCAAATCCTAAAAGGAGGAACAAGAAGGTATATGCCTATGCGTGACTGGATGCCCAGAGAGATGTCACCTTCATTGATCAAGAAATATGCAAGAAATTACAAGTGACTACAGGACCAGTGAAGCTCAAACTCACCACAATGACGGGGAGAGACACATTAGTGAACAGTCAAAGGGTCAAAAGACTGAGAGTTAGAGGTCTTCATTCAAACTTCACATTAGATCTACCTCCGGCTTATACAAAAGATGATATACCTTTAGATCAAGATCGCATACCTACCTGTTTGTACACACTCTAGAAGAAAGTATTCAGTAGAATCAACAAGGTCATCTGGAAATGCCCTTACCTTTTAGAGAACGACCTGCCAAATAACAGAAATCTTTCCCAAGCAAGATTGAAATGTTTGAAGAAAAGGATGGGAAGAGATCCCAAACTCAAGCAGGATTATTTGAAATTCATGGAAGGCATCCTCGAAGAAAGACATGCAGAGAAAGTTAATAACCAACCTAAAGAAGGAGAAGTGTGGTACCGTACATCCCACATCAAGGTGTTTACCACTCAAAGAAACCAGATAAGATTAGAGTAGTATTTGATTGCTCAGCAAAGTACGATGGTGTTGCATTGAATGATCATCTACTAAAAGGTCCAGATCTTACAAACTGTCTGGAGTACTCTGTAGATTCAGAAAGTATCCTGTAGCGGTAATGTGTAACGTTAAAAAGATGTTCCACCAGTTTCATGTGAAGAATGAAGATAGAGACTTCCTTAGGTTCCTATGGTGGGAGGACGGAGATACAGATACATCGCCAGCAGAATATAGAATGAAAGCACACTTGTTTGGAGCAGCATCGTTTCCAGGCTGCGCCAATTATGGTATAAAGTACCTGGCCAATCAGAATGAAAAGGATTGCCCATCAGCAGAAAATTTTCTGAAGAATGAAGAATGTAGATCTCAATTATGATCATCTTCCAGTTCAGAACGTACTTGGATTGGGATGGAATGTAGAGAATGACAAGTTCTTCTTTGAAGTATCTATTGAAGAGAAAGTTGCAACTAGACGCACCATTCTTTCCGCAGTGGCTTCTATATATTATCCATTGGGATCCTTGGCCCCAGTAATCCTCAGAGCAAAATAAATACTACAAGAATTATGAAGACAGAAGTTAGGATGGGAAGAGCCCATACCTGAAAATTTGAGGCCAAGGTCGGAGAGGTTGATAAGAGACTTGCAAAACTTGAGAGAAGTTCGGATTCCCAGATGTTTTGTACCTCATGATTTCGGAAAGTACAAGAAAATAGAACTTCATCACTTTTCAGATGCCAGTAGTGTAACGGACCGTTTCCGCAGACAAGGGGTTAAAATCCGTTTAGGCGATAAGCCCCTTTCTGAGAGACAGGCACAGCTACTGCAGGATACACCAAACTCCCGAACTGGATACAAAGTAGCACTCCAAACTGGAACCTCACGGATAGCTGCTAGCAGACGAACAGGAATCAGCTTACACTCCTGGCAATCAGTCTCTAACAGCATACAGCGGATCCCCCCAATAACGAGACAAGGCTCCGTGTTGAGGGTCAAGCAGTGGTCGGACTGTACTTCACGTACAGCCTCTTTTATTCATAAACCACAAACATAGTACTGCCCACAGGGGTTTGAAATATAACCAATCAGTAATTTACAACACATACAATGATACAACATATCCCCACAATGCATCATGGTTTCCTCCCCTCTGTCCTGGAGACAACCGAGGGGCAATCCAATTATCTCTCAGGACAAAGAGAAATCACCAATACACATGTGCAGACAACAGGACAGACATCACCATTTAAACACACAATGGGACAATGGCACAATAGAAACACACCCAGCATTTTCCTCCCAAGCTGACAAGTAACACTTATTATAAATTGTTACAACTTTGTGAGTTTACATTGGCCATACATATAACTTACATAAATTTAAACAGTATAACTTGGGGACAAACCTATCCAAAATTCACTTGAATAGGTTCAGGGGTTTAAAAGTTAGTATGGGCCATAATCCTGAGGCAAGAGGCGGATAAACAGGCCTCTCAAAAACCCAGTGGCGAGGTTGGTTTCGCCACACATCTCCCCCCCCAGAGAAGACTAACCAGATACCTGACCTCACGCCGGTCGGTACCTGAGTTAGTCTGGCAGCCCACCCACAACCCAATACTGGACCTGTTGCATTTGGTAGCCTGTCTCTGTCCAGGGAGTCCACCAAGGTTATGTTGGAAGCTGGTACTCCCGGTCTCTGTGTTGCTCCCTGGCTTAGAGTCTGGTTGTTGGAGGGGGAGACCGACTGTCTCTACCCCCTGTGCTGTAAGTGCAGAGACCACGGTCCCATCTGCACTGTTGTGGGGCTTACTGTCTCCCCCTGGTGCATTAAGCTGCCGCTGGGGAGAGGGGGTAACGAACTCCTCTCCCATACATACTTCCAGCCGCTGGGGAGGGCGACCGACCGTCTCCGCTCCCAATACAGTGTCCTGCCGCTGGGGAAAGGAGACTGGGCTCTCTATTCCCTGCTGGACACTCTGCCACTGGGGGACAGGACCGACTGTCTCTGCCCCCTGTAACTCTGCCTGCAGCTGGGGAAAGGAGACTGGGCTCCCAATTCCCAATAATTCATACGGCCGCTGGGGAATGCAGACTGGGCTCCCAATTCCCAAAAAATCATGCTGCTGCTGGGGGGCAGGAACAACTACCTCTGCCCCCTGTAACTCAGCCTGCCGCTGGGGAGGGAGGACGCTGCTCTCCTCTCCCTGCATTTCACACTGCCTTCCCGGCATATCACTCTGCTGCTGGGGGGCAGGAACAACTCCCTCTGCCCCCTGTAACTCAGCCTGCCGCTGGGGAGGGAGGACGCTGCTCTCCTCTCCCTGCACTTCACACTGCCGCTGGGGAATGGAGACTGGGCTCCCAATTCCCTGCAGGACCGGTGGAGAGACCTCGGTCCCATCTCTACCGGCCACCTGGGGTCCTTCCCAGTAACACTCTACAATATCTGCCCAGCTGAATGGGTCTGGATCTGGGTCTGTCACCTTACTGTCCTGCTGAGCCTTCCCAATGGAGTAGAAGAGATCTCGGTAGTCCTGCTCCAGTTCCCACTCCAGGGTTGCTAGTTGAGCCAGTTCTTGCTCTACTTCATGGGGGTCATCACACTCATGCTTAGCCTCCCTCTCATAGAAAATGTCCTGAAGTCTGGACTGTGCAGGGCTCCCGAAGTCAGGCTCTGCAAAGGACTCCCATAACAAGCCAGGACCATCAAACTCCTCTCCCTCTGGCTTGTCATGTTCGGCTGTCCAGGGTATATAGTGTGCCATATACCACCAAAGCGCCTGGTAGGCATCCTCCAGCCATAGCTCCTGCCATACCCGGTGCTCTAGTTCCTTCACCCATTCCTCCAAGGGCTGCTCTCCCAGGAAGGGCATCCGCAGGGCCACTTGCTTCTGCAACCGCTGCTCTTCACTGGGGAGACTCTCACCCCGCTGGTATTGTACCTTATCCAGGCCTGGTACCAGATGCCTTTCCTTAATGCATCCCGGCCATCCAGGTCCTTCTCCTCGTATAACACTGCTGGTTCCATCCTGGTGCTTTTAGGGTCGCTGTACTGGGACATGCGTTGCCCTTAAATTGTAGAATCCACAGAAATGGTGTCTCCTGTAGCTGTCCTTCTGGCTGTAGGAACGATCCCGCTGCTTGCCACCAATGTAACGGCATACAAGGGAATGCTCCAAACTCCGAACGGGATACAAAGTAGCACTCCAAACTGGAACCTCACAGATAGCTGCTAGCAGACGAACAGGAATCAGCTTACACTCCTGGCAATCAGTCTCTAACAGCATACAGCGGATCCCCCCAATAACGAGACAAGGCTCCGTGTTGAGGGTCAAGCAGTGGTCTGACTGTACTTCACGTACAGCCTCTTTTATTCATAAACCACAAACATAGTACTGCCCACAGGGGTTTGAAATATAACCAATCAGTAATTTACAACACATACAATGATACAACATATCCCCACAATGCATCAGGGTTTCCTCCCCTCTGTCTCGGAGACAACCGAGGGGCAATCCAATTATCTCTCAGGACAAAGAGAAATCACCAATACACATGTGCAGACAACAGGACAGACATCACTATTTAAACACACAATGGGACAATGGCACAATAGAAACACACCCAGCATTTTCCTCCCAAGCTGACAAGTTACACTTATTATAAATTGTTACAACTTTGTGAGTTTACATTGGCCATACATATAACTTACATCAATTTAAACAGTATAACTTGGGGACAAACCTATCCAAAATTCACTTGAATAGGTTCAGGGGTTTAAAAGTTAGTATGGGCCATAATCCTGAGGCAAGAGGCGGATAAACAGGCCTCTCCAAAACCCAGTGGCGAGGTTGGTTTCGCCACAAGTAGTTATGGTTATGGTCAGTGCTCCTACAGCAGAATGATAGAAGAAAATATACACTGTGCCCTGGTTATGGGGAAGGCCACCGTTGTACCTACCAGTATTCAGACAATACCAAGACTTAAACTGACAGCAGCTGTTGTTTCAGCATCAGTAAGCAAGTTTGTGAGAGAAGAATTAGAGTTAAAAATAGATGAAGAATATTTTTGGACAGACTCACAAGTTGTCCTAGGATACATAAACAACAAAGCTCGAAGATTCCATATCTTTGTCACAAACAGAGTTGAGAAAATTCGGGAAATAAATCCGGAACATTGGCAACACATTGACACAAAGCATAACCCAGCAGATCATGCTTCAAGAGGCCTGAATGTAATAGAATTGAAAATTTCAAATTGGTTCACAGGCCCAGAGTTCCTTTGGGAAAAGGAAATCAAGCCCAGTAAAGGTTACATAGAATTGTCTATGGGTGATCCAGAAGTAAAAGTTGTACAAACATTGAGCACTGCTGCCAAGGGTCAAGATGACATACAGTTGCAATAAAAAGTATGTGAACCCTTTGGAATGATATGGATTTCTGCACAAATTGGTCATAAAATATGATCTGATCTTCATCTAAGGCACAACAATAGACAATCACAGTCTGCTTAAACTAATAACACACAAATAATTAAATGTTACCATGTTTTTATTGAACACACCATGTAAACATTCACAGTGCAGGTGGAAAAAGTATGTGAACTCCTAGACTAATGACATCTCCAAGAGCTCATTGGAGTGAGGTGTCCGCCAACTGGAGTCCAATCAATGAGATGAGATTGCAGGTGTTGGTTACAGCTGCCCTGCCATATAAAAAACAGTTCTGGGTTTGCTTTTCACAAGAAGCATTGCCTGATGTGAATGATGCCTCGCACAAAAGAGCTCTCAGAAGACCTACGATTAAGAATGGTTGACCGCATAAAGCTGGAAAGGGTTATAAAAGTATCTCCAAAAGCCTTGCTGTTCATCAGTCCACGTTAAGACAAATTGTCTATAAATGGAGAAAGTTCAGCACTGCTGCTACTTTCCCTTGGAGTGGCAATTCACCTGGAAATGTTGGAGGATACTCAACGCCTTGAGATGTTTCATAGCCAATAGAGGTACTGTCAGAGAGCTTAGATCTGACCAAGGATCTAATTTTGTTCGAGCAAAGAATGAATTGAAGAAAGCTCTAAAAGAGATCAAGAAAGAAAAACTAACTGAGTATTTGTTAGAGAAACAGTGTGATTTTCATATGAATGCTCCACATGCAAGCCATACAGGAGGAGTTTGGGAAAGACAAATCAGAACTGTAAGAAATGTGCTAAGTTCAGTGTTGAAAAAAAAAACACCAGAAGAATGGATGATGCTTCACTTAGGACCCTATTCTATGAAGTAATGTCTATTGTTAACAGTCGTCCACTTGATAGTATCAAGTTTGGACCCTTTAACTCCCAACCATTTACTTCACTTTAAGGCCTCATGCACACGACCGTTGTGTGCATCCGTGGCCATTGTGCCATTTTCCGTTTTTTTTTCGCGGACCCATTGACTTTCAATGGGTCCGTGGAAAAATCGGAAAATGCACCGTTTTGCAGCCGAGACCGTGATCCGTGTATCCTGTCCGTCAAAAAAATAGGACCTGTCCTATTTTTTTGACGGACAACGGTTCACGGACCCATTCAAGTCAATGGGTCCGTGAAAGAACACGGATGCACACAAGATTGGCATCCGTGTCCGTGATCCGTGGCCGTAGGCTACTTTAATACAGACGGATTCAAAGATCCGTCTGCATAAAAGCTTTTTCAGATCTAAGTTTTCACTTCGTGAAAACTCAGATCCGACAGTATATTCTAACACAGAAGCGTTCCCATGGTGATGGGGACGCTTCTAGTTAGAATACACTACAAACTGTGTACAAGACTGGCAGCACCCGATCTCTTACAGGGGGCCGTGATCAGCACAATTAACCCCTTCAGGTGTGGCACCTGAAGGGGTTAATTGTACTATCATATCCCCCTGTAAGAGATCAGGGCTGCCAGGCAGCAGGGGGCAGACCCTCCCCCTCCCCAGTTTGAATATCATTGGTGGCCAGTGCGGCCCCCCCCCCCTCTATTGTAATAATAGTTTGGTGGCCAGTGCGGCCCCCCCTCCCTCTATTGTAATAATTCGTTGGTGGCACAGTGTGCGCCCCCCATCGGCCCCCCTCCCTCTATAGCATTAACAACATTGGTGGCCAGTGTGCGGTCCCCCCCCCCCATCATTGGTGGCAGCGGAGTTCCGATCGGAGTCCCAGTTTAATCGCTGGGGCTCCGATCGGTAACCATGGCAACCAGGACACCACTACAGTCCTGGTTGCCATGGTTACTTAGCAATAGTACAATAGTAGAAGATTCACACTTACCTGCTGCTGGCTGCTGCGATGTTCGTGTCCGGCCGGGAGCTCCACCTACTGGTAAGTGACAGGTCTGTGCGGCGCATTGCTAAATGAACTGTCACTTACCAGTAGGAGGAGCTCCCGGCCGGACACAGACATCGCAGCTCCCAGGTAAGTATGAATCTTTACTATTGTACTATTGCTAGTAACCCGCTGCCACCAATGATCGGGGGGGGGGGGGGGGGAGATGGGAGGCCGCACACTGGCCACCAATGTTGTTAATGCTATAGAGGGAGGGGGGGCCGATGGGGGGCGCACACTGTGCCACCAACGATTTATTACAATAGAGGGAGGAGGGGGGGGGGCGCACACTGTGCCACCAACGATTTATTACAATAGAGGGAGGAAGGGGGGGGCGCACACTGTGCCACCAACGATTTATTACAATAGAGGGAGGAAGGGGGGGGGGGGGCGCACACTGTGCCACCAACGAATTATTACAATAGAGGGAGGAAGGGGGGGGGGGGGGGGGCGGGGGCGCACACTGTGCCACCAACAAATTATTACAATAGAGGGAGGAAGGGGGGGGGGGCGCACTGGCCACCAATGATATTCAAACTGGGGAGGGGGGGGGGTCTGCCCCCTGCTGCCTGGCAGCCCTGATTTCTTACAGGGGGATATGATAGTACAATTAACCCCTTCAGGTGCGGCACCTGAGGGGCTAATTGTGCTGATCATGGCCCCCTGTAAGAGATCGGGTGCTGCTAGGCAGCAGGGGGCAGTCATGTACACAGTTTGTAGTATATTCTAACTAGAAGCGTCCCCATCACCATGGGAATGCCTCTGTGTTAGAATATACTGTCGGAAATGAGGTTTCAAGATCTAACTCATATCCGACAGTATATTCTAACATAGAGGCGTTCCCATGGTGATGGGGACGCTTCAAGTTAAAATATACCATCGGATTGGAGAAAACTCCGATCCGATGGTATAAAAGGGACTCCAGACTTTACATTGAAAGTCAATGGGGACGGATCCGTTTGAAATGGCACCATATTGTGTCAACGTCAAACGGATCCGTCCCCATTGACTTGCACTGTAATTCAGGACGGATCCGTTTGGCTCCTCCAAAAATCAAGGAAGACCCACGGACGAAAAAACGGTCACGGATCACGAACCTACGGACCCCGTTTTTGCAGACCGTGAAAAAAAACGTCTGTGTGCATGAGGCCTAAGTCTGATTACATACAGCCACCACCTGGCAAATTCACCAAAGAGGATTTATATGCTAAAATGAGATGGCGAAGAGTTCAATATCTATCAGAACAGTTTGGAATAGATGGAGAAAAGAGTACTTAGCCAATCTTATGCTAAGAAGTAAATGGCAAACACTCAGAAGAAATGTCCAAGTTGGTGACATAGTGTTAGTGAAAGAAGAATATTTACCTACAAATCAATGGAAATTGGCCAAAGTTCTAGAAGTTCAAAAGGATGAAGACAAACTAGTAAGAAGAGTGTTGTTACAAATAGGAGACTCAAAACTTGACAAAAAAGGAAAACGTCTCACTCCTCCACTCAAGTTCTATACAGAAGTTAGTTGAGAGTGGTAAAAGACACTTGGAAGTTGAGAACCTAATGGAAAATTCCTCAAATTCATGTTCAAGTCCTACCACTAAGAACATAGAATTATAGGTAATTTTGGTGGGAGTGTAGCTGGCCAGCTAAGACCTGTCCTAGGCTTCGAATATAGCTTATATGTTTATACAGCTAAACCTGCCAATAACCTTAATACAGTTCCTATGTTTGTGTGTTAAAGACAAAAGCAGAGTTATTTACAGTGACTTCATGTTTGGATGTCATATAACTGTTATATATTGTGTTAACAGAAGTAGAAAAAATAATATGCCTTTAAGATTCATTATATGGAGGTGAGGTAAACTCAATGACACAGCAGAAACAACAGAAAGCATAGAGTTAAACTGTTGTTGCTGGGCAGGAGTCTAGACCAATCACAGCCAGCCTCATACACAGCAGGAGTTTTGACCAATTGCAGCCAGCCTCACACACAGCTTGTGTGCGAAATTCCCCTAGCAGGAGCTGCTGGAATCATTATTCACCAGAGAGAGAAGCTGGACAGACATTCACTCCACTAAGAGCTGTGTTTTATTGAAGCAGAGAGGCCAAAATAGTTCCACCAATTGCAAACTACAAATACCATACAAACAATTGCAACTATTCAAATTCCATATTGCAATCCAAATTGCATACAACCATACCAGATCATACTCAACCAATCTGCAAATAGTTACTGATAACTGCATATTGCAAATTGTGACTAAATTCAGCAAGTAGAACTATTAGTTAGATCTCAGAGAGATCATAAAGTGCTTAAATTACTTAAAGTGAGAGTACAGATACTCAAGAGAGAAATATATCCACCATTTTATGTTGAATGACAAAATTGAACAGTTGAACCACCATCTTATGCATACTGCCATCTTGTGATAGCTTTTCAACACATGTTATGTACATGGACTATCTGCTTCGGAGGTGGCAGTGTTATATATGAAGAAAAGTTGAAGTTAATAAAGAAGTTATTTCAAGCATTTGGTGTGCTCTTTAAACCTACTGTTTCCATAGAATGGCGCTAGAGGAATTAGTGTAACAGACAGTCTGGTTAGACTAAAAGTCAGAGATATCAAAATTCTTCTAATGCCACAGCGCAAAAGGCACTTCATAGTGCTGCGCCTGCCACACTCTATACCCTGACCTAGAGGTGAGGGTGTTAGAGGCTCAGGGAGACGCACCAGGTTCTTGCCCCTCTGGGAAATTGTTTGTTCAATCTGAATTGCGTCACAAGGTGTTTGAGGAACATCACTGTACGGTTCTTAGGGGACACCCTTGGAGCAGATCCACTGCTGACCTTATTTCTCGTAGATTTTAGTGGCCGGGGTTGCGTAAGTGTGTTGATGACTATGTGTCAGCCTGTAGCACGAGCTAAGGTGACACATAATCGGCCTTCCGGATCTCTACTTCCGCTGCCCATCCCGTCCAGACTATGGACTCATTTATTCCATGGATTTTATCACTGATTTGTCTAATTCTTCAGGAAAGACAGTGATTCTGGTGGTAGTTCATTGCTTTAGTAAAATGGCGCACTTTATAGCATTGCCAGGTCTACCTAAAACTCTTGCACAAGTATTTGTTTATAACATTGTGAAACTACATGGAATTCCCTCTGATGTGGTCTCGGATCGTGGGACGTTTGTTTCCAAATTCTGGTAGACGTTCTGTACTAGACTGGGGGTAGAACTGTCCTTGTCTTCGGCTTTTCATCCTCAGTTGAAAGGACAGACGGAACGCACTAATCAGAGTCTAGAGATGTACTTGAGATGTTTTGTCTCTGAGAACCAGGAGCAGTGTTCTTCAATTTTTGAACATGAACAATCGTAGACAAGAGTCCACTGATAAGTCGCCGTTGTTTGGGGCATATGGGTTTCACCCGCAGTTTGGCACATTTTTTGGTTCTTATACTTCTGGTATTTCTGAGGAGGAGCGTTTTCCGTCATCATTGTCATCTATATGGCGGAAAAATTAAAAATAACTTGAGGAATATGGGCAACAAGTATAAACGTATGGGTGACAGGAAACGTATGAATGATCCGGACCTAAGAGTGAGTGATTCTGTGTGGCTGTCCACAAGAAACATTAAGTTGAAGGTACCTTCTTGGAAGTTGGGTCCAAGATTTATTGGTCCATATAAGATCACTTCCATTATTAATCTGGTATTCTTTCATCTTGAACTTCCTCAGGCGCTGAAAATTCATAATATATTTTATAAATCTTTGTTGAAGAGATATGTTGAACCTTTGGAGCCATCTTCCTTGCCACCTGCTCCTGTCATGGTGGACGGTAGTTTGGAATTTCAGATCTCTAAGATAATTGACTCTCGAGTTCTCCGTAGATCTCTTTAGTATCTTGTTCACTGGAAGGGTTATGGACCAAAGGAGAGGATGTGGGTACCAGCATCCGACGTAAATGCCAGTCCTTTGGTGAAAGCTTTTCACAAGTCTCATCCTGATAAGGTCGGTCCTGAGTGCCCGGAGATCACCCGTAAAAGGGGGGTACTGTCACGGACGTTCCGTGACAGGTGCCAGGAGATCAGTGAGACTGACAACACCTGGTTTGATCTGATAGGTTCCTTGGGGATCAATTCTTGTCTGTGTTGTTTCTGGTAATGGCCACACCCCTTGCCTCAGGTGTTGCTTATGTGGTCATTTTACCTTCCCTATTTATTGTGGCTTCTCCCACCAAGCTGTGCGGTTTATAGCTTCAGTCTTGTTGTGGATTGCTGGTGTTTGGATCTCGGCGGAGTTCCTGTGCTTCCATAGCCATTTGAAGTTAGTGTCTCCTTCCCCTGTTGTTTTATTGTTTGGGTTTTCTTGTGTTGCTCTTTTCCCTGCCATTTATGTTTAGGCCTGAGGCAAATTTCCTGTTCATCCTACCATTTGGAGAAACAGGTTGTCTCTTGTCCTGACATTAGTACCAGGGTACTACAGGGTGAGTTAGGACTCTAGGTTCCGGTGTATGAACTCACCTACCTCTGGGGTCAGTTCATACTTGCAGTCAGTCAGGATTTGGATTAGGGTTTCTTTAGGAGGTGACCTGCTTCTTTGCCTAATTTCCATGCCTTTTTCCCCTCACCCCTTTCCCTATTACGTTTGGTGTGGGTTTCCCTCCCTTACCAAAGCGTGACAGCTAGTAATGGTCACTGCCAGCATTGCTTTTCAGCTAAGATTAACTTTGTTAGGACAGTATGCAGTTACAGGCCAGCACAGACTTGGAGGAAAGGTCCACTGCGGACCACTGTAGGTATGCAACTACCAATGATAACAGTCGGGTAAGAACACATGTTGCGAGAGGTCAGGCATGTGCTCAAGAAACAGATGAGGGTGACACATGTGACGACTGAGCAGATATAGGTGATAATGTAGCCGATCGCACGTGGGAGCTGGGTGAAGGAGATACATAATCATCAATGGGGGGCGAGGGTGGTAGCGTGCCCATGAGACAGCAGGATGGAAGCAGTGGGAGATCTTTAGACAAACATGGGAGGTATACCATGTGCTACTCGGGAGACTACCAGTGAAGAACACACTAGCAGTGTACTGGTTCATAAAAGCAGCGGCAGGCAGGAATCACGCAGTGGTGGAGGGAAAATGACATACTCGTTAGTGTGGGAATTATTCACCAAGTCACGGGGGATGTTAGCGTGGTTGCATACAGGATGTGTGGGCAGAAGGTAAAGCGCTGCAAGGGTGCTCATGTTGACACGATAGCCCTGCGTCAACTTCAATGTCGTCTATTGCTCCTGATGCTCCTCCTCCTACTTCTCGTCACTTGTTTTAAAAGCAATCGATCACCGAGGCAATTGCAGAAAGACAAAAGTATGCGTGTACTCATCCAACGGCGCAGAATTTGAATGCTCCTGGCCAAGTTGCTGGTACTACAGTCCCCCCTTTCCATGTAGTTGACTCTGCACATTTCCGAGAACGGATGGCTTGTGCCCACCCAAGCTGACATTACTTTTCCAACAAAGCTGTACTAGCCCAGCCCTGCACATGTACATTGAGCAGAAGGTGGGCTAGTCTTTGGGCCTCTCGGTGTCTGGTAGAGTTCACGCCAGTGCTGACGAATGGAGTTGTAACTATGGTCAAGGACAATATATGTCATAGCCACTGGGTAAATATCGTTCCGGACTAGGAACACCAGCAACTTGGCCAGGTGATGGCAATGCAGAGTTCATGTTGTAATGCTGGGATTTCTGAGCCAATGTCCACCTCTGTCTCCTCATCTTCCACCTTGTTCTCACCTCCCCTCTAGGCACAGTTCACAATGGTCCTCCAGCATATCACCTATGCAAAGCAAGGCATCGTCACACAGTTCTGCATCTGGTAAGAAGAGAGTCAGATGAAGTGATGCACCCATCATGCCCTAGTGCCTACTGTACAAGCCTGTGGGGGAAGCGCTATGATCTGGGGTTGCTGCAGTTGGTCAGGTCTAGGTTCAGAAACAGTATGTGCTCCAAGAATGAGGTCAGCTGACTACCTGAACGTACTGAATGACCAGGTTATTCCATCAATGGATTTTTCCTTCCCTGATGGCACAGGCATATTCCAAGATGACAATGCTAGGATTCATCGGGCTCAAATTGTGAACGAGTGGTTCAGGGAGCATGAGACATCATTTCCACATATGGATTGGCCACCAGAGTCCAGACCTTAACCCCATTGAGAATCTTTGGGATGTGCTGGAGAAGGCTTTGCGCAGCAGTCAGACTCTACCGTCATCAATGCAAGATCTTGGTGAAAAATGTATGCGCCACTGGATGGAAATAAATCTTGTGACATTGCAGAAGCTTATCCAAACAATGCTACAGCGAATGTGTGCCGTAATCAAAGCTAAAGGCTTTTTTTTTTGGTGGCACCTTTTTTTTTGTACAGGCAGTGTATAATATATATATATATTTATTATTGTGTATATATTGTGGGGATTCGCTCTGGTAGACAGGGTGTGCGAACGCAGTACAGAGGAAAATTACCAGTTCTTAAATCAAACTTCGTGTTTATTCATACATAAAGCAAAAACAAAACGTCACTTTGCAGTCTTGGTGTTAGTTCGCACACAATGGAAAGTCTACCTAGCAAAAATCACCTTGTTGGCAGTTCTGCCTCCAGCAGTCCATAGGAGGCTTTTAGGGGGCCCGTTTCCCTTACAGACAGATCTCAGCCCTCCAGCACAACACAAGCCTCAGATCCCCCAGCACACACACCTCCTGAGCTCCACTGTCAGACTGAGGTATCCTCCTCACCTGCAAGTGCTGGCTGGTTTTTAGGCCTGGCAAAACCCAGCCTGGAACATGGGGGAGTAGTCACCCACCCAGCACTTTGAACTGCTCCCAGTAAGAGCCGTCCCGGATCAGCTATACAGCCATACTAAGTATTAAGGTGTCAAACAGCAACTGCTGCTGACACATAAAAACCGTCTCTTACTCCACCGAGGCAGGAAGCTCAGTGACACGTACCTATCATCCACAATGATTCCTTGTACATTCTTACAATATATACTGAAGGAAGGGTGCCCCAAGCTGAACTCTTGCACCAGGGCCCATGAACCTTTAGCTATGCCCCTGGATTTGCATGCTTTCTCCCCATTAAGCATTGACTGACAAATGAGTCTCTCCTTACTGAGTTGAATATTCTCAATGTCAACAAGGTACAGTATTTTCAAAAGGAAAATTATTATTCCTTCCCACTTTACAAATTGTTCTGTTTCACTATAAGCAGAATAAAAAGCAGCAAAATTCAAGCGGCATGCAGAGTAGGGGTTAATGTGTATCAAACATTCGGAGATCATCTTAGACTCTGAAAAGTCTGCTTGTAAAGATATTTTTTTCTGAAAAAATCAAGTGTCATTCACTCCAAAATGATACCAATGAAAACTACAAGTCGTCCCGCAAAAATCAAGCCCTTGCATAACTCCATAGAAAGAAGAATAAAAAAAGTTATGGATCTTGGGTTGCGGCGATGCAAAAGATTTTATTCCTTAAAAAAAAGGGGTTTTTTTGAACAAAGTAGTACAACGTAAAAAAAAACAAATTATTTGGTTTTACTGTAAACTTACTGACCTAGAGAATAAAAGACATTATGTTATTTATACTGAAAAATGAACGTCGTAAAATGTATAACCTAAATGGTTTATCTAATATCATAAACAGCCTCCCCATGTGCCGAGCCCCTCTGAGGGAATATATTTACCCCGCTCCCTGCAGCGCTCCTGGTCCCCGCATCGCTGCTGCTGCTCCCTGTACACGGATTAAAACATCCGGTGTCGGGGGAAGCGGGGATAGGGAGCAGCCAATGGCAGGTGGGGACGAGCTTACCTAGCATCGCGGGTGACGCTAGGGAGGTTTGTCCCCGCCTGCCATTGGCTCCTTCCCCCCGACACCGCATGTTTTCATCCATGTGCAGGGAGAAGCAGCAGCGGCGGTGCGGGGACCAGGAGCGCCGCAGGGATTGTGGGAGCAGGGTTAGTATATTCCCTCTGAGGGAACTGGGACATGGGGGGGCTGTTTATGATAATGGATAACTCCTTTAAAAACTCAGTGGCAGTATTGCTCTTTTTTTCCATCTCCCTACCATAAATTTATGTGTACCCGAAAATGGCACAATTAAAAACTACAAAAACAAACCCTCATATAGCTATATAGATGGAAAAATCGTTAATTTCTAACGATAATTTGTTTTTCCTTAGTCCTAACAGCAGCACAGATGGGGTTAACTGCCCCCCGTGGACTGGTAGGACCGGCAGAATTTTAATGAGCCCAAAGAACCAATGAACAAACTCCAGCTCCCCTAAAGGGAGGGGATCACCCCCCAGTCCACTGTGTCTATAACAAGAATGTACTTAGGGCGGGAAAATTTGTGTGCTGCTGTTAGGACTAAGGGAAAACAAATTATCGTTAGAAATTAACGATTCCCTTACGTCCTAACCAGCAGCACAGATGGGGAGATAGCAAGAAGAAGCCCCTAGGGAGGGTCTTCATGCCTGGCAGAAGTAAGAACTGTCTGCCCGAAGGCCGAAAACTCTGCCACCTTAGCATCTATTCTGTAATGAGAGATGAAGGTTGATTCAGAGCTCCAGGAAGCCGCCTTACAGATCAACTCTAAGCGGAGAAGATTTCTCTCCGCAACAGAGGTTGCCACGGCCCTAGTAGAATGGGCCCTCACAAACTCTGGAGGATCTAAAGATTGGGACATAAAAGCCTTCCTGATGGCTTCCCTGACCCAGCGACTAATAGTAGCTTTAGACGCTTTACGGCCTTTAGACTTACCGGCAAACAGGATGAAGAGCTTCTCATATATCCTGAACTCCCTGGATCTATCCACATACACTGCGTGCAGAATTAATAGGCAAATGAGTATTTTGACACATCATCCTCTTTATGCATGTTGTCTTACTCCAAGCTGTATAGGCTCGAAAGCCTACTACCAATTAAGCATATTAGGTGATGTGCATCTCTGTAATGAGAAGGGGTGTGGTCTAATGACATCAACACCCTATATTAGGTGTGCATAATTATTAGGCAACTTCCTTTCCTTTGGCAAAATGGGTCAAAAGAAGGACTTGACAGGCTCAGAAAAGTCAAAAATAGTGAGATATCTTGCAGAGGGATGCAGCACTCTTAAAATTGCAAAGCTTCTGAAGCGTGATCATCGAACAATCAAGTGTTTCATTCAAAATAGTCAACAGGGTCGCAAGAAGCGTGTGGAAAAACCAAGGCGCAAAATAACTGCCCATGAACTGAGAAAAGTCAAGCGTGCAGCTGCTAAGATGCCACTTGCCACCAGTTTGGCCATATTTCAGAGCTGCAACATCACTGGAGTGCCCAAAAGCACAAGGTGTGCAATACTCAGAGACATGGCCAAGGTAAGAAAGGCTGAAAGACGACCACCACTGAACAAGACACACAAGCTGAAAGGTCAAGACTGGGCCAAGAAATATCTCAAGACTGATTTTTCTAAGGTTTTATGGACTGATGAAATGAGAGTGAGTCTTGATGGGCCAGATGGATGGGCCCGTGGCTGGATGGTAAAGGGCAGAGAGCTCCAGTCCGACTCAGACGCCAGCAAGGTGGAGGTGGGAGTACTGGTTTAGGCTGGTATCATCAAGATGAGCTTGTGGGGCCTTTTCGGGTTGAGGATGGAGTCAAGCTCAACTCCCAGTCCTACTGCCAGTTTCTGGAAGACACCTTCTTCAAGCAGTGGTACAGGAAGAAGTCTGCATCCTTCAAGAAAAACATGATTTTCATGGCAGGACAATGCTCCATCACACGCGTCCAAGTACTCCCCACAGCGTGGCTGGCAAGAAAGGGTATAAAAGAAGAAAATCTAATGACATGGCCTCCTTGTTCATCTGATCTGAACCCCATTGAGAACCCGTGGTCCATCATCAAATGTGAGATTTACAAGCAGGGAAAACAGTACACCTCTCTGAACAGTGTCTGGGAGGCTGTGGTTGCTGCTGCACGCAATGTTGATGGTGAACAGATCAAAACACTGACAGAATCCATGGATGGCAGGCTTTTGAGTGTCCTTGCAATGAAAGGTGGCTATATTGGTCACTGATTTGTTTTTGTTTTGTTTTTGAATGTCAGAAATGTATATTTGTGAATGTTGAGATGTTATATTGGTTTCACTGGTAAAAAATAAATAATTGAAATGGGTATATATTTGTTTTTTGTTAGTTGCCTAATAATTATGCACAGTAATAGTCACCTGCACACACAGATATCCCCCTAAAATAGCTAAAACTAAAAAACAAACTAAAAACTACTTCCAAAAATATTCAGCTTTGATATTAATGAGTTTTTTGGGTTCATTGAGACATGGTTGTTGTTCAATAATAAAATTAATCCTCAAAAATACAACTTGCCTAATAATTCTGCACTCCCTGTAGACCTGGAGGCATCTCGAGATGTCTAGTGGATGTCTAACCGGAGCATCAGAGGAGAAGGCGGAGAATAACACAGGTAGAGAGATTACCTGGTTAACATTTTGAAAAGTTGGAACCTTAGGTCTAAAATAAGGTAGAAATTTCAGAAGGACTCTGTCCTGTAAAAAAATGATATATGGATGCCTTGCAGAAAAAGCTTGCAGCTTAGAGATTCTCTTGGCTGAGCTATAGCCAGAAGAAAAACCACTTTAAGAGTTAAGAATTTAAATTTGGCCTCCTCCAAAGGTTCAAAGGGAGGAGATGCTAACCCTTGAGACTACTGATGGGTCCCATTGGGGAACGGGTTTCAGTATTGAGGCTTCAATCTTTCAGCTCCCTTAAGGAAGCGATTGATGAGCGGGTCCCGAGAGTATGGTCTGTTGACACAGGCCAAGATGGCAAAGACTTGAACCTTCAGGGTAGATGGGGAGAGACCTTTATCTAGTCCATCCTGAAGGAACTGTTATATCGCAGGAAGGGGCGGATCTGCAGACGCCACCTGGTTGGAACTACACCAAGACGTGAAGATCCTCATAATCCGGGAGTAGGCCTTCTTCGTAGACTCTGCTCTGGAATGCGACAGGGTTCTCAGGACCGACTCAGAGAGCCCTCCCACTCTGGGAAGGGACTGATCAACCTCCAGGCTGTCAGGTTGAATCTGTGCAGATCTTGGCAGAGATGAGTGTCCCATGACACTAGGGTCTGCTCCGGGGGGAGTCTCCAATATTGTCCCCGACTCATCTGAATGAGCTGGGTAAACCAGGATCTCCTGGGCAAAATGGTATGATGGCTATTACCGAGGCCTGATCCTGACAGATTTTCATCAATACCCTCAGTATTATGGAAAAAGGAGGGAAGATGTAAGCCAGCCTGATCCTCCACGGTATCGTCAGAGCGTCTATCGCCAGGGGGTTGTCCTCCCGTGTATAGGGAACACAACCTCTGCACCTTGGCGTTGAACCTGGTTGCCATGAGATCCACCTCTGGCATGCCCCATCTGTGGACTAGCTGCCTGAAGATCTCCGGATGCAGTGACCACTCCATGGTTGGTAAGCCGCGACTTAGGCGATCCGCAATGATGTTGAGTAGCCTCGGATGTGAGTTGCAGATAGATGGGAGTAGGTTCAGCTCTGCCCACCGCAGAATTACCCTGATCTTGAAAGAAGGGGTAAGGATCTTGTGGCCTCCCTGCTTGTTTATATAAAGCACCGCAGCCATGTTGTCTGACTGGACCTTCACTGCCTTGCCCCGGATTTGAGGGGCGAAGTGGAGGAGGGCTAGCCGGATAGCCCGCATCTCGCGGAGATTCGAAGAAGATGCCCGCTCCTGATGAGACCAAGATCCCCGAACTGGGGGATCCGTCTAAATGGGCGCCCCAGCCTACAAGGGACGCGTCTGTTGTCAATATGAGCCAATCTGGTTGGGTCATAGACTTTCCCGCTGGCAGATGGAACCACCATCTGAGGGAATTCTGGGTTTGGTTGGGATAGGGAGCACAGGGAATCTAGCCCCGCAGGGCTGCCGTTCCATTTGTCTAAGACCTCCAATTGAAGAGGATGGAGGTGCCATAAAGCCCAAGGGACTGCAGCCCCAGCATCTTCATGAGAGTCCCGGATGGAGACTCGCCGTGGGACAGAAAGGAACCTCGCCAGGTCCTGAATCTGCGGCTCCTCTTTCTGGCGTCAACTGGAGGGACATCTCCAGAGAGTCGACCACGAATCCTAAATAATGGATTGAAGTCGATGGGCTCACATTCGACTTCTGCCAGTTGATGATCCAGCCTAGGCGGAGCAGAAAGGAAATTGCGACATGAAGATGATGAGTAAGTATTGGGACTGAAGAGGCTAAAAGAAACCAATCGTCCAAGTAGGGAACAATGGTCAGTCCCCTGAAGTCTCAGAGCTGCCACCCACCGACACTACCACCTTGGTGAAGATAAGAGGGGCAGATGAGATTCCCGAAAGGGAGGGCGGCAAATTGAAAATGCCTGCACACTCCTTAAATCTGGACCGCGATCCTGAGAAATTTTCGAGAGGAGGGGTGGATCGGATGTGGGAGGTAAGCATCCTTGAGGTCCAGAGTAGCCATCACATCTCCAGGGCTGAGTATGTGGCTGACTGACCTTATGTTTTCCATCCGGAACCTGGTTCTCCTTAAGAATCGATTGAGAAATCTCAATTTATTATCATCCGGAGATCTCCTGTTTTCTTGGGCACCAGGAATACTGGAGAATAGATCCCTAGACCCCTCTCCCCTGCCGGTACCACCTCCAGGGCTTCCCTTGGAATGTAGTCCTGGAATATAGGACTCTAAGATCCTCTGTTTGGGGCCGCAGAAAAACTTCCGAGTGGCGATGAATCTTTCTGGGGGGAGAGAAACGAGATCTATTAGATAATTAGATAACCGGCAGAAACTATGCTTTGAACCCAGGAGTCTGAAATTTCCTGGGCCCATACATGTTTGAAGTGGGAAAGACGACCCCCCACGGGAAGTTGGGCAAGGGGTACGGGAAAATCCAGAGGCGTAACGACAGGGGCAGCAGGGTTTAACCAAGAGCCTCTGAGAGGCCTATAGTCAGGAGGGTTTTGCCTCCTTGGTGGGTTTGCGGGAGCGTCTCGAAAATCTTCGAGACTGCCCCCCCCCAATCTCTACGCCTGGGCTGCTGTCCGGATCTGCCTCCGCGATCTTGCCTGCCACGAGCCCGAAAGGGCTGTTGGGGGAGACTCTTCCCCTTCTTATCGGAGAGTCCCTCCATGATGTTATCTAATTCTGAGCCGAACAAGCGGTCCGGCTCGAAGGGGAGCCCAAACAAATTGTACTTAGAAGCGTTATCCGCATTCCAGGGTTTCAGCCATAGAGGTCTTCTGGCAGCCGACACTAGTGCCATTGTTTTGGCTGCCAACTTCAGTTGTAACTGGGACATGTAACATAGGAAGTCCATGGCCAAATAACCTGATTTAAATGCGGCACAAGATCTCGTCCCGGGAGACACTCTGGTCGACATCTGTTTGAATCTGGTTCAACCTGGCACGCAAAAAGGAAGTGACCTCCGTGGCCGCAATAGACATTGAGGCCGAGGCTGCGGCCGCCGAGTAGCTCCTTCTCAGGGTGCACCTCTGCCCTCCTATCGAGAGGGTCCTGCAGACTAGACCCATCGTACCGCAGAGACCACAGTGCGCCTGGACAACTTGGCTATAGCCATGTCCACCTGGGAATGGAAACCCCATGATTCCACCAAGGGTTTGGCCATCGGGAACATCAGTTTTAAACTTTCTGTTGGAGGACCTGGACCTTTTTCCGGTTTCCTCCATTCTGTGCACATAACAGAAAGAAGGGTCCTCCTCCGCCTTAAAGACACGCCTGCGTCCCCCGACCGGCGGGATCGGAGGACTCCCCTGTGTCAACATCATGGTCCTCCGACCTGATGGATTTCAATAACTTCTGCGTCTTTTCGGGTGGGAAAAAGCACGAAGTTGATTCTTCCTCATCCGAGGAAGATGACCCAACTGAGAGGGGCATGGGTCTGTCAGTAGGGGTGGCAACTTCCATCGGAGTCTAGGAGGGAACCGGTAGCCTCTCATTCAGTAACCGCACTACCCCCTTAATGGAGTCGTCTACATACGTCTTCGCCCACTAGTACATGTCTTGCATAGTGGGTTCCGTTGGTGGTACCGGACAATGGCAACAGTCACACCTGGAGTAGGGGCAACTGTCCCGTCTAAAGGCGTGTTGCAGTCATAACAGGCCAGGTGTTTCCTCTTGGCCGACGATTTCCGCTGCTGATCTGACTCTCTAGGAGAAGCCATCACTGTAACAAAAGAAAAGATTAAAACATCCCTAAAGCCCAACGACAGGGAGTTTATAAACCAAAAAATTAACCTAACGGTATGCCCACCAACACTTGGAAAAACTAGTGGCTGAAGAAATCAGTCAGAAAAGACAGAGAAACTCTCAGTCAAGCACAAAGGGACTCTGGAGCTAGCTTGTTAAAGCAGAGCCAACCAGAGACAGAATGATGGGATCAGGGAGCTTTAAAAGGAAAAGCTCCGCCAGGGGAGGGATTTCCTGTTGCAATCCATCCCCCTGAAGCGTCACTCCCACAGTTTATGTGAATCCAGACTTAATCTAATATAAACCTTATATTTGTAATAATAAAAGGAATACCCCCCCCCCTGTGAAAAATGATCCGGCCGTCACTTCCGGTCATGGCGGCGCCCATGCCCCGCCGGCATCGGAGCGCCGGGAAGAGCGTGGCACAGCCAGCCACAGGAGGGGTGCGCAGCACCAAGCAATGGTACCGCACTACCCCCAGGAAAACTGCAGGGCGAAAAGGTCCAATGGGGGAAAAAATAAAAAGCGCAACAATAAGCGCAGCCGACTCTAGAAAAAAAAAGGAGACAAATGGGGGATTTAGAAAGAAACCCCTATTAAAAATACGGCCTCCTGTTCCCCAAAGAAAGGGGAGAGAAACGCGCCAGTCCACCTGTTCAAAGGACAGAAAAAAACACGGTGGGCTGGGGGGTGATCCCCTCCCTTTAGGGGAGCTGGAGTTTGTTCATTGGTTCTTTGGGCTCATTAAAATTCCGCCGGTCCTACCAGTCCACGGGGGGCAGTTAACCCCCATCTGTGCTGCTGGTAGGACGTAAGGCTGGGTTCACACTTGAGCGTTTTACAGCGCGTTTTTCAGCGCTGTAAAACGCTCAACACATGAAAACCAATGCTTCCCTATGGCCCTGGTTCTCACTTGAGCGTTTTACAGCGCTGAAAAACGCGCTGTAAAACGCCCTACGCTCAAACAAGTACTTGAGCTTCTTTGGGGCGTTTTGACGCGCGTTTGTGGCCATAGGACATTGCAGTCAATCACACAAACGCGCGTCAAACGCGCGTTTACTATTGCAAAAAACGCGCATAAAAAACGCGCGTCAAAAACGCGCGTTAAACGCGCATATCAAAGACGCTCAGGTCTGAACCCAGCCTAAGGGAATAAAAGTTATAGCTCTTCGAATGCAACAATAAAATAAGGAAGAAGAATGTTTAGTCAGTAAGGCCCAAAACAGGCTGGTCACTAAAGGAATAATAATAATCAGACCAAAAAAAAAAATCTTAGGGATAGCTGCATAGAAAAATGATCACACTATTAAAATATAAATGTATTTATCCTGTATGGTGGAACAGAAAATAAAAAATCTGCTGATTCGCTGTTTTTATTCTTCACTTCACCTCCCCTCTCTAAACCAAACGGAATATGAAGTGATAAAACAGTCATACAAACTCCAAAATGGTATCAATAAAAACTACAGTTTGCCTCCCAAAAAATGAGCCCTCACACAGATCCGTAGCCATAGCTATAAAGTTGTTATGGGCATCTGAATCTGCCGATACAAAGAAGAAATGTTTTTTTTCCAAAGGTTTTATTTTTTTAGGTTTTCAAACACAAGAAAAATTATAAAAATGTGGCATTGCTCTTATCATACTGATCCGGAGATGAAGTTTTATCCCATAGAGAATGCTAGAAAAATGAAACCCATAAGTGTGGCAGAAGTACTTTTTTTTTCTTTCTAATTTCCACTCCATTTGGAATTTCTTTCCGCATCATATGCAATATTAAATGGTGCCGCCAAAATCAAAAAAATATGGCTCATATGGTTTTGTAAACGGAAAAATAAAAAGTTATGGCTTCAGGAAAGGCAGGGAGTTAAAAAAAAGAAACAGCAAAAATGGAAAAAATGCAGGGTCCAGAAGGGGTTAAAGCTGAGATCCCCAAACCTACCTAAAAATTTTACTCATATTTGCAGTCATCATATCCCCTGAGACAGGCTGACAACTTTTTCAGATCTGCAAGTGTGTTGGTAGCATGTGACTCAGTCAGAAGATGATCCATTAGAGGAATTAAAAACACTCCCAACAATGGTATCAGTAAATGTTTGTTTGCCAGGGAATTCGCGGGAGATTAGATCTTAAGCTGTAATTCAATTAAGTGGTTCAGCAGGAGGCATGAGTGCCCTTCTGTGTCACATGGAAAGATTGAACAGAGTACTGTTCTGGAAGAAACAAGAGCCGCAAGCCAGCGTAGGGGACACAGGCACACTTGTGAAGACCATATGTGAAGTCTACGATTAGCACTTTCAAACCAAAAATCAATGAACAAAATTGCTAACAAAACCTGTATTCTAAACTTCAAAAGGATAAATGAAAGGGGTATTTTTCAATCTTTAAAGTAATGGCAATATCACTAGGATATGCCATCACTGTCTGACTAATGGGAGCCCGACTAACAGATGAAAAAACAGTGAAAGGGATGCTGTATTTCACCTTGTGGTGTCCCCTTTGCTCAGGATCGGTGGTATTTCTAATCACAGTTGCAAGCCAGTGTGTGTCAGGCCCACACAGACTGTATTGTGGCCCACTGGCTAGTGGCTAGACCTCCACTTATAACCGTTGCAGGGTGTCACTCACTCACAAATCCTTGCAGATGAAAAAAAAATGATATTTAATATTTTTTCTGTGATATAATCACAGTTGCAAGCCAGTGTGTGTCAGGCCCACACAGACTGTACTGTGCCCACTGTTCACCACTTATATAGGGTGGCACAGTACCTTGCACGCATAGTAACACTTATCTAATAAAAAATAACAGGCAGAGGCAGGCCACGCCGCAGGGGCTGTCGTGTTCGTGGTGCTGTGATTTCCACTGGCCCTGGAATAATGCCCAGTGTTCAGAGGCCACGTACCCTGAACCCAAAAAATTCGGAGAAAATAGTTGACTGGGCTTACTCAGGACAACCCAATCTTCAACAGCTTCCGCTAAGAACCTTGACGCACCATCCTCCTCCAGCTCAGCTTTGGTCACCTGCTCTCAAGTTACCACTCTCCCGCCCGCCGCCACCACCACCACTACCACCACAGTGGGGAGCTATTTACACATCATTTGGATGAAATTAGTGATGCGCAACCATTATTACCAGGAGGATGGAGATAACAGGGATATGTCTCAGTCAGGCAGCATTACACACATGTACGTACAGTGTGATGATGATGATGATGATGTTGTACCCGCTGCTGCTTCCTTTGCTGAGGTGTCAGATACAAGTGAAGTGGTTGATGATGACGATGTGTCCGTGGATGCCATGTGGGTGCCTGCTCGAAGAGAAGAAGAAGAGGGGGAAAGTTCAGAAGGGGAGACAGAGAGAAGGGGGAGACGAGTTTGAAGCAGCGGGAGGTCGTCGCAAGGAGCTAGTGGCACAGTCAGACAACATGTATCGGCACCCGGGGACAGCCTGACAGCACGCCAATCAACACATGCTGCTGCCACCATCAGAATGCCGTCATTGCAAAGCTCAGCAGTGTGGCATTTTTTTTGTGTGTCTGCCTCTGACAACAAGCGATGCCATTTGCAACCTGTGCCAAAAGAAACTGAGTCGTGGGAAATCCAACACCCACCTAGGTGCAACTGCTTTGCAAAGGCACATGATCGCACATCACAAACGCCTATGGGATCAACACATGATGACAAGTAGAAGCAGCACAACAACCTCAAAGCCACCATCCTCCTCCTGTTCCAGCATCTTCAGCCACGTCAACCACTGCTGTCCTCCTTGCCCCCTCTCAACCATCCGCCACTCCGCCTCTCACCTTCAGCAGTTCCATCTCATCTGCCCACAGTCAGGTGTCTGTAAGGAAATGTTTGAGTGTAGGAAGCCAATGTCCCAGAGTCACCCCCTTGCCCGGCGTCTGACAGCTGGATTGATGTAACTCTTAGACCGCCGCTTTTACCATACCAGCTGGTGGAGTCTGAGGCCTTCAAAAAATTGTCGCTATTGGGACACCACAGTGGAAGGTACCCGAACAATTTTTTTTTTTCAAAAATGGCAATTCCAAACCTCTACTCAGTGATTGAAAAGGAAGTCATGGCATCTCTGGCATACAGTGTTGGGGCAAGGGTCCATCTGACCACTGATACCTGGTCTTCAAAGCACGGTCAGGCAGGTATATCACCTACACTGCGCATTGGGTCAACCTGCTGACGGCTGACAAGCATGGAATGCGTGGCTCTGCAGCGGAGTTGGTGACACCGCCCACGACTTGCAGGCAGGCCTACTGCCACCTCCCTCTACTCCACCTACTCCATCCTCTTCCATAACCTCCTCGCTGAGTCTCTTCTGCTGCGGCGTCTGGCTGCACATCAACTGAATCCCCCCCCAGCTCCCAGGGCTATTCCACATCCCGGATACGACAGTGTCACGCTGGTCTTGGGGTTGACTTGCCTGAAAGCAGAGAGCCACACCGACCCAGCACTCCTGTCCACTCCTGAACGCACAGGTGGATCAGTGGCTGACCCAGCACCAACTGGAGATCGGCAAAGTGGTGTGTGACAATGAAGCAATTTTGTTGGCGGCATTGAATTTGGGCAAGTTGTCACATGTGCCATGCATGGCACATGAGTTTGAATCTCATCGTACAACGCTTTGTGTCTAAGTACCCAGCTTACAGGACCGTCCTCAAGCCGGCCAGGAAGGTGTGTGGCCATTTCAGGCGTTCCTACACGGCCATGGCGCACTTTTCAGACATTCAGCCGCGAAACAACATGCCAGTGAGGCGCTTGATTTGCGACAGCCCGACACGTTGGAATTCAACACTCCTAATGTTCGGACCGCTTGCTCCAACAGAAAAAGCCGTCAAAGAGTATTTGTAGACCGGGTGCTAGGACGGCCTCTGCGGAGCTGGGAATTTTTTTGCCACGTTTACTGGATGCTCATGCGCAATGCCTGTAGCTCATGCGTCTTTTTGAGGAGGTGACAAACCTAGTCAGTCGCACCGAAGGCACCATCAGCGACCTCATCCCATTTGTTTTCTTCCTGGAGCGTGCCCTGCGAAGAGTGCTGGATCAGGCTGTAGATGAGCGTGAAGAGGAAGAGTTGTGGTCACCATCACCACCAGAAACAGCCTTGTCAACATCGCTTGCTGGACCTGCGGCAACGCTGGAAGAGGAGTCCTGAGGAAGAGGAGTTAGAGGAGGAATGTGGCTTTGAGGATGAGGAAGACCAACCACAGCAGGCATCCCAGGGTGTTCGTTGTTGTCACCTATCTGGGACCCCGTGGTGTTGTACGTGGCTGGGGTGAAGACAGACCGTCAATGACATCAGTGAGGACGAGGAACGGGAAATGAGTAGCTCGGCATCCAACCTTGTGCAAATGGGGTCTTTCATGCTGTCATGTCTGTTGAGGGACCCTCGTATAAAAAGGATGAAGGAGAACGACCTGTACTGGGTGGCCACGCTACTAAACCCCCGGTATAAGCAGAAAGTGGCGGAAATGTTACCAACTTACCGAAAGTCAGAAAGGATGCAGCAGTTCAAAACAAAACTAAAAAATATGCTTACACAGCTTATAAGGGGGATGTCACAGCACAACGGGAATCTAACAGGGGAAGAGTTGAAAGTAATCCTCCTCCTACCACGACCACGGCGGCAAGGACAGGACGTTTTACAGATGTGGTTGTTGATGGAGGACATGCAGAGCTTTTCAGTCCTACACATCGCCACAGCCCTTCGGGATCCAGCCTTAGAGAACGACTCCACCGACAGGTAGCAAACTACCTCGCCTTACTGCAGATATCGACACTCTGAGGGAGCGATGAACCCCTTGACTACTGGGTGTGCAGGCTTGACCTGTGGCCTGAGCTATCCCAATTTGCGATAGAACTTCTGGCCTGCCCCGCTTCAAGTGTCCTGTCAGAAAGGACCTTCAGTGCAGCAGGAGGCATTGTCAAAAGAAGTCGCCTCGGTCAAAAAAGTGTTGATTACCTCACCTTTATTAAGATGAATGAGGCATGGATCCCGAAGGGACAGTGGGGGATACGTTTGACTAACAAGGGCCTGATGACATGCCTTGGCCTCAAAATGGTCCCCACGCTGCTGTATTTAATGTCTACATACCGGATGGACTTTCGTGAATTCTCCGCCACCAACTAGGGTTCAAGCAGCAATGTTTTAGTCACCTTTCTGCCTTGAAAACATCAATTTTTCCGGCCGCTGCTACAACAGCGGAAGCAACAATAACATTGTTTTTCACGCATCTGTACATGCCTAATTTTTCTGGCCTATGGTGCTGCACTGTGGCTGCAAAAACAAAACAAAAAAAAAAAGGCACATACAAGTGTCAATTCCCCTTCGTGATCGTTACCTTGTTGTGGTGAAGGGGCTTGCGTATCACTATGAAGCGATCATCACCTCTATAAGTGTGTTGGCAATGTTGCCACACCCCAGATGATAAGGCCGTTGCTTCATTATGATCAGACCAAAGCGATCGGCTGGATAATTTTTCATAGAAAAACCTTACATTTTTATATATTTTTTCTAAGTTCTATGGGTGGTTTTTAATACATAAAATAAAAAAATCATAATAAAGTATCTTAATAGTTTATTAGAAATAATGCAGACAATCAATTCCAATACAAAGCAAGTACAAATCTCAGAACTAAACTATTCCAGGATGTCGTAATGGTTCGTTAATTCGACAATGGTTAATCAATTCGACACACGTCCCCGCATAGGGGATGTAACAGGGATTAAACTGATAGGAATAGTACTAGTTAAGACACCACTCATATAGGGTGTCACAGCACATTGCTCCGGGCACGCGCAGTGCCCCAATTTGGGAGTAAGAGGTCCGACCAAGCTGCTTATTCCATCTCCCGGTTCCTAAAATCAATTCATTTTGGTGTATCAGAGTTTGGTCTGTCACTGTGAAGGCAGTCGAAGGTACCCGGCCTAAATTTTTTTTCACAAAAGGCAATCCCTGATATGGGACGTAACAGGGATTAAACTGATGAGAATAGTACTACAGAAAATAGCACTCATATCGGGTGTGACAGTAAATTGCCACGGCGCAGACGCAGTGACCGTGGGCGTGGATTAAACAAAGGGGAGGGAGCCAGCATTTTTTTAACCATCTCCCCGTTCGAAAAATCAATTTAATAAATGGACCCCAGATTGGGGACGTAACAGGGATTAAACTGATGAGAAGAGAGAACTACAGAAAATAGCACTCATATCGGGTGGGGCAGTAAATTGCACGGCGCGGACGCAGTGACCGTGGCGTGGATTCAAACAAAGGGGAGGGAGCCAGCATTTTTTTAACCATCTCCCCGTTTGAAAAACCAATTTAATAAATGGACCCCAGATTGGGGAGGTAACAGGGATTAAATTGATGAGAAGAGAGAACTACAGAAAATACCACTCATATAGGGTGGGGCAGTAAATTGCACGGCGCAGACGCAGTGACCATGGCGTGGATTCAAACAAAAGGGAGGGAGCCAGCATTTTTTTAACCATCTTCCCGTTCGGAAAATCTATTTAATAAATTGACCCCAGATTGGGACGTAATAGGGATTACACTGATGAGAAGAGAGAACTACAGAAAATACCATTTATATCGGGTGTGACAGTAAATTGCACGGTGCAGACGCAGTGACCGTGGCGTGGATTCAAACAAAGGGGAGGGAGCCAGCATTTTTTTAACATCTCCCCGTTCGAAAAATCTATTTAATAAATTGACCCCAGATTGGGGACGTAACAGGGATTAAACTGATGAGAAGAGAGAACTACAGAAAATGCCACTCATATCGGGTGTGACAGGTAAATAGCACGCCGCGGACGCAGTGACCGTGGCGTGGATTCAAACAAAGGGGAGGGAGCCAGCATTTTTTTAACCATCTCCCCCGTTTGAAAAACCAATTTAATAAATGGACCCCAGATTGGGGAGGTAACAGGGATTAAATTGATGAGAAGAGAGAACTACAGAAATACCACTCATATAGGGTGGGGCAGTAAATTGCACGGCGCAGACGCAGTGACCATGGCGTGGATTCAAACAAAAGGGAGGGAGCCAGCATTTTTTTAACCATCTCCCCGTTCGGAAAATCTATTTAATAAATTGACCCCAGATTGGGACGTAATAGGGATACACTGATGAGAAGAGAGAACTACAGAAAATACCATTTATATCGGGTGTGACAGTAAATTGCACGGTGCAGACGCAGTGACCCGTGGCGTGGATTCAAACAAAGAGGAGGGAGCCAGCATTTTTTTAACCATCTCCCCGTTCGAAAAATCTATTTAATAAATGGACCCCAGATTGGGCACGTAACAGGGATTAAATTGATGAGAAGAGAGAACTACAGAAAATAACCACTCATATCGGGTGTGACAGTAAATTCATGCACGGCGCAGACGCAGTGACCGTGGCGTGGATTCAAACAAAGGGGAGGGAGGCCAGCGTTTTTTAACCATCTCCCCGTTCGAAAAATCCATTAATAAATGGACCCCAGATTGGGGACGTAACAGGGATTAAACTGATGAGAAGAGAGAACTACAGAAAATACCACTCATATCGGGTGGGGCAGTAAATTGCACGGCGCAGACGCAGTGACCGAGGCGTGGGATTCAAACAAAGGGGAGGGAGCCAGCATTTTTTTAACCATCTCCCCGTTCGAAAAATCTATTTAATAAATTGGACCCCAGATTGGGACGTAGCAGGGATTAAACTGATGAGAAGAGAGAATACAGAAAATACCACTCATATCGGGTGTGACAGTAATTGCACGGCGGCAGACACAGTGACCGTGGTGTGGATTCAAACAAAGGGGAGGGAGACAGCATTTTTTAACCATCTCCCGTTCGAAAAATCTATTTAATAAATGGACCCTAGATTGGGGACGTAACAGGGATTAAACTGATGAGAAGAGAGAACTACAGAAATACCACTCATATCGGGTGGGCAGTAAATTGCACGGCGCAGACGCAGTGACCGTGGCATGGATTCAAACAAAGGGGAGGGAGTCAGCATTTTTTTAAATCCACGCCCCCGTTCGAAAAAATCTATTTAAAGGGATTCTGTCACCTCGTATAACACAAATTCAGATTTAAAGCAGTCATGCTCCACAGCTTACCTTGAATCGGCTGTGCTGTTTTTTTATTGTAATCCGTCCAGCAGTTTTCGAGAAAAATTACTTTTATAAAACCCGAAGGTGCTCAGAGGGGCGTTATGTTCCCCTTTGTGTGCCTAGTAACGCCCCTCTTACAGTGCCCAAAACGCCTTCCTCCACAATCCCTAACCGCCCACAGCGTTTCTTCCCTCTCCTCCCCCTCCTGACGGCCGAGCGAAGTCTCGCGTAGACGCAGTACCCACTGAGGGCTGCGCCAGTGCGATTTGCTGGAGACTGAGGGCAAGAGCTTCATCGTCGTCACTGGGCATGCGCCGAGCCCAGTGACGTCCGATGCTCGCGCGAGACTTCGCTCGGCCGCCAGGGAGGGGGAGGAGAGGGATGAGACGCTGTGGGCGGTTAGGGATTGTGGAGGAAGGCGTTTTGGGCACTGTAAGAGGGGCGTTTCTGGGCACACAAAGGGGAACATAACGCCCCTCTGGGCACCTTCAGGGTTTTATAAAAGTCATTTTTCTCCAAAACTGCTGGACGGATTACAATAAAAAACAAAGGGATACATCCATGTATACGGTATCTTCTGCGCCCTTAACGCATCTAGTAGGGGCTTTAATATTCGCCTCTTCGCGAGCGTTGATGGAGCGATATCTTGATAGAGCGCAATATCTGCGCCATCATAAACAATACGGCTTCTCGTGCGCGCCGCCTCCATAACACGCGCTGTGTCTACAAACGACAATAGGCCGCAAACTACATCTCTTGGCCTCTCGTTCGGCTTCGGTTGGGGTCTTAAAGACCTGTGTATCCGCTCAATGATAATAGAGTCAGCAGAGTCCGGGCCTAATAAATCTCAAGATCTCCATTGCAACTTTGCGGAGTGATTCCGCAGCCCAGGATTCAGGTAGGGCCTTTTATTCTAACATTGCGCCTTTCTGCTGCGGTTCTCCTGATCCTCCAGTAATGAAAAAGCTCTGTTGAGCTCAGCTGTGTGACCGTTCAAGCAGTCTGCCACTCCTGCGGCGTGCGATGTCAGGTCTTGGCCGTGTGTTCCAGGGCCTCGACCCTATAGCCAATCTGGGAGATCTCCGCTTTTTATGTCTGCTAGCTCCGTGAGCACCGGTCTCAGCGCCTTGTCCAATGCTTGGCCGAGTACCTTGGTAAGGAATGATTTAGACACAGGCGCCGGATCCCGCTCGGCAGTCGCACCGCATCTGTCACTATCTGCCTCTGAGTCGTCCGGCTTCTACTTCAGCTTCGCGCGCTTCGCGCGCCGCGGCCATCTTAGCATTTGCTCCCGGTGAGTGTGAGCTTCTCTTTTTGAGAAATTTCTGCATATCTTGCTGCCCTTTATGTGATTTTGGTGTGTCTGGGGTTCTAGCCCTCTGTCTCGCCCGTATTTGACCATATTTCACAGGTCACCCGCTTTTTAAAAGGTTAAAGATGCTGGGACGTGGAGGAGCTGGTCTCTCACACAGCCATCCACACCAACGGCCAGGCTCCGCCCCCGGACCTTGTGGTATAGCACCATTTTGCTTGTCCTCTCCACCAGAGGAATGAGAGATGAGAAGTTCTCTTTATAACGGGGGTCGAGAAGGGTGAACAACCAGTAATCCGTGTTGTCTAAAATGCATATAACACGCGGGTCGCAGGAAAGGCAGCCTAACATGAAGTCAGCCATGTGTGCCAGAGTACCAACAGGGCAAGACTTCGCTTTTATCATCAGAAGGTGAGCTTACTTGTTAAAGATTTTAGGTGAGTGCCTGCAGGTGAGCTGACCCTGTAAAACATTATATACGAGGGCCTGCAGTTGAGCCGACCCTCTAAAACATTAGGGGGTGAGGGCCTGCTGGTGAGCTGACCCTATAAAACATATGCGAGGGCTTGCAGGTGAGCTGACCCTGTAAAACATTACATGCGAGGGCCTGCAGTTGAGCTGACCCTGTAAAACATATGCGAGGGCCTGCTGCTGAGCTGACCCTCTAAAACATTAGGGGCGAGGGCCTGTTGGTGAGCTGACGCTCTAAAACATTATATGCGAGTGACTGATGGTGAGCTGACGCTCTAAAACATTATATGTGAGTGCCTGCAGGGGAGCTGATGCTATAAAACATTATTTGCGAGTGCATGCTGTTCAGCTGACCCTATAAAAAAAAATTGCGTTGACGGCCTGCAGTTGAGCTGACCCTATAAAAAAAATTTTGTTGAGGGCCTGCAGTTGAGCTAACCCTATTAAAAAAATTTGAGTGGAGGGAATATATACAATCTGGATGAGGAGGAGGAAAACAAGATTCAACCATATACTCCTTTTTTTGTGGGGGAAAAGGTGCATGGGAATGCATTACAGTAGATACTGTAGATTGAGTACATTAATAAATGTAGATTGAAATTGCCTTTATGTTCATCATCAGCTCAGCTCTCCTCTGGTGAAGTGAGAAGTCAGGGGCAATCCAGGCCTTGTTCATTTTTCTTATCTGAGTCAACATGTCAGCATTGCCAGTGGACAAGCGGATACGCTTATCTGTTATAATGCCACCAGCAGCACTCAATACACGCTCAGACAAAACGCTGGCGGCAGGGCAGGCCAGCACCTCCAAGGCGTAGAGTGCAAGTTCGTGCCACTTGTCCAGCTTGGACACCCAGTAGTTTTAAGGGCACTGAGGGATCATTGAGGATGCTGACACGGTCTGCTATGTATTCCTTCATCATCTTCCAAAACTTTACCTCCTTGTACCACTAGGCCGTGCTTCAGGGTGAGGTTGCTGGCGGGGTGTCATGAAAGTGTCCCATGCCTTGGAGAGTGTTGCGCTGCCTTTGTTGGAACTGCTGTGTGCTGCCCTTGTCTCCCTTCCTCAGTTGCCTAAGAAAGTATGGACTCTGCCGGCCGCGTTGTCAGATAGAAGATTTTGGAGCAATCTCGACTCTCAACAAGTACCTTCTGTATTGCACCGTTTTACTCGTCCTTTCCACCACAGGAATTAGAGATGAGAAGTTCTCTTTGTAACGGGGGTCGAGAAGGGTGAACACCCAGTAATCCGTGTTATCTAAAATGCATATAACGCGAGGGTCGTCGGAAAGGCAGCCTAACATGAAGTCAGCCATGTGTGCCAGAGTACCAACAGGCAAGACGTCGATGTTGACATCAGGATGATTCTCCATCTCCTCATCCTCCTCCTCTTCTGCCCATCCACGCTAAACAGATGGAATTAAAGTTCCATGGGTACTACCCTCTGTAGCAGAGGCAACTGTCTCCAGCTCCTCCTCCTCCTCTTCATGGTCCAATTCGCGCTGAGAAGACGAACTGAGGGTTGGCTGGCTATCACCCTGTGTAATGTCCTCCCCCATTTCCTCATCTGCCACATTCAGAGCGTCGTCCTTATTGTGAGCAGCGATCATTTGAGTAGACACAGCAGTGGGATGGTAACGCTGATAATAGCGTTATAGCCACTAACCATCTGTGTGGATTCATGAACGTTTTTTAAAACCTCACAGAGATCTGACATCAATGCCCCCTCCTTGTTTGTGAATAGTGGCAGTTGACTCGAAAGGCGATGACCATGTTGCAGCTGGTATTCCACAACTGCCCTCTGCTGCTCACAAAGCCTGGCCAACATGTGAACGTAGAGTTCCAGCGCATGCTCACGTCGCACAACAGTCAGTGAGCTGGAAGCCGCAAGCGCTGCTGCAGCGTTGACAGACCGGGTGAAGCTGTGGACGACTTGCGAAAAATGGGCACACACGCTCTAAAAAACACATCCCATGCCTAGCCCACGTCTTAAACTTAGTGGTTCAGCGGTTTATCAAAACCTACCCTAATTTGTCAGAGCTACTAGCAAGCTACTTTGCTAGTAGCTCTGACAAATTAGGGTAGGTTTTGATAAACCGCTGAACCACTAAGTTTAAGACGTGGGCTAGGCATGGAAGTGTCAGGTTGCAGAGCTCCAAACCCGCCACCAAGTTACGGCCATTGTCAGACACAAGCATGCCTGGTTGTAGGTTGAGTGGCGAGAGCCACAGCTCGGTCTATCCCTTATACCCTTCCACAGCTCTGCGGCGGTGTGTCGTTTGTCCCTAAACAGATCAACTTCAGCACGGCCTGTTGACGCTTACCCACAGCAGTGCTACACTGCTTCCAGCTAACAACTGATGGCTGACTGCTGCTGGAGGTGGAAGTGGAGGAGGAGGGCGGCGGCGGAGGAGGAGAAGTGGGGGTTGGAGCCAGTAACATAGCTGCTGGCGGAGACCCTGATTAACGTAAGGCCCGCAATCCGGGTCGTGGGTAGAACCTGTGCCATCTCAGGGTACGACTCACTCCCAGCCTCCACAACATTCACCCAGTGTGCCGTCAAGGAAATGTAGCGCCACCAGCACTTGTCCATGTGTCCGTGGTTAAGTGGACCTTCACAGTAACTGCGTTGATCAGGGCACGGTGATGTTCTGGGACACATGCTAGTGTAAGGCGGGCATGGCACACCGTGAAAAATAGTGGCGGCTGGGGGACTGCGTACCGAAGGACAGCCGCCGACATCAGGCTGCGGAAGGCCCCAGCGTCCACAAGCCTAAATGGCAACAATTCAAGGGCCAGTATGGGCTGGGTATTTGAGCTTGCGTTCAAATGACTGTGTTATGGACATTTTGGACGCTGCGCTGGGACAGGGAAGTGCATGTTGTTGCTGATGATTCATGAGAAGGTCCAGGTGCAGGGCGAGGGGCATCCGGGCCTGCGACTTCGACAGGGTATTGGCCAGCAGTGCGTAACACAGGGGAAGAGGAGGCAGTGGTGTGACCCACAGACCCAGATTGTGGACCAGGCATTCGACCCACTTACTAGGTGCTTGGATGCCATGTGGCAGATCATGCTGGTGGTGGTGAGGTTGCTAGTGTGCACTAGTGATGGACAAACATCTGCCGGGACGGTTCGCGATTGCGCAAACGCGATCAAATGTTCGCGAACTGCAAGTTCGCGGCGGGGTCCTATTTATTTTAATGGCAGGCGAACCTGAAAAACCTTCAGTTCATATTTGCAACCAAGAAATAATTACTAAATTTGCACAAATAGTCCCACAACATGGACAGTGACATACCGATGTACTATTCGAATTTGCGATCTCCAGTCATTATTTTTTTCAATGCGAAATATCGGCAATATAATTTTCACGTACGTGCATGCGCAAATGCACTATACAGTACCCAAATGCACTATAAAGAAAGTATATTGTTATATAACACCTCGCTTCAATCAGTTTTTTTGGGGGGGACTGGTATATAACACTAGTAGAAATTATTTGTTCAATAACAATTGTCCCTCTATATACCTGCAGTATCGCACCAGAACCGCACACAACTGCCGCACAATACAAATGCACTATAATATACTTTCTAACATAGAAAGTATATTATAACATTGTACAAGGAAGGCAATCCATTAGAATATACATAAAGATAAAACGTAACCTTTAATATTGTTACTATGAGAGTCCATTCACAAGTCAGTAAGTGTTTTGCGGATCCGCAAAACACGGACACCGGCAATGTCCATTCTGCAATTTGCGGACTGCACATCACCGGCAATAGAAAATGCCTAATCTTGTCTGCAATTGCGGACAAGAATAGGACATGTTCTATTTTTTTGCTGAAACAGAAGCACGGATGCGGAAGTGCGGATCCGCAAATGCGGATGCGGACAGCACATTCCGGCCCAATTGAAAATTGCGGAACGGATGCGGACCCATTTTGCGGACGTGTGAATGGAAAAGATATCCCTCAAAATGAAAATAAATTTTCCTGTCCGGAACCTTACCCTATATAAAAATGGCCCTAGTAAGCCCCTAGCCACTAGGCCCCTGACTTCCAGGTGATCACTATATAGATCTATGTGTTTTTGACTCATTATAAAAGTATATTATAAGTATATCGCACCCCTCTGTGTATCACACCTATCGATAGCACACCTATACCAGTCCTTAAAAAGACTTTTGTGGCCCTATTAGCTAGCGTTTGGTGTCCCTAAAAGCCTGTTCCTGCTCCACACAGCAACCTCTCCCTACACTGGCAAAACACTGAATGCAAAATGGCGGACAGATCAGGTTTATTTATAAGGTAGGGGGTATGTCCATGTGCTGAAACGCCTCAATTGGCTGTCCTGTACCACATGATGGATGTGTCATGGGTCAAAGTTCTTCACAATGTAAAAGAATTTGGCGGGCACAAATATCTCCATATGTTCGCATGTTCGGCGAATCGCGAACACGCAAAGTTCGCCGCGAAATGACCGCCGGGCGAACCGCAAGGCTCATTTTTGTACAGCACAGGTTGCAAACTACCACTCTTTTGTCGTTTGCACTTTCCTCAAAAAAGCGCCATACTGCGGAACACCTACCACTTGGCAAGGTAGATTTACGCATGGGGTGCTCGGTGTAACGGCTGCGGGCCTGTTTGGTGTGGGCCGACTTCTCCCTTTTGCAACCCCACTGCCTCTTCCAACCTGTTGCAGTGCTGCGGATCCCTCCCCCTCTGTACTACCCTCCTCGCTCGGCTTTTCACCATCCCATGTTAGGTCAGTCGTCAACCACACTTCCTCACTCTGCTCATCCTCCTGACTTGACCTAACCACAACCTCAGAGATTGACAACTTTGTCTCATCATCATCCACCTCGTGAACGAATAATTGCCGTTCACCACCGTCATCTTCTTGAGACTGTGAAGGCTCAAGAGGTTGGAAATCAGGGCAAATTATCTCAGTTTCCCTCTTCAAGCGTGCTGGGCGCGAGGGGCAAATGTAATAGTGGAGCTGGAAATAGCTCCTCGGAATATACGAGTGTGGGATCACTCGTTTGGCAAGCCAAGTGAGGATTTGGTTGACCAGACTCTTGGCTACAGAGACTGGACTTGGTGGAAGAGAGTGCAAAGAAGAAGCCATTTCTAAGCAAGATCCACAAGCTCAGGCGTTTTCACTGGGCCAGGGATCATTTAAAATGGAGTGTGGCAAAATGGAAGACTGTTCTGTGGTCAGACGAGTCACGATTCGAAGTTCTTTTTGGAATCTGGGACTCGATGTCATCCGGACCAAAGAGGACAAGGACAAGCCAAGTTGTTATCAACGCTCAGTTCAGAAGCCTGCATCTCTGATGGTATGGGGTTGCATGAGTACGTGTGGCATGGGCAGCTTGCATGTCTGGAAAGGCACCATCAATGCAAAAAAATATATTCAGGTTCTAGAACAACATATGCTCCCATCCAGACGTCATCTCTTTCAGGGAAGACCCTGCATTTTTCAACAAGATAATGCCAGACCACATTCTGCCATCAATCACAACATCATGGCTGCGTAGGAGAAGGATCCGGGTACTGAAATGGCCAGTCTGCAGTCCAGATCTTTCACCTATAGAGAACATTTGGCGCATCATAAAGAGGAAGGTGCAACAAAGAAGGCCCAAGACGATTGAACAGTTAGAGGCCTGTATTATACAAGAATGGGGGAGCATTCCTATTTCTAAACTTGAGAAACTGGTCTCCTCGGTCCCCAGACGTCTGTTGAGTGTTGTAAGAAGAAGGGGAGATGCCACACAGTGGTGAAAATGGCCTTGTCCCAACTTTTTGGGGATTTGTTGACACCATGAAATTCTGATTCAACATATTTTTCCCTTAAAATGGTACATTTTCTCAGTTTAAACTTTTGTTCCGTGATTTATGTTCTATTCTGAATAAAATATTAGAAGTTGGCACCTCCACATCATTGCATTCAGTTGGGAGTGGGATTTCTTGCCTTATAAATGGGGTTGGGACCATCAGTTGCGTTGAGGAGAAGTCATGTGGATACACAGCTGATAGTTCTACTGAATAGACTGTTAGAATTTGTATAATGGCAAGAAAAAAGCAGCTAAGTAAAGAAAAAGTGGCCATCATTACTTAAGAAATGAAGGTCAGTCAGTCAGCCGAAAAATTGGGAAAATTTTTAAAGTAAGGGCTATTTGTCCATGAAGGAGAGTGATGGGGTGCTGCGCCAGATGACCTGGCCTCCACAGTCACCGGACCTGAACCCAATCGAGATGGTTTGGGGTGAGCTGGACTGCAGAGTGAAGGCAAAAGGGCCAACAAGTGCTAAGCATCTCTGGGAGCTCCATCAAGACTGTTGGAAGACCATTTCAGGGGACTACCTCTTGAAGCTCATCAAGAGAATGCCAAGAGTGTGCAAAGCAGTAATCAAAGCAAAAGGTTGGCTACTTTGAAGAACCTAGAATTAGACATATTTTCAGTTGTTTCACACTTGTTTGTTATGTATATAATTCCACATGTGTTAATTCATAGTTTTGATGCCTTCATAGTCATGAAAATAAAGAAAACTCTTTGAATGAGAAGGTGTGTCCAAACTTTTGGTCTGTACTGTATGTAACACCCCAGAGTGGCATTACCACCTTTGCACCCCACCACTATCTCCTATGGTTAACCTAATGTCATTCTGTGTATTTATTTCCGGGTCATGTACAATGTGCATATCTATATCTATGCAACTGTTATGTTCACGTGTAATATGCCTGGTTCACCAGCAGGGGGCATCATAAATTCCAGAGCTACAGGTACAGAGAATGGAGCTTTCCTTTCCATTCTAACCCCCCTCTGTGGTGTGGTGGGTGTGTCCCACTTGCTTCAGGGAGGGTGGAGTATAGTTTAGAGTTAGTTCAGCTTATCCCCTTCTGCGGGAAGGTCTAGATAGTGTAGGGAGAGAAATTGTGTTTTTTTAGGAGTTTTAAGTGTTGAAAGGTGTGTTAGAGACCCAACAGTCCTTTTAAGGACTATTGTTTTATCTGGCTGCAAAATATATTAGCGCAATTTGCACTAAATTGCGTGCAAGAGTTTGGCTGCTGGTGACAGCAGCGACATTACCTGCGCTACATCTCCTGTATAATGTTTGCATATCATAAATATCAGTAACATTCAGTTTACTTTTTTTTGGATTTCCGCCACCCACCTAAGTTAGTGGCTGCAACCCCCCCTTCTCCTCCTCCACTTCCACCTCTGAATTATCATCTTGCAGAACCAGTCAGTAGCTGGAAGCAGTGTAGCACTGCAGTGGGAAGCGGCAACAGGCCGTGCTGAAACTAATTTGCTTAGGTGACAAACAGCACACCGCCGCAGAGCTGTGGCAGGGTATAAGGGACCCGACTAAGCTGTGGCATGGTTGTGTCTGATAATGGCCGTAACTTGGTGGCGGCTTTGGAGCTCGGCAAGCTCACACACATACCATGCCTAGCCCACAGTGGCATAACTACCAGGGAAGCAGCTGCTTCGGGGCCCGGGCTGCCAGGGGGCCCGGGGGCGTGTGTGACAGTTTATTTTCAAGTTTGTTAAATATCAATGTCTTACTGTTCAGGGCCCCTTCACAGCAGCTGACCAGGCCCCCTCGCTAATGTGATCTAATCTTACTGTCTCCTAAAGTCTTCTGATGTGTCTGGGATTCGAACCCACAACCTCCAATGTCTGAGTGTATCAGAGGCAAAGCATTTACCCTCACAACCATAAAGGCTGCAATACAACTGATTGAAAAAAAATATGAGACTACTGTTATAGCTGGCTAAGTGTACATCTATACACATGACAGCCGCCCTAACACACCCAGCACTGCTACATCTAATACACATGACAGCTGCACCAGCACACTCAGCTCTACTATATCTCTATATATGACAGCTGCCCCAGCAAACCCAGCTCTGCTACATCTATACACATGACAGCTGCCCCAACAAACCCAGCACTGCTATATCTCTATATGACAGCTGTCCCAGCAAACCCAGCTCTGCTACATGTATACACATGACAGCTGCCCAAACACACCCAGCACTGCTACATCTAATACACATGACAGCTGCACCAGCACACTTAGCTCTACTATATCTCTATATATGACAGCTGCTCCAGCAAACCCAGCTCTGCTACATCTATACACATGACAGCTGCCCAAACACACCCAGCACTGCTACATCTAATACACATGACAGCTGCACCAGCACACTCAGCTCTACTATATCTCTATATATGACAGCTGCCCCAGCAAACCCAGCTCTGCTACATCTATACACATGACAGCTGCCCAAACACACCCAGCACTGCTATATCTCTATATGACAGCTGTCATCGCTGACATGGAGGTAAGTAGAGGTGTTTATTATTATTTTTTAATACCCAACTGTTACTGCCATGGGGGAGCGGGGGGGCACATGGGGGGAGAGAGGCATCTGATACTGGCACATGGGGGGGGGGAGAGGGGTTGGCACCTTGGCACCTGATACTGGCACATGGGGGGAGAGAGAGGCACCTGATACTGGCACATGGGGGGGGGAGAGGGGTTGGCACCTGATACTGACACCTGGGGGGGGGGGGTTGGCATCTGATACTGGCACATGGGGGGAGAGAGGCACCTGATACTGGCACATGGGGGGAGGCACCTGATACTGGCACCTGGGGGGGGGGAGGGGGGGTTGGCACCTGATACTGGCACATGGGGGGGGAGAGGCACCGATACTGGCACATGGGGGGAGGCACCTGATAATGGCACCTGGGGGGGGGAGGGGTTGGCACCTGATACTGGCACCTGGGGAGGGAGGGGGGGTTGTCACCTGATACTGGCACATGGGGGGGGGGGGAGAGAGGCACTTGATACTGGCACTTTTTTGTGGGGGGGGAGATGGCACTATGATACTGGGACATGTGGGGGGGGGGAGAGAGGCACTTGATACTGGCACATGATGGGGGGGCATCTATGGGGACACTTACTGGCACATTATTGGGGGGCATTATGGGGGACACTAGGCCGGCAGCCTATCAGAGGCCGGACACTGAGGGGCATCTACTGGGGCACTATATATGAGGCATTTTATACTGGTACATTATGGGGGGCACTAGCAGGAAGGGGGGAGAGGAGCACTATGGGGGAATTTACTGGGGGCACTATATAGGGGTATTTTATACTGGTACATTATGGGGGCACTATGGGGACATTAGCTCAACTGGGGGCATTAAAAGGGGGTATTTTTTGCACTGTCACATTATAAGGAGAATTATTACTACTGGGGGGTGGGCATTATGGTGGGCTTTATTACTCCCCCATGGTATGACCCACTAGTAGCAGCACCAGCCTCTCCCTGCTCTGCTATTCCTCTGCCCCTTCTCCAAAACCTTATTATGAAATCTTTTTCATTAGGATAAAGCACAACATCAGCTCAGCCGAGCCCCGGCCAAAGTGTGGAAGTGGCGTCCGAGACCCCCAAGGGCCAAGTCAAGTAACTGTAAGTTTTCATGTGAAATATGTTTATGTTATACACATATAGCATCCACTGTGCCACACAATATACAGTATACCGCTACACTGTGCCCGACAATATACAGTGTACCGCTACACTGTGCCCGACAATATACAGTATACCGCTACACTGTGCCAAAGGAGTGGGGTTTACACAGGAGGAGGGAGGTGCGAAGCGCGCTGGGGGGGCACTTGCGATTGCCAGCTCACCGACTGTTGTGCGACGTGAGCATGCACTGGAACTCCACGTTCCACATGTTGGCCAGGCTTTGTGAGCAGCAGAGGGCAGTAGTGGAATACCAGCTGCAACATGGTCATCGCCTTTCCAGTCAGCTTCCGCTGTTCACAAGCGACGAGTGGGTATGGATGTCTGACCTCTGTGAGGTTTTACGCAACTTTGATGTAATCAACACAGATGGCCCCAGAGCAAGAATCTGAATTGGGCCCCCTAACTCCGCCCACTAACCAACCCCTGGCCCATCCCTGTGCCTCACGTTCAGCACCGATTGGGGGGGGGGGGGGGGGGCGAAGAACTAAATAACTAATTAACTAAGTGTGCAAAGCAAACGGAGGGGCGGGGCCTTCAGTGCGCTCCGGGCCCCCCTGTGCTGCGGGCCCCTCAGCACAAATTGGATGATGATGATGAGGAGGAGCTGGAGACGGTTGCCTCCGCTACAGAGGGTAGTATTCATAGCAGGTTTATTGCATCTGTTCAGCGTGGATGGACCGAAGAGGAAGAGGATGAGGAGATTGATAGTTATCCTCCTGACGAGGATAGCGAAGTTTTGTCTGTTGGGACTCTGGCACACATGGCTGACTTTATGTTATGCTGCCTTTCCCGTGACCCTCGCATTATACGCATTTTGGCAAACACCGATTACTGGTTGTTCACCCTTCTCGACCCCCGCTACAAATATAATATCTCATCTCTCATTCCTGTGGTGGAGAGGACTATCAAAATGGTGCAATACCAGAAGGTTCTTGTGGAAAAATTGCTCCAAAAATTTACAGCTGGCAACGCTGGCAGCAGAATAATTAGTTCCTTGGGCAACCGAGGAGGGGAGACGAGGGGAACACACAGCAGTTCCAACAGAGGTAGGGCAACACTTTCCAAGGCCTGGGACAGTTTCATGACATCCCGCCAGCACCCTCACCCTGATGCGCGGCCTAGTGTCACAAGGAGGGAAAAGTTTTGGAAGATGGTGAAGGAGTACATAGCAGACCTTGTCAGCGTCCTCAGTGATCCCTCTGTGCCTTACAATTATTGGGTGTCCAAGCTGGACACGTGGCACGAACTGGTGCTCTACGCCTTGGAGGTCCTGGGTGGGTATTTAGTGCTGCTGGGGGCATAATAACTGATAAGCGCATCCGCCTGTCAACTGAAAATGCTGACAGGTTGACTCTTATCAAAATGAAAAAGGCCTGGATTGCCCCTGACTTCTCTACTCCACCAGAGGAAAGCGGCTGAACATACATTTTTTAGATGGTCAGATCAGCATCAGACCCGCACCCCTAATATTTTAGAAGGTCAGCTCAGCAGCAGACTCTCACCCCTAATTTTTTAGATGGTCAGATCAGCAGCAGGCCCTCGCCACTAACGTTTTAGATGGTCAGCTCAGCAGCAGACCCTCAGCCCTAATATTTTAGAAGGTCAGATCAGCAGCAGACCTTCACCCCTAATGTTTTAGATGGTCAGATAAGCAGAAGACCCTCACCCCCATATTTTTAGATGGTCAGTTCAGCAGCAGACTCTCACCCCTAATGTTTTAGAAGGTCAGATCAGCAGCAGGCCCTCACCACTAATGTTTTAGATGGTCAGATAAGCAGAAGACCCTCACCCCTATATTTTTAGAAGGTCAGCTCAGCAGCAGACCCTCACCCCTAATGTTTTTGAGGGTTACCAGCAGGCCATCAATCATAATTTTTCAAGGGTGTGTATGATGCCCTCCTTTATGTGTAATAAAGGGTGTATTAGAGTGCCGGTTCCTTGTAATTTTTGGCAGCCCTTTCACTTAGTGCATAAGCTTTATGAGTGTAGGAGTCCCACTACCTGAACAATTTTACCAAAATGTGAATGAGGCCCTCCTTTATGTGATATACAGGTTGTATCGGAGTGCCTCTTCCTTGTAATTTTTGGCAGCACTTGCACTTTATATACAAGTAAATATACAGGAAAGAATGTTTCCTAACAATTTTTCCTCTAAAATTGACTTTATCTTCGGTTTGGTGCGTATTGTTGACAGTCTGTAAAAGTAGCGTACTACTCGGACAACATCTGTGACTTTTCTCCGATCACACCATTTTTCCGAAGTGGTGTGGGTGGGGAAGAGGGTTGGCCAGCTGGCCCATCTCATTCATCATTTTCTACGCCAGTTTATGGTGTGGAAAAAAGCCTTAAACTATGCCAGCAAGGGAGCTGGAGTAGTTTAAATCATACCGCACAGGCGGCAGCGGCAGCAAGAGCCAATATTGTGCGGAAGCCTGGGCCTCTACATAACTTTGGACCATCCAACAGCAGCTAAGGCTAGTTTCACACTAGCGGCAGGGGACTGCATGCAGTACTTTTAGTCTGGCTGCCTCTCGCCATGCCGCTGCCGGAACTCCGCCCCCGCCCCCATTATAGTCAAGGGGACAGAGTGGCAGTCCGGGGGCACACGTGAACCAGCGGCAGGACGGATCCCACAGGCTGTTCACCCACCGAAACAGCCTTCCGGAGTCCCCTGCCACTAATGTAAGAGTACCCTAAGAGGGATTAAGACCGGCGTATAATTTATAAATGACCCCCTGAGTCTTTGCATAAACTAGATGTATTTGCCAATGTATTTGTCAGTCTCAAACCTTTTGGCCACGACTGTACATTGAGAAATATGGTGTTCAGGAAGTGAGCCGTTATTTATGAAGTCCCTGTTTCACTTTTTCTGACATAGATGTCGAGGCAGAGTGCAACCATTCACCAGACATGAAGAGTGCACTGGCTAATTGTTCAGTCCCACTAGCTCAACCATCATCTTACCCCCAACCCCACACCCTAACCCAGGAAATAAACACACCACACCACTGCTTGGATTTAATCGACCACAGCAGTCGTTTATTGAATAAATACAAAATATATAACATAAGTTAACCAATGACGAGGGAGGTCCTAGAAGCCCCAATAACTCCATAAACGCTGGAACACCTGCGTCTCCATCTTGCCCCCAGCCGTTGAACCCAGCTCGGAGGCAGCAACTGATGGACGCGTAATTAGTTCCTACCAGCTCCTCAATGAGAGTCCAGCCCCTCCCGCGGGGCCCTCCCATCCTCAGGTACCACCATATTCCTCCACTTCAAGGACCTCCCCCGCCTCCACGACTGCCGCGACATATAACACACCAACACTCCCCTACTTCCACATCCACTAGGGTCGGGTGGGTGGGCGTTTGGATCCCCTGGCCGCACTGTCCTTACTTCCGCCTTCTTCCTCCGTCTCCGCTCTGGCCACGCCCCCCGCCGCCCTGGCAACTCGCGCCTCTACTCATAACCCGCCCCCACAAACAACTAACCCTTTCCTCACCTGTCCTTCACCGCCAGGCCTCTTCATGCGCGTCCTCCCCCACCGCTGCGCTCCAGTCCGGCCTGACTTGAAGAGGGCACTGGCTAATTGTTCAGTCCCACTAGCTCAACCATCATCTTACCCCCAACCCCACACCCTAACCCAGGAAATAAACACACCACACCACTGCTTGGATTTAATCGGCCACAGCAGCCGTTTATTGAATAAATACAAAATATATAACATAAGTTAACCAATGACGAGGGAGGTCCTAGAAGCCCCAATAACTCCATAAACGCTGGAACACCTGCGTCTCCATCTTGCCCCCAGCCGTTGAACCCAGCTCGGAGGCAGCAACTGATGGACGCGTAATTAGTTCCTACCAGCTCCTCAATGAGAGTCCAGCCCCTCCCGCGGGGCCCTCCCATCCTCAGGTACCACCATATTCCTCCACTTCAAGGACCTCCCCCGCCTCCAAGAACGCGCAGCTTGACCACCTCAACCCTGCGCGTCCCTCCACATACGCAAAGCAATTTCCACACCACTCTGGAGCCCCAGAGCCCACAAATCCGTACCCACCGCATTCAGGTGCACTCCATCTGCTCTCCAAAATGCACCCTCCCCCTTCTCCAACACCTCATGCCGCACCACCACACCGCCATTCCTTGCCATAAACCGGCCAACTGCTCTATTTACCTTAATCCGAGCCTTATTAAGGCTCTCCACTGACCTCGCACCCCTCCACGCCTTCCGCGGCACAATGTCTGACCAAACTGTTATCATCCCTGGAAACAACGCCCAGATCCTGAGCAAGTCAAACTTGACGTCACGAACCAATTCCCTAAAAGGACGCTTGCCCAAATCATTCCCCCCCACATGCAAAACGAACACATCTGGAGGACGATCCAATCGCACGAAATGATGCACCTCCCGCAACACTCCACCCCACAACATACCTCTCACACCTAACCACCTGACCGTAGCACGCTCCGGACTAATACCCAACTGTCGCCCACTCGGCCTCACATCTGCTCTGATCGCACCCCAGAACACATAGGAGTGCCCCAGAATCCACACCAAAGCCGCCACCGTCCGACCTGTGAACACAAAAAAGAACAGATTAAGACCCACCTACCACCTACCGTACAACTACAATAATGCAGGCCTCACATATGATTTAAAACGCACAGACTCCCAACGCCCAATCTTCCTAATCACCTCCTCACTGGCGCCCCACCTGGCTGCCTCAGTTGCTGCGCCAATTCTGAACGAATGACCAGAATAATCCTTGACCGGCACACCCAAGAGCTTTAAACATTTTTTAAAAACCGCCAGGAACTGAAACCTAGACAAAAAGGAGCCGTCCTCATGCCTAAGAAAAGGAACCTCATTACGCTGTAGCCCCGCCCCGTAAGACCCTGCACACCGCACTGGACACATACTACAACCTGGTACCGGAAACAACGTAAAACGCTGCCCCCTGGCCTCCTGATCAGTCTTTGACCTCCGAATCCGGACATACACCCTATCCCCCGCTAACTCAACATCCTCACTCCTAAGTCCCCCCGCTCTACTCACACTGTCACACACCAACTCCCCCAAGCGAAAAGCACCGAAAAACGCCAAAGCAAATGCAGCCCTAAACAGCACTAACTCCCATCCAGAGCTACAAACACAACTCAACTTATCACCCATTTGCACCAGCAACTCAAAAGACACCGGCCTCCGATAATCTGGCACCCTGCCTGCCCCCCTACGCCACCCTTTCAAAACCTGCCTAACCAAAAAACCCTTAGTCAAGTCCGGCAACCCCCGCAACTTAAAACCAAACGCTACCCCCGCAATCAAATGATTCACCTTTGACACCGACCACCCCTCGCTCTTCAACTGTCCTAACAACATCAACAACCTCACATCACCATCCCCAACCCCAGCCCCCAGGATCCGTTCCAAGTTTCCCAGGTCGTCCACGCCTTACCATACTCCCTCCAAGTACCCGGGCTCAACGAATCCCTCAACATCCCCATCACTTCTCCTCCAGGATCCCCCACAGCCACGGCGGACACTCCAGACCCTCCACCTCCGCTTCTGGCGCAAGAAGCCGGAACCGCTCCCACGGTAAACGAGAAAGAGAATCCGCCACTGAATTAGACACTCCAGCCACATGTTCTGCCACCAACCACATGTTAATCGACAAACATCGCAATACCAGAAACTGTAACAGCCTAATCACCGGCGGAGAAGATGCGGACAAACTGTTGATAGCCTGAACCACCCCCAAATTGTCACAATGAAAACGCACCTTCCTGTTTTCAAATTTCTCACCCCACAACACCACCGCCATCACAATGGGAAAAAGTTCCAACAAAGCCATGTTCCTCACCCACCCACGACTTACCCACGAATCCGGCCATACGCCCGGACACCATTGTCCCTGGCAATAAGCCCCAAAACCCACTCCCCCCGACGCATCAGTATATAACTCGAACTCCACACTATCACACAACTCCGCCATCACTAAAGACCTGCCATTGTACTGACCCAAAAACTCCGCCCACACCCTTAAATCCCCTTTTAACTCCTTACGTAACCTGATAAAATGATACGGCGCTGACACCCCCGCCGTAGCCACGGCCAGTCGTCTACAAAAAATTCTACCCATTGGCATAATTTGACAAGCAAAATTTAATTTACCCAACAATGACTGCAAATCCCTCAACCTAATCTTCTCCCTGACCAAGGCCCTGCCAATCTCCAGACGCAAATCCACCAACTTATCCTGCGGAAGCCTGCACTCCATCCGCTCAGTATCTATAACAATCCCCAAAAAACACAACTCTGTCACCGGCCCCAACATCTTCTCCCGCGCCAATGGTACCCCAAAACGCGCAAAAACCGACTGCACCGTGTGCAGCAACAAAGAACACACCCGCGAATTCGCCGGCCCTAAACACAAAAAATCGTCTAAATAATGGATAACGGATGAACAACCTGAAACTTCCATCACTACCCATTCCAAAAATGAGCTAAAGGTCTCAAAATATGCACACGAAAGAGAGCACCCCATCGGCAAGCACCTATCCACAAAATATTCCCCATCCCAAAAACAACCCAACAAACCCATGCTCTCCACGTGTACCGGAAGCAATCGAAAGGCCGCCTCCACATCCACCTTAGCCATCAACGACCCCTGCCCAAACCGCCTCACCCATCTTACAGCCGCATCAAAAGAGGTATATACCACCGAACAAAGTTCAGGATCTATAGCATCATTGACCGACGCACCTTTTGGATAAGACAAATGATGAATGAGCCGAAACTTGTTCGGCTCCTTTTTTGGCACCACACCTAACGGGGACACCCTCAATCCCAGAATCGGCGGCTCCTTGAATGGACCCGCCATCCGCCCCAACTCCACCTCCTTCCTCAACTTCTCCGCCACAACACCCGCGTGAACAAGCGCGGACCTAAGATTCTTAGGAACCGTAGGCCCCGCCGTAACCACTGATGGAATACGAAAGCCAAACCTAAAACCATCCCCCAACAAACCGATCCGGATATCTATCTAGGAACACCTGCATCTCTTCCACCCGCACCGGCGTCCGTCCCTTTTCCAGCACCGTCACCCCCCCTATTCCTTCCCCCTTTGAAGCAACGGTTAGCTCCATGGGCTCCCCCACTCCCCGTGCACTCGTGCTTAAATTTGCACTTGGCACCAAATCTGCAATTTCCTTCATTAAAAAGGAAGCACAACCCTTTTGCCGATGCCGCTGCCAAAGCCCCCGGGGATGACCCCCGGACTCACCACGAAAGGACTGCCCAGCCCTAGGAGGCGCCGTCACCCTCAACCACAACCCAATATCCTTATGATCCCACCGGATATCGGGTCTCACCGCCTTACGCTGTCGGAACTGCTCGTCGTAACGGAGCCAACCCACCCCACCATAAACCCTATAAGCCTCCCCAATAGCGTCCTGGTAGCAAAACAGCGCCGAACAGCATTCCGGAGCCCGTTCCCCAATGACACTTGCTAATATGGCAAACGCCTGTAGCCAATTAGCAAAGGTACGTGGAATCAATCGATGCCTACGCTTATCCTCATCCTCCTTTTTTCCTTCATCCTTCTTACCCCTATCCAGGTTAAACCTTTCCAATGGGAGCAGCGAGAATATCTCCACATACTCTCCCTTCCAGATCTTTTCTCTCACTTCCTGCTTTAAATGAGCCCCCAGCGGCCCCTCAAAGCACACGTACACCTCACCACGAGCCCTATCATCCAACCTCTGCACCTCCTCCTCCCCCCCCGCCTGCGTCTCCACCGACACCGACCCTGCCGTAACAACCTGCATCCCTGCCCCTAACCCCGGCACCACTCCCCACCCCGGCAACGGAGACCCAGCACCAGCACCCATACCCGACAGCCAACCCGCCAATCCCCCCAAAAACTGCCCCAAACCCTTACCAAATTCACCCATGGTCCCACCCCCACCACCCGGGAAACCCTGCGCTAAAACGGATCCCCAACCAATCTCACCAGGCACCACGGGCGCTGTGGCTCCCGCTGCCGTAGATCCTGACTCCCGCCGTACAGACACTTCACCGTCAAAGCTCCTGGATGTCGACGGCTGCTCTTCCTGGACCACCTGCACGACCCTCTGCACCACGCTGGCTGGACGCCTGGACGAGGCCGCAGCACCCACCACCGCAAGGGGATCTTCCTCCACACTGCTCATATCTTCTCTGGGCCTGCCCTGGTATTCCTCTCCCATCAGAGCAGCCCGAGGAACCCGGATGCTATCTGAAAGCTGAGTGGACCGCCCGCTTAAGGAAGGACTGGGCCGTTCCACCGTTCCTTGTCCCGCATCCATGTCCACTGCCGCAGGGAACGGGGGAAGGGGCGTCCCGCTCCTCACAGGGCCCCGCCGAGAATCGGGATTCCTCCCACGGCGAGAGCGGCTCGCAGAAGGCTGAGCGGCCGCTCTCCGCCGCCGAGGGTCCGCAGGGGGGCTCCCTATTCGGCGCCGGGCCCGGGGGGTGATTTCAGGGCTTAGGCGCGCCGGCGGTATACTCCGCCGCGGCCGGGCAGCCCTAGCAATGGGGGTAGCCACAGGAGCAGGAGAAACTATGCAGGCGCCCACCTGCTCCTGCAGCCAGCCAGGCCCCCTCACCTCCGCCTCTCGCCGCAACCTCTCCAGCATCTCTTTAACTGACATCACCGGCGCCGACATCCTGAGGTCCGTCCTGCTCGTTTGGATCCCCTGGCCGCACTGTCCTTACTTCCGCCTTCTTCCTCTGTCTCCGCTCTGGCCACGCCCCCCCGCCACCCTGGCAACTCGCGCCTCTACTCCTAACCCGCCCCCACAAACAACTAACCCTTTCCTCACCTGTCCTTCACCGCCAGGCCTCTTCATGCGCGTCCTCCCCCACCGCTGCGCTCCAGTCCGGCCTGACTGACTCAGAAGTAAAGTCCCTTTTATATGGGGCAAGGATAGGGACAATTATCAGGGATGAGCATTCGTACGAACACTCAGAGATGCATCTGACATGAGATTAAATGGGCTGGCGGGTCACAGGAGCCTATGGTGGGTCACTATAGGGGCACTGTAACCCCTGGTGCAATATAGAGAACATTATAACTACTAGGGGCACTGTAACTACTGGGGTCACTCTAGGGGGAATTATAACTACCAGGGGCTCTATAGTTGATTTATAGATCAAGCTTAATGGGCCTTAATACTATTGGGGACACTATAGGGGGTCCTAACTTCTGCTATAGGAATTTCTACTATTGGGCACTCCTGGGGAGCATTATCAATGTTGGGGGCACTTTGGGGGAGAATTATTACTATTGGTGGGACTTTTGGGAGTACTATTACTAAGGGTAAACAGTTTGAAACTGTAAGAAAAACCATTCTGGACTGATAATTTGGCACTGGGGAGCGGGGTATTGCACCTTTTTTGCCTAAGGCAGCAGAAAAGCTAGAATCGGCCCAGTGATGGTTCCCAATAACTGTCCTGTGTAGATCTGCACATAAAATCCCCTTTCATCAGCAGCACAATGCCCTGTGTAAATAAGTATGTGCTGCCAACAAACAAGGAAACTGTATGGGACGAACAATCACAGTATTGATCCTTCAGCTCCATGCAGTCACAGATCATTGCTGAACATGAATGCATCTAATGAGCAGGAAATGATTGACTACAAACGTTCATAGGAACGTTTGTCCAAATCACTGCTCGTTCTCTCTCAGCCCTTGTAAAAGGGCTTTAACTCACTCCTCTTATGGAAGTCTGTGACAAGAGCAAACACCCTGGGACAGTAAGAAAGTGCCATAAATCTGGGTTACAATGCATCAGCGTTATCACTGCTTGAAGTTAGTCCCCTTGCAATTGGACAATTAGGAGATCCGCTTCCCCATGTGCAGGGGTGTAGCTATAGGGGGTGCAGAGGTAGCAGTTGCTACTGGGCCCAGGAGCCTGAGGGGGCCCAAAGACCCTTGTGCCACCTAAGAAGAAAGTGCATGGAGATCAAGTTACACCTCTGGCTGGAGGGAAGGGGTTAGGTCAAGAATTTGGCATGGGGGTGTTGCCGTTTCAATTTTCAATGACCGCATTCATTGAATTTTCTTTAGCTTAGTTCTGTCTCTTCATGGTATGTCTACATGCAGCGGAAATACTGTGGATTTTTTGCAATGGGTTTCCATTTGGAAAATCAACTCATTTTAAACAATCTCCTCCACAAGCTGCATTTTTGCGATGGAATCCACACATAACTTGACCTGTGATTTAAGGCCTCCGTACTCTGCCTGATATTTGGGCAGTTGATTGCTAACTGTTCGTACGACCGCTCATTGGCGATATTGGGCCATTTAAATTGCTGCCAATTACCCGATGAACAAGCGAAACGCTCTTCAACGGGTAACAGAATCGCTGGTGCAGACACCTAAATCATCCTTGGCTGGCAGCAGTTTGTGTTGTCTAGTTGACGTTCGTGAAAAAACGCATCTGTGTTTCATCTGTGAAGATGTCTGTGAACGATCCATGTGTCCATTTTTTGCCCTCTGTGTGTCATTCATATTCCACGGACAATGCTAGGCTGAAAATTAATTTCCAAAGCATTTCCTTCAGCGGTCAATGATAAAAGGACCAAACACAGATGCCACCCATGTTGTGTGTGTGATTTTTTTTACAGACTCATAGACGTCAATGGGCGTGTTTGGTCTATATCACGGAGCAAAGCAGTGCATGTCTCCTTGATTTTTTCACTGACCCACACTCAGTAAAAAATACTGATATGTGAACACATTAAAATCAATGAGTGCGTTTGCTTGTTCGCAGAAAATGTGGACAGCACATGTCAGTGATAAACGTGAATGAGGCCTAAGTGTTGCCACTTTTTAACTAACTATTTACTTGCTGCTGAACGTGGCCATATAGCTCTAGGATGCCCTTCTGGGAGAAATATTCCTTCCAGGGACCTTCCATTGCGGTGAGCCAATAGCCACAAATTTTCTAAAGGCCTCCGAGTCCTCCAGTTTATATGGCAGTAGTAGCAGTGTAGCTGGCCAGCTAAGACCTGTCCTAGGTTGCTAATATAGCTTGTGTGTTTATACAGCTAGACCTGCCAATAACCTTAATACAGTTCATATGTTTGCGTGCTAAACACAAAAGCAGAGTTACTTACAGTGACTTCATGTTTACATGTTATATAACTGTTATATATTGTGTTAACAGAAGTAGAAAAGATAATATGCCTTTAAGATTCATTATATGGAGGTGAGGTAAACTCAATGACACAGCAGAAACAACAGAAAGCATAGAGTTAAACTGTTGTTGCTGGGCAGGAGTCTAGACCAATCACAGCCAGCCTCATACATATTTGTGTTCACAGAACCGGGAAAAGAAAATATGCCTTTAAGATTCATTATATGAATGTGAGGTAAGCTCAATAACACAGGAAAAAAAACATAAAGCATGTGAGTTAAACTATTGTTGCTGGGCAGGAGTCTAGACTAATCACAGCCTGCCTCAAACACAGCAGGAGTTTTTACCAATCACAGCCAGCCTCACACACAGCCTGTGTGGGAATTTCCCCTAGCAGGAGCTGCTAGAGTCATTATTCACCAGAGAGATGAGCTGAACAGACACATACTCCACTAAGAGCTGTGTTTTATGGAAGCAGAGAGGCCAAAATAGGTATTTAAAACAGTTATATAATGTTCCCACTGTTAATATAGTGATTAGAACTGCATACTGAACCAGTTATATGTGTTTTTACTTACAGTTCCACCAATTGCAAACTACAAAGTTCACAATCCAAATTCAAATTCCATATTGCAATCCAAATTGCATACAACCATACCAGATCATACTCAACCAATCTGAAAAGAGTGATCACTAACTGCATACTGCAAATTGCGATCAAATTCAGATCTCAGACCTCATATATACCCCTCAGAGAGATCATAAAGTGCTTAAATAACTTAAAGTGAGAGTACAGATACTCAAGAGAGAAATATATCCACCATTTTATGTTGAATGACAAGATTGAACAGTTGAACCACCATCTTATGCATACCGCCATTTTGTGATACTTTATTCAACACGTGTTTTGTACATGGACTATCTGCTGCGGAGGCGGCAGTGTTATGTGAAGAAAAGTTGAAGTTAATAAAGAAGTTATTTCAAGCACTTGGTGTGCTCTTTAAACCTACTGTTTTCATAGAATAGCACTAGAAGAATTACAGAGTAATAGACAGTCTGGTTAGACTAAAAGTCAGAGATATCAAAATTCTTCTAATGGCACAGCGCAAAAGGCACTTCATAAGGCTGCGCCAGTCACAATCAGTTCCGACAAGCCATCGGTCAGCCGTTGGGCAAGAAGGTTATCCGGCGTCATCATCTTTTTACGCTTGTACATTTGGGCCACGGAAGCCTGCCTTATGCCAGATGAACGTGACAATGGCATGGTGGAAGGTGGAGTGGAGGACAAATGGAAGGAGAGAGGAGAAGGAGAAGAGGCAGGATGTGGAGCGCAGAGAGTGTGGCTTTGTGGTTTCTGACGGCGTTGCTCCCACTGGGATCGGTGATGGGAGGCCAGGTGCCTTCTTAAGGCGGTCATCCCTAGGTGAGTATTGGGCTTACCGCGACTTATGCGTTGACAGCACAGGCTGCAGATGGCAATACTATTGTCAGCAGCTGTCACATTAAAAAAAGCCCACACTGCGGAGCCATGTGCCGGCGTCCTGGAAGCGCAGATGTGACCGTGCATGGTGGATTGCTCGCTCCACATACATTTGCAGTCTGCTTTTTGCCTCCTGTGCCCTGCGAGCTCTGCCTTCTTCTCCTCCTCCTACCTCTCTGCTGCTCCGTCTCTCCCTCTGAACTCCCCTCCTCTTCCTCTCTTGTGGGCATCCACGTGACGTCCATCGACACATCATCATCCTCACCTTCACCACCACTGACATTTGAGATCTCGGAGTAGGTAGCAACAGTGGGGACCTCCATCCTTGGGCTGATCTGGGTACTGTTGTCAGACCACTGGATGGCGGCCGCTGCTACCACCTCTTCATCATCCGATGTCAAGAATGGCTGCGCATCGGTAAGGTCTGGGAATGGATGGGAAAATAATTCCTCTGACTCCAGTGGAAGGGCAATGGTGGAGGTGGTGGTGGATTTGGGGGTGCACACAGCTAAGAGTGAGGAGGGTGCAGATACAGAGGATGAGGAGGGTGCAGAAGTGGAAGGGTGAGTTAGCCACTCAACCAACTCTGGTGCGTCCTTTGAAGTAATCGCACGCGCCTTCTCCAAATTCCCACTTAGGCTCCGGCCTGGTACACCTGCCCGATCACTACCACCCCTGCAGAACGGCCTGCCTCTTCCTCTGCCTGTCATTTTCAAAATGACCCTGTGCCTAAGTCCCTATAGAAGAGCAGTATTTGTGGAAGCAGGTATATTGCAGGCCTCAATCAATATTTGGTGGAAGCAGGTATATCTAACCCCTTTATAAGTCTTTTTTGGAAGCACCCCTCAATCAGATTTTCTGGGGGGCAACTGGTATATCACACCAGTTGCAATTAGTTGTTCCAATAGCGTTTGTCCTTCTATATAGCTGCGGTATTGCAGCAGAACCACACGCAACTGCTGCACAGTTCAAATGCACTATATAGAAAGTATAGTATAGGTATATAACATCCCTGCCACAATCAGTTTTTTTAGGGGGCAATTAGCATATCACACCCGTTGCAATTAGTTGTTACAATAGCGTTTGTCCCTCTATATAGCTGCGGTATAGCAGCAGAACCGCACACAACTGCTGCACAGTTCAAACGCACTATATAGAAAGTATATTATAGGTATATAACATCCCTGCCACAATCAGTTTTTTTGGGATCTACAGGTATATTACACCCATTGCAATTAGTTGTTCCAATAGCGTTTGTCTCTATTTAGCTGCGGTATCACAGCAGAAACGCATACAACTGCTGCACAGTTCAAATGCACTATATAGAAAGTATATAATAGGTATATAACACCCCTGCCTCAATCAGTTTTTTTTGGGGGGCAATTAGTATATCACATCCGTTGCAATTAGTTGTTCCAATAGCGTTTGTCCCTCTATACAGCTGCGGTATCGCAGCAGAACCACACACAACTGCTGCATAGTTCAAATGCACTATATAGAAAGTATATTATAGGTATATCACACCCCTGCCTCAATCATTTTTTTTTGGGGGGTAACTGGTATATCACACCTGTTGGAATTAATTGTTCCAATAGCATTTGTCCCTCTATATAGCTACGGTATCACAGCAGAACCGCACACAACTGCTGCACAGTGCAAATGCACTATAATATACTTTCTATGTTAGAAAGCAGGGGCGGACATAAGCCGGTGCAGCCGGTTCAGCCCGGCGTGTGAGGGGGCCCATTCATACTAGTAAGCGCATCCAGAAGCGCTCACTAGTATGCAAGAGATCGGCGCTTACTTACCCCTGTGGCTCCGCTTCTTCCCTGGTCTCCTCCAGCCTGACTGCTTACAGCGCGCACTATGACCTGACGCTGTATGCATGAGGACACGGAGAGCAGTGGAGCAGGAGAGGTAAGTTTTAATTATTTATTTTTAGTCTGATCTGAGGTCTGATGGGGCCCTGGGGGTCTGTCACATCGATATGGGGGGCAACTGACATATGGGGGGGGCTGAATAAATAAGCAACTGATCTTGGAGGGGTCCTCCTGAGTAACTGATATGGGGGAGGGGGGGCTGAATAAATAAACAACTTATATTGGGGGGCTCCTCCTGATTAACTGATATAGGGGGGGTCCTGGGCAACTGACATATGGGGGTCTGAATAAATAAACAACTGATATTGGGGGGTCCTCCTGAGTAACTGATATGGGGGGTCCTGGGCAACTGGCATATGGGGGGCCTAAATAAGCAACTGCTATGGGAGGTGGGTCCCCCTGAGCAACTGATATGGGTGGGGGTACTGAGCAAGTGACATATGGGAGGCCTTAATGAGCAACTGATATGGGGGGGTCTGAGCAACTTATATGGGGGCGTGAATGGGCATCTGATATGGGGGGTCCTAAGCAACAGATATGGGGCTATCTGAGCAAGTGACATATGGGGGGCCTGCCTATTTTATATACTGGCAGACATGGGGGAACTATGGAGGGGGAGGAGCACTATGGGGGGCCCTATCTTGTATACGGGCACACATGGGGGGCACTATGGAGGGGGGAGCAATATGGGGGCCCTATCTTATATACTGGAACACATGGGGGGGCATTATGGAGAGGGAGGAGCACCATGGGGACCCTATCTTATATACTAGCACACATGGGGGGCACTATGGAGAAGGGGGGAAAGGAGCACTATGGGGGCATCTTCTGGGGCCCTATCTTATATACTGGCAGACATAGGGGGCAAAATGGAGGGGAGGAGCACTTTAAGGGCCCTACTTTATATACTAGAACACATGGGGGGCACTATGGAGAAGGGGGGAGCACTATGGAGGCATCTACTGGGGAACCTATCTTATATACTGGCACACACGGAGGGCACTATGTAGAAGGGAGGAGATGAACACTATTCGGGTCATTATATTGTGGAATGATACTGGCACACATTATGGGGGAATTTTATACTGGCACATTGTCAGGCACCATGGGGATAAGGGGGGGAACGATATAGGAGTATTTTATACTGGCGCAATTTATACGGCACTATGGTGACCTTGTCTCAACTGGGGGCACTAAGAGGTTTTTTGGGCTCACAGTAAGGAGCATTGCCACACATTATGAGGGTACTATGGGGACATTGGCTCTACAGGGGGCACTAAGAGGAGGTATTTTTTATACTGCCACACAACAGGGCATTTTTATTTTTACTGTAACACATTATAAACAGTACAAAGAAAAAGACACAAATGCAATGGCACTCTGCAACCAGCATTCTGCCCTGCCTCTATGCTGGATGAGGCATTGGTGTACATTTTGGCCAAAGCGTAATAAGCCACTCACCACGTCAAGGTCGCCTCTATGGAGTGGTCCCTAACACTAGTTCCTACCTGTTTATGGGCCATGACAGCCACACAAAGTCCAGGGAATGCAGGTGCAGCATGCACGCCAAGCACACTCTGCTTTTAACCCCGTCCGGTGCCATTACAGCTTTAATCAGATCCAGGGATGCAAGTACCAACATCCATGCTGAGCCCACTATATACTTCTCCTGGAGCCAAATGGCTACTGGTAGGTGCTATTATATGCTATAATTTTTCTTTGTAGTATATATTGGAGGCGTGGCAATCTCCATGCAGTCATGCACACCTGACCAGTCAATCTGTCCTGGAGGCTGGTTTTAAAGTCAGTATAAAACTGAGTCTGCTTATATAACACCTACCAGTAGCCATTTGGCTCCAGGAGAAGTATATAGTGGGCTCAGCATGCATGTTGGTACTTGCATCCCTGGATCCGATGAAAGCTGTAATGGCACCGGACGGGGTTAAAAGCAGAGTGTGCTTGGCGTGCATGCTGCACCTGCATTCCCTGGACTTTGTGTGGCTGTCATGGCCCACAAACAGGTAGGAACTAGTGTTAGGGACCACTCCATAGAGGCGACCTTGACGTGGTGAGTGGCTTATTACGCTTTGGCCAAAATGTACACCAATGCCTCGTCCAGCATAGAGGCAGGGCAGAATGCTGGTTGCAGAGTGACATTGCATTTGTGTCTTTTTCTTTGTATATGTATTTCACCATAGCAATGTGCACCTACATATAGGGTTGTGCTGAATCCCCCACATTTTTTCTTTACATTATAAACAGTATTATTACTACCGGGGGCATTATGGTGGGCTTTATTACAGTTGAGGGCTATGAAGAACATGAATACTAGTATGAACACTATGGGAGCATTATTACTTCTGGGACACAGTGGGAAATTATTAATTTAGGGGCACTATTACTACTACGTGTTGTCTGGTAGATAATTATTTCTATTGGTGGGACTTTGGGGAGCAGTATTACTATGGGGGGCACCCTGGCACGGTATCAGCTTAGCACAATTATTTTTGGGGAACGTTATGTTTACACTATTAGTTTCCTGGGCACTGTTATTTTTTAGGACACTGTGTGCCAATAATTATTGAAGGGGAACTATCTGTGTGTAACTTGTAAAGGGATCACAGTGGGCACAGTATTGGGGGTGGCAGAATGGGGTGTTCAGAAGGTGGGAGGATGATGGAAAATTAGGAAACTAAGATGTATGTCTGTCAAACTCCTCAGAGAGAAGAGATGGCTAAAAAAAATCATCATGGCGGTCTGGTCTGAAAGGAGAAGATGAGGACAGAGAACATCTACATCAAAGGAGGCATCACTAGATGGAAGAGGTATGTGGACCTGTATTTGGTTACCTTCACATCTGCGTTAGTCATTCTGACAGGATTCACTGGATCCAGCTGTCACGGTAGGTAGGTATGCAGGGAAATAACCAAACACAGGGAAGACAACCAGAACAATTTACTAGGCCCAAAAGCTAGGGAGAAAAGGGTCACCTCCTAGCGATCCCTAAGGCTTTCTCTATACTGCTGTGCACATGTGCATACCCTTATCGTGGATATGCACATGCCCTCGTGCCTAAGTCTATATACCCTGTGAAAACCCTGAGCAGTAGGGAAAGAAGAAGAGGCGACCTGCTTCTTCAAACAAGAGGAAGCAAGCGTCTCCCTAGAGGCCTAGATAAAAGACACCAGGGGAAGAAACAGAGAGGACTTATCTTGAGCTGAGCAGGAGCAGACGATCCACAACACATCCAAAGCCCACAGGAATGAACTATAACCCGCACAGGCCACTGGGAGAAGAAGGAATAAATAGCCTTGCTAACAATCAACCCAGTACACCTGAGGGAAGGTGGATCCAGCTCAAACCCAAACCAAAACAAAGAGAAGAGTCAGACATTTGCAGCCAGCCTGGCAGATCTCCGCACATTCACAGGGCAAGGCGTGACACCAGCTGCTGAATGCAGACAGAATGCCCACCGGCCCCATTGACTATAATGGGGTACGGCAGAGATCCGGCCACAATCTTGCAAAAATGCAGAGAATCAGAGGGACACAAACTGCTGCATGCTGCAGTTTGTGTCCGGCCGATTACTTGCATTTTCTGCCGGATCAGGTGGCCGGAGCGTAGTACTGCAGGTGTGAAAGTAGCCTTCCCCTGTATGTTTTGTATTGCTATAAGTAATGTTAGGACGGAATAGGTTAGGTTGTGAATTTGGCTTGGGGGGGGGGGGGGCCCAGGCACATTCTTTGCACAGGGGCCCTCTGCCGTTTGTGTCCACCCCATTAGAAAGTATATTATAAGTATAGCACACCCCTCTGTATATCACACCTATCGATAGCACACCTATACCAGTCCTTAAAAGGACTTTTGTGGTCCTACTTTAGCTAGCGTTTGGTGTCTCTAACAGCCTGTCCCTGCTCCACACAGCAACCTCTCCCTACACTGACAAAGTACAGAATGTAAAATGGCAGCCACTTCGGGTTCTGTTATAGGGTGGGGGTGTGTCCACATGCTGAAACATCTCAATTGGCTGTCCTGTCCCACCTGATGGATGTGTCATGGGTCAAAGTTCGGCGCAATGCAAAAGAATATGGTGTGCGCGAACATCGCCATATGTTCGCATGTTCGGCGGATTGCGAATGCTCAAAGTTTGCTGCGAACCAACCGCCGGGTGAACCGCAAGGCCATCACTACATATGAACATGGGATCAACACAGATGCCTTCAGCTGCCAAGTGCAAATGCTACAGGTCAGCCAGTTTCATAGGTACAAATCTGCTGACATGCCTTTTAGGGCTCATTCACTCGACAGTAGTTCTGGGTCTGCATCCGTTCTGCAATTTTGCAGATCGGGTGTGGATCCATTTATTTTAATGAAGCCGGAAAAAATGTGGACAGTACACCGTGTGCTGTCCGCATCCGTGGTTCCGTTCTGAGGCCCCGCCAAATAAAATAGAGCATGTCCTATTCTTGTCTGCAATCACAGACAAGAATAGGCATTTCTATAATGGGCCTCCTGTTCCATTCCGCAAATTGTGGAACTCACACTGGCGGCCAAAAACACTGCACGGTCGTGTGAGTGCGCCCTTAAATACACATTCTGGAAGTTCTACTTTAAATGGTGTCCGTTATGAAAAATGTCTGTTAATGTGTTTTGTTTTGTTTTCTATTTCAAAGCATTAAGAAATTGTAAAAATGTACCTTAGCAACCATGATTATATCTACTCTGACCATCAGAATTTACACCCTGTTTTTCTCAGCATGGGTTAATTTAAAAATGGAAAGTAGAAGAATCGTTATTAATGGAATAAACAGATCTGCAACAACTGGCTATTTACTCCGCCAGCACAGCAAAACCGGATCCAGGTATATCCCACAGGCTTCAAGTAGAGGGCAGAGGGACAAACCATTTCTTAAACAGATCAATGATTTCCTTCCAAACCCGGATATGCTGCCTCAGCAGTGTCTTCTATCTGAAGCTCACAGGCCTCAGAAATCCACTGCATCTGCTGCTGATGTAGCAGTAGAAACATGTTAGTAGCAGACACAGCAAAGGAGAGAAAAGAGAGCGGTCTCTTCACTTTCTATGGCCAAAACGAATCTTTAGGCTAACAGTAGTATGTAATAGAAAAATAGACCATAAATGACCCTATTACAAAAGAGGGTAAGTACCCACCCAAAAATTTGGGACAAAGTAACGGGCCAACTAATCAAATGACTCGGTACAAGCTCCCGAGTATATGCAGGAACATCAGAAAAATGGAGCTCACACAGTACCAATCTAAAAATATATATATTTTTATTGTAAACAATCTATATGCCATTAAAAAGGGGAAGGAAAGTGACAGAAAAAATCCATCCTGGCGCTGCACACATACCAAAGAAAGTAATAAACGTATCTCAATCGTGTATAATAGCAGCACGTATAAGCAGTAATTAATAAGTTATTCGTTATGAGAAATGAGTCTCGGCGATAATAATCACACTGCCTAAGATGTTAAAGATACTGACACAAGAAAATGCAAATGCCGGGGTAAATACTGAATAAGAACCAGGTAAAAAAGTAACCCCGAACCAGCAAAGCCAGAAAAGAGAATCATCTCAAATAGGTAGTGTGCAGAAACAACCAGGATGGCGCTACCACGACGCGCGTTTCGGTGTACCTTCGTCCCAGGGTAACGCCATCACTGTGAACCAAATGAGAGAGGCAGTAGTTGAACCAAACAGGAACTTTACTTATCAGTTGTAGTCTTTCTATAGGTAGCATTCAATAAAAGTACTTTGTCTTACATGAAGTTGGTAAAGATGATAAAGCTGCAAATCCCAATTAGCAGGCTCTGTGAGGTGATGTATGTAGGTTTCAGGTCAACTTATGCAGGAGTGCTGATGATACTTTACTTGGTTCCTGATATTGCTCTGGCTATTGAGTCTTGCAATAATATGGATCCTCTGGTACTAATAGTATAGAACCTCACGGCAGGCAAACCCTCTGCTCCATTCTTTGAAAAGGTTGTCTGAACTATAGTCAAAGTAGGGCCTAGCCTTGACTCTACAATGTAGGATTACTAAATCCTGCTTCTGGATTCCAAAGGTTCAAGTAGCTTACAGTAGAACAGAGACAAGTCTGTCTCCTCTCCTCCTCCCTCCTAAGGGTACTTTCACACTAGTGTTAAAGTTTTCCGGTATTGAGTTCTGTCCTAGGGGCTCAATACCGGAAAAAAACTAATCAGTTTTGTCCCAATGCATTCTGAATGGAAAGCAATCCGTATAGTATGCATCAGGATGTCTTCAGTTCTGTCACTTTTACGGTATTTGGAGAGAAAATACTGCAGCATGCTGCGGTATTTTCTCAGACCAAAATTCCAGAACAGGATCCTGATCACTCTGTAAATGACATGCGTTTGCATACAGTTTTCCTGATCAGGCAGGCAGTTCAGGCAACTGAACTGCCTGCTGGAATCAAACAACGCAAGTGTGAAAGTACCCTAACTCCTAATTTCCCTTAAAGGGTTTCTACCACTTCGTTTTCACATATTTAGCTGTCAGACACTAGCGATCCGCTAGTGTCTGCTCTACCAAACCATCCTAATATAATAGGTTTTGAGGCAGCCGTTTTGCTAAAAAAGGAACTTATATCGATATGCTAATGAGCCTCTAGGTGCTATGGGGGCGTCATTAGCACCTAGAGGCTTGGTCTACCTTCATAAACTGCCGCCGCCCAGCGCGTCCCTCCAGGCCGCCCATCTCCTCCAGAATGCGATCCTCCCTGTGAACGTATGTATTCGGCGCATGCGCAGTGAATGTCTGACCGCTTCCCTGCTCAGACATCTCCACTGCGCCTGTTCCTCGGAGCACTATGACGTCATCGGCGCAGGCGCAGTGGAGATGTCTGAGCAGGGAAGCGGTCAGACATTCACTGCGCATGCGCCGAATACATCCGTTTTTCAGGGAGGATCGCATTCCGGAGGAGATGGGCGGGCTGGAGGGACGCGCTGGGCAGCGGCAGTTTGTGAAGGTAGACCGAGCCTCTAGGTGCTAATGACGCCCCCATAGCACCTAGAGGCTCATTAGCATATCAATAAAAGTTCTTTTTTTAGCAAAACGGCTGCCCCAAAACCTATTATATTAGGATGGTTTAGTAGAGCAGACACTAGCGGATCACTAGTGTCTGACAGCTAATTATGTGAAACGAAGTGATAGAAACCCTTTAACTTCCTGTGGCTGACCTATATAAATGGTGTTATAGTGACCTTTAGTGTTGGTAGTATGTAATGAATTTCACCAGCCTCTAATAGGAATTTGACAGCATTGATAAAGGAAATTACAGTGATTTATGAAAGATGACATGTAAAGAGCATTGCGACACAGTGAGGGGAATTGTCTGGGAAAACAGGTATTTTCCTCCCAGCGTATGCTGCTGGGCTGATTGGCAGCCAGGTGGGGTCAAATACCAGACTGGATTTTAATTGCCTGTCCGAGTTTTTGGCAGCACCTGGCTGTCCTTAAAAAGGCAGCTGTGCTCAGCAGCAGGATCTCTGTGTTGGAATCTGAGGCTTGGTGCCAGGTTGGATGGCTGAGACCCATTGGCCAAGGAAACAGGCCCCCAAAAGCCTGCCGTGGACTGCTGGAGGCAGAACTGACATCAAGGTCACTTGCCTTATATGAACTTTCCAATTTGTGTGAAGTAACACCAAGATGTACTTTCCATTGTGAAGTAAACACCAAGACTGCAAAGTAACGCATTGTTTTGTGCATTTGCCTCAAGTGTGAATAAACACTGAAGTTTTGCATTAAGAACTTGTCTTTTGCCTCTGTACTGTGTCTGCTTTCCCTATCTACCAGAGCGAAAGCCCACAATTGGTGAAGGATGCGGGTAAGTGCAGTGAGGCAGGCGTGATCGCCAAAGTATTGTTGTTTTTCATTTTTGCTCCGGGCACGGTTGTATGTCTTGCATTAAACCCGCTAAATTTCAAACCGTGACCCTCGACAAAATGGAGGCCATAATGAAGGCTCTTGTGGAGGCTAACCAGCAGCAGCTAGAAACTAACCTGCAACAAGGGGAGGCTAACAGGCAGCAGCAAGAAACAAACCAGCTGCTGTTACAACACGAGATGGCTATACAGACGGAAGGAACATCCCAAAGCGTCCATGATGTCCGGAAAGCAGTCCGTGTGGCAATCCCCAAGATGACACCCTTAGATGACGTTGAAACCTACCTGGCGATGTACGAGAAGGTGGCCACAAGGGAGATGTTTTCCTGAGTAGGGCTACCTAAAGAGGTTCCGACTGACGAGGGGACCCCTTTTATGTCCAAGGTCATGATTGAACCCTGTAAGTTACGGCACATCAAACAGCTACGGATGTCCAATTATCATCCGCAAACTGACGGCCTGGTAGAAATGCAATGACCAGGAACGGGTACACGCTGATGGCAGTGGGTCAGGATATGGGTAGAAAATAGTTAGTAGTTTGTTCTTGACGCCAATTGCAGCGTGCGCAGGGTACTATCACAGGGCCCTCCCAAGGTGTTATAATGCACGTCCCAGGTTAGGAATGCCAGAGTGGTGTAATTGCCTATAATGTCTCTGTATTGTGATGATAATGGTGTCAACTGTGTCTCCTACCTGGGTACAGCTGGACTCCTGACTCCTGGCTCACTTTCAATAAATTGAGTGTAGTGATAGTAGGAGTAATAGAGGGATTTTGCAGCAGAAATTGATGTCCAGACCTTTAGATGAAGTTCAAACTTGGCTTTACTGAAGATAACTTTTATCCAAGTAAAATACAGCTTTGGTCTTTAATCCCAGCAGGTTTTGGCAGCTGAGCAGGATATGGCTTCTCCTAGGTCTCTGGAATTTACTCACAGATAGGCTCACAGGGAATGCTTTCGTCCTGCAACTCTGGAGATTGTCTGCTTTCTTCATCCAGCCGAGGCTGAGGGTTCTCTGGCTGGGGAGGTGATCAATGACTCAGCCGAGACAAGATCCTGGCTTTCTTCCCTATACAAGGGATCTCCTAAACACACACTCTACCCCTAGCAGGGGGTGGGCTACACTCAACATAACTTCCTTCTCCACCCAAGGTGCAGGATGTGGGAGCAGTCCACACCTCCACAGAGGGGAAGCTAAACTGAAATAATCCATTCCAGTTTAGATAAGCTAAACTGAAACTAATTCCTTACCAATCCATTGCTGCCACCTGCTGGTGAACATGGAAAATTACAAGGAAATTTACATTTAACATAGTTTTTAATGCACAGCTGAGAAGACATGAGTAAAATCATATCAGATGACAAGGTAAAGGCTCTTAGGAGATAGTAGCGGGGTAGAGGCGTGTCGTAACACAACTCTGGGGTGTTACAGAAAGGTTTAACCATACATTAAAAAACATGTTAAAAAGAGTGGTGTCTAAGGATGGGAAGGACTGGGACCTCCTTTTGCCCTATCTTATGTTCGCAGTGCGAGAGGTGCCCCAGGCCTCTACTGGGTTCTTGCCCTTCGAATTGCTATATGGCAGACATCCTCGACATAGCCAAAGAGGTGTGGGAGCAACAACTCACCCCATATAAAAGTATTATTGAATACGTCACCCAGATGCAGGATCATATGGAAATAGTGCTGTCTCTTGTAAGAGAGCATATGGAGGCAGCCCAGCAAACTCAAAGTTGGGTCTATAATCGGCAGGCTCGGGTCCGGATCTTTAACCCGGGAGATCGGGTTTTGGTTTTGGTACTGACGGTGGACAGTAAGTTCCTAGCTAGGTGGCAAGAACCCTACGAAGTAATCAAAAAAGCTGGAGAGGTAAACTAAAAAGTACACAAGCCAGGGTGGCAAAAGCTGAAGCAGGTGTACCATGTGAATTTACTCAAACCTTGGAAAGATAGGTAGACCGGTACTGACGACAGCCCGCGGCTGAGTTTTCTAGGGGAAAAAGTTCCGTCCCTTGGTCTGATGCAAGGGAAGCGGTTGCCACAGTGAAAATTGCTGACAGCCTCTCCTCTAAACAGACTCAGGAGGCCAGGGAGTACGTCAGCAAGAACACGGATGTGTTTTCAGACCTCCCCGGACGCACTTCCACAATTTAGCATGACATTGTCACTGAGCCTCAGGCAAAAGTCCAGTTAAAACCATACCGGGTACCCAAGGCTCGGCAACAAGCCATCTCGGAGGAAGTGCAGCTAATTCTGCAACTAGACATTATTGAGGAGTCTACAAGTTAGTGGGCCATTCCTATAGTTTTTTACAAAACCGGACGGGATGTTACGGATCTGTAACGATTTTCGTAAACTAAACTAAACTTCCAAATTCGATGCGTATCCCATGCCCCGGGTGGATGAGCTTATCGAGAGGTTAGGACAAGCCCGGTATTTTTCTGTTTTGGACCTCACCAAAGGGTACTTGCAGGTACCCTTGACGGAGGCTGCCAGAGAGAAAACTGCCTTCATCACACCAGAGGGGCTGTACCAATATAAGGTGTTACCCTTTGTTCTGCATGGCGCCCCTGCCACTTTTCAATGACCTTTGGACATTTGCTTCATCCACATAGTCGGTACGCTTCGGCTTACCTGGACGATATTGTCATCCACAGTACCAACTGGGAAAGTCACCTACCCAAAGTGCAGGCTGTAGTGGACTCCCTTCGGAAGGCTGGACTAACCGCTAACCCCAAAAAATGTGTGATAGGGTTAGAGGAGACTAAATACCTGGGGTATATCATTGGGCACTGAGTCATCAAACCCCAAGTGAACAAAATAGAGGCCATATGGAATTGGCCCCGACATGTCACTACTAGACAAGAACAGTCGGTCTTGGGAATGGTGGGCTATTACAAGAGGTTTGTCCCTCACTTTGCTACGGTGGCCACGCCATTGACAGGGCCTTTGAAGGGACACAGGTCAGTGATGGTTCGCTGGGATGATCAAGCGGAAGGGGCTTTCTCCACTTTGAAGTCGGCTCTGTGCGGGTTCCCGGTTTTGGTGATGCCCGACTTCAAAAAGGAATTTATAGTAAAGACTGATGCCTCCAAAGTAGGCCTCGGTGCTGTACTGTCTCAAGAAATCAACGGGGAGGAGCATCCTATTGTCTTCCTCAGCCGTAAGCTCATCCCAGCCGAGACCAGGTACAGTATAGTGGAGAGAGAGTGCCTGGCTATCAAGTGGGCACTCAAGTCTCTCCGTTATTATTTGTTGGGGAGAAAATTCCGCCTGATAACCGACCACTCCTCTCTCAATTGGATGAGCCAGGTTAAAGACAGAAATGCCCAGGTCACCAGATGGTTCCTTTCCCTACAGAACTTTAAATTTACAGTGGAACACAGGGCAGGCCGGTTGCACAGTGATACAGTGAGGGGAATGCTCTGGGAAAACAGGTATTTTCCTCCCAGTGTGTGCTGCTGGGCTGATTTGCAGCCACCTGGGCTCAAATACCGGACTGGATTTTAATTGTCGGTCCGGGTTTTTGGCAGCACCTGGCTGTCCTTAAATAGGCAGCTGGGCTCAGCAGCAGGATCTCTGTGTTGGGATCTGAGGCTTGGTGCCAGGTTGGAGGGCTGAGACCCATGGACTATGGAAACAGGCTCCCTAAAGCCTGTCGTGGACTGCTGGGGGTAGAACTGACATCAAGGTGACTTGTCTTATATGAACTTTCAAATTTGTGTGAAGTTACACCAAGATGTACCTTCCATTGTGTGTGAAGTAAACACCAAGACTGCAAAGTAACGCATTGTTTTGTGCATTTGCCTCAAGTGTAAATAAACACTGAAGTTTTGCGTTAAGAACTTGTCTTTTGCCTCTGTCATGCGTCCGCTTACCCTATCTACCAGAGCGAAACCCCACAGCATAAAGCAATTTGCAGTGGCCCATACACACATAAGTGGGACACTACACACATAGGACATCATTTGTAGATTTGCTGCAGATTCCACCCTGCACATTGCAAAAGGTGAGATTCTGCAATGATAATAGCAGCAAAGTGGAGGAAATATTTCCACTGCAGTTTACGATTGTTTCCTAGCACTACACAATGGTACTTGATGAGCCAAACCCCTTAATGAAGAAAGGGGGAATTGACATATATCATTGGTGGTGCCTATGATGGGTTGAGGAGGTTTGCCGTTATGACCAATGAATGCCCCACTTGCCATTCTTACAGTAATAAAAGATCATTACAAAGATCTCTGTTTTGTCCATTCATATACATATATATTTTTTTTAAATATCTTTATTTCACATATAATCACTGTTAACACCATATTTATAAAACACATTATAAAGAGTATTATGGAGCATCCCCCCTCCCCCCCAGACCCTCTGGTCCATTCATATTTTTGCATGTTGCAATTAGATCACCCTAAGCCATTCATCCTACATGTGAACAGCATTTATGGAAACAGGAAATCACGGACCACTGGGCGGTTTCTGTACCCAGTCTTGACCACCTCTGCTGCATCCACCCTGTGCTAGTTTGGGAATACCATTATAGACATAGATACAGTACAGACCAAAAGTTTGGACACACCTTCTCATTCAAAGAGTTTTCTTTATTTTCATGACTATGAAGGCATCAAAACTATGAATTAACACATGTGGATTTTTTATACATAACAAACAAGTGTGAAACAACTGAAAATATGTCATATTCTAGGTTCTTCAAAGTAGCCACCTTTTGCTTTGATTACTGCTTTGCACACTCTTGGCATTCTCTTGATGAGCTTTAAGAGGTTGTCCCCTGAAATGGTCTTCCAACAGTCTTGAAGGAGTTCCCAGAGATGCTTAGCACTTATTGGCCCTTTTGCCTTCACTCTGCAGTCCAGTTCACCCCAAACCATCTCGATTGGGTTCAGGTCCGGTGACTGTGGAGGCCAGCTCATCTGGCGCAGCACCCCATCACTCTCCTTCATGGTCAAATAGCCCTTACTTTCAAAGTTTTCCCAATTTTTCGGCTGACTGACTGACCTTAATTTCTTAAAGTAATGATGGCCACTCGTTTTTCTTTACTTAGCTGCTTTTATCTTGCCATAATACAAATTCTAACAGTCTATTCAGTAGGACTATCAGCTGTGTATCCACCTGACTTCTCCTCAACGCAACTGATGGTCCCAACCCCATTTATAAGGCAAGAAATCCCACTTATTAAACCTGACAGGGCACACTTATGAAGTGAAAAACATTTCAGGGGACTACCTCTTGAAGCTCATCAAGAGAATGCCAAGAGTGTGCAAAGCAGTAATCAAAGCAAAAGGTGGCTACTTTGAAGAACCTAGAATATGACATATTTTCTGTTGTTTCACAGTTGTTTGTTATGTATATAATTCCACATGTGTTAATTCATAGTTTTGATGCCTTCAGTGTGAATCTACAATTTTCATAGTCATGAAAATAAAGAAAACTCTTTGAATGAGAAGGTGTGTCCAAACTTTTGGTCTGTACTGTATATGTCCTCCCAGAGGAGAAACCCACATCTATCAGATATGTATGGCAGTCCACAGGTAACTTTGACCCAATCTGAGTATGTACTATTATTAACCACCCTCTGTTTCCTATCACAGAGCCAGTTAACCCATTAACACAGATTTTATCCCTAGACCTAGAATTCTCATTTTGTGTACTAACCTTTTATGTAGCACAATAGCAAAAGTCTAGATACACAACATCCAGATTTAAAAACTAAAGCAAAATTCAATTAACCCCTTAAGGACCCTGCCATATTTCACCTTAAGGACCAGGCCATTTTTTGCAAATCTGACGTGTCACTTTATGTGGTGATAACTTTAAACACTTTTATTTATCCAGGCCATTCTGAGATAGTTTTCTCGTCACATATTGTACTTAATGACAGTGGTAAAATTAAATAAAATTTTTTATTTTTATTTATAAAAAATACCAAATTAAAAAATTTCTATTTCTCTACTTTTATTATAGATAGTAATACCTCCAAAAATTGTTATTACTAGCATTTATCGAGCATGCTCGGCCAAACACCAGTTCGGCTCGAGCATCTGAATGCTCGGCACATGGCAGTATTCTCCCCGCACGTTTGTTGGCTGCTATGTAGCCAATAAACGTGCAGGTAAGTGCTGCCCTTCACTGTAATGCCATAGTCATGTTGGTTACTGGCATTACAGTGATTGGCTGGCCGGAACGGGTCATCGGGTGCTATATAGCACCCGATGACACGTGTTCGGCTCAGTGTTAGTCAGGGAGAGCTGTGCTGAAGAAGGGAAGGATAGTGTAGGGATTGAAAAAAAATGTTTTTAAGTTTAAAGACTTGTCAGAGACCCAACAGTCCATTTAAGGACTATTGTGGTGTGTGGCAGCAGCAATATCTATTTTTAGCACAACCTGCGCTAAATAGTGTGCAATAGTTAGGCCACTGCAGACAGCGACATTATCTGCGCTAGATCTCCTGTGTAATGTGTGCGCATCCCAAAAATATCTGTGACATCCGGTGTGCTTTTTCCGTAGACGGTGTTCGCTGCGGACAGTGACATTAGCTGCCCTACATCCCCTTTGTAACGTGTGAACATCCAAAAAATATCATTGACATCCAGTGTGCTTTTTCCGTAGACGGTGTCCGTTGCGGACAGTGACATTACCTGGGGTACATCTCCTGTGTAAAGTTTCCACATCCCAAATACCTGTGACATTCCCTGTAATTTTTTTATAAGCCGCTGGTGACATCAGCGACATTATCTGCGGTATTTCTCCTGTGTAACATCTCCACATCCCAAATACCTGTGACATTCCCTTTAATTTGTTATTAGACGCTGGTGACAGCATTGACATTATTTGCAGTATACCTCCGGTGTGACGTTTCTACATCCCAAATACCTGTGACATTCCCTGTAGCATGTGTGTTGTTTGAATGCTGTTGTGTCCTACTCCATGAAAATGTGCAATGAACAGAGGGAAGCTGTGCTGTGGTATGCATGGTTTCCCCTCTTTGCAGATTAATCCTGTCCTAGGATTCTTCTGCAAGATTGGATAACACCAATCGGCCCTTTCATCGTCAGTAGCTGAGGACTGGAGATGCACAAGCATCTGAGTTAACTCAAGTGAAGGAGGTACTAAATTCACTTCTTGGCGTCCACGTCTGCCAGGACATTGCCTTGGGACACATGATCTTTACCACCAGTATGCGCCCTGCAGTGGACAATTGCAATCTGTGAGGGCAATCTTATGGCTTCTAAAAGTTGTATGACAAGTTGTGAATGTGAGATGTGCTTACCATCAGCTGCAATGAATCCTCTCCTTTGTCAAATGACCCCATGGTCCCAGACCACTCCATGTGTGTACCTGCTGTCAGTGTAAATGGTGACTGGCTTGCCTTCATGTAGTATGCATGCTCTCGTGAGTGCAATTAATTCTGCTGCTTGTGCAGATTGGTATATGATGGGTCTGGCTTCCAGGACAACATTGGGTAGCCTAACAATAGCATATCCTGCATGATAAGTGTCGTCATTTGGTCTGCTGCAGGATCCATTAACAAAAACATCAGGAGCCCCTTCTACTGGTACAGATTGTAAATCAGAGCGGGGTGATGTCTCATGTTGTATGGTGTGTATACAATCATGTGCCTCTGTCAAGTGATCCTCAGGTCCTTTAAGTCCTAATAGGGCATTCAAGATAGGTGCTGGACCTGAGGTGTGTGTTGCGTATTTGATTTGGAGGGAGGGATTACTGAGGAGTAGAATCTCATATCCAGATAGTCTCTGTGCGGACATGTGCTGTGTGTGTATGCCCCCGAGAAGGCCCACTACATCATGTGTGGTGTACAGGATAGTCTCATGTCCCATTGTGAGTGGCGTTGCAAGCTCAACCATCATAGCACAGGCCGCAAGAGATCTCAGACAGGCCGGCATTCCTTGGATGAATGCCGGAACCACCTTTGAGAAAAAGGCACAAGGACGTAACTTGCCTCCGTGATATTGTGTCAGCACACCCGCCATGGTTTTACAATTTTGACGAGCATATACGTGGAATGTGAGTTTGTAGTCAGGGAGGCCCAAACCCGGACTTGTCATTAAAGAACATTTCAAATATTCAAATGCATTAAACATTTCCTCAGACCACCTGATGAGATCTGGCATGTCTGCCAGAGTGGCTTGTCTCATTACATTGTCATAGTAGGAGCAATCAGGAATCCATTGTCTGCAGTAGTTTATCATACCAAGGAAAGATAACATTTATTTCTTGGTGTGCGGGGTGACCAGGCCCGCAACAGACTGGACCATTGCATTTTCTTGCGTGACACCTTGTGTTCACTACAGGTGAATCAGCATATCCCTGGGGCATCCTGCACCAGGTGAGTTGACGACCCTCAAAGGAAAAAGCAAAAAAGGAGTATGGTCTGCTTGTCAACCAGGATAGAGAAGAAAGCATTCTTCAGGTCTATCACGCTGAAACATACAGCATCTGCAGGGATGGTTGAGAGCAACTGAGAAATGTCTCGGCTGTCTCTGTTTACTCACAGTGTTGGCTCCTGAACTTTTGTAACTATGTGTGGGGGTCTGTATCTTCCTGATCTCAAAGCATCCCGCTGCCTCCTTCTCATATAAGTGTTTCTCAAAGTCTTGTATTTTGTCTGAGGTCCATGAGAAAACACTCTGCTTTACAGTCAGCATGAGATTGGGAAGGAGAACTAGGCTGTCACTATTTGCAGTCTGCAGCCCCTAGTTGGGAGGGGGAAACTCACACTTAGATTTTCCTCCACCCACAGTAAGAAAATTCACCAAATGACAGAGTGATAATATTACAGTGAGATATGTTCTTACACTTACCACCAGAACAATAGCTCTCACACAAACAGATGAATCTTAACACTCTATATATCTTATCACTTTATAGTAATAGTAATCTTATCTATATGGATCAAACCAAGGTAGGTCAGTCTCCCTGAGACTGTTCTCTTACATGTACCCCTGGTACTAAAAAATCTCTGTCGACAGTTAGATAAAGTAAATAGATCTCTCTGAGATCCTATGATGTGTCCCTGACACAAACCAACTTACGGATAGATCTCCCTGAGACTCTATGCCGTGCGTGGCACTCCAAGAGCCGGCCTTATTCATGAAAGTACTCTAAGTACTTATTATAAACTCCCTGAGTCTATTTTTAAGGCTTAACAATGTATCCTGGATGCATAATATAAAAAAAACTCATGGGTAAAGATGTGGCCAGTGCCCTCGGACCAGGCAGTGGACAAAAGGGATGTCTCTCTTACCGGACACGAGGATGGCCTTCTCTATCCTGGACGGAGCGCCCAAACTGAAAGGATTTGGACCTTTCTGGACCTCTACGACCACCTTGGTTTGATGTCACTGACGTCAGGAGAGATATTTCTCAGCTAGCAATAACATAACACACACTTTGCTATATAATATATCATCTAAAAATGTAACCCCGATCCAGATACAATTGTTGCAAAAAGGTTTATCCTTTAGTCCAACTTAAGCTTTTGATAGCTTTCAATTTGACATGGATTGTCAACGTTTTTATAGGAGTATACGTTTAAAGGCGCATTTTGCAACTAAGGATATGCCGGTCTCTGCACCCATTCCACCTGCACATGATTGCTTGACATTAAACCAATTTGGTTTGAGACTGAAAAGTAACTTTCAGCCTCCAAAAATACATCATCCAGCAGAGACCTACATATCTTTGGTGCAGAGAGATTTTAATGTTATTATGTCGGATTTCCAACACGAGGGTTTAGTTTTTGCGCATAATTTATCCAAGGAGGAAAGACATGCATTAACCTCCTCAGGACCGCCGTACGCAGGATTGCGTCTTTGCGGCGGTCCTGTTGTTCTGGGTGGACGCGCCGGTGCGTCCTCTCGCGAGACGCGAGATTTCGTGCATTGCCGGCCCGCGCATGCGCATCGCGGGCCGGCAAAAGTTAAAGAAGTATTTCGTCACCAGCCTGCCAGCCACGATCATTGGCTGGCAGGCTGGCGATTTTCAAAAAATCAAATCAGAAGCCAGATAACAGATCATATTAGTAAATATGATCTGTTATATGGCTTCTCTGCTTCTCTGCTGGTCCTTTTCGTCGGTTGGATCCAGCAGAGAAGCAGACATCACTGTGAGTACCCACCAACACTACACCTTAGCCCCTGATCACCTTCCATCACCCCCATCATCCTAATTAACCCCTTGATCGCCCCCTGTCAATCACTTAGTGAAAGACAAAAAGTGATCAGTGTAAACTGTCACTTTTTTTTTCTCACTAGTATTGGCTGTTAGGTTTTAGGGATAGTTTAGGCTCCTTGGTTAGGTAGTTAGCGTCAGTTAGCGCCCAGCCCACCGCACCGCAGTCACTTTTATTCGCTAATCAGCATTTGTACTTTTATAGTATCTGTAAGTGATCAAAACTGATCACGGTCAGATCTATAATAGTATTAGTGTCACCTTAGTTCGCCCTCCACTCAAAACGCAGTGTTTGCCCGATCAGGCCTGATCGGTCGCCCACACGTGCGTTCACCCACGCCCGCCCCACCGCAGTGACAAAAAAAAATTCGTTTTTTGATCACTGCACATTCACTTTACACGCACTGCGGCGATCAAAAAATCAGTTTTGATATTTTTTATCAACCGCAGCGGCCTCCGGTACTTCGCTAGCCTCCCCTTTGTAAGACAGGCTTGCTTTTTTTCTTGGGTAGTCTCAGGGAATACCCCTAAATTTAGTAGTCCAAAATGTCAAACAGGGGGTATTCTTCTGAAGAGGCCTACAGGATTCTGACCCAGTCGGATGAGGAGTGGGAACCCTCATCTGACGAATCTAGCGGGTCAGAATATGAACCTGTGGAAAGCAGTGGCTCTCTGACCCAAAGTTCGGACGAGGAGGTGGAGGTCCCTGGCAGCACCAGGCGTACCCGGCCCCGTGTCGCTAGACCACAGGTTATGCAGGATCCGCTTTAAGAGCAGCAGAGTGGGGCTGTCGCTGCCGGATCACGTGGTGAGGCATACACCAGCAGCGCAGCCCTTCCTGGACCTATTACCAGCACTGCCGTACAACATGGTGACGTGGCGAGCACCAGAAGGGCAGTTGAAGCTGGTACGGTGGCACGTGCACTAGTTACCCCGTCGCAGCCACCGCGCAGACAGGCCCGTAGAGCCCCTAGAATCCCTGAGGTGCTGGCAAACCCTGATTGGCAGTCACCAACTTCAGCCGCACCTGTAGTTCCCCCTTTCACCGCCCAGTCTGGAGTTCGGGTTGAGACGGCTCAAATCGGTTCGGCCCTGGGATTTTTTGAGCTGTTCTTGACTGCGGAGCTCTTGGACTTAGTCGTGGCAGAGACAAACCGGTATGCCACACAATTTATATCCGCCAACCCGGGAAGCTCTTATGCCCAGTCTTTCCGGTGGAAACCAGTCCAAGTTTCCGAACTTAAAATTTTTCTGGGCCTTCTCCTCAACATGGGTCTAACTAAAAAGCATGAATTGCGGTCATATTGGTCCACGAACCCGATTCATCACATGCCCATGTTCTCTGCTGCTATGTCCAGGACACGATTTGAGACCATCCTGCGTTTCCTGCACTTTAGCGACAACACCACCTCCCGTCCCAGAGGCCACCCAGCTTTTGACCGGCTCCACAAAATTCGGCCCCTCATAGACCATTTCAACCAGAAATTTGCAGATTTGTATACCCCCGAGCAAAACATCTGCGTAGACGAGTCCCTAATACATTTTACCGGGCGCCTTGGCTTCAAACAATACATCCCAAGCAAGCGTGCCCGGTATGGGGTCAAATTGTATAAGCTCTGTGAAAGGGCCACAGGCTATACCCACAAATTTCGGATCTATGAGGGAAAAGATCAGACCCTGGAGCCGGTCGGTTGCCCTGACTACCTGGGGAGCAGTGGGAAGACAGTCTGGGACTTGGTGTCACCCTTATTCGGCAAGGGGTACAATCTTTATGTGGACAATTTTTACACAAGTGTGGCCCTCTTTAGGCATTTGTTTCTAGAACGGATTTGCGCCTGTGGCACCGCGCAAACTAGTCGCGTGGGCTTCCCCCAACGGCTTGTAACCACCCGTCTTGCAAGGGGGGAGAGGGCTGCCTTGTGTAACGAAGAACTGCTCGCGGTGAAATGGAGAGACAAGCGTGACGTTTACATGCTCTCCTCCATTCACGCAGACACGACAATCCAAATTGAAAGGGCAACCCGTGTCATTGAAAAGCCCCTCTCAGTCCACGACTATAATGCGCTCATGTTAGGGGTGGACTTCAATGACCAGATGTTGGCTCCCTATTTAGTTTCCCGCAGAACCAGACGCTGGTATAAGAAGGTGTCTGTATATTTAATTCAATTGGCTGCCTATAATAGTTTTGTTCTCTACAGTAAGGCTGGGAGAACAGGATCCTTCCTCAAATTCCAGGAAGAGATCATCGAGAACCTCATTTATCCGGGAGGTTCCGTGGCCCCATCCACCAGTGTAGTTAGCCGTCTACACGAGCGACATTTCCCCAGTGTCGTTGCTGGTACCTCAACCCAACCGCCACCCCGAAAAAAATGTCGTGTCTGTAGCAGGAGTGGAATAAGGCGTGACACCCGCTATTTCTGTCCTGACTGTCCGGACCACCCTGCCCTATGCTATGGTGAGTGTTTCCGGAAGTACCACACACAGGTACACCTAGCATAGGGATCACATCTCACCAGGACAGGCACACAGGGCTATTAGGGCCCTTTCTCTCACAGCTGCTGCAAACCTCTCCTTTCACCTGGGATAAAGTGCATAACGTACTTCGCCACATCTTTGGGCGATTTGCGCTTTGCACATTGTCCCATGGGGAAGGAGAGGTTTGTTCTATAAAAGTAAAAAAAACTAAACAAAAAAAAAATTACCGGTAAGTAAAAAAGTTAAAAAAGTTAAAAAAAGTTAATATGTTCTGTTCTAAAGTTAATAAAGTTATTGCTTTGCGGCTTTTTTTTTTTTTTTTTTACCTTCCAGGTGGACCAACCGATCGACCAGCTGCAGCACTGATGTGCATTCGGACAGAAGCATTGCGCTGCTGTCAGATTACACGCAAGTCGGTGTATGCGGCGCTGCAAGACGAGATTTCTCCTCTGCAGTAAAAGATACGTTTGCCGAGGCATATGAGCTGAAAAGGTGGCGGTGTTCATATACTTTGGCAAACACTTTGTATATATAAAAAAAAAAAATCCCGGCAATGATTTATTCATCCACATCGATTGATGTGAATGGAGAAATCTGGTTTGCCAGGGCATACGAGCTGAAGTGGGTATGGATGTTGGGCGGAGCTCCTATGTCCTGGCAGACGCCTTTCCCCTCCTTTTTCTTTTTTTGGCAGAGATTTTTTCATCCACATTGATCGATGCGAATGAAGAAATCTGTGCCGTTCATTTTTTTCTTTCAGCCCAGAGGCTGAACGGAAAAAAAAAATCTCATTACCCGTATGCTCAATATAAGGAGAATAGCAGAAACTCCTAATGCTGGGCATACATGTAATGATTGCGGAGACCCTCAAATGCCAGGGCAGTACAAACACCCCACAAATAACACCATTTTGGAAAGAAGACACCCCAAGGTATTCGCTGAGGGGCATATTGAGTCCATGAAAGATTGAAATTTTTGTCCCAAGTTAGCGGAAAGGGAGACTTTGTGAGAACAAAATCAAAAAAATCAATTTCCGCTAACTTGTGCCAAAAATTTTTTTTTTCAATGAACTCACCATGCCCCTCATTGAATACCTTGGGGCGTCTTCTTTCCAAAATGGGGTCACATGTGGGGTATTTATACTGCCCTGGCATTTTAGGGGCCCCAAAGCGTGAGAAGAAGTCTGGTATCCAAATGTCTAAAAATGCCCTCCTAAAAGAAATTTGGGCCCCTTTGCCCACCTAGGCTGCAAAAAAGTGTCACACATCTGGTATCTCTGTATTCAGGAGAAGTTGAGGAATGTGTTTTGGGGTGTCTTTTTACATATACCCATGCTGGGTGAGATAAATATCTTGGTCAAATGCCAACTTTGTATAAAAAAAATGGGAAAAGTTGTCTTTTGCCAAGATATTTCTCTCACCCAGCATGGGTATATGTAAAATGACACCACAAAACACATTCCCCACCTTCTCCTGAGTACGGAGATACCAGATGTGTGACACTTTTTTGCAGCCTAGGTGGGCAAAGGGGCCCACATTCCAAAGAGCACCTTTCGGATTTCACAGGTCATTTACCTACTTACCACACATTAGGGCCCCTGGAAAATGCCAGGGCAGTATAACTACCCCACAAGTGACCCCATTTTGGAAAGAAGACACCCCAAGGTATTCCGTGAGGGGCATGGCAAGTTCCTAGAATTTTTTATTTTTTGTCACAAGTTAGTGGAAAATGATGATTTTTTTTTTTTTCATACAAAGTCTCATATTACACTAACTTGTGACAAAAAATAAAAACTTCCATGAACTCACTATGCCCATCAGCGAATACCTTGGGGTCTCTTCTTTCCAAAATGGGGTCACTTGTGGGGTAGTTATACTGCCCTGGCATTCTAGGGGCCCAAATGTGTGGTAAGGAGTTTGAAATCAAATTCTGTAAAAAATGACCTGTGAAATCCGAAAGGTGCTCTTTGGAATATGGGCCCCTTTGCCCACCTAGGCTGCAAAAAAGTGTCACACATCTGGTATCTCCGTACTCAGGAGAAGGTGGGGAATGTGTTTTGGGGTGTCATTTTACATATACCCATGCTGGGTGAGAGAAATATCTTGGCAAAAGACAACTTTTCCCATTTTTTTATACAAAGTTGGCATTTGACCAAGATATTTATCTCACCCAGCATGGGTATATGTAAAAAGACACCCCAAAACACATTCCTCAACTTCTCCTGAGTACGGAGATACCAGATGTGTGACACTTTTTTGCAGCCTAGGTGGGCAAAGGGGCCCACATTCCAAAGAGCACCTTTCGGATTTCACAGGTCATTTTTTACTGAATTTGATTTCAAACTCCTTACCACACATTTGGGCCCCTAGAATGCCAGGGCAGTATAACTACCCCACAAGTGACCCCATTTCGGAAAGAAGAGACCCCAAGGTATTCGCTGATGGGCATAGTGAGTTCATGGAAGTTTTTATTTTTTGTCACAAGTTAGTGGAATATGAGACTTTGTATGAAAAAAAAAAAAAAAAAAATCATCATATTCCACTAACTTGTGACAAAAAATAAAAAATTCTAGGAACTCGCCATGCCCCTCACGGAATACCTTGGGGTGTCTTCTTTCCAAAATGGGGTCACTTGTGGGGTAGTTATACTGCCCTGGCATTCTAGGGGCCCAAATGTGTGGTAAGGAGTTTGAAATCAAATTCTGTAAAAAATGACCTGTGAAATCCGAAAGGTGCTCTTTGTAATATGGGCCCCTTTGCCCACCTAGGCTGCAAAAAAGTGTCACACATCTGGTATCTCCGTACTCAGGAGAAGGTGGGGAATGTGTTTTGGGGTGTCATTTTATATATACCCATGCTGGGTGAGAGAAATATCTTGGCAAAAGACAACTTTTCCCATTTTTTTATACAAAGTTGGCATTTGACCAAGATATTTATCTCACCAAGCATGGGTATATGTAAAAAGACACCCCAAAACACATTCCTCAACTTCTCCTGAATACAGAGATACCAGATGTGTGACACTTTTTTGCAGCCTAGGTGGGCAAAGGGGCCCATATTCCAAAGAGCACCTTTCGGATTTCACAGGTCATTTTTTACTGAATTTGATTTCAAACTCCTTACCACACATTTGGTCCCCTAGAATGCCAGGGCAGTATAACTACCCCACAAGTGACCCCATTTTGGAAAGAAGAGACCCCAAGGTATTCGCTGATGGGTATAGTGAGTTCATGGAAGGTTTTATTTTTTGTCACAAGTTAGTGGAATATGAGACTTTGTATGAAAAAAAAAAAAATCATCATTTTCCACTAACTTGTGACAAAAAATAAAAAATTCTAGGAACTCGCCATGCCCCTCACGAAATACCTTGGGGTGTCTTCTTTCCAAAATGGGGTCACTTGTGGGGTAGTTATACTGCCCTGGCATTCTAGGGGCCCAAATGTGTGGTAAGGAGTTTGAAATCAAATTCTGTAAAAAATGACCTGTGAAATCCGAAAGGTGCTCTTTGGAATATGGGCCCCTTTGCCCACCTAGGCTGCAAAAAAGTGTCACACATCTGGTATCTCCGTACTCAGGAGAAGGTGGGGAATGTGTTTTGGGGTGTCATTTTATATATACCCATGCTGGGTGAGAGAAATATCTTGGCAAAAGACAACTTTTCCCATTTTTTTATACAAAGTTGGCATTTGACCAAGATATTTATCTCACCAAGCATGGGTATATGTAAAAAGACACCCCAAAACACATTCCTCAACTTCTCCTGAATACAGAGATACCAGATGTGTGACACTTTTTTGCAGCCTAGGTGGGCAAAGGGGCCCATATTCCAAAGAGCACCTTTCGGATTTCACAGGTCATTTTTTACTGAATTTGATTTCAAACTCCTTACCACACATTTGGTCCCCTAGAATGCCAGGGCAGTATAACTACCCCACAAGTGACCCCATTTTGGAAAGAAGAGACCCCAAGGTATTCGCTGATGGGTATAGTGAGTTCATGGAAGGTTTTATTTTTTGTCACAAGTTAGTGGAATATGAGACTTTGTATGAAAAAAAAAAAAATCATCATTTTCCACTAACTTGTGACAAAAAATAAAAAATTCTAGGAACTCGCCATGCCCCTCACGAAATACCTTGGGGTGTCTTCTTTCCAAAATGGGGTCACTTGTGGGGTAGTTATACTGCCCTGGCATTCTAGGGGCCCAAATGTGTGGTAAGGAGTTTGAAATCAAATTCTGTAAAAAATGACCTGTGAAATCCGAAAGGTGCTCTTTGGAATATGGGCCCCTTTGCCCACCTAGGCTGCAAAAAAGTGTCACACATCTGGTATCTCTGTATTCAGGAGAAGTTGAGGAATGTGTTTTGGGGTGTCTTTTTACATATACCCATGCTGGGTGAGATAAATATCTTGGTCAAATGCCAACTTTGTATAAAAAAATGGGAAAAGTTGTCTTTTGCCAAGATATTTCTCTCACCCAGCATGGGTATATATAAAATGACACCCCAAAACACATTCCCCACCTTCTCCTGAGTACGGAGATACCAGATGTGTGACACTTTTTTGCAGCCTAGGTGGGCAAAGGGGCCCATATTACAAAGAGCACCTTTCGGATTTCACAGGTCATTTTTTACAGAATTTGATTTCAAACTCCTTACCACACATTTGGGCCCCTAGAATGCCAGGGCAGTATAACTACCCCACAAGTGACCCCATTTTGGAAAGAAGAGACCCCAAGGTATTCGCTGATGGGCATAGTGAGTTCATAGAAATTTTTATTTTTTGTCACAAGTTAGTGGAATATGAGACTTTGTAAGAAAAGAAAAAAAAAAAAATCATCATTTTCCGCTAACTTGTGACAAAAAATAAAAAGTTCTATGAACTCACTATGCCCATCAGCGAATACCTTAGGGTGTGTACTTTCCGAAATGGGGTCATTTGTGGGGTGTTTGTACTGTCTGGCCATTGTAGAACCTCAGGAAACATGACAGGTGCTCAGAAAGTCAGAGCTGCTTCAAAAAGCGGAAATTCACATTTTTGTACCATAGTTTGTAAACGCTATAACTTTTACCCAAACCATTTTTTTTTTACCCAAACATTTTTTTTTTATCAAAGACATGTAGAACAATAAATTTAGAGCAAAATTTATATATGGATCTCGTTTTTTCTGCAAAATTTGACAACTGAAAGTGAAAAATGTCATTTTTTTGCAAAAAAATCGTTAAATTTCGATTAATAACAAAAAAAGTAAAAATGTCAGCAGCAATGAAATACCACCAAATGAAAGCTCTATTAGTGAGAAGAAAAGGAGGTAAAATTCATTTGGGTGGTAAGTTGCATGACCGAGCAATAAACTGTGAAAGTAGTGTAGGTCAGAAGTGTAAAAAGTGGCCTGGTCTTTCAGGGTGTTTAAGCACTGGGGGCTGAGGTGGTTAAGTACCTTACTAGGTGATAAATCTGTTATTTTTAAACCTGCAGATAAAGGGGGCTCGCTGGTAATGTTAGACAGGGAATATTATGTCTCAGAAATTTTGACACAACTTTCCGACCGGGATACATATTATCCTTTGGATAGGGATCCGGTCTTTGACATCAAACGCAAATTGTCTGATATTGTACATACACATAAAGATGCAGGTTTATAAGATGAAAAGTTGTGGCAATTTCTGATTAACCAACATCCGGTCACCCCTGTATTATACACATTGCCAAAAATTCATAAATGTCTGACAGCCCCCCCTGGTCGGCCAATCGTGGCCTCCAATGATTCTATTTTGTCTGCACCTGCCATGCTTATAGAGAAAGTATTAACTCCGCTGACAAAAAAAACCCTTCTTTTTTATTAGAAACCAACCAATTTTTGTCTGATATTAAAAGTGTACACCTTGAGACAGGATATTTTTTTGTTATATATGATGTATGCAGTCTGTACACATCAATTGAACATATGAAGGGCCTTATTGCTGTTGAATGGATCCTGGAATTTTCAAACTATACTATACAAGAAAAAAAAAAATTTCTACAATTACTCAAATTGATTTTGCAAGAGAATTATTTTTTATTCCAGGACACATTCTTCCAGCAGAAACGGGGGACTGCGATGGGCTCGCACGCCGCACCGCCATACGCAAATAGCTATATGGCCTGGTTTGAAGAAAACTTTATATACAAAAATTCACTATACATGCAATCCTGTATTTTTTGGCGTTGTTTCATAGACAACATTTTTTGCATATGGCGGGGCGGCGGCGAGTCCCTCGAGCAATTTACTCAATATTTGAATAATATATGGCCTGAATTATCTTTCACAGTTCAAAGTGATCTAAACAAAATCAACTTTTTGGATACCTGGGTAATAAAAGGACCTGACAACTGCATACAGACTGATTTGCATATTAAAAAAACAGACAAAAATAGCCTGTTACACTATTCCAGCAATCACTCACCATCGGTCAAGAAGTCTTTGCCTCTCTCACAGTTCAGACGAGTTGAAAGAATTGTGTCAGATGAATCATTGAGGGAAATCAGATTAGAAGAGATGGCAGATAAATTCTCCTCCAGGGGCTATCCGAGATCCTTGTTGGATTCTGGAATAGAGAAATGTAGTGGCAGAGTTGACACAAGAAAACCTCGCATCGACAATAGACGGTTACCGTTTATTGTCAAATACCATCCATGGATCAATAAGTTTCGCCACGTAATAAATAAACATTGGGGGATTATGCGTGCAGCTTACCCAGATGTTGTTGAATTCCGAGATATACCTATGATCTGCTATAAAAGAACAAAAAACATTAGGGACACAATTGTTAAAGCAGACATAGGCGGTACTATGAATATGCCATGCCAACTTTTTCTTTTCACTCCTAAAAAAGGCACCTTCCCTTGCTTGCAGTGTGTCCATTGTTCAGCAGTGATTAAGGGTGAATCCTTTTCCCATCCGCACACAGGTAAAAAATTCCCAGTCAGGGGCTTTTTTACCTGTGATAGCAATTGTGTAGTGTACCTGTTGAGGTGCCCTTGTGGCCTCTTGTACATTGGTGAGACATCTACCAGAATGAAGGACAGGTTCAGCAACAATAAGTCCAGCATACGGAAGAAAAATCTGCTATTACCAATTCCCTTCCATTTTGATAGATGTTCTCACAATGTATCACAATTAAAATTTCAGATCATTGAGTAGGTTCAACAACCCCGTAGAGGTGGCAACAGGTTGCTAATGCTTAAAAAATGGGAAAGTTTTTGGATCCACACTCTGCAAACCCTTGAACCAAGGGGTCTTAATCTGGAGTATGAATTGAGTGCTTTTTTGTAGACAATTGATGATGTTTTGTTTTTTCTCCTTTTTTTTCATTTGTATTTATATTATCATGTTTTAATTTTAATTTTATATTCATATTCATCTAGTCACAGAAAAAATGACAAGACTGGAAATCCTTGATCCAAGTGTAGCCTGTACGAGATAAATACATCTCAGGGTAATTAACCCCTTAAGGACCCAGGGCGTACCGGTATGCCCTATTTCCCGAGTCCTTAAGGACTCAGGGCGTACCGGTACGTCCTAACTTTAAATGCAGATTCCGGCACCACGGGGGTTAATGGGAACGGGATGCCGGCTGAAATCATTCAGCCGGCATCCTGTCACAACGCCAGGGGTGGTCATGTGACCCCCCCCATCGGCGATCGTCGCAAACCGCAGGTCAATTCAGACCTGCCATTGTTTTGTTTCGCGGGGATCAGAAACTTTAGTGTCCCTCAAACATAGATTTCACACCCCCCTGCACCCCTGCATGATTTTTTGCCAGCGGGTGGTGTAGGGGGGAGTTGTGGGCGGTGGGGGCGGTGCGGGAGGCGGGCGGTGCGGCAGGCGGGATCGCGATCCCCTGCCCGCCTCCCCTTGAAAATTCGTTGGTGTAGAGTGGGTATACCATGGTGCCAGCACATTGCTGACACCCTGGTATAAACGGCTGACATCGGTGATGCGATGTCAGCCGTTTAACCCTTTCCATACAGCGGTCCGTACGGACCGCTGTATGGAAAAAGTTAACAGTAAGAGGGAGCTCCCTCCCTCTCCCATCATGGGGCTGCAGTGCCTTTGCAGCCCCCCGATGGAGAGGGAGAGAGCCCCCAGACAGCCCCGTCCTTACCCTTCCCCGTCTGCGAAGTTCTGACCAATACTGAGCAGACGGGGAAGGTTCCCATGGCAACAGGACGCTGTCTCAGGCATCCTGCTGTCCATGGTGCTGAACAGATCTGTGCTAAAGGCAGAGATCTGTTCAGACAAAGTGTAAGTAAAATACAGTACAGTACAATATATATTGTACTGTACTGTATTATACAGACATCAGACCCACTGGATCTTCAAGAACCAAGTGGGTCTGGGTCTGGGTCAAATAAAAGTGAAAAAAAGAAAAAAAAAGTAAAAATCAAAAGACACATTTATCACTGATTAAAAATGAAAAAAAAAAAAATTCCCTACACATTTTTGGTATCGCCGCGTCCGTAACGACCTGATCGTAACTTTCCCCGCATGGTGAACGCCTTAAAAATAAAAAAATAAAAACTATTAGGAAATTAAAATTTTGCCCACCTTACTTCCCAAAAAAGGTAATAAAAGTGATCAAAAAAGTCGCATGTACGCCAAAATAGTACCAATCAAACCGTCATCTCATCCTGCAAAAATCATACCCTACCCAAGATAATCGCCCAAAAACTGAAAAAAACTATGGCTCTCAGACTATGGAAACACTAAAACATGATTTTTTTGTTTCAAAAATGAAATCATTGTGTAAAACTTAAATAAATAAAAAAAAGTATACATATTAGGTATTGCCGCATCCGTATCGACCGGCTATATAAAAATATCACATGACCTAACCCCTCAGATGACCACCGTAAAAAAAATAAAAATAAAAACGTGTAAAAAAAGCAATTTTTTGTCATCTTATGTCACAAAAAATGTAATAGCAAGTGATCAAAAAGTGATATGCACCCCAAAATAGTGCCAATCAAACCATCATCTCATCCCGCAAAAAATGAGACCCTACTTAAGATAATCGCCCAAAAACTGAAAAAACTATGGCTCTTAGACTATGGAGACACTAAAACATTTTTTTTGTTTTAAAAATGAAATCATTGTGTAAAACTTACATAAATAAAAAAAATTGTATACATATTAGGTATCGCCGCGTCCGTGACAACCTGCTCTATAAAATTACCACATGATCTAACCTGTCAGATGAATGTTGTAAATAACAAAAAAAAAACGTGCCAAAAAATCTATTTCTTGTTACCTTGCCGCACAAAAAAGTGTAATATAGAGCAACCAAAAATCATATGTACCCTAAACTAGTACCAACAAAACTGCCACCCTATCCCGTAGCTTCAGGGGGGCTTCAAATGGGACATGGTGTCAAAAAAACCAGTCCAGCAAAATCTGCCTTCCAAAAACCGTATGGCATTCCTTTCCTTCTGCACCCTGCCGCGTGCCCGTACAGCGGTTTACGACCACATATGGCGTATTTCTGTAAACTACAGAATTAGGGCCATAAATAATGAGTTTTGTTTGGCTGTTAACCCTTGCTTTGTAATTGGAAAAAAAATATTAAAATGGAAAATCTGCCAAAAAAGTGAAATCTTGAAATTGTATCTCTATTTTCCATTAAATCTTGTGAAACACCTAAAGGGTTAACAAAGTTTGTAAAATCAGTTTTGAATACCTTGATGGGTATAGTTTCTTAGATGGGGTCACTTTTATGGAGTTTTTACTCTAGGGGTGCATCAGGGGGGCTTCAAATGGGACATGGTGTCAAAAAACCAGTCCAGCAAAATCTGGCTTCCAAAAACCAAACGGCGCACCTTTCACTCTACGCCCTGCTGTGTGGCCGTACAGCAGTTTACGGCCACATATGGGGTGTTTCTGTAAACTACAGAGTCAGGGCCATAAATAATGAGTTTTTTTTGGCTGTTAACCCTTGCTTTGTAACTGGAAAAAAAATATTAAAATGGAAAATCTGCCAAAAAAGTGAAATTTTGAAATTGTATCTCTATTTTCCATTAAATCTTGTGTAACACCTAAAGGGTTAACAAAGTTTGTAAAATCAGTTTTGAATACCTTGAGGGGTGTAGTTTCTTAGATGGGGTCACTTTTATGGAGTTTATACTCTAGGGGTGCATCAGGGGGACTTCAAATGGGACGTGGGGTCAAAAAACCAGTCCAGCAAAATCTGGCTTCCAAAAACCATACGGCGCACCTTTCCCTCTACGCCCCACTGTGTGCCCGTACAGTAGTTTACGGCCACATATGGGGTGTTTCTATAAACGGCAGAGTCAGGGCAATAAAGATACAGTCTTGTTTGGCTGTTAACCCTTGCTTTGTTAGTGGGAAAAAATGGGTTAAAATGGAAAATTAGGCAAAAAAATGAAATTCTCAAATTTCATCCCCATTTTCCAATAACTCTTTTGCAACACCTAAAGGGTTAACGAAGTTTGTAAAATCAGTTTTGAATACCTTGAGGGTGTAGTTTATAGAATGGGGTCATTTTTGGGCGGTTTCTATTATGTAAGCCTCGCAAAGTGACTTCAGACCTGTAGTGGTCCCTAAAAATTTGGTTTTTGTCAATTTCTGAAAAATTTCAAGATTTGCTTCTAAACTTCTAAGCCTTGTAACATCCTGTGACAACCACCCGCCAATCCCGTCGTACTAAGCCACAGTTGCCATACAAGTCTCCACTAGAGACTTCTGGAGGCGAATCCACTGTGAGCACAGAAGACATTTAAGATTGGTTGGTGGGCCCAGACAGGATACAATCACGATTGTATGTACAATCGGTAAAAATAAAATTACTGATTTCACGCTGGAAATCAACTTAATTTGCTGCCACCACTCTTCGTATTGAATTGGGGCGAAGAGACCCCGGCTAGCTAATCCTAAAGGGACGAAACGGTTATTTGCAACCTAGCTAGTACATTAACAATTTATAAAAATAAAACAATTTGGTAGTATGTCTTCTGAGGACAGAGTTCTTAGCATAGATCAGTTCATCAAGTAACAAGGGCAAAACTGGAACGATGAAATCGTTAGTTTTTATTCTAAAACTATACACAAAAATATATATATTAAAGCTGACAGATAAATCTACCTGCCAGTGAACAGATTGGTTTGGATAGAAATAGGTAAGAGGTGGAAGGGAATAGAATGTCTGTAAGTTCAGAATTACCGTGGTAAAGTCCAGTAAAATGCAAAGTCTTTGTATAATAATCCAAGATGGTGGGGTGTGCCCGTGTCCAGCGGGCGGTCGTGATGTTAGTCGACGTCAGATGGTAGAAGAAGGACGCAGGACCTGAGTGTGTCACTGTTTTTACCCACTCTAAAACGGGGAGTGGTTATGACACGTTCAGGTCCAGCCTTGTGTAATTGGAACAGGGGCAGTCCTTTGCCCCATAGGGAGAAAATCTGGCAGAATCTTTGCTTTGCCCATTTCTCCATATCCCGTAAGTCCAATCAAGAAATATAGTTGATTTTGATAATCAGTACAATTCTACGCATCATCTGATAACAAATACGACTAAAAGATAATACAGGGTGCCTGAGAACCTTTATATCTCAGAGCGGGAATCTCTGATTTGCCCGCGGGTTTCCTAGAAGGTGGGTTAGAAGAACCAAAACCATCTCTGAAAAGATGGTTCCTTTCACATTTCCATAACCCATGAAATATTAGGAAAATATGGGAAAAATATGAAGCTTATGGATTGAAGGGGACTTTCAGGTCATCTTCCTTCCTGTACCAACCAGCTGTGTGATAAGGATCTGTCCTTTTCTTCTGAAGCTCGCTGTCCAGGCTAAAGGTGTGAGACCCCTGCTGGTATTGGAGACACTATGGCTGCAGAAAGACCAGGTTTATGAGGTTCTGTCATAAGAGAACTAGATTGATGGCTACTCAACTTGGCCTGGGCAGGAAAGGTTTGTCACAAGGAGGTGATAATAGCACCTCTGCTCTGTGAATTACTCCTTTAGTGAAAAGAGAAGATTTTTAGTAAAGGCTCTGGTGTCTCTGTGATTGCGAAATATGGCGCATTTGCGATTTCCTAGTATCGCTGTGGATCGCAAAGCGTCACACATCCCCAAAAATAAAATATCATTCCTAAAATGCTACAAACATGAAGTAGACATATGGGGAATGTAAAGTCATCACAATTTTTGGGGGTATTACTATGTATTACAGAAGTAGAGAAACTGAAACTTTGAAATTTGCTAATTTTTCTAAATGTTTGGTAAATATGGTATTTTTTTATGTAAAAAAATTAACTTTGTTGACCCAATTTTAGCAGTGTCACTTAAAGTGACACTGGTCAGATTTGCAAAGAATGGCCAAGTCCTTAAGGTGAAATAGGGCTGAGTCCTTAAGGGGTTAATAATTTTTTTTCGGTTTAAATGAATTTTGTTGGTTTGCATTACATGTTTGCTGGCTTACCTCTTGTATTTTTCCTTCTTGCAGTTCATTCTATCCACATGAAGCTATAAGATATTTACTAGCATTATGTCCATGTATTATAATGTCTTATGCATTAAGTCTTCTGCTGTATTCTATGTTTTTTTTTTTTAACTATAATCTTTATTAACTTTTAGCAATTTTCATTCCAAAAGCATGTTACAGAATTATGAAAAATTTACAAGGTTTGACATAAAGATACAATATATTTGTCTCATATTAAAAAATTCTTTACATGAATAAAGCTGACCCCTAGCTGAACCTCTTTTCACATTATTTATTGACCACTCGATCAAAATTCTGATCTTCAAGCTAGTCGGCTAGCCCCCAGCTGAAGATAACCCCCCACCCCCCCTCCTTCCCCCCCCCCCCAAACTTTTTTTTCCTCCAGTATACCGGGTCCCGACCTAATTTATGTATTAATCGGACAATAATCTCCCTAATGTCCCCGCCACTTTTCGTTTCAAATACCACTCCGAGGATAGAAATGGTGCCATCAAGCTCTTCAACTCCAGATCTGAATATACTATTATCATAAAATCCTCCCATCTTTTGAAAAAATGTTCGATACGTTTTCCCCTAACAGAGTTAGCCTCTATTCTCTCCATATCAAAGCATTTTTTGACATGTTGTAATATTTCATTCATTGAAGGTACCTGAGGTTTAAGCCAGCTATTTAGTAGACACCTTTTAGCCGCCAGAATAATGATATGAACGATTAGTCGTATGTGCTTATTCTCTGGAGGAGCATGAAACAAAATACACTCAGGAGTCCCGGGGATGGCGACACCGAGATGTCTTTTAATTTGTTGTCTCACTAGATTCCAGAAATTAGTCGAATTTGTGCATGACCAAATCCCGTGTAGCATATTTGACCCCTGTAGGAGACATTTTGGGCAGCATGTCAATCTATCTTGTCTTTGAGATAGAGGAGAGAAGCGAAAACCGTAAATTGCCTTGTGTATTAGGCGAAACTGCGTTTCCCTCCAACCCTCATTTATAACTATCTTTCTAATCCTCTCCCAACCTTTTTGTATTATCTGTTGTATATCACCCTCCGGGAAGTCCTTCTTCCAGGATAAAAAGAGAGTCTCCGCAAGGGGTTTATGTCTGGTTTCACTGATTCCCTGGTACAATTCAGATAGTGATTTTTTATTTTTACCCTGTCCTATTAAACTATCAAAACCGCTCGCAGAGAACAATGGTCTAGGATCATGAATCCTAGTATATAAAAAGCTTTTTACTTGAAGAAAAGCAAAAGCATGTTGTGGATGTCTTAAGAGAAACTTCTCTTTTAATTCTAAATATGTATAGAACCGATGATCTTGTGGATGCCACAAATCAGATGCTTTTATGATGCCTGCTGCTTTCCAGGCGTTAAAGTGCTTAAGCTGTATACCCGCAGGAAATTCTGGGTGACCCCACAAAGGCATAAGTTTAGAGAGGGAAAAGGGCAATTTGAAAATTTTACGGATTTCTTTCCATGTTGCAATGGTATCTTTTATTACTAGGCTTGTTCTTATCAGTGATGGTTGGGCCGAGTATTTGGTATGTAAAAGGGCCTTCAAGCACCAAGGTTTTACAAGTTGGGATTCTAGTGATCTATTAGTGTAAAAATTGGTATCAAACAACCAGTCAATGCAATGACGCATGAGGCTCGCCAAGTTATATAACCGCAAATTAGGAAACGCCATACCTCCCTTAATCTTGGGCAACTGCAATTTTGATAATGCTATTCTGGGTCTCTTCCCCGCCCATAGGAAGCTATTAAAAGCTCTTTCCAATAGTTTGATGTCTTTATGCTTAAGAAGGAGTGGAACTGTCTGCATGGGATATAAAAGTTTTGGGATGGCAATCATTTTTAATAGTTGGCACCTTCCTCCCAGGGACAGGGGAAGATTCATCCATCTCTCTATGTCTGAGAGAATCTTTTCAAAGAGTGGTGGGTAATTTAGGTGGTATAAAGACTCCGGCTGCTTACCGATATGGATTCCTAAGTATTTAATGGATATTGGGGCTATTTGGATGGGCACACCAAGTAGCTGGGGACTTCTCTTGTAGTGTTTGTTTCCTAAAAAGAGGATTTCAGATTTAGTGGCATTCACTTTATAACCTGATACTAATCCAAAATCTTCCAATAACTCAAATACCCTGACTAAGTCCCTTTCCGGGTTTTCTAGGAAGACCAAAAGATCGTCAGCGAAAAGTGAATGTTTAATGGATGATTTACCTATCCTAATACCTTCTATATTTTGGCAAGTACTGATTCTACGCGACAAGGGTTCAATAGCAAGGTTAAACAGTAAAGGGGAGAGCGGACAGCCCTGCCTAGTCCCTTTATATAGCTTAAACTGTGAAGAGAGAAAGCCCGGCGTACATATTCTAGCTTGTGGGTCAGTATATAATGCTGATATATAATTACGGAATGAGCCACTGAACCCCATATGGTCTAATACGGCCCCCAGCCACCCCCAACTCACATTGTCAAATGCTTTTTCAGCGTCCATTGACACAATAGCCGCAGAGGGGTGCACTAGGGGACACATTTTTACTTCATCCAACACCGTTAATACCTTACGCTGTATTCTATGTTTTGTGTACACAAGTTACTATGGTGATGTGACGTTAATACGTTTGGACGCCGGTGATGGCGCACTATTTAAATGTGTTTGTAGTAATGCACACTATGCTTGACAAAGGCTCGCATTCGAGCCGAAACACATGTCGCTTGAGCGCTGTGTCTCTTCTATGCTTTCAATAAAGCAATATTATAACGAACAAGGAGTGAAGTGCTGGTCTTTTCCTTTGAATATTGAAGCAGGTTATTCCCACCCTGGACGCGAGCACCACAAAACATGAGGAGGAGTGCCGACTGTTTGCATTTTTGTATAACACACACACAGGTATCACTGAGAAATACTCTAACTTTATTATGCTATCGCTTGGCCTTATACAGGCAGTAGAAAAGTTTGCATAACAACATCGTTTAAACCAATCATAAAGATAAACATTGGTGCTCATACAGATACTACCGGAACATCCATATATGGTATGTGTACGTGCAGTAAGCAGAAAGAATAGGTTTTAATCAGTCACATATAAGAATGTACGCAGTTGTGCCGAATGACCCTGAATAAGGCAAGAACGTTTGTACTAGTTCTAGGAGATTCATAGAATCTGTCCTGGGACAGATAAGCGAACCTAACTCACAGCGGGGGAAGGTTAAACAGTGCGTGGGTGAGATGTTATAACAATTCTTTACATATTTAGAGAAGACAAGATGGAGTCACATTTCTCTTCACGCGCCGCTCCCAATGGATGTGGAGAAAGTGCAAATAGTAATCAGTGTCTCCTCGTCTCTGGGGGGTAGTCATTGTATAAAATAAGTGTTAACTTCTGATAGAGGTGCTCAAGATGTGAGTACTCACTTCACAGGGGGGGATAGTCACAGGATAAAGCTCAAGATACCCGTGACTAACTTGCCCACCTGGCCAGGATCGCATATCAGGTGATACCAATTGATGGCAGCCAACAACCAAGGATTCTGATCAATGTAGTTTATTACAATAAAAGCTGTCCCAACGCGTTTCGGAGGTCTCACAGCCCTCCTTCTTCTGGGGGCTGGATCTCACAGGATGTCCCGGAAGGCAACCATGATGCCTAAGGAAGGCATCGTGGCTGCCTTCCCTGCCATCGGGTCTCCGTTACAGCAGCGCGGGGACCCAATCGCTGCTTCCTCCCTGCACGGACATCGCACGTCCCACGGTCAGCGCTGACTGCGGCACATCAACGGTTAATGCGTTGGTATCAGTGACTTCCCCGATGCCGGCGCATCCAGCAGGGGTCATTCCCTATAATTAGAACAATAACCCACAAAAAAACATATCCTGTGTGGAGCATCTGCCTTCACTTGGCCAGCATTTGCTCCATCAGTATTGCTAAAGCACAAAATAATAATGTAATATTGTAAAATCCGGTTTCTCCATGATAAATCTGCAGTGTGTGCCCTGTGTGGCTTCTACACACTTTCAAAATAATCCTTCAGCAGGGCAAATAGATGCCGGATGACCGCGACGCTCCATGACCTTCCAAGAAGCTGCTGTCGGGAGCAGCGGTTCATTTCTGAGACATCCATATAGTGTAAGGGGAATCTGAAGACCCTCTCCATCTCCGTGAACCATAGGATGCCCTCCTTTTCATTTCCATGATGACTGGGAACCAGTGATGTTTTCACCGGAGGAAGAGACCGGGGCCTGGTTGGTTTCAACCTTGACTAACTTTGCGACTCTTCCGGGCTCTAAGCTATCTTGAAGCTTTGTCTTCTCATTGTCTGTAGCTACTGGAGGCCTGTTCATGCCAGGCAGGAGTATCTTGGTAGATGAGCAGCCAATACTGCACTTGCAGCAATCTTGACAGGATTCGTCTCCAGGTGGAGAGGAATTTTTTCTTGGCATGCTTTCTCCATCGCAAAACCACGTCTTTGAATAAACAGAAGACTGGCCGATTCTCTCCTGTCTTAGGCAACATGTAATTTTTATTAGTAAATTCATTAAATATTGATATTGATTAAAATTATAATAAAGTATACTTAAATTTGCCAAAACTGACCAAATAACTCAAGTATGAACTCAGCCTTACAGATCCATGTTAGTGTTAAGAAGAAACACATTCCTTTTACACCCCACCTTCGTTAGCCAGCTGATTCCACATGGATGTCTACAGAATCTGTTCTATTAAACACTTATACAGGTATAGCCCCCCCCCCCCGACAGAGTTGAGTCGGTGACAGAAGTAAGTTTGTGTTAACGTCACTGATTCATTTGCCCTTCCTCTGATCCGTGAGAACAATAACCCACAAAAAACGGATCCTGTCTGTGGAGCATACGCCTTCACTTGGTCAGCATTTGCTCAATAATCCATTAGTATTGCTAAAGGCAAAAAAACAGGAGTGGATCTAAAACAGAGATGACACATGAATGGAATATTTGCATGTCTTCTGTGTTTTGTACCCACTCCTGCTTTTGGCTACCAAATCATAAGCCAATTCTGATGGGACCATACAGGCCTTACAGCTGCCAGACAGACAGGATCCGTTGTGCGTCTCATTTTTCATTCCTTCTCACAGATCAGAAGAAAGGTCAAATAAATGATGATTTAAGCCAGGCCGAAACCCAAAATAGTGGACCAGTCATGGAGTGGGAACAGCATGAGAAGTCCATAGCGTGGACCTATGACATAGTGGTGAGGTGTAAGCAGCATGAGGAGACCACAGAGTGGCCCAATTGTAGCGGTCAGATGAGGAAAAGACCGCAGGGCAGAGTTCAAATACAGTACAGCAGACAAGGAGGCTGAAACAGATACCGGCTTTATTAAAGGACAAAATATGACGGCCAGAAAATCAAATTAACAGTATTGTGCAAATGCACCAGAAGCGTAATCGAGAAATGACAGGAACAGTGTTAACAGATTTACATAAATTTACAGGAGGGATAACTGAACTTTGCATTCATAAAAATGCGCTCCAAACTAGTGATGGACGAACATCTGCCGGGACGGTTCGCGAATGCGATTAAATGTTTGCGAACCACAAGTTCGCGGCAGGTCCCATTCATTTTAATGGCAGGTGAACCTGAAAAACCTTCAGCTCATATTTGCAGCCAAGAAATAATAACTAGAAGTGTGCAAATAGTCCCACAACATGGACAGTGACATACCAGATGTATTATTCGATTTTGCAATCTCCATAAAAAAAAAATTAAATGCAAAATATTGGCAATATAATTATCGCGTACGCGCATGCGCATGCGCACACCAGTTATAATTATTTTTTCCAATACTGTTTGTCACTGTGTGTAGCAGAGGGAACGCAGCAAAACAGCAAACAAATGCTGCAGTACCCAAATGCACTATATAGAAAGCTTCAATCAGTTTTTTTGGGGGCGACTGGTATATCACACCAGTTATAATTATTTTTTCCAATACCGTTTGTCACTTTGTGTAGTTGCAGTATCGCTGCAGAAACGCTCACCACTGCTGCACAATACAAATCCACTATAATATGCTTTCTATGTTAGAAAGTATATTATAAGTGTATTACACCCCCCTGTACTGCACACCTATCAATAGTACACCTATACCAGTCCTTAAAAGGACTTTTGTGGACCTATTTGATAGCGTTTTTGGCCCCAACAGTCTCTCCCTGCATCATGGGTCAAAGTTCTTCACAATGTAAAAGAACATGGTGGGTGCGAATATCGCCATATGTTCGCATGTTCGGCGAATCGCGAACGAGCAAAGTTCGCCACGAACCGACCGCCAGGGGCGAACCGCAAGGCCATCACTACTCCAAACAGCAAACACATAAAAATGCAGGCTACTCTCCTCTAATATACACCTGTCAGTTCCTGCTACTCAGGGCACATTTCTAAAATGCACTGATTAAGTCTCCTGCTCTATGTCCTACCACAGATTAGCACTGGTGCACACTCACAGTTCTGCAGGTAGCTGCTTGTCTTGGTCTGGCACGTGAAGGCAGGTGCAGTTTGGCTCCTGATCCAGTCACTTGCTTGTCCCAGCGCAGTCTTTTCTTTTCTCTCTCTTCAGACAATGGAGCCCAGGGGCCTCAATCGTGAGTACAATGTGTCCTGCTTCCTATAAGGCATTCGGCTTTATGCAATCAGATAAATATATTTCTTTCTTTCTTCAGCGTGATTAATCACTGCCAAAATGGACTATTTGACTGAAAATCTTCGCCAGTACAGAGTGGATATGTTTTTGCGAATTTTTTTATGCAAATTTTTTTTGCTAATTTTTTAATGTAAATTTTTCATTGCGATTATTTGATATGCGAATTTTTATTTAATGAGGGAGGCGGAGCTCCTCTGATGATGTCAGTTCTTAGTGTCTCATTTATGTATAAATAGCTGGAGTGTAAGATGTTTCATTGCAGTCTGATGAAAGCACACTTGTGCTGAAACGCGTCACTATGCCACTTGAATGAGTGACTGAATAAATCTACATTGTGATCTACATCTGCGAAGTGCTGGTCTTCTTCTTTGAAACATAGTGTGGAGATGGCAGTAGCAGTATGAGGAGACCACAGAGTGGCAAGTTGGCATAGTGTGTAGATGGCAGCAGCAGCATGAGGAGACCACAGAGTGGCAAGTTGACATAGTGTGGAGATGGCGGCAGCATCAGGAGGAGACCACAGAGTGGCAAGGTTAAATAGTGTGAAGATGGCAGTAGCAGCAAAAGGAGACCACAGAGTGGCAAGTTGACATAGTGTTGAGATGGCAGCAGCAGCAGGTTAACACAGAGTGTCAAGGTGACATAGTGTGGAGATGGCAGCAGCAGGATCCCACAGAGTGGCAAGGTGACATAATGTTAAGATAGCAGTAGCAGCATCAGGAGGATACTATAGAGTTGCAAGGTGACAGTGTTGAGATGGCGGCAGTAGCAGGAGGAGACCACAGAGTGGCAAGGTGACATAGTGTGGAGATGGCAGCAGCAGGTTAACACAGAGTGGCAAGGTGGAATAGAGTGGACATGGCAGCAGCAGCAGGGTCCCACAGAGTGGCAAGGTGACATAGTGTTGAGATGACAGTAGCAGCTGCAGCAGCATCAGGAGGATACCATAGAGTGGCAAGGTGACATAGTGTTGAGATGGTGGCAGCAGCAGTAGGAGACCACAGAGTGGCAAGTTGACATAGTGTGGAGATGGCAGCAGGAGGAGTCCACAGAGTGGCAAGGTGACATAGTGTGGAGATAGCGGCAGCAGCAGGAGGAGACCACAAAGTGGCATGGTGACATAGTGTGGAGATGGCAGCAGCAGCAGGTTAACACAGAGTTGCAAGGTGACATAGTGTGGAGATGGTAGCAGCAGCAGGATCCCACAGAGTGGCAAGGTGACATAGTGTTGAGATTGCGGCAGCAGCAGGAGGAGACCACAGAGTGGCAAGGTGACATAGTGTGGAGATGGCAGCAGCATGAGGAGACCACAGAGTGGCAAGGTGACATAGTGTGCAGATGGCAGCAGCAGGAGGAGACCACAGAGTGGCAATGTGACATAGTGTGGAGATGGCAGCAGCAGGAGGAGACCACAGAGTGGCAAGGTGACATAGTGTGGAGATGACGGCAGCAGCAGGAGGAGACCACAGAGTGGCAAGGTGACATAGTGTGGAGATGGCAGCAACATCAGGAGGATACCATAGAGTGGCAAGGTGACATAGTGTGGAGATGGCGGCAGCAGCAGGAGGAGACCACAGAGTGGCAAGGTGACATAGTGTGGAGATGGCAGCAACATCAGGAGGATACCATAGAGTGGCAAGGTGACATAGTGTGGAGATGGCGGCAGCAGCAGGAGGAGACCACGGAGTAGCAAGGTGACATAGTGTGGAGATGGCAGCAGCAGCTGCATCAGGAGACCAGAAAGTGACCCAGTAACAGAGTGGGGCAGTGGGTCGCAATATCAGTACCCGCTGACGAAGGTGGGTGAAATAAGGAGCACTTGGCATCAGATATGTGACATCAGGTGGGTTGCAGCATCAAAGTAGTAGCTGAGGCAGGTAGTCACAAGAAACTGGTCTCTTGTAGTAAAGTGTTGGTGTGGCACCATGGATGATCTAGTCTGATGCATCAGGAATTGGTGGTTGGAAATCCTGGCTGATCCACGCTTGATTCATCTTGACAAAGGTCAGTCTCTTCACATTTTGGGTGGACAGGTGACTTCTCCTTGGGGAAACTATGGCCCCCGACGCACCAAACACCCTCTCTGATGCCACACTACTGGCCGGGCAGGACAGTTTTTCCCGGGCAAACTCTGCTAGTTGCGGCCACAAATCCAGTTTGGCTACCCAATAGTCCAGCGGCTCTTCAATGTGGGGTGGCAGGGTGCTGTCCAAGTATGCCACCACCTGCTGCTCCATGTCCTGCTCCAGGTCTACATGCTGCTGCTGGAGAGTAGTTTCTTCACTATGCGGGTGAAGAAAGCTACTCATCAGCGACTCTAGACTCAGGCTGCTGCTGATGGAGCTGGTACTGCTCCTGCCACGCAACCCCACCCCTCCCCTGCAGCCATGGCAGCAAAACGTGAGTGCAGAGGGACCCCTGGTCAGACCTGTGAGAGGATAGACGATGGGGCCAATAGGCAGCTGCCAACTGACTACATAGGATGTCTCTGTAGTAGTTTAGTTTGTCCTCCCTCTCGGTAGGTGTAAAAAAGGCCCCCATTATGGACCGGTAGCGAGGGTCCAACAAGGTGGAGAGCCAGAAGTCATCCCTCTGCCAAATGGTGACAATTCGGCTGTCACTACGCAAGCAAGAGAGCTTCAGTTCAGCCCCCACAGGGCTCATGTGGCCATGAGATCGAGGCACCACATCTCCTGTCCCCTGACCAGCCATTGTTACCACCATCTGTTCCAGGATATGAAGCAGTGGAATGACGACGTTCATCCCGTAGTCCTGGAGACTGACAAATAACGTGGCGTCCTCAAAGGGCCTGAGCAAACAGCAGATGTCACACATGAGCTGCCAGTTGCTGACATCGAAGTACTCCTATCCGCTTGCAGCATCAAGAAATCGTTGATGGCCTTTCTCTGTTTGTATGGTCTGTCCAACATATGGAGGGTGGAATTCCAACAGGTGAAAACGTTGCAGATCAAGCCTATGTTGGGGGATGCCGTTCTGCCGTTCTGCCGCTACAACTCAAGTAGGGTGTGCTTTGCGGTATACGAGTTGCTGAAGTGCATATAAAGTTTCCTGGCCATTTTCAGGATGTCTTGCAGATGGGTGGAAGACTTCAGGAACCGCTGGACAACCAGATTGAACACATGTGCCATGCAGGGCGCATGGCTTAACCTTCCTTGTGCAGGGCTGGTACTGCCTTTTTCACAAATAAATGATGGCTTGGGACTCTCCACCTCGGCTCAGCACAAGCCATCAGTTCTCTTAAGGGTGCAGAGTCCACCACTTGGAAAGGGAGGGACTGAAGCACCAGCAACTTGGACAGGAGCACTTTCAGCTTCTGCGCGGTTGGATGCGTGCAAGCATACTGTTGTCTCTTGGCAATCGCTTCGGTGATCGATTGCTGATGGAATGACTGACGGGAAGTAGGAGCAGGAGCATCTGGACCAGCAGAAGATGGGATTGACAGACAGCTCCCGTCGGCCGAGGTGGTGGAGCCTTGACTGGCTGAAACTGGGTGCATGCCACTGGGTGATGTAGCGGTTGCTGCAGCAGGCTGGACCACAACATCGGACCCACGGTTCTCCCAGGCCACTGCATGGCAACGCTGCATATGTTGATGCAGGGGCGTAGTGATGTTTTCTGTATGACTCTTCCTAGCCCCTGCAACGTCTGTCCCTGCACTAAGATGCTGTGAAATGATTCCTCCCTATCCATATTGTGCACTTATAAAACACTTTTTTTTCACAATAAGGTTTTCTTTCACTCTCCCTAGCACCTGCATAAACGTCTGTCCCTGAACAAAGTACGATGGTGAATGGCAGAATCTAAGTTGGCCGCCGTATTTATAGGGCTGTGACATCACCGGGCTGGCTGGATGCTGATTGGCTGCATGCATGGCATTATGGGTCATCCCGCCTTCCCAGAGTTCCTTGCCCCATGTCTTCGCACGTGTAGCTGCCATTTTAGCTGCCATTGTAGTCGCCGTGTTAGGAAAAATTGCGATTGGTTACCACAAAGCGAGAGGAAATTAGCATTCTTTCAGAATCAATTTTTTAATGAAATTTGGAACTAATTCGACTTAGTCAGCTTTGATTCGCTCATCTCTGATTATGATATTACCTTTTTTATTCCTTGTTATGTAGAGAGAAAAGGTGGGTTTAGACGGGCTGATGGAGCAGACAATTGTCAGAAAGGAAGCATTCCTTCCCAACAGTCAGCTGCTTGCTCAGTGAAGGAGACTGCTGTATTTACACGCAGTAATCTCCTTAACAGTATGAGGATGAGGGATCACTGTTTAGACAGCACGATCTGCTGCCCAGAAAAGATGATTGGTGGTGCCTGCATGAACAACAGGATCACCCAATGAACATTGTGCTCATTCATAAGGTGATTGGCGGCACATTTAGATGGCTAAATTATCTGGAACGGTCATTTACAATAATCTGGACGATTATTGCTTTGTCTAAATCCACCTTAAAGAATAATTAGTATGTAACGGAACGCCTAGCACCCTGACCGGGTACCTCCGTCGATAGATGCTCCTAGTGCTTCCAGAGGACTCCAAGCACTCCACTTGACACCGTCAGCTGTGCAGACCCCACAAACCGCCGAAGCTTGGTGGAGTTCTCGCCGTCTCCTACCCACCCTGGACCTACGACAAGGCTCCAGGCTCCAGTGGGTGAACCTCTCCTAAATCCAGAGACAGGAACCAGGAGCAAGCTCTTACAAGAGCTTATACTCAGGGGAGTATTGTGATATAGCAATCCCCAAGAGAGTAGTTATTCCATCCCCCAAACATGAGTCAAGACTTCATGAAGGTATAAAACAGGAACACTTTATTGAGGGCTACCCGCCCGTATTTATGCAGGTCCCCATCTGGTGGACACGCCCCTAGGGGACCAGAATGAAGACTGTGACACAGGACAGATATGCAGCACTGCAGGATACACAGACAATACATCCCCACAATGCATCATGGTTTCCTCCTCTCTGCCCTGGAGACACCCGAGGAGTAATCCAATTATCTCTCAAGACAAAGGGAAATCACCAATACACATGTGGGGACAACAGAACAGAAATCACTATTTAAACATACAATGTCACAACCCTTTTCAATACACAGACATTTAACATCCCAAAATGGCACGAATTAGACCAGGAGTTCAAGTTAGTTCAAGTCCTTTTTGAACAAATGAGGCCTGGCTGATGAGAGGGCCCATAATCCTGGGGCAAGAGGCCAGCAGCCAGGCCCCTCCAAAACCCAGTGGCGATGTTGGTTTCGCCACACATCTCCCCCTCCCAGGGAAGACTAACCAGATACCTGACCTCACGGTCAGTACCTGAGTTAGTCTGGCAGTCCACCCACAACCCAATACTGGACCTGTTGAATTTTGTATGTCCCCAGCTGTTGAGTGGGCATCTGCCTCTCCTTGCTTCCTTGTTGCTCTCTAGCTTGGAGCTGTAGGTACTTGGTGGGTGGGCAGAGGCCGACTGCGCTATGCCCCGATGCCAGCTCTTCTGCTGGGGTAGCCTGTGGGGAGTCAGGCTCTGGATAAGAGGATAGAGGAGGGCAGAGGCTGACTGTGCTCTGCCCAGATGCCAGCTCTTCTGCTGGGGTAGCCTGTGGGGAGTCAGGCTCTGGATAAGAGGATAGAGGAGGGCAGAGGCTGACTGTGCTCTGCCCAGATGCCAGCTCTTCTGCTGGGGTAGCCTGTGGGGAGTCAGGCTCTGGATAAGAGGATAGAGGAGGGCAGAGGCTGACTGCGCTATGCCCAGATGCCAGCTCTTCTGCTGGGGTAGCCTGTGGGGAGTCAGGCTCTGGATAAGAGGATAGAGGAGGGCAGAGGCCAACTGCGCTCTGCCCAGATGCCAGCTCTTCCGCTGGGGTAGCCTGTGGGATGTCCGGCTCTGGAGAAGAGGATAGGGGAGGGCAGAGGCTGCCTGCACTCTGCCCAGATGCCAGCTCTTCTGGTGGGGGATCTGAACCGGCCGTCCAGCATCCCGGTAGGCCTGGTGCAGAGACCGCGGTCCCATCTGCACCATCGGAGTTAGGGGTGCTGTCCCCCTGTGGTTGGGGAGAGAGATCAGTGGGTATCGCAGGCTCATCCCCTGCCCCCAGAACTGGTTTGGGAAGTACCTGGGAAGGGGAGGGCTCGCTTACCTCCTCCTCCTGGTATCCCTGCGGAGATGGCTGGAGATCTGGACCGACCGTCCAGCATCCCTGTAGGACTGGTAGAGAGACCTCGGTCCCATCTCCACCTGCCATCTGTGGGTCCTCCCAGGACCAGTCTGTGAGGTCTCTCAACATTTGCGAGTAAGGACCACCTGCGTCCACACCTGGCAACTCCGGCTGCTGTTGAGGGTCTGGGCCAGCTGCCCAGCATGCCGGTGGAGAGACCTCGGTCCCGTCTCCACCTGCCTGTTGTGGTTCCTCACAGGACCAGTCTATGAGGACCCCTACTTCGAGTTCCTCTGGCCGCCTCAGGGGGAGACTGCTAACCTCCTCGGATGCAGCCTCTGCTCGGCTGCTGTAACACTCCTTCCGCTGGGCAATTTCTCTCTCTTTCGCCAGTCGGAATTCTCGTTCCATCCTTGCGTGTCGCTTGGCTGTGACCTGGTTCCAGATGGCCTGGTATATATCCATGGACACATTACCTCCATACTGGGCCACTCGCTGCCTCACCTCGGCCAGCCAGTCATCTTCAGAGCCTTCCATACTTGTCTGCTCCAAGTTGCTGGATACCTCTGCTCCCAGGGGCGCTGCACGAGTGCTAGCGTTGCCCTCAATTTGTAACTCTACACATTACCAGTGTCTCTGAGCTGCTTCTCCTCGCACTAGGACGCCATCCCACTGCTTGCCACAAATGTAACGGAACGACTAGCACCCCGAATGGGTACCTCCGTCGATAGATGCTCCTAGTGCTTCCAGAGGACTCCAAGCACTCCACTTGACACCGTCAGCTGTGCAGACCCCACAAACCGCCGAAGCTTGGTGGAGGTCTCGCCGTCTCCTACCCACCCTGGACCTACGACAAGGCTCCAGGCTCCAGTGGGTGAACCTCTCCTAAATCCAGAGACAGGAACCAGGAGCAAGCTCTTACAAGAGCTTATACTCAGGGGAGTATTGTGATATAGCAATCCCCAAGAGTGTAGTTATTCCATCCCCCAAACATGAGTCAAGACTTCATGAAGGTATAAAACAGGAACACTTTATTGAGGGCTACCCGCCCGTATTTATGCAGGTCCCCATCTGGTGGACACGCCCCTAGGGGACCAGAATGAAGACTGTGACACAGGACAGATATGCAGCACTGCAGTATACACAGAGACAATACATCCCCACAATGCATCAAGGTTTCCTCCTCTCTGCCCTGGAGACACCCGAGGCGTAATCCAATTATCTCTCAAGACAAAGGGAAATCACCAATACACATGTGGGGACAACAGAACAGAAATCACCATTTAAACATACAATGTCACAACCCTTTTCAATACACAGACATTTAACATCCCAAAATGGCACGAATTAGACCAAGAGTTCAAGTTAGTTCAAGTCCTTTGTGAACAAATGAGGCCTGGCTGATGAGAGGGCCCATAATCCTGGGGCAAGAGGCCAGCAGCCAGGCCCCTCCAAAACCCAGTGGCGAGGTTGGTTTCGCCACAGTTACCATATACAAAGCCATTGTTCTGTGTCAGATGACCACCAGGCTACATTCTACAGTGGTTACCTCAAAAGACATGCGTACTGGACATCCTTAGGAGGAGGGGTTGAAAGGTATTAACCCTTATTGCACAAAGACAAAGAGCTGAGGTCCAATGAGAACATCACCCAAGTAGGATGTTGTAGGTTGCCATCTCTCTCTTGTATTACCATGGGGCATCAGCTATGTGCTATGTGGGTAGCTCTTCCATTGTGTTGCTGCCAGGAGATTATTATTTATTTTCTATGTGATTTGTCTGTTTTACCTTACATATATATTTATTCACACTTAGTAAATATTTTTTTAGCACTTAGCCTGTGTAAGCCTATTTATTCTCAAATCTTTGAATTCACATTAAAACATATCATGGCAATCAATACTGATTGTTGATATATACACAGGAGAAAATAAGAGGAAGCCCCTTTTTAATCATAACAGAAATATCCACTGATGCAATTTGTTTACCACTTGTTAGGGCATGTTTAGAAGACTTCAGTGAGAAAAAAAAAGCTTGAAAATTATTATTTTTTTGGACAAGAAAGATTGTTATATGCCACCAGACACCAATAATATACATATATATATTTTTTTCTTTTTTAATAATTTTTATTTGGAAGATATAAAACAATTACATAGTTAAGCAAAACATAAGTTAGACTTTTCTCCCCCCACCCATCCCGATCACCCTACCCCAACCTCCCCGTCCCTGCGATGCGTCTCTTTCTCCTATCAATTGATACAGTAATATAGAAAAAGCAATACATAGGTGTTGGGCGAGAGGAAAAAGGGAAAAAGATTTTTTTTTGAAAGGGGACCTACCACTTCCATTCTCCCCACATCTTGGACTATTTTTCTCTAGAATTCCTCTGGGTATGCAAAATATTCTCATATCTCTTTATTGTGTTTACTAAGTAGGTCCACTCATTAAGTCTTGGAGTATTTTGAGAGAACCAGACTCGGATAGTTAAGAGTCTGGCTAAGAAGGTGATTTTAGCCAAAAGGATCTTTTGATGCCTGTGGCAATCTAGGTCACAAAAATAATATACATATTTAATAACATGCATATTTCATATCTCCATAATATCCTTTACAATAAATGCAACTATTTGTTTATGACTGAAGATCATTATAAAAAATACATAAATAAATAATATGGGGTCCACTAATTAATCAGTGAAACAAAACAATTAAACTTGGAAAAAAATAGCTTATCCTAACCTGCCAAACCAGGAGGCACACTGCTGTGTTTGTGAATGGGTGCCTGCTATGTATCCCAGGATATGATGGTCACTAAAACATGATTAATGTCAACAACACTAACATTTATTTTCATCCTACAGCAAAATGCAAATGTTTGAGAGAGAGAGAGAGACAACTGACATCTTATTAGAACACTGAAACAGATCCTAATTTGTGTCCTCAAACCTCAGGTCACACTTGTTCTCCAGGGTATATGAACTAGATCACAAAAATACATACAATAGAAAGGAAAGGACATTCAAACATAAAACAGCATTCTACATTACCATTGTAATCTTGACATATGACTTTGGATTGCACCCTTAAGAGTACAACCAAACAAAATGGAGGTTCAATTGCAGATTTTACTTCAAATTTCATATCACAAAAGGTAAAGTCCATGGTGGAAATACACATTTAAAATTACATGCTGTGTATTTGAAGTCCGCACTGCAGGTCAATTTACTCTGTGGACTGTTTTCACAGGGTGTGGATGAATTTAAAAAAAATCTCTGTTACAAATTTGCCTAACTAAAATCTTCTCTCTGCTGATCAGATCTGGGTGACGGTGGTGGGGAAGATCAGGACCAGTACTTGCAGCAGTTGCACAGCTGTCCCGGAGGAGACAGAAGACAGCACATGCGACAGTCACACTGCTGTTCCCTTAGCGTTGCTAAGTTTGGCTGATTTGCCAAACAGACACTTGGGATGAGGAGCCATCTTGGAATCTGGCTTGGCATCCAATCAGAGGTGCAGGCAGGGAATTTAAATCTGGCACTGATACTGCAATTGTGTATCATGTCCTGACTCTTTTTTTATGTTTCTGTACTTTATGTTAGAAGTAGAACTCAAGACTTGCTTATTAACTTTGTGTACTAACCTTGGCTAATCCCACTGATTAACCTCCCATCTACTGATTTGCTACATATGCAAGGGTGCTGCCACATGTTGCCCACAGCAAAGCTGAATTCTATTAACTAAAAAAACACACGCATTTCCTTTTTGTGTAGCTTTTTGCTCACCAAAAATGCAGCACAGCCATGACAGTTAGCAGCACCCTTGCTCTCAAGGTTTGGACCTCAGCTTGTGCTACTGATTAACCTCTTGTCTGCTGATTTGGCGATATCTACAGATAGTTAGATTATCCTATCTTCTTTCATATGGTCATGTGTTTGGTCTCACACCTGTTTTCTATCACTTTACTCTGCAGAAATAATCTGGCCCCTTATCAGCCAAAAGCATTCTTCCTTGAAAGGGGCTCTGGAGAATAGATAAAGGTAGGATGACAGGTAGCTGTTTCTGAGTTTGTTGGCTGTGGTTCCAGTTAGGGATTTCTTTAGTTATTACAATGTCATCCACTTTGCAGGCAGTGTCAAACGCTGTGGATTTGCTACACATAAAGTCATGGCAGCAAATCCACAGGTATTGTGTAGATGTATCCTTATATTGCAATGGGATTAATTCACTGCAGGTAAACGCTTGCAGACACCACGTGTGAATGGAGTTTTGTTGTATGGGAATTGTACACTTGCTACCAGTTTCTCCTATAGATTGTAACTGACTTATACCGGAAGTAGGACTCCCTGTGATTAGTTTATCGATGGTCTTTTCAAGCCCACTGGGGATTGTCAATTGCAGCCAACACTTTTAGCTAGAATTGCCATTCAGGAGTATGGGAAACTAAGTATAAGTTTAAGTGTATTGACTGTACATACAGCAGATATGTTACAGAAATGAACAGAAATTTAGTTCTACACATCTGAATGGGGTTGTTTCCACAGGAGGCATGGATTTTTGAAAGCCCATTTAGATAAATGGGACAGTCACATACATTTCTGCTACAAGTTTGACATGCGTAAGTATAATTCAATGGGATTGTCTCATTAGGACATACCCTATTTTGTTCATTAGCCCCCTTGAAACTGTGCTGTTAAATGGGTATTCAGCTGCCATAATATGACATGTGGACTAGGATAAACCAACTGCAAATATTGCCATTTATATCAGTATAGACACAAAGACAAACCTTCTCTATAGATGACACAATGCATCACCTTGCTCCTATACTAGCATAGCAGGGATCAGCAACCTCCAGCACTCCACCTGTTCTGAAACTACAACTCCCAGAATCCTCCTTTTACTTCTATGGGAGTTACAAGAACAGCCAATTATCTGAGCATGCTGGGAGTTGTAGTTTCACAGCAGCTGGAGTGATGAAGGTTACTGATCCCTGCTATACTGTATATTCCACTATCAATAATGATTATCAGAATGTACAGAGATGTGATGATGTATAAGGGTGCGTCACGCCCTCCTCCTTCCCTCCTGTCATGCTCCACCGTGACTCCTGCTCCTCATGTATTCTGTGTTTGGAGTTGCGCCCGGGCTTGGGATACATTGGAAGTCCCACTTTGCTGATTCTGTTTGACCGCGGCAGATTGCTGTGGAGGTTACTTGCCTGCACGTGATTCCGGATCTATTGAAGGTTTGATTGCCCGCAGACACAACAAGGTCTCTATACCCTTTGCTGCCTCCTCTGCATGAAGGCTTTCCCGACCGGACCGGACCCTTCTGGGGATTCGTCTGGTGTCCTGGCCTTTGTCCCTTTTTGCCTACTGGATCCTGTGGATTTTTCCACGACTTGTGTTTTGGCTGTTTGTCCTCTAATCCTCCCTGCCTCCCACGTGGATTCCTCTGTCTGCTCCTATCGTTTGCTTTCTGTCCCGTGTTATCCTGAGCTGAAGTACCCCGCTGATTGGTGAGATCTTTCCTTTTTGAACTTTATTTTTTGTTTTGTTTTTGCTTTTTGTTTTTCTTTTTTTGTGGGGTGCTTCTTAAACAAACTAACATATACTGTAAGTAGCATCCTTTATAACAGACTAACATATAAGTATCTTATTTAGAAAAAAGGAAAAAAATGTGAAATTGAAGAAGGGGGGGAAGAGGAGGGAGGAGAAAAAAAAGAGAAAAGGAATAAAGAGGAGAAAAAAAAGAGGCCTAAGCAAAATCAGCCCAGAGACCCTTGGAATCAGCAAAAAGTTGACCAATTTCTGAATTCCCGAAAGATTAATACCAGAGCAGGACAAAAAGGGCTCCAAGATATTGATCCTAAAAGAAATAATGCTACTGCAATAGTGGTGGAGGAAACATTGAATGAATTATCCCAAGCTGAGGAAATACAGAGGGCGGAGGAATGGAGTTAGGTGAGAAGCTCAAGTCCAGGACCTCCAAGGTAGTGTTTTCAGTAATACTACCAGTGCCACGAGCGTTACTAGAGAGACAACGGGAGCTTAGGGAGTTAAATAAGTGTCTCAGAAGCTGGTGCAGGAAGAAAGGGTATGAGTTCATGGAGAATTGGGCCGACTTCACGGTCGGTTACAGGCTCTACAGTAGGGACGGGCTGCACCTCAAGGGGGAGGGTGCAGCTGCCCTGGGGAAAAAATGGTTAGACGGCTGGAGGAGCTTTTAAACTAGGATCTGGGGGGGGAGCTGTCATACTAATAAGGGGGTAGATAGTGTAGATAGAGAGTGGGTTATAGAAGGGGGCAGTGGGGATTTAGTGGGTTAGCAAGGAAAATAGGGAGAAGACTGGGAGTAACTATACATTTATAAAAAATAGAACTGCTGGTAACAAGAACCTGTTACATACAAAAATTACCCATGGTAACCAAAAAATCCTGGATAATCACTTTACAGGTAATAGTTATTAAACATGTATTTTCACAAATGCCAGAAGTCTAGGTAGAAAAATGGGGGAGCTCGAGTCTTTGGTACTAGAAGAACACATAGATGTTGGTGTGGCTGAGACATGGTTGGACTCTTCGCATGACTGGGCTGTTAATATTGAGGGTTTTACACTATTTAGGAAAAACCGGGTCAATAGAAAAGGTGCCTGTATGTGAGGAATGATCTGAAGACAAGTGTGAAAGAGGCAATTGTGCGTGAGGATGGTGAGGATGTGGAAACCTTATGGGTGGAAGTTCAAAGGGATATAAAAACAGAAAAAATAATACTTGGTGTAATCTATAGACCCCCTAACATCACAGAAGAGATAGAAACACAACTGTATAACCAAATAGAGCGGGCTGCACAGGCTTGTACAGTAGTCATAATGGGAGATTTTGGGGTCATGGTTCTGCCTCAACTGCAAAGGGGAGAAAATTCCTCAACTTACTGCAGGACTACTTTATGGGCCAGTTTGTAGAAGGTCCCACTAGGGGCGATGCTCTGTTGGATCTGGTAATTTCTAATGATGCAGAGCTTGTTAGTAATGTTACTGTTCGAGAAACACTAGGTAATAGTGACCACAATAAAATTATATTCCCCCTAAAGTATAAGAAGCATACTCTGTCAGGCAGAGCAGACACTGAATTTCAAAAAGGCTAATTTCCCTGGGTTGAGGACAGAATTTCAGGGCATAGACTGGGAGCAGTCACATAATAATACAGAGGATAAATGGGAGAGCTTTAAATTCACATTTAGTAATTGCACTAAAAAATGTATCCCTTTTGGTAACAAGTATAAACGGCTAAAATGAAACCCTCCATGGCTTACAGCTACTGTAAAAAGAGAAATAAAAGACAAAAAGAGGGCATTTAAAAAATACAAATTTGAGGGGTCAGCTGTAGCGTTTGAAGATTACAAAGGGCTTAATAAAATCTGCAAAAAGGAGATAAAATTAGCAAAGATACAAAACGAACAGCAGGTAGCAAAAAAAAGCAAAACAAATCCCAAAAAGTTTTTTAAATATAATATAAATGCTAAAAAACCTAGGTCTGATCAGGTAGGTTCCCTAAATAATGGTAAGGAGTGTGGGGGGGGGGGGGGGGGGGTAGTCACTGAAGATAAGGAAAAGCCAGAGTTCCTAAATAGTTTTTTTTAGCTCTGTATATACAAAAGAAGAGAAAGGAGCTGATATCTGATGTGCCGGGGCTGTTAGTACATCCAGTGATATACTCAATTGGCTAACTGTAGATATGGTCCAAGAGAAGTTAAATAGGGTAAATGTGAACAAAACTCTGGGTCCAGATGGATTACACCCAAGAGTGCTTAAAGAGCTCTGTTCAGTCATTGCTATGCCCCTGTTTATAATTTTTAAGGATTCTCTAGGGACTGGTACAGTGCCAAGTGATTGGCGCAAGGCAAACATGGTGCCCATATTCAAAAAAGGATCAAGGTCCTCCACAGGTAATTATAGACCAGTTAGTTTAACTTCTGTTGTGGGAAAAATGTTTGAATGAGTCTTAAGGGACTACCGTATTTTTTGCCCCATAAGACGCACTCCCCCCCGCGTCTTATGGGGCAAGTGCTGCCATTTTACATCGCAGTCTGCGATGCTGCAGCATCGCAGACTGCGATGTATCAGCTGGACGGGGGAGGGAGGAGGGGCCGGTGTCATGCAAATGTGGCGGGGCCGGTGCAGTCACTGTACTCCGGCCCCACTGCTCACTCACTTCCTTAATGCCTAAACCTTTTATAATAATAGCTTTCATTGAAGTTCCGATCCCCAGCCCCATCTGTACTACTTACTAAATGTCCTGTAGCAGGCAAAATGTTTAGGCAATAAAGCAGTGAGAGAGCGGTGGGGCCGGAGTACAGTGGCCGCACCAACCCCTCCGCATTTGCATGACACCGGCCCCTCCCACAGGTTTACCGTAGCTCCGGTATATTAGGGCATCTATGGATGCCACTATTATATGGTGGGGGATATGTGGATGGCATTGTTATGGGGGGGAGATCTGTGGATGGCACTGTTATGGGGGGTGATCTGTGGATGCCACTATTATGAGGTGGGAGATATGTGGATGGCACTGTTATGGGGTGGGGGATCTGTGGGTGACACATATATAGCAGTGCCATCCACAGATCCACCCCCAATGACAGTGCCATCCGCAGATCCCCCTCCATTACAGTGCCATTCACAGATCACCCCCCCATAACAGTGCCATCAACAGATCACCCCCCCTATAACAGTGCCATCCACAGATCACCCCCCATAACAGTGCCATCCACAGATCACCCTCATAATAGTGCCCCCCATTAGATCCCCCCCATAACAGTGCCCCTCTTACATCCCCCCAATAACAGTGCCCCCCTCAGGTCCCCCCATAACAGTGCCATCCACAGATCCCCCATAACAGTGCCATCCACAGATCCCCCATAGTAGTGCCATGCACAGACCACCATTAGTTCAAAACCCACCAAAAGCACACCTTTTGGTTAAAAATATATTTTTTCTTATTTTCCTCCTCAAAAACCTAGGTGCGTCTTATGGGCCGGTGCGTCTTATAGGGCAAAAAATACGGTATATACAGGAGTACGTGACTATAAATAATATTATAAGTGATAACCAGCATGGGTTTACCAAGGACAGAAATTGTCAGACTAAGGCTACTTTCACACTAGCGTTCGGGTGTCCGCTTGTGAGCTCCGTTTGAAGGCTCTCACAAGCGGCCCCGAACGCATCCGTACTGCCCTAATGCATTCTGAGTGGACGCGGATCCGCTCAGAATGCATCAGTCTGGCAGCGTTCAGCCTCCGCTCCGCTCAGCAAGCGGACACCTGAACGCTGCTTGCAGCGTTCGGGTGTCCGCCTGGCCGTGCGGAGGCAAGCGGATCCGTCCAGACTTACAATGTAAGTCAATGGGGACGGATCAGTTCGAAGATGACACTATATGGCTCAATCTTCAAACGGATCCGTCCCCCATTAACTTTCAATGTAAAGTCTGGACGGATCCGTTCAGGCTACTTTCACACTTAGAATTTTTTTAAACTATAATGCAACGGATCCGTTCTGAACGGATACAAACGTCTGCATTATAGGAGTGGATCCGTCTGAGCAGACATCAGACGGACCCCCTCTGAACGGTAGTGTGAAAGTAGCCTAACCTGATTTGTTTTTATGAGGAGATGAGTAGTAGCCTGAACAGAGGGGCAGCTGTGGATGTAGTGTTTCTGGATTTTGCAAAGGCTTTTGATACTGTCCCTCATAGACGCTTTATAAGTAATGTAAGGTCTATTGGCTTGGAAAGTATAGTTTGTAATTGGATTGAAAACTGGCTGAAGGACCGTGTCCAGAGAGTTGTGGTCAATGATTCCTATTCAGAATGGTCCCAGGTTATAAGTGGTGTACCTCAAGGTTCAGTGCTGGGCCCTTTATTATTTAATTTATTTATTAATGATATTGAGGACGGGATTAATAGCACCATATCTATTTTTGCAGATGACACTAAAATGTGTAGAACTGTACAGTCTATGGAAGATGTCCACAAACTACAAGCTAACTTGAACACTCTGAGTGATTGGGCATCAACTTGGCAAATGAGGTTCAATGTGGACAAATGTAAAGTTATGCATCTTGGTAGTAATAATCTCTATGCTTCATATGTCATAGAGAAGGATTTGGGTGTCCTTGTGGATGGTAGATTAAATTATAGTATACAATGTCAATCAGCTGCTTCTAAGGCCACCCGGATATTGTCATGCCTTAAATGAGGCATGGACTCGCGAGGCAGGGATGTAATACTACCACTTTACAAAGCGCTGGTGCGGCCTCATCTGAAATAGCGGCCTCATCTGGAATACGAAGTCCAGTTCTGGGCACCAGTACATAGAAAGGATGCACTGCAGCTGGAAAAAGTACAGAGGAGAGCAACTAAAATGATAAGGGGCATGGAGGGTCCTAGTTATGAAGAAAGATTAAAATAATTGAATTTATTTAGTCTTGAGAAGAGACGTCTAAGGGGGGACATGATTAACCCGTACAAGTATATAAATGGGCCATACAAAAAATACGGCGAAAAACTGTTCCATGTAAAATGTGCTCAAAAGACAAGGGGGCACTGCCTCCGACTGAAGAAGAAAAAGTTCAGTCTCCAGAAGCGTCAAAGCTTCTTTACTGTAAGAACTGTGAATCTGTGGAATAGACTTCCTCAGGACGTGGTCACAGCAGGAACAGTGGACAGTTTCAAAAAGGGTTTAGACGAATTCTTAAAAGTAAAAAACATAAATGCTTATGAAAATGTGTAGAAATCTGAGTCTCACTTCCTTCAGGGATTCGCGTCCCCACCCATCCCTTGGTTGAACTTGATGGACGTTTGTCTTTTTTCGACCGTATTAACTATGTAACTATGAATTATCCAATGTTAAAATTTCCCCTATAAAACAAATACTGCTGGCAGTAAAAAAAAAAAAAAGGGGAATTAATACAGGACATTTCAATCCAGCTCGGGTCAATCCAGTCTGATGTAGTCCTGATTAGGGACGATGTATCGAAGATTCGTGATAGAGTTAATAATATAGAAAAGTCTGTGGGCGCCTTACAGAATGAATTCACGATATCAAATACTGAAATTCTTACCCTAAAAACAGACTTTAACCAGCTTAAAAAAAAGTTGTAGATCTGGAGGACAGTTCAAAGAGATGTAACGTGAGAATTTTGGAGTTACCTGAGGGTGCTGAGGAAAGAAATCCTGTTCAAATGATACAAATGTTGATTTTGGAGAAGTTTTGAAAAGAGCATTTTTCTCCACTGTTCTTAGTAGAAAGAGCGCGCCGGGTCCCCAGGGGTAAACCAATTCCTGGAAGGCAGCCACGGAAACCCCTGGTGAAGATATTGGTCTCACGAGACAGAGATATGCTATTGAGAAGAGCAAGGGAGTGCACTCCTATTTTATTTTTCCGGACTTTTCCAAGGAGATTCAAGAAAGAGGCGTACTTTTAATGCGGTTAAAAAACGTTTACGAAAAGGATATTAATTATTCTTTTGTTTATCCAACTAAATTTCGGATCATCTTTAATGATGGAAATCATTTTTTGGATTCCTAGGACCTTGCTATGAATTGGCTTGATCAGAATAATATTTGATAGGCTTAATTTTCCTTTTTCTGATTGGTAGCACTGGTGGGGTTATGTGGTAGTGAGAGGGGGAGGGATGGTCTTAGTTGAGAGATCTGTTGCAGAATGTGGCGGATCAGGTGGTTTAGGGAGTTCTTTTTTTTTTGGGGGGGGGGGAATTAGGTATGGAGGGAGGGCTTGCGATGCGTCTCATATGCTAGGAAGGGAGGAGCTGGGGCTATTGGAAGCCTTCAGGGCTTTGGACTCTTTTGGTTGATTCAATGTCAGTTAGAATTTTAACTTGGAATGTCTGGGTGATAAATTAAAGAGACAAGCGGTTTTTGACCTGGTACAGAAACATCATCCAGCTATTGTCTGTTTGGTGAAGACCCATCTAAGGCTACTTTCACACTAGCGTTCGGGGCTCCGCTTGTGAGTTCCGTTTGAAGGGTCTCACAAGCGGCCCCGAACGGATCTGTCCAGTCCTAATGCATTCTGAGTGGAGGCGGATCCGCTCAGAATGCATCAGTCTGGCAGCGTTTGTCCTCCGCTCCGCTCAGCAGGCGGACACCTGAACGCTGCTTGCAGCGTTCGGGTGTCCGCCTGGCCGTGCGGAGGCGAACGGATCCGTCCAGACTTACAATGTAAGTCAATGGGGACGGATCCGTTTGAAGTTGACACAGTATGGCTCAATTTTCAAACGGATCCGTCCCCCATTGACTTTCAATGTAAAGTCTGAACGGATCCGTTTGAGTAACAGTTTTCATACATAGGTCTATTGATTATGTCTGTGAGGCGTCCTCTGTTGACAGGCAGGGGAGATATGTTTTCTTATATGGTAAACTTGATGGGAAATTATGTATTTTGGCCTTTGTCTATATTTCACTCCCTTTCTCCCTATATGTACTCAACTCTTTGCTTACTTTTATGAAGCAATGGCCTGAATGTCTCTTGCTAATCATTGGGGACTTTAATTCTGTCATTAATCCTGCCGTAGATAGGATTTCTTTGAGGGGTAGGATTGCCACACTTTTCCCCGGGGGTCACCCTTGGCCCGGTTCTGTCAGCAATACGGCTTAGGGGACGTTTTGGGACGCCTGGGACAAGGGAGAAGAGTTTATTCTTGCATAAGCAAATGTGGAAAAGCCATGTCCAGGATAGATCTGGCCTTAATAAATGAAAAATATATGAGATATGCAAAACGGATGAAATATGAGGCCAGGTCTCTCTCGGACCATATACCCCTCTCCCTTGAGTTATGTATGGCTGACTACAAAGATATGTAAGACCTCCTTTTGGATTAAATCCTTATTGGATGTCGGTAATGGATAATCATGAGCTAATACAACAGGAAATTGTGCGTTTTTGGGAGATTAATTGTAATTCAGCTAAGACCCAAGTAGTATGGGATGCATTTAAGGCCTTTATGAGGGGGATTTTTGTTAGTAATATTTCAAATCTAAGGAAAGGGTATAGCATTAAGGAGAAGGCGTTAAAAGAAGCAGCAACATTAGCACACTGGGGTGTCCCCAAGCACTGACTCCATATATGGACATACATATGGAGTCAGAGCAGGAACTTCTAAGCCGCGGACTCACACTGAGGGATTTCACTGTGCGGAGATCTTCTGCATAAAAATAGAGACTAAATTAGATTTAAATACACTGACTCGAGCATCGCGCTCGAGCACAGGTGGTGTTTGGCCAAACTCTGCGACGTGGTGTTCGGCCGAGCATGCTTGCTCAACACTATTAATGATCAAGAGTTTATAAAGGTTTTTTTTAAAATCATTTTTCAGATTTATATAAAGCAGATACCAATATTACCGATGAAATTATAGATTTCTATCGGTCTCTCGCTCCATTCTGTCCTTGGATGCTTACAAGGCTTTTGATGGGGTGGAGTGGAGATTCCTTTGGAAGGTTTTGGGCAGGATGGGGTTTGGAGATAGATTTATAGATATGATCAAATTGCTGTATAGATCCCCTCTGGCGAGATTAAATATTAATGGTGGTGGCCTAGATATAAACTGGTCATAAACTACTCTTAGGGTCCATTCAGACGTCTGTAGTGTATTGCGGATCCGCAATACACCCGGCTGGCACCCCCATAGAGCTGCCTATAGGACATGTTCTATTTTTTTCCGGAGCTGTGGACCGGAAGATTGGTGCCACGCTCCGGAAATGCGGATGCGGAGAGCACACTGTGTGCTCTCCGCATCCATTCCTGCCCCATTGAGAATGAATGGGTCCGCACCTGTTACGGATATTGTGGAACGGATGCGGACCCATTCCACGGACGTGTGAATGGAGCCTTATGCCTGTGGATAGTTTGTACTCTCTACTGAAGGAACTCTGACTATGCTGAATGTTTCTAATTCTTTTCAATATTTGGGTATGATTATATCTCCAAAGATTGAAGATTTTATACAGCTTAATTGTGTTCCATTATTAACTAAATTGAGGTAAAAAATTGGGATATGGCTCTGACTTCCCTTATCCAGAGCTGACAGAGTCTCCCTGGCAAAGATGGTGATTTTGCCCCAGCTCCTCTATATCCTTAGGAATTCACTATATGGATAGAGGATAAGTTTTTTTTAAGCTTATCGAGAGAATTATTAATGATTTGTTGTGGAGAAGAAGCCCTTGGATCAGGGAGGCTTGAATCTTCCCTACTTATTTTATAGCCGGGCAATTGTGGCTATACTGCAAATGGAAAAAAAGTGTATTGTGTACTACTCTGGTGAGGAAATCCCTGTATAAGAACATATTCACATTATTGGAATCGGGGGAATTGACTAATATGCAACAGGAGTATAAAGAGGCTAAAAAATTATCTAAGGCATGGGACACTATTAGAGGATGGTTGGGAATAACAGGATCCCTTAAGTGTACTCCCCTCTGGTATAACTTTCAACTACAGGCTTTAGATAAAATAGCTGAGGACTAGTATTGGCAAAAAAATAATATTCTATATTTAGCATAAGTGGTAAAGAATGGAGAGATGCTCTCGTTCGCGGCGTTGGCACAAACTTAGAATATGGGTGGTTTGTCTTGGTTTATATATTTTCAATTACGTTCTGCACTTTCTAGTGTTAAAAATAAATCACTGTTGGAGATAGATATTTCTACCTCCCTAAATGATTTTTTAGGGAATTTAGATCACAGGGTTATGATTGCACATTTGTATACATTTTTGCTTAAAGGGTTTCTGTCACCCCATTAAACCGTTTTTTTTTTTTTTCTTTAATAATAATCCCTATAGTGCGATCTCATGATACATAATCAAATTAATAATTTTGGTTCAGTAGATTTTGCTAAAAAACGATTTTTAAAATATGCTAATTACCTTGCTACCAGCAAGTAGGGTGGCTACTTGCTGGTAGCAGCCGCATCCTCCGATGGTAATGACGCCCCCTCGGCATGCTGATTGACAGGGCCAGGGAAGGGAATCCTTCTCTGCTGGCGCTGTTAGAATTTGAAATCTCGCGCCTGCGCCGTACCTGGCTTCAATCGGCGCAGGCGCACTGAGAGGCGGCCGCTCTGCTCGACCGCTCCATCCTCAATGCGCCTGCGTCGATGACGTCATCGCATACACCCGGAATTTGGACCCCTTTGCCCACCTAGGCTGCAAAAAAGTGTCACATATGTGGTATCTCCGTACTCAGGAGAAGTTGGGCAATGTGTTTTGGGGTGTCATTTTACATATACCCATGCTGGGTGAGAGAAATATCTCGGCAAAAGACAACTTTTCAATTTTTTTTATACAAAGTTGGCATTTGACCAAGATATTTATCTCACCCAGCATGGGTATATGTAAAATGACACCCCAAAACACATTGCCCAACTTCTCCTGAGTACGGCGATACCACATGTGTGACACTTTTTTGCAGCCTAGGTGGGCAAAGGGGCCCACATTCCAAAGAGCACCTTTCGGATTTCACCGGCCATTTTTTACAGATTTTGATTTCAAACTACTTCGCACGCATTTGGGCGCCTAAAATGCCAGGGCAGTATAACTACCCCACAAGTGACCCCATTTTGGAAAGAAGACACCCCAAGGTATTTCATGATGGGCATAGTGAGTTCATGGAAGTTTTAATTTTTTGTCACAAGTTAGTGGAATATGAGACTTTGTAAGGAAAAAAATAAATAAAAAATTCATAATTTTCCGCTAACTTGTGACAAAAAATAAAAAGTTCTATGAACTCACTATGCCCATCAGCGAATACCTTAGGGTGTCTACTTTCTGAAATGGGGTCATTTGTGGGGTTTTTCTACTGTCTGGGCATTGTAGAACTTTAGGAAACATGACAGGTGCTCAGAAAGTCAGAGCTGCTTCAAAAAGCAGAAATTCACATTTTTGTACCATAGTTTGTAAACGCTATAACTTTTACCCAAACCATTTTTTTTTACCCAAACATTCTTTTTTTTATCAAAGACATGTAGAAAAATAAATATAGAGAAAAATTTATATATGGCTGTCGTTTTTTTTGAAAAATTTTACAACTGAAAGTGAAAAATGTCATTTTTTTGCAAAAAAATCGGTAAATTTCGATTAAAACAAAAAAAAGTAAAAATGCCAGCAGCAATGAAATACTACCAAATGAAAGCTCTATTAGTGAGATGAAAAGGAGGTAAAATTCATTTGGGTGGTAAGTTGCATGACCGAGCAATAAACGGTGAAAGTAGTGTAGTGCAGAATTGTAAAAAGTGGCCTGGTCATTAAGGGTGTTTAAGCTAGGGGGGCTGAAGTGGTTAAACAAGGCTGAATTGGGAGAACAGAATCCTCTCCAAATACCTGCTCGCCACTAGTGATGAGCGGGAGGTGCCATATTCGATTTCGCGATATTCCGCGAATATTCGCATGAATATTCGTGTTATATTCGTCGAAATCGAATATTCGCAATTATTCCAATTATCGCGAAATTATTTTTTCGCATATTGCGAAAATTTATCTTGATAGTATAAGGCAACGTTCCTATGCTAATGACTATGGCTAGGCTAATATGTGTATTTTACGAAATTTCGTAATATTGCTCTAACTTCGTCTCTTAGAATATTACGAATATTCTAAAAGACGAAGTTAGAGCAATATTAAGAACATTTGCAAAAGTCAAAATTGCGATGCGAGTAATATAACACGAAATAGTCGCATGAAGATTTAAACTTAGCACTGCTATATTCCATATTCTAGCCTAATATGGAATATAGCTGTGCTAAGTTAGCACTGCTATATTCCATATTAGGCTAGAATATGGAATATAGCTGTGCTAAGTTGAAATCTTCATGCGACTATTTCGTGTTATATTACTCGCTTCGCAATTTCGACTTTTGCAAATGTTCTTAATATTGCTCTAACCGTCTTTTAGAATATTCGTAATATTCTAAAAGACGAAGTTAGAGCAATATTACGAAATTTCGTAAAATACACATAGATTGTATTTAAGCTAATATACTGCTATAGTAATAATTTTTAATAGTGTACATATTTTACAAAACTTAAGTTCAGAAGAGGCAAAAAAAAATTACAGGAAAAAAAAGGGATTATAGCACTATATTAGCTAAATTACAATCTATATGTGTATTTTACGAAATTTCGTAATATTGCTCTAACTTCGTCTTTTAGAATATTCGTAATATTCTAAGAGACGAAGTTAGAGCAATATTACGAAATTTCTAAAAGACGAAGTTAGAGCAATATTAAGAACATTTGAAAAAGTCGAAATTGCGATGCGACTAATATAACACGAAATATTCGCATGAAGATTTCAACTTAGCACTGCTATACTCCATATTCTAGCCTAATATGGAATATAGTAGTGCTAACTTAGCACAGCTATATTCCATATTAGGCTAGAATATGGAGTATAGCAGTGCTAAGTTGAAATCTTCATGCGAATATTTCGTGTTATATTACTCGCATCGCAATTTCGACTATTGCGAAATTTCGTAAAATACACATATAGATTAGATTGTAATTTAGCTAATATGGAATATAGCAGTAAGTTGAAAACGCCACTGACTGGAGCAGCCAGGAAGCCAGCAATCCAAAGGACAGGTAAGAACAACTTTAGGGAAGTGGGAAAGAAAAAAATCTAATAAAAAAAAAAAAGAAAAAAAACGAATATTCGATTTCGCGAATATATAGTACGATATTCTAAATATTCGCGAAATCTCGAAATTGCGATATTCGAGAAAAAAATTCGCAATTCGAATATTCGCGCTCAACACTACTCGCCACCATATCACCACTCAGCTCATACGGCACTACCATGAAAGGGTTAAGCACCAAGGTAGATACTTCACTGAAGGTGCCATAAGAGCTACCGGCCTTTGGATCGTAGGAGCAAAAAGACAAATTATAGCTGTGCTACACAGCTGTGTTCAGTGCCGTAAATTAAGAGGTAAACATCAGCAACAGCTAATGTCAGATTTGCCAGCTGACAGATTAAGTACTGACCCACCTTTCTCTCATGTTGGATTGGATGTCTTTGGGCCATGGATGGTAGTAGCCCGCAGAACTTGGGGTGGCCAAGCAAATAGTAAACGATGGGCAGTGCAGTACACATTGAAGTGATAGAATTTTTGGATGCCTCCAGCTTCATCAACGCTCTAAGACGATTTCTTGCCATCAGAGGACCAGTCAAAACACTGAGGTCTGACTGTGGAACTAATTTCGTTGGAGCCTGTAGAGAGTTACAACTCAACTTTAGGCCAATTCAAGAACTTTTAGCTGAAAAGGGCTGTACATGGATTTTCAATATTCCTCATTCTTCCCACATGGGCGGTTCATGGGAGAGAATGATAGGCATCACATGAAAAATACTGGACTCTATGTTTATGGACTTGAACTCAACAACACTTACCCACAAGATTCTAAGCACCTTTTTGGCAGAAGCATCTGCCATAATCAACTCAAGACCACTTGTTCCAGTGTCTACAGATTCAGAGAACCTAACTATCCTTACCCCAGCTACCCTGCTTACCCAGAAGCTTGGGTCCGTTCCTGTTCCACATGGAAACTTTAAAGACAGAAATCTGTGCTTTGAACAATGGAAGAGAGTACAAAACCTTGACAACCGCTTCTGGAATTGTTGGAAGATGGAGTATCTTTCCACTATGCAAGGACGCAGGAAATGGCAACGACAGTGCCCTAACATACAAGTTCTCGTTCTGCTCAAGGACCAGCAAGCCAAAAGAATCGAGTGGCCTATGAAGAGCGTTCCTAGTGATGACGGTAAGGTACGCAAGATGGAGGTGAAAGTTGCAAGACAAGGGACTGTAAAGACTTTCATCAGGCCTATCACAGAACTTATTCTGCTCTTGCCCTTTGGAGAATTAACTTATTGCTTATGCTGCTAAATCATGCTTGAAACTTTAAGCAAGAACTTTACTTGATACACTTGAAGCCTTACATTTTAGTTGTTGTATTATATGCCTTTTCTCTTTATGTTTTTCAGGTCCTCGGACATCAAGCAAATAGCACCGTTATTTATTTGCAATTATATAACTACCGTTATGGTTTAAATAGTGAAATTTTCAATGCCAGATGGGGAGTGTGGTGCTACGCAGTTAAAATCTATATACAGTAGTTTAATTCATTGAACCATTCATATATTCTATATTTGGTTATATGCTCCCATCTAGTGGCCGTTATTTATAATGCATTTTTTTTTCTTGTTCGTGATATCTGTGATTCATTTCCTTGCTCCACCCCTTCTTCTGTGTACCTGACTTCCTGTTTCTTCATACTGCTCCAGACATATGCACAGGTACACATGTATGCTCATGTATGCTTATGAAAGCATCATCTTTTGACCGCACAATACCGGAATCCATCTGTTCTGCTGTACTCTACTATCTGGCTTACAGAATAAAGCAACTTACAAGGATAAACTCGGTGTTGGTGAGTTCAAGCTATCTGATAAGGATTGTCCGCAGTGATTATATCTGCTTATACAGGCCAGGCATAGTGGTCTCACTAGGGATAAATCGCTATTACAACATTCAGAGTCAGAATACGCAGTAATGATTATTGTGTGTTTGTGTGTACTGGCAGGCGATGTCCGAGCCATAATGGATGACAGACACAGCAGCCGAATTTGGCCAGATTCCGGCTGCTGTGTCTGTCATCCATTTTGGCCCGGGCCTCACTCCTATGCTCTCCCCAGTAGCAGACATAATGCATGGACATCATCACATCTGCTGCTGGCGAGATGATGTTCTCTTTTCTTCTGGGGAATGGGACTAAGTGAGTGTTGCTTTTTTCACTACAGGGGCAGCGCTACTGTAAAGGGGGAACTAAGGGGACAATCTATTGTGTTTGAACACTAAGGATTGATAGAGTGAGCACTAAAAAGAATGTAGCAGTGGTGGACCGTGGAATATTCTACAGATTTTTCCACCATCTAGTGCTGATTTCTGAGAATCAGCAAGTGCAAAGACAAAGCGCCACTCCCAAATGTGATCATTAACGGAACTGGTTAGCCATTTAATAGAGATACACAAAATGAAATGGAAAGTATCCGCGTGGAGGGTGGAAACATGTCTAACACGGGACGGTCTAGAGAGGTAAGTATACTGTAAGGAATTTAAAATGTTTATGAAAAGGTAATAAATCTATTCATTATTGATTAAGAGAATCTGACAAAAAATATATTAAATAAAATCAAGAAAAAAAAAAATGGTGTCAACTCACTTCGCTAGGGGGTTGTCAGCAGGATAAGCTCAAGACACCTGAGACATTAAATCCCCCAGCCAGAATCGCATGTAGAATGTTGGAGACTGAAGGCAGCACAGTCAATCTCAGATCAATCTCTTTATTGGAACAATATATGACTCAACGCGTTTCGGGGGTTTGTAGTAGTACCCCTTCCTCAGGAACAGATCAATACAGACAATAATCACATAAATAAACACACATGTATAAATATACCTGGTGGGTCTGGTTGTGGATCGAATTTTGGCACGCTGGGATGTGTTACAGGAAGTGAAATAATTGGGGGTGTGGTTTCCGGCTGCTGTGAGACGCAGACAGCCGTGGACTTACTGTGCGTTCCACACTGGAGTATCACCACTGTCACTTCCGATGACTTCACTGGAAGTAGGTGTGCGCAATAGCAGGCCAAAAGAGTAGCAGCGTTCCAGCCTGGAATGCACACTGGTAGATGCAAGGAGCGGGGCGCTCCACCCAGAGGCGTTCTGCAGGTGCTAAAAGGGGCGTGTCCATAACTAGGATGCGTATCCCTTACCGACCAAGAGAAAACTGGCTGCGTACAGATCAGAGGGCAGATGGGTACAAGGCAGACCAATTCCACATACAGGGAGTGCAGAATTATTAGGCAAATGAGTATTTTGACCACATCATCCTCTTTATGCATGTTGTCTTACTCCAAGCTGTATAGGCTCGAAAGCCTACTACCAATTAAGCATATTAGGTGATGTGCATCTCTGTAATGAGAAGGGGTGTGGTCTAATGACATCAACACCCTATATTAGGTGTGCATAATTATTAGGCAACTTCCTTTCCTTTGGCAAAATGGGTCAAAAGAAGTACTTAACAGGCTCAGAAAAGTCAAAAATAGTGAGATATCTTGCAGAGGGATGCAGCACTCTTAAAATTGCAAAGCTTCTGAAGCGTGATCATCGAACAATCAAGCGTTTCATTCAAAATAGTCAACAGGGTCGCAAGAAGCGTGTGGAAAAACCAAGGCACAAAATAACTGCCCATGAACTGAGAAAAGTCAAGCGTGCAGCTGCCAAGATACCACTTGCCACCAGTTTGGCCATATTTCAGAGCTGCAACATCACTGGAGTGCCCAAAAGCACAAGGTGTGCAATACTCAGAGACATGGCCAAGGTAAGAAAGGCTGAAAGACGACCACCACTGAACAAGACACACAAGCTGAAACGTCAAGACTGGGCCAAGAAATATCTCAAGACTGATTTTTCTAAGGTTTTTTGGACTGATGAAATGAGAGTGAGTCTTGATGGGCCAGATGGATGGGCCCGTGGCTGGATTGGTAAAGGGCAGAGAGCTCCAGTCGGACTCAGACGCCAGCAAGGCCTTTTCGGGTTGAGGATGGAGTCAAGCTCAACTCCCAGTCCTACTGCCAGTTTCTGGAAGACACCTTCTTCAAGCAGTGGTACAGGAAGAAGTCTGCATCCTTCAAGAAAAACATGATTTTCATGCAGAACAATGCTCCATCACACGCGTCCAAGTACTCCACAGCGTGGCTGGCAAGAAAGGGTATAAAAGAAGAAAATCTAATGGCATGGCCTCCTTGTTCACCTGATCTGAACCCCATTGAGAACCTGTGGTCCATCATCAAATGTGAGATTTACAAGGAGGGAAAACAGTACACCTCTCTGAACAGTGTCTGGGAGGCTGTGGTTGCTGCTGCACGCAATGTTGATGGTGAACAGATCAAAACACTGACAGAATCCATGGATGGCAGGCTTTTGAGTGTCCTTGCAAAGAAAGGTGGCTATATTGGTCACTGATTTGTTTTTGTTTTGTTTTTGAATGTCAGAAATGTATATTTGTGAATGTTGAGATGTTATATTGGTTTCACTGGTAAAAATAAATAATTAAAATGGGTATATATTTGTTTTTTGTTAAGTTGCCTAATAATTATGCACAGTAATAGTCACCTGCACACACAGATATCCCCCTAAAATAGCTAAAACTAAAAACAAACTAAAAACTACTTCCAAAAATATTCAGCTTTGATATTAATGAGTTTTTTGGGTTCATTGAGAACATGGTTGTTGTTCAATAATAAAATTAATCCTCAAAAATACAACTTGCCTAATAATTCTGCACTCCCTGTAAATGGGGAAAAGGATAAAAAGGAAATAAGCAGTGGTAAATACAATAATTTAGAACAATGGATATAAATAAATAAAAAATAAATAAATAGCCCACATGAGATTGATAAAAGATACACATGAGCAAATGAATGTTCTATGGGCAATTACTGATTAACCTAAAAAGGGCAGACAAATTCCACATATATAGGTAAATAAAAGTCTGGATGAATATTCAAGGTGTAATTCATAATTCATATAGGGTTGAACATTGCCCTAAAGAAGAATCTAAAATTTCGTATATACCAATAAAGATGTGTAAAAAAAAATGTGTAAAAAAAAACGTGGATCTGGCTATATACATAAAAAACATGGGATAAAGTAAAAATTGGGTCAATGGGTTACCTGATTATAGGGGTAGATAGTTGAAATCACTGAATACTCCCCTACACGATTTTTGAAAATCGATGATTGAAAAACTAATTAAAAATAGATAATGTATTAGATGTTCCGTGAGGGGAATGGCTCTAGAGATTCTGTATAAAAGAGGCTACATTTACGTGATGGGTAGTAAATGGATAAATAAATAGAAAAAATACATAAAGAAGTTAGCCGCATACGCAATGAATAGCAGTGTATATTGGGTAGTTGGCGGAGTCATATATTGGGTAGTTGGCAGGGTCACACAAAAGAAGAAGGAAGGAAAATAAGGGGCAGGGTAAAAGTATGAGTACTCAGTTCGGTATTGGCTATTCGCTCGATTATTTTATCAATAATTTACATGTTCGAGTGATTCGTTGAGGCCAGATGGTGCTAGGGTGTTCAACTGATAGATCCAGAACATTTCTTTCCTGCATAGGGTCTAGTAAGATTGGAGGATCTATTCGAGGGGGATTACTCTCAACAATGTGGGGTCACCATCGTGATGAACCGTGAAGTGTTGGGATACACTGTGGGTGCCGACTTTTCGTTTAATATTGGATCTATGCTCATTCATCGGTTCCTGTAAAGTTTGCGTTGTGCGGCCCACATAATGTAAATTGCAGAGACAACAAATTAAGTATATGACGTTTGAGGTGCCGCAATTCATGCAGTGACGTAATAGGATAGGTTCTCTAGGGGGTGGTAGTGTCACCAATTTCCCACAATAGATGATATTACAGCATTTGCGTCTCTTTATCCCGCATTTGAAGGAACCAGGCCTTGTTAGGTTTTTACTCTCAGGAAGCCCCTGGTTAGGGTGATCTTTCATTCATTTTTGACAGGACAGTGCTAGTAGGTTTTTTAGAGTTCGGGCTATTTGTTCCTTCATGGTTTTATCATCTGAGCAATTCCTTCTAATCCGCTTCATTTGACTGTATGGGATGTTATTTTTCCATCTGTGATGGTGGCAACTTGCAAAATCTGAATAGCTATTTGTATCCACCTTTTTAAATGTGTGTCTCAGTGGTAATATTATTGTTGACTATTTTCAAGTGTAGATCAAGAAAGTTGGCCTTGGTAGGGTGAATGTTCTAATGTAAATTCTAGGTTCCAGTCGTTGTTGTTAATAAGGTTGACAAAGGTTGTTGGATCCTCAACTCCTCCATTCCAGTTGAAAATAATATCATTGATATACCTTTTATAGAATCTAATGTTGGGATGTGTTAGGAGACTCAATTCTCCCTCGAAGAACCCCATAAAAAGATTGGCATATGCAGGGGCGAATTTTGTCCCCATTGCCTTCCCTTTCTTCTGCTATTCTGGTATACTGTATCCTGAAATGTGAAATAATTATGGTTAAGGATGAATTGAATGGAATTGAGAATAAAGGTTCTCTAGGTCTGAGGCATCAAGGGGTCTGAAATTAGTGTTTTTTCTATGTATCTGCTGCTTTATAGTGAGCACACGTTTAAGGTAGCCCAATGGTCACTTTCTTTCCAATCAAATGTCTCAAGGGTGATGATAAGGTGAGCAGTATCCCTGAGATAGGAGGGTAGTTTGAGTACGTATCTTTGTAGGATGCTGTCAACATAGTCCGAGAGGTTGGAAGATATAATGGGTCTCCAAGGGGGGTTGGTTAGTGATTTATGAATTTTTGGTAAGCACTTGAAGTAGAATCTTGTTATTGAATAGTTACAAGAATAGGTGCACTACTGTGGTGGATGCAAACCGTAACATCTGACTAAACCCTCACACTTATGTTAAAAATGAGACTTTAGCCAGTATGTGAGGCCTGCAACATATCAGTCAGCCATGGGTGGGAATCTAAGCCTCCTCCCTCCTCCTATTCTATGTGTGGTTAGTCACACTGGAAGGAACTGGGAGCTGTTTGCTGTGAGTTGGACCTTATGCTGCTGTAATTCTCCCGCTGGCTCCTGGTACTACCCATACGGTACAGGTAGGTTTAGCGTTAGGTCCCGTGCCACTTGAGAAACCTTGGCATGATGCGCGGGCTCAGGTATGTCCTTAATATAAGGATATACTGGATGAAGTCATATTTTTAACATCAGTGTGAGGGTTTAGTCAGATGTTACTGTTTGCATCCACCACAGTAGTGCACCTATTCTTGTAACTATTTATTCTATATTTCATTCCACATCCACACATTTTACCATCTGTGTAGGATGTCTCTGTGGCACTTGTGGTCTGCTGCGGGCATCCTCCCCTGTATGCATTTTTTGCTGGGGATCACCCTTAGCAACAGACCACAAGTGCAGTATGTGCTCCCCTGAGCATAAATGCACAACTGCATTTGGGGTTGAGCATTTCCTGCCTTTTGAGACCATGTATTTTTGGCATTTAAACAATAAAGAGATTGACCTGAAGCCACCTGTGGACTGTGTTGCCTTCAGTCTCCAACATTCTACATGTGATCCTGGCTGGGGGGTTAAATGTCTCAGGTGCCTTGAGCTTATCCTGCTGACAACCCCCCAGCAAAGTGAGTTGACACAATTTTTTTAAACTTTTTATTTTATATTGTTTGTCAGATTCTCTTAATCAATGATGAATAGATTGATTACCTTGTCATCAACATTTTAAATTCCTAACCATATACTTACCTCTCTAGACCGTCCCGTGTTAGACGTGTTTCCACTTTCCACGCGGATACTTTTCATTTCATCTTCTGTATCTCTATTAAACGGCTAACCAGTTCCGTTAATGATCACATTTGGGAGTGGGGCTTTGTCTTTGCACTTGCTGATTCTCAGAAATCAGCACTAGGTCAGTACTAGTGTAAAAATCTGCGGAATATCCCACGGTCCACCACTCCTACATTCTTTTTAGTGCTCACTCTATCCATACGATTAAGAGTTCAGTACTTACTAATGCTATTCTCAGTAGCCTTCCCCCACTATACTTTTTCCTTCCCTCTTGGACACCATATTTTCTCCTATCCATCACTGTTGGCGCCCAAAGGTTACACACTCTCTTCAAAGGGTTCCACTTATTCCCTGAAGATTTGTTTTAATCGCCTCCTCTTTTTCTCTTTTCAATTATCTATGAGCACTAAGGAGCCATAACTATTATGTGTGGGACTAAGGCCGCAGGACTACTGTAATAGGGCACTAAGGGGCATTCTTCTGTGCTTAAGCACTAAGGCGGCAGAAATGTTGCGTGAGGGCACTAAGGGGGTACTCTCTGGAGGCGTGTATAGCCGCTGTGTGGGATCACCACACTACTTTCTAATGTGCACCAAATGTAAAAAAAACTATGTGTGACATTTGATAAATTTTGTGCAAAGTATGCTAATGCAGACTCGGGCAAGACATAGTTCTAATATTGCCATCATGATAAATTCCCCCCAATATGTATTGAAAAAAACTAAAGGCCACAAGGCATGAGCACAATCTAAGAGGTGAAAAACTATTGACTTCAGAATATCAGAAGAAAGCAGCAATATACAGCCATAAATTGAATATGTAAGCAAAATTAGGCATTAGCGTAAACAATAGTCCGTCAGAAAAAAAGGGATATATGAAAGCCAGTCAATATAGCAAATATCAACGTATAAACAGAAGAAATCTGTCCAGCCAGCATCTGGAGCACGGCTTAATGTGACACAGAAATCCTTGTATAGAAGATACTAATTTTAGTAAGAAAATACATCAAACCAGTTGCAGCACTGAGCAATCTATAATGAATATTAGCATAGAAACAAATCCTGTAGTCCTGCACATAGTGTCATTTTGTCATTAGACAGCGACAATTAGTCTCTTTCACAGGGCAGCTTGTGACACTTCTTAGATTTTTTTTAACCAATGTAAGGAAGTTAATTGGGAAAAGAATTAAGACAAGAAAAGCCTTGTTCTGATCAATAACATGACCAATAGATGATTTAGTATATACTATGTTTCTTTTCTTGTCTCTCTTCCCTCTTATATTACATTACAAAAGGACACTTAAAGGGAGTCTTTCACCTAAAATGACCATTATACACCACAAACATCATGACCTCCATTACATTCCCCATATTATAATCTTACCTTTCATATTGCTGTCCATCGCCTATTTGCTCTTTTATTCCATACGCTAATTAGCTTCTGAAGGTGCCCGGGGGTGGCGTTTATGCGGCCGGTGCCCATGCCCCACGCAGCCGGCATCTCTTCTGTCTTCATCTGTGAGCAATAGGACCTTTGATGACGTTACTACGCTCATCACATGATCCATCACAATGGTGATGGATCATGTGATGGACCATGTGATGAACGCAGTGACGTCATCAAAGGTCCTATTGCTCACAGATGAAGACAGAAGAGATGCCGGCTGCGCGAACAAGTGGATTAAGGTGAGTTAAATTTTATTTTTATTTTTTTAACCTCTCCAACCCTATTGTACTATGCATTCTGTATTCAGAATGCTATTATTTTCCCTTATAACCATGTTATAAGGGGAAATAATACAATCTACACTACAACTAACCCAAACCTGAACTTCTGTGAAGAAGTTCGGGTCTGGGTACCACAGTTGGTTTTTTATCACGCGCGTGCAAAAGACTTTGCACCCGCGCGATAAAAACTGAACATCGGAACGCAATTGCAGTCAAAACTGACTGCAATTGCGTTCCTACTCGTGCGAGTTTGCCGCAATGCATCGGGACGCATCCGGACCTAATCCGGACACGCCCGTGTGAAAGAGGCCTAAAGGTAACACTTGCAACAGCCGTTCCAGGGTGAATTTCTTTGTTCAAGATGTGAGCAAATTACCCGTTTGGAATCGCTAATCGAGTCTCTAAACGAGCAAGTTGCAACACTGAGAGGCATTGACAATTTGCAAAAGAGTTTGCTTCTCACCGAGCAAGCACTCTTTGGGGTAGATGAGGGGGAGGGTGACAGAGAGGAGGCTGAGGAAAGTGAGGTAGCTAGCTGGGTAACAGTTAGAAAGCGGGGTAGAGGGAAGAGTGCCAGGGAGGCTAGCCCTGATCTGACACACCCCAACAAGTTTGCACTTTTGGCAGATGAGGGGCATATCAGTCCAGGGACGGCACTGCCGCAGACGGACACTTCCTCTGCCAGTCAGGGGAATGTCAGCTCCGGTAAGCAGGGGACCAGGAGAGCAGGGCAGGTCAGACAGGTGCTGGTAGTGGGAGACTCCATTATTAGGGGAACAGATAGGGAAATCTGTCACAAAGACCGTGATCGCCGAACAGTGTGCTGTCTTCCTGGCGCTAGAGTTCGACACATCGCGGATCGGGTTGACAGATTACTGGGAGGGGCTGGAGAAGATCCAGCGGTCATGGTCCATATCGGAACCAATGACAAAGTTAGGGGTAGGTGGAGAGTCCTTAAAAATGATTTCAGGGATTTAGGTCAAAAGCTTAGGGCAAGGACCTCAAAGGTAGTATTTTCCGAAATACTACCTGTACCATGGGCCACACAAGAAAGGCAGCGGGAGATTAGGGAAATTAACAAGTGGCTCAAGAACTGGTGTAGGATGGAGGGGTTTGGGTTCCTGGAGAACTGGGCCGACTTCTCTGTCAACTACAGGCTCTATCGTAGGGACGGGCTGCACCTCAATGGGGAAGGGGCAGCTGTGTTGGGGAAGAAGATGGCTAGAAGGTTGGAGGAGTGTTTAAACTAGGGACTGGGGGGGAGGGTAATTACACTATAGAAGGGGAAGATAGTGCAGATAGAGACCGGGGGCAAGGTAGTGGGACTGGGGGAGGAATGGAAGGAGGGACTAGAACAGTTCAGAAGGAAAGGTGTAGGGTAAAAAATATACATAAACCTCTCAAATGTATGTATACTAATGCCAGAAGCCTGACTAATAAAACTGGTGAACTGGAATTAGTGATGTGTGAGGAGGACTATGACATAGTGGGAATAACTGAGACATGGCTGGATGATAGCTATGACTGGGCAGTTAATGTACAAGGTTACATTCTGCTTAGAAAGGATCGTCAAAACCGGAGAGGGGGAGGGGTTTGCCTTTATGTAAAGTCCTGTCTAAAGCCCACATTCCGTGAAGATATAAGTGAGGGACATGAACATGTGGAGTCACTGTGGGTAGAGATACATGGAGCTAAAAACAACAATAAATTACTAATAGGAGTTTACTATAAACCACCTAATATACCAGAGTCCACAGAAAATCTACTACTAAACGAGATAGACAAGGCGGCAAATCATAATGAGGTGCTTATTATGGGGGACTTCAACTACCCAGATATAGAGTGGGAAACTGAAACTTGTATGTCTCATAAAGGAAACAGATTCTTGGCAATAACCAAAGACAATTACCTCTCCCAACTGGTTCAGGACCCGACTAGAGGGACGGCCATACTGGACTTAGTATTAACCAATAGACCTGACAGAACAACAGACGTGCAGGTTGGGGGACACCTAGGAAATAGTGACTATAAAGTTATAACCTTCCAATTATCATTCAAAAGAGCGTTTCTACAGGGAGGAACAAAAATACCAAACTTCAAAAAAGCTAAATTTAACCAACTAAGAGAGGCCATAGGCCTAACTAACTGGGACAAAGTCCTCAAAAATAAAAATACAGCCACAAAATGGGACATCTTTAAAAACATCCTAAAATCTCATTGTGAGAGGTACATACCGTATGGGAATAAAAGGTTAAGGAACAAAAAGAAACCAATGTAGATAAACAGAACTGTAAAGAAAGCAATAAATGACAAAAAGAAAGCATATAAAACCCTAAAACAGGAGGCTAGCACGGAACCACTGAAAAACTATAAGGAAAAAAACAGAACATGTAAAAAACAAATAAAAGCGGCCAAACTAGAGACCGAGAGATTAATTGCCAAAGAGAGTAAAACTAACCCTAAAATGTTCTTCAATTATATAAATGTTAAAAAGTATAAATCTGAGGGTGTCGGCCCTTTAAAGAGTAATGAGGGGGGAGTCGCAGAGAGCGACGAGGAGAAAGCAAAGCTGTTAAATATTTTTTTCTCCAATGTATTCACTGAGGAATATAAACTGTCAGATGAAATGCTGAATGTTGAAATAAATTCGCCATTAAAAGTGTCCTGTTTGACCCAGGAAGAAGTACAACAGCGACTTAAAAAGATCAAAATAGACAAATCGCCAGGACCGGATGGCATACACCCCCGTATTGTCATGGTCTTACCTGCTTGCTGCTCTCCTTCGTTTGACATGTGCTGGCGGCCATCTTGGGTCCTGGGTTTCTTGTAGCCTTCCACCCTGCGGCTCCTCCTTCCCCTGGGAGGAGCTGGATGCCTAGCTCATATATATAGGAGGTCTGTGGCTTCAGTTCCTTGCTTGGTCCTCTTGTGTTCACATGCTTCTAAGACTGCTGCTGCTTCTGGTTCCTGATCCTGGCTTCGTCTGACTACCCTGCTGGTTCCTGATCCTGGCTTCGTCTGACTACCCTGCTGGTTCCTGATCCTGGCTTCGTCTGACTACCCTGCTGGTTCCTGATCCTGGCTTCGTCTGACTACCCTTCTGGTTCCTGACCTCTGGCTTCGCAAAGACTCTGCTCGGTTTCACCATCCGTTTGGACTTTTGCTTTACAGCTTTATTTTCAATAAAGCCTTCTTATTTTCACTTATCTCTTGTTGTACGTCTGGTTCATGGTTCCGTGACATTAGGACCAAGCCATGAATTCTGACGGTACAGGGCCATCCTCGCTACCCACGCTGGTTGCCAGACTTGATCAGCAGGATCACCTGTTGGGTCGGTTCGCTGTGGCGTTGCAAACCCTGCTTGAACGCACGGCTCATTTCGCTCCCGTTGCCGATGGGTCGGTTGTCGCTCCTGGGCCCGCTCCTACTGCCGCTCCGGTTGTTGCGCCAGAGTCTACCCCGACACCTGTTGTTGCGCCTGCGGTGTTTCGGGGTATGACCGGTTCTGCCCCTCTTCCACAGCGCTTTGGGGGAGAGCCAACTCAGTGCCGAGGTTTCCTTAACCAGGTGGGCATTTATTTCGAGTTGCTGCCACATGCCTTTCCCACTGAGAGATCAAAGGTGGGCTTCTTGATCTCGCTGCTCTCGGACAAGGCCTTGGCCTGGGCCAGCCCTTTATGGGAGAACAACAATCCGGTGGTTGCCGAGTTTTCCGGTTTTGTTGCTTCTCTTCGGAAGGTATTCGATGTGCCGGCTCGTGCTGCCTCTGCTGCGAAGCTCCTTATGTCCATCAGACAGGGTTCACGATCCGTAGCTGAATACGCCATTGAGTTTCGTACCCTGGCAGCAGAGGTGGGCTGGAATAATGAGGCTCTGGTCGCTGCTTTCTCTCATGGTCTCTCGGATGCCTTGAAGGATGAGGTTGCAGCTAAGGACCTACCAGTTGAGCTCGAGTCTCTTATTTCTTTCCTGATTTTGATTGACACCAGACTCAGGGAGAGACCTTCCTTTAAGGAGAACCTGCGGAGGTCTTCTAACAGATTGGTGCCTACGTTTGCTGTCCCACCCGTGCCTCCCTCTCCTCCCACGCCTCCTGGGGATGACTTGTCTGGGGGTGAACCCATGCAGCTGGAGTTTGCTCGCCTGTCCGAGGGGGAGAGGGCACTCCGGAGACGCGAGGGCCGATGCATGTACTGTGGTCTCGGTGGGCATTTTCGGTTGGCATGTCCGAACCGTCCGGGAAACGCTCGTACCCTGAGATCCTGTCGGGGGCAGATCTTGGGTGGAGTCTCCTCGTCCCCGGTTTCCCGTGTTGACAAACCACTGATCACTGTTGTCCTCTCCTGGGTCGGGGGCTCGGTGACGACCCAGGCGTTGGTGGACTCTGGTGCTGGTGGTTTGTTCATTGATAGTGTGTTCGCTGCCGCCAATTCCATTCCTCTGCAGGCTCGAGGTTCCCCACTGGCTCTTGAGGCGATAGACGGCAGACCCCTTCTGCCGCCACACGTGACTCATGAGACCCTTCCAGTGGGGATAGCCATTGGTGCCGTTCACAGAGAGTCGGTCTGCCTCCAGGTTATTTCGTCTCCACACTACTCGGTGGTCTTGGGGTACCCCTGGCTCCAGAAGCATAATCCGACTTTCGATTGGAGATCGGTCGAGATCCTCTCGTGGTCACCGCAGTGTGGGGCTAGTTGCATCCATGGGTCTGTCAAGTTGCTGTGTACTTCCTCGGACTCTCTGTTGCCTCCTGAATACGAGGAGTACCGGGATGTATTCGATAAGGTGCGCGCGGTTGCCCTACCTCCGCACCGCCCATACGATTGTGCCATAGAGTTACAATCTGGTGCCGTTCCTCCTCGTGGCAAAGTCTATCCACTGTCGGTAGCGGAGAATGAGGCCATGGAGGAGTACGTGAGGGAGGCGCTTTCACGCGGACACATTCGCAAATCTTCGTCCCCGGCAGGGGCTGGATTTTTCTTTGTGAAAAAGAAGGGCGGTGAGTTGAGGCCTTGCATCGATTACAGGGGTCTCAATCGCATCACGATCAAGAACGCTTACCCGATACCCTTGATTTCCGAGCTGTTCGATCGCCTTAAAGGGGCCACGGTCTTTACCAAACTCGACCTGAGGGCGGCATATAACCTGGTAAGGATCAAGGCGGGCGATGAGTGGAAGACCGCGTTTAACACCAGGACCGGTCATTACGAATCCTTGGTTATGCCCTTTGGGTTGTGCAATGCGCCCGCAGTCTTTCAGGAATTCATCAACGATGTTTTCCGTGACCTGTTGCAGCAGTGTGTGGTAGTCTATTTGGATGACATCTTGGTATATTCTGAATCCATGGAGGCCCACATTCTGGATGTCAGACGAGTGTTGCAACGGTTACGAGAGAACAAGCTGTTCGGTAAGCTTGAGAAATGCGAATTTCACCGATCCCAGGTAACCTTCTTAGGTTACATCATTTCCGCTGAGGGGTTCTCCATGGATCCTGAGAAGGTTTCGGCTGTCTTACAGTGGCCCCAGCCCAGTGGTCTTCGTTCCCTGCAGCGCTTTTTGGGCTTCGCCAATTATTATCGGAAGTTCATCAGGGACTTTTCCATGCTGGCCAAGCCTCTCACGGATCTGACCAGGAAGGGCAGTAATTCCCAGGTCTGGCCGCTCGAGGCCATCCGAGCTTTTGAGGCCCTAAAGTCCGCCTTTGTGTCGGCTCCGATTCTGTCGCATCCCAACCCTGGGTTGTCCTTTGTCCTCGAGGTGGACGCGTCTGAGACGGGAGTAGGCGCCCTTCTGTCTCAGCGTAGAACACCAGAGGGTCCTCTGCTTCCTTGTGGGTTTTACTCCCGGAAACTGTCTTCCGCGGAGTGCAACTATCAGATTGGTGACAGGGAGTTATTGGCCATCGTGCAGGCCCTTAAAGAATGGAGGCACTTGCTCGAGGGTTCGGTGGTTCCGGTTCTCATCCTGACGGACCACAAGAATCTGACCTACCTTTCTGAGGCCAAGAGATTGACACCACGTCAGGCCAGATGGGCTCTGTTCTTGTCACGTTTTAATTACGTGGTCTCCTACCTACCCGGTTCCAAGAACATCAGGGCGGATGCCTTATCACGGCAGTACTCCGAGCTGTCCAGGGAGGAGTCGATTCCGACTTCGGTCATACCTCCGAATCAGATCCTGGCCGCCATTCGCACCAGCCTGACCTCTCCCCTGGGTGAGCAGATTTTGGCGGCTCAATCTGGTGCTCCCTCTGGGAGACCCAACGGCAGATGTTTTGTGCCTGAGGAGTTGCGCACTCGGTTGTTGCGAACCTACCATAACTCCAAGACCGCGGGGCATCCTGGAAAGAATCAGCTGTCCTGGGCTGTTTCACGTCTGTTCTGGTGGCCTTCCCTACGTTCCGACATCGCCGCATATGTAGCGGCATGCTCCGTTTGTGCCCAGAGTAAGTCCCCTCGGCACCTTCCGTTGGGCCTTCTGCAACCCATAGCCACCGGGGAGCGCCCATGGTCACACCTGGGGATGGATTTCATTGTGGACCTCCCTGCATCCCGAGGCCATACGGTCATTCTCATGATTGTGGATCGGTTTTCCAAAATGTGCCACTGTGTTCCTCTCAAGAAGTTACCCTCTGCACAAGAGTTGGCCACGATTTTTGCCAGGGAGGTCTTCCGGTTGCACGGTTTGCCTAAGGAGATTGTGTCGGATCGGGGGAGTCAGTTTGTGTCCAGGTTCTGGCGCGCCTTTTGCTCCCAGTTGGGGATTCATCTCTCCTTCTCCTCGGCCTACCACCCTCAGTCCAATGGGGCCGCAGAACGATCCAATCAGGCCTTGGAGCAATTCCTTCGTTGCTATGTCTCCGATCACCAAGACAATTGGGTTGACCTCCTGCCTTGGGCTGAGTTTGCCAGGAACACGGCGGTGAACTCTTCCTCTGGGACGTCTCCCTTCATGGCCAATTATGGGTTCCAACCTGCCGTGTTACCGGAGGTATTCTCTCCCCAGGATATTCCGGCTGTGGAGGATCACCTTTCCGTCCTACGTGCTTCTTGGGTACAGATCCAGAAGTCCCTTGAGGTCTCTGCGCAGCGCCAGAGATTCCAGGCTGATCGCAGACGAGCGCCTGCTCCTTCCTACCAGGTCGGAGACCGTGTATGGTTGTCCACCCGCAACCTCAACCTTCGAGTGCCCACTCCCAAGCTGGCGCCTCGCTTTGTTGGTCCCTTCCGAGTGCTTCGCAGGGTAAACCCGGTAGCCTATGCCCTTGCGCTTCCTCCTGGCATGCGGATCTCCAACGTGTTTCATGTCTCCCTGTTGAAGCCACTGGTGTGTAATCGTTTCACTTCCTCGGTTCCTCGGCCTCGTCCGGTCCAAGTGGGCAATCGTGAGGAATATGAGGTGAGCAATATCCTGGACTCACGCCTGGTCCGCGGTCGGTTGCAGTTTTTGGTCCATTGGCGTGGTTATGGTCCAGAGGAGCGTTCCTGGGTTCCCTCCACAGATGTCCATGCTCCTGCCTTGCTCCGAGCCTTCCACGCACGCTTCCCTCGGAAACCGTTTTGTGCTCCGCGGAGGAGGGGCCCTTGAGGGGGAGGTACTGTCATGGTCTTACCTGCTTGCTGCTCTCCTTCGTTTGACATGTGCTGGCGGCCATCTTGGGTCCTGGGTTTCTTGTAGCCTTCCACCCTGCGGCTCCTCCTTCCCCTGGGAGGAGCTGGATGCCTAGCTCATATATATAGGAGGTCTGTGGCTTCAGTTCCTTGCTTGGTCCTCTTGTGTTCACATGCTTCTAAGACTGCTGCTGCTTCTGGTTCCTGATCCTGGCTTCGTCTGACTACCCTGCTGGTTCCTGATCCTGGCTTCGTCTGACTACCCTGCTGGTTCCTGATCCTGGCTTCGTCTGACTACCCTGCTGGTTCCTGATCCTGGCTTCGTCTGACTACCCTTCTGGTTCCTGACCTCTGGCTTCGCAAAGACTCTGCTCGGTTTCACCATCCGTTTGGACTTTTGCTTTACAGCTTTATTTTCAATAAAGCCTTCTTATTTTCACTTATCTCTTGTTGTACGTCTGGTTCATGGTTCCGTGACACGTATCCTAAGGGAATTAAGTAATGTCATAGCCAGACCCTTATTTCTGATATTTGCAGACTCTATACTGACAGGGAATGTCCCACAGGATTGGCGCATGGCAAATGTGGTGCCGATATTCAAAAAGGGTCCAAAAACAGAGCCTGGAAACTATAGGCCGGTAAGTTTAACATCTGTTGTGGGTAAACTGTTTGAAGGTTTTCTGAGAGATGCTATCTTAGAGCATCTTAACGGAAATAAGCAAATAACGCCATATCAGCATGGCTTTGTGAGGGATCGGTCATGTCAAACTAATTTAATCAGTTTCTATGAGGAGGTAAGTTCTAGACTTGACAGCGGCGAATCAATGGATGTCGTATATCTGGACTTATCCAAAGCATTTGACACTGTACCACATAAAAGGTTAGTATATAAAATGAGAATGCTCGGACTGGGAGAAAACATCTGTAAATGGGTAAGTAACTGGCTCAATGATAGAAAACAGAGGGTGGTTATTAACAGTACACACTCAGATTGGGTCACTGTCACTAGTGGAGTACCTCAGGGGTCAGTATTGGGCCCTATTCTCTTCAATATATTTATTAATGATCTTGTAGAAGGCTTGCATAGTAAAATATCAATTTTCGCAGATGACACTAAACTGTGTAAAGTAATTAACACTGAAGAGGACAGTATACTACTACAGAGGGATCTGGATAGATTGGAGGCTTGGGCAGATAAGTGGCAGATGAGGTTTAACACTGACAAATGTAAAGTTATGCACATGGGAAGGAATAATGCAAGTCACCCGTACATACTAAATGGTAAAACACTCGGTAACACTGACATGGAAAAGGATCTAGGAATTTTAATAAACAGCAAACTAAGCTGCAAAAACCAGTGTCAGGCAGCTGCTGCCAAGGCCAATAAGATAATGGGTTGCATCAAAAGGGGCATAGATGCCCGTGATGAGAACATATTCCTACTACTTTACAAATCATTAGTCAGACCACACATGGAGTACTGTGTACAGTTCTGGGCTCCAGTGAACAAAGCAGACATAGCAGAGCTGGAGAGGGTCCAGAGGAGGGCAACTAAAGTAATAACTGGAATGGGGCAACTACAGTACCCTGAAAGATTATCAAAATTAGGGTTATTCACATTAGAAAAAAGACGACTGAGGGGAGATCTAATTACTATGTATAAATATATCAGGGGTCAGTACAGAGATCTATCCCATCATCTATTTATCCCCAGGACTGTGACTGTGACGAGGGGACATCCTCTGCGTCTGGAGGAAAGAAGGTTTGTACACAAACATATTGGCTTTTACCTCACAGGGTTTTTTTGCCTTCCTCTGGATCAACTTGCAGGATAACAGGCCGAACTGGATGGACAAATGTCTTTTTTCGGCCTTATGTAATATGTTACTATGTTACTATGTTACTTTACTGCCCGCTACACTTCTGAGGTGGGCTGTCCATCTGATCTATGACTACACCCTATGGCTGGGCATTGCAGAAAGATATTGAGGAATGGTCGTTCTGGAAGATATCTAGCATTTAAAAAGAGAGATTCTGATATTGAAGACCTATCCTGCGGACAACCCCTTTTAATAAAAAGCCATGTTTTGCTGTTTATTTTAGCATATATATATAAAAAAGGACATATGTGTGTATGTATGTATGTATGTATGTATGTTCCGCGAAAAAACTCAAAAACGCAACTATCCATTTCTACGAAACTTGGTATACACATCCCTTGCTACCTGGAAATTGGAAATAAATCTTGTGGGGTTCTCAGCTCCCTAGGACGTACCGTTCCCAAAAAATTACCTGCATTATCCAAGTCTGCCAGCCTTTCACTTAAATCCTAACTGCCATACACACGGTCACATGTCCCTTATCAGCCAATAGAAGCTCGCAGGCCCTACTTCAGGTTGTCATAACTGATCACAGGTTTTAGCAGTTCGCAGGTCCTTAAATATTCAGTCATATGACATATGACGGCACAACTACACTGCTACATGCATGGGGTACAGGGGCCACTATTAAACGGACGGGCGCTGTGGAGTTCACTGTTAAAGGGGCGGATGCTGTGGAGTTCACTGTTAAAGGGATGGCACAGTGGAGTTCACTGTTAAAGGGGCGGTCACTGTTAAAGGGTTGGCCATTGTGAAATTCACTGTTAAAGGGGCGGTCACCGTTAAAAGGGCGGCCATTGTGAAAGTCACTTAATTAATATAAAATTGCAATAAATAAATACCCGAGCAACGCCGGGTCATCAGCTAGTACATTTATAAAGTATATACACACTGAGCTTTGTTTTGGTGCTTTTTTGGGGGGGATTAATGGAATTTTTCTTCAAAATGCAGCATGCTCTAGGTGCAGCCTTTTTCCGTAACAAAGTAACATAGTAACATAGTATATAATACATTTTTCCATCCAGTTCGGCCTGTTATCCTGCAAGTTGATCCAGACGGAGGCAAAAAAAAAACCTGTGAGGTAGAAGCCAATTTTCCCCACTTAAGGGGAAAAAAATTCCTTCCAGACTCCAATCAGGCAATCAGAATAACTCCCTGGATCAACGACCCCTCTCTAGTAGCTATAGCCTGTAATATTATTACACTCCAGAAATACATCCAGGCCCTTCTTGGACTCTTTTAGTGAACTCACCATCACCACCTCCTCAGGCAGAGAGTTCCATAGTCTCACTGCTCTTACCGTAAAGAATCCTCTTCTATGTTTGTGTACAAACCTTCTTTCCTCCAGACGCAGAGCATGTCCCCTGGCCTTGGCAGCAGATGCCTGACACTGGTTTCTACAGCTTAGTTTGCTGTTCACGAAAATTCCTAGGTCCTTTTCCATCTTAGTGTTACCCACTGTTTTACCATTTAGTATGTACTGGTGACTTGCATTATTCCTTCCCATGTGCATAACCTTACTAGTGTTGAGCGCGAATATTCGAATTGCGAATTTTTTTCTCGAATATCGCAATTTCGAGATTTCGCGAATATTTAGAATATCGTTCTATATATTCGCGAAATCGAATATTCGTTTTTTTTCTTTTTTTTTTTATTATATTTTTTTCTTTCCCACTTCCCTAAAGTTGTTCTTACCTGTCCTTTGGATTCCTGGCTTCCTGGCTGCTCCAGTCAGTGGCGTTTTCAACTCACTGCTATATTCCATATTAGCTAAATTACAATCTAATCTATATGTGTATTTTACGAAATTTCGCAATAGTCGCAATTGCGATGCGAGTAATATAACACGAAATATTCGCATGAAGATTTCAACTTAGCACTGCTATACTCCATATTCTAGCCTAATATGGAATATAGCTGTGCTAAGTTAGCACTGCTATATTCCATATTAGGCTAGAATATGGAGTATAGCAGTGCTAAGTTGAAATCTTCATGCGAATATTTCGTGTTATATTAGTCGCATCGCAATTTTGACTTTTTCAAATGTTCTTAATATTGCTCTACTTTCGTCTTTTAGAAATTTCGTAATATTGCTCTAACTTCGTCTCTTAGAATATTACGAATATTCTAAAAGACGAAGTTAGAGCAATATTACGAAATTTCGTAAAATACACATATAGATTGTAATTTAGCTAATATAGTGCTATAATCCCTTTTTTTTCCTGTAATTTTTTTTTGCCTCTTCTGAACTTAAGTTTTGTAAAATATGTACACTATTAAAAATTATTACTATAGCAGTATATTAGCTTAAATACAATCTATGTGTATTTTACGAAATTTCGTAATATTGCTCTAACTTCGTCTCTTAGAATATTACGAATATTCTAAAAGACGAAGTTAGAGCAATATTAAGAACATTTGCAAAAGTCGAAATTGCGATGCGAGTAATATAACACGAAATAGTCGCATGAAGATTTAAACTTAGCACAGCTATATTCCATATTCTAGCCTAATATGGAATATAGCAGTGCTAACTTAGCACAACTATATTCCATATTAGGCTAGAATATGGAATATAGCAGTGCTAAGTTTAAATCTTCATGCGACTATTTCGTGTTATATTACTCGCATCGCAATTTCGACTTTTGCAAATGTTCTTAATATTGCTCTAACTTCGTCTTTTAGAATATTCGTAATATTCTAAGAGACGAAGTTAGAGCAATATTACGAAATTTCGTAAAATACACATATTAGCCTAGCCATAGTCATTAGCATAGGAACGTTGCCTTATACTATCAAGATAAATTTTCGCAATATGCGAAAAAATAATTTCGCGATAATTGGAATAATTGCGAATATTCGATTTCGACGAATATAACACGAATATTAATGCGAATATTCGCGAAATATCGCGAAATCGAATATGGCACCTCCCGCTCATCACTAAACCTTACACTTGTCAGTGTTAAACCTCATCTGCCACTTATTTGACCAAGCCTCCAATCTACAGTATACAGAGCCATCTGTAGCAGTATACTGTCCTCGTTCATGTCAATTACTTTACACAGTTTAGTGTGATCTGCAAAAATTTATATTTTACTGTGCAAGCCTTCTACAAGATCATTAATAAATATATTGAAGAGAATAGGGCCCAATACTGACCCCTGAGGTACTCCACTACTGACAGTGACCCAATCTGAGTGTGTACCGTTAACAACCACCCTCAGTTTTTTATCACTGAGCCAGTTACTTACTTACCCACATACAGACATTTTCACCCAGTCCAAGCATTCTCATTTTATACACTAACCTTTTATGCGGTACAGTGTCAAATGCTTTGGAGAAGTGCAGATATACGACATCCATTGATTCGCCGCTGTCAGGTCTAGAACTTACCGCTTCATAGAAACTGATTAAATTAGTTTAACATGACCGATCCCTCATAAAACCCATGCTGATATGGCGTTATTTGCTTATTTTCCTTGAGGTACTCCAAGATAGCATTCTTAGAAAACCTTCAAACAGTTTACCCATGACAGATGTTAAACTTACCGGCCTATAGTTTCCGGGCTCTGTTTTTGGACCCTTTTTGAATATTGACACTACATTTGCTATGCGCCAATCCTGTGGAACACTCCCTGTCAGTATAGAGTCCTTAAATATCAGATATAAGGATCTGGCTATGACATTACTTAATTCTCTTAGGATACGGGGGTGTATGCCATCTGGTCCTGGCGATTTGTCTATTTTAATCTTTTTAAGGAGCCGCTGTACTTCTTCCTGGGTCAGACAGGACACTTTTATTGGGGAATTAACTTTTACATTCTGCATTTCATCTGACAGTTTATTTTCTTCAGTGAATATAGTGGGGAAAAAAATATTTAATAGCTTTGCTTTCTCCTCATCGCTCTCTGCAAATCCCCCCTCATTACTCTGTACAGGGCCAACACCTTCAGATTTATACTTTTTACCATTTATATAAATTTAAAAACATTTTAGGGTTAGTTTTGCTCTCTTTGGCAATTCATCTCTCGGTCTCTAGTTTGGCTGCTTTGATTTGTTTTTAACCTTTTATTTCCATAAGGTATGTACCTCTCACAATTAGATTTTAGGATGCTTTTAAAAATATCCTATTTTGTGACTGTATGTTTATTTTTGAGAACTTTGCCCAGTTAGTTAGGCCTATGGCCTCTCTTAGTTGGCTAAATGTAGCTTTTTTGAAGTTTGGTATTTTTGTTCCTCCCTGAAGAAACACCTTTTTGAATGATAATTGGAAGGTTATTACTTTATGGTCACTATTTCCCAGGTTCTCCCTTGACCTGCACATCTGTTGTTCTGTCAGGTCTATTGGTTGATACTAAGTCCAGTATGGCCGTCCCTCTATTCAGGTCCTGAACTAGTTGGGAAAGGTAATTGTCTTTGGTTATTGCCAAGAACCTGTTTCCTTTATGAGATATACAAGTTTCAGTTTCCCAGTCTATATCTGGGTAGTTGAAGTCCCCCATAATAACCACCTCATTATGAGTTGCCACCTCGTCTATCTCGTTTAGTAGCAGATTTTCTGTGGACTCTGGTATATTAGGTGGTTTATAATAAACTCCTATTAGTAATTTATTATTGTTTTTGCCTCCATGTATTTCTACCCACAGTGACTCCACATGTTCATGTCCCTCACTTATATCTTCCCGGAGTGTGGGCTTTAGACAGGACTTTACATAAAGGCAGAACCCTCCCACTCTCCGGTTTTGGCAATCCTTTCTAAACAGACTGTAACCCTGTACATTAACTGCCCAGTCATAGCTATCATCCAGGCATGTCTCAGTTATTTCCACTATGTCATAGTCCTCACACATCACTAATTCCAGTTCCCCAGTTTTATTAGTCAGGCTTCTGGCATTAGTATACATACATTTAAGAGGCTTATGTATATTTTGTCCTCTCCTCAAAAAATAAGAAAATACATTTTCAGGGGGAAAAAAATCGCTTAAATTCTGTGTATGGCTAGCTCAGGTGAATGTAATTACAGTCCTTTCAATGTAGCTGCATTCTTGAGAAAAATATCTTTAATCCATATGTAAATTAACAGTTAGGTGCACTGAGGATGGATCAAAGCCATTCTGTGTAGCCTTACTCCTCCTGCTACCTCTACCAGTTCCTCTCTTTCCTTCTTGATGTGCAGGACCTTGTGCCTGCATAGCTATCTTGTCTCGCCCTGTCAATTAAGGAAAGGGTTTAGCTGGCAGAAGATGCAGGAGGAACAAAGGTGCACATAATGACTTTGACCATCCCTGGTGCACCTAAAGCCTTATTTGCATATGGATTCAATGTACTTTTTCAGGCGCATGCAGGCAGATTATTTTTAATGAAGTGATTTAGATATGTGCTTATTAATGAAATCATGTGACAGTACAGTGACTCTTTAAAGATCAAGAGGGACAGAGGGACTCGGGTCAAAAAGCGGAAATGTCCCTCGGAAAGAGGGACACTTGGGCGGCACGGATATGTCACTCAAGTGTCAGGGAGAGCTGAGCAATGACATGGTTATAATGGTAATATTGGAAATCATCAAGCTTTCCTGGAAACAGACATACAGTGAGGAACAGAAGTATTTGAACACCCCGTGGTTTTGCAAGTTCTCCCACTTAGAAATCATGGAGGGGTCTGAAATTCATATTGTAGGTGCATTCCCACTCTGAGAGACAGAATTATTATTTTTTTAATTCAGGAAATCACATTGTATGATTTTTAAAGAAATTATTTGTCTTGCACTGCTGAACATAAGTATTTGAACACCTGAGAAAATAAGTGTTAATATTTGGTACAAAAGCCCTTGTTTGCAATTACGGAGGTCAAACGTTTCCTGTAGTTCTTGACCAGGCTTACACACACTGCAACAGGGATTTTGGCCCACTCCTCCACACAGATTTCCTCTAGATCTGTCAGGTTTTGAGGCTGTCGATGAGCAACACGGAGTTTCAGCTCCCTCCAAAGATGTTTTATTGGATTTAGGTCTGGAGACTGGCTAGGCCACTCCAGAACATTGATATGCTTCTTACGGAGCCACTCCTTGGTTATCCTGGCTGTGTGTTTTGGGTCATTATCATGTTGGAAGACCCAACCACGACCCATCTTCAATGCTCTGACTGAGGGAAGGAGGTTGTTGTTCAAAATCTCACAATAAATGGCCTCATTAATCCTCTCCTTAATACAGTGCAGTCGTCCTGTCCCCTTCGCAGAAAAGCACCCCCAAAGCATGATGTTACCACTCCCAGGGATGGTGTTCTTGGGATGCAACTCATCCTTCTTTTTCCTCCAAACACGACGAGTGAAGTTTATACTAAAAAGTTCTTCTTTGGTCTCATCTGACCACATGACTTTCTCCCATGCCTCCTCTGGATCATCCAGAGGGTCATTGGCAAACTTCAGACGGGCCTGGGCATGTGATGACTTGAGCAGGGGAACCTTCCGTGCAATGCATGATTTGAAACCATGCCGGCGTAGGGTTTTACCGACAGTGACCTTTGAAACTGTGGTCCCAGCATTTCTTCATGTCATTGACCAGCTCCACCCTTTTAGTTCTTGGCTGATTCCTCACCTTTCTTATCATCAGTGATACCCCACGAGGTGAGATCTTGCATGGAGCCCCAGTCCGAAGGAGACTGATCTATTTTCACCAAGCTGCTTGGCAATTGCCCCATTGCCCTTTCCAGCCTTGTGGAGGTCCACAATTTTGTCTCTGGTGTCTTTTGACAGCTCTTTGGTCATGCCCATGGAAGTAGTTAGTGTCTGACTAACTGTGGGGTGAACAGGTGTCTTTAAAGAGCTCAGACAGGTGCTACTAAGTTAGATTAATGAGCGGAGTAGGAGGTGGACTTTTTGAAGGCACAGTAACAGGTCTTTGAGAGCCAGAATTCTTTCTGTTTCTCAGGTGTTCAAATACTTATGTTCAGCAGTCCAAGACAAATAAATTCTTTAAAAATCATACAATGTGATTACCTGAATTTTTTTTTTAATTCTGTCTCTCAGAGTGGGAATGCACCTACAATATGAATTTCAGACCCCTCCATGATTTCTAAGTGGGAGAACTTGCAAAATTGCAGGGTGTTCAAATACTTGTGTTCCTCACTGTAGCTGGGAAATGGTTGAGACAGAAGAAGAACAAAACCCAGGTACTTATATTTAATTTTCAAATTTTTTTGTGGAAACACTCAAAAATGTCAGTCTGGCATTACGCCACTGATTGCCTTTATGCCATAGTGCATGTTCTAACCTATTTCAAAACAAGTTTTAGATTTTTGTTTTAGCTTTCCTATTTTAAATTAATGCATTGTGACAAGATCAAGATTTCCGTCAGTGATTCTGCTAAGAAATGGATCAGAATATCTGCCGCTTCTGAGACAGAGGTGAATGAAAGTTCAATCACTGTGTCTGCGGCTGTCATTACAGGATGTCACGTTGTCTCCATACAAGCATTCAGCAATCAGTTGGATCTCTGCACCTGACACCAACGCTGTAATGAATGCTTTGCGTGATCGGTTGGGTTTCGCAGCGGCTATAGATCATGTTAGGTAAGAAGTTCTTGCTCATAAAGTTTCTGCTACTTTGATAGATCGTTGGGTTATTACTGATGAGTAAAACTTATTATGCACTGTATGCAGAGTACAGACACCACGCATTTCATTATGTATTCTGCAGGAAGACATAACCTAATATTCGGGCATATTATGAGATGTATCAAGGGCAGGTACTGCAGTCATTTACTACTCCTCTAAATAGTAAAACATTCCTGACTTTATTTGACTTCATTATATCTCTGTTAACCATCTGCTTGACAACACTGTCTTATAAATCATTAAATTCATCCGCACTGCTAAATGGAAACAGCATTTATTGCTGAACTGTAATCGGATATACAGCACAGCTTCACATATACAGATTAGTGCAGGCAAAAGTGCAGGAACTGCCTACAGATCCAGGCTGGCTCACAAGAGGACATTGGGGTCCTGGTTCTTACACAATAATGAACCCCAGAATGGCCAGTGCTCATGAGGCCCAGCACAGGCCACCCTACGTTAAAGATCACTTACTGACTGAGTTAAATAAGTGGCTCAGAAGCTGGTGCAGGAAGGAAGGGTTTCGGTTTATGGAGAACTGGGCCGACTTCACTGTCGGTTACAGGCTGTACAGTAGGGATGGGCTGCACCTTAATGGGGAGGGTGCAACTGCCCTGGGGGAAAACATTGTTAGATGGCTGGAGGAGCTTTTAAACTAGGATCTGGAGGAGGGGAGGGGGTCATACTTATAAAGGTGGTAGATCTTGTAGTTAGAGAGTGGGATATAGGAGGGGACAGTGGGGATTTAGTGAGGGCTGGGGTTAGCGAGGAAAGTAGGGAGAAGACTGGGCATAACAATACACTTATAAAAAATAGAACTGCTAGTAACAAGAACCTGTTACAGGTAATAGTAATTTAAAATGTATTTTCACAAATGCCAGAAGTCTAGCTAGGAAAATGGGGGAGCTGGAGGCTATGGTACTAGAATAACACATAGATATAGTTGGTGTGGCTGAGACATGGTTGGACTCTTCGCTTGACTGTGCTGTAAATATTAAGGGTTTTACACTATTTAGAAAAGACCGGGTCAAAAGAAAAGGAGGTGACATGTGCCTGTATGTGAGGAGCGATCTGAAGACAAATGTGAAAGAGGCAATTGTGGGTGAGGATGTGGAAACCTTATGGGTGGAAGTTCAAAGGATATAAACACTGAAAAAATAATACTTGGTGTAATCTATAGACCTCCTAACATCACAGAGGAGATAGAAATGCAACTGTATAACCAAATAGAGCTGGCGGCACAGGCTGGTACAGTGGTCATAATGGGAGATTTTAAATTCCCAGACATTGATTGGGGACATGATTCTGCCTCAAGCGCAAAGGGGAGAAGATTCCTCCACTTGCTGCAGGACCACTTTATGGGCCAGTTTGTAGAAGCTCCCACTAGGGGAAATGCTCTGTTGGATCTGGTAATCTCTAATGATGCAGAGCTTGTTGGAAATGTTACTGTTCAAGAAGCACTAGGTAATAGTGACCACAATATAATTATATTCCCCCTAAACTATAAGAAGCAAACTCTGTCAGGCAGAGCAAAGACACTAAATTTCAAAAAGGCTAATTTCCCTGGGTTGAGGGCAGCATTTCAGGGCATAGACTGGGTGCAGCTACTGTCACATAATAATACTGAGGATAAATGGGAGAGCTTTAAATCCACATTGAGTAATTGCACAAAATGTTTTATTCCTTTAGGTAACAAGTATAAACGGCTAGATTTAAACCCTCCATGGTTTACAGCTACTGTAAAAAGGGCAATAAAATACAAATAAAAGGGCATTTAAAAAATACAAATCTAAGGGGTCAGCTGGAGCATTTGAAGATTACAAAGGGCTTAATAAAATCTGTAAAAAGGAGATAAAATTAGCAAAAATACAAAATGAACAGCAGGTGGCAAAAGAGAACAAAACAAATCCCCAAAAATTATTTAAATATATAAATGCTAAAAAAAACTAGGTCTGAACAGGTAGGGGTCCTAAATAACAGTAAAGGGGGGTGGGTAGTCAATGAAGATACGGAAAAGGCAGAGTTACTAAATGTTTTTTTTAGCTCTGTATATACAAAAGAAGAGAAAGGAGCTGATATCTGTGGCGTTGCGGCTGTTAGTACATCCAGTAATATACTCAATTGGCTAACAGTAGATATGGTCCAAGTCAAGTTAAATAGGGTAAATGTAAACAAGGCTACGGGTCCAGATGGATTACACCCTAGAGTGCTTAAAGAGCTCTGTTCAGTCATTGCTGTGCCCCTGTTTATAATTTTTAAAGATTCTCTAGGTACTGGCATAGTACCAAGTGATTGGTGCAATGCAAACGTGGTGCCCATATTCAAAAAAGGATCAAGGTCCTTCACAGGAAATTATAGACCAGTTAGTTTAACTTCTGTTGTGGGGAAAAAAATTAAGGAACTATATACAGGAGTATGTGACTGTAAATAATATTATAAGTGATAACCAACATGGGTTTACCAAGGACAGAAGTTGTCAGACTAACCTGATTTGTTTTTATGAGGAGGTGAGTAGTAGCCTGGACAGAGGGGCGTCTGTGGATGTAGTGTTTCTGGATTTTGCAAAGACTTTTGATACTGTCCCTCATAGACGCTTAATAGGTAAAGTAAGGTCTATAGGCTTGGAAAGTATACACTCACCTAAAGAATTATTAGGAACACCTGTTCTATTTCTCATTAATGCAATTATCTAGTCAACCAATCACATGGCAGTTGCTTCAATGCATTTAAGGGTGTGGTCCTGGTCAAAACAATCTCCTGAAGTCCAAACTGAATGTCAGAATGGGAAAGAAAGGTGATTTAAGCAATTTTGATCGTGTCATGCTTGTTGGTGCCAGACGGGCCGGTCTGAGTATTTCACAATCCGCTCAGTTACTGGGATTTTCGCTCACAACCATTTCTAGGGTTTACAAAGAATGGTGTGAAAAGGGAAAAACATCCAGTATGCGGCAGTCCTGTGGGCAAAAATGCCTTGTGGATGCTAGAGGTCAGAGGAGAATGGACCGACTGATTCAAGCTGATAGAAGAGCAACATTGACTGAAATAACCACTCGTTACAACCGAGGTATGCATCAAAGCATTTGTGAAGCCACAACATGCACAACCTTGAGGCGGATGGGCTACAACAGCAGAAGACCCCACCGGGTACCACTCATCTCCACTACAAATAGGAAAAAGAGGCTGCAATTTGCACGAGCTCACCAAAATTGGACTGTTGAAGACTGGAAAAATGTTGCCTGGTCTGATGAGTCTCGATTTCTGTTGAGACATTCAAATGGTAGAGTCCGAATTTGGCGTAAACAGAATGAAAACATGTATCCATCCTCTGATGGCTACTTCCAGCAGGATAATGCACCATGTCACAAAGCTCAAATCATTTCAAATTGGTTTCTTGAACATGACAATGAGTTCACTGTACTAAAATGGCCCCCACAGTCACCAGATCTCAACCCAATAGAGCATCTTTGGGATGTGGTGGAACGGGAGCTTCGTGCCCTGGATGTGCATACCTGAAATCTCCATCAACTGCAAGATGCTATCCTATCAATATGGGCCAACATTTCTAAAGAATGCTATCAGCACCTTGTTGAATCAATGCCACGTAGAATTAAGTCAGTTCTGAAGGCAAAAGGGGTCCAACACGGTATTAGTATGGTGTTCCTAATAATTCTTTAGATGAGTGTAGTTTGTAATTGGATTGAAAACTGGCTGAAGGACCAGGTCCAGAGAGTTGTGGTCAATGATTACTAATTAGAATGGCCCCGGGTTATAAGTAGTGTACCCCAAGGTTCAGTGCTGGGCCCTCTATTATTTAATTTATTTATTAATGATATTGAGGACAGGATTAATAGCACCATTTCTATTTTTCCAGATAATACTAAACTATGTAGAACTGTACAGTCTATGGAAGATGTCCATATACTACAAGCTGACTTGAACACTCTGAGTGATTGGGCATCAACTTGGCAAATGAGGTTCAATTTGGACAAAATGTAAAGTTATGCATCTTGGTAGTAATAATCTCTATGCTTCATATGTCCTAGGTGATGTAACACTGGGAGAGTCACTTATAGAGAAAGATTTGGGTGTCCTTGTGGATGGTAGATTAAATTACAGCATAGAATGTCAATCAGCTGCTTCTAAGGCCACCAGGATATTGATGCATTAAACGAGGCATGGACTCGCGGGAAAGGGATGTAATACTACCACTTTACAAAGCATTGGTGTGGCCTCATCTGGAATATGCAATTCAGTTCTGGGCACCAGTCCATAGAAAGGATGCACTGCAACTGGAAAAAGTACAGAGGAGAGCGACTAAACTGATAAGGATAATAGAGGGTCTTAGTTATGAAGAAAGGTTAAAAGAATTGAATTTATTTAGTCTTGAGAAGAGACGTCTAAGGGGGGACATGATTAACCTATACAAATACAGTTGCAAGAAAAAGTATGCGAACCCTTTGGAATTATATGGATTTCGGCACAAATTGGTCTTAAAATGTGATCTGATCTTCATGTAAGTCACAACAATAGACAATCACAGTCTGCTTAAATTAATAACACACAAATAAATAAATGTTACCATGTTTTTATTGAACACACCATGTAAACATTCACAGTGCAGGTGGAAAAAGTATGTGAACCCCTAGACTAATGACATCTCCAAGAGCTAATTGGAGTGAGGTGTCAGCCAACTAGAGTCCAATCAATGAGATGAGATTGGAGGAGTTGGTTACAGCTGCCCTGCCCTATAAAAAACACACACCAGTTCTGGGTTTGCATTTCACAAGAAGCATTGCCTGATATGAATGATGCCTCGCATAAAAGAGCTCTCAGAAGACCTACGATTAAGAATTGTTGACTTGCATAAAGCTGGAAAGGGTTATACAAATATCTCCAAAAGCCTTTCTGTTTATCAGTCCACGGTAAGACAAATTGTCTATAAATGGAGAAAGTTCAGCACTGCTGCTACTCTCCCTAGAAGTGGCCGTTCTGTAAGATGACTGCAAGAGCACAGCACAGACTGCTCAATGAGGTGAAGAAGAATCCTAGAGTGTCAGCTAAAGACTTACAAAATTCTCTGGCATATGCTAACATCCCTGTTAGCGAATCTACGATACGTAAAACACTAAACAAGAATGGATTTCATGGGAGGATACCACAGAGGAAGCCAGTGCTGTCCAAAAAAACCATTGCTGCACGTTTACAGTTTGCACAAGAGCACCTGGATGTTCCACGGCAGTACTGGCAAAATATTCTGTGGACAGATGAAACCAAAGTTGAGTTGTTTGGAAGAAACACACAACACTATGTGTGGAGAAAAAGAGGCATAGCACACCAACATCAAAACCTCATCCCAACTGTGAAGTATGATGGTGGGGGCATCATGGTTTGGGGCTGCTTTGCTGCATCAGGGCCTAGACGGATTGCTATCATCGAAGGAAAAATGAATTCCCAAGTTTATCAAGACATTTTTCAGGTGAACTTAAGGCCATCTGTCCATCAGCTGAAGCTCAACAGAAGATGGGTGTTGCAACAGGACAACTACCCAAAGCATAAAAGTAAATCTACAACAGAATGGCTTAAACAGAAAAAAATATGCCTTCTGGAGTGGCCCAGTCAGAGTCCTGACCTCAACCTGATTGAGATGCTGTGGCATGACATCAAGAAAGCGATTCACACCAGACATCCCAAGAATATTGCTGAACTGAAACAGTTCTGTAAAGAGGAATGGTCTAGAATTACTCCTGACCATTGTGCACGTCTGATCTGCAACTACAGGAAACGTTTGGTTGAAGATATTGCTGCCAAAGGAGGTTCAACCAGTTATTAAATCCAGGGTTCACATACTTTTTCCACCTGCACTGTGAATGTTTACATGGTGTGTTCAATAAAAACATTAATTCTTTGTGTGGTATTAGTTTAAGCAGACTGTGATTGTCTATTGTTGTGACTTAGATGAAGATCAGATCCCATTTTATGACCAATTTGTGCAGAAATCCATATAATTCCAAAGGGTTCACATACTTTTTCTTGCAACTGTATATGAATGGGCCATACAAAAATACAGTGAAAAACTGTTCCATGTAAAATGCGCTCAAAAGACAAACAGGCACTGCCTCCGACTGGAGAAGAAAAAGTTCAGTCTCCGGAAGCATCAAAGCTTCTTTACTGTAAGAACTTTGAAGCTGTGGAATAGACTTCTTCAGGACGTGGTCACAGCAGGAACAGTGGACAGTTTTAAAAAGGGTTTAGATGAATTAATGCATATGAAAACGTGTAGAAATCTGAGTCTCAATTCCTTCTGGGATTCGCATCCCCACCTATCCTTTGGTTGAACTTGATGAACTTATGTCTTTTTTCAACCGTATTAACTATGTACCTATGTAACTTATGGAAAACACAGAGAGACTCTGCAGTCCGAGTGGTGGTTTATCCGACAATGTTTCAGTGGAGTATGAACTGTCTCGGCTATAGGCCTTCATCATATACCTGGATACCGCATAGTAGATGAGATATGGTACATCTGGTAATCTTAGGTATAGGATTGACACATAGAGAAATGGACAATAATATCGTAGTGGAAGCAATCCTGACGCAGTGGAAGGGGGCCTGGATCATCTCCCATCTACTGTGTGGCATCCAGATATCTGATGAAATGTTAATACAGTACTGGAACATTGTCAAAAAAATCATGTGTGACTTGCAAGTCACCATTCGGAGTGCAGAGTTTATGAGGGATCAGTCCTGTCAAACTAGCAGGGGTAATTATTGGGCCCTATTCCCTGCATCACACTCATTATTTACCTTGTAGAGGGGTTGCACAGTAGAAATATACATTTCTGCAGATGACAATAAACTCTGTAAAGTAATTAATACAGAAGAGGACAGTATACTGCTACAAATGGATCTGGATAGATTGGAGGCTTGGGCAGATAATTGGCAGATGAGGTTCAACACTGACAAATGTAAGGTTATGCACATGGGAAGTAGTAATAATGCAAGTCACCAGTACATACTAAATGGTAAAACACTGGGCAACACTGACATGGAAAAGGTCGTAATTTTGGTGAACCGCAAACTAAGCTGTAGAAACCAGTGTCAGCCAGCTGCTGCCAAGGCCAGTAAGATAATGGGTTGCATCAAAAGGGGCATGGATGCCCGTGATGAGAACATAGTCCTGCCACTTTACAAATCACTAGTCAGTAGTGTTGATCGAGCATGCTCGGCCGAACACCAGTTCGGCTCGAGCATCTCGATGCTCAGCACATATCGGTGTTCGGCCGAATACTGCATGTGCTTGAGCGCAATGCTCGAGTCTCCTCCCCGCACGTAGCCAATAAACATGCAGGGGTGTACTGCCCTTCACTGTAATGCCGTAGCCATGTTGGTTACTGGCATTACAGTAATTGGCTGGCCGTAACGGGTCATCGGGTGCTATATAGCACCCGATGACGTGTTCGGCTCAGTGTTAGTCAGGGAGACCTGTGCTGAAGAAGGGAAAGATAGCGTAGGGAGTGACATATATATTTTTTTTAAGTTGAAAAACTTGTTAGAGACCCAAAAGTCCTTTTAAGGACTATTGTTGTGTGTGGCAGCAGCAATTTATATTTTTAGCGCAACCTGTGCTAAATTGCTGTAACTTTACAGACCCAAAAGTCCTTTTAAGGACTATTGTGTGTGGCAGCAATATCTATTTTTAACACATCCTGCGCTAAATAGTGTGCAATAGTTAGACCGCTGCAGAGAGCGACATTATGTGCACTACATCTCCTGTGTAACGTGTGCGCATCCCAAATATATCTGTGACATCCAGTGTACTTTTTTCCTAGATGGTGTCTGCTGCGGATAGTGACATTACTTGGGGTACATCTCCTGTGTAACGTTTCCACATCCCAAATACTTGTGACATTCCCTGTAATTTTATATTAGCCACTGGTTACATCAGCGACATTATCTGTGGTATTTCTCCTGTGTAACGTTTCCACATCCGAAATACCTGTGACATTCCCTGTAATTTTATATTAGCCGCTGCTGACATCAGCGTCATTATCTGCGGTATTTCTCCTGTGTAACGTTTCCATATCCCAAATACCTTTTTAATTTTTTTTGCGCATACACTTACAAATCCTACTCTACTGTATGTGTGACATACTTTTAAGCATATATAACATTTAATATGAAGAAGGCAAGCAGTAAAAGACGGGGAAGTGGTTGCGATGCTTATGGTGCACGCAGAGGCCGTGGCCCTGGGCACGTTGAAACGGTGCCTGCTGCCAGAGCACAAGAAAAACAATCATCCACGATACCTAGCTTCATGTCCCAGTTTGCAGGGCGGCGCAGGACAGCGCTCTTGAAGTCAGTGCGACCAGGTGGTCGCGTGGTTTGCACAGATAATGGTTCCAGTCGGTTAAGCGCCACTGTCTTCCACCAAGTCCAGTCTCAGTAGCCAAGAGTCTGGTCAACGCAATCCTCACCCTGATACTCCTTCCTCCCACCATGGAGAGTCTTGCCAAACAAGTGATCCCACACTCGGATATTCCATGTAGCTCTTTTCAGCGCCATTCCTTCATTTGGGCCTCTCGACAAGCCCGCTTAAAGAGGGACATGAGATCTTGTGCCCTGATTCCCAAACTCTTGAGCATCCACAGTCACAAGAAGATGACGGTGGGGAACAGCAATTAGCTTTTCATGAGGTGGATGATGATGATGATACACAGTTGCCAATAAGTCAACAGCAATTAGTGTCTCAAGAGGTTGATGATGAGGATGAGACATAGTTGTCAATAACTGAGGTTTTTTTTTAGGTCAACAAGTCAGGAGGATGAGCAGAGTGAGGAAGTGGAAGAGGAGGTGGTGGACGATGAAGTTACTGACCCAACCTGGGAAGGTGGCAAGCTGATTCAGGACAGCAATACAGAGGGGCAGGAATCCGCAGCACCGCAACAGGCTGGAAGAGGCAGTGGGGTGGCAAAACAGAGAAGGTGGGCCACACTAAACAGGCCAGCAACTGTTCCCCGGCACACACCCTTGCGAAAATCTCCCTTGCCAAGGGGTAGGTGTTCCGCCGCCTGGCGCTTTTTTGAGGAAAATGCGGACGACAAAAGAATTGTAATTTGTAACCTGTGCCATGCAAAAATGAGCAGGGGCATGAACACTAGCAACCTCACGACCACCAGCATGATCCGTCGCATGGCATCATAGCACCGTAATAGGTGGGCCGAACGCCTGGGTCCACAATCTGTGTCTGCGGGTCACACCACTGCCTCCTCTTCCTGTGTTACGTGCTGGCCAATCCCTTGTCGAAGGTGCAGGCCCAGATGCCTCCCGCCCTGCACCTGGACCTTAGCAAGCACCATCAGCGACCACATCCACTTCCGTGTCCCAGCGCAGTGTACAAATGTCCTTACCCCAGGCATTTGAACGCAAGCGTAAACACCCAGCCACCCACCCACAGGCCATAGCACTAAATGCGCAACTTTCCAAATTACTTGCCATGGAAATGTTGCCATTTAGGCTTGTGAACACTGAGGTCTTCCGCAGCCTGATGTCGGCGTCCGTACCTCGTTACGCAGTACCCAGCCGCCACTATTTTTCATGGTGTGCCGTGCCCGCCTTACATCAGCATGTGTTCCTTAACATCACCCGTGCCTTGACCAACGCAGTTACTGGGAAGGTCCACTTAACCACTGACACATGGACAAGTGCTTTTGGCCAGAGACGCTATATTTCCCTGATGGCACACTGGGTGAATGTTGTGGAGGCTGGGAGCGAGTCGTACCCTAATTCCATCAGGGATTCCGCCACCAGCTACGTTAGTGGCTCCAACTCCCACTTCTCCTCCTCCGCCTCCTCCTCCACTTCCACCTCAGAATTATCCTCTTGCAGCACCAGTCAGCCATCAGTCAGTAGCTGGAAGCAGTGTAGCACTGCAGTGGGAAAGCGTCAACAGGCCGTGCTTAAGTTAATCTGCTTAGGTGACAAACAGCACACCACCGCAGAGCTGTGGCAGGGGATAAGAGACCAGACTGAGCTGTTGCGCTTGCCACTCAACCTAGAACCAGGCATGGTTGTGTCTGATAATGGCCGGAACTTGGTGGCGGCTTTGGAGCTTGGCAAGCTCAAACACATACCATGCCTAGCCCACGTCTTCAAATTAGTGGTTCAGCGGTTTCTCAAAACCTACCCCTATTTGCCTGAGCTACTAGTGAAAGTGTGCCGCGTGTGTGCCCATTTCCTCAAGTCATCGTCAGTTTCCGACGGTCTGTCAACGCTGCAGCAACACTTACAATTGCCAGCTCATCGACTGTTGTGCAACGTGAGCACACGCTGGAACTCCACGTTCCACATGTTGGCCAGGCTATCTGAGCAGCAGAGGGCAGTAGTGGAATACCAGCTGCAACATGGTCATCGCCTTTCCTGTCAGCTTCCGCTCTTCACAAGCAACGAGTGGGCATGGATGTCTGCCCTCTGTGAGGTTTTAAGAAACTTTGCCCCTGACTTCCCTACTCTACCAGAGTTAAGCGGCTGAATATAAAGGCACTTTAACCCCTTAAGGACTCAGCCCTATTTCACCTTAAGGACCATTTTTTGCAAATCGGAAAAGTGTCACTTTAAGTACTGATAACTTATCCAGGCCATTCTGAGACTGTTTTTTCGACACATATTGTACTTCATGACACTGGTAAAATGAAGTAAAAAAAAATTATTTTTATTTATAAAAAAATACCAAATTTACAAAAAAAAAATTTTAAATAGCAAATTTCCAAGTTTCAATTTCTCTACTTCTATAATACATAGTAAATACCTCCAAAAATAGTTATTACTTTACATTCCCCATATGTCTACTTCATGTTTGGATCATTTTGGGAATGATATTTAAATTTTTGGGTATGTTACAAGGCTTAGAAGTTTAGAAGCAAATCTTGAAATTCTTCAGAAATATTCAAAAACCCAATTTTTTGGGACCAGTTCAGGTCTGAAGTCACTTTGCGAGGCTTACATAATAGAAACCACCAAAAAATGACCCCATTATATAAACTACACCCCTCAAGGTATTCAAAACTGATTTTACAAACTTTGTTAACCCTTTAGGTGTTCCACAAGAATTAATGGAATATAGAGATACAATTTCAAAATTTCAAATTTTTTGGCAGATTTTCCATTTTAATAATTTTTTTCCAGTTACAAAGCAAGGGTTAACAGCCAAACCAAACTCAATATTTATGGCCCTGATTCTGTAGTTTACAGAAACACCCCATATGTGATCGTAAACCGCTGTACGAGCACACGGCAGGGCGCAGAAGGAAAGGAATGACATACGGTTTTTGGAAGGCAGGTTTTGCTGGACTGTTTTTTTTTACACCATGTCCCATTTGAAGCCCCCCTGATGCACCCCTAGAGTAGAAACTCCAAAAAAGTGACCCCATTTTAGAAACTACGGGATAGGGTGGCAGTATTGTTGGTACTAGTTTAGGGTACATATGATTTTTGGTTGCTCTGTATTATACTTTTTTTGAGGCAAGGTAACAAGAAATAGCTGTTTTGTCACCGTTTTTATTGTTATTTACAACATTCGTCTGACAGGTTAGATCATGTGATATTTTTATAGACCAGGTTGTTACGGACGCTGCGATACCTAATATGTATACTTTTTTATTAGGTTTTACACAATGATTTCATTTTTGAAGCAAAAAAAATCATGTTTTAGTGTTTCCATAGTCTGAGAGCCATAATTTTTTCAGTTTTTGGGCGATTACCTTGGGTAGGGTATGATTTTTTCGGGATGAGATGACGGTTTTATTGGCACTATTCTGGGGTGCGTGTGACTTTTTGATCGCTTGCTATTACACTTTTTGTGATGTAAGGTGACAAAAAAATAGCTTTTTTTACACCGTTTTTATTTTAATTTTTTTACGGTATTCCCCTGAGGGGTTAGGTCATGTGATATTTTTATAGAGCAAGTTATTACGGACGCTGCGATACCTAATATGTATACTTTTTTTTTTTTATGTAAGTTTTACACAATAATATCATTTTTGAAACCAAAAGAAAATATCATGTTTTAGTGTCTCCATATTCTGAGAGCCATAGTTTTTTCAGTTTTTGGGCGATTATCTTAGGTAGGTTTTTTGTGGGATGAGATGACGGTTTTATTAGCACTATTTTGGGGTGCATATGACTTTTTGATCGCTTTCTATTACACTTTTTGTGATGTAAGGTGACAAAAAATTGTTTATTTAGCACAGTTTTTATTTTTTATGGTGTTTATCTGAGGGGTTAGGTCATGTGATATTTTTATAGAGCCGGTCGATACGGACGCGGAGATACCTAATATGTATACTTTTTTTTATTTATGTAAGTTTTACACAGTAACAGCTTTTTTAAAACACAAAAAATGATGTTTTAGTGTCTCCATATTCTGAGCCATAGTTTTTTTTATTTTTGAGCGATTGTCTCAGGTAGGGGCTCATTTTTTGCAGGAGGAAGTGACGGTTAGATTGGTACTATTTTTGGTGGGTAAACGCCTTTTTGATCGCTTGCTGTTGTACTTTTTGTGATGTAAGGTGACAAAAAAATGGTTTATTTAGCACTGTTTTTTTTTGTTTTTTTTTACGATGTTCATCTTAGGGGTTAGGTCATGTGATATGGACACGGCGATACCTAATATGTATACTTTTTTTTTTCCCCCTACTTGTTACCAATTTTTTTTATTTTATTTGCGGAAAATGACGTTTTGGTTTATTTTTACTTGAAACTTTTAATTTTTTTGGGGGGAAAACTTTATTTTTTAAACTTTTTTTACTTTATTTTTTGTCCCACTTTGGGACTTCAACTTTTGGGGATCTAATCCCCTTTACAATGCATTCCAATACTTCTGTATTGGAATGCATTGGCTGTATGAGTAATACTGTGTGTATTACTCATACAGCTTCCGGCCTGTGAGATTCAGGGGGCTGGATCTCACAGGCTCGTCACCGGAAGGCAGCGCTGATGCCTAAGGAAGGCATCGCGCTATCTTCCATGCCATCGAATCCCCCCTACAGCCGCATGGGGACCCGATGGCACCGCCGATCGCCGCCGCAAACCTCAGGTAAAGCCGCAAACCGTAGGTCTGAATTGATGCGGGGGGGTCCCATACAACCCTTCCACCTCAAAAAAGGGTATATAGTTCAATCTTCCTTTTCTCGTCCTCCTCCTTTTCCATCATATCAACATGCTTATTAGTCTGCCCTCGCTCCTAATGTTGTAGAGGGTCAGCTCACCTGCAGCCCCTCGCATATAATGTTTTACAGAGGGCCAGCTCACCTGCAGGCCCTCACCTACAATCTTTTAGAGGGCTAGCTCACCTGCAGGCCCTCGCATGTAATTTTTTTTGAGGGTCAGCTCACCAGCAGGCCTTCTCCTACAATCTTTTAGAGGGTCAGCTCTCCAGCAGGCCCTCGCATATAATGTTTTTGTGGGTCATCTCACCAGCAGGCCCTCAACCATAATGTTTTACAGGGTCAGCTCACCAAAAGGCCCTCGCCCATAATTTTTTCAATAGTTAGCTAAGCAGCAGGCCCTCGCCCATAATTTTTTCAATGGTCAGCTCAGCAGCAGGCACTCGCCCATATTTTTTTTCGATGCTCAGATCAGCAGCAGGCACTCACCCCTAATGTTTTAGAGAGTCAGCTCTGCAGCAGACCCTCATCCCTAATGTTTTAGATGGTCAGCTCAGCAGCAGGGCCTCGCCCGTAATGTTTTAGAGGGTCACCAGCAGGTCCTTGCTCCTAATATTTTTGAGGGTCACCAGCAGGCCATCAATCATAATTTTTCAAGGGTATATGATGCCCTCCTTTATGTGTAATAAAGGGTGTATTGGATCGCCGGTTCCTTGTAATTTTTGGAAGCCCTTTCACTTGCATAGGCTTTATGAGTGTAGGAGTCCTACTACCTGAACAATTGTACCACAATGTGAATGAGGCCCTCCATTATGTGATATACCGGTTGTATCGGAGTGCCTCTTCCTTGTAATTTTTGGCAGCACTTGCACTTTATATACAAGTAAATATACAGGAAAGAATGTTTCCTAACAATTTTTCCTCTAAAATCAATTTAATCTTACGTATTATTGTCAGTCTGTAAAAGTGGCGTACTACTCGGACAACATCGTTCCCAGCAGCGACCTGGGAATCCAAGATACATGTACCGAGCACCCAAGCATCCTGAGGTGTTCGACCCGAGCACCCGAACACCCGAGGACTTTGATGCTCGATCAACACTACTAGTCGGACCACACATGGAGTACTGTGTACAGTTCTGGGCTCCTGTGAAGAAGGCAGACATAGCAGAGCTGGAGAGGGTTCAGAGGAGGGCAACTAAAGTAATAACTGGAATGGGTGGACTACAGTACCCTGAAAGATTATCAAAATTAGGGTTAATCACTTGAGAAAAAAGACAACTGAGGGGAGATCTAATTACTATGTATAAATATATCAGGGGTCAGTACAGAGATCTCTCTCATCATCTATTTATCCCCAGGACTGTGATGAGGGGACATCCTCTGCGTCTGGAGGAAAGAAGGTTTCTACACAAACATAGAAGAGGATTCTTTATGGTAAGAGCAGTGAGACTATGGAACTTTCTACCGGAAGATGTGGTGATGGTAAGTTCACTAATAGAGTTCAAGAGGGGCCTGGATGTATTTTTGGAGTGTAATAGGCTATAGCTACTAGAGATGGGTTGTTGATCCAGAGAGTTATTCTGATTGCCTGATTTAAAGTCCGGAAATAATTTTGTTCTCATGTTTTTTCTCCTGATCAGCTTTGCAGGATGATAGGTTGAACTAGATGGAAGTATGTTTCTTATCAGCTTTACAGACTACGTTATTATGTTGGTGCAGCCATTTTTATTGCATCAGGTAGGTAAATCCATGTTTTGACCAATGAACCAAAAGAGATGCATTGTTTTACATACAGCACAAGCGACATTTGGGAGGTTACTCAGTGGGTCTACTAACACACCACCAGCACAGTTAGCACATTGGATGCATTCATGTAAAGATAGCAACCTTTGGTCCTACAAGCAACTAAAAACAAACTGTAATCTGATGATTTAGACGTGGCAAAAGTAATTTTTTTTATATTAAAGAACATAAGATATCAACAGTTTGAGGGGTTAAATGAAAATACTGCACGAATCACAAAGTAAAATTAGATGCAAAAATGAATATTAGACCTAAAAATACCCAACTGCAAAAGTGGATTAGCAGCCACTGAACAGACAGTAATCTGAGGTGGTTTTTCCTGTGCTTGGCTCTGAGCGTCTACTGGTGGGATTATGTTTTACTTATCTTTATTAAACAGTATGATCAGAATGCAGCATTTAAGATATACTGCAATGTCATTTCCCGTGTAGTAGTCTCATTCGTTCACACTGTTCGGCACAACTATAGGTAAAAAAATGAATTTAAAAGAAATGTAACAAAACGTAATAAAACATTTTAAAAAATGCTTCCAAGATACATTTTTATTAAGCATTTAAAATAACTCTTTAGAAGCCCCTACAAGTTAGTCACATATAGAAAACTAAGAAAATGGTTAAAGAAGTCCTGAGCAGACCCCCCCCCCCCCCCCCGATGTCCTATCCGTAGAGAGATCGGCAAAACATTCTGTCACTTGTCACCCTGCCCCAGAGTTCAAGGCTTTTGTGAGACTATTTTTTGAGCTTTTCAGTAGCAGATGATGGCAAAACACAAGACTGTCTAGTGGTACAAAAAAAGATATTTAGACACAAGAAGCAAAAAAAAGGAAATCCTATAGATTAACCTTTTCGCTGCCAGGGGTGTTTGAATACTTTGCACTTCTGCAGAACAATTTGTCACAGTTGTAGACAGTTGCCTTGTACAAATAGAACCTACATTAAAAAATAAAAATATATACTCACCCCCCATACCCGTATATGTCCTAAAAGTAGATACACAGACACCTTCCTGCAATTTTGCATCAAAAAGCAATTTTTCTTTGTCATCCAAGCAGAATGATATATAGACCACACCTCATAAAAATGTAAAGACCATAAACTGAAATTTGGAAAAGTGAACAGCCTATAATTACTTATATGGATTAGACACCTTGAAAAGCAAGAGCACCTCAAAATCTACCGTATTTTTCGCCCTATAAGACGCACCCACCCATAGGACGCATCTAGGTTTTAGAGGGGGGAAATAAGAAAAAAATATTTTTCATTAGAACTCAAGTCAGACCACTAATCAGACCCCAACAAGACCTCAGATAAGAGCCTCTCATCAGTCCCCAGCAGTCTCATATCAGCCTCCATTGCCTCATATCAGACCCATATTGCCCCACATCAGCCCCATATTGTCTCAGCAGCTCCATATTGCCCCAGATCAGCCCCCAGCATCTCCATATTGCCCCCATATCAGCCTCCAGCATTTCTATATTGCCCCAGCATCTCTATATTGCCCCCACATCAGCCTCCAGCATGTCCATATTGCCCACAGCATGTCCATATTGCCCCCATATCAGCCTCCAGCATGTCCATATTGCCCCCATATCAGCCTCCAGCATGTCCATATTGCCCCCATATCAGCCTCCAGCATATCCATATTGCCCCCATATCAGCCTCCAGCATGTCCATATTGCCCCATCTCCATATTGCCCCAAGCGCCTCATGTTTTATAAAATAAAAGAACACTTACCTTTCCTGCTCCGGAAGCTGCCGATCGTCACCGCCCGCGCTCAGTCTTCCTCCTCCTCCGTCTGCTGTGCTGTGAACTGGCGCGCACAGCGTGAGGTCACAGCGCACCCTCACACTGTGCGCAGCCTTCTCAGCCGACAGCCGAGGACCAGGAAGTAGTGAGTACATAGCCTTTACCGCTTCCCGGCATTTCTTCCCCACTTTGAGGGGGGGGGCTGATGCGTCGTCTTATAGGGCGAAAAATATACTATATAATTTCTGAAAGCAGACAGCCTGATGATTGCAGTTGCCTTGACGGACTGTTAACAACAATGTCCATCTTCATGTAACTTTGTGACAAACAGGAATTATTTTAAAAAAAATGCATCAAAACAAACATATGCACCAAAAACTCACATCCAAGCAGATGTTTAAAGAAACAAAAAAAAAAAGAAGTAAACATAGTATTTCCATACCTCAATATTTGATATATACCACAAGTGTATTTGTGGTCATGGCTACGGCCAAGAGATATCCGAAGAACCCTAGGGAGAGAAACAACGGGAACAACCTAACCCAGTTAGGCGTGTTTTAGCTAACCTGACTAAATGGCTTGTTGTGTGCCATAAGCCATGATCGTGGGTAGGCCTATAAGTGGGCAAAAATCAAGCCAAGTAGGGTAGAAAAGGAACTCGAATGGCATGTGCAAACTAATCCCCAAGCCAACTGCAAGGCGTCAGGGATCTAGAGCGAAAATTCGGGGTGTATGAGGCAAGACCAGAAGGAGACCTACCACCCATCTTGTGGATGACAAGGCCAGAGACATGATGCTCAATATTGCGGATACTGCCCCAAAGCAGAATGGAGGACCGGGAATACGTTGTGAAATGGATCATGAAAACCAACTGAACCTTGTAAAGTTTTGGTTCTAGTTTGAGTACTGGCAATGCCCTAGCCTTAGGAGATCGTGGGACAGAAACCTAACTGCCTAGACTACGCAGGAATGAGGGCCAAAAAGAACCATGTAGATAGGAAGAGAATCCTTGAATAGTTCCCCAGACAACAGCTATCTGCTAGCCGTGGTCCGCGCGTTGTTCTACTGTGTGCCCCTGAGAATTGTTTTAACGCTTGAGACGTAAAGACCGACGTACTATCTGAATCTTCTACCGTGAGGAAATGCTGGACCTTGTCCAAAACCCGATTCAACGTGGTTGTAGGTAGTGATGAGCGGCAGGTGCCATATTCGATTTCGACGAAATTAGTTTCATATTCGTCGAAATCGAATATTCGGCATTATTCTAGTTATCGCGATTATTATGCGATTTAAATAATCGCGTATTGCGATTTTAACTTAAGGCTACTTTCCTATTGGTTTGATATCTAGAATTAGCGAAGATGACGAATGTATTCGTCATATTCCTCAAAACGAAGATAACAAAGTATTCTACATCTTCGTTTTAGCTACCTATTCGTCAACTTCGCTAATTCTAGCAATCAAATAGGAAAGTTGACTATAGAGACAGCTAAGTTTAATTCGCTATGCGATTATATAACTTTTTTTTATTTTTTTTTATTGAATAGTTAAATACTTGATTATTATAATGATTCTATTTATAAAAAAAAAAAAGCAAAGTAATATAATCGCATAGCGAATTAAACACAGCTGTCTCTATAGTCAACCTTCCTATTTGATTGCTAGAATTAGCGAAGTTGACGAATAGGTAGCTAAAACGAAGATGTAGAATACTTCGTTATCTTCGTTTTGAGGAATATGACGAATACATTCGTCATATTCGCTAATTCTACCAAGCCAACCATAGTAAACCAGGTCCAAGTTGAAATAGCAATTCGATTAATTCAAGTTATAATAATCGAATTTCGATTTTAACTTAGCACTGCTATATTCCATATTAGGCTAGAATTAACGAATATGGAATATACACTGCGTGCAGAATTATTAGGCAAATTAGTATTTTGACCACATCATCCTCTTTATGCATGTTCTCTTATTCCAAGCTGTATAGGCTCGAAAGCCTACTACCAATTAAGCATATTAGGTGATGTGCATCTCTGTAATGAGAAGGGGTGTGGTCTAATGACATCAACACCCTTTATTAGGTGTGCTTAATTATTAGGCAACTTCCTTTCCTTTGGCAAAATGGGTCAAAAGAAGGACTTGACAGGCTCAGAAAAGTCAAAAATAGTGAGATATCTTGCAGAGGGATGCAGCACTCTTAAAATTGCAAAGCTTCTGAAGCGTGATCATCGAACAATCAAGCGTTTCATTCAAAATAGTCAACAGGGTCGCAAGAAGCGTGTGGAAAAACCAAGGCGCAAAATAACTGCCCATGAACTGAGAAAAGTCAAGCGTGCAGCTGCCAAGATGCCACTTGCCACCAGTTTGGCCATATTTCAGAGCTGCAACATCACTGGAGTGCCCAAAAGCACAAGGTGTGCAATACTCAGAGACATGGCCAAGGTAAGAAAGGCTGAAAGACGACCACCACTGAACAAGACACACAAGCTGAAACGTCAAGACTGGGCCAAGAAATATCTCAAGACTGATTTTTCTAAGGTTTTATGGACTGATGAAATGAGAGTGAGTCTTGATGGGCCAGATGGATGGGCCCGTGGCTGGATTGGTAAAGGGCAGAGAGCTCCAGTCGGACTCAGACGCCAGCAAGGTGGAGGTGGAGTACTGGTTTGGGCTGGTATCATCAAAGATGAGCTTGTGGGGCCTTTTCGGGTTGAGGATGGAGTCAAGCTCAACTCCCAGTCCTACTGCCAGTTTCTGGAAGACACCTTCTTCAAGCAGTGGTACAGGAAGAAGTCTGCATCCTTCAAGAAAAACATGATTTTCATGCAGGACAATGCTCCATCACACGCGTCCAAGTACTCCACAGCGTGGCTGGGAAGAAAGGGTATAAAAGAAGAAAATCTAATGACATGGCCTCTTTGTTCACCTGATCTGAACCCCAATTGAGAACCTGTGGTCCATCATCAAATGTGAGATTTACAAGGAGGGAAAACAGTACACCTCTCTGAACAGTGTCTGGGAGGCTGTGGTTGCTGCTGCACGCAATGTTGATGGTGAACAGATCAAAACACTGACAAAATCCATGGATGGCAGGCTTTTGAGTGTCCTTGCAAAGAAAGGTGGCTATATTGGTCACTGATTTGTTTTTGTTTTGTTTTTGAATGTCAGAAATGTATATTTGTGAATGTTGAGATGTTATATTGGTTTCACTGGTAAAAATAAATAATTGAAATGGGTATATATTTGTTTTTTGTTAAGTTGCCTAATAATTATGCACAGTAATAGTCACCTGCACACACAGATATCCCCCTAAAATAGCTAAAACTAAAAACAAACTAAAAACTACTTCCAAAAATGTTCAGCTTTGATATTAATGAGTTTTTTGGGTTCATTGAGAACATGGTTGTTGTTCAATAATAAAATTAATCCTCAAAAATACAACTTGCCTAATAATTCTGCACTCCCTGTAGCAGTGCTAAGTTGAAATCAAAATTTGATTATTATAACTTGAATTAATCGAATTGCGATTTCAACGTAATTCTCAAATCCGACAGTACATTCTAGTATTGAGACATTCCCATAGTGATGGGGAAGCTCCATGAGCACGGAAGTCGTCAAAAGCGGCAACGGGCACTGACTGGAGCAGCCAGGAAGCCAGGAATCCTAAGGACAGGTAAGAACTAGTTTTGGGAAGTGGGAAAGAAAAAAATCTTTAAAAAAAAACAAAAAAAACCCGAATATTCGAAATATCGAATTTATAGCACTGTATTCTAAATATTCGCGAATTAGCGAAGTGCCGATATTCGCAAAAAAAAATCGATATTCGAATATTCGCGCTCAACACTCGTTGTAGGGAGTCTGAGGTTAGTGCGGCAAGAAGCTACAAAGACATAATATACAAGATTCTGTCTATGCCCTCCCATGCCATGAGTGAGGGAATGCAATTGCAATGAAGCTACTGGCGAAAATGAATTCCTGGTCGTGGTAAAAAGGCAAAGACTTTAAGCGGGGACCTGGTTGACAACATATGATTGACTACGATCAGAGACTGAAATGCTAGACTCTAGAGGGAATTGCCCTACTTGTTCTTCCTCTGGCAGGACCTGAACAAAAGCATGAACAATTAAAACAAGATGAAATATCTGCGTAAGACATGACAATGATGCTGTAGGGCGAACCGGACCAGTTTGCTGTCAAAACATAAAGTGAGCAATCAACATGGATTATTAGGAAATTAGGGAAGCAGGTATGTATGTGATACATAGGGGCCAAATCAGCCCAGATGCACAGATGGACAACCAACCAATCAGCCCAGCAGGACTGAAAACAGTCATCGGGCCCCCGAAGCCATGGGGCCGAAGCGGTCATTGGGCCCCCGAAGCCATGGGGCCGAAGCGGTCATCGGGCCCCCGAAGCCATGGGGCCGAAGCTGTCATTGGGCCCCCGAAGTCATGGGGCCAAAGCTGTCATCGGGCCCCCGAAGCCATGGGGCCAAAGCTGTCATCGGGCCCCCAAAGCCATGGGGCCGAAGCTGTCATCGGGCCCCCGAAGCCATAGGGCCAAAGCTGTCATCGGGCCCCAAAGCCATGGGGCCAAAGCTGTCATCGGGCCCCCGAAGCCATGGGGCCAAAGATGTCATCGGGCCCCCAAAGCCATGGGGCCAAAGCTGTCATCGGGCCCCCGAAGCCATGGGGCCGAGTTTTTTTTTTTTTTTTTATCAAGAATTATAACTATAATAAATGACCTGAATAAGGTGCAGGTGACATTAAACCATGAGCCTGACCGATGTGGCAGGCGATACCTAAGATAAACTACGTGGCTTGAATAACATGCAAGGCGAAATATCGTTAGGAACGAGACCTGACCGACGTGGAAGTGACCCCCAACATGAGTTCAACTGCATGACCTGAAAAGACGAAGGGAAACATGACAGAAAATAGTAGTCCCTTATGGCGGAACAAGTATCAGATGACCGTGCGAACTACGAATGACTATGTGCCAGTCGTGAGGTCCTATAAGCGAACAGCCACTCGTGCAAGTCTCTTATGGCAGGAGCCATGCGTGCGAGTCTCTTATGGCGGAAAAAAGTATCAGATGGCCGTGCGAACTACAAGTGTCGGTGCCAATCGTGAGGTCCTATAAGCGAAAAGCCACTCGTGCGAGCCTCTTATGATTATTTTATTTTTTTAAATAAACCACTTATGCAGCACCAGAATGCCTTGGGGACTCGTATAAACATGACCCCCTCCAACAGCAAACCTGGGACACTAACCAGCCTACAACCATGTCGTACCCCTAACAAACAAAACATGAAAAACGGTCATGGGGCCCCCGGAGCCATGAGGCCTGATCAGTCATAGGGCCCCCAGAGCCAGAGGGATGACGTTGCGTTGACGATAAGTAATTAAAACGTAAGCCGGACCTGGTGGGATATGCAGCGACTTGAATGATTGGATTGGCTAGAAGGTGGCCTAAGGAACATAACTGCCAACAGGCGTTGAAAATATAGACATTAGAAATCCGAAGTACGTGGATACATAAAACACTAACCACCGCGAACCATGAAACGTAAACATGAAATTGAAACAGAGATGGGTGAAAAACAAGAGCCTGAGGCATTGCAAGTTCGCTAAGAGAAGTCTCTTATTGTGACAAACAAATGAACAGCTTGTGAAAACATAGCAGGAAACTTACTCCTATTGGCCGACTGACCTCCGCTGAGGAGCTGTTTGGTGAACTGGGGCAGGAGACCAATCTGAGTGAATATGAACCCGAAGTAAAAGGAGACCAGTCTGAGTGATTATGAACCAGGATTAAAGAATCTCACTGAGGTGAACAGAAAAGTAGGCCTATGGAATGTAACAGACCACCGAGGAAAGGAACGCAAGCCTGAAAAAAACGAAGTTATGTTTGTCGGGAGAAAGGTACAAGAGCGGTGGGTGCAGACTGCCCCGGTGAGATTATTGAGTAAAACCATGACGTAGCAATGAACAGGAGAATGCAGCTTTGAGTGGGAGCAGAGTACAACACATGATGTAACAACAAATGGGTGAATGCAGCTTTGGATGTGAGTGGTACCTAAAAAAAATGGTATGGGCGCAGCTCTGAGTATGGGTAGCGCATGAAAAGCATGATATGAAGCAGACATATAAATGCAATCTGAAAGTGAGCAGAGTATTGATGTGATGCGAAAGCAGACATGTGAACGCAGCTCTAGTAGTGAATGGAGTATAGGACAAGATGTAAAAGCAGACATGCGGACGCAGCTTTGGATGTGAACGGAATATTAACTTGATGTGACAGCAGACATGGAAAGCGGCTTTGGTGAGTGGGGTATACGACCTGGTGTAGCAGTAGAAGTGTGAACACAACTCTGGGTATAAGCAGAGCATGAAATTTGGTATAACAGCAGCTCTGGTTGTGAACGGAGCATAACATAAATGTAACAGCGACGTGAATGCAGTTCTTGAAATGGACATGGAAAGAACCTGTAATAGCATAGGACGTGTAAACGCAGCTCTGAGTGCGAGTAGAGCAAACATGATATGCCGATAGACGTATAAATGCAACTCTGGTCGTGGATGGAGTGCAAAAAATGATTTGACAGCCTAGTGTGAATGTACTTTTGGTTGTGGCCGAGAATGAAATTTGTAGAATAGCAGCTCTAAATGTGAGTGGAGCATAAACATGATGTAACGGTGAACGTGAATGCAGCTCTGAAACAAGCCTAGTATGAACATGTTGTGACAGCGGACGTGTAAACACAGCTCTCACAGTGAGCAGAGCAAACATGGTATACCAATCGACGCATGAACGCAGCTCTGGTTGTGAGTGGAGCAAGGTGTGAACACCAGTGTGATGCGTCCAGAGAATAAAAATGGAGTAACAGTAGCAGCTATGGCTGTAAGCCGAGTATACAACATGTAATAACAGGCGTGTAATACGGATCCGGCTGTCGGCTGGGTACGGAATGAGATGTAACAGCCAACAGGTGACCGCAGCTTGACTGTGATTAACGGGTGAAGAATGATGAAAATAGCAGACATGTGGACACAGCTCAGGGGAGCAGGGAGGAAAACATAGCGTGACAGCCAAATGGAAAGGCTGGTCTCGGAGTGAGCAGAGTAGGAAAGTGCTGGAGAGTAAAGACATGCGGATGCATCTGAGGGTGTGAGGGTATGAAGCATGGTGCAATAGTAGGCATAAGAAGCATAAGACATGAAATGAAAGCCGAAAGTGTAACTGCCGCTCAGGATAACAGTAGAGCATGAAAGTGCGGCAGGGTTTTTAAGTACATGGAGCAGTGAAATACGTGAAGTCTAAAGATGGTGGTAGCGGGGGGAGGGGGAGACACGTGGCAAGGAACAGCTACAGCAAGAGGCCTAAACAATAACAGCTGCGTCCGATCTCCAAACATGACGTCACGTGCAGCCCGGGTAACTCTTCCTTTACAGCAAACCGGCTGAAGTAACTTTTCATACGAGACGAACAAAGCGAAGTAAAACTTGTAAGATTTAGAGGAACTAACTCCTATTACCAACAAACAAAGTTGAAAAGAAATAGAAGTATTTAGCCCCAACGAACAAACCTGAGGTAGCAGATTCTGAGGCGAAGCCTCCCGTTCGCTAGCAAAGTCGGTTCCGACCGGCCAGGAGAGACGGCCCCGGCAGTGGCGTACATGCAGGGGTCGCAGTAGCGACCGGGCCCGGCACCCCAGGGGGCCCGGCCGCCTGCGGACCCCTGGCCCTGCTCCCTGCAGCTGCGCGTGCGCTAAGTAGTTCAGATCCATCCGAATGAATCTCTCTTCTTGCGGGCGGGAGCGAGCACGGCGTCGGCGTCAATCCCGCGAGACCTGTGAACTCCTGCGGCAGGTCTCGCGGGAACAGGCACGCGCGCCTGAAATCACGCAGTGACGCAGCAGACAGGACCCGGACGGGAGAGCGAGAGGAGACAGTTCACTTCCCCTAGTGCAGCGCCGCAGCCCGCAGCAGCCCGGTAAGGAAGAGTAAGGACTGGACTTGGAGTAGTGAGGGGAGGGCCCTGGCAGATGACCGGGGGTGGGGGGGGGGGAGTTTGAGCTGGCGGAGCTGGGGGGGTCTGATGGGGGGTCTTTAGGCTGATCTGAGGTCTGATGGCATGGGGGCTGAGTGGGGGTCTTTGGGCTGATCTGAGGTCTGATGGGGGTTGACTGGGGGTCTGATGGGGGTCTTTGGGCTGATCTGAGGTCTGATGGGGGCTGACTGGGGGTCTGATGGGGGTCTGGGCTGATCTGAGGTCTGATGGGGGTTGACTGGGGGTCTTTGGGCTGATCTGAGGTCTGATGGGGTCTGACTGGGGGTCTGGGCTGATCTGAGGTCTGATGGGGGCTGACTGGGGGTTGACTGGGGGTCTGATGGGGGTCTTTGGGCTGATCTGAGGTCTGATGTGGGCTGGCTGGGGGTCGGATGGAGTCTTTGGGTTGATCTAAGGTCTGATGGGGGATGACTGGGAGTCTTTGGGCTGATCTGGGGGCTGACTGGGTGTCTGATAGGGTTCTTTGGGCTGATCTGAGGTCTGATGGGGGCTGACTGGGGGTCTGATGGGGGTAGGAAACTAAGATGTCTGTCTGTCTGTCAAACTCTGCAGAGATGAGAGATGGCTGAAAGAAATCATCATGGTGGTCCGGTCTGAATGGAGAAGATGAAGAAAGAGAACATCTACTGTACATCAAAGGAGACGTCACTGGATGTAAGAGGTATGGGCGCGATATATAGGTAGGGCTGTGCGTGGGTGTGGCTTGAGGGTGGGTAACTGGGTGGGGACACAGGGGCCCCATAATCTCCTTTTGCCCGGGGAAGTGCCCCTCCCGAGACCAGGCTCTGGATCCGCCACTGGGAAAGGGGGTGGGGGGCCCATGGATCAGTTTCGCACAGGGGCCCCATGGATTGTGTGTACGCCACTGGGCCCCGGCCCAACCTACTTACGTAGTATGGCGCGTGCATGCTACGGTAGCAGAGAGCAAAATAACAAGCTCCATGCTGCAAAGAAAGAATCCTACCACCAGAGAAGCTAGTTTGCTAATGACACCCAGCGGCAGCTGTGACCTGAGAACCCACGCCTGTGAGTGAGGCTGTGGCTCGTATATGAAGAGCCTCCGCCCCTCTCACAAATGCAGGCTGACTAATCAGCCTTAGAGCTTGTTCCCCGGTGCCCCAGCCCCCCAATGACTGTGGGAGCAAGTGCGGTCTGTATTTATTTATTAATGTATAACTTTGCACTTTGGTATCCTGATTATTTATAACCATTGTGGTCTGTGCAATAGGTTTCCACTGTGCCATACTATTAAACCATATTACTGCTAGCTATTGTTAAGGAAATTATCCAGCTTTTCTGAAAGTGGATATAAAATTCATAAGATGTTTTCATTTTCTCTGAATACGTGATACAATGTGGTGACATTTGGAAAAGAACAAGCATAAGCTAAAAAACCTATAAGAGTGAGCTGTGTATGTTAGGATAAGATAAGATTTGTACGTACTACTAACAGAAATCTGCATCTCTTGCTAAAACATCTAAACTCATTAGTTAACACATTTTTGCTAAAGTGAAACTGGTAAAATACTAACCAATCAATAGATTGATTCAAAAGCCATTATTGAAATGTCTGTAAACCAATCATGTTTTACTTTGAGGGGTTACACCCTTTTGAACTGTGTATAAATAAAGGGTGCAGGACACATTATGTTAGGATCCTGACAAGGTTTTGAACTAAACTCAGACTTCTGTCATTTTCCTCCATCGACGTCATTCACCTGAACATGAGGCAACGATCATCACGTGGCTGACCCTTGGCCTGCCACAACATTTTCTGGTGGAGAATTGCGGGCACTACAACAACGCTCCTAGCTGCAGATCACGATACGGAGACCAGGACCCAGGAAGACCGCGGTAAGTAACCCATTGTGTTACTACCTGTCTCCTGAGCTCTGCTCGCTGTTCTGCAGTGTGGTGTGTGAACGTGGTGCCTGTACCGTGTTCTGGTGAATGAATTATTTCCCCTATATGTGCAAAACTGTCTTTAGGCGTATGAATGCACGAATGTGTGAGTGGCTGAGATAAGCTGAATCTTGGAGGGGTCTGACCCTGCTCCTCCTGAGCCAAGCTGAAAGTCTAGAGCTCGCTGACTGGCTTGTCCGGTCCCTGACTCTGGAGGCCTCTGGTTCTGGTGGAGAAAGGGTTGACAGACCTATCCTGGAGGAGGCTGTGTGAAGTGGCAGTGTATAAAGCTGTCCAGTAAGATTGGATAGGGGCCCTGCAGTTCCTTGTTGGTACCTGAAAAGGCGCCTGAGGTCAGGGGTTGTTTCAATGTTATGTCATACTGTGTGGTTTCACATGTACTGAGTGCCTGCTGATATTGTGTGAGGAAGAATTACTGCATTGTTGCCAATTCCTGTGCTGTACAGTGTATACATGCGTGGGTATTAGGATACCAGTTTGGATTGGGTGGTTGCAGTTATAATCATTTGGATTGCAGTATTTGTTTGCTTCCTGTGCCAAAGAAAGAACGTAGAGAGGTTTAAGGGGTTTCCAGCGAGTAACCCCAGAGAGGACGTGTGAGTTACTCTGTGTGAGGGCAAGACTATATTGTAGCACCACTGGTAGTAGAAAAAGTGGTGCCGCCTCGGAAGTGTGTCCACGGCACCACTAGTAGTGCCGCCTCGGAAGTGTGTCCACGGCACTACTGATAGTGCTGCCTCGGAAGTGTGTCCACAGCACTGTTGTAATTCACCAGGTGTGCGCGTCCCTGGATAGTGAATTACAAGGAGCCACCCACGGGATGGGGGCTACACAGAGTAAGCGTTCCTCTGAGAAGGGAGCAGAGAAATGGGTCTCTGCAATTGATATTATGCAATACGCAAAGGGCACTGAAGCAACCAAAGACTGTAGACAAATGCTAAAGAAATTGGGAGCAGGTGTGAATGGAACATTGGATGAACCAGTATGGCAGACATTTCTCACTAATTTTAAGGGGTGGTTGGAAGACCATAACAAATATGACCAGGCCACAATGTGGTATGATGTAGCCCAGGGAATGACTTTGACTGCCCATAAGGCAAAAGACACTGACAAAGGGACTATGTATGACATATGGGATGAAATTAAATTGCCAACAAAAGAATTAAACATCCCTTCTGAAGTACGGTGTATTATCCCCCATAAACCACAAAAATCTCTCCCTCCAACAGCACCACCTCCATATAAAAGCCCGGAGGGGTGGACTTGTCCTAATTGTGGACAACAGAACCCAGACTCAAGAGAGAGATGCTCAGCCTGTGGGAGGCCCAAGCCACACTCTCGTGTGGGCTTATACCCATTAGTCAATAAAACCCTCCCCACAGTAAAAGCTGGGCAACTGGAAACACATGATTATGAGGTTTATAGGCCATGGACTCCTAGTGAGTTGCTGGCTATGTGTAACACTTTGCCAGACCCCCGTACTGTCCCCAGTACTTTCCTTCGTAAATTGGAAAGTATCCAGACTGCATATAAAGCCACTTGGGCGGATCTGGAGAGTCTTCTAGAGACTAAAGGAGGGGAAGTACTTAAGAATCAAATTATGGCAAAGGCCCCTGGTACTGTCCCTGTGGATAAGGCCACAGACCAGTCAGGCCAGGAATTTATCATGGCCCTTAAACCCTGGGTAAAAGAGCAACAGGACAATCAGACTGACACTTTTATGATGCAAACACAAGACGCGAAGCAGACTGTAGCTGACTATGCCACAGCTTTAGAACAGCTCTGGCTTGACTATGGGTATGAGACAGGAGACAGTAAGGACATGAGACTACTAAAACATACATTTATGTCTGGATTAAAAGCACCCATACAGGATGCTGTAAAGAAGGCTCGCCCTGATTGGCGGACCTGCTGGTTCCCTGACCTAGTGGCCATAGCAAAGGGAGCTGAGCTAGACTTGCAAAATAAAAAAAGAAGCCAATAATGGCTAACCAACCTTTTAAACCTAAGGGAAGGTTCCAGAAAAGGCAGGTGGGGGTTCAGTCTCCACGTAACTGGGACCAAGTAACATGCTGGAATTGTGGGGAAAAAGGGGCATTACTCAGTCAAATGTCCCCGGAGAGGTCAGGCTACTGCCCAGACCTCTCAATGAAGTGATGGCAATCCTGTGAGTTCCCTCAACGTTAGCTACCCCCTTGACGCAACCCCAGGTCCACAACTAATCATCACATCTACATGTGAGGACACGGGGAATTCAATAGAATTTTTGGTAGACACAGGAGCAGTCCATACCAAAATACAAGAAAAATATGTGCTGAGGAGCTTATCTCCTCTGATTACATCTACTGTCAAGGGGTTGAGGGAACGTCTGTTAAACTCCCACTAACAAAGACTGTTAAATTTAATATTCATGATGCCTTATCTATTGTCACGCGTGTGTTGGTAAGCTCAGATATATTTTCTCTACTGCCCTAATTCTGTGTTGCAGTCCTGGCAGCCGGCCTATCCGGACACTGTTCTTTTACAATATATTGATGATCTGTTACTTTGTTGCCACAGTTCTGAACAGTGTAATGAAGAAACTTTATCTTTGCTTATTTTCCTTGCTGAAAATGGTTGTAAAGCCTCCAAAGAGAAGCTGCAACTTTGTAAATCTACTGTGATTTTCCTAGGTAACTGTATTTCTCCAGGTACTAAACACCTCACAACTGAGAGGGTTACTGCTATACAGCAGCACCCCCTGCCAAGCACTCCAAGGGCTCTGCGTGCCTTTATTGGACTTGTCAGTTACTGTCGCCCCTGGATTAAGGATTGCTCTCAGATGATGTGCAGCATACGGGTAGGTTACCCGACACTGCTAGGTTGTATGTGTATTTCCCTTTAAGCCAGTTAGGCCTGTTGCAGGCAATCCCTGTTCCAGTCAGCAGAGGGAGCTCCCAGTTCAGTATAAATAGGCAGGGCCTAGCCTAGGAAGGGGAGTTCAGAAGTTTCTAGAGCCTGAGGAAGCTGAGAGAGAGACAGAGGCAAGTCAAGAAAAGCAAGAGGTACTAAAGACAACAGAGGAGGTACTTGATAATTATAAAACCAAGGATATACGCCAGGGCTAGGGCATCGGGCCTTGGAGAAGAGTTTCTATGTTCCAGGATCAGTCAGGAATAGAGTGCAAGCCACCTGTACTGCAAGTCCTGTGTTTAACACTCTGAAGTCACCTTGCTATATATATTGCCTGCATCAAATGTACTGCAACCAACTGTCTGCAAAGGAACTGCGCTTCCATCTATGTCCATGTATGATGACTACTAAAGTTTGAGTTCTGTTTTAACATCACGTGGTTCCTCAGTTATTCCTGCTATCAGCAAACGGCGTGCCACCGTTTAATTGGCACTGGCGTCACGAACATTTCTTACCATCACCTGCCCTTGCAGAGAGTCAGCTGTCTCAGGTTAGTGTCACAATTGCACTACAACACCCAGGAACATTTCTAAACCTAACTTGAGTACGCTGCACCTCTCTTTTGGCGTCACGAACAGGATACGCACGCTTTCTAGTGCAAGAAGCGTGAACTTTGTGCCTTATACAGTTGCCCTGTGACCAAAGTGACAAATTGCCTGCTTATTTAAAGTGGACTTTGTGGACTGAAAAATATACCAAAAGTGTCCCCAAAACCTCCAAAAAGCGCTGTGCAGTGTTGCGCTATCAAGAGGAAGGAAATCGCCACATTGGAGTGTGGTTTTATGGACTTTTTACCATCCTGCTTGCTGTCAGTGAATAGACAGCGTTTCTTGCTAAAAGATGGCCACCGGCCGCCTGGAGTAAAGTTTCCCGCGCTGCTGAGGACCTTCGTGGGCGGATCCCTTCAAAGACACAGAAAATCCCGCCCCTCGTCATTATCGCACCGCCGCGGCCCGGTTTCTTCTACGTCATCGCGTACTCAGGACGTCCGGAATCTCTCGAGACTTGGCCTGCGCAAGCCCGGCGATACCGGTAAGAACTTGTAACCGGAGGGAAGGGGATTGTTCCGGCCCCTTTAGTCACCAGCGGCCACATCGCAATAAGCTAACATGTCAGAACCGGGAGTTCCCGAGCAGCCGGCCCCAGGAGAGCTTGCGGCTCCTAATCATTCTATAGCCTCCAGCATGATGCCCTTTACCATGCCTTACTATTTCGGGGCCCCATGGTTTCCCCGCTATAAAGGAGAGACCCATACCCTAAGAGACTTTAAAGAAAAGTTGCTGGCATTATTCAAACTGTACCCCATAAATGCCGATCAGCAAATGGAAATCCTGCTAGCGCAACTGGAGGGAGCTGCCCGCAGGGAGGTATTATCCTGGCCTGCTACTGAGCGGAGTACTCTAGAACAGATATTCACCCGCCTCAGGGCCACTTTTGAAACTAGGACTGCCTCAGAGATAAAGATGCACTTCTTTGGCAAGAAACAGAAGTCGGGTGAGTCCTTCCGTGACTATGCCCTATCACTTCAGGAGTCTTTAGGGGCTGTAATTCAGATAGATCCCAAAGAGGCTGATAATCAGGACCAGACCTTGAGGGAACAATTTATCAACGGGGTGTCTAGTGAGCAAATAAGGACCCAACTAAAGATGCTGTCCGCCCAGCACCCTAACAGTACCTTTCTGGACTTTAAAGAACTGGCTATAAAAATTCTGGGGTCAGCAGTATCTCCGGAGTTGAGCACCCTACCTGAATCACCAGCCTGCAGGCCAAAACCGCTTATCACTAACCAAGCTCAGGCCGGTCAAGCTGTTCAAGCTTCAGCTACCGATACTATCGCCATGCTGACAGAGCAAGTAAATCACCTCACTAAAAGTCTGAGAGAGAGTGTGCAGAAAAATAGAGGAATGGGAAAAACCCATAATGTCAGAAGAAGAGTTCCTGTCACCTCCTAGGCCATTCCCACCTCCATACCAAGAGACTCACCCCAGGGATCCTGGGAGGCGTAATAGAGGTCGCAAGAGGCCCGTGTGTACATACTGCAAAAAGCTGGGACACACAGAATCCACGTGCTGGCAGTTAAACGGGCAACCCCTGAGGCGGAGGACCACCCCTCGGGAGGTAGAACACTAGGTCCAAAGAATCCAAATTGGATGCCACGGTATGTAGGATCCCATCCTAAAATCAACATAGAGATCAACGGGGTCTCCTTTGAAGCCCTATTAGACACTGGGTCTCAGGTCACCACTATTCAGCTGCCCGCCTTCGAAAGATTCTGGGACACCAACCAATTGACCCAGCCGCCTGAATCCTGGGTGGAGATTATCGCCAGCAATGGCAAACCAGTAAAGATTCATGGATACTGGGAACCCACCCTGCAGGTGGGAGAAGTAACCTTACCGCAACAGGGGGTGATAGTAGTACAGGCCGGCGACAGAGGAGGACATCCTGTCATTCTAGGCACCAATGTCTTCAAAAACTGTTATTCAGAAATACTTGCTGTATTACACCAGACTTTGCCCACTGCTTCCTCTGCATCCAAGAGGGTGATTCAAAAGACTATTACTGTGTTAAGTGCCCAGCAGAGGTTTGCTAATGGGAAAGGAGAAATTTGTACTGCCAGGATTAGTGATATTAGGCCTGTGACTTTGCCTCCTAATTCTCAAACTCTTTTATGGTGTCGTGCTGTCCTGGGAGTCCAAGGCCGAGATTATCCAGCCCTGGTGGAACCAATTCAGATGGAGGATTACCCTTATGTGAGAGCTGCCAAGTGCCTGGTGAACGTCTCCCAAGGTAAAGTACCTGTCCGTCTGATTAACCTGAGTGATCATCCTGTGGCGCTTACTAAGCATTGCCGTGTTGCCCAGCTTTCTCAGGTGTCCTTCCAAGACATCATTCGTCTTCCAGTGACAGAAAAGCCGCCAGCTGCAGGCAGTGGACGCCCGTCAGTGACCCAGCCACAAGTGCCCTGGTGGGAAGAGCTCCATGTAGGGGACGAGACTACCCCCCAACATCAACAAGAAGGGATCCTACAGCTGGTCAAAGAGTACCACCAGGCCTTCAGTAAGCATGCTACTGATTATGGAGAGGTGAGTGCCATACAACACACCATACCTACTGGCTCTCATCCTCCTATCAAGGAGAGATACAGACCCTTACCGCCTACTTCATATCAGACTGTAAAAGAAATGATCCAAGAGATGAAAGACTCTAATGTAATCCGGGACAGCCGTAGTCCGTGGGCTGCACCCCTGGTCCTTGTAAAGAAAAAGGATGGTGGTATCCGTTTCTGTGTGGATTATAGGAAAATTAATCAAATAACCCACAAAGATGCATACCCACTGCCCCGCATTGAGGAGTCACTAACTGCTCTGGGCTCCTCTGCCTATTTCTCCACATTGGACTTGACCAGTGGCTATTGGCAAGTACCCATGGCCCCTGCAGATAGGGAAAAGACTGCTTTCACTACTCCCATGGGCCTGTTCGAATTCAATTGTATGCCGTTCGGGCTATGTAATGCCCCAGGAACTTTCCAGAGACTAATGGAGCGGTGTTTGGGTCACAAAAACTTCGAAACAGTGCTGCTGTATCTAGATGACGTCATTGTGTACTCAAAAACATATGAAGACCATCTGAAACATTTAGCAGAAGTATTTGAAATCCTTATCAAATATGGCCTGAAGGTAAAGCCATCCAAGTGTCACTTGCTCAAACCTGCAGTAAAATACCTGGGGCATGTGGTAAGCGGAGAGGGCGTGCAACCTGACCCTGATAAGTTAGCGGCTGTCCGTAATTGGCAGGTCCTCACTACCGTCAAAGAGGTGAGGGGTTTCCTTGGTTTTGCCGGCTACTATAGACGTTTTATCCCCCATTTTGCTCAAATAGCTGATCCTATCCAGGAGCTCTTGAGGGGGCAACCCAAGAAAAGTCCTAGAACTCCTGTGCCCATTGAGTGGAATGAGGAAAGAGAGATAGCGTTCCAATTGTTAAAAAAGAAACTGACTGAGCCTCCTGTGTTAGGTTATCCAGACTACAGCAAGCCCTTCCATCTGTATACTGATGCTAGCAAGCGAGGCCTGGGAGCTGTGTTAGCCCAGATCCAAGAGGGAAAAGAAAGAGTCATAGCTTATGCAAGCCGCTCCCTGAAAGGAGCTGAGAAAAATGACCAGAATTATAGTTCCTTCAAACTAGAGTTCCTGGCCTTAGTGTGGGCAGTGACGGAAAAATTCAAAGATTATCTAGCCGCCACCCCGTTCATTGCATTCACTGACAATAACCCTCTGGCACATCTAAATACAGCTAAATTAGGGGCCTTGGAGCAGAGATGGGCCTCTCACCTCGCCAACTATGATTTCTCTGTAAAATATCGTGCTGGACGTACTAATGATAATGCTGATGCTTTATCCAGGCTTCCCACAGAGACAGCTCCTGATGATGTGCGAGATGCTTGGGAAGATGTAGAGATGCCGGCTTTCTATAACAAATTTTCTCAACAGGATCAGGCTCGAGCTACCAATGACAGAGCTGCAGTTCCTTCACCCTCCAGTAGGCCTGATCCTAAAGAAGAAAGGTGGGTGAAACTACAGTCTGAAAGTAGAGTGCTGGGTGAGTTGTTGGACTTCATTACTAGTGGCAGAGCCCCTGAGAGGATTCGGCGTAAGAGTGCAGATCCTGAGCTCATCAAACTGTGGAGACAGCGCCATCAACTCTTCATACAAAAGGGCCTATTGCTACGGAGAAGCCTAGACCCAGTGTCCAACGAGAGAGTGCACCAGATTCTCATACCCCGACGAGATGCAGGTATGGTGTTGGAGATGTACCACAATCAATCCGGTCACTTTGGGGTCCAAAAGACTGAGGCTACTATCCGCCAGTGGTTTTACTGGGTGGGCATGAGAGAAGACATGGAGAAGTGGTGTCGGGAGTGTGTAGCCTGTGCCTTAAAACGAAGTGAGCACCATGATCAGAGGGCACCACTGAGACCCATTGTAAGTACTCGTCCTCTTGAACTTGTCGCCATCGACCATGTGAAACTGGAGCCTAGTCGCTCAGGGTATACTTATGCCATGACTATTATTGACCATTTCACTAAGTTTGTTGTAGCGGTGCCTGTGAGAGACCAGACAGCCAAGACTACAGCCGAACTGTTCTGGAAGCACTTCCTCCTGCCCTACGGATGTCCAGAAAAGATCCTCACCGATCAAGGACCTGCTTTTGAGTCCCATCTGTTCCATGAACTGTGCCGCTTACACAACTGTAAGAAGATCCGGACAACGGCCTACCATCCTCAAGGTAATGGATTATGTGAAAAAATGAATCAGACCTTGATAGAGATGCTGAGGGCCGTGCCTCCTGAAACCAGAGGAGATTGGCCTAATCTGTTGCCACAGCTCATGTTCACATACAATCATACCATACATTGTTCCACCGGGTATACCCCCTTTTATTTGATGTTTGGGCGCCAAGGGACATTGCCTGCTGATCATTCATTGGACATACACGTACCTGATTGCATTAACCCATTACCTAACACCGACTGGGTTGCTGAACATCAAAGGCGATTGAATACAGCCAAAGCCATTGTTCAGGAACGTATGGACTATGCTAGGGACCGACAGCAGAGAGACTATGATCAAGCAGCCCATGCAGAACCCTTGACAATAGGGCTGTGGTATGGTTAAAGAATAACCGCCGTACCAGTAAACTGGACAGTAAATGGGAGCGAAGTCCCTATGTTGTCACTGCAATCCCAAATGTTGGAACTCACACTTATGAGATCACCCGGGAAGGCAAGGGATCCCAAATTGTACACCGAAACCGGTTAAAGCTCTGCCTGACACCAGAACCTAGTGCCGAGAGTTCTGGATCTGAATCCCCTGTGTCAGAGTCATCAATACCGCCCGAGGATCCTATGCAGGCTGTCAGTAATCTGAGGTATGACGCTGATCCCATGCATTGGCTTCTGACACCATGGTTGAACTTGCTGGTGCCTGCTCCGGCACCTACTGTATCTTCACCTCCAGAAGAGCCGGTTCAAGATGCCCCGGATCCAGTTTCCCCTCTAGTGGATCTAGTTGTTCCTGTTGTTCCTGTTGTTCCTGACCAAGGTCTCACTGATGGAGACCCTCCTGTTGCTCCTCTCTCTTCTACCTCGTTGCTAAGGGAAGAGGAGACCCCTGTATTGAGAAGGTCCACCCGGATGACCAGGGGACGTCCGCCAGTCTGTTTAGGAGACTTTGACTATGCTGGTGGTGTCTCCTCTCGAGCAGTTGCTACTGGTAATACTTTACTTGACATTTGTGTGCAAGAATGGACTCCTCCACGTGAGCCCTTGCCTGTGATACACCCACAGGATACTCCTGGGTAGTTCCGTTATTATACTGCCACCAAAGAAGAATGGACTAACCTGGTTCACCCTAAGTCCGCTGTGCCAGGTCAGCGGCCGCGTCTAAGAAGTAAGAAGACGCCCCTTTCCCTTGCGTCATTTGGTCATGAAGTTATTAATGTTATGTTTTTCTGTGTGAAATAATTATCTATTATATTCATGATGTAATGCTTAAGTTATGTACCATGTTATGCCGGTTCAGGAAGGTGTGTGTGAGTACGAGGCCTTACTCACGTTAAAGTCTGGGGGTGTGCAGCATACGGGTAGGTTACCCGACACTGCTAGGTTGTATGTGTATTTCCCTTTAAGCCAGTTAGGCCTGTTGCAGGCAATCCCTGTTCCAGTCAGCAGAGGGAGCTCCCAGTTCAGTATAAATAGGCAGGGCCTAGCCTAGGAAGGGGAGTTCAGAAGTTTCTAGAGCCTGAGGAAGCTGAGAGAGAGACAGAGGCAAGTCAAGAAAAGCAAGAGGTACTAAAGACAACAGAGGAGGTACTTGATAATTATAAAACCAAGGATATACGCCAGAGCTAGGGCATCAGGCCTTGGAGAAGAGTTTCTATGTTCCAGGATCAGTCAGGAATAGAGTGCAAGCCACCTGTACTGCAAGTCCTGTGTTTAACACTCTGAAGTCACCTTGCTATATATATTGCCTGCATCAAATGTACTGCAACCAACTGTCTGCAAAGGAACTGCGCTTCCATCTATGTCCATGTATGATGACTACTAAAGTTTGAGTTCTGTTTTAACATCACGTGGTTCCTCAGTTATTCCTGCTATCAGCAAACGGCGTGCCACCGTTTAATTGGCACTGGCGTCACGAACATTTCTTACCATCACCTGCCCTTGCAGAGAGTCAGCTGTCTCAGGTTAGTGTCACAATTGCACTACAACACCCAGGAACATTTCTAAACCTAACTTGAGTACGCTGCAGATGCAGCCACTATATGACTGCCTCAAAGGAGAGACCTTTGAACTAACATCAGAAGCTGTGAGTGCATTTCAAGCATTAAAACTCACTCTCACCACAACACCAGCATTGGGCATCCCCAATTACAAACAAACTTTTACATTGTATTGTCACGAGCAAGGGGGATTTGCCTCAGGTGTACTAACGCAGAAACACGGGGACCATATGCGGCCCATTGCATACTATTCTACCAGTTTGGATTGTATTGACACACCACCAAACTGAAACATTTGTACAGAATCACAAAATATGAGATGACACTACTCAGTCCCCACATTACCTTACAGCGATGTACTGTTCTAAATCCAGCTACTTTGATGCCGGTGGATTTAGAAGAGGAGGGGGGAGTGGGAGTAGTAGAAATGTCTGATCCAGTTGCAAATCATAACTGTCATGAATTGATGATTGCAGAAACAAAAGGGTTATCAAATGTTACTGAAGCACCATTAACTATTCCTGATGCTGAGTATTTTAGTATTTTGTAGATGGCTCCAGATGGTGGAATGACGAACAAGGACACTTTGTCACCGGGTATGCGGTAATCCAGGATGGTAAGGTAATCATACAAAACCCACTCCCATCTTGTGCATCTGCACAGGAGGCGGAGTTGAAGGCACTCACTGACGCATGTACAATGGGTAAGGGACTGAGAATAAATTGTTACACTGATTCCAGGTATGCTTTCAGGGTAGCACATGACTTTGGTGTTATCTGGAAAACTAGGGGATTTCTGACTTCATCGGGCAAACCAATCAAAAATTCAGAAGCAGTACAGAGCCTCATAGAGGCCCTAGAGCTGCCCACAGAGGTAGCCATTGTTAAAGTGCCAGCCCATGTGAAGCAAGATGATCCGCTAGCTGTGGGAAATGCTCAAGCAGACCAAGCAGCCAAACAAGCAGCCGGTCTGCCGCTCCTGACATTGTTTTTTCCAACTATGCCAGATTTGTCGCTCTTGCAGGAATTACAGGCCCAGATAACGCCTCAAGACAAAAAGGTATGGATGGAGGCGGGGGCTACGAAGACAGGAGAGCTCTGGCAGGTAAATGGCAGAACATGTTTGCCTCGGAGTTTGTATCCGATGATTGCGCAATTTAGCACATGGCCCTACGCATTTGTCGAAAGGAGCTATGAGCGCACTAGTGTTAGAACATTGGTTTGCACCTGGAATTCAGACCCTCTTTGAAAAGTTTGTTCAGGGTTGTCTTACATGTGCCAGACATAACCCTGGGAGGTTTGTAAAGACCCCCAAGAAACACACTCCCAAACCCTTGTACTCGTTTCAAAGAGTGCAGGTGGATTACATACAGCTACCCAAGGTGAGCACATATGAGTATGTCCTTGTAGCCATTGATGTATTCTCAGTAACTACGGCTACAGCCAAAAATACTGCTAAGAAAATATTGTCAGAGGTAGTCTGCAGATATGGGATTCCAGAAGTGATAGAATCAGACAGAGGTACCCACTCCACTGGGGAGATAAATGGGACACATACTGAAGACCCTAGAGATCGCACAAGCTCTACATTCTCAACAGTATGGAGTCACTATAATGGTGGTCCCAGATGGAATCACTCATGTTGTACGGTTACTGCGTTTATTACTTTCTGTTCTGTATTAAGTAGCTCTAGGTCCTAAGTGGAAGTTCGGATGGAGACGCATCTTTGGCAGGAAGGAAGTGTCCATCCCAGGTTTCCCATCACTAAAGTGTCCATAACGTTGACTAGAGGAGGATGGAGGTGGACTTTCAAGGCGGTTCCAGGCCTACTCACCATATTGGTCAAGGGATATGCCATGATTGACAGCACTGTCCAACCAAGGGACAGCAACGCTCAAGATGATGTTCATCTTCCTGATTCTACAACAGAGGACCACAGCTACACAGAAACTTTTAGGCTTACTGCTGATGCTGATTGACCAGCTCCTAGAGATTCCAACACAGGAGCAGAAGAAGGTGTATCCAGAACTATGGACAATGATGCATGGAACAACAATGCTGCACCTACATCCACTTAGTGTGTTTGTGTGTCGTATGTTGTTTTAATAAAATGTATGTATGTATGCTTAATCAAATGACAACTACTAGACAGACTGGAATCTATGCTTGCATCGCATGGTCTATGCAGCTTATCTGTATACTCTGTAAAGTACGGTCTGTCTAAGGGGTCATTTGTTTGTCCAGGCAGGTTAGTAGTTAGCAAGACACACACACATGATACAATGAAGCCTTCAGAACAAAATGTCTACCACGTGAACAGAAAAATTGAAAAAAAGGAGGGAAATGTTAAGGAAATTATCCAGCTTTTCTGAAAGTGGATATAAAATTCATAAGATGTTTTCATTTTCTCTGTATACGTGATACAATGTGGTGACATTTGGAAAAGAACAAGCATAAGCTAAAAAACCTATAAGAGTGAGCTGTGTATGTTAAGATAAGATAAGATTTGTACGTACTACTAACAGAAATCTGCATCTCTTGCTAAAACATCTAAACTCATTAGTTAACACATTTTTGCTAAAGTGAAACTGGTAAAATACTAACCAATCAATAGATGGATTCAAAAGCCATTATTGATGTCACGGGGTTCCGAAGGTGCACTCGGTCCCCCATTGCCCGCAGAACTGTTGCTTAGCTTTTGGAATGAGGTTCTGTGTTTGACCTCATTCCCAGGGCGGCTTTACTAGCTGGGTGGCTCCCTGCTCCTAGTCTGCCTTGAGCGCCGAGCTGATCACTCGGTGCTCGACTGGTTGGTCTGTCGGTCATGTGATGCTGGCCACGTCACATGACCCTCACTCCCCACTATAAATACAGGCAGCCTGCTGGCTACAGGTTGCCTGTTAATTTCTAGGCTCCTGGCTATTTGTTGGACTACTGAATATTTACCTGATCCTGTTCCCTGACGATTCTCTGCCTGCTCCTCCTGTACTGCGCATACATCCTGGTATTGTGACCTCGGCTCCCACCTGATTACTCTCTTAGGACTCCTCTTGTACTTCGCTACTCTCCTGGTATTTGACCCCGGCTTCTCCTGACCATTCTTTGCTTAATCCGTTGTACTGCGTAGCTCTCTTGGTTCTGACCCGGTCCGTTCATGTTCCGTATTTTGTCTTGTCTGTCTTCCCTGCACATATCCTAAGTTAGGGATTGCCGTCCAGTTGTCCCCTGTCATCAGGACTCGTGAGGCAAGTAGGCAGGGCCAGGGGTGAGGGTGGAGCGCAGTGGTCACTACCCTTCCCCCTGTATGTGTGTGGACGTGACCGTTACAGATTAACAGGCCCAATAACCACTGTATCATGAATCCTCTTACTACCCTGACTGACCATGTCTCTAACTTGACACAGAGGGTGCAGGAGCTAGGAGAGAAACTCTGTTCTTGTGAGTTAGGGCAAGGTTCTTCCACTCCTCTGTCCTCCAGTCCATATTTTGAACCCCAGATCAAGCTCCCAGAACCCTTTTCTGGAGACCGGAAGAGGTTTCTCTCCTTTAAGGAGAATTGCAAACTCTACTTCCGTTTGCGCCCCGTGTCCTCCGGTCCCGAGAGCCAACGCGTGGGGATTATCATTTCTCTACTACAGGGTGATCCCCAGGACTGGGCATTTTCGTTACCTCCTAGGGCCAGTTGTTTAACTTCTGTGGAGGGGTTTTTTCAGGCCCTGGGTACCCTCTATGATGAACCAGACAGGGCCCTGGAAGCTGAGACAGCTCTTAGGGCACTGGTTCAGGGCCATCTCCCTGCGGAGGAGTATTGCACCCAATTCAGACGGTGGTGTGTCCCCTCAGGATGGAATGAACCAGCCCTGAAGAGTCAGTTTAGGTCTGGTCTATCTGATAATTTAAAAGATCTATTGGTCAATTACCAAATTCCTGAGACCTTAGAGGAGATGATGACCCTAGTTGTCCGACTTGACAGACGAGTTAGAGAGAGACGACAAGAACGACAGTTCAGTTCTCAGATGGTGGTCCAGCCAGAGGCCTTTTCCAGGGACAACACTGAGGTCTCCACCGAGGAACCCATGCAGGTTGGCATGACCCGGGGTAATCTTCGTCGCAGACGCGGAGAGTGCTTCTACTGTGGAGATCCTGGCCATTGGATCAACAAGTGTCCTAAGAGGGACCTCTCTGACAAGTCTTCTAAAGCAAGACAACCTAAAGACCAGGTACACCCTGATTTTTCTAAAGGTAAGCTTTTGGTACCCATAACAATTTCTCTGGGGGTTAATAAGTGGCCGGGTAAGGCCTTTATTGACTCCGGTTCAGCGGCCAGCTTTATTGACTTTGAGTTTGCTTGTAAATTGGGTATTCCAATGTTTGCTTTACCTACACCTATCCATGTCATGGCTATTGATGCTACTTCCCTGATTGGTGGTACGGTGAGGTCATGTACCTCTGAAATTTCTCTGTCTGTGGGTGTGTGCCACTCTGAGAGATGTTCTCTTCTAGTCCTGGAGAACCTACCGGTTGAAGTGGTACTAGGGTTGCCTTGGCTCCGTTTACATAACCCCACAATTGATTGGTCCAAAGGAGAGTTGGTGAAATGGGGACCTAAGTGTGACTCATGCTTGTCCGTGGTCCAGGCTGGGGTTTCAGTAAGGTCTAATACATTACCCTCTGTTATTAAGGAATATTCTGATGTGTTCTCGTCCCTTACTCCAGAGTTTCTACCCCCCCATAGACCTTATGATTGCGCCATAGAGCTAATTGAGGGTGCCGAATTTCCTAAAGGTCGAATTTATAATCTTTCAGGGCCCGAACGCAAGGCTATGGAGGATTATATTAAGGAGAGCCTTGCTAAAGGGCATATTAGACCTTCAGTCTCTCCTATGGGAGCAGGGTTTTTCTTTGTTAAAAAGAAGGATGGTGGTCTTAGGCCTTGTATTGATTACCGGAGATTAAATAAAATCACTGTCCAAAATAGATACTCTCTCCCATTGATTCCGGATTTATTTAACCAGGTTTTGGGGGCAACCTGGTTTTCCAAGATTGACCTGAAAGGGGCATACAATCTAATCCGAATCAAGGAGGGAGACGAATGGAAGACAGCGTTCAATACTCCGATAGGACACTTTGAATATCAGGTGATGCCTTTTGGACTCAGCAATGCCCCAGCTGTGTTCCAAAACTTAATGAACGATATTCTTAGGGAGTTCTTAGGTAAATTTATTATTGTCTATCTTGACGACATTTTGATATTCTCTCCTGATTTCGAATCTCATGTGTCCCATGTCAAACAAGTATTAGAGGTGTTGAGGGAGAACCAGCTATCCGCTAAGCAAGAGAAATGTGTCTTTGGTGTACAGGAGATACTGTTTCTAGGGCATGTTTTGACTCCTCACGCCTTTAAGATGGATCCTGGTAAGGTTTTAGCAATTAAGGAATGGGTAAGGCCTTCATCCTTAAAGGCTTTACAACGGTTTTTGGGTTTTGCTAATTACTACCGTAAATTTATCATGAATTTTTCTGTAATTGCTAAGCCATTGACCGACCTTACTAAGAAAGGGGCGGATTTGGAGAATTGGTCTACCAAGGCCATTTCTTCATTTGAAACATTAAAAAAGGCATTTAGTAGCGCTCCCATTCTGATCCAGCCTGATCAGGAGAGACCCTTTATTGTGGAGGTGGATGCGTCCGAGGACGGCGCAGGAGCAGTCCTTTCACAAGGTCCTGCTAGCCTCACTAACCTGAGACCGTGTGCCTTCTTCTCTAGGAAATTCTCTCCCACGGAGAGAAACTACGACATAGGGAATAGGGAGCTGTTGGCCATTAAATGGGCATTTGAGGAGTGGAGACATTTTTTGGAGGGGGCAAGGCATCGAGTAACTGTTGTCACTGACCATAAAAACCTAATGTTTCTCGAGTCCGCTAAGAGGTTGAATCCCCGACAAGCCCGATGGGCTCTGTTTTTTACCCGTTTTGATTTCTCCATTACGTTCAGGCCGGGAAGTAAAAATGTGAAGGCAGACGCATTATCTCGGAGCTTCCATGCTTTTCAACCCACTGAGACTCCGCCTGAATCCATCCTACCAGCAAACATCTTCTTAGCGGCTCTAACCCAGGATATCTCGGCTCGCATTAAGGCTGAACAACATCTGGCACCAGCATCCACCCCAACAGATAAGTTGTTTGTTCCCGTACAATTTCGTCTCCAGCTGTTGGGTGAGTGTCACGATTCTGCCTTTTGTGGACATCCGGGTATTGAGGGCACTAAGGATCTGGTTTCTAGATCTTATTGGTGGCCCACTCTGACCAGGGATGTCAAGTCCTACGTGTCAGCCTGTGAGGTTTGTGACAGGTCTAAGACACCTAGGACTCGCCCTGCTGGTAACCTACGACCCCTATCCATTCCCAGTAGACCCTGGTCCCATATCTCGATGGACTTTATAACTGACCTACCGCTGGCGGAGGGTAAGACTGTGGTTTGGGTAGTGGTCGATAGGTTTAGCAAGATGGTTCATTTCATTCCTGTCATGGTCTTACCTGCTTGCTGCTCTCCTTCGTTTGACATGTGCTGGCGGCCATCTTGGTTTCTGGGTTTCTTGTGTTCACATGCTTCTAAGACTGCTGCTGCTTCTGGTTCCTGATCCTGGCTTCGTCTGACTACCCTTCTGGTTCCTGATCCTGGCTTCGTCTGACTACCCTGCTGGTTCCTGATCCTGGCTTCGTCTGACTACCCTGCTGGTTCCTGATCCTGGCTTCGTCTGACTACCCTGCTGGTTCCTGATCCTGGCTTCGTCTGACTACCCTTCTGGTTCCTGACCTCTGGCTTCGCAAAGACTCTGCTCGGTTTCACCATCCGTTTGGACTTTTGCTTTACAGCTTTATTTTCAATAAAGCCTTCTTATTTTCACTTATCTCTTGTTGTACGTCTGGTTCATGGTTCCGTGACATTAGGACCAAGCCATGAATTCTGACGGTACAGGGCCATCCTCGCTACCCACGCTGGTTGCCAGACTTGATCAGCAGGATCACCTGTTGGGTCGGTTCGCTGTGGCGTTGCAAACCCTGCTTGAACGCACGGCTCATTTCGCTCCCGTTGCCGATGGGTCGGTTGTCGCTCCTGGGCTCGCTCCTACTGCCGCTCCGGTTGTTGCGCCAGAGTCTACCCCGACACCTGTTGTTGCGCCTGCGGTGTTTCGGGGTATGACCGGTTCTGCCCCTCTTCCACAGCGCTTTGGGGGAGAGCCAACTCAGTGCCGAGGTTTCCTTAACCAGGTGGGCATTTATTTCGAGTTGCTGCCACATGCCTTTCCTACTGAGAGATCAAAGGTGGGCTTCTTGATCTCGCTGCTCTCGGACAAGGCCTTGGCCTGGGCCAGCCCTTTATGGGAGAACAACAATCCGGTGGTTGCCGAGTTTTCCGGTTTTGTTGCTTCTCTTCGGAAGGTATTCGATGTGCCGGCTCGTGCTGCCTCTGCTGCGAAGCTCCTTATGTCCATCAGACAGGGTTCACGATCCGTAGCTGAATACGCCATTGAGTTTCGTACCCTGGCAGCAGAGGTGGGCTGGAATAATGAGGCTCTGGTCGCTGCTTTCTCTCATGGTCTCTCGGATGCCTTGAAGGATGAGGTTGCAGCTAAGGACCTACCAGTTGAGCTCGAGTCTCTTATTTCTTTCCTGATTTTGATTGACACCAGACTCAGGGAGAGACCTTCCTTTAAGGAGAACCTGCGGAGGTCTTCTAACAGATTGGTGCCTACGTTTGCTGTCCCACCCGTGCCTCCCTCTCCTCCCACGCCTCCTGGGGATGACTTGTCTGGGGGTGAACCCATGCAGCTGGGGTTTGCTCGCCTGTCCGAGGGGGAGAGGGCACTCCGGAGACGTGAGGGCCGATGCATGTACTGTGGTCTCGGTGGGCATTTTCGGTTGGCATGTCCGAACCGTCCGGGAAACGCTCGTACCCTGAGATCCTGCCGGGGGCAGATCTTGGGTGGAGTCTCCTCGTCCCTGGTTTCCCGTGTTGACAAACCACTGATCACTGTTGTCCTCTCCTGGGTCGGGGGCTCGGTGACGACCCAGGCGTTGGTGGACTCTGGTGCTGGTGGTTTGTTCATTGATAGTGTGTTCGCTGCCGCCAATTCCATTCCTCTGCAGGCTCGAGGTTCCCCACTGGCTCTTGAGGCGATAGACGGCAGACCCCTTCTGCCACCACACGTGACTCATGAGACCCTTCCAGTGGGGATAGCCATTGGTGCCGTTCACAGAGAGTCGGTCTGCCTCCAGGTTATTTCGTCTCCACACTACTCGGTGGTCTTGGGGTACCCCTGGCTCCAGAAGCATAATCCGACTTTCGATTGGAGATCGGTCGAGATCCTCTCGTGGTCACCGCAGTGTGGGGCTAGTTGCATCCATGGGTCTGTCAAGTTGCTGTGTACTTCCTCGGACTCTCTGTTGCCTCCTGAATATGAGGAGTACCGGGATGTATTCGATAAGGTGCGCGCGGTTGCCCTACCTCCGCACCGCCCATATGATTGTGCCATAGAGTTACAATCTGGTGCCGTTCCTCCTCGTGGCAAAGTCTATCCACTGTCGGTAGCGGAGAATGAGGCCATGGAGGAGTACGTGAGGGAGGCGCTTTCACGCGGACACATTCGCAAATCTTCGTCCCCGGCAGGGGCTGGATTTTTCTTTGTGAAAAAGAAGGGCGGTGAGTTGAGGCCTTGCATCGATTACAGGGGTCTCAATCGCATCACGATCAAGAACGCTTACCCGATACCCTTGATTTCCGAGCTGTTCGATCGCCTTAAAGGGGCCACGGTCTTTACCAAACTCGACCTGAGGGCGGCATATAACCTGGTAAGGATCAAGGCGGGCGATGAGTGGAAGACCGCGTTTAACACCAGGACCGGTCATTACGAATACTTGGTTATGCCCTTTGGGTTGTGCAATGCGCCCGCAGTCTTTCAGGAATTCATCAACGATGTTTTCCGTGACCTGTTGCAGCAGTGTGTGGTAGTCTATTTGGATGACATCTTAGTATATTCTGAATCCATGGAGGCCCACATTCTGGATGTCAGACGAGTGTTGCAACGGTTACGAGAGAACAAGCTGTTCGGTAAGCTTGAGAAATGCGAATTTCACCGATCCCAGGTAACCTTCTTAGGTTACATCATTTCCGCTGAGGGGTTCTCCATGGATCCTGAGAAGGTTTCGGCTGTCTTACAGTGGCCCCAACCCAGTGGTCTTCGTTCCCTGCAGCGCTTTTTGGGCTTCGCCAATTATTATCGGAAGTTCATCAGGGACTTTTCCATGCTGGCCAAGCCTCTCACGGATCTGACCAGGAAGGGCAGTAATTCCCATGTCTGGCCGCTCGAGGCCATCCGAGCTTTTGAGGCCCTAAAGTCCGCCTTTGTGTCGGCTCCGATTCTGTCGCATCCCAACCCTGGGTTGCCCTTTGTCCTCGAGGTGGACGCGTCTGAGACGGGAGTAGGCGCCCTTCTGTCTCAGCGTAGAACACCAGAGGGTCCTCTGCTTCCTTGTGGGTTTTACTCCCGGAAACTGTCTTCCGCGGAGTGCAACTATCAGATTGGTGACAGGGAGTTATTGGCCATCGTGCAGGCCCTTAAAGAATGGAGGCACTTGCTCGAGGGTTCGGTGGTTCCGGTTCTCATCCTGACGGACCACAAGAATCTGACCTACCTTTCTGAGGCCAAGAGATTGACACCACGTCAGGCCAGATGGGCTCTGTTCTTGTCACGTTTTAATTACGTGGTCTCCTACCTACCCGGTTCCAAGAACATCAGGGCGGATGCCTTATCACGGCAGTACTCCGAGCTGTCCAGGGAGGAGTCGATTCCGACTTCGGTCATACCTCCGAATCAGATCCTGGCCGCCATTCGCACCAGCCTGACCTCTCCCCTGGGTGAGCAGATTTTGGCGGCTCAATCTGGTGCTCCCTCTGGGAGACCCAACGGCAGATGTTTTGTGCCTGAGGAGTTGCGCACTCGGTTGTTGCGAACCTACCATAACTCCAAGACCGCGGGGCATCCTGGAAAGAATCAGCTGTCCTGGGCTGTTTCACGTCTGTTCTGGTGGCCTTCCCTACGTTCCGACATCGCCGCATATGTAGCGGCATGCTCCGTTTGTGCCCAGAGTAAGTCCCCTCGGCACCTTCCGTTGGGCCTTCTGCAACCCATAGCCACCGGGGAGCGTCCATGGTCACACCTGGGGATGGATTTCATTGTGGACCTCCCTGCATCCCGAGGCCATACGGTCATTCTCATGATTGTGGATCGGTTTTCCAAAATGTGCCACTGTGTTCCTCTCAAGAAGTTACCCTCTGCACAAGAGTTGGCCACGATTTTTGCCAGGGAGGTCTTCCGGTTGCACGGTTTGCCTAAGGAGATTGTGTCGGATCGGGGGAGTCAGTTTGTGTCCAGGTTCTGGCGCGCCTTTTGCTCCCAGTTGGGGATTCATATCTCCTTCTCCTCGGCCTACCACCCTCAGTCCAATGGGGCCGCAGAACGATCCAATCAGGCCTTGGAGCAATTCCTTCGTTGCTATGTCTCCGATCACCAAGACAATTGGGTTGACCTCCTGCCTTGGGCTGAGTTTGCCAGGAACACGGCGGTGAATTCTTCCTCTGGGACGTCTCCCTTCATGGCCAATTATGGGTTCCAACCTGCCGTGTTACCGGAGGTATTCTCTCCCCAGGATATTCCGGCTGTGGAGGATCACCTTTCCGTCCTACGTGCTTCTTGGGTACAGATCCAGAAGTCCCTTGAGGTCTCTGCGCAGCGCCAGAGACTCCAGGCTGATCGCAGACGAGCGCCTGCTCCTTCCTACCAGGTCGGAGACCGTGTATGGTTGTCCACCCGCAACCTCAACCTTCGAGTGCCCACTCCCAAGCTGGCGCCTCGCTTTGTTGGTCCCTTCCGAGTGCTTCGCAGGGTAAACCCGGTAGCCTATGCCCTTGCGCTTCCTCCTGGCATGCGGATCTCCAACGTGTTTCATGTCTCCCTGTTGAAGCCACTGGTGTGTAATCGTTTCACTTCCTCGGTTCCTCGGCCTCGTCCGGTCCAAGTGGGCAATCGTGAGGAATATGAGGTGAGCAATATCCTGGACTCACGCCTGGTCCGCGGTCGGTTGCAGTTTTTGGTCCATTGGCGTGGTTATGGTCCAGAGGAGCGTTCCTGGGTTCCCTCCGCAGATGTCCATGCTCCTGCCTTGCTCCGAGCCTTCCACGCACGCTTCCCTCAGAAACCGTTTTGTGCTCCGCGGAGGAGGGGCCCTTGAGGGGGAGGTACTGTCATGGTCTTACCTGCTTGCTGCTCTCCTTCGTTTGACATGTGCTGGCGGCCATCTTGGTTTCTGGGTTTCTTGTGTTCACATGCTTCTAAGACTGCTGCTGCTTCTGGTTCCTGATCCTGGCTTCGTCTGACTACCCTTCTGGTTCCTGATCCTGGCTTCGTCTGACTACCCTGCTGGTTCCTGATCCTGGCTTCGTCTGACTACCCTGCTGGTTCCTGATCCTGGCTTCGTCTGACTACCCTTCTGGTTCCTGACCTCTGGCTTCGCAAAGACTCTGCTCGGTTTCACCATCCGTTTGGACTTTTGCTTTACAGCTTTATTTTCAATAAAGCCTTCTTATTTTCACTTATCTCTTGTTGTACGTCTGGTTCATGGTTCCGTGACAATTCCCCTGTCTAAACTTCCGAATGCTAAAACCCTGGCGTCTATTTTTGTGAGAGAGGTTGTTCGTTTACATGACATCCCGGAAAATATTGTTTCGGACAGGGGTGTGCAGTTTGTGTCCAAATTCTGGAGGGCCTTCTGTCAAAGATGTAAAATTTCGTTGTCTTTTTCTTCCGCCTACCATCCTGAGAGTAATGGGCAGACTGAACGCCTTAATCAGTCTGTGGAACAATTCCTGAGGTTGTATGTTGCTGATGACCAGCAATTATGGGTCAAATTCCTTCCGTTGGCTGAATTTGCTCTGAATAACCGTGTCAATTCTTCTGCTGAGGTCTCCCCTTTCTTTTGTAACCATGGTTTTCATCCCCGTTTTCATTCTGGGTCGTCCGTCTCCTCCTCTAATCCTGAAGCTGATAAACTCTCCTCCGAACTGTGCACAGTTTGGGCCCGGGTTCAATCGAACCTAGAAAAGGCTCAAAGTTCTCAAAAACTCAAGGCCGATAGGAGACGTTCAAGGGGGGTGAACTTTCAGGTTGGGGATAAAGTATGGTTGTCCTCCAAGAATCTATCTCTCAAGGTAGCTTCTAGAAAATTTGCTCCTCGTTTTATTGGTCCATATAAGATCACGGAGGTGATTAACCCGGTATCATTTAGGTTGGAGCTGCCCGAGTCATTCCACATTCATAATGTGTTCCATAAATCTCTACTTAAAAATTTTTTTGAACCGGTAGTACCATCGAAAGCCTCGCCTCCGCCGGTTCTTGTTAATGATGCTGTCGAGTATGTAGTGTCTAAAATAGTGGATGTCAGGAAGGTGCGTAATTCCTTGCAGTATCTGATTCACTGGAAGGGGTATGGACCTGAAGAGAGATCTTGGGTACCTGCCAGGGAGGTTCATGCTCCTAGACTGGTTCGTAATTTCATTTAGAACACCCTGAAAAGCCATCGCCTGAAGTCTTGGGTCCGGTGGCCCCTCGTAAAAGGGGGGGGGATTGTCACGGGGTTCCGAAGGTGCACTCGGTCCCCCATTGCCCGCAGAACTGTTGCTTAGCTTTTGGAATGAGGTTCTGTGTTTGACCTCATTCCCAGGGCGGCTTTACTAGCTGGGTGGCTCCCTGCTCCTAGTCTGCCTTGAGCGCCGAGCTGATCACTCGGTGCTCGACTGGTTGGTCTGTCGGTCATGTGATGCTGGCCACGTCACATGACCCTCACTCCCCCCTATAAATACAGGCAGCCTGCTGGCTACAGGTTGCCTGTTAATTTCTACTCTCCTGGCTATTTGTTGGACTACTGAATATTTACCTGATCCTGTTCCCTGACGATCCTCTGCCTGCTCCTCCTGTACTGCGCATACATCCTGGTATTGTGACCTCGGCTCCCACCTGACTACTCTCTTAGGACTCCTCTTGTACTTCGCTACTCTCCTGGTATTTGACCCCGGCTTCTCCTGACCATTCTTTGCTTAATCCGTTGTACTGCGTAGCTCTCTTGGTTCTGACCCGGTCCGTTCATGTTCCGTATTTTGTCTTGTCTGTCTTCCCTGCACATATCCTAAGTTAGGGATTGCCGTCCAGTTGTCCCCTGTCATCAGGACTCGTGAGGCAAGTAGGCAGGGCCAGGGGTGAGGGTGGAGCGCAGTGGTCACTACCCTTCCCCCTGTGTGTGTGTGGACGTGACCGTTACAATTGAAATGTCTGTAAACCAATCATGTTTTACTTTGAGGGGTTACACCCTTTTGAACTGTGTATAAATAAAGGGTGCAGGACACATTATGTTGGGATCCTGACAAGGTTTTGAACTAAACTCAGACTTCTGTCATTTTCCTCCGTCGACGTCATTCACCTGAACATGAGGCAACGATCATCACGTGGCTGACCCTTGGCCTGCCACAACACTATCTCCACATGTTCTGCCACTCTATTATGGGTATGGATCTATTTTACCATGTTTTGCATTTTAATCATGAAATAATAAAGATAATTATATGTTTTCGAATTTTGTGTGGTTTTGTTCTTTTATGTGGCCTCTTAAAATACTGAAACAGAGGCCATGCAATATTTGTCCGTCATCCACAAATGTTTAAAAAAATATAAACTGTGCATGGCAAGCAGCGGCCATGTTACCAAAATGTACATTTCCAGAGAGCACACAGCATACAGTGTATAAAAGGTATAACCTAATAATCAGGGCTGCACTGTCATGAGGGGTGATAAGCATCCCGCCTCAGTCATCTGTCGACCTGCCTCTGAGGGTGCAGCAGCTAATGGCGGGGAACGGGAGCCTATGATTCTTGTCCCCACTGTTCTGCCTCATAGGCCGCAGGCCACTAGGCCTGAAATCTATGGAGCAGTAGAACGGTGCAGGAGGTCACAATGACATCACTGTGACCTCCTGTGCCAGGTCTCAGGCGAGGCAATGACGTGGTCATAAATGCCTGCCAGCAGGAGGTTGCAGTGGTATTATTATGACCTCCTGCACCAGCAAGCAGGAACTCATGCCACAGGCCAGAAGAGGTCTGGACCGCTGTCTGTGGGGGGAGCAATATATACTACAAGGGGGCATTACACTACAGGGGGACTACAAGAGGGAGAGAATTATATATACTACTACTACAGAGGAACTACATGAGAGAGAGCATTATATATATTACCACTATACGGGGGCATTATACTTCAGGGAACTATGGGGGTATATATAGCTATAGGGGTGCCTTATGGACTGGCCTTATTATTACTTGGGGCTGTAAAGGGTGCCTTATTTTCACTAGGGATTCTATGGGACATTATTAATACTGCAGATACTGTGAGGGCATTATTGGGGAATATTCTTGCAATTGGGGTACTGTAGGTGGCAGAATTACTATTGAGGGCAGTCTGGAAGAACTATTACTATAGGTTGGAAATATCTGTATGGCACTGTTATTTTTGCAGTATAATGTTTTTGGGCATGGGGGACACAATAGGAACAGTATTGAGGGCAGCAGCAGGGTAGAAATGTTGGGAGAACCAGGAGGGAAAGGATGATAAAAAGTAAGAAATCTAATTGTCTGTATGTCAAACTCTACATAGACGAGATACGGCTGAAATAAGTCATCATGGTTGTCTGGTCTGTATGGAGAAGATGAGGAAAGAGGACATCTACATAATTACTGGATATAGCAGTGCAGTATTGCCCTGTACATTTAGTAGTGCTATATGCAATGTCCATTCACATACATGTATGTCTTTAACAGTAGGGATGGGAGGGAGGGGTTGGACTGAAAAGATGTCATTTGGCAGGAGAGGGTATGGGGCAATTTTCGACTTAGGTGCTAGTTGCACCCCTGATAATAATTCATACAGAAAACCACCTTTATACAGTGAACAGTGGTTATAAGCAAAAATTGGATGAAGATTCACATGATTAAAATTTGTAGTCTAGCAGTCCTTATGCAAATAAAATATACTCTATAAGACTGTTAGCTGTGAGTTAATACCACATATATCTACACTCAATGCCGCATTGCAAAAACCACAGGAATGCACCAAACAACTTTTGCATATAAGCATTGGAAATAAGGATGAGCGAACCACATTCGGACAGAACTTTACTATTTTTTGGATGATAGACAAACCCAAATCTTTCCAGGTTTGTTTCGGACAAATACACTAAAACGGCACTTACTGCAGCAATACCCATGGTGTGGCAGAAATCTACATGTGTTAAAGGGGTTGCCTGGGTTCAGAGCTGGATCGCACAGGGCAAGGGCTTTTTTGCAGTGTTCAGGGTGACGTCACTGGCTTTGATGGGCGGACTTTAGCGCTGCCTTAGCCATTTTACAGGCTAGGACAGCACTAAAGCCCGCCCATTAGTGCCTGTGACGTCACCAGGATCACTTCTGGATGGGAGGCTCCACCTAGCAGTCCTTATGGAGAGCCCAGTACGTCACCGTAACTCCATAAAATGCCTTTGCCCTGGGAATCAGAGGGCTGCCTGGATGAAAATGTGGGCATGTCCGGGTTCAGCTCTGAACCCGGACAACCCCTTTAAGTTGAAATTGAGCATCAAGCTTCAATCGTCCATTTACGCATTTTCAGTTTCTACACAGTCACAATTAAATTTATTTTTTTGGGGGTGCTTTCAATTTAATTGAGCAGCATTTATACGTGATTACTGCAGCAATACTCATGGTGTGGCAGCAATCTACTTGTGTGTGTTAAGTTGAAATTGAGCATTAAGCCTTGGTTGTCTGATTACGGATTTTCAGTTTCCACATGGTTGGAATTGACATTTTTTTTACATTGTTAAATGTAATTAAACCAGCATATATATTTAATTACTATAAGACATAAAGTATAGAAGCAATCTACCAGTGTGTATTAATAAGAAATTGAGGGTTAAGCCTATATTGTCTGTTTCTTTGGATTCCATTTCCACACGATTGCAATTACATTTTATGGGGGATCATTCAATTTAAAATGGTTATCCCATGACTAATGTAAAAAGTTAAATCGGACATCATAGTGTGTTTTTTTGCTATAGCTAAGCTTTCCCAACTCAGGAGGCAGTTAAAGGATGATACTGAGCATGTGTGGCCTTCTCAGTGAGCAGAACAAAGAAATAAGAAAAAATAAACAGCATGTGGTGCTATACAGACACATTTTATTGAATAACTAAGTAGCTATACAAATTTTTTTATTATATGCAATTACAAAAGAATTCAGATCCAGGTGCTGGTTTGAAAACTGTAGAAATGTTTTTTTTGTGGTACAACCCCTTTAATTAACCACCATATACAGGGAGTGCAGAATTATTAGGCAAGTTGTATTTTTGAGGATTAATTTTATTATTGAACAACAACCATGTTCTCAATGAACCCAAAAAACTCATTAATATCAAAGCTGAATATTTTTGGAAGTAGTTTTTAGTTTGTTTTTAGTTTTAGCTATTTTAGGGGGATATCTGTGTGTGCAGGTGACTATTACTGTGCATAATTAATAGGCAACTTAACAAAAAACAAATATATACCCATTTCAATTATTTATTTTTACCAGTGAAACCAATATAACATCTGAACATTCACAAATATACATTTCTGACATTCAAAAACAAAACAAAAACAAATCAGTGACCAATATAGCCACCTTTCTTTGCAAGGACACTCAAAAGCCTGCCATCCATGGATTCTGTCAGTGTTTTGATCTGTTCACCATCAACATTGCGTGCAGCAGCAACCACAGCCTCCCAGACACTGTTCAGAGAGGTGTACTGTTTTCCCTCCTTGTAAATCTCACATTTGATGATGGACCACAGGTTCTCAATGGGGTTCAGATCAGGTGAACAAGGAGGCCATGTCATTAGATTTTCTCCTTTTATACCCTTTCTTGCTAGCCACGCTGTGGAGTACTTGGACGCGTGTGATGGAGCATTGTCTTGCATGAAAATCATGTTTTTCTTGAAGGATGCAGACTTCTTCCCGTACCACTGCTTGAAGAAGGTGTCTTCCAGAAACTGGCAGTAGGACTGGGAGTTGAGCTTGACTCCATCCTCAACCCGAAAAGGCCCCACAAGCTCATCTTTGATGATACCAGCCCAAACCAGTACTCCACCTCCACCTTGCTGGCGTCTGAGTCGGACTGGAGCTCTCTGACCTTTACCAATCCAGCCACGGGCCCATCCATCTGGCCCATCAAGACTCACTCTCATTTCATCAGTCCATAAAACCTTAGAAAAATCAGTCTTGAGATATTTCTTGGCCCAGTCTTGACGTTTCAGCTTGTGTGTCTTGTTCAGTGGTGGTCGTCTTTCAGCCTTTCTTACCTTGGCCATGTCTCTGAGTATTGCACACCTTGTGCTTTTGGGCACTCCAGTGATGTTGCAGCTCTGAAATATGGCCAAACTGGTGGCAAGTGGCATCTTGGCAGCTGCACGCTTGACTTTTCTCGGTTCATGGGCAGTTATTTTGCGCCTTGGTTTTTCCACATGCTTCTTGCGACCCTGTTGACTATTTTTAATGAAACGCTTGATTGTTCGATGATCACGCTTCAGAAGCTTTGCAATTTTAAGAGTGCTGCATCCCTCTGCAAGATATCTCACTATTTTTGACTTTTCTGAGCCTGTCAAGTCCTTCTTTTGACCCATTTTGCCAAAGGAAAGGAAGTTGCCTAATAATTAAGCACACCTAATATAGGGTGTTGATGTAATTAGACCACACCCCTTCTCATTACAGAGATGCACATCACCTTATATGCTTAACTGGTAGTAGGCTTTCGAGCCTATACAGCTTGGAGTAAGACAACATGCATAAAGAGGATGATGTGGTCAAAATACTCATTTGCCTAATAATTCTGCACGCAGTGTATATCCACGATTACTGCAGAATTACACAGGGTAATGCAGCAATCTATTTGTGAGTGTTAACATGAAATTGAGCGTCAAGGCTCAATCGTCCATTTCCGTGAATTCCATTTCCACACGGTTGCAATTCAATTTTTTTTAGATTGGTCAATTTAATTAACCAGCATATATACTTGATTACTACAAGGCACAAGGTACAGCAGCAATCTACCAGTGTGTATTAAGGAGTAATTGAGTTTCAAGCCTTAGTTATCCATTTATGTACTGTATTTTCAGTTTCCACACAGTTGGAATTTTTTTTTTTTTCGGGACTGTTAAATGTAATTAAGCAAGTATATACAGTACAGACCAAAAGTTTGGACACACCTTCTCATTCAAAGAGTTTTCTTTATTTTCATGACTATCAAAATTGTAGATTCACATTGAAGGCATCAAAACTATGAATTAACACATGTGGAATTATATACATAACAAACAAGTGTGAAATAACTGAAAATATGTCATATTCTAGGTTCTTCAAAGTAGCCACCTTTTGCTTTGATTACTGCTTTGCACACTCTTGGCATTCTCTTGATGAGCTTCAAGAGGTAGTCCCATGAAATGGTTTTCACTTCACAGGTGTGCCCTGTCAGGTTTAATAAGTGGGATTTCTTGCCTTATAAATGGGGTTGGGACCATCAGTTGCGTTAAGGAGAAGTCAGGTGGATACACAGCTGATAGTCCTACTGAATAGACTGTTAGAATTTGTGTTATGGCAAGAAAAAAGAAGCTAAGTAAAGAAAAACGAGTGGCCATCATTACTTTAAGAAAGGAAGGTCAGTCAGTTAGCCGAAAAATTGGGAAAACTTTGAAAGTAAGGGCTATTTGACCATGAAGGAGAGTGATGGGGTGCTGCGCCAGATGACCTGGCCTCCACAGTCACCGGACCTGAACCCAATCGAGATGGTTTGGGGTGAGCTGGACCGCAGAGTGAAGGCAAAAGGGCCAACAAGTGCTAAGCATCTCTGGGAACTCCTTCAAGACTGTTGGAAGACCATTTCAGGGGACTGCCTCTTGAAGCTCATCAAGAGAATGCCAAGAGTGTGCAAAGCAGTAATCAAAGCAAAAGGTGGCTACTTTGAAGAACCTAGAATATGACATATTTTCAGTTGTTTCACACTTGTTTGTTATGTATATAATTCCACATGTGTTAATTCATAGTTTTGATGCCTTCATAGACATGAAAATAAAGAAAACTCTTTGAATGAGAAGGTGTGTCCAAACTTTTGGTCTGTACTGTATATTGTAGGGGATCAGCTCTCTTTCAGGGGTCATTCTCACAGATATCTTCAGGACACCAAGTTTAAGATCCAAACACGGTGCTTTATTGCGGCACATCTGCATAAACATAAACAATAATAACAAATAATAAACACTCGCCCGGCTGGGCTCTAACTAATCAAACAGATCCCTGACTCACCTAAGTCCCTGTTCACACCCTGTGAACACGTGCAGCTTTCTGAGCCAATGTCCCACAGCCTCCTGGCTGTACAGAGCACAGTACGCCCACTGTCTCCAGTCCAGTGTCTCTTGGGGAATCGTGGTCTCTCAGCCCTCCTGGCTTGGACCACACTGACAGAGCCTCCAGGCCTCTGTCCACAGGTAACACACTCCCTCCTTTCTGACACCCTGGGAGGTGCTTTGAGCCAGCCTGATTACTTCCAGCTGGTCTCGCCTGTGGTGGAATAGGGGTGTGGACCGAACTATCCACCTCTTCCTTGCCTCTACCCTGCGTGAGACCTGTCACTGTCTCACAATATATATATATATATATATATAATTACTACAAGACAAGGTATAGTAGAAATCTCCAGTGTCAGGCCTCAATTGTCTATTTATGTGAATTCTATTTCCACACGATTGGAATTTAAGCGTTTTTTAGGACTTGTTCAATCTAATTAAACCAGTAAATAGGTGATCAACACCAATACACAGGTCAGCACACAAAAGTATCATACCATACAATCATACATTACACAGGGTAGTGCACAACATTATCCGAGAGGCCCAAACATTTCCAGGCTATGGAAAGGTTCCAAACCAAAGACCCAGAGCTAGAATGTAGGTAATAGCAGCAATATCTATCAGGAGAAAAAGGATGAGATTGTGGGTTAAATGTCTCACTCCTCCTCTCAGTTGCAGAAGGATGACGTGGAGGTGACTTCAGAGTCCGACACTGTGTCATGGAGCCAGGCTTTCAGTGGAGTCCTCTCAGTCTTCACAGCTCCTTCCTAGCGGGGCGCCTTCCTTTTTCCTAAAACACCACCACATTCTACGGCAAATAGTCAAGAGAGTCTCCCTATTGACCCCTGTTGAGGAGGAGGTTGGTATTAAACAACAGCCAGGAGCACGCTTCAGGATCTGGTATTGCTGCTGACACTGTAGGTGGGATAGGCCCAAAACATGCCAGAGCTAAGCCCAGCTTGGCTGCCTATAGATCTGTGCGAGCAACTCCCATATGATGCTTTTTCTCCATAAGGTGGGCAGACCAAAGCACAGCAATGTGCAAGATCTGCTGGATTAAAATAAGCCATGGCCATTCAAATACAATTATAGGTACTACTCCTTCTAAGACTCCTCCTTTAATTCGGCTCCATTGTAAGTCATCTAGAACGGAACATTTGGCCATTACAAAAACTTTTCTACACCAGCAATTAGCTTGTCTACAAGCTGAACCACCACCTGGCCAAGTTGCTGGTGGTAAAGTTGCTGAAGTACCATTGTAGTAGAGCCTTGTGCTTTTATGTGACAAGAAATGCAGGCCACTACTTGCGATTCTCGCTGTACAGTCGTGGCCAAAAGTTTTGAGAATGACAAAAATATTAGAAATTGGAAAAGTTGCTGCTTAAGTTTTTATAATAGCAATTTGCATATACTCCAGAATGTTATGAAGAGTGATCAGATGAATTGCATAGTCCTTCTTTGCCATGAAAATTGACTTAATCCCAAAAAAACCTTTCCACTGCATTTCATTGCTGTCATTAAAGGACCTGCTGAGATCATTTCAGTAATCGTCTTGTTAAGTCAGGTGAGAATGTTGACGAGCACAAGGCTGGAGATCATTATGTCAGGCTGATTGGGCTAAAATGGCAGACTTGACATGTTAAAAGGAGGGTGATGCTTGAAATCATTGTTCTTCCATTGTTAACCAGGGTGACCTGCAAAGAAACGCGTGCAGCCATCATTGCGTTGCATAAAAATGGCTTCACAGGCAAGGATATTGTGGCTACTAAGATTGCACCTCAATCAACAATTTATAGGATCATCAAGAACTTCAAGGAAAGAGGTTCAATTCTTGTTAAGAAGGCTTCAGGGCGTCCAAGAAAGTCCAGCAAGCGCCAGGATCGTCTCCTAAAGAGGATTCAGCTGCGGGATTGGAGTGCCACCAGTGCAGAGCTTGCTCAGGGATGGCAGCAGGCAGGTGTGAGCGCATCTGCACGCACAGTGAGGCGAAGACTTTTGGAAGATGGCCTGGTGTCAAGAAGGGCAGCAAAGAAGCCACTTCTCTCGAAAAAAACATCAGGGACAGATTGATCTTCTGCAGAAAGTATGGTGAATGGACTGCTGAGGACTGGGGCGAAGTCATATTCTCCGATGAAGCCTCTTTCCGATTGTTTGGGGCATCTGGAAAAAGGTTTGTCCGGAGAGGAAAAGGTGAGCGCTACCATCAGTCCTGTGTCATGCCAACAGTAAAGCATCCTGAGACCATTCATGTGTGGGGTTACTTCTCATCCAAGGGAGTGGGCTCACTCACAATTTTGCCCAAAAACACAGCCATGAATAAAGAATGGCATCAAAACACCCTCCAACAGCAACTTCTTCCAACAACAGTTTGGTGAAGAACAATGCATTTTCCAACACGATGGAGCACCGTGCCATAAGGCAAAAGTGATAACTAAGTGGCTCGGGGACCAAAACGTTGACATTTTGGGTCCATGGCCTGGAAACTCCCCAGATCTTAATCCCATTGAGAACTTGTGGTCAATCCTCAAGAGGCGGGTGGACAAACAAAAACCCACTAATTCTGACAAACTCCAAGAAGTGATTATGAAAGAATGGGTTGCTATCAGTCAGGAATTGGCCCAGAAGTTGATTGAGAGCATGCCCAGTCGGATTGCAGAGGTCCTGAAAAAGAAGGGCCAACACTGCAAATACTGACTCTTTGCATAAATGTCATGTAATTGTCGATAAAAGCCTTTGAAACGTATGAAGTGCGTGTAATTATATTTCACTACATCACAGAAACAACTGAAACAAAGATCTAAAAGCAGTTTAGCAGCAAACTTTGTGAAAACTAATATTTGTGTCATTCTCAAAACTTTTGGCCACGACTGTACATTAAACTTCACTCCATGATAGACACCTGGAGCAGCTGTTACAGGCAGGGACAGTACATGCCTTTCACGCCCAATGGGTCAATGTTTTTTGCGGCAGTGGAGAGGCAACACTCCAGCACAATTGCCAGGTCCTTTTGACCCCTTCTCACCATATCATGGGCTAGCTCCCAAAGCAGTCACTTACCAGCCTTATCCACCTCCTTCTCCATGGATACACTCTTGTCCCCAACAGCAGCAGGGCACAATGTCACTAACACAACCCATCCTTCCTAACAACTGGATACTGTACCTCTTTTCAGCCATTCTCAGTGAGGAATGCTCTCCTGGAATTGCAACATCAGAATGGTATGCAGTTACACTGCTTAAAGTGAGTCTGTCACCACGATTTGCCCTTATAGACCACTTACATAGCACTATAGCATAACTATAGATCAGTCAAATGCGCCGGCGGGATATCGGCCAGTACACTGGATGACGTAAGAGGCTTACAAGGCGGGCCAAGCAACAGGCTGGGGAGGGGTTATGTGAGAAGAAGGCAGAGCGGCCTGGGCACTTACAGCCCGAACGCCGCCCCTGGGCACTTACGAGCCCTCATTTACATATGAATAAAACTCAGTTTTTGCCCCTGGTGAACATCCAAACAAAAAGACAAAGGTACCATTTGACTGATCCATATTTATGCTATAGTGCTATGTAAGTGGTCTATAAGGGCAAATTGTGGTGACAGAGTCCCTTTAATCTGCAACATTCTAAATTGCTGGAATTCAACATTGCACATGCTTGATTGTCTGAAGCAGAGGTAAATACTGCATGCAAATGTAGTCCTCATCTCTGTTGACGAGCAGGCAGTTATCAGGAACTAGAGATGAGCAAATTTCTTGAAATTTGATTCGGGTCTGATTCTAATGAATTTGTCAGAAAAATTCAGTTTGGGTATGAATAAATTCAGTGCAAATCAAAAGTGCTCCAATTGGACTGTGAGGTCTTTCAGGACTAATATTTTTTCTCCCATCTTTCGCTTTATTAAAAAAAATTCAAATCTCTTCCCTTTTACGCTATCAAAGGCAGCATTAGTACTGCAATGGTAATAATAATGTTATAATGTGTGACACTGACACATATAGCTATGGTTACATTGATGCTGTTAATAAACGGCCTGTTCAAAATCACACTGCTCTGTTGGGTTTATTATGCATTGCAAAAAATTGTACATTATGAAAAGGAGCCTATTTGTGTTCATACACACGCACGGTGGTATGGGAAGATGCAATGTCTTATTCTGAACAAGCTGTTCAGACAAAGGCAGAAGATGTGCGACTGAGTAGGGGTAGTAGGAGAGGCAGTAGGGGGAGAACCAGCTGCAGTACAGTATGGAACATGAACAACAGGCTGGGAGCGACAGGGGCATTATTGGGCCGGCGATAAATAGTCAATGTCGCAATTGCAGATCTATTAGTTGATATCAGCTGGAGGTGTGTGAAAATGCTCATGGACTTATTCTTTTAAAAAAAATGCAATGTTTTCTACACTTGTGGAGGAAAATTAAGCCACTTGGGTATGATGACGCCACTTGCCATGCTAACTGAATACCTTCTCTGAGATGACACCGGAGGATGGACAAGACCGTACACCAATAGCAAACTGGACCAGTTCTGGCCACTGTTCAAATCTGCCTTCCCAGAAGTCCATGGGGTAAGGGAACAACATAGACATACTAATAGGGACTTAGATTGTGAGCTCCATTGGGAACAACAAGTGATGGTAATGTCTGTAATTCATTGCGGAATATATTATATTATAATTATTATATTAATTATATAAGTGAGTAAAATAAATATGTGCCAGAGAAAGAGTGCAGCCCAAGTATGATTTCAAATTGTGTACAACAAACTGAATTGGCTGCAGCGGCTATTGCTGCTTGTAGCAGAGACAGCAGGAGTTGGTGACTCAGCAGGGGCAGAGAGGGGCCTTCTGGTGAGACATGGGGCAGCAGGTGTCTGCTCAGCGATAGCTGCGGCATGCTGGATACAGAGCTTGTCCTGGTGATACTGCAATTTTGCCTCTCTTCTGGTATCAGGAAATCATTCCCCTATTTTGCTTTGATATCGCAGGTCTAAGTACATAGGTATCCAGTAGTCATCAAGTTGCTTGATGATAATGATATGCTAGTCGGCACATAAGAACCCATTCTGTCCCACTGTGGTGGTTGGTTGTGGCCAGTGACATTGTCATCATTATCATCAGCCGCATTCCCTAGTTGTGCCTGGGAAAACTTCATGATCCCCTGTACATAAACTTCTCCTCTTATCCTACTACACCTCCTCAACTTCCCCCACTATTAGACTTTATCCATGTGGGTCCCCCAACAGCTACAGGGAGGCAAGCAAGATATGGAGGCCTCCAAATAAGGGTACTTTTACACTTGCGGCAGAGGATTCAGTTGCCGGAACTGCCTGCCAGATCCGGCAATCCAGACGCAAACAGATGGCATTTGTCAGACGGATCCGGATGCGTATCCGTCTGACAAACGCATTGGATACCGGATCCATCTCTCCGGTGTCGTCCGGAAAAACGGATCCGGTATTTTTTTTCCCCACAGATTTAAAGGTCTGCGCAACGGATCCGTAAATGCGTCAATTTTAATGCTGGATCCGGCACTAATACATTTCAATGGAAATTAATGCTGGATCCGGCATTCCGGCAAGTGTTCATGATTTTTGGCCGTAGAGAAAAATACAGCCTGCTGCGGTATTTTCTCCGGCCAAAAAACGTAAGAGGGACTGAACTGATGCATCCTGATGCATACTGAAAGGAATGCTCTCCATTCAGAATGCATTAGGATAAAACTGACAGAACTCACATACCCTTACACATACGCCCTGCTGTGGTGGTCTTGTACATGATGAAATTATTGACCCTCCAACATATACAAGGTAGAATTCCAGCCAGTTGGAATGTCGCGGATCAAGCCGTGCAAAGGAAGATCGTTCGGTAGCTGCAAGTCCAAGAGGGAATTTTTAGCCACATAAAAACAGCTGAAAGGAAGACACTCTCCTGGACATGGTAAGCAACTTCTGAAAGCCATGATACTTTTTTTTTTTTTTAAGTGTTGTACTACAAAATTTATCAAGTGCGCTACACAAGAAGCATGTTTTATTTTCCTCAAATTCTGCAACAGCCACAATGTTCCCGCTATTGTCACTGACTACTTTTCCCAATTGTAGTTGGCAGGGAGACATCCAGCAGAAGATTTGCTGCTTGATACAGATCAGCAACTGATTTGCTGTGTGGTTCTTTCACTTAGGCTCAGTTGTAAGACAGCATGGCAATGCTTCAGTGTACACATATGAGAGGAGGGAGGTGGAGTGGAAGCAACATTCTGCTCTGTTTCTGTTGAGTACAGGATTAAGCCCATTGAGTTGGACATGCAGGGAGGAGGTGGAAGAAGGTTGAGTCTGGTGTGGAAACCAGACTGGCACAAACATGGAGGTGTCAAAAGGACCTGCCCTTGTTGTTGTTGTGGAGTGTCACTGCTGCCATGCAAAACATTGACCCAGTGGTCCGTGTGTCAGTGGTGGCATGCACTTTGCCACACTGTTACTGTTTCAAGGAGAAACCCAGATTCTCCGCCAAGCGAGAGAAAACGGCTGAAATATTTTTAAATTAACGGAAGAAATCAGTTTTTAACCATTTTTAATTAGATAAAGTAGAGCTTGCAGATGGTAATAGTTTGGTATATGCAGGCACAATGGAAAGAATGGATTCTTGGGAAGACAAAAATGTAAAATAATTATAGTGAGGTCAAGGACAGTGGCGTGCCTAGGGTGTTTGGAACCCGGAGTGGGTCCTTTCTCTGGCACCCCCCCCCCCCGACCCCAGTACTTGACCACATACCTCTTACATCCAGGGACATCTCCTGTCATGTACACCTTCTCTTTCCTCTTCTCCTCCATTAGACCGCCATGACAAATTCTTTCAGCCGCATCTTGTCTCTACAGAATTTGTAATACAGACACATTAGATTTCTCAGTTTTTCCATCAACCTCCCCATCCTGGTGTCCCGACAATGTCATCCTGCTGCCACCCCCAATACTGTGCCCGTTGTGCCCCCCAATGCCCCATTTACTATACTGCTGAAAAGAGCTGTCAAATATGAAAGGTGGAATCTGATTGGCAGCTATGGGCAACTAAGCCAGTTCTACTTTACACCAGTTTGATAAATTACCCCAAATGTCCCCTAGAGTGCCCCCAGTAATAACACCCTATATTGTGCTCCATGCAATAATCCCTGTATAGTGTCCCCAGAAATAATAGAATTGCCCTTACAGTGCCTCCCTAATAGCTGCCCCCATATAGTAATTTCCCGCACTTTGCCCCCATAGTAATCCCACCATAGTAATTTTCCCCCACACTGCCCCCATATAGTAATTTGCACCACACAGTAATTCCCCCCACACTGCCCCCACACAGTAGTTTCCCCCACAATGCCCCTACACGGTAGTTTCCCCTACACTGCCCCCACACAGTAATTTCCCCCACACTGCCCCCATATAATAATTTTCCCCACACAGTAGTTTTCCCCCACACTGCCCCCACACAGTAGTTTCCCTTACACTGCCCCCACACAGTAGTATCCCCCACACTGCCCCCAACACAGTAGTTTACACCACACTGGCCCCCCACACAGTAGTTTCCCCACACTGCCCCTACACAGTAGTTTCCTCCACACTGCCCCCACACAGTAATTTCCCCAACACTGCCCCATATAGTAATTTTCCCCCCACATAGTAATATCTTCCATAATTATTGCCCCACATAGTATTCCCTCCCATAATAATTTGCCTCCACATAGTAATCCCTCCCATAATTATTGCCCCAACATAGTAATTCCTCCCATAATAATTTGCCCCCACACAGTATCCCACCATAATATTTTTCCCCCACATGTCCTCCTGTCCCCCCCTCATGTCTCCCAAAGTTGGCACATAAAAACAAACAAAAAAAAACTAAAAGATAAATACTCACCTATGTCCAGGCACTTGCTCGCAGAGGAAGGCGCGCACACTTCACTGTGCCGCATACCAGCACAGGCGCGTGCGATGACGTCATCACGCACACGCCTGCGCCAAGATTTCACTTTCGCATAAGCCTCAGGCTTACTAGGCCTGAAGCCTATGGCGGTGATCGGTGGCGCGGCAGGGAACTATGTGCTCCCGTGCCCCGCCACAGTATGTTGGCGCCAGAGCTCCAGCAATGAGCGCTTCCATCTGTATTGATGGAAGCGCTCATTGCTTCTGGCACCCCCCTGAGAGCTGGCACTCGGGGCGGACCGTACCCCCCGCCCCCCCCCAGGGACGCCACTGATCAAGGACAATGTTCCTCAATTTTTGAAGACAAGACAATTTTGAACAATAAAGCTGAAGTCAAGGAAATTACAGAACATTTTCATAATTTTTTTTAAAAACAAGATCATTTTAAAAATGCTAATGAAGACAAGAAAAGCAAAGGCAATTTTCATCAATTTTTTGGAAGACAAGACAATTTTACACAATGCGGATGAGAGCTAGGTAATCAAAGGCAACATTCATCAACTTTTTTTTTTTTTTTTTAGAGAAGAAACATTGCTGGTGAAGACTAGAAAAACCAAGGCAATTTACATCAAATTTACTTTGAAGGCAAAGCAATTTTTATAATTTTTATTTTTTTTGAAAAAAAGATTGCAATGGAACATTGGAGATACCCACATAGAGACCTCCATCAGCAATAATCACATAATTTCTGTCACCACCACTCCCACCAACTAACTTTGCCTCGGTGTTCTGACACAGATTTTCATACTGCTCCAACAGATTTCACTACTTAGATATACATCAACTGTGATGCAGACCAATATGTTAGGTTATGTACACTAAATTAAATTTTTGCAATAACGGTTGTTAAAAAATGTGCAATAGGACACAGTCTGCAGCCAAAATTGTCACGGATGTTCCCACGACAGGTGGCAGGAGATCGGTGAGACTGGCAACACGTGGTTTGATCTGACAGGTTTTCCCTGTGGATCAATATTCATCTGTGTTGCTTCTGGTAATGGCCACACCCCTTGCCTCAGGTGTTGCTAATGTGGTCATTTAACCTTCCTTATTTATTATTGCTTGTCCCACTATGCTGTGCGGGTTATAGCTTCAGTTTCAGTTGTGGAGAGCTGGTGTGTGGATCTCGTCGGAGTTCCTGGTGTTTCCATTGCCCCTTTGAAGTTAAGTCTTTCTTTTCCCTTTTGTATTTTGTTTGGGTTCTGTGTGTTGCATTTCCCTATTGTTTGTATTATACCTGTAGGAGACTCCTGTTCGTCCTTCCTTTTGGAGGAACAGGTAGTCTCGTCCATGCCATTAGTACCAGGGTCCTATAGGGCTAGATAGGACTCTAGGTATTCCTGCGTATGAACTTGCCTACCTCTGAGGTCTGTTCATACTGGTAGACAGTTAGGATTTTGGTTAGGGTTTTACTAGGAGGTGTCCATCTTCCTTCCCTAGTTCTCAGGCCTGATTCTCTGTTCCCCCCTTCCCTCTTATGCTCAGTGTGGTGTTTCCCTCCCACACCGAAGCATGACAAAAATATGCGTTGACATTGATGCTGGAGAATACGCTTATTAATACAGTTAAAAACTGCAGAAAAATTGCAACTGGTTTTCAGGAAAATGACAGGAGCAAACTGACACAGTGTATAATTATATTCAGTGCTGTCCTGTCATTACCAGACATCGCAAAGGCCTTTTTCTGTATATAAATGCGGCATATTATGTTTTATATGTTAATATATTTTAACCAGTTCACTACCAGCACTGTACATGTACAGCACTGGCTGCTCTGGCTTAAATACCAGCACCGTAGTACTATGGCGCGCTGATCGGGCAGCTGCAGGAGCTGTGCCCACCCGATCAGCTGCAGGGGTCCAGCAGTGACTGATAGCCGGACCCCTGCTGAATGCGTATTAACCCTAGATGAGCCACGGTCAGCACTGAACGCGGCACATGCGATGTGTGGAGAGGGAGGGAGCACCCATCGGGTCCCCGTACTGCTGTGACGGGGACCCAATGGCAGGGAAGGCAGCCCAATGCCTTCCTTAGGCATCGTGGCTGCCTTTAGTATGAGCTTGTAAGATCCAGCCCCCTGGATCTCACAGGCAGGAAGCTATAAGTGTATTACAGTGTGTAACACACTTACAGCCAATGCATTACAATACAGAAGTATTGTAATGCATTGTACAGGGGATCAGACCCCCAAAAGTTGAAGTCCCAGAGTAGTACAAAAAATAAAGTTTTACCAAAAAAATTAAAAGTTTCAAGTAAAAAAGCATCCTTTTCCCGAAATAAAGTAAAAAAAAAATTGTTAAAAATAGGGGATAAAAAGAAAAGTAGACATATTAGGTTTCACCGCATCTGTATCGACAAGCTCTATAAAAAATATCACGTCAGGTGAACGCAGTAAAAAAATAAATAAAAACAAAAAAGACATTTTCTGGACCTCACAAAAAGTGCAATACTAAGCGATCAAAAAGTCTTATGTACTCCAAAATGATATCAATCAAACCATCATCTCATCTCAAAAAAAGAGCCCCTACCTAAGACAATCACCCACAAAAAAAAAAAAATTATGGCTCTCAGAAAATGGCAACACAAAAACAAGATTTTATTCTGTTCAAAAAGGCTTTCACTGTGTAATACTTAAAAAAATAATACATACATTAGGTATAGCCGCATCCGTAACAACCTGCTCTATAAAAATATCACATGAGATGGCCCCTCAAAAAAAAAAGACGATGCCAAAACAGCCATTTTGGTCACCTTGCCTCACAAAAAGTGTAATAACAAGCGATCCCAAAGTCTCATGTACCCCAAAATGGTACCAATAAAAGTCACCTCATGCCACAAAAAATGAGCCCCACATAAGACAATCACTCAAAAAATGAAAACCAATGGCACCCGTAAACCAATCCATCAAAATCTGCCTGCTAAAGCCATATGGCACTCCTTCTATTCTGAATCCTTCCATGAGCCCCCACAGCTGTTTACCACCACATATGGGGTGTTGACGTATTCAGGAGAAAATGGGTAACAAATTATTAGAAGAAATGAAACTTTTCATTTTCACATTCAAGTGTTTCCAAATTACGTAAAATGCTTAGGGGGTCAAAGTGCTCAGTACCCCCCCCCCCCCAATATATTCTTTAAGGGGTGTAGTTTCCAAAATGGGGTCACTTTTTGAGGGTTTTCACTGTTGATGTACATCAGGGTTTTTTCAAATACAAAATGGTGCCTAAAAATTTTTTAAATGACATTTACAAAAAGATGCCAACATATTGCAGACATATGGGGAATGTTAATTGATAACTATTTTATGAGGTATTACTATCTGTCTTAAAAGTAGAGAAATTCAAATTTAGAAAATTGTGAATTTTTCCAAATTTTTTGTAAATTTGGGATTATTTTATAAATAAAGGCGAAATATATTGACTCAAATTTATCACTATCATGAAGTACAATGTGTCACGAGAAAAACATCTCAGAATGGCTTGGATAAGTAAAAGTGTTCCAAAGTTATTACCACATAAAGTGACATGTCAGATTTGCAAAAATCGGCCTGGGATTTAAGATGAAAAGTGGCTTGGTAGTGAAAGGGTTAGGCAGCATTTTAGAAAAACATGCATGTTGACGTGAGTTCTGGAAATACGCATAGTGTCATCATACAAAGCCAGCTCCTGGAAAGACACAGACGGAAGATTTATCAAACTGGTGTAAAGTTGAACTGACTTAGTTGCCCATAGCAACTAATCAGATTCCACCTTTCATTTTCCAAAGAAGCTGTGAAAAATGAAAGGTGGAATCTGATTGGTTACTATGGGCAACTAAGCCAGTGGCCCCATTGACTATAATGGGCCTGGCGGAGTGGCCGGACGAAAACGGCTGCACCCGGCAAGGACGGATCTGACAGGTTGTTCCTGGCCGGAACAGCCTGCCGGATTTGTTTTATCGTTAGTGTGAAACAGCCCTAGCCCAGTCCAGTGACTAGTCTACGGTAAATAACCAGGTACAAAAACTAGCACCAAAGTGAGTAGAGGACGGGAGAAAATGGAGAAAAAGAATTGTACTTCTAGTGAGTGCTCATAACCAAGAGACAGCATATGAAAAGTCTCACTATAAAAGGTAAATCATTTAGTTGTGCCAGTAGAGCACAGACCAGGTCACCTGCTGGGGTGAGTGAGAAGGCGAAGAATTTTTTGAGGAGCATAAGCTCCTTCTTTTGACAAGTTCGCTACCAGCGCCGTACATGTCAACGAAACGCCCGTAAAACGGTGGAGGAATTGTGTTTTTTTCCAATTCCACCCCATTTGGAATTTGTTTTACTGCTTCTCACTACATTTTATGTCATAATTAATGGTAGCATTAAAAAGTACAACTTGTCCTGCAAAAAATAAGCCCTCATACAGCTATGTGAATGGAAATATAAAAAAGTTATGGCCCAAGGAAGATAGGGAAGAAAAATGAAAATGAAAAAACCTCACAAGGGTTAAGGGCAGTCATGCCATCCTTCATTGTGAAAAACACGTGTTGAGTTGAACCAGGAGCTTCACTTGAAAATCCCAGAGGTTAGAGGTATTTAACCTGTCACTCACGGAATATCTGGGAAACTGGAAAAAAGTGTGGCCGACTGGTCATTGACAAATAAGGGTAAAAGGCCACCGAAAAGTATGGGTCTCAATGGCTACTCGTGCTGATCATTGTGTAGTGGACAGTTCTGGTTACTGCAGCACTACTCGCATTCATGGAGATCTAAAGCCCTGCTAATAGCACAGTGATACAATGGAAAGTTCTATCAAGTGTGATTAATAATTATGCATTCTTTAACTACTATCTTCTATAAAAGGCCAGTAAAAAAAAATCTCAGTTTTTTACATATTTGCTATGTAGATGCAGAGATCATGTAGACTAATGATATCATGTGCATGAGGTGCTTATTGAGTCTTTCAAAGCAGATTATGCACTCACAGATACATTCAATTCAACATTCTCAAAATAGCAGGAAGCATAATAGAATGTGATAAAGGTTACATCATGTGGGCAGCTCCGAGCGGCTGCTATGCAACAAATCAGGGTAACAGTTTATGGCATAGCCTTATTTTACACTAGCATTTTCCGTACCCAAGACAACCATTTCTTATTCTCCTGCAACCTAAGATAGCAAATGCAAGAAGATAGTTGTAGAGAAAAGGTTTAATGAAGGTAACATTTATACAGTCACACAACTCAAGTTACATGAAAGTCTCTGCTGTATAAAAATCTGACCACCTCTTATTCCCAGCAGAAGGAGTCCTAATATATGGTATACAATAACTATAATAGTTCCCTCCTTACATATTTAATGAATACACGGATCCAGCCGGGGCACAGGATGGGAGTGGTAGTGGCCCTGATGAGATTGTCATTCCATCCCACGCTAGTACAACTACTTCCTCTAGCCCTAGGCAAACCCAGGTGTAGCTACTGGGATCATTATTGGGAGAATAAATACAGGCCTGAAAGCCTCATCCAGTGTCAGAGCTTGGAGCTACATGGCCTGTGGTGGCTGTGCAAATCCTGACTACCCCTGTGTTGGATTTGGAGTCCCTAGATGAGGTAACATAATGTATAGTTAGCGCCCAGACGGGCAAAGTGGTTTAATTTATTTATGTCACATACATGTGGATGCTTAAAAATGACTAATGAACTTAGATGTCCTGTGTTGTTTGTACGGAAATAAAAGTGTTTGGACTTTTAACCCCCGAAATATGCGAGTCTCCCATTGCAGAACACACCACAAGCATACAAACCCACAACAATATGCAAACAAACATTGGTGGCTCTTTTTTTTATTACATGTTTGGTTATTATTCACTGTTGTTAGACTTTTCTTCAATGATATTAGTGTGGCTCCTATTTGTGGGTATCCCATGTAACCCTGGAGTAGGTGTGTGGCTGCCATTTGATAACTTACCTGCTCTAAGAACAGGATTGGTGACTTAGGAATAGTGATGAGCGGCAGGGGCAATATTAGAATTCGCGATATTTCACGAATATTTGGGCGAATATTCGCCATATATTCGCGAATTCATGATCTCCAGGCATTATTTTCTTGATTGCGAAAATTCGCATAAAATTCGCCAAAGATATATGCGCATAAAAATTTCGCATGAACTGGTATTATTTTTAAAAAAGTGAATATTCGCGATTACGAATATATTTTGTGATATTCTAAATATTTGCAAATTCTCGAAGTGCCGATATTCGCGATTAAAATTTGCAATTCGAATATTTGTGATCAACACTACTTAGGAACCCCTGTGAGCCAGCCCTGGGAATCTAGAAAAGATCCCATGGCTGTGATCCTAGCAACAACCTATGGCTTAAAAAAAAATCATAATATATTAGACAATGTATTTGTAGCTACATATGGCCATTCATCCCACATATAACCAGGTCTCATATAGGCACATCACTGAAAAAAATGAAAGGTCTTCTGTAGTGTCATGATATGGACAACCTACATTCAATATAGGTCATCTATATCCGATCAGCAGGGGTCCGACTCCCAGAACCCCGACCGATCAGCTGTGTGAAGAGGCTATGGTTCCAATATGAGCACTGTGTCCTCTTGAAGGTTTACCTGCATGTAGTCTAGATTGTAACGAAGGTGCAGCTGTCCATCCCGGGATTGTGCTGCCGCTACAATATAGATGTCATACAGGAAAGCACAAAAAAAGGATGCAGCACCTTCTTGAGAAGAAGTCATCAGTATCATGACACTGCACAAGCCTTTTAATTAAACATTTCCACCATGCCCCTAAATGTTATAAAATATATAATCATCCAATACTAATCTGTTTTTACCTTGCTGTTTCTAGCGCTACAACTCCAGCCCTCCTCCCAGTGTTTATGTACAAGGCTCAAGAGGTGTCATAAAGGTGTACGGCATGTGGCCATAAGGCATAAGACAACTGAGGCCAGTGTCTGGCTGCAGCAGTCATTTGCCATATTCCTCTACATCACTGCTGCAGCCTTGTATACAAACACCGTGAGGAGTAATATGCCTAATGCTAATATTTATAGCAAACCTGGCCATCCACAGAAGAGTGTGGTCAATCGTTCTCCTGTCAGATGATTCATATGAACAATCCGATCATCGACATGCTAGACCTGCAGGTCAGGGAGAGACTATAAAAAAAGTAAACCAGTGGGCTTGCACAAAGTAGAAAATGATCAGCCATGTTTGGCAGATCATGTCATACCATTGCATTGCTAGTCAACAATGGCCGGAAGAAATCTAACCTTACAGATGACATTTTTGAAACACAACAGTCTGCCGTCAGCCATCAAAAACAATTGTTTGCACGTCATTTCAAAATGATTTTCCACCAAAGTGGTTAAGTCATCCAATTATATTTATGGGCAGCTTTAGTAATGGTTTCTTCCACCATTTCCTGAATTAGTATATAACCAATAGAGAGTGGTCATGGTGTATGCATGGCCATCTTGTGGCAGTCATTGGGCATTCTGTGTGGCCAACAAGGTTGTATAATGTTCAGGGAGTAAGATATGATAATACAGAGCTAGAAGAACCAGACGAAATTGGTGCAACTGCAAATATTGCTTGTTTGATATCCACCTACAGTATATTGCAGACAATTTTCAAACACTGAATAGTAAGCAGCATAATTCATATGCCTAGCAAAAGGTAAAGAGCTGATGTCCTCTTTATAGATGAGCAAACTTCTTAAAATTCTATTGTTACAATTCATCCAAATCACCCATCTGATTAGACTTCATGCAAATAAATTCTACTCTCAGTCTTTGATTTTCCTTAATCAAATCATAGAAAATTAAACAGAATCAGCAATTGTTTTTAAAAAATTCAGATCGATTTTTTTTCTTTACTTTCTACTTTTAGGGTTTTAATAATCTGTAACATTACCAAATTTCACCCGGTGGAAATAGCGCTCTTAGCATATGTCTGATGTTTGTAGCCAGTGGCGTAGCGTGGGTTGCCAGCACCCGGGGCAAGCCAAAAATTGCGCCCCCCCTACCACGGGCACGCCCCTTTTAACAGATACTGTAGTAGATCACTAGCAGTCCTATGTAACACCACAGATAACACAAATATAACTCTCTGAGTACAGATAATGTAATAGATGTTCCCTGCAGTCCTATGTAACACCACAGATAACACAGTGATAACTCTGAGCACAGAAAATGTAGTAGATGTTCCCTGCAGTCCTATGTAACACCACAGATAACACAGAGATAACTCTCTGAGTACAGATAATGTAGTAGATGGGTGTGAGGCCCCAGAATTCAGAACACGCACAGTGTGACCTGAAGTCTGGGGCCAGGATGCGGCAGTGTGGGCCATATTCTCAATCTCCTCCCGCAACCCTACCGTGAGACAGATATGGGCATGGATATTATTATTACAGTATAATACCGCCCCATACCTGTTACATCCAGTGATGTCTCCTGTGATGTAGACTTTCCTCAACGTCTTCATTCAGAGATAAGACCGTCATGACACCTTCTTTCAGCCGCTTCTCGTCTCTGCAGAGTTTCACAGAAAAAAATGTAGATTCCTCACTTTACTATCATCCTCTCCTTCCTGGTGTCTCAACACTGTCATCCTGCTGCCCCCCAATACTGTGCTAGAGCCAGACAGATAGTCCCCCATTCCCCAAAATATTATTCCCCCTGTATATTATAATGGCCCCACTTTATTATTAATATTATGGCCCCTCTTTATTATTAATGTATTGGCCCCTCTTTATTATTAATATTATGGCCCCTCTTTATTATTAATGTACTGGCCCCCTCTTTATTAATATAATGGCCCCCTCTTTATTATTAATATAATGGCCCCCTCTTTATTATTAATATAATGTCCCCCTCTTTATTATTAATATAATGTCCCCCTCTTTATTATTAATATAATGTCCCCCTCCTTATTATTAATATAATGCCCTTCTTTATTATTAAAATAATGGCCCCTCTTTAATAATAAAGAGGGGGCCATTACATTAATAATAAAGAGGGGGCCATTATATTAATAATAAAGAGGGGGACATTATATTAATAATAATGTATTGGCCCCCTCTTTGTTAATATAATGTCCCCCTCTTTGTTAATAAAGGGAACCTGTCACCGGGATTTTGTGTATAGAGCTGAGGACATGGGCTGCTAGCACATTCACAATACTCAGTCCCCATAGCTCTGTGTGCTTTTATTGTGTAAAAAAAAACAATTTGATACATATACAAATTAACCTGAGATAAGTCCTGTACGTGACTCATCTCAGGGACAGGACGCATCTCAGGTTAATTTGCATATGTATCAAATTGGTTTTTTTACGCAATAAAAGCACACAGAGCTATGGGGACTGAGTATTGTGGATGTGCTAGCGGTGATCTAGCAACCCATGTCCTCAGCTCTATACACAAAATGCCGGTGACAGGTTCCCTTTAATATAATGGCTGCCTCTCCACTCTTATTACTATGTCATTCAGTACTGTCAGTGGTCCTCCTCTTTCTGCTCCTCCCCCACCCCCATAGTGCCCCCAGTACCTCTGCAGTTAGGGTAGGTATATAGTTGTATACTCTATGTGTAGGAATGATAACAGGTACCAGAGGACCACAGGTCAGTATGCATTATGTGAGCCTACAAAAAATAGCACTACAAGGAAACATGCTCATATTTTTTTTTACTGCATTGTTCTTCTTCAGTATAACAGCTTGATTAACTAGTACTTTGACAGCCCATAAACCAGCATAATAACTAGTACTATTCACTTTCCACATGCTGCTTTTCTAGACCCTTTAATGCATCATAAACTACTCATCAGCATCAATAGACCAGTACACCATTGCTCCAGATCCTAGAATTGGCAGTAACCTTTTTACTACATTGCTGTAGACGGAAGAGCAGAGTTGCCTGCTGGGACGCCTGCTAAGAGTTCAGGATGCACTAGTTAACACACAGGGCATGAGGCATGAAGGTATATATTGGGATACAAGGTTTTGTATGATTGTATTTACTATATGTGTTGAGCTCCTATACTATTCTGCCTGACATTACATTTTCTATAGAATAAATGTTCTGGGAGCTAAGAAAGAATTAAAATCTATGCAATTAACAAGGATACAATAAAAAAATATATATACAGTATAATAAAACACAGCTGGATTTGATTCATTGGTATGAAATGTAGTCTTGTAACCCAGTTACACCCCACATGTACATTCTGTCTGTTAGAACAGACTCTTCTATGCCTGTAAAGTATGTGTCCTATCAGCTCATCCTGAAACTCATACTATCATTCTGTGCATGCAGCTTTAAGACATCTTTTTTATTGTATTGCATCTGTTACATTTTACAATAGAAACAATGTTTTATTTGGTTTTAATCACAAGTTCTGAACTATGTGTATTCTGCAGTCTGCGTGTATTCACATGGTGCAGGTAGACTTAAATTCTGCACAAATGTCTGTGCGTTTTCACACCAAATACGCATCAAAATCCTCATGTGTTACTTGCACATTGTGTTGCAGAGTTTATGCTATGTTGCTGATATTTCACCCTTACATTGAAAAAGGAGAAATCAGCAATCATCAAAAATTGCACAAACAATTGACATTCTACAGATTTCAAAATCTGTACAGCAGGTCACTTTCCGCATGGAAGAAAAAAAAGCAAAGTGTACATGGGATTTGTTTAATCTCATTCACTTTGTTGGTACTGTATTACGCTGCGTTTTTAAGTACAAAAATCCACGCTGCAAAACCGTGCTTAATCTGCAGTGTGTGTCGGTAGCCTTAGTGTAAAATCCGTAAGATTAGCTGTCTGATGGCTCATTCTGTAGCCCTTATCTGTGGGCTCTTAATATTTTAAGCTGACATCTTTTTATTAAAGTTTATTTTATGTGATTGTAATGATGTAAGCTTATAAAATCATTCTGGAAACCATAAATAATAGTCAGGATTGGGGCACTCAAGGACATTCACAGACTTGTCCCTAAGTCCCTAAATCAAGTCCCTAAGTCTGTTTAGGGTCATTATCTTGTTGATAAGTGAACCTTCTGCCCAGTCTGGGGTCCAGAATACTCTGGATAAGGTTTTTATCAAAAATATCTCTGTACTTTGCTCCATTTAGCTTTCACTCAACCCTGACCAGTCTCCCTGTCTCAGCCACTTAGAAACACCTCCTCAGCATAATGCTGCGACCACCATGTTTCACTGTAGGGATGGTATTGGGGGTGATGAGCAGTGCCTGGTTTCTTCCAAACATGATGCTTAGAATTGAGGTCAAAAAGTTTCTCATATTCTGAGAGTCCATTAGGCTCTCCAGACGAGGACAGCCTTTTTTCTGGCCACCCTGTTATGAAGCTCAGATTAGTGGAGTGCTGCAGTGATCGTTGGGAATATGCATACAAGAACTTTGGATATCAACTATTGTGACCATTAGGTTCTTGGTCACCTCTCTTACCAAGGCCCTTCTTCACCAATTATTTAGTTTGGAAGGGTTGGCCAGCTCTGGTTGTCCTGATTGTTCCAAACTTCCATTTAAAAATTTCAGAGGCCACTGTTCTCTTGGGAACTTTCGGTGCAACAGAATAATTTTTGTCAAAAGGGTTTTGGAACTGCGCTGCTAGAGACTATGTCTCCCGGTCATCAGTGAATGGCAAAAGGGTGTCAGCCCCTCTCCTCAATGCCCACAGGATCCAGTCCTCCCCAGACTTCCTCCTCTGCAGGGTTAAAAGGAAATAGGCAGAATAGTGAAGCACCCTTTGCACTTTTTCTATAAAAGGTTTTATTCTACTCACAAAGGTTCGTAGACAAAAGGCATAAATACAAAATCAATCGTCACGTTCCTGCCCAACCCAGGTTTCGCTACCTCGCTTCTTCAGGGGCGATAACGTTATCGCCCCTGAAGAAGCGAGGTAGCGAAACCCGGGTCGGGCAGGAACGTGACGATTGATTTTGTATTTATGCCTTTTGTCTACGAACCTTTGTGAGTAGAATAAAACCTTTTATAGAAAAAGTGCAAAGGGTGCTTCACTATTCTGCCTATTTCCTTTTAACCCTGCAGAGGAGGAAGTCTGGGGAGGACTGGATCCTGTGGGCATTGAGGAGAGGGGCTGACACCCTTTTGCCATTCACTGATGACCGTGAGACATAGTCTCTAGCAGCGCGGTTTCAAAACCCTTTTGATTTGTCTATACAAGTGTGAGCGACCTACCACACTATTCCGGGACCAGCAGCAGCGCAAGTAATTTGTCCGTGTTGGGACACAGGACTGACTTTCTGTTTTTGTATTAGAATAATTTTTGTACCCTTCTCTAGACTCTCTGTACAAGCAGATCTTTCCTCCTCATGGCTTGGATTTGTTTTTTGTTTTATCAGATATGTATTGTCAGCTGTGAGACCTTATTTATAAACAAGTGTGTCTTTCCAAATCATATACAGTCATGGCCAAAAGTTTTGAGAATGACACAAATATTAGTTTTCACAAAGTCTGCTGCTAAACTGCTTTTAGATCTTTGTTTTAGTTGTTTCTGTGATGTAGTGAAATATAATTACACGCACTTCATACGTTTCAAAGGCTTTTATCGACAATTACATGACATTTATGCAAAGAGTCAGTATTTGCAGTGTTGGCCCTTCTTTTTCAGGACCTCTGCAATTCGACTGGGCATGCTCTCAATCAACTTCTGGGCCAATTCCTGACTGATAGCAACCCATTCTTTCATAATCACTTCTTGGAGTTTGTCAGAATTAGTGGGTTTTTGTTTGTCCACCCGCCTCTTGAGGATTGACCACAAGTTCTCAATGGGATTAAGATCTGGGGAGTTTCCGGGCCATGGACCCAAAATGTCAACGTTTTGGTCCCCGAGCCACTTAGTTATCACTTTTGCCTTATGGCACGGTGCTCTATCGTGCTGGAAAATGCATTGTTCTTCACCAAACTGTTGTTGGATTGTTGGTAGAAGTTGCTGTTGGAGGGTGTTTTGGTACCATTCTTTATTCATGGCTGTGTTTTTGGGCAAAATTGTGAGTGAGCCCACTCCCTTGGATGAGAAGCAACCCCACACATGAATGGTCTCAGGATGCTTTACTGTTGGCATGACACAGGACTGATGGTAGCGCTCACCTTTTCTTCTCCGGACAAGCCTTTTTCCAGATGCCCCAAACAATCGGAAAGAGGCTTCATCGGAGAATATGACTTTGCTCCAGTCCTCAGAAGTCCATTCACAATACTGTCTGCAGAAGATCAATCTGTCCCTGATGTTTTTTTTGGAGAGAAGTGGCTTCTTTGCTGCCCTTCTTGACACCAGGCCATCTTCCAAAAGTCTTCGCCTCACTGTGCATGCAGATGCACTCACACCGGCCTGCTGCCATTCCTGAGCAAGCTCTGCACTGGTGGCACTCCGATCCCGCAGCTGAATCCTCTTTAGGAGACGATCCTGGCGCTTGCTGGACTTTCTTGGACGCCCTGAAGCCTTCTTAACAAGAATTGAACCTCTTTCCTTGAAGTTCTTGATGATCCTATAAATTGTTGATTGAGGTGCAATCTTAGTAGCCACAATATCCTTGCCTGTGAAGTCATTTTTATGCAACGCAATAAAGGCTGCACGCGTTTCTTTGCAGGTCACCATGGTTAACAATGGAAGAACAATGATTTCAAGCATCACCCTCCTTTTAACATGTCAAGTCTGCCATTTTAACCCAATCAGCCTTACATAATGATCTCCAGCCTTGTGCTCGTCAACATTCTCACCTGAGTTAACAAGACGATTACTGAAATGATCTCAGCAGGTCCTTTAATGACAGCAACGAAATGCAGTGGAAAGTTTTTTTTGGGATTAAGTACATTTTCATGGCAAAGAAGGACTATGCAATTCATCTGATCACTCTTCATAACATTCTGGAGTATATGCAAATTGCTATTATAAAAACTTAAGCAGCAACTTTTCCAATTTCCAATATTTATGTAATTCTCAAAACTTTTGGCCACGACTGTACAATCAACTAAATTTACCAAAAGGTGTGAAAAAATCTCAAGAATGATCAAGAGAAATGGGAAGCCATAGAGCTAAATTTTAAGTGTCAAAGCAAAAGACCTGAAAATTTTAGTTTTTCCTTTTTAATACATTTTGAAAAATGTTTTCTCCTCATAGGGTATTGAGTGCAGACTGAACGGGGAAAACTAGAATTTTGTTTCATTTTAGCAAAAGGCCATAATATATCAAAATGCGAAAAAGTGAAAGGGTCTGAAGACTTCCCAAATGCAATGTAGATGTCAACCTTTGTTAAAGAAAAACTGGGTAAATTTAATTCATAAGTAAAATAGAGCAACTAGTATAATTTAATACACCAAATTCAAGCTTGCAAAGGTTTTTTACACTACGGATCTGTGACACCAAAGACATTAAGAACTACTGCTGCATGTTTCATATCACTATGTGCTCTGCAACTATTGGCTAAAGCTACACCTCACAGACATCTTGCTCTGCTTGCTCTCTGCATATTGTGAACATTCTGATCCCTTTTAGCTGCTTACTCTTGTACTTGGGGATACTGTATATATTATAGTCTCTGCTGCAGTAATATAGATTCCCTTACGCCCTACCAGCAGCACAGATGGGGTTAACTGCCCCTGTGGACTGGTAGGACCGGCGGAATTTTTAATGAGCCCAAGAACCAATAAACGATCTTCAGCTCCCTGAAAGGGAGGAGATCACCCCCCAGCCCACCGTGTTTTTTTCTGTCCTTTGGACAGGTGGACTGGCGTGTCGCTCCCCCTCAGGGAGCTGAAGAGTGCTTAGGGGCTCTTTGATTCCTTAATCAAATAGTATCGCCCTTTTTTTGCTCTTATTGCCTTTATTATTAGGCCTTATTGCGGCTATTTTTTTCTCTGGGTACCGTCGGGGGGGGGGGGGGTCCCCCTCCCCTCTTCCTCCGCTGTAGGCTGCCCGTTTGTTCCCGCATTTGTGCCTCACCAACCTTCCCCTTTTGTTGTTGGGAGGGGCTTTGAGTGGTGGGAGTACCCTTCCCTCGAAAGAGGGTGAAGCATGTACCGCCGTCTGCGTAAGGAGTATCTGCTGTCAGGCCCCTCGCCGGCTGCCAGTGCGGTGTCCCGTTCTTTCCATTGCCGCGTGTGTGCGGCGCTGTGGGCGCCGCCATCTACGGAAGTGACGCGCACTAGGTTGCGCTACGTCACTTCCGGTTTTTCGTATCGATGCGGTGAGGTTTAGAAACCTCACCGCTCTATTCAATTTGTCTCCTTATGGACATCCCGAACTCCAGGGATAGCTTTAGGGAGACACATAGGGTTAAGTGAGCCAGTATAGGCTCTATTACCTCTCTGGGCTGGTCTCGATCGAGGGCCCGCCCAGGGGGCGGGGCTTCCTCCTTTTAAGCGCCCAGAGCCTGTCATTCAGTGCTCTGGTTGCATCGCTTTCACAAGCTAGCTCCAGAGTTCCCTGTGCCTTGATATTCTAGTGTTATTCTAGTGATATTGCTTGGCTTGGGTTGTTTTCTTCTTCCACAGCTCTATTTCTTCAGTGCTGGTGGGCGCCCATATGGTCTTGTATCACCTCCTCCTGGGTGTTTGTAGGTGTTATGAGCTGTTTATTCTGTTTATTCTTTTTTTTACAGAATTATGGCTTCCCCTAAGGATTTGGATCAGCGGAAGTCTGGGGCCAAGAGGAAGCATTTGGCCTGTTACGAGTGTAACACACCTCTAGACGACAACTGTCCTTACTCCAGGTGTGAGAGTTGTCGCACGCAGGCATCCACGGAACCCACGATGCAAGAAATGTTCCAGTGGACTAAGACCTACGTGGATGATTCCATTAAGGGGGTGGTGCGTCTGCTTAATGAGAGGCTACCAGGATCCTTTCAGACTCCCATGGAAGTGGTTGCACCGGTCGAGAGACCTACCCCCTGTTCCGTGGGGTCTTCTTCTGAGGAAGAAGAATTAACTTCTTGAATTTTTCCCCCAGAGAAAACGCTGAAGTTGCTGAAGTCCATCAGGTCGGGGGACCAGGATGTTGACATGGGGGAGTCCTCCGATCCCGCCGGACGGACACAGCGTGTCTTTAGAGCGGATGAGACCCTTCTCTCTGTAATGCGTACAGAGTGGAGAAAGCCTGAGAAAGGCCCAGTCCTCACCAGTAAATTTAAGCTCATGTACCCGATGGCTAAACCCTTGGTGGAATCGTGGGGTTCCGTTCCCAAGGTGGACATGGCTATAGCCAAGTTGTCCAGGCGCACTCTGGTCCCTGCAGACGATGGGTCTAGTCTGCAGGACCCTCTAGACCGGAGGGCAGAGTGCACCCTCAGAAGGGGTTACGCGGCGGCTGCTGCCTCCGCATCAACTTCAATTGCGGCTACTGAAGTAGCCTCCTTTCTACGCTCCAAGCTCAACCAGATCCAGACGGACGTGGACCAGAGCGTTTCGAGAGACGACATCTTGGCAGCCTTCAAATCAGCCAATCTGGCTATGGATTTCCTGGTCGATTCCACCCAGATGCAGCTGAAGCTGGCCGCCAAAACTATGGCCCTAGTTTCAGCTGCCCGCAGACCACTTTGGCTGAAGCCTTGGATCGCGGACAACGCGTCCAAATTTAATCTTTGTGGGCTCCCCTTCGAGCCGGATAGGCTGTTCGGGTCCGAATTGGACAGGATAATGGAGGGACTCTCCGATAAGAAAGGGAAGAGTCTCCCCCAGCAGCCCTTTCGGGGACGCCTGTCACGGCTGAGGATGGGGAAAACCCTCAGCCGTGCGATGCTCAGAAATGTCCGGTCGCTACTCGGCCAGGGCAACAGCATTAGGGAGCAGGTCCTATTGCGTCCCTAGCACTGACCCTGTCTCCTGTCCGCATGAGCCGACCCTGATGGTGGGAGGACTCATACACTGGAACCTAATAGTCCCTGGAAGCCCTCAGGACGGCCCTGAACTAGGAGGAGGGTAAGACTACCTATTCCTCCTAGGCACGGAGGAACAGGGGTCTCACTGGCCAAGCAGCAGGGAGAAGGGGAACAAGAACAGCCTATGAATATGACAGGTGAACCTAACTGTTCCACACTAACCTGCCACAGCCTTGCTGACTGGAACCTGTGCTCAGGAACGCTGTCCACACAAACATAGACAAACAGCACACACATAAGCACACAGAGGAACCAGGACATTCATAGCTGCAATAACAACCAAAAGCATAGGACATAAACTAAACATCAGGGATAAGGATTTTATGACCGGAAGGGTGGCCCTTACTGGAAGGATGGTAACCAGCAGGAGGATGTCTCCAGCAGCATGGCTGAAGCACCCTCTGACTACTGCCTTCCACTGAGGCTTTATAGGGCCAAGTAGCCACACCCACAGTCAGACACACCCAGTGCACACACACACACTAGGAAGGAGGTTAACCCTTCCAACACCAGGGAAGGGAAAACACCACATAAAGGGGAAGTGCACACAATAACATAAAATCAAGTGCACACATACACACATCACAATAAACCGCATGCACAACATAGAAAGCTGCAATGACACAGCTCAGACTGCTATGCTGCCACATACATACTGTTGCCAGCGGCAACCACAGGTGAGGCAAATACCACAGCCCTCACCTGTGATTGACAACCAAACTAAACCGCTGACAACCGCATGCGGTTCAGGAGTCACGGTCATAGCCATGGCCGTGACACTCCCACCCCTCAAAGCCCCCCCACCAAAAAAAAGTAAACTGGTGAGAGACTAGCACAAGGGGATAGGAGAAGGGAACGTCCACTCTCAGGACATGGTTCCCAGAAAGTCGCTGTCAGCTGCATCCTCTCCCAGCACACAACACAGCCAGTCCGACGAGGCCTGCAGCCCGCACCAGCGACACAAGAATGGAACCACTGAGAGTGGACGAGGGGACTCTCCACAGACGTCCCCACTCCAGTCGCTGCCAGCAGACACTCCTAACCAGCACGCAGCCGGACCACTTACGGAGTGCTGCCAGCAAACGACCAGAGATGGGAACATGGAGAGGGACGAGGGATCCCCAACACGGACACGGAAGGTAAGGTGGCGGGGAATAAGCCACCAACCGTGCCGTTAACAGAGATCCCCCCGGAACGCTCTCCCTCCGGAGAACGCGCATGCAGGCCACAAGGGGATGGCACTGCATGCTGCACCCTCTTTCGAAGGTGTGCAAAATGCACACCAAACAAACACCACGTGCCATAAAAATATCAGGGGACGCCAAGACAGAGCACGGTGAAGGAATGGCGGGGAATGCCACTCACCGCGCCGTCAGCGGCGAAACCCCCATAACGCTCTCCCTCCGGAGAGCGCGCATATACTCCTTACGCAGAATGCGGTACATGCTTCACCCTCTTTCGAGGGAAGGGTACTCCCACCCCTCAAAGCCCCTCCCAACAACAAAAGGGGAAGGTTGGTGAGGCACAAAAAACAATGGGAGGGGGGGAGGGGAAAGACAAACAAAAGGGGACACCAACACGGACAACGGTGAGCAAGGAATGGCGGGGAATGCCACTCACCGCGCCGTAAACGGTGAAACCCCCATAACGCTCTCCCTCCGGAGAACGCGCATGCACCCCATCCGCAGATAGCGGTGCATGCTTTACCCTCTTTCGAGGGATGGATCCAAGCAAGGAGCCTTTCCGGTCATACTATCATGGCTGAGGATGGGGAAAACCCTCAGCCGTGCGATGCTCAGAAATGTCCGGTCGCTACTCGGCCAGGGCAACAGCATTAGGGAGCAGGTCACCACCTATTGCGTCCCTAGCACTGACCCTGTCTCCTGTCCGCATGAGCCGACCCTGATGGTGGGAGGACTCATACACTGGAACCTAATAGTCCCTGGAAGCCCTCAGGACGGCCCTGAACTAGGAGGAGGGTAAGACTACCTATTCCTCCTAGGCACGGAGGAACAGGGGTCTCACTGGCCGAGCAGCAGGGAGAAGGGGAACAAGAACAGCCTATGAATATGACAGGTGAACCTAACTGTTCCACACTAACCTGCCACAGCCTTGCTGACTGGAACCTGTGCTCAGGAACGCTGTCCACACAAACAAAGACAAACAGCACACACATAAGCACACAGAGGAACCAGGACATTCATAGCTGCAATAACAACCAAAAGCATAGGACATAAACTAAACATCAGGGATAAAGATTTTATGACCGGAAGGGTGGCCCTTACTGGACGGATGGTAACCAGCAGGAGGATGTCTCCAGCAGCATGGCTGAAGCACCCTCTGACTACTGCCTTCCACTGAGGCTTTATAGGGCCAAGTAGCCACACCCACAGTCAGACACACCCAGTGCACACACACACACTAGGAAGGAGGTTAACCCTTCCAACACCAGGGAAGGGAAAACACCACATAATGGGGAAGTGCACACAATAACATAAAATCAAGTGCACACATACACACATCACACGAAACCGCAAGCACAACATAGCAAGCTGCAATGACACAGCTCAGACTGCTATGCTGCCACATACATACTGTTGCCAGCGGCAACCACAGGTGAGGCAAATACCACAGCCCTCACCTGTGATTGACAACCAAACTAAACCGCTGACAACCGCATGCGGTTCAGGAGTCACGGTCATAGGGTTCAGGACATAGTTTCTGCCGGGTACCGGGTAGATCTTATCTCCCTCCCCCCAGAGAGATTCATCGCCACGCGAAACTTCGGGTCTGCCAAACAAAAGATCCTAGAATCTTATATTCAGGACTATATCTCCAAGGGAGCCCTAGAGGAGGTGCCGGCAGGGGAGAGAGGCCTAGGGATTTATTCTCCAGTGTTCCTGGTTCCCAAGAAGACGGGAGATCTCCGGATGATCATTGACTTGAGATTCCTCAATCGATTTATAAGGAAAACCAGGTTTCGCATGGAAACCATAAGGTCAGTCAGCCATATCCTCAACCCTGGGGACGTCATGGCTACTCTGGACCTCAAGGATGCGTATCTTCACATCCCGATCCATTCCGCCTCCCGGAAATTCCTCAGGATCGAGGCCCAGATGTTAGGGGTTCGCAGGCACTTTCAGTTCACCGCGCTTCCCTTTGGAATCTCTTCCGCCCCCCTTATCTTCACCAAGGTGGTGGTGTCGGTGGTGGCAGCTTTGAGACTTCAAGGACTGACAATTATCCCTTATCTGGACGATTGGCTCTTCATAGCCTCTTCAGTTCTGGTTCTTACCCACCATCTTCAGATCGCAATCTCCTTTCTCCTCCGCCTGGGCTGGATTATCAACTGGCAGAAGTCGAATGTGAGCCCATCGACTTCAATCCATTATTTAGGATTCGTAGTCGACTCTGTGGAGATGTCCCTCCGGTTGACTCTAGAAAGGAGAGCGCGGATTCAGGACCTAGCAAGAGTCCTTTTTGTCCCTCGTCGAGTCTCTATCCGGACTCTCATGAAGATGCTGGGGCTCATGTCAGCGGCTGCGGACGCAGTCCCTTGGGCGTTATGGCACCTCCGTCCTCTTCAGTCGGAGGTCTTACACTTATGGAGCGGCAGCCCTGCGGGGCTAGATTCCCTGTACTCCCTGTCCGGTCAAACCCGGAATTCCCTCAGATGGTGGTTTCAGCTACCAGCAGGGAAGTCTATGACCCAACCAGCTTGGGTCATATTGACTACAGACGCGTCCCTTGTAGGCTGGGGCGCTCACCTGGACGGATCCTCAGTACAGGGATCTTGGTCTCCTCTGGAGCGGCGTCTTTCTTCCAATCTTCGCGAGATGCGAGCTATCTGGCTAGCCCTCCTTCACTTCGCCCCTCAGATCCGGGGCAAAGCAGTGAAAGTCCAGTCAGACAATATGACTGCGGTTCTCTATATAAACAAGCAGGGAGGCACAAGATCATTGCCCCTTCTGTCAGAGATCGGGGTAATTCTTCGGTGGGCAGAGACGAACCTTTCCCATCTATCTGCCACTCATATTCGAGGTCCCCTCAATATGATAGCGGACCGCTTAAGTCGAGGATTACCGACCATGGAGTGGTCTGCATCCGGAGCTCTTCAGGCAGTTAGTTCACAGATGGGGTATGCCAGAGGTGGATCTCATGGCAACCAGGTTCAACGCCAAGGTGCTGAGGTTCTGTTCCCTGTACAGGGAAGACAACCCCTTGGCGATAGATGCTCTGTCGATACCGTGGAGGTTCAGGCTGGCTTACATCTTCCCTCCGTTTTCCATGATACCGAGGGTATTGATGAAAATCCGTCAGGATCAGGCCTCGGTAATAGCCATCATACCGTTCTGGCCCAGGAGATCCTGGTTTACCCAGCTCATTCAGATGAGTCGGGGACAATACTGGAGACTCCCCCCGGAGCAGACCCTGGTGTCGTGGGACACTCACCTCTGCCCAGATCTGCACAGGTTCAACCTGACAGCCTGGAGGTTGATCAGTCCCTTCCCAACATAGAAGGGTTTTCTGAGTCGGTCCTGAGAACTTTGTCGCATTCCAGAGCAGAGTCTACAAAGAAGGCCTACTCCAGGATCATGAGAATCTTCGTGGCATGGTGTGATTCCAAACAGGTGGCGTCCGCAGATCCGCCCCTTCCTGCGATACTACAATTCCTTCAAGATGGATTAGATAAAGGCCTTTCTCCAGCTACCTTGAAGGTACAGGTTTGTGCCATCTCGGCCTGTCTCAACAGGCCACATTCTCGGGACCCACTCATCAAATGCTTCCTCAAGGGAGCTGAAAGACTAAAGCCTACTATACTGAAACCTATCCCCCAGTGGGATCTTTCAGTAGTGCTCAGGGGGCTAGCATCTCCCCCCTTCGAGCCTTTGGAGGAGGTGGAATTAAATTTTTTGACTTTAAAGATGGTCTTTCTTCTGGCTGTAGCTTCAGCCAAAAGAATCTCTGAATTGCAGGCTTTCTCTGCAATTCACCCGTATATTATCTTCTTACAGGACAGAGTACTCCTGACGTTTTTACCCTACTTCAGGCCTAAGGTGCCTACCTTCCAAAATATCAACCAGGTAATCTCTTTACCAGTTTTATTTTCAGCCTCCTCCTCTGATACTCCAGCAAGAGACCCGCTGGATATTTCAAGGTGCCTCCAGGTCTATGTGGATAAATCCAGAGAGTTCAGGATAGATGAGATTCTCCTCATCCTGTTTGCCGGTAAGTCTAAAGGCCGTAAAGCGTCTAAAGCTACCATTAGTCGCTGGATCAAGGAGTCCATTAGGGAGGCTTTCGTCTCCCAATCCCTAGATCCTCCGGAGTTTGTGAGAGCCCATTCTACTAGGGCTGTCTCCACCTCTGTTGCGGAGAGAAGACTTCTCCCCTTAGAGTCAACCTTCATCTCCCATTATAGGATAGATGCTAGGGTGGCAGAGTTTTTGGCTTTTGGGCAGACAGTTCTTAGTTCTGCCAGGCATGAGGACCCTCCCTAGGGGATTCTTCTTGCTATCTCCCCATCTGTGCTTCTGGTAGGACGTAAGGGAATCGTTAATTTCTAACGATAATTTGTTTTCCCTTAGTCCTAACAGCAGCACACAAATATCCCACCCTAAATACATTTTGCTTGTTAAAAACACGGTGGGCTGGGGGGTGATCTCCTCCCTTTCAGGGAGCTGAAGATCGTTTATTGGTTCTTGGGCTCATTAAAAATTCCGCCGGTCCTACCAGTCCACAGGGGCAGTTAACCCCATCTGTGCTGCTGTTAGGACTAAGGGAAAACAAATTATCGTTAGAAATTAACGAATGTTTTAGACAATGGAACAAAATTATAGTTTGAGGCTAACTGTGATGCTGGTGTGCACGGTCACTGGAGTACTCACCCTTCCCCCTGCTCCACAGTCTCTTTTGCCTGCTTCTGGCTGATCACTTCCTTCGGGTGCACACACTTTCCCCGACTTTCTATGTACAGAATTTGCATTAAGGGAAGTACTGAGCTCACTCCATATGTGGCAGGTGCCCAAAAAAGATTGAAAAGATAGTGATCAAAAATAAAATTTATCCCAATGGTGCCAATAAAAAAATACAGCTTTCCTTACAAAAAACAAGCCACAGCTCTGTCCGTAAGGAGTTAAGGGCCATCTTGCACACGGACTAATATGTCCTCATCCAATGACAGCTTTCCCTGGGGTATTCCCTCCCCTATGGTAAGTTGCCTGAGCTTTAAGTTCCTAGCTTGTTTATTCTTGCAAAGGTGCGCTATTGTTCTGTCCTATCATGCCCAACCTCTGCCTGTTTACCAGATTGATCCTGTGCTGCATGTCCTGACCACTTGTTGCCTACCATATTGAATAAAAATTGTCTGTCCTGACCTCAGCTTGCCCATTGACTGCTTGTCTCTTTATTGTCATGCTCTCTCCTGACCCACCTGGGTCACCTGTCACTGAATTGATATTTTTCCAAGAGGTGGCCCCTGCTGGGTAGTCCAGATCCCTGTACAGAGATGAAAGTGTTAATACCAGGGGACCACTTAGACAACACCCATAGGAGTAGCCCTAAGTTGAATCCATTCAGTGGCACAGTGGGTCTACACCAGCTGTGTTACTGTAAACTCAGATCATGGACACTGTCATGGTTACAGGATCTGTTCAAGGAGCTGACTACTCAGCTAAGTCACCAGGAACAATTCCTGCAGTACATCAGTCCCCTACACATTGTGCCAAAGTTGCCTTTATAGTGTCCCTTCTATATGTTGAAGCCTTGTCTTGGGCTACACTTTTCTAGGAATGTGGGGATTCCCTGGCAATTAGACTGTATGAATACCTGGCTATCTTCTATATGGTCTTTGAAGAGCCTGGTTGGATGGCTTCAGCTGCATTATCCTTGCTACGACTACACTAGGGAAACTTGACTTTTGACCGGTATGCATTAAGTTCCTAAACCCTGTCCTTGGAATTATCCTGGAACAACGATGCCCTGGTAGCAATTTTATGGAAGGGACTGACAGGTTAAATCAAATACAAGCTTTTAGGCAGAGAGTTGTCAGCCACTTTGGATGAGTTAATTAAGCTTATATTAGACGCGCAGATCATCGCTAACAAGCATGCGTATGAATGCTCATTAGCAATTAAGTGGCAATGTTATACTGCCACCAATTACCCGATGAATGACCAAACGCTCATTCATCGGACAATTGGAGTCTTTCAGCAGATTTAAAAATCATTGTTCGCCGGTGGCAGATTGTGCTGTGTTATCAAGATCTGCTGCCGGCAAACAATGATTCAGTATTGGAAGGAGCATTGGCATTAACAAGCGTTCCTCCCCATACTGTGGAGGAGATCACTACATGTAATGGCAGTGGATTCCTCCACTGATGAGGAGGCAATTACTGGAACGGAATGCTTCTCTCCCAACAATTTCCTGCCTGATCTGCGTGTTTAAATAGCTTTACTCTGGGTAATCGCATAGATTTGTGTTTAAGAGAATGCCTCAGAGAGTCTACTATGGTGAAAAGAACTTTATTCATGACATGATCATTCCAGAAGCCCTTACCCCTCTCCTAGTGTACCTCCCAAAAGGAACCCAAGCAGTTTGAATGAGTCAAGTTCTCTGAGGAGCAGCGTCAGCATACATGCAAAAACTCTTTTCTTATCGCACTTGGTATGGAACCACTGCTCCAACCAACTGACTATGGGCTGGACATAATCCCATTATCCTGGCAGTCCTCTGGCATTCACCCTTACGCTATACAGGGATCTGGTCTTCACTGCAGGGAAGCTACCAGGACGCTACCTCTTGGAATAGTCCCAGTGTGGTTGGCAGCTGACCCAATGGGGTCAGAGACACCAGTGCAAAGCATAAGGAACTAGGCAATACTAGTAGTCAGAAAACAAGCCGAGTTCACTGTGGGCAGAGTACGTATGAATCAGTAAAACTAAGGCAAGGCAGGCAGAAAAGGGTCAATAATGTAAAGCGGATAGGGTCAGGTCAAGATGACAAAGGGTCAGAATAAGTAGACAGACAGAAGTCATTAAACAAGCTGAAACAGAGCATCACACCTCAACTTGACATTAGCATGCTAGAAAACCTAGGGAAAAGTGCCTTAAATAACCTGAAGTGTTCACCCATATGGCAAACTAGGACGTGCACGATGGCCCTTTAAAAAAAAAAAAATATATATATATATACAGTACAGACCAAAAGTTTAGACACACCTTCTGATTCAAAGAGTTTTCTTTATTTTCATGACTATGAAGGCATCAAAACTATGAATTAACACATGTGGAATTATATACATAACAAACAAGTGTGAAACAACTGAAAATATGTCATATTCTAGGTTCTTCAAAGTAGCCACCTTTTGCTTTGATTACTGCTTGTCACACTCTTGGCATTCTCTTGATGAGCTTCAAGAGGTAGTCCCCTGAAATGGTTTTCACTTTACAGGTGTCCCCTGTCAGGTTTAATAAGTGGGATTTCTTGCCTTATAAATGGGGTTGGGACCATCAGTTGCGTTGAAGAGAAGTCAGGTGGATACACAGCTGATAGTCCTACTGAATAGACTGTTAGAATTTGTATTATGGCAAGAAAAAAGCAGCTAAGTAAATAAAAACGAGTGGCCATCATTACTTTAAGAAATGAAGGTCAGTCAGTCAGTCGAAAAATTGGGAAAACTTTGAAAGTAAGGGCTATTTGACCATGAAGGAGAGTGATGGGGTGCTGCGCCAGATGACCTGGCCTCCACAGTCACCGGACCTGAACCCAATCGAGATGGTTTGGGGTGAGCTGAACCGCAGAGTGAAGGCAAAAGGGCCAACAAGTGCTAAGCATCTCTGGGAACTCCTTCAAGACTGTTGGAAGACCATTTCAGGGGACTGCCTCTTGAAGCTCATCAAGAGAATGCAAGAGTGTGCAAAGCAGTAATCAAAGCAAAAGGTGGCTACTTTGAAGAACCTAGAATATGACATATTTTCAGTTGTTTCACACTTGTTTGTTATGTATATAATTCCACATGTGTTAATTCATAGTTTTGATGCCTTCATAGTCATGAAAATAAAGAAAACTCTTTGAATGAGAAGGTGTGTCCAAACTTTTGGTCTGTACTGTATATATATAAATCGAGCAGAAGGCGCATCCTAAAGGAAGTACAGGAGGACCTAGTGGAAAAGCGCAGGCTATGCCCTGCAGTGGGACAAGCTGTGTGGGATACCAGCATTTGGACCTGCTGCTGGTTCAAAGAAGAGGGAACTTGTCCTGGACCACCGGTAAAGCAATAGACGGAGCAGGGTAAGTGATGTGGTGCCTATGTCTGCCCGAGAGAACAGGAGAACAGCGGACACGGGTCGCTAGTGTAACAAGTTTGTGGCTTCACTGTGATAGCAGGGGTCATTAAGTGAGGAATTGTCCCCTAAATCCGGGAAACTCCAGCACCAAGGATTGGTAGGAGAGAAGACCTTAGGTGAAGATGACCTTTCTCCAAAACTGACTATTCCAGTGGTCATGTCAAGTGGTAACACCTCTTTCTCCGAAGAGGCCTTTCTAGAGTCTGTTTCTGCTGCCAACTTCCTTCATCAAGCCTTATTTACCAAATAACATATACCCTGAGAAGTCTTTGCCTGTGGTATCAGTCAATGTACTACCTCACTATTACTGATAAGGGCACTCTGGGAGAGAATTATTACTATTGGTGGAACTTTTGGGAGCACTTTGGGGACTATTCATATGGCATTGTTATTTCTACAGTATTGTATTTAGGGGCACCGGGAAACACAGCAGGCACAGTTTTGGGGGTAGCAGAAGGATAACACTGTTGAGGCACAGGAGGTAGGAACCTAAGATGTCCGTGTGACAAACTCTGCAAAGATAACATATGGTTGAAAAAAGTAATCATGTGTTGTCTGGGCCAAATGGAAAAGATGAGGAATGAGAAAAAGGGGACCCTAGCAATGCCCCTGATCTCTTCTTTTTCTGGGCTAAGGGATCTCAGACCATGGCCTACAGATGAACCCTGAAAAGCTATCTGCGGTTCTTGGCTGGCCTCCTCCCCAGGGTCTGAGAGTCATCCAGTGGTTTCTAAGATTTGCTAATTATTATTGGTAATTTATGCCACATTTCTCTATACTCACCACACCTAATTGTGTTCTCATAACAAATTGGATGAACGTCAAGTATTGGACATCTCAAGCGGAAACTGCATTCCAAACCTAATAGGGCATGTCCAATCCTTCAGAAGTGATGGCCTTTCCTAAGGATAGGCCATCACTATCTGATCAGCAGAGGTCTGACACCCCACATTCACCCCTTTCAGCTGTTCGTCAGTAGTTCAAGGGCCAGAAGTACATGGCTCCATTTGTTGTACAGTGGACATAGCTGGTTACTGCAATGCTCAAATTGAAGTGAATGGAAGCAATGCTGCAGCAAACAGCTCTGTCCATTGCACAAAGGACAGAGCTGTGTGGTTCCACCACTGGAGCTATTGTAGCTTATCATAGGAGTGGGGAGTGTTGGATCCCTACCTACCAAAATAATGATGGCCTATAATGGAGTAGTGCTTAACAGAAGAGCTGCAGGGGCAAGACATGCAGTTTTTTCCTAAAATCTGTTCTCATCTGCTGAAAGGAACTGTTTAGGGATGAGCAAATCGACTTCGGATGAAACATCCGGTCGATTCGCATAAAACTTCATTCTAATACTGTACAGAGCAGGAGCTCCGTACAGTATTAGAATGTATTGGCTCCGATGAGCCGAAGTTATTGCTTCGCAAAGTCTCTCGAGACTTCGCGCAATAACTTCATAAATTAATTTGTACTGTAAAAAAACATTTCCCGAACTCTGGTTCGGTTCCAAGTGGAATCGCTGTGGATTCTACCATCAGAAGACTTTCTTCAGATTTGGCAGGAGACTAAATCTTCTGTAGTCCAGGTGGCTGCTTGCATGAAGAGATCTATGGACCAGAGACGCAGGGCACCACTACACTTCTCCCAGGAGACAGAGGGTGCCTTTCTACAAGTTCGCTCCTCTATTCTTGGATCCCTTAGCAATTGCAAAATAGATCAACCATGTTTGCTCGCAGTTACTCCTTCCACCTTCTTTGTGTGTTTCAACTCCTTCCATGTCTCACACCTTAAGGGGTTGGCCACCTTTTATTTAATTTTTTTTGCCAGACTGCTCAAAAGAAAAACATACTTACCTGCTCCCAACCACTGGTTCCCAGCTTGTTTGTTCACTGGCCTCGGCTGCCTTGTTTAGTTCCCCTGATGTCATAAACTTCTTTGATGCTGCTGCAGTATTAGCTGCAGCAGTGACCTACCATGCTTGCATTATGTCAATTGGTCACCTGATGCAAGGGGGGTAAGTCATTGCTGCAGTCTTTGGCTGCAGTGGCATCAAGGCAAATGTTGATGGTGACCAGAGTGAGGCAGCCGAGGCTGGGAATCAAAGGAGTCAGGACTCAGAGGTGGGGAGCATGCAAGTGTGCTTCCCTTTGTAGGTCTATCCAAGAAAGAAATTTGCCAAAAAATCCTAAAGGTGGCCAGCGCCTTTAAACCACTGATCCTCAACCACTACTCCAGTACTTCAGTCCATAATCATGCCCCAGTTGGCCCTGAAGATCAGTTTGAGGTGAAGAGCATCCTTGATATCAAGAAGGTTATGAAGCAAACTTTGTACTTGGTGGATTAGAAAGGAACAGTGCTGAGGAGAAATCTTGGAAGACTTCTGAAAAAATTGATGCACCAGCTCTTGTTAGAGAATTCTATCTTTGGTCTGGATTAAAGAGGAGCAGGAATAAGGAAGGAGTTACTGTGATGCTGGCAGTCCATGCCCTCCTGCATCTCCCCTTCTTGATGGCAAGGCCGCTGGAGTACTCACCCTTTATGCCTGCAGCTAAACACTTGCTTCTTTTAAAAGCTGTCAATGCCTGATTCCTGCTGTTCTCTTCCATAGGGTGCACATTCTCTCGCCATAGCTCTTTAAAGGCCAGCAGGCACACAGACTAATATGTCTCCATTGAATAGCAGAATTCCCTTGTGCAGTTCTGTGAAGGTGTGCAATTATTATGTTCTGTCCTCCCATGCCCGACCTCTGCCTGTTTACCAGATTGAACCTGTGCTGCTTATCTTGACCATTGCCTGATATCTGTATTGAGTCTGCTCTGACCTATTGTCTGACTTCTGTATTGATTGAAGTCTGCCACTTCTGAACTTAGCCTGCCCCTTGACCACGCATCTGCCTGTCCCTGTGGTGCAACACAACGGTGTCTATTAATCCCCATGGGTTAGCTGTCACTGGAAACTACACAGAGGTTATGGCCTGGTGGTTCCCTTTATTTTAGTCCAGATCCCTGTACAGGGTAAAGAGTAAATATCAGGAGTCGACTTAGATAATGCTTTTAAGAGCAGCCCTAAGGCTTCATGCACACGGCCGTTGTGCGGCCATTCCGTGCATTGGGGACCGCAATTTCTGGTGCGGCGGCCGGGACAGATTGAGACCCATTCAACTTGAATGGATTCGTGATCCATCTGCACCGCAAAAAATAAAACATGTTGGGTCCGCATCCGTGATGCGGGGAGCATACGGGTGGTGCCCGCATATTGTAGACCTGTTTGCGGGCCGCAATATGGCCACGGCCAAGCAACGGCCCTGTGCATGAGGCCTAAGTCAAATCCGTGGTGGGTCCACACCCATTGCACTAATAAACACAGCTTTAATCACATCAACAGTTATGTATTGTACAGTGGACAAGATACCTACAAATATGCCAGAATAACATTATCATTGTACCATTTTTGTAAAATGTGTTTAAAGGCGATAATGGCCACATTAACATTTTCTGTACAAGGACGATATTGTGCAGCTTTCTCTAGTTACACTTTGGCTATGAGACAGATACCCCAGTTGTTCATAGCTGAAGAACAACCATCACACAAATAATACATTTCTGTATTGTAACCAGTGAACCTCAGGTGTTCTGAGCCTGGAAATAACATGAGAACCTGGACACAAAGCTTTTGCTGGAATAACTGCTGGAAATAGCAAATTTGCCTAAAGCTGGTAATTTTTCATGGCACGAAAACTCGCTTGTCAGAAGGTTTTTTACTGAGTGGATTTGATAAGTCCAGAGTGAGCAAAACCTTTCAGTGGATAATACAAGCCACGGACATCAGCATAGACAGGGGGTCACAGCTGCTTACAGCATCATTTATATATTTATTAATATGAAGAGTGAAGATATCATTCTAAGCACTGCAGCACAATTCCTTTGCTGTGTCAAAGGAAAGGAGCTCACCAGCTTACATTTATGGATTTATGGGAATCCGATTGCCTGACCTCATGTACCAATAACATGCTTCTCTATTTTTGTTTTAACGAGTAAACAGAATTCTCAAAAGGAGCTATCCAAAGCTCTCGCTCATGACGGCCAAATGTTGTCTAAATGTTAGTCTACAGTATGTGGATGAGTGACTTAGCATAGACTTCCTATGTAAGGCTTTGTTCACCTATGTGGCGGAGGCTCAGTTAGGAGTCTCCATAGTAGGGTCCATGGTAGGAAAAATATCATTGCATGCAGCACTTTTCCATTTATCAAAACATTGAACATGTTGGTGAAACCGAGCAGACCCCATTATAAGTCAACTGGATCAATCAGGCACAATTGGTGTGCGTCAATCCAGCAATGTGTCATTGTCTTCTGATCATAAATGGCACCACAACATAGATGTGAACAAAGCCTAAGGCATAATCTCAAACAATAGTTTACAATAAAGATGACTGACACTGCTGTGACTTTTCCTTGTTAGGACATGGAGCAAGGAACTCTGGGAACGAGGGATCACCCACAATGCCATGCATGCAGCCAAACAACAGCCAGCCAGGCCTATGATGTCACAGCCCCATAAATAGCCTCAGCCATCTTGGATTCAGCCATTTTCCTGTGTACTTAGTGCAGGGAGAGATGTCAGCAGGCGCTAGGGACAGTGGTAGAAAAAACTTTAAAATTTGTATTTTTCTGTATAGAAGTTCAGGGAAAGGATAGGGAGGAATCATTCTACAGTATTGAAGCAGAACAGGGTTCAGTAGGGGAGGTTATAGCCTGGGTAATAGGAACAATCCTTCTTCACCTTGCTGCACTGACTGGGGATCCAAATTGCCATTATACAGCTTGGTAATTCCAGCAAACCGTTCTTGTTGTTGGGGTGCAAGTGCTGTTTGATACAGGGTTTATTACAAGGAAATATTTCTACATCTTATTTGCCCTGGTGTGGTGCAGTTATATGTTCTAAAGCATTTTTTGGCTTGTATTAGTGGGAAAAAGGGGCTTATTAGCTGTTGTGTGGTGAAGTGAGAAAATTACAGCCCTTTTTGGCGTGTATTAGTGGCACAAAAATATATATTTGCCTTCAGTGGTGCAGTTATATGTTCTAAAGCCTTTAGTGGCGTGTATTAGTGGCAAAAAAATATATATTATTGGCCGTTCAGCGGCAGTGCAGTTATATGTTCTAAAGCCCTTTTTGGCATGTATTAGTGGTACAAAAAGAAGTATTTGCCGTTGTGTGTTGAAGTAAAAAAATTACAGCCCTATTTGGCGTGTATTAGTGGAAAAAAATATATATTTGCTGTTCAGCGGTGCAGTTATATGTTCTAAAGCCCTTTTTGGAGTGTATTAGTGGCAAAAAAAATATATTATTTGCCGTTCAGCGGTGCAGTTATATGTTCTAAAGCCTTTTGTGGCGTGTATAAGTGGAAAAAAGTAAGGGCCCATTTACCGTTCAGTGGTGCAGATATATGTTCTAAAGCCCTTTTTGGCGTGTATCAGTGGAAAAAAAGTAAGGGCCTATTTGCCATTCAGCGGTGCAGTTATTTGTTCTATAGCCTTCTTTGGTGTGTACAGAGAAGTGCCAGGCCCTGCACAAGTGAGTGGCAGAGGATTAAATGTTTATGGCGCAGGCACAGGTCGCAGCAGAGTAAGGGGGAGTGGCAGTAGGAGTCGCAGCGTGAGGCCTGAGCTCCCGGTGTCATCTAGCGGTCATGTCTTGACCAGCAAACCAGCGGTTCTTGAATGCAAACAACTGTCAGGCTACAGACAGGGTGGCACTGCTCAAATTCCTCTTATGGGTATCCGTTCTTGAGTCAGGTCTTCTACCCTACTAACGGCGGTGCTCTGCTCTCAAGTCTTCATACACATAACCCACACAAGAAAAATGCATGAGCAGCACTTACTAAAAAAATGGGTTTCTTTTTTTCTGGACTTTCACATCAGTACAGGCATGGGGTGGATCAACATACCGCAGGCAGTAACTCGTGGCGATGGCTGTTTTGCATCTCAGCGCTTCCTCAGGCCACTTTATTTATTAATTTGATCTAACAGTATGTCAGACAGAGAAGTGCCAGGCTCTGCACAGGGGAGTGGCAGAGGCCTAAATGTTTATGGCGCAGGCAGAGGTCACAGCAGAGTAAGGGGGTGTGGCAGCAGGGGTCACTTTAAGTGGCCTGAGCTCCCAGGTCAGCTAGCGGTCGTGTCTTGACCAGCAACCCAGCGGTTCTTGAATGGTTGACTTGGTCATCCACTTCGTCCCAAGTGACATCAGACACCCCCATCCAAGAGTCGGTGGGCTCGTCAGACACAACCCTTAGTTGGCATGGCCCGCGAGCAGGCGCCCTGTGCCCTCACCTGTCCTCAAACTGCCTCTATCCTTTTCTGTTCCCTCAGCCTGAGAAGTATTATATGCTGTGGGCTCAGCTCCACTATACAATGAGGATGATCTACTAGAGGACAGTCAGCAGCTACTGGCCAGCCAAGATGTGGAGGAGACATCTGCCGATTCCTCCGGTAGACGGGCAAGTAGTGATGAGGAAAGTGGCGTGGGAGACATCAGTGTCACCGAGTGGCACGCACTCGATTTCAGGCAGTCAAGACTCCACTACCTCAGCCGAAGGGAGTTGTCTGTCCTTCTCATCATCTGCTGGTCCTGAGGCCCCTGCTCCTCCTCCTACTCCTCGTCAGTCATTCTGTCAGCAATCGATCACCGAAGCGATTGCCAAGAGACATCAGTATGCGGGCACTCATTCAACAGCGCAGAAGCTGAATGTGCTCCTGGCCAAGTTGTGTTGCAGTCCCTCACTTTCCAAGTGGTGAACTGTGCACCTTTCAGAGAACTGATGTCTTGTGCCGAGGCGAGGTGGAGAGTCCCAAGCCGTCATTTCTTTGCCAAAAAGGCACTACCAGCCCTGCACACACATGTAGAACGGAAGGTGGGCCAGTCCTTGAGCCTGTCTGTGTCTGCTAAAGTGCACGGCATCGCTGACGTGTGGACCTGTAACTACAGTCAGGGACAATGCATGTCCTTTAAGGTCCACTGGGTGAATGTGGTTCCTGCACAGCCACACCAGCAACTTTACCAGGTGACGCCACTTTTGCCTCAACGTTCTCACGCCGTTGATCCTGCGACAATGTCCGCCTCTGCCTCCTCATCCTCCACCGTGTCCTCAGCCTCCACTGCAGGGACAATTCACAGTGCCCCTCCAGCATACCACATGTGTTGGGCACAGCGGTGTCACACTGTTCTGCACTTTGTTTGCCTGGTCGAGCGGAGTCACACAGGGGAGGAAATGCTCTGTGACCTTCATCAAGAAATCGAATCCTGGCTTTCTCCGCGACAACTCAAAACGGAACCAAGGTGACCGACATTGGGAAGAACATGGTGTCGCCACTGCATCAAGGAGGGCTGAGCCATGCGCCTTGTATAGCACACGTGTTCAATCTGGTTGTCAAGCGGTTCCTGAAGTCTTCCACTCATCTGAAAGACATTCTAAAAATGGGCATAAAACTTTGCATGCACTTCAGTCACTCGTACACCACAAAGCACACCCTCCTTGAGCTGCAGCGGCAGAACGGCATCCCCCAACATAGACTTATATGCGAAGTTTCCACCCGTTGGAATTCCACCCTCCATATTTTGGACCGACTATACAAACAGAGAAAAGCCATAAACGATTTCCTGATGATCCAAGCGGACAGGAGTATTCCCCTGTGTAACTTCGATGTCAGCCAGTGGCACCTGCCATTTGCTTAGGCCCTTTGAGGAGGCCACGTTATTTGTCAGTTGCCAGGACTATGGGATGAACAATGTCATTCCACTGCTTCATGTCCTGGAACAGATGCTGGTAAAACTGGCAGGTTAGGGGACTGGAGACGTGGTGCCTAGATCTTAAGGCCACATGAGCCCTGTGGGGGCTGAACTGGAGGAGTAGGAGGAGAAGGAAATTGGAGCACAAGCAATGTGTAGCAAAATGGGTGGTTTTTCCACACAGGTGACAGGAGAGGAGGAGGAGGAGCAGGAGCTGCCAGAGGAGCTACAGGGCGATGAAGACAAGGCAGAGCAGCCAGACACACCATGGAAGTATGCAGTGGAGATGGAGGCAGGGAGTCCCTCAGAGTCACTTGCACAAATTGCCCGATGCCTGCTCACTTGCTTGGGCAGTGACAGCCGAATTGTCAGCATTCGGCAGAAGGATGACTTCTGGCTCTCCACCTTGTTGGACCCTCGCTACCGGTCCAAAATGGACCTGAACCAGCGGGTGGTGGCATACTTGGACAGCACCCTGCCACCCCACATTAAAGATCCGCTAGACTACTGGGCAGCCAAACTGGATTTGTGGTCGCAACTTGCAGAGTTTTCCCTGGAAAAGCTGTCCTGCCCGGCCAGTAGTGTGCATCAGAGCGGGTGTTTAGTGCGGCGGGAGCCATAGTTACACCAAGAAGAACTCGCTTGTCCACCCAAAATGTGGAGAGACTGACCTTTGTCAAGATTAATCAGGCGTGGAACAGCCAGGATTTCCACCCACCAATGCCTGATGCTTCAGACTAGATCATCCATGGTGCCACACCAACACTTTGACAAAAGAGACCGGTTTCTTCTGGCTACCTGCCTCAGCTACTATTCTGATGCTGCCACCCACCTGATGACACACAACTGATGCCAAGTGCTCCTTCTTTCACCCACCATCTTCAGCTGGTACTGGTATTACCACCCACCTCCCCACTGTCACCGGGTCACTCTGTGGTCTCCTGATGCTGTTGCCACCTCCACACCATATAGAACAAAACATGCAATGCAACAGCTCTCTGCAAACCAAATAAAGTACAAAAATGTATTATAATGCTAATGCTATGCTTATAAATTAGAGATGCTTAGCAAATACATTTTGTACAAAATTATTTGAGCACATCTGCCACATGTCAAGGCAATCTCTGTAAGACGGGAACCTAACACTAAGTTCAACCTGTTATGTGCCATGACAGCGACCATGAAGTTCAGGGGGTGTAGGTTCCACATGCATGCTGGACCCCTTTGGTTTCTATAATTTTTGGTGCCAAAATGGCGTGGTGCTCGGGCTCAGACATGTCTTACACCGTAGGACATGTTGGCTAATCTCTCAATTTTAAAATCTGTTTGAGGGTTTAGTAAGACCGCAGAGTGTACCTGTCTTTGTTATTATTTTGTTATATTGCCAAAATGGCCTCCATTGAATCCAGGGAATGCAAGTACCAACATGCATGCAGAGCAGGCTAAGCTTTATACTCATGCTAATTAAAATCTCCACACTATGTCAGCTTGCCACTCTGTGGTCTCCTAATTCTGTTGCTGCCACCTCCACACTGTCATTGTGCCACCCTGTGGCCTCCTCCTGATGCTGCTGCTGCCGCCACCTCCACACCATCATTGTGCCACTCTATGGCCTCTCACTGATGCTGCTGCCACCTCCAGAATCTGTCATCGGGCCACTCTTTGGTCTCCTCATGCTGCTTCCACCTCACCACTATATCATAGGGCCACTCTGTGGATTTCTCATGTTGTTCCCACCCTTCCAACTTCATGGCTGGGCCACTATTTTGCCTTTCAGCCTGGCTGACATCATCATTTATTTGACCCTTCTTCTGATCTGTCAAAAGGAAGGAAAAATAAGACGCACAACAGATCCTGTCTATGTAACAGCTGTAATGCCTGCATGACATGGTCCCTATTTTGCATTAGAATTAGCTTATGATTTGGTAGCCAAAAGCAGGAGTGTGTACAAAACACAGAAGACATGCAAATATTCCATTCACTTGTCATCTCTGGTTTAGATCCACTCCTGTTTTTTGGCTTTAGCAATACTGAAGGATTACTGACCAAATGCGGACCGAGTGAAGGCTGATGCTTCACAGACAGGATCTGTTTTTTTAAGGTTATTGTTCTGACAAATCAGAGGAAGGGCAAAATAGGGAAAAAATAAACGAACCAGCACCTCCACAATAAGTGAATATGAGAACGCAGATGCACGCTACCTTGGCTAAAACACACTTTGATTAGAAGAACTACAGGTAACAGCACTCTGCTGGTCAATTGCACAAAGATATAAGCAAACACTGAAAGAATAAATGCCTGGCGGTCATACTTACTGCAAATGCAGCTAGAAGCTCTTTGCGAATATAATTGATCAAAAATATTTCGGGCCCATCTACCGGTCGTCAAGGTCGCTTCTAATCAGATGGGTCCTACTCTAACATGCCTCTCCTGGGCTTACAGCCTACAATCTGGGCAAAGTAGTACCAAGCTGCATCCTACGCATGCCTCTCCCAGGCTGTGAGCCTGCAGTATGGGCTGGGTAGAATACAGCTGTACAAGCTATCTGATTAAAAGCACATGGTAAATGGGCTGGTGGTGCACGGTTCAATCTCACCACCAGGGGGAGCCACTCCCCTAGTGGCAGTGACAATGGGGAAAAAATAAACGAACCAGCACCTCCACAATAAGTGAATATAAGAACGCAGGTGCACGCTACCTTGGCTAAAACACACTTACGACCTTGACGACCGGTAGATGGGCCCGAAATATTTTTGATCAATTATATTCGCAAAGAGCTTCTAGCTGCATTTGCAGTAAGTATGACCGCCAGGCATTTATTCTTTCAGTGTTTGCTTATATCTTTGTGCAATTGACCAGCAGAGTGCTGTTACCTGTAGTTCTTCTAATCAAAGGAAGGGCAAAATAATCAGTGATGTCAACACAATCTTACTGCTGACCCCCTCTCCACTCTGTCGGGGGGCTCTACTTGTATAAGCATTTAATTGAACAGGTTCTGTATAAATCTATGTGGAATCAGTGAATTGGTCTAAAATGAGTACGCTCTTTCACGCTATAGTAGGATCTCGGGCCTCTGCACGGTTCTTTATTAATGATGGACAAACATTGGCCGGAACGATTCGCGAATGGGATCAAGTGTTCACAAACCACAATTTTGCGGCGGGCCCCATTCACTTTAATGGCAGGCGAACCTGAAAAAAAGTCATATTTCCAGCCACCAAATACTTAAAATAAGTGCATTAATCATCCCACAACATGGACAGTGACATACCAGAGGGGGATCCATGGCAAAATCCCCCCCCCCCCCAAAAAAAATATGTATTTTAATCAGGGGCCATTTTTATGCGTCTTAAAGGGAAATTTTCAGAAATTTGTCCTGCTGGAGCCTAGAGAAATTAAATTTTAGGCCAGGGGAGTACGGTCCTTAAAAATGAGGCCATCACCTGACATAAAAGAAATTGTGATTATGTGGCTAGAGGTACATTATGCGGTCAATGGATAAAAATTTTATTGTAGGCCACGGGAGTACAGGCCCCAAACATTAGGCATTCACCGGACAGAAAAGAACAAGTAATTATGTGGCTGTAGGTATATTAGACGGTCATTGGATATCAATTTTACTGCAGGCCAGTGGACTACAGGCCCCAAAAATTATTCATTCACCGTACAGAAAAGAACAATTGATAATGTGGCTGGAGGTCCATTAGGCGGTCACCGTATAACAATTTTACTGTTGGCCAGTTAGATTACAGGCCCCAAAAATTATGCATTCACCGTACATAAACGATCAAGTGATTATGTGGCCGGAGGTATATTAGACGGTCAATGAAAATAAATTTTACTACAGGGCAGTGTAGTACAGGCCCCAAACATTAGGCATTCACCGGACAGAAAAGAACAAATAATTATGTGGCTGGAGGTATATTAGACAGTCATTGGATATAAATTTTACTGCAGGCCAGTACAAATAGATGTCAAATACATATGTTTAAAAGAACAAAAATATGAAATTGGATTAAAAACATGGCTAACAAAATCACCCCTCATGAAAAAAAACCAAATGATAATAGTTGAAATTCGATAACACGTGGTCGTCACAGGTGTTGAATTCCTCCAAAGTCCCAAACATTAGGCATTCACCGGGCTTTATGCCGCTGTATTTACATAAGACAGGGACCATTATTTGGTCTGGGTGGTGGTGGATATTTGTGGGCTGTCATGAGAAAATTCAATTAAACGTGGTCGTCACAGATGTTGAATTCAAGGGGTTCTTCGCTTCTCAGAGTGTCCACATCGGCCGTTAACCTGATGTAGTCGGACACCTGTCAGTCTAGGCATTTCCTGAGGCTGGATCCGGAGGGCGGCTGTCGATGGGTTGTCTGCAAGAATGATCTCATATCTGAAGTGACCAACACATCTTCAAACCGCCCTTTTCTTGCATGCGCTGTAGGATTGGTACTCGCAACTGTTTCTCTGTGGGTGGAAATTCCTCTGCCAGAGCCCGCAACAGCAGAATGCAGCATCTCTCTCAGCAAGGCATGGAAATGCTGCATTCTGACAGCCCTCTGTGATGCTGGTAACATGTCCGCTATTTTGTGTTTGTACCGGGGGTCTAAGTACGTTGCCACCCAGTACTGGTCCTTGCCCTTTATGCTTTTTATACAGGGGTCCCTCTTCAAACACTGGAGCATGAAGGCCCCCATTTGCACTAAACTGGAAGCCGTGGAGCGGCCTGGCTCCTGCTCATCACCCAGGAGAATGTCGTCCTTGGTCTTTTCCCCCCATTCACGGACAACACCAGGGATCCCAGAAAAGTTTAAAGCCTGCTCTTCTTCCTCCTCTTCCTCCTCCTCCCCCAGGCACCATCCTCCTCTGACTCCTCTTCAGACTCCTGCTGAATTTTCTCAGATGGAGTAACTCCCCCTGGGAATTAATTCAGCATTGCGACTTCCTCATCTTCCTGCTCCTCGACGGCTTGATCAATGACAACACAATGCACGCTCCAGAAAGAAGCTGTAAGGTACGATGTCACTGGCTGCGACTGACCAGTTTGGTGATCTCATCAAATGGCCGCAGAAGTCTACATGCGTCGCACATGAGCAGCCACTGGCACGGTGAGAAAAACCAAGCTCCCAGAACCTGTCCTGCCGCAGAGTTCGTACAGGTAGTCGTTAACGGCACGTTGCTGCTGGAGCAGCCTATCAAGCATATACAAGGCGAACCATGACCGTGTAAGATCTTCTAAAATGGCCAGAGATTTTCCTGGCCTGCCACAAGACGTCCTGGACCCGGGGTATTTGGCAACGAATCCCTGCACGACTAAGTTCAGGATGTGTGCCATGCACAACATGTGTGTCATTTTGCCCTGTTTCAGCGCACTCAGCAGATTGGCACCATTGTCGCACACCACTTTACCAACTGTCAAATTGAGCGGGGTTAGCCACTGATCGTCCTGTGACCGCAGAGCTGAAAGCAGTGCAGGACCGGTGTGGCTCTTGGCTTCCAGGCACAACAGCCGCAGCACAGCATGGTCTCACCTGGCACATCGAATAGGTTCTGGGGAGCTTGGGGGGTGCAGCAGAAGAGGCGGTAGCAGTGGAAAAAGAGGAGTCAGCCGAGGAGGAGACGGAGGATGGAGTAGGAGGAGGAGAAGAGGCAGGCCTGCATGCAATGCGTGGTGGTAACACCAAATCCACACGGGTGCCCTGGTTACATGCTTGACGGCCGTCAGAAGGTTCACCCAGTGGGCAGTAAAAGTTATGTACCTTCCCTGCCTGTGCTTGCTAGACCACGTGTCTGTGGTCAGATGTATCTTGGAACCTACACTGTGTGCCAGAGATAACTTGCCGCTGAACGTGGCCATATAGCTCAGGGATGCCGATCTGGGAGAAATATTTCCTTCCAAGAACCTTCCATTGCGGTGTGCCAATGGCCACAAATTTTCTAAAGGCTTCTGTGTCCACCAATTTATATGGCAGTAGTTGGTGGGCTAGCAGTTCTGACAATCCGGCCGTCAGCCGTTGGGCAAGAGGATTATCCGGCGTCATCATTTGTTTACGCTCGAACATTTGGGCCACGGAAGCCTGCCTTGTGCCAGATGAACGTGACGATGGCACGGTGGAAGGTGGAGGACAAATGGGAGGAGAGAGGAGAAGGAGAAGAGGCAGGACGTGGAGCACTGGGAGTGTGGTTTTGTGGGTTCTGACGGCGTTGCTCCCACTGGGCTCGGTGATGGGAGGCCAGGTGCCTTCTTAAGGCGGTCGTCCCTAGGTGAGTGTTGGGCTTACCACGACTTATGCGTTGACAGCACAGGCTGCAGATGGCAACACTATTATCAGCAGCTGACACGTTAAAAAAAGCCCACACTGCCGAGCAATGTGCCGGCGTCCTGGGAGCGCAAGATGTGACCGTGCACGGTGGATGGCTCGCTTCAGTTACATTTGCAGTCTGCTTTTTGCCTCCTGTGCACTGCGAGTTCTGCCTGCTTCTCCTCCTTCTCCTCCCTATCTGCTGCTCCATCTCTCCCTCTGAACTCCCCTGCTCAGAGGGAGTCCACGTGCAGTCGATCGACACGTCATCATCATCACCTTCATCACCACTGACATTAGAGATCTCGGAGTAGGCAGCAACAGTGGGGACCACCCTCCTTGGGCTGATCTGGGTACTGTCGTTAGACCGCTGGGTGGCGGCCGTTGCTACCTCCTTCCTCATCCAATGCCAAGAATGGCTGCGCATCGGTAAGGTATGGAAATTGATGGAAAAATAATTCCTCTGACTCGAGTGGAGGGGCTATGGTAGGGTGCACACAGCAGAGAGTGAGGAGGGTGCTGATACAGAAGATGAGGAGGGTGCAGAAGCAACCAACTCTGGTGCGTCCTTTGACGTAATCGCACGCACCTTCTCCAACTTCCCACTTAGGCTCCGGCCTGGTGCATCTGCCCGACCCCTACCACCCCTGCAGAACGGCCTGCCTCTTCCTCTGCCTGTCATTTTCAAAATGAACCTGTGCCAAAGTCCCTAGAGAAGAGCAGCATTTTTGGAAGCTGGGATATAGTACCCCTTAATCAGTTTTTTGGGGGGCAACTGTTATATCACATCAGTTGCAATTAGTTGTTCCAATGACGTTCGTCCCTCTGTATAGCTGCGGTATCTCAGCAGAACCACACACAAATGCAGCACAATACAAATGCACTATATAGAAATTAGGTATATCACACCCCTGCCTGAATCAGATTTTTTTGGGGGCATTAGGTATAGCACACCAGTTGCAATTAGTTGTTCAAATAGTGTTTGGCACTCTGTGTAGCTGCAGTATCGCAGCAGAACCGCACACAACTTCTGCACAATACAAATGCACTATAATATAATTTTTTATGTTAGAAAGTATATTATAAGTATATTACACCCCTCAGTAAGTCACACCTATCGATAGCACAACTCTACCAGTCCTTAAAAGGACTTTTGTGGCCCTATTAGCTAGTGTTTGGTGTCCCTATCAGTCTGTCCCTACTCCACACAGCAACCTCCTCCTACACTGGCAAAAAACAGAATGTAAAATGGCAGTCAGATCGGTTTTATTTATAGGGTAGGGGGTGTGTCCATGTGCTGAAACGTCTCAATTGGCTGTCCTGTCCCACCTGATGGATGTGTCATGGGTCAAAGTTCTTCACAATGCAAAGAATATGGCGCCGGCGGACATTTCCATATGTTAGCCTGTTTGGCAAACAGCGATCGAGCATAGTTCGCAGCGAAACTACCTCAGGGCGCACCGCCAGGCCATCTCTATTCTTTATACCTGGCGCTAACATTGACCTGTAAGGCTGAGTTTACACTTGAGTAATTTGGTTATTTTTGGCCCCGTAACTGCCCAAATAAGTTAAAGGGAACCTGTCACCTGGATTTTGGGTATAGAGCTGAGGACATGGGTTGCTAGATGGCCGCTAGCACATCCGCAATACCCAGTCCCCACAGCTCTGTGTGCTTTTATTGTGTAAAAAAAAATATTTCATACATATGCAAATTAACCTGAGATGAGTCCTGTCCCTGACTCATCTCAGGTTAATTTGCATATGTATGAAATATTTTTTTTTTTACGCAATAAAAGCACACAGAGCTATGAGAACTGGGTATTGTGGATGTGCTAGCGGCCATCTCCCATGTCCTTAGCTCTATACCCAAAATCCCGGTGGAGGTTCCCTTTAAGTGTGCAGTGATTCCTGCGACGCCTGTCATCTACATGTCATGCTGACAGACAGTATTGTTTCACTACCACAGCAGACTCCCTATGCGTGTTACTGCAAGGCACAGTATTCTACACCACTATAAAGGCTTGCTGCAGCCAGGAAATAGCAGCGATTCGCCACAAACAAATTCGGATCAAACCAAATTTTTGGGGAACATTTGGCAAACTGGCTGAATCGAATTTTTAAAGAAATTTGATCATCTCTAGTCCCATATTGCTTTTGTTTTTATAATAATCTCTAATGTTTTTATAATAATCTCTAATGTTTTTATAATAATCTCTAATGTTTTTATAATAATCTCTGCATGTTGCAGATGCATCAGCCCACAAAAACGCATGTGTCTTGCATCTCCATCATGCTGTGTGCACATGTGCTCTATCAACTTAGGAGATCCAACCTTAGTCGTCAGGGAGCGTATGTGTTCCCCAAATCGGACTTGATTTGTTCTAATAGTTTTACCTTTATAGTATAGGCCACATGTGCAAAAAATGGCATACACCACATATTTGTTTTTTTATATGAAACTCACAATTGTCTAGGCGTTTGTGCGCTCCTCTCTGTAGGTGGATACAAAATCGACATTGACCACAATGTTAATTGCCCTCTGGCAAAGTAATCTGTAGCCAATTCTGACTTTTTTACATTTTCATTTCATATTTTCACTTTACTAAAATATCCTGCAGATTTTACTGCATCTAAAAAAGTAATGGTTGTTGATTAGCAACCTCTGACAATGAGGGGTCATTCTCCACTACATGCCAGTTTTTTCTAATAGAAGCTCTAATAGCTTCAGACATTAGGCTATACTGGAAAAAAAATCAAAACGTCAATTCTGTTTTTTCTTATTTGTAATAGTTTTTATTAGAGATTCCCGATTTTTTGCTTGTGCTCTATATAGAGATTGTTTTATTACATTTCTGAGGGTAACCACTCATTTTTTGTGTCCGATTAAAAATGAGGGGCTACTGCCTGCATCTCAGTTTGCTTGTCTTCACTATTAATTCTGTGCAAGCATGGAAATGGTGCATAAGGGAGAGACTGCTTTATATATTCTGGGTAAAACTGTCATATGTACCTCAGTAATAAGTTCATAGCTGAGGGTTTTCTGAATTCACTAGTAGGAATATGTCCCTCATCAATGACAACTTCCACATCCAGGAACTGTAAGGTGTTACCTCCAAATGGGGACATGAATAACATACATGTTGTTATCATTCAAAAATGTCTCAAACTCCTAAAATTCATGTTCTGTACTGGACCACACAATGAATACATCGTCAATATATCTGAGGTGTAGTTGGATATATTGTATAAACGGGTTCTGTATGTTATAATGTAGATCCAATCAAATTCCACCAGGAACAGGTTAGAGAAAGTTGGGGCCACTGGAGTCACCATTGCTGTACCTGTTCGCTGGCGGTACCAAGTGCCCCCGAATTGGAATGCATTATGATCTGGGGCAAAAAACAGTCGCCTCTTTTATATACTATACAAAATTAAGATCCTTTCCTTATGCCAGCAATCGATGTCCGACCGCCTCTACACCTGCACTGGAAGGGATGCGAGTGCACAGGCTATCGACAATGATACTATCCAAGCAATATCCCTCCTGTCAATGGAAAAAAGACAATCTCCAAAAACTGCGAAGTGTCTCGTAAATCAGAAGTGCTATATCTTATTTATTCTCCTAATAAAGGTCTTAGTACCCAATCCAATTAGCGGGAGAGGAGCCCTCCCTGACACTATAGCACGATCGGGGAGGGATGCATTCTCTGCACTTGTGTATCTTAGGTATAATATACCAGTAAAGTTTTTGGAGGTAATCATTAGTGTTGGGCGCAAATATTCAAATCACGAATAGTAATCGCGAATATAGGCACTTCGAGAATTTGCGAATATTTAAAATAAAGTGATATATATTCGTATTTTCGAAAATTCTAGATTTTTTTTCATCTGAACCCATGATCGCTCCCTGCTTCTAGCTTGTGGGCCAATGAGAAGGCTGCAATGTCTTTGTCTGAGCTTAGCAATACGGTTGAGCGAACCCGAACTGTAAAGTTCGGGTTCGTACCGAACTTTAGGATTTAGGGACCACGGACCCGAACCCGAACATTTCCATAAAAGTTCGGGTTCGGTGTTCGGCGCTTTCTTGGCGCTTTTTGAAAGGCTGCACAGCAGCCAATCAACAAGCGTCATGCTACTTGCCCCAAGAGGCCATCACAGCCATGCCTACTAATGGCATGGCTGTGATTGGCCAGAGCAGCATGTGACCCAGGCTCTATATAAGCTTGAGTCACGTAGCGCTGTACGTCACTCTGCTGTTACAAGTGTAGGGAGAGGATGCTGCTGTACTTGTGATTTCAGGGAGAGCATAGGAGAGAATCTAACTCAGCGATCTACAGAGAAATAGCTGTGTGGGTGCAGGGCACAATCGTTTTACCCTGCCCTGAGCTCATTGACCAAAAAATACTAACTTTTAGAATTATGTTAGTTAGGTGGGTGGCGGCGGCCATTTTATGCATGCTCAGTGCACCAGCACTGCATCTGAGCTTTTGGGACATTGCAAATCACAATTTTTTTGAGGCAAACTACAACATCTGTATTAGTCAATGTGCAATTTAAGGTAGAAATACACCTATCATTTTCTGGTGTTTTAAAAACACAATTTTTTTTCAAAAAACAGTATTTTCCAGACCTGCAAGTGTTAAATTCAAGTTTAATATATACAGCTTTCATATTCTGTTAGCAAAAAAATACTTTGTATTAGTCAGTGTGCAATTTAAGGTAGAAATACACCCATCATTTTCTGGGGTTTGAAAAACACACTCTTTTGACTCTTTTGCAGCATCAGCACGTGTGAAATTACAGGCTTATATACTGCTGTCAAATTAAGTTTTTAAACAAACACTCATTTGGGCACAAAAAATTTAGTTGGCAGCCTTTGATGCAGATATCATTGTGAGATACACCCTTAATCCATTTGGGTTACATTCAGAGATTTTAAATACCGCCATTTGGTGCACCAATATTGAATTCAGATCTACACTGGTTCAGGCCCTGTGAGATACAACCTCTACATACAGGGGTTTGAATTAGGCATTTGAAATACAGCCATTTGAAATATTTTAGCCATTTTGTGCAAAGATATATTTACTGCAGGCCTACACTGGTTCAGGGCGTGTGTGATCCCCCCTATACATACAGGGGTTTGAATTAGGCATTTGAAATACAGCCATTTGAAATACAGCCATTTTGTGCAAAGAAATATTTACTGCAGGCCTACAGAGGATCAGGCCCTCTGAGATACTACCTCTACATAGAGGGGTTTGAATTAGGCATTTGAAATACAGCCATTTTGGGCAAAAAAATCTTTTATTGAGGCCTAGTCTGGTTCAGGCCGTGTGAGATACACCCTTTACATACTGTCGTTCTATTCTACTATTAATTAAATACCCATTTAGGGCAAGATCCTAAATTAAAAAAATATAAGGAGAGCTTCAAATAAGGGACGTGGCCCAGGTCGTGGTGCTGCTGGTGGAGCTCATGTTGCAGGGACAGGACGTGGTCGATCTTTGCTAGCTACACGCACAAGTCAAACCCCTTCCTCAGGTGCGAGTAGGCGACAAAACCTGCAGCGGTATTTGGTCGGGCCTAATGCTGCTCTACGAATAGTGAGGCCTGTACAGGCGATAGTAGATTGGGTTGCTGACAGTGTATCCAGTTCCTTCACATTGTCTCCCACCCAGTCTCATGCTGAAAGACCACAGTTGGCACCATCAGCCGATGTCCATCAGTCTTTCACCTCACTCCCTTGCAAATCAGCCAAGCAGTCTGAGCCCCAAGTCATGCAGCAGTCTCTTCTGCTTTTTGATGACTCTGTTAGCAGGGTTTCCTAGGGCCATCCACCTAGCCCTGCCCCAGAAGTGGAAGAGATTGAGTGCACCGATGCCCAACCACTAATTTTAAAGATGAGTACATGGGAGGACCATCGCAGCACGTCTCGGATGATGAAGAAACACAGGTGCCAACTGCTGGGGCTTTCGAAAGTGTGCAGATCGACAAGGAATATGCAAAATAACCGTGGAGCCCCAGTTATGGGTCTTCAACACAGTAAAAACCAGATATCCCTCAAAGGAAGGAAAACCGAGCAAAGGGGTGTCCCCATTACAGAGATCACCAAATCCACCATATTAAGTGGCCCCTATGATCCCGCTCTTTTACAAGCTTTAAGGATGTGATAGGAAAAACCTAAGCCAGTTATCCATCCACAGACAGCTGTTTCGGGGTGTTGCCCCTCATCAGTGTGGAGTAGGATTCTGGCTAACCGGGAGCAATGCCTTGGAGACTATTCAAACAAAACAATAGCCGATCTTAGGAAGACCAGCTACAGAAAACACTGTGGAGCCTCATTTAAGGCTCCATTCACACGTCCGCAATTTCGGACCCATTCATTCCTATGGGGCAGCACCATGTGCTGTCCGGACACGGAATTGCGGATCCGCACTTCCGGGTCCGCACTTCCGTTCCGCAAAAAAATAGAACACGCGGACAAGAACAGGCATATTCTATTAGTGCCGGCAATGTGCGGTCCGCAAAATGTGGAACGCACATTGCCGCTTTCCGTGTTTTCCGTGTTTTGCGGATCCGCGGCTCCGTGGATCCGCAAAACACGTTGCGGACATGTGAATGGAGCCTAAGAGTCTCGACACAGCAATCCAAAGTGCAAAGCTCCCTGGGAAACAGTGATATGCAAAATAACCGTGGAGCCCCAGTTATGGGTCTTCAACACAGTGAAAGCCAGATATATGGTGGATTTGGTGATCTCTGTAATGGGGACACCCCTTTGCTCGGTTTTCCTTCCTTTGAGGGATATCTGGCTTTCACTGTGTTGAAGACCCATAACTGGGGCTCCACGGTTATTTTGCATATCACTGTTTCCCAGGGAGCTTTGAACTTTGGATTGCTGTGTCGAGACTCTTAAATGAGGCGCCACAGTGTTTTCTGTAGCTGGTCTCCCTAAGATCAGCTATTGTTTTGTTTGAGTAGTCTCCAAGGCATTGCTCCCGGTTAGCCAGAATCCTACTCCACACTGATGAGGGGCAACACCCTGAGACAGCTGCAATACCAAGCACAACCACTATACAATGTACGGCTCTGTGCTTGGAAAGCTGTCGGGAGCCTGCAGAGTTCACCAGAGTTCTGGTGAGAGCAGTGTCTGCCTGAAATAGCTGATTGGTGGGGATGCTGGTACTCAGACCCCCGCCAATGTGATAATGATGACCTATCCTGCACAATAACAGGCATAAGTCTCAGTAGAGGTGAAACATTTCCTGAATAGGGCTGTATATACAGTATAATGGGCCCTAGTGTAGACCCTTGGCATATATCAACAAAAAACAAAAGCCGGTCAATGGCCGGAAATTCCCTGTAGGGGTCCTACCTATACGTTAAAAAATTATACTTTATTTGTTATTATTAAAACTGCAATCCTATACTAATATGTTTAAAACTATCAGGCTTATAATGGGAGAAACTTAATTACAACACACTAGTGTGAACTACGGAGTGTTATTTGGAAATCGCTCCTATAGTGTAGCCACCAAGGATGAGTGATTGTGTCACTACGTGTCATATATTGCTTTACTGGGAATGTTATTATCCCGTGTGGTATCCAATTCCCTACAAAAAAAATTGATATTTGATATTTCATACACAAGCGAGTCCTTGTGTGATGTAATGATAAATCCTAGGCCTATATATGTGATGTTGATTGGAGCTACTGCTCCTGCATGCTCCTACTTTATTGGATACTATTAGGTGGGGCTGCTGCTCCTGCTACTCACTATATCGCTACCCCAATACTGAGTGGGAGTGAATGGCACGCAGACCGCACTGTCCAATAACCTCTCTCTGTGCCCTATTACACTCCAGGTGACAGGCTAACTTTGGAAAAGCCACACACACACTGGGCTATAGGACCTGCATACACACTCATACACCTCGGCAAACTGGCTTCAATTGTATTTGTCACACTGTGATTATTTTCACTAAACCCTAAGCCTGCCTAAAATTACATACCTATTACTCCCCCTCCCGACATGTTTCACCGCGATGCAGCTTCGTCAGGGGTAGCAGGGTGTGGCGAAACCAACCTCGCCACTGGGTTTTGGAGGGGCCTGGCTACCAGCCTCTTGCCCCAGGATTATGGGCCCTCTCATCAGCCCATGCAAAACTTAAACCCCATGGCGATTTGACTGTGTTTGTGGCATCTGAGCGCTCAGATCCAAGCCATATGGGGACATGTGGGGTTTTGAGATGTGTGACAGAACCATCTGTCTGTGTAATTGTATTGTATGTTATGTGAGGGTACCCAGTTAGCTCATTTTATTGTATTCGTGTTGTCTGAGTGCCATTCACCTAATAATATGCACTCAGACTTGAGCTGTCTGGGAATGTGTTAAATGTCTATGTGTATTGTAAAGGGTGGGACATTGTATGTTTGAGTAAGTGATGTCTGTTCCATTGTCCCCACGTGTGTATTGGCCATTCCCCTTTGTCCTAAGAGATAATTGAATTGCTCCTCGGGTGTCTCCAGGGCAGAGGATATTGTGTATTCGTCTGCCTGTGATGATTGCATCAACCCAGTGTGAGGTAATTCTATCATGGACAGAGGGGAGGATTTTGTGTGGGAGTGTCTGAGTGTATTGTACGTGGTTATTGGCTGTTTTTACAAAACCCTGGGGTGGTAACTTTGTTGGAAGATGTGTATAAAATGCTTGTGTGTTAAAATAAAGAGTTCCTGTTTTACCCTTTATCATGTTGAGGCTGATGTTTGGGTAACTGATCGACACTGGGGGATTGCTATACGCTGGGAGATTTGCTATACTCCCCTGGCTTTACTACTAGCTCTTGTAAGAGCTTGTTCCTGGTTCCTGCTCTCTGGATGTAGGAGTGGTTCACTCACTGGAGCCTGGAGCCTTGTCGTAGGTCCAGGGTGGGTAGGAGACGGTGAGACCTCAACCAAGCTTCGGCGGTTCGTGGAGTCTGCAGTGCGTACGGTGTCAAGTGGAGTGCTTGGAGTCCTCGGAAAGCACTAGAAGCATCCATTCAATGGAGGTACCCGGTCGGGGTGCTAGGCGTTCCGTTACACAGGGTTTGGCTAATTTGCCGAGGTGTATGAGTGTGGATGCAGGTCCTATAGCCCAGTGTGTGTTTGGCTTTTCCAAAGTTAGCCTGTCACCTGGAGTGTGATAGGGCACAGAGAGAGGTTATTGGACAGTGCGGTCTGCGTGCCATTCACTCCCACTCAGTAATGGGGTGGCGATATAGTGAGTAGCAGGAGCAGCAGCCCCACCTAATAGTATCCAATAAAGTAGGAGCACGCAGGAGCAGTAGCTCCAATCAACATCACATATACAGTTGCAAGAAAGAGTATGTGAACTCTTTGGAATTATATGGATTTCTGCACAAATTGGTCATAAAATGTTATCTGATGTTCATCTAAGTCACAACAATAGACAATCACAGTCTGCTTAAACTAATAACACACAAAGAATTAAATGTTACCATGTTTTTATTGAACACACCATGTAAACATTCACAGTGCAGATGGAAAAAGTATGTGAACCCTTGGATTTAATAACTGGTTAAACCTCCTTTGGCAGCAATAACTTCAACCAAACGTTTCCTGTAGTTGCAGATCAGACGTGCACAACAGTCAGGAGTAATTCTTGACCATTCCTCTCTACAGAACTGTTTCAGTTCAGCAATATTCTTGGGATGTCTGGGGTGAATCGCTTTCTTGAGGTCATGCCACAGCATCTCAATCCGGTTGAGGTCAGGTCTCTGACTGGGCCACTCCAGAAAGCGTATATTCTTCTGTTTAAGCTATTCTGTTGTTGATTTACTTCTATGCTTTGGGTCGTTGTCCTGTTGCAACACCCATCTTCTGTTGAGCTTCCGCTGGTGGACAGATGGCCTTAACCTCTTAAGGACACATGATGTACCGGTACGTCATGATGTCCTGGTACTTAAGGACACATGACGTACCGGTACGTCATGTGTTGTTCTGATCACTGCCGCCCGGCCGGCGGTGATTGGAACCCGGTGCCTGCTCAAATCATTGAGCAGGCACCTAGGCTAAATGCGCGGGGGGGTCCCGTGACCCCCCCATGTCGGCGATCGCGGCAAACCGCAGGTCAATTCAGACCTGCGGTTTGCTGCGATTTCTGCATTTTCTGATCCCTGCGGTCCCTGACCGCGGGGATCAGAAACTTTATTTGCCTAAAATAACGTTTTATTCACCCCCCCCTGCACCCCCGAATGATTTTATGGTGGCGGGAGGTGCAGGGGGAGGGTTGCGGGCGGTGGGGGGCGGTGCGGGAGGCGGGCGGTGCGGCAGGCGGGATCGCGATCCCCCGCCCGCCTCCCCTTGTATAATCGTTGGCTTCTAGTGGGTATACCAGGGTGCCAGCACATTGCTGGCACCCTGGTATAAATGGCTGACATCTGCGATGCGATGTCAGCCGTTTAACCCTTTCCATACAGCGGTCCGTACGGACCGCTTTATGGAAAAGGTTAACAGCGCAGGGAGCTCCCTCCCTCTCCCATCGGGGGGCTGCTGTGCCTTTGCAGCCCCCCGATGGGGAGGGAGAGAGCCCCCAGACAGCCCCCCGACGGATCCCCTCCTTACCCTTCCCCGTCTGCGCAGTTCTGAGCAGTACTGAGCAGACGGGGAAGGTTCCCATGGCAACAGGACGCCGTGTCAGGCGTCCTGCTGTCCATGGTGCTGAACAGATCTGTGCTAAAAGGCATAGATCTGTTCAGACAAAGTGTAAAATACAGTACAGTACAATATATATTGTACTGTACTGTATTATACAGACATCAGACCCACTGGATCTTCAAGAATTAAGATACAGTCTTGTTTGGCTGTTAACCCTTGCTTTGTTAGTGTAAAAAATGGGTTAAAATGAAAAATTAGACAAAAAAATGAAATTCTCAAATTTCCTCCCCATTTGCCAATAACTCTTGTGCAACACCTAAAGGGTTAACAACGTATGCAAAATCAGTTTTGAATACCTTGAGGGGTGTAGTTTTTTAGATGGGGTCATTTTTGGGTGGTTTCTATTATGTAAGCCTCGCAAAGTGACTTGAGACCTGAACTGGTCCCTAAAAATTGAGTTTTTGTAAATTTCAGAAAAATTTCAAGATTTGCTTCTAAACTTCTAAGCCTTATAACATCCCCAAAAAATAAAATATCATTCCCAAAACAATTCAAACATGAAGTAGACATATGGGGAATGTAAAATCATCACAATTTTTGGGGGTATTACTATGTATTACAGAGGTAGAGAAACTGAAACTTTGAAATTATTTTTTTGACTTAATTTTACCAGTGTCATGAAGTACAATATGTGACGAAAAAACAATCTCAGAACGGCCTGGATAAGTCAAAGCGTTTTAAAGTTATCAGCACTTAAAGGGACTCTGGTCAGATTTGCAAAAAATGGCCTGGTCCTAAGGTGTAAAAAGGCTGTGTCCTTAAGGAATGTCTTGATAAACTTCATTTTTCCTTTGATGATAGCAATCCGTCCAGGCCCTGACGCAGCAAAGCAGCCCCAAACCATGATGCCCCCACCACCATACTTCACAGTTGGGATAAGGTTTTGATGTTGGTGTGCTGTGCCTCTTTTTCTCCACACATAGTGTTGTGTGTTTCTTCCAAACAACTCAACTTTGGTTTCGTCTGTCCACAAAATATATTGCCAGTACTGCTGTGGAACATCCAGGTGCTCTTGTGCAAACTGTAAACGTGCAGCAATGTTTTTTTGGACAGCAGTGGCTTCCTCTGTGGTATCCTCCCATAATATACATTCTAGTTTAGTGTTTTACATATCGTAGATTCGCTAACAGGGATGTTAGCATATGCCAGAGACTTTTGTAAGTCTTTAGCTGACACTATAGGATTCTTCTTCACCTCATTGAGCAGTCTGCGCTATGCTCTTGCAGTCATCTTTACAGGACGGCCACTTCTAGGGAGAGTAGCAACAGTGCTGAACTTTCTCCATTTATAGACAATTTATCTTACCGTGGACTGATGAACAGCAAGGCTTTTGGAGATGCTTTTATAACCCTTTCCAGCTTTATGCAAGTCAACAATTCTTAATCGTAGGTCTTCTGAGAGCTCTTTTGTGCGAGGCATCATTCACATCAGGCAATGCTTCTTGTGAAAAGCAAACCCAGAACTGGTGTGTGTTTTTTATAGGGCAGGGCAGCTGTAACCAACACCTCCTATCTCATCTCATTGATTGGACTCCAGTTGGCTGACACCTCACTCCAATTAGCTATTGGAGATGTCATTAGTCTAGGGGTTCACATATTTTTTCCACCTGCACTGTGAATATTTACATGGTTTGTTCAATAAAAACATGGTAAGATTTAATTCTTTGTGTGTTATTAGTTTAAGCAGACTGTGATTGTCTATTGTTGTGACTTAGATGAAGATCAGATAACATTTTATGACCAATTTGTGCAGAAATCCATATAATTCCAAAGGGTTCACATACTTTTTCTTGCAACTGTATAGGCCTAGGATTTATCATTACATCACACAAGGACTCGCTTGTGTATGAAATATCATACCACCCCCCCCCCCTCCTTTTTGTAGGGAATTGGATACCACACGGGATAATAACATTCCCAGTAAAGCAATATATGACACGCAGTGACACAATCACTCATCCTTGGTGGCTACACTATAGGAGCGATTTCCAAATAACACTCCGTAGTTCACACTAGTGTGTTGTAATTGAGTTTCTCCCATTATAAGCCTGAAAATTTTAAACATATTAGTATAGGATTGCAGTTTTAATAATAACAAGTATAATTTTTTAACATATAGGTAGGACCCCTACAGGGAATTTCCGGCCATTGACCGGCATTTGTTTTTTGTTGGGCTGTATATATAGCGCATTTACCAAATTTACATGTAAGACAAAAAAATTTCCAGTACAAGAACAGTATTTATAAATGTGCCTCCATTTTTTCTTGTGCAGTATGCTCCAACACAGAGATATCCCCTTGTTTTAATAATCCAGTGTAATTCAGGTACAATTAATGTCATAATTTCATAGACATAGTCACTAAGCAAGGTAAGGTTGTTTATTAAAATTCACAGGAAAAAAAACAACTGTGCAATGTATGAGTTAGAGGTGACCGCTACATCCAGACGATTCTACATTAGGGGTTGCTATGGAGATTATATTAATTCTGCTTAGAAGTTAAATGTTCAGAAGAAAAAAAAATAATGGGAATTGTCATGTATGACTTACTAATGGTAGCTTTAGTGCTCTTTAATTTTACAGGATGAAGAGGATGTAAATCTTAGGAATATACAGATTAACACACAAGTGGATTCTGCAGACTGCATATTTGTAGACCTGTTCACATTATTGACATCTAAGATAAATGTATCTTCATTCAAAAAATACACTGTATGGACTAGTGTTGGGCGAGCATGCTCAGCCGAACATCATTTTGACTCAAGCATTGCGATGCTCGGCACATCGCGGTGCGTTTGCTCGAGCGCGATGCTCGAGTCTCCTCCCCTCACATTTGTTGGCTGCTATGCAGCCAATAAACGTTCGGGGGGGGGGGGGGGGTACTGGCACTCACTGTAATGCTGTAGCCATGTTGGTTACTGGCATTACAGTGATTGGCTGGCCGGAACGCGTCATTGGGTGCTATATAGCACCCAATGACACGCGGTTCGGCTCAGTCTTAGTCAGGGAGAGCTGCAGCAGAAGGGACAGATAGTGTAGGGACAGGAATTTTTTCATTTTTTTTAGGAAGGGTTTAGTCTTGAAAGGTGTTAGAGACCCAAAAGTCCTTTTAAGGACAATTGTTTTATCTGTCTGCAATATATATTATTAGCACAACCACCGCTAAATTGCATTCAATTGTTTGGCCGCTGCTGACAGTGACACAACCTCTGCTACATCGGTTGTGTTACATTTGCGCATCCTAAATATCTGTGACATTCAGCGCAATTGTTTGGCTGCTGCTGACAGTGACATTACCTGTGCTACATCTCCTGTATAACGTTTGTGCATCCTAAATATCTGTGACATTCAGTGTAATTTATTTGCACATACACGTACAAAACCTGCGCTTCTGTACAAGTGACATACTTGCAAGCATATATACCATTTAATATGCTCAAGGCGAGCAGTAAGGGACGGGGAAGTGGCCGTGCTGCTGATGGTGCACACAGAGGCCGTGGCCCTGAGCGCGCTGAAACTGTGCCTGCTGCCAGAGCGCCAGAAACGCACTCATCCATAATACCTAGCTTCATGTCCCAGTTTGCAGGGCGGCACAGGACACCACTCTCGAAGTCACACTAGTGCGACCAGGTGGTCGGTTGGATTGCAGCAAATAATGTTTCCAGTCGGTTAAGCACCACCCTGTCTTCCACAAAATCCAGTCTCAGTAGAAAAGAGTCTGGTCAAAAGAATCCTCACCCTGATCCTCCTTCCTCCCAACATGGAGAGTCTTGGCAAACAAGTGATCCAAAACTCGGATATTCCGAGGAGCTCTTTTCATCGCCATTCCTTGATTGAGCCCTCTCACCAAGCTCGCTTGAAGAGGGACATGAGGAGATCTTGTGCACTGATTCCCAAACTGTTGAGCATCCACAGTTCAGAAAAAGATGATGATGGGGAACTGCAATTAGTGTTTCACAAGGTGGATGATGATGATGAGACACAGTTGCCAATAAGTCAACGGAAATTAGTGTCTCAAGAGGTTGATGATGAGGATGAGATACAGTTGTCAATAAGTGGGGGTTCTTGTTAGTGGATGACCAGAGTGAGGAAGTAGAAGAGGTGGTGGTGGACGATGAAATCACTGACCTAACCTGGGAAGGTGGCAAGCCGAGCGAGGACAGCAGTACAGAGGGGGAGGGATCCGCAGCACCGCAACAGACTGGAAGAGGCAGTGGGGTGGCAAAAGGGAGAAGGTGGGTCACACCAAACAGGCCCACAACTGTTCCCCGGAGAACCCCCTTGCAGCAATCTCCCTTGCCAAGGGGTAGGTGACTGTTCCGCAGTCTGGCGCTTTTTTGAGGAAAGTGAAGATGATAAAAGAATTGTCATTTGCAACCTGCGCCATGCCAAAATGAGCAGGCGCGTGAACACTAGCAACCTCACCACCACCAGCATAATCTGCCACGTGGCATCAAAGCACCCTAATAGGTGGGCTGAACGCCTGGATTTACAATCAGTGTTTGCGGATCACACCACTGCCTCCTCTTCCCCTGTGTTACGTGCTGGCCAATCCCCTGTCAAAGGCGCAGGCCCAGATGCCTCCCGCCCTGGACCTTCGCAAGCACCATTATCTAGCACATACACTTCTGTGTCCCAGCGCAGCGTACAGATGTCCATACCCCAGGCCTTTGAAGGAAAACGCAAATACCCAGCTAGCCACCCACATGCCATAGCACTAAATGCGCACCTTTCCAAATTTAGGCTTGTGAACACTAAGGCTTTCTGCAGCCTGATGGCGGTTGCCGTCCCTCGTTACTCAGTCCCCAGCCGCCACTATTTTTCCCGGTGTGCCGTCCCCGTCTTACACCATCATGTGTCCCGTAACATCACCCGTGCCCTGACCAACGCAGTTATTGGGAAGGTCCACTTAACGACTGACACATGGACAAGTGCTTTTGATCAGGGACGCTACATTTCCCTAATGGCACAGTGGCTGAACGTTGTGGAGGCTGGGAGCAAGTCGTACCCTGGGATGGCATAGATGATACTGACGCCAAGGATTGCGGGCCCTACTTCCATTAGGATTTCCACCACCACCTACATTAGTAGCTGCAACCCCCCTTCTCCTCCTCCCCCTCCTCCTCCACTTCCACCTCTGAATTATCATCTTGCAGAACCAGTCAGCCATAAGTCAGAAGCTGGAAACAGTGTAGCATTGCAGTGGGTAAGCGGCAACAGGCCGTGCTGAAACTAATTTACTTAGGTGACAAACAGCACACTGTCACGGCTGAGGGTGGGGGAAACCCTCAGCCGTGCGGTGTCAATAATAAAGGGTAGCTGCGGGGCCAGGACAGGAAATAGGGAGCAGGTCACCTCCTATAGCGTCCCTAAATCTGACCCTGACTCCTAGCTGTATGAGCCAACCCTGATGGTAGGAGGGCTCATACTCCGTAACCTAGGGTCACTACTAGCCCTCAGGATAGCCCTGGAACTAGGAGCAGGGTAAGACGACCTGTTCCTCCTAGGCACGGATGAACAGGAGTCTCACTGGCCAAGCTGCAAGGAATGGGGAACATATACAGCAGATGGCAATGGCAGGTAGTGAAACTAGTACAACACCTACCTGCCACAGACACACAGACTGGAACCCGTGCAGAAGTGCTAATGTCCACACCAAACACAAAAGGACACAGCACACACACAAAGCACACAGGAACCCAGAAACCATAAGCTGCAATAAACATAGAGACACCACTAGACATATAATAAGATAAAACCCCTATGTCTAAACTGTCACGAGTTGAAGGTCCCAGGAGAGACCGTCGTCAAGCAATAAACAAATGGAAATCAGGTACAGACACACAAGAGTTTATTGCACAAACAAAAAACCAGGGAAGTCAGCACAGACAAAACATGAGCTCTATCTACCGTCAGCACAGTGGGAGAAAACCCCCACTGCGCCACTGTCTAGTAATACTCCAGAGGGGCGTGACTAAGCAACTCCTGGTATTCACTAGGGCCCCAGATGGTAGGGTTAGACTTTGCAGCAGGAAGTTGCCAGGGACCACTCCAGAGCGTGAACTAGACAGTGACAGCAAGAACGAATGGACAACAGGTTCCAGAAGGTACTGACGGTACATAGGCAAACATAACATAGACAGGCAAATACAAAACAGGGCAACTAATAACACAAGCAGGAATACATAGCAAGGAAACAGGAGTGACAATGAGCAGAGAAGGACTTGCTCCACCAGTAGTAAACTGCATGGCCTTGCGCATGGCACTCTGCTGCAAAGAAAGGTGCAGCAAGGGCTTGCTGAACAGAGACATATAACATAACAAACATAACTGGCAGAACAGACGTCAATGAACAAGTAGGGAAACCCACAGACAGACACAGATCCCATGGGCCAGCAGCATGGGAGAGTGGGTACAAACAAGGAGCAGGACAACAAACACCAGGAGAGCTGACACAGAACTGAGGAAACCTCAGTCTTATATACAGGTTCCATGGGTGCAGCAGAGAGGCCACACCCATGGAGCAGACAGAGAGGATTAACTCCTAATAGGAGCACAGGGGAGTTAACCCATACAGAACCACAAATAACACAGAAACGAAACTTCAGCGAGGAGCGCCGAACGAGCAAGGACGGAAGGTCACAGCCAGAGATAACGACTGTGACATAAACATTACTTATGACCACAAGGGTGGCCCTCACTGGGCAGATGGTATATGAGAACAGGAGGATGACTCCAGCAAACACCATGGCTGGAGTACCCCTCAGCTACTGACATCCAGCAGGAGCTAAATAGCCCAAGTAGCCACACCCACACACACACACTCGGAAGGGAATTAACCCTTCCAACACCAGGCAAGGGAAGAAAGCCACTTGAAGGGGAAGTGTACACACAAACATCACACTCCACCTGTTACCGCCGGCAACGGCATGCGAGGCAACCATGTCCTGGGAAACAGCCAGAAAGCCGAGACACTGTCACCACATGCACACAACACTACACGTTGCCACGGGCAACCGCAAGTGAAGGAAAGTGTCACAACACACACCATAGGCCGTGACACACACCGCCACAATGCTGTGGCAGGTTATATATGACCAGACTGAGCTGTGGCTCTCGCCACTCAACCTACAACCAGGAATGGTTGTATCTGATAATGGCCGTAACTTGGTGGTGGCTTTGGAGCTCGGCAAGCTCACACACATACCATGCCTAGCCCACGTCTTTATCTTAGTGGTTCAGCGGTTTCTCAAAACCTACCCCAATTTGCCTGAGCTACTGGTGAAGGTGCGACGCGTGCGTGCCCATTTCCGAAAGTCATCTACAGCTGCCACCGGTCTGGCAACGCTGCAGCAACACTTGCAATTGCTAGCTCACGACTTGTTGAGTGACGCAAGCACCCGCTGGAACTCCACGTTCCACATGTTGGCCAGGCTTTGTGAGCAGCAGAGGGCAGTAGTGGAATACCAGCTGCAACATGGTCGTTGCTTTTCCAGTCAGCTTCTGCTCTTCACAAGCGACGAGTGAGCATGGATGTTTGACCTCTGTGAGGTTTTACGCAAATTTGAGGAATCAACACAGATGGTTAGCAGCAATGGCGCTATTATCAGCGTAACCATCTCACTTCTGTGTCTACTCAAACGCTCGCTGCTTACAATGAATACGGATGCTTTACATGTGGAAGAGGGGGAAATGGCGGAAGACAGTACACAGGGTGATAGCTAGACCACCCTCAGTTCGTCTTCTCAGCGCGAGCTGGATGATGACGATGATGAGGAGGAGGAGAAGAAGGAGAGGGTAGAACCCAAAGCAGGTTTATTCCATCTGATAAGCATGGATGGGCCGAAGAAGAGGAAGAGGATGAGGAGATTGAAAGTCATCCTCCTGACAAGGACAGTAAAGTATTGTCTTTTGGGACTCTGGCACACATGGCTGACTTTATGTTATGCTGCCTTTCCCGTGACCCTCGCGTTATACGCATTTTGGCCAGCACCGATTACTGGTTGTTCACCCTTCTTGACCCTCGCTACAAAGATAACTTCTCATCACTCATTCCTGTGGTGGAGAGGACTAGCAAAATGGTGCAATACCAGAAGGTCCTTGTGGAAAAATTGTCGAGGAGGGGAGATGAGGGGAACACACAGCAGTTCCAACAGAGGCAGGTCAAGACTCTCCAATGCCTGGGACAGTTTCATGACACCCCGCCAGCACCCTCCTTGCAGCCTAGTGTCACAAGGAGGGAAACGTTTTGGAAGATGGTGAAGGAGTACGTAGCAGACCGTGTCAGCGTCCTCAGTGATCCCTCTGTGCCTTACAACTACTGGGTGTCCAAGATGGACAAGTGGCACGAACTGGCGCTCTACGCCTTGGAGGTGCTGGCCTGCTCTGCCGCCAGCGTTTTGTCAGAGCGGGTATTTAGTGCTGCTGGAGGCATATTAACTGATAAGCGCATCCACCTGTCAACTGAAAATGCTGACAGGTTGACTCTTATCAAAATGAACAAGGCTTGGATTGCCCCTGACTTCTCTACTCCACCAGAGGAAAGCAGCTGAACATAAAGGCACTTTAAATGTGGCTTTTATGGTGTGTTGAATACACTGTATTCCCATGCACCCCTTCCACCACAAAAAAGGGTATATGGTTCAATCTTCCTTTTCTCGTCCTCCTCCATCATATCAACATGCTTATTAGGCTGCCCTCACTCCTAATGTTTTAGAGGGTCACCAGCAGGCCCTCGACCATAATGTTTTAGATGGTCAGATCAGCAGCAGGCCCTCGCCCCTAATGTTTTAGAGGGTCAGCTCAGCAGCAGACCCTCACCCCTAGTGTTTTAGAGGGTCACCAGCAGGCCCTTGCTCCTAATGTTTTTTAGGGTCACCAGCAGGCCATCAATCATAATTTTTCCAGAGTGTGTATAATACCCTCCTTTATGTGTAATAAAGGGTGTATTGGAGTGCCGGTTCCTTGTAATTTTTGGCAGCCCTTTCACTTAGTGCATAGGCTTTATGAGTGTAGGAGTCCCACTACCTGAACAATTGTATCACAATGTGAATGAGGCCCTCCTTTATGTGATATACAGGTTGTATCGGAGTGCCTCTTCCTTGTAATTTTTGGCAGCATTTGCACTTTATATACAAGTAAATATACAGGAAAGAATGTTTCCTGACACTTTTTCCTCTAAAATCGATTTTATCTTTGGTTTTGTGCGTGCTATTGTCTGTCTGTAAAAGTGGCTTACTACTCGGACAACATGGTTCCCAGAAGCGACCTGGGAGTCCAAGATGCATCCAGACATCCTCCCCTTGCTGTTCCCGAACCATTTCAGTGTTTTTTTTCTCAATTTCTCACCTTTTCCTGTGAACCAGACACCCTCCCCTCTTCAGAGCAGGGGGTGCCTGATTTAATGCTCTGGTTCTTCCATTGACTTCCATTGTGCTCGGGCACTCTGTACAGCACCCGAGCATCCCAAAGTGTTCTACTCGAGCACCAGAGCACCCAACACTAGTATGGACAGTAAAATGAATAAGTGCTTTATTAGAAGCACATAATCTTAAAAAGGGACATGCACATTCATGATAATCTGTGAGATGATGCTATGTCCAGCAGAAAAGTGATAAATCTTCCATAGATGTCAATTTGAAACAAAGCAATTACCTTAGACAAGGCGGTCCTTGTATGTAGCCGTGTTCATTTACTGAGTTGATATGGATTTTCAGTCAATTGCTATCGGAAATATTCCACACGTGCTAACAAGCCCAATTTATTTTCTGCTGTCAAAATGTCAGCAAACGGCAAAGCCATAAATCAGTATTCATACTATTAGCAAAGGAGTTTTGTGTGAACTTAACTTGCAGGGTCTTCACTTTTGAGGACTTTGAGCGCTAATGTCAAATGCATCAGTCTGTTCAACCGGATTCATAGTTACTATGGTCTAAATGATCTGACCCTGGAAATATTCTGGCAATAACACACCATCTACTTCTACATAAGGAATGGTCACAATTATCATTCCTTATCTTTACAATCAGTCTATCGACATTATTTTATAGGAAGATACTGTTAATTTTTGAAGTTGCAAATAAGGGACAGGTATTTCTGCTGTTCTGCACTCACAGCCAAAGAGCCCGCATAACATTTACAGTGCCCCATGACAGTGCCACCAAATCAAAGTGCCCTCATACATCATTATTAGTGATATTATGTTATTATTAGAGACTAGCTAACTTAAAATTTGATTTGTCACAAATTAATTTGTCACTAATTGCTATACAGGGAGTGCAGAATTATTAGGCAAGTTATATTTTTGAGAATTAATTTTATTATTGAACAACAACCATGTTCTCAATAAACCCCAAAAACTCATTAATATCAAAGCTGAATATTTTTGGAAGTAGTTTTTAGTTTGTTTTTAGTTTTAGCTATTTTTGGGGGATATCTGTGTGTGCAGGTGACTATTACTGTGCATAATTATTAGGCAACTTAACAAAAAACAAATATATACCCATTTCAATTATTTATTTTTACCAGTGAAACCAATATAACATCTCAACATTCACAAATATACATTTCTGACATTCAAAAACAAAACAAAAACAAATCAGTGACCGATATAGCCACCTTTCTTTGCAAGGACACTCAAAAGCCTGCCATCCATGGATTCTGTCAGTGTTTTGATCTGTTCACCATCAACATTGCGTGCAGCAGCAACCACAGCCTCCCAGACACTGTTCAGAGAGGTGTACTGTTTTCCCTCCTTGTAAATCTCACATTTGATGATGGACCACAGGTTCTCAATGGGGTTCAGATCAGGTGAACAAGGAGGCCATGTCATTAGATTTTCTTCTTTTATATCCTTTCTTGCCAGCCACGCTGTGGAGTACTTGGACGCGTGTGATGGAGCATTGTCCTGCATGAAAATCATGTTTTTCTTGAAGGATGCAGACTTCTTCCTGTACCACTGCTTGAAGAAGGTGTCTTCCAGAAACTGGCAGTAGGACTGGCAGTTGAGCTTGACTCCATCCTCAACCCGAAAATGCCCCACAAGCTCATCTTTGATGATACCAGCCCAAACCAGTACTCCACCTCCACCTTGCTGGCGTCTGAGTCGGACTGGAGCTCTCTGCCCTTTACCAATCCAGCCACGGGCCCATCCATCTGGCCCATCAAGACTCACTCTCATTTCATCAGTCCATAAAACCTTAGAAAAATCAGTCTTGAGATATTTCTTGGCCCAGTCTTGACGTTTCAGCTTGTGTGTCTTGTTCAGTGGTGGTCGTCTTTCAGCCTTTCTTACCTTGGCCATGTCTCTGAGTATTGCACACCTTGTGCTTTTGGGCACTCCAGTGATGTTGCAGCTCTGAAATATGGCCAAACTGGTGGCAAGTGGCATCTTGGCAGCTGCACGCTTGACTTTTCTCAGTTCATGGGCAGTTATTTTGCACCTTGGTTTTTCCACACGCTTCTTGCGACCCTGTTGACTATTTTGAATGAAACGCTTGATTGTTCGATGATCACGCTTCAGAAGCTTTGCAATTTTAAGAGTGCTGCATCCCTCTGCAAGATATCTCACTATTTTTTACTTTTCTGAGCCTGTCAAGTCCTTCTTTTGACCCATTTTGCCAAAGGAAAGGAAGTTGCCTAATAATTATGCACACCTAATATAGGGTGTTGATGTCATTAGACCACACCCCTTCTCATTACAGAGATGCACATCACCTAATATGCTTAATTGGTAGTAGGCTTTCGAGCCTATACAGCTTAGAGTAAGATAACATGCATAAAGAGGATGATGTGGTCAAAATACTCATTTGCCTAATAATTCTGCACGCAGTGTAAATTTAGTATGCCCAGTGCAGTGGCCGGGTTTGGGGTAGTCCCAACGCTACGTTGGGTCCCCTGGACACCGTCGAGGTCGCACCATGTGTTGCTGCTCTCCGGAAGGGTTGGTAAGGCTTAGTGCACCCCAATGGGAAATAATACCAGAGAGTCAGGGTCTGCAGTAAACCAGTGTGCTTTTTTACTGGAGGAATTCTAGTGCAAAACAATACAGGTGAGGCATAGGGCTGGCTTCCCCAGTCTCCTCCCTGTCCCTACCTCTCTCTGTCTCAGAAGGCTGGTAACCCTGTTCAAAGGCTGGAGGCCCACGGACTGTCGCTCAGTAGTCGGGGTAGCTTCTTGGTCAAAGGGCTAGTGACTCATGGTCTGTGGTTCAGCGTCCTCATCTCAGCGCCTTCTTCTTATCACTCAAGTAGACTGGCATGAGTCATCCCTCCAAGCATTGGTCGCTAACTGCAGAACACTAGGGTCTCTGCTGGCTCACCTTATCAACAATTTCTAGCTAGACTGGAACCTTCTAGTGGAGGGGTGGAGTAGAGAAACTCAGCACAAACAATGACAAAGTTACGACTCCTGTCTGGCATACACTTACATTAGAGCTTCAATGATACTCAATGACAATGACACAGAAGTTTTCCCAGACAAAAACAAGTTTCCAGACATAAAAACATAGCTAAATCCAGACATTGAAAAGGTCAGTCTGTCAAGTTTTGGTGGTAAACAAGTCTATCTTTTCCATCCAAAACATGCTCTTTTTTAAAGAGGACCTTTCATTGGTTTGTAGTAAGGGAGATATATATATATCCCACCCACCGCTGTGCTGCCACCCTGCCTGTTTTTTAAAATAGCGCTCCTGCGCCCGTTATGGCCGCCCGCAAATTTCGCGTTCAGTATGCTAATACTGAGCATCGGAGCAATGGGGAGGTGTCACGGCTGAGGATGGGGAAAACCCTCAGCCGTGCGATGCAACGAGATGTTAGTGGCTGCTCGGCCAGGACCACAGAATTAGGGAGCAGGTCACCTCCTAATGCATCCCTAATCTAGCTGCATGAGCCGACCTTGAAGGTAGGAGGGCTCATGCTCAGGAACCTCGGATCCCTACTCACCCTCTGCCGATCCCTGTACTAGGAGGTGGGTAGACCACCTGTTCCTCCTGGATACAGAGAAACAGGAGTCTAAACTGGCCGGGCTGCAAAGGGAACAGAAACAGACATATGGCAATGGCAGGTAAGTGCAACTAGTACCACACCTACCTGCCACAGACACAGAGCCTGGAACCCAAGTATAAGTGCTGCTGTCCACAACAACACAAGAGACAGAGCACACACCACACAGGAACCCAGGAAACCATACACTGCAATAAATAAGCATAACACAAACACATCTTCATAACATCGTGTATCATAATTTATGACCACAAGGGTGGCCCTCACTGGCAGATGGAATAAGGGACCAGGAGAGTGCCTCCAGCTAACAAACAAGGCTGGAGTACCCCTCAGCTTCAGGTCTCCACTGAGGCTTTATAGCCCAAGTAGCCACACCCACACAGATACACCCAGTGTTCACACACAAGGAAGGGAATTAACCCTTCTCACACCAGGGAAGGAAAGACAGCCACTTAAAGGGAAAAGCACACAAACATACTCACCTGTTACCGCCGGCAACGGCATGCGTGGCAACCATGTCCTGAGGAACAGCCAGCACATGCACACAACACCAGACATTGCCGCGGACAACCACAAGAGAAGGGAGGTGTCACAGTACATACAAACATAGCCTCGTGCACAACAAACAGACAAAGTGCATAGACAAAACTACACGTTGCCAAAGACAACCGCATGCATATCTGTTGTCCGCGGCAACCGCACTTGAGGCATACAACTAAGTGCCCCCAGCTGCGGTTGACACAACACCCAGACCGCGAGCAACTGCATGCGGCTCCCAAGTGCATACATACACACACACACAACCAGGTGAAACCGCATGCACTTGACAGTAAGCTGCCTAGCAACAGCTCACGCTGCTATACTGCCAAGTACCAATCATGTTGCCAGCGGCAACCACACGTGAGGCAACCTACCAGCAGCCCTCACCATGTGGTTGACAATAAAACCGAACCGCAGGCAACTGCATGCGGATCCAGAGTCACGACCATGACCATGGGTCGTGACAGGAGGAGACACAGTCTTTCTCTGTGGGCATCTCCTTCTCCCTCTGGCTGTAGCGCTGTCCCATCGCAGCGATTGGACAGCGCTACAGGCAGGGGGAAGGAGACGCCTACAGAGAAAGACTGCGTCTCCTCCCCATTGCTCTGATGCTCAATATTAGCATATTGAGCGTGAAATTTGCGGGGGGCCATAACAGGGCGCAGGAGCACTATATTAAAAAAGCCAGGCAGGGTGGCAGCACAGCGGGGGGGGGGGGGGGTACCCCATAGGTACAGATATTTATCTCCTGTACTACACACCAATGCTTTCCACAGAGCCTCACAAATACATGCAAATGAACAAGATATATACACTCACCTAAAGAATTATTAGGAACACCATACCAATACGGTGTTGGACCCCCTTTTGCCTTCAGAACTGCCTTAATTCTACGTGGCATTGATTCAACAAGGCGCTGATAGCATTCTTTAGAAATGTTGGCCCATATTGATAGGATAGCATCTTGCAGTTGACGGAGATTTGAGGGATGCACATCCAGGGCACGAAGCTCCCGTTCCACCACATCCCAAAGATGCTCTATTGGTTTGAGATCTGGTGACTGTGGGGGCCATTTTAGTACAGTGAACTTATTGTCATGTTCAAGAAACCAATTTGAAATGATTTGAGCTTTGTGACATGGTGCATTATCCTGCTGGAAGTAGCCATCAGAGGATGGATACATGTTCTCATTCTGTTTACGCCAAATTCGGACTCTACCATTTGAATGTCTCAACAGAAATCGAGACTCATCAGACCAGGCAACATTTTTCCAGTCTTCAACAGTCCAATTTTGGTGAGCTCGTGCAAATTGTAGCCTCTTTTTCCTATTTGTAGTGGAGATGAGTGGTACCAGGTGGGGTCTTCTGCTGTTGTAGCCCATCCGCCTCAAGGTTGTGCGTGTTGTGGCTTCACAAATGCTTTGCTGCATACCACGGTTGTAACGAGTGGTTATTTCAGTCAACGTTGCTCTTCTATCAGCTTGAATCAGTCGGCCTATTCTCCTCTGACCTCTAGCATCCACAAGGCATTTTTGCCCACAGGACTGCCGCATACTGGATGTTTTTCCCTTTTCACACCATTCTTTGTAAACCCTAGAAATGGTTGTGCGAGAAAATCCCAGTAACTGGGCAGATTGTGAAATATTTAGACCGGCCCGTCTGGCACCAACAACCATGCCACGCTCAAAATTGCTTAATTCACCTTTCTTTCCCATTCTGACATTCAGTTTGGAGTTCAGGAGATTGTCTTGACCAGGACCACACCCCTAAATGCATTGAAGCAACTGCCATGTGATTGGTTGACTAGATAATTGCATTAATGAGAAATAGAACAGGTGTTCCTAATAATTCTTTAGGTGAGTGTATATCACAACATACATATAAAATGCAGTTACATGATATTAAACAGTGCACGTTAACCCATATAAGTGAAATAAAGAAAGAGGTTTATAACTTTGCATAGGGGAAATAGGCAAATGTTCACAAATGTCCAAACATCAAAGTACCCCTGCTCCAGGACACTACACATTGTCTCTGTGAATTATTACCAACCTTGTCAATAGAGATGAGCGAATCAAAGTTGATGAAGTGGAATTCGATCCGAATTTCAGGAAGAATTTGATTCGTCTCTAAGTCGAATTTCCTCGCGCTTAGTGGTAACGAATGATATTTTATCTGAAATGGATGCTACACATTAAAAAAGGAAGTAAGAAGCCTAGGAACAAGGGATCACCCATAATGCCATGCAGATAGCCAATCAGCAGACAGCCAGCCCATGTTATGTCACAGCCCTATAAAAAGTCTCCTCCTGCCTGGTCTCCACCATTTTCCAGTGAAGTTAGTGCAGGGAGAGACGTTATAGGTAGTGTTGAGCGAACAGTTCGAGCATAGTTCGGGTCCGTACCGAATTTTGGGGTGTTCGTGACACGGACCCGAACCCGAACTTTTTCGTAAAAGTTCGGGTTCGTCGTTCGGCATGTATTTTGGCGCATTTTGAAAGGCTGCAAAGCAGCCAATCAACATGCATCATACTACTTGCCCTAAGATGCCATCGCAGCCATGCCTACTATTGGCAAGGCTGTGATTGGCCAAGTGCAGCATGTGACTCAGCCTCTTTATAAGCTTGTGCGCACGTCGGGACGTGCTCACTCCCGATGTGAATAGAACAGGGATAGACGCAGCTGATGCTAGGGCGAGAATAGGCAGGGATAATTGAATAACTGGAAGCAAATTTCTCTCCTCCACCTGTGATTCATCTGAACAACTGCAGCTGAGCTGCTTTTTTGATAGGGATTGGCTATTTTTAGAGTGGCCAGAGTGATTTTTCCATCCACATGTACCTGGGCTGACCGCCGGCCGCCATTTTGCGACTTGTAGTGCTGCAGCAGAAGCTGCCACAGTGTGCATTCCAAAGCTCCAAACAAGTCAGACATCTACACCTGGGATTCAGACCAATAGCGATTTAGCAGCACAGTCCAAGGCTATTTTTTTTAAAGGTTGTGCAGACCATTTTGTGGCACATGTTACTGGGCTGATAGGCGGCGGCCATCTTGGGACTAGTGCTGCAGCACAATCTCTCCCAACGTCCATTAATCACTTGTAATAGTGGTCTGTGCCATAGAAATCCTACATCAGGGACTTGGGTGTGCTTGTGTCACCCCTACTAATACCAGTCCACCTGTAATCCATACAGTGAAAAGCCATAAAGTATTCCAGTGAGGGAATTTTTTTTTTATTTAAAAAAGGCCAAGTTAGTTTATCTGGCGTTCAATATACTAGATACAGTTAGGCCTGCGTTTCATACATCTGGAATTAGCAAACTAATGTGCTGGGGTTGGGAAAACATATATGTACCCATACTAGAATCTGTCAAAGAAAGCGGTACTCACATATAACAGTCATTCCATCTGTAATCCATACAGTCAAAAGACTGAAAGTATTCCAGTGAGGGAATTTTTTTTTTATTTAAAAAAGGCCAAGTTAGTTTATCTGGCGTTCAATATACTAGATACAGTTAGGCCTGCGTTTCATACATCTGGAATTAGCAAACTAATGTGCTGGGGTTGGGAAAACATATATGTACCCATACTAGAATCTGTCAAAGAAAGCGGTACTCACATATAACAGTCATTCCATCTGTAATCCATACAGTCAAAAGACTGAAAGTATTCCAGTGAGGGAAGTTTTTTTTTATTTAAAAAAGGCCAAGTTAGTTTATCTGGCGTTCAATATACTAGATACAGTTAGGCCTGCGTTTCATACATCTGGAATTAGCAAACTAATGTGCTGGGGTTGGGAAAACATATATGTACCCATACTAGAATCTGTCAAAGAAAGCGGTACTCACATATAACAGTCATTCCATCTGTAATCCATACAGTCAAAAGACTGAAAGTATTCCAGTGAGGGAATTTTTTATTTATTTAAAAAAGGCCAAGTTAGTTTATCTGGCGTTCAATATACTAGATACAGTTAGGCCTGCGTTTCATACATCTGGAATTATCAAACTAATGTGCTGGGGTTGGGAAAACATATATGTAACCATACTAGAATCTGTCAAAGAAAGCGGTACTCACATATAACAGTCATTCCATCTGTAATCCATACAGTCAAAAGACTGAAAGTATTCCAGTGAGGGAATTTTTTATTTATTTAAAAAAGGCCAAGTTAGTTTATCTGGCGTTCAATATACTAGATACAGTTAGGCCTGCGTTTCATACATCTGGAATTAGCAAACTAATGTGCTGGGGTTGGGAAAACATATATGTACCCATACTAGAATCTGTCAAAGAAAGCGGTACTCACATATAACAGTCATTCCATCTGTAATCCATACAGTCAAAAGACTGAAAGTATTCCAGTGAGGGAATTTTTTTTATTTAAAAAATGCCAAGTTAGTTTATCTGGCGTTCAATATACTAGATACAGTTAGGCCTGCATTTCATACATCTGGAATTAGCAAACTAATGTGCTGGGGTTGGGAAAACATATATGTACCCATACTAGAATCTGTCAAAGAAAGCGGTACTCACATATAACAGTCATTCCATCTGTAATCCATACAGTCAAAAGACTGAAAGTATTCCAGTGAGGGAATTTTTTTTATTTAAAAAAGGCCAAGTTAGTTTATCTGGCATTCAATATACTAGATACAGTTAGGCCTGCGTTTCATACATCTGGAATTAGCAAACTAATGTGCTGGGGTTGGGAAAACATATATGTACCCATACTAGAATCTGTCAAAGAAAGCGGTACTCACATATAACAGTCATTCCATCTGTAATCCATACAGTCAAAAGACTGAAAGTATTCCAGTGAGGGAATTTTTTTTATTTAAAAAAGGCCAAGTTAGTTTATCTGGCGTTCAATATACTAGATACAGTTAGGCCTGCGTTTCATACATCTGGAATTAGCAAACTAATGTGCTGGGGTTGGGAAAACATATATGTACCCATACTAGAATCTGTCAAAGAAAGCGGTACTCACATATAACAGTCATTCCATCTGTAATCCATACAGTCAAAAGACTGAAAGTATTCCAGTGAGGGAATTTTTTTTATTTAAAAAAGGCCAAGTTAGTTTATCTGGCGTTCAATATACTAGATACAGTTAGGCCTGCGTTTCATACATCTGGAATTAGCAAACTAATGTGCTGGGGTTGGGAAAACATATATGTACCCATACTAGAATCTGTCAAAGAAAGCGGTACTCACATATAACAGTCATTCCATCTGTAATCCATACAGTCAAAAGACTGAAAGTATTCCAGTGAGGGGATTTTGCTTATAAAAAATAATATATTTCATTGTGATGCGAGTTGAATCGCAACAATGAAGAAAAATACTATTAAGGGACGAGGACGCGGTCGTGGTGGTGTCCGTGGAGCCTCTGTTGCTGGTAGAGGACGTGGCCGTTCGGCCCCAGGCGCACACAGTAGGGAACGAACTCCCTCAACTAGCCGGCAGAATGTACCGCAATATCTCGTGGGGCCCAATGACGCTCTTAGGATGGTAAGGCCTGAGCAGGTACAGGCATTAATCGATTGGGTGGCCGACAGTGCTTCCAGCACGTTCACCACATGGTCTTCCACCCAGTCTTCTGCGGAAAGCGCACAGGTGGCACCTGAAAACCAAGCCCATCAGTCTGTCACATCACCCCCAAGCATATCAGGGAAACGGTCTGAGCCACAAGTTATGCAGCAGTCTCTTCTTCTGTTTGAAGACTCTGCTTCCAGGGTTTCCCAGGGGCGTCCACCTAGCCCTTCCCCAGTGGAGGAAGACATACCATGCACTGACGCACAACCACTTATGTCTCCAGATGAAGAGGACATGGGAATACCACCACAGCAGAGTCACCGACTCTCTGATGATGACGAAACACAGGTGCCCACTGCCGCGTCTTTTTGCAGTGTGCAGACTGAACAGGAGGAGGTCAGGGAGGGAGACTGGGTGGAAGACGATGCAGAGGACGATGAGGTCTTAGACCCCACATGGACTGAAGGTCGTGGCGATGACTTTCACAGTTCAGAGGAAGAGGTAGTGGTGAGACCGAGACAACAGCGAAGCCAAAGAGGGAGCAGGGGGCCAAAGCAGACGAGCCGCCGCCCCCAGAGTTCGCCTGCTACTGGACATCGCCAACAGGGACCCAGCCCCACAAAGGCAGCTTCAAAGAGTTCCCTGGCATGGCACTTCTTTAAACAATGTCCTACCGACAAGACCCGAGTGACTTGCACGCTCTGCCATCAGAGCCTGAGGCGAGGCATTAACATTCTGAACCTCAGCACAACCTGCATGACCAGGCATCTACATGCAAAGCATGAACTGCAGTGGGGTACACACCTTAAAAACCAGGCACTCGCTGAGGCTCCCCCTGCTCCCTCTACCGCTGCTGCCTCGGCTTCCGCCTCGAGAGGAATGTTGCCACCTGCCGAGCAGCAAACAGAGGATGTGCCACCGACACCACCACCACCGCCACCGTCAACTAGCGTCTCCACTATATCACACAGCAGCGTTCAGCTCTCAATATCTCAAACCTTAGAGAGGAAGCGCAAATTCCCCCCGAGTCACCCTCGAGCCCTTGGCCTGAACGCCAGCATTTCTAAACTGCTGGCCTTTGAAATGCTGTCATTCCGGCTGGTGGACACAGACAGCTTCAAACAGCTGATGGCCATGGCTGTCCCGCAGTATGTGGTTCCCAGCCGCCACTACTTCTCCAAGACAGCCGTGCCTTCCCTGCACATGCAAGTGTCCGATAAAATCAAGTGTGCACTGCGCAACGCCATTTGTGGCAAGGTCCACCTAACCACAGATACGTGGACCAGTAAGCACGGCCAGGGACGCTATATCTCACTAACTGCACACTGGATGAATGTAGTGGCGGCTGGGCCCCCGGCGGACAGTTCCTTGGCGCACGTCCTTCCGCCCCCTAGGATCGCAGGGCATCATTCTCTGCCTCCTGTAGCCTCCTCCTCCTACTCGGCTTCCTCCTCCACTGCTTCCACCAGCTCATCCGGTCAGCCACACACCTTCACCACCAACTTCAGCACAGCCCGGGGTAAACGTCAGCAGGCCATTCTGAAACTCATATGTTTGGGGGACAGGCCCCACACCGCACAGGAGTTGTGGCGGGGTATTGAACAACAGACCGACGAGTGGTTTCTGCCGGTGGGCCTCAAGCCAGGCCTGGTGGTATGCGATAATGGGCGAAATCTCGTGGCAGCTCTGGGACTAGCCGGTTTGACGCACATCCCTTGCCTGGCGCATGTGCTGAACTTGGTGGTGCAGAGGTTCATTCACCACTACCCCAACATGTCAGAGCTGCTGCATAAAGTGCGGGCCGTCTGTGCGCGCTTCCGCCGTTCACATCCTGCCGCTGCTCGCCTGTCTGCGCTACAGCGGAACTTCGGCCTTCCCGCTCACCGCCTCATATGCGACGTGCCCACCCGGTGGAACTCCACCTTGCACATGCTGGAGAGACTGTGCGAGCAGCAGCAGGCCATAGTGGAGTTTCAGCTGCAGCACGCTCGCGTCAGTCGTACTGCCGAACAGCACCACTTCACCACCAATGATTGGGCCTCCATGCGAGACCTGTGTGCCCTGCTGCGCTGTTTCGAGTACTCCACCAACATGGCCAGTGGCGATGACACTGTTATCAGCGTTACAATACCACTTCTATGTCTCCTTGAGAAAACACTTAGGGCAATGATGTTAGAGGAGGTGGCCCAGGTGGAGGAGGAGGAGGAGGATGAGGGCTCGTTTCTAACACTTTCGGGCCAGTCTGTTCGAAGTGGCTCAGAGGGAGGTTTGTTTAAGCAGCAGAGGACAGGTTCACAAGTCGCCAGCCAAGGCACTGTACTGGAGGACGAGGAGGAGGAGGAGGTGGAGGGGGACGAGGCTGACGCAAGTTCACAGCGGGGTGGCAGCCCAGGCCCATCACTGGTGCGTGGCTGGGGGGATACGGTGGACGATGACGATACGCCTCCCACAGAGGACAGCTTGTCCTTACCCATGGGTAGCCTGGCCCACATGAGCGAATATATGCTCCAATGCCTGCGCAACGACAGCAGAGTTGCCCACGTTTTAACGTGTGCAGACTACTGGGTGGCCACCCTGCTGGATCCCCGGTATAAAGACAATGTGCCCACTTTAATTCCTGAACTGGAGCGCGACCGTAAGATGCGCGAGTACAAGCGCACGCTGATAGAGGCGCTCTTGAGAGCATTCCCACATGTCACAGGGGAACAGGTGGAAGGTGAAGGCAGAGGAGTGGCAAGAGGTCGCCAACGCAGCTGTGTCACGGCCAGCTCATCTGAGGGCAGGGTTAGCATGGCAGAAATGTGGAAAAGTTTTGTCTCCACGCCACAGCTATCTGCACCGACACCTGATACGGAACGTGTTAGCAGGAGGCAGCATTTCACTAACATGGTTGAACAGTATGTCTGCACACCCCTCCACATCCTGACGGATGGTTCGGCCCCATTCAACTCCTGGGTTTCGAAATTGTCCACGTGGCCAGAGTTAGCATGTTATGCCTTGGAGGTGCTTTCCTGCCCGGCGGCCAGCGTTTTATCTGAACGCGTATTCAGCACGGCAGGGGGCGTCATTAATGACAAGCGCAGCCGCCTGTCCACAGCCAACGTGGACAAGCTGACCTTCATAAAGATGAACCAGGCATGGATCCCACAGGACCTGTCCCTCCCTTGTGCAGAGTAGTCCTTATTAACTGCCTAAAACATGTCTTGTTGTGCTACGGGCCACTTCTTTATTTGATACAAATTTTATGAAACCCACAGTTGAATGAAACTCTTCTCTGTCTGGGCGCCGGGGCCTAACCAGATGAAAGTGGCCGGTTAAACTAACGGGTGACATGAAGCCATAACCTCTGCCATGCTACCTCTGTCTTCTGTCTGGGTGCTGAGGCCTAAGTCAAATAAAGCGGTCTTCTGCTGTGCTGGGGGATATGAAGCTAATCTCTGACCTCTCTCCTCTGTCTGGGTCCAAAGGCCTAAATCACTGAAAGAGGCCTTCTCCTGTGGTGTGTGATATGATGCCAGAATATGTGCTGTGGGGCCTCTCTCCTCTTCCTGGGTGCAGGGGTCAAATAAACTAAATTGTGGCCTACTCCTGTGGTGGTTGATATGATGCCTGATTCTCTGATGTGGAACCTCTCTCCTCTGTTTGGGTGAAGGGGTCAAAGTAACTAAATGGTGGCTTCTCCTGTGGTGGCTGATATGATGCCAGAATATGTGCTGTGGTGCCTCTCTCCTCTTCCTGGGTGCAGGGGTCAAAGTAACTCAATGGTGGCTTCTCCTGTGGTGGCTGATATGATGCCAGAATATGTGCTGTGGTGCCTCTCTCCTCTGTCTGGGTCCAAAGGCCTAAATCACTGAAAGAGGCCTTCTCCTGTGGTGTGTGATATGATGCCTAAATATGTGCTGTGGTGCCTCTCTCCTCTTCCTGGGTGCGGGGGTCAAAGTAACTCAATGGTGGCTTCTCCTGTGGTGGCTGATATGATGCCAGAATATGTGCTGTGGTGCCTCTCTCCTCTTCCTGGGTGCGGGGGTCAAAGTAACTCAATGGTGGCTTCTCCTGTGGTGGCTGATATGATGCCAGAATATGTGCTGTGGGGCCTCTCTCCTCTTCCTGGGTGCAGGGGTCAAAGTAACTCAATGGTGGCTTCTCCTGTGGTGGTTAGTATGATGCCAGAATATGTGCTGTGGGGCCTCTCTCCTCTTCCTGGGTGCAGGGGTCAAAGTAACTCAATGGTGGCTTCTCCTGTGGTGGCTGATATGATGCCAGAATATGTGCTGTGGTGCCTCTCTCCTCTTCCTGGGTGCGGGGGTCAAAGTAACTCAATGGTGGCTTCTCCTGTGGTGGCTGATATGATGCCAGAATATGTGCTGTGGGGCCTCTCTCCTCTTCCTGGGTGCAGGGGTCAAAGTAACTCAATGGTGGCTTCTCCTGTGGTGGTTAGTATGATGCCAGAATATGTGCTGTGGGGCCTCTCTCCTCTTCCTGGGTGCAGGGGTCAAAGTAACTCAATGGTGGCTTCTCCTGTGGTGGCTGATATGATGCCAGAATATGTGCTGTGGTGCCTCTCTCCTCTTCCTGGGTGCGGGGGTCAAAGTAACTCAATGGTGGCTTCTCCTGTGGTGGCTGATATGATGCCAGAATATGTGCTGTGGGGCCTCTCTCCTCTTCCTGGGTGCAGGGGTCAAAGTAACTCAATGGTGGCTTCTCCTGTGCTGATTGATATAAAGCTGATGGTTGTGCCATCTGACATGGTTGCCAGGGTCTGATTCAATGGGGGCCTACTCCTGTGGTGGGTGATCTAAATGCCTGATTCTCTGCTGTGAAACCTCTCTCCTCCGTCTGGGTGTAGGGGTCAAAGTCTTTCAAAGTCGCCTTCTCCTGTGCTGATTGATATGAAGCTGATGGTTGTGCCATCTGACATGGTTGCCGGGGTCCCATTAAATTGTGGCCTACTCCTGTGGTGGTTGATATGATGCCTGATTCTCTGATGTGGAACCTCTCTCCTCTGTTTGGGTGAAGGGGTCAAAGTAACTAAATGGTGGCTTCTCCTGTGGTGGCTGATATGATGCCAGAATATGTGCTGTGGGGCCTCTCTCCTCTTCCTGGGTGCAGGGGTCAAAGTAACTCAATGGTGGCTTCTCCTGTGGTGGCTGATATGATGCCAGAATATGTGCTGTGGTGCCTCTCTCCTCTTCCTGGGTGCGGGGGTCAAAGTAACTCAATGGTGGCTTCTCCTGTGGTGGCTGATATGATGCCAGAATATGTGCTGTGGTGCCTCTCTCCTCTTCCTGGGTGCGGGGGTCAAAGTAACTCAATGGTGGCTTCTCCTGTGGTGGCTGATATGATGCCAGAATATGTGCTGTGGTGCCTCTCTCCTCTTCCTGGGTGCAGGGGTCAAAGTAACTAAATGGTGGCTTCTCCTGTGGTGGTTGATATGATGCCTGATTCTCTGCTGTGAAACCTCTCTCCTCCATCTGGGTGTAGGGGTCAAAGTCTTTCAAAGTCGCCTTCTCCTGTGCTGATTGATATAAAGCTGATGGTTGTGCCATCTGACATGGTTGCCAGGGTCTGATTCAATGGGGGCCTACTCCTGTGGTGGGTGATCTAAATGCCTGATTCTCTGCTGTGAAACCTCTCTCCTCCGTCTGGGTGTAGGGGTCAAAGTCTTTCAAAGTCGCCTTCTCCTGTGCTGATTGATATGAAGCTGATGGTTGTGCCATCTGACATGGTTGCCGGGGTCCCATTAAATTGGGGCCTACTCCTGTGGTGGGTGATCTAAATGCCTGATTCTCTGCTTTGAAACCTCTCTCCTCCGTCCGGGTGTAGGGGTCAAAGTCTGTCAAAGTCGCCTTCTCCTGTGCTGATTGATATAAAGCTTATGCTTGTGCCATCTGACATGGTTGCCGGGGTCTGATTCAATGGTGGCCTACTCCTGTGGTGGGTGATCTAAATGCCTGATTCTCTGCTGTGTAACCTCTCTCCTCCGTCTGGGTGTAGGGGTCAAAGTAACTAAATGGTGGCCTACTCCTGTGGTGGGTGATATGATGCCTGGTTCTCTGCTGTGGGACCTCTCTCCTTTGTCTGGGTGCTGTGGTCAAAATAATAGTAAGTGACCTTCTCCATTGGTGGGTGACTTGAAGCCTGATTCTGTGCTATGGGACCTCACTCCAATTAATATTGTTTAATTTTTATTTATTTTATGTTAACTCATCATTTCCCTATCTACATTTGTTTGCAGGGGATTTAACTACATTTTGCTGCCTTTTGCAGCCCTCTAGCCCTTTCCGGGTGTGTTTTACAGCCTTTTTAGTGCCCAAAAGTTCGGGTCCCCATTGACTTCTATGGGGTTCGGGTTCGGGATGAAGTTCGGGTCGAGTTCGGATCCCGAACCCGAACATTTTTCGAAAGTTCGGCCGAACTCGTCGAACCCGAACATCCAGGTGTTCGCTCAACTCTAGTTATAGGCACTAGGGACAGTGGTTAGGAAAGACTTTATTCACAAAAAAATTACTATTGAGCAGTTCATGGACATAGTAACATAGTACATAAGGCCGAAAAAAGACATTTGTCCATCCAGTTCGGCCTGTTATCCTGCAAGTTGATCCAGAGGAAGGCAAAAAAAAACCCTGTGAAGTAGAAGCCAATTTTCCCCACTTTAGGGGAATAAAAAATTCCTTCCCGACTCCAATCAGGCAATCAGAATAACTCCCTGGATCAACGACCCCTCTCTAGTAGCCATAGCCTGTAATATTATTACGCTCCAGAAATACATCCAGGCCCCTCTTGAATTCCTTTATTGTACTCACCATCACCACCTCCTCAGGCAGAGAGCTCCATAGTCTCACTGCTCTTACCGTAAAGAATCCTTTTCTATGTTTGTGTACAAACCTTCTTTACTCCAGACGCAGAGGATGTCCCCTCGTCACAGTCACAGTTCTGGGGATAAATAGATGATGGAATAGATCTCTATACTGCCCCCTGATATATTTATACATATTAATTAGATCTCCCCTCAGTCGTCTTTTTTCTAAAGTGAATAACCCTAATTTTGATAATCTTCAGGGTACTGTAGTTGCCCCATTCCAGTTATTACTTTAGTTGCCCTCCTCTGGACCCTCTCCAGCTCTGCTATGTCTGTCTTGTTCACAGGAGCTTAGACCTGTACACAGTACTCCGTGTGTGGTCTGACTAGCGATTTGTAAAGTGGTAGGTATATGTTCTTATCACGGGCATCTATGCCCCTTCTGATGCAACCCATTATCTTATTGGCCTTGGCAGCAGCTGCCTGACACTGGTTTTTGCAGCTTAGTTTGCTGTTTATTAAAATTCCTAGATCCTTTTCCATGTCAGTGTTACCGAGTGTTTTACCATTTAGTATGTACGGGTGACTTGCATTATTCCTTCCCATGTGCATAACTTTACATTTGTCAGTGTTAAACCTCATCTGCCACTTATCTCCCCAAGCATCCAATCTATCCAGATCCCTCTGTAGTAGTATACTGTCCTCTTCAGTGTAAATTACTTTAAACAGTTTAGTGTCATCTGCGAAAATTTATACTTTACTATGCAAGCCTTCTACAAGATCATTAATAAATATATTGAAGAGAATAGGGCCCAATACTGACCCCTGAGGTACCCCACTAGTGACAGTGACCCAATCTGAGTATGTACCGTTAATAACCACCCTCTGTTTTCTATAATTGAGCCAGTTACTTACCCACATACAGACGTTTTCACCCAGTCCGAGCATTCTCATTTTATATACTAACCTTTTATGTGGTACAGTGTCAAATGCTTTGGATAAGTCCAGATATACGACATCCATTGATTCGCCACTGTCAAGTCTAGAACTTACCTCCTCATAGAAACTGATTAAATTAGTTTGGCATGACCGATCCCTCATGAAGCCATGCTGATATGGCGTTATTTGCTTATTTCCGTTGAGATGCTCTAAGATAGCATCTCTCAGAAAACCTTCAAACAGTTTACCCACAACAGATGTTAAACTTACCGGCCTATAGTTTCCAGGCTCTGTTTTTGGACCCTTTTTGAATATTGGCACCACATTTGCCATGCGCCAATCCTGTGGAACATTCCCTGTCAGTATAGAGTCCGCAAATAAGGGTCTGGCTATGACATTACTTAATTCCCTTAGGTGTATGCCATCCGGTCCTGGCGATTTGTCTATTTTAATCTTTTTAAGTCGCTGATGTACTTCTTCATGGGTCAGACAGGACACTTTTAATGGGGAATTTATTTTTACATTCAGCATTTCATCTGACAGTTTATTTTCCTCAGTAAATACACTGGAGAAAAAAATATTTAACAGCTTTGCTTTCTCCTCGTCGCTCTCTGCGACTCCCCCCTCATTACTCTTTAAAGGGCCGACACCTTCAGATTTATACTTTTTAACATTTATATAATTGAAGAACATTTTAGGGTTAGTTTTACTCTCTTTGGCAATTAATCTCTCGGTCTCTATTTTGGCCGCTTTTATTTGTTTTTTACATGTTCTATTTTTTTCCTTATAGTTTTTCAGTGCTTCCGTGCAACCCTCCTGTTTTAGTGATTTATATGCTTTCTTTTTGTCATTTATTGCTTTCTTTACAGTTCTATTTATCCACATTGGTTTCTTTTTGTTCCTTAACCTTTTATTCCCATACGGTATGTACCTCTCACAATGAGATTTTAGGATGTTTTTAAAGATATCCCATTTTGTGGCTGTATTTTTATTTTTGAGGACTTTGTCCCAGTTAGTTAGGCCTATGGCCTCTCTTAGTTGGCCAAATTTAGCTTTTTTGAAGTTTGGTATTTTTGTTCCTCCCTGTAGAAATGCTCTTTTGAATGATAATTGGAAGGTTATTACTTTATGGTCACTATTTCCCAGGTGTCCACCAACCTGCACGTCTGTTGTACTGTCAGGCCTATTGGTTAATACTAAGTGCAGTATGGCCGTCCTTCTAGTCGGGTCCTGAACCAGTTGGGAGAGGTAATTGTCTTTGGTTATTGCTAAGAACCTGTTTCCCTTATGAGATATACAAGTTTTAGTTTCCCATTCTATATCTGGGTAGTTGAAGTCCCCCATAATAACCACCTCATTATGATTTGCCGCCTTGTCTATCTCGTTTAGTAGTAGATTTTCTGTGGACTCTGGTATATTAGGTGGTTTATAGTAAACTCCTATTAGTAATTTATTGTTGTTTTTAGCTCCATGTATCTCTACCCACAGTGACTCCACATGTTCATGTCCCTCACTTATATCTTCACGGAGTGTGGGCTTTAGACAAGACTTTACATAAAGACAAACCCCTCCCCCTCTCCGGTTTTGACGATCCTTTCTAAACAGACTGTAACCTTGTACATTAACTGCCCAGTCATAGCTATCATCCAGTCATGTCTCAGTTATTCACACTATGTCATAGTCCTCCTCACACATCACTAATTCCAGCTCCCCAATTTTATTAGTCAGGCTTCTGGCATTAGTATATAATACATTTGAGAGGTTTATGTATATTTTTTACCCTACACCTTTCCTTCTGAACTGTTCTAGTCCCTCCTTCCATTCCTCCCCCAGTCCCACTACCTTGCCCCTGGTCTCTATCTGCACTATCTTCCCCTCCTATAGGGGATAGTGTAGGGATATAATAGGGAGGCATTATCTACAGTATAGGGAGAGAGCAGGGGCAAATAGAAGAGTGTAAAGCCTGGAGCTATTCTATTACACCTAGATGCACTAATTGGGGTTAAAATATTCTAATACTACATATTTTAGGTTGTTTGCATTCTTTGATACACAAATAATGCCAGTAGTCCTTGATTCTGTTATTGGGGCAAAACTGCGGTTTGATAATACAGAATTTGGGGAGGGAAGGGTTCAAATTCTTTTATATATAATTGAATATGTTAATCCTTGATGTGTAATTGGGCTGAAATTGCAGCTTGGTACTACATATTTTAGGGAGTTTTCCCTCTTTTATATATAGTTCAATCTATATAGCTTCTAGAGGACAGTCAGCAGCTACTGCCCTGCCAAGATATGGAGGAGAGATCCGCTGCCTTCTCCGATATGAAGCTGGTGTTACGTGGGAGCTGGTTTTCTGAGGGGTCAGGCACACAGCCCTTAGACTGGTGAGGGTGACATCAGTGACATGCAGAAAGTAGTGGATGATAATGTAGTTGATCGCACATGGGAGCCGGGTGAAAAGGGGGTTTCATCATCATCATCATCATCAGTGGAAGAGGGTGGCAGCTTGCACGTGAAGCAGATGCTGAGCCAGCAGGGTGATAGAGTATCCGTGAGTCAGCAGGGTGGCAGCAGTGTGAGGTCTGGAGCCAAAAGTGCCCGGTGTAGACCACCTTCTACTCAGGAGCCTACCTGTCTGGAAAGAACTAGCGATGCACAGGTTCATGGAGGCAGCGGCAACAGGCAGTCAGCAGAGAGTGGTTGAGGAGAAAATGCAATACTCGCCTGTGTGGGAATTTTTCATCAAGCCACTGGAGGATGTCATTGTGGCCAGGGTGGCACCACGGCGCTGCGTCAACACATGCAGCGTCACCATAAAGTGACCTTGGAAAACTGTAGTGCTAATGCAGTGGTACAGCCTAACGCAGCAGTGGTCCGCACCCCTTTTTCCAGCACTGAAGGCTCCACCACTTAAGCATAAGGGAGCTGTGTTTCCTTCCCATCATTTAATGGTCCTGATGCTTCTACTCCTGGTCACTTATTTCATCAGCAATCAATCACCGAGGCGATTGCAAAAAGACAACAGTATGCGTTCACTCATCCAATGGCGCAGAAGCTGAATGTGCTCCTGGCCAAGTTGCTGGTACTACAGTCCCTCCCCTTCCATGTGGTAGACTCTGCACCTTTCAGAGAACTGATGGCTTGTGCCAAGCCAAGGTGGAGAGTCCCAAGCCGTCATTACTTCTCCAAAAAGGCTGTACCAGCCCTGCACAGGTATGTTGAACAGAAGGTGGGCCAGTCCTTGAGCAGACTTGTGGAGCTGTAACTATGGTCAAGGACAATATATGTATCACGGTCGGCGTGGCTATCACATACGTGACACAGAGGGAGGGAACGAGGGAGGCCCTGCCCAAGTGAGAGGGAAGATGGTGACCCCTGACTCACCTGGCGGCTGGCACCTGGCTGCCCTGACGTCCCTAGACGGGTTCCTCACCCGTACGCCGATCACGTGCCTAAAGCCCTGGCTTTCCCTGAGCTGAGCCCTTGGTAGTGAACAGGGCGATGGGAACACTAGTCCGCACCACTAACTCTAAGGGAAAACACCAAGGGGAGGACAGACAACACAGACTCAACATATATTCCCAGGTGGGCGACAACAGGAGACAACAATAAGCCCAACAGGGATCCGGAGGGTAGCACTCAGGAACGACAACCAGGATTAACCACTCCAGTGGGTCAGTATAGATGTCCAGGCAGGAAGCTCTATAACTGGCAACTAGAGAAGTGTGAGGGGAGAATATAAGGAGGTAGGGAGTGGCAGACAAGAAACAGCTGAGGAGGAGAAGCTACGGATCCCTGAGAGAGACAAAAAGAATAGCAAGGCAAACACAGAAAACAATCACTAAGAAACACCGTGATCTTTAGATATAGAGCGCGCAGCCACCCGCTGCGACTTCCTGACCCCGGGTATAACGGAGTCAGACGTGGCTCTTGATACCCTCGTGACAGTACCCCCCCTTTCACGAGGGGCCTCCGGACACTCAGGACCAGGTCTCTCCGGATGAGAGGCATGGAAAGTCTGAATTAACCTGTTGGCGTTTACCTCTGACGCTGGAACCCACATTCTTTCCTCGGGACCGTAACCCCTCCAATGCACCAGATACTGAAGAGAGCGGCGGACCCGACGAGAATCAACAATTCTGGCTATTTGAAACTCCAGATTACCAGCCACAATGACAGGAGGAGGTGGCAGCGGCGATGGTTCTAGAGGTGGAACATACTTCTTGAGTAACGATTTATGGAAGACGTTATGGATCTTAAAAGTCTGAGGTAGCTCCAGGCGAAAAGCCACAGGGTTAATGACGGCTACTATTTTATAGGGACCAATGAACCTAGGACCCAGTTTCCAAGAAGGAACCTTCAACTTAATATTCCTAGTAGACAACCACACATAGTCATTCACTCCTAGGTCCGGACCTGGCGACCGTTTCTTATCGGCCATGCATTTATATTTACCACTCATCTTTTTCAAGTTAACTTGCACCTTCTGCCATACCGATGAAAGAGATGAAGAAAACCTTTCCTCTTCGGGAACCCCAGAAGACCCCCCCTCTTTGAAAGTACAAAATTGGGGATGAAAACCGTATGCACCAAGGAATGGTGACTTGCCAGTGGACTCCTGATAATGATTATTTATGGCAAACTCAGCTAACGGTAAATATGATGACCACAACTCTTGGTTTTCAGACACAAAACACCTTGAATATGTTTCTAGGTTTTGGTTGGTACGCTCAGTCTGTCCATTCGACTGAGGATGGAAAGCTGAGGAAAAGGACAAGTGAACCCCCAAACGGGAACAAAAAGCTTTCCAAAACTTAGAAATAAACTGGGTTCCCCGATCCGAAACCACATCGGAAGGGACCCCGTGAAGCTTCACGATTTCACTGATAAACACCTGAGCGAGAGTTTTAGCATTAGGAAGTGCGGGTAGCGCAATAAAGTGTACCATTTTGCTAAACCTGTCTACTACTACCAAGATAACTGTTTTACCCGCCGACAACGGTAAGTCAGTGATGAAATCCATTGACAGATGTGTCCATGGCCTATTGGGGATGAAAAGTGGCAATAAAGACCCTGCTGGACGTGTATGAGAGACTTTCGCGCGTGCACAAGTAGAACAAGTAGACACGAAATCCATTACATACTGACGCAACCTTGGCCACCAAAAACGACGAGATAAAAGCTCCAAGGTTGCTTTACTACCCGGGTGTCCAGCAAGTGCCGAATTATGATGTTCTTTTAATAATTCAAGACGCAGGTTTAACGGTACAAACAATTTCTCTGAGGGGCAAGAGGCCGGGGCGTCCCCCTGAGCCTCTAACACCTTTCCCTCTAGAACAGAGTGTACAGCAGAGACAACCACTCCTCTTTGTAAAATAGGTACCGGATCACAAACATTACCCCCTCCAGGGAAACTACGAGATAATGCGTCTGCCTTGGTATTTTTTGCCCCAGGACGATAGGTGATTACAAAGTTAAATCTGGTAAAGAATAGCGACCACCTAGCTTGTCTAGGGGTGAGACGCTTAGCCGATTCTAGGTACAGAAGGTTCTTGTGATCCGTAATCACCGTGACGGGGTGGATTGCTCCCTCTAAGAAGTGACGCCACTCTTCAAGCGCCAGTTTAATCGCCAACAGTTCCCTATTTCCAATATCATAATTCTTCTCCGCAGAAGATAATTTTTTGGAAAAAAAAGCGCAAGGACGCCATTTGCCAGCAGACGGACCCTGAGACAATACAGCTCCCACTCCCACCTCTGACGCATCTACCTCGACAATAAAAGGCTGGGAGACATCAGGTTGAATTAGAACAGGTGCCGAGGTAAACCTCTCCTTTAGAGAGGAAAATGCATCTTTAGCGGCGTCAGACCATTTGGAAAAATCCGTCCCCTTCCTAGTCATGTCGGTAAGGGGTTTAACGATCACTGAATAATTTTTTATGAACTTTCTATAGAAATTAGCGAAACCCAAAAACCGTTGTAGGGCTTTAAGGTTCTCAGGAAGATCCCAATCTAAAATTGCCTGGACCTTCCCAGGATCCATGCGGAAACCTGAAGCAGATAATAGATATCCCAGGAACTGTAATTCCTGAACAGCGAAGACACATTTTTCAATTTTCGCATATAATTTATTCGTCCGTAGGACCTGCAGTACTTGCCTGACATGCACCTCATGTGTTTTCAGATCAGCCGAATAAATTAAGATATCATCTAGGTATATGACTACAAACCTGCCGATGAGATGACTAAAAATATCATTAACGAAATGTTGGAAGACAGCAGGGGCATTGGTCAGACCGAAAGGCATAACTAGATTTTCATAATGCCCCTCAGGGGTGTTAAAAGCTGTCTTCCACTCATCCCCTTCCCTGATACGAATCAGATTGTAGGCCCCCCTAAGATCAAGTTTGGAGAACCACTTAGCACCCGCAATCTGATTAAAAAGGTCAGGAATGAGAGGAAGAGGGTATGGGTCACGGATGGTTATCTGGTTTAACTCACGGAAATCTAAGCAAGGACGCAGGCCCCCATCTTTCTTTTTAACAAAGAAAAACCCTGCAGCCACGGGTGAAGAAGAGGGTCTGATGTGTCCCTTAGCCAGACTCTCGGAGATATAATCTTTCATGGCTTGTCTCTCGGGACCCGAAAGATTATACAACCTGGACTTGGGTAATTTTGCCCCGGGAATCAGGTTAACAGGGCAATCATAAGGACGATGAGGTGGTAGTTTCTGACAACCCTTTTCAGAAAAAACGTCCTCAAAGTCCGAAATAAATGTAGGTAGGGAAGCTATGGAGGCGATTAAGCAATTGTTATTTAAGCAATTCTCTCTGCAATGCTCACTCCACTCCAATATCTCCCTGGCCTGCCAATCCACCACTGGATTGTGCGCTACCAACCAGGGAAGACCCAATACCACCGGAGAGGGAAGGCCCTCCAGAACGTAACATGAAAGACACTCATTATGGTGGTCCCCTACTTGAAGGTGTAAATTACGAACAATGTGGGTGAGGTTTCTCTGAGACAGAGGAGCAGAATCTATAGCGAATATGGGAATAAGTCTCTGCAGCGTACAGAGAGACAAACCCATAGTGCGGGCAAAATGGGCATCAATCAAGTTTACCCCTGCTCCACTGTCTAGAAAAACAGAAATAGACTCCGTCTTAACACCAAAAACAATGACCGCTGGTAACACAAATTGAGATGTTCGTATGGAGGAAACGTATACCCCCCGGCTGACATCCTCCGCACAGCCCGGGGTTAGTAGTTTTCCGACGGTCTTTTGTTTTTGAGAAAGGAGGGACAGACATTAATGAAATGACCCCTCCCCCCACAGAAAAAACAAGCCCCCCCCCTACGGCGAACCTCGGGAGGACGGACCTGACGAGAAGTTCCGCCTAGCTGCATAGGCTCATCTAAGTCAGTACAGGCTGACTGTTGCTTGGGAGAGGTAACCAATTGCTCCGGAATTTTCGATCTCTCCCTAAGACGTCTATCTATTCTGATAGAGAGGGACATAACAGCATCAAGGGAAAGGGGGGTCTCATACAGCGCCAGTGCATCCTTAACCCTTTCAGATAACCCAGAGCAGAACTGACTCCTGAGAGCCGGGTCGTTCCACTGAGTATCCGTAGCCCACCTACGGAACTCTGAGCAATATTCCTCTGCTGACCGATCTCCCTGTAGGAGTCTCCGTAACTTCGACTCAGCCAGGGCGACTCGGTCAGGGTCATCATATATGAGACCCAAAGCCCCAAAAAATCCCTCCACTGACCGAAGAGCCTGAGAACCAGGGGGTAACGAGAACGCCCAGGATTGCGGATCCCCCTGAAGCAGGGAAATGACAATCCCTACCCGCTGTTCTTCATGACCTGAGGAGTAAGGGCGCAACTTAAAATATAATTTGCAGGCCTCACGGAACGTCGCAAATTTGTCCCTTCCCCCAGAAAATCTGTCGGGAAGAGCAACCTTGGGTTCAGTGACAACCTGGTTACCCATAGCAACCGCTGGGGGTGCGGTCTGCTGCATTTGCTGCTGTTGTTGGAGAACAGACGCCTTCAATCCTGCCACCTCCAAAGACAGGCTTTGAAGCTGTTCTGCCAAGGCATCAATACGATCCATATTGGATTCTAAGTAGAGAGAGAAAAAAAAAAACAACAAACAAAAAATTATAAAAAAAATTATTATTATTTATTTTTTTTTTCTCAAAAAGTAAGGGCCAGTTATAATATCACGGTCGGCGTGGCTATCACATACGTGACACAGAGGGAGGGAACGAGGAAGGCCCTGCCCAAGTGAGAGGGAAGATGGTGACCCCTGACTCACCTGGCGGCTGGCACCTGGCTGCCCTGACGTCCCTAGACGGGTTCCTCACCCGTACGCCGATCACGTGCCTAAAGCCCTGGCTTTCCCTAAGCTGAGCCCTAGGTAGTGAACAGGGCGATGGGAACACTAGTCCGCACCACTAACTCTAAGGGAAAACACCAAGGGGAGGACAGACAACACAGACTCAACATATATTCCCAGGTGGGCGACAACAGGAGACAACAATAAGCCCAACAGGGATCCGGAGGGTAGCACTGAGGAACGACAACCAGGATTAACCACTCCAGTGGGTCAGTATAGATGTCCAGGCAGGAAGCTCTATAACTGGCAACTAGAGAAGTGTGAGGGGAGAATATAAGGAGGTAGGGAGTGGCAGACAAGAAACAGCTGAGGAGGAGAAGCTACGGATCCCTGAGAGAGACAAAAAGGATAGCAAGGCAAACACAGAAAACAATCACTAAGAAACACCGTGATCCTTAGATATAGAGCGCGCAGCCACCCACTGCGACTTCCTGACCCCGGGTATAACGGAGTCAGACGTGGCTCTTGATACCCTCGTGACAATATGTCCTTTACAGTCCACTGGGTAAATGTGGTTCCTGCCCAGCCATACCAGCAACTTAGCCAGCTGACAGCACTGCTGTCTCCACGTTCTCAAGCTGTGAGTACTGCCCAATGTCCTCCTCTGCCTCCTCATCCTCCACTGCAAGCACAATTCAGAGTGCTCCTCCAGCATACCACCTATGCAGAGCACGAGGGTGTCATGCTGTTCTGCACCTGTTTTTTCTGGGCGAACAGAGTCACCCCGAGGAGTAACTGCTTCAAAAGGAAATCGAATCCTGGCTCTCTCCTCGCCAAATGAAAATCGGAACCATGGTCCCCAACAACGGGAAGAACATTGTGTCAGCGCTGTGTCAAGGAGGCCTGACCAATGCGCCCTGCATGGCGCATGTCTTTAATCTGGTTGTAAGGTGGTTCCTGAAGTCTTCCACCCATCTGCAAGACATCCTAAAAATGGCCAGGAAACTGTGCATGCACTTTAGCCACTCTTACACTGCAAAACACGCCCTCCTTGAGCTGCAAAGGCAGAATAGCGTTCCCCAACATCGACTGATATGCAACATTTCTACCCGTTGGAACTCCACCCTCCACATGTTGGACAGACTATATAAGCACAGGAAGGCCGTAAATGATTTATTGATGATGCAGGCAGACAGGAGCAATCCCCTGTGTAACTTCAATGTTAGCCAGAGGCAGCTCATGTGTAACACCTGCCGTTTTCTCAGGCCCTTTGAGGAGGCAACTTTATTTGTCATTCACCAGGACTACTCGATGAACGACATCATTTCACTCCTTCACACACTGGAGAAGATGCTGATATATCTGGCTGGCCAGGAGACAGGAGACATAGTGCCTACATCTCACGGCCACCTGAGCCCTGTGGGGGCTGAACTAGAGGAAGAGGACATTCACACACACGGAATGTATACAGAAATGGGTGGCTTTTCTGCACAAGTGACAGGAGAGTAGCAGGAGGAACTAGAGAGCGATGAGGAAGACCAGGCAGATGTCCCCAACACACTGTGACAGTATACAGTGGAGATGGAGGCAGGGAGTCCCCCCGAGTGCCTTGTGCAAATGGCCAGATGCATGCTGAGTTCCATACATAGTGACAGCCATAATATCGCCACTCGAGGGATGACTACTGGCGCTCCAAAATGTTCCCATCCGCTGAGAGGGAGGATAAACTCAACTACTATCGAGAAGTCCTAAATAGTCAATTGGATGCTGCCTATGTGCGCAATCGCCCATCCTCATGAAGGTCTGACCGGGGGGCCCTATGCGCTCACGTTCCATTGCCATGACTGCTGTAGGGGGTTGGGGGGCATGAGCAGCAACAGCTCCATCAGCAGCAACTTAAGTCTGGAGTCTCTAATGTGCACTTTTCTTCACCCACCAGCAGCAGCAATACAAGGAGCAGAACCTGAACTAGCAGGTGGTAGCATAATTTGACTATACCCTGCCACCCCACATCCAAGATCCCCTGGACTACTGGGCAGCCAAACTTTATTTGTAGCCACAAGTGGCCCGAGTTTGTCCTGGACAAGCTTTCCTGCCCGGCCAGTAGTGTGGCATCAGAGCGGGTGTTTATTGCAGAAGGGGGCATAGTTATCCCAAAGAGAAATCGCCTTTCTACACAGAATGTGGAGAGACTGACCTTGATAAAGATGAATTAGGTGTGCATCAGCCAGGATTTCCACATGCTAGTGCCTGATGCATCAGACTAGATCATTCTGCGTGCCATAACAAACTTTGTCAAAAGAGACTCATTTTTTTTCTGGCCACCTGCTTCAGCCACTATTTTGATGCTGCCATCCGCCTGATGCCGCCTGATGCCACACATCTGCTGCCACTGTTGCCATGTTATCCTACTGCCACCCACCATCTTGTGCTGTTACTGCCACTGCTGTTGCCCCCCCCCCCCCCCCCCCCCCACCGCCCCACTCTGTGACTGGGCCATTATGTTGATCCAAATATATTTACGGCGAATTACGTTAAAAAACGTCTATTTCCTGGCTGCTGAGAGCCTTTATAGTGGCGTAGAACACTGTGCCTTGTAGTAACACGCATAGGGAGTCTGCTTTGGTAGTGGAATAATACTGTGAGTCCGTATGACATGCAGATGACAGGCATCGCTCTTAGAATCACTGCACTTCACTTTATTAAGGCACGGGGCCAAAACTGACCAAATAACTCAAGTATGAACTCAGCCTTACAGGTCGATGTTAGCGTCAAGAAGAAGTGCACTCCTTTTACACTGTTGCCAGCTGATTCCACATAGATGTCTACAGAACCTGGTCTATTAAACGCGTATACAATTAGAGCCCCCCGGACAGAGTGGAGAGGGTGTCAGCAGTAAGTTTGTGTTGACGTCACTGATTAATTTGCACTTCCTCTGATCTTACAGAACAATAACCCACAAAAAACGGATCCTTTCTGTGGAGCATACGCCTTCACTTGGTCAGCATTTGCTCAATAATCCATCAGTATTTCTAATGCCAAAAAAAAACAGGAGTGGATGTAAAACAGATGACACATGAATGAAATATTTGCATGTCTTCTGTGTTTTTGGCTTCCTGCTTTTGGCTACCAAATAATAAGCCAATTCTAATGGGACCATACAGGCCTTACAGCTGCTACACAGACAGGATCCGTTGTGCGTCTCATTTTTCCTTTCTTCTGACAGATCAGAAGAAAGGTCAAATAAATTATGATGTCAGCCAGGCCAAAGGGCAAAATAGTGGGCCAGTCATGAAATGGGGAGGGTGGGAACAGCATGAGAAGTCCACAAAATGGACCTATGACATATTAATGAGGGGGGAAGCAACATAAGGATACCACAGAGTGGCAAGGTGAAATCGTGTGGAGATGGCAGCAGCATCAGGATATCACAGAGTGGCAAGGTTACATAGTGTGGAGATGGCAGCAGCAGCATCAGGATACCACAGAGTGGTAAGGTGACATAGTGTGGAGATAGCCGCAGCAGCATCAGGATACCACAGAGTGGCAAGGTGACATAGTGTGGAGATGGCAGCAGCATCAGGATACCACAGAGTGGTAAGGTGACATAGTGTGGAGATGGCAGCAGCATCAGGATACCACAGAGTGGCAAGGTGACATAGTGTGGAGATGGCAGCAACAGCAGCATCAGGATATCACAGAGTGGCAAGGTGACATAGTGTAGAGAGGGCAGCAGCAGCATCAGGATACCACAGAGTGGCAAGGTGACATAGTGTGGGGATGGCAGCAGCAGGAGGATACCACAGAGTGGCAAGGTGACATAGTGTGGAGAAGGCAGCAGCAGCTGCATCAGGAGACCAGAAAGTGACCCGGTGACAGAGTAAGCCAGTGGGTGGCAATACCAGTACCCGCTGATGAAGGTGGCTGAAAGAAGGAGCACTTGGCATCAGATGTGTGGCATCAGGCGGGTGGCAGCAACAGAGTAGTAGCTGAGGTAGGTATTCAGAAGAAACAGGTCTCTTTTATCAAAGTGTTGGTGCGGCACCATTGATGATCTAGTCTGGTGTATCAGGAATTGGTTGTTGAAAATCCTGGCTGATCCATGCCTGATTCATCTTTACAAAGGTCAGTCTCTCCACATTTTGGGAGGACAGGCGGGTTCTCCTTGGGGTAACTATGGCCCCCGCCACACTAAACACCCGCTCCGATGCCACACTACTGACCAGGCGGGACAGCTTTTCCAGGGCAAACTCTGCTAGTTGCGGCCACAAATCCAGTTTGGATGCCCAGTAGTCCAGCAGATCTTCAATGTGGGTTGGCAGGGTGCTGTCCAAGTATGCCACTGCCTGCTGCTTCAGGTCCTGCTCCAGGTCTATTTGCTTCTGCTGCTCCTGGTGAGGAGTTTCTTCACTATGCGGGTGAACAAAGCTACTTATCAGCGACTGTAGACTCAGGCTGCTGCTGATTGAGCTGGTACTGCTCCTGCCACCCCACCCTCCCCAGCAGCCATGGCAGTGGAATGTGAGCACAGAGGGCCCCCATGGTCAGACCTGCGAGAAGATGGACGATGGCGCAGATAGGCAGCGGCCAACTGACTACATAGGATGTCTCTGTAGAAGTTCAGTTTGTCCTCCCTCTCAGTGGGTGTAAAAAAAGGCCCCCATTCTGGACAGGTGGCGAGGGTCCAACAAGGTGGAGAGCCAGAAGTCATCCCTCTGCTGAATGGTGACAATTCGACTGTCACTACGCAAGCAAGTGAGCATGGATGGGTCCATTTACAAGTGACTCGGAGGGACTTCCTACCTCCATCTCTACTGCATACTGCCACGGTGTGTCTGGGTCCTCTGTCTTAGCTTCCTAATCGCCCTGGGGCTCCTCTGGCTGCTCCTGCTCCTCCTCTCCTGTCACCTGAGTAGAAAAACCACCCATTTGGCTACACATTGCCTGTGCTCCAATGTCCTCCTCCCCCTCCTCCTCCTCCTCCTCCTCCTCTTCCAGTTCAGCCCCCCCCCCCCCAGGGCTCATGTGGCCTTGAGATCTAGGTGCCACATCTCCAGTCCCCTGACCAGCCATTGTAACCAGCATCTGTTCCAGGACATGAAGCAGTGGAATGACATTGTTCATCCCGTAGTCCTGGCAACTGACAAATAACGTGGCGTCCTCAAAAGCATGAGCAAACGGCCAGTGTCAAGCAGGAGCTGCCACTGGCTGACATCAAAGTTACACAGTGTAGTACTATCCGCTTGCATCATGCCTATGTTGGGGGATGCCATTCTGCCGCTGCAGCTCAAGGATGGTGTGCTTTGCGGTGTACGAGTGGCTGAAGTGCATGCAAAGTTTACTGGCCATTTTTAGGATGTCTTGCAGATGGGTGGAAGACTTCAGGAACCGCTTGACAACCAGATTATGCACGTGTGCCAAGCAGGGCGCATGACTCAGCCTTCCATGACGCAGCACTGACACTATTTTCTTCCCGCTGTCACCATGGCTCCGATTTTCAGTTGTCGCGGAGAAAGCCAGGATTCGATTTGTTGATAAATCACTCGGAGCAGTTCCTCACCTGTGTGACTCCGTTTGCCAAGGCAAACCAGGTTCAGAACAGCTTGACACAGCCGTGCCCTGCACATGTGGTATGCTGGAGGAGCATTGTGAGTTATCCCTGCAGTGGAGGCTGAGGACATGGTGGAGGATGAGGAGGCAGAGGCAGACATTGTCGCTGGACCAACGGCGTGACAACCTCGTGGTGGAAAAGCGTGACCTGGCCAAATTGCTGGTGTTGTTGTTCAGGAACCACATTTACCCAGTGGGCTGTAAAGGACATGTACTGTCCCTGACTGTAGTTACAGCTCCACATGTCGGCACTGCCGTGCACTTTGGCAGACACAGACAGGCTCAAGGACTGGCCCACCTTCTGTTCTACATATTTGTGCAGGGCTGGTACTGCCTTTTTCTCAAAGAAATGACGGCTTGGGACTCTCCACCTCGGCTCAGCACAAGCCATCAGTTCTCTGAAAGGTCCAGAGTCCACCACTTGGAAAGGGAGGGACTGCAGCACCAGCAACTTGGACAGGAGCACGTTTCAGCTTCTGCGCTGTTGGATGCGTGCACGCAAACTGCTGTCTCTTGGCGATCGATTGCTGACAGAATGACTGATGAGGAGTAGGAGCAGGAGCATCTGGACCAGCAGAAGATGGGAATGACAGACAGCTCCCTTCAGCTGAGGTGGTGGAGCATTAACTGGCTAAAACCGGGTGTGTGCCACTGGGTGATGCAGCGGTAGCTGCGGAAAGCTGGGCCACCACATTGGAGCCATGGTTCTCCCAAGCCACTGCATGGCGACGCTGCATATGTTGAAGCAGGGCCGTAGTGCCAACATTGGCACCCTGCCCACATATTCTACACATGGCCACATTAACCTTCTCTGGCAGCTTAATAAAAAACTGCCACACCGTCGAGTAGGTGATTTTCCCCCCAACAGTCCACACTGTCTGACTGCTACCACCGCTGACTCAATGAACCCCTGCACCACTACTTCCCGGGCAGGTAGTCTGCTGCGAAGCAGGTGGTCTACCATGGGCACGTTTGGCTCCTGACCTCCCATTGCTGCCACCCTGCTAACTCCTAGCCATGGTACCATGTTGCTTGCTCTGCCACTGCCTCACGGGCAAGTTGACACCCTCTTCTCCTGATGATGATGAAGCCCCTTCTGCACCCGGCTCCCAAGCGCGATCGGCTTCATCATCATCGAGTAGTGTCTGCACGTCACTGATGTCCTCCTCAATAGTCTCTGGGTCAGGAGCCTGACCGCTCACAACACCACCTCCCACACCACTATGTTTTATATTTTATGAACCCCTATATAATGTATATATATATGGATTATTCTATAATAGAGCAAAAAATGGGCGGGTCTTCACAGATTGCACTGATTAGTGGGGAAATAAGTGTTATGCTAAGTAGGTATATATGTGTATAAAAACCTTAAGCAAATATGGTGATACATATTATGAATACATAAATATATAGATATTAAAGCACATAAATCTCGGTAGATACCGTACATAAGTATATAAATACACAAAAATTTAAAAAATATTAAGATATCATATGAAATATAAAATAAAAAATATCATATATAAAAAAGATGGGAGGCCTCAACAGACAATACATGATGACAAATTGACACAAAATATACCTGCAAAAAATAATAGTTAAAAAAATATATATATATAATAAAAGATTATTAAGATGCGTATTCTTCATCAAATCAGCACATGATAATTATTTATACAGTACTTGTTTCATAACAAGCTAGTGGCCATTTTCCAGAAGGTAATGAACTAGAGTTGAGCGGACACCTGGATGTTCGGGTTCGACGGGTTCGGCCGAACTTCACAAAAAAGTTCGAGTTCGGGACCCGAACTTGACCCCGAACCCCATTGAAGTCAATGGGGACCCGAACTTTTGAGCACTAAAATGGCTGTAAAAATGTAATGGAAAGGGCTACAGGGCTGCAAATGACATCAAAATGTGGTTAAGAGCATGGCAAGTGCTCTGCAAACAAATGTGGATAGGGAAATGACTTTAAATAACATAAAATACGTAAAAATAAAAAATAATACTCTTGATCTAAGAGGACGAGGTCCATATGGAGTAGGAGGTTGAGGAGGCGGTTGATGTGGTGGTGTAGGTGGAAGAGGTGGTGGAGGAGTAAGAGGTAGCCTACACTGCTTTTTGGTTTTAAATGTATTTTTTTTATTTTTTATTAGGGTACACCCCAAAACATTGGGAAATATAACCTGTGATAACCCCCTCCAGTCGTGCTAAACACATGTTAAGACAATACAGTGGCTGCAGGGCAGGCCAGCATCTCCAAGGTGTAAAGGGCAAGCTCAGGCCATGTGCCCAATTTAGAGACCCAGAAGTTGAAGGGGGCAGACCCATCATTCAGTACGTGTAGGCGTGGGCACACATACTGCTCCACCATGTCACATGTCCCTGTGATTTCCACGATCCAATTGGATATCTTCTCTATCAACTTTCGATGTTCTTTTATGCGCCTACCATAGTCATCACGGGTGGCGGGGAATCAGTGTTCTAGGCTGGATAAGGAGCCTGAGAAAGGGATACCACATCCAAGGGAAGTCAATGGATGAAATTAAATGTAATTGAGCGGAAATGTGGGACAAAGTATTGAAAAACGATTTTCTAAGTTAAGGAGGGGGCGTGCGCGGCAATTACCCTCTCCCGACTCAGGGAGTTAGTGACGATAAATAACAATGCAGGACTCTTAAGATGCCCTTGATTAATTAAAAATTACAGGGAATGTCACTGCGGTATTTTGTATTAGGAAACGTTAGCCAGGAGAGGCCCTGCTGCCGCTTTGTTGACTCTAGATAACTTCTGCCTGATCCCACGTCCATGTGACGTCCACCATGCATTTGGATATCTTCTCTATCAACTTTCGATGTTCTTTTCTGAGCCTACCATGTTGATCACGGTTATCAGCGAATCAGGGTTCCACGCCAGAGAGGGAGCGTGAGAAAGAGAGACCACATCCAAGGGAGATAAATGGATAAAATTTTATTTTGATCAAGCAGAAATATGGAAAAAGTTATTAAAGCAGAAGGATCGAAGGAAAGGGCCAATTAAAGACGAATTTTTGAGATTTAAGTCCCTGTCACCTATGCAGAGTAGGGATTTTTCATCGCCAGAAATGGGTTAATGTCACCCACCAATGGAACAGATTATTTTTTAAAATTTTGGTCCCTGTCACCTATGCAGAGCAGGGGTTTATTCACGGCAAAAATTGTAAAATATCAACCTAAGAATGTAACAGAAAAATTTGTGAAATTTATTAACCTGTCTACTAGTTAGAGCAGGGGTATAGCACAGCCAAAAATTGGTTAATTTTACCCGAAAATGTAACAGACAAATTAGTGAATTTTTTATACCTGTCTACTAGGTGAAGCAGTGGTATATCACACCCAAAAATTGCTGAATTTTACCCAAAAATGAAACAGACAAATTAGTGATTTTTTTTTACCTGTCTCCTAGGTATAGCAGTGGTATATCACAGTCAAAAATAGGTGAATTTTACCCCGAAAATGTAACAGACAAATTTGTGATTTTTTTTCCCACGTCTACTAGGTAGAGCAGTGGTATATCACAACCAAAAATTAATGAATTTCACCCCGAAAATGTAACAGACAAATTTGTGATTTTTTTTTACCCGTCTACTAGGTAGAGCAGCGGTATATCACACCCAAAAATAAATGAATTTCACCCGAAAATGTAACAGACAAATTAGGGAAATGACATAAAATAAAATACATATAAATTTTTTAAAAAAATACTTGATTTATGAGGTGGAGGTCGATATGGAGTAGGAGTTTGAGGAGGCGGTGGACGTAGCAGTGTGGGTGGAAGCAGCGGTGGAGGAGGACGAGGTAGCCAACACTGGTTTTTGGTTTAAATTTTTATTTTATTTTTTATTAGGGTACACTCCAAAAGAGTGTGAAATATCCAAAATAAAACAATGAGCAATTGTGCTGTAGTATAACAATGGCTGGTTAAAGTCAGTATACATGTCTATTTTGCACAAGGTATGGACAAGTCCTGTGGGATCCATGCCTAGTTCACTTTAATGAATGTGAGCTTGTCCACATTGGCTGTGGACAGGCGGCTGCACTTGTCTGTAATAACGCCCCCTGCAGTGCTAAACACACGTTCAGATAATACACTGGCTGCAGGGCAGGCCAGCACCTCCAAGGCGTAAAGGGCAAGCTCAGGCCATGTGCCCAATTTGGAGACCCAGAAGTTGAAGGGGGCAGACCCGTCATTCAGTACGTGTAGGCGTGTGCACACATACTGCTCCACCATGTTGCTGAAATGCTGCCTCCTGCTAAGACGTTCCATATCAGCTGGTGGTGCTGGTTGTTGTGGCATGCTGACAAAGCTTTTCCACATTTCGGCCATGCTAACCCTGCCTTCTGAGGTGCTGGCGGTGCCCCAGCTTCGTTGGCGACCTCTTCCTCCTCCTCTGCCTTTGCCTTGTGCTTCCACTGTGCCCCCGCTGTCAGGTGGGAATTCCACCAGCAGTGCGTCTACCAGCATGCGCGTGTACTCGCGCATCTTACGATCACGCTCCAGTGATGGAATTAAGGATGGTATGTTGTCCTTGTAACGGGGATCCAGCAGCGTGGCCACCCAGTAATCAGCACAAGTTAGAATGTGGGCAACTTGGCGGTCGTTGCGGAGACAATGCAGCATGAAATCGCTCATATGTGCCAGGCTGCCCAGAGGCAATGAAAAACTGTCCTCTGTGGGAGGTGTATTGTCTGTGTCCTCTGTATCCCCCCAGCCATGCACCAGTGATGGCCATGAGCTGGTCTTGGTGCCACCCTGCTGTGAACAAGGTTCCTCCTCCTCCATCTCCTCCTCCTCATCCTCCTGAACTGTGCCCTGGCTGGTCAATTGTGTACCTGGCGTTTGTGGGTTCAGGAACCCACCCTCGGAACCCTACGAAATGATCCCTCTTCCTCCTCCTCCTCCTGTGCCACTTCCTCTTCCATCATCGTCAGCAGCATTTTTTCAAGGAGGCATAGAAGTGGGATATTAACACTGAGAACAGCGTTATCGGCATTGGCCATGTTGGTGGAGAACTCGAAACAGTGCAACAAGGAACAAAGGTCTCGCATGGAGGCCCAGTCATTGGTGGTGAAGTGGTGCTGTTCCACGGAGCGACTCACCTGTGCGTGCTGCAGCTAAAACTCCATTATTGCCTGCTGCTGCTCGCACAGTCTGGCCAGCATGTGCAAGGTGGAGTTCCACCTTGTGGGCATGTCGCATATGAGGCGGTGAGCGGGAAGGCTGAAGTTACGCTGCAGCGCTGTCAGGCGAGCAGTAGCAGGGTGAGAATGCCAAAAGCGCGCACAGACGTCCCGCACTTTATGCAGCAGCTCTGACATATCGGGGTAATTTTTAAGGAATCTCTGCACCACCAAATTCAGCACATGCGCTAAGCAAGGGATGTGCGTCAAACCGGCTAGTCCCAGAGCTACTACGAGATTTCGCCCATTATCGCACACCACCAGGCCGGGCTTGAGGCTCAATGGCACCAACCACTCATCGGTCTGTTGTTCAAGGCCCGTCCACAGCTCCTGCGCGGTGTGGGGTTTGTCCCCCAAACAGATAAGTTTTAAAACTGCCTGCTGTCGATTACCCCTGGCTGTGCTGAAGTTGGTGGTGAAGGTGTTGAAATGCTGGCATTCAGGGCCAGGGATCTCGGGTGGGTAGGGGGGTACTTTCTCTTCCGCTCCAGTCTTTGGGAGATGGAGAGCTGAACGCTTCCGTGGGACATTGTGGAGATGCTTGGTGACCCAGATCGTGATGTTGCTGGTAGATCCTCTGTTTGCGGTGTGGCAGGTGGCACTGTCACTCCAGAGGTAGATGAAGAGGCCGAGACTGAATCAGAAGAGGAAGCAGGAGGAGCCAGAGACCTTTCTTGGTTTTTGAGATGTCTACTCCACTGCGGCTCGTGCTTTGCACTTAGATGTCTGGTCATGCAGGTGGTGCTCAGGTTGAGAACATTTATGCCTCGCTTCAGGCTCAGCACATTGTCTGAAAAACTGCCACGCCAGGGAACTTCTTGGAGCTGGCTTTGATGTGCTCGGTCCCTTGCTGCAGTGGGCAGTAGCAGGCGTACTGTCTAGGGGACGGCCGCTGCGCTTTTGCACCCTGCTCCCTCTTCTGCTGTGCTGGTGCGACCACCTCCTCTTCCTCCGAACTACATCGGTCACTCGCATGATCTTGATTCCATCTGGGGTCGAGGACCTCATCGTCCTCCACATCATCTTCCACCCAGTCTTCACTCCTGACTTCCTTGTCAGTCTGCACACTTTCGAAAGCCCCAGCAGTTGGCACCTGTGTTGCGTCATCATCCGAGACATGCTGCGATGGTCCTCCCATGTACTCATCTTTAAAATTAGTTGTTGGGCATCGGTGCACTCAATCTCTTCCACTTCTGGGGCAGGGCTAGGTGGATGGCCTGGGAAACCCTGCTAACAGAGTCATCAAAAAGCAGAAGAGACTGCTGCATGACTTGGGGCTCAGACTACTTGGCTGATTTGCAAGGGGGTGAGGTGAAAGACTGATGGACATCGGCTGAAGGTGCCAACTGTGGTCTTTCAGCATGAGACTGGGTGGGAGACAATGTGAAGGAACTGGATCCACTGTCAGCAACCCAATCTACTATCTGCTGTACTTGTTCTGGCCTCACCATTCGTAGAGCCGCATTAGACCCGACAAAATACCGCTGCAGGTTATGTCGCCTACTCTCACCTGAGGAAGGGGTTTCACTTGTGCATGTAGCTGGCACAAATCGACCACGTCCTCTCCTTGCAACAGGAGTTTCACCAGCAGCACCACGACCTGGGCCACGTCCCTTTTTTGACGCTCTCCTCATATTTCTCAAATTTAGGATCTTGCCCTAAATGGGTGTTTTATTAATAGCAGAATAGAACGACAGTATGTAAAGTGTGTATCTCACACGTACAGCTCCAGACTAGGCTGCAATTAAAGATTTTTGCCCAAAATGGGTGTTTTGCTAATAGCAGAATAGAACCACAGTATCTAAAGGTTGTATCTCACAATGACCTATGCAACAAAGGCTGTAAAATTTTATATTTTGCCCAAAAAGGGTGTTTTTTAAAACCCAGAAAATTGTAGCTGTATTTCTAGCTTAAATTGCTCTGACTAATGCGGCAGAGGCCCAAGATGAAGGTTATTGCCAAAAATGGGTGTTTTTTCAAAGCCACAAAATTATTGAAGTATTTCAAACTTGTTTTTAACAATAACAGATGCATTAAGGGCTGCAATATTAAGTTTTTTGCCCAAAATGGGTGTTTTTTTAATAACAGAATACGACAACAGTATATAATGCTTAAATTTCACACGTGCAGATGCAGCAAGGGCTGTAAAATAGTGTATTTTGACCAAAAAGGGTGTTTTTTTAAAACCCAGATAATTATAGCTGTATTTCTAGCTTAAGGAGGACCTTTCACTACAATAAAAAATCGAAACTAATCATACAGATATGAAGAGCGGCGTCCAGGGATCTCCCTGCACATACTATTATCCCTGGGCGCCGCTCCGTTCTCCCGGTATAGGCTCCGGTATCTTCAGATTTTTGGCTCAACTGGGAGGAGCCTGCCGGCATCTCCTTCTCCAGGCTGTAGCGCTGGCCAATCGCAGCGTTCAGCTCACAGCCTGAGAGAAAAAAAACCTCTCAGGCTATGACAATATTGGGGCTTTGTAGTGCTCTTTGTTCTCTGGGGTTTAAATTATTTGTGGAGATAAATGGCACTTCTGTATGGTTTGAGGCTATTAGAATTTTGAGGTCGTCTAGTACCATATTATAATAGCTTTCTAAGTGAGGGCCCCTGCTCTCCAAGGGATAGAAATTCAATCTATTTTTTAGAGTTGATTGTATTGGTATGAGGTCTTGGGGTGGGGGATCGGTTGTTGTGTTGGGGGGGGCTAAGGGATACAGTTGGTTGTTGGATAATGGTAAGGTTTGGGCCTTACTGTAAATGTTCTTTTATACTAAAGTGACGTCTAAGGGTGAGTTTCCTAATGAATTGATTTAAGTCGATGAACAGTTCAAATAGATCTGGTTTGCTGGTGGAGCAGAAAGATAAACCTTTACTTAATAATTGTATGTCGTTTGTTTGGAGTTTGTATCTGGAGAGGTTGAAGGTGCCTTTATCTTTTTCGGTTTGTATTTGATCCGCTCTTCCTCTCGCTATCTGGGTTTGAACTATTCCGTTGGGGATGAGAGATTCTTTTGGGGCGGGCTGGGTTTTCTTGGTTTTGTTTTTTTTATTTTTTGGTATTTTTAGATCTCCCTCCTCTGCATCCTCTATATTGATTTTTTGCCTTTTTCGTATTTGGGATACAGGAGTGAAGAACGGAGTGATCTTGAGGTTTTGTTTGGTTATCAGAGTTACTGTGAGCGATGGCGCTGTTGTGGTGAGAAATGAGATTAATATTTGGAAACTGGATTAATGTTTTGCTGACGGGAGGTGTGGATTTCATTGTCAATGTGGTTGGTGACAGTTTTTCTAAAAAAGGGCTGTTCGACAGATTGGTGGGAAGGGCTAAAAAAGTATCAGAGTCGGTAGTTGAGTTGAAATGCATGGATAGGTTCGATATTGATTCTTGTCGTGTGTGACTGGAATGGTCTAATAAAACTGATGGACTATCTAAGATTTTGATAGGTTCCTGTCCTATGATGTTTTTTGGGCAAGATGACTGAAAACTTGGTTTATCAATGGAAGGGGGGGTATCCTGTGTCGACCCATCTCTTGATTGTAAGGTGCCTTGAATGTCAGACATGTCTATTGTTTTGGAGTGTTTGTTGGAATGACTGAACTGGAGGGTGTATAGCTGGTCCTGCAGTCGTAGTCTTTGAGGTCTGAATTAATTTGCAAGTAAGATGTGGATTGGTCTCGGTTATCTGGATGTAGGTGTCTATAAGTTGTAGGGGAATTTGAAGGGACGGCTGAATTGAAGGATTTTGTTGAGGGTACTAAATGCTTTTGCCACAAATAAGTGCACCAGTGAAGTGTGTACAGAATATTTTTTTCTTTTTGTACTGAAATAGGACACTGTATCCTTTCAACAAATATAACTGCAGAAGTGAAATGCGTATATATTTTTCTTTTTCCACAGATATAAGCCACTAAAGGCTTTTCAACATTGCACCCCAATTACAAGAACAAATTGCTAGAATTCCAGAGCTGTATAATTGCTATCTGGATCCCCATATAATGTTTCCCTGCATTTGTAAATCACTTTTATTTTTTCACAATGCAGTTTTTCTAGCACTGTCCCTAGAGCCTTCTCACGTCTGTCCCTGCACTCTGAACGCTGGAAAATGTCTGACTTTAAGATGGCCGCCGTATTTATAGGGCTGTGACATCACAGGGCTGGCTGGCTGATGATTGGCTGCATGCATGGCATTATGGGTCAGCCCGCCTTCCCAGAGTTCCTTGCCCAATATCCTCACATGTGTAGCTGCCATTGTAGTCACCATTTTAGGAAAAATTGTGATTCTTTACCACGAAGCATGAGGAAATTCGCATTCAAATTCGGATCGAATTCCACTTGGTCAGATTTGATTCGCTTATCTCTAGCCACTACATTGACTCCTCATGCGGTTGCCACCTCACCATTCTGTGACTGACCACTACATTGACTCCTCATGCGGTTGCCACCCTCCCTATATTGTAACTGGGCCACTGTGCTGCCACCTCATGTGGTTGCCACCTCACCATTCTGTTACTGGGCCACTATTTTGACTCCTCATGCGGTTGCCACCTCACCACTCTGAGTGGGCGATTGTGTTGACTCTTCATGCAGTTGCCACCTCCCACACTGTAACTGGGCCACTGGGTTGACTCCTCATGCGTTGCCATCCTTCCTATACTCTAACTGGGCCACTGTATCACATGGTTCCTATTTTGCATCAGGATATGCTCATGATTTAGATGCTAAAACCGGGAGTGGGTACAAAACACAGAAGACATGCAAACATTCCAATCACGTGTCATCTCTGTTTTGGATCCACTCCTGTTTTTTTTTGGGCCTTAGCAATACTGATGGATTACTGGCCAATTGCTGACCATGTGAAGGGGGATGCTCAAAAGGCAGGATCCATTTTTTTGGGGTTGTTTTTATGACAGATCAGAAGAAGGGAAAAATAAAAAGTAACGTCAACATAAACTTACTATCACGGTCGGCGTGGCTATCACATACGTGACACAGAGGGAGGGAACGAGGAAGGCCCTGCCCAAGTGAGAGGGAAGATGGTGACCCCTGACTCACCTGGCGGCTGGCACCTGGCTGCCCTGACGTCCCTAGACGGGTTCCTCACCCGTACGCCGATCACGTGCCTAGAGCCCTGGCTTTCCCTGAGCTGAGCCCTAGGTAGTGAACAGGGCGATGGGAACACTAGTCCGCACCACTAACTCTAAGGGAAAACACCAAGGGGAGGACAGACAACACAGACTCAACATATATTCCCAGGTGGGCGACAACAGGAGACAACAATAAGCCCAACAGGGATCCGGAGGGTAGCACTCAGGAACGACAAGCAGGATTCACCACTCCAGTGGGTCAGTATAGATGTCCAGGCAGGAAGCTCTATAACTGGCAACTAGAGAAGTGTGAGGGGAGAATATGAGGAGGTAGGGAGTGGCAGACAAGAAACAGCTGAGGAGGAGAAGCTACGGATCCCTGAGAGAGACAAAAAGGATAGCAAGGCAAACACAGAAAACAATCACTAAAAAACAACGTGATCTTTAGATATAGAGCGCGCAGCCACCCGCTGCGACTTCCTGACCCCGGGTATAACGGAGTCAGACGTGGCTCTTGATACCCTCGTGACACTTACTGCTGACACACTCTCCACTCTGTCATGGGGCCACTACTTGTATCAGCGTGTAACAGAACAAGTTTTGTAGAAATGTATGTTGAATCAGGTGTAAAAGGAGTGCGTTCTTTCACACTATAGTACAATCTTGGGCCACTACATGGTTCTTTATACCCGACGCTTACATTGACCTGTAAGGATAAGTTCTCACTTGAGTTATTTGGTCAGTTTTGGCCCTATAACTGACCAAATAAGTGAAGTGTGAAGTGATTCTAACAGTATCACCTGTCAACTGCCTGTCATACTGATGCAAAGTAACTATTTCACTACCACAGCAGACTCCCTATGCGTGTTTCTACAGTGCACAGTGTACTACACCAATATACAGGCTCTCTGCATCCAGGAAAAAGCTGATTTTTAATGTGATTCGTCACATAAAAAATCATGAAAAAAATGTATCTATTTTTTGGGAAAATTAGGCGAACCAATGAAATTTACTCAACTCTACTTGGCATGAGCAAACATGGTGTTTTATATGATAGGTTGGCTGTTGGTAATTATACTGTAAAATTGGATGGAGGATGATGTTCAAGGACTTGGTGATGCCTCCTGCTCCTCATAACATACAGTATCTTGTTTACATTCCAGTGTCACAGTTCAGATTAATTTCTTTCTAAACTTAAAAGTAAACTGGCATTATGGCCCTTCTTTCCCCTCCATAATTATCCATATTGCACTACAATTCTATAAGACAAAGAAAAAAAAAAGTGATCCCCTTGTGTCCGTTTTTTTTAACCTTCTCCCTCTGATGCCATCTGTTTCCCCTTCTTTCAGAGTAGTTCAAATAATTTTAGGGTGCATTCATCCGAAATGATAGGGAGTGTCTGATTGAACTGTTCATGGTCCTTCCTTCTCTCCCTTATGTGACCCTGTTAGAAAACAATATTGTTTCATTAGAAAGCAGCACTTATGTAGGCCAGGCAGGATAAACCTCCTTTAATCCTTCCAGCCCATGAATGAAATGTAGACGGAATCAGATCACTTTCTCAACAGCATTATCAAGCCACTTCTGCTGCTCTCTCAGCTGATAAGCTTGCTCTAGCTAGTGTTTTTAAGCCAAAGGTGACATTGGGAGCTTCAGAGAGGGTAAGGGCTACGTTCCCAGAATGCACCATTTCCCACCAGCCATCACACCCTTGGGATAGTGCTCTGCAACCACAGCTTCTTACTGGAACAGCAAGTCATTAATAAGCTTCACATAGTCAATAGTGTAGTAACAGTACGATGTAGTAGCACTCCTTGTACTCTAGCACGTCAGAATGATTGATTTTGTGTACGTATTACTGTAGCCCTACATATATCTAAGAATGCATGGAATAAATAGTGAGACTACGTAACAGTGTAACAAGCCGGCTAATGGCAGAAAATTAACCTTAGGCTATGTTCCCATCCGCCTACAAAATTCAGCAAGGAATCCACACATTTTTTTCAGCGTGTTTATGCAGTTTTTTTTTATTTTTATCAACGCGTGCTTAATTCAAAACAAAACTCAATTTTCATGTTGAGATTGGTTGCGCATGAATATGTACGAGGCTGTTGATGCTTCCCATACATTTCAATGAGAAATTCTGCACAGATTACACCCCAAGATATGGCATGCCACTTCTTTTTTCCATGTGTGTATTGCTTCCTATTGAGATGGAAATGCTCCAAACTGAGCACAAAAAAACTCCACGAGCATTCGCACGGCTGTAAGTATTTTGCGGTCCTCATACCGCAAGATCCGCAAAACACGGATACCTCCTGTGTGCAGGTTGCATCGCAATGCAGAACCATTGACTTCCGCATGCTTCACATCTGTGAGGCTACATGACATGTCCTATAGTTTGCCGAATCATGCGGACCCTCATATGCGGTTTGCACAAGATTTTGTGGTCTACAAAATATTTACGGCCTTGTGAATGCACCCTAACCATGAGCAAAACCATATTCCTGTAAATGTACAAAGTTGGTATTTGCTCATTGATGTTTTAGCGAGTGTATGGCCATGAGTGGCAGGTTCACTGCCAGCATTTCCCAGTACCAAAATCTGTACAAAATGGTATGTAATTTGTTGCAGAATTTATTGCAGAAATGCTGTGGTTTTTTAGCACATTTCACCATCTGCATTTTAAAGCGTGAAATCTGTAGTGGAAATCCACAATCTACATAGATTGATATGCTGCAAACTAAAAAGCCACAGCACATGTCAAGTTATGTGCAAATTCTGTTGCAAGTTCTCATCCACTTTACTGCTGTGGGTCTTTGATGATGTCTGAGGACAAGCTGAACCTCAGCAGCCATTTTGCAGAGATATAAAAGCTCCATAGTTAGTTCCATGCACCAGCCCATAAAAGGGAAAAGATTAAAGTATCTCCAGGCAACCCAAGAGGTAATGAGGATATTGACAAAGGAAGGTAACTGTCATTTATCAGACTCCAGACTCCTTTGCATCAGGTGGAGAGATTCAAAGCTACAAGCTGCCCACCATAACTAAAGACAAAAAGGGCCATTTGAGTATAGTATTCCTAGAAGAGGATACAGAGGTACAGCATTATACAGTACAACAGAGATAGTTCATCCCTCCAACCTGGAGAAATAAGAGAGAGAAAGCCTGATTGTTATAGAGGACGATTCCTTATCCAACTTCTGGGAACTAATGGGAATCACTGTGAAAGCTGCCTTTATGTAGATGACTGTTGTATACCTTGATGATCTGTGAAGTTTGTTAAAAGCTCTAGTCGCCCTATATCATCATTTCAACTACTATTACTAACATTTACATCTAATGGTGCTGGCGTCACAAACCAGGGGCCCAGCCGCAAAAGCACCTTACACCTATTACCATCAAGGGCACCTTAACCAACATCTGGCTGGTGTTCCCTGCAACCGAGAGTGCCCCGGAGGATTTTGTGCTATCTTCCCATCCACTGCACTGCTGGCCCCAAGGGACAACTAAACCGTTAGTACTACTGTCCTCAGCACCTTATCACTAGTACGCTCACACGCGCATCCTCCGTAGGGAGTCCGGCATGTTGCATGAATGTGCGTCACTATGAACAGGATTCATGCAATATAACTGTGTGCCATTGCCTTATGAGAATAAGCCCCACTTGTTTGCCTGAGAGACTGTCAATATGCTTTAATACAGTGCAAAATTTAAACGCTTTTATTGAGCTGCAGAACTGTCCAAATATATATTGAGAGTTGCCTGGATATGCAGTACTAGTCACCTGGTATTAAACTGCAGTGTCAAAACTGGAAAAATAGCATATTTCTTTGTCATTGTCATCGCTTGCTGTCAGTGAATGCATCTAAAATGGCCGCCTGAAGTCTCTTTATTAGTTGTGCTGCGCTATTGTTGTGAGGCCACGCCTCCTATAAATCGGAAAAAAGAAGGCAATCCTCTTACGCAAAATAACTTATTACAATTGTGCCAATACTAATGCTGCTGCTAATACTTGCAAATCAGTGCTGCCCCTCCTGCCTTGCAAACGGACCTAGGGGGAGAGCCGCGCATGAGAAGGGAGCGTGATGTGCGTACGTACGCTGAAGAGATTTAAGTTGTCACAATGACTCTTAAAGGGCCAGACATCTTCAAAGTAGCTGTTGCCCATAGCAATGCAACGCAAAATGTGTGTGAAACTATATTTAACCTGCATTATATTGAAGGCCTGTCACTGCCATGTATTAACAAGGAGATAGTGAGCAGGTTCTGGTTGTGGGTCTTTCCCCAAAATACTGATGGCTAGCTCTTGAAGTCTAGGAAGGTAGAACTTGGGTGCTGTGCAGCTAACATTTTTAACTGGCTCTTTAAGGTTTCGATCCTAACACCTTCAATGAATTATTCTTTCAGTGTTTTATCTTGATCCTCTGCTTCATGAGGGTCTAACTGTAGAACAGCTCCCAGGGCTTCCTGTAAGGATAATGCAAAGTATCTAAGTGACTCACCCCGCTGCTGTCTCTTGCTGAAGAATCTCATCTTGACCTCTGATACAGTCCTGGGTTCGAAGGTGGTGTAGAGTCGTTCAAATATCTGCTTCAGTGTTTTTCTCCCTGAGCTTGGCCAGGATTTCACTTCTCTGAGGGCAGCTACTTCCAATTGTGTAATGAGGATTTCCCTTTGCTGTTCTGCTGACATAGGGTACAATCTGAATATAGCCAACATTTTTTCTTAAAATTCCCTTAAAGTATGAGCTTCCCCTGCGTATTGTGGGAACGAGGGTGCTCCAAAGAAATAAGGCATTGTTAAAGGAATCATGCTTGGTGCTGCAGCGGCTGGTGATGCACTAGGATCAACTGCGGCTACTGCAGGGGACCTGTTAAGGTCAGGCTGCTAGGACTGCTGAAATGTCTGTGTATAAGCCAACTACATCTCCAAAATGTCACTCTATAGTCAGTCAGTAAGCCCAAGCTCCGGTTCCTGATGCAGTCGCTGCCTTGACAGAGCTGCTTAAGCTATGGAGACACAGAAAGCAACTCTTCATGCAAAAAGGACTAATAATGAGTAGAACCCTAGATCCCATCACCAATGATCGGCTCTATCAAATTATAGTACCACGCCGAGATGCCAGAATTGTACCACGACAGGTCAGGACACTTTGGTGTACAAAAAACAGAAGCTACCATCTGCCGAAGATTTTATTGCGTTGGAGTGAGAGAACATATTGAGAATTGATGTAGAGAATGTTCCACTTGTGCCATTGGAAGAAATGAGAGACATGACCAAAGAGCACCATTACATCCCATTGTAAGCAAGACACCTCTAGAAATAGTGGCCATTGATCACGTAAAGCTAGAACCAAGTCGCTCAGGATATACCTACACCATGACAATAATTGTTCACTACACCAAATTTGTAGTAGCTGTACCTGTTAAAGACTTGACAGCCAAAACCACTGCAAATGTTTTCTGGAAGAATTTCCTGTTGCCCTATGGATGCCCTGAAAAAATTCTCACAGATCAAGGATCTGCTTTTGAATCCCAACTCTTCCATGAACTATGTTCCCTTCACAATTGTCAGAAGATGAGAACAATAGCGTACCATCTTCAAAGTAACGGACTTTGCGAAAAAATGAACCAAACCTTGATTCAGATGTTGAGAGCGGAACCACCTGCTAAAAGAACTGATTGGCCAACTCTACTACCTCAATTGATGTACAGTACAGACCAAAAGTTTGGACACAATAAAGAAAGAGTTTTCTTTATTTTCATGACTATGAAGGCATCAAAACTATGAATTAACACATGTGGAATGATATACATAACAAACAAGTGTGAAACAACTGAAAATATGTCATATTCTAGGTTCTTCAAAGTAGCCACCTTTTGCTTTGACTACTGCTTTGCACACTCTTGGCATTCTCTTGATGAGCTTCAAGAGGTAGTCCCCTGAAATGGTTTTCACTTCATAGGTGTGCCCTGTCAGGTTTAATAAGTGGGATTTCTTGCCTTATAAATGGGGTTGGGACCATCAGTTGTGTTGAGGAGAAGTCAGGTGGATACACAGCCGATAGTCCTACTGAATAGACTGTTAGAATTTGTATTATGGCAAGAAAAAAGCAGCTAACAGTCTATTCAGTAGGACTATCAGCTGTGTATCCACCTGACTTCTCCTCAACGCAACTGATGGTCCCAACCCAATTATTACTTTAGTTGCCCTCCTCTGGACCCTCTCCAGCTCTGATATGTCTGCCTTGTTTACAGGAGCCCAGAACTGTACACAGTACTCCATGTGTGGAGAGATTTAAAGCTACCCACCATAACTAAAGACAAAAGTTCAACAGCTTTACTTGCATCAACTTGTATACAGGCTTTCTCTTGGTTTGAGCAAGTTTTGCCATAAAATGGCAGGCAAACTTGAGTAATCTGCTTTCTCTCTCTGCTGTGCTAAACTCTTCTCTATTCTGTCAGCTGGACTTTAGGACTGTTCTGGCATGTCTGGAGTGGGGTGCCTTCGGCTGTTGACCCCCTCACAATATTCTGCCTGTAAATCGATAAGGAGTCATGGTGCTCTATAAGCTGCTTCCCTATGGAGAGACTACTGGTGCAGGAGGGGGAACTTTCCCCTGGCTGCTACATCTTGGCACGTCTTTTCAGATCAACTGTCTAGACTAGACTGGAATAAACTAGAACTGCAACCCCTCCTTCTGGTAGAAAGCAGGACTAGCTCACTTCTGCCCAAAAGGGGAGAATTGAATGGTAAGTTCTATTCTATCTAAAGATCTCTCTCTCTCTCTGCCAGATACAAACAATCAGGAACATTACATAAACATAACAGTTTCAGAGCAATGTTATCAATGCACAATGACAAAAGACCTGGAATAAATACACAGATGACATTGTGGTTAGAAGTTAAAGACAGTAACAGGGTGAATGCAACATGCCGGGGCTCACTATGGAGGATGCATGCTTGAGCGTACTAGTGATAAGGTGCCGAGGATAGTCGCATTTTAGCATTTTTTTCACTTATTTCTGCTATACTGGGACACACCCTTAGGGTACCTACACACGATGAGTTTCTGGACACACGGGAGAACAAATGTCACGGATGGTGTTGCAGAAAACTGGAAGTTATAAATAAACATCCGACTGACTTGATCCCAAACTAAGGAACATATGGGTGAGCCCTATAAAACCCCTAGAGCTCTCCCTGACTGCTTTGCCCATGCAAAGATCTTTATGATAGAAAATTGCATGCCCTCGTACCTAGACTGAGTGACACCTGGAAACCCTATAATAGTAAAGGGACACGACCACTGGCTCCCTGCACTTAATACGGAGGGAGTCAGGGTCACCTAGAATCAAGCCAGCACGGAAACACAAATAAAGGAAAAGACTTATCTGAGGAACCAGCAGATGCAGCCTTTTGCAGTGAACACAATCCAGGAAGTAGTATAAACTGCAAAGTGAGGCAGTATGGGAGGGAATATAAAGGGAGATAATCAGTGCAAATAGATGACAGCTGGAAGAAGGAAAAGAGATGACAAAGTAAAACCAAAACAAAGAACATCATGCAAGAGGTACAGAAGAACGTCTGCCACAGCTTCTCAGAGAGCTGACGGTGACAGTACCCCTCCCTCTACGAGTGGACTCCGGACACTCAGAGCCCACCTTCTCAGGATGGGACCTATGGAAAGCCCTGATAAGACGAGTGGCCTTAATGTCCGCCACTGGGACCCACATCCTCTCCTCAGGACCATAACCCTCCCAATGAACGAGGTACTGGAGAGAACCGCGGATAATGCGAGAATCCACAATCCTAGAGACCTGAAATTCAAGATTACCATCAACAACAATCGGAGGAGGAGGCAAAGAGGAGGGTACAGTGGGTTGGACATAAGGTTTTAATAGGGACCTGTGAAAAACATTATGGATCTTCCAAGTCTGAGGAAGATCAAGACGGAAGGCAACGGGATTGATGACGGACAAGATCTTGTAAGGCCCAATAAACTTAGGACGCAACTTCCAGGAGGGAACCTACAGTTTGATATTCTTTGTAGACAACCACACCAGATCACCCACATTCAGGTCCGGGCCAGGCACACGTCTCTTATCTGCCACACACTTATATCTCTCACTCATCCTCTTCAGATTATCCTGAATCTTTTGTCAAATAAATGACAAAGATGAGGAAAATCTCTCCTCATCAGGTAAACCAGAAGACCCCTCTCCAGAGAATGTCCCAAACTGCGGATATTAAGGCCACTCGTCTTATCAGGGCTTTCCATAGGTCCCATCCTGAGAAGGTGGGCTCTAAGTGTCCGGAGTCCACTCGTAGAGGGAGGGGTACTGTCACCGCCAGCTCTCTGAGAAGCTGTGGCAGACGTTCTTCTGTACCTCTTGCATGATGTTCTTTGTTTTGGTTTATCTTTGTCATCTCTTTTCCTTCTCCCAGCTGTCATCTATTTACACCAGTACAAATTTCCCCATTAAATGATAAAAAATGCTGTTCACAAAATGCTGGAAGACGGCTGGAGCATTCATCAAACCAAAGGGCATAACCAAATTCTCGAAATGGCCCTCAGGGGTATTGAAGGCCGTCTTCCATTCGTCCCCTTCCCTGACCCTGACTAGGTTGTATGCCCCTCTTAAATCCAACTTAGAAAAAACTTTAGCCCCAACAATCTGGTTAAACAGGTCCAGGATCAGAGGAAGCAGATAAGGGTCACGAATTGTGATACAGTTCAGCTTCCTGAAATCCAGACATGGTCTTAAAAAACCATCTTTTTTCTTAACGAAAAAAAAAAAACTGCGGCAACAGGTGACTTCGAGGGTCGGATGTGTCCCTTTCTCAGGCTCTCAGAGATATAAGTATGCATAGCGACTCTTTCAGGTTGGGAGAGATTTGGCAGCTTGGCGCCTGGGATGAGATTAATAGGGCAATCGTACTCCCGGTGAGGGGGCAGCTTCTGGACACCACTCTCTGAAAACACATCCGAAAATTCAGAGAGAAAAGATGGTACAGTCTTAGTAGAAACCTCTAAAAGAGACGCCGTGAGGAAATTCTCTCTGCAAAAGTCACTCCAACCATTTATTTGCCTTGCTTGCCAATCAATGGTGGGGTTATGTTTAGTGAGCCAGGGTAGCCGCAACACTAGAGGAGTAGGTAATCCGCTTAGGACGAAACATGACATATCCTCAACATGAGCATCACCCACAGTCAAACGGATATTGTAAACTATGCCCTTTAACGATTTTTGAGAAAGTGGAGCGGAATCGATAGCAAAATCAGGTATATCCTTTCCCAAAGTGCATACCTGGAAACCATGTGTTATAGCAAATTGATTATCAATGAGATTGACAGCTGCTCCACTATCTACAAAAATCTCACAAACAATGTTCTTGCTATCTAGCGCCACCCTGGCAGGTAGGACAAAACGGAAACTACAAGCAAATGGCAAACCTTCAATTTCCGCATCAACCTTGCCAATAGTAACAGATGGAAAGCTTTTAGAGGGTTTTTTTTTATTTTTGTTTCTTTATTACCCTCAGAAAACTCCCTGAATCTCCTAGAGGGGCAAACATTTGCCAAATGATTTATACCTCCACAACAGAAACAAACCCTTCTCTGAGAGCAGAGTCCTCTACTATCAGAGGCAAGAAAACCCAGCTGCATGGCCTCCTTCTCAGAGGGGATTGAGAGGCTGAGGCCCCTGCACACTGATTGAGACCGCCCCACTGTCCTTGAACTGAATATGACAGGAAGGAGTGATCTCTCCTCTCTCTCTAAGACGCCTGTCAATATGAACAGCTCGAGACATGGCAGACTCCAAGGAGCCAAGTCTCTCATGAAAGGCAAATTCATCTTTCAATCACTCTGAAAGACCATGGCAAAATTGACTTTGGAGTGCAGCATCATTCCAACCAGTATCAGCTGCCCATCTCCGAAATTCTGAACAATATATCTCTGCGGACTGTTTACCCTGGCATAAAAGACGCAGTTTAGATTCAGCCAGAGCAATACTATCCGGGTCATCATATATCTGCTCCAGGGCTACAAAAAATTAATCCACCGATCGGAGGGGCCATGCCCCCACCGGCAGCGAAAAGGCCCAAGACTGAGCGTTATCCCTGAGCAGCGAGATGATGATCCCCACCCTCTGCTCCTCATCACCAGAGGAATGGGGAAGTAGGCGAAAATGGAGTTTGCAAGCCTCTCTAAAACAAACAAAATTCTCACTACCCCCGGAGAACGTATCCAGAAGCGAGATCTTAGGCTCGGAACAAACTCCATGAACGCAAGCAGAACCGGTCACCTGAAACTGAGACACAGTTTTACGGAGATCTGCTACCTCCAGTGAAAGACCCTGCATGTCAATCAATGCTGAAACCGGATCCATGCTTAAGACGGTAATGGTGGTTTATAATGTCACGGATGGTGTTGCAGAAAACTGGAAGTTATAAATAAACATCCGACTATAGCCCTATAAAACCCCTAGAGCTCTCCCTGACTGCTTTGCCCTTGCAAAGATCTTTATGATAGAAAATTGCATGCCTTCGTACCCAGACTGAGTGACACCTGAAAACCCTATAATAGTGAGGGGACACGACCACCGGCTCCCTGCACTTAATACGGAGGGAGTCGGGGTCACCTAGAATCAAGCCAGCACGGAAACACAAATAAAGGAAAAGACTTATCTGAGGAACCAGCAGTTGCAGCCTCTTGCAGTGAACACAATCCAGGAAGTAGTATAAACCGCAAAGTGAGGCAGTATGGGAGGGAATATAAAGGAAGGCAATCAGTGTAAATAGATGACAGCTGGGAGAAGGAAAAGAGATGACAAAGTGAAACCAAAACAAAGAACATCATGCAAGAGGTACAGAAGAACGTCTGCCACAGCTTCTCAGAGAGCTGGCGGTGACAACAAAGGCCAAGGAGGTGAGCTGGATAATACTACTATACATACATTGTACCCTAAGGGTGCCTGCACACAATGCAGATTACATGTGTGTTTTTCTGCATGGATTTTCATGTGGAAAAACTGCAATACAGACAAATCTCATGCACACTTCCTTTTTTTCTTAGGTGTGGAAACAGGGCTGCTGTGCGGATTTTGAAATCTGCAGCATGTCAATTGTTGTGTTTTTCTTTTGGGGATTTCATCCTTTTAAATGGAAGGGTAAGATTTGCTGAAAAATCTACATCAAATTTGCACCAAAATATAATAACTACCACACACAAAAAACACACACCAAAAACACAATAAATAGTGTGGATTAAAGGGGTATTCCCATCATCAGTTTTCATACTTACCTGCGCAGAAGACTAAAGATTTTCTCCCAGCAGGGCCGTGCAATGTCTTGAATGCGCATGCCACCGCGCATGCATCATGGTGACTTATTCCTGGCCTGTATAGTACAGAGCCGGTGTGCCCGTTCGCGGCTCTGTACTATACTGGCCAGGAAGAAGTCATCATGGCGCATGCGCGGCGGTGTGCGCATTCAGGACATTGCGCAGCCCTGCTGGGAGAAAATCTTCAGTCTTCTGCGCAGGCGTGGCTCGGCCGGATTCGACAGGAGAGGTGGCCATAACCAGGGGAGATTAAAGACAACAATCAGGTAAGAGGGGACTTATTTTCTCAAAGAGGGTGGGAATTGGGTAATAAAATGTATTTTCACTTTCACTTAGTGCTTTCACACTAGGGTCAGGATGGATCCAACAGGACTGACTGTGGCGAGGGGACATCCTCTGCGTCTGGAGGAAAGAAGGTTTGTAGAAGAGGATTCTTTACGGTAAGAGCAGTTAGACTATGTAACTCTCTAGCTGAGGAGGTGGTGATGGTGAATTCACTAAAATAGTTCAAGAGGGGCCTGGATGTATTTCTGGAGTGTAATAATATTACAGGCTATAGTTACTAGAGAGGGGTCGTTGATCCAGGGAGTTATTCTGATTGCCTGATTAGAGTCGGGAAGGATTTTTTTTCACCCTAAAGTGAGGAAAATTGGCTTCTACCTCACTGCCTTCCTCTGGATCAACTTGCAGGATGACAGGCCGAACTGGATGGACAGATGTTTTTTTTCAGCCTTATAAACTATGTTACCAAGTCAGCGCACACGCCGGGTGCGGTGACGTGATCAGTGATTTTTCACCATTTCTTTAATCAAGATGGCCGCGATGGCCATTCTGCGAGCAAATGGATAAGGTGATTATGTTTTTTCTTTTTTTAAACCTTGACTAACCCCTGAAAGGCATCAATTTTAATGTCAGATAATGCAATCAATGATGAACGCGGCATCTGAGGGGTTCAATGACGGAGGAGGGTGTGATTGGCATTTCCCGTCATTGCACCCGCTACAGTAATTCGTAACAAATCATATTTTTTTGTGAAATTCAACGAAGCAGCCAAATCAAATTTTTGATAACTTTGCTCATCTGTAGTTACGATGATTGTTCATCCCCATAAGAGTCATTGTGCTACTAATAATTGACGATTTTATGTGGTTAATATATGAGTGGGTCACTTGACAAATGAGCATTTTACTTATTTGTCTGGGGATCAATGCCACATTTGGCAATTATTGGAAACAGGGGTTTATAGGATCATTTGTACCTTATAATTTGCCCAATCCTTGTGCCATGTAGAAGGACCTTTATACTGCAAGGTAGCACAGTTGTAGTGTATGGTTATTTTCAGGGTAAAAAATCTCCCACACTTTCCTCAAGCTAGGCAATACTTAAAATGTAGGCTGACAAATAAAAGTTAAATTGACAAGCAATTTGGAGGCCAGGAATGTGAAGGTCTTGCATAACATTGTTCTCACTTTATTCACCTTATACAGACTTCAAAATTTTTCCTTAGAGATAAAAAAAAAAGCAAAGGCTTCTTGTTTATTTATCAAGGTAGATTTATTGCTCATGAATACCATTGTGTTACAGGTCTAAACAAGCTGTGAATGGTAATGAAGTGCCATATGTAAGCATTGTGTTACTCCTCCATCCACAATCCAAGCCGTTGCTCAAAGATGATGTCATGGTTAGCTAATTTAAATCCACTTTCTGGTCTGCCGACTTTGTGTCAGTGTGGGTTTTACTGTATGCTAGTCTTGTGGACCCTGGCCGTTTTCTGATCTACATACTCATCTACACACTGCAGACTTCACTCTGACCTGTCTATTGCTTTGTTCCTTGGATTGCTTAACTCTATGGTCCCAATGCTAAGAATTTGTTACTCTCTTTTCCCTGGTAGTTTTGCTGACCACTTGTTCCTAATCTCTACCTGTCACTGGACTACTAGTGATGAGCGGCAGGTGCCATATTCGATTTCGACGAAATTCGCGAATATTCGATAGAATATTCGTTTTATATTCGTCAAAATCGAATATTCGTCATTATTCTTGTTATCGCGATTAATATGCGATTTAAATAATCGCGTATTGCGATTTTAACTTAAAGGCTACTCTCCTATTGAAATTGCAATGCGATTAATTCAAGTTATAATAATCGAATTTCGATTTTAACTTAGCACTGCTATATTCCATATTCGTTAATTCTAGCTTAATATGGAATATAGCAGTGCTAAGTTAAAATCGAAATTCGATTATTATAACTTGAATTTTTTTTTTTTTTTTTTTTATTGTTATATTTTTTTCTTTCCCACTTCCCTAAAGTTGTTCTTACCTGTCCTTTGGATTCCTGGCTTCCTGGCTGCTCCAGTCAGTGCCCGTTGCCGCTTCTGCCGACTTCCGTGCTCATGGAGCGTCCCCATCACCATGGGAACGTCTCCATATACTAGAATGTACTGTCGGATTTGAGAATTACGTAAAAAAATCGCAATTCGATTATTTCAAGTTATAATAATCGAATTTCGATTTTAACTTAGCACTGCTATATTTAATTCTAGCCTAATATGGAATATAGCAGTGCTAAGTTAAAATAGAAATTCGATTATTATAACTTGAATTAATCGAATTGCGATTTCAACTTGGACCTGGTTTACTATGGTTGGCTTGGTAGAATTAGCGAATATGACGAATGTATTCGTCATATTCCACAAAACGAATATAACGAATGTATTCGTCATATTCCACAAAATGAAGATAAGGAAGTATTCTGCATCTTCGTTTTAGCTACCTATTCGTCAACTTCGCTAATTCTAGCAATCATATAGGAAAGTTTACTATAGAGACAGCTAAGTTTAATTCGCTATGCGATTATATGACTGCTTTTTAAAAAAAAAAAATAGAATAATTATAATACCTGATAATTATTATAATTATTCTATTTATAAAAATAACCAAAGTAATATAATCGCATAGCGAATTAAACTTAGCTGTCTCTATAGTAAACTTTCCTATTTGATTGCTAGAATTAGCGAAGTTGATGAATAGGTAGCTAAAACGAAGATGCAGAATACTTCGTTATCTTCGTTTTGTGAGATATGACGAATACATTCGTCATATTCGCTAATTCTACCAAGCCAACCATAGTAAACCAGGTCCAAGTTGAAATCGCAATTCGATTAATTCAAGTTATAATAATCGAATTTCGATTTTAACTTAGCACTGCTATATTCCATATTAGGCTAGAATTAAATATAGCAGTGCTAAGTTAAAATCGAAATTCGATTATTATAACTTGAAATAATCGAATTGCGATTTTTCACGTAATTCTCAAATCCGACAGTACATTCTAGTATATGGAGACGTTCCCATGGTGATGGGGACGCTCCATGAGCACGGAAGTCGGCAGAAGCGGCAACGGGCACTGACTGGAGCAGCCAGGAAGCCAGGAATCCAAAGGACAGGTAAGAACAACTTTAGGGAAGTGGGAAAGAAAAAAATATAACAATAATAAAAAAAAAAAAAAAAAAAAAAAAGAATATTCGAAATATCGAATTTATATCACTATATTCTAAATATTCGCGAATCAGCGAAGTGCCGATATTCTCGAAAAAAAATCGATATTCGAATATTCGCGCTCAACACTATGGACTACGAGCTACTTTGGGTGAGCGTAACCTGTGGATTCACTGGGGAAATATCCATCCCTCCTTGTATGGCAGGGAGTGTACAATGTATAATACTTTATCAGGGATCAGCAACCTCCGGCACTCCAGCTTTGGTGAAACTACCACTCCCAGCATGCACACTCACTTGGCTGTTGTCAGAACTCCTGTAGAAGTGAATGGAGCATGCTAGGAGTTGTAATTTCACTAAAGCCGGAGTGCCAGAGGCTGCTGACCACTGCCTTAGACTCTACCCAGGTTTAGGCTATGCCAATCAAATTACGTCTTACAGGACCCACCTCTGCACCAACATTGCAAGACCGTCCAATGGTACGCAAAATACCTATGGCTCCATAGTACAGAGATGAAAGTAATGTGTGCAAAATGTCCAAGTGACAGCATCAATAGAAATTTCTGATTTCCTATAAATATCAGCTTTCTTCTCTGTACACATAGTAACTAGTGTTGAGTGAATTGAAGCATCCGAAGTGAAATTGGATCCAAAGTTTAGTAAAAATTTGACTCCCCTCGAATACGAATTTCCTCACGCTTTGTGGTAACAAATAGTTTTTTTTCCCCTAAAATGGCGGATGCATTTGTTACACAGTGAAAGTAAGAAGCCCGGGAACGTGAGATCACCCATAATGTCATGCAGCCAGCCAATGTGCTGTTATCCATCACCTTGTGATGTCACAGCCCTATAAAACCCTCATCCTGTGTGGTCTCCGCTAATTTCACTGTGAGCTGAACTTAGGGAGTGACAAACGCTTATGCACTAGGGACAGTGTTGCTGAAAATAGTTTAAAAGAAGAATATTGGAAAGGGAAAATGCAGGGAGAGGGAGGGAGAGTAAGGAGAGTTTTTTGAGACTGTAGGGAGAGCATAGGGAGACAGCAGAGAGACTGCAGGTTGAGTGAAATTGCTGCGTGCATCTCGTTCAACTGCTGCAACATTCATAGTTAATCCATTGTTTTATAGATAGATTTACTTACTATGCCTAAGTATTAAAGGGCGGTCTAATATATTGCTGTATGCATCTTATTCAACTGCTGCCACATTTATAGGAGGTACTAAAATACCAAACTTCATTAAAGCTAAATTTAGCCAAATAAGAGAGTACATTGGCTTAACTGGGACGCTGCCCTATGGAGTGCTAGTATGAGGACTGCCACTGTGATTTGTGAGTGTAACTACCACCGCCAGAGCCACTCCTCTCCTCCTGGGCCACTGCTTGACAGTAGATTTGACAGACCAAATAACAATTGACATCTGGCAATGACAATATATTGACATACAAAAAAAAAAGAGGTGCACAATCTCCAACCCCCTATGAGTTAACCATACATTACTATAATTATTATCATGCTATTAATATGAAGTGACTGTTTAAATCCATATCAATACAGCTTCTCCAGAAGAATGCATCTCCTGTTCAATGCTTTAGGCTTCAACATAGCTTGTTAACATTTCCATGATTGCTTACACCTGTAGATCTTTACTTATTTTTTCCCTTCACCTTTTTCTAGTATAATACTTTTTCCAAATAAATTCCGTCACATAAGTCTATGATCACATTTCGGCATACAATGGTTTTTGTCCAGCTGATACCCAACATTTATTTCAGGAAATCACTGGATCACAGCCAGACCTCACTACAGTCAATGGAGATCCTATGGTAAAGTAGAGGATTGGGCAACGTCGCATTCTGTGACTTCAGGCAGGCTTCTCTGTGCCTAAAGGAGATGTGAACGAGGCCTAAATTTGTCTAAAAATGCCATTAGGTTGGGAACAAAAATCTCCTTGAGCACAATGCCGAAAACAAACTCTCCAGGTCTAGAGGACTTGACCATATCTATGTACTAAATGGGCAATTATTCATTTTCATAACTGGCACATAGCACTATTGTGAAAAATGGACAACCTTTCTCATAAACTTTATTATCTGTGTATGTTTTTATATCTATGTCAGGTGATCCTTTATATTTTCATGCCATTCTGTAATTGTCTGTACAATGCCGTTCAGTCTGGGCCCGCATTTAGGATACACATTTCCCATGGAGGAAATCAATTTATGACTTGAATGTTAAAAAACTGGCCCTTGCATGAAGATGTTTCCTGGAAAGGCATACACCCTGACAGAATGGAACCTCACCCAATGGGGGTCTAGCAGCTATTCAAATAGAGTACTGTGGCAGGCGCAGCACTATGAAGTGCCTCTTGCGCTGTGGCATTAAAAGAATTTTGATATCTGACTTTTAGTCTAACCAGACTGTCTGTTACTCTTTAATTCCTCTAGCACCATTCTATGGAAACAGGTTTAAAGAGGACACCAAATGCTTGAAATAACTTTTTTATTAACTTCAACTTTTCTTAATATATAACACTGCCGCCTCCGCAGCAGATGAGCAATGAGTAGGGATGAGCGAACCCGAACTGTATAGTTCGGGTTCGTACTGAATTTTGGGGTGTCCGTGACACGGACCCGAACCCGAACATTTTCGTAAAAGTCCGGGTTCGGGTTCGGTGTTTGGCGCTTTCTTGGCGCTTTTTGAAAGGCTGCAAAGCATCCAATCAACAAGCGTCATACTACTTGCCCCAAGAGGCCATCACAGCCTTGCCTACTATTGGCATGGCTGTGATTGGCCAGTGCAGCATGTGACCCAGCCTCTATATAAGCTTGGGTCACGTAGCGCTGCACGTCACTCTGCTGATTCAAGCATAGGGAGAGGTTGCAGCTGCGACGTTAGGGCGAGATTAGGCAGATTAACTCCTCCAAAAGACTTCATTCTGTGATCGATCTGCAGCTGTGGATCATTGAAGTGCTAATATCGACTTGCTCACTTTTTTGAGGCTGCCCAGAGCGTTTTTAGATCACTTTTTTCTGGGGTGATCGGCGGCCATTTTGTGGCTTGTGGTGCGCCAGCACAAGCTATCACCAAGTGTATTTAACCATCAATAGTGTGGTTATTTTGTGCTATATCCTACATCAGCTGCAGGCTGAGCCTGTGTCACCGAAGTGCATTTAACCATCAACAGTCTGGTTATTTTTTGGCCATATACTACATCTGGTGCAGGCTGAGCCTGTGTCACCCAAGTGCATTTAACCATCAATAGTGTGGTTATTTTTTGGCCATATACTACATCAGGGGCAAGTTGAGCCTGTCACCCAGCGCCTAAAAAATAGACCTAACATTTCTATTCAACCAAATTTGTACTGTTTTAGCTGGTCAAGTTATTTGTAGTGACCGTAAAAGCACAGTTTTTGTTCTGGGTTGAAAAACTATTCCCAAATTTGCCATTCTCAAAAAAAACTAGTTTCTGCGATATGAGGCCTACTTGAAATCTATCCCAAAAAGGATATCTTACATTGAAGGTGCTGATAGTGTCATTCAGAAAAACCTAAGACACACGCTACCGTGCAGATAGAAGTCTAATTCTGTGATTAAACCTATACCTGTCACACAGCGCAAAAAAAAAACAGGCCTCACATTTCTATTCAACCAAATCTGTACAGTTTTAGCTGGTCAAGTTATTTGTAGTGACCGTAAAAGCACACTTTTTGTTCTGGGTTGAAAAACTATTCCCAAATTTGCCATTCTCAAAATAACTAGTTTCTGCTATATGAGGCCTACTTGAAATCTATCCCAAAAAGGATATCTTACATTGAAGGTGCTGATAGTGTCATTCAGAAAAACCTAAGACACACGCTACCGTGCATATAGAAGTCTAATTCTGTGATTAAACCTATACCTGTCACACAGCGCAAAAAAAAAAAAACAGGCCTCACATTTCTATTCAACCAAATCTGTACTGTTTTAGCTGGTCAAGTTATTTGTAGTGACCGTAAAAGCACATTTTTTGTTCTGGGTTGAAAAACTATTCCCAAATTTGCCATTCTCAAAATAACTAGTTTCTGCTATATGAGGCCTACTTTAAATCTATCCCAAAAAGGATATCTTACATTGAAGGTGCTGATAGTGTCATTCAGAAAAACCTAAGACACACGCTACCGTGCAGATAGAAGTCTAATTCTGTGATTAAACCTATACCTGTCACACAGCGCAAAAAAAAAACAGGCCTCACATTTCTATTCAACCAAATCTGTACTGTTTTAGCTGGTCAAGTTATTTGTAGTGACCGTAAAAGCACACTTTTTGTTCTGGGTTGAAAAACTATTCCCAAATTTGCCATTCTCAAAATAACTAGTTTCTGCTATATGAGGCCTACTTGAAATCTATCCCAAAAAGGATATCTTACATTGAAGGTGCTGATAGTGTCATTCAGAAAAACAAAAGACACACGCTACCGTGCATATAGAAGTCTAATTCTGTGATTAAACCTATACCTGTCACACAGCGCAAAAAAAAAAAACAGGCCTCACATTTCTATTCAACCAAATCTGTACTGTTTTAGCTGGTCAAGTTATTTGTAGTGACCGTAAAAGCACATTTTTTGTTCTGGGTTGAAAAACTATTCCCAAATTTGCCATTCTCAAAATAACTAGTTTCTGCTATATGAGGCCTACTTTAAATCTATCCCAAAAAGGATATCTTACATTGAAGGTGCTGATAGTGTCATTCAGAAAAACCTAAGACACACGCTACCGTGCAGATAGAAGTCTAATTCTGTGATTAAACCTATACCTGTCACACAGCGCAAAAAAAAAAACAGGCCTCACATTTCTATTCAACCAAATCTGTACTGTTTTAGCTGGTCAAGTTATTTGTAGTGACCGTAAAAGCACACTTTTTGTTCTGGGTTGAAAAACTATTCCCAAATTTGCCATTCTCAAAATAACTAGTTTCTGCTATATGAGGCCTACTTGAAATCTATCCCAAAAAAGATATCTTACATTGAAGGTGCTGATAGTGTCATTCAGAAAAACCTAAGACACAAGCTACCGTGCAGATATAAGTCTAATTCTGTGATTAAACCTATACCTGTCACACAGCGCAAAAAAAAACCAGGCCTCACATTTCTATTCAACCAAATCTGTACTGTTTTAGCTGGTCAAGTTATTTGTAGTGACCGTAAAAGCACATTTTTTGTTCTGGGTTGAAAAACTATTCCCAAATTTGCCATTCTCAAAATTGTGGTGAACGGGAACAATGAGGAAAACATCTAATAAGGGACGCGGACGCGGACGTGGACATGGTCGTGGTGGTGTTAGTGGACCCTCTGGTGCTGGGAGAGGACGTGGCCGTTCTGCCACAGCCACACGTCCTAGTGAACCAACTACCTCAGGTCCCAGTAGCCAGCAGAATTTACAGCGATATTTGGTGGGGCCTAATGCCGTTCTAAGGATAGTAAGGCCTGAGCAGGTACAGGCATTAGTCAATTGGGTGGCCGACAGTGGATCCAGCACGTTCACATTATTTCCCACCCAGTCTTCTGCAAAAAGCGCACAGATGGCGCATGAAAACCAAGCCCATCGGTCTGTCACATCACCCCCATGCATATCAGGGAAACTGTCTGAGCCTCAAGTTATGCAGCAGTCTCTTATGCTGTTTGAAGACTCTGCTGCCAGGGTTTCCCAAGGGCATCCACCTAGCCCTTCCCCAGGGGTGGAAGAGATAGAATGCACTAACGCACAACCACTTATTTTTCCTGATGATGAGGACATGGGAATACCACCTCAGTACATCTCTGATGATGACGAAACACAGGTGCCAACTGCTGCGTCTTTCTGCAGTGTGCAGACTGAACAGGAGGTCAGGGATCAAGACTGGGTGGAAGACGATGCAGGGGACGATGAGGTCCTAGACCCCACATGGAATGAAGGTCGTGCCACTGACTTTCACAGTTCGGAGGAAGAGGCAGTGGTGAGACCGAGCCAACAGCGTAGCAAAAGAGGGAGCAGTGGGCAAAATCAGAACACCCGCCGCCAAGAGACTCCGCCTGCTACTGACCGCCGCCATCTGGGACCGAGCACCCCAAAGGCAGCTTCAAGGAGTTCCCTGGCATGGCACTTCTTCAAACAATGTGCTGACGACAAGACCCGAGTGGTTTGCACGCTGTGCCATCAGAGCCTGAAGCGAGGCATTAACGTTCTGAACCTTAGCACAACCTGCATGACCAGGCACCTGCATGCAAAGCATGAACTGCAGTGGAGTAAACACATTAAAAACAAGGAAGTCACTCAGGCTCCCCCTGCTACCTCTTCTGCTGCTGCCGCCTCGGCCTCTTCTGCTGCTGCCGCCGCCTCGGCCTCTTCTGCTGCTGCTGCTGCCGCCGCCTCGGCCTCTTCCTCTGCCTCTGGAGGAACGTTGGCACCTGCAACCCAGCAAACATGGGATGTACCACCAACACCACCACCTGCGTCACCAAACAACTCAACCATGTCACACGGCAGCGTTCAGCTCTCCATCTCACAAACATTTGAGAAAAAGCGTAAATTCACACCTAGCCACCCTCGATCCCTGGCCCTGAATGCCAGCATTTCTAAACTACTGGCCTATGAAATGCTGTCATTTAGGCTGGTGGACACACACAGCTTCAAACAGCTCATGTCGCTTGCTGTCCCACAGTATGTTGTTCCCAGCCGGCACTACTTCTCCATGAGAGCCGTGCCTTCCCTGCACAACCAAGTGTCCGATAAAATCAAGTGTGCACTGCGCAACGCCATCTGTGGCAAGGTCCACCTAACCACAGATACGTGGCCCAGTAAGCACGGCCAGGGACGCTATATCTCCCTAACTGCACACTGGGTAAATGTAGTGGCGGCTGGGCCCCAGGCGGAGAGCTGTTTGGCGCATGTCCTTCCGCCGCCAAGGATCGCAGGGCAACATTCTTTGCCTCCTGTCTCCTCCTCCTCCTACTCAGCTTCCTCCTCCTCTTCTTCCACCTGCTCATCCAGTCAGCCACACACCTTCACCACCAACTTCAGCACAGCCCGGGGTAAACGTCAGCAGGCCGTTCTGAAACTCATATGTTTGGGGGACAGGCCCCACACCGCACAGGAGTTGTGGGGGGGTATAGAACAACAGACCGACGAGTGGTTGCTGCCGGTGAGCCTCAAACCCGGCCTGGTGGTGTGCGATAATGGGCGAAATCTCGTTGCAGCTCTGGGACTAGCCGGTTTGACGCACATCCCTTGCCTGGCGCATGTGCTGAATTTTGTGGTGCAGAAGTTCATTCGCAACTACCCCGACATGTCAGAGCTGCTGCATAAAGTGCGGGCCGTCTGTTCGCGCTTCCGGCGTTCACACCCTGCCGCTGCTCGCCTGTCTGCGCTACAGCGTAACTTCGGCCTTCCCGCTCACTGCCTCATATGCGACGTACCCACCAGGTGGAACTCCACCTTGCATATGCTGGACAGACTGTGCGAGCAGCAGCAGGCCATAGTGGAGTTTCAGCTGCAGCATGCACGGGTCAGTCGCACTGCGGATCAGACCCACTTCACCACCAATGACTGGGCCTCCATGCGAGACCTGTGTGCCCTGTTGCGTTGTTTCGAGTACTCCACCAACATGGCCAGTGGCGATGACGCCGTTATCAGCGTTACAATACCACTTCTATGTCTCCTTGAGAAAACACTTAGGGCGATGATGGAAGAGGAGGTGGCCCAGGAGGAAGAGGAGGAAGAGGGGTCATTTTTAGCACTTTCAGGCCAGTCTCTTCGAAGTGACTCAGAGGGAGGTATTTTGTAACACCAGAGGCCAGGTACAAATGGGCCCACTACTGGAGGACGAGGAGGACGAGGATGAGGAGGAGGTGGAGGAGGATGAGGATGAAGCATGTTCACAGCAGGGTGGCACCCAAAGCAGCTCGGGCCCATCACTGGTGCGTGGCTGGGGGGAAACACAGGACGATGACGATATGCCTCCCACAGAGGACAGCTTGTCCTTACCTCTGGGCAGCCTGGCACACATGAGCGACTACATGCTGCAGTGCCTGCGCAACGACAGCAGAGTTGCCCACATTTTAACGTGTGCGGACAACTGGGTTGCCACCCTGCTGGATCCCCGGTACAAAGACAATGTGCCCACCTTACTTCCTACACTGGAGCGTGATAGGAAGATGCGCGAGTACAAGCGCACGTTGGTAGACGCGCTACTGAGAGCATTCCCAAATGTCACAGGGGAACCAGTGGAAGCCCAAGGCGAAGGCAGAGGAGGAGCAAGAGGTCGCCAACGCAGCTGTGTCACGGCCAGCTCCTCTGAGGGCAGGGTTAGCATGGCAGAGATGTGGAAAAGTTTTGTCATCATGCCACAGCTAACTGCACCACCACCTGATACGGAACGTGTTAGCAGGAGGCAACATTTCACTAACATGGTGGAACAGTACCTGTGCACACCCCTCCACGTACTGACTGATGGTTCGGCCCCATTCAACTTCTGGGTCTCCAAATTGTCCACGAGGCCAGAGCTAGCCTTTTATGCCTTGGAGGTGCTGGCCTGCCCGGCGGCCAGCGTTTTGTCCGAACATGTATTCAGCACGGCAGGGGGCATCATTACAGACAAACGCAGCCGCCTGTCTACAGCCAATGTGGACAAGCTGACGTTCATAAAAATGAACCAGGCATGGATCCCACAGGACCTGTCCATCCCTTGTGCAGATTAGATATTAACTACCTCCCCTTAACAATATATTATTCTACTCCAGGGCACTTCCTCATTCAATACTATTTTTATTTTCATTTTACCATTATATTGCGGGGCAACCCAAAGTTGAATGAACCTCTCCTCTGTCTGGGTGCCGGGGCCTAAATATGTGACAGTGGCCTGTTCCAGTGGTGGGTGACGTGAAGCCTGATTCTCTTCTATGACATGAAGACAGATTCTGTGCTGACATAAGGCCAGATTCTCTGTTACGGGACCTCTCTCCTCTGCCTGGGTGCCTGGGCCTAAATATGTGACAGTGGCCTGTTCCAGTGGTGGGTGACGTGAAGCCTGATTCTCTGCTATGACATGAAGACTGATTCTGCGCTGACATAAGGCCAGATTCTCTGTTACGGGACCTCTCTCCTCTGCCTGGGTGCCTGGGCCTAAATATGTGACAGTGGCCTGTTCCAGTGGTGGGTGACGTGAAGCCTGATTCTCTGCTATGACATGAAGACAGATTCTGTGCTGACATAAGGCCAGATTCTCTGTTACGGGACCTCTCTCCTCTGCCTGGGTGCCTGGGCCTAAATATGTGACAGTGGCCTGTTCCAGTGGTGGGTGACGTGAAGCCTGATTCTCTGCTATGACATGAAGACAGATTCTGTGCTAACATAAGGCCAGATTCTCTGTTACGGGACCTCTCTCCTCTGCCTGGGTGCCTGGGCCTAAATATGTGACAGTGGCCTGTTCCAGTGGTGGGTGACGTGAAGCCTGATTCTCTGCTATGACATGAAGACAGATTCTGTGCTGACATAAGGCCAGATTCTCTGTTACGGGACCTCTCTCCTCTGCCTGGGTGCCTGGGCCTAAATATGTGACAGTGGCCTGTTCCAGTGGTGGGTGACGTGAAGCCTGATTCTCTGCTATGACATGAAGACTGATTCTGCGCTGACATAAGGCCAGATTCTCTGTTACGGGACCTCTCTCCTCTGCCTGGGTGCCTGGGCCTAAATTTGTGACAGTGGCCTGTTCCAGTGGTGGGTGACGTGAAGCCTGATTCTTTTCTATGACATGAAGACAGATTCTGTGCTGACATAAGGCCAGATTCTCTGTTACGGGACCTCTCTCCTCTGCCTGGGTGCCTGGGCCTAAATATGTGACAGTGGCCTGTTCCAGTGGTGGGTGACGTGAAGCCTGATTCTCTGCTATGACATGAAGACTGATTCTGCACTGACATAAGGCCAGATTCTCTGTTACGGGACCTCTCTCCTCTGCCTGGATGCCTGGGCCTAAATATGTGACAGTGGCCTGTTCCAGTGGTGGGTGACGTGAAGCCTGATTCTCTGCTATGACATGAAGACAGATTTTGTGCTGACATAAGGCCAGATTCTCTGTTACGGGACCTCTCTCCTCTGCCTGGGTGCCTGGGCCTAAATATGTGACAGTGGCCTGTTCCAGTGGTGGGTGACGTGAAGCCTGATTCTCTGCTATGACATGAAGACAGATTCTGTGCTGACATACGGCCAGATTCTCTGTTACGGGACCTCTCTCCTCTGCCTGGGTGCCTGGGCCTAAATGTGTGACAGTGGCCTGTTCCAGTGGTGGGTGATGTGAAGCCTGATTCTCTGCTATGACATGAAGACTGATTCTGCGCTGACATAAGGCCAGATTCTCTGTTACGGGACCTCTCTCCTCTGCCTGGGTGCCTAGGCCTAAATATGTGACAGTGGCCTGTTCCAGTGGTGGGTGACGTGAAGCCTGATTTTCTGCTATGACATGAAGACAGATTCTGTGCTGACATAAGGTCAGATTCTCTGTTACGGAACCTCTCTCCTCTGCCTGGGTGCCTGGGCCTAAATGTGTGACAGTGGCCTGTTCCAGTGGTGGGTGATGTGAAGCCTGATTCTCTGCTATGACATGAAGACTGATTCTGCGCTTACATAAGGCCAGATTCTCTGTTACGGGACCTCTCTCCTCTGTCTGGGTGCCGGGGCCTAAATATGTGACAGTGGCCTGTTCCAGTGGTGGGTGACGTGAAGCCTGATTCTCTGCTATGACATGAAGACAGATTCTGTGCTGACATAAGACCAGATTCTCTGTTACGGGACCTCTCTCCTCTGCCTGGGTGCCTGCGTCTAAATATGTGACAGTGGCCTGTTCCAGTGGTGGGTGACGTGAAGCCTGATTCTCTGCTATGACATGAAGACTGATTCTGCGCTAACATAAGGCCAGATTCTCTGTTACGGGACCTCTCTCCTCTGCCTGGGTGCCTGGGCCTAAATGTGTGACAGTGGCCTGTTCCAATGGTGGGTGACGTGAAGCCTGATTCTCTGCTATGACATGAAGACAGATTCTGTGCTGACATAAGGCCAGATTCTCTGTTACGGGACCTCTCTCCTCTGCCTGGGCCTAAATATGTGACAGTGGCCTGTTCCAGTGGTGGGTGACGTGAAGCCTGATTCTCTGCTATGACATGAAGACAGATTCTGTGCTGACATAAGGCCAGATTCTCTGTTACGGGACCTCTCTCCTCTGCCTGGGTGCCGGGGCCTAAATATGTGACAGTGGCCTGTTCCAGTGGTGGGTGACGTGAAGCCTGATTCTCTTCTATGACATGAAGACAGATTCTGTGCTGACATAAGGCCAGATTCTCTGTTACGGGACCTCTCTCCTCTGCCTGGGTGCCTGGGCCTAAATATGTGACAGTGGCCTGTTCCAGTGGTGGGTGACGTGAAGCCTGATTCTCTGCTATGACATGAAGACTGATTCTGCGCTGACATAAGGCCAGATTCTCTGTTACGGGACCTCTCTCATCTGCCTGGGTGCCTGGGCCTAAATATGTGACAGTGGCCTGTTCCAGTGGTGGGTGACGTAAAGCCTGATTCTCTGCTATGACATGAAGACAGATTCTGTGCTGACATAAGGCCAGATTCTCTGTTACGGGACCTCTCTCCTCTGCCTGGGTGCCTGGGCCTAAATATGTGACAGTGGCCTGTTCCAGTGGTGGGTGACGTGAAACCTGATTCTCTGCTATGACATGAAGACAGATTCTGTGCTAACATAAGGCCAGATTCTCTGTTACGGGACCTCTCTCCTCTGCCTGGGTGCCTGGGCCTAAATATGTGACAGTGGCCTGTTCCAGTGGTGGGTGACGTGAAGCCTGATTCTCTGCTATGACATGAAGACAGATTCTGTGCTGACATAAGGCCAGATTCTCTGTTACGGGACCTCTCTCCTCTGCCTGGGTGCCTGGGCCTAAATATGTGACAGTGGCCTGTTCCAGTGGTGGGTGACGTGAAGCCTGATTCTCTGCTATGACATGAAGACTGATTCTGCGCTGACATAAGGCCAGATTCTCTGTTACGGGACCTCTCTCCTCTGCCTGGGTGCCTGGGCCTAAATATGTGACAGTGGCCTGTTCCAGTGGTGGGTGACGTGAAGCCTGATTCTCTGCTATGACATGAAGACAGATTCTGTGCTGACATAAGGCCAGATTCTCTGTTACGGGACCTCTCTCCTCTGCCTGGGTGCCTGGGCCTAAATATGTGACAGTGGCCTGTTCCAGTGGTGGGTGACGTGAAGCCTGATTCTCTGCTATGACATGAAGACAGATTCTGTGCTAACATAAGGCCAGATTCTCTGTTACGGGACCTCTCTCCTCTGCCTGGGTGCCTGGGCCTAAATATGTGACAGTGGCCTGTTCCAGTGGTGGGTGACGTGAAGCCTGATTCTCTTCTATGACATGAAGACAGATTCTGTGCTGACATAAGGCCAGATTCTCTGTTACGGGACCTCTCTCCTCTGCCTGGGTGCCTGGGCCTAAATATGTGACAGTGGCCTGTTTAAGTGGTGGGTGACGTGAAGCCTGATTCTCTGCTATGACATGAAGACTGATTCTGCGCTGGCATAAGGCCAGATTCTCTGTTACGGGACCTCTCTCCTCTGCCTGGATGCCTGGGCCTAAATATGTGACAGTGGCCTGTTCCAGTGGTGGGTGACGTGAAGCCTGATTCTCTGCTATGACATGAAGACAGATTCTGTGCTGACATAAGGCCAGATTCTCTGTTACGGGACCTCTCTCCTCTGCCTGGGTGCCTGGGCCTAAATATGTGACAGTGGCCTGTTCCAGTGGTGGGTGACGTGAAGCCTGATTCTCTGCTATGACATGAAGACAGATTCTGTGCTGACATAAGGCCAGATTCTCTGTTACGGGACCTCTCTCCTCTGCCTGGGTGCCTGGGCCTAAATATGTGACAGTGGCCTGTTCCAGTGGTGGGTGACGTGAAGCCTGATTCTCTGCTATGACATGAAGACTGATTCTGCGCTGATATAAGGCCAGATTCTCTGTTACGGGACCTCTCTCCTCTGCCTGGGTGCCTAGGCCTAAATGTGTGACAGTGGCCTGTTCCAGTGGTGGGTGACGTGAAGCCTGATTTTCTGCTATGACATGAAGACAGATTCTGTGCTGACATAAGGTCAGATTCTCTGTTACGGAACCTCTCTCCTCTGCCTGGTTGCCTGGGCCTAAATGTGTGACAGTGGCCTGTTCCAGTGGTGGGTGATGTGAAGCCTGATTCTCTGCTATGACATGAAGACTGATTCTGCGCTGACATAAGGCCAGATTCTCTGTTACGGGACCTCTCTCCTCTGTCTGGGTGCCGGGGCCTAAATATGTGACAGTGGCCTGTTCCAGTGGTGGGTGACGTGAAGCCTGATTCTCTGCTATGACATGAAGACAGATTCTGTGCTGACATAAGACCAGATTCTCTGTTACGGGACCTCTCTCCTCTGCCTGGGTGCCTGGGCCTAAATATGTGACAGTGGCCTGTTCCAGTGGTGGGTGACGTGAAGCCTGATTCTCTGCTATGACATGAAGACAGATTCTGTGCTGACATAAGGTCAGATTCTCTGTTACGGAACCTCTCTCCTCTGCCTGGGTGCCTGGGCCTAAATGTGTGACAGTGGCCTGTTCCAGTGGTGGGTGACGTGAAGCCTGATTCTCTGCTATGACATGAAGACAGATTCTGTGCTGACATAAGGCCAGATTCTCTGTTACGGGACCTCTCTCCTCTGCCTGGGACTAAATATGTGACAGTGGCCTGTTCCAGTGGTGGGTGACGTGAAGCCTGATTCTCTGCTATGACATGAAGACAGATTCTGTGCTGACATAAGGCCAGATTCTCTGTTTAGGGACCTCTCTCCTCTGTCTGGGTGCCGGGGCCTAAATATGTGACAGTGGCCTGTTCCAGTGGTGGGTGACGTGAAGCCTGATTCTCTTCTATGACATGAAGACAGATTCTGTGCTGACATAAGGCCAGATTCTCTGTTACGGGACCTCTCTCCTCTGCCTGGGTGCCTGGGCCTAAATATGTGACAGTGGCCTGTTCCAGTGGTGGGTGACGTGAAGCCTGATTCTCTGCTATGACATGAAGACTGATTCTGCGCTGACATAAGGCCAGATTCTCTGTTACGGGACCTCTCTCCTCTGCCTGGGTGCCTGGGCCTAAATATGTGACAGTGGCCTGTTCCAGTGGTGGGTGACGTGAAGCCTGATTCTCTGCTATGACATGAAGACAGATTCTGTGCTGACATAAGGCCAGATTCTCTGTTACGGGACCTCTCTCCTCTGCCTGGGTGCCTGGGCCTAAATATGTGACAGTGGCCTGTTCCAGTGGTGGGTGACGTGAAACCTGATTCTCTGCTATGACATGATGACAGATTCTGTGCTAACATAAGGCCAGATTCTCTGTTACGGGACCTCTCTCCTCTGCCTGGGTGCCTGGGCCTAAATATGTGACAGTGGCCTGTTCCAGTGGTGGGTGACGTGAAGCCTGATTCTCTGCTATGACATGAAGACAGATTCTGTGCTGACATAAGGCCAGATTCTCTGTTACGGGACCTCTCTCCTCTGCCTGGGTGCCTGGGCCTAAATATGTGACAGTGGCCTGTTCCAGTGGTGGGTGACGTGAAGCCTGATTCTCTGCTATGACATGAAGACAGATTCTGTGCTGACATAAGGCCAGATTCTCTGTTACGGGACCTCTCTCCTCTGCCTGGGTGCCTGGGCCTAAATATGTGACAGTGGCCTGTTCCAGTGGTGGGTGACGTGAAGCCTGATTCTCTGCTATGACATGAAGACAGATTCTGTGCTGACATAAGGCCAGATTCTCTGTTACGGGACCTCTCTCCTCTGCCTGGGTGCCTGGGCCTAAATATGTGACAGTGGCCTGTTCCAGTGGTGGGTGACGTGAAGCCTGATTCTCTGCTATGACATGAAGACAGATTCTGTGCTAACATAAGGCCAGATTCTCTGTTACGGGACCTCTCTCCTCTGCCTGGGTGCCTGGGCCTAAATGTGTGACAGTGGCCTGTTCCAGTGGTGGGTGACGTGAAGCCTGATTCTCTGCTATGACATGAAGACAGATTCTGTGCTGACATAAGGCCAGATTCTCTGTTACGGGACCTCTCTCCTCTGCCTGGGTGCCTGGGCCTAAATATGTGACAGTGGCCTGTTCCAGTGGTGGGTGACGTGAAGCCTGATTCTCTGCTATGACATGAAGACTGATTCTGCGCTGATATAAGGCCAGATTCTCTGTTACGGCACCTCTCTCCTCTGCCTGGGTGCCTAGGCCTAAATGTGTGACGGTGGCCTGTTCCAGTGGTGGGTGACGTGAAGCCTGATTCTCTGCTATGACATGAAGACTGATTCTGCGCTGACATAAGGCCAGATTCTCTGTTATGGGACCTCTCCTCTGTCTGGGTGACGGGGCCTAAATATGTGACAGTGGCCTGTTCCAGTGGTGGGTGACGTGAAGCCTGATTCTCTGCTATGACATGAAGACTGATTTCTGCGCTGACATAAGGCCAGATTCTCTGTTACGGGACCTCTCTCCTCTGCCTGGGTGCCTGGGCCTAAATATGTGACAGTGGCCTGTTTCAGTGGTGGGTGACGTGAAGCCTGATTCTCTGCTATGACATGAAGACTGATTCTGCGCTGACATAAGGCCAGATTCTCTGTTATGGGACCTCTCTCCTCTGTCTGGGTGCCGGGGCCTAAATATGTGACAGTGGCCTGTTCCAGTGGTGGGTGACGTAAAACCTGATTCTCTGCTATGACATGAAGACTGATTCTGTGCTGACATAAGGCCAGATTCTCTGTTACGGGACCTCTCTCCTCTGTCTGGGTGCCGGGGCCTAAATATGTGACAGTGGCCTGTTCCAGTGGTGGGTGACGTGAAGCCTGATTCTCTGCTATGACATGAAGACTGATTCTGCGCTGATATAAGGCCAGATTCTCTGTTACGGGACCTCTCTCCTCTGCCTGGGTGCCTAGGCCTAAATGTGTGACAGTGGCCTGTTCCAGTGGTGGGTGACGTGAAGCCTGATTCTCTGCTATGACATGAAGACAGATTCTGTGCTGACATAAGGCCAGATTCTCTGTTACGGGACCTCTCTCCTCTGCCTGGGTGCCTGGGCCTAAATGTGTGACAGTGGCCTGTTCCAGTGGTGGGTGACGTGAAGCCTGATTCTCTGCTATAACATGAAGACTGATTCTGCGCTGACATAAGGCCAGATTCTCTGTTACGGGACCTCTCTCCTCTGTCTGAGTGCCGGGGCCTAAATATGTGACAGTGGCCTGTTCCAGTGGTGGGTGACGTGAAGCCTGATTCTCTGCTATGACATGAAGACTGATTTCTGCGCTGACATAAGGCCAGATTCTCTGTTACGGGACCTCTCTCCTCTGCCTGGGTGCCTGGGCCTAAATATGTGACAGTGGCCTGTTTCAGTGGTTGGTTGACGTGAAACCTGATTCTCTGCTATGACATGAAGACTGATTCTGCGCTGACATAAGGCCAGATTCTCTGTTACGGGACCTCTCTCCTCTGTCTGGGTGCCGGGGCCTAAATATGTGACAGTGGCCTGTTCCAGTGGTGGGTGACGTAAAGCCTTATTCTCTGCTTTGACATGAAGACTGATTCTGTGCTGACATAAGGCCAGATTCTCTGTTACGGGACCTCTCTCCTCTGTCTGGGTGCCGGGGCCTAAATATGTGACAGTGGCCTGTTCCAGTGGTGGGTGACGTGAAGCCTGATTCTCTGCTATGACATGAAGACTGATTCTGCGCTGACATGAAGCCAGATTCTCTGCTATGGCATGAAGAGACTGATTCTCTGCTGACGTGAAGCCAGATTCTCTGCTATGGGACCTCTGTCCAATTGATATTGGTTCATTTTTATTTTTTTTATTTTTATTTTAATTCATTTCCCTATCCACATTTGTTTGCAGGGGATTTACCTACATGTTGCTGCCTTTTGCAGCCCTCTAGCTCTTTCCTGGGCTGTTTTACAGCCTTTTTAGTGCCCAAAAGTTCGGGTCCCCATTGACTTCAATGGGGTTCGGGTTCGGGACGAAGTTCGGGTCGGGTTCGGATCCCGAACCCGAACATTTCCGGGAAGTTCGGCCGAACTTCTCGAACCCGAACATCCAGGTGTTCGCTCAACTCGAGCAATGAGCAATGAGCAGGACCGTGGTACGGTGGCCAATTATGTAATGGGTCAGAGTTTGTGTATATAAGTCTATGATTTGTTTGTGACGCCAATTGCAGTTTGCGCAGGGTACTGTTGCAGGGCCCTTTAAGATGTTATAACTCACGTACCAGGTAAGGAATGCCAGAGTGGGGATAATGTCTCTATGTAGTGTCATTGGTGTCTCCTACCTTGGTACGGCTGGACTCCTGGATCCTGGCTCACTTGCAATAAATTGAGTGTTGTTAGTAGGAGTAATTGAGGAACTTTGGTAGCAGTAAATGAGATCCAGACTGGTAACATAATCCAACTTTTCTTTACTGAATGGCAGCATAAATCCACATGAGATACATCAATAGTCTTGGGTCCCAGCAGGTATTTGGCAATGTATAGCAGGGATCAATATCTCTTCTGCTTCTATACTATATGCCTGGAGAATATGGCAGGAATCTGTCTTCTGCTCTATCTTCTGCTTAGTGTGGGCCTGAGTAGATGAGGAGGAATTTGGCTTCTCCTGGTCTCTGGATAAGTTACTCACAGTTCTGCTCGCAGGGAATGTTTCGTCCTGGAGATCTGTAGTACTGGAGGTGCTGCTTGCCTGTCAACCAGCTGAGGCTGAGGGCTCAGTCTGGAAAGGGTGATCTTTGGTCTCAGCCGAGACAGATCCTGGTCTGGAATCCCTATTTCTGGGAGCTCCTACCAACACAGCCTTCCCCTAGCCGGGGTGGCTGGTACACTAACTAGAACTTTCCTTCCTCCCCATGAGACAGGATGTGGGAACATTCCACACCTCCTCAAAGAGGGGGGAGCTAGGCTGGAATGTACTATTCCAGTCTAGATATACTAAACTGGCTAAGGTTCTGCTACATACTGCTGCCACCTGCTGGTGTACATGGAAATTACAGCATAATATATATGACAGGCTTAGAAAATACACATAATTAAAAATGCAATGTTAGATTACACAGGATGACAATATACACACACTTAACAGGATGTAGCGGGGTAACGCTTGGATGTTACAATAGCCCATGTACATAACACATGTTGAAAAGATATCACAAAATGGCGGTATGCATAAGATAGTGGTTCATTTGTTGAATCTTGTCATTCAACATAAAATGGTGGATATATTTCTCTCTTGAGTATCTGTACTCTCACTTTAAGTTATTTAAGCACTTTATGATCTCTCTGAGAGGTATATCTGAGGTCTAACTAATAGTTCACTTGCTGAATTTGGTTGAAATTTTCAGTATGCAGTTAGTAGTGACTATTTGCAGATTGGTTGAGTATGATCTGGTATGGTTGTATGTAATTTGGATTGCAATATGGAATTTGAATTCGGATTGTGAACTTTGTAGTTTGCAATCGAATTTGGTGGAACTGTAAGTAAACACACATATAATTGGTTCAGTATACAGTTCTAATCCCTATATTAACAGTAGGAACATTATATAACTGTTTTAAATACCTATTTTGGCCTCACTGCTTCCATAAAACACAGCTCTTAGTGGAGTGAATGTCGGTTCAGCTTTTCTCTCTGGTGAATAATGATTCCAGCAGCTTCTGCTAGGGGAATTTCCCACACAAACTGTGTGTGAGGCTGGCTGTAATTGGTCAAAACTCGTGGGCTGTGTGAGGCTGGCTGTGATTGGTCGAGACTCCTGCCCAGCAACAACAGTTTAACTCTATGCTATCTGTTGTTTCTGCTGTGTCATTGAGCTTACCTCACATCCATATAATGAATCTTAAAGGCATATTATCTTTTCGGCTTCTATGAACACAATATATAACAGTTATATGACATCCAAACATGAAGTCACTGTAGATAACTCTGCACTTGTCTTTAACACACAAACATAGGAACTGTTTTAAGGTTATTGGCAGGTATAGCTATATAAACATAAAAGTTACAGTACAGACCAAAAGTTTGGACACACCTCATTCAAAGAGTTTTCTTTATTTTCATGACTATGAAGGCATCAAAACTATGAATTAACACATGTGGAATTATATACATAACAAACAAGTGTGAAACAACTGAAAATATGTCATATTCTAGGTTCTTCAAAGTTGCCACCTTTTGCTTTGATTACTGCTTTGCACACTCTTGGCATTCTCTTGATGAGCTTCAAGAGGTAGTCCCCTGAAATGGTCTTCCAACAGTCTTGAAGGAGTTCCCAGAGATGCTTAGCACTTGTTGGCCCTTTTGCCTTCACTCTGCGGTCCAGCTCACCCCAAACCATCTCGATTGGGTTCAGGTCCGGTGACTGTGGAGGCCAGGTCATCTGGCGCAGCACCCCATCACTCTCCTTCATGGTCAAATAGCCCTTACTTTCAAAGTTTTCCCAATTTTTCGGCTGACTGACTGACCTTCATTTCTTAAAGTAATGACGGCCACTAATTTTTCTTTACTTATCTGCTTTTTTCTTGCCATAATACAAATTCTAACAGTCTATTCAGTAGGACTATCAGCTGTGTATCCACCTGACTTCTCCTCAACGCAACTGATGGTCCCAACCCCATTTATAAGTCAAGAAATCCCACTTATTAAACCTGACAGGGCACAACTGTGAAGTGAAAACCATTTCAGGGGACTACCTCTTGAACCTCATCAAGAGAATGCCAAGAGTGTGCAAAGCAGTAATCAAAGCAAAAGGTGGCTACTTTGAAGAACCTAGAATATTACATATTTTCAGTTGTTTCACTTTCACTTTTTGTTATGTATATAATTTCACATGTGTTAATTCATAGTTTTGATGCCTTCAGTGTGAATCTACAATTTTTATAGTCATGAAAATAAAGAAAACTCTTTGAATGAGAAGGTGTGTCCAAACTTTTGGTCTGTACTGTATATTAGCAACCCAGGACAGGTCTTAGCTGGCGACCTACAAGTATAAGAAGATGAAGAATATATCTAATAAGCGATAACTCACATATTAATAATTGTAATCATTGCATTCTGTATAATGTGGGCATCGTAGGGAATCCAAACATCCCTGCCCTGACAGCCAGTATTCCCACATAATGAGTATCTCACCTTCTAGGACCCCTAGACCAGTCATATGTGGTATCAGAATGATCAGCCTGATGAAATATGCGTTATTAAAACATGTCGGGCCAGAATATCCATAATTGTGGATGGGAAGCCATGTTTTATTAATATTTCATGTCTGCCACATGAGTAAGAGAGGTGGAGCCTGACTAGGTAATGAAGGCCGTCCCTGAAGGCTGGGACGAGAATTGGAGGGAGACTCCTCTCAGCTCCACCCTCTGCCCAATGGGGATAGCAATGAGCGATTGAGAACATTGCATTGACACAATTTTGGGATCTGATCGACATTGGGTTGTGTTCCGCGTCCTCCTGTCCCCGGAATCGGAACAGATTCTGATCACACAATTCATTGAGTAGTAAGAACCTTTCTGTTTTTAATCCTTTTATTTGTATAACTTTTTTGTGCACGTTTATGTATGGCTCTCATTTCTTGTTATTTTTTTATAGCTAAGTACTGTACCTTTTCTTAGCACATTAAAACACAACTTTCACGGTTTTGCCTTGTGCCCTGAATGAGCCCAGTAACCTCCTTTTTTAAGTGTATTTTCTATAAGAATGTTCTGTGCTACTGTGAGCCTGCTTGTGAGTGGGGCGCTGTGGCGTTTTCTATGAGCCCCTAATTAATTGGTGTATTAGACATGGATGGTGGAAGCATGTTGGGGTGCATGAAAGGCTGTGTTGGGGTGTGATCTAGTTTAAATCGGAGGCCTTTATGTAGGGGTGCGAGAGATTAAGTGCGTGAAATAGACTCTTAGCAGTCGCACCCGAGTCATGTGACCAGGCGGTTCCCGTACATGACAACTATATTTCTCCTAGACTGTCCTCTTCATCTTTACCGGCAATAGCAGATGTTTCCAGGAGCTATTCCCTTTAGCTGTCTCTTTAGCGAGTACGATTTCATCATGAGAGATTTTACTTTTCTTGGAAGCTTCTTATACGAGTATGTATAGAGTCTGGCATGCCATAAGATGTTATTTGATTATTCGAAATTGGTGGAAGAAATATCATCTTCCTCCAGCTTCTTAATTATCGGTTCTTCACAAAGATTGACTAAATTCGCTGGTAGAATGCAGCCAGATCCAATTTAGAAACAACCTTTTTTTTTTTTTAAATGTATGGCTGATTTATGTTGATGTACTTCAGCTACACTACAGGGTGGGCCATTTATATGGATACACATTAATAAAATGGGAATGGTTGGTGATATTAACTTCCTGTTTGTGGCACATTAGTATATGTGAGGGGGAAAACTTTTCAAGATGGGTGGTGACCATGGCGGCCATTTTGAAGTCGGCCATTTTGAATCCAACTTTTGTTTTTTCAATAGATAGAGGGTCATGTGACACATCAAACTCATTGGGAATTTCACAAGAAAAACAATGGTGCACTTGGTTTTAACGTAACTTTATTCTTTCATGAGTTATTTACAAGTTTCTGACCACTTATAAAATGTGTTCAATGTGCTGCCCATTGTGTTGGATTGTCAATGCAACCCTCTTCTCCCACTTTTCACACACTGATAGCAACACTGCAGGAGAAATGCTAGCACAGGCTTCCAGTATTCGTAGTTTCAGGTGCTGCACATATCGTATCTTCACAGCATAGACAATTTCCTTCAGATGACCCCAAAGATAAAAGTCTAAGGGGGTCAGATCGGGAGACCTTGGGGGCCATTCAACTGGCCCACGACGACTAATCCACTTTCCAGGAAACTGTTCATCTAGGAATGCTCGGACCTGACACCCATAATGTGGTGGTGCACCATTTTGCTGGAAAAACTCAGGGAACGTGCCAGCTTCAGTGCATAAAGAGGGAAACACATCATCATGTAGCAATTTCGCATATCCAGTGGCCTTGAGGTTTCCATTGATGAAGAATGGCCCCACTATCTTTGTACCCCATATACCACACCATACCATAAATTTTTTTGTTCCAACAGTCTTGGAGGGATCTATCCAATGTGGGTTAGTGTCAGACCAATAGCGGTGGTTTTGTTTGTTAACCTCACCATTCACATAAAAGTTTGCCTCATCACTGAACAAAATCTTCTGCGTAAACTGAGGGTCCTGTTCCAATTTTTGTTTTGCCCATTCTGCAAATTCAGTGCGCCGATCTGGGTCACCCTCGTTGAGATGCTGCAGTAGCTGGAGTTTGTAAGGGCGCCATTTGTGAGTAGCTAATATCCGCCAAAGGGATGTTCGACTAATGCCACTCTCTAGTGACATGCGGCGAGTGCTACGCTGTGGGTTCTTGCTGAATGAAGCTAGGACAGCCACTGATGTTTCTTCATTAGAGACAGATTTCAAGCATATTTTGGCAAATCCAACACTGAATCAGTTTCCCGAAACTTAGCAAGCAGTTTGCTAACTGTAGCATGGGAGATGGGTGGTCTCGTAGGGTGTCTTGCATTGAAATCTGCTGCAATGACCCGGTTACTCCGTTCACCAGACATCAACACAATTTCTATCCGCTCCTCACCTTGGCGACATGTCAATGGCTGTAAACAAATAGAAACTTGTAAATAACTCATGAAAGAATAAAGTTACGTTAAAACCAAGCACACCATTGTTTTTCGTGTGAAATTCCCAATAAGTTTGATGTGTCACATGACCCTCTTCCTATTGAAAAAACAAAAGTTGGATTCAAAATAGCCAACTTCAAAATGGCCACCAGGGTCACCACCCATCTTGAAAAGTTTCCCCCCTCACATATACTAATGTGCCACAAACAGGAAGTTAATATCACCAACCATTCCCATTTTATTAAGAAGTATCCATATAAATGGCCCACCCTGTACATCACTAAATACATTATGTTGAGGTCTCACAATGCATACATATCACCATTGTGAAAAGGGTTCTCCAGGACAAGAAAAAGATGGCTGCTATCATTCAAAAACAGCCACACACCTGTCTGCAGGTTGTTTATGGTATTACAGTTCAGCCAAAATCATTTTGCAATAAAGCAGCTATGTTTTTCTAATCTTGGACAATCTCCTTAATGACTGAAAATATGTACTGATTGAAAATAAGTACTGTATGTACTTGGTAAGAACACTTAATGGAAGCAGGACTTACAAAGTAATATTCAAAAGTGGAAGAAAATGTACTGTGGGAGATTTATCATAAAATTGCATGATGCTGGAAGATAAGGCTAATTCGTGACATAATGAAGTCATGATTTAACACTATAACAAAGTAGTTAGATAAGATAATGGGTACAATTCTGACCACTCTTGGCCAATATTCTATAAGTTTAGACACGTATCATAATTGCAGATAATGATGAGACTGTGGAGATAAATTCATTCACTAAACTGCACTGTGAAATATAGAAAAATATTTGGAGCAGTTTGACTTATTGTAATCATTCATTGTGAGAAATGTTTGGCTTTATTGTCCTGAATAATCTGTGATGCCAACTGCTGCATTTTTACTATTTAACTTGTTCAGACACCATAGTAAAGAAACCTCTCTATATATGCTGTGCAGACTAGGTAACATATCTAATTAATCATAATTAATCACCTAAAATATATTGACAATAAATATCAGCAAATTGCTTCATAACAATCTGGTTTGTAAACTAATTTTACAAAAATTTGTCCACCACACAAACCTGAAGCTCTTCATGTTCGCTTCGGATAAATCCAGAAAAACGTGCAAAGTCAAAAATTGCATCAAGCAGCAAACATGCTGCTGGCTGTCTCACCATCGATTCCAACTGAGGAAGGCGGTCACCAGCAATTGTCTCAACATTGTGGCTGTGGTGAACCCGGGGGAAATAACATATGCTTTCTACATGGCGCATGAGATGAACCTAGTTGTGCAGTTCTTTTTTTTTTTTTAAGTACACTGACTTAAAGGGCTTATCTGGGAATAAAAGAAATGGAAATACTTAAATATTACTTTCTTATACAGTGGGGCAAAAAAGTATTTAGTCAGCCACCAATTCTGTAAGTTCTCCCACTTAAAAAGATGAGAGAGGCCTGTAATTTTTATTATAGGTACACTTCAACTATGAGAGACAGAATGGGGGCGAAAGAATACAGGAAATCATATTGTAGGATTTCTAATGAATCAATTGGTAAATTCCTCGGTAAAATAAGTATTTGGTCACCTACAAACAAGCAAGATTTCTGTCTTTCACAGATCTGTAACTTCTTCTTTAAGAGGCTCCTCTGTCCTCCACTCGTTACCTGTATTAATAGCACCTGTTTGAACTTGTTATCAGTATAAAAGACACCTGTCCACAACCTCAAACACTCACACTCCAAACTCCACTATGGCCAAGACCAAAGAGCTGTCGAAGGACACCAGAAACAAAATTGTAGACCTGCACCAGGCTGGGAAAACTGAATCTGCAATAGTATTAACCTACACAAAGGCAGCTCTGTCAATTTAGACAGCTATAATTACCACTTGTACAACATCCAGAATAGACAAAAACCAAACAAGTGGAAATAATGTATCAAAATGTCATTTATTATAAAAAATATAAAGTATGGAAAAACAACAGGATGGTATACAGTGTATGGAGAAGCACAGGGCCAGTAACACCAAGAAAACTACCAGTAAAACTGTGCAGTGTAAAGCACAGGTAGGTACGACCAAAAAATCAAGGCGTAAAGCTCAGGGATAACCAGAATAGTATAACATATAAGGGTCACCCCCAATAGGGTTATGTACACAAGGTACAACAGACCAGATCTGGTGAACCGTGAGCCATAACGCACATACACCAAAATACATAGGCGCCAAGACCGACCAATAGTAGTAAATCCAAATGATAAGAATCAATGGCTGGAAATCAAAAATAGCATGCACCTAAATACAAAGGACCCACTATGGATACATACAGTGGTGCCCTATAGGATGTATGGAGCTGTACTAGTGACAGGATGTACCTGAAGACATGGTAGCAAGGTGGATGTCAGACCCTGAGCGCGAGACCTCGACGCGCGTTTCACCTCAGCGGCTTCGTCAGGAGGTACTAAGTAGTAAGTAAGCAGGGTATATATAGGGTAGAATGGGGGTGGGATAATGGAAGAAAATTACCTGGATGTGGCACACCTGCGGACCACACGATCGGGTGCGGAGAACACCATGGTATGCGGCGCCATCTCTCAGCGCGTCCACGTCTGCGCACCGCGCATGCGCGGCGCTTGCAGACGTCATGGAGCGCGTCGAGATGGCGTCGCGCAGCGCATGCGCACCCCGCGACCCAGTGGAACGCAGGTGACCCGCAACTCACGGCTCTAGGTAAAGACCTGAAAATAGACCTAATCGCATAGGTAATGCGGCCAATACTACGGGACGCACACTCTCTGTATCCATATTGGGTCCCATATAGTCCAGGGCACATCACATCAGCAGAAAGAATCTACCAGTGGGATAGAAAGTGAAAATATAAATGTGAAAAGGTAAACAAGTGTCGTATAAATGTGGGCATAATCCATAGATTTGGCTGTCTATGACATAACACCGTAACCCGCCCACATAGTGAAACATCAAGTAAAAAGAAAGTGATGTACTGGGGGCCCATGGTAAATGGAACCGAAGTACTATATATAGATCATAAAAACAATCTAGATGTATGGTGCAAGGAAAAAGTTATTAAAAAACATCATATGTGTAAATATAAGTGCCATCAGTGATATCAATATAATCAATAATATCCAAGATGATCAAGAATGATCGGTATGGACGATATAGTGTATAAAGTGCCATCAATAATATGCATATAATTAATAAAATCCATAATCCAAAGAATGTGTAATCGAGAGTGCTCATAATATAACCAGTAAAATATACAATATAACCCATGATTAGAGCACACTCTATGTCGATCTAAAGTAAACATGATAATATGATCTCTCTAATTACAAAACAGATTCATGTATGCAAGATGGAAGGACAATAGATCATATAGGCATAAAGAATAAATATAATAAGACAACAATTCATAAAAATAAGAAGAATCTTCCTAATACATAAGTGAAAACAGGATCACTGTGCTTTATAAAAACCGCATGGTGAAGGCCCTAAGGGATGATTGAATGTCAACATCCATAATAACAAGGATATGGGGTGGGAGTGACAGAAGGCGGCACCGCGGGCGGCAAAAGGCAGCCCGCGGGGTCGCCCAAGGCACTACCAACCCACAGAAATATATCAACTAATTGACAACATGATTAATCCCAAGAATATGGGGAGGGGGTGACCGGGGCGACACCACCGACGGCAAAAGGCCGCCGGCGGGGTCGACCGAGGCACCCCCAACCCCCAAAAGGGAAAATAATAAAATGACTGTGTCAATGATAACACAGATATGGGGTGGGAGTGACGGGGGCGGCACCACAGACGGCAAGAAGGCCGTAAGCGGGGTCGACCAGGGCACTCCCAACCCAACAGGAAGGAATACAATCAAAGCAACCCGAACTATATGGCACAAGATCCAAAGATGGATCCCCTTTAATCTTAAAATGTCGTAATATCAGGACAAGAGATCGCCCTGACTAGGATATGCCAGAGGGGTCTTCAGCATCTATGATATGGGTGCCCAACATAGGTACACCATCAAATGCATTTTCTCAGAACCATATGAATATGTTGCTAGAAGATCTTAACGAGTCTCATCCCCTATGTCGATCATGTCCTCCCTTAGTTGGTTGCTCTGTCCGTCATCACCAAATCCCCAAAATTACTGGATAGCTTGATCTCAAAAAGAAGAAAAGAACAACAATACTATAGTAATAGAAAATAAAAAACAAAGAAAATTATACCCTGCAATTAAAATTCGCGCAGTATTCATAGAAAGGAGGAAAAGCTATTAGATTCATTGAGGCCATTCGGAGTGACGGTATCCAGGTTGACTATCCATCTAGTCTCCCTACGAAGTAGAGCCATTTTGATATTCCCACCTCTAGACCCCAGATGGATTCTGTCGATACCTTTCACCGTCAATCCCCCTGGATCGGACCCATGGAACCTGCAAAAATGTCGTGGAACCGCCTGCAGTGACTCCCAATCCTTCTCTGGTATCTCTGCAGCTGATCGGATCTTACAAACGTGTTCCAAAACCCGTATCTTCAGAGCTCTCTTTGTCATACCAACATAAAAAAGATTGCATGGGCATGTGATCAAATATATCACAGCCTCTGTGTTACAATTTATATTGTGTACAATCTTGAAATTCTTCAGACCGGAAGAGTCACTGAAGGCGGTGGAACGGATCATATATTTACAAGCGGCACAGGATCCACAAGAGAAAGACCCACATTTGGGGCTCTTACTCCCAAAGATGCCTCCCACAGGTTTAGGGACGTAGTGACTCTTCGCGAGGATGTCACGCAAATTGCGTGACCGCCTCCAAGTGATCTGGGGATATGCGGGAAGGCATACCGCCAGATCACCATCCGTATGCAAGACCGGCCAGTGTCTACTCAAAATGTTCTGGATAGACCTCCATTTATTGTTAAATGGGGTGATAAATCTCACACATGTATCTCGGTTATCCCTTTTTTTGATTCTACTCACCAGCAAGGAGTCTCTTGATGTTTTTTTGGCTCTCTCATAGCCCCGCTGTATAGTATTGTATTGATAACCCCTTTCAAGGAATCGCTGCGTCAGGGCACCTGCTTGTTGTTCAAACTGCTCATCACTGGAGCAGATCCTGCGAGTTCTTAGAAATTGCCCTGTGGGTATTGCCTGTATCGTTTTCGGATGGTGAGCAGAGGAGGCGTGGAGAAGGGCATTGACGGCAGTGGACTTCCTAAAGAGATTGGTGGACAAATATCCATCAGGTCCCTTGGTAATTATGTCCAGAAATTCGACATTCGTAAAACTGTATTTCCAGGTAAGTCTAATGTTACGTGTATTATTGTTAAGGCAGGCCAAAAAGTTTTCTAAGGCTGGAATGGTATCCTGCCACAGAAAAAACACATCGTCTATATACCTAGACCATAGGAGTGCGGCATCGTATCCTGAACGATCTCTCTCTCCCACAGCCCCAGGAACAAGTTGGCATATGAGGGGGCACAAGATGCCCCCATAGCTGTCCCCTGGAGCTGTAGGAAGAGGCGGTCCTTAAACAAAAAATAGTTATGCGTGAGCATAAATTCCAACAGCGCCAAAATAAATTCGATCATGCTGTTGCCATAATCTGACATAGTCAAAAAGGATCTAGATGCCCGCACTCCCTGGTCATGGTATATAGACGTGTATAGCGATTCGATGTCGCATGTGACAAGAACCACATCCTGATCAACGTGGATCCCATTTAACCGTCTCAGCATGTCCGTTGTATCCTTAACAAAAGAAGGGAGAGTTTCTACACTCTTTTGGAGAAAAAAGTCAATAAACCTTCCCACATTGGTGCACAAACTACCGATCCCCGAGACGATCGGATGTCTGGGGGGATGGGTACGGCTCTTGTGCACCTTGGGGAGTAGATATAGAGTGGGCTTGACAGGAAAGTCAACCCGCAAACCCTCCATCATTTTGGTGGTAATGATACCCTGATCACAGGCATCTGTAAGAATGTCATCCAACTCACTCTTATAGAGTAGAGTCGGATCCCTCTCAATTCTTCTGTAACATTGTTTGTTATTAAGTTGCCTAAAAACCTCTTTTTCATACATCTGCACAAGCCATATCACGACATTGCCCCCCTTATCGGCTGGTTTAATCACCACATCTCTAAGTTCCTGTAACTCCCGCAGTGCCTGTCTCTGTGAGCGAGTCAAATTATCTCCCCTAATATATGGATGGTCAATGTTTAAATCTCGTTTAACTAGCTTCACAAAGACATCCACCGCGGGGCACAATGTTTTAGGGGGGAATGTACGTGAGCGCCTGTGCAGATGTATGGGGGATCTACTAGGTATGGTGGCCATCTGATCCTCTAAATGGGATTCCAGGTCACGAATCGCCTGCCTCTCAGCTGGTGACATCGAGGCAGTCGCGTCATGACCACGACTGAAGTGTTTTTTAAATAGCAACTTCCGGGCAAATAATTCTAGATCTTTGACTACTTCAAAGTAGTCGAATTTGCCCACCGGGGAAAAGGATAAGCCCTTCTGCAGGACCTGCTGTTGTGCTAGAGTAAGACTAATGGTAGAGAGGTTGATTACCTTCAGTTCTTTACTCTCTTCCCTCGGCCATTCCCGTTCCGTGCTACCATGTCTTCAGGTACGTCCTGTCACTAGTACAGCTCCATACATCCTATAGGTCACCTCTGTATGTATCCATAGTGGGTCCTTTGTATTTAGGTGCATGCTATTTTTGATTTCCAGCCATTGATTCTTATCATTTGGATTTACTACTATTAGTCGGTCTTGGCGCCTATGTATTTTGGTGTATGTGCGTTATGGCTCACGGTTCACCAGATCTGGTCTGTTGTACCTTGTGTACATAACCCTATTGGGGGTGACCCTTATATGTTATACTATTCTGGTTATCCCTGAGCTTTACGCCTTGATTTTTTGGTCATACCTACCTGTGCTTTACACTGCACAGTTTTACTGGTAGTTTTCTTGGTGTTACTGGCCCTGTGCTTCTCCGTACACTGTATACCATCCTGTTGTTTTTCCATACTTTATATTTTTTATAATAAATGACATTTTGATACATTATTTCCACTTGTTTGAATCTGCAATAGGCAAGCAGCTTGGTGTGAAGAAATCAACTGTGGGAGCAATTATTAGAAAATGGAAGACATACAAGAACACTGATAATCTCCTTCGATCTGGGGCTCCACGCAAGATCTCACCCCGTGGGGTCAAAATGTTCACAAGAACGGTGAGCAAAAAACCCAGAACCACACGGGGGTACCTAGTGAATGACCTGCAGAGAGCTAGGACCAAAGTAACAAAGGCTACCATCAGTAACAAAGAAAAAATGTGGATGATTCAGTCAGCACAACCCTGTATGCAGATGCACATCGCTATGGCGAAATACATATACAAACGCAAAATACAAATGCAATAGCACTCTGCAACCAGCATCCTGCCCTGCCTCTATGCTGGATGAGGCATTGGTGTACATTTTGGCCAAAGCGTAATAAGCCACTCACCACGTCAAGGTCGCCTCTATGGAGTGGTCCCTAACACTAGTTCCTACCTGTTCATGGGCCATGACAGCCACACAAAGTCCAGGGAATGCAGGTGCAGCATGCACGCCAGGCACACTCTGCTTTTAACCCCGTCCGGTGCCATTACAGCTTTCATCGGATCCAGGGATGCAAGTACCAACATGCATGCTGAGCCCACTATATACAGTGGGGGAAATAATTATTTGACCCCTCACTGATTTTGTAAGTTTGTCCAATGACAAAGAAATGAAAAGTCTCAGAACAGTATCATTTCAATGGTAGGTTTATTGTAACAGTGGCAGATAGCACATCAAAAGGAAAATCGAAAAAAAAACTTTAAATAAAAGATAGCAACTGATTTGCATTTCATTGAGTGAAATAAGTATTTGAACCCCTACCAACCATTAAGAGTTCTGGCTCCCACAGAGTGGTTAGACACTTCTACTCAATTAGTCACCCTCATTAAGGACACCTGTCTTAACTAGTCACCTGTATAAAAGACACCTGTCCACAGAATCAATCAATCAAGCAGACTCCAAACTCTCCAACATGGGAAAGACCAAAGAGCTGTCCAAGGATGTCAGAGACAAAATTGTAGACCTGCACAAGGCTGGAATGGGCTACAAAACCATTAGCAAGAAGCTGGGAGAGAAGGTGACAACTGTTGGTGCGATTGTTCGAAAATGGAAGGAGCACAAAATGACCATCAATCGACCTCGCTCTGGGGCTCCACGCAAGATCTCACCTCGTGGGGTGTCAATGGTTCTGAGAAAGGTGAAAAAGCATCCTAGAACTACACGGGAGGAGTTAGTTAATGACCTCAAATTAGCAGGGACCACAGTCACCAAGAAAACCATTGGAAACACATTACACCGCAATGGATTAAAATCCTGCAGGGCTCGCAAGGTCCCCCTGCTCAGGAAGGCACATGTGCAGGCCCGTCTGAAGTTTGCCAATGAACACCTGAATGATTCAGAGAGTGACTGGGAGAAGGTGCTGTGGTCTGATGAGACCAAAATAGAGCTCTTTGGCATTAACTCAACTCGCTGTGTTTGGAGGAAGAAAAATGCTGCCTATGACCCCCAAAACACCGTCCCCACCGTCAAGCATGGGGGTGGAAACATTTTGCTTTGGGGGTGTTTTTCTGCTAAGGGCACAGGACAACTTATTCGCATAAACGGGAAAATGGACGGAGCCATGTATCGTGAAATCCTGAGCGACAACCTCCTTCCCTCTGCCAGGAAACTGAAAATGGGTCGTGGATGGGTGTTCCAGCACGACAATGACCCAAAACATACAGCAAAGGCAACAAAGGAGTGGCTCAAGAAGAAGCACATTAAGGTCATGGAGTGGCCTAGTCAGTCTCCGGACCTTAATCCAATCGAAAACCTATGGAGGGAGCTCAAGCTCAGAGTTGCACAGAGACAGCCTCGAAACCTTAGGGATTTAGAGATGATCTGCAAAGAGGAGTGGACCAACATTCCTCCTAAAATGTGCGCAAACTTGGTCATCAATTACAAGAAACGTTTGACCTCTGTGCTTGCAAACAAGGGTTTTTCCACCAAGTATTAAGTCTTTTTTTGTTAGAGGGTTCAAATACTTATTTCACTCAATGAAATGCAAATCAGTTGCTATCTTTTATTTAAAGTTATTTTTTCGATTTTCCTTTTGATGTGCTATCTGCCACTGTTACAATAAACCTACCATTGAAATGATACTGTTCTGAGACTTTTCATTTCTTTGTCATTGGACAAACTTACAAAATCAGTGAGGGGTCAAATAATTATTTCCCCCACTGTACTTCTCCTGGAGCCAAATAGCTACTGGTAGGTGCTATATAAGCAGACTCAGTTTTATACTGACTTTAAAACCAGCCTCCAGGACAGATTGACTGGTCAGGTGTGCATGACTGCATGGAGATCGACACGCCTCCAATATATACTACAAAGAAAAAATGTGGATGATTCAGTCAGCACAACCCTGTATGCAGGTGCACATCGCTATGGCGAAATACACATACAAACGCAAAATACAAATGCAATAGCACTCTGCAACCAGCATTCTGCCCTGCCTCTATGCTGGATGAGGCATTGGTGTACATTTTGGCCAAAGCGTAATAAGCCACTCACCACGTCAAGGTCGCCTCTATGGAGTGGTCCCTAACACTAGTTCCTACCTGTTCATGGGCCATGACAGCCACACAAAGTCCAGGGAATGCAGGTGCAGCATGCACACCAAGCACACTCTGCTTTTAACCCCGTCCGGTGCCATTACAGCTTTCATCGGATCCAGGGATGCAAGTACCAACATGCATGCTGAGCCCACTATATACTTCTCCTGGAGCCAAATGGCTACTGGTAGGTGCTATATAAGCAGACTCAAGGTCGCCTCTATGGAGTGGTCCCTAACACTAGTTCCTACCTGTTCATGGGCCATGACAGCCACACAAAGTCCAGGGAATGCAGGTGCAGCATGTAGGAACTAGTGTTAGGGACCACTCCATAGAGGCGACCTTGACGTGGTGAGTGGCTTATTACGCTTTGGCCAAAATGTACACCAATACCTCATCCAGCATAGAGGCAGGGCAGAATGCTGGTTGCAGAGTGCTATTGCATTTGTATTTTGCGTTTGTATATGTATTTTGCCATAGCGATGTGCACCTGCATACAGGGTTGTGCTGACTGAATCATCCACATTTTTTCTTTGTAGTATATATTGGAGGCGTGGCGATCTCCATGCATTCATGCACACCTGACCAGTCAATCTGTCCTGGAGGCTGGTTTTAAAGTCAGTATAAAACTGAGTCTGCTTATATAGCACCTACCAGTAGCCATTTGGCTCCAGGAGAAGTATATAGTGGGCTCAGCATGCATGTTGGTACTTGCATCCCTGGATCCGATGAAAGCTGTAATGGCACCGGGCGGGGTTAAAAGCAGAGTGTGCTTGGCGTGCATGCTGCACCTGCATTCCCTGGACTTTGTGTGGCTGTCATGGCCCATGAACAGGTAGGAACTAGTGTTAGGGACCACTCCATAGAGGCGACCTTGACGTGGTGAGTGGCTTATTACGCTTTGGCCAAAATGTACACCAATGCCTCATCCAGCATAGAGGCAGGGCAGAATGCTGGTTGCAGAGTGCTATTGCATTTGTATTTTCCATCAGTAACACACTACGCCTCCAGTGACTCAAATCCTGCAGTGCCAGACATGTCCCCCTGCTTAAGCCAGTACATGTCCGGGCCCGTCTGAAGTTTGCTAGAGAGCATTTGGATGATCCAGAAGAGGATTGGGAGAATATCATATGGTCAGATGAAACCAAAGTAGAATTTTTTGGGTAAAAACTCAACTGGTCGTGTTTCTGAGTTGCATCCAAAGAACACCATACCTACTGTGAAGCATGGGGGTGGAAACATCATGCTTTGGGGTGTTTTTCTGCAAAGGGACCAGGACGACTGATCCGTGTAAAGGAAAGAATAAATGGGGCCATGCATCATGAGATTTTGAGTGAAAACCTCTTTCCATCAGTAAGGGCTTTGAAGATGAAACGTGGCTGGGTCTTTCAGCATGACAATGTCCCAAACACACCACCCGGTGCAACGAAGGAGTGGCTTCGTAAGAAGCATTTCAAGGTCCTGGAATGGCCTAGCCAGTCTCCAGATCTCAACCCCATAGAAAACCTTTGGAGGGAGTTGAAAGTCCATTTTGCCCAGCGACAGCCCCAAAACATCACTGCTCTAGAGGAGATCTGCAGGGGGGAATGCTCCAAAATACCATCAACAGTGTGTGAAAACCTTGTGAGGACTTACAGAAAACGTTTGACCTCTGTCATTGCCAACAAAGGGTATATAACAAAGTATTGAGATGAACTTTTGTTATTGACCAAATACTTATTTTCCACCGTAATTTGCAAATAAATTCTTTAAAAATCAGACAATGTGACTTTCTGGATTTTTTTTTTCTCATTAGGTCTCTCATAGTTGAGGTATACCTATGATGAAAATTACAGGCCTTTCTCATCTTTTTAAGTGGGAGAACTTGCACAATTGGTGGCTGACTAAATACAATTTTGCCCCACTGTAAATATATTCCCAAATAGTATGTATTAGTACTGGAGGATTAGAAAAATGAGGTAGCTAGCTGGGTAACAGTTAGAAAGCGGGGTAGAGGGAAGAGTGCCAGGGAGTCTAGCCCTGATCTGACATACCCCAACAAATTAGCAAGGTTGGCAGATGAGGTTAGTCCAGGGATAGCACTGTGGCAACCGGACACTTCGTCTGCCAGTCAGGGGAATGTCAGCTCCAGTAAGCAGGAAACCAGGAGAGCAGGGCAGGCCAGACAGGTGCTGGTAGTGTGAGACTCAATTATTAGGGGTACAGATAGGGCAATCTGTCACAAAGACCGGGATCATCGAACGGTGTGTTGTCTTCCTGGCGCTCAAGTTCGACACATCGCGGATCGGGTTGACAGATTACTGGGAGGGGCTGGAGAAGATCCAGCAGTCTTGGGGCATATCAAAACCAATTACAAAGTTAGAGATAGGTGGAGCGCCCTTAAAAATGATTTTATCAATTTTGGTTACAAGCTTAGGGCAAGGACCTCAAAGGTAGTGTTTTCCGAAATACTACCGGTACCACAAGCCACACAAGAAAGGCAGCGGGAGATTAGGGAGGTTAACAAGTGGCTCAAGAACTGGTGTAGGAAGGAGGAGTTTGGGTTCCTGGAGAACTGGGCCGACTTCTATGTCAGCTACAGGCTCTATCATAGGGATGGGCCGCACCTCAATGGGGAAGGGTCAGCTGTTTTGGGGGAGAAGATGGCTAGAAGATTGGAGGAGTGTTTAAACTAGGGACTGGGGGAGGGTAATTACGTTATAGGAGCAGAAGATAGTGCAGATAGAGACCTGGGGCAAGGTAATGGGACTGGGGGAGGAATTGAAGGAGGGACTAGAACAGTTCAGAAGGAAAGGTATAGGGTAAAAAATATACATAAACCTCTTAATTGTATGAATACTAATGCCAGAAGCCAGACTAATAAAACTGGTGAACTGGAATTGGTGATGTGTGGGGAGGACTTTGACATAGTGGGAATAAATGAGACATGGCTGGATGATAGCTATGACTGGGCGGTTAACGTACAGGGTTACAGTCTGTTTAGAAAGGATCGTTAAAAACGGAGAAGGGGAGGGGTCTGCCTGTAAAGTCCTGTCTAAGGCCCACACTCCGGGAAGATATAAGTGAGGGACATGAACTATTGACAAAAACAATAATAACATACTAAGAGGAGTTTATTATAAGCCACCTAATATACCAGAGTACACAGAAAATCTACTGCTAAACAAAATAGACGAGGCGGCAAATCATAATGAGGTCATCATTATGTGGGGCTTTAACTACCCAGATATAGACTGGGAAACTAAAACCTGTACATCTCACAAAGCAAACAGGCTCTTGGCAATAACTAAAGACAATTACCTTTCCCAACAGGATCAGGACCCGACTAGAGGGACAGCCACACTGGACTTAGTATTAACCAATACACCTTACAGAACAACAGATGTGCAGGTTGGGGGATACCTGGGAAATAGTGAAAGTAATAACCTTACAATTGTCATTCAAGAGAGTGTTTCTTCAGGGAGGAACAAAAATACCAAACTTCAAAAAATCTAAATTTAGCCAACTAAGAGAGACCATAGGCCTAACTAATGGGACAAAGTCGTCAAAATTAAAAATACAGCCACAAAATGGGAAATATTTAAAACCATCCTAAAATCTAATTGTGAGAGGAACATACCTTATGGGAATAAAAGAAAATAGAATAAATAGAATTGTAAAGAAAGCAATAAATGTCAAAAAGAAAGCATTTAAATCACTAAAACAGGAGGGTAGCGAGGAAGCATTGAAAAACTATAGGAAAAAAATATGATATGTAAAAGACAAATAAAAGCAGCCAAACTAGAGACTGAGAGATTAATTGCCAAACAGAGTAAAACTAACCCTAAAATGTTCTTCAATTATATAAATGGTAAAAAGTATAAATCTGAAGGTGTCGGCCCTTTACAGAGTAAGGGGCCGTTGCAGAGAGCGATGAGGAGAAAGCAAAGCTATTAAATATTTTTTCTCCACTGTATTCACTAAAGAAAATAAACTGTCAGATGAAATGCAGAATGTAAAAGTAAATTACCCATTAAAAGTGCCTGTCTAACCCATGAAGAAGTAGAGCGGCATCTTAAAAAGATTAAAATAGACAAATCGCCAGGACCAGATGGCATACACCCCTGTATCCAAAGAGAATTAAGTAATGTCATAGCCAGACCCTTATTTCTGATATTTAAGGACTCTATAATGACAGGGAGTGTTCCACAGGATTGACGCATAGCAAATGTGGTGCCAATATCCAAAAAGGGTCCAAAAACAGAGCCCGGAAACTATAGTTCGGTAAGTCATTGGTAAACTGTTTGAAAGTTTTCTAAGAGATGCTATCTTGAAGTACCTCAATGAAAATAAGTGAATAACGTCACATCAGCATGGCTTCATTAGGGATTGGTCTTGTCAAACTAATTTAATCAGTTTTTATGAGGAGGTAAGTTCTAGACTTGACCGCGGCGAATTAATGGATGTCGTATATCTGGACTTCGCCAAAGCATTTGATACTGTACCACATAAAGGGTTAGTATATAACAGGGCTGGCCAACCTGAGGCTCTCCAGCTGTTGCAAAACTACAACTCCCAGCATGCCCAGACAGCCTACAGCTATCAGTCTACAGCATGGCATGGTGGGAATTGTAGTTTTACAACAGCTGGAGAGCCGCAGGTTGGCCAGCCCTGGTATATAAAATGAGAATGCTTGGACTGGGGAAAAGTTTCTGTATGTGGGTAAGTGACTGGCTCAGTGATAGAAAACAGAGGGTGGTTATCAACAGTACACACTCAGATTGGGTCACTGTCAATAGTGGGGTACCACAGGGGTCAGTATTGGTACCTATTGTCTTCAATATATTTATTAATTATTTTGTAGAAGGCTTGCACAGTAAAATATAATTTTTTTCAGATGATACTAAATTGTAAAGTGTCAGGTTCAACACTGACAAATGTAAGGTTATGCACATGGGAAGGAATAATGCAAGTCACCAGTACATACTAAATGGTAAAACACTGGGTAACACTGACATGGAAAAGGACCTAGGAGTTTTGGTGAACCACAAATTAAGCTGTAGAAGCCAGTTTCAGGCAGCTGCTGCCAAGGTCAATAAGATAATGGGTTGCATCAAAAGGGGCCCGTGATGAGTCCTGCCACTTTACAAATCACACACATGGAGTACTGTGTACAGTTCTGGGTTGAGCCCTGAATGGATCTCACAAACGGAAAGCCAAAACTCCCGTGTGAAAGTAGACTTATACACACAAAACCTGTCTTAATCACACAGCGGGACAAGTTACTTCACAACACTGAGGTAAACAGCTGCCTCATCCTCCTCTCTGCTCTACTTGTCAGGGATTATGATCCTGAATACAACTGATAAGATCTTCAGCTGAATATCTGTGGTAATGGAGTTCGTGAGGAGACATGAAGTAAAGAGATGTGGGGATGTGGCTAATGAGCAGCAGCATTTGTGTACAGTTAACTACATTACCACAGCCCCACATTACCACAATCTTCATTGTCCGTCCGCTTCGTACTTCATGCCTCCTCATGAACTCCATTCCTACAGAGATTCAGCTAAATATCAGCTGTATTGAGGATCATAATCCCTGACAAGTAGCGCAGAGAAGAGGATGGGGCAATTCTTTAGCTTAGTGTTGTGAAGTAACTTGTCCCGCTGTGTGATTAGGACAGGTTTTCTGTGTACTAATAGTATGGTGGCCATTTTATTTCTTCTAATGATTGCTCCCTAGATGAAATGAGCCATTATAACTAATGAAAGGTATTTGGGAATATATAGTAACATAGTATATAAGGCCGAAAAAATACATTTGTCCATCCAGTTTGGCCTGTTATCCTGCAAGTTGATCCAGAGTAAGGCAAAAAAAAACTGTGAGGTACAAGCCAATTTGATACAAGCCATATTGATAAGAAATTCATATTTAAGTATTTTTATTTCTTCATTCCCAGAGAACCCGTATAAAGAAGGTGCTAGCAAAGTCCAGGAGATTGTCCTCACATTTTAGCCATTCTTGTGTAGCAAGGAAATCCCTCTTGGACTTGCAGAGGGCAGAATGGTCTACCGTTACACCGCTTGATTCATGACATTCCAACTCACTGGAATTCCCCTTTGCATATGCTAGTGTCATGGTGGGGAGTGGGGGAAACTCCCCACCGAAACACCAAAGGGAAAAGGGAAGAGAAACTAGGCCAGGGACCAGGATAAGGGAGCAGGTCACCTCCTATGCTTCCCTAATCCTTGCCCTGACTACTAACCGTATGAGCGGACCTGGATGGTAGGATGGCTCATACCCAGGAACCCCGGACCCTGAGTCACCCTGATAATCCCTGGAATAGGAGCAGGGATAACACAACCTGTTCTTCCAAAACACGGAAGAACAGGAGTCTCAAATGGCCTAGATGCATGGAAGGGAAAGGCAGTAAACAGCCACTGGATTGGCAGGTAAGAGACAAGAAACATGCACTTACCTGCTGCTGCAAACAACGACGACTGGACCCCATGCAACAGTACTGGAACCTGTTCATCCAATCCAGCAAACCAGAAACTGGACAGGATGCATTGCGGCCCCAGGCAGACCTGCTCACTGACATGTGGTTCCCCCTCCGGGGAACCCTGGGGCCCTCTCACCGAAGGCACAGATAGACAGGGGAATGTCTAGCAAACATGCCGGACAAAAAACACCACCAGACATGTAACAACAATCAGACATATAAACGAGATAGGTAGGGAGGATGACATCGAGATGACATCAGGGAGACATTGATGTCCCACTAGGTGTCCCTCAAGGACTGGGCAGATGTAACACCCAGGAAAGAAGCAAAGCTTCAGCACCAACAAAGGCTGGAGTGCAACTGCCTCCATCCTGGAAGCCACAGGCTAATAAACCCCTAGTGGCCACACCCAGCTAGGTAGTTAACCCCTCACACACCAGACAGGGAAGGAACAGGGGGAAACAGGAGCAGTTCACACACATGCTGAACAAACAACATGTAGACCCAGGCAACCAGCATGCACGGCTATCGTGTCATGGCAAACAACACCGAAACCGTGACACTGCCATGACAGCTAGAGTGTCAGTATGAGCAGCCTAAATCAGTGAATGATATTGTCCTGCACAAGACCTCCTCAGCAGGGAGCATGTGTTGTTTCGAGGTCAGGCAGGGCCCGTCTTCCGAGAAGCATGCTGAAGCCCTTTGAAGAGGCCACAAAATTTGTCATAGGGACAAGTGAGACATGAACAATGTCATCCTCTGCAACAGGGGATCATGGCGGAAGAAGAACAACTAATGCATCTTGCTGTCCACCCTGGGGATGTTGGGGACCCACAAGGACAAAGTCAGAGGAGCAAGAGGATGATGACGATGATGATAATGACACGGGTCACGACACCTAATCAGATCAGTGTGGGGAGGGGGAGCCAGAAAGAGTTGGCTCCTTGGGCATCTGACCAAAATGGCATGCTCTATGCTTGCTTGCTTATGTAGTGACAGGTGTATCATTCACATGAAGCAGTCTGATGATTACTGGATAGCCATGTTTTTAGACCCTCGCTATCAAATGTTTTCCTCTCGCTGAAAGGGAAGCCAAATAACTTCCAGGAGACACTGTATACACACCTTGCCACAGCTTTTAGAGAGCAGACAACTGCCGCCGCCATCTACGTTGCCACAAGCAACAGAAGCCATAGCAGCAGCCAGTTCAATCACCTCAACATTAACAGTTTTTTCATGTGCTGCATCAGACTGTGGCAAATCAAGTTGAGACCTACTGCCTCAATGCCGAAGGTTCAGTCATACCTGGACTCTGGCCTGTGTGGACCATGTTCCCTGACCCCATGGACTTCTCAGAAGGCAAGCTAGAACAGTGGCTCAATCTAGCCAGTATGCTCTCTTTCTTGCCCAACCTCCAGTGTCATCTCAGAGAGAGTTTAGGACTTTTTTCCTGTTTGAAATAATGAATCTCAGACAGAAATGACTAAACAGATGCAAGATGTGCATAACTGAACATAACGGATGCTTAAAATACAGGATTGATGAATGAAAATCTAAACGATGATGTGAACCTGCCCTAAATTTTTGGACATTTGGTCCCCCAACAACCCAGTGTTTTGTTTTTAAGGGACAACTTTTGGAAGCTTTCGAATATGAAAAAGCATAACACATGCAATGGCGAGGTGTGTTTTTAAAAGCACTGTTTGTTAACACCAAACTTGCGTTTACCCAAAGCTATGTATGTCAGTGTTACTGGCATGATTTACTATTACTGTCATTGCGTTCAAGAGCTTAGGCTAACATCCTTTCCTAAAAGACCTAGGAAACTAAAAGGTGTAATATAACAATTTGCAGGGCAATTGGAGCAACTATTGTTCAGGTAAAATCACTTTGGGTCCAAACCAAATTATTTTTTTTTTTAATTGCCAAACCTGAAACTAACCAAATCTCAAAAGGTTCACTCATCTCTAATTGACAGATGTAAATGGCAAATTAGATGATCTATTATTCTCTTGTTCTCAATCAATACCTTTAAATTAACTTAAAATTTAGAAATCATTTAAAGCTCACCATACATGTTAACCGTTTATCTGCTGAACCCGATGCTTGTGGGGTACTTCTGACTCTTCTCTGACAGTGAGACAAGGATCAGGTGAAATTAATATTTTTGCCCAATCCTTTTGTTTTCTTCTGAGATAATCCGCTGCCAAAAGTATTATTTTTACAAATTGGCCAACCTCTTTAACCCCTTCTGTATTGAGCCACTTTTCACCTTAAAGGGACACTGACAGGCCCAATAAGCATATTTAGGTATATATATATGACAGTACAGGTCTTATAAAGTGTATTAGAATCATCTAAGTATCCCCCCTGTCCACCTTATAAATACAGTAAAATGAAGTTTTATAACCTGCTTGAATCGTCTTCAATCTGCCCAAGGGGCGGTGTTTCATCTCAACTTGCGCCCAGCCAGCCTCGCCACAACTGCCGTTTGAAGCGCCGCCCAGCTCATCAATATTCACTTCGCTGGGCGGCGCACTAATCCGCACTAATCATATCACGCCTGCGCACTAATTAACCCCTTTTGAGATGTAACAGAGCAGCGCTCTGAAGCGCTGCTATGAACTGTGCCCGGCGCATGCGCATAAAGCAGAGGCTGCATCGGCCTCTGAGATGCAGACTGTGCGCAGGCGCGATGTGATCCCGGCCAGTGAGGGTGCCGGGCGCATGCGCTCAAGATGAGCCGGAGGCCAATGCCCATAGGATTGTATTGGGCATGCGCCGGATCTTGCGTTGGGGACACTAGTAGACGCCCAGCGAAGTGAATATTGATGAGCTGGGCGGCGCTTCAAACGGCAGTTGGGGCGAGGCTGGCTGGGCGCAAGTGGAGATAAAACGCCGCCCCTTGGGCAGATTGAAGACGATTCAAGCAGGTTATAAAACTTCAGTTTACTGTATTTATAAGGTGGACAGGGGGGATACTTAGATGATTCTAATACACTTTATAAGACCTGTACTGTCATATATATACCTAAATATGCTTATTGGGCCTGTCAGTGTCCCTTTAAGGACCAGGCCAAATTTTGGAAATCTGACAGGTGTCACTTTATGTGGTAATAATTTTAGAACGCTTTTACATATTTAACCAATTCTAAGATTGTTTTTTCGCAACACATCATACTTCATGTAAGTGGTGAACTTCAGTCATGTCAAGCTGTTAATACCACGTTGTAGGTCACACACACAGAGAACACATGGTACCTTTTTTGCCACTTCTGTAGCTGCAATGTTCCAAAAATGAAGTTTACACCATATGCAAAAGTGCCTAGGGGCAGTGTTTGCTGCTCAAAGTGCCCAGGACCCCCAGCGTTACTTGGCGAAAACTCCTCCCCTCTATTGCAGTTCGCCTGGCCAGTATGCGTGTGACGTGCCTGTCTTCAGTATGTGCCTATGAACACCATCGCTGGCCTGCGCCGCACGACACCCACTGTAGGCAGCGGCATACTTCAACCTAATGCGCATGCGCCACTTACTGGCCTCCATTGTACAAGCAGTCGACCGTACCGCTGCCGACAGTGGGTAACCTGCGGCATATGCACGGGCCGACGCTGGTGTTCGTCATAGGAGTCCCCTGCATAGCAGAATCTGTATGTATCTGTTTTGCAGCCCATAGACTTTTATTATGACGGAATGAATAACGGAATGCCTCTAAACGCATTCCTTTATGCATTCCGTCATAGAATTGTGTTATGGTCCGTGGTAACAGAATCCATAACGCAATTCTGCTTTTACCACCAAACGAAGCGTGAACGAATTTCAAAATAGCTGTGACGTCCTTTTCCTTTCTCCCCACTTTGTTTGTTTTCAGCTCCGGAGCTCAGAGAACAGATAGAGAGGGGGAGATCACATGTACTCCTGTGATCTTCAGACGCAGTGTAGAAGCGATCATTTATCAGACGTGGATCTCAGCTAGCTCTGACACGCCACCATTTCCTGTGAGCCTTTGTTACCAGGGACGGATCTTGTCTGGCAACAGGCAGTGGACTGCAACTTAGATGGAAGTGAGACCCCTAGTGGCCATGACTTTACTGCTTTTTTTCCCAAGTGGATGCAGATTTTTGTAAATGAAATGATTTGCTAATTACACCATTCTCTATTAAATGAAATGAAATTGTGTGAAAGGTACAGTGACACTTTAAGGTGTTTTAAAGAATGATTATCTGTTTATGTGCCTGGTGTAGTTTTTTTATTTTTTTATTTTTACCTTACAATTAGTAAACAATTAGGCCTCTTTCACACGGGCGTTGCCAGAAAATGTGCGGGTGCGTTGCGGGAACACCCGCGATTTTTCTGCGCGAGTGCAAAACATTGTAATGCGTTTTGCACGCGCGGGAGAAAAATCGTGCATGTTTGGTACCCAAACCCGAACTTCTTCACAGAAGTTCGGGCTTGGTATCGGTGTTCTGTAAATAGTATTATTTTCCCTTATAACATGGTTATAAGGGAAAATAATAGCATTCTGAATACAGAATACAAAGTAAAATAGCGCTGGAGGGGTTAAAAAAATAAAAAATGTTTAACTCACCTTAGTCCACTTGATAGCGCAGCCGGCATCTGCTTCTGTCTCCTTTCTTTAGGACCTGGGTAAAGGACCTTTGATGACGTCACTCCGGTCATCACATCGTACGTCACATGATCTTTTACCATGGTGAATCACCATGGTAAAAGATCATGTGACGTACCATGTGATGACCGGAGTGACATCATCAAAGGTCCTGTAACTGTATTTAATGCTCACCACAGGTACTATTCAACAAAGGAGACACAAGGAGATGCCGGGCTACGCGAGCAAGTGGATTAAGGTGAGTTAAAAAATTTTTTCTTTTTTTTTAACCCCTCCAGCGCTATTTTACTTTGCATTCTGTATTCAGAATGCTATTATTTCCCCTTATAACCATGTTATAAGGGAAAATAATAATGATCGGGTCTCCATCCCGATCGTCTCCTAGCAACCGTGCGTGAAAATCGCACCGCATCCGTACTTGCTTGCGGATGCTTGCGATTTTCACGCAACCCCATTCATTTCTATGGGGCCTGCGTTACGTGAAAAACGCACAAAGAGGAGCATGCTGCGATTTTCACGCAACGCAAAAGTGATGCGTGAAAATCACCTCATCTCGTGTGCATAGCCCCATAGAAATGAATGGGTCGGTATTCAGTGCGGGTGCAATGTGTTCACCTCCCGCATCGCATCCGCGCGGAATACTCGCTCGTGTGAAAGGGGCCTTAACCTGACGTGATATGTCTTTTCCTAACATTCCACAAATTTTATAAATTGAAATAAATACTGTTGGGAAATACACTGCAAAATATGCATAAAATATGTGTAAATATAAAAAAAAACATCAAAATACACTTGTAAAAATAAAGTTAAAAATATGATTTTGTTTCCTCTTCAGCCTCTACAACACGGCATGAGAAATTGAGGAACCTTGTTGATGGGCAAGGTGAAGATTAAAGACAGGCATTCTTAACTATTGGGTGAGCAGAAAATATTAGAGTGTGAATGTATTAAAACAGTCGTTTGATCGTAATAACAAACCCCATTGGGGTACAATGCACAAATAATATTAAGGAGTAATTCTGGAAATCTATGTTAGCAAGGTAGCTGGTGTACAATTTTGGTGTACATTTCCTGCATAAATTAGTTGTACTGCCCACACAGCCTCTCCTCCCAGACAGTTAAAAGGTTGCAAATCTTAGCACAAAAGGGCAATTTCGCTAAAAATCACAACTTTTGTATGCCAGTTGTCTGGCATACCTTGGTGTACACTGGGCTCTTAAAAAGGTTGGCCATTTTCTGGAAATTTGTGACCAATGGGTATGTAAGATGACTATATGGTACTTACTAGTATTTTTGTTTATATTCTGTACAATATGGTATATGTCCTAAGTCATGCCCTCATGTTAGGCAAATCTTCTGTGCTCTCTATAAGATGGCTGCTGATGGAGGGTCGTGTGACCAGGCATATCACCTCTCTCTATGTGATGTCTCCTCTATTCACATGCACTGCACCTGCACTAAACTCCCAACAGTACAAGAGCAGATAGCAGTGTATCTGAAAAGAAGAGACATCACATGAAGGTGATTTCCGTGGTCACATGACCCTCCATCAGCAGCCATTTTATGAACAAGACCTCTGTGTGGACAGCATAAAAGACTAAGGGGAAGTTTTATCATCCCCCTGGCACCTGAAAAGTGGTGTTAACCCCTTAAGGACTTAGGACGTACCGGTACGCCCTGTTTCCCAAGTCCTTAAGGACCCAGGACGTACCGGTACGTCCTGTGTAGTTTTGATCACTGCCGCACGGCCGGCAGTGATCGGAACAGGGTCCCTGGTGAAATCATTCAGCAGGCACCCTGTGACAATGCCTAGGGGATTCCTGTGACCCCCCCGCATTGCCGATCGCTACAAACCGCAGGTCAATTCAGACCTGCAGTTTTTAGCATTTATGCAAGTTTCTGATCCCTGCGGTCCGTGACGTTTTAACCCGTAGGGACCGCTGTATGGAGGAGGTGAAGAGGGAGGGAGCTCCCTCCCTCTCCCATCGGGGGGCTGCTGTGCCTTTGCAGCCCCCGGATAGGATGGGGTGACAGACGGAGGGAGCCCTCCTCCCTCCCCTTCCCCATCTGCTCAGTTGTGGCAGACGGAAAAGGTTCCCATGGCAACAGGACGCCTTCTCAGGCATCCTGCTGTCCATGGTGCTGAACAGATCTGTGCTAAAGGCAGAGATCTGTTCAGACAAAGTGTGAGTGAAATACAGTGCAGTACACTATATAGTGTACTGTACTGTATTATACAGACATCAGACCCACTGTATCTTCAAGAACCAAGTGGGTCTGGGTAAAAAAAAATGATAAAAAAGTGAAAAAAAAGTAAAAATAAAAAAAACACATTTATCCCTGATTAAAAATAAAAATAAAATTCCCTACACATGTTATATATCACCGCGTCCGTAACGACCCGATCTATAAAACGGTCATGTTACATTACCCGCACGGTGAACGCCATAAAAAATAAAAACTATGATGAAATTGAAATTTTGCTCACCTTACTTCCAAAAAAAGGTAAATAAAAGTGATCAAAAAAGTCGTATGTACGCCAAAATAGTACCATTCAAACCATCGTCTCATCTCCCAAAAAATGAGACCATACCTAAGATAATCGCCCAAAAACTGAAAAAACTATGGCTCTCAGAATATGGAGACACTAAAACATGATTTTTTTTTGTTTCAAAAATTATATTATTGGGTCAAACTTACATAAATAAAAAAAAGTATACATATTAGGTATCGCCGCGTACGTATCGACCGGCTCTATAAAAATATCACATGACCTAACCCCTCAGATGAACACCGTAAAAAAAAACTGCTAAACTGTGCTAAATAAACAATTTTTTGTCACCTTACATCACAAAAAGTGTAATAGCAAGCGATCAAAAAGTCACACACACCCCAAAATAGTAAAAGAATAGAATTGGGGCACTCTCTAAAAGTATAGGGATCTTTTATTACACATATCACAATAAAATAGTAAAACAATCACAATATAATATCAGCAGTAAAATAGAAGAGCAGATAAAAATGTTGGTAATAACAGTAGTATAAATAATGAACTAAACAGATTAAAATATATTAAATTCAACAGTATCAATATAAATAAGATCCCAATATATATATATGAATTTTTGAGGATAAGATGTTATGTTCAGATATTCAATGATAGTAATGTTCACTAATCATACTCTGATGTGTAGTTCCATACACGGTAATCCACTCCGACACCAGTCCTAATAACAGGTATTGAATATATAATATAGTGGTCAGAGTCCCAAGCGTATGCAGCTTTGAAAGTTTGTTTGAACAATGATTCAGCTGCTTATACGCACAGCGGCGTCCCGCTGTATTGATAGGAAGCGATCGCTTTAGGTGGGATATGCAAGGTCTTACCCGAGGATCCTTTGTGCTGGATGATAGCCCCTCGACTCGGCGTGTTGCTCCTGACTCCGGTCTCAAGGGTTGGTGTTCAGATTTTAATTTGGCGCCAGTAGAGTTGTTTGCTACACGTGGTTAAGTTGTCTTGCGTGTAGTAGCGTTTGTATACTCCGGCAATTCACTGACAATAAAATAATCTCCAGACTTCCTCGGACTTGCAGTCCCTCTCCTCTTGGTGGGGGGATACCAGACGCGTTTCTGGGATTTACAAGAAAGACCCCTTCCTCAGAACCCCAAAATAGTGCCAATAAAACCGTCATCTCATCCCACAAAAATCATACCCTACCCAAGGTAATCGCCCAAAAACTGAAAAAATTATGGCTCTCAAACAATGGAAACACCAAAACATGATTTTTTTTGCTTCAAAAATGAAATCATTGTGTAAAACTTACATAAAAAAATGTATACATATTAGGTATCGCCGCATCCGTGACAACCTGGTCTATAAAAATATCACATGATCTAACCTGTCAGATGAATGTTGTAAATAACAAAAAATAAAAACGGTGCCAAAACAGCTATTTCTTGTTATCTTGCGTCACAAAAAGTGTAATATAGAGCAACCAAAAATCATATGTACCCTAAACTAGTACCAACAATACTGCCACCCTATCCCGTAGTTTCTAAAATGGGGCCACTTTTTTGGAGTTTATACTCTAGGGGTGCACCAGGGGGGCTTCAAATGGGACATGGTGTAAAAAAAAACAGTCCAGCAAAATCTGCCTTCCAAAAACCGTATGGCATTCCTTTCCTTCTGCGCCCTGCCGTGTGCAGGTACAGCTGTTTACGACCACATATGGGGTGTTTCTGTAAACTACAGAATCAGGGCCATAAATATTGAGTTTTGTTTGGCTGTTAACCCTTGCTTTGTTACTGGGAAAAATGGATTAAAATGGAAAATTTGCCAAAAAATTGAAATTCTGAAATTTCATCTCCATTTTCCATTAATTCTTGTGGAACACCTAAAAGGTTAACGACGTTTGTAAAATCAGTTAGTAAAATCAAATTTGAATACCTTGATGGGTGTAGTTTCTTAGATAGGGTCACTTTTACGGAGTTTCTACTCTAGGGGTGCATGAGGGGGGCTTCAAATGGGACATGGTGTCAAGAAAACCAGTCTAGCAAAACCTGGCTTCCAAAAACCGTATGGCATTCCTTTCCTTCTGCGCCCTGCCGTGTGCAGGTACAGCTGTTTACGACCACATATGGGGTGTTTCTGTAAACTACAGAATCAGGGCCATAAATATTGAGTTTTGTTTGGCTGTTAACCCTTGCTTTGTTACTGGGAAAAATGGATTAAAATGGAAAATTTGCCAAAAAATTGAAATTCTGAAATTTCATCTCCATTTTCCATTAATTCTTGTGGAACACCTAAAAGGTTAACGACGTTTGTAAAATCAGTTAGTAAAATCAAATTTGAATACCTTGATGGGTGTAGTTTCTTAGATAGGGTCACTTTTACGGAGTTTCTACTCTAGGGGTGCATGAGGGGGGCTTCAAATGGGACATGGTGTCAAAAAAAACAGTCCAGCAAAATCTGCCTTCCAAAAATCGTATGGCATTCCTTTCCTTCTGCGCCCTGCCGTGTGCCCGTACAGTAGTTGACGACCACATATGGGGTGTTTCTGTAAACTACAGAATCAGGGCCATAAATATTGAGTTTGGTTTGGCTGTTAACCCTTGCTTTGTAACTGGAAAAAATATATTTTAAAAAATTGAAAATCTGCCAAAAAAGTGACATTTTGAAATTGAATCTCTATTTTCCATTAATTCTTGTGGAACACCTAAAGGGTTAACGACATTTGTAAAATCAGTTTTGAATACCTTGAGGGGTGTAGTTTCTAGAATGGGGTCATTTTTGGGTGGTTTCTATTAAGTAAGCCTCGCAAAGTGACTTCAGACCTGAACTGGTCCCTAAAAATTGGGTTTTTGAAAATTTCAGAAAAATTTCAAGATTTGCTTCTAAACTTCTAAGCCTTGTAACATCCCCAAATAAAATATCATTCCCAAAATGATCCAAACATGAAGTAGACATATGGGGAATGTAAAGTAATAACTATTTTTGGAAGTATTACTATGTATTATAGAAGTAGAGAAATTGAAAATTTAATTTTTTACACATTTTTGGTAAATTTGGTATTTTTTTTATAAATTACCCAATTTTAGCAGTGTCATGAAGTACAATATGTGACAAAAAAACAATCTCAGAACGGCCTGGGTAAGTCAAAGCGTTTTAAAGTCATCAGCACTTAAAGTGATACAGGTCAAATTTGCAAAAAATGGCCAAGTCCTTAAAGGGGTTATCCAAGTTAAATAAATGTATTCTAATTGCTCTTATTGTAGTTCAGTGAAAGTTTCTTCAAATCACTTCCATTAGCTATCTTTCACTGTTTGGCCACTTCAATTCAGGGTCATGTGACCCCCGACATCAGCCAGCCGGCTCTGGTGATGACGTTTCGTTTACATGCTTCTCCCTGCTTGAGGGAGTGGCCAGGCTCTGTAAACGAAACGTCAGAGCCTCTGGTTTCCGCCCCTCTCCAGCTCTTCTCACTGCCTCGGCTCTGGTATGTGATCGCTCATGCGCAGTACATACCAGAGCCGAGGCGATCTCTTCTCCGGCAGCAGGGTATGTTTATCGCTCCTGCACTCACATGGGCTAGAGGTGCCAGTTTGTAAACGTTCCCCTCTGCATCTGGGGATCGTTCGTTCAGCCCCCCCCCCCCCCCCCCCCCACTAGTACACATTACACATTGAACACCCCCTGGGAAAAATAAATAAATAATTGGCCATCATTTTATTTGATTCAGCTATATAAAATCCATATCTGCCACAAATATATGTATTTATCTAAGCAATATCCATATTGAATATATATTTGAATAATCTAGATATTGCTTAGATACAGATAGTGCTAATGGTACTTTCACACTACCGTAAGTGTATTTTCACACTAGCGGCAGGATGTATCCGACAGGCTGTTCAACCTGTCGGATCCGCCCTGCCGCTATTTGGCCGTGCCGCTCCGTCCCTATTGACTATAATGGGGACGGGGGCGGAGCTCCGGTGCAGCTCGGCGAGAGGTCGCAGGATTAAGTCTACTTTCACACTTGCAGCATAGTGATCCGGCGAGCAGTTCAGACAACGGAACTGCCTGCCAGATCCGGCATTGCAAACCAACTGAAGGACGGATCCGACCTTCCGGTCTGCGCATGCACAAACCGGGAAAACCGGGAAAAAGACTGACAGAGGGATCCGTCCATCCGCATGACAAGCGGATAGACGGATCCGTTATTGCAATGCATTTCTAGACGGATCCGCACCTGGATCCGTCTACAAATGCTGTCAGTTGTCACACTGAGGCTACTTTCACACTTGCGTTCGGAGCGGATCCATCTGGTGTCTGCACAGATGGATCCACTCCTATAATGCAAACGTTGGGATCCGTTCAGAACAGATCCGTCTGCATTATAGTTCAGAAAAAAAGTGTAAAAGTTAGTCAGACGGATCCGTCCAGACTTTACATTGAAAGTCAATGGGGGACGGATCCGTTTGAAATTGCACCATATTGTGTCAACTTCAAACGGATCCGTCCCCATTGACTTACATTGTAAGTCTGGACAGATCCGTTTGGCTCCGCACGGCCAGGCGGACACCCAAACGCTGCAAGCTGCGTTCGGGTGTCCGCCTGCTGAGCGGAACGGAGGCCAAACGGAGCCAGACAGAGGCATTCTGAGCGGTTCCGCATCCACTCAGAATGCATTGGGGCTCTACGGAACGGAACGGAACTCACAAGCGGAACCCCGAACGCAAGTGTGAAAGTAGCCTAAACGGCGGATCCATTAGGCATGCAGCTCCGACGACGGAGCTGCCTTGCGGATCCGGCATTGCAAAACAACTGAAGGACGGATCCGTCCTTCCGGTCTGCGCATGCACAAACCGGGAAAACTGTGAAAAAGACTGACAGAGGGATCCGTCCATCCACATGACAAGTGTGCATTTATTTATTTTTTTGCAAAGTGCAGAGCAGGGTGAAGGAAAGGTCAGGTTGTTCACGCCCAGAAATATTCATGAGGCAGAGCTCAGGCTTTGTTGTTACACGCCCCCTCAGCATGTACTTCAGCATGTAAACAAAGCAATGACAGAACCATGAAAAGGTGGACATATGGGTTTTAACTTGATGAAATCTAGTTTAACCAAATTATATGTATATCCTGATGGATTTTAAGTGTTTTTTTTTTTTTATTAACTCGGATAACCCCTTTAACCACCTCAGCTCCCCTAGCTTAAACACCCTTAATGACCAGGCCACTTTTTACACTTCTGACCTACACTACTTTCACCGTTTATTGCTCGGTCATGCAACTTACCACCCAAATTAATTTTACCTCCTTTTCTTCTCACTAATAGAGCTTTCATTTGGTGGTATTTCATTGCTGCTGACATTTTTACTCTTTTTGTTATTAATCGAAATTTAACGATTTTTTTGCAAAAAAATGACATTTTTCACTTTCAGTTGTAAAATTTTGCAAAAAAAACAACATCCATATATAAATTTTTCTCTAAATTTATTGTTCTACATGTCTTTGATTAAAAAAAAATGTTTGGGTAAAAAAAAAATGGTTTGTGTAAAAGTTATAGCGTTTACAAACTATGGTACAAAAATGTGAATTTCCGCTTTTTGAAGCAGTTCTGACTTTCTGAGCACCTGTCATGTTTCCTGAGGTTCTACAATGCCCAGACAGTACAAACACCCCACAAATGACCCCATTTCGGAAAGTAGACACGGTAAGGTATTTGCTGATGGGCATAGTGAATTCATAGAACTTTTTATTTTTTGTCACAAGTTAGTGGAAAATGATGATTTATTATATTTTTTTTCTTACAAAGTCTCATATTCCACTAACTTGTGACAAAAAATAAAAACTTCTATGAACTCACTATGCCCATCAGCGAATACCTTGGGGTGTCTTCTTTCCAAAATGGGGTCACTTGTGGGGTAGTTATACTGCCCTGGCATTCTAGGGGCCCAAATGTGTGGTAAGTAGTTTGAAATCAAAATGTGTAAAAAATGGCTGGTGAAATCCGAAAGGTGCTCTTTGGAATGTGGGCCCCTTTGCCCACCTAGGCTGCAAAAAAGTGCCACACATGTGGTATCGCCGTACTCAGGAGAAGTTGGGGAATGTGTTTTGGGGTGTCATTTTACATATACCCATGCTGGATGAGATAAATATCTTGGTCAAATGCCAACTTTGTATAAAAAAATGGGAAAAGTTGTCTTTTGCCGAGATATTTCTCTCACCCAGCATGGGTATATGTAAAATGACACCCCAAAACACATTCCCCAACTTCTCCTGAGTACGGAGATACCACATGTGTGACACTTTTGCAGCCTAGGTGGGCAAAGGGGCCCACATTCCAAAGAGCACCTTTCGGATTTCACCGGCCATTTTTTACACATTTTGATTTCAAACTTCTTACCACACATTTGGGCCCCTAGAATGCCAGGGCAGTATAACTACCCCACAAGTGACCCCATTTTGGAAAGAAGACACCCCAAGGTATTCGCTGATGGGCATGGCGAGTTCCTAAAATTTTTTTTTTTTTGTCACAAGTTAGCGGAAAATGATGATTTTTTTTTTTCTTACAAAGTCTCATATTCCACTAACTTGTGACAAAAAATAAAAACTTCAATGAACTCACTATGCCCATCAGCGAATACCTTGGGGTGTCTTCTTTACAAAATGGGGTCACTTGTGGGGTAGTTATACTGCCCTGGCATTCTAGGGGCCCTAATGTGTGGTAAGTAGGTAAATGACCTGGGAAATCCGAAAGGTGCTCTTTGGAATGTGGGCCCCTTTGCCCACCTAGGCTGCAAAAAAGTGTCACACATGTGGTATCGCCGTATTCAGGAGAAGTTGGGCAATGTGTTTTGGGGTGTCTTTTTACATATACTCATGCTGGGTGAGAGAAATATCTCGGCAAAAGACAACTTTTCCCATTTTTTATACAAAGTTGGCATTTGACCAAGATATTTATCTCATCCAGCATGGGTATATGTAAAATGACACCCCAAAACACATTTCCCAACTTCTCCTGAGTACGGCGATACCACATGTGTGTCACTTTTTTGCAGCCTAGATGCGCAAAGGGGCCCAAATTCCTTTTATGAGGGCATTTTTAGACATTTGGATCCCAGACTTCTTCTCACGCTTTAGGGCCCCTAGAATGCCAGGGCAGTATAAATACCCCACATGTGACCCCATTTTGGAAAGAAGACACCCCAAGGTATTCAATGAGGGGCATGGCGAGTTCATAGAATTGTTTTTTTTTTTGGCACAAGTTAGCGGAAATTGATATATATTTTTTTTCTCACAAAGTCTCCCTTTCCGCTAACTTGGGACAAAAATTTCAATCTTTCATGGACTCAATATGCCCCTCACGGAATACCTTGGGGTGTCTTCTTTCCGAAATGGGGTCACATGTGGGGTATTTATACTGCCCTGGCATTCTAGGGGCCCTAAAGCGTGAGAAAAAGTCTGGAATATAAATGTCTAAAAATTTTTACGCATTTGGATTCCGTGAGGGGTATGGTGAGTTCATGTGAGATTTTATTTTTTGACACAAGTTAGTGGAATATGAGACTTTGTAAGAAAAAAAAAATAATTCCGCTAACTTGGGCCAAAAAAATGTCTGAATGGAGCCTTACAGGGGGGTGATCAATGACAAAGGGGTGATCAATGACAGGGGGGTGATCAGGGAGTCTATATGGGGTGATCACCCCCCTGTCATTGATCACCCCCCTATAAGGCTCCATTCAGATGTCCGTACGTGTTTTGCGGATCCGATCCATGTATCAGTGGATCCGTAAAAATCATACGGACATCTGAATGCAGCCTTACAGGGGGGTGATCAATGACAGGGGGGTGATCAATGACAGGGGGGTGATCAGGGAGTCTATATGGGGTGATCAAGGGTGATCTAGGGTAAATAAGGGGTTAATAAGTGACAGGGGGGGGGGTGTAGTGTAGTGGTGCTTGGTGCAACATATTACTGAGCTACCTGTGTCCTCTGGTGGTCGATCCAAACAAATGGGACCACCAGAGGACCAGGTAGCAGGTATATTAGACGCTGTTATCAAAACAGCGTCTAATATACCTGTTAGGGGTTAAAAAAATCACATCTCCAGCCTGCCAGCGAACGATCGCCGCTGGCAGGCTGGAGATCCACTCTCTTACCTTCCGTTCCTGTGAGCGCGCGCGCCTGTGTGCGCGCGTTCACAGGAAATCTCGGCTCACGCGAGAGGACGAGTATATGCGTCGCTGAGCGCAGGGCTGCCACCTCCGGAACGCGAATCTGCGTTAGGCGGTCCGGAGGTGGTTAAGGTGGAATAGGGCTGAGTCCTTAAGGGGTTAAAAAGTGCATATTTTTTTTTAACCTGCGACTTTAAAAATAAAAAATTGTCGCATCTATCAGTTTTACGCCATCCTCACCACCTTCCCTAAATGGGGTGGGGGAAGTGTGGGGAAGGTGGCTGGCTCAAATGAAGCCAGAAATCTACGCCAGCTCTGAGCTGTCATAGATTTCTGGTTTGGAGCATGGACTGCTGCAGGATGTGCCTAATTTATGATGAGTCCTGCACCTCAAAATGTGGTGCATCCTCCGACAATGTAGGGGATATCAATACCGGCTCAGAAAGCCCGTCTTGATAAATATCCCCCATAATCCATGAAGTACAATATGGAGACAGCACTCCTCTTGCAAACAAGTGATGCTTATAATATCATTTCTCTGCTTAGGACAGCCTTTTTGAAGCCTACTATGTGGTTGTACTGTCTGGATTAAGCCTCATTCACACGTCAGTGTTTTGGTCAGTGATTGTGAGCCCAAACTAGGTTTGGAGCCTCCACAGACATAAGGTATAAGGGAAATATCTGCACCATTTTTGTGTTTAGAGCCGCACCTGGTTTTGGCTCAAAATCACTGATGGAAAACACTGACCAAACACTGATATGTGAATGAGGCATTACTTGTTCAGTTGGGGAATTAAAACACATATCCTTGGAGGTGAGCACCCATCACCTGTTTACCTGGAGTACTGTCTACATTTGATTATGAAATATAGAAAATAGTGCAGCATTTCAACATATGCTGACACTTTTCACCATGTGTACAAATCACTCTGAATAGTTTCCATCCTGCAAGTAGCACTTCCTGTTACTATATCCAACCAAGCCCATGATGCACTTCTCATTTCTCTGCCAGAGCTCCAGCACCGCCCCTAACCACACCCAGCTAGTTTATAGCTCCTCCCACCCAAATAGTTATATAGACACTCCCCTATTACTGCCCCTACCAACACCCAGCCAGTTTATAGCTCCTCCCACCCAGCCAGTTATATAGACACTCCCATATCACTGCCCCTACCAACACCCAGCTAGTTTATAGCTCCTCCCACCCAGCTAGTTACATAGACACTCCCCTATCACTGCCCCTAACACCACCCAGCTAGTTTATACCTCCTCCCACAAGCTAGTTACATAGACACTCCCCTATTACTGCACCTAACAACGCCCAGCTAGTTTATAGCTCCTCCCACCCATATAGTTATATAGACACTCCCCTATCACTGCCCCGACCAACACCCAGCTAGTTTATAGCTCCTCCCACCCAGCCAGTTATATAGACACTCCCATATCACTGCCCCTACCAACACCCAGCTAGTTTATAGCTCCTCCCACCCAGCTAGTTACATAGACACTCCCCTATCACTGCCCCTAACACCACCCAGCTAGTTTATAGCTCCTCCCACCAGCTAGTTACATAGACACTCCCCTATTACTGCACCTAACAACGCCCAGCTAGTTTATAGCTCCTCCCACCAGCTAGTTACATAGACACTCCCCTATTACTGCACCTAACAACGCCCAGCTAGTTTATAGCTCCTCCCACCAGCTGGTTACATAGACACTCCCCTATTACTGCCCCTACCAACACCCAGCTAGTTTATAGCTCCTCCCACCAGCTAGTTACATAGACACTCCCTTATTACTACACCTAACAACACCCAACTAGTTTATAGCTTCTCCCACCCAGCCAGTTATATAGACACTCCCCTATCACTGCCCCTACCAACACCCAGCTAGTTTATAGCTCCTCCCACCCAGCCAGTTATATAGACACTCCCATATCACTGCCCCTACCAACACCCAGCTAGTTTATAGCTCCTCCCACCCAGCTAGTTACATAGACACTCCCCTATCACTGCCCCTAACACCACCCAGCTATTTTATAGCTCCTCCCACCAGCTAGTTACATAGACACTCCCCTATTACTGCCCCTAACAACGCCCAGCTAGTTTATAGCTCCTCCCACCAGCTGGTTACATAGACACTCCCCTATCACTGCCCCTTCCAACACCTAACTGTTTTATAGCTCCTCCCACCAGCTGGTTACATAGACACTCCCCTATCACTGCCCCTACCAACACCCAGCTAGTTTATAGCTCCACCCACCAGCTAGTTAAATTGACACTCCCCTATCACTGCCCCTAACAGCACCAAGCTAGTTTATAGCTCCTCCCCCAGCTGGTTACATAGACACTCCCCTATCACTGCCCCTACCAACTCCTAGCTAGTTTATAGCTCCTCACACCAGCTAGTTACATAGACACTCCCCTATTACTGCACCTAACAACACCTAGAGAGTTTATAGCTCCTCCCACCAGCTGGTTACATAGACACTTCCCTACTACTGCCCCTACCAACACCTAGCTAGTTTATAGCTCCTCTCATCCAGCTAGTTACATAGACATTCCCCTATCACTGCCCCTACCAACACCTAGCTAGTTTATAGCTCCTCCCACCAGCTAGTTACATAGACACTCCCTTATTACTACACCTAACAACACCCAACTAGTTTATAGCTTCTCCCACCCAGCCAGTTATATAGACACTCTCCTATCACTGCCCCTACCAACACCCAGCTAGTTTATAGCTCCTCCCATCCAGCCAGTTATATAGACACTCCCATATCACTGCCCCTTCCAACACCTAACTGTTTTATAGCTCCTCCCACCAGCTGGTTACATAGACACTCTCCTATCACTGCCCCTACCAACACCCAGCTAGTTTATAGCTCCACCCACCAGCTAGTTACATTGACACTCCCCTATCACTGCCCCTAACAGCACCGAGCTAGTTTATAGCTCCTCCCCCCAGCTGGTTACATAGACACTCCCCTATCACTGCCCCAACCAACTCCTAGCTAGTTTATAGCTCCTCCCACCAGCTAGTTACATAGACACTCCCCTATTACTGCACCTAACAACACCTAGATAGTTTATAGCTCCTCCCACCAGCTGGTTACATAGACACTTCCCTACTACTGCCCCTACCAACACCTAGCTAGTTTATAGCTCCTCTCACCCAGCTAGTTACATAGACATTCCCCTATCACTGCCCCTACCAACACCTAGCTAGTTTATAGCTCCACCCACCAGCTGGTTACATAGACACTCCCCTATCACTGCCCCTACCAACACCTAGCTAGTTTATAGCTCCTCTCACCCAGCTAGTTACATAGACATTCCCCTATCACTGCCCCTAACAACACCCAGCTAGTTTATAGCTCCTCCCACCAGCTAGTTACATAGACACTCCCCTATTACTGCACCTAACAACACCTAGATAGTTTATAGCTCCTCCCACCAGCTGGTTACATAGACACTTCCCTACTACTGCCCCTACCAACACCTAGCTAGTTTATAGCTCCTCTCACCCAGCTAGTTACATAGACATTCCCCTATCACTGCCCCTACCAACACCTAGCTAGTTTATAGCTCCACCCACCAGCTGGTTACATAGACACTCCCCTATCACTGCCCCTACCAACACCTAGCTAGTTTATAGCTCCTCTCACCCAGCTAGTTACATAGACATTCCCCTATCACTGCCCCTAACAACACCCAGCTAGTTTATAGCTCCTCCCACCAGCTAGTTACATAGACACTCCCCTATTACTGCACCTAACAACACCTAGATAGTTTATAGCTCCTCCCACCAGCTGGTTACATAGACACTCCCCTATCACTGCCGCTACCAACACCCAGCTAGTTTTTATCTCCTCCCACCAGCTAGTTACATAGACATTCCCCTATCACTGCCCCTAACAGCAGTAAGCTAGTTTATAGCTCCTCCCACCAGCTGGTTTCATAGATACTCCCCTATCACTGCCCCTACCAACACCCACCTAGTTTATAGCTCCTCCCACCAGCTAGTTACATAGACATTCCCCTATCACTGCCCCTAACAGCAGTAAGCTAGTTTATAGCTCCTCCCACCAGCTGGTTTCATAGATACTCCCCTATCACTGCCCTTAACACCACCCAGCTAGTTTATAGCTCCTCCCACCAGCTGGTTACATAGACATTCCCCTATCACTGCCCCTAACAACGCCCAGCTAGTTTATAGCTCCTCCCACCCAGCCAGTTATATAGACACTCCTCTATCACTGCCCCTAACACCACCCAGCTAGTTTATAGCTCCTCCCACCAGCTGGTTACATCGACACTCCCCTATCACTGCCCCTAACACCACCCAGCTAGTTTATAGCTCCTCCCACCAGCTGGTTACATAGACACTCCCCTATCACTGCCCCTACCAACACCCAGCTAGTTTATAGCTCCTCCCACCAGCTAGTTACATAGACACTCCCCTATCACTGCCCCTACCAACACCCAGCTAGTTTATAGCTCCTCCCACCAACTGGTTACATAGACACTCCCCTATCACTGCCCCTAACAGCAGTAAGCTAGTTTATAGCTCCTCCCACCAGCTGGTTACATTGACACTCCCCTATCACTGCCCCTAACAGCAGTAAGCTAGTTTATAGCTCCTCCCACCAGCTGGTTACATAGACATTCCCCTATCACTGCCCTGCCCATGGACATAACATCACAGGAAATAAGAAAATGCTGCATGGACATGTGACCACAGCCCAGAATGGAATATAGGAGCAATAAACAAATACATTATAAAACTATATCTACCTTCATAAAATATTATTTTAAAGGATGGTCTTTCAATTTCGAAACCCCCTTTAAAGCCACATCCATGGTGGTCTGCTATCTGACAGGGATGGTGAAATAGGAGACTCTTTTATATGCTCTGCCTTTTTCCATCTCAGGTGGACTGTCCTGGACAGCATGGGGGTAAGACATATTATTCTGGCTTTGTCATGTCATCCTTTTGGTTAGGGTTACAGACAGATTTTAACCACCTCAGCCCCCAGTGCTTAAACACCCTGAAAGACCAGGCCACTTTTTACACTTCTGACCTACACTACTTTCACCGTTTATTGCTCGGTCATGCAACTTACCACCCAAATGAATTTTACCTCCTTTTCTTCTCACTAATAGAGCTTTCATTTGGTGGTATTTCATTGCTGCTGACATTTTTACTTTTTTTGTTATTAATCGAAATTTAACGATTTTTTTGCAAAAAAATGACATTTTTCACTTTCAGTTGTAAAATTTTGCAAAAAAAACGAGATCCATATAGAAATTTTGCTCTAAATTTATAGTTCTACATGTCTTTGATAAAAAAAAAATGTTTGGGTAAAAAAAAAATGGTTTGGGTAAAAGTTATAGCGTTTACAAACTATGGTACAAAAATGTGAATTTCCGCTTTTTGAAGCAGCTCTGACTTTCTGAGCACCTGTCATGTTTCCTGAGGTTCTGCAATGCCCAGACAGTACAAACACCCCACAAATGACCCCATTTCGGAAAGTACACACCCTAAGGTATTCGCTGATGGGCATAGTGAGTTCATAGAACTTTTTATTTTTTGTCACAAGTTAGCGGAAAATGATGATTTTTTTTTTTTTTTTTTTTTTTCTTACAAAGTCTCATATTCCACTAACCTGTGACAAAAAATAAAAACTTCTATGAACTCACTATGCCCATAACGAAATACCTTGGGGTCTCTTCTTTCCAAAATGGGGTCACTTGTGGGGTAGTTATACTGCCCTGGCATTCTAGGGGCCCAAATGTGTGGTAAGGAGTTTGAAATCAAATTCTGAAAAAAATGACCTGTCAAATCCGAAAGGTGCTCTTTGGAATATGGGCCCCTTTGCCCACCTAGGCTGCAAAAAAGTGTCACACATCTGGTATCTCCGTACTCAGGAGAAGGTGGGGAATGTGTTTTGGGGTGTCATTTTATATATACCCATGCTGGGTGAGAGAAATATCTTGGCAAAAGACAACTTTTCCCATTTTTTTATACAAAGTTGGCATTTCACCAAGATATTTATCTCACCCAGCATGGGTATATATAAAATGACACCCCAAAACACATTCCCCACCTTCTCCTGAGTACGGAGATACCAGATGTGTGACACTTTTTTGCAGCCTAGGTGGGCAAAGGGGCCCATATTCCAAAGAGCACCTTTCGGATTTGACAGGTCATTTTTTTCAGAATTTGATTTCAAACTCCTTACCACACATTTGGGCCCCTAGAATGACAGGGCAGTATAACTACCCCACAAGTGACCCCATTTTGGAAAGAAGACACCCCAAGGTATTCCGTGAGGGGCATGGCGAGTTCCTAGAATTTTTTATTTTTTGTCACAAGTTAGTGGAAAATTATGATTTTTTTTTTTTTTTTTTTTTTCATACAAAGTCTCATATTCCACTAACTTGTGACAAAAAATAAAAACTTCCATGAACTCACTATGCCCATCAGCGAATACCTTGGGGTCTCTTCTTTCCAAAATGGGGTCACTTGTGGGGTAGTTATACTGCCCTGGCATTCTAGGGGCCCAAATGTGTGGTAAGGAGTTTGAAATCAAATTCAGTAAAAAATGACCTATGAAATCCAAAAGGTGCTCTTTGGAATGTGGGCCCCTTTGCCCACCTAGGCTGCAAAAAAGTGTCACACATCTGGTATCCCCGTACTCAGGAGAAGTTGAGGAATGTGTTTTGGGGTGTCTTTTTACATATACCCATGCTGGGTGAGATAAATATCTTGGTCAAATGCCAACTTTGTATAAAAAAATGGGAAAAGTTGTCTTTTGCCAAGATATTTCTCTCACCCAGCATGGGTATATGTAAAATGACACCCCAAAACACATTCCCCACCTTCTCCTGAGTACGGAGATACCAGATGTGTGACACTTTTTTGCAGCCTAGGTGGGCAAAGGGGCCCATATTCCAAAGAGCACCTTTCGGATTTGACAGGTCATTTTTTTCAGAATTTGATTTCAAACTCCTTACCACACATTTGGGCCCCTAGAATGCCAGGGCAGTATAACTACCCCACAAGTGACCCCATTTTGGAAAGAAGACACCCCAAGGTATTCGCTGATGGGCATAGTGAGTTCATGGAAATTTTTATTTTTTGTCACAAGTTAGTGGAATATGAGACTTTGTATGAAAAAAAAATAAAAAAAAAAAATCATCATTTTCCACTAACTTGTGACAAAAAATAAAAAATTCTAGGAACTTGCCATGCCCCTCACGGAATACCTTGGGGTGTCTTCTTTCCAAAATGGGGTCACTTGTGGGGTAGTTATACTGCCCTGGCATTCTAGGGGCCCAAATGTGTGGTAAGGAGTTTGAAATCAAATTCTGAAAAAAATGACCTGTCAAATCCGAAAGGTGCTCTTTGGAATATGGGCCCCTTTGCCCACCTAGGCTGCAAAAAAGTGTCACACATCTGGTATCTCCGTACTCAGGAGAAGGTGGGGAATGTGTTTTGGGGTGTCATTTTACATATACCCATGCTGGGTGAGAGAAATATCTTGGCAAAAGACAACTTTTCCCATTTTTTTATACAAAGTTGGCATTTGACCAAGATATTTATCTCACCCAGCATGGGTATATGTAAAAAGACACCCCAAAACACATTCCTCAACTTCTCCTGAGTACGGGGATACCAGATGTGTGACACTTTTTTGCAGCCTAGGTGGGCAAAGGGGCCCACATTCCAAAGAGCACCTTTTGGATTTCATAGGTCATTTTTTACTGAATTTGATTTCAAACTCCTTACCACACATTTGGGCCCCTAGAATGCCAGGGCAGTATAACTACCCCACAAGTGACCCCATTTTGGAAAGAAGAGACCCCAAGGTATTCGCTGATAGGCATAGTGAGTTCATGGAAATTTTTATTTTTTGTCACAAGTTAGTGGAATATGAGACTTTGTATGAAAAAAAAAAAAAAAAAAAAAATCATCATTTTCCACTAACTTGTGACAAAAAATAAAAAATTCTAGAAACTTGCCATGCCCCTCACGGAATACCTTGGGGTGTCTTCTTTCCAAAATGGGGTCACTTGTGGGGTAGTTATACTGCCCTGGCATTTTCCAGGGGCCCTAATGTCTGGTAAGTAGGTAAATGACCTGTGAAATCCGAAAGGTGCTCTTTGGAATGTGGGCCCCTTTGCCCACCTAGGCTGCAAAAAAGTGTCACACATCTGGTATCTCCGTACTCAGGAGAAGGTGGGGAATGTGTTTTGGGGTGTCTTTTTACATATACCCATGCTGGGTGAGAGAAATATCTTGGCAAAAGACAACTTTTCCCATTTTTTTTATACAAAGTTGGCATTTGACCAAGATATTTATCTCACCCAGCATGGGTATATGTAAAATGACACCCCAAAACATATTCCCCAACTTCTGCTGAATACGGAGATACCACATGTGTGACACTTTTTTGCAGCCTAGGTGGGCAAAGGTGCCCAAATTCCTTTTAGGAGGGCATTTTTAGACATTTGGATACCAGACTTCTTCTCACGCTTTGGGGCCCCTAAAATTCCAGGGCAGTATAAATACCCCACATGTGACCCCATTTTGGAAAGAAGACACCCCAAGGTATTCAATGAGGGGCATGGCGAGTTCATTGAAAAAAAAAAAATTTGGCACAAGTTAGCGGAAATTGATTTTTTTGATTTTGTTCTCACAAAGTCTCCCTTTCCGCTAACTTGGGACAAAAATTTCAATCTTTCATGGACTCAATATGCCCCTCAGCGAATACCTTGGGGTGTCTTCTTTCCAAAATGGTGTTATTTGTGGGGTGTTTGTACTGCCCTGGCATTTGAGGGTCTCCGCAATCATTACATGTATGCCCAGCATTAGGAGTTTCTGCTATTCTCCTTATATTGAGCATACGGGTAATGAGATTTTTTTTTTCCGTTCAGCCTCTGGGCTGAAAGAAAAAAATGAACGGCACAGATTTCTTCATTCGCATCGATCAATGTGGATGAAAAAATCTCTGCCAAAAAAAGAAAAAGGAGGGGAAAGGCGTCTGCCAGGACATAGGAGCTCCGCCCAACATCCATACCCACTTCAGCTCGTATGCCCTGGCAAACCAGATTTCTCCATTCACATCAATCGATGTGGATGAATAAATCATTGCCGGGATTTTTTTTTTTATATATACAAAGTATTTGCCAAAGTATATGAACACCGCCACCTCCTCAGCTCATATGCCTCGGCAAACGTATCTTTTACTGCAGAGGAGAAATCTCGTCTTGCAGCGCCGCATACACCGACTTGCGTGTAATCTGACAGCAGCGCAATGCTTCTGTCCGAATGCACATCAGTGCTGCAGCTAGTCGATCGGTTGGTCCACCTGAAAGGTAAAAAAAACAAAACAAAAAAGAAAAAACCAGGCCGCAAAGCAATAACTTTATTAACTGTTGAACAGAACATAGAAACTTTTTTTAAACTTTTTTAACTGAACATTTAACTTTTTTACTTACCGGTATTTTTTTTTTTGTTTAGTTTTTTTTACCTTTTATAGAACAAACCTCTCCTTCCCCATGGGACAATGTGCAAAGCGCAAATCGCCCAAAGATGTGGCGAAGTACATTATGCACTTTATCCCAGGTGAAAGGAGAGGTTTGCAGCAGCTGTGAGTGAATGGGCCCTAATAGCCCTGTGTGCCTGTCCTGGTGAGATGTGATCCCTATGCTAAGTGTACCTGTGTGTGGTACTTCCGGAAACACTCTCCATAGCATAGGGCAGGGTGGTCAGCACAGTCAGGACAGAAATAGCGGGTGTCACGCCTTATTCCACTCCTGCTACAGACACGACATCTTTTTCGGGGTGACGGTTGGGTTGAGGTACCAGGAACGACACTGGGGAAATGTCGCTCGTGTAGACGGCTAACTACACTGGTGGATGGGGCCACGGAACCTCCTGGGTAAAGGAGGTTCTCGATGATCTCTTCCTGGAATTTGAGGAAGGATCCTGTTCTCCCAGCCTTACTGTAGAGAACAAAACTATTGTAGAGCGCCAATTGAATTAAATATACAGACACCTTCTTATACCAGCGTCTGGTTCTGCGGGAAACTAAATACGGAGACAACATCTGGTCATTGAAGTCCACCCCTCCCATGAGCGCATTATAGTCGTGGACACAGAGGGGCTTTTCAATGACACGGGTTGCTCGCTCAATTTGGATTGTCGTGTCTGCGTGAATGGAGGAGAGCATGTAAACGTCACGCTTGTCTCTCCATTTCACCGCGAGCAGTTCTTCGTTACACAAGGCAGCCCTCTGCCCCCTTGCAAGACGGGTGGTTACAAGCCGTTGGGGGAAGCCCACGCGACTAGTTCGCATGGTGCCACAGGCGCAAATCCGTTCTAGAAACAAATGCCTAAAGAGGGCCACACTTGTGTAGAAATTGTCCACATAAAGATGGTACCCCTTGCCGAATAAGGGTGACACCAAGTCCCAGACTGTCTTCCCACTGCTCCCCAGGTAGTCAGGGCAACCGACCGGCTCCAGGGTCTGATCTTTTCCCTCATAGATCCGAAATTTGTGGGTATAGCCTGTGGCCCTTTCACAGAGCTTATACAATTTGACCCCATACCGGGCACGCTTGCTTGGGATGTATTGTTTGAAGCCAAGGCGCCCGGTAAAATGTATTAGGGACTCGTCTACGCAGATGTTTTGCTCAGGGGTATACAAATCTGCAAATTTCAGGTTGAAATGGTCTATGAGGGGCCGAATTTTGTGGAGCCGGTCAAAAGCAGGGTGGCCTCTGGGACGGGAGGTGGTATTGTCGCTAAAATGCAGAAAACGTAGGATGGTCTCAAATCGTGTCCTGGACATAGCAGCAGAGAACATGGGCATGTGATGAATTGGGTGCGTTGACCAATATGACCGCAATTCATGCTTTTTTGTCAGGCCCATGTTGAGGAGAAGGCCCAAAAAAATTTTAAGCTCGGAAACTTGGACTGGTTTCCACCGGAAAGGCTGGGCATAATAGCTTCCCGGGTTAGCGGTTATAAATTGTGTGGCATACTGGTTGGTCTCTGCCACGACTAAGTCCAAGAGCTCCGCAGTCAAGAACAGCTCAAAAAATCCCAGGGCCGAACCGATTTGAGCCGTCTCAACCCGAACTCCAGACTGGGCGGTGAAAGGGGGAACTACTGGTGCGGCTGAAGTTGGTGACTGCCAATCAGGATTTGCCAGCACCTCAGGGACTCTAGGGGCTCTACGGGCCCGTCTTTGCGGTGGCTGCGACGGGGTAACTATTGCACGTGCCACCGTACCAGCTTCAACTGCCCTTCTGGTGCTCGCTACTTCACCAGGTTGTACGGCAGTGCTGGTACTAGGTCCAGGAAGGGCTGCGCTGCTGGTGTATGCCTCACCACGTGATCCGGCAGCGACAGCCCCACTCTGCTGCTCTTGAAGCGGATCCTGCGTAACCTGTGGTCTAGCGACATGGGGCCGGGTACGCCTGGTGCTGCCAGGGACCTCCACCTCCTCGTCCGAACTTTGGGTCAGAGAGCCACTGCTTTCCACAGGTTCATATTCTGACCCGCTAGATTCGTCAGATGAGGGTTCCCACTCCTCATCCGACTGGGTCAGAATCCTGTAGGCCTCTTCAGAAGAATACCCCCTGTTTGACATTTTGGACTACTAAATTTAGGGGTATTCCCTGAGACTACCCAAGAAAAAAAGCAAACCTGTCTTACAAAGGGGAGGCTAGCGAAGTACCGGAGGCTGCTGCGGTTGATAAAAAATATCAAAACTGATTTTTTTATCGCCGCAGTGCGTGTAAAATGAATGTGCAGTGATCAAAAAATAATAATTTTTTGTCACTGCGGTGGGGCGGGCGTGGGTGAACGCACGTGTGGGCGACCGATCAGGCCTGATCGGGCAAACACTGCGTTTTGGGTGGAGGGCGAGCTAAGGTGACACTAATACTATTATAGATCTGACCGTGATCAGTTTTGATCACTTACAGATACTATAAAAGTACAAATGCTGATTAGCGATACGCTAAACAGCGAATAAAAGTGACTGCGGTGCGGTGGGGTGGGCGCTAACTGACGCTAACTACCTAACCAAGGGGCCTAAACTATCCCTAAAACCTAACAGCCAATACCAGTGAAAAAAAAAAAGTGACAGTTTACACTGATCACTTTTTTTCCTTTCACTAGTGATTGACAGGGGCGATCAAAGGGGTGATCAAAGGGTTAATTGGGGTGCAGGTGGGTGATCTGGGGCTAAGGTGTAGTGTTTGGTGTACTCACAGTTCAGTCTGCTCCTGTGCTGGATCCAACCGACGAAAAGGACCAGCACAGGAGCAGACAAGCCATATAACAGATCATATTTACTAATATGATCTGTTATATGACTTTGGATTGGATTTTTTGAAAATCGCCAGCCTGCCAGCCAATGATCGTTGCTGGCAGGCTGGTGACGAACTTGTTCTTTGAATTTTGCCGGCCCGCGATGCGCATGCGCGGGCCGGCTTGGAGCGAAATCTCGCGTCTCGCGAGATGACGCGTATATGCGTGACTCTGCGCAGCGCTGCCACCTCCGGAACGCAATCCTGCGTTAGGCGGTCCGGAGGTGGTTAAGGCTTGGCTTAGAAGTATAACTTTTCTTGCAGATTTGGATTGATTTACTCTTCTTCTTCTTCTTCTTCTTCTTCTCTGTATTTTAGGTGTAATACCTTCCTTGATATAACTGGAAAGAGATTTATCTGTTACTTTACTTTTTCGATATGTTTTGAATATCAAAGAATATCATTTGGACAATAACTATTTGGACAATGATGGTGGCTGGAAATGTCACCTTTCATTTGGTACAGGGCTAATAAAACGTGACTATTTTTCTAGTGATTCTGTATAGGTAATAGCAGGGATGATGCTGACTGATGTGAGCCCAGAAGCAGAAGAAAGGGTTAACAGCAATTGCTCACTTGCTACCCTCCCCACAGATGCTTCAACTCTGTGTATAATCCGCGCTCACACTTTACATCGGCTCGCTGTCTGCTCCTCTTGTTTTAGGATTTGCAGTCTAGGGAACAGATTAAACAGAATCACTTGATCACAAATTAATCGGTTATCTTGGCATTACACCTTTTCCTCCTCCTCTCACTTCTCTTTTTCTCTGCTATAATAACATTTAGCAGAATCCCACTGGCTGTCTCTGGCTTCTGTCCAGGGACCTGTCTGCGTGACGCAAGCAGAGACTACTTAAAGGGAGATTACGGCCAGTAAGACAGAGCGTGCAACCTTCCCGAGCAGGGACACCTCTAATCAGCACGCTGAGATTATATTGAGTACAGGTCACCTACACCCAGTGGCTTTCCCCAGAGAAGGTGAGAAGCCTCCCGTTGCACCAGGTCTCCGATGTACAGCGATGGGAGAATGGACTATACTAGAAAGACTTCTAGAAGCCGCTGTGCAACAGCACAGTACTATGATAGGAAGGTAAGAATTCTTCCAAAACTACTACTAATGAAAAGACTTTGCAAAGTGGAATCTGTCTTATTGGCTACTAACCTTTATCTGATGGGATAGAAAACTCATGACTGTATCATGACCGCTACTCAATGCTTATTATTAGTATTGGCTAATCATTTGGAAATATCTTTATCCAGGACTGCATGGAAATGGAGCGATTTTGAACCTTAATATATTAGGCAGCTTTGAGATTGCATCAGTTTGCTGACTAAGATCAGCACCAGACCCCAAACCATAGTGACACCGCTGCCTGAAAAGTGATTGATGCCTCTCATTAATATCAGGTGCACGCCGCATCTAAGCATTGGGGGCTGGTGTGCAGCAGATGGGAAGGAAACCCTGGTATGGAAAGTTTATTGACTGCCTAGTAGCATAGTAAAATGAAAGATTTCTACAAGAGAGCAGCATCATAATATCCTACTAAAAGGTGACGGTGTATAAACTACAGATAACACCTTACCTCGTTTTCTAAGTTGATGTAAAGGTTTTTATTCTAAATGGTCATATTTTATCTCTAAGAAACCTGCAATGACCTACAAAGGGAAGGGTTTAGAATTCAATCTTCCTCTTACCTGCTCATGCTCAGTTATTATACACCTCTTCACAAGCACCATGTAATGGAGCTGATACCATCTATTGTGTGGTCTCGGGAGACCTTAAGGGGGTAGGAAGAATGCAATTAAAGGATACACATTATTAAAATGTAGCCTTAGTGTCTGCCAGACAGAAGAATAGTTGTGTAACTACAATCGACTACTATTTTATATATATAGACTAGTGATAGATACATAGAATGTATATATATACACACACACACACACACACGGTATTACTATGTATGTATATATATATATATATATATATTTATTCATAATGTAAATGCCAGTTGGACTCCTGAGTGATATCCTAAGCTTTAGAACATGTGCATCAACCAGATATAAAGCTAGTACACCATTAAAACACATAATAATCTCACTTTGTGGTTAAGAGTAACTTACTGCACCTAAAATGATGTGGCATCATCTCCTCGCCTTACAAGAGAAGCCAAGAAGCTGCTGCTATCACAGAACCAGAAGAATTGAGAATATAGGTTTGTGATATCAATGTCTGAACACAAAACCCCATAATAAAATTGTATGAGATTTATTATATTCTGCCACCAAAATGTCGCCTGCAAATAGTAAGTATATGGGATGGGTAACTGTAACATATCTGTAACATAAGACAAAGTGAATGTGGTGTAGTCTAGGGATACTAATGTACTAATATTTCATCTGGTGTCCAAATTAAAAGAAGTAGATTGTAGTGTTTTAATCCATTTAGATCTAATACTATTTGCATTTCTGAGTATCATCGACGGAAAGGAAGGACGTGGCATTCACCCTAAAATTACTGTACATAAATCAGTAAATGCATTTCCAACATACACACCAGAAAAGTAAAAAGAAAACCCACAATAATTAATCATAAGCACAGTACAGGGGATTTTTTTCATGGCAATGACAGAGCGCGCTGTATGTGCAGCCAATGAGAGTTCCCCTGCAGGAGCAGCTTCAGCACTGGACAGCTCCTCATACACATCGATGTGAAAGAACAACCTTTTACGCAAAAAAGCTTGGGAAAAGAAAATATCCCATGGCCAGTTATCCGAAACCAAAAATATCCAAACTTTTGCCTAAGGTGCATTCATTGTCACGCTGTTTCTGGCTTATCATTTGACCCTTTAATTGCCAGAAGGCCCGGTCATGTGTTGCCACTCACTGTCCTGCCGAACCTTCTGGCGATGAAAGTGCTAAGGAAGCAGCTGCATCACATAACTTAGGGATCATTTCTTAAACTGCAAGGACGGAGTTCATCCTTCCAGCTTTGCATACCCTGTAATGAATGAAAAACCCATCGGTGCCACAAGCCTGTAGAGTCATCTCGCTGCTATCACTTGTTTTACCTCTTTTGCAATTAAAAATAGTGTTGATTACGAATATTCGAATTGCAAATTTTTATCGCGAATATCGGCACTATTTTTATCGCAAATATTTAGAATACAGTGATATACTGTATATTCGTAATTTCGAATATTCAAGATTTTTTTATAATCAGTACACATGATCCCTCCCTGCTTCTAGCTTGTGGGCCAATGAGAAGGCTGCAATATCTTTGACTTTAGGAGTAGTGTTGATTGCAAATTTTCTTAATGCAAATTGCTGCTTTCCGTAATCAAGAAAATAATGACTGTAGATAACGAATTCTCAAATTCGCGAATATATGGCGAATATTCTCCCAAATATTCACAAAATATCACAAATTCGAATATTGCCCCTGCCGCTCATCACTAATTAAAAATACTGATATATCTGGAGTTTGTTGTTTAGCATCATTAATGATTTTATCTTAAAGCAAACCTACAAGACAAACCCCACTTAGATATAATATATTAATTGGATAGAGGTTCATTCCCACTGTACCAAAAGATCTCATTATTTCCAGCGGATGTATCCTCAAATACAGTAGCAGGTATGACAGATCCGCAGCACACAGGGTATGAACCCTGATTTTGCCTGAAGTCTACTGCTAATAACTTGGAAACATGTCATATAGAAGATGAACATTGTTCATTATGTGGTATGATATATAGGCATAGTACATAATATCTATTAGCATTGACATGACAGCAATTACTTACATTTATGGACGAACTGTCTTATAAAGAAGAGTATGATTGATGGTCTCTTTTAATATTGCAGTATTTCTTAATTATCTTACAGTACATTCAATGAATCCGAAACAGAACTATCCTTACGCGATATAAAAAGCAAAAAAGCATGTATATAGTCTCAAAACAGGATAAGCTGCAAATTCCAACATATAAAGTAGTAATGTTATTAAACATTGTCTACCGTATCACCCGAATCACATCAAAACACACGTGTACTACATGAAACACACAGGATTGCAAACATTTCCAGCGTTATTAACGTGACATTAAAAAAAAGAGGTGAGAAGAGATGGCCCGAATGCAGAATGCTGCTCGCAGTGGCCAATAGCTGATGATTTTGCAAGTAAAACTGAGGTTTTACCTTCAATAGCGTGTTTCTATTGGCCACAACATATGTGCAGGGTTTCATTTGTAAGTGCCATCTAGACCATCTGTTCCTCTTAGGCCCCATTCACATGACCGTGTCCATTTTGAGTACCGGAAATGGCAAATCTACAAAATGGACACTGGTCGTGTGCACCTTGCATCGTGGTGCAGAGGGTCCGTGATCCACAAGATGCAGCCAAAGATAGGATGTGTTCCACTGTATCTTTTGTGGCACAGTCGCACGGACCTGGAAGGAAACGGACATGACCATTAGAATGGGGCCTTACCCTAAGGGTGTATTCACATGGCCACGTCTGTTTTGCGGCCACACTGACCCTGAACCACAGGCTGAATTTTTCAGGTCCTCCCCATCAAAGAATCAGGAGGACAAATAAGTGGCGGTAGTCACAAGACTTGATAGTAAGCATTGCTCATCATAGTTAGTATTAGGGCGTACAAAAGTGGGGTAAATGCATATCAGTCTGTGTTTGATTCAGGACAGGCATAAGTACTACAGCCATGCAACATTTAAAAACATAGATCACTCAACCTATTGACATTACACTATAACATACCCCCGAGACAGCATTGAAACATCTGCCATAGAATGCAACAAACTGATTGCCTTGTAATTATCAGGCTCTGTTTTTACAAGTGTATGCTTCTCGATTAGCAGAATGTGCTTAACCCATTGTATTGTCTTTCAGGATCCTGCTGACTGTGGTCGTCATCTTTAGGATACTCATAGTTGCCATTGTAGGAGAGACCGTTTACGATGATGAGCAGACCATGTTTGTCTGCAACACTCTTCAACCAGGATGCAATCAGGCGTGCTATGACAGGGCTTTTCCTATCTCTCACATCAGATACTGGGTGTTCCAGATCATTATGGTCTGTACTCCAAGCCTATGTTTCATCACATATTCTGTACACCAGTCTGCAAAGCAGAAGGAAAGAAGATACTCTACGGTATTTCTCACTCTGGATAGAGACCAGGACACTGTGAAAAGGGAGGACAGTAAAAAGATCAAGAACACCTTAGTCAATGGTGTCCTACAAAACACAGAAAACTCAACCAAGGAAGCTGAACCAGACTGCTTAGAGATAAAGGAAATACCAAACCCCTCAATAAGAACCACAAAATCCAAGATGCGGCGCCAGGAAGGGATCTCGAGATTTTACATAATTCAAGTGGTTTTTAGAAATGCTCTGGAAATTGGCTTTCTTGTTGGACAATATTTCCTGTATGGGTTTAATGTGCCCTCCCAGTATGAGTGCGACCGGTATCCCTGCATCAAAGAGGTGGAATGTTATGTATCCAGGCCAACAGAGAAGACGGTCTTTCTGGTTTTTATGTTTGCAGTCAGTGGCCTCTGTGTTGTTCTTAATTTAGCTGAATTGAACCACTTGGGTTGGAGAAAGATCAAGACGGCAGTCCGAGGTGTGCAGGCCAAAAGAAAATCAATTTATGAGATCAGGAATAAGGACTTGCCCAGGATGGGTGTGCCCAATTTTGGCAGGACTCAGTCTAGTGACTCAGCCTACGTGTGAGGATGTTTCAAAAGCAACAGCTGAAAACTGGACCCATGCAGCATGAGGAGAGGGAGGGAGGGTGTCTGATTAATGGAATGCCCTTGGACTTGATTGCCATTGCAATGCAGAAATGTGCTGGCCGGAAACGTTATTATCAATCTGTAGCAGTTGCCAGTGATTTAATTGGCAGAAGTCTCTGGCTGGTTAGTTGATACTTCTAATGTTTCGAAACAACATTTGATAGCACACCCTTCTGTACCGCAATACAGAATACTAAGTACAACAGCCTCCTGTATGTCTCAGTGTCACTTAAGGTATGGGAATATTACTGAATACAGACCAATTACAACAAGGCGCTTTCGGCATCGAGCCAAGGCAAAATCAAGTCAGATTGTGGCTCTTAAACTTTACCGGCCTATACCAGAAATATGCTGAAAGCAGCAATCCCTGAAATACCCATCGAGTCATGCTACACAACACTATCATTAACAGGAGTGCTGTCTAAGAGGTGTCTTAAAAAACCGAATACTGCCAACTCACCCACTCTCATGCACTGAATCTATTTTCGGGTAGGTTCAATAGAGGTCAGTTATGGTAATCCTTCAGCAAACAAAACATCATTTTTTATTCTATGGAGCAGATTACCCAAAGACTTTTTGATGATAATCGGCTCAGTAGAGAAAAAAAAAAATGATTATTTCCATAATATGCATTCTGAACGAGCCTGTACTTCCTAGGCCCCCTCTTTACAGCAGTTGAAAAGAAGCACACATTTTTAAACCTTCTCTAGCATTCAGATCATCCCTGCCATGAAGCATATACAGAACTATTGTAAAAATAAATGGTATACCACAGATTTTTCCCTGCATGACATAAAAGAGCTTCCCAGTCTGAGCCACACATGTACAATTTAAGGGGAGCAGAACACACAGAAGTAAAATCTGTAAAGTGGCTCCTTATGCATGCGCCCTATTGCATGCTGAATTTTTAGCTTGCTTATATGTACACCGAATTAGGGATCTGATAGGTCACAAAATGTACTCAAGATTTCCACTAATCACAGCATATGAATCTAGCTCACAAGTCGGGTGCAATGCACTTCTAAATTGGATTTGTTTAGCTAAGGTATATGTCTTTTTAGTGCAAACCATGAGGCCGATAGAAAGACTTTAACATGTGAACATGAGCATTTCATTACTGCAGTAAGAGATGACACAGCCATAAAAGTAAAACACTTCTCTTCCCACTCTTAAAATACACCTACTGTGCAACCTTGCTGCTCGGTACTGCAGATTTATAAATTCATCAATATTGAACGATATCTTCTCTAAATACCTCTGGCTGCATCGCTGTAATGATGCAATCCTCATTGACCTTGACACACAGATTGCTTAGTGTGCTGTCCTGTTTCCTTCCTTCATGTTATGCTGAGGCTTAAAGATTCCTTGAAGCATTCTTCTTGAGCGCAGTCACACTCTGGGAAGAAAAAAAAAAAAAAGAAGAAATGAATATGTCCACATTGTTTCCAGACACTGCAGGGTATTGACCTACATAATCAGCAACTTTCCAAATGCTTCTGATTCTGGTTACAAATTAATGCATTTATGAAGAAGACCGGCAGTCTGCCTTGGTTGGGGTGTGCTATGAATGCATTCATCTTTTGTGGCAAAAGATGAAATACGTGCACAATGTATGTAAAAGGTTGTACTATACAAGATTCAAATGTATGTCCGGACTCTTAGCCCCTAGTTGTCCGATATATATGACCTCTCAGTTGCAAATGTCTCAGTCTATATAACAACCCAAAGAATAAAAAATAAGTTGGAAAATTGGTTCTAGGAGCCACATTCCTCATATAGTCGACAGAACTTTAACCCAAATCATGTGGTGTCTACTACTCAAAGTTCTAAAAATCTAAGGCTTGAAATGGATACCAAAGTATATATATATGTGGATGCATTGCTCCAAGTGAAACCTCTAAATTGTAACCTAAAAGCAAACAGATTTGGTAAAACTATCTAAATTTAGCATGAAACACAGGAGGGAGGAAACTGCCAGTTTAGACACTTTTTTCTTACAACATTGATAAATCTGGCACATTATAAAACTCCACATAGCCATGCTCCCTTTTCTGATTACTTTTCAAAACTATCTAGTGTAGCATAACAAGTGTCTGAAGCACATACATTCAATGGACCATAGGTACTGTATGCCAGAACTCGGGAAGATTTTGCTTAGCAAATCCGACCCCCATGACCTTTATGCTTTTTTGTATATTCTATTTGGTATATGTAAGTCTGGTGCCTCTTGGTACAACTTTACAATGTCAACTGGCAGCTAATGAATATACAGTTATCATCTTATATGGATTTTCCAGCAAGTTTACTTACTCCTGCAGCGAAGCCTAAAGAAGGATTTGTTGGGCAAAACAGAGACTTCCTAATGCAGTTAGAAAAGCTATGACTCCTTAGGTGCTCCTTACTAGAAAACTAATTCTACCTATAGGGCCGCAGCCTGACATATTTGTTCAAATGTACATTATACTGTATGTGTTTTCTACAGAAGCTCTATAGACAATGTGTTACACAGAAATGATTCTCTGGGAAAGAAAATGAGACCATAATATAGATGTGCAGTTCTGTATGGACCTCAGTAGGTTTAACGTTCTGTATGGCATCACAGTACCACAGCAATGAAATGGGGCTGCATGGACTGAGCGACTTTTCTTTTTTTAAGGATGCACTGTGGACATTCCACATTTGCCTGTTTGTTTCTACCGTAAACCTTAATTGTTGAATGCACCTTCAGTAGAGATCAAGTCACCCCTTTGAGGCACCTGCAGTGCCGGAAGGACATTGTGCATTGTTCTGTGATACACTGACAATGCTAAATGAGAACTGTTACATCTTGTAAATGAGTAGTGAAAGCTTTGGACTATAAAATGTAAGTCTGTCTGGAGTATATGGGTGAACTCACACAGCGCAGGTTTCTAGCAGATTTGTAACATGGTTTGTGCAGTAAACCATGTGCTTGTCACCAAAACAACCCTATGCAGAAGAATGGAACCGATCTTCATTTGCAGAAAGAACTGTAACAAATCTGCCATGTGTGAATTCACCCTAAACATAGATATCTTAAACTTTAGTCTCTATTGTTAGCCCTGTGCCTGATTTGAGGGTGCATAACAATGTGCCCTAGTGCTTATATTCATTGCATAGTTTTGATCAATGTGTAAAAAATGCCCACAGTAAGCGATCTGATGTCCTCATTATGTAACCTGCGCTGAACCAAGGTGTCTGGTCTCTGGGTTGTTATGGGTCACTGCACCAGTTTTCACATGACACCCAATGTACTTTTTCTTTACAGCAGATACAATGATATAAGCACAAGTGTTCCCTAAGTAAACTGGATCAAAAGTCTAGGGAAGATACCACATAGAGCTAATCTCAGGTTGTAAACATTATAGTAATGCTGCTTATTCCCAATGTTCATGTATTCATTAAGTTTTCCGTTTTTTTTACTTGTACTATACTGTACAGATGGCTCTTTTTACAAGGTCAGTCCTGTGTACAGCTAGTTATTGATTGCCAAATACTCCACACTTCCCGGATGTTCATAAAAAAATAAATGTCCTGCTGAGATCAGGTTGCTAGTATAGGAACTGAGTGCCCGCAACAATCTTCAACGTTCAGAGAAGGGCAGCATTTTACGTAACAGACAATCAATTATTCTAGAAATCTCAGGGGATGGAAAGAAGGGTTGAAATCTAGAAGTAAAAGGCTCAGGACTGTAAAACAGACAGATTTCAAATTGACCGTCATTTACAAGACATGCTAATGAATTATAACTGTGACAAATAATTATATTATAGACACTGGGCCTACAGGAATGATATGTGCACCTCTGAATGAGAAGGACTGATTAAAATTAATAGTATGGGGCCATCGCAGAGCCTTTAACAGAAATAGTATTTCAGGACTTTTTAATTTTTTTAATTTTTAATTTTACAAGTACAAAATGCTAAATATCTTCTTTTTTCCGTTTTGCTCTGCTGGGATCTGTTCCACTTTAAAAAAATAATTAAAATATATATAGAAAGGAATATGAAAGACAAGCTGGAGCTACACAGACTTTTGCTACATAACAGCCAGCAAAGCAGCAATCCCCCAATTTGCATGTAACTTTTTACTTCTTTTTACCCCATTTTCCTTGATAATTTGTCGAGTGACCGTGGTATGAGATTTCATGAAAGCTGCATGAACTTGTAACAGCCACATGTATTTCTATGGACTGCATCTGTTATGCTACAAAAAGCCTGTGTATAGCCGTCTAAGAGCTTAAGCAGTCGGCCATACTGTGCCTCCGCACACGAGAAGTATATTTAGGGCCAAGCATGGGATCAGATTTTGTCCTTGACACAAAATATATGGCTCAAGCACTAAGTCATTATAGAGACATTTGCAGAATCAAAAGCTCAGGTGAAATAAGGTATAGCAAGTAAAAATAATAGGAGTGTCAGTTTATGCTGTGGAATTTCCTCTGCATTGCTAAGAGTGAAGTCTGTGGTAGAAATCCACAGCATAAACTGACATGCTGGGGATTTAATATCTACACCACTGGTCAGATTTCCGAAAACCATCCACTTTGCTGGTACTGTAAAACACTGCAGATCTGTCAATTGAAAATCCATGGCGGCAAATCCGCAACACATGCGTTCCGCGTGGGCGTACCCTGAGGTTGTATTTAAAATGGGATATTTTTGTCTTGTTTTCTTGCTGTGATTCTGAAAATTATAGCAAAAATAATTAAAAATGCCTCATGTAAATACACCCTAAGTGACTGCAAAGCTGTAACATGGAGCTGCTTTGACTCTTTCTACACAGTGCTCTACCTTACAGGGCAAACACAAGAGAACACCAACCTAAACTTTACAAGTCTATGTACAGTATATGTCTATGTACGGCCATCTGTGAAAGTGCTAGGAGACTCCACAAGACTCTCTGTCCCTCCATCTTCCGGTTCCGTGCATTGACGTGTATCCATCGGTCTATCTCTGTTAAATGGTGCTATGTCACAAGCTTCCACCCCGTAGTGCCGCTTGGAATTAATGGCCAAGAATCTTTCTAGAACAGAATCTATTTGTATCACACTCAAAACCAGACTTATTTCTCTGGGGTGCAAATATCACCAGCATTTCTGCTGAAGTTCTGCCCTCTTTATTTAATCTCTTGGCTGCTACAAAGGAAAGAGGCACCCTGTTGCAGACAGCAGTGCTGACCCTTCAGCAGGCAATGGGCTAAGTGCCATAGATTTCACATGCAGCTCCATTCAGTCTCAGTGTCACAGGACATTTTATACTCACCTTTGTATATTGTATATGGAATTGTTTCATACAATAAAGCGACAATGTAATATTCAGCAGATAATAAAGTACTTGCCTTTTTTGTAAAATGTTTTGTGTGTTCACATCATTTCCCTAAATATCTTGCTCTGCAATTCTTCATTAAGGTACATAGCTGTGGGCATCATTTTAATTACCAGACACCATTCTATTTAATTAGAGGCGGATTTTGTGCTTACAATATAAAGAGGTGCCAGCCAGCATATAATATTCGGCTATACATTCAGAAGTATGTGTATGTGGTGCAGGAACTGATCTGCAGAATGCATTTCCAATGCCCCTGCAGGCAGGTATTAGTACATGTCACCCTAAGATACTTATCAACAGAAATGTTAATCTCTTGAGCAAATGACCTTCTCCTATCCAATAGGAGATTTTTTTTTAAATGGAAAGGAGCTGTAACTAAACTAAGAATAAATGCAAAGAAAAAAAAATGTAAGAAATTCTTTAGAATTGAATTCAGATTATTTGTTCTTACATACACCAGTATGTAAAATGTTATGAATAAGCCTTACAACATTAAACCTGGAGATAAATCATTAGGATTAGAGATGAGCGAATTTTTTAAAAATTCGATTCGCTGGATTAAAAAAAAAAAAAAATTGGTTAGATCCTGGCTGCAGAAAGCCTTTATAGTGGTGTAGAACACTGTGCCTTGCAGTAACACGCATAGGGAGTCAGCTCTGGTAGTGAAATAATACTGTGAGTCCGTATGACATGCAGATGACAGGCGTCACTCTTAGATTTACTGCACACTTTACTTATTTGCGCAGTCACGGGCCCAAAACTGACCTTATAACTCAAGTATGCCAGCCTTACAGCAGGTTGATGTTAGTGCCAAGACGAAGCGCACTCCTTTTACACCGTCGTCAGCTGATTCCACATAGATGTCTACAGAACCTGTTCTATTAAATGCTTATACAAGTAGAGCCCCCCGACAAAGTGGAGAGGGTGTCAGCAGTAAGTTTGTTTTGAAGTCACTGATCATTTTGCCCTTCCTCTGATCCATCAGAACATCAACCCACAAAAAACAGATCCTGTCTGTGGAGCATCCGCCTTCACTCGGTCAGCATCTGGTCAGTAATCCATCAGTATTGCTAATGCCAAAATAAACAGGTGTGGATCCAAAATAGAGATGACACGTGAATGGAATATTTGCATGTCTTCTGTGTTTTGTACCCATTCCTGCTTTTGGCTACCAAATCATAAGCCAATTCTGATGGGTCCATACAGGTCTTACAGCTGCTACACAGAGAGGATCAGTTGTGCGTCAAATTTTTCCTTCCTTCTGACAGATCAGAAGGGCCAAATAAATGATGATGTCAGCCAAGCCAAAAAGGCTAAATAGTGGCCCAGTCATGAAGTGAGGAAGGTGGGAACAGCATGAGAAGTCCACAGAGTGGCCCTATGACATAGTGATGAGATGGAAGCAGCATCAGGAGGCCACATAGTGTCACAATGACAGAGTGTGGAGGTAGCGGCAGCATGAGGAGGCCACAGAGTGGCAAGGTGACATATTGTAGAGGTAGCAGCAGCATCAGGAGACCACAGAGTGGTAAGGTCACATATTGTGGAGGTAGCAGCAGCAGCGTCAGGAGACCACAGAGTGACCCAGTGACAGAGTGTGGAGGTGGGTAGCAATAACAATTGGTGCAAGAAGGAGCACTTAGCATCAGATGTGTGGCATCAGGCAGGGGGCAGCATCGGAATAGTAGCTGAGGCAGGTAGGCAGAAGAAACAGGTCTCTTTTGTCAAAGTGTTGGTGTGGCACCATGGATGATCTAGTCTGATGCATCAGGCATTAGTGGGTGGAAATCCTGGCTGATCCACGCCTGATTCATCTTGACAAAGGTCAGCCTCTCCACATTTAGGGTGGACAGGTGAGTTCTCCTTGGGGTAACTATGGCCCCTGCTGCACTAAACACCCGCACTGATGCCACACTACTGGCTGAGCATGACAGCTTGTCTAGGGCAAAATCGTCCAGTTGCGGCCACAAATCCAGTTTGGCTGTCCAGTAGTCCAGCGGATCTTCAATGACGGCTGGCAGGGTGCACTCCAAGTATGCCACCACCTGCTGGTTCAGGATCTGCTCTATGTCTAGCTGCTGGTGAGTAATTTCTTCACTAGGTGGGTTAAGAAAACTGCTCATCAGCTACTCTAGACTCAGGCTGCTGCTGATGGAGCTCGTACTGCTCTTGCCATACCACCTCCGCTCCCCAGCATCCATGGCAGTGGAACGTCGTGAGCGGAGAGGGCCCCCCCAGTCAGACCTGCGAGAGGATGGACGATGGTGCACATAGGCAACGGCCAACTGACTACATAGGATGTCTCTATAGTAGTTCAGTTTGTCCTCCATCTCAGTGGGTGTAAAAAAGGCCCTCATTTTGGACCGGTAACGAGGGTCCAACAAGGTGGAGATCCAGAAGTCATCCCTCTGCCGAATGGTGACAATTCGGCTGTCACTACACAAGCAAGTGAACATGCAGTGGGCCATTTGCGCAAGTGACTCGGAGGGACTCCCTGCCTCCATCTCCACTGCATACTGCCACGGTGTGTCTGGGTCCTCTGCCTTGTCTTCCTCATTGCCCTGTAGCTCCTCCAGTAGCTCCTGCTCCCCCTATCCTGTCACCTGTGTAGAAAAATCACCCATTTCACTACACAAGCTACACATTGCTTGTGCTTCAATGTCCTCCTCCTCCTCCTCTAGTTCAGTCCCCACAGGGCTCATGTAACCGTGAGATGTAGGCGCCACGTCTCCAGTCCCCTGACCAGCCAGATTTACCATCATCTGCTCCAGGACATGAAGCAGTGGAATGACATTTTTCATCCCATAGTCCTGGCGAATGACAAATAACGTGGCCTCCTCAAAGGGCCTGACATCGAAGTTACACAGGGGAGTACTCCTGTCCACTTGGATCATCAATAAATCGTTGATGGCCTTTCTCTGTTCGTATAGTCGGTCCAACATATGGAGGGTAGAATTCCAACGGGTGGAAACGTAGCATATCAGCCTAAGTTGGGGGATGACTTTCTTCCACTGCAGCTCAAGGAGGGTGTGCTTTGCGGTGTACGAGTGGTTGAAGTGCATGCAAAGTTTCCTGGCCATTTTTAGAATTTCTTGCAGATTGGTGGAAGACTTAAGGAACCGCTTGACAACCAGATTGAACACGTGTGCCATGCAGGGCGCATGGCTCAGCTTTCCTTGACTCAACGCTGACACCATGTTCTTTCCGTTGTCAGTCACCATGGTTCTGATTTTGAGTTGTAGCGGCGAAAGCCAGGATTCGATTTCTTGCTGAAGTACATGGAGCAGTTCCTCCCCTGTGTGACTCGGTATGGCCAGGCAACCCAGGTGCTGAACAGCTTGAGAGTGATGAGAGGGGTCGCACATGGCTTGCATAAACTACATGCCTCCAACATAATTATTGGATCTCTACATGAAAATAATGTATTTGCTGTAAATCGAGAGAGGGGCATAGTTGGAGACATTGACTTCACAAGAGATACAGAGCAGCGGAGTTCAGCCACCTCTATTTGCTTCCCACTGTTTACTGTTCCTGAGTTAAAATTGGGGCAACCAGCTTTAGCTTTCTCTTATATGTATGCCTACGGAGTTCTTTTGTTATGGCTTTGCACAGGTAGCAAGAATGTTACGCACAATTCTGATGGAACTCTGATCTTAAGAAACTGGACTTGGACTCCAAAGCAGAAGCTCTCCTGTTATGTCTTGTGTGCTGTGGAGATCGAATGCAGATAGAGAAGATAAAAACACATGAATATTTTTTTAACTTACTGAAGCTGCTTGGTTTAATTGTGAATAGACGGTGAAGGCAAAGTCTGCTGGTGTGTTGTCATCAGCGTCTTCATTATATTTACTGCAGGACCCACGATGACGTAAACCAGTCCATACAGTAAAAGGAGGTCTACAATCACCCATCAATTTTCCAGAAAAAAAAATGTTTGAAATAAAAAATTACACCAATGAAAGGATAATGGAATTCAGTTCATACAGAAGAAAGTCTACAATCACCCATCAATTGTCCCCAAAAAAGCCTGTTTCACATAAAAAATTTCACCACTAGGTGATTCGGTCCATACCACAAAAAGGACTTTACCACATATAACTGCAAAATGTTTTCCACTTTTCCACTACACAAGACTTTTCAACATATAAGTGCAACGCTTAACGGCGAATATATTTTTCTTTTGCCACTAATACAGGGCAAAAATGGCTTTAGAATATATTACTGCACCGCTGAACGGCTATTAGGCCCTCATTTTTCTAGGGCCTAATTGCAAATATATTTTTATTTTGCCACTAATACACGGCAAAAAGGGCTTTACAACATATAACTGCACCGCACAAGGGCAAATAAGACGTACTGTAGAAATATTTCCTTGTAATAAAGCCTGTTAATGGCCTTATCAAACAGCACTTTCACCCCAATAACAAGAACGGTTTGCTGGAATGACGGAGCTGTATAATGGCAATTTGGATCCCCAGTCAGTGCAGAAAGGTGTAATAGGATTGTTCCTATTACCCAGGCTGTAACCTCCCCGACTGAACCCTGTTCTACATAAATGCTGTGGAATGATTCCTCCCTATCCTTTCCCTGCACTTATAAATAATTTTGTTCACCACAATCAAGTCTTTCCTATCACTGTTCCTTATGCCTACTGACATCTCTCCCTGCACTAAGTACCCTGGAAAATGGCAGAATCCAAGATAGCTGAGGCTATTTATAGGGCTGTGACATCACAGGGCTGACTGGCTGCAGATTGGCTGCATGCATGGCATTATGGGTGATCCCGCCTTCCCAGAGTTCCTTGCTCCATGTCCTCACACGTGTAGCAGCCATTTTAGGAAAAAATGTGATTCGTTACCACGAAATGTGAGGAAATTCGGCTTCGGTGTGAATCAAATTTTTCCTGAAATTCGGATTGAAATCCACTTCGTCAGCTTCGATTCGCTCATCTCTAATTAGGATGTTGGGGAAAATAGTACCTATAAGACCCCCCCTTCCTCAATAAGAAAGTGGCCGTTTTTTAGATGTCGTATTGAGAATAGCTAGCGGTTATAATCTGGGCATGTGTAACAAAGTAGTCAGTCTGCTATGGCTAGATTGGTAAGATACAGGGCTAGGGCAGAAAACAATATTTGCTGGGGTAGAGGAAAGGCTAGTGTCGGCTCTGCCTTGTTGGTATAAAAAGATTGATGAAGTTAATGTCAACCATTTCCATTCCCAACCATTTTACTGCTCTGTATTTCATATATTCATAATCATAAGATAATGTACTTAGCTTGTTATTTACAGTACTAGACAAAGTTGTGACAATTTTAGAAGTCAAATACACTGGAGCACATTTATCAAAGAATTTACACTGCAATTTATCAAAGATTTTCCTCCATGTGAGCGCTCCTTCCTCTTCATTACATTACATATGGTTTCCTCTGTAGCGGTGGCGTAGTGTAATTACAAGTGAATAGAGCGACTACTTGTAATTACACTGCACTTCTGAGACTACAAGCAGTGTAATGGAGTGCCATCTACTCTTCATGCAGCTGATCGGTGGGGGTGACGGGTGTCGGACCCCCCGCTGATCAGATATTGATGACCTATCCTGAGGATAAGTCATCAATATAAACAGGCTGCACAACCCTTTTAAGCAATAAGACAATCATTTCTCGACTAGAGTTTCCTGCTCTTGGGGGAAGGGGAGGGGATGGTTAGATAAAACGTGTTTTGTTGATTTGTCTGGAATTGTATTGTGGTCAGTGCTGTTGTGTAAGGTGACCTTTATTGTATTATATTCCCCTCTAAAAGCACTGCAAACGCTCTTTCTAGAAGACAATATGGTCGAAATATTGCTTCTGATGCAGCATGCTGCGATGGACATCAGCCATTGATGTATAATTAGTGAAAGGTCGGTAGATAAAAATAGAATTCCTGAATTCTGGTAAATGTATGCAATTGGATAAATAACGGGCTCAGAAGTAGAATACAGAGGACAGTTATTAACCCCTTAAAAAGGGGAATTCCAGAATTTTTATATTTGTAGATTACCCAGATGGGCATCAATATCTGATCGGCATTGGTCCAACAACTGCATCATTCAACTGTTCCCTAGTAGCTTCTCTGCCAGAAACAGGTACTGGAACTACACAGCTCCATGCACTGTGTAGTAGGTGGAGTGGGTTACTGCAGCACTGCTCCCATTCCCCTTATTGCAAGCAATGCTGCATTAACAAGCTGCGTATACTACATAATGGACAGATGTGTGGTTGCTTGTAGAGATGAGCGAATCGAATTTGAAGAAGTGGAATTCGATCCTAATTTCAGGAAAAATCCGAATTCGCACCAAATCCAAATTTCCTCACGCTTAATGGTAATGAATCGCATTTTTTCCTAAAATGGCTGCTGCACATGTTAGGACTTGGAGAAAGGAACTCTGGGAACAAGGGATCACCCACAATGCCATGCATGCAGCCAATCAGCAGCCAACCAGCCCTGTGATGTCACAGCCCTATAAATAGCCTCAGCCATCTTAGATTCTGCCATTTTCCAGTGTGCTTAGCGCACGGACAGACATCAGCAGGCGCTGGGGACAGTGCTAGGAAATGCTTCATTGTGCTGAAAAAACAATTTATAAGTTCAGGGAAAGATTATTCAAGGTGTAGGGAATGTATAGGGAGGCATTATCTACACTATAAAAGGAGAATACGGTGCAATAGGAGAGTGTACAGCCTTGGTAATAGGAGCGATTACTATTACAGCTTGCAGCACTAATTGGGGATCCAAAAGGGAAAAATATATGTCATAATTGACATTCAGCTGTGAAGTTACATTGTACTACAGTCATTTACGGGGTGTATTAATAGGAAATATACATACGTCCCCCGTGAATTGTGATTGTCTTATTTCTTATTTTGGAGTGTAGAAATAGGGGGGGAAAAATAACTTCTTAATTGCCGTTCTGCGGTGAATTGTGATTATTTTTATTTTTTTTGGGGGGGGAGTTTATTAATCAGAAAGAAATATATATATATATATATATATATGTCTAAATTGCCGTTCAGTGGTGAAGTAACATTGTACTACAGCCTTTTTTGGGGGGTATTATTTTAATTTAATTCTTTTGTTATACAGTATGTCAGACAGACAGGTGTCAGGCCCTTCAAAGGGAACAGGCAGTGGGCAAAATGCTTCTGCCGCAGGCCGCAGAAGAAGGGGGGGGGGTGGCAGCAGAAGTCGCAGCGAGAGGCCTGAGCTCCCGGTGTCATCCAGCGGTCGTGTCTTGACCAGCAACCCAGCGGTGCTTAAAAGATTGACCCGGTCTTCAACTTTGTCGCAAGTGACATCAGACACCCCCAGCCAATAGCCAGTGGGTTTCTCTGACACGATGTTTAGTTGGCATGGCCCAGGAGCAGCCCCTGTACCTCCGCCTGTTCTGAACCTTCCTCTGTCATTTTCAGTTTCCTCAGTGCGAGAAGTATTATATGCCAGATGCTCGGCTCCACTTTTCAGCGAAGACGAGCTACTAGAGGACAGTCAGCAGCTGCTGCTCAGCCAATATCTGGAGGAGACATCTGCCGTTTCCCCCGAAGGGCGAGCAAGTAGTGATGATGAGAGTCACGTGAGAGCAGGTGTTGTGAGCGGTCAAGCTCCTGGCCCTGAGACCGTTGAGGGGGACATCAGTGATGTCCAGACAGGAGCGGATGATAATAATGTAGCCGATTGCACTTGGGAGCCAGGTGAAGAAGGGGCTTCATCATCATCAGGAGAAGAGGGTGGCAGCTTGCGCGAGAGGCAGCGGCTGAGTCAGCAGGGTGGCAGCAGTGAGAGGTCAGGAGCCAAAGGTGCCCGGGGTAGACCACCCGCTTCGCAGGAGCCTACCGGCCAGGAAAGTAGCAGTGCAGGGGTTCACGGAGGCAGCGGTAGCAGGCAGTCAGCGCGGAGTGTTGGGGGGGAAAACGGCATACTCGGAGGTGAACATGGCCATTTGCAGAATTTGTGGGCAGAAGGGGAAGTGTGGCCAGGGTGCCAATGTTGGCACCATGGCCCTGCATCAAACATGCAGGGTCACCATAAAGGGGCCTGGGAGAACCGTGGCTCCGATGTGGTGGTCCAGCCTGTCGCAGCAACTGCTGCATCACCCAGAGGCACGCACTCAATTTCATGCAGTCAGGACTCCACCACCTCAGCCGACAGGAGCTGTCTGTCCTTCCCATCATCTGCTGGTCTGATGCTCCTTCTCCTCCTATTCCTCATCAGTCATTCCGTCAGCAATCTATCACCGAAGCGATTGCCAAGAGACAACAGTATGCGTGCACTCATCCAACGGTGCAGAAGCTGAGCGTGCTCCTGGCCAAGTTGCTGGTGCTGACTGCTTGTGGCGAGCCGAGGTGGAGAGTCCCAAGCCCTCATTTTTTTTGCAAAAAAAGGCAGTACCAGCCCTGCACACATATGTAGAACAGAAGGTGGTCCAGTACTTGAGCCTGTTGGTGTCAGCCAAAGTGCACGGCAGCGTCGACGTGTGGAACTACGGTCAAGGACAATATATGTCCTTTACAGCCCACTGGGTAAATATGGTTCCTGCCCAGTCACACCAACTTGACCAGGTGACGCCGCTTCCACCTCCACGTTCTCACGCTGTTGGTCCTACGACAATGTCCGCCTATGCCTCCTAATCCTCTACCGTGTCCTCAGCCTCCACTGCAGGGACAATTCACAGTCCCCCTCCAGCATACCACATGTGCAGGGCACAGAGGTGTCACGCTGTTCTGCACCTAGTTTGCCTAGGCAAACTGAGTCACACGAAGGGGGAACTACTCCACGTCCTTCATCAAGAAATCTAATCCTGGCTTTTTACTCGACCAACTCAAAATCAGAACCATGGTGACCGACAACGGGAAGAACATTGTGTCAGGGCTGCGTCAAGGAGGGCTGAACCATGCGCCCTGCATGACGCACGTGTTCAATCTGGTTGTAAAGTGGTTCCTGAAGTCTTCACCCCATCTACAATACATCCTGAAAATGGCCAGGAAACTTTGCATGCACTTCAGCCACTCGTACACCGCAAAGCACACCCTCCTTGAGCTGCAAAGGCAGAACGACGTCCCCCAACATAGGCTGATATGCAACGTTTCCACCCTCCATATGTTGGGCCGACTATACGAACAAAGAAAAGCCATAAACGATTTCTTGATGATCCAAGCGGACAGGGGTATTCCCCTGTGTAACTTCAATGTTAGCCAGTAGCAGCTCATGCGTGACACCTGCCGTATTTGCTCAGGCCCTTTGAGGAGGCCTCTTTATTTTTCAGTCGCCAGGACTACTGGATGAACAACGTCATTCCACTGCTTCATGTCCTGGAACAGATGCTGCTAAATCTGGCTGGCCAGGGAACAGGAGACGTGGCGACTATATTTCACGGCCACATGAGCCCTGTGGGGGCTGAACTAGAGGAGGAGGACATTCGAGCACAAGCAATGTGTAGAGAAATGGGTGGTTTTTCTACACAGGTGACAGGAAAGGAGGAGCAAGAGAGGAGGAGCAGGAGGTTACCTGCTTAAGCTACTATTCTGATGCTGCGACCTGCCTGATGACACACCTGCTGCCAGGTGCTCCTACTGTCAGCCACCATCTTCAGCTGGTATTGACCCCCACCTACCCACTCTGTCACTGGGCCACTCTGTGGTCTCCTCATGCTGCTGCCACTTCACCACTCTGTAATCTCCTCATGCTGCTGCCACATCACTACTCCGTGGTCTACTCATGCTGCTGCCCCCTTAACATTATGTCTCTGAGCCACTCTGTGGTCTCCTCATGCTGCTGCCACTTCACCACTCTGTGGTCTCCTTATACTGCTGCCACATCACCACTATGTCACTGGGCCACTCTGTGGTTTCCGTACGCAGCTGCCACCTCACCATTATGTCATTGGGCTACTCTGTGGACTTCTCATGCTGTTCCCACCCTCCCCACTTCATCACTGGACCACTGTTCTGCCTTTTTGGCCTAGTTGACATCATCATTTATTTGACCCTTCTAATCTGTCAGAAGGAAGGAAAAATGAGACGCACAACGGATCCTGTCTATGTAGCAGCTGTACGGCCTGTATGACATGGTCCCTATTTTGAATCAGAATTGGCTTATGATGTTAGCCAAAAGCAGGAGTGGGTACAAAACACAGAAGACATGCAAATATTCTATTCACGTGTCATCTCTGTTTTGGATCCACTCCTGTTTTTTTTGGCTTTAGCAATACTGATGGATTACTGACCAAATGCTGGTGTCACCGCCAGTTCTGTGAGAAGGTCTGGCAGACGTCTTGCATAATTTTCTTTGTTTTGGTTTCACTTTGTCATCTTTCCTTCTCCAGGTGTCACCTATTTAGACTAATCATCTCCCTTTATATTCCCTCCCATACTGCCTCACTTTGCGGTTTATACTACTTCCTGGATGAAGTGTTCACTGCTGGAGGCTGCTGCTGCTGTTTACTCAGATAAGTCTTTTCATGTATTGTGTTTCCTTGCTGGCTTGATTCTAGGTGACCCTGACTCCATCCGTATTAAGTGCAGGGAGCCGGTGGTCGTGTCCCCTCACTATTATAGGGTTTTCAGATGTCACACAGTCTTAGGTATGTGGGCATGCAATCGTCTACCATTGAGACCCTTGCATGGGCATAGCAGTCAGGGAGAGCTATTAGGGTTTTATAGGGCTCACCTATATGCTCCTTAGTTTGGGTTCAAGCCAGTCGGACGTTTATTCATAAGTTCCAGCTATCTGCAACATCATCCGTGACATTATAAACCGCCGTAACCGTCTTAAGCATGTATCCAGTTTCAGCTTTGATTGACCGCATGCAAGGTTTTTTCGCTGGAGGTAGCAGATCTCCATAAAACTGTGCCTCAGTTTCAGGTGACCGGTTCTGCTGGTGTTCATGGAGTTTGTTCCAAGCCTAAGATCTCGCTTCCGGATACGTTCTCCGGGGGTAGTGAGAATTTTGTTCGCTTTAGAGAGGCTTGCAAACTCCATTTTCGCCTACTTTCCCATTCCTCTGGTGATGAGGAGCAGAGGGTGGGGATCATCATCTCGCCGCTCAGGGATAACGCTCAGTCTTGGGCCTTTTTCCTGCTGGTGGGGGCAATGGCCCCTCCGATCGGTGGATTCATTTTTTGTAGCCCTGGGGCAGATATATGATGACCCGGATCGTATTGCTCTGGCTGAATCTAAACTGCATCTTTTATGCCAGGGTAAACAGTCCGCAGAGATATATTGTTCTGAATTTCAGAGATGGGCAGCTGATACTGGTTAGAATGATGCTGCACTCCAAAGTCAATTTTGCCATGGTCTTTCAGGAAAGATTGAAAGATGCATTTGCTTTTCATGAGAGACCAGCCTCGTTAGAATCTGCCATGTCTCTAGCTGTTCGTATTGACAGGCTCCCTCTGAGGAGGAGGCCATGCAGCTGGGTTTGCTAGTAGAGGATTCAGCTCTCAGAGGAGGGTTTGTTTCTGTTGTGGGGGTATAAATAATTTGGCTGTTGTTTGCCCTCTAGGAGATTCATGGAGTTTTCTGAGGGTAATAAAAAAAATTAAAAACCCTCTAAAAACTTTCCATTTGCTACTATTGGCAAGGTTGATGCGGAAATTGAAGGTTTGCCGTTTGCTTGTAGTTCCCGTTTTCTCCTAACTGCCAGGGTGGCGCTAGACAGCAAGAACATTGTTTGTGAGATTTTTGTAGATAGTGGAGCAGCTGTCAATCTCATTGATAATCAATTTGCAATAACGCATGGTTTCCAGGTATGCACTTTGGAAAAGGATATACCTGTTTTTGCTATCAATTCCGCTCCACTTTCTCAAAGATCGTTAAAGGGTATAGTTAACAATATCCGTTTGACTGTGGGTGACGCTCATGTTGAGGATATGTCATGTTTCGTCCTAAGCGGATTACCTACTCCTCTAGTGTTGGGGCTACCCTGGCTCACTAAACATAACCCCAACAATGATTGGCAAGCAAGGCAAATAAATGGTTCGAGTGAGTTTTGTAGAGCGAATTGCCTCACGACTTTACCATCTTTTCTCTCTGAATTTTCGGATGTGTTTTCCGAGAGTGGTGTCCAGGAGTTGCCCCCTCACCGGGAGTACGACTGCCCTATTAATCTCATCCCAGGTGCCAAGCTGCCAAAATCACGTTTATACAATCTCTACAAACCTGAAAGAGTCGCTATGCGTACTTATATCTCTGAGAGCCTGAGAAAGGGACACATCCGACCCTCAAAGTCACCTGTTGCCGCAGTTTTTTTTTTATTAAGAAAAAAGATGCTTCTTTAAGACCTTGTCTGGATTTCAGGGAGCTGAACCGTATCACAATTCGTGACCCATATCCGCTTCCTCTGATCCCGGACCTGTTTAACCAGATTGTTGGGGCTAAAGTTTTTTCTAAGTTGGATTTAAGAGGGGCATACAACCTAGTCAGGGTCAGGGAAGGGGACGAATGGAAGACGGCTTTCAATACCCCTGAGGGTCATTTCGAGAATTTGGTTATGCCCTTTGGTTTGATGAATGCTTCGGCCGTCTTCTAACATTTTGTGAACAGCATTTTTTTTTATCATTTAATGGGGAAATTTGTTCTGGTGTATCTAGATGACATTTTGATTTTTTATCCTGATTTCAAGACTCATCGGGACCACCTACGTCAGGTCTTGCTGATTCTGCGGGAGAATAAATTGTACGCTAAACTGGAAAAATATGTGTTTGCGGTTCCGGAGATTCAATTTCTTGGTTTTCTTCTCTCTGCTTCTGGTTTTCGCATGGACCCTGAGTAGGTCTGCGCTGTGCTTGATTGGGAGCTTCCTGAGAATCAAAAGGCGCTGATGCGGTTTTTGGGTTTTGCCAATTATTACAGAAAGTTCATTTTGAATTATTCCTCTGTTGTTAAGCCACTTACTGATATGACTAAAAAGGTGGTAGATTTTTCCTCGTGGTCAGTAGATGCGCTTAAAGCCCTTTCTAGTATAAAAATGAGTTTTGCTTCCGCTCCCATTTTGGTACAACATGATGTCTCTCTACCTTTTATTGCTGAGGTGGACGATTCTGAGGTGGGTGTGGGTGCGGTCTTATCTTAGGGTCCCTCTCCTGCCAAATGGCGACCGTGTGCCTTTTTCTCAACGAAACTCTCCTCTGCACAGAGAAATTACGATGTGGGAGATAGGGAGTTGTTGGCCATCAAATTAGCTTTTGAGGAATTGGCGCCATTGGTTAGAGGGAGCCAGACACTCTATTACCGTGTTTACCGACCATAAGAATCTGGCCTACTTGGAATCGGCCAAGCGTCTGAACCCGAGACAGGCCAGATGGTCTTTGTTCTTTTCTAGGTTTAATTTTGTTGTCACGTTCCGCCCTGGGGTTAAAAATGTGAAGGCGGATGCCCTGTCACGTTGTTTTCCGGGAGGGGGGAACTTTGAAGACCCGGGTCCCATTTTGGCTGAAGGAGTGGTCGTCTCTGCTCTTTATCCTGATTTGGAGGCAGAGGTTCAGGCAGCTCAGGCAGAGGCTCCTGATCTTTGTCCTCCTGGGAGAATGTTTGTGCCTCTTGCTTTACGACACAAGGTTTTTAAGGAGCACCACAATACTGTCCTTGCTGGGCACCCGGGAGTAGAGCCACAGTGGATCTCATTGCTCAGAGATTCTGGTGGCCGGCTCTTTGTAAGACGGTTGAGGGTTTTGTGGCAGCCTGCGAGACCTGCGCTCGTGCCAAGGTTCTTCATTCACTGCCATCGGGTTCTCTCCTCCCATTACCCATTCCTTCCCGTCCTTGGATGCATCTGTCCATGGACTTCCTTACGGACCTGCCTTGTTCCTCGGGGAAGACTGTGATTCTGGTGGTAGTGGACTGTTTTAGCAAAATGGCGCATTTCATTCCCTTTCCTGGGTTACCCAATGCTAAGACGTTGGCGCAAGCGTTTGTTGATCACATTGTTAAATTGCATGGCATTCCTTCAGACATCGTTTCTGATAGGGGCACGCAATTTGTTTCCAAATTCTGGAAGGCCTTCTGTTCTCGCTTGGGGATTCGGTTTTTGTTCTCTTCTGCTTTTCACCCGCAGTCGAATGGTCAGATCGAACGCGTCAATCAGAATCTGGAGACCTATCTGCGCTGTTTTGTGGTGGAGAATCAGGAGGATTGGTATTCTTTTTTGTCCCTTGCTGAGTTTGCTTTAAATTACCGTCGCCAGGAGTCCTCTGATAAGTCACCATTTTTTGGTGCATATGGGTTTTATCCGCAGTTTGGGACATTCTCTGGAGAGGAGTCTTCTGGTTTACCTGATGAGGAGAGATTTTCCTCGTCTTTTTCATTTATTTGGCAAACGATTCAGGGTAATCTGAAGAGGATGAGTGAAAGATATAAGCCTGTGGCGGATAAGAGACGTGTGCCTGGTCCGGACCTGAATGTGGGTGATCTGGTGTGGTTGTCTACAAAGAATATCAAACTGAAGGTTCCCTCCTGGAAGTTGGGTCCTAAGTTTATTGGGCCTTACAAGATCTTGTCCGTCATCAATCCCGTTGCCTTCCGTCTTGATCTTCCTCAGACTTGGAAGATCCATAAAGTTTTTCACAGGTCCCTATTAAAACCTTATGTCCAATCCACTGTACCCTCCTCTTTGCCTCCTCCTCCGATTGTTGTTGATGGTAATCTGGAATTTCAGGTCTCTAGGATTGTGGATTCTCACATTATCCGCGGTTCTCTCCAGTACCTCGTTCATTAGAAGGGTTATGGTCCTGAGGAGAGGATGTGGGTCCCAGTGGCGGACATTAAGGCCACTCGTCTCATCAGGGCTTTCCATAGGTCTCATCCTGAGAAGTTGGGCTTTGAGTGTCCGGAGTTCACCCGTAGAAGGAGGGGTACTGTCACCGCCAGTTCTGTGAGAAGGTCTGGCAGACGTCCTTCTCTACCTCTTGCATGATGTTCTTTGTTTTGGTTTCACTTTGTCATCTCCTTTCCTTCTCTCAGGTGTCACCTATTTAGACTAATCATCTCCCTTTATATTCCCTCTCATACTGCCTCACTTTGCGGTTTATACAACTTCCTGGATGAAGTGTTCACTGCTGGAGGCTGCTGCTGCTGTTTACTCAGATAAGTCTTTTCATGTATTGTGTTTCCTTGCTGGCTTGATTCTAGGTGACCCTGACTCCGTCCGTATTAAGTGCAGGGAGCCGGTGGTCGTGTCCCCTCACTATTATAGGGTTTTCAGGTGTCACACAGTCTTAGGTACGTGGGCATGCAATCGTCTACCATTGAGACCCTTGCATGGGCATAGCAGTCAGGGAGAGCTCTTAGGGTTTTATAGGGCTCACCTATATGCTCCTTAGTTTGGAATCAAGCCAGTCGGACGTTTATTCATATTGTTCTGACGGATCAGAGGATGGGCAAAATGATCAGTGACGTGAACACAAACTTACTGCTGACACCCTCTCCACTCTGTTGGGGGGCTCTACTTGTATAAGCTTTTAATAGAACAGGTTCTGTAGACATCTATGTGAAATCAGCTGACGACGGTGTAAAAGGAGTGAGCTTCTTCATGATTGTCACCTGACTAGGTTAACTTTCTGCTAGGTTTGTACGCACTAGTGCCAGCCAGGCTGCGCACTGCCTGTATGTAATGTATGCACTGTGCGGTTTATTTGTCATATACTGCTAGGCTTCAGTGATTAGCTGTGTTAAAAATCAGAGCTTCACGCTGCCCCCCAACATGTTTCGCCGTATCACGGCGTCTTCAGGGGTTAGGGCGTACAAACCTAGCAGAAAGTTAACCTAGTCAGGTGACAATCCTGATAAGGTGCTTAAGCAAAATAAAAAGGCCAGTGATTACTGGAAGTTTTAACTAACCAGTTATTTACACCAGTAATATTAAATAATAGTGATTAAAAGTTAAGTCTTAGTTAAGTAGGCAGGTGCAGGAATAATTGGCGTAATATAGTCCTAAAGGACATCAGTAGTAGTGAATGTTGGTTAACACACCATATCCCTGCTCTTAAAGGGAAAGTACAGTAATTGTAGCTTCTTCATGACGCTAACATCGACCTGTAAGGCTGAGTTCACACTTATGTTATTTGGTCAGTTTTGGCCCCATAACTGCCCAAATAAGTGAAGTGTGCATTGATTCTAAGAGTGACGCCTGTAATCTGCCTGTCATACTGACTTACAGTATTGTTTCACTACCACAGCAGACTCCCTATGATTTGTTACTGCAAGGCACAGTGTTCTACACCCCTATACAGTCTCTCTGCAGCCAGGAAATAGCTTTTTAACAAAATTTGCTACGAATAAATTTGGATCGAATCGAATCTTTTCGGAAAATTCGTTAAACCGACCAAATCAATTTTTTTTTTTAATTCGCTCATTTCTAGTTGCTTGAGCTACCTGGAAAAGCTGAGCAGTGGGGGTGCAGGCCCTCTGCTGATGAGATATTGATTGCCATCAATATAAAAATTGTGGAATACTCCTTTAAGGACGCAGCCTAGTTTGGCACTTAAGGCTCAAGGCCCTTTTTTTCAAATCGGCCATTGCCATATTTCACTTTATTTGGAAACAACTTTAGAATGCTTTAACCTTTTCAAGTGAATCTGAGATAGTTTTTTATGACACATTTGGGGAAATGTATTAGGATGGGACTTTACTATCATATGGGGTTTGTGAAAGGTGCATCAGATTTATGAAAAGTTGCACAATGTTTGCTATATTTGGCGCATCTTTAACCCTTACACCAGTGGCGTAACTAGAGTGTTATGAGCCCCAGTGCAAACTTCCGATCGGGCCCCCCCCACACCAATTTTTACAAAAAGGCGGCATATTTTCTTTACACTAAAGGCTCTTTCACACAAGCGGATCCCGTGCGGGTAATCCACTGCGTGAAAGAGAGCCAAGACCCGTTCTGGACAGCAGAGACATAGAGCATTAACATGATTGATAATGCTCCGTGCCTTTCTGTGATCTTTTTACTACAAAATCTCAGTGAGATAAAGTTGTCACCGTGATTTTGTAGTAAAAAGATCACAGAGAGGCACGGAGCATTATCAATCATGTTAATGCTCCATGTCTCTGCTGTCCAGAACGGGGCTTGGCTCGCTTTCACGCAGTGGATTACCAACACAGGATCCGCTCGTGTTAAAGAGCCCTAAGCCCAATGCATGGCTACACTCACCCAGTCCTAATAAAATCTGGTCCTACCTCATCCAGGGTGTCACTGGCGTCAGCGTGATGTCCACTGGATCCATAACAAGGTCCCTATCGTGATAGAGAAAAAAATATATAATTACATAAGGAAGGGATGGTGACTGCCCCTGTGAAATCACCAGCAGGGGCGCTGTGCTGGGCTGTAAGTCTGAGCCATGCCAATGTATAAGCAGGGTAATCTAGGACATTTCCCCTAAATGCTACTACACAGTACTAATGCCCACATTGTGGCCCCTCACAGTAATAATGCCCACCTTGTGGCACCTCACAGTAATGAAGCCCACCTTGTGGTCCTTTCAAAATAGTTATGTCCTCCTTGTGGCCCCTCACAGCAGTTATGCCCACCTTTGTTCCTGTCACAGTAGTTATGCCTACTTTTGTGTCCCCTCACAGTCATTATGCCCAGATATGTGCCTCCCTCACAGTAGTTATAGCCAGATATGTGCCCCTCACAGTAGTTATGCCAGATTATGTGCCCCTCACAATAGTTATGCCAGATATGTGATCCTCACATTGGTTATGCCAGAGATGTGCCCCTCACAGTATTTATGCCAGATATGTGCCCCTCACAGTGGTTATACCAGATATCTGCCCCCTCACAGTGGTTATAGCCAGATACAGTGCCTTGCAAAAGTATTCACCCCCTTGACATTTTTTGTATTTTGTTACATTACAGCCTTAAGTTCAATGTTTTGTTAATCTGAATTTTATGTGATGGATCAGAACACAATAGTCTAAGTTGGTGAAGTGAAATGAGAAAAATATATAAATAAAACTATTGTTTAGAAATAGAAAACAGAAAATTGGCATGTGCATATGTATTAACCCCCTTCATTAGGAAGCCCATAAAAAGCTCTGGTGCAACCAATTACCTTCAGAAGTTAATGTAATTACATATACACACCTTTTTTGAAAGGCCCCAGAGGCTGCAACACCTAAGCAAGAGGCATCACTAACCAAACACTGCCATGAAGACCAAGGATCTCTCCAAACAAGTAAGGGACAATGTTGTTGAGAAGTACAAGTCAGGGTTAGATGATAAAAAAAATATCCAAATCGTTGATAATCCCCAGGAGCACCATAAAATCTATCATAACCAAATGGAAAGAACATGGCACAACAGCAAACCTGCCAGAAGACAGTCGCCCACCAAAATTCACAGAACAGGCAAGGAGGGCATTAATCAGAGAGGCAGCACAGAGACCTAAGGTAACCCTGGAGAAGCTGCAGAGTTCCACAGCAGAGACTGGAGTATCTGTACATAGGACGACAATAAGCCATACACTCCATAGAGTTAGGCTTTATGGCAGAGTGGCCAGAAGAAAGCCATTACTTTCAGCTAAAAACAAAAAGGCACGTTGTGAGTTTGCGAAATGGCATGTGGGAGACTCCCAAAATGTATGGAGGAAGGTGCTCTGGTCTGATGAGACTAAAGTTGAACTTTTCGGCCATTAAAAAAATGCTATGTCTGGTGCAAACCCAACATCACATCACCCAAAGAACACCATCCCCACAGTGAATCATGGTGGTGGCAGCATCATGTTGTGGGGATGTTTTTCTGGTCAGAGTTGAAGGAAAGATGGATGATGCTAAATACAGGGATATTCTTGAGCAAAACCTGTACCACTCTGTGCGTGATTAGAGGCTAGGATAGAGGTTCACCTTCCAGCAGGACAATGACACACTGCTAAAGAAACATTTGAGTGGTTTAAGGGGAAACATGTAAATGTGTTGGAATGGTCTAGTCAAAGCCCATATCTCAATCCAATAGAAAATCTGTGGTCAGACTTTAAGATTGCTGTTCACAAGCACAAAACATCCAACCTGAAGGAGCTGGAGCAGTTTTGCAAGGAGGAATGGGCAAAAATCCCAGTGGTAAGATGTGGCAAGCTCATATAGACTTATCCAAAGTGACTTGGAGCCTGTGATTGCCACAAAAGGTGGCTCTACAAATGTTCTGTAAATTAAATGATGCAAATCCTCAAACAATCCATGTTAATTCCAGGTTGTGAGGCACCAAAATACGAAAAAAAGTCAAGGGGGGTGAATACTTTTGCAAGGCACTGTATGTGCCCCTCACAGTAGTTATGCCAGATATGTTCCCCTTACAGTGGTTATGCCAGATATGTGCCCCTCACAGTAGTTATGTAAGATATGTGCCCCCTCGCAGTGGTTAACATAGAAACATAGAAACATAGAATGTGTCGGCAGATAAGAACCATTTGGCCCATCTAGTCTGCCCAATATACTGAATACTATGGATAGCCCCCGGCCCTATCTTATATGAAGGATGGCCTTATGCCTATCCCATGCATGCTTAAACCCCTTCACTGTATTTGCAGCTACCACTTCTGCAGGAAGGCTATTCCATGCATCCACTACTCTCTCAGTAAAGTAATACTTCCTTATATTACTTTTAAACCTTTGCCCCTCTAATTTAAAACTGTGTCCTCTTGTGGTAGTTTTTCTTCTTTTAAATATGCTCTCTTCCTTTACCGAGTTGATTCCCTTTATGTATTTAAAAGTTTCTATCATATCCCCTCTGTCTCTTCTTTCTTCCAAGCTATACATATTAAGGTCCTTTAACCTTTCCTGGTAAGTTTTATCCTGCAATCCATGTACTAGTTTAGTAGCTCTTCTCTGAACTCTCTCTAGAGTATCTATATCCTTCTGGAGATATGGCCTCCAGTACTGCGCACAATACTCCAAGTGAGGTCTCACCAGTGTTCTGTACAGCGGCATAAGCACTTCACTCTTTCTACTGCTTATACCTCTCCCTATACATCCAAGCATTCTGCTGGCATTTCGTGCTGCTCTATTACATTGTCTTCCCACCTTTAAGTCTTCTGAAATAATTACTCCTAAATCCCTTTCCTCAGATACTGAGGTCAGGACTGTGTCAAATATTCTATATTCTGCCCTTGGGTTTTTACGCCCCAGGTGCATTATCTTGCACTTATCCACATTAAATTTCAGTTTCCAGAGTTCTGACCATTCTTCTAGTTTTCCTAAATCCTTTTCCATTTGGCGTTTCCCTCCAGGAACATCAACCCTGTTACATATCTTTGTGTCATCAGCAAAAAGACAAACCTTACCAGCGAGGCCTTTTGCAATATCACTTATGAAGATATTAAACAAAATCGGTCCCAGTACAGATCCCTGTGGAACCCCACTGGTAACATGACCTTGTTTTGAATGTTCTCCATTGACTACAACCCTCTGTTGTCTGTCACTCAGCCACTGCCTAATCCACTCAACAATATGGGAGTCCATGCTCAATGACTGCAGTTTATTGATAAGTCTTCTATGTGGGACAGTGTCAAAAGCCTTACTAAAATCTAGATATGCGATGTCTACTGCACCTCCACCGTCTATTATTTTATTCACCCAGTCAAAAAAATCTATAAGATTTGTTTGACATGATCTCCCTGAAGTAAACCCATGTTGTTTTTCATCTTGCAATCCATGGGATTTTAGATGTTCCACAATCCTATCCTTTAATAGGGTTTCCATTAATTTGCCTACTATTGATGTCAGACTCACTGGTCTATAGTTGCTCGATTCCTCCCTACTACCTTTCTTGTGAATGGGCACGACATTTGCCAATTTCCAATCTTCCGGGACGACTCCTGTTACTAATGATTGGTTAAATAAATCTGTTAACGGTTTTGCCAGCTCACCACTAAGCTCTTTTAATAATTTTGGGTGTATCTCATCAGGCCCCTGTGACTTATTTGTCTTCACCTTAGACAGCAAACTTAGAACATCTTCCTCTGTAAAGATACATGCATCAAACGATTTATTAGTCATTCTTTCTAGTGGAGGTCCTTCTCCTTTTTCTTTTGTAAAAACTGAACAGAAGTATTCATTAAGGCAGTCGGCTAGCCCTTTATTCTCTTCTACATACCTTCCGTCCTTTGTTTTTAATTTAGTTATTCCTTGTTTTAATTTCCTTTTTTCATTTATATATCTGAAAAATGTCTTATCCCCTTTTTTCATAGACTGAGCTAGTTTTTCTTCTGCCTGCGCTTTAGAAGTTCTTATAACTTGCTTGGCCTCTCTCTGCCTAATCTTGTAGATTTCCTTATCTTCATTGCTCTGGGTTTTTTTATAATTACAAAATGCTAGCTTTTTATTTTTAATGATTTGGGCCACTTCTGCTGAGTACCACAGTGGTCTCCTCCTTTTTTTGCTTTTACTGACAAGTCTAATGCAATTTTCTGTTGCCTTCAATAATGCACCTTTTAAGTAGTCCCATTTCTCCTGGACTCCATGTAATCCGTTCCAGTCTGATAAGGACTCATTTATGACTAATTTCATTTTTGAAAAGTCTGTTTTTCTAAAATCTAAAACTTTTGTTTTTGTGTGGTGGGACTCTTTCACAGTTCTTATATTAAACCACACTGACTGGTGATCACTAGATCCCAAGGTTTCGCCTACAATGACATCATATACCGAATCCCCGTTTGTGAATACCAAATCCAAAATGGCCTCCCTCCGGGTTGGCTCCTCAACCACTTGTTGTAGAGATAACCCCAGTAGGGAATTTAGAATATCTGTACTCCTGGTAGAACTTGCTATTTTGGTTTTCCAGTTTATATCTGGAAGATTGAAATCTCCCATAATGATAACTTCTCCTTTCATTGTCATTTTAGCTATTTCTTCAACTAGTAGATCATCTAGTTCTTTAACTTGACCAGGTGGTCTATATATCACACCTACACGAGTTACTGCATGGTTAGCAAACTGCAACGTAACCCAAACTGACTCTATGTTGGCCTCACCAACTTGTATTAGGTTAGATTTAATGCTATCTTTCACATACAGGGCCACTCCTCCTCCTTTCTTGCCTTCTCTGTCTCTTCTGTATAAAGAGTACCCTGGTATGGTTATGTCCCAGTCATTTCTTTCATTAAACCATGTCTCCGTAACAGCCACTAAATCTACATTCTCAGATGCCATTATTGACCCAAGTTCATTGATTTTTTTAACTAAACTGCGAGCATTTGTAGACAGGACTCTGAGCTTATCATTTCTTAACCTCTGTGCTTCTGACCTGTTCTGGCATTGTTTCGGGGGGCAATTGGACTCTTTTATTTTCACTCTTTTGCCCCCCCTTCCTAGTTTAAATACTCTTTCGCAAATTCTTGGAGTTGTTCACTAAGTACATTTGTTCCTTTGAGAGAAAGATGCAAACCATCTTTTTTGTACAGTTCCTTTCTATTCCAAGTAGAGCTATCATGAGAAACAAAGCCAAATCCTTGCTCTTGACACCATTTACCAAGCCATATGTTGAACTCCTTTATGCGCCTCTGCCTATCATTCTGAACATTATGCACAGGCAGAACTTCAGAAAATGAAATGGTGGATGCAAAATCCTGTGCGTCATTACCAAGTGTGATAAAAGATTTTTTCACCTCTGACACTTCATTGCAAGCCAGGTCATTTGTCCCTAGATGGACAAGAACATCCACGTCCCCTTCCTGCTTTGCTTGCTTAACAATATTAATAATACGTCTTCTATCTCTTCTAGCAGTAGCCCCAGGGAGACATCTCACAAAACCATTTTCTTTAAGCTCCACACTTCTTATGATTGAATCACCCAGCAACAGCTGCTTCCTTTGAGACTTCACTTTATCTTTTTTGTTGCATACATTAGACATAGGAGTCGATGGTTTCTCACCCTCTGTGCTTGAGTCCATATCCATGTTGTCCTTACATTCTGAGAGTGCTGCAAATGAATTATGGAGAACCACCGACTGTGGGACATGTCTTCTATCCACCACTCTAAGACTTCCAGAACCTATATTAACCCATCTGCCATTTCTGGGGGTCCTCTGTGGCAGTGGCATTGCAGCAGTCCTAGCTGGAGTTTGTTTAACAGATAATTTAAATATTTCAGCTTTCAAAAATGCAATTTCCTGCTGCAGTAAGGAGAACTGTCTACAGATCTGACAGCATCCGAATCTCCAAAGAGTGGAACATGAAATAAATGCACAACAATTCCTGCACTGAACCAAGTCTGCCATTTTAAAGAGGAGAAAAAAAAAAAAAAAAAATTGTAACTTTAAATCAAACAAATCAAACAAATCTTACCTTTTTTTTTTTGTATTGTTTCCACCTTCCAGCCTACCTCCTGACTATCTCCTGCAATATCTCTTTACTAGTACTTAATGTAGTACTTGAAGCTAGTACTTGCAGCTAATGAATTAGGCCAGCTAATGAGTCTGTCTCTATATATACGCACACTCCTTCCCAAACTCCTCCCCCAGCAACAAATGTAACACCTTAGTGAGCTAGGCTCATTAGCAAACGCACAATATGCCAGATATGTGCCCCCTCACAGTAGTTATACCCAGATATGTGCCCCTCACAGTGGTTATGCTCTTTTGTACCCCCCCACTCCAGTTGTTGCCCCCTTTTTGCAGCTTTATGGAAAAAACAAACAAACACATACTTACCCTCTTCCCTGATGACGCGCTCCCACACTCACATCGCGCTGCTGTCTCCTCCCACAGCCAGCAGCGCGATGGGCAGCCTGCAGGGGGAGCGCTTGAGCTCTAAAGAACATCTTCAAAGTTGTGGGCATGTTCTGTAAATTAAATGATGCAAATCCTCAAACAATCCATGTTAATTCCAGGTTGTGAGGCACCAAAATACGAAAAAAGTCAAGGGGGGTGAATACTTTTGCAAGGCACTGTATGTGCCCCTCAAAGTAGTTATGCCAGATATGTTCCCCTCACAGTGGTTATGCCAGATATGTGCCCCTCACAGTAGTTATTCCAGATATGTGCCCCCTCGCAGTGGTTATGCCAGACATGTGCCCCCTCACAGCAGTTATGCCAGATATGTGCCCCCTCACAGTAGTTATACCCAGATATGTGCCCCTCACAGTGGTTATGCTCTTTTGTACCCCCCCACTCTAGTTGTTGCCCCCTTTTTGCAGCTTTATGGGGAAAAAAACAAAAAAACACATACAGTACTTACCCTCTTCCCTGATGACGTGCTCCCACACTCACATCGCGCTGCTGGCTCCTCCCACAGCCAGCAGCACGATGTGCAGACTGCAGGGGAAGCTCCTGAGCTCTAAAGAACACTGAAGCAGTGAGCGGAGCGGTCTTCCTGCTTCACTTTGAAAACAAACAGCCCGGCAGTGACAAGAACTGCCGGGCTGGGTGAGTGCGCCCCCTCCTCCCCTCCTTGCCTCTGCGCCCCCTCATGTTTGAAGAGTGCTCTGACGGGGCATTCTCACTGTACTTCCTGCCGGGCCCTGTCAGAGCACTCCCATTACACGTGAGTGAAGTGGGCCCCCTCCCCCCACCGGGCCTGGTCACAGTTGCACCCTCTGCGACTGCGATCGTTACACCCCTGCCTTACACTTTTTTATAGAAATTTTACTCTACTTTTCCTCCGCCACTCCCCCCTCCTGGAGTGATTCTCTGACTCATTTTCAAACATTGGTAAATCTGTCATGAAACATATTAACATACAAAACCATCCACACTTTTAAACTACTTTTAAAAAGTGGTGAGGCCTGTATAAAACTGTAAAAAGCCACAAATTTTTATGCAGATGCCATCTGCGCTAAATGTTGTAACGTCTGTATTCCACAAAACTAGCACACACACTTGATATATTTCCCCCATTGTACTTAATTTTAGTGGCACATTTTGATTGTTACAGCTTGTGTTTATGCATAAGAAAAATGCAAAATTTACAGAACATTTAGAAAAATGCTAAATTTACTAAATTTGGATAATCCTCTATAGATGAGCGAATTGATTCTAAACAAATCCTAAGGTCATACAGACACGAGTGAGTTCAATGCGAGAAACTTGCAGCATGTGCCAGTGTGAGTTCCCCTTCTGACCTCTTCTCCTCCGAGAGGATCGCACAGCATTTTCATGATTTATAATGCTGTGTGTCCCTGAGAGTCCTGGAATCTATTGAATTGCACTGACATAAAACTGTGAGTGCAATATAATAGATTCCAGGTCCCACACGGTTACTTCACTTTGTGCCAGTCATCTAATAAACCTTATCTCTAAACTAAGACATCATAAATACTTATTTAAGTCATGTTCTTATCAGTAATATACAGAACCTACAGAAGAAACAAAGCTGACTACGTACTATTATCAAATATCATAAATACTTTATTAATTACAAAACATGATATATATCAAGGACCTAATCATTAAAAACCAAGTGGACAGAGAAAAACACCATCCTGATTTAGCAAATAATAAATCAATAAGTATCACAAAGGTGGGTCATATATAATAACACAATATATATATAGGAAACAGCAGATGGACAGAATAATAACAGCCGGTCCAAAAAGAGGATCCAGAAATCACCACCAACTTCTACCCATATAGCCTGGCAACATAGAAGAAATGAGAGAAGACCTACCAAGACAAGCGCCGTATGTCAACCAGCAAGGATGGCGTTACCCCAACGCGCGTTTCGGCGTGCCTTCGTCAGTAATATACAGTAAGAACTAAGTGGTAATGAGTATTTATAATGTCAGAAAGCAGTAGTGTTGGGCGTGAATATTCGTATTGCGAAATTTAATTGCGAATATCAACACTTAGAGTATTTACGAATATTTAGAATATAGTGCTATATATTCGTATTCACAAATATTCTAGATTTTGTTTTACTTGAACACATGATCCTTTCCTACTTCTTGCTTGTGGGCCAATGAGAAGGCTGCAATGTCTTTGTCTGAGCTTAGTAACATCCCTAGCAATCAATAGGAAAGTTGCCTACCCCTTTACTATATAAGAACCTCCCCAGCAGCCATTTTCTGCATTTATGATTGCTGTGCTCTGTGCTTTGGTGTGTCAAACTGATTACATTAGATAGTTAGTTAGCTTATATATATATATATATAATCCAGATAGTTAGTGGGAGATAGTCAGTGTAGGTTAGATCCTGATATAGTGTAGCTGATAGGTTCTGCTGTCCATACACACATGCTACAGACATAGTGCTGTGATGTCACAACAATACTTAGTGCACCAATCAGTAATATCTACTCAGACCTGATAAAATGTAAAGTTGCACGCATTGCGCAAAAATATGCGCATCATTAATTGCCGATTTGCGCAATCGCGAATATATTGGAGCACTCTATCTGCATATAAAGCTATTGTAATTTTCTGCCGTGCCAACCATTTTCTCCAGTCTCAGGAAACTTCTAGCAGCTTGAAAAATGTAGCAAAAGTGACCCACGCCTGTATTGTGCACGCATTATGCAAATATTACATTGACGATTTTCACAATCAAGAAAATAATCGCAAATTCTCAAATTTGCTAATTTATTACGAATATTCGCAAAATATCACAAATTAAAATATTGCCCCTGCCGCTCATCACTAGAGAGCAGAGATAAGGAGACCATCAGCTGCCCCTACTGATGGAAAAGAGAAATCTAAAGGCTGCTACTAGAGCATCTCAGCTATGTACAGAAAAAGGGCTTCGCATTTTTAATAAAGACCAATTGAAAACGTGATTTTTAGCTCAAAATAAGTACCATGCTATAATAAAAACAAACTGCCCTCAAAGGTGCTCTTCTGTTTATAAATCACATAAAAAAATGCATGCAATGGTGTTAGTACCTCTTCATATTCTGTGTCTCAAACCAATGACTCTTCATTTATAGGCCTCATAATAAAATGTCTGATAAACGGAAGAGTGGTAAATGAATGACCCATGCCTTATCATCCGAGTCAGAATGTGGGTAGTAATGCAAACAGCAGTAGCAGCACCAGTCGCCCAGCCAGTAGTAGTAGTAGGACACAGTTCTTCATGGCTTCTGTGGGATCAGTGCCACATTATTATTGAGGACGATGACATTGCGGACCTGATGGCTCACTCCTTCTCTCAGTCACAGGAGAATGATGTGGCTTTTACCTCTGAGTCTGACACCATCCCTTGGAGCCATTGGTCACAGCACTACTCCTTCTCCTCGTCCTCCTTGCAACCCCAAGGAAGGTTTTCAGTTGCATCATCTCTGTTTTCACTGCCCCATTCTAGTGGGAAGCCTTCTTTTTTTTCCTAAGAAGAGGCAACAAAGCGCTATGAAAGATACTTAAGTGAGTCCCCTGTTATCGACTTGTATGAGAACAACTAGCCTTTGGACTGCCATGAGGAGGAGGTTCATGGGGAGGTGGGGACCACATGCATAGCTTTGTTGGTGGTGGTGATGGTAGAAGAGGCACTTGTAGCCTTGGTGGTGGAAGTAGGGACAGTAGTAGTGACAGTAGAGCTCAGGGCAATTAAAGAGCAGGGATTCAGTCTGATAAAAGTGGTGGTGGTGGTGGGGGACTCTGATGATAATTGGGTGGAAGACAAGACCAAGGATCGGGTAGATGTGGAGGAGGTGACATCAGAGGAGGAGGCTGGTGGTCACGACAGCAGCAATAAAGAGCAGAAGCAATCTATGGAGAAAGCCTTCCAATAATGTGAGGGATAGATCTTTTTCTATTATAGTCAGCTCGGGAACTAGTGATGCTGCCAATACTGTGGGCATAAGTTCAAAATGTGACAGACTTGAGCTAAGTCTGAAGGCGTGCAAGACTTCTGTGAATTACTTTGGTATTCCTATCTGAGTCTTTAAAAACATTTTAGTAACATAGTAACATAGTTTATAAGGCTGAAAAAAGACACCTGTCCATCCAGTTCGGCCTGTTATCCTGCAAGTTGATCCAGAGGAAGGCAAAAAACTCCTGCGAGGTAGAAGCCAATTTTCCTCACTTTAGGGGAAAGAATTCCTTCCCAACTCCAATCAGGCAATCAGAATAACTCCCTGGATCAACAACCCATCTCTAGTAACTATAGCCTGTAATATTATTACACTCCAGAAATACAGTTGTGTTCAAAATAATAGCAGTCAGACATCACTAACCTGATCAATAACTGTTTTTGGTAGAAATGATATTTCTACATGGCAAATAATTTACTAGCAGGTATAGTAGAGTAATAGAAATCCAACAGACCCAACAGTCATGACATGCATGCTGCTGATTCTCTGTAATTCAATCACTTATTGAAAGGGGCATGTTCAAAATAATAGCATTGTGGAGTTCAATTAGTGAGGTCATTCATTCTTTGAAAAATAGGTGACAATTATTGCCCTTATAAGGCATCAAATGTTGTACATGCTGGTTGCAGTGCATTTCTCTGAAATTCTGAGGAAAATGGGTGGTTCCAGACATTGTTCAGAAGAACAGCATACCTTGATTAAAAAGTTGATTAAAGAGGGGAAAACATATAAAGAAGTGCAGAAAAGGATAGGCTGTTCAGCTAAAATGATCGCAAATGTTTTAAAATGGCAAACAAAACTTGAAAGACGTGGAAGAAAGTGAAAAACTACCATTTGAATGGATAGAAGAATGGCCAAAATGGCAAGGACTCAACAATCAGCTCCAGGAAGATCAAAGAAGGTCTAAAGTTACCTGTGAGTATTGTTACAATTAGAAGACGCCTATGTGAAGCCAAGCTATCTGCAAGAAGCCCCCGCAAAGTCCCACTGTTGAAAAAAAGACATGTGCTGAAGAGGTTACAATTTGCCAAAGAGCACATTGACTGGGCTAAAGAGAAATGGCGCAACATTTTGTCGACTGATGAAAGTAAGATTGTTCTTTTTGGGTCTAGTGGCCGGAGACAGTTTGTCAGATGACCCCCAAACACTGAATTCAAGCCACAGTGCACTGTGAAGACAGCAAAGCATGGTGGCGCAAACATCATGATATGGGGATGTTTCTCATACTACGGTGTTGAGCCTATTTATCGCAAACCAGGGATCATGGATCAGTTTGAATACATCAGAATACTTGAAGAGGTCATGCTGCCTTATGCTGGAGAGGAAATGCCCTTGAAATGGGTGTTCCAACAAGACAACGACCCCAAACACACCAGTAAACGTGCAACATCTTGGTTCCAGACCAACAAGATTGACGTTATGGAGTGGCCAGCCCAATCCCCGGATATTAATCCAATAGAAAACTTGTGGGGTGACAAAAATGCAGTTTCTGAGGCAAAACAAAGAAATACCGTATTGAAGAACTGTGGAATGTAGTCCAATCATCCTGGGCTGGAATACCTGTTCATAGGGGCCAGAAGTTGGTTGACTCCATGCAACACAGATGTACAGCAGTTCTCAGAAACAGAGGTTATACAACTAAATATTAGTTAAGTGATTCAAAGGAAAGCAAAATCTTCAAACATTTTTCAGTTTATAAAGGGAATGTTTGAGTTTGTAAAGAGGAATACAAACACTGCTATTTTTTTGAACAGTCCAATATTCACTTTTCTTCAATTTTTTTTAGAGAAACAACACAAATTTTATATTTTATTTTTTCATGTTTTGATTTGGAATAGTGGCAGGACTATGTTCTCATGACGGGCATCTATGCCTCTTTTGATGCAACCCATTATCTAATTGGCCTTGGCAGCAGCTGCCTGACACTGGTTTCTACAGCTTAATTTGTGGTTTACCAAAATTCCTAGGTCCTTTTGCAGTGTCCTGAAACATACAGCATAATACGGTGATCGTGTTTCATGTAAATTGTGCATGTATAGGAGTTCCAATAAAGTTGCATAGGGAGGTTCTAACAAGCCTCCCAGGGCTGACTCCACCCTGCACACAGTACAGAGAAGAAGGAGAAGATGATCAGTGTGTGTGTGATGTCTGACCTCAGCAGCCATTTTGGAGAGTTATCCAAACTCCATAGTTAGTTCCATGAACCAGCCCATAGAAGGGAAAGATTACAGAGGAACCAGGCAACTCAGAGAGGGAGTAATAATATTGGCAAAGGAAGGTAACGGTTGTTCATCAGGCTTTAGTCTCCTTTGCATTAGGTGGAGAGATTCTAAGCTACAAGCTGCCCACCATAACCAAGGACAGAAAGGCCATTTGTCAGAATATAGTATTCCTAGAGAGGATACAGAAGATTATACAGTACCGCAGAGATAGTACATCCCTCCAACCTGGGATAATAAGGGAGAAAGATTGATTGTCATAGAAAACTGCTCCTTATGCAACTTCTGGGAACTAATCTGAATCACTGTAAAAGCTGCCTTGCTTAAAATGACTTTTGCATACATTGATGACCTTTGGATCAGCATCAGTAAAGTACTGGGAGCTTGTTAAGAAACTTGGTCTCCTTATTCTACATCATCTCCTAATTCCACCTTACGGTGCTGGCGTCACGAACACAGGGGCCCAGCCAGCAAAGCACCCTAAGCATACCCACTACCATCAAGGGCACCTCAACTTCCATCTGGCTGGGGTTCCCTGCAATAGAGAGTGCCCGAGATGATTTAGTGCTGTCTTCCTCATCATTGCACGCTGACCCAGGGAGCTACAAAACCGTGAGTACGACTACTACCCCCATCAGCCCACCGTGCACTCACATACTGCCCTGTGGTTCGGTCAGCTGCACTTTTCCATGTCAGTTTTCCCCAGTGTTTTACCATTTAGTATGTACTGGTGACTTGCATTATTCCTTCCCATGTGCATAACCTTACATTTGTCAGTGTTAAACCTCATCTGCCACTTCTCTGCCCAAGCCTCCAATCTATCCAAATCCATCTGCAGCCATATAATGTCCTCTTCCATGTTAATTACTTTACACAGTTTAGTGTTATCTGCAAAAATGTATATTTTACTGTGCAAGCCTTCTACAAGATCATCAATAAATATATTGAAGAGAATAGGTCACAATACTGACCCCTGAGGTACCCCACTAGTGACAGTGACTCAACCTTAGTGTGTACTGTTAATAACCACCCTCTGTTTTCTATCACTGAGCCAGTTACTTACCCACATACACATTTTCCCCTAGGCCAAGCATTCTCATTTTGAATACTAACCTTTTCTGTGGCACAGTATCAAATGCTATGGAGAAGTCAAGATATACGACATCTATTGATTCGCCGCGGTCAAGTCTAGAACTTACCTCCTCATAGAAACTGATTCAATTAGTTTGACATGACCGATCCCTCATGAAGCCATGCTGATACGGCGTTACACGCTTATTTTCATTGAGATACTCCAAGATAGCATCTCTTAGAAAACCTTGAAACAGTTTACCCATGACAGATGTTAAACTTACCGGGCTATAGTTTCCGAGCTATGTTTTTGGACCCTTTTTTAAAGAGGACCTTTCACCGATTATGACAATGTGAACTAAGTATACAGACATGTAGAGCGGCGCCCGGGGATCTCACTGCACTTACTCTTATCCCTGGGCGCCTCTCCGTTCTCCCGCTATACCCTCCGGTATCTTTGGTCACTAAGTTATGGTAGGCGGAGTCTGCCCTTGTTCTGCTGTAGCGCTGGCCAATCGCATTGCAGAGCTCACAGCCTGGGAGAAAATAACCTCCCAGGCTGTGAGCTCTGCGCTGCGATTGGCCAGCGCTACAGCAGAACAAGGGCAGACTCCGCCTACCATAACTTAGTGACTGAAATCTCCGCCTACCATAACTTACTGAGCGAAGATACCGGAGGGCATAAAGGGCGCCGCTCTACATGTCTGTATACTTAGTTCACATTGTCATAATCGGTGAAAGGTCCTCTTTAATATTGGCACCATATTTGCTATGCGCCAATCCTGTGGAACACTCCCTGTCATTATAGAGTCTTTACATATCAGAAAAAAGGGTCTGGCTATGACATTACTTAACTCTCTTAGGATATGGGGGTGTATGCCATCTTGTCCTGGCGATTTGTCTATTTTAATCTTTTTAAGACGCCGCTGTACTTCTTCCTGGGTCGGAGAGGGCACTTTTAATGGAATATTTACTTTTACATTCTGCATTTCATCTGACAGTTTATTTTCTTCAGTGAATACAGTGAAGAAAAAAAATATTTAATAGCTTTGCTTTCTCCTCATTGCTGTCTGCAACTCCCCCCTCATTACTCTGTAAAGGCCCGTCACCTTCAGATTTATACTTTTTACCATTTATATGTTGAAGAACATTTTAGGGTTTGATTTACTCCGTTTGCCAATTAATCTCTCGGTCTCTAGTTTGGCTGCTTTTTTTTGTCTTTTACATATTCTATTTTTTTCCTTTTTAATGCTTCCCCACTCCCCTCTTGATTTAAATGCTTTCTTTTTGTCATTTATTGATTTCCTTACAATTCCATTTATCCACATTGTATTTTTCTTGTTCCTTAACCTTTTATTCCCATAAGGTATGTACCTCTCGCAAACAGATTTTAGAATGCTTTTAAAAATATCCCATTTTTATTTTTGAGGACTTTGTCCCAGTTAATTAGGCCTATGGCCTCTCTTAGTTGGCTAAATTTAGCTTTTTTGAAGTTTGGTATTTTTGTTCCTCCCTGAAGAAACACTCTTTTGAATGACAATTAGAAGGTTATTACCTTATGGTCACTATTTCCCAGGTGTCCCCCAACCTGCACATCTGTTGTTTTGCCAGGTCTTTTGGTTAATACTAAGTCCAGTGTGGCCGTCCCTCTAGTCGGGTATTGAACCAGTTGGGAAAGGTAATTGTCTTTGGTTATTGTCAAGAACTTGTTTCCTTTATGAGATGTACAGGTTTCATTTTCCCAGTCTATATCTGGGTAGTTTAAGTCCCCCATAATGACTACCTCATTATTATTTGCCGCCTCATCTATTTTGTTTAGAAGTAGATTTTCTGTGGACTCTGGTATATTAGGTGGTTTATAGTAAACTCCTATTAGTATTTTAATATTGTTTTTAACTCCATGTATTTCTACCCACAGTGACTCCACATGTTCATGTCCCTCACTATGTCATAGTCTCCTTCATACATCACTAATTCCAGTTCACCAGTTTTATTAGGCTTCTGGCATTAGTATACATGCAGTTAAGAGGTTAATGTATATTTTTTACCCTACACCTTTCCTTCTGAACTGTTCTAGTCCCTCCTTCCATTCCTTCCCCAATTCCATTACCTTGCCCGAGTACTCTATCTGCACTATCTTCCCCTCCTATAATGTAATTATCCTCGCCGCAGTCCCTAGTTTAAACACGCCTCCAACCTTCTAGCCATCTTCTCCCCCAAAACAGCTGCCCTTCCCCATTGAGGTGCAGCCCATCCCTACGATAGAGCCTGTAGCTGATAGAGAAGTTCGACCAGTTCTCCAGGAACTCAAACCCCTCCTTCCTACACCACTTCTTGAGCCACTTGTCAACCTCCCTAATCTCCCGCTGCATTTCTTGTGTAGCTCGTGGTACAGGCAGTATTTCGGAAAACACTACCTTTGAGGTCCTTGCCCTAAGTTTGTGACCTAAATCCCTAAAATCATTTTTAAAGATGCTCCACCTACCTCTAACTTTGTCTTTGGTTCCGATATGGACCATAACTGCTGGATCTTCTCATGCCCCTCCCAGTAATCTGTCAACCCGATCCACGATGTGTCAAACTCGAGCGCCAGGAAGACAACACAGCATTCGACGATCCCGGTCTTTGTGACAGATTGCCCTATCTGTACCCCTAATACTTGAGTCTCCCACTACCAGCACCTGTCTCGCCTGCCCTGCTCTCCTGGTCCCCTGCTTACTGGAGCTGACATTCCCCTGACTGGCAGAGGAAGTGTCCAGTTGCAGCAGTGCTCTCTGTGAACTGACATCCCCCTGATCTGCCAACCTTGCAAACTTGTTGGGGTCTGTCAGATCAGGGTTAGCCTCCCTGGCACTCTTCCCTCTACCCCGCTTTCTAACTGTTACCCAGCTAGCTACCTCACTTTCCTAATCCTCCATACTACCACCGTCCTCCACATCTACCCCATAAAGTGCCTGCTCAGTGAGCAGCAAACTCTGTTTCAAATTACTAACGCTTCTCAGTGTTGAAACTCGCCTTGTTAGATACACGATGTGCGATTCCAAATGGGCAATCAGGACTGCATACATTAGACAAGATGTGCACTGGACTGCGCTGTCAATAATGGAACTCTATGGAACATACTAATGGAACATACTAAATGGGGATTATGCAAGAAAAGAAAAAAAATACAATACAGTGCAGTGATAAGAAACTGATTTACTGTAGTCCTCTCCTAAAGTTCCTGAATCTGAAGTCACACACTTAATACAAACACATTTGAAATCAAACACACAAACTCTTACAAACTCGCATTGTTTGTCTGCTTGTGTAAGTGCAGCTCCCAAACAGCTTCAAACCAGACTGCTCCTCTGGATTCAAAATAGGAATCTATTTTAAAATAGGAATCCAAAGTCTGCTTCGGTACTGGCTGGTACCTCGATATCAAAGCCTACTTTAGATTCCTATTTTAAAATGTTTTTAAAGACACAGATAGGAATACCAAAGTATTTTACCAAAGTCTCATGCGACTTTGGTGATATGAATTTTGCCTATGTTGAGCCAATACATTTTAATGCTGTACAGAAACAGCATTAAAAACAAAGTTTTTGAACAAATCGACTTTGGATGTATGATACGAAACTTGTTTCACTCAAGCCTAAAGACAAGCATAGGAACTGTGCTATGATGGCTCCATGAGCTCTAATGAAAACGAAATTAGAAAGAAAAGAATAAATAAACGAAAGTATAATACAAATAGTATCCAACACTGGTCTATATAGGATCCTTAGGCTGAACATGGTCAGACAAACAATCAATGTTAATGTTCATACCTGTAGGTATCTTTAGACAATGTTAAGGATGGTTGAGGTCCCATAGCTAAGCCAATTGGTATGAAAGCAATGCAGTAAATAACATTAGAAAACATAGGTATGCCACCGCATAATAGTACTTACCTATTGCCATTGTAAGAATCAGATGAGAGAGAGAGAGGATAGTGTGCTTGGGAAGTCTAGTGTATCCACATATAAGGCCCCTTTCACACTATCAAGTTTTCTGCGCGGGTGCAATGCGTGACGTGAACTCAAAGCACCCGCACTGAATCCTGACCCATTCATTTCATTGGGTCTGTGTACATGATCGTTTTTTTCACGCATCAGTTCTGCATTGCGTGAAAAACACAGCATGTCCTATATTCAGCGTTTTTCACACAGCCCTGGCCCCATAGAAGTGAATGGGGATTCAATGAAAAACGCATTGCATCCGGAAACAAGGGCGGATGCAAGGCATTTTTCACTGATGGTTGCTAGGAGATGTTTGTAAGCCTTCAGTTTTTTATCATGTGTGTGAAATATGCATCAAAACGCATTGCACTCGCGTGGAAAAAACTCAACGTAATTGCAGACAAAACTGACTGAACTTGCTTGCAAAATGGTGCGAGTTTCACTGAACGCACCCTTAACACATCCTGACTAGAGTTGAGCGAACACCTGGATGTTCGGGTTCGACGAGTTCGGCCGAACTTTCGAAAAATGTTCGGGTTCGGGATCCGAACTCGACCCGAACTTCATCCCGAACCCGAACCCCATAGAAGTCAATGGGGACCCGAACTTTTGGGCACTAAAAAGGCTGTAAAACACACCCGGAAAGGGCTAGAGGGCTGCAAAAGGCAGCAAAATGTAGTTAAATCCCCTGCAAACAAATGTAGATAGGGAAATGATGAGTTAACATAAAATAAATAAAAATTAAACAATATTAATTGGAGTGAGGTCCCATAGCACAGAATCAGGCTTCAAGTCACCCACCAATGGAGAAGGTCACTTACTATTATTTTGACCACAGCACCCAGACAAAGGAGAGAGGTCCCACAGCAGAGAACCAGGCATCATATCACCCACCACAGGAGTAGGCCACCATTTAGTTACTTTGACCCCTACACCCAGACGGAGGAGAGAGGTTACACAGCAGAGAATCAGGCATTTAGATCACCCACCACAGGAGTAGGCCACCATTGAATCAGACCCCGGCAACCATGTCAGATGGCACAAGCATAAGCTTTATATCAATCAGCACAGGAGAAGGCGACTTTGACAGACTTTGACCCCTACACCCGGACGGAGGAGAGAGGTTTCAAAGCAGAGAATCAGGCATTTAGATCACCCACCACAGGAGTAGGCCCCAATTTAATGGGACCCCGGCAACCATGTCAGATGGCACAACCATCAGCTTCATATCAATCAGCACAGGAGAAGGCGACTTTGAAAGACTTTGACCCCTACACCCGGACGGAGGAGAGAGGTTTCAAAGCAGATAATCAGGCATTTAGATCACCCACCACAGGAGTAGGCCCCAATTTAATGGGACCCCGGCAACCATGTCAGATGGCACAACCATCAGCTTCATATCAATCAGCACAGGAGAAGGCGACTTTGAAAGACTTTGACCCCTACACCCAGACGGAGGAGAGAGGTTTCACAGCAGAGAATCAGGCATTTAGATCACCCACCACAGGAGTAGGCCCCCATTGAATCAGACCCTGGCAACCATGTCAGATGGCACAACCATCAGCTTTATATCAATCAGCACAGGAGAAGGCGACTTTGAAAGACTTTGACCCCTACACCCAGATGGAGGAGAGAGGTTTCACAGCAGAGAATCAGGCATCATATCAACCACCACAGGAGAAGCCACCATTTAGTTACTTTGACCCCTGCACCCAGGAAGAGGAGAGAGGCACCACAGCACATATTCTGGCATCATATCAGCCACCACAGGAGAAGCCACCATTGAGTTACTTTGACCCCCGCACCCAGGAAGAGGAGAGAGGCACCACAGCACATATTCTGGCATCATATCAGCCACCACAGGAGAAGCCACCATTGAGTTACTTTGACCCCCGCACCCAGGAAGAGGAGAGAGGCACCACAGCACATATTCTGGCATCATATCAGCCACCACAGGAGAAGCCACCATTGAGTTACTTTGACCCCCGCACCCAGGAAGAGGAGAGAGGCACCACAGCACATATTCTGGCATCATATCAGCCACCACAGGAGAAGCCACCATTGAGTTACTTTGACCCCTGCACCCAGGAAGAGGAGAGAGGCCCCACAGCACATATTCTGGCATCATATCAGCCACCACAGGAGAAGCCACCATTGAGTTACTTTGACCCCCGCACCCAGGAAGAGGAGAGAGGCACCACAGCACATATTCTGGCATCATATCAGCCACCACAGGAGAAGCCACCATTTAGTTACTTTGACCCCTGCACCCAGGAAGAGGAGAGAGGCCCCACAGCACATATTCTGGCATCATACTAACCACCACAGGAGAAGCCACCATTGAGTTACTTTGACCCCTGCACCCAGGAAGAGGAGAGAGGCCCCACAGCACATATTCTGGCATCATATCAGCCACCACAGGAGAAGCCACCATTGAGTTACTTTGACCCCCGCACCCAGGAAGAGGAGAGAGGCACCACAGCACATATTCTGGCATCATATCAGCCACCACAGGAGAAGCCACCATTGAGTTACTTTGACCCCCGCACCCAGGAAGAGGAGAGAGGCACCACAGCACATATTCAGGCATCATATCACACACCACAGGAGAAGGCCTCTTTCAGTGATTTAGGCCTTTGGACCCAGACAGAGGAGAGAGGCACCACAACACATATTCTGGCATCATATCAGCCACCACAGGAGAAGCCACTATTGAGTTACTTTGACCCCTGCACCCAGGAAGAGGAGAGAGGCCCCACAGCACATATTCTGGCATCATATCAGCCACCACAGGAGAAGCCACCATTGAGTTACTTTGACCCCTGCACCCAGGAAGAGGAGAGAGGCCCCACAGCACATATTCTGGCATCATACTAACCACCACAGGAGAAGCCACCATTGAGTTACTTTGACCCCTGCACCCAGGAAGAGGAGAGAGGCCCCACAGCACATATTCTGGCATCATATCAGCCACCACAGGAGAAGCCACCATTGAGTTACTTTGACCCCCGCACCCAGGAAGAGGAGAGAGGCACCACAGCACATATTCAGGCATCATATCACACACCACAGGAGAAGGCCTCTTTCAGTGATTTAGGCCTTTGGACCCAGACAGAGGAGAGAGGCACCACAACACATATTCTGGCATCATATCAGCCACCACAGGAGAAGCCACTATTGAGTTACTTTGACCCCTGCACCCAGGAAGAGGAGAGAGGCCCCACAGCACATATTCTGGCATCATATCAGCCACCACAGGAGAAGCCACCATTGAGTTACTTTGACCCCTGCACCCAGGAAGAGGAGAGAGGCCCCACAGCACATATTCTGGCATCATACTAACCACCACAGGAGAAGCCACCATTGAGTTACTTTGACCCCTGCACCCAGGAAGAGGAGAGAGGCCCCACAGCACATATTCTGGCATCATATCAGCCACCACAGGAGAAGCCACCATTGAGTTACTTTGACCCCTGCACCCAGGAAGAGGAGAGAGGCCCCACAGCACATATTCTGGCATCATACTAACCACCACAGGAGAAGCCACCATTGAGTTACTTTGACCCCTGCACCCAGGAAGAGGAGAGAGGCCCCACAGCACATATTCTGGCATCATATCAGCCACCACAGGAGAAGCCACCATTGAGTTACTTTGACCCCTGCACCCAGGAAGAGGAGAGAGGCCCCACAGCACATATTCTGGCATCATATCAGCCACCACAGGAGAAGCCACCATTGAGTTACTTTGACCCCCGCACCCAGGAAGAGGAGAGAGGCACCACAGCACATATTCTGGCATCATATCAGCCACCACAGGAGAAGCCACCATTGAGTTACTTTGACCCCTGCACCCAGGAAGAGGAGAGAGGCCCCACAGCACATATTCTGGCATCATACTAACCACCACAGGAGAAGCCACCATTGAGTTACTTTGACCCCTGCACCCAGGAAGAGGAGAGAGGCCCCACAGCACATATTCTGGCATCATATCAGCAACCACAGGAGAAGCCACCATTGAGTTACTTTGACCCCCGCACCCAGGAAGAGGAGAGAGGCACCACAGCACATATTCTGGCATCATATCAGCCACCACAGGAGAAGCCACCATTGAGTTACTTTGACCCCCGCACCCAGGAAGAGGAGAGAGGCACCACAGCACATATTCAGGCATCATATCACACACCACAGGAGAAGGCCTCTTTCAGTGATTTAGGCCTTTGGACCCAGACAGAGGAGAGAGGCACCACAGCACATATTCTGGCATCATATCAGCCACCACAGGAGAAGCCACCATTGAGTTACTTTGACCCCTGCACCCAGGAAGAGGAGAGAGGCCCCACAGCACATATTCTGGCATCATATCAGCCACCACAGGAGAAGCCACCATTTAGTTACTTTGACCCCTGCACCCAGGAAGAGGAGAGAGGCACCACAGCACATATTCTGGCATCATATCAGCCACCACAGGAGAAGCCACCATTTAGTTACTTTGACCCCTTCACCCAAACAGAGGAGAGAGGTTCCACATCAGAGAATCAGGCATCATATCAACCACCACAGGAGTAGGCCACAATTTAGTTTATTTGACCCCTGCACCCAGGAAGAGGAGAGAGGCCCCACAGCACATATTCTGGCATCATATCACACACCACAGGAGAAGGCCTCTTTCAGTGATTTAGGCCTTTGGACCCAGACAGAGGAGAGAGGTCAGAGATTAGCTTCATATCCCCCAGCACAGCAGAAGACCGCTTTATTTGACTTAGGCCTCAGCACCCAGACAGAAGACAGAGGTAGCATGGCAGAGGTTATGGCTTCATGTCACCCGTTAGTTTAACCGGCCACTTTCATCTGGTTAGGCCCCGGCGCCCAGACAGAGAAGAGTTTCATTCAACTGTGGGTTTCATAAAATTTGTATCAAATAAAGAAGTGGCCCGTAGCACAACAAGACATGTTTTAGGCAGTTAATAAGGACTACTCTGCACAAGGGAGGGACAGGTCCTGTGGGATCCATGCCTGGTTCATCTTTATGAAGGTCAGCTTGTCCACGTGGACAGGCGGCTGCGCTTGTCAGTAATGACGCCCCCTGCCGTGCTGAATACGCGTTCAGATAAAACGCTGGCCGCCGGGCAGGAAAGCACCTCCAAGGCATAACATGCTAACTCTGGCCACGTGGACAATTTCGAAACCCAGTAGTTGAATGGGGCCGAACCATCCGTCAGGATGTGGAGGGGTGTGCAGACATACTGTTCAACCATGTTAGTGAAATGCTGCCTCCTGCTAACACGTTCCGTATCAGGTGTCGGTGCAGATAGCTGTGGCGTGGAGACAAAACTTTTCCACATTTCTGCCATGCTAACCCTGCCCTCAGATGAGCTGGCCGTGACACAGCTGCGTTGGCGACCTCTTGCCACTCCTCTGCCTTCACCTTCCACCTGTTCCCCTGTGACATGTGGGAATGCTCTCAAGAGCGCCTCTATCAGCGTGCGCTTGTACTCGCGCATCTTACGGTCGCGCTCCAGTTCAGGAATTAAAGTGGGCACATTGTCTTTATACCGGGGATCCAGCAGGGTGGCCACCCAGTAGTCTGCACACGTTAAAACGTGGGCAACTCTGCTGTCGTTGCGCAGGCATTGGAGCATATATTCGCTCATGTGGGCCAGGCTACCCATGGGTAAGGACAAGCTGTCCTCTGTGGGAGGCGTATCGTCATCGTCCACCGTATCCCCCCAGCCACGCACCAGTGATGGGCCTGGGCTGCCACCCCGCTGTGAACTTGCGTCATCCTCGTCCCCCTCCACCTCCTCCTCCTCATCCTCCTCGTCCTCCAGTACAGTGCCTTGGCTGGCGACTTGTGAACCTGTCCTCTGCTGCTTAAACAAACCTCCCTCTGAGCCACTTCGAACAGACTGGCCCGAAAGTGTTAGAAACGAGCCCTCATCCTCCTCCTCCTCCTCCACCTGGGCCACCTCCTCTAACATCATTGCCCTAAGTGTTTTCTCAAGGAGACATAGAAGTGGTATTGTAACGCTGATAACAGTGTCATCGCCACTGGCCATGTTGGTGGAGTACTCGAAACAGCGCAGCAGGGCACACAGGTCTCGCATGGAGGCCCAATCATTGGTGGTGAAGTGGTGCTGTTCGGCAGTACGACTGACGCGAGCGTGCTGCAGCTGAAACTCCACTATGGCCTGCTGCTGCTCGCACAGTCTCTCCAGCATGTGCAAGGTGGAGTTCCACCGGTTGGGCACGTCGCATATGAGGTGGTGAGCGGGAAGGCCGCAGTTCCGCTGTAGCGCAGACAGGCGAGCAGCGGCAGGATGTGAACGGCGGAAGCGCGCACAGACGGCCCGCACTTTATGCAGCAGCTCTGACATGTTGGGGTAGTGGTGAATGAACCTCTGCACCACCAAGTTCAGCACATGCGCCAGGCAAGGGATGTGCGTCAAACCGGCTAGTCCCAGAGCTGCCACAAGATTTTGCCCATTATCGCATACCACCAGGCCTGGCTTGAGGCCCACCGGCAGAAACCACTCGTCGGTCTGTTGTTCAATACCCCGCCACAACTCCTTTGCGCTGTGGGGCCTGTCCCCCAAACATATGAGTTTCAGAATGGCCTGCTGACGTTTACCCCGGGCTGTGCTGAAGTTGGTGGTGAAGGTGTGTGGCTGACCGGATGAGCTGGTGGAAGCAGTGGAGGAGGAAGCCGAGTAGGAGGAGGAGGCTACAGGAGGCAGAGAATGATGCCCTGCGATCCTAGGGGGCGGAAGGACGTGCGCCAAGGAACTGTCCGCCGGGGGCCCAGCCGCCACTACATTCATCCAGTGTGCAGTTAGTGAGATATAGCGTCCCTGGCCGTGCTTACTGGTCCACGTATCTGTGGTTAGGTGGACCTTGCCACAAATGGCGTTGCGCAGTGCACACTTGATTTTATCGGACACTTGCATGTGCAGGGAAGGCACGGCTGTCTTGGAGAAGTAGTGGCGGCTGGGAACCACATACTGCGGGACAGCCATGGCCATCAGCTGTTTGAAGCTGTCTGTGTCCACCAGCCGGAATGACAGCATTTCAAAGGCCAGCAGTTTAGAAATGCTGGCGTTCAGGCCAAGGGCTCGAGGGTGACTCGGGGGGAATTTGCGCTTCCTCTCTAAGGTTTGAGATATTGAGAGCTGAACGCTGCTGTGTGATATAGTGGAGACGCTAGTTGACGGTGGCGGTGGTGGTGGTGTCGGTGGCACATCCTCTGTTTGCTGCTCGGCAGGTGGCAACATTCCTCTCGAGGCGGAAGCCGAGGCAGCAGCGGTAGAGGGAGCAGGGGGAGCCTCAGCGAGTGCCTGGTTTTTAAGGTGTGTACCCCACTGCAGTTCATGCTTTGCATGTAGATGCCTGGTCATGCAGGTTGTGCTGAGGTTCAGAACGTTAATGCCTCGCCTCAGGCTCTGATGGCAGAGCGTGCAAGTCACTCGGGTCTTGTCGGTAGGACATTGTTTAAAGAAGTGCCATGCCAGGGAACTCTTTGAAGCTGCCTTTGTGGGGCTGGGTCCCTGTTGGCGATGTCCAGTAGCAGGCGAACTCTGGGGGCGGCGGCTCGTCTGCTTTGGCCCCCTGCTCCCTCTTTGGCTTCGCTGTTGTCTCGGTCTCACCACTACCTCTTCCTCTGAACTGTGAAAGTCATCGCCACGACCTTCAGTCCATGTGGGGTCTAAGACCTCATCGTCCTCTGCATCGTCTTCCACCCAGTCTCCCTCCCTGACCTCCTCCTGTTCAGTCTGCACACTGCAAAAAGACGCGGCAGTGGGCACCTGTGTTTCGTCATCATCAGAGAGTCGGTGACTCTGCTGTGGTGGTATTCCCATGTCCTCTTCATCTGGAGACATAAGTGGTTGTGCGTCAGTGCATGGTATGTCTTCCTCCACTGGGGAAGGGCTAGGTGGACGCCCCTGGGAAACCCTGGAAGCAGAGTCTTCAAACAGAAGAAGAGACTGCTGCATAACTTGTGGCTCAGACCGTTTCCCTGATATGCTTGGGGGTGATGTGACAGACTGATGGGCTTGGTTTTCAGGTGCCACCTGTGCGCTTTCCGCAGAAGACTGGGTGGAAGACCATGTGGTGAATGTGCTGGAAGCACTGTCGGCCACCCAATCGATTAATGCCTGTACCTGCTCAGGCCTTACCATCCTAAGAGCGGCATTGGGCCCCACGAGATATTGCGGTACATTCTGCCGGCTAGTTGAGGGAGTTCGTTCCCTACTGTGTGCGCCTGGGGCCGAACGGCCACGTCCTCTACCAGCAACAGAGGCTCCACGGACACCACCACGACCGCGTCCTCGTCCCTTAATAGTATTTTTCTTCATTGTTGCGATTCAACTCGCACCACAATGAAATATATTATTTTTTATAAGCAAAATCCCCTCACTGGAATACTTTCAGTCTTTTGACTGTATGGATTACAGATGGAATGACTGTTATATGTGAGTACCGCTTTCTTTGACAGATTCTAGTATGGGTACATATATGTTTTCCCAACCCCAGCACATTAGTTTGCTAATTCCAGATGTATGAAACGCAGGCCTAACTGTATCTAGTATATTGAACGCCAGATAAACTAACTTGGCCTTTTTTAAATAAAAAAAAAATCCCCTCACTGGAATACTTTCAGTCTTTTGACTGTATGGATTACAGATGGAATGACTGTTATATGTGAGTACCGCTTTCTTTGACAGATTCTAGTACGGGTACATATATGTTTTCCCAACCCCAGCACATTAGTTTGCTAATTCCAGATGTATGAAACGCAGGCCTAACTGTATCTAGTATATTGAACGCCAGATAAACTAACTTGGCCTTTTTTAAATAAAAAAAATTCCCTCACTGGAATACTTTCAGTCTTTTGACTGTATGGATTACAGATGGAATGACTGTTATATGTGAGTACCGCTTTCTTTGACAGATTCTAGTATGGGTACATATATGTTTTCCCAACCCCAGCACATTAGTTTGCTAATTCCAGATGTATGAAACGCAGGCCTAACTGTATCTGGTATATTGAACGCCAGATAAACTAACTTGGCCTTTTTTAAATAAAATAAAAATTCCCTCACTGGAATACTTTCAGTCTTTTGACTGTATGGATTACAGATGGAATGACTGTTATATGTGAGTACCGCTTTCTTTGACAGATTCTAGTATGGGTACATATATGTTTTCCCAACCCCAGCACATTAGTTTGCTAATTCCAGATGTATGAAACGCAGGCCTAACTGTATCTAGTATATTGAACGCCAGATAAACTAACTTGGCCTTTTTTAAATAAAAAAAATTCCCTCACTGGAATACTTTCAGTCTTTTGACTGTATGGATTACAGATGGAATGACTGTTATATGTGAGTACCGCTTTCTTTGACAGATTCTAGTATGGGTACATATATGTTTTCCCAACCCCAGCACATTAGTTTGCTAATTCCAGATGTATGAAACGCAGGCCTAACTGTATCTAGTATATTGAACGCCAGATAAACTAACTTGGCCTTTTTTAAATAAAAAAAATCCCCTCACTGGAATACTTTCAGTCTTTTGACTGTATGGATTACAGATGGAATGACTGTTATATGTGAGTACCGCTTTCTTTGACAGATTCTAGTATGGGTACATATATGTTTTCCCAACCCCAGCACATTAGTTTGCTAATTCCAGATGTATGAAACGCAGGCCTAACTGTATCTAGTATATTGAACGCCAGATAAACTAACTTGGCCTTTTTTAAATAAAAAAAATCCCCTCACTGGAATACTTTCAGTCTTTTGACTGTATGGATTACAGATGGAATGACTGTTATATGTGAGTACCGCTTTCTTTGACAGATTCTAGTATGGGTACATATATGTTTTCCCAACCCCAGCACATTAGTTTGCTAATTCCAGATGTATGAAACGCAGGCCTAACTGTATCTAGTATATTGAACGCCAGATAAACTAACTTGGCCTTTTTTAAATAAAAAAAATCCCCTCACTGGAATACTTTCAGTCTTTTGACTGTATGGATTACAGATGGAATGACCAGGGGCGGGCTGGGCCGGGGGGCAGGGAGGCAATTGCCCCCCAGGCCGCCCGAAATAAACGGCCACTGAGCCGCGCGTCTTAAATTTTTTTTTTTTTTATTCTTCAGGGCCGCACCGCCGATCATCACCACAGGCGGCGCGGCCCTGGATGTCATTGCGGCCGTGCTGTGTGCTGTGGGGCAGGGGAGGGAGAGGCGTGTCCCTCCCCTGTTCTTCTGATAGGCCGCAGGCACTAATGCCTGCAGCCTATCAGAGGCCGGCTCAGGCAGAGCAATGACGTCATTATCATTGCAACACCTGAGTCGGGCAGCACACAGCAGGGACACAGGCCAGAAGAGGCTGCATCGCTGCTGATGGAGGTAAGTATTAGTGTTGTTTTTTTTTTTCTTCTTTGCGGGGGGCTGGCACTATTGGGGGGGGGGGGGATCTGGCACTATAAGGGGGGCTGGCACTATGGGGGGGATCTGGCACTTTGGGGAGCTAGCACTATGGGGGGGCACTATAGGGGGAGCTGGCACTATAGGGGGGGCTGGAACTATGGGGGAGCTGGAACTATGGGGGAGCTGGCACTATGGGGGGGCTGGCACTATGGGGGGCTGGCACTATGGGGGGCTGGCACTATAGGGGGAGCTGGCACTATGGGGGGGCTGACACTATGGGGGGCTGTCACTATAAGGGGGCTGGCACTATGGGGGAGGAGCTGGCACTATGGGGGGGCTGGCACTATGGGGGGGGGATCTGGCACTATGGGGGGATTTGGCACTATGGGAGGGAATCTGGCACTTTGGGGGAGCTAGCACTATGGGGGGGCACTATAGGGGGAGCTGGCACTAGTATAGAGGGGGCTGGAACTATGGGGGGGCTGGCACTATGGGGGGCTGGAACTATAGGGGGAGCTGGCACTATGGGGGGGGCTGACACTATGGGGGGGCTGACACTATGGGGGGGGCTGGCACTATGGGGTGGGGGCTGGCACTATGGGGGGGGCTGGCACTATGGGGTAGGAGCTGGCACTATGGGGGGGCTTGCACTATAGGGGGAGCTGGCACTATGGGGGGGGGCTGGCACTACGGGGGGGGGGCTGGCACTATGGGGGAGCTGGCACTATAAGGGGGCTGGCACTATGGGCGAAGTGGCACTATGGGGGGCTGCCACTATGGGGGGCCTGGCACTATGGGGGGCTTGTACTATGGGGGGAGCTGGCACTATGGGGGCATTTCTTGCTGGCACATTATGGGGGGGCACCATGGGGGAGAGGAGCACTATGGGGGTATCTGGGGGCTCTAAAGGGGCTTTTTTTTTTAATTATTGGCACATTCTAGGGGGCACTATAGGGGAGAGCAGCACTATGGGGCATCTGGGGTTACTATAGGGGCATTATTTGGGGGCACTATGGGGAAGTGGGGGCTCTAAAGGGGCCTTTTGTATTGGAACATTATGGGGGCACTATGGCATTTGGTAGCACTAAGGGGGCATTTTTTACTGGCACATTATGGCAGGCACTATGGGGGAGTGGAGCACTATTGGGGCATATGGTGGCACTAAGAAGGGGAATTTTTTTACTGGCACATTGTGGGGGAGAGGGGTACTAAGGGGCATTTTTTTACTGGCATATTATGGGGGACACTATGGGGAAGGGGGAGAGGAGCAGTATGAGTGCATTTACTGGGGCACTATATAGGGGTATTTTATACTGGCATACATTATGGGGACATTAGCTCAACTGCGGGCACTAAGCGGGGGTATTTCATGTACTGTCATATTATAGGGAAAATTAGTACTACTAGGGGGTATTATGGGGAGCTTTACTACTACTGGGGGGCTATGAGGAACATGATTACTAGGGCACTATAGGGGCATTATTACTACTAAGTGTGCTCTGGCAAAGAATTATTTCTATTGGTGGGATTTTGGGGGGCACTGTTACTTTGGGGGCACCCTAGCACAGTATCAGCTTAGCACAATTATTTTTGGGGGACATTATCTTTATACTATTAGTGTCTGGGCGCAGTTATTTTTTAGAGCACTGTGTGCCAATAATTGTTTAAGGGGGCACTATCTGTGTGGTAGTAGTATTCCCAGGGGTACTGTTTCTGCAGTATAGTATTGGGGGCATAGCGGGCACAGTATTGGGGGCACTATCTGTGTGGTAGTAGTATTCCCAGGGGTACTGTTTCTGCAGTATAGTATTGGGGGCATGGCGGGCACAGTATTGGGGGCACTATCTGTGTGGTAGTAGTATTCCCAGGGGTACTGTTTCTGCAGTATAGTATTGGGGGTGGCAGGAAACTAATGTCTGTTTCTCAATCTCTGCAGAGACGGGAGATGGCTGAAAAATCATCATGGCGGTCTGGTCTGAATGGAGAAGATGAGGAAAAAGAACATCTACAACAAAGGTGACATTGGATGTAAGAGGTATGGGGTGCTATGTAGGAGAGGAGATGCTCCGGCTCCTCCCCCTGCCATTTGCAGAAGGAGGATTCAGAGCTGGGTGAGGATGACGAAAGGGGGCAGCAGGCCACGGGCGGGTGGCAGATGGTGGGGGGGAACCACAAGCCTTAAGCAGGATCTGGGGAGGGAGGAGAGCGGAGGAGCTTCCTGGCTGTAGCTTGTTGTATAAGCAGGCAGTGCAGCCAGGACAGGTCCCCCCTCTCCGTATGATGTGTAGACAGGCCTCAACTATAGAATGTCAGCTGTACAGTGTGTGTTGGGAGTGGCCTATGCAATGTAGGAGGGGCTTTTAATAATGGGCGGGGCTAAAAATGGGCCACTTGACTGGATTTGCCCCCCAGGACTAAGGCTGCCAGCCCTCCCCTGGGAATGACTGTTATATGTGAGTACCGCTTTCTTTGACAGATTCTAGTATGGGTACATATATGTTTTCCCAACCCCAGCACATTAGTTTGCTAATTCCAGATGTATGAAACGCAGGCCTAACTGTATCTAGTATATTAAACGCCAGATAAACTAACTTGGCCTTTTTTAAATAAAAAAAATCCCCTCACTGGAATACTTTCAGTCTTTTGACTGTATGGATTACAGATGGAATGACTGTTATATGTGAGTACCGCTTTCTTTGACAGATTCTAGTATGGGTACATATATGTTTTCCCAACCCCAGCACATTAGTTTGCTAATTCCAGATGTATGAAACGCAGGCCTAACTGTATCTAGTATATTGAACGCCAGATAAACTAACTTGGCCTTTTTTAAATAAAAAAAATTCCCTCACTGGAATACTTTCAGTCTTTTGACTGTATGGATTACAGATGGAATGACTGTTATATGTGAGTACCGCTTTCTTTGACAGATTCTAGTATGGGTACATATATGTTTTCCCAACCCCAGCACATTAGTTTGCTAATTCCAGATGTATGAAACGCAGGCCTAACTGTATCTAGTATATTGAACGCCAGATAAACTAACTTGGCCTTTTTTAAATAAAAAAAAAATTCCCTCACTGGAATACTTTATGGCTTTTCACTGTATGGATTACAGGTGGACTGGTATTAGTAGGGGTGACACAAGCACACCCAAGTCCCTGATGTAGGATTTCTATGGCACAGACCACTATTACAAGTGATTAATGGACGTTGGGAGAGATTGTGCTGCAGCACTAGTCCCAAGATGGCCGCCGCCTATCAGCCCAGTAACATGTGCCACAAAATGGTCTGCACAACCTTTAAAAAAAATAGCCTTGGACTGTGCTGCTAAATCGCTATTGGTCTGAATCCCAGGTGTAGATGTCTGACTTGTTTGGAGCTTTGGAATGCACACTGTGGCAGCTTCTGCTGCATCACTACAAGTCGCAAAATGGCGGCCGGCGGTCAGCCCAGGTACATGTGGATGGAAAAATCACTCTGGCCACTCTAAAAATAGCCAATCCCTATCAAAAAAGCAGCTCAGCTGCAGTTGTTCAGATGAATCACAGGTGGAGGAGAGAAATTTGCTTCCAGTTATTCAATTATCCCTGCCTATTCTCGCCCTAGCATCAGCTGCGTCTATCCCTGTTCTATTCACATCGGGAGTGAGCACGTCCCGACGTGCGCACAAGCTTATAAAGAGGCTGAGTCACATGCTGCACTTGGCCAATCATAGCCTTGCCAATAGTAGGCATGGCTGCGATGGCATCTTAGGGCAAGTAGTATGATGCATGTTGATTGGCTGCTTTGCAGCCTTTCAAAATGCGCCAAAATACATGCCGAACGACGAACCCGAACCCGAACTTTTACGAAAAAGTTCGGGTTCGGGTCCGTGTCACGAACACCCCAAAATTCGGTACGGACCCGAACTATGCTCGAACTGTTCGCTCAACACTAATCCTGACCTAATCAGTCACCCTTGTGTGAAAGAGGCCTAAGAGATGCGCTGAAAGCCTGTGATGGTGTGCCTTTACTTAATGACTATGTATACCTTCGGAGGCAATTTTTTTAATGATAGCATTTTACTCATTTTGGGCTAAAAATCATTTTTTCAATTGGTCTTTGATGGGATATATGTGACTCCATTTTGTCTCATTTAGCCACGTGTATTACATTTGGTTAGTGTACTACAAAACCTCCCTTCCCCCTATGGAATGTGAGACACTTCCTTAAACTGTTTCAGGAAATCCATACATGTTGAAAGTATGAACATCCTTCTAGCCATAAAAGGACATCTGGCTCAAGTGTCTGCTAGCTTATGTGTATATACCTGATTGGTCAAATGCTGTTACTATGAGTCAGCTATGATGTTAATGCAGAGCTTATGTGTGACCATACTATTGGTCAAATACTAATGCTAACATATGATTGGATGTAAAGGAAGCTCAACCCCCTCTATTAAAACTGTTTGCCAGCTGTGAATAAACCAGAATGGATTGGAAATAGACATGTGTTCATGTGGTCTATCTTCTTCATTCTCCCGGTACCGGTAAGACTTAATTCAAGCTGGCCACTGAAATCATGTGTCAGGGACACACCGTTAGGCAAGAGAGTAAATTTTCCTTACAGATCTGGGGACTCAGTCCGGGATTGGGAGGGTCAACTCTTCAGGTCTACCGTGAAAGACATCAATTTTTGTCCGCCTTGGACCTGGGAGCAATGACCAAAATCCCATTCAAGTAAGTCGAACCATCTATTTATGATTTCAGTGGATTGCGATGTCTGGGACACGCAAATGTTGATTTTAAGCGGCTCATATCATAGGGTCCATATCGTTAGGTAAAAATGTTGATTATAAGAGGCTTAGTAAGTCCATATCGTTAAGAGATAGTGCACTATATAAGGATATCTGTTCCGGGAACAGAAGGATACAAGCTTGAATTAACTCTTATGTATATATAGTATAAGTATTTTAGAAGTATTAAGATTATCTGTCTGTGTGAGATGTTGGCCGGGTGGTAAGTTTACGGTCGCATCCCGCTTTGAAATCATTCTGTTTCCATCACTGCCAACATGTAAACTTTGTTGCACGGTCTAGTCCCACAAATTATTTCCTAGTTAACACATGAGTAGACAATTGGGCAAGATGTGAGAATTGACAGTTAAAATGTGAAACAGAATGTTATGCCCGGCTGGCAACAAGGATGAAAATCAGTTACATCAGAACTCCCGTGATTGTGAAGGGGGGTTAGGGTGAGTGACAAGACACAGCAGAGTCAGGAAGTTAATTCATGGCAAGGGAAAAAGTGTCTCAGTGTTTGCAATTAGAAAGGGCTTGTGTTAAACGTTCAGAAATGAACTGGTTAAGTTTTGTTGCCCTAATGATCTGTGTGTGTTTAAATAGTGACGATTTATAGTCCCTGGAATTAGAGATTACAGCACTAAAAGATGGACAGTTAATGCATAAGTGTATTGATAGTTGAAGAGAGAAGTTGTTGAAGGATAATAATAGCCTGGTGCAAGCTGAGTTATGGTGAAAAAGTGTATATGGAAGTGACTGAGAGAACTTGAAGTTAGAGAAATGAAATGAGCAGCATTTCTTATTTCAAGATGGAGGATTTTGAATCCTATAGAGAACAAAGAAGTTGCCATGAGGCATCCCTCCCCCCCCCCCACCACATCTGCAGTAAACTCCAAAATGTCACTTGTAGTCCCACAAAAAAAAAAAAAAAAAAAATTCTTCCTGTTCTGTCTGAGATGTGTTTTCAGAGAGAGCCCCCTCCCATCTCACCCCCCTTCTCTGTTCAGGAATTTCATATGGGGGTTGAGGGGGGCTGCTAATTGGTAATGCATAAGCAGCAATGTGAAGATACTAACCTGTGTTATCTATAAGATATTCCAGACAGGGCTCCAGTATTAATTGTATCTTTCCAAATTGTATGTTCCGATGGTTTAAAATGTGCCTGCAGTGATGATGCTAGTTGGAAGTGTCCACTCGTATCAATCTAAGGTTGCACCCAATAAGTTCTTATTCAGATGTCAGTAAAAGTTTGAGGAACATGTGGTACAGCTGAACGTCTTGATGTATTGCTTTACTTCCCCTGTTTGAACACTCCTGAAATAGGAGACGCAAGGCAGAGGAAATGGGGGAAGGGTTAGTTATATAGAATAAGTAACGATGTGTGTAACACTAAACCAAAAAAACGACATGGCATATAAGATGATTTGTTAATTTTAACAAAATGACTGTATGATTAACATGTATATTGTTTTACAGCGACAGACCATCAGCAATTGCTGTGTTTGTCTGTGCTGCAAGTTTTGGGATGTAACAAAGAGATTGTGTGATTGGGTGAAAGATACATGATTCAGTGGAATGTGAATGGGTGTGGCTCTGAGTTGTATGTACGTAGCAGAGCTGTGTGTGTGCAATTCATATTTTATGTATAAGGGCGTGGTTATGAGCTGGTTTGTGAAGATGAGTACATGAAAATGTATATGAATGCGTATGGAATACGGTATTTGTTTTTAAATATGCGCATTAAGAATTTTATTTTATTTTATTGGAAGTTTTTGGGTTTTTTATTGGTACCAACAGCATTGATCAAGCTGTACATTTTTATTTCAATGAAAAGTTTTTATGGGCCCTTTGTGTGTTCATGTCTGTATTGTCAGATCCGTTTGTTTCAATGTTTGCAGTTACATGTTACATGTTCAGTGTTGTGCTTAACATCAGAGCTCTGCTCGTATGGACAGCTAAGATACTAATGGCAGAACAGAAGACAGACCAAAGCGTCCACCAAAAGGGGCGGACTTAGGTGACTCAGAGTGTCAGGAAGGAAATGTGAGCCCTCTATGGGAATAAATGGGGTACTGACAAGGACATACAGAACAGATTCCTTACCAGTAGAAACCATGGACAGGGAATACATCATGTCATGTATTTAGCATTATACTAGATTGCCCAGTCAGCCTATTAGGGAGAGATTTGTTCATTAAGCTTGACTTGCAGGTATCAGCAAAGAATCAGGACATAAGAGTACACTCAGGTCTCATTCCAGTCTCTACACCAGTGCCACTGATTCTTGCAAACATACAGGACCACCCAGAATAACATTAACCCTGCATTATGGTCCTCAAATGAATATGACACAGGATTCATAGATTGCACACATTACACAGCTACTGTGAAACCAGGTGTCATCTCAGTGTTCCAGAAACAATACCTGCTGTTAAAAGAGAAACTTGATGGGCTTAGGCCAATGATAAAGGAATTCCTACAAAAGGGAATCCTGGCAGAGGTGATTTCACCCTACAGCACGCCCGTGAATCCAGTGACAAAGGCAGATGGTGCTACCCGCTTTGTACAGGATTTAAGGGCCATCAACAACATCATTGTGCCTATAGCCCTTGTTGTACCTGATGTCACTTAATTATTATCTGCCATTCCAGCAGACGCTGTTTGGTTCAGTGTGATAGATCTGAAAAATGCTTTCTTTTCTATCCCAGTTGATAAGATAACCAGACTACTTTTTGCTTTTTCCTTTGACAGACGCCAACTGACCTGGAGCAGAAATGCCCCAGGGATATGCTGATTCACCTGTAGTGTACAGCATAGTCCTCCGAGCGATGTTAGAGTCATGGTACATCCCCCCAAGGTTCTGTGCTGCTGCAATATGTCGATGATTTATTACTGTGTAGCATGTCAGCGGAGGCCAGCATTCAGGATGGTTTATCACTGTTATAATGGTTGTCAGGATGTGGTCACAAAGTGACACTTAAGCAAATGCAATGGTGTAAAATGCAGGTTGAATACTTGGGCTTTGTCCTCACAAAAGGTGAACGGAGAATCAGCACAGAAAGAGTCCAGTCTATTGCGGGTTTGGTCGCCCCGCACACCAAGAAAGAAATGTTATCTTTCCTTGGTATGATAAACGGTAGACAATGGATTACTGATTGCTCCCACTATTGACAATGTTTTGAGGCAAGCCACTCTGGATGGAAATCCAGATTTGATTAAATGGTTTTCTGAAATGTACAATGCATTTGATTATTTGAAATGTTTACTCATGTCGAGCCTAGGGCTGGGCCTCCCTGACTATAATATGCCCTTCCACATGTTTGCACGCCAAAATTGTAAAACCATGGCGGTGTACTGACACAAGAAAACGGAGGCAAGTTGCGTCCTTGTGTGTTTTTCTCAAAGGTAATGCCCACCTCTGTTCAAGGGATGTCGGCATGTCTGCGTTCTCTTGCAGCCTGTGCTATGATGGTAGAGTCGGCAAATTCTTTCACAATGTGACATTACACCATTTTGCACACCACTCATGATGTTGTAGGCCTACTCAAGGACATCCGCACTCAACACAGCAGGCAGCTGAGCTTATTGCACTCACTAGGACATGTATTCTACATGCTGATAGACCTGTCACCATTCATACTGAGAGTAGGTACACACATGGGGTAGTGTGGGACCATGGTATGATCTGGCAGAGGAGAGGATTTACGGCAGCAGATGGTAAGGAACATGTCTCACAGGGCAATGCGCTGGCAGTTAGGATGGCGAAATGAGTGGCCAAAAGCAACCTCACAGGTTTGTATAACCATTAGGAGATGCCATGTTTGGCACCTCCAACCCCTGAGATGTTGCACATGCTTACTGATCTTCAGTGGTATGCCACTGAACAGGAACAGCAAGACTGGTGTTATCCAGTATTGCAGAAAAATCCTAAGACAGGATTAGAATTAGTCTGCAAAGAGGGGAAGTTATGCATTCCCCCAATACAGTGCTTCCATCTTAAGTAGCACATTTCCACAGAGTAGGACATAAACAGCATTGAGATACTCATGGGTAGGCCTTTCCCCACACCATGGGCAAGACGCGCCCTGGTGGTGCAGGAAGGGGACTTGGACCTGATCAGAGAGAAGTACTAATCTGATCAAAGTCCTCAGTAAAACTGAAGAAAAAGTGGCTTGTAAGTCTCCTTCTCTTTCACAGGAATCAACCCGTCCATTCCGGATAGGCAACCAGGTGATGATCAAGATCTTAAAGAAGGGAAAGGAACCAGGAAGTTTCACCTACGGACAACCCACCGAGGTAGTCGTGATCACCAGAACAGCGGTCCTCACTGAACAATCGCCCACGTGGATCCACGCCACAAGGATTAAGTTGGTGAAGAAAAGAGAGGTACTAACGGGGGCAGATAGCCCTGACCTCCAACGAGGCCCAGAGGTACTAACGGAGGCAGACAGCCTTGACCTCGAAGAAGATACAGAAGGGGTACTAACGGAGGCAGACAGCCTTGACCCCCAACAAGATGACGCAGTCGGGAAATTCCTCGAGATGGCTGAGATGTAGTGCCTTAATAATTGTAATTTTGTGTCTCCTACTTACTGTCCCATGGCTGTGGAACAGACAGATATACCTGGAAACAGAATGCAGAGGGGAAGACAGTCTATGCAAGACAAAGGAGAACTTATGGCTGTACCTGGCCAAAACTCTGAACTTAACTGACTTTTGTCTCCAAACCACTTTATCGGCATCTAACATTTTGGAGACATGTCTGGTAGCAGTCCCCACCCCACTAGACGTATGGACGGAGCTCCTACGTTCCCAATGGAACGACACAGACTTGGAGGATCATGATGTTAAATATGGATATGTAAATCCTTATCATGCTTGTTATGACTGTCCTACATATGAGAATCTGCAGAGTAATATGATAGAAGTAATTACAGGTCTTGTCACAGCAGCAGAAATATGTTATAACTTCACCTGTGATGAGACACTATTGCCTCCCTGCATACAAGCAAAAATGCAGAATAAGATTAAGCCAAATATTTGTGATAGAGATTTAGGTAGTTGTAAAAAGATAATATCAGGAAAGAATATGCAATGTAATATTACAAAAACAGTACCATCCCTAGACAAACATGTACCTCTACCAGCAGGATGGGTATTGGCCTGTGGGAATACTAGTTACACATACATACCGGCCAATATTACAGAGGGACCCTGTACAATAGCTAGGCTGACATTAGCAATGATACCACTATTCCCAGCAATGCAGATACGACACACGAGAGACACTGCCCTACAGTTACCGGAAAATTGTGATTATAATGTGAATCTCCTCTCTAGATCAGAATATATGAGTTTAGGGGTATCTTTGATAGGAGTACCAGGGTTGGCCATATATAACCACAGGACAATATCAAAACTTGCCTGTTTTATGGTAAAACAGATAAATGTCACTAGTGCAGTTCTGCAAGATATGCTGCTGGATATACAATCGTATGAAAAGGCTATCTTGCAGAATAGGGCAACTATTGACTATTTATTGTTCCAACATGGTGTAGGATGCTCAGCGTTCGCAGGGATGTGTTGTTTCAATTTATTAGATCACTCCCGTGGAATAAAAGATAAAATAGGCCAATTAGAGGAGATGAGAAAACATATAAAACAAGATGTTGACCAAGGTTGGTGGGACTGGCCTTTTTGGCTGAATATCTGACTTTGGTCAAATAAGATATGTTTTAGGAGTGGCACTCGCCGTGGTCGCTGCAATAGTGTGTCTCTGCGGTTGCCTGCAGTGTGCGCCCTCCCTTCTTGTCATATGTAAAAAATGTGGCCGAAAGAGGGGTACACTTAACATTCCTCTATACTCCGGTAGAGGTAGAAGAGGTAAACCCAACCTCAACAAAGCCTGAGGATTATACTCCTGAAGGGTATATGGAATACCTAAAGGCTTATAAGCAAACCAAGGAAGAGCAGAGAAAGAACCATATAGTATATATATATATAAGGTTCTAAGAGGGGATTTGATGGGATATATGTGACTCCATTTTGTCTCATTTAGCCACGTGTATTACATTTGGTTAGTGTACTACAAAACCTCCCTTCCCCCTATGGAATGTGAGACACTTCCTTAAACTGTTTCAGGAAATCCATACATGTTGAAAGTATGAACAGCCTTCTAGCCATAAAAGGACATCTGGCTCAAGTGTCTGCTAGCTTATGTGTATATACCTGATTGGTCAAATGCTGTTACTATGAGTCAGCTATGATGTTAATGCAGAGCTTATGTGTGACCATACTATTGGTCAAATACTAATGCTAACATATGATTGGATGTAAAGGAAGCTCAACCCCCTCTATTAAAACTGTTTGCCAGCTGTGAATAAACCAGAATGGATTGGAAATAGACATGTGTTCATGTGGTCTATCTTCTTCATTCTCCCGGTACCGGTAAGACTTAATTCAAGCTGGCCACTGAAATCATGTGTCAGGGACACACCGTTAGGCAAGAGAGTAAATTTTCCTTACAGTCTTTATTTAAAATATTTTTATTTTGTGAATTTAGACACTAATGCCATTTCATTTTGTATGGAAGTGCTGAATTTAGTTCTCACAGAATTTTTTTTTATGTTCCATGATGACTTATATTTGCAGAAACAGGGTACCGCAATGGGGTCCAATGTGGCCCCTCTCTATGCAAACTGCTATAAGGCTGACTTTGAAGTTTCTTTTCTTTATCCCAACCGTGAATTTAATACACATGTAGTACTGTGAAAACATCTCCTGCACATGGGAGGGAACATTGGACTCCTTGTTTCAATTTCATGATTCCCTTAATTCCATTCACCCAGAGCTACAGTTCAGTATTCATTATGAGCTTCCTATACACAACTGTCACTAGGAATAATACAGGTACTCTCTCTACAGATCTCTTCAGAAAAACTACTGACTGAAACAATCTGTTACATTTCTCCAGTTTCCATCCACTTAAGGGCTCTTTCACACTTGCGTTGTCCGGATCCGTCGTGTACTCCATTTGCCGGAAGTGCCCGCCGGATCCGTAACACCGCAAGTGAACTGAAAGCATTTGAAGACTGATCCATCTTCAAAATGCGTTCAGTGTTACTATGGCAGCCAGGACGCTATTAAAGTCCTGGTTGCCATAGTAGTAGTGAGGAGCGGGGGAGCAGTATACTTACCGTCCGTGCGTCTCCCGAGGCGCTCCAGAATGACGTCAGAGCGCCCCATGCGCATGGATGATGTGATCCATGCGATCATGTCATCCATGCGCGTGGGGCACCCTGACGTCACTCTGAAGCGCCCCGGGAGCCGCACGGACGGTAAGTATACTGCTCCCCCGCTCCCCACTACACTTTACCATGGCAAACAGGACTTTAGCGTCCTGGCAGCCATGGTAACCATTCAGAAAAAGCTAAACGTCGGATCCGGTAATGCGCCGAAACGACGTTTAGCTTAAGGCCAGATCCCGATTAATGCCTTTCAATGGGCATTAATTCCGGATCCTGCCTTGCGGCAAGTGTTCAGGATTTTTGACCGGAGCAAAAAGCGCAGCATGCTGCGGTATTTTCTCCGGCCAAAAAACGTTCCGGTCATGAACTAAAGACATCCTGATGCATCCTGAACGGATTTCTCTCCATTCAGAATGCATTGGGATAATCCTGATCAGGATTTTTCCGGCATAGAGCCCCGACGACAGAACTCTATGCCGGAAAAGAACAATGCAAGTGTGAAAGAGCCCTTACACAAAGAAGTCTCTTTAATGCTCCCAGTTCCAAAGGATTAACAGAATAGCGAATGAGGGCCCGCAACAAGAACAGTGGTTACTGAAAATGAAGCAGGGGTTTCTTGAGGGCGAATGTCCACCAGATATCCTCAAGTCCTCTTATTTTCCTAAATCCAAGACTTTAATACTGGCCACAAAACACCGCCTTTGTTCACACCTTTCAGTCATGTACCATTAAAGTACAAAATATCATCCGAGCCAATATCATCCGAGTTCAGGAAGCCCATTTTACCATGTTCAGGTTGCCCCAAAAATCTCAGTGATTTCCTAGTCAAAACAGATGAGGAATCTCACATACACATTCCAAGGCCAACATTCTTATACACCCAGAAGAAAGGCACTTTTCCTTGTATACATTGTTTTCACTGTCCACATATTCTTAAAGGCTCTAATATAAACTACCCACAAATAGGTAGAGTTTTTCCAATTCATGGGTTCTTTACATGTGAACGCAAACTATGCTGTCTATTTACTCAAGTGTCCCTGCGGTATGATATATATGGGTGAAACAACACAAAAGGTATGAGATAGAGTTGGCCAATACAAATCCAGCATCAGATGCAAGAATCTATTACTACCTGTGCCCCCACATTTCCATTAAGCCCAACACTATGATTATTCCCGACTAAGATTTCAAATCATAGAACACATTCCCATATCCAGAAGAGGAGGCGACAGGGTTGAACTGTTAAAATTGAGAAAAGCTAATTGGATCCATAAGTTACAAAGTCTGGAACCAAAGGGGTTGAACAGGGACTATGAAATACAGAGTTTTATCAGAATATGTTTGTCACAGAGCGCCATGACTTTAAGACTTTGTTGGTTACCCTTCCCCCATTGACTTGCCCTGTGTGCTCGAATGTGTCCCCCTGTCCCAGGACCATGTTACTTGTCCACCTAAAGGGAAATGTGTTGTATTTCTGTGTATTCCCTACTCCCCAGCGGCCCCACATATCTGAGAGATAGGGAAGCTTCAGATTTCTGAATTCCTTATCTGTCAGACTCAGAGGCACCTGGGAGTGTCTACAATGGGTAAACTGAAATGTCCCCTCCTGGGTCCAGATGTATAAACAAAGTGTGTTTTTACAGTTTAGTAAAGGTGCCATAACTGACTCAGAGGCACCTGGGAGTGGCTACAATGTTTTATCTGTTTGTGCCCTGCTGTGTACAGGGCTATATAAGATGTGTGGTTTTTAATAAAAGTGAATCATTTTGCCTGATTCAAAGAACAAAGGAAGTCGTGTGCACTTATTTGAATCATTACAACAGGGATCCAGACTGACTCATCCCCGAGAGAGCTAACCAAGGAAGAAGAAATAGAGAGAGCCATCCAGGTTGGAGAAGAAATTTTTAAAGGCACAGTGCAGGCACTGTATCCAGACAAGTGAACCCGTTACATTGGTGGCAAGCGTCGGGGTTCTCCTCAAACAAAGGAACCTCAGGGCAGAGAGATGGCATAAAGCTACAAACTGACGAACGTAGCAGCCCTTCAAGATCTACTAATGCAGAGAAGGGAAGACGCAGCAGGACTCAAAAAAGTGGAGCTAATTGCCGCCCTCATAAATCTTGATCAGTGAGAAGAAAGACAGCATGACACAGACGAAAGAAAAACAACTTTAAGCCCAAATGGCTATGAAGCCACTCCCAACATAGAAATGGATGTCGTCTCCCAGCGGGTAAGGAGCAGACTGGCAGTATATGGGCCAAATCCTCCCTTTGAAGTGATAGACCGGGTAACTCAAATGGTGGAGATAGAAAAGGCTAGCGAAATAGAAAGCAGCCGCAGCAGGAGCAGTTCTAGAGAAAATACCTCCAACCGGACCGCAACTTTCAACAATAAAGGTGACCCATCAATCTGCAAAGTGTTTGAGGACAACCCTGGGGACATTGATGGATTTCTCCAGGACTTCGAGAGGCAGTGTAAACTACTCAACATTGCCGACTCTGAGTGGGTCCCCATCCTGGCCGGCAAACTAACAGGCCGAGCAGCGGAAGCATACCGGGCCATTCCAGATGAGCAAAGCAGAGACTATGCGGAGGTCAAAAATGCCTCCTAGTCCGGTATGCCATTACCTCCGACACATACCGGCGACGCTTCCAAAATGCAAGGATGGGACCACGAGACACTCACACGGAATGGGCGCACAGGATGAATCGTGCCGCCCGCAGCTTGTTACAAGGTTGTAAGGCCAACACCTTTGAAACCGCACTACAGCAAGTACTAATGGAGCAATTTTGTTTCAACATTGCTGGGGACATCAAAGACTGGGTCAGGGACCACAACCCAAAGACACTCGAAGAAGCGGCAGAAATGGCCGACAAGTTTATGGACATCAGGAGGCTCCCCACCAGGATCAGCAACACCTACCCCCCCCCCCCCGTCTTCGGGACCTACCTTTCCGCATTCCCGAGCACAGCCACTGGCACCCCAGAGACATGTTCCAGTCCCCTCACACCGCCAGTACCCGGCCCCAGCCCGCAACAATACCCCTGCAGATGGGTGCTTCCACTGCAACCAGCCTGGACATTTAAAGAGAAACTGTCCCCAACTCCGGCCAAGGCCCCGTCCTAACCTACACCAAGCTTCACCGGCACCCAGACAAGCTTATTGTATCCAAGAATCAACTAGAGACCAGGACACTTACCCTGAGGAAACCTACGACACCTACCCCATGCCTCAATATACATACGACGAATGGGGCTATCAGCATGAAGTCTCCCGTGTTGAACAACCAGCACTAAACAACAGGGAGCACCACTACCAGCCCGTCTGGGTTAATGGGCAACAGAAGGAAGGACTCAGACACTGGGGCTACCCAGACCCTGGTACAACCCAGCACACTGCTGCCAGCCCAGCCGCTAGGACACAAGGTGGATGTAAAGGTAGCTGGCGGACAGGTCCACCAAATTGATATGGCCCTGGTCCACCTAGACTGGGGCGCAGACAAAGGGTACAGAAAGGTGGGAGTCATGCCAGGGCTCCCCAAGGATGTATTATTAAGAAATGATCTGGGGCGGCTGGAAAGCCACTTTGTAGCCCTCGAGGAGGACAACACCAACTCTGAGTGCCTAGCAGTGACCTGGAGCCAAGCCCTCTGCACCAGGAACCAGGTACGCTCTGACCGAGATCCCCCTCCAATGACTGATCCCACACCATGGCCAGAACCCGACCTATTCCAAGACCAGACCCGTACTGACCCAACCTTGAAACGGTACAGGGAATGAGCATAATCAGGAGGGGTAGGCCCGTATACTGACCAGATAGTCTGGAATTGAGGCCTACTCTACTGATCCACCCCCAGTGACACTAAAGGACACACAGCTGTACCTAAACTCCAACTAGTAGTCCCAGCCGCCCACCGTCCTGCACTTCTAGCCTTGGCCCACCCCGGGGCTACAACCCTGACCAGTCACAAAGTAGATACCGCAGGCCAAGCTGCCCTACGCCAACCCTCCTGCCGAGTCCCCAAAGCCGTGCAAAGGCACATTCGAGCTGAACTTGATGAGATGAGAGCCCTAGGAGTAATAGAGCCCTCCAAAAGCCCCTGGGCCTCCCTGGTAGTTTTAGTCCCCAAAAAAGATGGGACTACGAGATTCTGTGTAGACTACAGAAAACTCTAAAGTGATAGAACCACGACTGATGCCTACCCCATGCCCCAAGTAGATGAGCTCCTAGACCGATTAGCATGTGCCACTTGGGTCACCACTAGAGTTGAGCGAACACCTGGATGTTCGGGTTCGAGAAGTTCGGCCGAACTTCCCGGAAATGTTCGGGTTCGGGATCCGAACCCGACTCGAACTTCGTCCCGAACCCCATTGAAATCAATGGGGACCCGAACTTTTCGGCACTAAAAAGGCTGTAAAACAGCCCAGGAAAGAGCTAGAGGGCTGCAAAAGGCAGCAACATGTAGGTAAATCCCCTGCAAACAAATGTGGATAGGGAAATGAATTAAAATAAAAATTAAAAAAATAAAAATTAACCAATATCAATTGGACAGAGGTCCCATAGCAGAGAATCTGGCTTCACGTCAGCAGAGAATCAGTCTCTTCATGCCATAGCAAAGAATCTGGCTTCATGTCAGCAGAGAATCAGTCTCTTCATGCCATAGCAGAGAATCTGGCTTCATGTCAGCGCAGAATCAGTCTTCATGTCATAGCAGAGAATCAGGCTTCACGTCACCCACCACTGGAACAGGCCACTGTCACATATTTAGGCCCCGGCACCCAGACAGAGGAGAGAGGTCCCGTAACAGAGAATCTGGCCTTATGTCAGCGCAGAATCAATCTTCATGTCATAGCAGAGAATCAGGCTTCATGTCACCCACCACTGGAACAGGCCACTGTCACATATTTAGGCCCAGGCACCCAGGCAGAGGAGAGAGGTCCCGTAACAGAGAATCTGGCCTTATGTCAGCGCAGAATCAGTCTTCATGTCATAGCAGAGAATCAGGCTTCACGTCACCCACCACTGGAACAGGCCACTGTCACATATTTAGGCCCAGGCACCCAGGCAGAGGAAAGAGGTCCCGTAACAGAGAATCTGGCCTTATGTCAGCACAGAATCAGTCTTCATGTCATAGCAGAGAATCAGGCTTCACGTCACCCACCACTGGAACAGGCCACTGTCACATATTTAGGCCCCGGCACCCAGACAGAGGAGAGAGGTCCCGTAACAGAGAATCTGGACTTATGTCAGCGCAGAATCAGTCTTCATGTCATAGCAGAGAATCAGGCTTCACGTCACCCACCACTGGAACAGGCCACTGTCACATATTTAGGCCCAGGCACCCAGGCAGAGGAGAGAGGTCCCGTAACAGAGAATCTGGCCTTATGTCAGCACAGAATCTGTCTTCATGTCATAGCAGAGAATCAGGCTTCACGTCACCCACCACTGGAACAGGCCACTGTCACATATTTAGGCCCAGGCACCCAGGCAGAGGAGAGAGGTCCCGTAACAGAGAATCTGGCCTTATGTCAGCACAGAATCTGTCTTCATGTCATAGCAGAGAATCAGGCTTCATGTCACCCACCACTGGAACAGGCCACTGTCACATATTTAGGCCCAGGCAGAAGAGAGAGGTCCCGTAACAGAGAATCTGGCCTTATGTCAGCACAGAATCTGTCTTCATGTCATAGCAGAGAATCAGGCTTCACGTCACCCACCACTGGAACAGGCCACTGTCACATATTTAGGCCCCGGCACCCAGACAGAGGAGAGAGGTCCCGTAACAGAGAATCTGGCCTTATGTCAGCACAGAATCTGTCTTCATGTCATAGCAGAGAATCAGTCTTCACGTCACCCACCACTGGAACAGGCCACTGTCACATATTTAGGCCCAGGCACCCAGGCAGAGGAGAGAGGTCCCGTAACAGAGAATCTGGCCTTATGTCAGCACAGAATCTGTCTTCATGTCATAGCAGAGAATCAGGCTTCACGTCACCCACCACTGGAACAGGCCACTGTCACATATTTAGGCCCAGGCAGAGGAGAGAGGTCCCGTAACAGAGAATCTGGCCTTATGTCAGCACAGAATCTGTCTTCATGGCATAGCAGAGAATCAGGCTTCACGTCACCCACCACTGGAACAGGCCACTGTCACATATTTAGGCCCCGGCACCCAGACAGAGGAGAGAGGTCCCGTAACAGAGAATCTGGCCTTATGTCAGCACAGAATCTGTCTTCATGTCATAGCAGAGAATCAGGCTTCACGTCACCCACCACTGGAACAGGCCACTGTCACATATTTAGGCCCAGGCACCCAGGCAGAGGAGAGAGGTCCCGTAACAGAGAATCTGGCCTTATGTCAGCACAGAATCTGTCTTCATGTCATAGCAGAGAATCAGGCTTCACTTCACCCACCACTGGAACAGGCCACTGTCACATATTTAGGCCCAGGCAGAAGAGAGAGGTCCCGTAACAGAGAATCTGGCCTTATGTCAGCACAGAATCTGTCTTCATGTCATAGCAGAGAATCAGGCTTTACGTCACCCACCACTGGAACGGGCCACTGTCACATATTTAGGCCCCGGCACCCAGACAGAGGAGAGAGGTCCCGTAACAGAGAATCTGGCCTTATGTCAGCACAGAATCTGTCTTCATGTCATAGCAGAGAATCAGGCTTCACGTCACCCACCACTGGAACAGGCCACTGTCACATATTTAGGCCCAGGCACCCAGGCAGAGGAGAGAGGTCCCGTAACAGAGAATCTGGCCTTATGTCAGCATAGAATCTGTCTTCATGTCATAGCAGAGAATCAGGCTTCACGTCACCCACCACTGGAACAGGCCACTGTCACATATTTAGGCCCAGGCACCCAGACAGAGGAGAGGTTCATTCAACTTTGGGTTGCCCCGCAATATAATGGTAAAATGAAAATAAAAATAGTATTGGATGAGGAAGTGCCATGGAGTAGTATAATAATTTGTTAAGGGGAGGTAGTTAATATCTAATCTGCACAAGGGATGGACAGGTCCTGTGGGATCCATGCCTGGTTCATTTTTATGAACGTCAGCTTGTCCACATTGGCTGTAGACAGGCGGCTGCGTTTGTCTGTAATGACGCCCCCTGCCGTGCTGAATACACGTTCAGACAAAACGCTGGCCGCCGGGCAGGCCAGCACCTCCAAGGCATAAAAGGCTAGCTCTGGCCACGTGGACAATTTGGAGACCCAGAAGTTGAATGGGGCCGAACCATCAGTCAGTACGTGGAGGGGTGTGCACAGGTACTGTTCCACCATGTTAGTGAAATGTTGCCTCCTGCTAACACGTTCCGTATCAGGTGGTGGTGCAGTTAGCTGTGGCGTGGTGACAAAACTTTTCCACATCTCTGCCATGCTAACCCTGCCCTCAGAGGAGCTGGCCGTGACACAGCTGCGTTGGCGACCTCTTGCTCCTCCTCTGCCTTCGCCTTGGACTTCCACTGGTTCCCCTGTGACATTTGGGAATGCTCTCAGTAGCGCGTCTACCAACGTGCGCTTGTACTCGCGCATCTTCCTATCACGCTCCAGTGTAGGAAGTAAGGTGGGCACATTGTCTTTGTACCGGGGATCCAGCAGGGTGGCAACCCAGTAGTCCGCACACGTTAAAATGTGGGCAACTCTGCTGTCGTTGCGCAGGCACTGCAGCATGTAGTCGCTCATGTGTGCCAGGCTGCCCAGAGGTAAGGACAAGCTGTCCTCTGTGGGAGGCGTATCGTCATCGTCCTGTGTTTCCCCCCAGCCACGCACCAGTGATGGGCCCGAGCTGCTTTGGGTGCCACCCCGCTGTGAACATGCTTCATCCTCATCCTCCTCCACCTCCTCCTTATCCTCGTCCTCCTCGTCCTCCAGTAGTGGGCCCTGTCTGGCCACATTTGTACCTGGCCTCTGGTGTTGCAAAAAACCTCCCTCTGAGTCACTTCGAAGAGACTGGCCTGAAAGTGCTAAAAATGACCCCTCTTCCTCCTCTTCCTCCTGGGCCACCTCCTCTTCCATCATCGCCCTAAGTGTTTTCTCAAGGAGACATAGAAGTGGTATTGTAACGCTGATAATGGCGTCATCGCCACTGGCCATGTTGGTGGAGTACTCGAAACAGCGCAACAGGGCACACAGGTCTCGCATGGAGGCCCAGTCATTGGTGGTGAAGTGGATCTGATCCACAGTGCGACTGACCCGTGCGTGCTGCAGCTGAAACTCCACTATGGCCTGCTGCTGCTCGCACAGTCTGTCCAGCATATGCAAGGTGGAGTTCCACCTGGTGGGCACGTCGCATATGAGGCGGTGAGCGGGAAGGCCGAAGTTACGCTGTAGCGCAGACAGGCGAGCAGCGGCAGGGTGTGAACGCCGGAAGCGCGAACAGACGGCCCGCACTTTATGCAGCAGCTCTGACATGTCGGGGTAGTTGCGAATGAACTTCTGCACCACAAATTCAGCACATGCGCCAGGCAAGGGATGTGCGTCAAACCGGCTAGTCCCAGAGCTGCAACGAGATTTCGCCCATTATGCACACCACCAGGCCGGGCTTGAGGCTCACCGGCAGCAACCACTCGTCGGTCTGTTGTTCTATACCCCGCCACAACTCCTGTGCGGTGTGGGGCCTGTCCCCCAAACATATGAGTTTCAGAACGGCCTGCTGACGTTTACCCCGGGCTGTGCTGAAGTTGGTGGTGAAGGTGTGTGGCTGACTGGATGAGCAGGTGGAAGAAGAGGAGGAGGAAGCTGAGTAGGAGGAGGAGGAGACAGGAGGCAAAGAATGTTGCCCTGCGATCCTTGGCGGCGGAAGGACGTGCGCCAAATAGCTCTCCGCCTGGGGCCCAGGCGCCACTACATTTACCCAGTGTGCAGTTAGGGAGATATAGCGTCCCTGGCCGTGCTTACTGGTCCACGTATCTGTGGTTAGGTAGACCTTGCCACAGATGGCGTTGCGCAGTGCACACTTGATTTTATCCGACACTTGGTTGTGCAGGGAAGGCACGGCTCTCTTGGAGAAGTAGTGCCGGCTGGGAACAACATACTGTGGGACAGCTAGCGACATAAGCTGTTTGAAGCTGTGTGTGTCCACCAGCCTAAATGACAGCATTTCATAGGCCAGTAGTTTAGAAATGCTGGCATTCAGGGCCAGGGATCGAGGGTGGCTAGGTGGGAATTAACTTGACCAGCTAAAACAGTACAGATTTGGTTGAATAGAAATGTGAGGCCTGTTTTTTTTTGCGCTGTGTGACAGGTATAGGTTTAATCACAGAATTAGACTTGTATCTGCACGGTAGCGTGTGTGTTAGGTTTTTCTGAATGACACTATCAGCACCTTCAATGTAAGATATCCTTTTTGGGATAGATTTCAAGTAGGCCTCATATAGCAGAAACTAGTTATTTTGAGAATGGCAAATTTGGGAATAGTTTTACAACCCAGAACAAAAAGTGTGCTTTTACGGTCACTACAAATAACTTGACCAGCTAAAACAGTACAGATTTGGTTAAATAGAAATGTGAGGCCTGTTTTTTTTTGCGCTGTGTGACAGGTATAGGTTTAATCACAGAATTAGACTTGTATCTGCACGGTAGCGTGTGTGCTAGGTTTTTCTGAATGACACTATCAGCACCTTCAATGTAAGATATCCTTTTTGGGATAGATTTCAAGTAGGCCTCATATAGCAGAAACTAGTTATTTTGAGAATGGCAAATTTGGGAATAGTTTTTCAACCCAGAACAAAAAATGTGCTTTTATGGTCACTACAAATAACTTGACCAGCTAAAACAGTACAGATTTGGTTGAATAGAAATGTGAGGCCTGTTTTTTTTTGCGCTGTGTGACAGGTATAGGTTTAATCACAGAATTAGACTTGTATCTGCACGGTAGCGTGTGTGTTAAGTTTTTCTGAATGACACTATCAGCACCTTCAATGTAAGATATCCTTTTTGGGATAGATTTCAAGTAGGCCTCATATAGCAGAAACTAGTTATTTTGAGAATGGCAAATTTGGGAATAGTTTTTCAACCCAGAACAAAAAATGTGCTTTTACGGACACTACAAATAACTTGACCAGCTAAAACAGTACAGATTTGGTTGAATAGAAATGTGAGGCCTGTTTTTTTTTTGCGCTGTGTGACAGGTATAGGTTTAATCACAGAATTAGACTTGTATCTGCACGGTAGCGTGTGTGTTAAGTTTTTCTGAATGACACTATCAGCACCTTCAATGTAAGATATCCTTTTTGGGATAGATTTCAAGTAGGCCTTATATGGCAGAAACTAGTTATTTTGAGAATGGCAAATTTGGGAATAGTTTTTCAACCCAGAACAAAAAGTGTGCTTTTACGGTCACTACAAATAACTTGACCAGCTAAAACAGTACAGATTTGGTTGAATAGAAATGTGAGGCCTGTTTTTTTTTGCGCTGTGTGACAGGTATAGGTTTAGTTACAGAATTAGACTTGTATCTGCACGGTAGCGTGTGTGTTAGGTTTTTCTGAATGACACTATCAGCACCTTCAATGTAAGATATCCTTTTTGGGATAGATTTCAAGTAGGCCTCATATAGCAGAAACTAGGTTTTTTGAGAATGGCAAATTTGGGAATAGTTTTTCAACCCAGAACAAAAAATGTGCTTTTACGGTCACTACAAATAACTTGACCAGCTAAAACAGTACAGATTTGGTTGAATAGAAATGTGAGGCCTGTTTTTGTTTGCGCTGTGTGACAGGTATAGGTTTAATCACAGAATTAGACTTGTATCTGCACGGTAGCGTGTGTGTTAGGTTTTTCTGAATGACACTATCAGCACCTTCAATGTAAGATATCCTTTTTGGGATAGATTTCAAGTAGGCCTCATATAGCAGAAACTAGTTATTTTGAGAATGGCAAATTTGGGAATAGTTTTTCAACCCAGAACAAAAAGTGTGCTTTTACGGTCACTACAAATAACTTGACCAGCTAAAACAGTACAGATTTGGTTAAATAGAAATGTGAGGCCTGTTTTTTTTTTTGCGCTGTGTGACAGGTATAGGTTTAATCACAGAATTAGACTTGTATCTGCACGGTAGCTTGTGTGTTAAGTTTTTCTGAATGACACTATCAGCACCTTCAATGTAAGATATCCTTTTTGGGATAGATTTCAAGTAGGCCTCATATAGCAGAAACTAGTTATTTTGAGAATGGCAAATTTGGGAATAGTTTTTCAACCCAGAACAAAAAGTGTGCTTTTACGGTCACTACAAATAACTTGACCAGCTAAAACAGTACAGATTTGGTTAAATAGAAATGTGAGGCCTGTTTTTTTTTTTGCGCTGTGTGACAGGTATAGGTTTAATCACAGAATTAGACTTGTATCTGCACGGTAGCTTGTGTGTTAAGTTTTTCTGAATGACACTATCAGCACCTTCAATGTAAGATATCCTTTTTGGGATAGATTTCAAGTAGGCCTCATATAGCAGAAACTAGTTATTTTGAGAATGGCAAATTTGGGAATAGTTTTTCAACCCAGAACAAAAAGTGTGCTTTTACGGTCACTACAAATAACTTGACCAGCTAAAACACTACAGATTTGGTTGAATAGAAATGTGAGGCCTGTTTTTTTTTTGCGCTGTGTGACAGGTATAGGTTTAATCACAGAATTAGACTTGTATCTGCACGGTAGCGTGTGTGTTAGGTTTTTCTGAATGACACTATCAGCACCTTCAATGTAAGATATCCTTTTTGGGATAGATTTCAAGTAGGCCTCATATAGCAGAAACTAGTTATTTTGAGAATGGCAAATTTGGGAATAGTTTTTCAACCCAGAACAAAAAATGTGCTTTTACGGTCACTACAAATAACTTGACCAGTTAAAACAGTACAGATTTGGTTGAATAGAAATGTGAGGCCTGTTTTTTTTTTTGCGCTGTGTGACAGGTATAGGTTTAATCACAGAATTAGACTTGTATCTGCACGGTAGCGTGTGTGTTAAGTTTTTCTGAATGACACTATCAGCACCTTCAATGTAAGTTATCCTTTTTGGGATAGATTTCAAGTAGGCCTCATATAGCAGAAACTAGTTATTTTGAGAATGGCAAATTTGGGAATAGTTTTTCAACCCAGAACAAAAAGTGTGCTTTTACGGTCACTACAAATAACTTGACCAGCTAAAACAGTACAGATTTGGTTGAATAGAAATGTGAGGCCTGTTTTTTTTTGCTCTGTGTGACAGGTATAGGTTTAATCACAGAATTAGACTTGTATCTGCACGGTAGCGTGTGTGTTAGGTTTTTCTGAATGACACTATCAGCACCTTCAATGTAAGATATCCTTTTTGGGATAGATTTCAAGTAGGCCTCATATAGCAGAAACTAGGTTTTTTGAGAATGGCAAATTTGGGAATAGTTTTTCAACCCAGAACAAAAAATGTGCTTTTACGGTCACTACAAATAACTTGACCAGCTAAAACAGTACAGATTTGGTTGAATAGAAATGTGAGGCCTGTTTTTTTTTTGCGCTGTGTGACAGGTATAGGTTTAATCACAGAATTAGACTTGTATCTGCACGGTAGCGTGTGTGTTAAATTTTTCTGAATGACACTATCAGCACCTTCAATGTAAGATATCCTTTTTGGGATAGATTTCAAGTAGGCCTCATATAGCAGAAACTAGTTATTTTGAGAATGGCAAATTTGGGAATAGTTTTTCAACCCAGAACAAAAAATGTGATTTTACGGTCACTACAAATAACTTGACCAGCTAAAACAGTACAGATTTGGTTGAATAGAAATGTGAGGCCTGTTTTTTTTTGCGCTGTGTGACAGGTACAGGTTTAATTACAGAATTAGACTTGTATCTGCACGGTAGCGTGTGTGTTAAGTTTTTCTGAATGACACTATCAGCACCTTCAATGTAAGATATCCTTTTTGAGATAGATTTCAAGTAGGCCTCATATAGCAGAAACTAGTTATTTTGAGAATGGCAAATTTGGGAATAGTTTTTCAACCCAGAACAAAAAAAGTGCTTTTACGGTCACTACAAATAACTTGACCAGCTAAAACAGTACAGATTTGGTTGAATAGAAATGTGAGGCCTGTTTTTTTTTGCGCTGTGTGACAGGTATAGGTTTAATCACAGAATTAGACTTGTATCTGCACGGTAGCGTGTGTGTTAAGTTTTTCTGAATGACACTATCAGCACCTTCAATGTAAGATATCCTTTTTGGGATAGATTTCAAGTAGGCCTCATATAGCAGAAACTAGGTTTTTTGAGAATGGCAAATTTGGGAATAGTTTTTCAACCCAGAACAAAAAATGTGCTTTTACGGTCACTACAAATAATTTGACCAGCTAAAACAGTACAGATTTGGTTGAATAGAAATGTGAGGCCTGTTTTTTTTTGCGCTGTGTGACAGGTATAGGTTTAATCACAGAATTAGACTTGTATCTGCACGGTAGCGTGTGTGTTAGGTTTTTCTGAATGACACTATCAGCACCTTCAATGTAAGATATCCTTTTTGGGATAGATTTCAAGTAGGCCTCATATAGCAGAAACTAGTTATTTTGAGAATGGCAAATTTGGGAATAGTTTTTCAACCCAGAACAAAAAGTGTGCTTTTACGGTCACTACAAATAACTTGACCAGCTAAAACAGTACAAATTTGGTTGAATAGAAATGTCAGGTCTATTTTTTAGGCGCTGGGTGACAGGCTCAACTTGCCCCTGATGTAGTATATGGCAAAAAAATAACCACACTATTGATGGTTAAATGCACTTGGGTGACACAGGCTCAGCCTGCACCAGATGTAGTATATGGCCAAAAAATAACCAGACTGTTGATGGTTAAATGCACTTCGGTGACACAGGCTCAGCCTGCAGCTGATGTAGGATATAGCAAAAAATAACCACACTATTGATGGTTAAATACACTTGGTGATAGCTTGTGCTGGCGCACCACAAGCCACAAAATGGCCGCCGATCACCCCAGAAAAAAGTGATCTAAAAACGCTCTGGGCAGCCTAAAAAAAGTGAGCAAGTCGATATTAGCACTTCAATGATCCACAGCTGCAGATCGATCACAGAATGAAGTATTTCGGAGGAGTTAATCTGCCTAATCTCGCCCTAACGTCGCAGCAGCAACCTCTCCCTATGCTTGAATCAGCAGAGTGACATGCAGCGCTACGTGACCCAAGCTTTATAGAGGCTGGGTCACATGCTGCACTGGCCAATCACAGCCATGCCAATAGTAGGCAAGGCTGTGATGGCCTCTTGGGGCAAGTAGTATGACGCTTGTTGATTGGCTGCTTTGCAGCCTTTCAAAAAGCGCCAAGAAAGCGCCGAACACCGAATCCAGACTTTTACGAAAATGTTCGGGTTCGGGTCCATGTCACGGACACCCCAAAATTCGGTACGAACCCGAACTATACAGTTCGGGTTCGCTCATCCCTAGTCACCACCCTTGATCTCAGCCTCGGTTACTGGCAGATCCCCTTGGCCCCCGACGCCGTCCCCAAATCGGACTTTACCACCCCGTTCGGCTTATTTTAATTCGTTCGGGATGAAGAATGCCCCAGCCACATTTCAGCGGCTAGGAAATCAGCTGCTGGAAGGCCAACAGGAATTTTCCTGTGCTTACCTGGATGACATAGCCATCTTTAGTGGCTCTTGGGGAGAGCATCTGCAACACCTAGATGCAGTTCTGTCACGGACACCCCAAAATTCGGTACGAACCCGACCTATACAGGTCGGGTTCGCTCATCCCTAGTCACCACTCTTGATCTCAGCCTCGGTTACTGGCAGATCCCCTTGGCCCCCGACGCCGTCCCCAAATCGGACTTTACCACCCCGTTCGGCTTATTTTAATTCGTTCAGGATGAAGAATGCCCCAGCCACATTTCAGCGGCTAGGAAATCAGCTGCTGGAAGGCCAACAGGAATTTTCCTGTGCTTACCTGGATGACATAGCCATCTTTAGTGGCTCTTGGGGAGAGCATCTGCAACACCTAGATGCAGTTCTGGATAGGATACAGCAGGCAGGGATGACCATGCACCCCGAAAAGTGTCAGATAGGGATGGCAGAGGTCCAGTATCTTGGCCATAGAGTGTGAGGGGACACCCAATGACCCAAGCCAGCCAAGATAGAGGCCATTCTCAATTGGCTGGTCCCCCAAACCAAGAAACAAGTGTTAGCTTTCCTGGGGACAGATGGATACTATAGGAAATTTGTACCCCATTACAGCACAACGGCCAAGCCCCTGACCGACCAAACCAAAAAGTCCCTTCCCCAAGCTGTCCTGTGGTCCCTCGAGTGCAACGAGGCTTTTCTGGTCCATACAGACGCCTCCATGTACGGACTCAGGGCGGTGCTGAGCCAAGTCAACGACCAGGGGGAAGAACATCCCGTGACCTACCAAAGTGGGAAGCTTCTGGACAGAGAGAGTACGCGCCATAGAGAAAGAGTGCCTAGCCCTCATATGGGCCCTCAAGCGCTTCCATCCTTACCTCTATGGGCCAGAGTTTACCGTCCTAACAGACCAAAACCCCCTGGTCTGGCTCAATCGGGTGGCTGGAGATAATGGACGTTTGCTAGGCTGGAGCCTTGCCCTCCAACCTTTTAACTTCTCAGTACAGTACCAGCCTGGGAGAGACAATAAGAATGACGATGGCTTGTCCCGGCAATTGGATGTATAAGTAACCCTGCACCCCTGGCACAAGACCACCTAGCAACCAGTCACAAGGTTACCCATCAAGGCAACCCCGGACTGGGGCTCCAAGAAAGGGGGAGTTAATGTAACGGGTTCACTTGTCTGGATACAGTGCCTGCACTGTGCCTTTAAAAATTCTCCTCCAACCTGGATGGCCCTCTGTATTTCTTCTTCCTTGGTTAGTTCTCTCAGGACTATCCAGTCTGGATCCCTGCTGTAGTCATAGTTATGGCAGCTTTACTAAACTGTAAAAACACACTTTGTTTATACATCTGGACCCAGGAGGGGACATTTCAGTTCACCCATTGTTTGGAATACACAGAAATACAAAACATTTCCCTTTAGGTGGACAAGTAATATGGTCCTGGGACAGGGGGACACATAGGAGCACACAGGGCAAGTCAATGGGCGGAGGGGGGGGGGTGGGGGCAAAGGACAACTAACAAAGTCTTAAAGTCACCACACTCCGTGACAATGTTGTTGCATTTTGTCACAATATAGCGCATGATACTAATTGTTGTTTTGTTTGTTTTTTTAGCCACATTGAATAGAGCTCCCGGTCCAATTGCCGCTTGGCTAAGTATGCTTCATCACAATACTGGTACCTACCCTTATCTTTCACTCTGCTTTTTCCTATCTCTGTTACTACCTTCCTTCTACCCATCTCCCTACCTATACCTATGTATCTGATCACCTATCTCCCTCATATCCTTAATCACTATTTTACTGCCTATCTAATTACATGCACCAACTATATATCTAAGCTGCAACAGACAACTTGTATTATGGTTTTACGGAAAAAAGCAACCAACAATCTGGAGACAAGATGGGGGAGGAGAGGGTGTAAAAAGTTTGGTGCAAAACTGCAGCTTAGGTACAAACCCAGTTCAAAATACAAAGTGAACAACTCTCTGAATGCATTTGAGCCATACAGAGCACACACAGCTGGAAATGCTGGTATCTGAAATCAATGATTACTGACTAACAGGATTGGTTTACTGGCTGCTACAATGCAGACATAGGTTGTTCTACTAAGGATGGTCTCACACGCGGCAGATTGTGTGGCAGAAAATTCAGCGACTGAAAATCAGTTCCATTCATTTGAATGGGGCAACAAGCACATTGATTTCAACAAGCCTCATTCAGCTGAATAGAACCGATATTTAGTCACAGAATTTTCTGACACAATCTGTCGTGTGTGAAGGCAACCTAAAGAATGGTTGAAGAAGAATAAAGTTAAAGTTTTGAAATGGCCCAGTCACAGTTCTGACCTTAACCCAATTGAAATGTTGTAGGAGGACTTGAAAAAGTATGTCACCAAGATCAACCCCATTAAACCAGGCATACTATGCAAATGAGCAAGTTGGAGAAGTAGGAGATAGGGCTGAATCCTTTGAGCACTACTTTATGACACTCCCTGTGCTCTGCACACTCCCCCACCCCCTTGACTTACAGGGCTAAACATCAGCAGGCTGAGGGAAGAGCTGTGTTCTAGCATGTACATATACACTATGTACTATAGCTTCACCCGACTTTTACATATGCTCAAAAAGCTAATCCACATATTTCTGCTTTAACCCCTTCAGGACACAGCCTTATTTCACCTTAAGGACCAGGCCATTTTTTTGCAAGTCTAACCAGTGTCAATTTAAGTGCTGATAACTTTAAAACGCTTTGACTTATCCAGGCCATTCTGAGATTGTTTTTTCGTCACATATTGTACTTCATGACACTGGTAAAATGAAATAAAAAAAAAATCATTTTTATTTATTAAAAAAATTTAGCAAAAATGTGTAAAAAATTGCAAATTTCCAAGTTTCAATTTCTCTACTTCTATAATATATAGTAATACCTCCAAAAATAGTTATTACTTTACATTCCCCATATGTCTACTTCATGTTTGTATCATTTTGGGAATGATATTTTATTTTTTGGGGATGTTACAAGACTTAGAAGTTTAGAAGCAAATCTTGAAATTGTTCAGAAATTTTCAAAAACCCAATTTTTAGGTACCAGTTCAGGTCTGAAGTCACTTTGCGAGGCTTACATAATAGAAACCACCCAAAAATGACCCCATTCTATAAACTACACCCCTCAAGGTATTCAAAACTGATTTTTCAAACTTTGTTAACCCTTTAGGTGTTTCACAAGAATTAATGGAAAATAGAGATACAATTTCAAAATTTCACTTTTTTGGCAGATTTTCCATTTTAATAATTTTTTTCCAGTTACAAAGGGTTAACAGGCAAACCAAACTCAATATTTATGGCCCTGATTCTGTCGTTTACAGAAACACCCCATATGTGGTCGTAAACCGATGTACGGTCACACGGCAGGGCGCAGAAGTAAAGGAATGCCATACAGTTTTTGGAAGCCAGGTTTTGCTAGACTGGTTTTCTTGACACCATGTCCCATTTGAAGCCCCCCTGATGCACCCCTAGAGTAGAAACTCCATAAAAGTGACCCCATCTAAGAAACTAAACCCCTCAAGGTACAGTCAGGTCCATAAATATTGGGACACCGACACAATTGTAACATTTTTGGCTCTATACATCACCACAATGGATTTGAAATGAAACGAACAAGACGTGCCTTAACCGCAGACTGTCAGCTTTAATTTGAGGGTATTTACATCCAAATCAGGTGAACGGTGTAGGAATTACAACAGTTTGCATATGTGCCTCCCACACGTTAAGGGACCAAAAGTAATGGGACAATTGGCTTCTCAGCTGTTCCATGGCCAGGTGTGTGTTATTCCCTCATTATCCCAATTACAATGAGCAGATAAAAGGTCCAGAGTTCATTACAAGTGTGCTATTTGCATTTGGAATCTGTTGCTGTCAACTCTCAAGATGAGATCCAAAGAGCTGTCACTATCAGTGAAGCAAGCCACCATTAGGCTGAAATAACAAAACAAACCCATCAGAGAGATAGCAAAAACATTAGGCATGGCCAAAACGACTGTTTGGAACATTCTTAAAAAGAAGGAACACATCGGTGAGCTCAGCCACGCCAAAAGAACCGGAAGACCACGGAAAACAACTGTGGTGGATGACTGAAGAATTATTTCCCTGGTGAAGAAAACACCCTTCACAACAGTTGGCCAGATCAAGAACACTCTCCAGGAGGTAGGTGTTTGTGTGTCAAAGTCAACAATCAAGAGAAGACTTCACCAGAGTGAATACAGAGGGTTCACCACAAGATGTAAACCATTGTTGAGCCTCAAAAACAGGAAGGCCAGATTAGAGTTTACCAAACGACATCTAAAAAAGCCTTCACAGTTCTGGAACAACATCCTATGGACAGATGAGACCAAGATCAACTTGTACCAGAGTGATGGGAAGAGAAGAGTATGGAGAAGGAAAGGAACTGCTCATGATCCTAAGCATACCACCTCATCAGTGAAGCATGGTGGTTGTAGTGTCATGGCGTGGGCATGTATGGCTGCCAATGGAACTGGTTCTCTTGTATTTATTGATGATGTGACTACTGACAAAAGCAGCAGGATGAATTCTGAAGTGTTTCGGGCAATATTATCTGCTCATATTCAGCCAAATGCTTCAGAACGTATTGGACGGCGCTTCACAGTGCAGATGGACAATGACCCAAAGCATACTGCAAAAGCAACCAAAGAGTTTTTTAAGGGAAAGAAGTGGAATGTTATGCAATGGCCAAATCAATCACCTGACCTGAATCCGATCGAGCATGCATTTCACTTGCTGAAGACAAAACTGAAGGGAAAATGCCCCAAGAACAAGCAGGAACTGAAGACAGTTGCAGTAGAGACCTGGCAGAGCATCACTAGGGATGAAACCCAGCGTCTGGTGATGTCTATGCGTTCCAGACTTCAGGCTGTAATTGACTGCAAAGGATTTGCAACCAAGTATTAAAAAGTGAAAGTTTGATTTATGATTATTATTCTGTCCCATTATTTTTGGTCCCTTAGCAAGCGGGAGGCACATATGCAAACTGTTGTAATTCCTACACCGTTCACCTGATTTGGATGTAAATACCCTCAAATTAAAGCTGACAGTCTGCAGTTAAAGCACATCTTGTTCATTTCATTTAAAATCCATTGTGGTGGTGTATAGAGCAAAAAATGTTAGAATTGTGTCGATGTCCCAATATTTATGGACCTGACTGTATTCAAAACTGATTTTACAAACGTCGTTAACCCTTTAGGTGTTCCACAAGAGTTATTGGCAAATGGAGATGAAATTTCAGAATTAAAATTTTTGGGCAAATGTTCCATTTTAATCCATTTTTCCCAGTAACAAAGCAAGGGTTAACAGCCAAATAAAACTCAATATTTATGGCCCTGATTCTGTAGTTTACAGAAACACCCCATATGTGGTCGTAAACCTCTGTACGGGAACACAGCAGGGCGCAGAAGGAAAGGAATGCCATACCGTTTTTGGAAGGCAGGTTTTGCTGGACTGGTTTTTTTGACACCATGTCCCATTTGAAGCCCCCCTGATGCACCCCTAGAGTAGAAACTCCAAAAAAGTGACCCCATTTTAGAAAATACGGGATAGGGTGGCAGTATTGTTGGTACTAGTTTAGGGTACATATGATTTTTGGTTGCTCTATATTACACTTTTTGTGAGGCAAGGTAACAAGAAATAGCTGTTTTGGCACCGTTTTTATTTTTTGTTATTTACAACATTCATCTGACAGGTTAGATAATGTGATATTTTTATAGACCAGGTTTTCACGGGTGCGGCGATACCTAATATGTATACTTTTTTTTTATTTATTTAAGTTTTACACAATAATATCATTTTTGAAACAAAAAAAAATCATGTTTTAGTGTCTCCATATTCTGAGAGCCATAGTTTTTTTAGTTTTTGGGCGATTATCTTAGGTAGGGTCTCATTTTTTGTGGGATGAGATGATGGTTTGATTGGCACTATTTTGGGGTGCATATGACTTTTTTATCGCTTGCTATTACACTTTTTGTGATGTAAGGTGACAAAAAATGGTTTATTTAGCACAGTTTTTATTTTTTATTTTTACGGTGTTCATCTCAGGGGTAAGGTTATGTGATATTGTTATAGAGCCGGTTGATACGGATGCGGCGATACCTAATATGTATACTTTTTATTTATTTATGTAAGTTTTACACAATAACAGCTTTTTTAAAACAAAAAAAATTATGTTTTAGTGTCTTCATATTCTGAGCCATAGTTTTTTTATTTTTAAGGCGATTGTCTCAGGTAGGGGCTCATTTTTTGCGGGATGAGGTGACGGTTAGATTGGTACTATTTTGGTGAGCAAAAGCTTTTTTTATCGCTTGCTGTTCTACTTTTTGTGATGTAAGGTGACAAAAAAATGGTTTATTTAGCACAGTTTTTATTTTTATTTTTTACGGTGTTCATCTGAGGGGTTAGGTCATGTGATATGTTTATAGAGCCGGTCGATACAGACGCGGCGATACCTAATATGTATACTTTTTTTCCCCCCTATTTTTTACCAATTTTTTTTTTACTTTATTTGGGGAAAATGACATTTTTGTTCATTTTTACTTGAAACTTACCGTATTTTTCGCTTTATAAGACGCACCTGGTGATAAGACGCACCTAGGTTTTTAAGGAGGAAAATAATAAATAAATATTTTGAACCAAAAGGTGTGCTTTTGGTAGGTTTTGAACTAATGGTGGTCTGTGGATGACGCACTGTTATGGGGATCTGTGGATGACGCACTGTTATGGGGGATCTGTGGATGACGCACTGTTATGGGGGGATCTGTGGATGACGCACTGTTATGGGGGGATCTGCGGATGACGCACTGTTATGGGGGATCTGCGGATGACGCACTGTTATGGGGGATCTGTGGATGACGCACTGTTATGGGGGATCTGTGGATGACGCACTGTTATGGGGATCTGTGGATGACGCACTGTTATGGGGGATCTGTGGATGACACTGATGGGGGATCTGTGGATGACACTGATGGGGGATCTGTGGATGACACTGATGGGGGATCTGTGGATGACACTGATGGGGGATCTGTGGATGACACTGATGAGGGATCTGTGGATTACACTGATGGGGGATCTGTGGATGACACTTATATCATTCACAGATCCCCATAAGTGTCATCTACAGATCCCCCATCAGATGCATCAGTGTGGAGGGAGGAAGCGGAGACACTCATGGCGGGGCCCGGTGCAGTGACTCTACTCTAATAAACTGGGCCCCGCAACTGTTAAATACATTCAATCCGATTTATATCTAAATGTGTACGCACTGTTCGGTACTTACTGTATAGCATTAAGTATAGCATTAAGACAGCGCAGACCGGCAGCTCCCTCGGTCATGAGCCGCCTGCCGCAGCTCCCTCCTCATGCGCCGCCTGCCGCAGCTCCCTCCTCATGCGCCGCCTGCCCCAGCTCCCTCGGTCATGCGCCACCTACCTGCTTATCTCACTTTATGAATGAACAGGCAGGCGGCGTATGACAGAAGGAGCTGGGGCAGGCGGCGCATGACAGAGGTAGCTGGGGCAGGCGGCGCATGACAGAGGGAGCTGGGGCAGGCGGCGCATGACAGAGGTAGCTGGGGCAGGCGGCGCATGACAGAGGTAGCTGGGGCAGGCGGCACATGACAGATGGAGCTGCGGCAGGCGGCGCATGACCGAGGAAGATGCCGGTCTGCGTTGTCTTAATGCTATACTTACAGTACTACAGTAAGTACCGAACAGTGCATATACATTTAGATATAGATCAGATTGAATGTATTTAACAGTTGCGGGGCCCGGTGTATTAGAGTAAAGTCACTGCACCGGGCCACGCCATGAGTGTCCCCGCCTCCTCCCTCCACACTGATACTTCGCTGGCCGCGCTGTGCAGCTTAGCGGCCAGCGAAGTCTCCGCTTTATAAGACGCACGGCCATTTTCCCCCCACTTATAAAGCGAAAAATACGGTAATTTTTTGGGGGGAAAACTTTATTTTTTCAACTTTTTTTTCACTTTATTTTATGTCCCACTTTGGGACTTGAACTTTTGGGGGTCTAATTCTTTACAATGCATTTCAAAACTTCTGTATTGGAATGCATTGGCTGTATGAGTAATACTGTGTATTACTCATACAGCTTCCGGCCTGTGAGATCCAGGGAGCTGGCTCTCACAGGCTCGTCACCGGAAGGCAGCGCGATTGCTTCCTTAGGCATCGCGCTGCCTTTCATGCCATCGGGTCCACCCTACAGCCGCATGGGGACCCGATGTCACCGCCGATCGCCACCGGTCTGAATTGAGGGGATCGCTGACTTGGGGGGGTCACGGGACCCCCCTTGCATTTAGCCAAGGTGCCTGCTCAATGATTTGAGCAGGCACCGGGTTCCGATCACCGCCAGCCGGGCGGCGGTGATCGGAAATACACAGGGCATACCCGTACGCCCTGTGTCCTTAAGTACCAGGACATCAGGGCGTACCGGTACGCCCTGTGTCCTGAAGAGGTTAAAGGGGTATTCCCATTACTAAAAATGGAGTAAGGAGAGTGTTGGCTGGAGACCCCCGGGTCCGGCCCCCGGGGTCCGGCCACCGCCAAGTGCTCTCCCAATACAAGTAAATTGGAGCACACTGCACTTGCGCGGCCGCCCCATAGAAATGAATGGGAGGCATTCATTTCTATGGGACCGATGGAAATAGCCTAGCCAGCGCTCAATTATTTTCGCTGGCCCCATAGAAATAAATATAGGGCGGCTCCACCACCTTTCCCACTCCGTTCACGGTATAGGAGCGATATGTCCCCATTGTCTGTGATGGCAATACCCATTTAAGGCTGTTTCACACGAGTGAGTCCATTGCGGGAATCACGCTCCATGTGGGAGTCTGATCCTAGTGTGTCTTGCCTACAGTCAAGCATGAGTGTTATGGTTTGGGGCTGCATGAGTGCTGCCGGCTGTGGGGAGCTACAGTTCATTGAGGGAACTATGACTGCCAACATGTACTGTGACATACTAAAGCAGATCTCCTCCCTTCAGAAACTGGGTCACAGGGCAGTATTCCAATATGATAACCTCAAACACACCTCCAAGACGACCACCAACTTGCTACAGAAACTGAGGGTAAACGGTGTTAGACTGGCCAAGCATGTCTACAGACCTAAACCCTATTGAGCATCTATGGGGCATCCTCAAACAGAGGGTGGAGGAGAGCAAGGTCCCTAACATCCACCAGCTCTGTGATATCGTAATGGAGGTGTGGAAGAGGATTCCACTGGCAACCTGTGAAGCTCTAGTGAACTCCATGCCCAAGAGAGTTAAGGCAGTGCTGGAAAATAATGGTGGCCACACAAAATATTGACATTTTGGGCACAATTTGGCCATTTTACTTAAGGGTGTCCTCACTTGTGTTGCCAGTGGTTTAGATATTAATGGCTGTGTGTGGAATTATTTTGAGGGCACACCAAATTTACACTGCTGTACGAGCTGTACACTGACTACTTTACATTGTGTCAAAGTTTCATATGTTCAGTGTTGTCCCATGAAAATAAAATATTTACAAAAATGTGAGGGGCGTACTCACTTTTGTGAGATACTGTATGTACATGAAGCAGTACTGAGGCAAATACATAATTAATCTCTCACAGTTTTATTCTGCCATAACAGCTCCAGTTCATGCCGATGAGTCACGAAATTCCTTCCCCCTGCTTCTGATTGACAGTTTTTAGTTCCCACTGAAATCAGTAGCAGTAGAGCTCATGAATATCAGGACTCATCTGCATTGGGCAGCATATAACTGGAGATTCCTCGAAAGCCTATCCTTTTAGCTTTTAAATGCTCTAAGCTAAAGCTGTGATATACATGGAGCAGGAGTAGGTAGACATTGCAAAGCAGGATGAGAAGCTTACTTCTTGTGTAGGGTAGGGGAAGGCAGGGCTGAGCTGCAAATGACAGCTAGAGTTACCAACCATCCATAAATTCCTGGACAGTTCTTAAAAATAATGTGTTCATGGAAAGAAATTAGCAATTTTCTTTGAAGCTGAAGTAGCCTGAGCATATTATTGTAATTCTCATCATTCTACATTTCACAGTGAAACAGCACGTTCATAGCAGTATTCTGGCCTGTAGACACCTATACAGATTTGACACAAATTTTGTAAAAATTTGAGTTGCGTCTGAATTTGTAGGGATTTGATTCAGGCAAATCTTTTGGGGGGTAAAGTGTGAAAATTTAGTTTCTGATCATTTGTATTCTATTTTTCATTTGTTCATATTCTATCTGTTCATTTATTTTCTTTTAGAGCAGTGATGCCCAACCTGCAGCCCGCGAAGCCGTGTCATGCGGCCCGCGCAGTGACCGGACTTTATCAGCGCAAGGCGCGCTGCGAACGGCACAGGCAGCAAAGCGATGCTGCCTGTGCCTGCAATCTCCCCGCCCAGCGCCGCCTCCTAGCTAATTTATTCACTGCACTTGCCTCTGTGAAATTGAAGAGAAGCGCCGTAATCTCGCACAGGCACACTGGCAGAGGCATTGAAGTGTGCATGCACCGTCTTCCTGGCCTCTGCCAGTGCGCCTGTGCGAGATTACGGCGCTTCTCTTCAATTTCACAGAGGCAAGTGCAGTGAATAAATTAGCTAGGAAGTGGCTCTGGGTGGGGGGATATCTGTGGAGGACACTGAAGGGGGGATCTGTGGAGGACACTGAAGGGGGGGATCTGTGGAGGACACTGAAGGGGGGGATCTGTGGAGGACACTGAAGGGGGGGGATCTGTGGAGGACACTGAAGGGGGGGGATCTGTGGAGGACACTGAAGGGGGGGAATCTGTGGAGGACACTGAAGGGGGGGAATCTGTGGAGGACACTGAAGGGGGGATCTGTGGAGGACACTGAAGGGGGGGATCTGTGGAGGACACTGAAGGGGGGATCTGTGGAGGAGACTGAAGGGGGGGGATCTGTGGAGGCACCTGAAGGGGGGGGGATCTGTGGACGACACTGGGGGGGATCTGTGGACGACACTTAGGGGGGGATCTGTGGACGACACTTGGGGGGGATCTGTGGACGACACTTGGGGGGGATCTGTGGACGACACTTAGGGGGGGATCTGTGGACGACACTTAGGGGGGATCTGTGGACGACACTTAGGGGGGTGGGAGGTCCAGGAGGGGTGTTTGGGTGGGAGCTCTGGAAGGGGTGGGAGGTCCAATAGGTATGTGGGGGTGGAAGATACGGGAGGGGGGGCCCATAATTTTTTTTGCTATGGGGCCCAGTCATTTCTAGCTACGCCCCTGTGAGCAGCTGTCATGTGTATAGATGTACACTTAGCCAGCTATAACAGTAGAAGTCTCATATTTTTTCAGTCAGCAGCAAGGCAGCTCTTATGGTCTTGTGTTTAGGTGCTTTGCCTCTGATACAGAAGGTCGTGGGTTCGAATCCCAGCAGAAACTTTTCTGAAATACAAGCACTGACTCCATATATGGCCATAGAGGGCGGGACACAGGGAGAGGCTGCATCGCATCGCTGACATGGAGGTAAGTAGAAGTGTTTATTATTTTTTTTAAATACCCGACTGTTACTGCCATGGGGGGAGCGGGAGGCACTTGATACTGGCACATGGGGGGAGGGGGGTTGGCACCTGATACTGGCACCTGGGAGGGGGGGGGTTGGCACCTGATACTGGCACATGGGGGGGGAGAAAGGCACCTGATATGCATCATCATTATTGACAAACAAGTGGATCCCACAGGAGGTTGCCACACTAATAAATCGAGCAGGAAAAGAAAAATCAGGTGGTCTCTAGGACCTTAGCGTGTTATTGCAGCCTCACCGGCAGTACATTAAAACTAATCTTTATTGTTTTTACTACTAAAATGAACATATAAGTCTAGGGATCAAACGATTAAAACTATCAGGAATTGGTCATGTACGGGATGGCAGTCTTTATTACTGAAATGTGAATCACTTCTTAAGCTAAAGGGTTTAAGCCGCACACTAAATGTCCGCATGTATCAATTCAGAATCCCTACACAACCTTCCTGCCTAAAAACTGAAGCCTGCTTCCCTACATGTTTCGCCGAGCGATTCGGCGTCTTCAGGGGAAACTCACAGGTGAACCTGTGAGTTTCCCCTGAAGACGCCGAATCTCTCGGCGAAACATGTAGGGAAGCAGGCTTCAGTTTTTAGGCAGGAAGGTTGTGTAGGTATTCTGAATTGATACATGCGGACATTTAGTGTGCGGCTTAAACCCTTTAGGGTTACATCAGCTTAAGAAGTGATTCACATTTCAGTAATAAAGACTGCCATCCCGTACATGACCAATTCCTGATAGTTTTAATCGTTTGATCCCTAGACTTATATGTTCATTTTAGTAGTAAAAACAATAAAGATTAGTTTTAATGTACTGCCGGTGAGGCTGCAATAACACGCTAAGGTCCTAGAGACCACCTGATTTTTCTTTTCCGGCACCTGATACTGGCACATGGGGGGGGGGGGGGGGAGAGGCACCTGATACTGGCACATGGGGGGGGAGGGAGAGAGGCACTTGATACTGGCACTTTTTTTTGTGGGGGGGGGGATGGCACTATGATACTGGGACATGGGGGGGAGGAGAGAGGCACTTGATACTGACACCTGGGAGGGGGGGTTGGCACCTGATACTGGCACATGGGGGGGGGGGGAGAGGCACCTGATACTGGCACCTGGGGGGAGGGGGGTTGGCACCTGATACTGGCACATGTGGGGGGGGGAGAGGCACCTGATACTGGCACATGGGGGGGGGAGGGGTTGGCACCTGGTACTGGCACATGAGGGGGAGGGAGAGAGGCACTTGATACTGGCACTTTTTTTGTGGGGGGAAGATGGCACTATGATACTGGGACATGGGGGGGGGCGGAGAGAGGCACTTGATACTGACATGTGGGGGGGGTTGGCACTTGATACTAGCACATGGGTGGGTTTGGCACTATGATACTGGCACATGGGGGTGAGAGAGGCACTTGATACTGGCACTTTTTTTGGGGGGAGATGGCACTATGATACTGGGACATGGGGGGGAGAGGCACTTGATACTGGCACATGGGGGGGTTTAGCACTATGATACTGGCACATGGGGGGTGGGAAGGAGAGAGGCACTTGATACTGGCACATGGGGGAGAGATGGCACTATGATACTGGGACATGTGGGGGGGGGAGAGAGGCACTTGATACTGGCACATGATGGGGGGGCATCTATGGGGACACTTACTGGCACATTATTGGGGGGCATTATGGGGGACACTAGGCCGGCAGCCTATCAGAGGCCGGACACTGAGGGGCATCTACTGGGGCACTATATATGGGGCATTTTATACTGGTACATTATGGGGGGCACTAGCAGGAAGGGGGGGAGAGGAGCACTATGGCGGAATTTACTGGGGGCACTATATAGGGGTATTTTATACTGGGACATTATGGGGGCACTATGGGGGCACTATGGGGACATTAGCTCAACTGGGGGCATTACAAGGGGGTATTTTTGCACTGTCACATTATAAGGAGAATTATTACTACCTGGGGGGGGGGCATTATAGTGGGCTTTATTACTCCCCCATGGTATGACCCCCTACTAGAAGCACAAGCCTCTCCCTGCTCTGCTATCATTCTGCCCCTTCTCCAAATCCTTATAATGAAATCTTTCTCATTAGGATAAAGCACAACATCAGCTCCGCCGAGCCCCCGGCCAAGTGTTAAAGTGGTGTCCGAGATCCCCAAGGGTCAAGTAACTGTAAGTCTTCATATGAAATATGTTTATGTTATACACATATAGCATCCACTGTGCCACACAATATACAGTATACCGCTACACTGTGCCACACAATATACAGTATACCGCTACACTGTGCAAAAGGAGTGGGGTTTACACAGGAGGAGGGAGGTGCGAAGCGCGCTGGAGGGGCCCTTACAAATATTTGCTGTGGGGCCCAGTCACTTCCAGTTACGCCCCTGCATGAGACCAATCTCCACATTTAGACCCCCTTGTATTCCTGTGAGATTTACAGTAAATCTAGTCCTCCAAGTTCTAACAGCTTGCCTTTTTTTTTTGTTTAAACTACTTCAACAGATGTATTAAGCGCTTTTCTTTTAAAATGCTTTTTGATAGGAATCACATCAGCTAGACACCTTGTTAAGATCCAAGATCTATCTTCTAGAGAACCATATTTAACAGTCACAGTTGATAGAATTGTGTTGTATGATCACAATTTCCACTGGAATCAATAAATAATTTTACTATCCTTCTGTGACAATCCAAAAAATGACAAGAAAAGGGAGTTCCAGATGTTAGATCTTAGGAGAACAGCCCTTTAATACTTTTAGGTTTTAGGAAAGATTCCAATATTCTTAATCAATCAAAAGCATTTATTGCCAGATGGAATACAAACTTGACTCACTGTGACTTAGTCGGCGCAGGCGCAGTGAGGAAGCCGGCCTTCACTCACTCCGCCTGCGCCGAATACAGAAGTGAACTGTTGTAAAAAATATTAATAGTTGTAATCAGCTCGCATCAAAGTTTGTGTAAGGAAAAAGGTGAATCCCTTCTCTCAGCCCCAGTCAGAGACAGACACACATGTCACCATCTTGATTGAAAATTCTGAGCAACTCCTCCTTCTCCATGCCCAGCCTATACTTTTATTTCAAGGTGTAAAAGGGGCTGGCCCAAGACAAGGATACAGGAAGTGATAACATGCAGGAAGTGATGTCAAAGGACAGGGCGGGGCAATCAATGTGGCTGGGCAGACAATGCACACACCCCATCCCTGTATAAGGAAGGATGAGTCATGTCCATTGTCCGATCAGCCAGGTGGCCGCCCACCCCCATCACTGTCAGCATGGACCTCATTCAATACTGCTCAAAGGTGATCAGTATCTAATAAAGATCATTCTACTGGTTCCCATAGGTTTGAAATTATCTGCGAGACATTGCTACGGCTATTGTCAGTATATGGTACTAGTATACCGACAAGGCAGATATGCATGTCTTAAAAGCAGATATGTCTCCAAGCCCATGAGAAGGTTTTCATACTGACTGTTTTACCACTGGTCCCGATTCAGCCAAAGTACCCTCTGCTAGAGCGCTCTCTGGCTAAATCAGACACAGGGAGACAGATGACAATCTATAAAAACACACCCACATCCTAAAGTAAAATGTCCGCATAATAAAATTTCCACCACAGTCCCTCCTCTTTGTCATATGCTCCCCAATGTCCCTCGACGGATCTCGATCTTCTTCTTCGAAAAAAAAAACAGTCTTGTAAAGCCTAACAGATGATGGAAAACAGAAAGTCAATCTTGACACGTCTTCTTTTCTTCGGGAGGTGACTTAGGAGGTGGCGTTTCGCGTTGGTCGTCGGCTGGTTTGGGATCCTCTGCATCTGGTCCATGGTTTGGTCTTCAGGGCATCTTGTCTGTTCGGTCTTCAGTAACTCACTCCGGCATATAGAAGGAATGGAAACAAAAACATAAATACATGTCCCATTTCCTTTCGCCCGGATCCAATGGAAAACCAGTGAGCCCCAAGACCTCCCAAAGCTTTAAAAAGGATTCTGACCCTCACTAGTCATAGCTCCGCCTCTATCCTGCTACTGTCAGTATGGGCCTGACCCTTGCCAATGGTGTCTGCCAGCCAGGCATAACCTTCCTCACAACTGGAGGATCCCACATCTACGGGTCGCCTAGCTGCCCGGACATTAATACAGGATTAACAAGCGAGGAGCAGGAGCCAGAGCTAATATTAATATTACCCTTTAGGAATGTATTGTCTATCAACAAATGCCTCCTTGTAACAAATAAACAAAAGTGATACTCCGCATTCTTTGACTTAGTTGAGCAGCTTCTTGCAGTGACCGGTGTGGATCCAGTTGTCTCGTCCCTCGAACTTCAGAGAGGTTCACGTCATCAGCAGCACCTGGAATGGCCCAAGATATCTCGGCTCTAGTCCGGTCCTCGGATGTTTCTTTAGCACGACCCAATCACCTGGTTGACTAGAATGAACACTGGTTATTGAGTCTGGGTCCGGAAGAAACTCCCGAACCCGGTGGTGGACATCGGGTGATAACCCGTGGGGCTGCCTGGGGGCATACCTGATGGAATAAAAGGGTTACAGCGGAACATTCAGGCCATGGATTGGCCCCAAGTACCAGCAAAGAAAAGGATTGACATTTGAGAGGTTAGAAAGTTTGAAGATCGTTGTTTTCTGCACCACTTTCCCCCTTTCTCATCGTCCTTAAAACCAGGACGAAGAGAAGCTGGATTAAACATGTTGCATCGTCTCAAGGTTAGATGGAGAGATGAGGGAGGGATGCGAGAGAGAGAGGGAGAGATAGAGAGAGAGAGAGAAAGAGAAAGAGAAAAGCGCTTCTCTTAGACTCTGTAGTCTTAGCGGGACGGGAGTACATGACAGTGTTAGTTCGCACTGTCTGGGACTTTTGAATGCCCTGTTGCTGGAGATCGATGGATTCATGCAGCCACAGCTCTGAGATGGATTTCATGTACTGCTTGGCTGTCCTATAGTCAGAAGTGGTACCTTTCTGTTCCCTAAACTCATGCTCGAGCTACAGTTTCCCGCGACCTACGCAAGGAATTTTCCCGCGACCTACGCAAGAAATTGTCCCACGACCTACGCAAGGACTGCCCTGCGACACACGCTGGGCGGCTGTTACTCCCCTTCGTTCGCCTCTGAGGTGCCCTAGGGTTTCTGGCACAGACACACGGACTCCGTTCACCCTAGTTAGACCTCAGGAAAAGGAGTAATCAGTGTGAGGAAAAGGGCTCTCGCCGACACACGGCGGCCCTCTGAGTCTCCTAATGAGATATACCAGCCTCGGTTTTGGCTCTGAATAGTGACCTGACCACAGGATAGGGCTTCCAATTGACCTGGAGTGGAAAAAGGGATGCACAGAGAACACAGTACCTTCTGTGGGGACGAGGGGTGCACAGGAAACAAACACACAGTACTCCTGTGGGGAATGGGGTTACTCACACAGCTATTGGTATGCCCAGGTGATATATATCACCTTGTCTCCTTAAAAAATGCTCATCAACTCACTTTCCTTTGCCGATATGATTCTATATAGTCAAGCTGAACAGCACACGAAGCCCTTTTTGCAGTGACTGATCAAAAACCTCTCACTCAGCAGCAACCCTTGAATTCAGACAGTAGTTCCCACACAATATCATGAGACCCCCAGTACTCCTAACCAAATCTACAGAGAAAAGAGTGGGAAAGAAAGAGAAAAAAAGAAAAAGAGAAAAGCGCCAAAATATGAAAAACCTAAAAAATAAAAATAGGTTAGTAAAAGAAGAAAAATGTAAATGTGAATTAATCAAAGAAATACCCAAACGAAAATAGACAAGAACTGAAAAATAAAAATAAAATAAAAACTTGATTACAACAATAAAACCTAAAATTAAAATGGATTAGTAGAAGAAGGCCTGTAAACAGGAGAGAAAAACAAACAACATCAGTTACAGACAGTCTTGTTACATACATTGAGATTCAGTAAAAAGTTAATTTTAACTTAAAACCCAAAACTCATACAAAAACTAAACCCTTAGGAACACATACAATTGTGTAGGACTGAATTAACAAATCAATGTCTTGGAGGGTTCCCCTGAAACCATACAGGAGAATTTCTACCCACCCAGTCATTGAAATGTTAATTTGTCCAGCCCCAAACAGCTTCAGATTCATTTTACCAGAGAAGCAGGATTTAACATTTCAATGTCCCAAAACCGGTTTTCCCTAGGGGAAGGGGTTCTATTCAAAATTCCAAGAACCGATCTCTTTCCTCTCTGAGCTTCACATTTTCACATTTTAACCGTTCATATTGTGATTTAAAATCTGCTTCATTGATCAATGACCTTGGCTGTCCCTGGGTTCTCTGCCTTTGCAAAGAAGCATGTCTGGGACCATTACCCCACCTTGCTGAATAAACCACTTCACTTCTAGGTGTGGTTCTGGGGTACTTAACATACCTGTGTCTGTTACCATTAGCAACGTCACAATATCGTGCAATGTGCCCGTATTCCCTGCATGCAAAACAAAGGATAGCTCGCCTCCCTGCATAATACCTTGTCTGGGCACATGGCGATTTGACTTGGCGCACATTAACCATCCTAGCATGACTAGATCCCACACTACTATCTGTATTGAGTCCACTTACCACGGACTCATCTGAGGAATCTTCTGGCCTTGTGTTGATACTTCCAACTCTAGGGTCAGACACATTGTCCATCTCCATCACTGAGTCGGTTCCACTATCTGAACCACAATCTTCAGACTTCTCCATGCTTACAGTGCATACATTGCCTCTAATCCCAGACACATTACTCTCCAACGGTTGTTTCAATAACTCTGGCAATTCCCTTACAGCACCCTGTGCATGCATCAGGCTTTCAGATAAACATTCATTCTCTTCGCACAGCTCAGTATTACACCTCACAGTACATTCATAATTAGCGCTAGCTTCAGCTGCCTGCTGGACAAGAGTTCTCAATTTAACAATTTCCACTTTTAAATCTTCCACTTCTCCTTCCAAACTCAGCTTCAGCCTACAAGACTCCTGATATTTATCCGCTATCCACCCAGCAGCAAAAATCAGAGCATACTTGCCTTTCCTTTTGCGCCATTGTTTGGTACCGATCAGGTTTGCTACACAATTCTGAGCCTGCAGCCATGGATCAGTAGATCCCTGCATAGCCTGAAGAATGGCCGTCGTGTCCTTCAACTTTGCTACTTCTTTAAAAATACTTTCCATTGCACAAAAACAAACACCACAATGGTTGCTACAAAAAACAAAACACTAGTACCAATTTCTAGGAGTTGTCCCAATACTTTTGGCACAGAACCTTTCTACACTGTAGTACCCGTATTAATTATGCCAAACAAGTCTACAATTCAGTGTAACAGCAACAGATATACAAACATTAAGCAGAATCATCAACTAAAGGACGATTTCACCACTAAACTGCCACTAATGCTCACACAATGATTCCCCTATCAGACTGATCACTGAGCTATACCATAACCGAATACTCAACTGATATCCCGCACAAAACTTATCAAAACAAAATAAAACTGTACATAGAAAGGTTACAAAAAGACAAGATAACTATTCTGGACAAACCTAACATTTCAGGCAAAAACAATCAGATCGCTTTCCATAGTAAACTGACTAAGATGTCCGACAAACTTAAAGATGGCCGACATACCACATGGTCATAAAGATGGCCGACAAGCACATGGTCATCACACAAAGGAAATCAAGATAGTGTCTACAATATCCAACAATAAAAACTGTTTCTATATTTCCTGTTCCCTACCCCTTGAAACCAGAGCAAAACCTCCACTCTGTGGGTGATTTACAGGTTAACAATATAAAAATACTCTCTAAATATTGTCTCTAATGTACAAACACTAAAACCAATTGCTGCCTCAGTAAACCTCTATAAAATTGCCTCTTACAAAATCACAGTAACATAAAAGTTAAGCAGTTACAAAAACCACAATACCCTGCACTACTCATCATACAATCTCATCATACAATCTCTGTACAATCATCTCAGATCCATCAAAAATTACACAAGGGAAAAGATTCCCACCTTATCCTTACACAAATAGAGCGAAAAATGTTCTTTTAACAAGCAGAAATTTTCGTTGACACAGCAGACAAAACAACTTTACCATTACCTCCCTTTTAGCTGCTGTGCAGAGAAAAAAATCAGTTGAATCCTTCCAAGCTCGCCATCTGTTGTAGAAAATATTAATAGTTGTAATCAGCTCGCATCAAAGTTTGTGTAAGGAAAAAGGTGAATCCCTTCTCTCAGCCCCAGTCAGAGACAGACACATATGTCACCATCTTGATTGAAAATTCTGAGCAACTCCTCCTTCTCCATGCCCAGCCTATACTTTTATTTCAAGGTGTAAAAGGGGCTGGCCCAAGACAAGGATACAGGAAGTGATAACATGCAGGAAGTGATGTCAAAGGACAGGGCGGGGCAATCAATGTGGCTGGGCAGACAAAGACATATAAGGAAGGATGAGTCATGTCCATTGTCCGATCAGCCAGGTGGCCGCCCACGCCCCATCACTGTCAGCATGGACCTCATTCAATACTGCTCAAAGGTGATCAGTATCTAATAAAGATCATTCTACTGGTTCTCATAGGTTTGAAATTATCTGCGAGACATTGCTACGGCTACTGTCAGTATACGGTTCTAGTATACCGACAAGGCAGATATGCATGTCTTAAAAGCAGATATGTCTCCAAGCCCATGAGAAGGTTTTCATACTGACTGTTTTACCACTGGTCCCGATTCAGCCAAAGTACCCTCTGCTAGAGCGCTCTCTGGTTAAATCAGACACAGGGAGACAGATGACAATCTATAAAAACACACCCACATCCTAAAGTAAAATGTCCGCATAATAAAATTTCCACCACAGAACGGCGCAGGATTTCCTCAACAATGCATGGAACTTGGACATCAATCAAGAGGAGCGGGGCGGGCAGAACGGAGGATAAAGGGTGAGTGGACCGAGCCTCTAGGTGCTGAATCTACGCCCACATAGCACCTAGAGGCTCATTAGCATATTGTAAAAGTGTGTATTTTAGCAGAACGGCTGCTGGGACAAATGTAAAAAACATACTGTTATGTAGTGCTGACATTAGCACATCGCTATTGTCAGTCAGCTACATAACACAAATTCTGATGGTAGAATCCCTTTAAGTACGAGGGGGGGGGTTATAGTCACATTTAATATAAACGCTCTCAGAGACAGTACCGTAAATGATCTAAGTGTTTATATCAACTGTGACTATAACCCCTATCATCCTTAAAGATACACCCATGTACTACAGTACATGGGTGCATTCCTATGGATGTGGGGGTTGTAGTCATTTAATATAACACTTATCATAAACACTTTAACAATGACAGTACAGTCTCTGGACAGAGTTTATATTAAATGTGACTATAACCCCTCTCATCCTTGATTCATTCTTAAGGATGAGGGGGTTTATAGTCACATAACATAACTGTGCATCATCCGCAGATCTTCACATTACAGTGTGTCATCTGCAGATCCCCAAAAATGTGTCATCCCCAGATCCCCACTGGTACAAAACCCACCAAACCACACCATTTTGTCACGAGGGTATCAAGAGCCACGTCTGACTTCGTTATACCCGGGGTCAGGAAGTCGCAGCGGGTGGCTGCGCGCTCTATATCTAAAGATCACGTTGTCTTTTAGTGATTGTTTTCTGTGTTTGCCTTGCTATCCTTTTTGTCTCTCTCAGGGATCCGTAGCTTCTCCTCCTCAGCTGTTTCTTGTCTGCCACTCCCTACCTCCTTATATTCTCCCCTCACACTTCTCTAGTTGCCAGTTATAGAGCTTCCTGCCTGGACATCTATACTGACCCACTGGAGTGGTGAATCCTGCGTGTCGTTCCTGAGTGCTACCCTCCGGATCCCTGTTGGGCTTATTGTTGTTTCCTGTTGTCGCCCATCTGGGAATATAGGTTGAGTCTGTGTTGTCTGTCCTCCCCTTGGTGTTTTCCCTTAGAGTTAGTGGTGCGGACTAGTGTTTCCATCGCCCTGTTCACTACCGAGGGCTCAGCTCAGGGAAAGCCAGGGCTTTAGGCACGTGATCGGCGTACGGGTGAGGAACCCGTCTAGGGACGTCAGGGCAGCCAGGTGCCAGCCGCCAGGTGAGTCAGGGGTCACCATCTTCCCTCTCACTTGGGCAGGGCCTTCCTCGTTCCCTCCCTCTGTGTCACGTATGTGATAGCCACGCCGACCGTGATATTATAACTGGCCCTTACTTTTTGAGAAAAAAAAAATAAAAATTTTTAATTTTTTTTTTTTTTTTTCTCTCTCTACTTAGAATCCAATATGGATCCTATTGATGCTTTGGCAGAACTGCTTCAAAGCCTGTCTTTGGAGGTGGCAGGATTGAAGGCGTCTGTTCTCCAACAACAGCAGCAAATGCAGCAGACCGCACCCCCAGCGGTTGCTATGGGTAACCAGGTTGTCACTGAACCCAAGGTTGCTCTTCCCGACAGATTTTCTGGGGGAAGGGACAAATTTGCGACGTTCCGTGAGGCCTGCAAATTATATTTTAAGTTGCGCCCTTACTCCTCAGGTCATGAAGAACAGCGGGTAGGGATTGTCATTTCCCTGCTTCAGGGGGATCCGCAATCCTGGGCGTTCTCGTTACCCCCTGGTTCTCAGGCTCTTCGGTCAGTGGAGGGATTTTTTGGGGCTTTGGGTCTCATATATGATGACCCTGACCGAGTCGCCCTGGCTGAGTCGAAGTTACGGAGACTCCTACTGGGAGATCGGTCAGCAGAGGAATTTTGCTCAGAGTTCCGTAGGTGGGCTACGGATACTCAGTGGAACGACCCGGCTCTCAGGAGTCAGTTCTGCTCTGGGTTATCTGAAAGGGTTAAGGATGCATTGGCGCTGTATGAGACCCCCCTTTCCCTTGATGCTGTTATGTCCCTCTCTATCAGAATAGATAGACGTCTTAGGGAGAGATCGAAAATTCCGGAGCAATTGGTTACCTCTCCCAAGCAACAGTCAGCCTGTACTGACTTAGATGAGCCTATGCAGCTAGGCGGAACTTCTCGTCAGGTCCGTCCTCCCGAGGTTCGCCGTAGGGGGGGGGCTTGTTTTTTCTGTGGGGGGAGGGGTCATTTCATTAATGTCTGTCCCTCCTTTCTCAAAAACAAAAAGACCGTCAGAAAACTACTAACCCCGGGCTGTGCGGAGGATGTCAGCCGGGGGGTATACGTTTCCTCCATACGAACATCTCAATTTGTGTTACCAGCGGTCATTGTTTTTGGTGTTAAGACGGAGTCTATTTCTGTTTTTCTAGACAGTGGAGCAGGGGTAAACTTGATTGATGCCCATTTTGCCCGCACTATGGGTTTGTCTCTCAGTACGCTGCAGAGACCTATTCCCGTATTCGCTATAGATTCTGCTCCTCTGTCTCAGAGAAACCTCACCCACATGGTTCGTAATTTACACCTTCGGGTAGGGGACCACCATAATGAGTGTCTTTCATGTTACGTTTTGGAGGGCCTTCCCTCTCCGATGGTATTGGGTCTTCCCTGGTTGATAGCGCACAATCCAGTGGTGGATTGGCAGGCCAGGGAGATATTGGAGTGGAGTGAGCATTGCAGAGAGAATTGCTTAAATAACAATTGCTTAATCGCCTCCATAGCTTCCCTACCTACATTTATTTCGGACTTTGAGGACGTTTTTTCTGAAAAGGGTTGTCAGAAACTACCACCTCATCGTCCTTATGATTGCCCGGTTAACCTGATTCCCGGGGCAAAATTACCCAAGTCCAGGTTGTATAATCTTTCGGGTCCCGAGAGACAAGCCATGAAAGATTATATCTCCGAGAGTCTGGCTAAGGGACACATCAGACCCTCTTCTTCACCCGTGGCTGCAGGGTTTTTCTTTGTTAAAAAGAAAGATGGGGGCCTGCGTCCTTGCTTAGATTTCCGTGATTTAAACCAGATAACCATCCGTGACCCATACCCTCTTCCTCTCCTTCCTGACCTTTTTAATCAGATTGCGGGTGCTAAGTGGTTCTCCAAACTTGATCTTAGGGGGGCCTACAATCTGATTCGTATCAGGGAAGGGGATGAGTGGAAGACAGCTTTTAACACCCCTGAGGGGCATTATGAAAATCTAGTTATGCCTTTCGGTCTGACCAATGCCCCTGCTGTCTTCCAACATTTCGTTAATGATATTTTTAGTCATCTCATCGGCAGGTTTGTAGTCATATACCTAGATGATATCTTAATTTATTCGGCTGATCTGAAAACACATGAGGTGCATGTCAGGCAAGTACTGCAGGTCCTACGGACGAATAAATTATATGCGAAAATTGAAAAATGTGTCTTCGCTGTTCAGGAATTACAGTTCCTGGGATATCTATTATCTGCTTCAGGTTTCCACATGGATCCTGGGAAGGTCCAGGCAATTTTAGATTGGGATCTTCCTGAGAACCTTAAAGCCCTACAACGGTTTTTGGGTTTCGCTAATTTCTATAGAAAGTTCATTAAAAATTATTCAGTGATCGTTAAACCCCTTACCGACATGACTAGGAAGGGGACGGATTTTTCCAAATGGTCTGTCGCCGCTAAAGATGCATTTTCCTCTCTAAAGGAGAGGTTTACCTCGGCACCTGTTCTAATTCAACCTGATGTCTCCCAGCCTTTTATTGTCGAGGTAGATGCGTCAGAGGTGGGAGTGGGAGCTGTATTGTCTCAGGGTCCGTCTCCTGGCAAATGGCGTCCTTACGCTTTCTTTTCCAAAAAATTATCTTCTGCGGAGAAGAATTATGATATTGGAAATAGGGAACTGTTGGCGATTAAACTGGCGCTTGAAGAGTGGCGTCACTTCTTAGAGGGAGCAATCCACCCCGTCACGGTGATTACGGATCACAAGAACCTTCTGTACCTAGAATCGGCTAAGCGTCTCACCCCTAGACAAGCTAGGTGGTCGCTATTCTTTACCAGATTTAATTTTGTAATCACCTATCGTCCTGGGGCAAAAAATACCAAGGCAGACGCATTATCTCGTAGTTTCCCTGGAGGGGGTAATGTTTGTGATCCGGTACCTATTTTACAAAGAGGTCTGGTTGTCTCTGCTGTACACTCTGTTCTAGAGGGAAAGGTGTTAGAGGCTCAGGGGGACGCCCCGGCCTCTTGCCCCTCAGAGAAATTGTTTGTACCGTTAAACCTGCGTCTTGAATTATTAAAAGAACATCATAATTCGGCACTTGCTGGACACCCGGGTAGTAAAGCAACCTTGGAGCTTTTATCTCGTCGTTTTTGGTGGCCAAGGTTGCATCAGGATGTAATGGGTTTCGTGTCTACTTGTTCTACTTGTGCACGCGCGAAAGTCTCTCATACACGTCCAGCAGGGTCTTTATTGCCACTTTTCATCCCCAATAGGCCATGGACACATCTGTCAATGGATTTCATCACTGACTTACCGTTGTCGGCGGGCAAAACAGTTATCTTGGTAGTAGTAGACAGGTTTAGCAAAATGGTACACTTTATTGCGCTACCCGCACTTCCTAATGCTAAAACGCTCGCTCAGGTGTTTATCAGTGAAATCGTGAAGCTTCACGGGGTCCCTTCCGATGTGGTTTCGGATCGGGGAACCCAGTTTATTTCTAAGTTTTGGAAAGCTTTTTGTTCCCGTTTGGGGGTTCACTTGTTCTTTTCCTCAGCTTTCCATCCTCAGTCGAATGGACAGACTGAGCGTACCAACCAAAACCTAGAAACATATTTAAGGTGTTTTTTGTCTGAAAACCAAGAGTTGTGGTCATCATATTTACCGTTAGCTGAGTTTGCCATAAATAATCATTATCAGGAGTCCACTGGCAAGTCACCATTCCTTGGTGCATACGGTTTTCATCCCCAATTTTGTACTTTCAAAGAGGGGGGGTCTTCTGGGGTTCCCGAAGAGGAAAGGTTTTCTTCATCTCTTTCATCGGTATGGCAGAAGGTGCAAGTTAACTTGAAAAAGATGAGTGGTAAATATAAATGCATGGCCGATAAGAAACGGTCGCCAGGTCCGGACCTAGGAGTGAATGACTATGTGTGGTTGTCTACTAGGAATATTAAGTTGAAGGTTCCTTCTTGGAAACTGGGTCCTAGGTTCATTGGTCCCTATAAAATAGTAGCCGTCATTAACCCTGTGGCTTTTCGCCTGGAGCTACCTCAGACTTTTAAGATCCATAACGTCTTCCATAAATCGTTACTCAAGAAGTATGTTCCACCTCTAGAACCATCGCCGCTGCCACCTCCTCCTGTCATTGTGGCTGGTAATCTGGAGTTTCAAATAGCCAGAATTGTTGATTCTCGTCGGGTCCGCCGCTCTCTTCAGTATCTGGTGCATTGGAGGGGTTACGGTCCCGAGGAAAGAATGTGGGTTCCAGCGTCAGAGGTAAACGCCAACAGGTTAATTCAGACTTTCCATGCCTCTCATCCGGAGAGACCTGGTCCTGAGTGTCCGGAGGCCCCTCGTGAAAGGGGGGGGTACTGTCACGAGGGTATCAAGAGCCACGTCTGACTCCGTTATACCCGGGGTCAGGAAGTCGCAGCGGGTGGCTGTGCGCTCTATATCTAAAGATCACGTTGTCTTTTAGTGATTGTTTTCTGTGTTTGCCTTGCTATCCTTTTTGTCTCTCTCAGGGATCCGTAGCTTCTCCTCCTCAGCTGTTTCTTGTCTGCCACTCCCTACCTCCTTATATTCTCCCCTCACACTTCTCTAGTTGCCAGTTATAGAGCTTCCTGCCTGGACATCTATACTGACCCACTGGAGTGGTGAATCCTGCGTGTCGTTCCTGAGTGCTACCCTCCGGATCCCTGTTGGGCTTATTGTTGTTTCCTGTTGTCGCCCATCTGGGAATATATGTTGAGTCTGTGTTGTCTGTCCTCCCCTTGGTGTTTTCCCTTAGAGTTAGTGGTGCGGACTAGTGTTCCCATCGCCCTGTTCACTACCGAGGGCTCAGCTCAGGGAAAGCCAGGGCTTTAGGCACGTGATCGGCGTACGGGTGAGGAACCCGTCTAGGGACGTCAGGGCAGCCAGGTGCCAGCCGCCAGGTGAGTCAGGGGTCACCATCTTCCCTCTCACTTGGGCAGGGCCTTCCTCGTTCCCTCCCTCTGTGTCACGTATGTGATAGCCACGCCGACCGTGATACATTTGTAGTGATGGACGAACATCGGCCGGGACGATTCGCGAACATGCGTTCGCAATCAAATGTCCGCGAACCCCCATAGAACTGCCTATTCTTGTCCGCAATTGCGGACAAGAATAGGACATGTTCTATTTTTTTACGGAGTCGCGGACCGGAAGTTCGGGGACTCACTCCGGAAATGCGGATGCGGACAGCACACAGTGTGCTGTCCGCATCCATTCCTGCCCCATAAAATGAATTGGTCCGCACCTGTTCCAGACAATTGCGGACACATTCTATGGACGTGTGAATGGACCCTTACTAGAAGTACACAAATAGTCCCACAACATGGACAGTGACATACCAGAGGGGGATCATTGGCATAAATTGCCACAAAAAATAAGTATTTTAATCAGGGGCCATTTTTATGTGTCTTAAAGGGAAACTCTCAAAAATGTGCCCTGCTGGAGCCTAGAAAAATGTGCAGCACTCCATGTGTTTGTATCCTGCAGAGTCTATTAAAAAAATGCATACGTTAACGTAAATTTTATTTCTACCATGGAACTGTATGCCAGGTCTGAGTCTGAGGCATCAGTCTGAGGCATCATTATGAGGCATCTGTTAACGCATCCATTTTTGGTATGCATGAAATGGATGGCAAAAATAGGATGTGTACCCAGCCCTAGTGTCAGAATAAGCACCAGTACACAGCGGAGCAGCGTGGCGGATGGGGAAGGCCACCATGTACTGACAGAGTGCTACCTGGTCCTGGTGGTCAGGGATGAGGACTGTGTTTCCCAAGGATCATTTTCTATTGGGAAATACAGGGCACAGTATAATACACTTGAATATTTATAATATAAAGATACTGTATTAGCCCTACCCCCTGAATAATAATACAATTAGGTGGTCATTTATTATATAGAAATACATTTATGTTAGGCACATTTCTGACACAGATTGTGGCGCAAAGGTCCTTAGCACCGCAATCTGCATATTTTTCCTGCTCATGCCAGATCTAAAAAAGGATGGCGTGGGCAGGGAAAGGGATATAGTTATGGCCATCCAGTTATTGGATACCACCGCCATACACTGACCGGATAACACCTCTGTAAAGTGACCGGATAACACCGCCATACCGTGACAAATAAAAGGGTATAAGAGGGCACAGTACAGAGAATTACTAGGAGCACTGCACAGGGTGTGGTAAGAGGGCACAATGCAGGGTATAAGGGGGCACAGTACGGGTTGAGGGGCACAGTACAAAGTGGGGGGCACAGTCACATGACCCTGTGACATTAGAATGTCCTTATGGTGAATGCGGTTCATACGCCACCATAATGAAAAAGAGGAGTGAGACAAAGGTGTGATTATGTGGCTAGAGATAAAAAATTTAACTGTCGGCCAGTACAGGCCCTAGAAATTTAGCAATAGGCCTTCACCTGACAGCAAAGAACTTTGGATTCTGTGGCTGGAGGTACATTATGTGGTAACAGTATAAATATGTAACTGTCGGCTAGTACAGGCCCCAAAAATTAGGCAGTCATCTGACAGAAAATACCTTTTATGCTGCTGTATATACATAAGGCAAGGACCATTTTTTGTTCTGGGTAGTGGCGGATGTGTGTGGGCTGGCCTGAGGAAATTCATTTACACGTGGTAATCACAGGTGTTGAATTCCTCCGAGATCCATGCCTCATTCATTTTTAAAAATGTGAGGTAGTCCACACAGCTAGGCGCTTATAGGTCACGATCCCCCCTGCTGCGCTGAACGTCCTTTCGGACAGGACACTCGACGAGGGGCAAACCAAGAGTTCCATGGCAGATTGTGCCAGCTCTGGCCACAGGTCAAGCCTAGTAGTCAAGGGATTCCTTGCTTCTCAGAGCGTCCACATCGGCCGTTAACCCGATGTAGTTGAACACCTGTGGGTCTAGGCGTTCCTTGAGGCTGGATCCGGAGGGTTGGCTGCAAGAATGATCTCACAATCGAAGTGACCAACACATCTTCAAACTGCCCTCTTTTTACAGACGCGGTAGGATTGGTGCCCGCACCTGTATCACTGTGAGTGGAAATTCCTCTGCCAGTGCCCGCAACAGCAGAATGCAGCATCTCTCGCAGCAAGGCCTGGAAATGCTGCATTCTGACAGCCCTCTGTGATGCTGGTAACATGTCCGCCATTTTGTGTTTGTACCGGGGGTCTAAGTACGTTACCACCCAGTTCAGATCCTTGACATTTATGCTTTTTATACAGGGGTCCCTCTTTAAATACTGGAGCAGGAAGGCCCTTATTTGCACTAAATTGGAAGCGGTGGAGCACCCTGGCTCCTGCTCATCGCTCAGGAGAATGTCATTCTCGGTCTTCTCCCCCCAGGCACGGACAACACCTGTGATCCATGAAAAGTATAAAGCCTGCTCTTCTTGCTCCTCCTCCCCCCAGCCACTATCCTCCTCTGACTCCTCTTCAGACTCCTGCTGACTTGTCTCAGATGGAGTAGCCCCCCCTGGGAAGTCATTCAGCATTGCAACTTCCTCATCTTCCAGCTCCTGCTCCTCAATGGCTTAATCAATGACACGACGCAATGCACGCTCCAGAAAGAAGGCGTAAGGTACGATGTCACTGACGGTGCTCTGGCTGCGACTAACCAGTTTGGTGATCTCATCAAATGGTCACAGAAGTCTGCATGCGTCGCTCATGAGCAGCCACTGGTGAAACAAAACCAAGCTCCCCAGAACCTGTCCTGCCGCAGAGTTCGTACAGGTAGTCGTCAAATGCACGTTTCTGCTGGAGCAGCCTATTAAGCATATACAAGGTGGAGTTCCAGCGCATCGGGCTGTCACAAATCAGACATCTGACGGGCAAGTGGTGACGCCGCTGAACGTCAGCAAGGCGAGCCATGGCCGTGTAAGATCTTCTAAAATGGCCAGAGATTTTCCTGGCCTGCCGCAAGAAGTGCTGGACCTCGGGGTATTTGGCAACGAATCGCTGCACGACTATGTGTGTCATTTTGCCCTGTTTCAGTGCGCTCAGCAGATTGGCACCGTTGTCGCACACCACTTTACTAACTGTCAAATTGAGGGTTAGCCACTGATCGGCCTCTGACCGCAGAGCTGAAAGGAGTGCAGGACCGGTGTGGCTCTTGGCTTCCAGGCACAACAGCCAGAGCACAGAATGGCAACGTCTCACCTGGCACGTCAAATAGGTTCTGGGGAGTTGGAAGGGGTGCAGCGGAAGAGGCAGTAGCAGTGGAAAAAGGAGGAGTCAGCTGAGGAGGAGACGGAGGATGGAGTAGGAGTAGGAGAAGAAAAGGCAGGCCTGAATGCAATCCGTGGTGGTAACACCAAATCCACACGGGTGCCACGGGTTACATGCTTGATGGCCGTCAGAAGTTTCACCCAGTGGGCAGTAAAAGTTCTGTACCTTCCCTGCACGTGTTTGCTAGACTACGTGTCTGTGGTCAGATGTATCTTGGCACCGACACTGTGTGCCAGAAATACATTCACTTGCCGCTGAACATGGCCATATAGCTCTGGGATACCCTTCTGCGAGAAATATATCCTTCCAGGGACCTTCCATTGCGGTGTGCCAATGGCCAAAATTTTTCTAAAAGCCTCCGAGTCCACCAATTTATATGGCAGTAGTTGGCGGGCTAGAAGTTCCGACAAGCCAGCGGTCAGCCGTTGGGCAAGAGGATTATCCGTCGTCATAATTTTTTATACTCGATCATTTGGGCCACAGAAGCCAGCCTTGTGCCAGATGAACACGAAGACGGCGCGGTGAAAGGTGGAGTGGAGGACAAATGGGAGGAGAGAGGAGAAGGAGAAGGAAAACAGGCAAACCGTGGAGGACCGGAATGTGGCTTTGTCGGTTCTGATGGCGTTGCTCCCACTAGGCTTGGTGAGGGAGGCCAGGTGCCTGCTTAAGGTGGTCGTCCCTAGGTGAGTGTTGGGCTTACCGCGACTTATATGTTGACAGCTAGTTATGGACGAACATCGACCGGGACGATTCGCGACGCGATCAAATGTTCGCGAACCACAAGTCTGCGGCGGGCCCCATTCACTTTAATGGCAGGCGAACCTGAAAAACCTTCAGCTCATATTTGCAGCCACCAAATACTTACAAGAAGTGCACAAATCGTCCCACAACATGGACAGTGACTTGCCAGAGGGGGATCAATGGCAAAAATTCCCACTAAAATATGTATTTTAATCAGTGGCCATTTTTATCTTAAATTGAAACTCTAAAAAATTTGCCCTGTTGGAGCCTAGAATTTTTTTTATTTGAGGCCACAGGAGTACAGGCCCCAAACATTAGGTATTCACTGGACATAAAACATCAAGTGATTATGTGGCTAGAGGTATATTAGACGGTCATTAGATATAAATTTTACTGCAGGCCAGTGGAGTACAGGTAAAAACAGAAATGTCAGTCCTGTGTCCCAGAACACGGACAATTACTTGCGCTGCTGGTTCCGATGTGGTGTGGTGGGTAGTTCACACTCGAGAGTCATGCAATAAAAATATTTGAAACCGCGCTGCTTAAGATTCAGTCGAACGCTGCACAGGTGAAAGAAACAGGGTACTAGCCTCCGTCCTCCTCTCTCAAGGGGTTCAATCCTCCTCTGACACCTCCTCTGTAGGATTAAATGACCGGCATATAGAACCAAGTATTAGAACCAAGCGAGTATTAGAACCAAGCTGGTGCATAGTGCCATTCCCCCAGTGGATAAAAAACGGGGCAAAGAGGGAGGGAAGTTCACATGGTGTGGGTTCTGCATTGGATGTAGAAATCGGAACACAAAGGGAAGAATGAGAACACTGAACTGTATGGTATCCAATAAAAATGGAGGAGAGTTTCGGATAAAAGGAAACTGCTCCTGTGAAAATGAGGGTGTGATCTACGTGTTGGAGTGCCCTTGTGGACTCCAATACGTAGGTAGAACAGTAAGGAAATTGAAGGTGAGGATCCAGGAACACATAGGGAACATTAAGAGAGGATTGATGAGCCACAGTGTGTCAGCTCACTTCAAACTCATACATGGGAAGAACCCTCGGGGTTTGAAGTTTGCTGGAGTGGAAGTGGTTAAACCTCACTGGCGAGGAGGTGACTCACTGTTGCAAATCAATCGAAAAGAAGTAGAATGGATCTACCAACTGGGGACCTTACAACCGAGTGGTCTGAACATTGAGTTCGACCTGAAGCCGTGTCTAGTGTGAGGTATGAAGTAAGAAATCTTATCCAGGGAGAAGTAACAATTAAAAGTCTTTACCTTGTGTTGAGGACCTTCCAAGAAACGTCATGAGGAGGGACTGCTGATTGGGCAGTCGGGTCATGTGATAGGAATTTGATGAATGGGAAGGGGTGGGGTTGATTTTTGTGTGGAACAACGTGACTAGTAGTGGGTGGAGAGGAGCTTAGGTGAGTACGGGAGGGAAGGTATAAGATAAGTATGAATAGTTTGGGTCAAGAAGCTCTTGAGAAATGTGGAATAAAAGTTTGGGAAAAGGAAGATATACCTAATATATAAACACGGTCTAGGGAATAGGGATTATTAAATATATTGATGAGGTTATATATACTACAAGGCTGCGGCGACACGATAGGGAAAAACAAACGGCACTATTGAAAATGGTCTAACTGACTTTTGGATATATTTGAATATATGTATTGTATGGTTAATTTTGTATTATGGTGAGATGATTTTGTCACAGTTTTGATACGTCAAATGTATTGTATTTCACTTATGTGTTTTAATACACTCTGATTGGGCTATGGCTCCCACAGCTTGAGAATGGGAGATTGGGCTATTTAAAGGACCCAGCTGTGGACATGCGCAGTTGTCGCCCCTGAGGAAGCCAGAGAGCGAAACCCGGGTCGGGCAGGAGTTTGAATTGATTTTATTGTGACATGCCTGTTATCTACCATTGTTTGTGAGTAGAATAAAACCTTTTTTTAATAAAAACTAAGAGGGTACTTCACTATATGCCGGTCATTTAATCCTACAGAGGAGGTGTCAGAGGAGGATTGAACCCCTTGAGAGAGGATGACGGAGGCTAGTACCCTGTTTCTTTCACCTGTGCAGCGTTTGACTGGATCTTAAGCAGCGCGGTTTCAAATCTTTTTATTGCAGTGGAGTACAGGCCCCAAAAATTATTCATTCAATGTACAGAAAAGAACAAGCTTTGTCTTCTTCTCATTGTCTGTCGCTAGTAGAGGCCTAAGCATGCCAGGCAGGTTCCCCCAGAAGTATCTTGCTGGATGAGCAGCCAATACCGCACTTGCATCAATCTTGACAGGATTCAGCTCCAGGTGGAGAGTAATTTTTTTTTTTAATGCTTTCTCCATTGTAACACCACATAGTTGAATAAACAGAAGACTGGCCGACTCTTTCCTGTGTTATGCAACATTTGAATTTTTTATTATTAAATTTATTATATATTTTAACATTGATTTTATTAAACCAAAACTTGATTAAAATTATAAGAAAGTAAACTTAAATTTGCCAAAACTAGCCTAATAACTCAAGTATGAACCCTGCCTTATAGGTCGATGTTAGTGTCAAGAAGAAGTGCTCTCCTTTTACACCCTTGTCAGCTGATTCCACATACATGTCTACAGAACCTGTTCTATTACACGCTTATACAAGTAGAGCCCCCTGACAGAGTGGAGAGGATGTCAGCAGTAAGTTTGTGTTGACGTAACTGATTAATTTGCCCTTCCTCTAAACCGTCAGAACAATAACCTACAAAAATCGGATCCTGTCTTTGGAGCATACGCCTTCACCCGGTCAGCATTTGCTCAGTATTGCTAATGCCAATAAAAACAGGAGTGGATCTAAAACACAGATGAGACGTGAATGGAATATTTCCATGTCTTCTGTGTTTTGTACTCACTCCTGCTTTTGTCTACCAAATCTTAAGTCAATTTTGATGGGACCATACAGGCCTTACAGCTGCTACACAGACAGCCAGGATCTGTTGTGCGTCTCATTTTTCCTTCCTTCTAAAAGATCAGAAGAAAGGTCAAATAAATGATTATGTCAGCAAGGTTCAAAGCCAAAATAGTGTCCCAGTCATGAAGTGGGGAGGGTGTGAACAGCATGAGAAGTCCACAGAGTGTCCCTATGACAGAGTGGTGAGGTGGAAGCAGCATGAGGAGACCACACAGTGGCCCAATGACAAAGCCTGGAGGTAGCGGCAGCAACAGGAGGCCACAGAGTGGCACAATAACAGTGTGTAGGTGGCAGCAGTATGAGGAGGCCACTGAGTGGCACAATCACAGAGTATGTAGTTGACAGCAGTATGTGGAGGCCAGCGAGTGGCCAGGTTACATAGTGTGGAGATGGCAGCATCAGGAGGCCAGAGTGGCAAGATGACATAGTGTGCACATGGCAGCAGCAGCATGATACAACAGAGTGGCACTGTGACATAGTGTGGACATGGCAGCACCAGGAGGCCACAGAGTGGCAAGGTGACATAGTGTGGACATGGCAGCATCAGTAGGCCACAGAGTGGCAAGGTGACATAGTGTGGAGGTGGGTGGAAATACTGGTACTCGCCAAAGATGGTGGGTGAAAGAAGGAGCACTTGGCATCAGATGTTTGGCATCAGGCGGGTAACAGCATCAGAACAGTAACTGAGGCAGGTAGCCAGAATAAAACTGTCTCTTTTGTCAAAATGTTGGTGTGGCACCATGGATGATCTAGTCTGATGCATCAGGCATTGGTGTGTTGAAATACTGGCTGATCCACGCCTGATTCATCTTGATGCAGTGTCCCACTATGTGCTATATGTGGGCACTTTAAACTCTTGCTAATAATGCGATTCGTTACCACAAAGCATGAGGAAATTCGCATTCGTTCATAATCAAATTTTTCCTGAAATTCAGAACGAATTCAACTTCGTCAGCTTCAATTCGCTAATCTCTAATCACAACAGTTGCAATTAGTTGTTCCAATAGCGTTTGCCACTCTGTGTAGATGCGGTAACACAGCAAAACCGCAAACAAATGCTGCAGTACCCAAATGCACTTTATAGAAAGTATATTATTGGTATATGACACCCTTGCTTCAATCAGTTTTTTTGGGGGGCAACTGGTAAATCACACCAGTAGAAATTATTTGTTCCAATAGCGTTTGTCACTCTGTGTAGAAGCGGTAACGCAGAAAAACCGCAAACAAATGCTGCACTACCTAAATGCACTATATAGAAAGTATATTATTGGTATACAACACCCCTGCCTCAATCTGTTTTTTTGGGGGGCAACTGGTAAATCACACCAGTGGAAATTATTTGTTCCAATAGTGTTTGGCACTCTGTGTGGCTGCAGTATCACAGCAGAACCGTACACAACTGCTGCACAATAGAATTGCACTATAATATACTTTCTATGTTAGAAAGTATATTATAAGTATGTGAGGATATAGAGAATGATAGAACAGGCAGCACTCACCAGCGTTGATAGATGGTTCCTTTATTCGTACAAAAGTTAAAAGATGAACACTTGGGGCTGGAGCGTATGGTGCATAAGACACTGCTGGGGTCAGCGGCGACGGCCGTTTCGCGCTAACTTGCGCTTCGTCAGGCCAGTGACTTAGTAGCGCTCGCAGGCGCATCTTATACTCGTCACTGCGTCTGGTTTCACAGCAACCAGGACGCTTAGACTTCCCTGCAGTCGCCCATACGATCGAGCCCAGCTGAATACAATAACATCTCTTCAGCGGGGTTTCGCACCCTGTCACACAATTCATTTCTTGCAGAAGTAATTACGTGGTCTACTTGAGTACCTGCCAATGTGGAGCCTTCTATATAGGCAAAACTATCCGTCCTTTATTTGAGAGGTTTAGAGCAGGGCCGATGCAAGGATTTTTGCCGCCCTAGGCAAGATAAAAATTGCCGCCCCCCCCTTATCAGATGATCTGCCCATATCATGACATCACATATGTTCCACCCCTTGCTCAGCATTTAAATTAAAAGAGAGTTATATGTTGCAATAAAGCCCCCTATTAAGAATGGTGGAGAATAACTACCATAACTTAAGCCATAGCTAAAGAAACAAGCCTGTGTATTAGATTGTTCACTTACTCGTAAATTTGGCAACTTCATGGTTTCTTACCCAAATTAAGTTCTTTAGTGCAAACAAAATTACTGATTTGTAAAAAATGAATCTACATCAGTTATGCTTTCATTTAAGCTACTTTGACCTTAAATTTAAAATTCACTTTTAACCCTGTAGTTTTTGGTTCAAAACACTGACAAATTGCACAAAAGGCCATAATGTAAAATAAAGTGCAAATTTAAATTGTTTAATACATAAACATTCTGAAAGTGCAATACAACATAGAGTTAAGAGAAAAATACATGCCACACATTTTTATTATAGTGGCATACTTGCATAATTTAAGTGCAACAATAGAAATGGTATGGTCATTCAAATAACTACAAACACATAGCAAAATAAATATATAAATGCAGCATACAATATAAGTGCTAAACAACTTTGTAAACAGCTTCAACAACTTAGTAACAGCTTAAATAACTTAAATAGCAGTTATTCTATCTAAAAAAAAAAAAAACTTTTCTTGCTTTGGCATTCGCAAAGTCCTTCAGTAATGTCTTTTCCTAAATAATGATGATGAATTTCTGAATTCTGTATCTTTTTCAAGTGGTTTTGCATCACACTATCAAATGTTGCCATCATTTCTACAAGTTTCAAGTTATTTCCATTATTTTCAGAGTACAGCGTGTCACTGCTACCCCTGAAGGCCAAGCACTGCTTCCCAAGGTATTGAACAATGGCTACAAGGTGCTGAAAAACCTGCTGCCGGTGCTGCGTTTCAGTTGCCAATAATCTTTGGTATGAATGGTCAATAGTACTTCCTGACCCAAGTCTTGTTAACAGTTCTGTCCAGTCTCCCATAGCAGTGAGGTGAGATGGAGAAACTTCATGTGTAGCCAGACACTGGGACACATTTTTACAATCGTTGTAGCCTCCCGTTGTCAGGCTCATTTGCGTAGTTGTAAAGAGTTTACAACAAAAGCAAAACATTTTGTCCAGTCTAGGAGAATAACTAAGCCCCTTTCTCACATGCACTTCACCATTTCCAAGGCGCCGTCTATAGTGGGTTGATGTAAACCGTCTCTTGGATGCATCCTTAGGAAATGTAAAGTGCTCTTTTGGCTTTGCCGGACCTTTCATAATGATGGTTTCTTTAAGTGAGTTAGTAAGCGTATCAGGCCAGTCAGCTGGATCCAAGAAGTCTACCAACCTGCTTTTTCCATTTTCATCTTCTGATGATGATGCTGATTTCTGTGAACTATCTTCCTCAGTGTGTGTATCACTTTCAACACCCAAAGAATGTTCGCCCACAGTTGAAGTAGAAGGTTGTGGTTCGACATCTATAGCTTCGCTATTCTCTTTAGTTTTGCACTCCAACTCGCTTACAGCTTTTTGTACTGGATCAGGTTTAAAGAACTTATTTAATGATCCAGCCATCTTAGAAGTGTCTTCTTCTTGGAGCCGTCTTTTCTTTCGGAAAGCAGCACCAGACAATTTATTTCGTGCTGGTGGTGCAGACATCTTGCTTAATTATCAAAATAACTATTGTAGAATAGATGTACATAAAAAATTATTAATATTCTCTTTGATGATCATCAAACCACAATAATACTTGAAAATCATTTTGAAACCTACTGTACATATGTGCGCACACGTGTGTGTGTTTGAAAGAATCAAATATGTGTGTGTAAGACTATGGCTTGCATGTATGAGAGAAGTTGATGTAAACACGAATAAGTAAAAATGGAGAGAGCAAGCGAGAGCTAGCACCCCCCATGCACAGACTCACAATCATACACCGTCACAACATAATTACACACAGTCACACACATTCAGCTACAGTCATACATGGTCAATCCCAATTACACACACAGTCACATTACAAAGTCACATACAAAGTAATTCAATCTTCAATCTGGATCCATGCAACAAAATGTAATGGTGAGTTACTCCGTGTACCCCCTCCTTCTCGTCACGCAGGGTGAACTATTCCTATCTCCCCCTTTTTGACACGCTACTGAAGTGACATTGTTTCAGCCTCAAAATACAGATTAGGCAACAGTGCACAAAAAAAATCCAGTTTTTAATTTTATGAAGCTTCTTAAAATCACCTATACTAGCCAAAAAACATTGAGATTCAGTTACACCATTTGGCGATTTTGTGTTAAGTCCAACACTATGTCACAGTACCCCAATATCCGTGGGTCCTACACTAATTTCAACATGGGAAATTAACATGCTTGCTGTAATACTTACTGCCTAAACTGCTTCCAGGACCCACTGATATTTGCGTTATGTGATTAGTCAGCATCTCATAATAGAGATGCAGTGACTGAGTCAATGCATCTCTATGGGGAGCGTTCAGCATGTCCATGCAGAATGTAGTGATGCGGAATTTGTTGTTTTGATCTTCGCAGAGCCTCATCCAGAAGCCCGTGGGACAGCCACTAAACACTGACTTTCACATAAAAGCCAGTATTTAGCTGTAGTGGTATATTAAGCTGTAGTGGTTCAGTGGCTATTTTTACCTTAAAGGGAAAATCTAGGCAATCTTGCAATTGGCTAAAATTAGGTGTTCTGTGACGTTCACTTTGATTCCCCAAAAATCACACTTTTATAAATGAACCTGTTAAAACATAGTTCAAACTGCTTGTTTCATTAAAGAGACATTTTTTTATGAAACATTACCACTACAAAGCATACTGGTCTGACACCCCCCCATGTAAGTAGTCAAACCATATTACAGCAGTTTGACTTCTTACCTTACCTGGCCCTACCTTCACTACATCAGCATTTTAAAGGGAATACTATAGCGTCAGGAACACACCTGTATCCTGTTACGTTAGTGCAGTCCCCCATCTCTCCTCCTCCCGCCTCCGTGTAGTAATAAAGTGATTTTACTCACTTTTTCCCCCACACAGATTATTATTCTTTGCATTGGGAGGCTATTGTGCCTGCACAGCAAAACTCTGCGTCAATCAGCATCAGATGCAATGAATGAATGCATGTATATGGGAACATTAAACTCCTCGATGCAGGGCGTGGAGACGCTTAAAGGACCACTATAGGCACCCAGATCACTTCGGCTCAATTAAGTGGTCTGGGTGCCTGGTCCCTCTAGTCTTAAAGGGACACTCCAGGCACCCAGACCACTCCTGCCCATTGGAGTGGTCTGGATGCCAACTCCCACTACCATTAACCCTGCAAGTGTAATTAGTGCAGTTTTTCATAAACTGCACTAATTGCCTGGAAGGGTTAAGTCCTCCTCCAATGTCTGTCTTTGAGACAGCCACTGGAGGAGCTCCCAGGTTCTTAAAACACTGTTTTAAGAGACGCTGTGCATGAGGACCTCCAGCGTTGCCGGAATCCCCATAGAAAAGCATTGAATAATGCTTTCCTATGGGGCGGTGTAATGCGCACGCAGCAATTGCCGCACATAGGCATTAAGTCTCCCCCGCCGGCTGACGGCGGGGAAGGAGAGTGGGCAGAGCCTGGACCAGCACCGAGGGACATCGGCGCTGGATACAGGTAAGTCACTGAAGGAGCAACCTGGGATGGGGGGTGGGAGGGAGAGGGGACCTGCAGTGCTGGGTTTGTTCATAGATCATACGAGTGTATTACTGTACAGCAGCGGCGGCATGAAGCGCACGGCGTCATAGCAACCAATGACGCCGTGCGCTCCTGCTGTCAGCAGGAATCCCGGCCGGGTTACCACGGACCGCTCTTGGCCGTGGAACACGGCCGTGTGCATGAGGCCTAACCCTGACGCTGAATATATAGCAGTTTCAAAGAACTGCTATGTTTCCCTTAGGGTTAATCAAGCTTCTATATTTATCTAACAGAAAAAATGGTCATCAGATCTCCCTACCCCCACACTGCGCAGGCGCGGAGATCGGATGGATGTTCTGTAGTTAGCCGCGCTTGCGCACTGGGCCATGATCTTTCCCTACCCTAAGGCTGGTGAGGCTCTCCGGCGCATGCGCAGTGTCCCAGTGTCCAGCTGAACTCCCCTGTGAGATTTCCCTAAACCGTTGTTTTGCGCATGCGCAGATCGGCACAACTCCGGCACGCCTCCTCACGTCATTTCCGGTGCGACCGGACGTTACGAGGTAGGGAAATCTCACAAAGTAGGGTAATGTAACGTACACCGGCGCTGGAGAAAGGTAAGTGGCTGAAGGGGTTTTAACTGACGCACTGTTATGGGGGGATCTGTGGATGACGCACTGTTATGGGCGGATCTGTGGATGACGCACTGTTATGGGCAGATCTGTGGATGACGCACTGTTATGGGCAGATCTGTGGATGACGCACTGTTATGGGAGGATCTGTGGATGACGCACTGTTATGGGAGGACCTGTGGATGACGCACTGTTATGGGAGGACCTGTGGATGACGCACTGTTATGGGAGGATCTGTGGATGACGCACTGTTATGGGGGATCTGTGGATGATGCACTGTTATGGGGGGGTGATCTGTGGATGATGCACTGTTATGGGGGGGGATCTGTGGCTAACACTGATGGGGTATCTGTGGATTACACTGATGGGGGATCTGTGGATTACACTGATGAGGGATCTGCGGATTACACTGATGGGGGATCTGTGGATTACACTGATGGGGGATCTGTGGATTACACTGATGGGGTATCTGTGGATGACACTGATGGGGTATCTGTGGATGACACTGATGGGGCTCTGTGGATGACACTTATGTCATCCACAGATCCCCATAAGTGTCATCTACAGATCCCCCATCAGATGCATCAGTGTGGAGGGAGGAGGCGGAGACACTCATGGCGGGGCCCGGTGCAGTGATTCTACTCTAATACACCGGGCCCCGCCGCAGCTGCTAAGTACATTCAATTAGAATGGGTCCGCAATTACTGTACTTACTGTAGTACCTTATGTATAGCATTAAGACGGCGCAAAACCGGCAGCTCCCTCGGTCATGAGCCGCCTGCCGCAGCTCCCTCCTCATGCGCCGCCTGCCCGCCTGCCTGCTTATCTCACTTTATGAATGAGCTGACAGAAGGGGGGAGGCGGGGCATGAGGAGGGAGCTGCGGCAGGCGGCGCATGAGGAGGGAGCTGCGACAGGCGGGGCAGGCGGTGCATGACCGAGGGAGCTGCCTGTCTGCGCCGTCTTAATGCTATACATAAGGTACAGTAAGGTACAGTAAGTACAGTAATTGCGGACCCATTCGGATTGAATATACTTAACAGCTGCGAGGCCCGCCATGAGTGTCCCCGCCTCCTCCCTCCACACTTATACTTCGCTGGCCGCGCTGTGCAGCATTTTTTTGGGAAAAAAAAGTGAGTCTTATTATTTATAAAAATACGGTAAATAATAAACATATTGCATTGTCTACTTACCACCAGGACAATAAGATGATCTGGTCTCTGGCTGCAGTCTGGCTCTTGGTCTGGCTCTGGGGACTGGAGACAAACACCAATGTCGCCCTGGGGAAGAAGAAAGCAGCTGCACCTGCACTCCAATCCAGGAGTCCACATTTCTGTCCCAGAAGGCACTGGGAGGAAAATTGCTGGTGGTGGCTGGCTGCTCGGCTGCTCAGTGGGCGGCCTTCCCTTCCTTCTTTGCTCCACCCCCTCTCTGCTCTGCATCACGTGCTCAAGGGTGGGAGGGGTCAGGGGGGTAAACGTAGAGATCAGATCAGGATTGAGCTACCAAGTACCAACCCAGCCTTCTCCAAGTCTGCAGAGCTCCGCCTCTGTTCCACCCTCAGCGGCCTGAAGGTAAGCATAGTCACTCAGACCAGAGAGACAGCGGTGTCAGTCTCTCTGGTCTGCTGCGCCGGTGCGCCCCCACCCCCACGGCTTCACTGAGGCTCAGCCTCTGGACTGTCTGGACATACATCATCATCTCCGGCCGCCGTCTCAGTGCTATGCTGTGCTGCCTGAGGCCAGGATTCTTACTAGAGCGCTCAGCCGCTCAGGCGGCGCAGCATGAGGAGCGCGGCCGGCCGGCCGCCACTTAAGTTATAACCAACGTTTGTTTGTTTTTTAAAACTGCACGGTTCCGGCGCCCCCTGCTAAATTGCGCCCTAGGCGGCTGCCTAGGTCGCCTTACAGGTGGCGCCGGCCCCGGTTTAGAGAGGATCTAAATTCCCTTAAAACAGGCAAGGGTTTACCAGGCTTATTGAGCATGTTCGCAATGAACGTGGAGGCAATACGCAGTGTCTTTTCTTTGCAGGGATAGAGCAGGTGCCATGCAGGTCCCGAGGTGGGGCAGACACCGTACACTCCTGCAGAGAGAATCCACATGGATCATAAAAGCTGATGCCGTAGGTCCTTTGGGACTCAATGATAGAAATGATCTCAGCGTGTTTATCTAACCTTCAGCTCTGTCGCTGTAGAGATGTTATTGTATTCAGCTGGGCTCGATCATATGGGCGGCTGCAGGGAAGTCTAATCATCCTGGTTGCTGTGAAACCAGAGGCAGTGACGAGTATAAGATGCACCTGCGAGCGCTACTAAGTCACTGGCCTGACGAAGCGCAAGTTAGCGCAAAACGGCCGTCGCCGCTAACCCAGATTAGCCCAAGGAGGGTGGTCCCCGCTGTTGCTGCTACCTCTTGAAGCTCATCAAGAGAATGCCAAGAGTGTGCAAAGCAAAATTGCTTGTTTTGACACAGTTTTTTTTTTTTTTTTACGGTGTTCACCCGAGGGGTTAGGTCATGTGATATTTTTAAAGAGCTGGTTTTTACGGACGCGGCAATACCTAATATGTATACTTTTTTTTTTTTTTTCTATTTTTAACTTTTTTTTTTCATTCCTTACTTGGGGACTTTTTTTTTTTACATGTGAAACTTTTTTTTATTTTTATATTTTTAACCTTTTATTTTTATTTTTTTTATTTTACACTTTTCGTCCCCCATAAGGTCATACAAGACCTCTGGGGGACATTTGCTTCACTTTTTTTTTTTTTTTCACTGTTGATTTCTCCTGTAACTGGGGCTGACATAGTAGCCCCAGTTACAGGACAAATACACCCCTAGAGAGCAATCCAGCGCTGTACAGCCTCAGAGCAGGGCTGATCGATGTCTCTGAGAGACCTCACACAGCTCCTGCACACTCCGGTCACGGCGGTCACGTGACCGCCGGGCCCGAACAGGAAGTGCAGGGACACCCCGAACAGGAAGGCAGGGACACCTGGGCACTGTCCCTGCCTTGTCTTAGGGTTGCCCTGCTGTCACTGACAGAGGGCAACCCGATCAGCAGCTGCACGATTAGCGTGCAGCTGCTATTTCTGAAAGGACGTTCTAAAACGTGCTTTCAGAAATAGACGTCCACCCATAGGACGTTTATATCCTATGGGCGGACGTAAAGCGGTTAAAAAGTCCTTGTAAGATTTCATTCTGAACACAATTACAAATGTACACTAAATTCCCTAAAACCCTTTACAGCATTGGGGGTTGAATAATTTTGAACACAACTGTACATCCCATGCTCGATCCTGGTTTTATAACCATGTCATTACAGCCCTGGGCTGTAGATTGTGCACACTCTTTCTGTACAACCTTAGCAATAACTTGTAAATAACAATGGTGACACTGTGTGCGTGCTTTTTAGGGTCTGTTCACATGTTGCACCATATTCAATTTTTGTTTCTCATTTTGTTTATTCGAAACAAAAGCTGTAATACGACAATGACATACCAATAGATCCAAATGTTCCTGTTACTTTTGGGCCAGTTTCACTTGAGTGTGTGTGGTCTGGGAAATACGATGGCCACACCGGCAGCGCTCGGCTAAGCCAAACTCACTGTATCATAGTGATTTATGAAGCTGTGATTTCTAGTCTAACTGCTGTAATATAAAATGAAGTACAAACTGTTGGTTTCTTTGGCTTTTTTCCCCTCACTTTTGGCCATTTTGGGTTCATTTTGTCCAAAACGCCACAAAAAAATAACACCTTTAAAGAATGCATGAGATTCACTGCATATTTTACAAGAAGACCATGTGTGGCCGGGCCCGTGCTGTGGACCGCAAATTGCGGTCTGCAATGCACGGGCACTGACCGTGGGGAAACCGCATGCGGATCTCAGACCCATTAACTTGAATGGGATCTGCATCTGGCAGTCTACACCGCAAAAAAGTAGAGTATGCACTACTTTTTTGCAGTGCGGAGGCACGGACAGAAATCCCACGAAAGCACTTCATAGTGCTTCCATGGACTTTCCATCCGTGCCTCCGTTCCACACCCCACCGCATCTCTCGGATTGAGGAATCATTCAAGTGAATGGGTCCGCATCCGTGATGCAGGGTGCACACAGCCGGTGCCCGTGTATTGTGGACCCGCTGTATACAGGCCGCAATATAGCCATAGCCAGGCAACGGCCATGTGCATGAGCACTGTGTGTGTAGCCCAGTGCAGGACATAGAACATGCCTAGTGGAATTTACAATTATCCTGCCTCTGTATTATTTTTGCACTATGATAGAAAAATTGGAGAACCTGAATTCAAGCCAGAAGACTGCGGGACGAAGATGCAAAATGGAAATGATGCCCTCAGCAAAACTGAACCCAGGGCTGCAGCCCAGCTTAATTGTAATTATCCTTGGAGACTGTTGTCTGTAATACTGCACACAATTTAAATATAGGTCTTTCAACATCTTATTACAACAATTAGGTTATTTATCATCATCATTATAGTATCATTGCCACTATAACGTGTATATATATATATATATATATATATATATATATATATTTTATTATGATTCCTCTTAGCATAGGCCATTACTAATAGTTCTAAAAAACCCTTTAAGTCATGTATACATTAGGGTGAACCTACAAAATGCTAACCCTCTGTAAAATAATACAATCTAGACAGGAGCACCCAGGAACAAGACTCCATCATTACATATGGAAATGTTCAGCTCATGCTGTGATTATGTGTTTCTGTGCTTTGTAATTTTGACTGCATAGTAAGCCCTTTTTGGTTTCTGGAAAAAAATATTGAGATTCCCATCATGGTCTGAACTCACTCTTTTGATATTATATAACCAGTCTTCTTCTTCAATGCAAATGTTGATTTTTCTTAATCTGCAGGTTAATCACCACTGTGTCACTACTTGATAGCATAATTCTGTGAATAGACCTAAATCTACACGTGACGGTCATTCATGCCACTGACTTTAACAGATGGAACCGAAGTAAGCACAGGCGTTCACACACATCTCAGTCTCTGACCTTGTGGACAAGTTCTCTGGATAACCTCTCAGCATAAGCTGGTATTACATGTGTTTTTCTAGTTTCCTGATGCAGGTTTAAACTATTACACTTTAACCCCTTAAGAACAGTGCCAATTTTTGTCTTTGTGTTTTAATTTTATTTATTTTTTCATTTTTCTTTTCTACCCTCAAAAAGCCACAACTTTTTAAATTTGTCATTCATATAGCCACATGAGGTCTTATTTTTTTTGTGGGACAAGTTGTTTTTTAATGGCACAATTTAATTTACCATATCTTGTATTGGAAAATGGGCAAAAATTATTTGTAGGTAACAAATCTATTTATCCTGTAATGGCGGTTAAAACCTATTTGCCTCATCTGCTAGCAGAGAGTCCGTCGTGGCCATCTTGATTGAAGTGTGATATAACGTCACTGCACATGATTTTGCGCTGTTTAATCAATCAAGATGGCCAGGGCAGCTTGTCCATGAGAAAATGTATAAGGACAGTATGTATTTTGTTTTCTTAAGCCCTGATTAAGGCCTAGTTCACACGAACATGTGTGATCTGTGGCCGTATTGCGGCCCGTAAATCGCGGGCCGCAATACACGGCCACAGTTCCGTGTGAATTCCGCATCAGGGATGCGGACCCATTCACTTCAATGGGTCCGCTAATCTGGAATCGCGGAACGGCCGCACGGGATGGGACCCCTCGGAAGCACTACGGAGTGCCTCCTGGGGTTACATCCCGTTGTTTCGTTCCGCTAAAAGATAGAACAAGTCCTATCTTTTCGCGGAACGGCCGGATCGCGGACCCATTAAAGTGAATGGGTCCGCGATCCGATGCGGCTGACCTACGGCCGGCAAACAAGCATTGCGGCCCGCTATTTGCGGGCCGCTTCACAGGCACGGGTCACACACGTTCGTGTGAACCCGGCCTTACTCCTGAAAGGCCTCATTTTAATTTCAGATTAATATGTGTAGGGGTATAGTGGCTAGAATAGCACAAAGAAAGTGCACCATAGGGTAGTATGTTCCAGTTAAGTAAGACTGGTTGATAGAACAAAAAAAAATAAAAAATGGAGGCTCACCTTAAAGAGTTGTGCTATCAATAGGCACAACTCTACTTTAGGTTTATCGAACTCGTGTGTCCACTTGTCGGTTTATGCTGCCATAGTATCCAAAAATTCTGGAGGAGATGCCTAGTCTTTCCCAAAGGCAATGTAGTAGAGATATATCAGGATTACGATGTGGTGCAAAATCATCGACCAGGACATTCACATGAAGAATAATAAGCTTCTGCTTCTCTATTGAGTTCTTCTTTTTTGTTAATAAAACAATGCGGTTCGGGGGTACTCAAGCCCCCTTCATCAGATTAAAAAGACATATACTTTATTTTGTCACAAAAGCTGTGATCAGACCAAAGCCATTGTTTGGGCTTATATGGAGCTATTTTCTCGCCAAACTGTGGCAAAAAACTCATTCATTGAGAGCGGATCACATGATCACAGGAGCTGCGGTCACATGGTGTGTTGCCATGGTACTCAAACAAGCAAAGCACTGAGTAGAGCCGGCCTGTGTCGGGTTACGCACCACGTGATCGCAACAGCACTGATATCGTGGTGCGTATCCATGGTGTTTGGATGCTAGTTAGCGCACTGAGTATATACTGTACACTCACCTAAAGAATTATTAGGAACACCTGTTCTATTTCTCATTAATGCAATTATCTAGTCAACCAATCACATGGAAGTTGCTTCAATGCATTTAGGGGTGTGCTCCTGGTCAAGACAATCTCCTGAACTCCAAACTGAATGTCAGAATGGGAAAGAAAGGTGATTTAAGCAATTTTGAGCGTGGCATGGTTGTTGGTTCCAGACGGGCCGGTCTGAGTATTTCACAATCTGCTCAGTTACTGGGATTTTCACGCACAACCATTTCTAGGGTTTACAAAGAATGGTTTGAAAAGGGAAAAACATCCAGTATGCGGCAGTCCTGTGGGCAAAAATGCCTTGTGGATGCTAGAGGTCAGAGGAGAATGGGCCGACTGATTCAAGCTGATAGAAGAGCAACGTTGACTGAAATAACCACTCGTTACAACCGAGATATGCAGCAAAGCATTTGTGAAGCCACAACACGCACAACCTTGAGGCGGATGGGCTACAACAGCAGAAGACCCCACCGGGTACCACTCATCTCCACTACAAATAGGAAAAAGAGGCTACAATTTGCACGAGCTCACCAAAATTGGACTGTTGAAGACTGGAAAAATGTTGCCTGGTCTGATGAGTCTCGATTTCTGTTGAGATATTCAAATGGTAGAGTCCAAATTTGGCGTAAACAGAATGAGAACACGTATCCATCTTCTGATGGTTACTTCCAGCAGGATAATGCACCATGTCACAAAGCTCGAATCATTTCAAATTGGTTTCTTGAACATGACAAGGAGTTCACTGTACTAAAATGGCCCCCACAGTCACCAGATCTCAACCCAATAGAGCATCTTTGGGATGTAGTGGAACGGGAGCTTCGTGCCCTGGATGTGCATCCCTCAAATCTCCATCAACTGCAAGATGCTATCCTATCAATATGGGCCAACATTTTTAAAGAATGCTATCAGCACCTTGTTGAATCAATGCCACATAGAATTAAGGCAGTTCTGAAGGCAGAAGGGGGTCAACACCGTATTAGTATGGTGTTCCTAATAATTCTTTAGGTGAGTGTATATTGTGGGGATTCACTCTGGTAGGCAGGGTAAGCGGATGCAGTACAGAGGAAAAAACAAGGTTGTAAAGCAAAGTTCTCTGTTTTTATTCACACAATAGGAAAAACAAGCCAAAAGTAACGGTGTTCAGTTTTGGTGCCTGTTCACACCACACAAAGTCCACAGTGCAAAAAACCTTCACCTGGTCAGTAGTTTTCCACCCGCAGTCCACAGCAGGCTTTAGATGCCTGTTTCCCCAGCATGCAGCTCTCAAGACACAGACTCCACAGCTTCTCTGTCATGGAGGATAATCCACACCAGCTGAACGTGCTGGCTGGGTTTTTATATCCCAGCCAAAACCTGGCCTGGAATCGTGGGGAACAGCCACCCACCCTGCTCTTTGGCTGCTCCCAATAAGAATCGGCCCAGATCGGCTTTACAGCCATACTAAGGCCCCTTTCACACGGGCGAGATTTCCGCGCGGGTGCAATGCGTAAGGTGAACGCATTGCACCCGCACTGAATCCGGACCCATTCATTTCTATGGGGCTATGCACATGAGCGGTGATTTTCACGCATCACTTGTGCGTTGCGTTACAATCGCAGCATGCTCCTCTTTGTGCGTTTTTCACGTAATGCAGGCCCCATAGAAATGAATGGGGTTGCGTGAAAATCGCAAGCATCCGCAAGCAAGTGTGAATGCTGTGCGATTTTCACGCACGGTTGCTAGGTGACGATCGGGATGGGGACCCGATCATTATTATTTTCCCTTATAACATGGTTATAAGGGAAAATAATAGCATTCTGAATACAGAATGCATAGTACAATATGGCTGGAGGGGTTAAAAATAAATAAAAAATTAATTAACTCCCCTTAATCCACTTGTTCGCGCAGCCGGCATCTCTTCTGTCTTCTTTTGTGAGGAATAGGACCTTTGATGACGTCACTACGTTCATCACATGGTACGTCACATGATCCATCACCATGGTGATCAATCATGTGATGGGCCATGTGATGAGCGTAGTGACGTAGTGGCCTGTCAATGGTGCAGCGACTGTAGCAAAATTGGGGACAAACCTCATATAGTACCCCACCATACCCAGGAACGACTTTACTTGCCGAGTAGTGACAGGTCGGGGCCAATTCCTAATTGCCTCAATTTTGTTCACCTGAGGTTTGATCATTCCACGCCCAATTACATACCCCAGGTACTTGGACTCTTCTAACCCTATTGCGCACTTTTTTGGGTTAGCGGTTAAGCCAGCTTTCCTAAGGGAGTCCACTACAGCCTGTACTTTAGGTAGGTGACTTTCCTAGTCGGTGCTATGAACAACGATATCTTCCAGGTACGCTGAAGCGTATCGACGATGTGGACGGAGTACAATATCCATTAGCCTCTGAAATGTGGCGGGAGCACCATGTAGACCAAAGGGTAATACCTTGTACTGATACAGCCCCATTGGTGTGACCGTTTTTTCTTTGGCAGCCTCTGCCAAGGGTACCTGCCAGAACCCTTTGGTGAGGTCCAACACAGAAAAATACTGGGCTTGGCCCAACTTTTCAATAAACTCATCCACTCGGGGCATGGGATACGCGTCAAACTTGGACACCTCTTTAAGTTTGCGGAAGTCATTACAGAACCGCAATGTCCTGTCTGGCTTGGGAATTAATACTATCGGACTGGCCCACTCACGTTTTGACTCCTGAATGACACCCAGCTGGAGCATTAGCTGCACTACCTCCGTGATGGCTTGTCGCCAAGCTTCGGGTACCCGATACGGTTTTAACCGGACTTTCGCCTGAGGCTCAGTAATAATGTCATGCCGGATTATGGACGTGCGTCCAGGGAGGTCCGAGAACACATCCATGTTCCAACTAATGAACTCCCTGGCTTCCTGAGCCTGTTTATAGGAGAGGCTGTCAGCAATTTTCCCTGTGGCAGCCGCTTCCCCAGCTTCGGACCGAGGGGCCGAAACCGCTTCCCCTAGGAACCCTGGTCGTGGGCTTTCTTCCGTACAGGTTTCCCTTTCCTACCAGGGTTTGAGCAGATTTACATGGTACACCTGCTGCGGCTTTCACCTCCCTGGCTGGTGTACTTTGTAATCTACCTCTCCAATTTTTTCAAGTACCTCGTAGGGCCCCTGCCACCTAGCTAGGAACTTACTGTCTACAGTCGGTACCAGAACCAACACCTGATCACCCGGGTTAAAGTTTCAGACCTGAGCCTGCCGATTATAGCTCCCTAACCAGAGGTAACACTGTTTCCATCCGTCCCTGCATCTGGGTGACGTACTCAACAACACTTTTGTCCGGTGTGGGTTGTTGTTCCCATGCCTCTTTGGCAATGTCCAACAAACCGCGAGGGTGTCTGCCGTATAGCAGTTCGAAGGGCGAGAACCCGGTAGAGGCCTGGGGCACTTCTCGCACTGCGAACATGAGATAGGGCAGAAGAAGGTCCCAGTTCCTCCCACCCTTAGACACATCAACATATTTTTTAAAGTCTGGTTTAACCTTTCTACCAGGCCATCCGTTTGCAGATGATACACGGATGTCCATAACTGTTTTATGTGGAGCAATTTACAGAGTTCCCTCATGACCTTGGACATAAAAGGGGTCCCTTGGTCAGTTAGAACTTCCTTAGGCAGACCCACTCGAGGAAACATCTCCATTAACTCCTTAGCTATGAGTTTAGCTGACGTATGATGCAGTGGCACCGCCTCCGGGTACCGCTTGGCGTAGTCGAGTATGACCAGGATGTGCTGGTGCCCTCTAGCTGACTTCGGTACTGGGCCTATGAGATCCATAGCGATCCGCTCAAATGGAACCTCAATAATCGGGAGAGGGACCAGGGGACTACGCAAATGTGGCTGGGGGCTGGTTATCTGGCAGGTTGGGCAAGACTTGCAATACTCTTCTACCTCTCTGAACACACTGGGCCAGTAGAACCGCTGTAGAATCCGGTCCTGCATTTTCTGCTGGCCCAGATGTCCCCCAAGAACATGTTGGTGGGCTAAATACAACACAAGCTTGCGATACGCCTTGGGCACCACCAGTTGTTCAATATGCTCACCCCGTAGTTGATTTACTCAGTACAGCATATCCTGTTGAACCACAAAATGGGGGAACACCCTCAACTACTACTACATTTTCCCAGGCTTGAGATAGTGTCGGGTCCTGGTGCTGTGCTGTACCAAAATTATCTCCGGAGACATTGAGGTCTGCCAACTTCGGACCCGGCGGCAAGTCCTCCGCGTCTCCTACCATCACACTTAGCGGGGTTGTCTGCCCCTCCTCCACCGAAGTGGCGGTCATCCCTATCGCTGGCCCTTTGGACTCAGGTTCCCAGGGTTCTGGTCTCCCCCCTGAGCCGGGCCACTCTGCTAGGGTTACATCTGTCTCATGTGCATTGGTGACTCTCGCCTCAGGCCACAGTGACGGGAAACCGGGTAAGTCTCTCCCAATTATTAATTCATAAGGTAGCCCTGTGGCGAAGGCCACCTCATGAGTCCGCCTGCCGGTCACCGTTTGTAGACAGACCAATGCGGTGGGATAGTCCTTTAAGTTCCCATGGATACAGACTACGCCGACCTTTCGGCCAGTATACTCAGCAGGCCGCACCAGGGCAGCTCTTACCAGGGACACCAGGCTCCCTGAATCCAGCAGTGCCACCACCAGAGTGTCCCCCACTTCCACCTGGCACAAATGGCTATTGCCCATAGTCTGAGGTTCCTGTGGCACACAACTTTCTGGCATATAATGAGTGGCGGCAGCCATAGTTGGTGTCCATGGGTTCCCCCGATGGGGACAGTCGGCCCTTATGTGTCCAGGCTCCTGACAACGCCAGCAGACCACCGGGGTTGGGTCTGCAGGGGGTACGTCCCGGGCGGGTCACTAGTGAAGTTTTCCGGGGATTGACTGGCCCCCTCCCAAAAGAACCCCCCTGTAGATTTCTGGTGGCCTCGTAGCGCTCAACCAGGTCAACCATCTCCAAGGCATTACTCGGAGACACCTGGCCGATCCAGTGCTGGAGAAGGTACGGCAAAGCCCTCCAGAACACATCCGCCAGCGGACGGTCCAGCATATCAGTGGGAGTGAAAACGTCAGGCTGCAGCCATTTTTGCAACCGGTGTAACAGTTCATAGTACTGTGGTCTGGCAGGTTCAGCCGGGTTAAATTCCCACTGATGCACCCGGACGAACACATTCACCCCCAGTCTCGCCAGGATCTCACCTTTTACGGTCAGGTAGTCGGCCGCTTGATCATCGGGGAGATAAAAAAAAATAACTTGCTGGGGTCTAGACGCCAGGAACAGAGCGACAACCTCAGCCCACTGGTCTCAGGGTAACTTTTCCCTCAGAGCCACCTTTTTGAATACCGCTAGATAGGTCTTGACGTCATCCGAGGAGGTCATCTTAGGGATCGCCGCACGGACATCTTTCCGGGCATCGTGGATGTTGTGGGACGCTCCTGCTGCTTGCAACGCCATCACATGTTGCAAAAGTAGCTGGTTAGTTTCCTGCTGCTGCTTGTTAGCCTCCCGCTGCTGCAAGTTAGCCTCCACAAGGGCCTTCACGACTGCCCCCATTTTGTCTGGGTCGCAACCTTGCTGGCTTGATATAGGACATGCACTTGTGCTGGGGAAAACAAATACTTTTCAGCCTTCAAGCCTGCCTCACTGCGTCTGCCCGCATCCGACACCAAATGTGGGGATTCGCTCTGATAGGCAGGGTAAGCAGACGCAGTACAGAGGCAAAAACAAGGTTGTAAAGCAAAGTTCAGTGTTTTATTCACAAAATAGGAAAAACAAGCCAAAAGTAATGGTGTTCAGTTTTGGTGCCTGTTCACACCACACAAAGTCCACAGTGCAAAAAACCTTCACCTGGTCAGTAGTTTTCCACCCGCAGTCCACAGCAGGCTTTAGAGGCCTGTTTCCCCTGCATGCGGCTCTCAAGACACAGACTCCACAGCTTCTCTGTCATGGAGGATAATCCACACCAGCTGAACGTGCTGGCTGGGTTTTTATATCCCAGCCAAAACCCGGCCTGGAACCGTGGGGAACAGCCACCCACCTTGAGCTTTGGCTGCTCCCAATAAGAACCGGCTTAGATCGGCTTTACAGCCATACTAATAGCTGAAGTGTCAGACTGACACTTCAGGGAAAAGCTTGGTTCTTACCTCACCGAGGCCAGGAACCTCGGTGACACGTATCTTCCGTCAATGACAGCCCCTTGTTCCTTCTTACAATATATACACAGCAATATCATCATAAGAACTAGGATAAGAGTACATATTAAAAAGTATATTTATATGTATATACGTATGTGCAGAGATCAAAAATTTTCATATCAGTGATGCTCTGTATTTAATGTGCAATGGGGTTAATGTAGAATGCCGTTAATCATAGATATTGGTAAAAAAAATTGGTCAGAGATTAATTTTAAAGGCTTCATTTAGGCCAAATGGATTACATGTATTAAGTTTATATATCCAGTACATTTCACGTCTTTTTATGCTCTGTGGGTTCTTGCGCTGATGAATCGGTATTTGTTCTATGGGGGTAATTTTGAAACCAGAAAAAGATCCCTCATGGAAAATGGCCGCATGTTTAGATACACTATGTTTCTGAAATAGTTTTTTTTTACATTAGACCTGTGTTTATTTAGTCTATTCCTCAGGGTTTGTATTGTGCGTCCCACATATTGTAGCCCGCAAGGGCACTCTAGTATATAAATTTCATGCGTAGAATAACAATCTAGGGTGCCCTGTATTTGGAAATCTCTTGTTCTTGATAAGTGTTTCCTGGCAGATGGTATTGCAGCATAGGAATCTAGTTTGGCCGCATTTATTCCAGCTTTCTGTGTGGTGATGGTATATTCGCCTGTGGTGGTGGAACTCTTCAACTTACTGTGGGCTAGGATGTTCTTCAGAGTTCGGGCCCGTCTATACGTCAGACGAGGAGCTCTTGAAATGATCTGGTTCAGAACTGGATCTTTTCTTAGGAGATACCAATTTTTGGTTAGGATGGATTTGGTCAGATTGTGATTTTGGTTGTAGTTGGTAATAAAATTCATATGATAGGTGGTATTTTCTTCCTTTGGCTTAGATTTTGATAGTAAGCATTCCGCTTGTGTCAGTTCTGATTCCCGTTTTTTTGCCTTGGTCACAATCTGATTGGGATATCCCTTCTCCTTGAATCTTGCTGAAAGGATTTTGCTCTTGTGTTCAAAATCTTCTTGTAGGGTACAATTTTATCTTATTCTTTGAAATTGATTGAATGGAATGTTGCTCTTCCGTTTTTTATAGTAGGTACTTTTGAAGGATATCTATTGCTATCGACTTTTTTGAAGAAAGTCATTATTTCTTTGTCCTGTATAAATATCTCAAGGTCTAGGTATTCAGTTCTAGTGTTGTGGTGATTCCATGTAAAAGACACCCCCCATTGATTGTTATTCAAATGTGCAATGAATTGTTCCATATTAGTATTTTGCAAATATTTTGTTGAATATTCGTCGAAAATTCACGATTTTTTTACTCTGGAAAAATCGGCAAGGTAATGATTGTGTTATATGCGAATTTTTGTAATTTGGATTCGAATTTTTTTGCGAATTGATCAACTTACAACTATTAGACAAAGAAGATTATAGCACTATATTAGCTAAATTGCTCTATATTTGATTTTTTTTCGAATATTTGCTATAACTTCGTTTTTTCGAATATTCGTAATATTCTAAAACAAGAATATATAGCAATATAGCGAATATTCGAAAAAAACGAATATAGAGCAAAATTCGCAAACACTACTACTTCTAAAGTCAAGTATATTGCAGCCTTCTTATTGGCCCACAAGCTAGAAGCAGGGAGGGATCATGTGTACTGATTAAAAAAAAAAAAAAAAAAAAAATATAAAAAAAAAGGGAATTTTTTTTTTTAATATTCGAAATTACGAATATATAACTATATTCGAAATATTCGCGAATTTTCGAAGTACCTATATTCACGATACAAATTCGAAATTCGAATATTCGTGATTAACACTACTTGTTTGGAGGGGTCGTCTTTGAGAGGAATATAATAATATGTATCTGATAGGATTCTTAATGCCGTTTTTATATAATCTTCTTTGTTTTGTATAACTGTACCACCCCGTTTTCTGCGTTTCGGATCACTATGTCCTTATTATCTTGGAGATGTTTTAGAGCTGACTTTTCATAAGGTTTTAGATTATGTTTTGTAGTAGGTTCAGTGTTTATTTTACGGAATTCATCTGATACGATGGAGTAAAATGTATCAATGACATTCCCTTTATGATGTATAGGGTAAAAGTTGGAAGGTGGTTTAAGGCCTGAAGGGAGGCCCATTTTTGGGTGTTGATCCTTGTCCTTCGTTTGTGCTTTATGTGTATCTTTCTCGGACTGTTCTACAATCTTGAAGTGTCTTTTTATAGTCAACTTTTTTATGAATTTATTCAGATCCAAGAAAAGATCAAACTTGCTGATTTTAGATGTTGGACAGAACAATAGGCTTTTTTTGAGAAGAGAAATTTAGTTCCTAGTGAGTTGGTGGAAAGATAGGTTGAAGATACCTGAACTATGAGATTTAAGAGAATCCATCCTGTTTGTCTATATTGTTTTCTTTTTGTTTTTGTTTCGACCGCCTCTACAGCATCTTCTGTATTTTTTCTTTTTACTGGTTTTCGTCCTAGTGGTTGAAAGTAGTTTGTGATAGTCATGGTACTGGGGCCTTCCATGTTTGGATATATTGCAGTGGGGTTTATCAATGGGGGAAGGGCTAAAAAAGAAAGAGGTAGATGCACCTGCAATTGGATAGAGTTCTGTATTATTTATGCCCTTATTTGATTCTTCCATGTTTGGGCTCTTTTTTTGTCTTTGTATGTTACTGGAATCTCATTGGGGCTCCTGATTCTCCTTGTCAAGGGGGCTGGGGAGGTGGGTTGGAGAGTTGTGTACAGTAATGAGTGAATCTGCTTCTAAAATTTATGTTTCAGATGGAACCGGGGAGGTAATTTCATGATTTTCCTATTCCATGACGTAAAGTCATGATTTTATTAAAGACACGGAGGCGAGTATTGCATCAACTCTCTTTACTGTTACCATAGCAACAAAGAATGAACAGTCAATCACAAGAAGAAAACCATAGTAACCAACTCCTCCCACCATCCCAGTATATAATGGCTCAGCCCCTGGGATCATCCTCTTTCTTTGTACAGCTGCTCCGAACTGTAAACCTTCCGAAACTGGCCATCCTGGACCGGAACCAAAACTCTTGACAACGTAGAAAGAATAACACCTTTAACAGAAGGGAAAATGCCCCTTGAGGATGTAGCAACACAGGTCCTGTTCCTGGAACCAAATCTGCAAACAAATCGACGTCTCAACCTGTGGAATGGAAACACACCAGCGATAGAATCATAAAGGTAACGGAATGCACCAAACATACTTAAACTCTAATCCAAATAAATAACTGAGATGAAAGTAAGAACGAGGATAGATAATCACAATCCAAACATCCTACACAATCTAAGTCAGGGTGGGCAGGGCGGGCAATACTCGCCTCCGTGTCTTTAATAAAATCATGACTTTACGTCATGAAATAGGAAAATCATAATATTTTATGACAAGACACGGAGGCTCCTATTGCAAGTTTAAAGCTGAGAAACAACAGAAGTAAATGCATGTGTCATGGGACGAAAATAAAATTCCCGGAAAGTGGACACCCTGGACCAATCCGCTAAACGCATAACATCTTCCAAACGGGCCCCAGAAACCGACATGGAAGTAGCGGAAGCACTACGAACCGAATGGGCCGTAAAAGTATTAGTATCAATGCCTGCTAGACCCAGAATCTCTTTAACCCAGCGTGACAAGGTCACACTGGAGACGGGAGCATAAGGTCTCCGAAAAGATATAAATAAATGAGGAAACTCTGGAGAACGCAGGGACAGAGTACGGGATTCATACTCCTGTAAGCAAGTAACTGGGCAAAGCTGTGGGGACTGCCGGAAGGAAGGGTAGGATACCGAGCGGATGCCTGTTTTAGTACGTCTGGAGATGTTAAACTGGAAACCTTCCGGAATGAATGACCGCGCATCATAGTCTAGGGCTCGAACATCCGAAACCCTCTTACAAGAAATGAGACATAACAAAGTCACTAATTTCGCCGATAATTGGCCCAGGGACAGTTGAGCATTAGGCGACCAAGAGGATAAGAAATTTAACACCAATTCCACATCCCAAGTCGTAGAAAAACGAGATCTGGGAGGACGAGACAGGAGAGAGCCTTTAAGCAAACGACACACCAGAGGATGTTTGCCCACAGGCCATCCCTCAACACCCTCGTGTCTTGAAGAAATCGCTGACCTGTAAAGGTTAATCGTGCAATAGGCCTTACCTGAATCATAAAGGGAAGACAAAAAGGACAAGACAGAATTTACAGGGGCACGAAAGGGATCCAGAGAGTGTTCTCCGCACCAACGAGCCCAAGCGTCCCAGGCGGAACGATAAGCCCGTCTGGTTCCGGGGGCCCATGAGTTTTCCAGTAGGAAAATAGTTGTGTTTGAAACTCCAGACAATGAGCTGGAACACCCGAGATCCTGCAAGCGAGAAAGCGAAGCAAGCCTGCTTGTAGAAGGGGATGGGATTCCCCCGTCGGACTCCGCAGGAGGGAAAGCTGGTCCGGAAGGAGAAGCGGAAAATCCACCAACAGATCCAGAACCAGAGGGAACCAAGACTGTGACCTCCATAGGGGTAGGACCAAGATGAGTTCCGCTGCTTGGTATTGAACCTGTAGGAGAACTCGAGGGATCAGAGCAAATGGAGGAAAGGCGTACATTAACGCCCCTCCCCAATGTTGCAGGAACGCGTCCACTGCTTCCGTCAGAGGGTCCGGATGCCAGCTGAAGAATCTGGGAAGCTGGGTATTCAAGCGGTTCGCGAATAAATCCACAGAGGGGAAACCCCATCGTGATGACAAAGCTAGGAATATCCTCTCGTCTAATTTCCAATCGCTGGAATCCGCTATGTATCGTGAATTCCAGTCCGCTAACACATTGTGAAGGCCAGGAAGATGTTCTGCAATCACCACGATACCCCTGTCGAGACAGAACTCCCAAAAGTCCTTCGCTAGGTAGGTCAGAACTGATGAGCGCGTGCCGCCCATACCGTTGACGTAACGGACCGCGGAGACATTGTCCATCCGCAGTCTGATACAGGTTGTGACCGTGTCGTTGGCGAAACTGCGAATCGCCAAAGACCCTGCCAGCAACTCCAGGCCATTGATATGGAGACGAGCCTCCTCGGGGGACCAGGGGCCTCCTGTGGATACCCCATTGCAGTGTGCTCCCCAGCCGCGCAAGCTGGCATCCGACTCTATAACCAGATCCGGAAGAGGACCGAATAGGGCTTTGCGATTCCAGACCGACAGGTTCTGGATCCACCACCGTAGCTCATCCTTTGTCTCCCTGTCTAGAATGATCATGTCGGAATAAGCGGCTCCGGCCTGGAGATGAGCAATCTTGAGCCGCTGGAGGGCCCGGTAATGCAAGGGGGCCGGAAAAATGACTTGTATGGACGATGCCAGAAGTCCTATTAGTCATGCCAGGTGTCGCAGAGACAACTGCGGTCGAAGCAGTGCATGGCGCAGCTCCTTGCGAATCGACCGGACCTTCGATAGGGGAAGATGAAGGGTCAGGGAAGAGGAGTCTATCCTGAACCCTAGAAATTCTATCGAAGTAGATGGTGTGAGGCAGGATTTCTCTTGGTTTATGATAAAACCTAACCCTGACAGAAGATTGACGGACATGGAGAGATGTCTGTGGAGGAGAGACGGGCTTTGCGCCATGATAAGAATATAGTCTAGATAAATTACCATGCATACCCCTCTGCTGCGGAGCCAAGCCACAACTGGCTTCATTACCTTGGTGAAACACCAAGGGGCGGAAGACAGGCCAAAAGGTAGGCAGGTGAAATGCCAGATCTGATCTCTCCAACGGAAACGGAGTAGATCCCTGGATGCGGGGGCCACCGGGACTGTGACATACGCATCTTTTAGGTCTAGTTTGACCATCCAGTCGCCCGCAAGGAGCCTGTCTCTTAAAAGATGGATGCCCTCCATCTTGAAGTGACGGTATTGGACCAAAGCGTTGAGGGGTTTCAAATTGATAACTGGGCGCATCTGACCTCCTTTTTTCCGCACTAGAAACATATTGCTGATCACACCAGTGGTGTGAGTCGTGGTGTGCTCTATTGCTTGTTTGTGGAATAACTCCATAAGTTCCCTGTGAAGGTGTAACTGGAGTGAACCGGTTAAGTGAATAGGATGGGGAGTAGGCAAAAGGTCTGGGGAGGCTACTAAGTCTATTGTGAAACCTCTGACGGTGTTCAGAACCCACCGGTCTGAGGTAATCGCGGACCAAGCATGGAAAAAGAGACAGAGTCTGCCTCCGACACAACCTGTTGAAAAAGGCAACATGAGAGCGGGATGGGGACTTACCGACTGGTCGTCGAAAGGAGGGGGCTCCACGAAAACCTCTGGAATGTCCTGGTGTACCCCGGGAGGGGAAAAAGGAAGGTTGGTGTCTGGGGTCTTGAAGGGAGGATCTGTAATTAAAGGAGCCTCTCCCCGTGCCGCGGGGATGGAAGTTAGAGTGGCCGGACAGTCGGCCCCTAGAGCTGCCGGCCCTGTTGGAAAAACGGTTGTTAAACACTTTCCGCATTGAGGTCTGAGCTTTGTCCAGAGCCGTGAAAGCCCCGACATATCTGCCCAATTCTTTTATAAAGGAATCTCCGAATAGAAGACCCTGAGCATCTTTGCCCGCCTCAGACAAGGCTAGGTTGGAGAGTTTTGGCTCCACTTTAATCAAAATGGCTTTACGCCTTTCTATGGCCAAAGAGGTGTTTACGTTACCCGTAATACAAATGGCCCTCTGAATCCATCCCCCTAATTCAATGGGGTCTACGGATCTACCTTCTGCCTTGGCAGACTCCGCCATGTCAAAAATCCTGGCAAGAGGGCCCGTAATGTCCAGGAGTTTATCTTGGGCGTCTCTCAGGGCCGAATCTAACCCCTTCTTGGGGTTGAACCCCGTTTTTGACAGGAACTGGACCATCTTAGGATCCACTGTCGGTGTCTCACACACTTTGTGGGGGATAAGAGGGCGTGGGCACTCCGCTCGCAACTTGTTGCGTGATTCTTTACTTAAGGGGGTGCGAATTTTAGATTCCAGATACTGCACTACGTGAGTAGCTGGGAGCCGTTGCAGGGACGGGGTTAGGCAACAGATCTAGAGGATCAAGAGCCACATCTTCAAGTTCCTCAACAGAGTCATAATTTGACTCGTTCTGAGCCTCCTCTATAGATTCCTTATCAGAATCAGACAATGGCTCAGGCAAGGTCCTGGCCGTCTTCCAAGCGCGAGTGCGTTCTGCCTGTCGGGAGCAGGCTCTTTTACGCGGGACAACTGCGTGATCATATGATGGTTCACCATCAGTCATAGAGGTTCTGGAGGCTGAGGGCATGTTAATATCTACCCCTGCGTTCTGAGTGGACTGGGAACATAAGGCCTGGGATATAGACTGCGACAGGGCTGAGGACATAGAGCCCATGGCTGTCATAATCGCATTAGAAATCGATTGCTGTAATACCTCATTCTGTCTATCCTGTGAGGAAGTTTCAGTGCGGCTGTCTACAGCGGGGGGGTGTAGGGACAGAGGGGTCACCCTGTCTAGGGGTAGAACTAGCACTGCGGCGGGACATAATGGAACGGGTGGTAGGAGTAATTCACCCCAGACCACCAAAAGCTGCAGCAGAAAAAACAGACCTAGGAGAAAGAAAGAGGAACCAATGAGGGCCTGAAAACGTAAATAAGCGATAATGCAGGCGCAAGAGGGGGAAACTCACCAATGCAACCGGCGGCAGGAGACTTCAGAAAGAGCGCCGTGCGATTCTGAGGAGATGGTGCCGAGATGTCGCGAGATCTCGGTGAAACGGCGGCAAGAAGACTCCGAAATCCCGCGAGATCGCGGGGAAAGAAGAGGGAGCACCAAGATGGCGGCCGAAGTCTCGCGATCGCGAGAGTTAGGCCGGGAAAGATAACAGGGCGCAGGAAAACGGAGAGAGGGGCCTGAGGAGAGACCAGAGCGTCCGGTGAGTAGAAGAAGCGCCAAATCAATGTGGAGAGCTACCCCCAGATACGCTGGCAAATATGGAAATGAAAATAGGCCAAAAAATGTGACATACAGAAAATATGACAATAGATAAACCCATAAGGAAAAACGGGATAAAGTAAATAATAATAATAGGGAATTAACCCTAAGGGAGGAGAAAAATAAGCAAAATCGCAATCAAAGAAACATACAATAGTAAATGGATACTCATCTGCCATGGCAGCAGCAAAGAAAGAGGATGATCCCAGGGGCTGAGCCATTATATACTGGGATGGTGGGAGGAGTTGGTTACTATGGTTTTCTTCTTGTGATTGACTGTTCATTCTTTGCTGCTATGGTAACAGTAAAGAGAGTTGATGCAATAGGAGCCTCCGTGTCTTGTCATAAAATTGTAGATTCTGTTGGTGAAATTAGATGTATGGAGAATTGTGTAGCTGGTAAATTTAGAGGGGCGCAGTTGGCCATGATATCTTCACTAAACAAGGCAGAGTGGGGATTGGCAGAAGCGCATAGCGTTGTATTGTCCCTGAGTGTATTCCTGGTGGGAGAGAAAAGTGGACTGATTTTGTCTATGTTTTTGATGATAATTTATGTATCTTGTTCTTCTGTATTTTACTATTGAGACTCGTATGTAGTGCCCTTATTTTTCAATCAATCTCAGCATTAGACCTCTTGCACAAGCAAGTAAATAGAGGTCCCAATCCTTACAAAAATCTGAGTCCTCTTTAAATGAAGTCTCAAACCGCAGTCTGAGACCGTGGGGAACAATTTTTTCCTGGATATAAATGTCCAGGAAAGTTGCATCCAAGTGGTGCTGAATTTCGTCCAGCATTAGTAACATAGTAGTAACATAGTAACATAAGGCCGAAAAAAGACATTTGTCCATCCAGTTCGGCCTGTTATCCTGCAAGTTGATCCATAGGAAGGCAAAAAAACCTGTGAGGTAGAAGCCAATTTTCTCCATTTTAGGGGAATAAAAAATTCCTTCCCGACTCCAATCATGCAATCAGAATAACTCCCTGGATCAACGACCCCTCTCTAGTAGCTATAGCCTGTAATATTATTAAGCTCCAGAAATACGTCCAGGCCCCTCTTGAATTCCTTTATTGTACTCACCATCACCACCTCCTCAGGCAGAGAGTTCCATAGTCTCACTGCTCTTACCGTAAAGAATCCTCTTCTATGTTTGTGTACAAACCTTCTTTCCTCCAGACGCAGAGGATGTCCCCTCGTCACAGTCCTGGGGATAAATAGCTGATGGGATAGATCTCTGTACTGACCCCTGATATATTTATACATATTAATTAGATCTCCCCTCAGTCGTCTTTTTTCTAAAGTGAATAACCCTAATTTTGATAATCTTTCAGGGTACTGTAGTTGCCCCATTCCAGTTATTACTTTAGTTGCCCTCCTCTGAACCCTCTCCAGCTCTGCTATGTCTGCCTTGTTCACAGGAGCCCAGAACTGTACACAGTACTCCATGTGTGGTCTGACTAGCGATTTTTAAAGTGGTAGGACTATGTTCATATCACGGGAATCTATGCCCCTTCTGATGCAACCCATTATCTTGTTGGCCTTGGCAGCAGCTGCCTGACACTGGTTTTTGCTGCTTAGTTTGCTGTTTATTAAAATTCCTAGATCCTTTCCATGTCAGTGTTACCGAGTGTTTTACCATTTAGTATGTACGGGTGACTAGCATTTTTCCTTCCCATGTGCATAACTTTACATTTATCAGTGTTAAACCTCATCTGCCACTTATCTGCCCAAGCCTGCAACCTATCCAGATCCATCTGTAGTAGTATACTGTCCTCTTCAGTGTTAATTACTTTACACAGTTTAGTGTCATCTGCGAAAATTGATACTTTACTATGCAAGCCTTCTACAAGATCATTAATAAATATATTGAAGAGAATAGGGCCCAATACTGACCCCTGAGGTACCCCACTAGTGACAGTGACCCAATCTGAGTGTGTACCGTTAATAACCACCCTCTGTTTTCTATCACTCAGCCAGTTACTTACCCACATACAGATGTTTTCTCCCAGTCCGAGCATTCTCATTTTATATACTAACCTTTTATGTGGTACAGTTTCAAATGCTAAGTCCAGATATACGACATCCATTGATTCGCCGCTGTCAAGTCTAGAACTTACCTCCTCATAGAAACTGATTAAATTAGTTTGACATGACCGATCCCTCACGAAGCCATGCTGATATGGCGTTATTTGCTTATTTCCGTTGAGATGCTCTAATATAGCATCTCTCAGAAAACCTTCAAACAGTTTACCCACAACAGATGTTAAACTTAGTTTCTCTAATTTGTTAAACATATTTAAAAGTGTTTTTTCATCAATACTTGCTGTTTCAATATGCTCAGGGTCCAGGTTGTATTCAGATCTGATCTTGGTACATTGGCTGATCAGTCGTTCTCATTGTTGTAGTCTGGATGCTCTATCACCCCCGTGATTGCCATTCCCCGACATTGCGCCCACCACATACAATTTAATTTTCAGAATAAAATGTATTTGTGAAATTCGGCAAAGCAGCTGGATCGATTTTATCTTTTCTTTTTTTTTTTATAACTTCACTCATCTCTATCTGACATAACATAACTCATACCATATAATATATTTGTTTTATATTTCTGTCTACAGAGCTGTATGAGAGCTTGTATTTTGCTGGGTGAACTGTAGATTTTATTGGCACTATTTGGGTCCAAAAACTTTTTGATCACTTTTTTATAAAAAAAAATTGTGGGACAAGGTGAATAAAAACAGCAAATTATGCTTTTTTTTTTGCATAACAACATTCACAACACAGGAAAAATATTTTAATAGTTCAGACATTTTCAGATGCAGCGATACTTTTGTTATATTTATATGTAAAAATGAGAAAGGGGAATTTTACATTTTAATTTCAGAATTATTTCATTATATTTTTTTGTCCCCTTAGGGGGAATTAAGATATGATCTTCTCATAGCTTGTATCACAGACTGCAATAGAATAATATTGTAGACTATGGGATTTGCACAGGCTGCCTGTCAGGCCATGACTGGGGCACAGCTTTTCCGGCAGCTCCCGATGACAGGAATAGGAACCTTCATAAGGCCCCAGGCTATCATGGCAACCAGTCGGAGCCCTCAATTGGCGGCAACGGTTCCGATTCGAAGACAGAGGGAGCCACTCCCTCTGTCTAACCCCACAGATGCTGCAGTCATTATTTTTATTTATTTTTTTATTCTTTTTTTTATTAAGAATCAAACAATATTTTCCATACAGATTAATATCCAGATCATTATTACTTTTATTCCTTTTTAACCCAACGCCTTATTACTCTCCCTACCCTCCCTCCTACTGTGGTGCGTCTCTCTAAAAAAGGGAGTCAAGGCAAAGAAATTTTTAATTTCCAAGCACCCCATATCCTGATCCATTTTTCCTCTATATTTCTTTGTTTATAAAGAACCTTTTCGTATATTTTAATCTTGTTAACCAAGTTAAGCCATTTAATCACATTTGGAATATCCAGTGAAAACCAGACCTGTGTAATCAAAAGTCTTGCTAAAAACATTACTTTTATCAAAAGAATCTTTTTATATTTATGACAGTTTACCTTGGAGAGATCACCCAATATACAGCATTCCACCATAAAAGGAATCACTACTTTCAATTTTTGGGTAATAAAGTCATCAATCGCAGCCCAATATTCTTTTAGTTCTGTACAAAGCCAGAACATGTGCATAAAGTCAGGTCCTGGTAAATCACAGCATGGACAGTTAAATGTATTCCTTAAACCACATTTATTAAGCCATACTGGCGTAACATAAACTTAATGTAAAATATTGAATTGAACTAAAACGTAATTAAAGTTGTGGGACACTAGTCTTAAGTTGGACAATATATTCTCCCAATCATCTACTTGTATAATTGAACATTCAGCTCCCCAAGCCCTTTGTCCAGGAGAGAATGTGTTATTAAATAGTGCTTTAACTAATAATTTATAAAGGTGAGCAATCTTAATCTTGTGACCTACATTCCCCATTAATTAATTTAAAGGTGTAGAAGTGTCTACATCTAACAAAGACTTTTGTTTAACACTGTGCAATGCCGAATATAACTGAAAATACCTAAACCACGAAAAGTTAATTATATTCTCTTTTTGTGCTAACTCCAAAAATGAAAGCATTTCCCAATTCCTCACTACCAGTGCAACATAAAAGATATAATTTTTTTGCCAATACTGATCCCCTACCAATTCATCTAGAACCTGTAAATAATAATTGTGCCAAAGGGGCATACAACCTAAAGATCCCTTTATTCCCAACCAACCTCTAATTGTACACCAGGACTTACTAAACAATTTCCCAACCTCTCTGTAATCCTGTTGCATATTAGATAATTTCCCATATTCCAATAGGGTAAACAAGCTGTCATAGGAAGAACTTCTAACCAGGGTCCTACATAGTGGATAGAGATGAGCGAATCGAATCCCACGAAGTGGAATTCGATTCAAATTTCAGGATAAATTTGATTTGCCTAGAAGTCGAATTTCCTCGTGCTCTGTGTCAATCGATTTAACCTGAAATAGTATAAAAAAATAAAAAAAATTCAAACTTACCTCCTCCATTTACTCGCAACGGGCCGCCAGCCTCTATCTTGCTTGAAGATCTCGGCTGAAATCCTGTGCGGCACGAGATTACATCATCACGCCGGCCGGTAAGTTTGATAAAAAATCATGTACAGTACAGACCAAAAGTTTGGACACACCTCCTCATTCAAAGAGTTTTCTTTATTTTCATGATATGAAAATTGTAGATTCACACTGAAGGCATCAAAACTATGAATTACCACATGTGGAATTATATACATAACAAACAAGTGTGAAACAACTGAAAATATGTCATATTCTAGGTTCTTCAAAGTAGCTACCTTTTGCTTTGATTACTGCTTTGCACACTCTTGGCATTCTCTTGATGAGCTTCAAGAGGTAGTCCCCTGAAATGGTTTTCACTTCACCGGTGTGCCCTGTCAGGTTTAATAAGTGGGATTTCTTGCCTTATAAATGGGGTTGGGACCATCAGTTGCGTTGAGGAGAAGTCAGGTGGATACACAGCTGATAGTCCTACTGAATAGACTGTTAGAATTTGTATTATGGCAAGAAAAAAGCAGCTAAGTAAAGAAAAACGAGTGGCCATCATTACTTTAAGAAATGAAGGTCAGTCAGTCAGCCGAAAAATTGGGAAAACTTTGAAAGTAAGGGCTATTTGACCATGAAGGAGAGTGATGGGGTGCTGCGCCAGATGACCTGGCCTCCACAGTCACCGGACCTGAACCCAATTGAGATGGTTTGGGGTGAGCTGGACCGCAGAGTGAAGGCAAAAGGGCCAACAAGTGCTAAGCATCTCTGGGAACGCCTTCAATACTTTTGGAAGACCATTTCAGGGGACTACCCCTTGAAGCTCATCAAGAGAATGCCAAAAGTGTGCAAAGCAGTAATAAAAGCAAAAGGTGACTACTTTGAAGAACCTAGAATATGACATATTTTCAGTTGTTTCACACTTGTTTGTTATGTATATAATTCCACATGTGTTAATTCCTAGTTTTGATGCCTTCATAGTCATGAAAATAAAGAAAACTCTTTGAATGAGAAGGTGTGTCCAAACTTTTGGTCTGTACTGTATGAACGCAGCATCTGAGGGGTACAATGATGGGGGCGGTGCTATCGCAGCTCCCTGTCATTGCACCCGCTACTTACAAAAAAATGCGCTTAAAATATGGAAGGTTCAACCCTCCCTTTTCTATCAGCTTATAAAGATGTTCCATTTTAAGTCTTACATGCTTTCTTCCCCAAATTAGATCATTAATAATTCCTTCAGTTAGTTTAAAACATGTATCCTCAATCCATATTGGGGAATTCCTCAGAATGTATAGGAACTGGGGTAGAATCACCATCTTAATTAGGAATATTCTATCGGCTCTAGATGGAGGGAGTCACAATTTTAGCTCTCCTTTTACTTATCAATGGAATCAGATTAAGGTGCAAATAATCTTTAATCTTAGAAGATATCATCATACCAAAATATTCAAAGGAATCAGAAATCTTCAAGATATTCAAGGGCCCCTCATTGGACAGTTGAAGTCTGTCTACCGGTATTAGAGTGGTTTTTGACCAATTAATATCAAGACCTGAAACTTCACCAAAGGAGTTTACTATTTGAATAATTCTTGGGAGTGTAATATTGGTATTATGTATAAAAAATGATACGTCATCTACATATAAAGAAATGCGATCCTCCCTTCCCAGTATCCCAAACCCTTCAATCCCAGAGTCTTGCCTTACCCTAGCTGCAAGAGGCTCGATTATATATATATATATATATATATATATATATATATATACATATACATATACATATACAGTCCTGATCAAAAGTTTAAGACCACTTAAAAAATTGCAAAAAATCACATTTTACATTGTTGGATCTTAACAAGGTTCCAAGTTGAGCTTCAACATGCAACAAGAAGAAATGAGAGTGAGACAAAACATTTTTTGAGCATTCAATTAATTGAAAATAACGATTAAACTGAAACAGGCTGTTTTTCAGCTGATCCTAATTTTAGGACCACATGCCTTTAAAAGGCCAAATCTGTGCAAAGCTGTGGATTCATTGTCATTTTCTGTCAGGTAGTCACACGTTGTGATGGCAAAGGCAAAAAAACGCTCCCTTTTTGAACGTGGTCGGGTTGTTGAACTGCATAAGCAGGGTCTCTCACAGCGCGCCATTGCTGTTGAGGTGGGACGCAGTAAGACAGTCATTTGGAATTTCTTAAATGATGCTGAGGGTTATGGAACAAAAAAGTCAAGTAAAAGACCCAAAAAAAATTCATCAGCACTGAGCCGGAGGATCCAATTGGCTGTCCGTCAAGACACTGGACAATCCTCGACCCAAATTAAAGCCCTTACTGGTGCTGACTGCAGCCCCATAACCATCAGACGGCATCTGAGACTGAAGGGCTTCAAAAACAAAAAAAACGTCTTCAAAGACCTCGTCTCCTTGAACGCCACAGAAGTGCTCGTTTGGACTTTGCAAGAGAGCACCAAACATGGGACATTCAAAGGTGGAAGAAAGTTTTATTCTCTGATGGGAAAAAATGTAACCTTCATGATCCTGATGGTTTCCAACGTTACTGGCATGACAAGCAGATCCCACCTGAGATGTTTTCTATGCGCCACAGTGGAGGGGGCGACATAATGGTGAGGGGTGCTTTTTCCTTCAGTGGAACAATGGAGCTTCAGGAAGTGCAGGGGCGTCAAACGGCCACTGGCTATGTCCAGATGTTGCAGAGAGCATTCCTCGTGACTGAGGGCCCTCGTCTGTGTGGTAACAATGAGGACAATGCTACACTACACAATGCCCACAGGACAAGGGACTTCTGTCACGAGGGTGTCAAGAGCCACGTCTGACTCTGTTATACCCGGGGTCAGGAAGTCGCAGCGGGTGGCTGCGTGCTCTATGTATAAAAATAGTGCTGTTTCTTAATGGTAGCTTTCTGGGTTTGCCTTGCAATACTTTTTGGCTCACTCAGGGATCCATAGCTTCTTCTCCTCAGCTGTTTCTTGTCCAGCACTCCCAACCTCCTTATATTCCCCTCTCCCACTTCTCTGGTTGCCAGATATAGAGCTTCCTGCCTGGACTTCTATACTGACCCACTGGAGCTGTGTAGCTGTGATTCCTGGTTGTTGTTCCAGAGCGTTACCCTCCGGATCCCTGTTGGGCTTTTGTTGTCTGCTGTTGTCGCCCACCTGGGATTATATGTTTTGTCTGTATTGTCTGTCCTCTCCTTGGTGTTTTCCTTTAGTGTTAGTGGTGCAGACTAGTGTTCCCACCGCCCTATTCATTACGTAGGGCTCATCTTAGGGAAAGCCAGGGTTTAGGCACGTGATCGCCGTACGGGTGAGGAACCCGTCTAGGGACGTCAGGGCAGTCAGGGGCCAGCCTCAAGGTGAGTTAGGGGTCACCACCTTTCCCTCTCCCTTGGACAGGGCCTTCCCATTTCCCTCCCTTTGCGTCACGTATGTGATCGGCACGCCGGTCATGATAACTTCTTCCAGGACAATAACATCACTCTTTTGGCCCATCCTGCGTGTTCCCCTGATCTAAATCCAATTGAGAACCTTTGGGGATGGATGGCAAGGCAAGTTTACAAAAATGGACAACAGTTCCAGACAGTAGATGGCCTTCGTGTGGCCGTCTTCACCACTTGGAGAAATGTTCCTACTCACCTCATGGAAATGCTTGCATCAAGCATGCCGAAAGGAATTTTTGAAGTGATAAACAATAACGGCAGAGCTACTCATTACTAAGTTCATGTTTGGAAGTTGGATTTCTGTTTTGGGGGGGGGGGGTTTAGATTTTTTTTGGAGGTGTGGTCCTAAACTTTTGATCAGCTGAAAAACAGCCTGTTTCAGTTTATTTGTTGTTTTCATTGAATTGAATGCTCAAAAAATGTTTTGTCTCACTCCCATTTCTTCTTGTTGCATGTTGAAGCTCTACTTGGAACCTTGTTAACCACCTCCGGACCGCCTAACGCAGGATCGCGTTCCGGAGGTGGCAGCGCTGCGCACAGTCACGCATATACGCGTCATCTCGCGAGACGCGAGATTTCCTGTGAACGCGCGCACACAGGCGCGCGCGCTCACAGGAACGGAAGGTAAGAGAGTTGATCTCCAGCCTGCCAGCGGCGATCGTTCGCTGGCAGGCTGGAGATGTGTTTTTTTTAACCCCTAACAGGTATATTAGACGCTGTTTTGATAACAGCGTCTAATATACCTGCTACCTGGTCCTCTGGTGGTCCCCTTTGTTTGGATCGACCACCAGAGGACACAGGTAGCTCAGTAAAGTAGCACCAAGCACCACTACACTACACTACACCCCCCCCCCCATCACTTATTAACCCCTTATTAGCCCCTGATCACCCCTAATCACCCCTGATCACCCCATATAGACTCCCTGATCACCCCCCTGTCATTGATTACCCCCCTGTCATTGATCAACCCCCTGTAAAGCTCCATTCAGACGTCCGCATGATTTTTACGGATCCACTGATAGATGGATCGGATCCGCAAAACGCATCCGGACGTCTGAATGAAGCCTTACAGGGGCATGATCAATGACTGTGGTGATCACCCCATATAGACTCCCTGATCACCCCCCTGTCATTGATTACCCCCCTGTCATTGATTACCCCCCTGTAAAGCTCCATTCAGATGTCCGCATGATTTTTACGGATGCACTGATACATGGATCGGATCCGCAAAACGCATCCGGACGTCTGAATGAAGCCTTACAGGGGCATGATCAATGACTGTGGTGATCACCCCCCTGTCATTGATTACCCCCCTGTAAAGCTCCATTCAGATGTCCGCATGATTTTTACGGATGCACTGATAGATGGATCGGATCCGCAAAACGCATCCGGACGTCTGAATGAAGCCTTACAGGGGCATGATCAATGACTGTGGTGATCACCCCATATAGACTCCCTGATCACCCCCCTGTCATTGATTACCCCCCTGTCATTGATTACCCCCCTGTAAAGCTCCATTCAGATGTCCGCATGATTTTTACGGATGCACTGATAGATGGATCGGATCCGCAAAACGCATCCGGACGTCTGAATGAAGCCTTACAGGGGCATGATCAATGACTGTGGTGATCACCCCATATAGACTCCCTGATCACCCCCCTGTAAAGCTCCATTCAGATGTCCGCATGATTTTTACGGATGCACTGATACATGGATCGGATCCGCAAAACGCATCCGGTCGTCTGAATGAAGCCTTACAGGGGCGTGATCAATGACTGTGGTGATCACCCCATATAGACTCCCTGATCACCCCCCTGTCATTGATCACCCCCCTGTCATTGATTACCCCCCTGTAAAGCTCCATTCAGATGTCCGCATGATTTTTACGGATGCACTGATAGATGGATCGGATCCGCAAAACGCATCCGGACGTCTGAATGAAGCCTTACACGGGCGTGATCAATGACTGTGGTTATCACCCCATATAGACTCCCTGATCACCCCCCTGTCATTGATCACCCCCCTGTCATTGATCACCCCCCTGTCATTGATCACCCCCCTGTCATTGATCACCCCCCTGTCATTTATCACCCCCCTGTCATTTAGCACCCCTCTGTAAGGCTCCATTCAGATATTTTTTTGGCCCAAGTTAGCAGAATTTTTTATTTTTTTTCTTACAAAGTCTCATATTCCACTAACTTGTGTCAAAAAATAAAATCTCACATGAACTCACCATACCCCTCACGGAATCCAAATGCGTAAAATTTTTTAGACATTTATATTCCAGACTTCTTCTCACGCTTTAGGGCCCCTAGAATGCCAGGGCAGTATAAATACCCCACATGTGACCCCATTTCGGAAAGAAGACACCCCCAGGTATTCCGTGAGGGGCATATTGAGTCCATAAAAGATTGAAATTTTTCTCCCAAGTTAGCGGAACGGGAGACTTTGTGAGAAAAAAATTAAAAATATCAATTTCCGCTAACTTGTGCCAAAAAAAAAAAATTTCTATGAACTCGCCATGCCCCTCATTGAATACCTTGGGGTGTCTTCTTTCCAAAATGGGGTCACATGTGGGGTATTTATACTGCCCTGGCATTCTAGGGGCCCCAAAGCGTGAGAAGAAGTCTGGTATCCAAATGTCTAAAAATGCCCTCCTAAAAGGAATTTGGGCACCTTTGCGCATCTAGGCTGCAAAAAAGTGTCACACATCTGGTATCGCCGTACTCAGGAGAAGTTGGGGAATGTGTTTTGGGGTGTCATTTTACATATACCCATGCTGGGTGAGAGAAATATCTTGGTCAAATGCCAACTTTGTATAAAAAAATGGGAAAAGTTGTCTTTTGCCAAGATATTTCTCTCACCCAGCATGGGTATATGTAAAATGACACCCCAAAACACATTCCCCAACTTCTCCTGAATACGGCGATACCACATGTGTGACACTTTTTTGCAGCCTAGGTGGGCAAAGGGGCCCATATTCCAAAGAGCACCTTTAGGATTTCACAGGTCATTTACCTACTTACCACACATTAGGGCCCCTGGAAAATGCCAGGGCAGTATAACTACCCCACAAGTGACCCCATTTTGGAAAGAAGACACCCCAAGGTATTCCGTGAGGGGCATGGCGAGTTCCTAGAATTTTTTATTTTTTGTCACAAGTTAGTGGAAAATGCTTATTTTTTTTTTTTTTTTTTTTTTCATACAAAGTCTCATATTCCACTAACTTGTGACAAAAAATAAAAACTTCCATGAACTCACTTTGCCCATCAGCGAATACCTTGGGGTCTCTTCTTTCCAAAATGGGGTCACTTGTGGGGTAGTTATACTGCCCTGGCATTCTAGGGGCCCAAATGTGTGGTAAGGAGTTTGAAATCAAATTCTGTAAAAAATGACCTGTGAAATCCGAAAGGTGCTCTTTTGAATATGGGCCCCTTTGCCCACCTCGGCTGCAAAAAAGTGTCACACATCTGGTATCTCCGTAATCGGGAGAAGTTGGGGAATGTGTTTTGGGGTGTCATTTTACATATACCCATGCTGGGTGAGAGAAATATCTTGGCAAAAGACAACTTTTCCCATTTTTTTATACAAAGTTGGCATTTGACCAAGATATTTATCTCACCCAGCATGGGTATATGTAAAAAGACACCCCAAAACACATTCCTCAACTTCTCCTGAATACAGAGATACCAGATGTGTGACACTTTTTTGCAGCCTAGGTGGGCAAAGGGGCCCACATTCCAAAGAGCACCTTTCGGATTTCACAGGTCATTTACCTACTTACCACACATTTGGGCCCCTAGAATGCCAGGGCAGTATAACTACCCCACAAGTGACCCCATTTTGGAAAGAAGAGACCCCAAGGTATTCGCTGATGGGCATAGTGAGTTCATGGAAGTTTTTATTTTTTGTCACAAGTTTGTGGAATATGAGACTTTGTATGAAAAAAAAAAAAAAAAAAAATCATCATTTTCCACTAACTTGTGACAAAAAATAAAAAATTCTAGGAACTCGCCATGCCCCTCACGGAATACCTTGGGGTGTCTTCTTTCCAAAATGGGGTCACTTGTGGGGTAGTTATACTGCCCTGGTATTCTAGGGGCCCAAATGTGTGGTAAGGAGTTTGAAATCAAATTCAGGAAAAAATGAGGAGTGAAATCCGAAAGGTGCTCTTTGGAATATGGGCCCCTTTGCCCACCTAGGCTGCAAAAAAGTGTCACACATCTGGTATCCCCGTACTCAGGAGAAGTTGAGGAATGTGTTTTGGGGTGTCTTTTTACATATACCCATGCTGGGTGAGATAAATATCTTGGTCAAATGACAACTTTGTATAAAAAAAATGGGAAAAGTTGTCTTTTGCCAAGATATTTCTCTCACCCAGCATGGGTATATATAAAATGACACCCCAAAACACATTCCCCACCTTCTCCTGAGTACGGAGATACCAGATGTGTGACACTTTTTTGCAGCCTAGGTGGGCAAAGGGGCCCATATTCCAAAGAGCACCTTTCGGATTTCACAGGTCATTTTTTACAGAATTTGATTTCAAACTCCTTACCACACATTTGGGCCCCTAGAATGCCAGGGCAGTATAACTACCCCACAAGTGACCCCATTTTGGAAAGAAGAGACCCCAAGGTATTCGCTGATGGGCATAGTGAGTTCATAGAAGTTTTTATTTTTTGTCACAAGTTAGTGGAATATGAGACTTTGTAAGGAAAAAAAAAAAAAAAAAAAAAATCATCATTTTCCGCTAACTTGTGACAAAAAATAAAAAGTTCTATGAACTCACTATGCCCATCAGCGAATACCTTAGGGTGTGTACTTTCAGAAATGGGGTCATTTGTGGGGTGTTTGTACTGTCTGGGCATTGTAGAACCTCAGGAAACATGACAGGTGCTCAGAAAGTCAGAGCTGCTTCAAAAAGCGGAAATTCACATTTTTGTACCATAGTTTGTAAACGCTATAACTTTTACCCAAACCATTTTTTTTTTACCCAAACATTTTTTTTTTATCAAAGACATTTAGAACTATAAATTTAGAGCAAAATTTCTATATGGATGTCGTTTTTTTTGCAAAATTTTACAACTGAAAGTGAAAAATGTCATTTTTTTGCAAAAAAATCGTTAAATTTCGATTAATAACAAAAAAAGTAAAAATGTCAGCAGCAATGAAATACCACCAAATGAAAGCTCTATTAGTGAGAAGAAAAGGAGGTAAAATTCATTTGGGTGGTAAGTTGCATGACCGAGCAATAAACGGTGAAAGTAGTGTAGGTCAGAAGTGTAAAAAGTGGCCTGGTCTTTCAGGGTGTTTAAGCACTGGGGGCTGAGGTGGTTAAGATCCAGCCATGCTAAATATGATTTTTTGCCATTTTTCAAGTGGTCTTAAACTTTTGATCAGGACTGTATATATATATATTTATATTTAATATATTTAATAGTAATGGGGAAAGTGGGCATTACGGATACTTCTATTCAATACAATACTATTTGTCAAACTCCCATTAATATTCAAACTAGCATTAGGGGACTTATACAAAAGCTTAACCATGTTTATGAACCTGACTTCAAATCCCATTTTTTCCAAAACCTTCCAGAGGAATCTCCACTCCACCCTATCAAATGCATTGGAGGCTTCAAGAGAAAGGATGGAGCGAGAGACCCCTATTGTATATTCTCAAACAAGCGATGCAGATTATAGTGCGTACCCTAGGAATGAAACCATTCTGGTCAGAATGTATAATTGATGTAATAACCTTAGCAAGTCTTGTAGCGAGAACCCTTGAAAGAAGCTTTACATCAGTATTCAATAAAGAAATCGACCTATATGCCTCCATATCTAAGGGATCCTTGCCTTTTTTTAATATTAATATTACGGCTTCTGTCATTGATTCCGGAAGGGTACCATTATCCAATGATTCCGTGAATACCTTTAATAAACACGGGGTATAACCTCCCTATATTTACGGCAGAATTCATATGGAAATCCCTCTGGAGGTGTTTCTCAAGCAAGCCTTTATTGCAGCCTCTAACTCCTCAGGGAGAATTCTTAATCGAGAAATTCTCTTTGAGTGCCTGTTAGGACTAGTAATGAGATGGAATCCAAATATGCATCCATCATTTCATCTGGAATATTCTTATCTGGTTTATATAAATCTGCAAATGCTTTATAAAGATTCCTTTTATAGAATCTTGATCTTCTATAATTAATCCTTCAGGTGAACGAATACTTGCTATCTCTTTTTTTTTTGGTCCTGATTCGAGATCACCCTAGCCAACAATTTAATGTTGATAAGTGCAAGATTATGCACCTGGGGCGTAAAAACCCAAGAGCAGAATATAAAATCAGTGATACAGTCCTAACCTCAGTATCTGAGGAAAGGGATTTAGGGGTCATTATTTCAGAAGACTTAAAGGTAGGCAGACAATGTCATAGAGCAGCAGGAAATGCTAGCAGAATGCATGGGTGTATAGGGAGAGGAATTACCAGTAGAAAGAGGGAGGTGGTCATGCTGCTCTACAGAGCACTAGTGAGACCTCATTTGGAGTATTGTACTCAGTACTGGAGACCATATCTCCAGAAGGATATTGATACTTTGAAGAGAGTTCAGAGAAGAGCTACTAAACTGGTACATGGATTGCAGGATAAAACTTACCAGGAAAGATTAAAGGACCTTAACATGTATAGCTTGGAAGAAAGACGAGACAGAAGGGATATGGAAGAAACTTTTAAATACATAAAGGGAATCAACAAGGTAAAAGAGGAGATAATATTTAAAAGAAGAAAAACTGCTACAAGAGGACATAGTTTTAAATTAGAGGGACAAAGGTTTAACCACTTAAGGACCACAGGTTTATACCACCCTAGTGACCAGGCCCTTTTTTTACAAATCGGCCCTTCACAACTTTAACGGTTTTTTGCTTTGTCATGCAACGTGACACCCAAATGAATTTTACCTCCTTTTCTTCTCACAAATACAGCTTTCTTTTGGTGGTATTTGATCGCTGCTGCCATTTTTCGTTTTTTTTTTCTGATATTAATCAAAATAGACCGCAATTTTCTCAAAAAAAAGTGTATTTTTTAATTTTTTGTATTTTTAAATTCCTGTGCGCGTTCACAGGAAATCTCAGGTCTCACGAGATGACGCCAATAGGCGTCGCTGAGCCTGAGAGTGCCGCCACACTGACGCCTATCGGCGTTATGTGTGTGGCAAGTGGTTAAAAGTAATATCAGGAAGTATTACTTTATTGAGAGAGTAGTGGATGCATGGAATAGCCTTCCTACAGAAGTGGTAGCTGCAAATACAGTGAAGGGGTTTAAGCATGCATAGGATAGGCATAAGGCCATCCTTCATATAAGATAGGGCCAGGGGCTATCCATAGTATTCAGTATATTGGGCAGACTAGATGGGCCAAATGGTTCTTATCTGCAGACACATTCTATGTTTCTATGTTTGTCTATGCTGCTAAATCCATATTACAGGCTGGTAACATGCATTACATACTTCCACCACTAGAGGTCACTATCACATTATTTATATAGTGCAGCAACAGGAAGTTAGAAGGGGATTAGGAGTTGGGAGTTGGGAGGAAGGAGAGGAGACAGGCTTGTCTCTCTTTTCCCGGGCCTAGCCCTGGGAACCAATTTACCTCAACCTTTGAGTCCAAGATTTGGACTATCTGATCCTACACTGTAGATTAACCTTCTGGGGTATAAAGTGAATCATCACTTTGAGGAGTGCAACCTTTTAAATTAATGGAGCAGAGAGTTTGCCTGCCATGAGGGAGATCGCCCTTGGGTTGCTGGATTACTGAACTATATAGATTATTGGCAAAGGAAGATAACTGCCGTTTATCAGGTTTTAGTCACCTTTGCATTAGGTGGAGAGTTTCTAAGCTACAGGCTGCCCACCATAACCAAGGACAGAAAGGCCATCTGTCAGAATACTTACAGAGGATCTAAACTACTATTGAAAGGCTGAGTAACAAAAGCAAGATCAGGAACCAAGTACAAGTAAGAATATCACCTCTACAAAAGTGAGCTGGAGCTAACCTATACACTTCACCTCAAGGAGACTGCTAATTTGGATTTGCAGCTTTATCATTTTTTTGCCATCTGTATGCAAGACAAAGTGATGATATTGGATGCTTTACTACATCTGACAAGTAAATATCCTGTTTGATTTAAGTACTGCCTCATTCCTCATTCTTCTGCTCCATCTCTTAATTGCACCTTACGGGTCTGGCATCACGAACTACAACACAGGGGCCTAGCCACCAAAGCACCCTATTAACCACCATCAAGGGCACCTCAACTTCCATCTGGCTGGTGCTCCCTGCAACCGAGAGTGCCCCGGAGGATTTAGTGCTGTCTTCCCATCCACTGCACACCGGCCCAGGGGACAACTTAACTGTGAGTAAATGAACTACTACCCCTACCGGCTCACCACCACCACTACACTCACTACCCCCTTTGTTCCGGAACGTTGCAGACTAAGGACTGATCTTGTGACAGCAATGTACCACTTATCCACAGGATAGAGGATAAGAGTCTGATCAGCTGGGGGGCCCCAGGAGACGGATCACTAGAATGGGGGCCCTTGTTCCCCCACTTGAATAGAGTGGCAGACACACATGCGTGTACAGTGTATTCAGAAAGTCTTTAGATTCAAATTTTTCCCCATCATTCTGTACTCAATACCCTCTAAGGGGAAAGTGAAACAGACTGTTCAAAAATCTAAATCTTTGCTAATTTATTGAAAATGAAAAACTAAATCTTGCATTGACATATGTATTCAGACCCTTCACTCAGCACTTAGTTGAAGCACCTTTGGCAGTGCTTTTACAGGCTCCGTTCTTCTTGGGTATGATGCCACAAGGTTTGCACACCTGGATTTAGTAGTGTCTGCCATTTTTCTCTGCAGATCCTCTCAAGCTCTGTCAGGTTGGATGCGGACTGTTGGTGCACAGCCATTTTCAGGTCTCTCCAGAGATGTTTGATTGGATTTAAGTCAGGGCTCTGCCACCTAAGGACATTCAGAGTTTCCTTAAGTCACTCCGGTGTTGTCTTGGCTATGTGCTTAGGGTCATTGTCTTGTTGGAAGGCGAACCTTCAACCCAGTCTGAAAAATCCAGAGAATATTGGATCAGGTTTTCATTAACAATATCTCTGCTCTATTCAGCTTTCCCTCAACTCTGACTAGTTTCCTAGTTCCAGCCACTGAAAAATACCCCCATGGTATTATGCTGCGACCACCATGCTTCACAGTAGGGATGGTAATTGGCAGTGCCTGGTTTCTCCCAAACATGACAACAAAAAGATTAATCTTGTTTTCATCATACCAGAGAATCTTCTTCTTTTCTCATAGACTAAGAGTCCTTTATGTAACTTTTTGCAAACTTCATGCGCGTTTTACTGAGGAGAGGCTTCATTCTGGCCACTTTGCCATAAAGCCCAGATTGGTGGAATGCTGCAGTGATGGTTGACCTTCTGGAAGTTTCTCTCATCAGCACACAGGATCTTAGGAGCTCAGCCAGAGTCGCCATTGTTTTTTTTTTTCACCTCTTACCAAGGCCCATCTCCGCCGATTACTTAGTTTGGTGGGGCAGCTAGTTTTAGGAAGAGGCCTGGTTGTTCCAAACTTCTTCCATTTTAAAAAATCCATTGTTCTCTTGGGAATTTTAAGTGCAGCAGAATTTTTTTGTACCATTCTCTGGATCTGTGCCTCCATACAATCCTGTCTCTGACCTCTATAGGTAGTTCATTGCTGCTAATGGTTTGGTTTTTGTTCTGATATGGACTGTCACCTATGAGACCTTATATAGACAGGAGTGTAACTTTTCATGTCCAATTAACTGAATTTATCACAAGTGGACTCCAATCAAGGTGTAGAAACATCTCAAAGATGATTAAGAGAAATGGGAAGCCCCCAGAGCTAAATTTCAAGTGTCCTAGCAAAAAGTCTAAATGCTTACAGTTAGGTCCATAAATATTGGGACATCGACACAATTCTAACATTTTTGGCTTTATACACCACCACAATGGATTTGAAATGAAACGAACAAGATGTGCTTTAACTGCAGACTGTCAGCTTTAATTTGTGGGTATTTACATTCAAATCAAGTGAACGGTGTAGGAATTACAACAGTTTGAATATGTGCCTCCCACTTGTTAAGGGACCAAAAGTAATGGGACAGAATAATAATCATATATCAAACTTTCACTTTTTAATACTTGGTTGCAAATCCTTTGCAGTCAATTACAGCCTGAAGTCTGGAACGCATAGACATCACCAGACGCTGGGTTTCATCCCTGGTAATGCTCTGCCAGGCCTCTACTGCAACTATCTTCAGTTCCTGCTTGTTCTTGGGGCATTTTCCCTTCAGTTTTGTCTTCAGCAAGTGAAATGCATGCTCAATCGGATTCAGGTCAGGCGATTGACTTGGCCATTGCATAACATTCCACTTCTTTCCCTTAAAAACTCTTTGGTTGCTTTTGCAGTATGCAAAATCTGTAGTATGTCCATCTGCACTGTGAAGCGCCGTCCAATGAGTTCTGAAGCATTTGACTGAATATGAGCAGATAATATTGCCTCATTCTGCTGCTTTTGTCAGCAGTCACATCATCAATAAATACAAGAGAACCAGTTCCATTGGCAGTCATACATGCCCACGCCATGACACTACCACCACCATGCTTCACTGATGAGGTGGTATGCTTAGGATCATGAGCAGTTCCTTTCCTTCTCCATACTCTTCTCTTCCCATCACTCTGGTACAAGTTGATCTTGGTCTCATCTGTCCATAGGATGTTGTTCGAGAACTGTGAAAGCTTTTTTAGATGTCGTTTGTCAAACTTTTATCTGGCCTTCCTGTTTTTGAGGCTCACTAATGGTTTACATCTTGTGGTGAACCCTCTGTATTCACTCTAGAGAAGTCTTCTCTTGATTGTTGACTTTGACACACATACACCTACATCCTGAAGAGTGTTTTTGATCTGGCCAACTGTTGTAAAGGGTATTTTCTTCACCAGGGAAAGAATTCTTCGGTCATCCACCACAGTTGTTTTCCGTTGTCTTACGGGTCTTTTGGTGTTCCTGAGCTTAGCGGTGCGTTCCTCCTTTTTAAGAATGTTCCAAACTGTTGTTTTGGCCACGCCTAATGTTTTTGCTATCTCTCTGATGGGTTTGTTTTGTTTTTTCAGCCTAATGGTGGCTTGCTTCACAGATAGTGACAGCTCTTTGGATTTCATCTTGAGAGTTAACCGCATCAAATTACAAATGCAAATAGCACATTTGAAATGAACTCTGGACCTTTTATCTGCTCATTGTAATTGGGATAATGAGGGAATAACACACACCTGGCCATGGAACAGCTGAGAAGCCAATTGTCCCATTACTTTTGGTTCCTTAACAAGTGGGAGGCACATATGCAAACTGTTGTAATTCCTACACCGTTCACCTGATTTGGATGTAAATACCCTCAAATTAAAGCTGACAGTCTGCAGTTAAAGCACATCTTGTTCATTTAATTTCAAATCCATTGTGGTGGTGTATAGAGCCAAAAATGTTAGAATTGTGTCGATGTCCCAAAATTTATTGACCTGACTGTATATCCTTATGAATTTTTTTTTCCCCTTTTTAATAACTTTTGATACATTTCTAGAATTCTGTTTTCTCTTTCTAATTAAGGGGGATTGAGTGCAGATTGATGTGGAGAAACTTGAATTTTGAACACAGCATGCAGCTTCATTTAACTGTATAGGGCTGCCAGAGATAGTCAAGTACAAGCATCTCTAGCTGTCCCATAGAGTTGAATAGAGTGAAGGACACACATGCATGTGTGCTGCTTCATTCAAATGGGGGGATAGGAGATAAGTTACTGTCGTGGGACAACTCCTTTATGATTTCTCATTTCTTCTTGCCTTTGGTTAACCTCTGGTTATACCGTATGTCAGTCAGGTCCTTATTCCTTTCACAATAGAGAAACAAAATACCCCTTTTATGCTATCTGAACTCCTTTACTAAAAAGAAAAGAAAGAAAAGTTAGCATATTCACATGTCTCTGTCTATTTGTTGTCAATGTTTTAATCCTAAAGATTAGTGTTGATCACAAATATTCTAAATCGCGAATTTTTATCGTGAATATCGGCACTTCAAGAATTCACGAAAATCTAGAATATAGTGCTACATATTCGTAATCGCGAATATTCAAGTTTTTTTTTTCATCAGTACTACTGCTTCTTGCTTGTGGGCTAATGAGAAGGCTTTGATATCTTTGTCTGAGCTTAGCAACATCCCTAGCAACCAATAGGAAAGTTGCCTACCCCTTTACTATATAAGAACCTCCCCAGCAGCCATTTTCTATTGTTTTTTGCAGTTCTGAGAGAGAGAGAGCAGTGTCATTTCTGTGCTCTGTGCTTTGCTGTGTCATTATATTAGATAGTTAGCTTATATATATTGTAAGGGATCGTTTACTTTTAGGGGGTCGCCATCACAGATTACTTCACCAGACAAGGGTAGAATGTCCAAACTCATGTTTTATGCCGGCTTTTTCAGCAAAACAGGTTATGAAGTCGCAGCTTCAACTTATCACGTGTGACATCCACACAAAATAACAAACCCTTGCCCGGATAGGCTCTAACTAAACACATAAGTGTATCCCTGACTCACCTAGAGAGCCCTGTTCACACATGGAACACAAATGCGGCTTTCCTCAGCCATTCAGTCCAGCAACCTCCAGGCTGTGACACTTCAATACCTTTTGGGGGATTGTGGCCCAGTAGTCCTCCCGACTCTGGCCTTGTGATCCTTGTTTTACAGGCGTCACCACGTTCCCCAAAGTTCAGGCTATCGCCTAGACTAGTGGCCCCTCAGCCCACCCGGATGAGACCACTCACACAGAGCCTCACCAGGACTCTGCTTCACCAAACACTCCAGAGTGAGACACACCCAAGATCCAGTAGCAGGATTAAATAGGATCCCTGGACATAAGCATGCCCTAAGTCCCGGACTGGGCCCTTGGGAAACAACACCTCAATGTTCACATTGCCACAATATATATACACTGCTCAAAAAAATAAAAAGGGAACACTTAAACAACACAATGTAACTCCAAGTCAATCACACTTCTGTGAAATCAAACTGTCCACTTAGGAAGCAACACTGAGTGACAATCAATTTCACATGCTGTTGTGCAAATGGGATAGATAACAGGTGGAAATTATAGGCAATTAGCAAGACACCCCCAATAAAGGAGTGGTTCTGCAGGTGGTGACCACAGACCACTTCTCAGTTCCTATGCTTCCTGGCTGATGTTTTGGTCACTTTTGAATGCTGGCGGTGCTTTCACTCTAGTGGTAGCATGAGACGGAGTCTACAACCCACAAAAGTGGCTCAGGTAGTGCAGCTTATCCAGGATGGCACATCAATGCGAGCTGTGGCAAGAAGGTTTGCTGTGTCTGTCAGCGTAGTGTCCAGAGCATGGAGGCGCTACCAGGAGACAGGCCAGTACATCAGGAGACGTGGAGGAGGCCATAGGAGGGCAACAACCCAGCAGCAGGACCGCTACCTCCGCCTTTGTGCAAGGAGGAACAGGAGGAGCACTGCCAGAGCCCTGCAAAATGACCTCCAGCAGGCCACAAATGTGCATGTGTCTGCTCAAACGGTCATAAACAGACTCCATGATGGTGATATGAGGGCCCGACGTCCACAGGTGGGGGTTGTGCTTACAGCCCAACAACGTGCAGGACGTTTGGCATTTGCCAGAGAACACCAAGATTGGTAAATTTGCCACTGGTGCCCTGTGCGCTTCACAGATGAAAGCAGGTTCACACTGAGCACATGTGACAGACGTGACAGAGTCTGGAGACGCCGTGGAGAATGTTCTGCTGCCTGCAACATCCTCCAGCATGACCGGTTTGGCATTGGGTCAGTAATGGTGTGGGGTGGCATTTCTTTGGAGGGCCGCACAGCCCTCCATGTGCTCGCCAGAGGTAGCCTGACTGCCATTAGGTACCGAGATGAGATCCTCAGACCCCTTGTGAGACCATATGCTGGTGCGGTTGGCCCTGGGTTCCACCTAATGCAAGACAATGCTAGACCTCATGTGGCTGGAGTGTGTCAGCAGTTCCTGCAAGACGAAGGCATTGATGCTATGGACTGGCCCGCCCGTTCCCCAGACCTGAATCCAATTGAGCACATCTGGGACATCATGTCTCGCTCTATCCACCAACGTCACATTGCACCACAGACTGTCCAGGAGTTGGCAGATGCTTTAGTCCAGGTCTGGGAGGAGATCCCTCAGGAGACCATCCGCCACCTCATCAGGAGCATGCACAGGCGTTGTAGGGAGGTCATACAGGCACGTGGAGGCCACACACACTACTGAGCCTCATTTTGACTTGTTTTAAGGACATTACATCAAAGTTGGATCAGCCTGTAGTGTGTTTTTCCACTTTAATTTTGAGTGTGACTCCAAATCCGGACCTCCATGGGTTAAAAAATTTGATTTCCATTTTTTTTATTTTTGTGTGATTTTGTTGTCAGCACATTCCACTATGTAATATTTAATTAATTCAGATCTAGGATGTGTTATTTTTGTGTTCCCTTTATTTTTTTGAGCAGTGTATAATACAGATAGTTGGTGGGAGATAGTCAGTGTAGGTTAGATAGTGATGTAGCTGATAGGTTTCAGTGCAGGGTGTTAGTGTGATAGGAATTACTGTTTCTCTGCTGTCCATACATACATGCTACAGATATAGTGCTGTGATGTCACAACAATACTTAGTGCACCAATCAGTAATATCTACTCTGACCTAATAAAATGTGAAGTTGCACGCATTGCGTGAAAAATAAAATGGGCATCATTAGTGCCGATTTGTGCAATCGCAAAACAAATGACTGGACAATTCTAGAATTTGCGAATTTATTGCGAATATTATGCAAAAAAATTGCAAAATATCACTAAATTGAATAATGCCTTTGCCGCTCATCACTACTAAAGATGTCTGTGAAAGGTTTGTTTTTGCTCTGTGTGTCCATTATTTTCCCTCTGTGTGTCATTCATTTTCTATATTTACACTTAGAGTGAAAAGGGATTTCCCAGGCATTTCCTAAAAATGGTCCTTGTAGTACAGAGTAAACACCAATGTTCTGTCATGGGTTTTGGGGACCCATAAACTTCTATGGGTGTGTTTGGTCTGAAAAATAGACCCAGCTAGTGCAGTGGGAATTTTTTTTAGGTAAGGCCTCATACACACAGCCATTGTTTTGGTCCGCATCCAAGCCGCAGTTTTTGCACTTTAATGGGGCTGCAAAAGATGCGGACAGCACTCCATGTGCTGTCCGCATCCGTTGCTCCATTCCGTGGTCCGCAAAAAAAATATAACTTTTTATATTCTTGTCCGCGCTTTGCGGACAAGAATAGGCAGTTATTTTAAAGGCTGTCCATGCCGTTCCGCAAATTGCGGAATGCACACAGACGCCATCCGTGTTTTGCGGATCCGTGATTTGTGAACCGCAAAACACACAACGGTCGTGTGCATGTAGCCTAAATCTGACTGATTTTCAATGTCTATTTTGGCCAAAGGTTTATTTCTCAAGAATAAATGCTATCATTACCTCCCAACACCTATGACACTCTAAAGGCATGTTCAGATGTGGAGGATTTTACAATACCATATGTATGTGTAAATGAGGTTTGTTTTTAAAACAAAAAAAATATTTACACAGTTTAATTCAATATTTGGAAATTGCTGCAGATTTTATCTTTGCATTGCAAAGAATGACAGCTGTTTTGTTTTGAAGAAAGTCTGTGGTGGACTGGAAAATCTCTGCCAAATCTAAACATACACAAGCAATTGCAGGATGATGTAATGCCCCTGAATCTACACTTTCCCCTTACCTAAACTGCTTCCAGGGACCATTTAATGTTCAATTTGATATACAGGTGCATCTCAATAAATTACAATATCATCAAGAATTTATTTCAGAAATTCATTTCAAAGAGAGAAACTTGTCACAGTGTGAACAGTGAATTCCAAATTCCACCCGCACCTCTTTCCCTGCCTACTTGCATGACTGCCCTAAACGGTGGACCACAACTGATCAACAGTCCCTGATTATTTACGTGCTGCAGCTTACCAGGGAAAAGCAGATGGAAAAAAAACAATAAACAAAGCGACAGAATTAAACATATACAGTATCAAAACCAAGATTGAACAATGAGGCCAAATTAGAAAACGGATCACTAAACAATACCAAGCCAAGTTCATATACAAGCAGTCAAGACCAGGTCCAAATACATCAGGCAGAAGCGAGTCCAAGAACCAAACCAGGGTCCAACCAGGAAAAGCCAAATCAGAATCCAAGAATAAAGGTCAAAAGGAGCAGCCAAATACAGAAGTCAGGAGGTCAAAACAATCCACAATCCATAGCGCTGATGAGGTATATAGAACCATTCACAGGCAATCTGTGACCAGCAGATTGCCTGTTTAAATACCCCGCACTTCCTGGTGACGTGATGCACTGCCTGGTCACATGACACTCCCGGCATCATGTGACCTATGACAGAGCACCTATCATGGGAGATCAGACTGTCTTTCTGGCAACAGGATGCCGCCAGGTACGCAGATAATTGCGTCTACCGACACTGGTAGTGACAAGACTCCTATATTATATAGATTCATTACCTACAGAGTGATCTATCTCAAGTGTTTATTACTTTTATGTAATGTAGTTTACAGCTAATGAAAACCCAAAAGTCAGTATCTCAGAAAATTAGGATATTATATAAGACCAATTAAAAATAATTTTTAATGCAGAATTTTTGATCTATTGAAAAGTTTGTACAGTAATAGTATATGCACTCAATACTTGGTTGGAGATCCTTTTGCATGAATTACTGCATCAACGCGTCATGGCATGGAGGCGTTCAGCCTGTGGCACTGCTGAAGTGTTAAGGAGACCAAGGTTGCTTTGATAGTGGCCTTCAGCTCATGTGCATTGGTGTGTCTTGAGTCGATCATCTTCCTCTTGATAATACCCCATATATTCTGTATGGGGTTTAGATCAAGAGAGTTTTCTGGCCAATCAAGGACAGTGATACTGTGGTTATTAAACCAGGTATTGGTACTTTTGGCAGTGTGGGCAGACGCCTAGTCCTGCTGGAAAATTAAAGTGCATCCCCATAAAGCTTATCAGCAGAGGGAAGCGTTACGTTCTCTAAAATTTCTGATAGACGGCTATGCTGACCCTGAAAGAAGTGATAAAGAGTTGTCAGGTCTGGTGACGTGGGAAGATTCCTGGAGAATGGAGCTGGATGGACATCATTCCCTGTGCCTACTAGTACAGACTGTATATTGACATTGGGCTTGATAGAGGACCAATACCAGCAGATGACATCAGCTCTCCAAACCATCACTGACCGTTAAAAACTTCACACTGGCCCTCAAGCAACTTGGACTGCGGGCCTCTCCATTTTTTTCCAGACTCCGAGACCTTGATTTCCAAATAAAATGAGAAATTTACTTTAACTGAAAACAGGACTTTGGACCACTAAGCAACAGTCCAGTCCTTTTTCTGGTTAGCGACTTCTGATGTCTCTATGTCATGAGTGGCTTGACACAAGGAATGTAACAGATGTAGCCCATGTCCTGGATACATCTGTGTCTGGTGGCTTTTGAAGCACTGACTCCATTCGCAATCTACTACTTGTAAATCTCCCCTAAATCTTTCAATGGCTTTTTCTTGACAATCCTTTCAAAGCTGCGATTATCTCTGTTGTTGTGCGCCTTTTTCTACCACACTTTTTCCTTCCACTCAACTCTCCATTAGTGTGCTTGGATACAGCCAACTTATTTAGCAATGACTTTTTGTGGTATCCCCATGATTGTGAAGCCTACATAACCAGACTGAAGAAATGTTTAAAGGCTTAGAAAATCTATGCAGGTTTTTTGTGATGATTAGCTGATTAGAGAGTGACACTAGAGATGAGCGAACCAGTCAAGATTCATTTCAGGTCTGGTTCGCCAAATTTAAAAAAAAGTTCTGTTCTGACCCGCATTTATTCGGGCCGAACCTAAGTTGCTCCAATTGCCCTGAAAGTTGGTATATAACCCACTTTAGTCTCCTAGGACTCATGATTTTTAGGAAACTTATTGTGCAAATATATTAACAGGCACTCACTCATCAAGAAATGTATCAGGGATCAGTATATATAAAAAAATATGTATTTATTGTATCTACATGTAATTAGACATATCAAAAAGTCAAAACAAATTAGCAAATAAAAAATATATAAAAAACATGAAAACATAAAAAATTCCACGCAAGTGGTATTGTGTCTGTCTGGCCCAGTACTACTGCATTTTGTATATAATGTTCTTTGTTATAAAGTAAATGTCACGGGTGGTGTTGCAGAAAGCTGGAACTTATAAATAAACATCCAACTGACTTGATCCCAAACTAAGGAACATATGGGTGAGCCCTATAAAACCCCTAGAGCTCTCCCTGACTGCTATGCCCATGCAAAGGTCTTTATGGTAGACGATTGCATGCCCACGTACCTTATACTGTGTGACACCTGAAAACCCTATAATAGTGAGGGGACACGACCACCGGCTGCCTGCACTTAATACGGACGGAGTCAGTGTCACCTAGAATCAAGCCAGCAAGGAAACACAAATAAAGGAAAAGGACTTATCTGAGGAATCAGGAGAAGCAGCCTCCAGCAGTGAGCAACTCATCCAGGAAGAAGTATAAACCACAAAGTGAGGCAGTATGGGAGGGAATATAAAGGGAGACAATTAGTGTAAATAGGTGACAGCTGGGAGAAGGAAAGGAGATGACAAAGTGAAACCAAAACAAAGAACCTCATGCAAGAGGTAGAGAAGAACGTCTTACAGACCTTCTCACAGAACTGGCGATGACAGTAAAATGTTACCACATTATTTCTCCAGAATAGATCTTTTCCTGAGTGGTATTACTCTGTAAACGGACCTCCTGATTCTCTGTGCTGTAACCAGTGCGTGCCCTTGTTCGGTGTCCCCCTTGATCGGACTGTTTGATGAGTTACTGAAGCTGCGCGCTTAACTCAGTTTGTCCCAGATCTTTCTGAGAAATTCAGGGGTCGCTCTTATAATTACCGGAATCTCAAAGCAGCTCAGTCAGTGGTATTTCAAGATTGCTAAAGTACCAAGCACGTTTCGGAGCGACAAGCTCCTTCCTCAGTGGTTCCATTGCTAGGAACCACTGAGGAAGGAGCTTGTCGCTCCGAAACATTATATACAAAATGCAGTAGTAATAATAGAAGTGACCATCAATTAAATCGCAATTTGCATTGAACAAGCCAGATATTATTATTATTTTATGCACTTATATAGCGCAGTGATATACAGACATTAGCATCCAACTGTCCCCAGTGGGGCTCACAATCTAAGGTCCCTATCAGTATGTCTTTGGAGTGTGGGAGGAAACTGGAGTACCCGGAGAAAACCCACGCAAACACGGGGAGAACATACAAACTCCATGCAGATGTTGTCCTTGGTCGGATTTGAACCTAGGACTCCAGCGCTGCAAGGCACCAATGCTAACCACTGAGCCACCGTGCTGCCCTATATTATATTATATGATATGATATGAATTACGAACATGTGGAATAATTAAGAGAAGATCATGAGTGTGACAGACTGAACCGTCACTGGGGCTGCTGGAGTGGACTGAGGGCTAGCCTCCTTCCTATGGATTATGGACCCAGAACTACGGAGAACCCCCCTGGCTCATTATTCTACAAAGGGAAAAATTGTGTTGGTTTATTGTATCACAGGTGGGTGCTGTCTGCCTGTGAGTGATTATGTTATCCCATTGTGTTGATTAATTGTATCATATGTGTGTGTGCAGTGTCCTGAAACACACTGCTTAAAATTGTGATTATACAGTACAGCAGACATAGTACATCCCTCCAACCTGGAGAAATAAGAGAGAAAGACTGATTGTCATAGGAAAAATACTCCTTATGCAACTTCTGGGAACTAATCTGAATCACTGTAAAAGCTGCCTTGATGTAAATACCTTTTGCATACATTGATGACCTGTGGATCAGTTTCAGTGAAGTACTGGGAGTTTGTTACAAGCTTTAGTCTCCTTATTCTATATCATCATTACTACTACCACCAACATTTGCACCTTGCGGTGCTGGCGTCACGAAATACAACACAGGGGCCCAGCCACCAAAGCACCCTAAACACCACCATCACCATCAAGGGCACCTCAACCAACATCTGGCTGGTGTTTCCTGCAATAGAGAGTGCCCCGGAGAATTTCCTGCTGTCTTCCTCATCACTGCACGCCGACCCAGGGAGCTGCAAAACCGTGAGTACGACTACTACCCCCATCAGCCCACCGTGCCCTTACATACTGCTCCTGCGGTGCGGTTCGCTGCATGTGTTTTCTGCCTGTAACTGGCTGGCATGTAGCCCCATCAAAGTGTCCTGTTCTACCCTTCATGAAGTCTGGGAATGTTTATGGGAATTGGAGAACTACACTCTGGGGATTGCTATAATCATTATACTCCCCAGAGTATAATCCCTAGCTCTTGTAAGAGCTGTTCCTGTTCCTGCATTGCCCTTTGAAAGAAGAGAGGGTCACCCACCTGGAAACCTTGTCGTAGGTCCAATGTGGGTAGAAGACGACGAGATCCCAACCAATCTACGGCGATTCATGTGGTCGGCAGTGCTTACGGTGTCGAGCGGAGTGCTTGGAGCCCTCGGGAAGCACTCTGAGCATTCATCAATGGAGGTACCCAGTCGGGTTGCCAGGAAATCCGTTACAATGAGGATTGATTTATAAATGAAATAATTATGCGATTGATTTTTCTCTATACTCATGTACACTGACTTATCCTTCTAATCAAGCACATTTTATCTAGGAATAAGATTGGTGCAGCTATATCACCATTGGGATTCATTACTTTCTATATAATAACGGCTACCAATTAAGTAAAATGGAATTATGAAATACATATTTTTTCTACGTGACTGATTTTCTATGAAAAAAGATCATTGATATGAAAAAGGTAATTGATTTGTTATATTGATGGAAGATTTGAATATGTACCAATAGAGGATCCTCTGCGTGGCATTCATTGCAATACACGCAACTGGTACCGTGTATCACTGTCTGTCTCAGGATATATTACATCTAAACATATTTCTATTGGGCCAGACAGATAGCCACAGTACCACTTGCGTATAATTTTTTTAATTTTGTATGTTTTAATGTTTTTATGTATTTTTTATTTGCTAATTTGTTTTGACTTTTTAATATGTCTAATTACATGTAGATACAAAAAATTATTTTTTTTTATATATACTGATCCCTGACACATTTCTTGATGAATGAGTGCCTGTTAATATATTTGTACAATAACTCATCTATTTACAGACTGAGGGGCAGTCTGTCAGCAGTGCACCTAAATCTATAAGCCGAGACGGGAGAGCCACTATATATATCTATTACACATTTTTAGGAAACTTGTCATCTTTTTTTGTATGTTTTTTTTATGATTTTTTTTTCACCTTTCCCCTCTCCAAGCTCTGAAATGCAATGGCAGTAATAGTAAATGATAAAGAAATTGTCTTTGGTGAAGTTTCATAAGTGGCATGATGCAGGCCGCAGCATGCAGCAGCCGTACACAACATGATGATAGACAGACAGACAGACAGATTGGCAATATGTGGCACCTGCAACAAGGAGAGGTCTATTGATCTCATTCATCCTGCCTGGACTGTGAGAACATTTCTATATTAATTCAGTAATCATGTACATATGCCGCCTCATGAAATTTAACCCCGTCCTAAAAAAATAAAAATAAAACTTCAACCTGTTAACAACCCTACAAAAAAAAAGTACATTTTAACCATGTTAACAACCAAGATTTTTTTTTTAAGTTTCAACCGTGTGGAAAGTGAGTGCAAGGAAACTGATCCTCATGCATTAGTGGCAGTGGCATGATGCAGGCCGCAGCATTGCCTGAACTATGAGAAAATGTTGGTATTTAGGCAGTAATCACGTACATTTATGCTGTGCCTTAAAGAAATTTAAGCCCCCCAAAAAATGTTGTTTGAACTTCAACTGTGTGGAAAGTGAGCACATAAAAAATATGTGACAATTGAGGCTTGATGCTTAATTTTTTGTAAATACACACAGGTAGATTGCTACTATACCTTGTGTCTTGTAGTAATCACATATATATGCTGGTTTAATTACATTTAACAATCCCCCCAAAAATGTAAATTCCAACCATGTGGAAACTGAAAATACGTAAATGGAAGATTGAGGCTAGACGCTCAATTTCAACTTAATTCACACACTTAGATTACTGCCACACTATGGGTATTGTTGCAGTTATCATATATATATTCTGCTTAATTAAATTGAAAGACCACACTCCAAAAAAAATGAAATTGCAACCGCATGGAAACTGGACCCCCCCAAAAAAAAAGAAAGAAATTAATTAAACTGCAACCGTGTGGAAACTGAAAATACATAAACAGACTGAAGCTTGACACTCAATTTCAACTTAATACACAGAGGTAGATTGCTGCCACACTGTGGGTATAGCTGCACTAATATATTTTATACACACACAACACACAATTCTTCTTCAGAATCCTAGCCTTTCCATTCACTGTCACTGGCTATAAGCTTGATTGATTTCTGACTGTCCCTGATTGATTTTCTTTTTTTCACTGTCACTGACTCCTTAAGATAGTTTTCCTGACAGACAGTAACACCTAACCATTCTCTTTCACAGCACAGAATGGCATACTGCTAGGGCACCTTTCTGCCTACAGCAGCACTGATTGTCTCATCCAGGCTGTCTGTCAGCCTAGGAGCCAATCAGGGCAAGCTCTCCTCCCACTTCCACTCAGGGTCATGTGAGAACCCTTCTTCTCCCACACTAGTTCTTTTTCTGGTGATATGTGCACTAAAATGACCCTACACACCGCTTTAGTAGATTTGTCCAAAACTAAATAGCAAAGTTCGGACCGAACTTGGTTCAGTCTAAACTGGTTCGCTCATCCTTATGTGACACCATGAGTTTACAAAATTTTACTTTTTCACAATATACATTTTTTTGGAGATACTGACTTTGAGTTTTCATTAGCTGTAAACTATAATCATCAACTTTAAAAAAAAATGCTTTTACTATGCTTTAAATGCTTTATATAATATATGAGTTTCACTTTTTGAAATTAATTACAGAAATAAATTAACTTTTTGATGATATTCTAATTTATTGAGATGCACCTGTATCATCATTGCATTCAAACATATAAACAGTGATGGTCAGTTTGCAGTGTTCGCCAGCAAACACATGCGGGCTGCCTGCTCCCGGTGACCGCATTTGATTTCAGACCGGCTCCCAGCACAGGCACAGGTAAGGGCTTACCTGTGCATCGCCGGACGGGTGAGTCTACCTTACTAAAGATTGCAGCCCGCATGTGTTCGCTGGCGAACACTGCGAACTGACCATCCCTGCATATAAAGTTTAGTTCAATTCTAACAACTCCTTCTTGGTGTGTTACTTTTTTTTTTTTTGCCAGTGAGTGTAATATATAAATATCCATGGATAAATCAACAATAAAAAGCCAGTACATTCTAATACATCACACAGCATCCGTAATAGAAACAATGTTTAGTGGAAGAGACATTTGACTTCCTCTCCAATGCAAATAATAAAAGACAAACACCAGATGGGAACTGACAGAAGAATCTGAACTGGGTTAGTAATGTATTGGAGATAAGCGAATTTCTTGAAATTCATTTTGTGACTGATATGTTTCATTATCTGTTTTGTAAAAATGTTTTGCTCTCCCTCCTCCATTTTAAGCTCTTTAGCACAATGACAGCAGTAGCAAATAATGTCAGAGTGGTGCTGGCATATACAGCTATGGGTAAATGTGTGGTTGACGATATTAACAAACAGCGTCTTTAAAAACACACTGCACTGTTTCATGTATTATCCCATTTCATAATAAAAATCTTCCAAAAATTGTCCTTTATTGGGGGTAGATGGTGTTTAAACTTCACAGATCCATGTCGCATTCATTTAGACAAAAGTGATGTTTTCTATACTGGCAGAGGGCAACTTTGTCCGTTTAGGTGTTAGAATTTCACCTTCTACACCAAAAACCCTCTGCAACATGACAATGGAGGGTGAAAAGACAGTACAGAGAGGGCACACTGGGCCAGTTCCGGCAACTGTTCCAATCTGCCTGTCCATGAGGTCAGCCTGGTGAGGCACATGGAAAAAAATCTCTATCATGTTGATACTAAACTGGCTGCTGCTGCAGCTTTTGCTGCTTGTGGTGGAGTAGACAGCGGGGGGTGGGTGACTTTGTGGGGGGCGGAGATGGGCCTCCTGGACAGAAATGCAGATGGCAGGTGTCTGCTCGCTGAAAGATGGGGCAAGCTGCATACACAGTGTACCCTTGCAATAAAATAATTTGGTTTCCCTTATGGAAACAGGAAAACATTCCCCCTTTTGCTTTGATAACAAGGGTCTAAAAGCATGACTAATCAGATTCCTTAGTGTGATGGATGCATCTTTCATTACATAAGCAAGCAAGCATACAGTTGCCATTCTTGACAGCGTGCCGAAGGACCTAGTACTTTCAGGGTTTGCTCCTCAATGAGAAGTTTGGTCATCATTGCCAGTGTTGTCGTCATCAGCCTCACCCTCACCCTCACCCTCCACGAGACTTTATCAGTGTGGGTGTCCAACAGCTACATGGAGGATAGCTAGATGTGGAAGCTGTTCTTCTTCCGCTGTCCCTTGTTGCATTAGTGTTAACATCTGCTGTAAGTTAAATATCAGGGGATGACATTGTTGATGCAGCAGTTCTCCCTACTGGCAAATCTTGCGGCCTCTATGAAGGGCCTGAGTACACGACAGGCGTCTCTGATGAGCTGCCACTGCCTGCCCTCAAAATGACACATGCTCCCTGGGTGGCCTGGTGCATGACTAAATCACACACCACTTTAAACTACTCGTACAGACACTCCAACATATGCAAGGTGGAGTTCTAGTGAGTTTGAACATTGCAGACCATTCTGTTGCTGCAAGTCCTTGCCATATAAAAATGGCCAGCACCCACTGTAGGCCACTGTCCTTTGTCAAAGAGCATTGCACCACTAAATTTATCATGTGTGCCTTGCAGGGAGCATGTGTTAATTACCCCAAATGCAGCGCAGCTACAATGTTCCTGCCATTGTAGTTGACCACCTTGCCCAGTTGGAGTTGGCAGGGAGACAGCCAGTGGGATGTTTGCTGCTTGATGCACTTTAGCAACTGATCAGCTGTGTGGCCACAATTATGGCATGGCAACACTTTTCTTTACACATATGATTGGAGGGAGGGGGACTGAGAGCAAGGCTCTGCCCTGTTTCTTTTGGGGACTGGAGGATGTCCATGGAGGAAAACTACAGAAGGTGGATATGCGGCTGGTGTGCAAACTAAACAGTCACAAATGTGAAGGTGTAAATAGGAGCTAGCTTTGTTGCTGCAGTGCTGCGTCGCCAAGAAAAACATTGATTCAGTGGGTCGTGAAAGACAGGTACTGTCCCTGCCCTTAGCATCTACTACAGTTGTCCAGGTTGGCGTGCAGAGAGAGTCGCAGTGAGAAGCCCAAATTCTCCGTCATGTGACAGTACAAGGCATGGATTTTTTTTTTTTGTAGAAATAATGGTGGATAAGTGTTTTCTAGCAAGGCTGAGCACTTCAGCTCCGGAAAAGCAGTAGAATCCACTAGGTAGTATGGCAGCAACCACACCACCAGCAACTTGACTAAGTGGGAATTAAGCTTATGCACAAGAGCATTGCTTGGTGATTAGAGTTCTTTCCTGTCTGCACATTTTGTTATCGATGTCTGATGATGGAGCCGAGTAGCAGGAGGAGTATTCTGAGTGGGAGAAGCAGTAACTGATAGTGATGATGACAAGGACACTGTACTGGATGTGGTCTGGCAGCTGCAAAGGAGCCCTGGAATAGGAGTACACTCTTGCTGTGCTAGCTGGCAGAAACTTATATTTTTCTACAGTAACTGGTGATGCCGCATTATGTGCTGCAATAAACCCATGGTGCCTACATTTGTATTTCAGTGCCCATGGCTTATTTTGATACTGCAAATCTTGGACACAGTAATGTCTTCCAACACTATGAAGAAATACTGCCAGACAGTAGATACTTACACAGACAGAGGATACTTGCACAGCGCTAGTGGCAGTGGTCACAGTATTAGTGGCATCACCATTTCCCAAGCTGACTATAATAGAAGCAGTGGCAGTTTTTTGGGAGGTTCTAAACATACGTTTCCTTATTGCCACTACCCTCCTAATCTGATGTTTCCTCCTCCTTATAACCTCAGGCTCCCAGGTCCTGCCCAACACACAATTACCATCATTGTCCCCGTCCATGACACTTTAATCAAACTGTGATATGTCATTGTGGACTTCTTGGCCCCCTGCCAATTCCCTACCCTGTATTTGTCCCAAGTGCCACTGTTGCTACCAGTGTCTCTACCCCATCACTGTGGCTACAAGTGCCACTACTACCACCATCACCACCATCACCACCAATAAACCTATGCATTGGGTCCCCCACCTCTGCCTGAACCTTCTCCTAATGGCAGTTCAAACCTTAACTATTTTCACACACGTTGTCAACAGGAGGACTATCTTAAGTATCTTCCATAACAAATGGGGTTTTGCTGTTTTTTCTTAGGAAAAAAGAAGACACCCCACTAGAGGGGGCAGTGAAGGCAGAGGATGCAACTGAAAGGTTTCTCTAGGGTTTCAAGGTGGAGCAGGAGAAATGCTGTGCTCCCTGGCTCCAAGGAATTGTGTCAGACTCAGACATAATCTTGCTGTGACGAAGAGGAGTTGTCCTCAATAATAATGTAGCGTAAAAACACCAGGACTAGAGACTGCTACACAAATGTGTGACCTTAAGGAGAAGATTGGGAGTGGGGTAGCGTGGAGACGCTAAAAAAGGACCACGGGAGCGGCGCCAAAATCCCTAATATCTAAATTTGTGGGGGTATATAACCCATAAAAGATAGCACTTATTATGTCGCTAATTGAGATAAAAGTATTATGTCGCTAATTGAGATAAAAACATATGGTTAAGACAATTATAAATTGACAAGTATAAAATTGAAATATAAAATCAAAATTTAAGTGACTCACTTCACCCAGGAGGGTAATGTGGGATAAAGCTCAAGACACCCACACTACACCTCCTGCGCCTGGATCGCCAGTAGAGTCTTAGAAATGGACAAAGATCACTCTCGAGTCCTTGTTCTTTCTTTTATTCTTTTTATTCCAAGAGCCAGGGTTGGGGGAAGGAGCAGCTCAACGCGTTTCGGGGCCTCTTAATGGGTCCCCTTCATCAGGAGCATAGACATTCAATATACAGTAAGATGGGGTTTAAATAGCATGTGGAATAGCCAAAAAGACCGCCAAAAACGGCATCAAATTGTGTCACTTCCGGTTTCTGCATGCGTTCCACTGTGGAACGCATCGGAAGTGACGACCTCTACATCTCAAAAGAATTGGTTTGATAGGTAAAATCGATCTAAAGTACAGATACATTCAATATACAATATACAATAAGATGGGGTTTAAATAGTATGTGAAAAAGCCAAAAAGACCGTCAGGAACGGCATCAAATTGTGTCACTTCCGGTTTCTGCATGCGTTCCACTGTGGAACGCATCGGAAGTGACGACCTCTACATCTCAAAAGCATTGGTTCGATAGGTAAAATCAATCTAAAATACAGTGGGGCCATTTAAAAAACATATGGGGTTAGTAGGGGTAACCTACACCCTCCTTTGAATGTGAAAGATAGTGTGTGTCCCCCTTTCTTCACTGCGCCACGGTGGAACGCAAACAGGACTTCCGGTATATTCCACCGTGGAGCGCACCGGAAACGGAAGTCCCGGGTGCTACTATGGGTCTGTGCAAAGTCTTATGTAATGTTCGTGGTGGAACGCATACCCGACTTCCGGTGTGTCCCATCGTGGAACGCACCAGAACCGGAACCGCGCCTCCAGACGGGGGTGTGTATGTTATATCGTCAAGGGGTTTGAAAACAAAACAAAAAGAAAAAAAAGGGAAATAAAAACAAAGGGGGGGGGGGGGGGGGGTCCTTACGAATAGATTCATACTGAGTCTCGGGATATTAATACATATAGGTTTTTGCACAATGGTGTCAATTAGTGTGGGTGGAGTCATTTTATCCATTGTCATGTGATTGGGGTTTGGGGGAAGGGTTCTAATAAGGGGCGATATTTTAAATAATACAAGGGGGACTGCAGCAGGTATCAATAGTAATCCAACAAGTGATAGTGGAAAGATCATGATTAATTGACAGGGGTGATATTGATGATAAATATATACATTGATCAATGGATCATATCTAGAAACAACTCATATATATATATAACTTGTAAAAAATATGTATCATAAAAAATATATAACTATATAAGAAAATAATATATATATATATAAAAATAATATATATATAAAAATAAAATTAAAAATAAAATGAAAAAAAAAATAATAAAAAAAAAATATATATATATATAAAAGAAATTTTTTATTTTTATTTTTTATAAAAAATATCTGTATAGATAGATACATAGATATCATGTTTTAAATGCGTATACGGATAGGGACGTATGGATGATGCTGTGATTGTATCATAGGTGAAAAATACAGGGTTGGGATAGTGGTACTCTTTTAATAGTTAGAATATTCTAGACATTCATTCAAACCGAAAGGGGATAGGGTGTTTAGTGTAAATATCCAGAACATTTCCTTCCGGCATAACTGTTGGTATGATGAGGTGATGGTTTCTAGGGGTGTGACTGTGAGACCGATTATGGATCCCTCATGCCTTTCGGAGAAATGTCGTGATACGCTGTGTGTTAGGACTTTACGTTTAATGTTGGACCTGTGCTCACACATTCTTTCTCTGAGGGTTTGTGTGGTCCTACCGACGTATTTTAAACCGCAGGGACATTTTAGGAGATATATGACGTTTCTGGTTCCGCAGTTTAAATCTTGTTTTATAGTCCAGGGACCCGAGGGACCCCCTGTTTCGATGGTCTTAGTGCCGTGTGCAATCATTGCGCAGCATTTGCACTTTTTAATGCCACATTTAAAACATCCTTTTTTCATGGGTAGTGGAACGATTGTATTCGTAGGGGCTTTGAGTTTGGGACAGGATGGGGCGATGATATTTTTGATGGTTTGTGCCCTTCTAAAAGTTATGGACGGCAATTGGGGTAGTATATTTTTGAGGATGGGATCTTTCAGCAGGATATTCCAGTGCTTCGTTACTACTTTTCTGATGTTTTGATGGTCTCTGTTGTATCTGGTGATAAGGTTGTATTGGTATCCTTTCTCGTCCGTAGTTTTTGGGAGTGGTGGTTTCAACGCTTCTTTTTGATCTATTTTTAGGATCCTCTGGGTCGACGCCTTGATTAGACTTTTGGGGTAGCCTTTTTCCAGAAAACGATCTTTAAGAATTCCTAGTTGTGTTTTGAGGGTCTTTTCGTTGGAACAGTTTCTCCGTACTCTTTTCATTTGCCCGTAAGGTATATTTTTCTTCCATTTGGTGTGGTGGCAGCTGGAGTATTCTAAGTAGCTGTTGGCGTCTACTTTTTTAAAATGAGTGCTGGTGGTAATCTTGTTGTTGATGATTTTGATCTGTAAATCTAAAAATGTTGAGCTCTTGGAGTCGGATTCATATGTAAATTGAAGGCCCTAGTCGTTCTGATTTAACATCGATATGAATGGAGTTATGTCCTCAGCGTTGCCCCCCCAGATGAAGATAATGTCATCGATATATCGGCGGTAAAAAAGCACATCCTTATGGGATTGGAGACCTAGAGACTCTTCAAAAAGGCCTACGAACAAGTTTGCGTAAGAGGGTGCGAATTTCGTACCCATAGCGGTACCCCTTGTTTGTATGTAAAAGGTATCGTTAAAGGTGAAAAAATTGTGTTCTAGAATGAATTGTATTGCGTTTAGAATGAATTCCTTCTGAGGGGAGGACATTTCTTGGTCCCGTTCCAGATAATGTTTGACTGCACGTAATCCTAAATCATGCCGGATGTTACTGTAGAGGGATGCCACGTCAAGTGTGACCCAAAAGTAGTGATCCTTCCAAACTATATTGCTGAGGGTGTTAATCAGGTCTGCGGAATCTCTTAGGTGGGAAGGGAGTTTCTGTACATATTTCTGTAGGAACGTGTCGACATACGCTGAGAGGTTAGATGTAAGTGAGTTTATGCCGGAAATGATTGGTCTACCGGGTGGGTTGGTGAGGGTTTTGTGGATTTTGGGTAGGAAGTAGAAGCGAGCAGTGGTGGGGTGATTGGGCGTGAGGAATGTTTTTTCTTTTTTGTTAAGGGTGTTTTGGTTATAACCAGAATATATAAGTTCTATCAATGTTTTTTTGAAGATGGCCGTTGGGTCATCTATAAGGACTTTATAGTATGTTTGGTCGGACAGGATTCTAGTGGATTCCTGTATATAGTAGGCGAGGTCCATGATTACGACCCCGCCTCTTTTGTCTGCATTTTTCATTACGATGTTTTTGTTTTTCTTAAGATCTGTCAAAGCTCTTTTTTCTCGATTATTGAGATTATTTGGAGTGTCAGAGATTCGGGCTTCTTTCAGGGTTTTTAAGTCGTCTAAAACTATATTAAGAAAGCTCTCTAGATGGGGGCCTCTGCTTTGTAGTGGATAAAAGGAAGATTTGTTCTTTAGACCTGATGGGATGGGGGTATTTGCTTGATCTTCATTTTGGGCAGATGGTACTATTTCTTGAGTGGTGGGCAGGGACCGGACACTGGAAATGATGTTATTAATATTGTTCGTGTCGACTCCTGGTAGTGGGTTTTCTTTTTCTCCTGAGATAATTTCTTTTATGGCAAAATGTCTTTTGAGTGTTAATTTTCGTATCCATTGGTTTATGTCGACAAATAATTCGAAGGGATCGGATGTGATGGTGGGACAAAAAGAAAGTCCTTTACTGAGCACACTAAATTCATCTGTTTTGAGTTTGTATTTTGATAAGTTGAATATTCCTTTGGTGTCTTGTGGTGTGTCATTTTTCGCGTTTTCTTCTAGTGTGATGGGGACTGAGGTATCGGGTCTGCGGTTGTGTTCGTTGGTGTAATGAGTGGTTTGAGTTTTCTCTTTTTTGGAGTGTTTGGTTCTTCCCCCTCTACATCCCCAGAATCGTTTTTTACCCTTTTTCGGGATGGAGGAACGGGACTGAAAAAATGAGTAATCTTGAGGTTTTGGGGATTGAGGGTGGGCGTGAAGGGGATCGGGCCTGTTGGAGTGAAGAAGGGGCTCAGGACTTGTAGGCTGGAGATTATCTGTCTGGCCGGAGGGGTGAGGTTGTTTGTTGTAGGTGAGATTCTCCCTAAAAAAGGGCTCTCGGAGAGATTGGAGGGTAGTGCTAAAAAAAGTTCAGATTGTGTGGTAGATACTGAGTGTGTTGAAATGTTGGATCCTGTAAGGATGGGGGATGTATGGGATTTATTCGGGGAGGAAGGGGATTGGTTCGGAGAGGAGATGGATTGTGTTGAACTGGGGCTAGAGCACACTAATTTTGTTTGTTGCTTCGGTGGAGTGGGGCTTTTGTTGTGCGGGACAGTGGGATGAGGGGGACTCCTAACTGCTGTGGAGACTAATGTGGTGTCTCCCCTATTGGGTGGGCCAATGTGTTTCGGCCCACAGGGGGGATCTTGTGTCTGTATGGTACCCCAGTGTGTCTTTGGGGGGATTGCTATTCTGGCTGTTGTTTCTTGGGCTCGGACGGGTTTGGGGTAGGGCGTACGGTTTTTTGGGGATCTTAATATCCCCTGTGTGTTGCTGTTGTAAAAAACTCTGTTCTGCGACCTGGATTGTGTTAAAGTGGGTCTGTGTTGGAGGTCCAGATGGGTAGGTCTAGTATACGAAAATTTGGAATTGGTGTGTGCGTTATTAGAAGGGAGGGGAAAAGAGTGTTTTCTTTCCCAGGACCTGGTCTTATTAAGGTCATAGTCTCTGATGTCCCTTAAAAGTTTGTTACATTTTCTAAGTGCCTCGTTATATTCAAAGCGTCTGAGAGGATCCCACAGGGGATTTCTCTCATCGGCCTCGTATTTCGATTTTTTAAGAAACCATGTATTAAGTTTTTGCCCCAGGTGCATACATGTGGCTTTTCTTTTAGCGATTAAAAGCCTCATGAATTGTTGTGAACACTTATCACTTGTACTAAGCCAATTTCTAACAAATTCGGGGTCGTTCGTAAATGATGGTTTTACAGATAGTCTCAGGCCACGGGGGATAATCCCCAAGTATTCATAAATAAAAAGAAAGTACCAGTCAATTTCGTTCTTTACAAAGTTCTTGATGGTGTCCAATACGTCAAAGTCCTCTTCATCGGTATTTTCTTTCCAATTGTCAGATGTTGAGTAGGGTAGTTCTCTAATGGACTGCCAAGTTCCACTGATTGTGTTGGGAGGAGGTAGTCTAAGTTCCGTGGTGGTGGGTAATCTTCTGATTTCCTTCAGGATTCTCGTCATAATACTGTGTATATCCCTTTTTAGGTATGCCGAACCTATGTCAGCCACTGCTCCTCTGGTCGGTCGTTGGTCACCCATCGGCCGAACAAATGTAGGTCAGAGACAGGATAAGGAAAAAAGAGAGGGTTAGTCACTGGGCCTTCAAAACGATGGTCCAGGGTTAACTGCGCAGGGCGCCAAAGGTAGGACAGAATGAGTATCTTTTAATTTCCGTGTACGGTTAAAGTGGTGGGGCAGATAAGGGCAGGCAGCCAAATGGTCTCAACCCACCTAAAGGACTCTCGGTGGGTGATTTAAAGATTGGGAGTGGGGTAGCGTGGAGACGCTAAAAAAGGACCACGGGAGCGGCGCCAAAATCCCTAATATCTAAATTTGTGGGGTATATAACCCATAAAAGATAGCACTTATTATGTCGCTAATTGAGATAAAAGTATTATGTCACTAATTGAGATAAAAACATATGGTTAAGACAATTATAAATTGACAAGTATAAAATTGAAATATAAAATCAAAATTTAAGTGACTCACTTCACCCAGGAGGGTAATGTGGGATAAAGCTCAAGACACCCACACTACACCTCCTGCGCCTGGATCGCCAGTAGAGTCTTAGAAATGGACAAAGATCACTCTCGAGTCCTTGTTCTTTCTTTTATTCTTTTTATTCCAAGAGCCAGGGTTGGGGGAAGGAGCAGCTCAACGCGTTTCGGGGCCTCCTAATGCGTCCCCTTCATCAGGAGCATAGACATTCAATATACAGTAAGATGGGGTTTAAATAGCATGTGGAATAACCAAAAAGACCGCCAAAAACGGCATCAAATTGTGTCACTTCCGGTTTCTGCATGCGTTCCACTGTGGAACGCATCGGAAGTGACGACCTCTACATCTCAAAAGAATTGGTTTGATAGGTAAAATCGATCTAAAGTACAGATACATTCAATATACAATATACAATAAGATGGGGTTTAAATAGTATGTGAAAAAGCCAAAAAGACCGTCAGGAACGGCATCAAATTGTGTCACTTCCGGTTTCTGCATGCGTTCCACTGTGGAACGCATCGGAAGTGACGACCTCTACATCTCAAAAGCATTGGTTCGATAGGTAAAATCAATCTAAAATACAGTGGGGCCATTTAAAAAACATATGGGGTTAGTAGGGGTAACCTACACCCTCCTTTGAATGTGAAAGATAGTGTGTGTCCCCCTTTCTTCACTGCGCCACGGTGGAATGCATGCAGAAACCGGAAGTGACACAATTTGATGCCGTTCCTGACGGTCTTTTTGGCTTTTTCACATACTATTTAAACCCCATCTTATTGTATATTGTATATTGAATGTATCTGTACTTTAGATCGATTTTACCTATCAAACCAATTCTTTTGAGATGTAGAGGTCGTCACTTCCGATGCGTTCCACAGTGGAACGCATGCAGAAACCGGAAGTGACACAATTTGATGCCGTTTTTGGCGGTCTTTTTGGTTATTCCACATGCTATTTAAACCCCATCTTACTGTATATTGAATGTCTATGCTCCTGATGAAGGGGACCCATTAAGAGGCCCCGAAACGCGTTGAGCTGCTCCTTCCCCCAACCCTGGCTCTTGGAATAAAAAGAATAAAAGAAAGAACAAGGACTCGAGAGTGATCTTTGTCCATTTCTAAGACTCTACTGGCGATCCAGGCGCAGGAGGTGTAGTGTGGGTGTCTTGAGCTTTATCCCACATTACCCTCCTGGGTGAAGTGAGTCACTTAAATTTTGATTTTATATTTCAATTTTATACTTGTCAATTTATAATTGTCTTAACCATATGTTTTTATCTCAATTAGCGACATAATACTTTTATCTCAATTAGCGACATAATAAGTGCTATCTTTTATGGGTTATATACCCCCACAAATTTAGATATTAGGGATTTTGGCGCCGCTCCCGTGGTCCTTTTTTAGCGTCTCCACGCTACCCCACTCCCAATCTTTAAATCACCCACCGAGAGTCCTTTAGGTGGGTTGAGACCATTTGGCTGCCTGCCCTTATCTGCCCCACCACTTTCACCGTACACGGAAATTAAAAGATACTCATTCTGTCCTACCTTTGGCGCCCTGCGCAGTTAACCCTGGACCATCGTTTTGAAGGCCCAGTGACTAACCCTCTCTTTTTTCCTTATCCTGTCTCTGACCTACATTTGTTCGGCCGATGGGTGACCAACGACCGACCAGAGGAGCAGTGGCTGACATAGGTTCGGCATACCTAAATAGGGATATACACGGTATTATGACGAGAATCCTGAAGGAAATCAGAAGATTACCCACCACCACGGAACTTAGACTACCTCCTCCCAACACAATCAGTGGAACTTGGCAGTCCATTAGAGAACTACCCTACTCAACATCTGACAATTGGAAAGAAAATACCGATGAAGAGGACTTTGACGTATTGGACACCATCAAGAACTTTGTAAAGAACGAAATTGACTGGTACTTTCTTTTTATTTATGAATACTTGAGGATTATCCCCCGTGGCCTGAGACTATCCGTAAAACCATCATTTACGAACGACCCCGAATTTGTTAGAAATTGGCTTAGTACAAGTGATAAGTGTTCACAACAATTCATGAGGCTTTTAATCGCTAAAAGAAAAGCCACATGTATGCACCTGGGGCAAAAACTTAATACATGGTTTCTTAAAAAATCGAAATACGAGGCCGATGAGAGAAATCCCCTGTGGGATCCTCTCAGACGCTTTGAATATAACGAGGCACTTAGAAAATGTAACAAACTTTTAAGGGACATCAGAGACTATGACCTTAATAAGACCAGGTCCTGGGAAAGAAAACACTCTTTTCCCCTCCCTTCTAATAACGCACACACCAATTCCAAATTTTCGTATACTAGACCTACCCATCTGGACCTCCAACACAGACCCACTTCAACACAATCCAGGTCGCAGAACAGAGTTTTTTACAACAGCAACACACAGGGGATATTAAGATCCCAAAAAAAACGTACGCCCTACCCCAAACTCGTCCGAGCCCAAGAAACAACAGCCAGAATAGCAATCCCCCCAAAGACACACTGGGGTACCATACAGACACAAGATCCCCCCTGTGGGCCGAAACACATTGGCCCACCCAATAGGGGAGACACCACATTAGTCTCCACAGCAGTTAGGAGTCCCCCTCATCCCACTGTCCCGCACAACAAAAGCCCCACTCCACCGAAGCAACAAACAAAATTAGTGTGCTCTAGCCCCAGTTTAACACAATCCATCTCCTCTCCGAACCAATCCCCTTCCTCCCCGAATAAATCCCATACATCCCCCATCCTTACAGGATCCAACATTTCAACACACTCAGTATCTACCACACAATCTGAACTTTTTTTAGCACTACCCTCCAATCTCTCCGAAAGCCCTTTTTTAGGGAGAATCTCACCTACAACAAACAACCTCACCCCTCCGGCCAGACAGATAATCTCCAGCTTACAAGTCCTGAGCCCCTTCTTCACTCCAACAGGCCCGATCCCCTTCACGCCCACCCTCAATCCCCAAAACCTCAAGATTACTCATTTTTTCAGTCCCGTTCCTCCATCCCGAAAAAGGGTAAAAAACGATTCAGGGGATGTAGAGGGGGAAGAACCAAACACTCCAAAAAAGAGAAAACTCAAACCACTCATTACACCAACGAACACAACCGCAGACCCGATACCTCAGTCCCCATCACACTAGAAGAAAACGCGAAAAATGACACACCACAAGACACCAAAGGAATATTCAACTTATCAAAATACAAACTCAAAACAGATGAATTTAGTGTGCTCAGTAAAGGACTTTCTTTTTGTCCCACCATCACATCCGATCCCTTCGAATTATTTGTCGACATAAACCAATGGATACGAAAATTAACACTCAAAAGACATTTTGCCATAAAAGAAATTATCTCAGGAGAAAAAGAAAACCCACTACCAGGAGTCGACACGAACAATATTAATAACATCATTTCCAGTGTCCGGTCCCTGCCCACCACTCAAGAAATAGTACCATCTGCCCAAAATGAAGATCAAACAAATACCCCCATCCCATCAGGTCTAAAGAACAAATCTTCCTTTTATCCACTACAAAGCAGAGGCCCCCATCTAGAGAGCTTTCTTAATATAGTTTTAGACGACTTAAAAACTCTGAAAGAAGCCCGAATCTCTGACACTCCAAATAATCTCAATAATCGAGAAAAAAGAGCTTTGACAGATCTTAAGAAAAACAAAAACATCGTAATAAAAAATGCAGACAAAGGAGGCGGGGTCGTAATCATGGACCTCGCCTACTATATACAGGAATCCACTAGAATCCTGTCCGACCAAACATACTATAAAGTCCTTATAGATGACCCAACGGCCATCTTCAAAAAAACATTGATAGAACTTATAGATTCTGGTTATAACCAAAACACCCTTAACAAAAAAGAAAAAACATTCCTCACGCCCAATCACCCCACCACTGCTCGCTTCTACTTCCTACCCAAAATCCACAAAACCCTCACCAACCCACCCGGTAGACCAATCATTTCCGGCATAAACTCACTTACATCTAACCTCTCAGCGTATGTCGACACGTTCCTACAGAAATATGTACAGAAACTCCCTTCCCACCTAAGAGATTCCGCAGACCTGATTAACACCCTCAGCAATATAGTTTGGAAGGATCACTACTTTTGGGTCACACTTGACGTGGCATCCCTCTACAGTAACATCCGGCATGATTTAGGATTACGTGCAGTCAAACATTATCTGGAACGGGACCAAGAAATGTCCTCCCCTCAGAAGGAATTCATTCTAAACGCAATACAATTCATTCTAGAACACAATTTTTTCACCTTTAACGATACCTTTTACATACAAACAAGGGGTACCGCTATGGGTACGAAATTCGCACCCTCTTACGCAAACTTGTTCGTAGGCCTTTTTGAAGAGTCTCTAGGTCTCCAATCCCATAAGGATGTGCTTTTTTACCGCCGATATATCGATGACATTATCTTCATCTGGGGGGGCAACGCTGAGGACATAACTCCATTCATACGGAAAATGCAAATGTGATCGCACACTACATCCAGCACTCTGCCCTCCATGCTGGACGAGACATTGGTTTATATTTTGGCCAAAGCATAGTAAGCCACTCACCGCGTCAAGGCTGTCTCATGAGTGGTCCCTAACTCTTGTTCCTACCTGTTCATGGGCCATGACAGCCACATAAAATCCAGGGAATACCCCTTATTTTTTTCTTTGTAGTATATATTGGAGGCGTGGCGATCTCCTTGGAGTCATTGCACACCTGACCAGTTAATCTGTCCTTGAGGCTGGTTTTAAAGTCAGTATAAAACTGAGTCTGCTTGTATAGAACCTACCATTAGCCATTTGGCTCCAGGAGAAGTATATGGTGGGTTCAGCATGCATGTTGGTACTTGCATCCCTGGATCCGATGAAAGCTGTAATGGCACCGGACGGGGTTACAAGCAAAGTGTACTTGGCTTGCATGCTGACCTGCATTCCCTGGATTTTATGTGGCTGTCATGGCCCATGAACAGGTAGGAACAAGAGTTAGGGACCACTCATGAGACAGCCTGTCACGGAACCATGAACCAGACGTACAACAAGAGATAAGTGAAAATAAGAAGGCTTTATTGAAAATAAAGCTGTAAAGCAAAAGTCCAAACGGATGGTGAAACCGAGCAGAGTCTTTGCGAAGCCAGAGGTCAGGAACCAGAAGGGTAGTCAGACGAAGCCAGGATCAGGAACCAGCAGGGTAGTCAGACGAAGCCAGGATCAGGAACCAGCAGGGTAGTCAGACGAAGCCAGGATCAGGAACCAGCAGGGTAGTCAGACGAAGCCAGGATCAGGAACCAGAAGCGGCAGCAGTCTTAGAAGCATGTGAACACAAGAGGACCAAGCAAGGAACTGAAGCCACAGACCTCCTATATATATGAGCTAGGCATCCAGCTCCTCCAGGGGAAGGAGGAGCCGCAGGGTGGAAGGCTACAAGAAACCCAGGACCCAAGATGGCCGCCAGCACATGTCAAACGAAGGAGAGCAGCAAGCAGGTAAGACCATGACAGTACCTCCCCCTCAAGGGCCCCTCCTCCGCGGAGCACAAAACGGTTTCTGAGGGAAGCGTGCGTGGAAGGCTCGGAGCAAGGCAGGAGCATGGACATCTGCGGAGGGAACCCAGGAACGCTCCTCTGGACCATAACCACGCCAATGGACCAAAAACTGCAACCGACCGCGGACCAGGCGTGAGTCCAGGATATTGCTCACCTCATATTCCTCACGATTGCCCACTTGGACCGGACGAGGCCGAGGAACCGAGGAAGTGAAACGATTACACACCAGTGGCTTCAACAGGGAGACATGAAACACGTTGGAGATCCGCATGCCAGGAGGAAGCGCAAGGGCATAGGCTACCGGGTTTACCCTGCGAAGCACTCGGAAGGGACCAACAAAGCGAGGCGCCAGCTTGGGAGTGGGCACTCGAAGGTTGAGGTTGCGGGTGGACAACCATACACGGTCTCCGACCTGGTAGGAAGGAGCAGGCGCTCGTCTGCGATCAGCCTGGAATCTCTGGCGCTGCGCAGAGACCTCAAGGGACTTCTGGATCTGTACCCAAGAAGCACGTAGGACGGAAAGGTGATCCTCCACAGCCGGAATATCCTGGGGAGAGAATACCTCCGGTAACACGGCAGGTTGGAACCCATAATTGGCCATGAAGGGAGACGTCCCAGAGGAAGAGTTCACCGCCGTGTTCCTGGCAAACTCAGCCCAAGGCAGGAGGTCAACCCAATTGTCTTGGTGATCGGAGACATAGCAACGAAGGAATTGCTCCAAGGCCTGATTGGATCGTTCTGCGGCCCCATTGGACTGAGGGTGGTAGGCCGAGGAGAAGGAGAGATGAATCCCCAACTGGGAGCAAAAGGCGCGCCAGAACCTGGACACAAACTGACTCCCCCGATCCGACACAATCTCCTTAGGCAAACCGTGCAACCGGAAGACCTCCCTGGCAAAAATCGTGGCCAACTCTTGTGCAGAGGGTAACTTCTTGAGAGGAACACAGTGGCACATTTTGGAAAACCGATCCACAATCATGAGAATGACCGTATGGCCTCGGGATGCAGGGAGGTCCACAATAAAATCCATCCCCAGGTGTGACCATGGGCGCTCCCCGGTGGCTATGGGTTGCAGAAGGCCCAACGGAAGGTGCCGAGGGGACTTACTCTGGGCACAAACGGAGCATGCCGCTACATATGCGGCGATGTCGGAACGTAGGGAAGGCCACCAGAACAGACGTGAAACAGCCCAGGACAGCTGATTCTTTCCAGGATGCCCCGCGGTCTTGGAGTTATGGTAGGTTCGCAACAACCGAGTGCGCAACTCCTCAGGCACAAAACATCTGCCGTTGGGTCTCCCAGAGGGAGCACCAGATTGAGCCGCCAAAATCTGCTCACCCAGGGGAGAGGTCAGGCTGGTGCGAATGGCGGCCAGGATCTGATTCGGAGGTATGACCGAAGTCGGAATCGACTCCTCCCTGGACAGCTCGGAGTACTGCCGTGATAAGGCATCCGCCCTGATGTTCTTGGAACCGGGTAGGTAGGAGACCACGTAATTAAAACGTGACAAGAACAGAGCCCATCTGGCCTGACGTGGTGTCAATCTCTTGGCCTCAGAAAGGTAGGTCAGATTCTTGTGGTCCGTCAGGATGAGAACCGGAACCACCGAACCCTCGAGCAAGTGCCTCCATTCTTTAAGGGCCTGCACGATGGCCAATAACTCCCTGTCACCAATCTGATAGTTGCACTCCGCGGAAGACAGTTTCCGGGAGTAAAACCCACAAGGAAGCAGAGGACCCTCTGGTGTTCTACGCTGAGACAGAAGGGCGCCTACTCCCGTCTCAGACGCGTCCACCTCGAGGACAAAGGGCAACCCAGGGTTGGGATGCGACAGAATCGGAGCCGACACAAAGGCGGACTTTAGGGCCTCAAAAGCTCGGATGGCCTCGAGCGGCCAGACCTGGGAATTACTGCCCTTCCTGGTCAGATCCGTGAGAGGCTTGGCCAGCATGGAAAAGTCCCTGATGAACTTCCGATAATAATTGGCGAAGCCCAAAAAGCGCTGCAGGGAACGAAGACCACTGGGCTGGGGCCACTGTAAGACAGCCGAAACCTTCTCAGGATCCATGGAGAACCCCTCAGCGGAAATGATGTAACCTAAGAAGGTTACCTGGGATCGGTGAAATTCGCATTTCTCAAGCTTACCGAACAGCTTGTTCTCTCGTAACCGTTGCAACACTCGTCTGACATCCAGAATGTGGGCCTCCATGGATTCAGAATATACCAAGATGTCATCCAAATAGACTACCACACACTGCTGCAACAGGTCACGGAAAACATCGTTGATGAATTCCTGAAAGACTGCGGGCGCATTGCACAACCCAAAGGGCATAACCAAGGATTCGTAATGACCGGTCCTGGTGTTAAACGCGGTCTTCCACTCATCGCCCGCCTTGATCCTTACCAAGTTATATGCCGCCCTCAGGTCGAGTTTGGTAAAGACCGTGGCCCCTTTAAGGCGATCGAACAGCTCGGAAATCAAGGGTATCGGGTAAGCGTTCTTGATCGTGATGCGATTGAGACCCCTGTAATCGATGCAAGGCCTCAACTCACCGCCCTTCTTTTTCACAAAGAAAAATCCAGCCCCTGCCGGGGACGAAGATTTGCGAATGTGTCCGCGTGAAAGCGCCTCCCTCACGTACTCCTCCATGGCCTCATTCTCCGCTACCGACAGTGGATAGACTTTGCCACGAGGAGGAACGGCACCAGATTGTAACTCTATGGCACAATCGTATGGGCGGTGCGGAGGTAGGGCAACCGCGCGCACCTTATCGAATACATCCCGGTACTCCTCGTATTCAGGAGGCAACAGAGAGTCCGAGGAAGTACACAGCAACTTGACAGACCCATGGATGCAACTAGCCCCACACTGCGGTGACCACGAGAGGATCTTGACCGATCTCCAATCGAAAGTCGGATTATGCTTCTGGAGCCAGGGGTACCCCAAGACCACCGAGTAGTGTGGAGACGAAATAACCTGGAGGCAGACCGACTCTCTGTGAACGGCACCAATGGCTATCCCCACTGGAAGGGTCTCATGAGTCACGTGTGGCGGCAGAAGGGGTCTGCCGTCTATCGCCTCAAGAGCCAGTGGGGAACCTCGAGCCTGCAGAGGAATGGAATTGGCGGCAGCGAACACACTATCAATGAACAAACCACCAGCACCAGAGTCCACCAACGCCTGGGTCGTCACCGAGCCCCCGACCCAGGAGAGGACAACAGTGATCAGTGGTTTGTCAACACGGGAAACCGGGGACGAGGAGACTCCACCCAAGATCTGCCCCCGACAGGATCTCAGGGTACGAGCGTTTCCCGGACGGTTCGGACATGCCAACCGAAAATGCCCACCGAGACCACAGTACATGCATCGGCCCTCGCGTCTCCGGAGTGCCCTCTCCCCCTCGGACAGGCGAGCAAACCCCAGCTGCATGGGTTCACCCCCAGACAAGTCATCCCCAGGAGGCGTGGGAGGAGAGGGAGGCACGGGTGGGACAGCAAACGTAGGCACCAATCTGTTAGAAGACCTCCGCAGGTTCTCCTTAAAGGAAGGTCTCTCCCTGAGTCTGGTGTCAATCAAAATCAGGAAAGAAATAAGAGACTCGAGCTCAACTGGTAGGTCCTTAGCTGCAACCTCATCCTTCAAGGCATCCGAGAGACCATGAGAGAAAGCAGCGACCAGAGCCTCATTATTCCAGCCCACCTCTGCTGCCAGGGTACGAAACTCAATGGCGTATTCAGCTACGGATCGTGAACCCTGTCTGATGGACATAAGGAGCTTCGCAGCAGAGGCAGCACGAGCCGGCACATCGAATACCTTCCGAAGAGAAGCAACAAAACCGGAAAACTCGGCAACCACCGGATTGTTGTTCTCCCATTAAGGGCTGGCCCAGGCCAAGGCCTTGTCCGAGAGCAGCGAGATCAAGAAGCCCACCTTTGATCTCTCAGTAGGAAAGGCATGTGGCAGCAACTCGAAATAAATGCCCACCTGGTTAAGGAAACCTCGGCACTGAGTTGGCTCTCCCCCAAAGCGCTGTGGAAGAGGGGCAGAACCGGTCATACCCCGAAACACCGCAGGCGCAACAACAGGTGTCGGGGTAGACTCTGGCGCAACAACCGGAGCGGCAGTAGGAGCGAGCCCAGGAGCGACAACCGACCCATCGGCAACGGGAGCGAAATGAGCCGTGCGTTCAAGCAGGGTTTGCAACGCCACAGCGAACCGACCCAACAGGTGATCCTGCTGATCAAGTCTGGCAACCAGCGTGGGTAGTGAGGATGGCCCTGTACCGTCAGAATTCATGGCTTGGTCCTAATGTCACGGAACCATGAACCAGACGTACAACAAGAGATAAGTGAAAATAAGAAGGCTTTATTGAAAATAAAGCTGTAAAGCAAAAGTCCAAACGGATGGTGAAACCGAGCAGAGTCTTTGCGAAGCCAGAGGTCAGGAACCAGAAGGGTAGTCAGACGAAGCCAGGATCAGGAACCAGCAGGGTAGTCAGACGAAGCCAGGATCAGGAACCAGCAGGGTAGTCAGACGAAGCCAGGATCAGGAACCAGCAGGGTAGTCAGACGAAGCCAGGATCAGGAACCAGAAGCGGCAGCAGTCTTAGAAGCATGTGAACACAAGAGGACCAAGCAAGGAACTGAAGCCACAGACCTCCTATATATATGAGCTAGGCATCCAGCTCCTCCCAGGGGAAGGAGGAGCCGCAGGGTGGAAGGCTACAAGAAACCCAGGACCCAAGATGGCCGCCAGCACATGTCAAACGAAGGAGAGCAGCAAGCAGGTAAGACCATGACACAGCCTTGACGCGGTGAGTGGCTTACTATGCTTTGGCCAAAATATAAACCAATGTCTCGTCCAGCATGGAGGGCAGAGTGCTGGATGTAGTGTGCGATCACATTTGCATTTTCCGTTTGTATATGTATTTCGCCAAAAAAAAAGACCCCTTATTTTTTTCTTTGTAGTATATATTGGAGGCGTGGCGATCTCCTTGGAGTCATTGCACACCTGACCAGTTAATCTGTCCTTGAGGCTGGTTTTAAAGTCAGTATAAAACTGAGTCTGCTTGTATAGAACCTACCATTAGCCATTTGGCTCCAGGAGAAGTATATGGTGGGTTCAGCATGCATGTTGGTACTTGCATCCCTGGATCCGATGAAAGCTGTAATGGCACCGGACGGGGTTACAAGCAAAGTGTACTTGGCTTGCATGCTGACCTGCATTCCCTGGATTTTATGTGGCTGTCATGGCCCATGAACAGGTAGGAACAAGAGTTAGGGACCACTCATGAGACAGCCTTGACGCGGTGAGTGGCTTACTATGCTTTGGCCAAAATATAAACCAATGTCTCGTCCAGCATGGAGGGCAGAGTGCTGGATGTAGTGTGCGATCACATTTGCATTTTCCGTTTGTATATGTATTTCGCCATAGTGATCTGCACCTGCAGCAGGTTGTGCTGACCCAACCCCTTATTAATAACTCCATTCATATCGATGTTAAATCAGAACGACTGGGGCCTTCAATTTACATATGAATCCGACTCCAAGAGCTCAACATTTTTAGATTTTCAGATCGAAATCATCAACAACAAGATTACCACCAGCACTCATTTTAAAAAAGTAGACGCCAACAGCTACTTAGAATACTCCAGCTGCCACCACACCAAATGGAAGAAAAATATACCTTACGGGCAAATGAAAAGAGTACGGAGAAACTGTTCCAACGAAAAGACCCTCAAAACACAACTAGGAATTCTTAAAGATCGTTTTCTGGAAAAAGGCTACCCCAAAAGTCTAATCAAGGCGTCGACCCAGAGGATCCTAAAAATAGATCAAAAAGAAGCGTTGAAACCACCACTCCCAAAAACTACGGACGAGAAAGGATACCAATACAACCTTATCACCAGATACAGCAGAGACCATCAAAACATCAGAAAAGTAGTAATGAAGCACTGGAATATCCTGCTGAAAGATCCCATCCTCAAAAATATACTACCCCAATTGCCGTCCATAACTTTTAGAAGGGCACAAACCATCAAAAATATCATCGCCCCATCCTGTCCCAAACTCAAAGCCCCTACGAATACAATCGTTCCACTACCCATGAAAAAAGGATGTTTTAAATGTGGCATTAAAAAGTGCAAATGCTGCGCAATGATTGCACACGGCACTAAGACCATCGAAACAGGGGGTCCCTCGGGTCCCTGGACTATAAAACAAGATTTAAACTGCGGAACCAGAAACGTCATCTATCTCCTAAAATGTCCCTGCGGTTTAAAATACGTCGGTAGGACCACACAAACCCTCAGAGAAAGAATGTGTGAGCACAGGTCCAACATTAAACGTAAAGTCCTAACACACAGCGTATCACGACATTTCTCCGAAAGGCATGAGGGATCCATAATCGGTCTCACAGTCACACCCCTAGAAACCATCACCTCATCATACCAACAGTTATGCCGGAAGGAAATGTTCTGGATATTTACACTAAACACCCTATCCCCTTTCGGTTTGAATGAATGTCTAGAATATTCTAACTATTAAAAGAGTACCACTATCCCAACCCTGTATTTTTCACCTATGATACAATCACAGCATCATCCATACGTCCCTATCCGTATACGCATTTAAAACATGATATCTATGTATCTATCTATACAGATATTTTTTATAAAAAATAAAAATAAAAAATTTCTTTTATATATATATATATTTTTTTATTTTAATTTTATTTTTAATTTTATTTTTTATTTTATTTTTATCTATATATTATTTTTATATATATATATATATTATTTTCTTATATAGTTATATATTTTTTATGATACATATTTTTTACAAGTTATATATATATATGAGTTGTTTCTAGATATGATCCATTGATCAATGTATATATTTATCATCAATATCACCCCTGTCAATTAATCATGATCTTTCCACTATCACTTGTTGGATTACTATTGATACCTGCTGCAGTCCCCCTTGTATTATCTAAAATATCGCCCCTTATTAGAACCCTTCCCCCAAACCCCAATCACATGACAATGGATAAAATGACTCCACCCACACTAATTGACACCATTGTGCAAAAACCTATATGTATTAATATCCCGAGACTCAGTATGAATCTATTCGTAAGGACCCCCCCCCCCCCCCCCCCCCTTTGTTTTTCTTTCCCTTTTTTTTCTTTTTGTTTTGTTTTCAAACCCCTTGACGATATAACATACACACCCCCGTCTGGAGGCGCGGTTCCGGTTCTGGTGCGTTCCACGATGGGACACACCGGAAGTCGGGTATGCGTTCCACCATGAACATTACATAAGACTTTGCACAGACCCATAGTAGCACCCGGGACTTCCGTTTCCGGTGCGCTCCACGGTGGAATATACCGGAAGTCCGGTTTGCGTTCCACTGTGGCGCAGTGAAGAAAGGGGGACACACACTATCTTTCACATTCAAAGGAGGGTGTAGGTTACCCCTACTAACCCCATATGTTTTTTAAATGGCCCCACTGTATTTTAGATTGATTTTACCTATCGAACCAATGCTTTTGAGATGTAGAGGTCGTCACTTCCGATGCGTTCCACAGTGGAACGCATGCAGAAACCGGAAGTGACACAATTTGATGCCGTTCCTGACGGTCTTTTTGGCTTTTTCACATACTATTTAAACCCCATCTTATTGTATATTGTATATTGAATGTATCTGTACTTTAGATCGATTTTACCTATCAAACCAATTCTTTTGAGATGTAGAGGTCGTCACTTCCGATGCGTTCCACAGTGGAACGCATGCAGAAACCGGAAGTGACACAATTTGATGCCGTTTTTGGCGGTCTTTTTGGCTATTCCACATGCTATTTAAACCCCATCTTACTGTATATTGAATGTCTATGCTCCTGATGAAGGGGACCCATTAAGAGGCCCCGAAACGCGTTGAGCTGCTCCTTCCCCCAACCCTGGCTCTTGGAATAAAAAGAATAAAAGAAAGAACAAGGACTCGAGAGTGATCTTTGTCCATTTCTAAGACTCTACTGGCGATCCAGGCGCAGGAGGTGTAGTGTGGGTGTCTTGAGCTTTATCCCACATTACCCTCCTGGGTGAAGTGAGTCACTTAAATTTTGATTTTATATTTTAATTTTATACTTGTCAATTTATAATTGTCTTAACCATATGTTTTTATCTCAATTAGCGACATAATACTTTTATCTCAATTAGCGACATAATAAGTGCTATCTTTTATGGGTTATATACCCCCACAAATTTAGATATTAGGGATTTTGGCGCCGCTCCCGTGGTCCTTTTTTAGCGTCTCCACGCTACCCCACTCCCAATCTTTAAATCACCCACCGAGAGTCCTTTAGGTGGGTTGAGACCATTTGGCTGCCTGCCCTTATCTGCCCCACCACTTTCACCGTACACGGAAATTAAAAGATACTCATTCTGTCCTACCTTTGGCGCCCTGCGCAGTTAACCCTGGACCATCGTTTTGAAGGCCCAGTGACTAACCCTCTCTTTTTTCCTTATCCTGTCTCTGACCTTATGGAGAAGGGCAGTCCAGGCATTGTTGGACGCAGAGAGCCAGGTGATCCTGATACCTTCCAACCGGGTGGCTGGGAACTACACTCACCTAAAGAATTATTAGGAACACCTGTTCTATTTCTCATTAATGCAATTATCTAGTCAACCAATCACATGGCAGTTGCTTCAATGCATTTAGGGGGGTGGTCCTGGTCAAGACAATCTCCTGAACTCCAAACTGAATGTCAGAATGGGAAAGAAAGGTGATTTAAGCAATTTTGAGCATGGCATGGTTGTTGGTGCCAGACGGGCCGGTCTGAGTATTTCACAATCTGCTCAGTTACTGGGATTTTCACGCACAACCATTTCTAGGGTTTACAAAGAATGGTGTGAAAAGGGAAAAACATCCAGTATGCGGCGGTCCTGTGGGCAAAAATGCCTTGTGGATGCTAGAGGTCAGAGGAGAATGGGCCGACTGATTTAAGCTGAAGAGCAATGTTGACTGAAATAACCACTCGTTACAACCGAGGTATGCAGCAAAGCATTTGTGAAGCCACAACACGCACAACCTTGAGGCGGATGGGCTACAACAGCAGAAGACCCCACCGGGTACCACTCATCTCCACTACAAATAGGAAAAAGAGGCTACAATTTTCACAAGCTCACCAAAATTGGACTGTTGAAGACTGGAAAAATGTTGCCTGGTCTGATGAGTCTCGATTTCTGTTGAGACATTCAAATGGTAGAGTCCGAATTTGGCGTAAACAGAATGAGAACATGTATCCATCCTCTGATGGCTACTTCCAGCAGGATAATGCACCATGTCACAAAGCTCGAATCATTTCAAATTGGTTTCTTGAACATGACAATGAGTTCACTGTACTAAAATGGCCCCCACAGTCACCAGATCTCAACCCAATAGAGCATCTTTGGGATGTGGTGGAACGGGAGCTTCGTGCCCTGGATGTGCATCCCTCAAATCTCCATCAACTGCAAGATGCTATCCTATCAATATGGGCCAACATTTCTAAAGAATGCTATCAGCACCTTGTTGAATCAATGCCACGTAGAATTAAGGCAGTTCTGAAGGCAAAAGGGGGTTCAACACTGTATTAGTATGGTGTTCCTAATAATTCTTTAGGTGAGTGTATGTGCAGGACATTTATGCAGAAAGGGACGTAACTCCTGCAAAACCTGAAACTGTCCGTTTAAATGAGAGCGTGACGGAGATACATATTGAACTCGGTAGTGTAAGTGAGATGACCATTGGAAACAATGGTGCAGACAAGGTGCCAAGTGATTGTGCAGAATTTGTTGAAATGTATAATGGTAATGTGGGTTTATGGACAAGGTCTGATGAGGATGCCAACCCTCTTCCTTTGCAGGCTGCGGTTGGGGAAGCTCCCCCTCTTGGTAAAAATGTATACGGTATAAAAATGCTGATTGATGTTGAGAGCTCACAGCTGAGGGAACCCACTGTAAAAAATGTGCAAGGATACAATGTGGCAGTCCTAGAGGGTGTACCACACGTACCAGAGGTGGATATGCAGTCTCCACGGGATTTTATGGTTGCTGAGGAGGTGTCCAATGTGGAGATGGGCTCGTCAGTGCCCCTAGAGGTCAGCATTAACAATGACACGAGCGGCATAGGGGACGTGTGCGCTGTGACCATTAGCAACTCCGAGAGGGAAGCTACCAGGTCAAAGTCTTGTGAAGTTGAGGTGGTTACTAGTAGCGACCAGAAGACAGTTGTATCTGACATGATGAGAGTTAAGTGGGGAGACTTCAGTCTAATGTCTGAGACGCATACCCAGGTCGTGGTAAATGACCTGACATGTCGGTACAGCTGCAAGCAGGAAGATGATTCATTCCTCTCTATACAGTCCCTAGATCTGATAAAGAAAAGACTAGCTGTCTTCACAGAGTCACCGAAAAAGGCTGCAGAGGGGTCAAGGGAGGATACCCCGAAAGAAATGAGGGAGAAGAAGGGATCTGGAGATGGTGGCGCTGCAGTGCTGACCGATGCAGAGAAGACGGAAGATTTTTCTGCTGAACCCTTGGATGGGGCTGATGTGGATGCAGAGGCCAAGAGACTCACGGCAGTGGGTAGTCAGGACCTGGTCCTGAAAGACATCCGCTCCGCCTGAAAAGCAGTCTAAGTAGCCAGCAGCCTGCTGGGGAAGAAATACGAGGAGTTAGACGACCAGTATGCGGATCCTGTCTACTACTGTGAGTTGGCTCTCCTGAATTCTTCCCGTAAGAAGAACAGTGTCCTAAGTGAGCCTCTGGAGAAAATGCCAGAAGACGACGAGTCTTCTGAAGATCCCGATATCCCCAGGACCTCCAACCTTGATGAGAAAGAGGAGGAGGAGTTAAGAAGGCAAGGATATGATGCCATGTCCGTGGAGGATGAGAAGGCTAATAAAGTGAATGGGGACTCCAAAGAAACAGAGGCCGAAGAAGCTAAGGCCGAGGTCTTGAAGTGGGAGAAATCCTCGGATGTTCCAGAGACCAAGGATAAGGCTGAAGAGGGGTCTGCCGAAGTGGGGAGAGCCACTGAAGAAGCAAAAGACCCTGAAACTGAGGCCAAATCTGAAGAAACCACTGCTGAAAAAGAAGCGAGCGGGGGCAAGCGTGCTCTGCTGAAGGAGCGCCGCAAAGCCAAGGAGAAAGGGTCTGAACACGACCATGAATGGGAGCAACTATGCAAACAGTCCAGTCAAGAGCTGCAGCAGTACAAGAAAAGGCCTTAGCATGAGAGCAAGAATCAAAGAGTGCGAGAACATGTTATTGTCAGAAAACAGTAGAAAAAAAGAGTCTGGCCATTAGTTGGGCACAGAAGGCCTTTAGACAGTTTCTACTAGGTAGGAAGGCAGTGTTTATGACAAACCGAGCTCTTCTGGCCTGGGTCTGGCAGAATAAAAGGAAGCCTGTGATGCTGGCCACATTTTCCAGGGGGAATGTTGAGCTGCAAGATGGCAGGTTAATGCAGATACCCTATCACAAGCATCCGTTTGGTACATGTGTTCACCCCCACAGGGTTGAACAGAGGGGGGATATGTGGCAATGTGAATAGTGATGGGTGCAGTAAAGTCCAGGGGAAGCATGAAAAAGCTGTGTTGTTTGCACCAGGAGCATGTCACCAAGGGGCCTTGGTGGTGTAAAGGTCCTAGATATAGGAGACCACTAAGTTAGTTGGTGGACACCAAGATAGTTAGCTTAGCTGGCTCCAGCTAGTCTGGGGCAGGCTTTTACTGGGAACAGGCAATGTGCTGGGTGGGTGCCTGTTCCCCATGCTCCAGTCCAGGATTTTGGAATATGCCCATGTCCAGGGATGCTATTTGTGCTCGGATCGGCTCATGCTGAGAGTATACCCTACCTAAGCCTACCCTCCCCCGCCGACTAGAAGCAGCAGGGTTGTGCCAAAACTGCTTATAGAAGGGTAGCCTAAAGGGGGCTACCCCAATGATGAGCCCTGAAAGAAGGGAGGGCTCCTGGGTGGGTTGAAAGTGTTCAAACCGACAAGTGGGGGCAGGAGGGCCAGGTTTAAATAGTGCACGCCCCGCCTCCTCCTCACACAAATCCGGCACTCTCAATTGCCTACCACTTGTGCTCGGATCGGCTCATGCTGAGAGTATACCCTACCTAAGCCTACCCTCCCCCGCCTACTAGAAGCAGCAGGGTTGTGCCGGAACTGCTTATAGAAGGGTAGCCTAAAGGGGCCAAAAGAACCATGCATAGGAGTGTTGAAAAGCTTTAATAACAGAAATTACAACACCAACACTTGAAAAGCCAGTAACATTTCGTTATGCGGATCCGGGATATACCGCATGTAACATGCGGAACTCCAGCGACCCAACCGTTTAATAATATGTGCCGGCACCTTATGCAGGGACGCCGCGGCTGCCGCACCAATGCGTAAGGAATGTCCTGTGATTGAGAGGGGATCGACCCCTGACCCTGCCAGCAGCACCCGAACGTATTTAAGAAAGACCGTGATGGTTAGCCGGGTATTGCCTAGTGCGAGTAAGGGAGAGGATGACGGCTCGAATTCAATGCTGAGGAGCCAAGCATCGAAGGCACGTACCGGACACCACCTGTTGGCCATGGGGAAGTATCTGACCTCCACCGACTCCCCGGGCCGTGCCGTCTTGGATGAGGCCAAGGTGAGCACATAGATGGACCCGCGCCGGACGAGCTGAGCCTTCTGCAAGCACCCGGCCAGCGTGTTGGCGCCCATGAGCTCACCTGGCCTGAGGAACCCATAGAAGGCCAGATGCAATGCTGTTACTATCAGCGCGCTAACTTGTGGGCCAAATGGTTCGCCCTGTAGTTTGTCTATCACCAACCTGAACAAGCGGCCAGTAAAGGGCTGACGCACCTGTCGTTTTGCGACAGACGTCTTGCGCAAACCCTTCAAGGCCACTTTGATAGGGTGGGCAGAGAAAAGTGATGGTAATTCCGGATATAGGCTGTACCGGTGGTGCTGAATACCTGCCAGATATAATTTGACCGTACTATAGGATAAGTGTAATTGAGAGTGGCAAAACCCAACAAAACCCAGTAGGTGAGTGATAGGCCCCAGGCCTGCGGCCGGGTAGGTATTTTCGTATTTCTGGAACAGGCGCCACGCTGTCTTATATACCCTCAGGGTATTGTGGGACAAGGACTTAGCCATCAGTGTCTTAGCTACGGTGAGATGCGAGACTAATCCAAGCGCAGCTGGGCCTGGTGTGGAATTGGTGTCGGCGAGAGATCTGCCCCTGGACAAACCTGAAAGAAAAGTGGAAAATTAAGGCGAGATAAGGCGTCTGCAGCGACATTGCCTTCTCCACTGATATGCCTGCATACGAAACGAAAATTATGCGTCAGAGACAACCAGACGAACCTCCTCACGAATGACATGACCAGTTTGGAACTAGACCTGCCCTTCATGACGATGTCCACAACTGCCGTATTGTCCGTGAGAAATAGTACCGTGCAGTTCCTCCACTGCTCGCCCCATGCCACTGCTGCCCCCACTAAGGGATATACCTCAAACAAGGCGGAACATGAAGAGAAACCTGGAATGGATGCGACCTCCGGCGGCCAAGGACCAGCGAACCAGTGGTTGCCGTGCAGCGCGGCAAAGCCGACTGACGATGAGGCATCAGTGTGGACCACTGGAGACTGGTTCGAGACTACCGGAATGAATAGTGACACGCCATTACAGTGTGTCAAAAACCTGTCCCACATCATCAGGTCGGCCATGGCCTCTGGACCTAACCGTACCATCTCGTTCTGTGCGCGGGCCTGTGGGAGCAGCGCCAAAAGCCTAGAGATGAAGGACCTGCCTTGGGGAATGATGCGCATGGCAAAATTGAGCATGCCTAACAGGGATTGCAGGTCCGCTCTGGAAGCTACTCTCACTTGAGCCCACCTATGCACGGCCTGCCTAATCCTATCTAATTTATCAGGTGGGAGACTCGCCTGCATGCGTACTGTGTCTAAACGTATCCCTAAAAAGGTGATGGTGGTGTCGGGGCCTTCTACTTTGTGAGAAGCTATTGGCACATTTAGGTCTGAAAATACTGTCTGCAAGCGCTGTAGGTCCTGAGGCTGCCGTGTCGAGGGCTCGACCAGAAGGAAGTCGTCCAGGTAATGCGTGACATGGCTGACCCTGAAGACGTCTGATAAGACCCAATGCAACGCGCTAGCCAACTGATCAAAGAGCCATGGACTTGACTTGGACCCGAAGGTCAGTTTGCTGGCAAAGTAGTACAGCCCTTGCCACTTTATCCAATGCCACTGCCAGAGTTCCGGTTGGATGGGGAGCAGTTTAAAGGCGTCTGTGATATCCGCCTTGGAGAACCAGGCCCCTCTCCCGAACTTGAGTATGACCTCAATCGCCTCATCAATAGAGGTGTACCAAATGGAGAATTCTTCCGAGGGGATCAGAGAATTCAGACTGGGGACTGATAAGGAATGTGGGGCCGACAAATCGTACACCAATCTTTTTTTATTGGAAAATTTGCCTGTCACCACCCCGACCGGGTTAACCCTCCAGCAATCAAACGGAGGCTGCCGCACTGGGCCAATCACATAAGCCTTATCCAGCTCGATTTGGATTAATTGGGTGACTGTCTCGGGATCTCGGATAGCCGACGCCAAGTTCACGCACTCGTGCGGGGCTTGCGGAAGAGCCAGCAAGCCTGTGTGGAAGCCGTACCGCAGACCGTTGAGCACGTATAGTACCCAAGCTGAATCTGGATGACCGGCTAAGAAACAGGCGAGGAGATCCACATTAACCACGCTTAGTCATGCGTGATTCCCCCCTTTTTGCGTGCAAGCGACGCGGGGGTGAGCCCTGAAACACTGGGTACATAAGTGCAACAACCTGCATTGATTGTAGTGGCATATGGCATAATTGAAATTATTGCATAAAGGTGACTTACCGAGGTATTTCACCTGGCGCCCCCAACTTGTCATTGGACGCGGAAGCCCTGCCCGCCGGCTGGATGGGGAGAACGCCTGACACGGGAGGCGCGGCTGTGCTGCCGCTCTCCGAGCACCATCCGGCCGTGTGGGCGTAGGAACCGCAACCAGCGCAAGCCGGGGCTTTGAGGCCCGCAAAGTGGCGGCAAAATAACTCGGTATCCATCCGAGACCAGTCTACGACATGTTTGCACTGAGCGAGTGTGGCCGCAGCCTTTGCCGAGAAGGAGCGGTGGTACTCATAGAAGGCGGTGCCTCCATATTTATACCCTAGATCGACGACCTTGAATAAATATAGGTCAAGCTCCTCCCTCCTAAGGGGGCTAGCAGAGCACACCACGTCTCGGTAAAGGCTGAATGCCAACACAAATTCGGCAACAATGAGTTTCCTGTTGAGCCTTGCGTCCCTAGACTTGAGCACAACAGAGACCTCTCCGCAGGAAATGGTCTTATTGTCCGGGGCTTCGTGTGCCGGCACGAGCAGGGACGCTAAATTAATGTCTTTCCCTTCCAGAATATCCTGCCGGATATTGGGAGGAACAAAATGGGAAGGAGCTATGGTTGCGGAAAGGCTGGACCCACCCGGCGCTGCGGATGCTGATGAGCTGGCGACAGACCCTGTCTGCAACACTGTGTTGAACGCTGCAGGCTGGCCCTCGACAGTCTCCAGCCTAGCCTGCATATCTGACACCGCTGTACCCATGGTGTTGACCGCAGCATGCAGCTCCGTTAGGGAAGTCAGAATGGCACTGAGGGACCCCTCATCTCGGCTAGGAGCCGCGGGTTGTGAAGTCAGAAGGTGGTGAAGTTCCGCCTTCCTCGCGGCGGCCGGGAACAGTATCCCCCTTCTTGATAATTCTGCCGTCAGCCTAGGGACGGTCCACAACCTTATCGGCAACTCCGCCGATCTCACGGACTGCTGCTCCCCGCTGTCCCGAGAAGATAAGGAACCCTCCGGAAGAAACTCCTGAGACATCTCCCTACTAAAAGAAATTCAAACTCAAGTAACCACATCAATGCTAGACCGGCTCTGCCCCCGGGGGGGGGGGGGACCTAGTGTCTGTGGCCAAGGGCCGACGGCGCCCACGGTCATGACCAGAAGCGCTGCCAGGTCTGCCGCCTGGTCGGGCAGGGATTCTGAAGTCCGTAGTCAATGAGCAGGTCCGAGTATCGTAGTATTTGTGACCGTAGCCGGGATACGCGACTCCGCTGTTAACTGCCCGACTGTATATTTTTTTTTATTATTTTTTTTCGTGGCGTGACTGGGACCCGCTGGAAGACTGAGGCCTGGCCGGCCTAGCCTGTGACCGTGAAGTTGCATACCCAGGCAGTGTCTGGGCTGCGTATGTGGCCGTGGCGCCACCTCCCGCAGCTATCCCCCCCCCGTGCCTGTGGTCAACGGGAGTGCGGTCGAGTCTGTGGTTGTGACCGCCTCGCACCTGCAGCCCCGAGGGGTCCCTGCATCGTAGTAGCGGTACCGGAATCCCTCCTACTTCCGTGGTAGTATAGCTGACGGGTATGCCGTCGTGAGGTTACTGCGTGCCGTAGTGGCCGGCCTTGATAATGAGTCTGTAGTCGTAACGGATTTTTGCCTGCAGTCGTGGCAGGGCTTTAGAGCGGGTCTGTAGTCGTGACAGACTGATGCCTGCAGTCGTGGCAGGACTTTATAAGCACGCTCGGCAGCCCCACATGTTAATACATCGTAAGACGGGTGTGCGACCACCCTGCCTACCTAGTCCCGTAGTGACGAGCCCGACGCAACCGATCACCCGATCCTCCAGTGACGCACGCACGCACTTCTCTGGCACCAACCCACAAGTCGATTTGAAAGTGTTCAAACCGACAAGTGGGGGCAGAAGGGCCAGGTTTAAATAGTGCACGCCCCGCCTCCTCCTCACACAAATCCGGCACTCTCAATTGCCTACCACTTAATGCTGTTGCTGGACTTGGGTGTGGCTCCCAGTCTGGGAAAAGGAGCAAGCTGTTTCGAGGCCTGTGAGAGCCAGGACCTTCTAACCCTGTGTGTGGGGTAAGCACTGGTGATGTGTTTTGGAGAGCTGGGTGGTAGACCCAGATCCCGATAGAGAGGGAAAGACTGTTTAGTCAGTGGCTAGATGGCTGAGGATTTATGTTTAGTTGCAGTTTTATGCTGATGTGCTTGAAAATAAAGCATTGTTTGGACTTCAATCTGGTGTCCGTAGCGAGGTCTGTGAGAATAACCCCCGGATAAGAGACGATCCCTTACAATATATACAGTTGAACTGTTTCTATATTGCTATACAGACGGCAAATATACAGATGTACTATGAACAAGTATACAGATGTGCTATTATATACAAATTTACAGATGTATAGTAAACAGATCTGCAGAATGCTATGAATATAGCTCCAGAAGTGGAAGAGTAGCGCTATGAACAGAATAGTGAACAGTGTAAGTGTACGTACTTTAAGTGTAAGTACGTACTGTAAAAGAGACTTATGCTATGACAGTGTCCCAACTATAGCAGTAACCAATGTGAACATACCATGAATGTTGAGAATTAATGACAGTCATGATCATGGTCATTGGGAAGAATGGAGGGGAGGAGGAGTGTAGAGGGTTAAGTGAGTGTGGATGAAAAAGATCAGCGGGGGACTGAGTTCAGTAGGGTAACAGCTGTGGAGAAGAAACTGTTCCTAAACCTGTTGGTTTTAGTCTGAAGGGTCCTGTAGCACCTTCTGGAAGGAAGGAGCTGGAAGAGTTTATTGGCAAGATGAGAGGAGTCTCTAAGAATGATGCGTGCCCGATGTAGACATCTCTTCTTGTGAATATCCTCAATAGCAAGAAGTGGAGTCTCTATAATGCGTTGTGCAGTTTTCACCACCCGCTGCAGTGCCTTGCAGTCAGCAACAGAGCAATTCCCATACCAGACTGTAACACAGTTGGTCAGGATGCTCTCTATCGCACAGCGATAGAAGTTACCCAGTATGTTAGCAGACAGGTGGTTTTTCTTCAGTGTCCTCCAAAAAATAGGTGCTGATGTGCCTTTTTCACCAGGCTGGAGATGTTGGTTGACCAGGACAGATTCTCAGAGATGTAGGTCCCCAGGAACTTAAAGCTGGAAACCTGTTCAACAGCCGTACCGTTTATGTGGATGGGGTCATGGGTGTCTCTCTTCTCCTTCCTAAAGTACAGAATGAGCTCTTTTGTTTTGCTGGTGTTCAGGAGCAGGTTATTGTCAGCGTACCACACAGCTAGGTGCTTTACCTCTTCCCTATAGTCAGACTCATCGTTGTCAGTGATGAGACCAATCACTGTGGTGTCATCTGCAAACTTAATAATGGAATTGGATCCATACCTAGGCCTGCAGTCATAGGTGAAAAGGGAGTAGAGGAACGGGCTCAGCACGCAACCCTGTGGAGTGCTAGTGTTGAGTGTGATGGTGGTGGAACAGTTATTTCCTGACCTAACATGCTGGGGTCTGTTGGTCAAGAAGTCCATGATCCAGGGTTGCTGAGCCCAAGATCCACAAGTTTAGTGATTATTTCGGAGGAAATGACTGCATTGAATGCTGAGCTGAAATCAACAAGCAGCATTCTTGCATAAGTATTCTTGTTATCCAGGTGTGAGAGTACACAGTGAAGCGCTGTAGATACAGCATCCTCTGTACTTCTATTACTTCGATAGGCAAATTGGTGAGGATCTAGTGTGGGGAGCAAGCATAACTTGAGGTGTGCCAGGACCAGTCGCTCAAAGCACTTCATAACTATAGGCATGAGTGCTACAGGATGATAGTCATTCAGGCACATTGGTGATGAGTCTTTCGGCACTGACACAATGGAGGTGGTCTTGAAGCACGCTGGTACTACTGCCTGGATGAAGATGTCAGTAAAGACCTACAAGCTGCTCAGCACATGCTCAAAGCACATGTCCAGGAATGCCGTCAGGGCCAGCAGCCGTGTGAGCGTTAATACTGCTCAGTGCATTATGGACATCTGTGATGGTGAGATTAAAGGTATGGCAGTCATCAGAGGGTAGGGTTTTGGCAAACTTTTCCTTACTGTCCTTGTCAAAACAAGCATAAAAATCATTTAGCTCATTGAAGGAGGACACAGTCATGGCTGTCTGTGTGGAATTGCTGAGCTTATAGTCAGAGATGGCCTGAATGCCCAGCCACATGCGTCGTGGGTCAGAGTTGAAATGTTCCTTCACCTTCAGCTTGTAGCTGTGCTTGGCCTTTTTGATGCCCTTCTTCAGGTCTGCCCTGGACGTACTGTAGGCCTGAGCGTCACCTGATCCGAAGGCAATGTTACGTGCCTTTAGTAGAAGCCGCACTTCCTTGTTCATCCATGGTTTCTGATTTGGGTACATTGTTATCTGCTTTTCTGTGGTAAGATTGTCAATTGTGGTGTTGATGTAGTCCAGTACTGAGTACGTGTAAGTGTCGATGTTAGTGTGAGAACCACAGGTGGCCTGAAAGGCAAACATGCTCCAGTCCGTTTCTTTAAACCTGTCCTGGAGTACAGAATCTACCCCCGCTGGCCACACTTTGATTGTCTTCACTGATCGTTTCACACGGATGATAAGCGGCAAGTACTTGGGGGTGAGAAACAAAGAAAGTTGATTAGACTGTCCCATGTGGGGGAGGGGTGTTGCCTTGTAGGCTCCAACAATGTTTGTATAGACATGGTTCAAGGAAATTTAGGTAGCACTGACTTTAGGTTAGAGTGATTAAAGTCACCCGCTACAATAAATGCAGCCTCAGGGTGTGCAGATTGTTGTTTGCTAATGACTGCATGAAGTTCGCACATAGCAAGCTTGGTATTAGCATCCGGTGGGATATATGCAGCTGTTATAGTGGAGGTGAACTCCCTTGGCAGATAGAACGGTCTACACTTAACCAAGAGATACTCTAGGTCAGATGAGCAATGTTTTCCAACAATGACAGAGTTCGTACACCAAGCCTTGTTAACATAAATGCACAGTCCTCCGCCTCTTGTCTTATCGGAATTATCAGCTATTCTGTCCGCCGGAGAGTATGGCATCCGACCAGCTCGACAGCACTGTCAGATATTCCTCTGTGTAGCCATATTTCCGCGAGTATCCTAACATTACAATCCATAAGTATCCTGTTGTCAGTGATCCATAGTCGTAACTCATCCATTTTGTTCACCAGGGACCGCACATTAGCAAGGATAATGCTTGGTAAAGAAAGCCGATACGGTGTTAGCCTTAGCTTAGCTGTTAGCCCGCCACGCTTCCCCCACCTTTGTTTGCAGTCCCTGCACCGTCTTCGAGCACTTCCGGTCGGCCGAGTAGCCTACGAAGCGTCGGGTGTTCTTCTTAATTCAGGGATGAGTCGAAAGTTGCTGAAAAAACAGTCAGAGTTGTGTAATCCTATATCCAAAAGCTCTTGTCAGGTGTAGGATGTAAAAGCGAAGCTGCTCTGAACGAACAAACCCCAAATGAGCAGGAATAACACTGCTAACTTGCAAAATCTGAGGAGACGCTGGTCCTCGCGTGGTGCACACGCCGCCATCTTGGATCTTGAACTTGAGGCCCAAGAAGAAGGAGCACATGGACTTTGCTTCCTTCCCCTCTGAAACTCCAGTCCTTTGCTGATCCCTGTCCAATACTATCCTTATAGTGACCCTATCACACTACATTTGTCTCCGTAATTGTTTTTTGGCAGACAATGCCACAACACATCCTATTATATTCGCAGCAGAGTGCAGAATGGCATCTGGCTTATTATCTGCATAAGGACCTGCTCGTCTACTGGTTAGCTGATCAAACTGTCTTTTAGCCTCTGAGCCTATCAGGGCAGGCCCCCTGCTTCCTCCCAGTGTCATGTGATCCTCCACCTTCTACTTCCCTCATGGATTTTCCCACCAATATTCACAGTAAAATGGCACTGGGCACCATTTGTACGTAATTTAAGATAAATCACAAAAACTTTGGATTAGTTTGCTGGACACATTTTTGTGAAATTCGTATTAAATCTGATCCGTTTAAAAAAGGATTTGCTCTTCTCTATACTGTATATGAGGTGCTTCACTTCAGTCTTCCAGACACTGAGCATGTCATTTTGTGCACAGTACTGTACCTCTGTACCAGTGTCTCCCAACTCTGTATTAGTGTTTCTCAACCAGGCTTCAAAGATGCTTTGCAGTAAACATACTGTATCTGTGCCATGTTACAGCACCTGAAAATATTTTTTTTTATGCTTTACCAGTCCTTATTATGGGTTCCCTAGGAATAAAAACATTTTTTAAGTTGTTCTCCTTAATTATAATGATTAGAATTCACCATTTATTTGTTCTGTCCTCAATCTGATGAATATACCTGATGAAGGGGGCTCTAGTACCAATGAAAAGTTTTGTCATTTACCTGTTACATCGATTATACCTGCAATAAAGAAGATCTATTAATTCCAAGTTCCATTGGCATCGGATTCCTTGCGCCTAAAATAGGATTTATTGTTTTTCCATTTTGTTTCCTTGAGGGGATATGCAGCCAGCCAGAACCGCAAGGGCAGCAAGTGAGGTGCACGGTGGGCTGATGAGGGGCCAAACAATAACACAGTTCATTGGTTTACTCACGGTTAGCAGAAAGCCTCCCTGGGCCGGCAGCACAGTGTTAAGGAAGACAGCACGAAATCCTCCGGGGCACGCTCTGTGGTAGGGAAGCATCAGCCTAGATGGAGGTCGAGGTGCCCTTGATGGCAATGGTGTTTAGGGTGCTTGTGGCAGTGGGGTCCCTTGGTGTTATTTGTCGTGACGCCAGTACCGTTAATGGTGGTACAACCAATTGTAGTGAAGTTGAATAATGAAGTAGACAGTGGTAGGATGCAACTCACAACTTTTACTGATGTTGGTTCCGGTTGCGGCATATACATCCAGACAGAATACAGTCTTTTGCAATTTAGAGGAATTCTGTTGATCCACTGTTAATAGGTTTGGCTGGGTTTGACTTAGCTTGTGGTTCTGTATAAGTATTTCTGGTAGGTGACTTTGCTTCAGGTCCCTAGTAAACCAGAGTAATTTGGTGAGGTTGCCTGTAATGCTTATTTGGTATGCTTAGTCCTTTAGTTTCTGTATCTTCCAAGCCCTTGAACAGGTAGCTAGTCTGTATTCTTCAATGTATGGTGAGGCTGCCTGTAGCTAGATTGTCCTCCACCATGTGCAAAGGTGCCCATTAAGCCTCTAGTAGTGGCTGTTATCACCGATGTCTCTCTTTAGCTTGGTTATCTTCTTCCAGGGACGAAAACGCTATCCTCTGGTTATAGGATCTAGGCTCTAAGAAGGTCTCAGGAGGAAAACGCTCTCCTGCGCCTCATACCTTGGCTCTACCTCATTTCTGTATCTGGCTTCACCCACTATTCCGTGGTGTGTAGCCTCAGTTTTACAACTGGCTCTGCTCTTTACTTACCTCCTAATGACTCTAGAACCATCCCACTAGACCTGCCCTAAGTATTTATATGACTTAAGTACTATCTCCATCTAGTGGTGGGATGTATAAATTACACCAGACCAGCCTATGAACAGGGATACAACAGGTGTTGCAATACAAAATGACATGCAGTAGGATAATGCCGTTTCACAGTAATTTTGCAGTTCCCACGTGTCCTGAGTGGGACGCTGCAATTGGGCACTCTCTTCATCAAGGATCTATTCCTATGGCAGCAAATCTGGCCTCTGGATAACAAATCCTCTACATGCCTACAATAGGGTTGTGCCTATTCATAGCACACCCTATAAGGTAAGCCTTCACTTTTTGTCTGATTCTCACTGAATACAGAACATACTACCCTATTTTGTGCTCTCTCTTGTGTGCAGTTCCCCTGGACACGCCCACAGTTTTTTTTATCTGATTAATGACAGATTCCAGACTAGTACTAGAACCACTTCATAAACATAGGTTTTTTGTTTTGAAAGACCTATATAATATTGTAATGAAATGTCACACAAATTCAGATGAGTTAAGATCAGATAACTCTCTCATTCAATGTTTTTTGTATTTAATTTCAAATTGGGATTATGAATTGTGCAGCCACCTGTCATAGGGGGTCCCCTTGTCTTAAGGCTAGGGCTACAAGTTGAATTTTTGTACGACTATCATGTCGCAATTGCAGTGCGACACCATTGACTGTCATTACAAAAAGTGTAGTTGTTCCCTTTTTGTCACGTGACTTAATGTCACTGTGTACCCCTAGCCTAAGTATTCGTAAAGATCCCATCCACTCATCCACTGAACTGACTTTTACATTATATTGAAACGTTATAAAAACGACTACTTGAAGTTGGATTTATCAAAGTAAAGCTTGAGGCTTTAGACTGGCTTGTGCACTATATAAAGTTTAGCCCTAAATCAATCCTGTGAAGGAATTAGGATATGATAGAACTGTGAGCAGTCAGGAAACCTGCTAGGCTATTTCTTGTCATTTCAATCAGCTGATGATGGGGATATCTGCTATGAAGGATGAAACAGAAGGTAGGGTCAATGAAAGATCACCTAACATGACCTCCATAGAACAAGTCTGTTAAAATTTCCAAATTACACAGATGACTCTGCACCAAGGGGTACCAGATTCATTAGCAGGGTAAATTCTTTTACAGCTGTTTGCATATTTGGACACTTTGCTGTCTTGCAAGGACTGCTATTGAGATTCCAAACTAATTGGATTTGTTATAAATGTCACATAAATTCTTCTGCTAAACAAATCTGCAGTTTTGGCAATTAATTTTGGACTAACAGAGCAAAAATTGCAGCTGAGTCATTTTACTGTGAAAATTGGCAGCGAAAATGACAAGAAACATGAAGGTGGAGGATCACATGGCATTTTGAGGGGTGAGGGTGGGGGATGGCTTGCCTTGACTGGCTCAGAGAGCCTGATCAGCCAATCAGGGGCAGGATTCAGGCAGGTCCTCTTGCTGAGAACAACATAGAATGCCATTCTGTTTTCAACCCTTGGGCTGAAAGCATATGTCTTGGCTATGTCTGACAAAAAGCTATTACAGACACAAGCCAGTAATCTAGCTGAACTAGGGACACTATAGGGAGATATAAGTCAGTATATTCTAGGATTTTATGAGGGAAAGCATAGCATAGAGAGTGAGAGACTGGCAACTCTGAGTTGTGTTGTTTCATAGTTCATACAGATTGCTGGCAAGTTCTAACCTGCAATGAACTCATTTTTCTGTATATGGACAGCCTGACAGTAGAGTTGAGTGGACACCTGGATGTTCGGGTTCACCGGGTTCGGACGAACTTCGCAAAAAAGTTTGAGTTCGGGACCCGAACTTGACACCGAACCCCATTGAAGGCCCGAACTTTGGAGCACTAAAATGGCTCTAAAAAAGTAATGGAAAGGGCTAGAGGGCTGCAAAAGGCAGCAAAATGTGGCAAGTGCTCTGCAAACCAATGTGGATAGGAATATGACTTAAAATAACATAAAATACGTAAAAAAAATTATAATAATGTTGATCTAGGAGGAGGAGGTCCATATGGAGAAGGAGGTTGAGGAGGCGGTGGATGTGGCGTGTAGGTGGAAGCGGCGGTGGAGGAGGAGGTAGCCAACACTGGTTTTTGGTTTTGTATTTTACTTTATTTTTTGTTTAAATTTGGGTAGACCCTAAAACATTGGGAAATATAAAAAAATAAAACAAAGAGAGTGCGCTGGAGTACAAAAATGGCTGGATGAGACTGGTATACATGTCTATTCTGCACAAGGTACGGACAAGTCCTGTGGGATACCTGCCTGGCTCATTTTAATGAACATGAGCTTGTCCACAATGGCTGTGGAAAGGCGGCTGCGCTTGTCTGTGTTAACCCCCTCCTGACTTGCTAAACAAACATTCAGACAATACACTGGCTGCAGGGCAGGCCAGCACCTCCAAGGCGTAAAGGGCAAGCTCAGGTCATGTGCCCAATTTGGAGACCCAGAAGTTGAAGGGGGCAGACCCATCAGTCAATACATGAAGGTGTGTGCACACATACTGCTCCATCATGTTGCTGAAATGCTGCCTCCTGCTAAGACGTTCCATATCAGCTGGGGGTGCTGGTTGTTGTGGCGTGCTGACAAAGCTTTTCCACATTTCGGCCATGCTAACCCTGCCTTCTGATGGGCTGGCGGTGCCCCAGCTGTGTTGGCGACCTCTTCCTCCTCCTCCTCTGCCTTCGCCTTGTGTTTCCACTGTGCCCCCGCTGTCAGGTGGGAATGCCATCAGCAGCGCGTCTACCAGGGCGCGCTTGTACTCGCGCATCTTCCGATCACGCTCCAGTGACGGAATTAAGGACAGTACGTTGTCCTTGTAATGGGGATCCAGCAGCGTGCCCACCCAATAATAACTACAAGTTAGAATGTGGCCAACTCGGCGGTCGTTGCGGAGAAACTGCAGCATGTAATCGCTCATGTGTGCCTGACTGCCCAGAGGCAAGGACAAGCTGTCCTCTGTGGGAGGTGTATCGTCTGTGTCCTCTGTATCCCCCCAGCCACGCACTAGTGATGCCCATGAGCTGGTTTGGGTGCCACCCTGCTGTGAACACGGTTCATCCTCCTCCTCCACCTCGTCATTCTGCAGAACTGTGGACAATTGTGTACCTGGCGTATGTTGGTTCAGGAACCCAACCTCGGAACCACTTGTGAATGACTGGCCTGAAACCCTTGTAAATGATTCCCTCTTCTTCCCTCCTCCTGTTCCACATCCTCTTCCATCATCGCCCAATGCGTTTTTTCAAGGAGACATAGAAGTGGGATAGTAACGCTGAGAACGGCATCATCAGCAATGGCCATGTTGGTGGAGTACTCGAAACAGCGCAAGAAGGCACACAGGTCTCACATGGAGGCCCAGTCATTGGTGGTTAAGTGGTGCTGTTCCGCAGAGCGACTCACCCGTGCGTGCTGCAGCTGCTCCACTATCGCCTGCTGCTGCTCGCACAGTCTGGCCAGCATGTGCAAGGTGGAGTTCCGTGGGCACATCGCATATGAGGCGGTGAGCGGGAGGGCCGAAGTTACGCTGCAGCGCTGACAGGCGAGCAGCAGCAGGGTGAGAATGGCGAAAGCGCACACAGACGGCCCGCACTTTCTGCAGCAGCTCTGACTTATTGGGGTAATTTTTCATGAATCTCTGCACTACCAAATTCAGCACAGGCAAGGGATGTGCGTCAAACTGGCTAGGCGCAGAGATGCTACGAGATTTCGCCCATTATCGCACACCACCAGGCTGGTTTTGAGGCTCACTGGCACCAACCACTTATTGGTCTGTTGTTCCATGCCCGTCCACAGCTCCTGCGCGGTGTGGGGTTTGTCCCCCAAACAGATAAGTTTCAAAACTGCCTGCTGTCGTTTACCCCTGGCTGTGCTAAAGTTGGTGGTGAAGGTGTTACGCTGACCGGATGAGGAGGCGGTAGAGGATGAGGAAGTGGAGTAGGAGGAGAAAGCAACAGGAGGCAAAGAGAAACGCCCTGCAATCCTCGGTGGTGGAAGGACATGCGCCAAACTGCTATCCGCCTCAGGCCCAGCCGCCACTGCATTTACCCAGTCTGCTGTTAGGGAGATATAATGTCCCTGACCGTGCTTACTGGTCCACGTATCCGTAGTTAGGTGGACCTTGCCACAGATGGCATCCACAGATTCCCCCCCATAACAGTGCCATCCACAGATCCCCCATAACAGTGCCATCCACAGATCCAGTTTTTTTTCACCCACAACGTCCCAGTTGTTTTTACTGATTATATTTCACTATCAGATTTGGAGCACAGGCCGCAAAGGTACTTTATGGGGAAAAAAATATGATTTTTTTCACCCGCAATGAAACAGATGGATTTAACTGATTTTATTTTACTATCACAAACGCAGTTTTTACTTTTTAGCAAAAAAAAAAATTATAATTTGTCCCCCCAGAATCTAACAGATGAATTTACTGAATTGCATATGGGGTACTTTAGGGGTACTTTACAGACAAAAATGTGAAAATGTCACCCCCTGGGTCCCTGAACTCACAGACGGATTACCTATATTATTTTCCCTTCCCCTGGCACATATGCAGTGCAGGTGCACTTAAAAAATGGGTATATGTTGCCCACTGAACAGGATAAAATTAATGTCCCTGGCACATATGCAGTGCTGGTGCACAAAATGGCCGCCGACGCCCACCTAACTAACAGACGGATAAAACTTATTTTTCTGTGTCACTAGGCTCAGGGCAGAGTACAAAAATGTTGGACTGCACCCACAAAAAAGTTCTGATATCAGATTCTTTCCTATTCTCTCCCTCACAGCAGCAGCATCCTCTCCCTACACTAGTAACAGCAGAGTGACGTGCAGCGCTACGTGATCCAGCTTATATAAAGGCTGGGTCACATGCTGCACTTGTCAATCACAGCCGTGCCATTAGTAGGCATGGCTGTAATGGCTTCTAAGGGCACAGTAGTTAAACGCTTGTTGATTGGCTGCCTTTCAAAAAGTGCCATTAAATAGCTGAACACCAAACTCGAACCCGAACTTTACACTTTTTCTACAGTTAATAAGCTTATTGCCAACACCCTAAATAGCATACACTGTGCTGCAAATGCTGAATAGTTGTCTCTTTTTTTCTAAAAACCTCAATTCACCATTTGTAATTAGGCATTTTCAGTGCACTGACATGCATCAATATACCTTTGTTGGTGAATGTGTTTTATTACTTCAAGATGCTTTTCAGTTACAGCAACAACATTGTATTACATTTTACTGTATTTTGTGCATTTTACTACAAAATAAAAGCAATTTACTATAACTACTATACCTCTTATAGTAAACCCATTTTACTGCAAAAGCTGCATTACTATACCTGTGTTAGTAAACTTTTTAATGCAAAAACTACTTGCATTACTACAAATAGTGTTATTGAATACATTTTACTGTCAAAACTGTATTATACCCATTTTACTGAACAGGTTATATTACTTCAATATACCATTCGGTTATGGCAAAAGCATTTTACTACAAAAACTGCATTACTATACTCATATTAGTGAACATGTTTTACTACCAAAACTGCATTATTATACCCATATTAGTGAACGTGCTGCATTATTTCAAAATACTGTTCAGTTACAGCAAAGCATTTTACTTCAAAAACTGCATTACTGTACTCGTGTTAGTGAATGTGCTTTACTGCAAAACATATGGGGTTATTTATTTTAGACGCCTGTCTTAATACCACTTTCGCTGGCACACGGTGCGCCAAATTATGTAGATGTACCGGCCTCTACATAACTTAGCATTTAATTGCTCCTCCAATTTTGATAATACCGTTTAATAATATGTGTACCGAACCAATGACTTTTCATTTATAAAGCACCAAAAATACTTCCCCATATAATGATATTTAACCCATATACGTGACAACACATAGAACCAACAAGAATATATGGTTTTATTGTGTAATAATTAACATGATCAAACGCAATTCATGATTGATATATAAATTTTTATTAGTATTCAAAGTACAGACTAGTGATGAGCGGCAGGTGCCATATTCGAATTCGAGATATTTCACAAATATTTTGACAAATAGTCGTTAATTCATGACTATGTTATATTCGTGCATTGGTTTTTTATCGCAAGAAGTCGTCATTAAAATATTTGTGTTTGCATGCGCATATATAGGCGTGGCTTAGTCTTTAGTTTTCCAACATTCGATTAAGAAGTAGACTGGAAAAAATGGTCGGAAGTAATTTTACAAACGTCGAGTTAGATCTCCTGATCACTGTAAGTAATTTAACATTACAGCACTGTATTACATATCACGATGTTATGATATTATCCAATGATATTATCACATGCTTGTTCTTTAAATGTATTTATATGGAAATAAAGTGTTCTTAAATATTAACCACCTCCGGACCGCCTAACGCAGATTCGCGTTCCGGAGGTGGCAGCGCTGCGCACAATCACGCATATACGCGTCATCTCGCGAGACGCGAGATTTCGCTCCAAGCCGGCCCGCGCATGCGCATCGCGGGCCGGCAAAAGTTAAAGGACAATTTCGTCACCAGCCTGCCAGCAACGATCATTGGCTGGCAGGCTGGCGATTTTCAAAAAATCCAATCACAAGTCATATAACAGATCATATTAGTAAATATGATCTGTTATATGGCTTCTCTGCTTCTCTGCTGGTCCTTTTCGTCGGTTGGATCCAGCAGAGAAGCAGACTGAACTGTAAGTACACCAAACACTACACCTTAGCCCCAGATCACCCACCTGCACCCCAATGAACCCTTTGATCACCCCTTTGATCGCCCCTGTCAATCACCAGTGAAAGGAAAAAAAGTGATCAGTGTAAACTGTCACTTTTTTTTTTTCACTAGTATTGGCTGTTAGGTTTTAGGGATAGTTTAGGCCCCTTGGTTAGGTAGTTTAGCGTGAGTTAGCGCCCAGCCCACCGCACCGCAGTCACTTATTCGCTGTTTAGCGTATCGCTTATCAGCATTTGTACTTTTATAGTATCTGTAAGTGATCAAAACTGATCACGGTCAGATCTATAATTGTATTAGTGTCACCTTAGCTTGCCCTCCACCCAAAACGCAGTGTTTGCCCGATCAGGCCTGATCGGTCGCCCACACGTGCGTTCACCCACGCCCGCCCCACCGCAGTGACAAAAAATATATTTTTTTTTTGATCACTGCACATTCATTTTACACGCACTGCGGCGATAAAAAAATCAGTTTTGATATTTTTTATCAACCGCAGCGGCCTCCAGTACTTCGCTAGCCTCCCCTTTGTAAGACAGGCTTGCTTTTTTTCTTGGGTAGTCTCAGGGAATACCCCTAAATTTAGTAGTCCAAAATGTCAAACAGGGGGTATTCTTCTGAAGAGGCCTACAGGATTCTGACCCAGTCGGATGAGGAGTGGGAACCCTCATCTGACGAATCTAGCGGGTCAGAATATGAACCTGCTCTCTGACCCAAAGTTCGGACGAGGAGGTTGAGGTCTCTGGCAGCACCAGGCGTACCCGGCCCCGTGTCGCTAGACCACAGGTTATGCAGGATCCGCTTCAAGAGCAGCAGAGTTGGGCTGTCGCTGCCGGATCACGTGGTGAGGCATACACCAGCAGCGCAGCCCTTCCTGGACCTAGTACCAGCACTGCCGTACAACATGGTGAAGAAGCGAGCACCAGAAGGGCAGTTGAAGCTGGTACGGTGGCACGTGCACTAGTTACCCCGTCGCAGCCACCGCACAGACAGGCCCGTAGAGCCCCTAGAATCCCTGAGGTGCTGGCAAACCCTGATTGGCAGTCACCAACTTCAGCCGCACCTGTAGTTCCCCCTTTCACCGCCCAGTCTGGAGTTCGGGTTGAGACGGCTCAAATCGGTTCGGCCCTGGGATTTTTTGAGCTGTTCTTGACTGCGGAGCTCTTGGACTTAGTCGTGGCAGAGACCAACCAGTATGCCACACAATTTATATCCGCCAACCCGGGAAGCTTTTATGCCCAGCCTTTCCGGTGGAAACCAGTCCAAGTTTCCGAACTTAAAATTTTTTTGGGCCTTCTCCTCAACATGGGCCTGACAAAAAAGCATGAATTGCGGTCATATTGGTCCACGAACCCGATTCATCACATGCCCATGTTCTCTGCTGCTATGTCCAGGGCACGATTTGAGACCATCCTGCGTTTTCTGCATTTTAGCGACAACACCACCTCCCGTCCCAGAGGCCACCCAGCTTTTGACCGGCTCCACAAAATTCGGCCCCTCATAGACCATTTCAACCAGAAATTTGCAGATTTGTATACCCCCGAGCAAAACATCTGCGTAGACGAGTCCCTAATACATTTTACCGGGCGCCTTGGCTTCAAACAATACATCCCAAGCAAGCGTGCCCGGTATGGGGTCAAATTGTATAAGCTCTGTGAAAGGGCCACAGGCTATACCCACAAATTTCGGATCTATGAGGGAAAAGATCAGACCCTGGAGCCGGTCGGTTGCCCTGATTACCTGGGGAGCAGTGGGAAGACAGTCTGGGACTTGGTGTCACCCTTATTCGGCAAGGGGTACCATCTTTATGTGGACAATTTTTACACAAGTGTGGCCCTCTTTAGGCATTTGTTTCTAGAACGGATTTGCGCCTGTGGCACCGCGCGAACTAGTCGCGTGGGCTTCCCCCAACGGCTTGTAACCACCCGTCTTGCAAGGGGGGAGAGGGCTGCCTTGTGTAACGAAGAACTGCTCGCTGTGAAATGGAGAGACAAGCGTGACGTTTACATGCTCTCCTCCATTCACGCAGACACGACAATCCAAATTGAGCGAGCAACCCGTGTCATTGAAAAGCCCCTCTGTGTCCACGACTATAATGCGCTCATGGGAGGGGTGGACTTCAATGACCAGATGTTGTCTCCGTATTTAGTTTCCCGCAGAACCAGACGCTGGTATAAGAAGGTGTCTGTATATTTAATTCAATTGGCGCTCTACAATAGTTTTGTTCTCTACAGTAAGGCTGGGAGAACAGGATCCTTCCTCAAATTCCAGGAAGAGATCATCGAGAACCTCCTATATCCAGGAGGTTCCGTGGCCCCATCCACCAGTGTAGTTAGCCGTCTACACGAGCGACATTTCCCCAGTGTCGTTCCTGGTACCTCAACCCAACCGTCACCCCGAAAAAAATGTTGTGTCTGTAGCAGGAGTGGAATAAGGCGTGACACCCGCTATTTCTGTCCTGACTGTCCTGACCACCCTGCCCTATGCTTTGGTGAGTGTTTCCGGAAGTACCACACACAGGTACACCTAGCATAGGGATTGCATCTCACAGGACAGGCACACAGGGCTATTAGGGCCCTTTTACTCTCAGCTGCTGCAAACCTCTCCTTTCACCTGGGATAAAGTGCATAACGTACTTTGCCACATCTTTGGGCGATTTGCGCTTTGCACATTGTCCCATGGGGAAGGAGAGGTTTGTTCTATAAAGGTAAAAAAAACTAAACAAAAAAAAATTACCGGTAAGTAAAAAAGTTAAAAAAGTTAAAAAAAAGTTAATATGTTCTGTTCTAAAGTTAATAAAGTTATTGCTTTGCGGCCTGGTTTTTTCTTTTTTGTTTTGTTTTTTTTACCTTCCAGGTGGACCAACCGATCGACTAGCTGCAGCACTGATGTGCATTCTGACAGAAGCATTGCGCTGCTGTCAGATTACACGCAAGTCGGTGTATGCGGCGCTGCAAGACGAGATTTCTCCTCTGCAGTAAAAGATACGTTTGCCGAGACATATGAGCTGAGGAGGTGGCGGTGTTCATATACTTTGGCAAACACTTGGTATATATAAAAAAAAATCCCGGCAATGATTTATTCATCCACATGGATTGATGTGAATGGAGAAATCTGGTTTGCCAGGGCATACGAGCTGAAGTGGGTATGGATGTTGGGCGGAGCTCCTATGTCCTGGCAGACGCCTTTCCCCTCCTTTTTCTTTTTTTGGCAGAGATTTTTTCATCCACATTGATCGATGCGAATGAAGAAATCTGTGCCGTTCATTTTTTTCTTTCAGCCCAGAGGCTGAACGGAAAAAAAAAATCTCATTACCCGTATGCTCAATATAAGGAGAATAGCAGAAACTCCTAATGCTGGGCATACATGTAATGATTGCGGAGACCCTCAAATGCCAGGGCAGTACAAACACCCCACAAATAACACCATTTTGGAAAGAAGACACCCCAAGGTATTCGCTGAGGGGCATATTGAGTCCATGAAAGATTGAAATTTTTGTCCCAAGTTAGCGGAAAGGGAGACTTTGTGAGAAAAAAATCAAAAAAATCAATTTCCGCTAACTTGGGACAAAAAATTTTTTTTTCAATGAACTCGCCATGCCCCTCATTGAATACCTTGGGGTGTCTTCTTTCCAAAATGGGGTCACATGTGGGGTATTTATACTGCCCTGGCATTTTAGGGGCCCCAAAGCGTGAGAAGAAGTCTGGTATCCAAATGTCTAAAAATGCCCTCCTAAAAGGAATTTGGGCACCTTTTCCCACCTAGGCTGCAAAAAAGTGTCACACATGTGGTATCTCCTTATTCAGCAGAAGTTGGGGAATATGTTTTGGGGTGTCATTTTACATATACCCATGCTGGGTGAGATAAATATCTTGGTCAAATGCCAACTTTGTATAAAAAAATGGGAAAAGTTGTCTTTTGCCAAGATATTTCTCTCACCCAGCATGGGTATATGTAAAATGACACCACAAAACACATTCCCCAACTTCTCCTGAATACGGCTATACCACATGTGTGACACTTTTTTGCAGCCTAGGTGGGCAAAGGGGCCCACATTCCAAAGAGCACCTTTCGGATTTCACAGGTCATTTACCTACTTACCAGACATTAGGGCCCCTGGAAAATGCCAGGGCAGTATAACTACCCCACAATTGACCCCATTTTGGAAAGAAGACACCCCAAAGTATTCCGTGAGGGGCATGGCAAGTTCCTAGAATTTTTTATTTTTTGTCACAAGTTAGTGGAAAATGATGATTTATTTTTTTTTTTTTCATACAAAGTCTCATATTCCACTAACTTGTGACAAAAAATAAAAACTTCCATGAACTCACTATGCCCATCAGCGAATACCTTGGGGTCTCTTCTTTCCAAAATGGGGTCACTTGTGGGGTAGTTATACTGCCCTGGCATTCTAGGGGCCCAAATGTGTGGTAAGGAGTTTGAAATCAAATTCTGTAAAAAATGACCAGTGAAATCCGAAAGGTGCTCTTTGGAATATGGGCCCCTTTGCCCACCTAGGCTGCAAAAAAGTGTCACACATCTGGTATCTCTGTATTCAGGAGAAGTTGAGGAATGTGTTTTGGGGTGTCTTTTTACATATACCCATGCTGGGTGAGAGAAATATCTTTGTCAACTGCCAACTTTGTATAAAAAAATTGGAAAAGTTGTCTTTTGCCAAGATATTTCTCTCACCCAGCATGGGTATATGTAAAATGACACCCCAAAACACATTCCCCAACTTCTCCTGAGTACGGAGATACCAGATGTGTGACACTTTTTTGCAGCCTAGGTGGGCAAAGGGGCCCATATTACAAAGAGCACCTTTCGGATTTCACTGGTCAGTTTTTACAGAATTTGATTTCAAACTCCTTACCACACATTTGGGCCCCTAGAATGCCAGGGCAATATAACTACCCCACAAGTGACCCCATTTTGGAAAGAAGAGACCCCAAGGTATTTCGTGATGGGCATAGTGAGTTCATAGAACTTTTTATTTTTTGTCACAAGTCAGTGGAATATGAGACTTTGTAAGAAAAAAAAAAAAAAAAAAAAATCATTTTCCGCTAACTTGTGACAAAAAATAAAAAGTTCTATGAACTCACTATGCCCATCAGCGAATACCTTAGGGTGTGTACTTTCCGAAATGGGGTCATTTGTGGGGTGTTTGTACTGTCTGGGCATTGTAGAACCTCAGGAAACATGACAGGTGCTCAGAAAGTCAGAGCTGCTTCAAAAAGCGGAAATTCACATTTTTGTACCATAGTTTGTAAACGCTATAACTTTTTTTTTACCCAAACATTTTTTTTTTATCAAAGACATGTAGAACAATAAATTTAGAGCAAAATTTATATATGGATGTCATTTTTTTTGCAAAATTTTACAACTGAAAGTGAAAAATGTCATTTTTTTGCAAAAAAATCGTTAAATTTTGATTAATAACAAAAAAAGTAAAAATGTCAGCAGCAATGAAATACCACCAAATGAAAGCTCTATTAGTGAGAAGAAAAGGAGGTAAAATTCATTTGGGTGGTAAGTTGCATGACCGAGTAATAAACGGTGAAAGTAGTGTAGGTCAGAAGTGTAAAAAGTGGCCTGGTCTTTCAGGGTGTTTAAGCACTGGGGGCTGAGGTGGTTAAAGTGTTCTTAAAAAAAAATTATACAACCCCAACAGCAGCATGTTTGTTCTTCACTTACATCAAGAGTGTTCTCTCACGCATAAAAACTTCTATATTTTCCACATAAAATTTTTAATTTAATACATTTTTTTAAGATTGTAAAGGCCAATATAAAATAGTCCAATATAACAAATAAAATAAAACAAATGCCCCGTAAGTTCTGACAGAAATTGTTTATTAACCAGTAAGTAACTTTTTGGTCAACACAATGTGGGACCTTTCTCAAGTAGTGATCAAAGTGAATAGTGCCAAATACAAGGCTAAATACCAAAATGTGGTGATTTTTAACAGAAAAATATTATTACGTGCATCACCAAAAATAATTAACATGATAATTATTTTTTTTTTAATATAATATACTTTAAAAAATAAGTACATTTGATACAAGTGTCCATACAGTGAACAGATTAATAACTTCACTAACACTATGTTGATTAATAACATTTGCTTAATTCATCTGACAATTTTAAAAAATATTTGAAAAACCAAATGCGTAATAAAAAATTAAGCAGTTCCAATACAAAAAAAATTAAGTAGTGGGCTAAGAACTAACCAGCATCTATCCGATTAGCATCCCGTTTTGTTAACTGTGCATGTCGGAGCATAGCTTCCGCCTCACAGACAGAAACATATAATGCAATAAGTAGAATCACTCGCAAAATGGCAACATGGCTTCAAGAACATTATATAGTCCACAGTTTACACAAGTTTAAAACTGTGTTTATATAAAATTATGCAATGTGCAAATTATCACTACATAATTGTCAAGAAGTAACATTAAATATAAATATGTATATATATCGATATATACATGTGGCAATAACGCTCCATTCCCAAAACCGGATTACTATATGGATGAGTATAACGCCAGTCACACCCAACCTTGTAGAGAGGTCAACACGGAAGTCATGCATCCTTTCCAAGACGAAAGACAACACCATGTTCGAACCAAAATCCGGATTAAAACAAACAAGAAAATAATACAATAATAAAAATTAATTAGGTTTATCAATCAGTCCTCTACAATTTTAACTGCACAAAACCTTTTGACAAGGGAATCCCACATGCGGTCCCCACTTTGCTACAGTAAGAACCACAACAGTGCCGCCCAAAACCCAATTAAAGCAAAATTATAACTTATTAAGTTAAATAAATTAAAAATACTTTCTTTGGTGAATGAAGCGTAACACCACATGATTGTATGTTATTAAAAAGATTTTGAATATATATATATAACTATAAATCTTGACAATATAAGATGAATAGAGCACATGCGCAAATATTAAACATGCACACCAGTTTACGAGAATTATAATACTCAATACTTGTCATAGTCCGAGGTCGAATAAGTAGTTCATGCTGGTTGTCCTCAGCATGATCTCGACAGACAGCATCAACAGTTAATTGTTAACACTGCACTATAATGCAGACACATAACTTGTCAGGATTAGGCCAGTCAGTAGCAGGTAAATAGTAACGCAACAGTATAAGGACTACAAATCGAAGGCCCAAACTCTGCAGGATCATGACAGACAGCAGCATGTAAATGGAAACTCTGTAGTATAAGGGCCACACATTGCTCGCCTCAACTCTGCAGGATCAGGACAGACCAAAGCAGGTAAATGGTAACACCATAGTATAGGGATCGACCGATTATCAGTTTTGCCGATATTATTGGCCGATATTCAGGATTTTGAAAGTTATCGTATCGACATCTATTTTGCCGATATGCCGATAACAAATCGGGAACAAGGATCGCGCTGCTGTCAGTGCGATCCGTGTTCCCTCATCAGCACAGGGGAGAAGGAAGCACTGTGTTCCTCCCCCCTGTGCTGCTGCTGCCGCTTTCACCAGTGAGGGGAGAGCGGACAAGAGGAGGGGAGGGGCTGTGGCCACTGCGCCACCAATGATGTTGACTGACTCATTCATTCAAATTCAACAGGAGGTGGGAGCTGGCTGCAGAATCACATAGCTGGCTCCCGACCTCTATGAGCGGTAGCTGAAATCTGCGGTAGTTAACCCCTTAGGTGCCATACCTGAGGGGTTAAATGCCGTGGATCGCATCTACCGCTCATAGAGGTCGGGTGCGGCTATATGATTCTGCAGCCAGCTCCCGCCTCTTGTATATGAATTAATGGACGAGTTATCTTCATTGATGGAGCAGTGCGCCCCCCCCAACCCCAGTATTAAAGACATTGGTGGCGCAGTGCAACCCCCCCCCACCCAAGTCCCCCAGTATTAATCATTGGTGGCAGTGGCGACAGGGTCCCCTCTCCCCTCCTCATTGGTGGTGCAGTGGCAGCTACTGATCTGAGACCCAGCAGTGTAAGCCCGGGGCTCCGATCGGTTACCATGGCAGCCAGGACGCTACTGAAGCCCTGGCTGCCATAGTCAGCTCCATGCTGCTGTGTGCACAAAGCACAGAGCAGCAGGGAGAGTGTGAGATCCTAATCACCCTAATAGAGCTCTATCAGGGTGAATAGGACAAGGGTTCTGGCCCCTAAGGAGGCTAAAAGTTAGTATAATTTTTTTTTTTTTTAAAACAAACAAACACCAAAATATTAGGTATAAATGAAAATGAAAGATTTACCAAAAAAAAAGCTACACGTTAACAATAAACATGTTTATTTTCAGCAGATTTGTGTAGGAATTTTTCGTTTTTTCAAAAATGAAAATGCACAGAATATCGGTGTAATTTATTGCCTATCGGCCTGAAAGTTCACAGATTATAGGTATTGGCCCTAAAAAATCTATATTTGTCCCTACCATACTATAAGGTCTACACTTAGCTCGCCAAACTCAGCAGGACAGGCAGCAGCATCAGAAACTAAAGGTAATGGTTTAGTATAAGGCCTGGACAAATCACAGCATGATCAGGACAGGCAGCAGCAGGTATATGATAATGGTCTAGTATAAGGCCTACACAGAGCTAGGCCTAACTCATCAAGACAGACACCAGCATCAGCAGGTAATGGTGTAGTATAAGGCCTAGACATATCTCAGCATGATCCGGACAGGCAGTAGCAGGTATATGATAATGGTCTAGTATAAGGCCTACACAGAGCTCGGCAAAACTCAGCAAGATAGACAGCAGCAGCAGGTAATGGTGTAGTGTAAGGCCTAGACATATCTCAGCATGATCATGACAGAAATCAGCAGCAGGTATATGATAATGGTGTAGCATAAGGCCTACACAGAGATCGCCCAAACTCTGCAATACAGACAGCAGCAGTTTCTAAGTTTGCAGCAGGAATGTGTTCCCAGGAATGCCCCCCCACACCAGAATGGGGCAACACCAAAACTAAACGAAGACACCTCGGACCGCAGCAGGTTCTAAGTTTGCAGCAGGAATGTGTTCCCAGGAATGCCCCCCCCCCCCACACCAGACTTGGGCAACACCAAAACTAAACGAAGACACCTCTGACCGTAGCAGGTTCTAAGTTTGCAGCAGGAATGTGTTTCCAGGCCCCCCCAACAGACCTGGGCAACACCAAAACTAAACGAAGACACCTCTGACCGTAGCAGGTTCTAAGTTTGCAGCAGGAATGTGTTCCCAGGAATGCCCTTCCCCCCCACCAGACTTGGGCAACACCAAAAATAAAAGAAAACACATGTAATAACAGCAGGTTCATTGTGTACAGCAGTAATATGATAACATGGATAGTGAATGCAATGTTTTTAGTTAAAAATATTCTAGGGAAAGTTATTTTACATTTTGAACGCACTATATAAATGAGTAACAAATAAGCTATACACGCCACCCGCACCCTTCTGCTCTCAGTTTCCATATCAGGCACATCTAGTCTGTAGCAGAACACTGCGGTAACGCAGCCTGCCTCATCGTGTGTTGATTCCTCCGAGCCAGAGGACAGCAGGAGTAGCGAGGTTTTAGCAGTGGCTCTGTCGTCCTCCTTTTGTCTGTGAAGAGGCATGGTTACCGCGGATCACACGACCCATACACAATCAGCACTGCAGACACGCTGGGTTCCGGTCATCGACAGCACCCAGCCGTCCTCTGCCCGTCAGAGCACAGAAGCCAGTGAGGAACTTGCTTGCCTTGGCCCGGGTGTGGAAGTGTCCCCGGCTCTGCCACCGGGGTCATTTCCCCTTCCCCTCGGTCATGACTCTGTCACGGTCCCCGGCTACTGGCGGGGTCCTTGGTGGATGCCTCCAGTGCGCAGCCTGGTTCATCTATCGCAGCTCATGCTGCAGATAAAGCCTTTAGCTGCGAGGCTTGGCTACACACGGGGAGTTGTGTCACACAGCCCGGGGCAGACTTCACCAGGAGGTGGCTGACAAGCACAGGGGAGCACCTACACTGTCATCCAGCAGAGCGGATTTTGGAGTCTGTTTGGAAGGCACCATGTGTTCTGGAGTTACAGAGAGCTGCCGGTAAACTTACCAAACCTAACGAATGCAGCTGTGCTTGTACACTAATCATGTCCTCTATAATGCAGATCTCGGGAGGGGGAGAATAATGCAGGGCTTCCCGGGAGAGATGGGGTAGATAGATATATACATGTGGTCCATCCTGCTATAACATATCTATGTACCCCATCTCTCCAAGGAAGACCTGAAATTTTCTCCCACTCAAAATATCAGCATTGTAGAGGACTGGATTACTGTATGTTTTTCTCGAACCTACAGGATCTGATTTTATATGTCAAGTCCACAAAGATGAAGCACAGATACATTAGTTATGTGGGTTAAGTTTACCGGCTGTTCGATGTCACTCCAGAACACATGGTGTCTTCCAAACAGACTCCAAACTCCGCTCTGTTGGATGACAGTGTAGGTGCTCCCCTGTGCCTGTCAGCCCCTTTCTGGTGAAGTCTGCTCCAGGCTGTGTGAAACTACTCCCCGTGTGTAGCCAAGCCTCGAAGCTAAAGGCTTATTGTGCAGCATGACCTGCGATATATAAACCAGGCTGCGCACTGGAGGCAGCCGCCAAGGACCCAGCCAGTAGCCGCGGAACATGACAGAGTCAGGACCGACGGGAAGGGGAACGCTTCCACACCCGGGCCAAGGCAAGCAAGTTCTTCACTGGTTCTGGGCTCTGACGGACAGAGGACGGCTGGGTGGTGCCAATGTCCTTAGCCCAGAGTGTGTGCAGGGTCGATCGTGTATGGATGGGGCGAGCGGCGGTACACATGCCTCCTCACAGACAAAAGGAGGATGAGAGAGTCACTGCTAAACCCCGCCACTCTTACTGCCCTGTGGCTTGGAGGAATCAGCACACGGTGAGGCCAGCCGCTTTACCGCAGTGTTCTGCTACAGACTAGATGTGCCTGATATGAAAACTGAGAGCAGACTGGTGCGGGTAGCTTGTGGAGTGCAGTGTGCCAATTGGTATCTGAGAGATCTATTTTCCAGTATGGTTTACGTATTGAGCGCTGTGTCCTGAGATTACGGCGGACTATAAGGTACACTATACTAGGGATTAAAAAATAAATCAATTGAATAGAGTAATGTAAATAAAAAAGACAATGTGCTCAAGTTCACTTGCCATGTAATATTGACTGTTCATTATAATTTTTAGCCACTCATTTTATGTCGCCCGTTAATGTAAAAACACCGGACTTTAAAAAATAAAAAACATAAAAATACATTAATAAATTAGTTAAGTAAAGTCTTAATATATGATATATAAAAAATAATCAATATAGAAAGTAATCGATACATAAATACATAAAATAAAAAACATTCAATAAGTAATTAAAAAAATCTACATATACATGATTACACAAATTCATCAGTACACAAATATGACAATAAATAAAAAATTTAAGATACAAAAAATTATAAATTTCATTAACCACTTCACATCTGGGCCATTTGCCCCCTTCCTGACCAGGCCTAATTTTGCAAATCTGACATGTGTCACTTTATGTGGTAATAACTTTGGAATGCTTTTACTTATCCAAGCCATTTTGAGATTGTTTTCTCGCCACACATTGTACTTCATGATAGTCAAAAATTTGAGTCAATATATTTCATCTTTATTTATGAAAAAATCCCAAATTTAACAAAAATTTTGAAAAATTATACTGTTTTGTAAGTATGAATCTCTCTGCTTTTAAGACAGATAGTGATGCCTCATAAAATATTTTTTAATTAACATTCCCCATATGTCTACTTTAAGTTGGCATCATTTTAGTAATGTAATTTTTTTTTTTTAGGACGCTAGAAGGTTTCGAACTTTAGAAGCAATTTTTCCAATGTTTAAGAAAATTTCCAAAGTCAACTTTTTTAAGGACCAGTTCAGTTCTGAAGTCACTTTGTGGGGCTTACATAGTGGAAATGCCCCAAAAGTGACCCCATTTTGGAAACTACACCCCTCAAGGAATTTTTGAATAGGTATAATTAGTACTTTGACACAACAGGCTTTTCATAGAATTTAGAGATACATTGCTGTGAAAATGAAATATTGAATTTTTTCCAATAAATTGTCACTTTATCACCAAATTGTTTATTTTTCATAAGAGAGAAATAGAAAATTGGGCCCCACAATTTGTTCTCCTGTGTCTCCTGAATGCAGCAACACCCCATATGTGGAGGTAAACTGCTGTATGACCACCCCAAAGGGCTCAGAATGGAAGCAGCGCTATTTGGCTTTTGGAAGGCAGATTTTGCTGGAATGGTTTTCTGGCGCCATGTCACATTTGAAGAGACCCTGAGGTACCCCAACAGTGGAAATGCCCCAAAAGTGACCCCATTTTGGAAACTACACCCCTCAAGGAATCTTTGAATAGGTATAATTAGTACTTTGACACAACAGGCTTTTCATAGAATTTAGAGATACATTGCTGTGAAAATGAAATATTGAATTTTTTCCAATAAATTGTCACTTTATCACCAAATTGTTTATTTTTCATAAGGGAGAAATAGAAACTTGGGCCCCACAATTTGTTCTCCTGTGTCTCCTGAATGCAGCAACACCCCATATGTGGAGGTAAACTGCTGTATGACCACCCCAAAGGGCTCAGAATGGAAGCAGCGCTATTTGGCTTTTGGAAGGCAGATTTTGCTGGAATGGTTTTCTGGTGCCATGTCACATTTGAAGAGACCCTGAGGTACCCCAACAGTGGAAATGCCCCAAAAGTGACCCCATTTTGGAAACTACACCCCTCAAGGAATCTTTGAATAGGTATAATTAGTACTTTGACACAACAGGCTTTTCATAGAATTTAGAGATACATTGTTGTGAAAATGAAATATTGAATTTTTTCCAATAAATTGTCACTTTATCACCAAATTGTTTATTTTTCATAAGGGAGAAATAGAAAATTGGGCCCCACAATTTGTTCTCCTGTGTCTCCTGAATGCAGCAACACCCCATATGTGGTGGTAAACTGCTGTATGACCACCCCAAAGGGCTCAGAATCGAAGCAGCGCTATTTGGCTTTTGGAAGGCAGATTTTGCTGGAATGGTTTTCTGGCGCCATGTCACATTTGAAGAGACCCTGAGGTACTCCAACAGTGGAAATGCCCCAAAAGTGACCCCATTTTGGAAACTACACCCCTCAAGGAATTTTTGAATAGGTATAATTAGTACTCTGACACAACAGACTTTTCATAGAATTTATAGATACATTGCTGTGAAAATGAAATATTGAATTTTTTCCAATAAAATTTTAATTTAGCCCCAAATTTTTCATTTTCATAAGGGGGAACTGGTGAAAAATCAACCCAAAACGTGTTACCCATTTGCTCTTTAATACTGCAATACCCCATATGTGCTAGTAAACTGCTGTATTGGGCATGCCGTAGGGCTCAGAAGGAATGAGTGTCAGAGATTTTTGGATAGCAAATATTTCATATGTTTGCTGACACCATAGTGTGGTTGTTGGTGTTGTGAAGTGCCAAAACATCAGAAACACCCTAACAAGGACTAACAAATCTATCTCTATCTCACACTGTTTTATTTTTTGAATAAATTTGTATTTATTGTAATGATGCAGCAAAACAAAAAAAATCAAACATACGCTAAATTTGCTAAAAGTTATATTTCTCTGGAACTAATAATAATAAAAGTGAAGTTATATGTAAAACAGTTACATGTTTATAAGCAACAAGAAAATGGTTCCTTTAAAATGTAACACTTGTGTGATAGTCATGGAAACATTTAATTATACAGAGTCCAGGCTTTGATGGGCATTCTGGACAGTAGTATCTGGAGTCTTTCCTAATGCCACGTTTGGAGCAAACCCTGCACTTTTTTTGGGGATGCTGATCATTTTGTGTTGCAGGGAGGATGTCAGGAAAATGTCGTCCATGCAGCCTGATGACTGTTTCTGAATGCATAGTCAAAGGAATAGTACTGGATGGAAAAAGTAGAGATATAATTACTTGTTCCTGAAACTTTAGAAAGGGTTCCGTGTTTCCAGATTTTTTATAAATTACGAAAGAATTGTACACTGCCAATTGTAACAAGTATAGACATACTTTTTTATACCAGTACTTCGATCTACGCATGACCAAATATGGCTTAAGCATCTGGTCATTAAAGTCAACTGCCCCCATATATTTGTTATAGTCCACAACACAAGCAGGTTTCTCTGCACGCATATTTCTGCGTGTGACTGCCACTGGGACTGTTGTATCAGTGTGAAGGGTGCTGAGCATAAAAACATTTCTCCGGTCTCTGTACTTTACTGCCAGCAGTTCTGAACTTCTGAGACATGAAGACTCTCCCTGGTTTAGTCTTGTGTTTACAAGAGACTTTGGGAAGCCTTTTCTGTTGGATCTCACTGTTCCACAACAAATTGTGCCCTCCATATACAGATGTTTGAAAAGTGGGACACTTGTATAATAGTTGTCCAAGTATAAATTATAGCCTTTTCGAAAAAGTGGACTAATTAGATCCCAAACAATTTTCCCATTAATTCCCATGTAGGTTGGGCAACCAGAAGGACTCAGCTGAGTGTCTTTTCCCTCATAAACTCTGAAAGCATAAGTGTATCCACTGCCACTCTCACATAGTTTATAAAGCTTGACTCCATATCTTGCTCGCTTGCTTGGAATATATTGCTTAAAAGCAAGGCGGCCTGTGAAATGGATGAGGGATTCATCAACAGCAATGTTTTTTTGAGGTGTGTATAACTCTGGAAAAATCTTGTTGAAGTGGTTGATGAGAGGCCTTATTTTATGTAGTCTGTCTTCTCGTCTGGGACAAAGGGTGTTGTCATTGAAATGTAAAAATCTCATTAAAATTTCATACCGTGCCCGAGCCATCACAGCAGAAAATATTGGCATATGATAAATTGGGTTGCTAGACCAGTAGGACCTCAGTTCAGATTTCTTAGTGAGTCCCATGTTAAATGTCAGGGCTAGAAACTGTTTTATTTCGGGCACAGTAGTTGGTTTCCAGTAGTGGGGTTTGGCATAGAAGGAAGAAGGATTACTTGCCAGAAACTGCTGGGCATATAGGTTTGTTTGCAGTACTATTTCCTGTAGAAGCTGTTCTGTTATAACAAGCTTGAAAAAATCAATAGGAGCAAAATTTTGTGTAGGCACATTTACACCAGCTTGTGCCGTGAATGGAGGAATAGTAGGTCTGTAAATGTCTGAATGTGACCACACTGGATTGCTGATTTCAAAAGGGCAACCTTCTATAGGTGTCACGGGTGTAAGGTCCTGCTGTCGGTGCAGACTCTCACTAGCCATTACAGGTGCCAGTTCTGTCATCTGTGTATCTGCGCTCATAATGATTGTCTCACATTGGTTGGTGTGACTTGTAGAGGTCCCTGGCAAGTCTGTGCTGGTGCTACCTGTGCACTGTTCGCTGCTGTTAGTAGACCTCAGATACCTTCTCTGTATTTTTATGGCTGGGACATCATCATCTGAACCACAGTCTGAACTAGAAGTTAATGTATCACTGCTTTCCAAAGGCTCATAGTCAGCGTCAGAATCTTCTAAACTACTTTCCTCATCAGAAGCACAAAGCATGGAATATGCCTCCTCTGCACTATACATTCTATGTGACATGTCTGATGCTGAGTACCTGATAAATAAAAAGAATATCCTTTAAATGTACTTAGTAGTAGCTAATTAATAATTTATTAAAAGAAGCTCTGGCTAGCTACATTTTGTTACACTTTGACCTGCTACTTTCTAACTCTATTCCCTCTTGTGGGCTAACTGCCACATATGGACGCACTTAATAGACATAAGGTATATGGGCTCATTCACACGACCGTGCCGTGTTTTGGGGTCTGCAAATTGCGGATCTGCAAAATGCGGATGCCTCCCGCGTACCTTCCACAATTTGTGGAACGGAACAGGAGGCCCATAAAGAAATGCTTATTCTTGTCAGCAAAATGGACAAGAATAGGACATGATCTATAATTTTTGCTGAGCCATGGAACAGAGCAACGGATGTGGACAGCACACAGAGTGCTGTCCGCATCGTTTGCGGCCCCATTGAAGTGAATGGGTCCGCACCCGAGTCGCAAAAAATGCGGCTCGGATGGGAACCAAAACCACGGTCGTGTGAATGAGCCCTAAGGGAAATATCTGCGCCTGTTCTGTGTTTAGAGCCACACCTGGCGGCACTAATGAAAATCACTGACCGAAAGCCGACTGTGTGAATAAGGCATTAGGCTGGGTTCAAGTGAAGAAAAACTAAAAAAAAAACTTTTTTGTTGTGGAAAAGCCAGCAGATTTCACCCTCTTCATTGAGAAGGATGAATTCTGCAAGCAAAATCCACTGTATAAATTTAAATGCCGCAGATTTCAAATCTACAATACTGCAGCTTCTTTTGCTTTTTTTATGCAGTGTGTGGATACTGTACAACACTGTGGACTTGCCACATGAAAATACATGGCAGCAAATCCACAGCATTTCAGTCACATACCCTAAAACTGTATTTTATGTATATACATAGAAAAAAAAAATGGGATAGATAGATAGATTGACATTTATTGAAAAAAAAAAAAAAAAGAATGAAAGAAAGAAAGAAAGAAATGTGTTACAGTAAGTGTTCTGTACATACCAGTCTCCCTCTCTGGCAGGCTGTGAGGAGAGGGAGATGATAGTAACTTTATATAAGTTTATTGTTTATACACAAACTTTTGCATAATTACTGTGACTGGATGTCACAGTAATCACATGCCCTGGAGACCATTCAGATTGGTCTGGAGGCAGCAGGAGTCACAGAGGTACTATGGGGCTATTGCGATCTTCCTCAGCCCTCCCTCCCAAACAGCTGAGCCCTGTAACTGGATACTACAGAGCTCACATGCCCTGGAGACCATGCTGATTGGTCTCCAGGTGAAAACAGCTGCTGGGGGGATCGCTGCTGGAGTGTAAATGTACCGATCTCTCTCTCCTGCCAGCACTACTGAGAGGGAGACGGTACAAGCATTTCAGAGCGCTGTAACTGCAAATTACAGCGCTCACATGCCCAGGAGACCATGCTGATCGGTCTCCAGGGCTTACAGTTTAACATTACCATTGCAATGATTAGTTTAAATACCGATCTCCCTCTCTGACCTGCAGTAATGAGAGGGAGATGGTAGATGCATTTGTGATCGCTCTGACTGCTTGTCAGAGCGATCAAAAGACCAGAGACCAGGAAAAAAGATCTTAGGGTAAAGATCCAAGTTCTTGGCTGTCAGAAGGCAGCTTAGTCACAGAGTTTCAATGTACAGGGGCTGAGCACAGGAGGGAAAGCTGCAGGACGTTTTAAAACGTGCTGTCAGAAATAGAGATCCACCTCCTGGACGTTTATAGTCAATGGGCAGACGGGAGGTGGTTAAATTACCGGAGCTTGTGTGAAAAGCCTTTGGAGGGTTTGGAAGGCCTTATGAGCGGCAGGGGTCCATACAAATGGAACGTTGTTCCCGGTTAGGACCGTAATAGGAGCGCATATGGCCGAGAAATTCCGGATGAAGCGACGGTAGAAATTCGCGAAACCGATGAACTGTTGGACCATTCGTCGGTTTCGTGGGATAGGCCATTCTAGGACGGCCTGAACCTTCTTGGGGTCCATCTCCACTTTTCCGGAGGACAGTATGTATCCCAAGAATTCAATAGAAGGAACCTCAAAAATGCTCTTCTCCAGCTTCCCATAGAGTCGGTGTGTCCGAAGGCGCTGGAGGACTACCTTCACATGTCTCTCATGCTGCTGGAGTGTGTGGGAAAAAATAAGGATGTCATCCAGATACACTACCACATATGTGTCCAGAAGGTCGCGGAAGACATCGTTGATAAAGCTTTGGAAGGTAGCTGGGGCATTGCAAAGCCCGAAGGGCATAACCAGATACTCATAATGGCCGAATCTGGAACGAAAAGCCGTCTTCCATTCATCGCCCTCATGGATCCGCACAAGATTATAGGCCCCCGGAGGTCGATCTTGGAGAAGACTTTGGCATCCTTCACTCGGTCCAGGAGATCAGGGATGAGAGGGAGAGGGTATTTATTTTTCCTGGTGATGTTGTTAAGGCCCCGGTAGTCCACACAGGGCCGAAGACCCCCGTCCTTCTTCCCCACAAAAAAGATACCTGCACCGACTGGGGAGGTGGACGGGCGGATGAAGCCTTTCACCAGGCTTTCCTCAATGTAATCCCTCAGCGCCTGGGTCTCGGGCTCAGACAAGTTGTATAACCGTCCGTACGGCAGCGGGGCCCCGGGGAGTAGATCAATGGGGCAGTCATAAGGTCTGTGGGGAGGTAAGGTGTCTGCCCCTGCTTTCTCAAAGACATCCGCATACTCTTCGTATTTAGCAGGTAATACCCGGGAAGATGAGGCCAGGACCAGCAGAGAGCCAGGAGCGGAGGACATGCAGTGGGAGATGCAATAAGAGGACTGAAATGTGACACGTCCCAGGGCCCAGTCTATTTGGGGGTTGTGCTTTCTAAGCCATGGGATGCCCAATATAACAGGAAATAAAGGAGAGGGTACGATGTCCCACACGATCTCTTCACGGTGGTGGCGACCAATGGAAAGGGTAAGAGAGTGTGATTCCAAAGAGACAGGTCCGGTTTTTAATGTACTGCCGTCCACCATGTGGAGTCGGGATGGGTGTTCCTTGGGGCGCAAGGGTATTCCTAGCTGCGTGGCAAGTTTGGAATAAAAAAAACAGCTGCTTGCGCCCTAATCGATTAAGGCCGTGAGTTCATGGCCAGTTCCGTTCAGCTGCAGAGAAACACATAGAGTTAGATGTGAAGAACCGTGGTATACAGGTATGTTCAAGAACACAGCGGAACTGACAGTCCTACCTGTAGGTGGTTTGACAGGACAGTCTCTCAACATATGCCCGGATTTGGCACAGTAGAGGCAGAGATTGAGAGTCCGCCTTCTGGACCTCTCAACTGCTGAGAGTGGACCCCTGACTACTCCGACCTGCATTGGTTCGTCCGGGGTGAGGTCTCCCACTGTGGAGGATTGCCCAAGGACTGAAACGGGAAGAGGATTGGATCGCCGTGCAGGAGGAGGCAAAGTGTGCTGTCTCTCCGCCCTTCGTTCCCTGAAACGGCGGTCCAGTTGGGTAACCGTGCTCATCAGCCCTTCCAGGACCTCCGGGACCCCGATACGGGCGAGTTCGTCTTTTAATTGGTCCGACAGTCCGATCCGGAACTGGTCGATAAGGGCCACTTCATTGAGTCCGGTATCTGGTGCGATCTCCCGGAACTCCGTAATGTAGTCCTCCACTGGACGCCTTCCTTGTCGCAGGGAACGGAGAGTGTCCCTAGAGGTGGAAGCACGCAGGGGGTCGTCAAAGAGTGCCTGCATGGCGGAAACAAAGGAGCCCCAAGAGGACAGCACTGGGCTATCAGTTTGCAGGAGCTGATGGGCCCAGGTCTGTGGGGGTCCCGTGAGCAGGGAGATAGCTGTCCGTACTTTGACGTAGTCCGAGGAGTAAGTGCGGGGTTTCAAGGAGAACAGTAGCTCGCAGGAAATAATAAACGAACGGCATTTCCTTCTGTCTCCAGAAAAGCGTTCTGGTAGAGCTACGGCTGGTTCACTGTTCACCACTTCTAGTGAGGTGCGTAGAGCGGGAGGAGGTGAGGGTGGTAGTGCAGTGAACTGGGCCTGGCGCAGCTCCTGGGCACGCATTCTCCCTAATAGGTGTGCATGGTTGGCCTGCATGTCCTGAAGGGCTTGCGCCATCATCGTCAGTTGTTCGGACAAAGAAGGGGCACCGTCTGCAGGTCCCGCGGATTCCATGGTTTGGCTGAGTTATTATGTCAGGACTGGAATAGTGGATCAGGTATGGAATCCTTTGGCAGGGACGAAATAATCCCAAAAATTAGCGTAGTACAAAAAAGGTCAATCCAATCGGGTAGTCGGTTCCAGTTCCAGGTCGTGGCGGGCAGCAGAATTCGTAATCGAGGAAACAGGCAAGGAGTCGGTAGCTGGGAAGTCAGATTAAACAACAGGTTCACAGGAGGGAGCTGGGTGTTCACCATAAGGTTGAATAACTCAGCAATGAGTCAAGGCTCTGACTGGCTTTAAGTACACAGTGAACCCAGGACCGCCCAACCGGGTTGCTGGGCAACCAGGAGGCTTCCTTAGTCAGAAGCCAATCATAAGGCTGAGGGCGGTGACGGAGGCTGAAGCCCTCCCCCAGCCTGAGTAGCACCTGTGGTCTGGAGTGGAGCATGTGCACTACGCTTGTATCCCTGCGCACGCGGCTTGTGTACCGCGTATGCGCACCCGGCGTCCGACTCGCGCAGGCGCACTGGCCACATTGACGTCAGGTGTCCTGTCAGGAGGAAGAGGATGAGCTATCTGCACCCGCCGCCTGCGCCTGCGAACCCGATGCGAAACGGCCCCCCTGGTTCCCTGACACTTGGGTATGTGCGGAGGAACTTCTGTACCACAAGGTTGAGGACATGTGCCATGCAGGGCACTGGGCAAGACTGCCAGCATGGAGGGGTGGCGAGTAGGTTTCTGCCGTTGTCACAGACAACCATACCTGCCTCTAGCCTGTGGGGTGTCAGACACTTCTGGACCTGAGCCTGTAGTGCGGCCAAAACATTAGGTCCAGTGTGTCTCCATTCCCCTAAGCTCACAAGCTGGAGCACGGCCTGGCAGCGGATGTGCCCCACACTTGCGTAGCTATGGGGACACTTGCTGGGGGGCTCAGCAGCCGTGGAGACAGTGGCATGTGGAGAGCAGCAGTTCTCCCCTGGACACCCCGGGGCGGCACCACAAAGTCAGATGCCGCTGATCCCTCCCTGGTGCCTCGGAGGGACACCCAATTGGCTATAAAACTGATCGTCCCTGCCCATGTCTGCTGGTCCAAGCATCCATTATCAGATGTACCCTGTCGCTGACAGCGTATTCCAGCGACAGGGATACATTCTGCACAATGTGCTGGTGTAGGGCAGGGATGCCGGTCCTGGCAAAGAAATGGCGGCTGGGGACACGCCATCTGGGTTGGGCCTGCTCCAACATCTGCCTGAATGGATTGCTGTCCACAAGATTTAAGGGCAGCAGATGTTGGGCAATAACCCTTGCCAGGAGCCCATTGAGTGAACACACGCGTTGGTCCCCGGGGGCGTAGGGCACGGTGGGTTCAAATGCGTCGGCAACTGACGGCTGGCACCGGACGGCATAGGAGGAGGAGATAGAGGAGGGTGCAGTGGAGGCATAGGTCTGGCTGCTGGTACCAGTACCTCTAGGAGAGGGAGGGGGGAGTGGGAATGAATCGGTGGAAGGGGTTGGGGTGGCTGCAGTACAGTGGCAGGAGTTGATGTCCCCTGCACACTGCTGGTGGTGCTGCTATGACCACCTTGCATCTGTTCCCACTCCCGCCAGTGGTTGACTTGCATGTACTGGGTAAGGGCAGTGGTACCCAGCCGAGCCACAGACCTCCCTCTCTCATAAGACAGGTGCCAATTGTGACTGTGTCTGCTGCCAGAGTGAAGTAAGCCCAAACAGGCGACTTCCACACCAACCTCCTGTCAGATGGGTTGGTGCTGACTTGCGTTTGTTCAGGCTCCTGCTGCCATTACCAGTGGAGCCCCTGACACTGAGCTCCCTGGTGACCTGGCGCACCATTTGCCTCGGGTGCCTACCTTCATCAGTGCTACTGTCACCTGACAAAAGAGGGGGCACCCATTCTGGGTCACCCTCCTCTTCATCCCCTATAATGTCAGACCCAGGGCCAACCAGTGGTGGACTGAGGGGAACAGCAGACGTGGAGCCCCTGACCGGGCTCCGCTGTCCCCTCGCTGATGCCTGGGTCTGACTAGGTGCAGGGGTTGTCTGGCTGACACCACCCGCACCAGTTGGAAGGGATGTTACTGGGGTATTGACAGGCGTTACCCCCTCCTCCGCCTCCATCCCTTCCAAAAGGTCCTGCCCATCAGGAGGACTAAACTGCAAATCAGCCTCCTGCTTTGCCTCCCCCAAGACGTCCCTCTCCGTGTCGCTGTCGTCAGACAGGAGCAGGGTAGATTCTTGGGGGCTGGGAGTTGGTCCTGCAGGAGGCGGAGTGCTGCAGGTGCTGCTGCTGCTGAGACCCGGGGCAGAGGACTCTGTGGCAATGGAATGTGCCACGAGAGCCACCACTGCCTCAGCGTCTTGGGAACTAATGGGGCGGCTGCCACGCCCGAAGAACTCACGGATTAGGCGGACGCCCCTGACACCTGCGCCTGCTAGTCCGTGGCTAGAGGAGCGACCCTGTGCTGGCAACGGTCCAGCACAGGAACCCCCCTCCCAAAAAAAAAATTATAAATAAAAAGTGAATTTAGCCAAACTTTATTGGGGTGGGGATGATGGGGAAAGAATAAATAAAATATACCAAAAAAAAAGACTCAGACACTAACTAAATACTAGAGCACAGATACTAAGTTTTTTTAGTTTTTTTCACTAACAGAAGATGAAAAACGCTACACAAAACGCAGAAAAACTAAGACTTTAAGACAGTTTTGTTTTTTTACGCAAAATACGCAGACACTTACTAAAATACTAAAACAATGAGACTAATAGACTTTTTTTTTTACTAACAAAAAACGAAAAAAATAATCACAGTCAATACACGAACTGGACGGACACTAAAACACTAACACTAAGAGACTTTTTTTTCTTACAGACGGATGAAACAGACAGCTATACCCTACACTATTCTATATCCCTATCTAACCTAAAGTACACCCTGCCGTGAAAAATATCAGCTAATTCTTCCCTAACTCTAACTAATATATATGCAGCGTCCCACTCTTGTACGTGGGCACTGCAAATCTTGTTATATTATATGTTGTATCATGTTGTATTGCACTTTTGTATAAAGATCATGTTAACAGGCTGTTAGGTGCACTACACATATTCCACCACTAGATGGGGATAGCACCACAGTATATATACCACAGTTCAGGCCTAGTTAGGTAGTTTAGAGTGTGGGAGTTGAAGTTGGAGGAGATGGAGTGAGGGGCAAGGGGGGAGGAGAGGACCCCCTCCTCTCAGCTCTCTCTTGGGCTCCACGGCCCCGAGGAGCCAATTTGTTTGTCTCAGTGTCAAGCTAGGAAAGCAGGCAGAGGTGAAACCTTTATTCTACCGTCTACTCTTCTGGAGTGCCAAGTGGATTTTACCATTTTCTATGTGGAAAGACAAAGGAAGGACAATAGCCATTATTCTAGGCTTTAGGCGCCTTTGTATCAAGGTGAAGGATTTATTAGCTTCCGGCAGCCTCACCGTTACTTCAAGGACAGACAGGCCATCTGTTGCATCACTTGTGTGTAGAAGATAGGGACATGAAACCACCTTTACTGAGATTAGAACAAGACAAAGAGCTAACTACCAGTGAGTACACGATCTCCTACTATAGCCTGAGATATAGCCACATATACAGCCTGTTACCTGGATTTTCCACATCCAACCTCCAGATTCATAAGAGACGGTTTATATCTGGATGTAAATTGCTGTCAAGACCCTGTTTACAGTAAAGTTCTTAGTTGGATTTGAACTCTGTCTCCTTCTTCCATCTCCATACTACAACCACTCTGATCATTTTGCACCACCAAGGTGCTGGCGTCACAACATTACCTAATTCAGGGGCCCAGCAGCACAAGCACCTAGAAAATCCAATCACCATCAAGGACACCTCGATCACCACCTGGCCGGTGTCCCCTGTAGAAGAGTGTGCCCCGAAGAATTTGGTGCTGTTCTCCCCTTCACTGCAGCCCAACCCAGGGAGCATTAAAACTGTGAGTAAAGAACTAACTGTTATGATTCCTCGGTACACCGTCACCTCTCAAGTTATCCCCCTGTGGTCCCGGCTCGCTGCACATATTTAAGCTAACTAACTCTATAACCTACACTACACCCTGTGCTGTACCCTATCAGCTAAGCTACACAATTCCTCTAGCCTAAATCCCTAACCTACAATGTCAAGCACTATCTGTATTATATATTACAGCTACCTAACTCAATGACCTACACTTAAATCCTGCACTGCACCCTATCTGCTACACTATACCCAAACACTAACTATATGTATTATATATTTGAGCTAACTAAAATATCTCTATAACCTACACCCTGCACTAGACCCTATCAGCTATTCAACTACACTATTCCCTACTACCTAACACTAACTAGCAAGATTATTTAGATTTGAAATCAGATTATTTTAGACAAAGCAAGAACACAATCACAATACAGCTCCTCTCTCTCTCACATCAAACTCCACAAAATGGCTGCAGAGGAGTCTCTTCATTAGTTGTCATGGATGAGATTTGCAGATAGCTGGAACCTATAAATAAACGAGCGACTGGCTTGATCCCAAACTAAGGAGCTTATAGGTGAGCCCTATAAAACCCTAAGAGCTCTCCCTGACTGCTATGCACATACAAGGGTCTCGATGGTAGACGATTGCATGCCCTCGTACCTTAGCCTGTGTGACATTTGAAAACCCTATAATAGTGAGGGGACACGACCACCGGCTCCCTGCACTTAATACAGAGGGAGTCAGGGTCACCTAGAATCAAGCCAGCAAGCAAACACAATAAAGTAAAATGACTTATCTGAGCAAACAGCAGACGCAGCCTCCAGCAGTGAACACTTCATCCAGGAAGTAGTATAAACCGCAAAGTGAGGCAGTATGGGAGGGAATATAAAGGAAGACGATTATGTCTAAATAAGTGACACCTGGCAGAAGGAAAGGAGATGAGAAAGTGAAACCAAAACAAAGAACATCATACAAGAGGTAGAGAAGAACGTCTGCCAGAGCTTCTCGCAGAACTGGCGGTGACATTAGTATAGTGAAGGGGTAGGCTAGTTTCCGATTGGTTGCTAGGGATGTTGCTAAGCTGGGACAAAGCTAGGAGAAGGGAGGGATAATGAATTCTATATTATGAATATAGTGCTATATTCTACATATTCGCAAATTCTATCAAGCCAACCCAATAGGAAAGTTACATTTACTAATGGGTTCAGATGAAAAAAAAAGAGATGATTATTCGTTTTTACGAATAAATATAACACTATATTTTACATATTCGCGAATTCAAGCAAGCCAACCCAATAGGAAAGTTGCCTATAACCCGCCCTTACTCAATTAACGCACATATTACATTGCTGATTTTTCGCTTAAGATAAAATAAATTTAATAATGAAGAATATTCTAATTCACTACAGACTAAGATATTGCAGCCTTCTCACATTGTCCCACAAGCAAGAAGCAGGCAGGTAATAGGTTCAGATGAAAAAAAAAAAAAGATGAATATTCATTTTTCCGAATATATATCACTAGACCACCAATCCACACCCTGACGCACGTTTCGCGTTCTGCTTTCTCAAGTGGTAGTGACTGGAGGTGTGGCTATGGCAAGCATATATAGGGCCCACAGGGAAATATTTTTCAATCTACCTCAAGCACATGACTACCCATAGGCCAATGGTATACAGGGAGCACAAGTGTATACGTGATTGTCATCAAAACCTACCAGTAGCAAACCCTACTATTAAGATAATCTAATAATAAGGGTGTCGCTAATTAACTGGTGCGCCATCGTCCTGCCATGCGGTCGGTTGTAGGACGCGCCCCTCATGATCCGGAAGACACGGGCGTGCAGGAAGTTTCGCGATCTATGTCATCACGGAGCAGAGGTCGCGCCGCCAAGGCGGACGCATGCACAGAATGCAGCGCGCACTGTGGCAGCCATCTTAGAAATGGTATACGGTATGCAAGTTAGCATGCTGGTATAAAGAATGAATAAGTAACAACATAATGAGGATAATGCATCATCCACGGTGAAGAACACATGATTTTAGTATACATAATTATAATATTAATAATAAGCATGATTATTGCATAGATGATATAATAAACATAATAACATGATTAAATATAAAAAGCATATATAAGTAATGTGCAAAATAAATCTGATAAAATTCAATGATAAATTTATAATGTATGATTGTAAATAGTGAATGAAAGTAATATTTTAAAAAATTAGTGAAATGGTGATATGTAACTATAACATGATGTGAAGTGTTGTAAATCACAATGAAAATATGAAAAAACAGAGTTATAACAAAAAAAAACAGAATCAAGAAAAATAATGAAATAATTCAAATATTCAAAAATAAAAAAGTATATAAAAATTTATAAAAATAATATTAAATAAAGAAGAAACTAAAAGAATTGAAGAAGTAAAAAACACACCATATTAAAAATAGTGAAAAAAGCTAAATAAGAAAAATTGTAGTACTATAATTGAGACATGTGAAGTGAAGAATACGAGTTGTGTGTGGTGTAAAAGGAAGAAATAAAAAAAAAAAAATATATATATATATATATATATATATATATATATATACCGTATTTTTTGCCCTATAAGACGCACCGGCCCATAAGACGCACCTAGGTTTTTAGGGAGGTGTGCTTTTGGTGGGTTTGGAACTAATGGTGGTCTGTGGATGACGGACACTGTTATGGGGGGATCTGTGGATGACGGACACTGTTATGGGGGGGATCTGTGGATGACGAACACTGTTATGGGGGGGATCTGTGGATGACGGACACTGTTATGGGGGAATCTGTGGATGACGGACACTGTTATGGGGGGGATCTGTGGATGACGGACACTGTTATGTGGGGGATCTGTGGATGACGGACACTGTTATGGGGGGATCTGTGGATGACGGACACTGTTATGGGGGGATCTGTGGATGACGGACACTGTTATGGGGGAATCTGTGGATGACGGACACTGTTATGGGGGGGATCTGTGGATGACGGACACTGTTATGTGGGGGATCTGTGGATGACGGACACTGTTATGGGGGGATCTGTGGATGACGGACACTGTTATGGGGGGATCTGTGGATGACGGACACTGTTATGGGGGGGATCTGTGGATGACGGACACTGTTACAGGGGGGGATCTGTGGCTGGCACTGTTACGGGGCGGGATCTGTGGATGGCACTGTTATATATATATCCACAGACCCCCCACCCCATAACAGTGCCATCCACAGTGCCCCCCCAGCCCATAACAGTGCCATCCACAGACCCCCACCCCTTAACTGTGCCATCCACAGATTCCGTGTGTGCCCCAGCCCCCCCCCCCCGCCGCCGCATACAAATATAAAATGTATTATTGAATTAAAAGTTATTAAACATGCCCCCCTCACTCCTAATAGTACCGTATATCCGAATTGCATCTGTATAATGCCGGCAGGCGGGCCGGGCGGCCGGCGCGTCCCTCGGTGACGTCACTTGTCTGCACCGCCTGCTTCATTCATAAAGGAGGCGGCGCAGGCACGTGACATCAGGGAGTTACGCTGCCGCCCGCCCGTCCGGCCTGCCGGCATTATACAGAAGAAATTAGGATATACGGTACTATTAGGAGTGAGGGGGGCATGTTTAATAACTTTTAATTCAATAATACATTTTATATTAGTATACCGGAGCGGTGGGGCGGGGCTATAGTACAGTGACCGCACCACCCCACCGCTATTGCCAGCCCCCAGCTCCTCCTCCCAGTCACTCCCCCGGCCCCCGCTCCGTACATCGCGTCCAGCGATGTAAAACTGCCAGCATTCGCCCCATAAGACGCAGGGGCATTTCCCTCCCATTTTTGGGGAGGAAAAAGTGCGTCTTATGGGGCGAAAAATACGGTATATATATATATATTTTTAGAATTCTAATTATTCATTCCTGATCTCCCACAGTGCTTGATATTATAATGGACCTATGGGAAGAAAAAAAAGATTGTTTTAATAACAAAATATGGCACCCATACTACTACAGACAGTCACCATCCAACAGACAATTTAAAGGTAACACAATAGAAATATAATTTTTTTTTAAAAACAGAGATATATATCAATTAAAATATGACGCAAAGGGAATTATATCATTGAGGCCTCGAGGTATCTGCATTCTTAATTTGACTATCCACTTACACTCAACTTGTTCCAAGCATCTAAAAAGATCTAGAAAGATCACCTTCTCTTGATCCCAGAGAAACTTTGTCAATCCCACAAAATTTCAGGTCTTGCCACCTGTTGGCGTGTTTGTCACGGAAATGTTGCGGTATAGGTTTCAGCTTGGCAATTTTCTCCTTGTCAGAGTCCTTAATCTCTGACGCTGCCCGAATGTCTCTCTGATGTTCCTGAATACACGAATACGCAATTCACGTGTCGTCATACTAATATACCGTAAATAAGACCACAAGGGCAGGTTGCATGATAGATAACTCCTGAAGTACAACAATTGATGAAGTGCACAATATTATAACATTTTTGGTCAGAAGAGTCTGTAAAGGTATCAGAACGAACTATCACTTTACATGTAGCACAATCTCCACAGGGGACAGAACCCCACTTGGGGCCTTTGGAATTGAACAAAAATCGAGACTTTAGTGGAACATAATGGCTACGCACAGGAATATCAGTCAGGTTTTTACTACGTTTAGCAACAAATTCTGGAGTGGGCATCAAAACTTGTTTCAAATCCGAATCAGAAAGCAGAATTGGCCAAAATTTTAAAAATATATTCCCCATGTTTCGCCATTGTGTATTATAATTAGTAATAACACGAACCATAGATGATGAAGTGTTGTGAGGTTTGGGAGTCAGTAGAGTCGCTCGTGGAATTTTTTTGCACAAAGATATCCACGTTCAATATCATTATGATGATATCCTCTCTGTTCAAAACGGCTTTTTGAGATATTGGATTATTTTTCAAAATCAATTGTGGAATCACATATACGCCTTGCACGAAGGAATTGGTCAATGGGTATAGAACATTTCTGGTGCATAGGGTGAAAAGAAGAGGCATGAAGTAGGGCATTAACTGAGGTTACCTTACGATACACAAAAGTTTTAAGATGACCTACATCTGACACCTTGATGTTAATGTCCAAAAAATTATTTGTTTAGAAGAAATGGTCTGTATCAAAGAAATGTTCCAGTTATTAGTATTAAGTTGTTCCAAAAATAAATCTAAGGCCAGTCGACACCCTTGCCACACAAACAGGATATCATCAATGTATCGCATCCATGATATCACTTGTTCCTCTGTTTCATCCAAGGAAACCTGGACAGATTCACATTCCCAATATCCTAAAAAAAGGTTTGCATAGAATGGCGCACACCTAGCTCCCATGGCCACACCTCTTAATTGTAAGTAATTTTGATCATTGAATAAAAAATCATTGTGGGTAAGGACAAATTCCAACAGGAGAGATCCCTTACTGGTCAGTATATTGCACCTTTTATACTGATAATTTTGTGTTTGCATTGTTTTGTAGCATCTTGGTATATTTATTTCTTTGCACTTGCTCGGATTTTTTATTAGTCTAAATATATTACCAAGGTCATCAATTATATTTAATATACAATTTCTATGCGTACCATCATTGCATTTTTCCTGACCAGTTTATGCACTTGCACTTTATTGACCTCCCTTACCTCTGTACCACCACTCCTATGAATTGTAAGTGTTTTTAATACATTGTGTTGTGTCAATCATGTATGTACTTTGATTACTAATAAAATGTTATATATCAATCTTGAAGTGTGTTTGATCATGTTAATTATTGCACAGTAAATCCATATATTCTTGTTGGTTCTATGACTTTTCATTTATAGCCTAATAATATGTTTGGTAAATTGAAAAGTGTAAAACAAAAGACGCAGGCCTCGTCATCCGAGAATTAGAATGTGGGAAGCAATGTAAGCAGCATTAGCAGTTCCAGCCATCCAACCAGTAGTAGGCCACAGTTCTCCCTGGCTTCTAATAAATGCCACATTATTATTGAAGACAATGAGGATGACATTGTGGCCCGGATAGCTCACTCTTCCTCTCAGTCACGGCAGAATGATGTCCTTGATGCCAGGGGTCACAGCATTTCTTCTGCTTCTCCTCTTTGCAGCCCCCAAAAAGCTTTTCAGTTGCATCATCTCTGTATTCACTGCCCCCTCCTAGTGGCATGGCTTTTTTTTCTAAGAAACGGCAACAAAACCATATGCGATATGGAAGATAATCAAGAGAGTGTCCCTGTTGAAGACCTCTGTGAGAGGATTCAGTAGTGGTACCAACAGTGGAAGTGACAGTGGTGCAAATATAGAGCAGGTAATCAAGAGAGAGGCCAAGGAGCCCATGATGACATATCCCAGTCAGATAAAAATGGCACGGAGGGTGAGGACTATGACGATGATTGTGTGTTGGAGGGTGACATCAGAGGAGGAGGGTGGTGGCTGCTTTGGCGGCAGTAAAGAACAGAAGCAATGTACATCCAGAGCATGCCAAAAAACTGCCAGTGCCAGATGGGCTTCTATTATATCAAGATCGGTATACTGTAAGGGTATTTTGAAGAACTGAGTAATTCTGTCCCCTTTTACTCTGTCTCTTTTACATTACCTTTAATATTTTGTGTAATACATTCTTCTTTGTAATGTAGTGGGTTAGAGAGAGTTAGTACCCACCCCCCATTATGCTGATATGTCCACATTCCTGAGTGATCTCAGAGGCATACATGCTGCACACTGGAGGAGGGGCTGAAACATATAACTCTGGTTTGCACCAACAATTGTGGTCACTTCATTCTAGGTAGGATGAAAGTATTAATTTGCCCTATCTCTTGTACACCCTGGGGTGTCAGTCATGTGTTGTAATGTGGTAAACAGGCATGTGTTATAACATGGCCATAACAGAGTCCCCCCCCTCCCCTATATTGTATTTAAGGCCATTGATGATGATTTACTTTTAACTATTCATTATGTGATTTGTCTGTGTTATCTTATATTTAATAACACCTAGTAAATAATATTTATTCACTTATCTGTGTAAGCGTATTCATTCTCAAATCTTTTGAATTCATGTTTTGAAACACGCTGTCAGAATGGGATTTGAGCAAATAAATATGCTTATTGTTGTTAGAGTGTTACATAGAAATCTAATAATCTGTGGGTGGATTATTAGTGGTTGCATTGGTGGTGCAAATCTGCTACTAGCTGTGAGTGGGGCTGTAGTAGGCTTAGTAGAATCTTGCAAGGTTCTTTTGGAAGTTTCAGAACTGAGCAGATTCTAAAGAAAATCTGTAAGACTTTGTGTAGTTAGAGATTGCAAATTGTGAACATCAGAACTCCTGTGATGTTTAGGGGGATCTGATGAGTTGGAAAATAGTTGCACAGGAATTAGCAGCAGTATGCCATTTGCCACATGTCTAGATGGATAGTCAGTAGGCGTGAGACACGACCTGAGGCACAGATGAAGTATTGATCTTTTATTGACGAGGTGTTTCGGGGGGAATGGCCCCTTTCAAAAACTTTAAAAGGCAATTGTCATATGACAGAAATCATATAGTACAATGTTTCAAAAGAAGAGTGGAAAAGAGTGCAAAAGAAGAGTATGAAACCTCATATCTCAAAGGTGACGGGTAGTTGTTTAGAATATATCTTCAAGGAAATCAAAATATATATAGAATAAATGATTGTTTACATCCATAACATACGTACAAATATAAATAGATGATCTATATACGAATATGTAATCCCAATATTTGTGCATGAATGAGAACATAATATAAATAAAACGCAATACTTATAAATGTTTGTTCATATAGATAAAACATGGAGCATGAGTAACATAAAAATATTTTACAAGTAATAAAACATGATTGATACTCATTCACATATATAAAACATGATTAAGAGTAGTGTTGAGCGAACTTCTGTTTTAAGTTCGGCGTCTAAAGTTCGGCTTCCGGTTAGCGGAGAATCCCGATATAGATTCCAAATTCCGTTGTGGTCCGTGGTAGCGGAATCAATAATCGACCATTATTGATTCCGCTATCACGGACCACAACGGAATTCGGAATCCATATCGGGATTCTCCGCTAACCGGAAGCCGAACTTTAGACGCCGAACTTAAAACAGAAGTTCGCTCAACACTAATTAAGAGCTCTTGTGTCAGTCTCTTGTTAGCTGTTAGCAAAAATAATAAAGAAACAAAAAAAAACACATCATGAATAAATAAAAAGTGCTTGGGAGGGGTGGAAGGTATTTGATGTGGTGGTGTACCTCTGGGAGTGGGCATGGGAGGCGGGGGAGGGGGATTTAAGGGGTGCACAATAAATGTAGTGGACGGGGTGGTCTGTAGATCCAGAAATAATATTATTTTCAGAGGAGTCTGTTGTCTCAAAAGGGTGGTAGTTATAGCTGAAAGGATGACAAATGGAGGAGGAAGGGGCTCAACATGAGTAATTTAGCATAATGTTCTCTGTATATAGAGGAAGTGTGGAAACAGGGGCTGGAGGTAGAGCATAGCTGTAATGATGTGATATTGTGATGGGCAGATAGCCAGGCGAACTACTGTTAAAGACTGACATTCAGTGAAACCAGAAACTGCCCAGAAGGGGGACCGAGGACATGAGGCTGTTGCTGGTAGGCTGGGGTACTGGACAGATAAATGGATAATAGTGAGCTATGATCAGTATAGTTCAATAGGGATCATATTCTGCAGTGTATGGACTCGATCGAGAGACATTGCTGGAAACAGCGACTGGATGCTTCTGCTGTTCTGCAAGTGTGGCATGAGCAATGTGTGCTCTGAGGAGCCGCCTTTTAAAAAAAGGAAAGAACAAAATGTCAGTTGGGGCGGCCCTAACCCCGGAATCAACCTACCCGTATGCTCTGAGACACCAATCAGGAACCATGACCAACAACTATCACCACTTCTTCAAACTCACCCTTCCAAAAAATCAGAAGGGAATAAAAAGAAAAAGTACCATAGAGGCTGAAGAGGCGGAATCAAAAGAAAAGCCCTCCCTAGGAACACCGACATTCCTAGAACCCTAACAGAAGCAACAAAGTCCCAAAAGGAACAAGATATCACATCAGTAAAAATCTTCAACATCTCCACGTTTACCCTCACACCAGCCCAAACCTCCATCCTTCAAAGAGGATTTTCTTTTTGCCCCACCCAAAAATTATATTAATTTGAATTGTTCATAGACTTAAACTCATTTATCAGAAAAATCACCATCCAGGGACATTTCCTCCTTGTCTCCAAGCTAAAAGACAAGGACAGCACTACTGAAGAACAAAGCACTAGCACAGTTCCAGTCAGCACACACACAAACTTGAAACCGAAATCCAGCTTCAAGCTGGTTCACCACAGAGGCAGTCACATCAATACATTCTTCTCAATGGTATCAAAGGAAATAAGAGGGGCCTTCACTTGCAAGATAAGCTCACAAAAAGAGAGAAAAGCCCTCAGAGAACTCATAACCAAGAACTCATAATTCAAAGTGGGATAAAGGCAGAGGCATTGTCCTCCAAAATAGACAAGAATATATCACAGAAGCAACAGACTACGAGGTGTTATCTTCCAATCCTCTACTTGACGATTAAAAAAAAACCTCCCAGACCTGGTCAATCAAGCAAAGGAAGACTTAATAATCACCAAGAAGAAATGTGAATACATCCTAATCAACCATCTGGTTACAGCACTATATTACCATTTACCAAAAGTCCATAAGGACAGCACCATTCCACCAGGCAGACCCATCATTCCAGGAATCTCTTCACTCGCCAGCAATCTATTGCACTATGCAGATATTTTTCTCCAGAAACGCATGGTCCATCTCCGTTCCTACCTCTGGGACTCTTCACATTTCATTACATCTCTTGAAAACATCAAGTGGAAAAACTCCTACTGTATCTATGGCTCGCCCTGGATGTGGCAGCACTCTACAACAACGTTCCACACGAAGCAACAGAACATCATATTCTACAAATATAATATCGCTGACCTGATTGTAATTTGGAATGGCAGCCTAGAGGAAGCATTAGCTTTCATAACCCATCTCAGGGTACTTTCACACTAGCGTTAGTGTGATCTGTCTGTCGGATCCACCGATCAGTGTGACAACTGACAGCATTTGTAGACGGACCCGGGTGCGGATACGTCTACAAATGCATTGCAAGAATGGATCCGTCTCTCCGCTTGTCATGCGGATGGACGGATCCGTCTTGCAGTGTTTTTCACAGTTTTCCGTATCCGTCCTTCAGTTGTTTTGCAATGCCGGATCCGGCACTAATGCAAGTCAATGGGAATTAATTGCGAATCCGGCATTCCGGCGACTGATCAGGCATTTTGGACGGACATAACACCGCAGCATGCTGTGGTATTATGTTCGGCCAAAACGCCTGACAGTGACTGAATGGAAGGCATACTGTTGCAAACTGAACGGATTTCTATTCATTCAGAATGCATTGCCTCATCAGTTCTTTTCCAGCATAGAGCCCTTTTGACGGAACTCTATGCCGGAAAAGAATAACGCTAGTGTGAAAGTACCCTCAACTTCAACACTTCGAACCTCACCTTTACCACCAATACCTCAACCAGCACAATTGAGTATCTAGACCTACTTCTAAGCTCTGAAAATATACTTCAAAAAAGTGGTTGGCAACAGTTATTTAGCGCACATCACAAAAAGTGGAAAACAAATATACCTTTTAGTCAGTTTTGATGCATCAGAAAATTTAATTTCAAGACTTCAAACAAAGGATAACCGCAAAAATTCATCAAAGTAGCATATCAGAAGGCCAAGAAAATCTGTCAAAAAGACAGCCTGATTGTAAAAGAGAAATCAAATCAAATCACATTTAGGAGAGCAAAGACATTGAAAATATTAGCACCAAGCGAGCTCCATAAAAAAGGCTCTAGCAACAAAGAGACCAATCACAGTGGGCAGCTACAAATGCGGCCACAAACAATGCATGTGTTGTCTAACATCACAACAAACACAAAACATTTTAAGAGCAACACAACGGGTGAGACCTTCCAAATCAAATCATTTTTAAACTGCTCATCAACATACGTCATCTACATGGTTGAATGTGACTGTGGGTTACAATATGTCTGCGTACTATTCAAGCAATAAGAGAACGCATAAACAAACACCGTTCAAATATCACACTCACAGTTTTTTGAAACGCAGTGTCTTCCGACACTTCCTTACTGTAAGGTCCAGGCCGCAGGGGCAACAGTAGGCCGATGGGGGTAGTAGTTCATTTACTCACGTTAGCAGAGCCTCCCTGGGCCAGTGTACAGTGATAGGGAGACAGCACTAAATCCTCCGGGGCACTCTCTATTGCAGGGAACACCAACCAGATGAGGTGCCCTTGATGGTAACGGTGTTTAAGGTGCTTTGGTGGCTGGGCCCCTGTGTTTGTGACACCAGCAACGTGAGGTGCAAATTTTGAGTGTAGTAGTAGAAATGACAGGTTCAGTAGTATTCCTTTTATCAGGTTTAGGCAATTGTCGGTTAGGGAGTTCTCTAGTACTTTAGCTTTACAGGCGAAGAATAATTAGACTTATTTTAAGTCCACTTTCTATAGCATTAAGGCAAGTGTTCATTTTCTTTGTCCGGATATAAAACTGCAGCATGCTGCGGTATTATCTCCGTCCTGAACAGTCAAAAAGACTGAACTGAAGACATCCTGATGCATCCTGAACGGATTGGTCTCCATTCAGAATGCATGGGGATAAAACTGATCAGTTCTTTTTCGGTATAGAGCCCCTAGGACGAAGCTCTATGCTGGAAAAGAAAAACGCTAGTGTGAAAGTACCCTTAGTTTGACCTCTTCAGGATTGATCAGGTCCCGGAGGAAATAAATTGCAGCTACATAGTTGATAAGGCCTGTTTCTCTCCTCCATACACTTGCTTTCCTCTCTCACTACAATACACTACACTGGAATGCACTGGAATCCCCTGAGCTAGACACACCCCAAACTATATAAATGAGTGGCGCCAGCACCACCTAGGGGCGAATGGGTGTAATGACATTGCCAGCATGATAATAGGAAATACCAGACATTGCAAATACATTAGATAAATAGGCAGATGCTTAAAATGTTCCTTTTACACACATATGTGGGATGCTGCATTACCGCCCACAATAAGAATCTATCAAGACTAACCTTAACTCCAATTGAAAAAATACCAGAATCAAGCCAGGACCCCTTTCAGCACCCTACAAAGAAGAGAAATTTATTGGATTTTTAAGATACAAACACTGGAACCCCATGGACTAAATGAAAGCCTGGAAAACAAGTGCTTTTAGATATTTATATATAGCACTACTGTATTCCGCAGCGCTTTACAGACATTATCATCATGCTGTCCTAAATGGGACTCACAATCTGAGCTCCCTATCGGTGTGTCTTTGGAGTTTGGGATGAAACCAGAGTACCCAGAGGAGACCCACACAAGCACGGATAGAACATACAAAATCCATGCAGATATAGTCCTTAGTCGGCTTCGAACCCAGGCCCCAGCGCTGCAAGGCACCAGTGCTAACCACTGAGCCACCATGATATGCCAATTGTTGGCATATGGGTCAGAGTAATGTACCCACCTCTTTTGCGAAAAAACAGTCCCACTTCAAAAACGCTTTTTGACACTTTTTATGGTCCACATTATCCCTGCAGTCCCCATCTCAAATTTTCCCCATATTTGTACCCATGGCCCTCACCCCTTTCTGCTACTCCCTGGTTGCTCACCTAGCCCCTGGTTGCTCACATGTCTCCATTTTCACTATATCATAAACACTATATTAAACATCATATTAATCATATAACATTAGTTCTCTGTGACCGCTTTGGCCACGTCCCCTTCAACCCAACAACCCAGTCTTCATCTTCATGGTTAATTTCCCAGTCCCAATTCTGTCCCCCTCCCCCAGTCCTCCATATTACACACATTGCTCATGCCACACGTGCAGAACAGCAGCAACATCCATCCGGTGTTTCCAGCAGTGTCTCTCTGTGATCGAGCTCACACACTAATGATCCCTACTGAACAATACTGCTCACAGCACGTACCGCTCCTGACCTCTCTCACTATGACAAGGTGCAGTGGTGCTCGCTAGCATCCGTCTATCCGTCCAGTACCCCAGCTCACCAGCATCAGCCTCACATGTCCTCGATCCCCTTTCTGGGCAGTTTCTGTTTTTTCTTATTTGCTATTTATATTATTCTCTGTTAAATGACACTAAATTGTGAGAAAATAAAATGACTCTTTAACAACTAAGGACTGTCCAAAGTAGCAAAATGCTTTAAGTACTAGACTGTTATGTTCATATGTATAACAAAAAAAGGGTGAAAGAGTTTAAAAATCTATATTTACACCAGAAAACTAGCATTTATACAATTAAAAATTTAGTTTAATGTTAATTATGATAATCAATTCGGAAATCATGTTGGGAACTATGGTGCTGTGTCGCTTATCCCCATGCTGTTCCTGTATAAAATAGTGAACCTGCTTTGTGTTATTGAGTACACTTGTATGTCTAAAGGCAAATAATTTACATTCCAGTCAGTTTAATTACTCTTTTTCCTGAGATATATATTATGAAAGTCATATGAGACTGCTGCACCAACTACACTGCTGGCGTGGCTGAAGGGAATTCAGTATGGAAAAAAGAAAATGCAGCAGTGCAGGCTGTTATCATGTGAAGAGGACGGCAAAGAATAAATTATGAAGGACAGGGCACATGAGTGTCAGCTGAAAATATTACAAATTAAGGATAGTTTTAGGAAAAGAAGACAAAATGTAAGTTGATAGTGATCAACATACACTGTAAGCACGGTTGGCCTGGCCCACCAGAGTACCAGAAATTTCTCTGGTGGGCTCAGGCTCTGATGAAATAGTGGGCCCCAAAAGTCCAGCAGAAAAACCCAGTTGGAGCTGCCTCTGAAGATAATCATTCACCACGAGGCTTTATCTATGATCCAAAAACTATTAGACATTATTTATGGTATAGGGTTGGACCCCATGAACCCCATTCTGACTGTAAATAAACTGCACATCCAAACATTACATCTTTATACAGTTATAAATGCATGTTAAGCGGCAAACATTTAAAACATAAACCTCCCTTCTGTTTGTGGCTGCTGGTCCCTAAACCTTTGCCTCTCCCAATTACGCAGTTTGCTACAGAGCTAGTCTGGAATGAAAAAGCAGCCCTGGCACATACACCCACCAGACAAAATATAATCTCTACCCCCAACCCTTACTACCTGGGGATAGTAGAATGTATAGTAGAGATGGCCTTGCTGTTTGCCCGGCGGTCGCATGCGCCATATTCTTTTGCATTGCGCCGAACTTTGACCCATGACACATCCATCAGGTGGGACAGGACCGCCAATTGAGACGTTTCAGCACATGGACACATCCCCACCCTATACCAGAATCCAATCTGGCAGCCATTTTACATTCTGTGTTTTGCCAGTGTAGGGAGAGGTTGCTTTGTGGAGCATGGACAGACTGTTAGGGACACCAAACGCTAGGTAATAGGGCCACAAAAGTCCTTTTAAAGACTGGTATAGGTGTGCTATCGATAGGTGTGACATACTGAGGGGTGTGATATACTTATAATATACTTTCTAATATAGAAAGCATATTATAGAGCATTTGTATTGTGTATCAGTCGTGTGCAGTGCTACTGCGATACAGCAGCTATATAGAGGGACATAGCTATTGGAATAACTAATTGCAACTGGTGTGATATACCTGCTGCCCCCAAAAAAACTGATTGAGGGGTGTGATATACTTATAATATACTTTCTAACATAGAAAGTACAAACCGGATTCCAAAAAAGTTGGGACACTATACAAATCGTGAATAAAAACTGAATGCAATGATGTCGAGGTGCCAACTTCTAATATTTTATTCAGAATAGAACATAAATCATGGAAGAAAAGTTTAAACTGAGAAAATGTACCATTTTAAGGGAAAAATATGTTGAATCAGAATTTCATGGTGTCAACAAATCCCCAAAAAGTTGGGACAAGGCCATTTTCACCACACTGTGGCATCTCCCCTTCTTCTTACAACACTCAACAGACGTCTGGGGACCGAGGAGACCAGTTTCTCAAGTTTAGAAATAGGAATGCTCTCCCATTCTTGTCTAATACAGGCCTCTAACTGTTCAATCGTCTTGGGCCTTCTTTGTTGCACCTTCCTCTTTATGATGTGCCAAATGTTCTCTATAGGTGAAAGATCTGGACTGCAGACTGGCCATTTCAGTACCCGGATCCTTCTCCTACGCAGCCATGATGTTGTGATTGATGCAGAATGTGGTCTGGCATTATCTTGTTGAAAAATGCAGGGTCTTCCCTGAAAGAGATGACGTCTGGATGGGAGCATATGTTGTTCTAGAACCTGAATATATTTTTCTGCATTGATGGTGCCTTTCCAGACATGCAAGCTGCCCATGCCACACGCACTCATGCAACCCCATACCATCAGAGATGCAGGCTTCTGAACTGAGCGTTGATAACAACTTGGGTTGTCCTTGTCCTCTTTGGTCCGGATGACATTGCGTCCCAGATTTCCAAAAAAGAACTTCGAATCGTGACTCGTCTGACCACAGAACAGTCTTCAATTTTGCCACACTCCATTTTAAATGATCCCTGGCCCAGTGAAAACGGATCTTATGGATCTTGCTTAGAAATGGCTTCTTTGCACTGTAGAGTTTCAGCTGGCAACGGCGGATGGCACGGTGGATTGTGTTCACTGACAATGGTTTCTGGAAGTATTCCTGAGCCCATTCTGTGATTTCCTTTACAGTAGCATTCCTGTTTGTGGTGCAGTGTCGTTTAAGGGCCCGGAGATCACGGGCATCCAGTATGGTTTTACGGCCTTGACCCTTACGCACAGAGATTGTTCCAGATTCTCTGAATCTTCGGATGATGTTATGCACAGTTGATGATGATAGATGCAAAGTCTTTGCAATTTTTCGCTGGGTAACACCTTTCTGATATTGCTCCACTATCTTTCTGCACAACATTGTGGGAATTGGTGATCCTCTACCCATCTTGGCTTCTGAGAGACACTGCCACTCTGAGAAGCTCTTTTTATACCCAATCATGTTGCCAATTGACCTAATTAGTGTTAATTGGTCTTCCAGCTCTTCGTTATGCTCAAATTTACTTTTTCCAGCTTCTTATTGCTACTTGTCCCAACTTTTTGGGGATTTGTTGACACCGTGAAAATTGGAATCAACGTATTTTTCCTTTAAAATGATACATTTACTCGGATTAAATGTTTGATCTGTCATCTACGTTCTATTACAAATAAAATATTGACATTTGCCATCTCCACATCATTGCATTCAGTTTTTATTCACAATTTGTTGAGTGTCCCAACTATTTTGGAATCTGGTTTGTATATTATAGTGCATTTGTATTGTGCAGCAGTTGTGTGCGGTTCTGCTGCGATACCGCAGGTATATAGAGGGACAAGCGTTATTGGAACAACTATTTGCAACGGATGTGATATAACTGTTGCCTCCAAAAAAACTGATTGAGGGGTGCAATATACCTGTTTCCACAAATACTGATTAAGGGGTTTGATATACCTACTTCCACAAAATATTATATGATAGCTGACATGGGGGCATGATGGCTGACATGGGGGCATGATGGCTGACATGGGGGGCTGATCTGAGGCATTGGGGGTCTGATCTGAGGTCTGATTAACATTGGGGGTCTGATTGCTGGTCTGACATGAGGTGTAATGGAAAATATTATTTTCTTATTATCCTCCTCTAAAACCTAGGTGTGTCTTATGGGCCGGTGCGTATTAGAGGGCGAAAAATACGGTCCTCAAACCAGCAATTGTCTGAAGCAGAGAGAAGATACCAGGACCACACAGAAGAGAAGACAGCTGTTGCAGACGGGACCAATCCTGGGCTGACTCCTCCTTTTCTACTGCTACCGCTTCTTCCACTGCACCCCCCAAGCTCCCCAGAACCTATTTGACGTGCCAGGTGAGACGTTGCTATGCTGTGCTGCGGCTGTTGTGCCTAGAAGCCAAGAGCCACACTGGTCCTGCACTGCTTTCAGCTCTGCGGTCACAGGCCGATCAGTGGCTAACCCCGCTCAATTTGACAGTTGGTAAAGTGGTGTGCGACAACAGTGCCAATCTGCTGAGAGCGCTGAAACAGGGAAAAATGACACACGTGCTGTGCATGGCACACGTCCTGAACTTAGTCGTGCAGCGATTTGTTGCCAAATACCCCAGGGTCCAGGACTAGTGATGGACGAACATATGCTGGGACGGTTCGCGAACGTGATCAAATGTTCGCGAACTGCAAGTTCGCGGCGGGTCCCATTCATTTTAACGGCAGACGAACCTGAAAAACCTTCAGCTCATATTTGCAGCGAAAAAATAATTACTAGAAGTGCACAAATAGTCCCACAACATGGACAGTGACATACCTGATGTATTATTCAAATTTGTGATCTCCATTCATACATTTTTTCAATGTGAAATATCAGCAATATAATTTTCATGTACGCGCATGCGCAAATGCACTATACAGTACCTAAATGCACTATAAAGAAAGTATATTGGTATATAACACCCTGCTTCAATCAGTTTTTTTGGGGGGAGACTGGTATATCACACCAGTAGAAATTATTTGTTCCAATAACACTTGTCCCTCTATATATCTGCAGTATCGCAGCAGAACCGCACACAACTGCCGCACAATACAAATGCACTATAATATACTAACATAGAAAGTATATTATAACATTGTACAAGGAAGGCAATCCATTAGAATATACATAAAGATAAAACGTAACCTTTAATAATGTTACTAGGAGGGTCCATTCACACGTCTGCACATCGCCGGCACTATAATAGAAAATGCCTAATCTTGTCTGCAATTACGGATGCGAACAGCATATTTCGGCCCCATTGAAAATGAATGGGTCCGCACCCGTTCCGGAACGGATGTGGACCCATTTTGCGGATGTGTGACTGGAAAAGATTTCCCTTAAAATGAAAATAAATTAAATTATTAAAGTTAAGCAAAAAGCATAGATGTGGTAGGCAATAACAAGTGCTCGGCGGCACCCAATCAGAAACCATATGTCCTACCACAATCCGGGGGGTTCTAGTGCACATCCATGAATCTCAGAGGGAAAGCAAAAAGCATCTATCCCTGGGCTAGATGATGATGTGGTATTGAAGGACACGGTGGGCAAAGAACTGTCCCTGATATTGCCTTACAGGGGGGTGCTATTCTGGCCCTGATAGCTTAACCACAGACCACCCGTCCTGATAAGAGCGACCCCGTCCGGAAACTTACCCTATATAAAAATGGCCCTAGTAAGCCCCTAGCCCCTAGGCCCCTGACTTCCAGGTGATCACTATATAGATCTATAAGTATATTGCACCCCTCTGTGTATCGCACCTATCGATAGCACACCTATACCAGTCCTTAAAAGGACTTTTGTGGCCCTGTTAGCTAGCGTTTGGTGTCCCTAACAGCCTGTCCCTACTCCACACAGCAACCTCTCCCTACACTGGCAAAACACTGCATCCAAAATGGCGGCCAGATCAGGATTATTTATAAGGTAGGTATGTCCTTGTGCTGAAACGTCTCAATTGGCTGTCCTGTACCACCTGAAGGATGTGTCATGGGTCAAAGTTCTTCGCAATGTAAAAGAATATGGTGGGCACGAATATCTCCATATGTTAGCATGTTCGGCGAATCACGAACACCCAAAGTTCGCCGCAAAACGACCACCGGGCAAACTGCTAGGCCATCTCTATCCAGGACGTCTTGCGGCAGGCCATTTTAGAAGATCTTACACGGCCATGGCTCGCCTTGCTGACGTTCAGCAGCGACACCACCTGCCCGTCAGCCGTCTGATTTTTGACAGCCCGACATACTGGAACTCCACCTTGTATATGCTTGATAGGCTGCTCCAGCAGAAACGTGCCATTAACGACTACCTGTACGAACTCTACAGCAGGACAGGTCCTGGGGAGGTTGGTTTCTTTTCACCGTGCCAGTGGCTGCTCATGCGCGACGCATGCAGAATTCTGCGGCCATTTGATGAGATCACCAAACTGGTCAGTCGCAGCCAGGGCACCATCAGTGACATCGTACCTTACGACTTCTTTCTGGAGCGTGCATTGCGTCGTGTCATTGATCAAGTCTCGTCGCGGAGCAGGAGCTGGAAGATGAGGAAGTCGCAATGCTGAATGAATTCCCAGGGGGGGCTACTCCATCTGAGACAAGTCAGCAGGAGTCTGAAGAGGAGTCAGAGGAGGATGGTGGTTAGGGGGAGGCGGAGGAGCAAGAAGAGCAGGCTTTGAGGGGGACTTTAAACTTTTCGGGGATCCCTGGTGTAGTCCGTGGCTGGGGGGAGGAGACAGAGGATGACATTCTCCTGGGCGATGAGCAGGAGCCAGGGCGCTCCACCGCTCCATCACCTAGACCGACAGGTGTCCGACTACATTGGGTTAACGGCCGATGTGGACGCTCTGAGAAGTGAGGAACCCGTGGACTACTGGGTGTGCAGTGCCCTGTCCGAAAGGACGTTCAGCGCAGCAGGGTGATTGTGAACGATAAGCGCACTCGCACGTAGCTCACGACAGTGTGGTCTACCTCACATTTCTAAAAATCAATGAGGCATGGATCTCAGAGAAATTCAACACCTATGACGACCACGTGTAATTGAATTTTCTCATGCCAGCCCACACATATCCGCCACCAGCCAGAACAAAGAATGGTCCTTGTCTTATGTACAGTACAGACCAAAAGTTTGGACACACCTTCTCATTCAAAGAGTTTTCTTTATTTTCATGACTATGAAAATTGTATATTCACACTGAAGGCATCAAAACTATGAATTAACACATGTGGAATTATATACATAACAAACAAGTGTGAAACAACTGAAAATTTGTCATATTCTAGGTTCTTCAAAGTAGCCACCTTTTGCTTTGATTACTGCTTTGCACACTCTTGGCATTCTCTTGATGAGCTTCAAGAGGTAGTCCCCTGAAATGGTTTTCACTTCACAGGTATGCCCTGTCAGGTTAAATAAGTGGGATTTCTTGCCTTATAAATGGGGTTGGGACCATCAGTTGCGTTGAGGAGAAGTCAGGTGGATACACAGCTGATAGTCCTACTTAATAGACTGTTAGAATTTGTATTATGGCAAAAAAAAGCAGCTAAGTAAAGAAAAACAAGTGGCCATCATTACTTTAAGAAATGAAGGTCAGTCAGTCGGCCCGAAAAATTGGGAAAACTTTGAAAGTAAGGGCTATTTGACCATGAAGGAGAGTGATGGGGTGCTGCGCCAGATGACCTGGCCTCCACAGTCACCGGACCTGAACCCAATTGAGATGGTTTGGGGTGAGCTGGACCGCAGAGTGAAGGCAAAAGGGCCAACAAGTGCTAAGCATCTCTGGGAACTCCTTCAAGACTGTTGGAAGACCATTTCAGGGGACTACCTCTTGAAGCTCATCAAGAGAATGCCAAGAGTGTGCAAAGCAGTAATCAAAGCAAAAGGTGGCTACTTTGAAGAACCTAGAATATGACATATTTTCAGTTGTTTCACACTTGTTTGTTATGTATATAATTCCACATGTGTTAATTGATAGTTTTGATGCCTTCATAGTCATGAAAATAAAGAAAACTCTTTGAATGAGAAGGTGTGTCCAAATTTTGGTCTGTACTGTATATACAGCGGCATAAAAGGCCTTTTCTGTCAGGTGAATGCCTTATTTTTGGGGCCTCAACTCCAGTGGCCTACAGTAAAATTTTTATCCAGTGACTGCAGACCTCCAGACACATAATCCAGACACATAATCACTAGTTCTTTTCTGTCAGGTGAATGCCTAATTTTTGGGGCCTGTACTGGCCTACTGTAAAATTGTTATCCACTAACCGTCTAATATACCTCCAGTCACATAATCACTTTTTCTATTCTGTCAGGTGAATGCATAATTATTGGGGCCTCTACTCCACTGGCCTACAGAAAAATTATTATTCAGTGAACGCCTAATGTACCTCCAGCCACATAATCACTTGCTCTTTTGTGTAAGGTAAATTCCTTATTTTTGGGGCCTATATTCCACTGGCCTACAGTAAAATTGTTATTCAGGGACCGTCTAATATACCTCCGGCCACATAATCACTTGTTCTTCTCTGTCAGGTAAATGCATAATTTTTGGGGCCTATACTCCACTGGCCTACAGTAAAATTGATATCCACTGATCGCCTATCATACCTCCAGCCACATAATCAGTTGCTCTATTCTGTCAGGGGAATGCCTAATTTTTGTGGCCTGTACTCCACTAGCCTACATAAAAATTGTTATTCAATAGTAATGAGCGGCAGGGGTCATATTCAAATTTGTGATACTTCGCAAATATTTTGTAGAATATTCGTTGAATATTCGCGAATTTGAATATTCTTTATATTCTACATTCTTTTTTTTTAACAAAAAAATCAGCAAGGTATTGATCGCGTAATATCGGAATATAACGCGATCAATACAGGCGTGGGTCAAAAACGAATATATAGCACTATAGAATATAGTGCTATATATTTGTTTTTAGAATATTCAGCATTTTTTCCATCAGAACACATGATTCCTCCCTGCTTCTTGGTTGTGTGCCAATGAAACATTGGCCCACAAGAAACTTAGGCAGGGAGGAAACATGACTTCAGATGGAAAAAAATGACGAATATTCTAAAAAACTAATATATAGCACTATATTTAACCCCTTCCCGATTGCAATCCGTTTATATACATGATATTTGCACATGCCCCGTGCAGCTACCACGTGTATAAACATCAAGCCAGCTCTTTAATCCAAGCGCTGCAAAGCTCTTGGATTAAAGCTTCTGCCCCTGTCCTGCTGCTGTCACGGACAGCATACAGTTCAGTAATGCCGGCAATGGACCAATCAGAGTGGCCCCTTTCCGGCAATCGATCCGATTGGTTAGTCTATGCAGACTAACCAATCGGATTGCGGCAGTGAAAAAATGCCGGTTTCAGGCTCTGATCTGCGCTCTGCAGATCAGAGCCTGAAATCAGGTAGTGTTCCTCGTGCCCCCCGATCTGTGCACCCTTCCTGTGCGCCTCCAAGCCCCCCCTTGTCTCCGCCTGCCCCTGATGCAGTTTCCCCCGCTCATCTCCATATTCATGCAGCCTGCCCTGATGCGGTCCGCCCCCTCCCCGCCCCATACATTCCTCCTGCCCCCATTTGTGCTGCCTCCCTCAATGCTGGCCATACCTTCCCCCCCCGACCCCCCTTTCCAGCGCTTTCTCCAATGTATTCACTGAGGAAAATAAACTGTCAGATGAAATGCTGAATGCTGAAATAAATTCGCCATTGAAAGTGTCCTGTCTGACCCAGGAAGAAGTACAACAGCGACTTAAAAAAATCAAAATAGACAAATCGCCAGGACCGGATGGCATACACCCCCGTATCCTAAGGGAATTAAGTAATGTCATAGCCAGACCCTTATTTCTGATATTTGCGGACTCTGTACTAACAGGGAATGTCCCACAGGATTGGCGCATGGCAAATGTGGTGCCAATATTCAAAAAGGGTCCAAAAACAGAGCCTGGAAACTATAGGCCGGTAAGTTTAACATCTGTTGTGGGTAAACTGTTTGAAGGTTTTCTGAGAGATGCTATGTTAGAGCATCTTATGGGAAATAAGCAAATAACGCCATATCAGCATGGCTTCGTGAGGGATCGGTCATGTCAAACTAATTTAATCAGTTTCTATGAGGAGGTAAGTACTAGACTTGACAGCGGCAAATCAATGGATGTCGTGTATCTGGACTTCTCCAAAGCATTTGACACTGTACCTCATAAAAGGTTAGTATATAAAATGAGAATGCTCGGACTCGGAGAAAACGTCTGTAAGTGGGTAAGTAACTGGCTCAATGATAGAAAACAGAGGGTGGTTATTAACGGTACATACTCAGATTGGGTCACTGTCACTAGTGGAGTACCTCAGGGGTCAGTATTGGGCCCTATTCTCTTCAATATATTTATTAATGATCTTGTAGAAGGCTTGCATAGTAAAATATCAATTTTCGCAGATGACACTAAACTGTGTAAAGTAATTAACACTGAAGAGGACAGTATACTACTACAGAGGGATCTGGATAGATTGGAGGCTTGGGCAGATAAGTGGCAGATGAGGTTTAACACTGAGAAATGTAAAGTTATGCACATGGGAAGGAATAATGCAAGTCACCCGTACATACTAAATGGTAAAACACTCGGTAACACTGACATGGAAAAGGATCTAGGAATTTTAATAAACAGCAAACTAAGCTGCAAAAAACAGTGTCAGGCAGCGGCTGCCAAGGCCAATAAGATAATGGGTTGCATCAAAAGGGGCATAGATGCCCGTGATGAGAACATATTCCTACTACTTTACAAATCACTGGTCAGACCACACATGGAGTACTGTGTACAGTTCTGGGCTCCTGTAAACAAGGCAGACATAGCAGAGCTGGAGAGGGTCCAGAGGAGGGCAACTAAAGTAATAACTGGAATGGGGCAACTACAGTACCCTGAAAGATTATCAAAATTAGGGTTATTCACGTTAGAAAAAAGACGACTGAGGGGAGATCTAATTACTATGTATAAATATATCAGGGGGCAGTACAGAGATCTATCCCATCATCTATTTATCCCCAGGACTGTGACTGTGACGAGGGGACATCCTCTGCGTTTGGAGGAAAGAAGGTTTGTACACAAACATAGAAAAGGGTTCTTTACGGTAAGAGCAGTGAGACTATGGAACTCTCTGCCTGAGGAGGTGGTGATGGTGAGTACAATAAAGGAATTCAAGAGGGGCCTGGATGTATTTCTGGAGTGTAATAATATTACAGGCTATAGCTACTAGAGAGGGGTCGTTGATCCAGGGAGTTATTCTGATTGCCTGATTGGAGTCGGGAAGGAATTTTTTATTCCCCTAAAGTGAGGAAAATTGGCTTCTACCTCACAGGGTTTTTTTTTTGCCTTCCTCTGGATCAACTTGTAGGATGACAGGCCGAACTGGATGGACAAATGTCTTTTTTCGGCCTTATGTACTATGTTACTATGTTACTACTATCTGATGCGGTCCCCCTGCTGTGTTTGATGGCGGCGGCTCCATTCCTGAGCCGCCGCCATCAGCAGCGAGTGTCAGCTCTATGCTGACACTCTGCTGTAACCCCATAGATACCGCGGCAGGGGCATCCATGGGGTTAATAGAGGGAGGGGGCTCCCTCTTTTCACCATCAGGGCTGCCGCGCTGCGATGGCAGCGCCCGATGGTTGCCATGGCAACCGGGCGCTTTGCAAAAGCGTCAAGTGTTGCCACCTACAAGGCATCTGATAGTATTATACTTTGCAATGCAAGAGCATTACAAAGTATAGTACAGCCATCAGCCCCACAGCCCCAATTAAAAATCATATGTACCCCAAAATAGTACCAATAAAACTGGCACCTTATCCTCTAGTTTCCAAAATAGGGCCACTTTTTGGGAGTTTCTACTGTAAGGGTGCATCAGGGGGGCTTTAAATGGGACATGGCATCTAAAACCAGTCCAGCAAAATCTGCCTTCCAAAAACCATACAGCGTTCCTTTCCTTCTGTGCCCTGCCGTGCACCCTTACATCAGTTTACGACCACATGTGGGGTGTTTCTGTACACCTCAGAATCAGGGTAATAAATATTGAGTTTTGTTTGGCTGTTAACCTCAATGTGTTAAAGAAAAAAATTTAATAAAATGGAAAATCTGCCAAAAAAGTGAAATTTAGAAATTTCATCTCCATTTCCCTTTAATTCTTGTGGAAGACCTAACGGGTTAACAAAGTTTGTAAAATCAGTTTTGAGTAACTTGAGGGGTGTAGTTTCTACAATGATGTCATTTATGGGGGGTTTCCACTATGTAAGCCCCAAAAAGTGGGTTTTGGAAACTTTCTTAAAAATCTTAAGAATTGCTTCTAAACTTCTAAGCCTTCTAACGTCCTAAAAAAATAAAATGACATTTCCAAAATGATGCCAACATAAAGTAGACATATGGGAAATGTTAAGTAATAAATATTTTATTAGGTATGACTTTCTGTTTTAGAAGCAGAGAAATTGAAATTTAGAAAATTGTGAATTTTTCAAAATTTTTGGTAAATATGGGATTTTTTCATAAATAAAGGTGAAATATATTGACTCAAATTTATGACTATCATGAAGTACAATATGTCACGAGAAAACTATCTCAGAATGGCTTGGATAAATAAAAGTGTTCCAAAGCAATTACCACATAAAGTGACGCATGTGAGATTTGTAAATTTTGACCTGGACACTGGGGCATCAATGACCATTGGTCATGAAAGGGTTAATATAGTGCTATATATTAGTATTTTAGAATATTCGTCATTTTTTCCATCTGAAGTGAACAGTGTGGAAAAAATTATGAATATTCTAAAATCCGAATTGTGACATAGCAAGTGGTTTTGTTTGGGAAGGCAGGTATTTTTCTCCCACCATGGGTGGCTGGGCTGATTTCCAGCCAGGTGAGATCAAATACCGGACCGGAGTTCAAGTGCCGGTCCGGGTTTTGGCAGCACCTGGCTGTCCTTTAAATAGGCAGCTGGGCTTAGCAGCTGGGTCTCTGTTTTGGGATGTGAAGCATGGTGCTGTGCTGGAAGGTTGAGAGCTGCATGAGGGCTGCTCGCTGGGAAACATGCCCCCTAAAGCCTGCTGTGGACTGCCGGGAATAAAACGGCTAGCAAGGTGACGTGTCTGTTCTATGAACTTTTCATTGTGTGAATTAACACCAAGGCTGTAATGAGTCATTTTTCTTTTGCCTTTTGTGTGAATAAACACACACACACATTTTGATTTACAAACTTGTTTTGTCTGTACTGTGTATGCTTACCCTGCCTACCAGAGCAAATCCTCACAATTGGTGGCTTGGAGCGGGCACACACAGTGAGTCTGGCGTTAACACCGAAATAATTTTGTTTTCGGGTACGGCTGGATGTCCCGGATTAAACCAGCTAAATTCAAACCTGTGTCACGTTACAAAATGGAGGCTGTAATGAAAGCTCTTGTGGAGGCTAACCAATACCAGCAAGAAACAAACCAGCTGCTGTTACAACACGTGATGGCTTTACAGACGGCAGGAGCGTCCCAGAGTGTCCATGATGTCCGGAAAGCTGTCCGTGCGGCGATCCCCAAGATGACACCATCAGATGATGTCGAAACCTACCTGGCGATGTACAAGAAGGTGGCCACAAGCAAGAATCAGTGGGCTGGGTTCGTTCCTGACATCCGATTCCCAGCGTGTGTATTTCGACTTGCCGGACGGCCGACTACCAGAAAGTCAAGGGTGAGATTTTGGCAAGACTGAGGGTAAATGTGTTGGTGCAGGCCCAGCGGGTGCATCAGTGGGGGTTTAAGCCGGCTGAAACCGTGAGACCCCAGTATTATAACTTACTCAACCTCTTGCAAAAGTGGCTACAGCCTGACGTGCTGAGCACCACTGCTATGCTGGACCGTCTGTTGGCTGATATGTTCTGGAGGGCTTTGCCACCCCCTCTCCAGCAATGGATCGGCCAGGTCTCTCCAGGTAATGCTCTCGAGATGGTCGACCTGGTGGAGCACTATGAGGCTACCCGGAATCTACAGTACGGTTGTTTTGGGAGGGGGGTAGTCAAATCCCCTAACTCTTCACCCCAAACCCGGCGGTTTTTGCCCACCAAACCCGCCCGGGATGTACCCCCGGTGGGCCCAGCTCTGATAGTCTGCTGGCGGTGTCGGGAGCCTGGTCATGTACGAGCTGACTGTCCACATCAGGTGGAACCAATGGACACGAACTATGGCTTCCGTCAGTCGTTATATGCTAGGAAGCTGTGTGCAGCGGCTGCCCTGGAGACTCTGAATCACCTGTGCAAGGTGGAGGTGGGAGACACTAGAGCGGAGGCTCTGTTGGACTCAGGGAGTCTGGTGACCGTGATAAGGGCTCCCCTGGTATGGTCCACTGAGTATACTGGCCAGAAAGTTGGGGTCATGAGTATTCATGGAGACTTAAAAGACTACCCCACTGCTATGGTGTCTCTATCCACGGTTGCCGGCAGGTGGACCCACGAGGTGGCTGTCGCCACCAATCTACCCTACGAACTTATAATAGGGAGAGACTTCCCGGGCTTCCCAGCACTGTGGCCTGCTATGAGAGTGACTGATACCCATGCGACAGGGGTAACCCTAGCAGAGTGGCCCGACTCAGCGGGGAGACCAGAACCCTACGAAGGGCCAGCGGTAGGAGTGACCGCCACATTGGTGGAAGAGGGGGAGACAACCCCGCTAAGAGTGATGGTGGGAGACATGGAGGACTTGCCACCAGGTCCTGAGCTGGCAGACCTCAATGTCTCCGGGAATAATTTTGGTACCGCCCAACTCCGGGACCCAACCCTATCCCGAGCCCTTGGAAAATGTATTAATAGTTGATGGTGAACCACAACAACCAGGGGTAGAGTCAGTGTTCCCCTGTTTTGTGGTTTATCATGATATGCGAGGTGAATCCATTGAACAGTTGGTGGTGCCCCTAGGCTTATCGCAAACTCGTGTTAGAGTTATATAAAAGTAAAGACCTAGACCCGCGCTGAGTCCTTAGTGTAAAGATGATAGTGAATCAAGTAGCTCGTATATTTGTATATTTTCCACGGGACTACTAAGTTACTGTTTGCCAACAATGCTGAATCGTCTCAGTTCTTATGTCCCTATTTATTTCTATAGCTGATACATTGCTTTTCCACTAACCTTTATTGGGGCATGGGCAACAGTACGGGATGACTTCTTGCCTGGATTCCGATGATGTACAGGATTCTCTGAAAATAGTCCCGGTAACTGGATTCAGGTTGTAGAGTCTTCAGTTACCTCTGCAAGCGCGCGGTCCCGGCCGGTGACACATGCGCATGAGGGAAAACACGCTGGAAAACCTAGGGAACGAAAGTTCTGTGTGACGTCACACTGGGGACGGGTGCCTCCTTGGACCACAATACCTCCGATGAGTTTTGGAATTACCAAATTCCTTCCTCAGGGATGGTTGTGGCTTGTCCTGTTTGCAAATAAGTAGGCGTTAGTTCCCATGGTTACCAGCCCTCCAGTTACTATTCCGGTCACAGGTTCCCAGTGCTTCAGATTTTTTCTGATTTTTTTCATCAAGGTCTTTTTTTTTATATAAAGGAAATCAGTTCATTTGAATGTGCATTAAATATAAAGCATTATAATCATACTTAGTTTCTTCACTTATCAGGGGTTTTCTATGCTAGGGGGTTTAATAGGCATTTATTAGGTATTACTGATTATGAAAAGGCAAACCATTCAATTTCTTGGTTGAGTCCCCGGGTGCGAGGCTCTCCAAATTTTAAATCCATTTAGTCTTATTTCTTGACATTAGTTTGATGTAATCTCCCCCTCTTTGATCCGGTTCAATTTATTCTAATGCTCCAAAAATGGACCCCCTAAAATTTCCACTATGTTTATCTGCAAAGTAGCTGGAGAGGGGATGACCATGCTAATTTACTTAAACCTTGGAAAGATAGGAAGCCCGCGGCCGAGTTTTCTAGGGGAAGAGGTTCTGGCTCCTATGTCTGATGCAAGGGAAGCGGTTGCCACAGTAAAAAATTGCTGGCAGCCTCATCTCTAAACAGGCTCAGGAGACCAGGGAGTTCGTTAGTCGGAACACGGATGTGTTATCTTTCTTTAGGAAATATTTAGTGGCTTCCTTACCCTTGTGGTTTTCAATTATAGTGTACAATGAAGTAACGTCGAAGGTCCCCAGGGTATACCCCGGTTTCTATTCTGTGGTTTCCAAAATTTGTAGGATGTGCTGAGTATCTTTCAGATATGCTGGGAGTTTGTGAACATATCTCTGTAAAATTACATCGACATATTTAGACAGATTGGATGTTAAGCTGCCAATGCCTGATATAATAGGCCTCCCTGGTGGGTTACTAGTATTTTTGTGTATTTTGGGCAAGTAATAAAAGATACCGTAGCTGTATGGGGGAACTGAATATTTATAAACTCTGCTTCTTTCTTAGTAATAATTCCTCATCTTTTCACTTTTTGTATCAGTTTATTCAATTCTTGTTTGTATTGTTGTATTGGGTTGGATTTGAGTAGTTTATAGGTTTTCTGGTCCCCTAGGAGTCTAATGGATTCTCTGAAATATTGCATGTAGTCTAGTATGACAATGCCCCCGCCCTTGTCGGCTGGGCGGATGATAATATCATTATTTCTTTCAAGTGATTTTATACTCTCTTGCTCGTCTCGATTTAAATTGTATTTATCTTTTCTTTTTAAATCTATCTTTCTCAGATCCGTCAATACTATGTGTTCAAATGATTTGAAAGCTTCTGAGTATTCATTTACAGGGTTAAAGTTGGACTTATTTTTCCGATTTTTCAGTGTTTTGACACTTTTCTTGATTGTTTTATTTTTGGTTTTGATTATACCTGATTGAGGTGTATTAATATTCGGTGTTTGATTCTTATTGATAATGTTCCCTTTAACCACGGTACTATAACTCCTATTTTGTTTCACTAATGGTGTTGGGTTTCCTTGTATGTCTGTGGCTGAATCTTCCAATGCACTGAATCTGTTGGATACTACTAGGGGGCTATTACTTGATTTTCTATTTTGTTTTTCCTTTTCATTTATCTGGTTGGTGTGAATGTGTATCATCGGGGTGAGGGGGATATGGTTCTTGGATTGAATTAATATTAGGAGGGGGGGGGCTTCTGGACTTGTATTGTGTGTTGTAAGATCCCTGCTGTCCAACATTGTATCTTCACATATGATTTCATCCAAAGTACTAAATTTGAGTTTGTCTATTGTCCCACTAGGATTCCCTCCCCCCATTAATTGTGGAATTGAATCCTGTTCAAACTTCAATTTTTTTTTTCCTACTATTTCATCCTCTTTTATTTGAATCCTGTTTTTTATTGATCTTTGTAGTTGGATGATATCTGGGTGATCTTCTGAAACGGGTCAGAGGTATTGTGGTCCAAGGAGGCACCTGTCCCCAGCGTGACGTCACACATAACTTTTGTTCCCTAGGTTTTTCTGCGTGATTTCCCTCACGCGCACGTGTCACCTTCCGGGACCGTACTCGCTTGCAGAGGAAACTGAAGACTCTACAACCTGAATCCAGCTACCGGGACTATTTTCAGAGAATCCTGTACATCATCGGAATCCAGAAGTCATCCCGTACTGTTGCCCCAATAAAGGTTAGTGGAAAAGCAATGTATCAACTATAGAAATAAATAGGGACATAAGAACTGAGACGATTCGGCATTGTTGGCAAACAGTAACTTAGTAGTCCCGTGGAAAAGATACAAACATATGAGCTACCTGATTCACTACCATCTTTACACTAAGGAGTCAGCGCGGGTCTTGGTCTTTACTTTTGTATAATTGCATATTTCTATTAAGGGTTTGGGCAATTAACCCTCTCTAGACTGGCAGCGACAGACTTAGAGTACAGATACAGTGCACAACACCTCTCCCTTCTCTTTTACTGTGGTAGTGCGGGTATCTTGATTTGTTATATATCGTGTTAGAGTTAGCCCACCAGCATGTTCTCGGGTGTCATCTTGGATTGCAGAAGACACAGGACCGGATACTACAACGGTTTTACTGGCCCAGTGTGTTTAGGGAGGTGAAAGAATTCTGTAAGTCTTGCCCAACCTGCCAGGCAACTAGCCCCCAGCACCTTTTTCTCAGTCCCTTGGTACATCTCCCAATCATCGAGGTGCCATTTTAGCGAATCGCTATGGACCTCATAGGCCCAGTACCAAAGTCCGCTAGAGGACACCAACGCATCTTAGTCGTCCTGGACTACTCCACTCGGTACCCGGAGGCGGTGCCACTGCGACATACATCAGTGAAGCTTACAGCTAAGGAGCTAATGGAGATGTTCTCTCGAGTGGGGCTACCTAAAGAGGTTCTGACTGACCAGGGGACCCCTTTTATGTCCAAGGTCATGAGGGAACTCTGTAAGTTGCTGCATATCAGACGGACGGTCAGGTTGAAAGGTTTAACAAAACTCTAAAAACCATGTTAAAAAGGGTGGTGTCTAAAGTTGGGAAGGATTGGGACCTTCTTCTTCCCTATCTCATGTTCGCTGTGAGAGAAGTACCCCAGGCTTCTACTGGGTTCTCGCCCTTCAAATTGCTTTATGGCAGACATCCTCGTGGTCTGTTGGACGTGGCCAAAGAGGTGTTGGAACAGCAACCTACTCCGCATAAAAGTGTCCTGGAGTATGTTATCAAGATGCAACAGCGGATAGAGACCGTTTTGCCTGTTGTCAGGGAGCATATGGAGGCCGCTCAGCGAGCCCAGAGTTGGATCTATAATCGGCAGGTTCGGGTCCGGATCTTTAACCCGGGTGATCGGGTTTTGGTTCTGGTACCGACTGTGGACAGTAAATTCCTGGCTAGATGGCAGGGGCCCTACGAGGTACTTGAGAAAGTTGGAGAGGTAAATTACAAGGTACACCAGCCAGGGCGGTGGAAGCTGGAGCAGGTTTACCATGTTAATTTACTTAAACTTTGGAAAGATAGGAAGACCTGTACTGAAGACAGCCCGTGGCCGAGTTTTCTAGGGGAAGAGGTTCTGGCTCCTATGTCTGATGCAAGGGAAGCGGTTGCCACAGTAAAAAATTGCTGGCACCCTCATCTCTAAACAGGCTCAGGAGACCAGGGAGTTTGTTAGTCGGAACACGGATGTGTTCTCGGACCTCCCTGGATGCACTTCCGCAATCCAGCATGACATTGTCACTGAGTCCGGTTAAAGCCATACCGGGTACCCGAGGCTTGGCGACAAGCCATCTCGGAGGAAGTGAGGCTCATGCTGCAGATAGACGTCATAAAGGAGTCTAAAAGTGAGTGGACCAGTCCTATAGTCTTAATACCCAAGCTGGACGGGACGTTACGGTTTTGTAACAATTTTTGTAAGCTGAACAAAATATCTAAATTCGATGCATATCCCATGCCTCAGGTGGATAAGCTTATTGAAAGGTTAGGCCAAGCCCGGTATTTTTCTATTTTGGACCTCATCAAAGGGTACTTGCAGGTACCCTTGACGGAGGCTACCAAAGAGAAAACTGCCTTCATTACACCAGAGGGGCTGTACGAATATAAGGGGTTATCCTTTGGTCTGCATGGCGCCCCTGCCAACATGTGGGAACTGCGTTCCTGCACTTTTTTCATAGCAGGAACGCCTTTCCCTTTCAGGGCCGCCCGTCTTTAACGCCGAGCAAAAGGACCAGGAATCGGTGAAGGCTTTGTACTCACCGCTTCCTGGTCCTCTGTAGGTAACAATTGAAGTTAAAATATACCATCGAATTGGAGAAAACTCAGATCCGATGGTATATTTTAAACCCGAGGTGTTCCCATGGTGATGGGGACGCACCTCTGACAGGACGCTGCCATCCGCGGCACCTGAGGGGTTATATGCGCGGACGGCAGCCCCCTGTCAGAGGTTGGGTGCCAGGAATGTTTCTACAATGTTTGCATTAAAATCATTGGTGGGCAGTGCGCCCTCCCCCCCCCTCCCCGGTATTAAAATCATTGGTGGGCAGTGCGCCCCCCCCCTCCCCGGTATTAAAATCATTGGTGGGCAGTGCGCCCTCACCCCCCCCTCTCTGGTATTAAAATCATTGGTGGGCAGTGCACCCTCCCCCCTCCATCATTGGCGGCAGCGGCAGTTCCGTTTGGAGTCCCAGCAGTGTAATGCTGGGGATTCGATCCGTTATCATGGCAGCCAGGATGCTACTGAAGTCCTGTCTGCCATGGTCAGTTAGTCAGCAGCATACTTACGTGCGCTGTGGCCGCCCGGTTGCTCCTTCTTCTTGTAACTCACAGGTCTGTGCGGCACATTGCTATAAGCATAAGTAATGCGCCGCACAGACCTGTGAGTTACAAGAAGGAGCGCAGGGCAGCCACAGCGCATATAAATATAATGCTCCAGAGTAACTTCAGTAGCGTCCTGGCTGCCATGGTAACCGATCGGAGCCCCAGCATTACACTGCTGGGACTCCGATCGGAACTGCCGCTGCCACCAATGATGGAGGAGGGAGGGCGCACTGCCCACCAATGATTTTAATACTGGGGAGGGCGCACTGCCCACCAATGGTTTTAATTCCAGGGAGGGGGCACTGCCCACCAATGATTTTAATGCCGTGGAGGGTGCCCTGCCCACCAATGATTTTAATACCAGGGAGGGGGGATGCATTGGGGGGCTGATGAAGAGATACTGGGGGCTGATGGAGAGGCACTAGGGGCTGGTGAGAGGCACTGGGGGCTGGTGAGAGGCACTAAATGGGGGCCTGGGGGTGATGGAGAGGCACTGACTGGGGGGCCTGGGGGCTGATGGAGAGGCACTGGGAGCTGATGGAGAGGCACTGGGGGCTGGTGGAGAGGCTACTGGGGGCTGCTATAAGGCTACTGGGGGCTGCTATAAGGCTACTGGGGGTTGCTATAAGGCTACTGGGGGTTGCTATAAGGCTACTGGGGGCTGCTATGAGGCTACTGGGGGCTGGGGGTGATGGAGAGGCACTGACTGGGGGGCCTGGGGGCTGATACAGAGGCTACTGGGGGCTGATGGAGAGGCTACTGGGGGCTGCTATAAGGCTACTGGGGGTTGCTATAAGGCTACTGGGGGCTGCTATGAGGCTACTGGGGGCTGCTATGAGGCATGGGGCTCTTATCTGAGGTCTGATTGGGGGTCATTTATATTGGGGTCTGAGCTGAGGTGTGATCTGAGGTCTTATTGGGGTCTTATTAACATTGGGAGTCTGATTGGGCTGTTAGCTGAGGTCTGATTAACATTGGGGGTCTGATTGGTGATCTGGCCCAGGGACGGCGCTACCATATATGCAAGGGGGGAAATTGCCCCCGAGTCCTTAGGGGCCCCTGACGCTGGCCCTCAACTAACTATAACTAACAGCGCTGCGCTAAGTGGATAGTCCGGGAGTCTGGACTAATGGAAAGACTGAGGCGGCGCCGGCGAGACACGCTGCAGCGGGGCCCGCCGCAGCTCTGAGCCTTTCTCTGCTGTCTGCCTCTTTAAGAGAGCAGTGGCTGCTGGAGCGTGCCGCCACTGCCGCACAGGCACATCTTCGCGTCTGTGACGTTGCCACTGACAGCTCCTCCCCCAGAGAAGAAGGAGCAAGCGAGCACCAGCCACTGTCTGCCAGGGAAGCCTAGAGATGTGCTAGCCTGGAGAAATGTGCATTTGGGCGGGAGGGGGGGGATTAGGGGTTAGAATGATGTGCTCGAAAAATGTGCTATTGGATTGGGGGGGCCCGGGGGGTGGTTAGAATGAGATATGCGTATTTGATGTGCTGGAGAAATGCGCTATGGGGGAGGGGGAAGGAGAGATGTACCGCTGCCACTGGCCCATGGAGGGGGAGAAATGTGCCTTGGGGAGGGGTTTGGCACTTGATATTGGCACATGGGGGGAGCGGGAGGCACTTGATACTGGCACATGGGGGTGGGGGGGGTTGCCACTTGATACTGGCACATGGGGGGGTTGGCACTTGATACTGGCACATGGGGGGTTGGCACTTTATACTGGCACATTGGCTGTGGCAATTTATACTGGCACATGGGGGGTTTGCACTTTATACTGGCACATGGGGGGTTGGCACTTGATACTGCCACATTGGGGGAGCGGGAGGCACTTGATACTGGCACATGGGGGTGGGGGGGTTGGCACTTGATACTGGCACATGGGGGGTTGGCACTTGATACTGGCACATGGGGGGAGGCACTTGATATTGGCACAATGGGGGGAAGAGAGGCACTTGTTACTGGCACATGGGGGGCATGAAGAGGCACTTGTTACTGGCACATGGGGGACATGGAGAGGCACTTGTTACTGGCACAAGGGGGGCATGGAGAGGCACTTGATACTGGCACATTATTATGGGGCACTATGGGGGCTTCTACTGAGGCCACAAAGAAAGGGGTATTTTATATGGGGGGCTCTGTGTGGTACCAGTATTATCAGGGGTATTATCTGTTTCTGCAGTATAGTATTGGGGAGCACAGCGGCACAGTATTGGGGGTAGTAGGATGATTTGTCCAGAAGATCAGAGGAGGATGGAAAATATATTTTTTTTGTTGTCAAACTGCAGAGACGGAAAATGGCGACAAAATGGCGGTCTGGTCTGAAGGTCTGAAAGGAGAAAACGAGGACAGAGAACATCTACATCAAAGGAGACGTCACTGGATGTAAGAGGTATGGGGCGCTGTATTTCTGTAGTGATGGGGGAGAACGTTAAAGTCAGCAAGTGTCGTGTAGGGGGGGGGGCCTTATTATTTTTCGCCCCAGTGCCCCATTCCACCTAGAATCGGCCCTGGTCTGACCTAAGGTGTAATGCGAAATGTATTTTTTCCGGAGCAGCTTGGAGAAAAAAGGCCTCACAGTCTCCCACACTCCTTCTGCCCGGCCAAGCCTGCCAGCACTTCTGAGTCTTCAGAACTGTAAGTAAATAACCGTATTTTTCGCTTTATAAGACGCACCTGATGATAAGACGCACCTAGGTTTTTGAGGAGGAAAATAAGAAAAAAATATTTTGAACCAAAAGGTGTGCTTTTGGTCGCTTTTGAACTAATGGTGGTCTGTGGATGACGTACTGTTATGGGGATCTGTGGATGACGCACTGTTATGGGAATCTGTGGATGACGCACTGTTATGGGGGGATCTGTGGATGACGCACTGTTATGGGGGATCTGTGGATGACGCACTGTTATGGGAGAATCTGTGGATGACGCACTGTTATGGGGGGATCTGTGGATGACGCACTGTTATGGGGGATCTGTGGATGACACTGATGGGGGATCTGTGGATGACACTGATGGGGGATCTGTGGATGACACTGATGGGGGGATCTGTGAATGACACTGAGGGGGGATCTGTGAATGACACTGAAGGGGGATCTGTGCATTACACTGAGGGGGGATCTGTGCATTACACTGAGGGGGGATCTGTGCATGACACTGAGGGGGGATCTGTGCATGACACTGAGGGGGGATCTGTGCTTGACACTGATGGGGGATCTGTGCATGACACTGATGGGGGATCTGTGGATGACACTTATGTCATCCACAGATCCCCATAAGTGTCATCTACAGATCCCCCATCAGATGCATCAGTGTGGAAGGAGGAGGCGGGGACACTCATGGCGGGGCCCGCTGCAGTGACTCTACTCTAATACACCAGGCCCCGCAACTGTTAAACATTCAATCTGATCTATATCTAATTGTATATGCTCTGTACGGTACTTACTGTAGTACCGTAAGTATAGCATTAAGACGGCGCAGACCGGCATCTCCATCGGTCATGCGCCACCTGCCGCAGCTCCCTCCTCATGCGCCGTCTGCTCCAGCTCCCTCTGTCATGCGCCGCCTGCCCCAGCTCCCTCCTCATGCGCCGCCTGCCTGCTTATCTCACTTTATGAATGAACAGGCAGGCGGCGCATGACAGAGGGAGCTGGGGCCGGCGTCGCATGACAGAGGGAGCTGGAGCAGACGGCGCATGAGGAAGGAGGTGCGGCAAGCGGCGCTTGACCGAGGGAGATGCCGGTCTGCGCCATACTTACGGTACTACAGTAAGTACCGTACAGAGCATATACAATTAGATATAGATCAGATTGAATGTTTAACAGTTGCGGGGCCCGATGTATTAGAGTAGAGTCACTGCACCGGGCCCCGCCTCCTCCCTCCACACTGTCACTGATACTTCGCTGGCTGCGCTGTGCAGCATAGCGGCCAGCGAAGTATTCGCTTTATAAGACGCACGGCCATTTCCCCCCTACTTTTGGGGGAAAAAAGTGCGTCTTATAAAGCAAAAAATACGGTATATATAAGGGGAGCTTATAATATGAAAGAGACGAATTATGCAAATTCCAGTTTTTGTTTACGTTTTATGTTGCACTGAATTTACTGCGAAATATATATATATATATATATATATATATATATATTCAGGTCCATAAATATTGGGACATTAACACAATTGTAACATTTTTGGCTCTATACACCACCACAACAGATTTGAAATAAAACAAACAAGATGTGCTTTAACTGCAGACTGTCAGCTTAAATTTGAGGGTATTTACATTAAAATAAGGTGAACGGTGTAGGAATTACAACAGTTTGCATATGTGCCTCCCACTTGTTAAGGAACCAGAAGTAATGGGACAATTGGCTTGTCAGCTGTTCCATGGCCCGGTGTGTGTTATTCCCTCATTATCCCAATTACAATGAGCAGGTAACAGGTCCAGAGTTCATTTCAAGTGTGCTATTTGCATTTGGAATCTGTTGCTGTCAACTCTCAAGATGGGATCCAAAGAGCTGTCACCATCAATGAAGCAAGCCATCATTAGGCTGAAAAAACAAAACAAGCCCATCAAAGAGATAGAAAAAACATTAGGCGTGGTCAAAACAACTGTTTGGAACATTCTTGAAAAGAAGGAATGCACCAGTGAGCTCAGCAACTCCAAAAGACCCGGAAGACCACGGAAAACAACTGTAGTGGATGACCCAAGAATTCTTTCCCTGGTGAAGAAAACACCCTTCACAACAGTTGGCCAGATTCAAGAACACTCTCCAGGAGGTAGGTGTATGTATGTCAAAGTCAACAATCAAGAGAAGACTTCGCCACAGTGAATACAGAAGCTTCACCACAAGATGTAAACCATTGGTGAGCCTCAAAAACAGGAAGGCCAGATTAGAGTTTGCCAAACGACATCTAAAAAAAAGCCTTCACAGTTCTGGAACAACAACCTATGGACAGATGAGACCAAGATCAACTTGTACCAGAGTGATGGGAAGAGAAGAGTATGGAGAAGAAAGGAACTGCTCATGATCCTAAGCATACCACCTCATTAGTGAAGCATGGTGGTGGTAGTGTCATGGCGTGGGCATGTATGGCTGCCAATGGAACTGGTTCTCTTGTATTTATTGATGATGTTATTGCTGACAAAAGCAGCAGGATGAATTCTGAAGTGTTTTGGGCAATATTATCTGCTCATATTCAGCCAAATTCTTCAGAACTCATTGGACGGCGCTTCACAGTGCAGATGGACAATGACCCAAAGCATACTACAAAAGCAACCCAAGAGTTTTTTAAGGGAAAGAAGTGGAATGTTATGCAATGGCCAAGCCAATCACCTGACCTGAATCCGATTGAGCATGCATTTCACTTGCTGAAGATAAAACTGAAGGGAAAATGCCCCAAGAACAAGCAGGAACTGAGGACAGTTGCAGTAGAGGCCTGGCAGAGCATCACCAGGGATGAAACCCAGCGTCTGGTGATGTCTATGCGTTCCAGACTTCAGGCTGTAATTGACTACAAAGGATTTGCAACAAAGTATTAAAAAGTGAAAGTTTGATTTATGATTATTATTCTGTCCCATTACTATTGGTTCCTTAACAAGTGGGAGGCACATATGCAAACTGTTGTAATTCCTACACCGTTCACCTGATTTGGATGTAAATACCCTCAAATTAAACCTGACAGTTTGCAGTTAAAGCACATCTTGTTAGTTTCATTTCAAATCCATTGTGGTAGTGTATAGAGCCGAAAATGTTTGAATTGTGTTGATGTCCCAATATTTATGGACCTGACTGTATATATAATTTTTTTTAAAAAAAATTTGGGAAGGGGGGGGGGGGGTCGGGGTGGCAGTGGATCTTGGGTGAGTTCCCACACTTTTTTCCCAGGACTTGACCCCTGGCTTCGTCCACATCGGTGGTATGCCTCGGCTTACCTGAATAATATTGTCATTCACAGTACTGACTGGGAAAGTCACCTGCCCAAAGTACAGGCCGTAGTGGACTCCCTTCAAAAGGCTGGTCTAACAGCTAGCCCAAAAAAATGTGCGATAGAGTTAGAGGAGACCAAATAACTAGGGTATGTCATTGGACGCAGAGTCATCAAACCCCAAGTAAACAAAATAGAGGAGATAAGGAATTGGCCCTGACCTGTCACCTCTAGGCAAGTAAAGTAATTCCTGGGAATGGTGGGCTATTATATGAGGTTGGAAGTTTGAAGTCGGCCCTGTGTGGGTCCCCGGTTTTGGTGATGCCCGATTTCAAAAGAGAGTTTATAGTACAGACCGATGCCTCCGAAGTAGGTCTCGGTGCGGTACTGTCTCAGGAAGTCAACGAGGAGGAGAATCCCGTTGTCATCCTCAGCTGTAAGCTCACTCCAGCCGAGACCCGGTACAGTATAGTGGAGAGAGAGTGCCTGGCTATCAAGTGGGCACTCGAGTCTCTCCTCTATTATCTGTTGGGAAGAAAGATCCGTCTGGTGACCAACCACTGCCCTCTCAAGTGGATGAGCCAGGCCAAAGAGAAGAATGCTCGGGTCAACAGATGGTTCTTGTCCTTGCAAAACTGTAAGTTTACAGTAGAACACAGGGCAGGCCGGTTACATGGAAACGTGGATTCCCTGTCCCGAGTACACTGTTTGGCATTTGTTCACCCCCTCAGGGTTGAACAAAGGGGGGGGGGGATGTGACATAGCAAGGGGTTTTGTTTAGGAAGGCAGGGTATTTTTCTCCCAACATGGGCGGCTGGGCTGATTTCCAGCCAGGTTAGATCAAATACTGGACCGGAGTTTAAGTGCCGGTCTGGGTTTTGGCAGCACCTGGCTGTCCTTTAAATAGGCAGCTGGGCTCAGCAGCTGGGTCTCTGTTTTGGGATCTGAAGCATGGTTCTGTGCTGGAAGGTTGAGAGCTGCATGAGGGCCGTATGCTGGGAAACAGGCCCCCTAAAGCCTGATGTGGACTGCCGGGGATAAAACGGCTAGCAAGGTGACATGTCTGTTCTATGGACTTTTCATTGTGTGAGTTAACACCAAGACTGTAATGAGTCATTTTTCTTTTGCCTTTTGTGTGAATAAACACTGACATTTTGATTTGTGAACTTGTTTTGTCTCTGTACTGTGTCCGCTTACCCTGCCTACCAGAGCAAATCCTCACAGAATATATAGCACTATATTGAATATAGTGCTATATATTAGTTTTTTTGAATATTTGCAATTTTTTTCCATCTGAAGTCATGATTCTGTACTCCACTGGCCTGCAGTAAAATCGTTATCCACTGACTGCGTAATATACCTCCATCCACATTATCACTTGTTCTTTTCTGTCCGGTGAATACATAATGTTTGCGTCACGGAGTGCCGGCGATGCGCTCCGCAGCGCAGATGGCGCGCTGCCTCTGTACAGGAGCGAGGACGCATGCAGCGTCCTCGTCTCCTAGGTGATGGGGGCGGGATGGACCTGGCCGCGCACGTCTCCTCAGCTCGGCCGGCGTCCTCGGTTCCCCCCAGCAACCAGATGAAGCCTGGGCACTCGGTGCTCAGCCTTTTGCATCAGGGCGGGTCATGTGACGCTGGCCACATCACATGACCCCTGTTACTCAGTATTTAAACAGGCAGCCTGGTGGCCACAGGTTGCCTGTTATTTAGGTTCCTGCTGTGAATTTGCATTACCTGGCGTACTTCCCTTCTGCTAGTTCCTGACGATCCTCTGCCTCTTCCTTGTGTACTTTGCTGCTCTCCTGGAATTCTGACCCCGGCTTCCTCCTGATGATCCTCTGCTGACTCCTTTGGTACTTCTCGACTCTCCTGGTATTTATGACCCCGGCTTCTCCTGACTAGTCTCTGCTTGCTCCATTTGTACTTCGTTGCTCTCCTGGTATTGACTCGGTCCATTCCTGTTCTGCTTGTCTGGTCTGTCCTCCCAGCACTTATTCCAAGCTAGGGATTGCCGTCCAGTTGTCCCCTGTCATTAGGACTTGTGAGGCAAGTAGGCAGGGCCAGGGGTAAGGGTGGAGTGCAGTGGTCACTTTCCTCCTCCCTGTGTGTGTGTGTACGCGACCGTTACAATTTGGAGACTGTACTCTACTGGTCTGCAGTAAAATTGTTATGCACTGACCGCCTAATATACCTCTAGCCACATAATCACTTGTTCTTTTCTGTCAGGTAAATGCATAATTTTTGGGGCCTGCACTGGCCTACAGTAAGATTGTTATCCACTGACCGTCTAATATACCTCCAGCCACATAATCACTTGTTCTTTTCTGTCAGGTGAATGCATATATTTGGGGGCCTGTACTCCACTGGCCTCAAGTAAAATTGTTATTCAGTGATAGCCAAATGTACCTACAGTCACATAATCACTTGTTCTTTTCTGTCCGGTGAATGCATAATTTTTGGGACCTGTACTCCACTGGCCTGCAGTAAAATTGTTATCCACTGACTGTCTAATATACCTCCAGCCACATAATCACTTGTTCTTTTCTGTCCAGTGAATGCATCATTTTTGGAGCCTATATTCCACTGGCCTACAGTAAAATTGTTATCCACTGACCGCCTAACATAGCTCCAGCCACATAGTCACTTGTTATTTTCTGTCAGGTGAATGCCTGTTTGGGACCTGTACTCCACTGGCCTACAGTAAAATTGTTATCCACTGACCGCCTACTATCCACTGTGTGCTGTCCACATCCGTTGTTCCGTTCCATGTTGCCTCAAAAAAGATAGAGCATGTCCTATGTTTGCCAGTAAAACTCGGCTCCATGACCCCATTCATGTCTACGGATCCACAAAAAACGGAATGCATACGTAACACATTCTGTATGCATACCTAAGACCTTCCGTATGCATTACGTTTTTTGTGGACAGAATGAACTGTCCGCAAAAAATCGGATTTGCATTTTTACAGACCACAAAAAAACATATGGCCATCTGAATGAGCCCTAAGGGGAACATTTATTAAAAACAGCTTTTTAGACACCTGTCTTAATAAAGGCCCATAGTTGGTGGTGTATCCGCCAAAGTTTATGAAGAGGCACAGGGCTCTCTGTAACTTCGGCGCATCCTGTGCCAGTTCTAAATGTAAGACAGCTTCCGAGCTGTCTTACATTTAGACCTTTTTCTACGCCCAAGGCTACTTTCACACTTGCGTTTAACTTTTCTGGTATTGAGATCCAGCAGATGATCTCAGAGCTGGAGAAAAACTCTTCTGTTTTGTCTAGAGGTCAGCGAATCGAAGTTGACGAAGTGGAATTCAATCCGAATTTCAGAAAAATTTGATTCATCCTGAAGTCGAATTTCCTCGTGGTTCGTGGGAACAAATCACATTTTTTCTAAAATGGCTGCTGCACATGTTGCAAAATGAAAGTAAGAAGCCTGGGAACGAGGGAGCAGCCATAATGCCATGCAGACAGCCAATCAGCTGATAGCCATCCCCTGTGATGTCACAGCCCTATAAAAAGCCTCCTCATGCCCGGTCTCCGCCATTTTCCAGTGAACTTAGTGCAGGGAGAGACGTTACAGGCACTAGGGACAGTAATTAGGAAATTCACAAAATATTATTTTTGAGCAGTTCAGGAAAAGATTATTCATAGTGTAGGGCAGGAATTATCCACACTGTAGGGAGAGAGTAGGGACCAATAGGAGAGTGTAAAGCCTGGGTAATAGGAGCTATTCTATAACACCTTGCTACACTAATTGGGGTTACTAAAGGTGATCTATTACTACAGATTTTAGGTTGTTTTAAACAGTAATTGGAGTAATCCTAGCATCTTTTATTGGGTTGAAATTGCTGTCTGATACAACCAGTTTTGGGGTGTCTTACTTTTAAATATATGAAAGTACGTCCATTCATCCTTTTGAGGTGAAAGTGCGGTCTGATACAACCAGTCTAGGGGCGTGTAACAGAATAGGTTCTGTAGAAATCTATGTGGTGTAAAAGGAGTGCACTTCTTCTTGACACGAACATTTACCTGTAAGGCTGAGTTCACACTTCAGTTATTTGGTCAGTTTTGGCCCCGTAACTGACCAAATGAGTGAAGTGTGAAGTGATTCTAATAGTGACGCCTGTCATCTGCATGTCATACTGACTCACAGTATTGTTTCACTACCACAGCAGACTCCTTATGTGTGTTACTGCAAGGCACAGTGTTCTACACCACTATAAGGCCCCTTTCACACAGGTGAGAATTCCGTGCGGGTGCAATGTGTGAGGTGAACGCATTGCACCCGCACTGAATCCGGGGCTGTGCAGATGAGCAGTGATTTTCATGCATCACTTGTGCGTTGCGTGAAAATCGCAGCATGTTCTATATTCTGCGTTTTTCACGCAACGCAGGCCCCATAGAAGTGATTGGGTCTGTGTGAAAATCGCAAGTATCCGCAAGCAAGTGCGGATGCGGTGCGATTTTCACGCATGGTTGCTAGGAGATGATAGAGATAAAAGCAACCCCGGACCCCATTAAAGTGTATTCACTGTATTAATTTTCCCTTATAACGTGGTTATAAGGGAAAATAATAGCATTCTTAATACAGAATGCTTACTAAAATGTGGATTGAGGGGTTAAAAATAAAAAAAATTAACTCACCTTATCCAATTGATCGCGCAGCTGACTTCGTCTTCTTGCTTCTTCTTTCAGGACCTGCAAAAGGACCTTTGATGACGTAATCGCGCTCACCACGTGGTGAGCGTGGCGATGTCAGTGCAGGTGCTGCTGAATAAAGATAGAAAATTTCTATAATAAAATTAATAGAACACCTAACCTAAACCCAAACTTCAGTGAAGAAGTTCGGGTTTGGGTCTAGGTACCACATTCAGTTTTTTTTCACCTGCGTGCAAAACGCATTGCACTCGCGCAGAAAAAACTGAACATTTGTGTGCCTACTCGCGCGGTTTTCCCGCATTGCACACGCGACGCATCCAGAGCAAATTTTGGACGCCCGAGTGAAAGAGGCCTAAAGGCTCTCTGCAGCCAGGAAATAGCCGTTTTTTAACACAATTTGTCACAAATAAATTCCGATGTAATCTTTTTGGGAAATTCGGCGAACCATCCAAATCGAATTTTTGAGAAATTCACTCATCTCTAGTTTTGTTCCCATGCGTTGTCAATGGGGACAAAACTGAACAGAACGGAATGCTCCCAAATTCATTCTGTTTTGTTCAGTTGCGTTCCCATCCCAGAGAGCAAACCTGGGACACAATAGAAAACGCATCTGGGTGTATTTAAGATTAATAAATAACCCCTTAAGTTTCTTCCGAATAGCTGTGTATAGGCAGCAACAATGTTTGTAATAGCAGTTCTCTGTGTCTGTCCTTCTAAGGTCACTTTGCGGTCTCTCCAAACAACCATTGGCATGCAATTCTGTTTTTATTAACCCTTTCTGCAATACCTGAGCTGCAGGGTGCGGATCTATATCTAGATGGACACTCAGTCTCAAAGCGTGGTGGGTGCCGTAAGCAATTAACCCTTTCCATACCAATAAAATCTCTTGCCATAAACGAGCAGTACCTTACTGAGGATATCTTGCACAGCCTTGATGATTATGGACCTTCTAAGATGGCTGGTCTCTTCAAGGGTACTCTGCTGGTAAACTTGCCTCTTTGGCAGCTGTAGTCTCAGAGAGAAAGGTTCTCTGGACTTGGGCCTGGTTTGCAGGAGTTCTCACACACACATGCTTCCTGTAGATCTGCTCAACTAAGACTTCACTAACTTAGGGGCAGACCAAGTAAATCACCCTGGCAACCTAATCAGGTTTGTCAGTTAGTTAGCCATATATTGCCCATGATTGTTATTAGGTACACAGAGTGCATAAAGAAATAAATATTTTAACAATAAACCACTACATTAAACTCAGCAACATTAAATTAACCCTTCTAGCAGTAAAAAAAACTTTAAAAAAAACTTTGCACTATTCCTCTGGGGCACTGCATAGGGTCCTGAAATATCCTGATGGCAATCAGGACTCATAGTGCAATTTATTGAATATGTATCAGTAAGTCTATAATAATGATTTATCCATTGTGAAGTGTCCTTCCTTACAATTCCTCTTGGCTCGAGATGTCTTGTGATGAATGGCAGGAGATGACCAGCTTTTCTTTTCCCTTTTTTAACTTTGCCTTACAAGCAAACACAAAAGATTTTTTTTAAAGCTGGTCTTAACATCATCTCGGGATAGCTGAAGCTAAAAGGAAAGGTAAGAGAACGAACATGTCTTACATAATAGTGAACCTCGCAAAATACACAGTAACAAGGGTCAGGTTAGCTATAATTCTTGGAATAAACTTATATTTCATTTTTGGTACATGTTTTAATCAAACAGGACAAATCAGGCTGCAAATTAAAGGCAACTGACACTTTGGCAACCTGTTACTAAAATGTTTTGCCTTAAAGGGTTTCTATCACTTCGTTTTACATATTTAGCTGTCAGACACTAGCGATCCGCTAGTGTCTGCTCTACCAAACCATCCTAATATAACTGCTTTTGGGGCAGCCGTTTTGCTAAAAAAACTTTTATTAATATGCTAATGAGCCTCTAGGTGCTATGGGGGCGTCATTAGCACCTAGAGGCTCGGTCTACCTTCACAAACTGCCGCCGCCCAGCGCATCCCTCCAGCCCGCCCATCTCCTGCTGAATGCGATCCTCCCTGTGAGCGTATGTATTCGGCGCATGCGCAGTGAATGTCTGACCGCTTCCCTGCTCAGACATCTCCACTGCGCCTGCGCGATGACGTCATAGTGCTCCGAGGAACAGGCGCAGTGGAGATGTCTGAGCAGGGAAGCGGTCAGACATTCACTGCGCATGCGCCGAATACAGGCGCTCACAGGGAGGATCGCATTCCGGAGGAGATGGGCGGGCTGGAGGGATGCGCTGGGCGGCGGCAGTTTGTGAAGGTAGACCGAGCCTCTAGGTGCTAATGACGCCCCCATAGCACCTAGAGGCTCATTAGCATATTAATAAAAGTTCTTTATTTAGCAAAACGGCTGCCCCAAAAGCAATTATATTAGGATGGTTCGGTAGAGCAGACACTAGCGGATCACTAGTGTCTGACAGCTAAATATGTAAAACGAAGTGATAGAAACCCTTTAAATTCCTTAATCAAAACCTTGGAAAATTAAAAAGGCAGTGATGGATTTTGGAGACCAAATAGAACAGTCAGAGCAGAGGTAAATAGTCTTCACAGGGCAGAAAGCCACTTCTTACTGCAGGAAAAGCATGCTGTAATATTCTTGATATAATAATATACAGGAGCTTACTATACTGTATATATAAACATTTTTTATACTGTTAGATACATTTTTCTATGTTTTAATAAATTCTATTGCTATAAAATATTGACAATATTTAAAACGATCCTATACTTTCTGTGTAGGTATCCACAGTGGATGCATTCCAAAGGGTGAAATCCAAGGTAAAAATCTGCAACATAAATTGAGATGCTGCAAACTTAAAAATGGCATTACAGCTTGTAGATGAGATTTCTTAAAATGTCATCCACTTTGCTGGTACTTTAAAATGTACTGAAATATTGTCACCATCTAAATTGTAAAATTTGGAATACTGTGTACAGTCGTGGCCAAAAGTTTTGAGAATTACATAAATATTGGAAATTGGAAAAGTTGCTGCTTAAGTTTTTATAATAGCAATTTGCATATACTCCAGAATGTTATGAAGAGTGATCAGATGAATTGCATAGTCCTTCTTTGCCATGAAAATTAAATTAATCCCAAAAAAACCTTTCCACTGCATTTCATTGTTGCCATTAAAGGACCTGCTGAGATCATTTCAGTAATCGTCTTGTTAACTCAGGTGAGAATGTTGACGAGCACAAGGTTGGAGATCATTATGTCAGGCTGATTGGGTTAAAATGGCAGACTTGACATGTTAAAAGGAGGGTGATGCTTGAAATCATTGTTCTTCCATTGTTAACTATGGTGACCTGCAAATAAACGCGTGCAGCCATCATTGCGTTGCATAAAAATGGCTTCACAGGCAAGGATATTGTGGCTACTAAGATTGCACCTCAATCAACAATTTATAGGATCATCAAGAACTTCAAGGAAAGAGGTTCAATTCTTGTTAAGAAGGCTTCAGGGCGTCCAAGAAAGTCCAGCAAGCGCCAGGATCGTCTCCTAAAGAGGATTCAGCTGCTGGATCGGAGTGCCACCAGTGCAGAGCTTGCTCAGGAATGGCAGCAGGCAGGTGTGAGTGCATCTGCACGCACAATGAGGTGAAGACTTTTGGAAGATGGCCTGGTGTCAAGAAGGGCAGCAAAGAAGCCACTTCTCTCAAAAAAAAACATCAGGGACAGATTGATCTTCTGCAGAAAGTATGGTGAATGGACTGCTGAGGACTGGGGCAAAGTCATATTCTCCGATGAAGCCTCTTTCCGATTGTTTAGGGCATCTGGAAAAAGGCTTGTCTGGAGAAGAAAAGGTGAGCGCTACCATCAGTCCTGTGTCATGCCAACAGTAAAGCATCCTGAGACCATTCATGTGTGGGGTTGCTTCTCATCCAAGGGAGTGGGCTCACTCACAATTTTTCCCAAAAACACAGCCATGAATAAAGAATGGTACCAAAACACCCTCCGACAGCAACTTCTTCCAACAATCCAACAACAGTTTGGTGAAGAACAATGCATTTTCCAGCACGATGGAGCACCGTGCCATAAGGCAAAAGTGATAACTAAGTGGCTCGGGGACCAAAACGTTGACATTTTGGGTCCATGTCCTGGAAACTCCCCAGATCTTAATCCCATTGAGAACTTGTGGTCAATCCTCAAGAGGCGGGTGGACAAACAAAAACCCACTAATTCTGACAAACTCCAAGAAGTGATTATGAAAGAATGGGTTGCTATCAGTCAGGAATTGGCCCAGAAGTTGATTGAGAGCATGCCCAGTCGAATTGCAGAGGTCCTGAAAAAGAAGGGTCAACACTGCAAATACTGACTCTTTGCATAAATGTCATGTAATTGTCGATAAAAGCCTTTGAAACATATGAAGTGCGTGTAATTATATTTCACTACATCACAGAAACAACTGAAACAAAGATCTAAAAGCAGTTTAGCAGCAAACTTTGTGAAAACTAATATTTGTGTCATTCTCAAAACTTTTGGCCACGACTGTACAGATGTTGTTTTCCATTCTTTATGTTACTTTAGGACTTTGCAGGATGGAAGCCTAACATTGTTTGGACTGTTATTAAAGGGAACATGTCATCAGAAAATTACTACTGTTTAAATCATGTTTATGTTTAACATATTTTAAAGAATTTAATGTTATTTGTAATTTTCCATATCAATATCTATATTTAAACAAAATTCATAAAATCCTGCAGTTTTTGTAGTGGCCACTACAGATGAGCGAATTTCATGTTATGAAATTTGTTCACGCTTCGTTTGGTGGTAAAAACTGAATTTCATTATAGATTCCGTTACTACGGACCATAACACAATTCTATGAGGGAATGCATAACGGAATGCCTTTAGAGGTCTATGGCCTGCATAACAGAGAGGACTCCCCTGCATAATGGAAACGGGACGGATCTGTTTTAATGGTTAGTTTTAAGAAATAACTCTTTTAACCCTATATAGAAATTGCAAATGCGATTACTAGTGGCCAGTTTGTATATGTACAGTATATATCAGGCATGTAGGGTCTGCTGTGCATATGGATCAGCAACAGACACTTCTGTCTATATTACAGACTTGTCTACTTTAATCTCTATAACTAAACAGACCTGCGCCTAAATGTTTAATAAGGGAAACGCTGACCAAGTTACTTCCAGGAATGACAAAACCCAGAATGCCTCAGAGTAAATATTAGCTTTAATGTATTAATTTTATCTTACAGAATAGATAAGTCATAAAACGGAACATCTTACAGTTTCATGTATACCATATTTTAAGATGTGATGGGTTGCAGAGGGTTAGCTCAGGTTCAGCTCTGCCAAATCTGAAGCATAAAAAACAGGATGTCCTGGATAATAAAAGATGGCTGATTTTAATATGCTGGAATTTAATCACACGGAACAGGATATTTGAAATGTTTATTTGGAGACAGCAGGTGGTGGCTCGATCTACACCAGGATAATCTGCTCAGCAATTTCTGGATTATGCTGTAAAAATTTTTGGTTTAAGTTTGGCCTTTAAAGATTAGACGGATAGATAGATAGATATTAGACAGGTAGATAGATAAATAGAGGGATAGATATTAGATTGACAGGTAGATAGATATACACAATTTATTCACCTCTTTTCCACTTAAAAGTCCTCCAACACTGCCTTCACCTGAAATGTCTAGTGCTGTCTACTCCTTTTTCTGACTTCATGTACAGTCCTGATCAAAAGTTTAAGGCCACTTGAAAAAAGACAAAAAATCATATTTAGCATGGCTGGATCTTAACAAGGTTTCAAGTGGAGCTTCAACATGCAACAAGAAGAAATGGGAGTGAGACCAAACTTTTTTTGAGCATTCAATTTAATGAAAACAACGAATAAACTGGAACAGGCTGTTTTTCAGCTGATCAAAAGTTTAGGACCACACCTCCAAAAAAAAACGAAACCCCCCAAAACAGAAATCCAACTTCCAAACATGAACTCAGTAATGAGTAGCTCCACCGTTATTGTTTATCACTTCAAAAATTTGTTTTGGCATGCTTGATGCAAGCGTTTCCATGAGGTGAGTGGGAACATTTCTCCAAGTGGTCAAGACGGCTGCACGAAGGCCATCTACTGTCTGGAACTGTTGTCCATTTTTGTAAACTTGCCTTGCCATCCATCCCCAAAGGTTCTCAATTGGATTTAGATCAGGGGAACACGCATGATGGGCCAAAAGAGTGATGTTATTCTCCTGGAAGAAGTCCCTTGTCCTGCGGGCATTGTGTACTGTAGCGTTGTCCTGTTGAAAAACCCAGTCGTTACCACACAGACGAGGGCCCTCAGTCATGAGGAATGCTCTCTGCAACATCTGGACATAGCCAGCGGCCGTTTGACGCCCCTGCACTTCCTGAAGCTCCATTGTTCCACTGAAGGAAAAAGCACCCCAGACCATTATGGCGCCCCCTCCACTGTGGCGCGTAGAAAACATCTCAGGTGGGATCTGCTTGTCATGCCAGTAACGTTGGAAGCCATCAGGACCATCAAGGTTAAATTTTTTCTCATCAGAGAATAAAACTTTCTTCTACCTTTGAATGTCCCATGTTTGGTGCTCTCTTGCAAAGTCCAAACGAGCAGTTTTGAAGACGTTTTTTGTTTTTGAAACCCTTCAGTCTCAGATGCCGTCTGATGGTTATGGGGCTGCAGTCAGCACCAGTAAGGGACTTAATTTGGGTCGAGGATCGTCCAGTGTCTTGACAGACAGCCAATTGGATCCTACGGCTCAGTGCTGATGAAATTTTTTTGGGTCTTCCACTTGACTTTTTTGTTCCATAACCCTCAGGATCATTTAAGAAATTCCAAATGAATGTCTTACTGCGTCCCACCTCAGCAGCGATGGCGCGCTGTGAGAGACCCTGCTTATGCAGTTCAACAACGCGACCACGTTCAAAAAGGGAGAGTTTTTTTGCCTTTGCCATCACAACGTGTGACTACCTGACAGAAAATGACAATGAATCCACATCTTTGCACAGGTTTGGCCTTTTAAAGGCATATGGTCCTACAATTTGGATCAGCTGAAAAACAGCCTGTTTCAGTTTAATCGTTATTTTCAATTAATTGAATGCTCAAAAAATGTTTTGTCTCACTCTCATTTCTTCTTGTTGCATGTTGAAGCTCAACTTGGAACCTTGTTAAGATCCAACAATGTAAAATATGATTTTTTGCCATTTTTTAAGTGGTCTTAAACTTTTGATCAGGACTGTATCTATTCCCTATTCTAAAAAGAAAAGAGAAAAAAGCATGGATCACACATCCCATACTATGCATTGATCTATAATTGCTTCTCAGCATAAATAATAGTATACCAAGCCCTAATCTACATAGCGTACACGAGGCATTAGCATATGTTTTGATCAAAATACATAGGCCCAATCACCACGCCAAGGTTGCCTCTACGAGTGGTTATCTACTCTAAACTGGTGCAGCGCCACCCAGCGACCACCACTGCTGCAACACCACGCCAGCAGGAGGCGCGACCCAGCAGTCCTTTTCTTTATTCACTGTAAACTGATATGAAGTTTATCAAATGTACCTTGTTAACATCGTATCACTTGTATTTCTTAATTGTTTTGATGTGGTACAAAGTGCTATGATAGTTGATGGTGCTATTAAAGGGGTTATCCAACCCCTATAATGTCCCCCCTTATGCCCAGGCTCGGACTGGCCCACAGGGGTGCAGGGGAATCCCCCGGTGGGCCCCTGAGCAAGGTTGGCCCCTAGTCTCCCACCCCCTGCACAAGTGCCACATAACACATTAGATTTAGTACACTACATACATATATTCAATTTACAGCACATCAACCAGCTTATGTTCATATAAAAAACTTGTTAGATTATTTATTATATTTGAATGTATCCGTACGGTGGGCCCCCAAAATAAATTTTACTGGTGGTCCCTAGGTACCCCAGTCCTACACTGCTTATACCCATGCCCAGGCCCCTCATACTGGTCATACTTATCCCGCTCCCCGGGACCCACGTAGTTTCTGATGTCCGCAAGGCCTACGCTGCATCTCCCCGTTGCACGGATCAAAACATCAGGCGATATGATCAAGGGTCATTTATTAAACAGAAATACGCTTTTTCCCTGCTCACGCTCACGTAAAAGAGTACCCATGCTGCAGGTGCCAACTCTCCGCTTTCAGCAGGGGACTGGGTGGGGGACAATGGGAAGGAACTGGATGCACTGTCAGCAACCCAATCTACTATCGCCTCTACTTGTTCTGGCCTCACCATTCGTACACCGGTATTCGGGCCTACAAAATAACGCTGAAGTTTTTGTCGTTTACGTGCACCTGAGGAAGGTGTATTATTTGGGAGTGTAGCTGGCACAGATCGACCACGTCCTCTCCCTGCAACAGGAGCTCCACCAACACCAGGAGCTCCACCAACACCAGCAGCACCACGACCAGGCCCATGTCCCTTATTTGATGCTCTAACCCACCGAAGTAACAGACAAATTAACATGTCAATTTCACTGTCACGTATACAATGCAGGTGTACCTCACACAAAAATTGGGTATATTTCACCCACTGAACTAACAGACGGATTAACTATGTTTATTTCTCTGTCAGGTATGCAGTGCAGGTGTACCTCACAACAAGAATAGGAATATGTCACCCACCAGATTAACTGTATTAATTTCCCTGTCACGTATGCAATGTAGGTGTACCTCACACAAAAAATAGGTATATGTTTCCCACCGAACAAACAGACAGATTAACTATTATATTTTTGTGTCAGGGGTACAAAGATGGCCGATTGCACCCACAAAAAAATCGCTATAGGTCCCCCACATAATTAACAGCCAGATTTAGTATTATATTTCTGTGTCAGGGGTGCAAAGCTGGTGTATTGCACCCACAAAAAATCTTTATACTGTAGGTCACCCACAAAACAAATAGCCAGATTCCTAACTCTCTCCCTCAGCTGCCTGCTTCCTGTCCCTGCAATACTCAGAGCTGATGGGCGGTGCTACATGCTTTTATAGAGGCTGGGTCACATGATGCATCGGCCAATTACAGCTATGCCATTAGTAGGCATGGCTGTGATGGCTTCTAAGAGCCTACAGCTTAAAAGTATGTTGATTGGCTTCCCTGCCGCCTTTCAACAAGCTTTATTAAATGCCCGAACATCGAACTTGAACCCGAACTTTTCCGGCAAAGTTCGGGTCCGGGTAACCGAACTTGCAAAGCTTGGTAAGGACCCGAACTTTACAATTCGGGTTCGCTCAACACTACCAGCGTCTAAAACGCCGGTCTTAATAAATGTGCCCCTAAGTATCTCAGTAAACAGTTTTGCAAAATGACAGTTCTAAATGGAAGTGTAGAATGTTATAATACCCCTTCAACATACTGTTGTATGTCTTTGGCACCATGCACACAAGCATATTTTTGGCCACATCCAATCTGCATTTTTTGTGGATTGGATGCAGAAAAAATGTGGACAAGCTATGTCAGTTCCGTGGATCCGTAAAAAAGGATCTGCGGTTTGTGAACCCCAATACAGATACAGTTATGTGCACAGGGCTTTCAGATGGCCCACAATGAAGCTGGCATAACTGTGGAGCACTTCTGGAGCTTTATTGTTCATCCAGGCATAGAGGACTGACATGCAGCTCTCTACCATTCAAACTGCTGATAAATGCAGAATACTACAAGCATTCCTATATTCCCATGTACTACTGATAAAACAGAGTGCACTTGCTTTTTCAGTCAGCCCCATAGACCCAGAGTGGCAGGGTTCATATGTGATCCCCTATCCATGAAAACGCCTCCATACACATTAGGCCTCATGCACACGACCGTTGTTTTATTCCATGTCCGTTTCACAGTTTTCCGTGATTTTCTGCGGACCCATTGATTTTCAATGGGTCCGTTGAAAACTCGGCTAATGCACTGTTTGCCATCCGCGTCAGTGATCCGTGGTTCCAGTCCGTTAAAAAAATATAACCTGTCCTATTATTTTCGAGGAAAACGGTTCGCAGACCCATTCAAGTCAATGGGACCGGTAAAAAACGCAGAGGCACACAAGATTGTTATCCACGTCGGCGCGTTCTCGTCCGTTTTTTTCCTATCATTTGCATGGCAAACCTGTCTTAGACTTTTTTTTACTTTCCTTTATGTCTGGTGGTCCTCCAAAAATAAAGGAAGACACACGGAAACAAAAATGGAAACAGATCACGGAACAACGGAACCCCGTTTTGCGGACCGATAAAAACAACGTGTGCATGAGGCCGAAGATTGTCAACCAGTCCTGTCGCAAACAGCGAGTTCAACCAAAAATAACCTAATTTGTAATAATCTAATTCAGATAATCAGCGACTAGGATCAATGATAATAAGGCCAGACAGTGTTCAGTAAGGAATTCTGGAAATTGTACTGCTTTTGTCTATAGAAACCCATAAGTGAATTTTTCAATATGGAAATAATAACAGAATAGGGCATATTTACTACTGCAAATGCACCGGACTTCTGATAGATATGCCTTATGCCACATTTATTAAAAATTTTGGACACTTTCTGATTAAGCAGAAAGTAGGGTGACTTTGTGTAAAATGGGGCATGGATCAAGATGGGACAATGTGTGCCAAAATTATCCCAGAAATTAGGTGGTCCAAAGTAAGCCAACTGATACATGATATAAACTTAGGATAGACAGTCTAAAGATGCATAAGATTTCTTAACCGGCAACAGCCACTGGCACAAGTCTAAATCATTTTAGTCTAGTCTAAATCAGTTTTTGCAAAAGGGGTGTACATTTTTGCAAACATTTGTATTGCTCCAATGCATGTCAGATGAGAACCAACCTCACAGCTTTGCAAATAATTTTGTTTTGAATATTCTGCATCAATGCATGTCTCTATTAGAGATGACCAAATTTTCGATTCGGCTGATTCACCGAAATGTAAAAAAATATTTGCTTTGTGACAAATTACTTCGTCACGAAACGCATTTTTTTGTAATAGAACCAAAAACCACTACACTAAATAATCAATATCAAAAATCTTTATTAAAGGGTTTCTATCACTTTGTTTCACCTATTTAGCTTTCAGACACTAGCGATCCGCTAGTGTCTGCTTTATCTAACCATCCTAATATAAGAGCTTATTGTCCTGCCGTTTAGCTAAAAAAATAACTTATATAGATATGCAAATGAGCCTCTAGGTGCTATGGGGGCGTCATTAGCACCTAGAGGCTCCGTCTACCTTAACAAACTGCCGCCGCCCAGCGCGTCCCTCCAGCCCGCCCATCTCCAGCTGAAGCGATCCTCTCCGTGCGCGTCTCTGTTCTGCGCATGCGCAGTGAATGTCTGATCGCTTCCCTGCTCAGACATCTCCACTGCGCCTGTTCCTCGGAGCACTATGACGTCATCGGCGCAGGCGCAGTGGAGATGTCTGAGCAGGGAAGCGATCAGACATTCACTGCGCATGCGCCGAATACGAGGAGCATCGCATTCCGGAGGAGATGGGCGGGCTGGAGGGACGCGCTGGGCGGCGGCAGTTTGTTAAGGTAGACGGAGCCTCTAGGTGCTAATCACGCCCCCATAGCACCTAGAGGCTCATTTGCATATCTATATAAGTTATTTTTTTAGCTAAACGGCAGGACAATAAGCTCTTATATTAGGATGGTTAGATAAAGCAGACGCTAGCGGATCGCTAGTGTCTGAAAGCTAAATAGGTGAAACGAAGTGATAGAAACCCTTTAATGCACATCAATAATGTTAATATATTAAATATATTAAAATCAATCACAACAGCGGCATACATATAAAGAAAAAAGAAAGTTTACATTGGTCATGTATAGAGATGAGCGAATTTCTAAAAAACTCAATTCGGCTGGTTCGATGAATTTTCCGAAAATATCTGTTTCGATCCGAATTTATTTGCGGCGAATCAAGTTAAAAAATGTCTATTTCCAGGCTGCAGTTAGCCTTTATAGTGGTGTAGAACACTGTGCCTTGCAGTAACACGCATAGGGAGTGTGCTGTGGTAGTAATATAATACTGTGAGTCAGTATGACATGCAGATGACAGGCGTCACTCTTAGGCCTCTTTCACACGAGCGTGTCGGGATAAGGTCCGGATGCGTTGCGGCAAACCCGCGCGAGTAGGTACCCAATTGCAGTCAGTTTTGACTGCGATTGCGTTCCGTTGTTCAGTTTTTATCGCGCGGGTGCAATGCGTTTTGCCACGCGTGATAAAAAACTGAATGTGATACCCAGACCCGAACTTCTTCCCAGAAGTTCAGGTTTGGGTTCAAGGTTGTGTAGATTGTATGGTGATGGATCATGTGATGGACCATGTGATGAGCGTAGTGACGTCATCAAAGGTCCTTTTCCTCACAGATGAAGACAGAAGAAATGCCGGCTGCACGAACAAGTGGATTAAGGTGAGTTAAATTATTTTTTTATTTTTTTTAACCCCTTCAGCCCTATTTTACTCAGCATTCTGTGTTCAGAATGCTATTATTTTCCCTTATAACCATGTTATAAGGGAAAATAATAATGATCGGGGCCCCATCCCGATCGTCTCCTAGCAACCGTGCGTGAAAATCGCACCGCATCCGCACTTGCTTGCGGATGCTTGCGATTTTCACGCAGCCCCATTTACTTCTATGGGGGCTGCGTTGCGTGAAAAACGCACAAAATAGAGCTTGCTGCGATTTTCACACAACGTACAAGTGATGCATGAAAATCACCGCTCATGTGCACAGCCCCATGGAAATGAATGGGTCCGGATTCAGTGCGGGTGCAATGCGTTCACCTCACACATTGCACCCGCGCTGAAAACTCGCCCGTGTGAAAGGGGCCTTAGAATTACTGCACACTTCATTTATTTGGGCAGTCACAGGGCCAAAACTGACAAAATAACTCAAGTATGAGCTCAGCTATACAGGTCGATGTTAGCGTCAAGAAGAAGCGCACTACTTTTACACCGTCGCCAGCTGATTCCACATAGATGTAAACAGAATCTGTACTATTAAACGCTTAGGCTACTTTCACACTAGCGGCACGGACCTCCAGCAGACTGTTCCGTCGGGTGAACAGCCTGCCGGATCCGTCCTGCCGCTAGTGACCATGTGCCCCTGGACTGCCGCTCCATCCCCAATGACTATAATGGGGGCGGTGCAGAGTTCCAGTGGAGGCACAGCAGCGTACGGCGAGAGGCTGCCGGAATAAATGTCGGACATGTTGTAGTTTTATTCCGGCAGCCTCTCGCCGTGTGCTGCCGTGCCTGCCATTATAGTCAATGGGGACGGAGCGGCAGTCCGGGGGCACACGGTCACTAGTGGCAGGAAGGATCCGGCAGGCTGTTCACCCAACGGAACAGCCTGACGGAGGTCCGTGTCGCTAGAGTGAAAGTAGCCTTATACAAGTAGAGCCCCCCCGACAGAGTGGAGAGGGTGTCAGCATTAAATAATTTTTGACGTCACTGAATAATTTGCCCTTCCTCTGACCCGTCAGAACAATAACCCACAAAAACGCATCCTGTCTGTGGAGCACACGCCTTCACTCAGTCAGCATTTGCTCAATAATTCATCAGTATTGCTAATTACAAAAAAAACAGGAGTGGATCTAAAACAGAGATGACACGTGAATGGAATATTTGCATGTCTTCTGTGTTTTGTACCCACTCCTGCTTTTGGCTACCAAATCATAAGCCAATTCTGATGGGACCATATAGGCCTTACAGCTGCTACACAGACAGGATCCGTTGTGCATCTCATTTTTCCTTCCTTCTGAAAGATCAGAAGAAGGGTCAAACAAATGAGGATGTCAGCCAGGCCGAAAGGCAAAATAGTGGTCCAGTCATGAAGTGGGGAGGATGGGAACAGCATGAGGAGACCACAGATTGGCCCAATGACAGGTTCTGGAGGTGGCGGTAGCATCAGGAGGGCACATAGTGGCACAATGACATATCTGGAGGTGGTGGCAGCATGAGGAGACCACAGAGTGGCGCAATGACTGAGTTTGGAGGTGGCTGCAGCAGCAGTATCAGCATCAGGAAAAGGCCACCAAGTGGCACAATGATAGAGTGTGTCGGTGGCAGCAGTATGAGGAGACCACAGAGTGGCACAATGACTGAGTCTGGAGGTGGCGGCAGCAGCAGTAGCAGCATCAGGAAAAGGCCACAGAGTGGCACAATGACAGAGTGTGGAGGTGGCGGCAGCATCAGGAGACCACAGAGTGGCAAGGTGACATAGTGTGGAGGTGGCGGCAGCATCAGGAGGCCACAGAGTGGCAAGGTGACATAGTGTGGAGGTGGTGGCAGCATCAGGAGGCCACAGAGTGGCACGATGACAAGAGATTGCAGAGGTGGCGGCAACCGCATGAGGAGGCAACAGAGTGGCACGACGACGAGAGATTGTGGAGGCAGCAGCAGCATGAGGAGGCCACAGAGTGGCCACTTCATCTATTCATTTATAGTGAATATGGGACAGAACAGAAGGTTAAAATTTCTAAACTTTATAAAGTGCTGCCTAAAACACGATTTAATAATACACATTCTCCGGCACAAAAGGCTTGGCAAATTGATTGTCCGTGAATTTCCCTCGAAGATTTGGATAATATATTGGTGAATTGAAGTTGACTTTCTTATAATTTTAATCAAGTTTTGGTTCAATTTAATAATAAATATTTAATAAATTTAATAATAAAAATTAAGTGTTGCCTAAGATAGGAGAGAATCCGCCAGTCTTATGTTTATTCAACGACGTTGTTGCAATGGAGAAAGCATTCCAAAAAACAATTTCTCTCCACCTGGAGACGAATCCTGTCAAGATTGATGCAAGTGCGGTATCGGCTTCTCATTGAGCCAGATACTTCTAGGTGAACCTGTCTGGCATGAACAGGCCTCTAGTAGCTACAGATAGTGATGGATGAACATCGGCCGGGACGATGCGCGAACGCGATCAAATGTTCGCGAACAGCAAGTTCGTGGCGGGCCCAATTCACTTTAAAGGCAGGCGAACCTGAAAAACCTTCAGGTCATATTTGCAGCCATCAAATACTTACAAGAAGTGCACAAATCGTCCAGAGGAGGATCAATGGCAAAAATTCCCATGAAAAATATGTATTTTAATCAGGGGCCATTTTTATGCGTCTTAAAGTGAAATTCTCAGAAATCTGCCCTGCTGGAGCCTAGAAATTTGTTATTTTAGGCCACGAGAGTACGGTCCTTAAAAATTTGGCATTCACCTGACATAAAATAAATTGTCATTATGTGGCTCGAGGTACTTTTAATGTAGACCACTGGAGTACAGGCCCCAAACATTAGGCATTCACCGGACAGAAAAGAACAAGTAATTATGTTGTGGCTGGAGGTATATTAGATGGTCATTGGATATCAATTTTAATGTAGGCCAGTGGAATACAGGCCCCAAAAATTATTCATTCACCTTACAGAAAAGAACAATTGATAAAGTGGCTGGAGGTACATTAGGTGGTCACCATATAAAAATTTTACTGTTGGCCAGTTAGATTACAGGCCCCAAAAATTATGCATTCAATGTACATAAATGTTCAAGTGATTATGTGGCTGGAGGTATATTAGACGGTCAATGGATATTAATTTTACTGCAGGCCAGTGGAGTATAGGCCCCAAACATTAGGCATTCACCGGACAGAAAAGAACAAGTAATTATGTGGCTGGAGGTATATTACACGGTCATTGGATATCAATTTTACTGCAGGCCAGTACAAATAGATGTCAAATACATATGTTTAAAAGAACAAAAAATATAAAATTGGATTAAAAACATGGCTAACGAAATCCCACCTCTTGAAAAAAACAAACCAATCATAATAGTTGAAATTTGATAACACATAGTCATCACAGGTGTTCAATTCCTCCGAGGTCCCAAACATTAGGCATTCACCGGACAGAAAAGGCCTTTTATGCCGCTGTATTTACCTAAGACAGGGACCATTATTTGGTCTGGATGGTGACGGATATTTGTGGGCTGTGTAATGAAGTCAGGCGGCACAGAGTACTGGTTGAGGGGTGCTCGGTTTGTGTGGAGGTAATCCCAAAATCCGAAGAATGAAAGAAAACCGGCACTCCCAAAAATCTTTGCTGGTGATAGATTTATTGGTCACTCATATGACGCGCGGCGTTTCGGCACTCACAGGTGCCTTTTTCAAACAAGAAGTGAGCAGCAGTATGAGCACAACAGCTGCAGCACAGCATGGCAACGTCTCACCTGGCACGTTGAATAGGTTCTGGGGAGCTTGGGGGGTGCAGCGGAAGAGGTGGTAGCAGTGGAAAAGGAGGAGTCAGCCGAGGAGGAGACGGAGGATGGAGTAGGAGGAGAAGAGGCAGGCCTGCATGCAATCCGTGGCGTAACACCAAATCCACACGGGTGCCACGGTTTACATGCTTGACGGCCGTCAAAAGGTCCACCCAGTGGGCAGTAAAAGTTATGTACCTTCCCTGCCCGTGTTTGCTAGACCACGTGTCTGTGGTCAGATGTATCTTGGCACCGACACTGTGTGCCAGAGATATTTTAACTTGCCGCTGAACGTGGCCATATAGTTCAGGGATGCCCTTCTGGAAGAAATATATCCTTCCGGGGACCTTCCATTGCAGTGTGCCAATGTCCACAAATTTTCTAAAGGCCTCCGAGTCCACCAATTTATATGGCAGTAGTTGGCTGGCTGGCAGTTCCTACAGCCGCTGGGCAAGAGGATTATCCGGCGTCTTAATTTTTTAACGCTCTAACATTTGGGCCACGGAAGCCTGCCTTATGCCAGATGAACACGACGAAGGCACGGTTTAAGTTGGATCGGAGGAAAAATGGGAGGAGAGAGGAGAAGGAGAAGAGGCAGGACGTGGAGCACCAGGAGTGTGGCTTTGTGGGTTCTGACGGCGTTGCTCCCACTAGGCTCGGTGATGGGAGGCCAGGTGCCTTCTTAAGGCGGTCGCCCCTAGGTGAGTGTTGGGCTTACCGCGACTTATGCGTTGACAGCACAGGCTGCAGATGGCAACACTATTATCAGCAGCTGACACGTTAATAAAAGCCCACACTGCGGAGCCATGTGCCGGCGTCCTGGGAGTGCAAGATGTGACCGTGCATGCAGGGCCGGCGCTTCCATGCCGGCCCGCAACTAACTATATTTTCGTGGGGACAGCGGCGGACAGTCACACGAAGATGAGTGCTTCCATTGTGGAAGCGCTCATCTCCATATTCATCTGTATCGCCGTCATCAGGACAGCGGTACAGATGGCTGTGCAGCAGGGCAGAGGAGGGAGAGGTGTGTCCCTTCCCCTTCCTCTGATAGGCTGCAGGCACTAGGCCGGCAGCCTATCAGAGACCAGTGCAGGCGGCGCGATGACGTCATTGCGCCGCCTGAGCCGTAGAGCGCGGGACACAGGCCGGAAGAGGCCTGCATCGCATCGCTGACATGGAGGTAAGTATAAGTGTTTTTTTTTTTTTTTTTTGTGAAATTGTGTACAATAATGGTGGCTACTGGCACATGATGGGGGGCTCTGGCTACTGGCACATGTTGATGGGGGGGCTAAGGCTACTGGCACATGATGGGGGGGCTCTGGCTACTGGCACATGATGGGGGGGCTCTGGCTACTGGCACATGATAGGGGGGGCTCTGGCTACTGGCACATGATAGGGGGCTATGGCTACTGGCACATGATAGGGGGGGCTCTGGCTACTGGCACATGATATGGGGGGTTCTGGCTACTGGCACATGATATGGGGGGCTCTGGCTACTGGCACATGATATGGGGGGGCTCTGGCTACTGGCATGTGATCGGGGGGCTATGGCTACTGGCACATGATTGGGGGGGCTCTGGCTACTGGCACATGATAGGGGGGCTCTGGCTACTGGCACATGATATAGGGGGGGCTCAGGCTACTGGCACATGATATGGGGGGGCTTTTGTTACTGACACATGATGGTGGGGGGGGCTCTTATTACTGGCACATGATTGGGGGGCATCTATGAGGGCACTTCTTACTGGCACATTATTGGTGGGCACTATAGGGGCATCTACTGAGGCCACAAAGAACGGTTATTTTACACCCTGTACAGAATTATTAGGCAAATGAGTATTTTGACCACATCATCCTCTTTATGCATGTTGTCTTACTCCAAGCTGTATAGGCTCGAAAGCCTACTACCAATTAAGCATATTAGGTGATGTGCATCTCTGTAATGAGAAGGGGTGTGGTCTAATGACATCAACACCCTATATCAGGTGTGCATAATTATTAGGCAACTTCCTTTCCTTTGGCAAAATGGGTGAAAAGAAGGACTTGACAGGCTCAGAAAAGTCAAAAATAGTGAGATATCTTGCAGAGGGATGCAGCACTCTTAAAATTGCAAAGCTTCTGAAGCGTGATCATCGAACAATCAAGCGTTTCATTCAAAATAGTCAACAGGGTCGCAAGAAGCGTGTGGAAAAACCAAGGCGCAAAATAACTGCCCATGAACTGAGAAAAGTCAAGCGTGCAGCTGCCAAGATGCCACTTGCCACCAGTTTGGCCATATTTCAGAGCTGCAACATCACTGGAGTGCCCAAAAGCACAAGGTGTGCAATACTCAGAGACATGGCCAAGGTAAGAAAGGCTGAAAGACGACCACCACTAAACAAGACACACAAGCTGAAACGTCAAGACTGGGCCAAGAAATATCTCAAGACTGATTTTTCTAAGGTTTTATGGACTGATGAAATGAGAGTGAGTCTTGATGGGCCAGATGGATGGGCCCGTAGCTGGATTGGTAAAGGGCAGAGAGCTCCAGTCCGACTCAGACGCCAGCAAGGTGGAGGTGGAGTACTGGTTTGGGCTGGTATCATCAAAGATGAGCTTGTGGGGCCTTTTCGGGTTGAGGATGGAGTCAAGCTCAACTCCCAGTCCTACTGCCAGTTTCTGGAAGACACCTTCTTCAAGCAGTGGTACAGGAAGAAGTCTGCATCCTTCAAGAAAAACATGATTTTTATGCAGGACAATGCTCCATCACACGCGTCCAAGTACTCCACAGCGTGGCTGGCAAGAAAGGGTATAAAAGAAGAAAATCTAATGACATGGCCTCCTTGTTCACCTGATCTGAACCCCATTGAGAACCTGTGGTCCATCATCAAATGTGAGATTTACAAGGAGGGAAAACAGTACACCTCTCTGAACAGTGTCTGGGAGGCTGTGGTTGCTGCTGCACGCAATGTTGATGGTGAACAGATCAAAACACTGACAGAATCCATGGATGGCAGGCTTTTGAGTGTCCTTGCAAAGAAAGGTGGCTATATTGGTCACTGATTTGTTTTTGTTTTGTTTTTGAATGTCAGAAATGTATATTTCTGAATGTTGAGATGTTATATTGGTTTCACTGGTAAAAATAAATAATTGAAATGGGTATATATTTGTTTTTTGTTAAGTTGCCTAATAATTATGCACAGTAATACTCACCTGCACACACAGATATCCCCCTAAAATAGCTAAAACTAAAAACAAACTAAAAACTACTTCCAAAAATATTCAGCTTTGATATTAATGAGTTTTTTGGGTTCATTGAGAACATGGTTGTTGTTCAATAATAAAATTAATCCTCAAAAATACAACTTGCCTAATAATTCTGCACTCCCTGTATATGAGGGCTCTGTATAGGGGCATTTTATACTGGGACACATTATGGTGGGTACTATGGGGAAGGGGGAGAGGAGTACTATGGGGTCATCTATGGGGGGCACTAAGAAGGGGTATTTTATACTTATAAATTATGGGGGACACTGAGGGCATCTACTGGGGCACTTTATATGGGGTATTTTATACTGGTACATTATGGGGGCACTATGGGGACATTAGCTCAACTGGGAGCATTACAAGGGGGTACTGTCGTCAGACCGCTGGGTGGCGGCCATTGCTACCTCCTCTTCCTTATCCAATGACTGCGCATCGGTAAGGTCTTTGAATGGATGGGAAAATAGTTCCTCTGACTCAAGTGAAGGGGCTATGGTGGTGGTGGTGTCTTTGGGGGTGCACACAGCAGAGAGTGAGGAGGGTGCAGATACAGAGGATGAGGAGGGTGCAGAAGCGGAAGGCTGAGTGAGACACTCAACCAACTCTGGTGTGTCCTTTGACGTAATCGCACGCACCTTCTCCAACTTCCCACTTAGACTCCGGCCTGGTGCATCTGCCCAACCCCTACCACCCCTGTGGAATGGCCTGCCTCTTTCTATGCCTGTCATATTCAAAATGACCCAGTGACAAACTCCCTATAGAAAAGCAGTATTTGTGGAAGCAGTATTTTTGGGGGGCAACTGGTATATCACACCAGTTGCAATTAGTTGTTCCAATGGCATTTGTCCCTCTGTATAGATGCAGTATCTCAGCAGAACTGCACACAAATGCTGCACAATACAAATGCACTATATAGAAATAATATTATAGGTATATTACACCCCTGCCTCAATCAGAATTTTTTGGGGGCAACTGGTATATCACACTAGTTGCAATTAGTTGTTCCAATGGAGTTTGTCCCTCTGTATAGCTACGGTATCTTAGCAGAACCACACACAAATGCTGTACAATACAAATGCACTATATAGAAAATATATTATTGGTATATCACACCCCTGCCTCAATTAGATTTTATGGGGGGCAATTGGTATATCACACCAGTTGCAATTAGTTGTTCAAATGGCTTTTGTCTGTCTGTATAGCTGCGGTATCTCAGCAGAACCGCACACAAATGCTGCACAATACAAATGCACTATATAGAAATTATATTATAGGTATATCACACCCCTGCCTCAATCAGATTTTTTGAGGGTCAACTGGTATATCACACCAGTTGCAATTAGTGGTTCCAATGGTGTTTTTCCCTTGTATAGCTGCATTTGTAGTGTCCCACTACGTAATGGTGGGCACTACTCAAGGGTCAATTGGGTCATGTTGTTCTCCACCTCCTGTGGAACATGGTCATGGTATTTTATATTGCATTGTAATGTGTATTATCATATTATCTCCTGTGTACCAGGCCTGTTAGGGGGTGCAGTTTCTCCTCCCAAGCTGTAGAGGGAGCTAGGGAACCCCCTAGTATATATAGTCAGGTCCAGTTCAGGAGAAGAGGAGAGTGTGGTCAGAAGCCAGTATTGACTTTAGCCATGTGTTAGCTGAAGTGCAGCTTCTAACATGCAGCTAGATAGCCCAGGCTCCTAGCTTGCCCCCAGGAGAAGAAGTTCCCTCCTGAAGTTATCCTGCATCTTACAAAGTACAGATCAGTGCTAATTTTAACCAGCAAAGTAGAAAGCTGAAAAGGCAGAAGGTTATTTGCAGCAAGTGGATTCATACCAGAAGAAGGTTTCCCTCCCAAGGATAAAGCCAGCTATTAGGCATCCGGGCCTTGGAGAAAGTCAGACAGGATTCTGCAGAAAGTACAGCCTGATCTGTGATTTTATTCCCTCTGAGTTATCTTGCTAGGATTTTACCTGCCATTTATGTCAAGCCTGCCTGATACCATTATCCTGCATATGGAACTTTATCTGAAGCCTGTAAATAGTTGAACTGTTTAGTAAAAAGAAGTTCTGGTTCACTACAACTGTGTACCTCACTTATTCCTACAACAAATCGGTGTGCCACTGTTACCGGCACTGGCGTCACAAACTATAAGGGATCTTGCCACCGGCACACTAAACTTCCAACACCCAGGGCACCTGACCTACCACCCAGCCTGGTCCCTATACACAGAGAGTGCCCCAGAGGATCCATGTGCCAGTCTCTCCATCACTGCTGTACGCCTGCACAGGGTCTTCTACAAATTGTGAGTACCAAGAGTAACCCTCGGTCTGTCAACTACCCCTGTGACCTCACATTCGCTCCCCCTGAAGGACTGGCGTACTGCACATTATCTCAACAGAATCGCACACAAATGCTTCACAATACAAATGCACTATATAGAAATTATATTCTAGGTATATCGTACCCCTGCCTCAATCAGATTTTTTTGGGGGGCAGCTGGAATATCACACCAGTTGCAATTAGTTGTTCCAATAACGTTTGTCCCTCTGTATAGCTGCGGTATCTCAGCAGAACCACACACAAATGCTGCACAATACAAATGGACTATTTAGAAATGATATTCTAGGTATATAGCACCCCTGCCTGTAGTGGGAGGAGGATATTTGGGAATTTGGTGTTCACTTGATACCTACGCAGTTGGAGGATTCGAGATTAGAAGATTGTTTAGTGGAGAATCGCGCGTCCCGAATATATTGCATACTGACATTGTGAATTTAACCCACTTCACTACTGGGACCTGCAGTGGTAAAACCGTTGGGACCACGTATTGGAACCTTTTTTTACTATTCTGCTAAAATCTGAAGTTGCACGTAGTGCGAAAAAATATTCTAATCACTGCCAATTAGCGCAATCGCGAATATATTGGATCACTTGACTCTATCTGCATATAAAGCTATTCTAATGTTCTGCCGTGCCAACCATTTTCTCCAGTCTTAGGAAACTTATACCAGCTTGAAAAATGTAGCCAATGTGACCCACGCCTGTATTTCGCGTTACGAATTCGCATTACGCGATTTTTACATTGCTGATTTTTCGCATTCGATAAAATAATCTCGAATTCTCAAGATACGCTAATATATGACAAATGTTCTACAAAATATTTGTGAAATATCACAAATTCGAATATAGCCCCTGCCGCTCATCACTAATCATCAGTGATACCCCACGAGGTGAGAGATTGCATGGAGCCCCAGCCTGAGGGAGACTGACAGTCGTCTTAAGCCTCTTCCATTGCTCCAACAGTTGATCTATTTTCACCAAGCTGCTTGGCAATAGCCCTGTAGCCCTTTCCAGCCTTGTGGAGGTCCACAATTTTGTCTCTGGTGTCTTTTGACAGCTTTGTTCCTGCCCATGGTAGTAGTTGGCGTCTGACTGTGGGGTGGACAGGTGTCTTTAAAGAGCTCAGACAGGTGCTACTAAGTTAGATTAATGAGTGGAGTAGAGGTGGACTTTTTAAAGGCACAGTAACAGGTCTTTAAGAGCTAGAATTCTTGCTGTTTCTGAGGTGTTCAAATACTTATGTTCAAAAAGTTTTGCAGAGCTATTAAGACAAAGCCACTGTATTGAAAATGTTTTCCTCCTTCTTTACTTTCCTGCGATCCTTTCTGAGTTTTGGTAGAAAATTGCAGAGGCAAGTATGGATATATTGTACAATACAAAATCTGCAACCTAAACCTACGAACCAGGCTAAATTATTATTTGTACCTTGTGTCACCTGGTACTAGTGGACAGTAATCATTTATAAATGGTACCAGGAAAAGATTCTAAGAAGGTACAGTATACTTGGCAGGATATGATATGAGCCAAGCAAGCTGCATCTATGAGGTGTGAGCAGCAAGCAGAGAATCAGCAAAGACAAGTGACCTTTACTCTTGGAAGACGGCAGTGCATTGCCCACGTTTGGCAATACTGCTATTGTAGATGCTGAGTCAGTGTGACACAGAAGGGAACTATGGTACATGAAGTCCTTCCCATCTCAAGTGACACATTGGGGACCACATCCAGATACCTCAAGGCTCCAGGAGCATATTATCCATTAAGTCATTAAGTATAGGAGTTGTCCAGAGGCACACAATACATGGCCACTGCAAAATTAAAGCACTACCGGTAATTTGTTTCCATTAGCAAAGATGCCCCTCAATGGAAAAGTGTCACATAATCCAGGAAGTTTAGCAGTTTTTATTTTCTTAGAAGGCTGCTTTGTCAGAGATATACTTTACAGGGATCTCCTCCTATGTCTGTGTCTGTCATGCAGGGGAAAAGGCCCTGGTGTTTTGGAGCATTGATGACCATGTGGATGAAAGGGGTGTTGAACATGCAATTGTTAGATTGATTGTCCCATAGACCGCAGTGAATTACTATCGCAGTTTATGGAACATTTAGTATATTCAGAAGGACCAAGGCTACCAAATGGAATGAACTGCTCTCCCAATTGCCGCACTTCTGGGGAAAGGCACCTCAGATGCTGTGGTCACAACTGACCATGGCATCTGAGGGTTTAAATGTCTGTGATCGGCGTTGTTGCCCATTTTTAAAGAACAAACGTCGATATCCTTGAGGGGTTAAATTGAAATAAAAAGATGAGGCAATTTTTTTTTTCTTTTTCTAAATTAGTTCAGTTTGAAGTAAATTCTGAAATATGTACCTCCTCCATCAATGACCTCTGCACTCATTTTAATTATAGCATTATGGAATAAAGATTGCCTAGAGGCTGTGGTAGCAAGGAATCGTAGCCAGAAGTTGCATGCTCCCAGGGTATCAGGATATTGATTTACACTTGTTGTTGCTCTGTTTGGTCATGTTATTGCAAAAAAGTACAGTAAGTGCTTTTCTCTTCATACAAACCTGCCCTAAAACAAGAGCTGCACTTGCTTCTTTCTCCCATTACACATGGCCAGGACACGGATGCTGATCAGTGCCCAATTTAGAGTGTAGACAAAATACATTAGTGGACAGGGAAGATATTATAAGAACATGACATTTTAGAGCTCTATTTTCTTGTAGTATGCAATACTACAGATTTTAGCATCTTCAACAGGGAAATATCCAGAAATTCTTGAATGTCCATTCCTATGTGACATTGCTGCAGTCTATGCTATGGGCTACTCTGAGTGTGTTTGCTGAGCTGCTCAGTGCCTGTACTGCATAAGAGATTAGACAGCACTGCTGGCTGTGGATGAGATGGGGGTCTGCTCTGCACATAGGACTGACTTCACTTCTAATTACCTCTATCATGATGTCTGACACCAACACGTGCATTTACCTCTTCCCAACTAGATGGCCCTGGAGATATTAACAGGAGACTTCATGAAAGAAGCAGTGTCCCTAGTTGCAAGCCAAAGCTTTCCCCAGCGGGTTGCTAATCCCCCACACAAACACTCAGTCCTGCCTTAATACAGTTACTTAATCACCAACACATTAATGGGATAAAAACTTGTCCAGGGAGCGCAATAATCTGTTTAACCCTTTAATATGAAGGAAAGCCAGAAAAAGAGGCTATCACAGTGTTATAGTGTACAATTATTCATGATTCCTTTTAAATACAGTGTATAATAGCCTAAAGATTTTTACTGCTAGTCAGCAACCAAAAGCGATTCTTCTGTGTCATGTAGCCATGTAATTACTTGTGTATTGTGTAAAAAAAAATATTACTACAAACCACTTCAAGATAAAAAAAAAAAATGCAAGGTTACAATAAAGATAATTGGAATGGATTCATTACGAATTTTACAAAAATTTGCCATCCAAACTAATCCAAAGCTTTGACGATTTGCTGACAAATCATGTAAAAAACGGCACCCAGCATCGTTTTCCTGGTAACATTAGTGGGTAAAAGCCATGAGGGAGGAAGAAGACAGAGGATCACATGACACTAGGAGAACGTGCTTGCTCTGATTGGCTCAGAGGCTGAAAAACAACCTCATCAGCCAATCAGGGAATAGACAGGGAGATGCCTACGCTGAACCAGCAGAAGTGCCACATTGTATTCAGCTTCTGACCTGGAAGGAGTATGTCTGCAATGTGTGCCAAAGAAAACAAGTATACAGAGCTACAAGCTACTATTGTAGCATGATAGGGGCACTATAGGGAAAGAATAGAAAGATATAATTGTGCAGATTTAAGAGATTTTGATCAGGGAAAGCTTTGAGGGAGGGAGAGCTAGTCACTCTGTGCATAAACTGCTTGATACTGTGCAGTGACCAGGAACGGGTAGGGTGACGCCACTTATGCAGAGGGTGGTTAATGTTCCGTATTTGTTCATGACGCCAATTGCAGCGTGCGCAGGGTACTACCCCAGGGCCCTTCCAAGGTGTTATAACTCACATCCCAGATTAGGAATGCCAGAGTGGTGTAATGGCCTATAATGTCTCTATAGGGTGGTGGTATTTGTGTCAACGGTGTCTCCTACCTGGGTACGGCCGGACTCCTGGCTCACTTGCAATAAATTTGAGTGTAGTGATAGTAGGAGTAATAGAGGAATTTTGCAGCAGAAATGATGTCCAGACCTTTAGGTGAAATTCAAACTTTTCTTTACTAAAGATAACTTATCCAAGCAGTATACAGCTACCAAGAAGGTATCCAAGCAGTATACAGCTTTGGTCTCTGGTCCCAGCAGGTTTTAGCAATGGTTGGCAGGAATAAATGCTTCTGCTTGATATGTGGGGAGCTTGCAGGATAGGACATCTGCTTGGTAGCTCTATAACTGTGGCAGGAATTAATCTTCTGCACTTTTCTGTACCTTCTGCTTTGTGGGGACAGACTAGCTGAGGGGGAATGGCTTCTCCTAGGTCTCTGGACTTTACTCACAGATGATTTCTCAGGGGATGCTTTCTTCCTGTAATTCTGGAGGTAGCCTGCAGTTTCTGCTTTCTTTTCATCCAGCTGAGCTGCAGAGCTCAGACTGGGAATTTGATCAAGTCTCAGTGATAAAAATTGGTCCTTGCTGTCTTCTCTATGCAGGGACCAACTAGGGGTGTGGTCCTGGTCAAGACAATCTCCTGAACTCCAAACTGAATGTCAGAATGGGAAAGAAAGGTGATTTAAGCAATTTTGAGCGTGGCATGGTTGTTGGTGCCAGACGGGCCGGTCTGAGTATTTCACAATCTGCTCAGTTACTGGGATTTTCATGCACAACCATTTCTAGGGTTTACAAAGAATGCTGTGAAAAGGGAAAAACATCCAGTATGCGGCAGTCCTGTGGGCAAAAATGCCTTGTGGATGCTAGAGGTCAGAGGAGAATGGGCCGACTGATTCAAGCTGATAGAAGAGCAACGTTGACTGAAATAACCACTCGTTACAACCGAGGTATGCAGCAAAGCATTTGTGAAGCCACAATACGCACAACCTTGAGGCGGATGGGCTACAACAGCAGAAGACCCCACCGGGTACCACTCATCTCCACTACAAATAGGAAAAAAGAGGCTACAATTTGCACAAGCTCACCAAAATTGGACTGTTGAAGACTGGAAAAATGTTGCCTGGTCTGATGAGTCTCGATTTCTGTTGAGACATTCAAATGGTAGAGTCCGAATTTGGCGTAAACAGAATGAGAACATGTATCCATCCTCTGATGGCTACTTCCAGCAGGATAATGCACCATGTCACAAAGCTCAAATCATTTCAAATTGGTTTCTTGAACATGACAATGAGTTCACTGTACTAAAATGTCCCCCACAGTCACCAGATCTCAACCCAATAGAGCATCTTTGGGATGTGGTGGAACGGGAGCTTCGTGCCCTGGATGTGCATCCCTCAAATCTCCATCAACTGCAAGATACTATCCTATCAATATGGGCCAACATTTCTAAAGAATGCTATCAGCACCTTGTTGAATCAATGCCACGTAGAATTACGGCAGTTCTGAAGGCAAAAGGGGGTCCAACACCGTATTAGTATGGTGTTCCTAATAATTCTTTAGGTGAGTGTAGTTTCAGATGCACATTTGTGAAGACATAATCAAAATCACATCAGATGAAAATATAACGGCTCCTAGAAGATTGTAGCGGGGTAGAGGAGTGTAGTAACACAACTCTGGGGTGTTACAACTGCAGCAACTCGTCCTAGCAGTACTACATAACCAGACCGACTCCATGCAAGAACGAAAAAAACTTTTTTATATGAACACAAAGAGCTTTTTCTCAAAAGTTTCTATAGTTCCATTATTGCCAGCACACACTGTATATATTTTTTAGTGCATTATATCAATGTCATTAAGTGCATTGCATTATAGCAAAAGCATTTTACAGCTATAACACAATTTTTATGCAAATATTAAACAGTTAAAAAATATTTCACCAAAACACTGCATTGTTATATTCATATTAGCAGATGCATTATTGCAGCGGACCGTGGTTTTCTTAGACATTTTAGTACAATAATGTAATTGTTGATGCTTAGGCGTCATATTAGGCTACTTTCATATCTGCGTTTTTGCTGGATCTGGCAGGGATCAGCAAAAACACTTCCATTAGGAGAATACAACCAGGTGCATCCGTTATGAATGGATTCGGTTGTATTATCTCTAAAATGACAAAGGCAGTAAAGCCATTGTAAGGCCGAATGCACACGGCTGTGTTTTACGGCCGTGAGCGGTCCGTGGTAACACGGCCTGGATTCCTGCTGAGAGCAGGAGCGCACAGCGTCATTGGTTGCTATGACACCATGCGCTTCATGCCGTATTACTGCACTACAGTAATACACTGTATTACTGTAGTGCAGCGGCGGCATGAAGCGCATGGCGTCATAGCAACCAATGACGGCCGTGTGCATTCGGCCTAAGTCAAAGTGCACCGGATCCGTTTTCTTAGACTCAAAAGAAAACAAATACGGCACCATTGACTTACAATGTGTTTCATGACGGATCAGTGTCCAGCATGGAAACGCAACCAAACCAAACAGAATGTATTCTGGTGCATTCCATTCAGTTCAGTTTTGTCTCCGTTGACAATGAAAGGGGACAAAACTGAAGCATTTTCCCCTGTTTTTCCGATCCTATGATGGATCTCAATACCGGAAAGGAAAACACTGATGTGAAAGTAGCCTCACACACCTAGTTTAAAGACAATTTGCCACAAACAATGTATTTCAGTACAAACACTGCATTGTTATATTAGTGTAAGCAGATGCATTACTGCATCAGGCCATGTGTTTCAGACATTTTACAACAGAAATGTACAGGTTCATCAGTTAATGCTTCTTCTGCTCAGACGACTCCTCCTCTTATTCTGCTGCAATCTCAGCCATTGATAATGGAATGTGTGGCAAAGAAACAGCTCTACATGACCAGCTAACCTATGGTTGGCAAGATTAATTTCAACCTGGTCAAGTTGCTGGTGGTGCAGTCGCTGCTGTGCCACTTTGTGGATTGTGCTGCCTTTAGGGAGCTGATGGCATGCATTTAGCCTTGCTGGAAGAAACCTAGCTGGCATATTTCTCAAAAAAAAGCCATTCCTAAATTGTACTCTTATATTGTAGAGAATATGGGATGCTCCTTGCAATTTTTTCTTTGTGGCAAGGTGCACGCCACTGTGGACCCCTGAAGCAGTTGTTACTGGCAGGGGCAGTACATGTCTTTCACAGCCAACTGGGTCAACATTTTTCATGGCAGTGGTGATGCAGCACCTCAGCCACCATGCCATGTCCTATTGACCCCGCGAAGTTGGTATCTATCTGGTTTCCACACCAGGTGGCTTTATCCACCAACTCCACAACTCCATGGACATCCTCCAATCTTAAAGAGCAGCAGTGCAGAGAGTCGCTCCCATTTCCCCTCCCTCCAATCATATGTGTAAAATGAGGCAATGTCATGTTAGAGTTGATCAGCCTGGGTTAGAGTAGCCGATCACTTGCTAAAATATATTAAAGAGGACCTTTCATTGGTTTGTAGTGAGATAAATATCTGTACCTGCAGGGTACCCCCCGCTGTGCTGCCACCATGCCTGTTTTTTTTAAAATAGCGCTCCTGCGCCCAGTTATGGCCCCCTGCAAATTTTGCGCTCATTATGCTAATACTGAGCATCGGAGCAATGGGGAGGAGACGCAGTCTTTCTCTGTGGGTGTCTCCTTCTCCCCTGGCTGTAGCGCTGTCCAATCGCAGCACAGAGCGTCACAGCCAGGGAGAAAAAAACCTCTCTGGCTGTGACGCTCTGCGCTGCGATTGAACAGCGCTACAGCCAGGTGAGAAGGAGACGCCCACAGAGAAAGACTGGTTCTTTTCCCCATTGCTCCAATGCTCAGTATTGGCATACTGAGCGCAACATTTTCTGGGGGACATAACAAGGCGCAGGAGCGCTATTTAAAAAAAACAGGAAGGGTGGCAGCACAGTGGGGGGTACCCTGCAGGTACAGATATTTATCTCGCTTACTACAAACCAATGAAAGGTCCTCTTTAAGCAACAAACATTCTGCTCACTGTCTCCCTGCAATTTTCGTCTGGACAAGGTGGTCAGCAACAATGGACAGAACATCGTGGCCACGTTGCATTTGGAGGAAATAATGTATGCTCTGTACATGGCGCATACTATCAATTTAGTCATGATATGCTTTTTAAAGAAGTACAGTGGCTCACAGAGGGTGCTGGCCATGTCCAGCAGACTGTTCTCGCATTTCAGCCATTCTTATGTGGCAAGGAATGGCCTCTTGGGCTTGCAGAGACAGAACATTCTGCTATTCCACCACTTGATCTGTGACGTTTAAACTCTATGGAATTCCACCTTGCATATGCTAGAACAGGGATCAGCAACCTCCGGCACTACAGCTGTTGGAAAACTACAAATCCCAGCATGCTTCATATGTTTATATAGGAGTCCAAGTACAGCTGAGCAAGTATGCATGCTGGGAGTCATAGTTTAACCACAACTGCAGCTCCGGAGGTTCCTGATCCCTGTGCTAGAGCATCTGTATACGCAGCGTAAAGTCGTGAATTATTTTGTTATGCACCAGACCACCTCAGCAAGGAACATGTGTAGTTTCGAGATCAGGCAGTGGCAGCTCATCAGAGACTCCTGTCACATACTCAGACCAAATAGGAACAACTGTGGAATCAACATTGTCATCCCCAGGGGCGTAGCTAAAGGTTCATGGGCCTTGGTGCAAGAGTTCAGATTGGGCCCCCCTTCCCTCAGTGCTTTGTGGCCAGGGGCAGGGAAGAACATAGCCTTCATGCTGCCTGAGGCAAAAATTGAAACGGTACCTCCCTCCACCCCATGCCAAATTTCTGACATAACCCCTTTCCTCCAGCCGGCAACTTGACCAGTATGCATTTGCTATAATACTGGGGTCTTCTTATGTGGCACAAGGGTCTTTGTGCCCCCTCAGGCTTCTGGGCCCGGTAGCGACTGCTACCTCTGCACCCCCTATAGCTACGCCCCTGGTCATCCCCCTGATATCTATCTTAGAGCTAACACTCATGCTGATGTAACAAGGGACTGTGGAAGGAGAACAGCTTCCGTATCTTGCTGGATGCCCTTTAGCTGTTGGAGACCCACATAGGGAAACTCCCATAGATGAGTAAATAGAGGATGAGGAGCTGCCACTGGAGGAGGAATTGCTTGAGCAGGAGGGTAAGGATGTTGCTGATCATGACGACTATACTGGCGATAATGACCAAACATCTCGGTGGCAAGCTAAACCAAAAATATGTGGGACCTTGGGCACGCTGGCGAGAATGGCAACTGTATGCTTGCTGGCCTACATACTGATAGGTGTATCATTCACTTGAAGCAATTTGATTATTACAGGATAGACATGCTTTTAGACCCTCACTATCAAAGCAACATGGGGAAATTTTTTTTGTTGCCAAAATGGAGGCCAAATTGCTTTATTACCAGGATACACTGTAAGCAGCTTGCTGCAGCTTTTTGCAAACAAATGCCTTCTGCTTGCCAGTTGTGGAGCAGTGGGTATTCCAGCAAAGGGATAAAACTTAACATTTAAAAAAAATATCTATTACCACCCAGGCAGTAGTATAGCCCTGTGGGACAGGCAAAGAGTAGATGCTGTAAACCAGGATCATATAAATTGTGCATACTTAGTGCAAGAAGCAACATACTCCTTTACATCTTTTCTCTCATTGGCCAACCAGTAGAAACACGACAAATAATTCTGAAGTGTGTTTGACTCCTGAATGCCTGGAAATAGAGAGGAATGGGTCAAAGTCAAGACTTCCAAACAATGGTCTTCAGGTCCAAGAAAATTCTTCCTAGGAGATTTCACTTTTAGAAAAGCAGTGCCATTAGCAGCAGCAAGGGTGAGGTTATTATAAGTGACGTTGGAGAAGATTTAATAGGTAAGGTTTGCCTACTTGCTGATGACTCAAATGTGTGCAGTACAGTTTACATTTTTGGAGGTGTCTGTAATATAGAAAAAGATTTAGATTTACAAGTAGAGATGGCCTTGCGGTTCACCCGGCAGTAGTTTTTAGCGGCGAACTTTGCGCGTTCGCGATTCGCCGAACATGCTAACATATGGCGATGTCTGCCGGCGCCATATTATTTTGCATTGCGCCGAACTTTGACCCATAACACATCCATCAGGTGGGACAGGACACCCAATTGAGATGTTTCAGCACATGGACACACCCCCACCTTATAAAATAACCCGATCTGGCAGCCATTTTACATTCTGTCTTTTACCAGTGTAGGGAGAGGTTGCTTTGTGGAGCAGAAACAGGCTGTTAGGGACACCAAACGCTAGCTAATAGGGCCACAAAAAAACTTTTAAGGACTAGTATAGGTGTGCTATCGATGGGTGTGATATACTTATAATATATTTTCTAACATAGAAAGTATATTACAGTGCATATGTATTGTGCGGCAGTTGTGTGCGGTTTTGCTCCGATACCGCAGCTTTATAGAGGGACAAACTTTATTGGAATAATTAAATACCTGTTGCCCCCAAACTGATTGAGGGGTGTGATATACCTTCTTCCACAAAATACTGATTGAGGGCTGCGATATAACTGTTGCCCCAAATAAACAGAGTGGTGTCATATAACTGTTGTGGCAAAAAAAATAATTGAGGGGTGTGATATACCTGCTTCCACAAAATACTGATTAAAGGGTTTGATATACCTGCCTCCACCAAATATTGATTGAGGGCTGCGATATACCTGCTTCCACAAAATACAGATGAAGGGGCTCGATATACCTTTTTCCACCAAATATTGATTAAGGGGTGTGATATACCTGCTTCCACAAAGTACTGATTAAGGGGTTTGATATAACTGTTTATACCAAATATTGATTGAGGCCTGCAATATACCTGCTTTCACAAAATACAGATGAAGGGGTTCAATATACCTGTTTCCACCAAATATTGATTGAGGGGTGCGATATACCTGCTTCCACAAAATACTGATTAAGGGGTTTGATATACCTGCCTCCGCAAAATACTGATTGAGGCCTGCAATATATCTGCTTCCACAAAATACTGATTGAGGGCTGTGATATACCTGCTTCCACAAAATACTGATTAAGGGGTTCGATATACCTGCTTCTACCAAATATTGAATGAGGCCTGCAATATACCTGCTTTACACAAAATACCAATTAAGGGGTTCGATATACCTGTTTCCACCAAATATTGATTGAGGGGTGCGATATACCTGCTTCCAGAAAATATTGATTAAGGGGTTTAATATACGTGCTCCCACCAAATATTGATTGAGGCCTGCGATATACCTGCTTCCACAAAATAGTGATTAAGGGGTTCGATATATGTTTCCACCAAATATTGATTGAGGCCTGCAACATACCTGCTTCCACTAAATACTGATTAAGGGGTTTGATATACCTGCTTACACAAAATACTGATTGAGGGCTGCAATATACCTGCTTCCACAAAATACTGATTAAGGGGTTTGATATACTGTCACGGAGGGTGTACAGGAAACAAGACAATACCATATAAACAATGTCTCTCTGGATCCACAACTAAGGAACAAAGGGAGACCCCTGCAATAGACCTGCCGCTCTCCCTCACTGCTCAGCCTATGCGAACACCCCAGAGGTGGATGGCCGCATATCCACGTTCCTCGGCTATCTATTACCTGAAGACCCTACAATAGTGAAGGGACACGACCACCGGCTCCCTACACTGACACGGAGGGAGTCAGGGTCACCTGGATCCAGAAAAGACAAAATCATAAATACATAAACAGCACTTATCTTGCAGACAACCGACGACTGAGGACTGGGAACTGGGAACTGGGAACAGCATGCGCACACACACACTCCAGGAAGTTGTATCAGCCGCACACTACTGCATTATGGGGAGGAACTTAAAGGGTAGCAATTAGTCCAACTGCATGACAGCTGAGATAGACTAACGAGATGAGAAACTAAACCAAAACAAAGAAATTCAAGGAGGAGGATCTGAGAAGCTCCTGTGAGCGCTTCTCAGCTGTCTGGCTGTGACAGTACCCCTCCCTCTAGGAGTGGACTCCGGACACTCAGAGCCCACCTTCTCAGGATGGGACCTATGGAAAGCCCTGATGAGACGAGAGGCCTTAATGTCCGTCACTGGGACCCACATCCTCTCCTCAGGACCATAACCCTCCCAATGAACGAGGTACTGGAGGGAACCGCGGACAAGACGAGAATCCACAATCCTAGAGACCTGAAATTCAAGATTTCCATCAACCATAATCGGAGGAGGAGGCAAAAGCGAGGGTACAATAGGTTGAACATAAGGTTTCAATAAGGACTTATGAAAAACATTATGGATCTTCCAAGTCTGAGGAAGATCAAGACGGTAGGCAACAGGATTGATGACAGACAGGATCTTGTAAGGCCCAATAAACCTAGGACCCAACTTCCAGGAGGGAACCTTCAATTTGATATTCTTGGTAGACAACCACACCAGATCACCAACATTCAGGTCCGGACCAGGCACACGTCTCCTATCCGCCACACGCTTATATCTCTCACTCATGCTCTTTAGATTATCCTGAATCTTTTGCCAAATAGATGACAAAGACGAGGAGAATCTGTCCTCATCAGGCAAACCAGAAGAGCCCTCTCCCGAGAAAGTCCCAAACTGCGGATGGAACCCATATGCACCAAAAAATGGTGACTTATCAGAGGACTCCTGACGACGGTTATTTAAAGCAAACTCAGCAAGGGACAAAAAAGAACACCAATCCTCCTGATTCTCCGCCACAAAACAGCGCAGATATGTCTCCAGATTCTGATTGACGCGCTCTGTCTGGCCATTCGACTGCGGATGGAAAGCAGAAGAGAATGACAACCGAACCCCCAAGCGAGAACAGAAAGCCTTCCAGAATCTGGAAACAAACTGCGTGCCCCTATCAGAGACTATGTCTGAAGGAATCCCATGCAATTTGACAATGTGGTCAATAAATGCCTGCGCCAGCGTCTTAGCATTGGGCAAACCAGGAAAAGGGATAAAATGCACCATTTTGCTAAAACGGTCCACCACCACCAGAATCACAGACTTCCCCGAGGAACGAGGCAAGTCCGTTATGAAGTCCATGGACAGATGTGTCCAAGGACGGGAAGGAATGGGCAAAGGAAGGAGAGGACCAGATGGCCGTGAATGAGGGACCTTGGCACGAGCGCAAGTCTCGCAAGCTGCCACAAAACCCTCAACCGACTTACGAAGCGCAGGCCACCAGAATCTCCGAGCGATGAGATCCAGTGTGGCTCTTGCCCCCGGGTGCCCAGCAAGGACCGTGTCGTGGTGTTCTTTAAAAATCTTGTGTCTCAAAGCGAGAGGCACAAACAACCTCCCAGGAGGACAAAGATCAGGAGCTTCTGACTGGGCTGCCTGCACCTCTGCCTCCAATTCAGGAAAAAGAGCAGAGACCACCACACCTTCAGCCAAAATGGGACCAGGGTCTTCAAAATTCCCACCTCCCGGAAAACAACGTGACAGGGCATCTGCCTTCACATTCTTAACCCCAGGGCGGAACGTAACAACAAAATTAAACCTTGAAAAGAACAAAGACCATCTGGCCTGTCTCGGGTTCAGACGCTTGGCTGATTCCAAGTAGGCCAGATTTTTATGGTCAGTAAACACGGTAATAGGGTGCCTGGCTCCCTCTAGCCAATGGCGCATTCCTCAAAAGCCAACTTGATGGCCAACAATTCCCTATCTCCCACATCATAATTTCTCTCTGCGGAGGAGAGTTTCTTTGAGAAAAAGGCACACGGTTGCCATTTGGCAGGAGAGGAACCCTGAGACAAGACCGCACCCACCCCTACCTCAGAAGCATCAACCTCAACTATGAAGGGTAACGAAATATCAGGTTGTACTAGGATGGGAGCGGAAGCAAAACTCTCCTTGATATTAGAAAAGGCCTTACGCGCCTCTACCGACCAGGAAGAAAAATCTACCCCCTTTCTGGTCATATCAGTGAGTGGTTTAACAACAGAGGAATAATTCAAAATAAATTTCCTGTAATAATTGGCAAAGCCCAAAAAACGCATCAGCGCCTTCTGATTCTCAGGAAGCTCCCACTCAAGCACAGCGCGGACCTTCTCGGGGTCCATGCGAAAACCAGAAGCGGAGACAAGAAACCCCAGAAATTGGATTTCTGGAACCCAAACACACATTTTTCCAGTTTCGCGTATAATTTATTCTCCCGCAGGATGAGTAAGACCTGACGTATAAGTGTTCCTTATGAGTCTTGAAATCAGGGGAAAAAATCAAAATGTCATCCAAATACACTAATACAAATTTTCCCATTAAATGATAAAAAATGCTGTTGACGAAATGCTGAAAAACGGCTGGGGCATTCATCAAACCAAAAGGCATAACCAAATTCTCAAAATGGCCCTCAGGGGTATTGAAAGCCGTCTTCCATTCGTCTCCTTCTCTAACCCTAACCAGGTTGTATGCCCCTCTTAGGTCTAATTTGGAAAAGACTTTAGCCCCAACAACCTGGTTAAACAGGTCCGGGATCAGAGGAAGCGGATAAGGGTCACGAATAGTGATACTGTTCAGCTCCCTGAAATCCAGACATGGTCTTAAAGAACCATCTTTTTTCTTAAAGATGACAGGAAGGAGAGATCTCTCCTCTCTCTCTAAGACGCCTGTCAATACGAACAGCCTGAGACATAGCAGAATCCAAGGAGGTAGGTCTTTCATGAAAGGCAAATGCATCTTTCAATCCCTCTGAAAGACCATAGCAAAATTGACTTCGGAGTGCAGCATCATTCCAACCCGTATCTGCTGCCCATCTCCGAAATTCTGAACAGTATATCTCTGCGGATTGTTTACCCTGGCATAACAGACGTAGTCTAGACTCAGCCAGAGCAATACGATCCGGATCATCATATATCTGACCCAGGGCTAAAAAGAATTCATCCACTGAACGAAGGGGCCGTGCCCCCTCCGGCAGCGAAAAGGCCCAGGACTGAGCGTTACCCCTGAGCAGCGATATAATGATCCCCACCCTCCGTTCTTCATCACTAGAAGAATGGGGAAGAAGGCGAAAATGGAGTTTGCAAGCCTCTCTAAAACGCACAAAATTCTCACTACCCCCGGAGAACGTATCCGGGAGCGAGATCTTAGGCTCAGCACAAACTCCATGAACGCAAGCTGAACCGGTCACTTGAAACTGAGAAAAAGTCTTACGGAGATCAGCTACCTCCAAAGAAAGAACCTGAAAGCGTTCAGCCAAAAGTGAAACCGGATCCATGCTTGAGACGGTTTTGGCGGCTGATAATGTCACGGATGGTGTACAGGAAACAAGACAATACCATATAAACAATGTCTCTCTGGATCCACAACTAAGGAACAAAGGGAGACCCCTGCAATAGACCTGCCGCTCTCCCTCACTGCTCAGCCTATGCGAACACCCCAAAGGTGGATGGCCGCATATCCACGTTCCTCGGCTATCTATTACCTGAAGACCCTACAATAGTGAAGGGACACGACCACCGGCTCCCTACACTGACACGGAGGGAGTCAGGGTCACCTGGAACCAGAAAAGACAAAATCATAAATACATAAACAGCACTTATCTTGCAGACAACCGACGACTGAGGACTGGGAACTGGGAACTGGGAACAGCATGCGCACACACACACTCCAGGAAGTTGTATCAGCCGCACACTACTGCATTATGGGGAGGAACTTAAAGGGTAGCAATTAGTCCAACTGCATGACAGCTGAGATAGACTAACGAGATGAGAAACTAAACCAAAACAAAGAAATTCAAGGAGGAGGATCTGAGAAGCTCCTGTGAGCGCTTCTCAGCTGTCTGGCTGTGACATATACCTGCTTCCACAAAATACTGATTAAGGGGTTTGATATACCTGCCTCCGCAAAATACTGATTGAGGGCTGCGATATACCTGCTTCCACAAAATACTGATTAAGGGGTTCGATATACCTGTTTCTACCAAATATTGATAGAGGCCTGCGATATATCTGCTTCCACAAAATACTGATTGAGGGGTTCGATATACCTGCTTCTACCAAATATTGAATGAGGCCTGCAATATACCAGCTTTACACAAAATACCAATTAAGGGGTTCGATATACCTGTTTCCACCAAATATTGATTGAGGGGTGCGATATACCTGCTTCCAGAAAATATTGATTAAGGGGTTTAATATACCTGCTCCCACCAAATATTGATTGAGGCCTGCGATATACCTGCTTCCACAAAATAGTGATTAAGGGGTTCTATATATGTTTCCACCAAATATTGATTGAGGCCTGCAACATACCTGCTTGTACTAAATACTGATTAAGGGGTTTGATATACCTGCTTACACAAAATACTGATTGAGGGCTGCAATATACCTGCTTCCACAAAATACTGATTAAGGGGTTTGATATACCTGCTTCCACAAAATACTAATACAGGGCTGCGACATACCTGCTTCCACAAAATACTGATTAATGGGTTTGATATAACTGCTTCCACAAAATACTGATTGAGGGCTGTGATATATCTGCTTCCATAAAATACTGATTAAGGGGTTCGATATACCTGTTTCTAACAAATATTGATTGAGGGGTGCGATATGCTTGCTTACACAAAATGCTAATTAAGGGGTTTGATATACCTGCTTCCACAAAATACTGATTGAGGGCTGCGATATACCTGCTTCCACAAAATAGTGATTAAGGGGTTCGATATACCTGTTTCTACCAAATATTGATTGAGGCCTGCGATATACCTGCTTCCACAAAATACAGATTAAGGGGTTCGATATACCTGTTTCCACCAAATATTGATTAAGGGGTGTGATATACCTGCTTCCACAAAATACTGATTAAGGGGTTTGATATACCTGCTTCCACCAAATATTGATTGAAGCCTGCGATATACCTACTTCCACAAAATACAGATTAAGGTGTTTGATATACCTGTTTCCAACAAATATTGATTGAGGGGTGCGATATAGCTGCTTCCACAAAATACTGATTAAGGGGTTTGATATACCTGCTTCACAAAATACTGATTAAGAGTTTCGATATACCTGTTTCTACCAAATATTGATTAAGGCCTGCGATATACCTGCTTCCACAAAATACCGATTAAGGGGTTCGATATACCTGCTTCCACTAAATATTGATTGAGGGGTGTGATATACCTGCTTCAACAAAATACTGATTAAGGGGTTTGATATACCTGCTTCCACCAAATATTGATTGAGGCCTAAGATAAACCTGCTTCCTCAAAATACTGATTAAGCGGTTCGATATACCTGTTTCCAACAAATATTGATTGAGGGGTGCGATATACCTGCTTCCACAAGATACTTAATGAGGGCTGTGATATACCTGCTTCCACAAAATACTGATTAAGAGGTTTGATATACCTGTTTATACCAAATATTGATTGAGGCCTGCAATATACCTGCTTCCACAAAATACAGATTAAGGGGTTTGATATACCTGTTTCCACCAAATATTGATTGAGGGGTGCGATATACCTGCTTCCAAAATATACTGATTAAGGGGTTTGGTATATCTGTTTCTACCAAATATTTAATCAGGCCTGCGATATGCCTGCTTCCACAAAATACTGATTAAGGGGTTCGATATACCTGCTTCCACAAAATACTGATTGAGGGCTGCGATATACCTGCTTCCACAAATACTGCTCTTCTCTAGGGACTTAGGCACAGGGTCATTTTGAAAATGATAGACAGAGGAAGAGGCAGGCCGTTCCGCAGGATTGGTAAGGGTTAGGCAGGTGCACCATGCCAGAGACTAAGTGGGAAGTTGGATAAGGCGTGTGCGATTACTTCAAAGGGTGCTTCATAGCTGTTGAGTGGCTCACTCAGCCTTCCGTTTCTGCACCCTCCTCATCCTCTGTATCTGCACCCTCCTCACTATCTGCTGTGTGCACCCCAAAATACACCACCACCACCGTAGCCCCTGCACTCGAGTCAGAGGAATTATTTTTCCATCCATTCCCAGACTTTATCGATGCTCAGCCATTGTTGACATGGGATGAGGAATTAGCAACGGCCGCAACCCAGTAGTCTGACGACAGCACCCGGATCAGCACAAGGAGTGAGGTTCCAGCTGTTGCTTCCTACTCCGGGATCTCAAATGTCAGTGGTGGTAAAGGTGACGATGATGACGTGTCGATGGATATCACTTGGGTGCCCACAAGAGAGGAAGAGGAGGGGAGTTCAGAGGGAGGAGAAGGAGGCAGACCTCCTGATGGAGCAGTAGATAGGGAGGAGAAGGAGGAGAAGCAGGCAGACCTCGCAGGGCACAGTAGGCTAAAAGCAGAACTGCAAATGTATCTGGAGAGAGCCATCCACCATGCACAGTCACTTCTGGCACTCCCAGGATGCCGGCACATGGCTCTGCAGTGTGGGCTTTTTTTTAACGTGTCAGCTGCTGACAATAGTGTTGCCATCTGCAGCCTGTGCTGTCAACGCATACGTCGCGGTAAGCCCAACACTCACCTAGGGACGACTGCCTTAAAAAGGCACCTGGCCTCCCATCACCTAGCCCAGTGGGAGCAACACCATCAGAACCCACAAAGCCACACTCCTGGCGCTCCACCTCCTGCCTCTTCTCCTTCTCCTCTCTCCTGCCATTTGTCGTCCACTCCACCTTCCACCGTGCCGTTGTCACGTTCATCTGGCACAAGGCAGCCCACCAACTATTGCCATATAAATTGGTGGACTCGGAGGCCTTTAGAAAATTTGTGGCCATTGCCACACCGCAATGGAAGGTCCCCAGAAGGAAATATTTCTCCCAGAAGGGCATCCCTGAACTACAAACCAGATTCCCAAAAAGTTGGGACACTATACAAATCGTGAATAAAAATGAATGCAATGATGTGGAGGTGCCAACTTCTAATATTTTATTCAGAATAGAACATAAATCACGGAACAAAAGTTTAAACTGAGTAAATGTACCATTTTAAGGGAAAAATATGTTAAATCAGAATTTCATGGTGTCAACAAATCCCCAGAAAGTTGGGATAAGGCCATTTTCACCACTGTGTGGCATCTCCCCTTCTTCTTACAACACTCAACAGACGTCTGGGGACCGAGGAGACCAGTTTCTCAAGTTTAGAAATAGGAATGCTCTCCCATTCTTGTCTAATACAGGCCTCTCACTGTTCAATCGTCTTGGGCCTTCTTTGTTGCACCTTCCTCTTTATGATGCGCCAAATGTTCTCTATAGGTGAAAGATCTGGACTGCAGACTGGCCATTTCAGTACCCGGATCCTTCTCCTACGCAGCCATGATGTTGTGATTGATGCAGAATGTGGTCTGGCATTATCTTGTTGAAAAATGCAGGGTCTTCCCTGAAAGAGATGACGTCTGGATGGGAGCATATGTTGTTCTAGAACCTGAATATATTTTTCTGCATTGATGGTGCCTTTCCAGACATGCAAGCTGCCCATGCCACACGCACTCATGCAACCCCATACCATCAGAGATGCAGGCTTCTGAACTGAGCGTTGATAACAACTTGGGTTGTCCTTGTCCTCTTTGGTCCGGATGACATGGCGTCCCAGATTTCCAAAAAAAACTTAGAATCGTGACTCGTCTGACCACAGAACAGTCTTCCATTTTGCCACACTCCATTTTAAATGATCCCTAGCTCAGTGAAAACGCCTGAGCTTGTGGATCTTGCTTAGAAATGGCTTCTTCATTGCACCGTAGAGTTTCAGCTGGCAACGGCGGATGGCACGGTGGATTGTGTTCACTGACAATGGTTTCTGGAAGTATTCCTGAGCCCATTCTGTGATTTCCTTTACAGTAGCATTCCTGTTTGTGGTGCAGTGTCGTTTAAGGGCCCGGAGATCACGGGCATCCAATATGGTTTTACGGCCTTGACCCTTACGCACAGAGATTGTTCCAGATTCTCTGAATCTTCGGATGATGTTATGCACAGTTTATGATAATAGATGCAAAGTCTTTGCAATTTTTCGCTGGGTAACACCTTTCTGATATTGCTCCACTATCTTTCTGCGCAACATTGTGGGAATTGGTGATCCTCTACCCATCTTGGCTTCTAAGAGACACTGCCACTCTGAGAAGCTCTTTTTATAACCAATCGTGTTGCCAATTGACCTAATTAGTGTTAATTGGTCTTCCAGCTCTTCGTTATGTTCAATTTTACTTTTTCCAGCCTCTTATTGCTACTTGTCCCAACTTTTTGGGGATTTGTTGACACCGTGAAAATTGGAATCAACGTATTTTTCCTTTAAAATGATACATTTACTCGGATTAAACGTTTGATCTGTCATCTACGTTCTATTTCAAATAAAATATTGACATTTGCCATCTCCACATCATTGCATTCAGTTTTTATTCACAATTTGTTTAGTGTCCCAACTTTTTTGGAATCCGGTTTGTATATGGCCACTCTCAGCGGTAAGTTAATATATCTCTGGCACACAGTGTCGGTGCCAAAATACATCTGACCACATACACGTGGTCTAGCAAACACGGGCAGGGAAGGTACAGAACTTTTACTGTCCACTGGGTGAACCTTCTGACGGCCGTCAAGCATGTAACCCGTGGCACCCGTGTGGATTTGGTGTTACCACCACGGATTGCATGCAGGCCTGCCTCTTCTTCTCCTCCTCCTACTCCATCCTCTGTCTCCTCCTCGGCTGACTCCTCCTTTTCCACTGCTAGCGCCTCTTCCGCTGCACCCCCCAAGCTCCCCAGAACCTATTTGACGTGCCAGGTGAGACGTTACCATGCTGTGCTGAGGCTGTTGTGCCTGGAAGCCAAGAGCCACACTGGTCCTGCACTCCTTTCAGCTCTGCGGTCACAGGCCAAGCAGTGGCTAACCCCACTCAATTTTACAGTTGGTAAAGTGGTGTGCGACAACGGTGCCAATCTGCTGAGCGTGCTGAAACAGGGTAAAATGACACACGTGCCGTGCATGGCATACATCCTGATCTTAGTTGTGCAGCGATTCGTTGCCAAAGTATGTCTTGCGGCAGGCCAGGAGAATCTCTGGCCATCTTAGAAGATCTTACACAGCCATGGCTCGCCTTGCTGAAGTTCAGCGACGACACCACTTGCCCCTCAGACGTCTGATGGAGCAGTAGATAGGGAGAAGAAGTAGGAGAAGCAGGCAGAGCTCGCAGGGCACAGTAGGCTAAAAGCAGAACTGCAAATGTATCTGGAGCGAGCCATCCATCATGCACGGTCACTTCCGGCGCTCCCAAGACGCTGGCACATGGCTCCGCAGTGTGGGCTTTTTTTAATGTGTCAGCTGCTGACATAGTGTTGCCATCTGCAGCCTGTGCTGTCAACCCATACGTCGCGGTAAGCCCAACACTCACCTAGGGACGACCGCCTAAGAAAGCACCTGGCCTCCCATCACCTAGCCCAGTGGGAGCAACACCATCAGAACCCACAAAGCCACACTCCTGGCGCTCCACCTCCTGCCTCTTCTCCTTCTCCTCTCTCCTGCCATTTGTCGTCCACTCCACCTTCCACCGTGCCGTTGTCACGTTCATCTGGCACAAGGCAGCCCACCAACTATTGCCATATAAATTGGTGGACTCGGAGGCCTTTAGAAAATTTGTGGCCATTGCCACACCGCAATGGAAGGTCCCCAGAAGGAAGTATTTCTCCCAGAAGGGCATCCCTGAACTACAAACCAGATTCCCAAAAAGTTGGGACACTATACAAATCGTGAATAAAAATGAATGCAATGATGTGGAGGTGCCAACTTCTAATATTTTATTCAGAATAGAACATAAATCACGGAACAAAAGTTTAAACTGAGTAAATGTACCATTTTAAAGGGAAAAATATGTTAAATCAGAATTTCATGGTGTCAACAAATCCCCAGAAAGTTGGGATAAGGCCATTTTCACCACTGTGTGGCATCTCCCCTTCTTCTTACAACACTCAACAGACGTCTGGGGACCGAGGAGACCAGTTTCTCAAGTTTAGAAATAGGAATGCTCTCCCATTCTTGTCTAATACAGGCCTCTCACTGTTCAATCGTCTTGGGCCTTCTTTGTTGCACCTTCCTCTTTATGATGCGCCAAATGTTCTCTATAGGTGAAAGATCTGGACTGCAGACTGGCCATTTCAGTACCCGGATCCTTCTCCTACGCAGCCATGATGTTGTGATTGATGCAGAATGTGGTCTGGCATTATCTTGTTGAAAAATGCAGGGTCTTCCCTGAAAGAGATGACGTCTGGATGGGAGCATATGTTGTTCTAGAACCTGAATATATTTTTCTGCATTGATGGTGCCTTTCCAGACATGCAAGCTGCCCATGCCACACGCACTCATGCAACCCCATACCATCAGAGATGCAGGCTTCTGAACTGAGCGTTGATAACAACTTGGGTTGTCCTTGTCCTCTTTGGTCCGGATGACATGGCGTCCCAGATTTCCAAAAAAAACTTAGAATCGTGACTCGTCTGACCACAGAACAGTCTTCCATTTTGCCACACTCCATTTTAAATGATCCCTAGCTCAGTGAAAACGCCTGAGCTTGTGGATCTTGCTTAGAAATGGCTTCTTCATTGCACCGTAGAGTTTCAGCTGGCAACGGCGGATGGCACGGTGGATTGTGTTCACTGACAATGGTTTCTGGAAGTATTCCTGAGCCCATTCTGTGATTTCCTTTACAGTAGCATTCCTGTTTGTGGTGCAGTGTCGTTTAAGGGCCCGGAGATCACGGGCATCCAATATGGTTTTACGGCCTTGACCCTTACGCACAGAGATTGTTCCAGATTCTCTGAATCTTCGGATGATGTTATGCACAGTTTATGATAATAGATGCAAAGTCTTTGCAATTTTTCGCTGGGTAACACCTTTCTGATATTGCTCCACTATCTTTCTGCGCAACATTGTGGGAATTGGTGATCCTCTACCCATCTTGGCTTCTAAGAGACACTGCCACTCTGAGAAGCTCTTTTTATAACCAATCGTGTTGCCAATTGACCTAATTAGTGTTAATTGGTCTTCCAGCTCTTCGTTATGTTCAATTTTACTTTTTCCAGCCTCTTATTGCTACTTGTCCCAACTTTTTGGGGATTTGTTGACACCGTGAAAATTGGAATCAACGTATTTTTCCTTTAAAATGATACATTTACTCGGATTAAACGTTTGATCTGTCATCTACGTTCTATTTCAAATAAAATATTGACATTTGCCATCTCCACATCATTGCATTCAGTTTTTATTCACAATTTGTTTAGTGTCCCAACTTTTTTGGAATCCGGTTTGTATATGGCCACTCTCAGCGGCAAGTTAATATATCTCTGGCACACAGTGTCGGTGCCAAAATACATCTGACCACATACACGTGGTCTAGCAAACACGGGCAGGGAAGGTACAGAACTTTTACTGTCCACTGGGTGAACCTTCTGACGGCCGTCAAGCATGTAACCCGTGGCACCCGTGTGGATTTGGTGTTACCACCACGGATTGCATGCAGGCCTGCCTCTTCTTCTCCTCCTCCTACTCCATCCTCTGTCTCCTCCTCGGCTGACTCCTCCTTTTCCACTGCTAGCGCCTCTTCCGCTGCACCCCCCAAGCTCCCCAGAACCTATTTGACGTGCCAGGTGAGACGTTACCATGCTGTGCTGAGGCTGTTGTGCCTGGAAGCCTAGAGCCACACTGGTCCTGCACTCCTTTCAGCTCTGCGGTCACAGGCCAAGCAGTGGCTAACCCCACTCAATTTTACAGTTGGTAAAGTGGTGTGCGACAACGGTGCCAATCTGCTGAGCGTGCTGAAACAGGGTAAAATGACACACGTGCCGTGCATGGCATACATCCTGATCTTAGTTGTGCAGCGATTCGTTGCCAAAGTATGTCTTGCGGCAGGCCAGGAGAATCTCTGGCCATCTTAGAAGATCTTACACAGCCATGGCTCGCCTTGCTGAAGTTCAGCGACGACACCACTTGCCCCTCAGACGTCTGATGGAGCAGTAGATAGGGAGAAGAAGTAGGAGAAGCAGGCAGAGCTCGCAGGGCACAGTAGGCTAAAAGCAGAACTGCAAATGTATCTGGAGCGAGCCATCCATCATGCACGGTCACTTCCGGCGCTCCCAAGACGCTGGCACATGGCTCCGCAGTGTGGGCTTTTTTTAATGTGTCAGCTGCTGACATAGTGTTGCCATCTGCAGCCTGTGCTGTCAACCCATACGTCGCGGTAAGCCCAACACTCACCTAGGGACGACCGCCTAAGAAAGCACCTGGCCTCCCATCACCTAGCCCAGTGGGAGCAACGCCATCAGAACCCACAAAGCCACACTCCCGGCGCTCCATGTCCTGCCTCTTCTCCTCTCTCTTCCCATTTGTCCTCCACTCCACCTTCCACCGTCCCATCGTCGCGTTTATCTGGCAGAAGGCAGGCTTCCATGGCACAAATGTTCGAGAGTAAAAAATTGATGACGCGGATAACCCTCTTGCCCAATGGCTGACCGCTGGCTTGTCGGAACTGCTAGTCCGCTAACTACTGCCATATAAACTGGTGGACTCGAGGGCCTTTAGAGAATTTGTGGCCATTGGTACAACGCAATGGAAGGTCCATGGAAGGAAATATTTCTCCCAGAAGGGCATCCCAGAGTTACATGGCCACGTTCAGCAGCAAGTGAATATATCTCTGGCACACAGTGTCGGTGGCAAGATACATCTGAACACAGACATGTGGTCTAGAAAACACGGGCATGGAAGGTACATAACTTTTACTGTCCACTGGGTGAACCTGACGGTCGTCAAGCATGTAACCCGTTGCACCCGTGTTGATTTGGTGTTACCACCACGGAGTGCATGCAGGCCTGCCTCTTCTTCTCCTCCTCCTACTCCATCCTCCGTCTCCTCCTCGGCTGACTACTCCTTTTCCACTGCTACTGCCTCTTCCACTGCACCCCCCAAGCTTGCCAGAACCTATTCGATGTGCCAGGTCAGACGTTGCTATGCTGTGCTGCGGCTGTTGTGCCTGGAAGGCAAAAGCCACACCGGTCCTGCACTGCTTTCAGCTCTACGGTCACAGGCCAATCAGTGGCTAACTCCGCTCAATTTAACAGTTGGTAAAGTGGTGTGCGACAACTGTGCCAATCTGCTGAGCACGCTGAAACAGGGTAAAATGACACACGTGCCATGCATGGGACACGTCCTGAACTTAGTCGTGCAGCGATTCATTGCCAAAGGATGTCTTGCAGCAGGCCAGGAAAATGTCTGGCCATTTTAGAAGATCTTACACAGCCGTGGCTCGTCTTGCTGACGTTCAGCGGCGACACCACTTGCCCGTCAGATGTCTGATTTGTGACTGCCCGACGCGCTGGAACTCCACCTTGTATATGATTGATAGGCTGCTCCAGCAGAAACGTGCAGTTAACGACTACCTGTACGAACTTTGCGGCAGGACAGGTTCTGGGGAGCTTGTTTTTTTTTTCTCCGCGCCAGTGGCTGCTCATGCGCGACGCATGCAGACTTCTGCTGCCATTTGATGAGATCATCAAACTGGTCAGTCACAGCCAGGGCGCCATCAGTGACATCGTACCTTACATCTTCTTTCTGGAGCGTGCATTGCGTTGTGTCATTGATCAAGCCGTCGAGGAGCAGGAAGATGAGGAAGTCACTATGCTGAATGAATTCCCAGGGGGACTACTCCATCTGAGACAAGTCAGCAGGAGTCTGAAGAGGATTCAGAGGAGGAGGATGCCTGGGGGGAGGAGGAGGAGCTAGAAGAGCAGGCTTTAAACTTTTTGGGGATCCCTGGTGTTGTCCGTGGATGGTGAGAGGAGACCGAGGACGACATATTCCTGGACGATAAGCAGGAGCCAGGGCGCTCCACCGCTTCCAATTTAGTGCAAAAGGGGGCCTTCATGTTCCAGTGTTTGAAGAGGGACCCCCGCATAAAAAGCATAAATATACTTCCGGTTCCGGCGCGCACATGTAGGGAGACGGTGAGTGAGAGCTCCGCACCACTCCTCCACATTTCGTGGGGAATTGCCGCAGACCAGGGATAAAAACCCACAAGAATCACCTCCTGAGGTACCCCGGAGGTTTATGGAGAAATTTCTCAAGCGCACCGGCGCCCTGCACTCGGAGTCTCCACGCCAGCAGCACGATCCAGCAGAGAGGCAGAGAGAGAAGATGGCGGACGGGAAAAAGAGGAACACCCGCGCCTCCTCGCAACCACCTCATTGCCCCGAAGTAAGTGACTCCCAAGAGATGCTGAGTGAGACACCCCAGCAAATACAGGGCATGGACCTATCATGTAAAGAAATGGCCATAGCAGTCGCCCAGTTACTTGCCCCAGATATCAAGGCCACGTTGGAGGCAACGGTAGCGGCCACCATGAAACAGCTGCAAGGGGAAGTAGAGCAGAATGTGGCTCAGATAACAGAGCTGGAACAGAGAATGGGGGTAGTTGAAGAGGAGTTGGAGAAGGCCCAGACCCAAGTCAGAGAGGTTCTGCGGGCAAATCAAGCGCTCAGAGATAAAATTGAGGACTTGGAGAACCGCTCACAGCGGAGCAATTTACGTATAATTGGTCTTCCGGAAAGTATCTCGGCGCAACAGCTTATAAGTATTTGTGCAGAGGAGATACCGAAGGCGCTGGGAATTCAATTCCCAGTGACCGTGGAAAGGGGGCATAGAATGGGTCCACCGAGAGAAACCACAGCAGAGGGGCCGAGAGTGAGACCGCGTCCCACGATTGCCAAATATCAAAATTATGCAGACAAAGAAGCTGTCCTCCAGATTATTCGGCGGAGGTGGCCAGGAAACGTAGGGCCTTTTCGCAGATATGCACACAGCTGGTGCAGCAGAAGACGAAGTTTGCCCTCGTATACCCAGCTATCCTGAGGATCTTCAGGTAAGACGGCAGGATCGACACATTCCTATCGCCTAAGGAGGCTTGGGACTCTATAGAAGATGGCAACTCTGGGGTTAACGTCAGGAACGCCCCCTCACCAAGAGGAAAATCATCACCCAGGGGGAGACGTCAGGAGGCCCGACACAAGGCCAGATCCACCGGCCTGATCCAGAGGTCGCCTGGAAGAGAGCGGAACCCATCTTCCAGTCCGGAATGGGACTGAAACTATCGTTGCAGGTCTGGGACATGGGCCGTTAGTTCTTTTTTGACTGTGTGGGCTGTCTGGTTGAAGGGCGGGAAATGCGTGCAGCCAGAATCTTGTGGAAAGATGAGAGTAGCCTGAAGATAGGGGTACTACCTCAGGCTTCATCTGAAATTGTTATACAGTAATTCTAAGGAGCCTGGGAAGGAAAAAGGGAGAGGAATCGGGCTTTAAAATTTGCTGTTTGGGGGGGGGTAGGAGCAGAACATAGTCGTCTCTATATAACACCTGGTCAGACTTGGCACAAGGAATTCCAGCTGTTCCGGGCGAGTGAGTGCGAAAAAAGTGAAGTCCAGAGGGTCTTCAAGCTGGACACGCCTTCCTGAGAGAAAGAAGTATTGTGTTATGGTTATAGATATTGTTCTAGGGGATTTGGGTATGTTCTTGTTTTCTCTCTTTTATGTGGTCATAATCTATAAATATGATGTTTTGATTATACAGTACTGCTGGGTGGGAAATTGGCCTCCTCCAGGTCGTCACTTACACTTAACCTAAACAGAGAGAACATTATGAAGATTATTACTTGGAATATAAAGGGGTTTCGAGCCCCTCAGAAAAGAATAATGGTTCTTAAGCACTTGAAAAAACTGAATGCAGATATAGCATTACTGCAGGAAACACACCTGGAGGAAGCTGATCAGTGGGTGGGCAAGGTATTGGGTTCTCCGTCAAACGGCAGTAAGGCTGGAGTCCTTTTACTTATACACAAGAGGTTAAGACATGAGGTTCTCTCCACTGACAGTGATAGGCAAGGGAGAATTTTAAGGGTAAAACTAGAAACTGACGCGGGCATACTAACTATATATAATGTTTACGGCCCTAACTCGGCTCAGGCCTCCTTTTTTAGGAATGAAAGATCTTGCAGGAGGATGGTGGTCAGGTTCTAGTGGCAGGAGATTTAAATGTGGTCCATCATATAGACGAAGATAGAAGACAACTGAGGCTGACTGGTCAGAAAGACAAATCAAATCCTAAAGTAGGGGGTAAATTCACTCTCCAACCTTTTTTGCTAGCCACGCATTTGATAGATGCATGGAGATCTATTAACCCGGTGGAGAGGAAATTCACCCATTTCTCTCATTCCCATCAGTCTTGGTCCAGACTGGATTATGTCTTGTCCTCCAATAAGCTCATGGAGAGAGTAATAATGACCTAAATCACGGACATGGTAATATCCGACCATGCGCTGGTCTCATTAGTTCTAGCAGACAATATTCCAAAAGGGACGGATTACATTTGGAGACTCCCCACATATCTGGCCACAGACGAAGAATTCATAGATAGGTTGAGAGGATGGTGGTGGGAGTTCTCTGATAATAATGGAGACCATAAGGAGGATCATAGTTTGTTCTGGGATACAGCAAAGGCCGTAATTAGAGGACAGATAATCTCCTACACGGTGACCAAAAAGAAAAAATAGCAGTTTAACTTACAACGAGCTACGGAAGTAGTGCGTACTGCTTATACAACCTTTTTAACTGATCCCTCTAATTTGAATAGGGTCAAATGGGTTACGGCGAAACATAATTATGATCATCATTTACACCAGAAGACAAAGCTTTATATGGATTATAAGCAAGCGTCTTTGTTTAAATTTGGAAATAAGTCAGGCAAAATGCTAGCTAATCTAACGAGACCCCAGTACCAGACCTCACACATTAAATGTATTACAAATGATAAAGGGGAAAAATTGACGGACTCCCAAAAAATAACAGACCACCTTGGTCGCTATTTCGCAAGACTTTATATGCAAGAGGGATATGAGTCAACTAGGGCGGAGGAACTCCTTGCGGGAGTTTCTCTTCCAAAATTGTCCGAGGAGATGTTATCACAACTAAATAAATAGATCACTGAGGAAGAAGTCAAACTAGCTATAAAGTCATTGAAAAATGGCAAGGCGCCGGGTCCGGATGGATATTCGGCGGCATTTTATAAAGCATTGAAGGCAGAGGTGACCCCAACCTTAACTGCCCTTTTTAACTCATGCTTACAAGGAAAAGACATAATGGCCTCAGGTAACATGGCTCACATAAAACTCATTCCTAAACCAGGGAAAGACTTAACTTTACCCAGCCCATATAGGCCAATCTCATTAATCAATCAAGATTTAAAAATACTGACCAAGTTGATGGCAAATAGGTTAGCAATGTATATGCCCAATCTTATAGGCCCCCACCAAGTAGGCTTTATAAAGGGTAGAGCAGCGGTGACAAACATACGAACGGTATTAGCTGTTCAAGATTACCTATCCGGAGGTCATAATGATCAGTGCAGCCCTGGCTTGTTGTCGATAGACGCAGAGAAGGCTTTTGACAATGTAAACTGGGAATGGCTCAGGAGATCACTGGAGGCCTTCGGTCTCAGTGGACCCTTTAGAGTAATCTTGGAGAGACTATATAAAAATCCTCAAGCAAGGGTAAATACTCCGGGTTTTCTGTCTGATTCCTTTCTGTCTCTTTAGGGGCACAAGGCAGGGCTGCCCATTATCCCCTTTACTTTTTAACCTAGCTTTGGAGCCGTTAGTTCAGTACCTGATTCAGTCTACAGTGTACAGGGGAATTAAAATAAGAAATCGAGATGTAAAGCTCATCTGCTTCGCTGATGTCTTGTTATTTGTGAACTCTCCACAGGCTCACCTCAAGAGTATCCTGGACACCATTTTATATTATGGTAGGGTCACGGGGTATCGCATAAATGTCTGTAAGAGTCAACTATTATACCTTAGGGACCGGGAGACATTTGGGGAAGGGGGGGTGGAGAGTCCAGAGGTTGAAATAGCTCACACTTACCTGACCTATCTAAGAATCAAGATAGGGAGGAAACCTTCTGCCCTATACCAGTTAAATTATGACCCGTTGATACGGACGATTGAGTTGGAACTAGAGAAATGGGCACAACTGCCGTTAACTTTATTTGGTAGGGCACACCTATTAAAAATGGTGAGTTTTGCCAGATTGCTCTACCCCATACAGACAATACCATTATTGATAAAGCATAAAGATGTTGGCAGACTACAAAGGGCTTTCTCAAGATTCCTCTGGAGGGGGAAGAGACCACGTATCGCATACGACAAATTATGCAAACTACCAAATATTAGAAATTATAATGTGTCGTCTCTATTTAGACATGTTAGAGATTGGGTGATGAATACGTCACATTTTTCCAATACCCCCCTGGAAAGGGAAATGGCCTATCCTTGGGATCTGGTAGCCCTTCTGCATGCCAGAATCAGAGACACCCCAGTGGGAATAAAACACTATGGTCTGATTAAGGACACCATGACGGCTTGGAGAATAGTGAGGAAGCTATACAAATTGCCTATGTATATTACTCCGTATATGCCGTTGTGGACCTTGCCAGCTTTTTCCCAGAGTAGACAATACAAGATGTTTGTACAATGGAGAGAGAAGGGTATTCGCACGGTAAAGCAGATTCTGTCCACTTCCGGAACTGAGATAATGTTGTGGCGAGATCTCCAGTCTAAATTTGATCTGCTGGCCTCCCACTTTTTGCCATATAAACAGATGTTGTCATATTGTAGAGCTCAATCTGTGAATATGGGAGAGTCAGAAAGAATGGGATGGTTTGAACACTTGGTGGGATCCCAGGAGACATCCCTGTCTGATATATACAAAAAAATCCAAAATGTTTACTCGTCCCCTACTGGGGAAAAGGTGTTCAAAAAGTGGGAGGAGGAACTGGGAGAAACTTCTCTGTCGGGTAAACTACGGGAAGGACTGGAAAGGGTGAGGGAGGCCATTTGCAGTGAACCTTGGAGGGAAATGCACTTTAGAATATTGCACAAGGCGACATACGCATACGACCTATCATATAGAGATGCCCCGGACCATTACCTAAGGTGGTGCCCGAAATGTCACCTGCCAAAAGCAGGTTTGTTGCATGGATTATGGGAGTGCCCCGTGTTGAAGCCGCTGTGGCAAGAAACTACTAAATATATAAAATTGGTCTGGGGGATAGAACCCCAGCTCACCCCGCTTAATTGTATCTTCCACTATGTGCCTTTCGATCAGAAGGGCGAAATTACACATTCTACGCATGTAAAGGAGGTCCATTTATTTTTATTGGCAGTTAAGAAAACTATTCTCATGCACTGGATAAAACCATCCATACCCACATTAGATGAAGCTATAGGTACGATGAAACATGTCCTATATATGGATAGGTTAGACACGGAGAATAATAAAAAGAAATCAACCAAGCAGTTCTTCCATAAGTGGAGACGGTTTATAGTAAATTCTTTAGAATTGGTTGAAAGAAAAGAAGCCATAACCCCTTTTCTCAATACCAAGTGGTACCTGGAGGAACAACTGAAGGGAACACTGGGAAAACTGGTAATGGATTAATGTTTGCAGCTTAAAGGATAGATGACGTGATACTTGGAGGAGACCGAATGGATGGGAGGTAGGAAGGTACTGAAACTGAGTTCAAATCTGTTACTAAGCTTATAGATTGTGACCAAAGGTATTATGTTTTTACTGTTTGGTTTATTGTTGAGGGAGGGGAAGGGAAGGGGTGTATGTACTAAGAAAAATGTATAAGGAGATTGCAAACTGGTTATTGATGTTATGCTACACGGATAAACATGCATATATGTACTGAGTAACATGTATGGAATCAATGTAGGGATGATTTTATTATTCATTATCTGTACTTGATTGAAATCTCCTTTAATAAAATTTGATTAAAAAAAAAAGCATAAAGTGCAAGGACCAGAACTGGGTGGCAACGTACTTAGACACAAACACAAAATGGCAGACATGGCAGAAAATGGCAGACATGTTACCAGCATCACAGAGGGCTGTCAGAATACAGCATTTCCAGGCCTTGCTGCGAGAGATGCTGCATTCTACTGTTGCGAGCGCTGGCAGAGGAATTTCCACCCACATAGAAACTGTTCCGGGTACCATTCCTACAGCGCATGCAAGAAGAGGGCGGTTTGAAGATGTTTTGGTCACTTCGGATATGAGATCATTCTTGCAGACAACCCATCGATAGCCGCCCTCCGGATCCAGCCTCAGGTAACGTCTAGACCGACAGGTGTCCGACTACATCAGGTTAACGGTCGATGTCAACACTCTGAGAAGGGAGGAACCCCTGGACTACTGGGTGTGCAGGCTTGACCTGTGGCCAGAGCTGGCACAATTTGCCATGGAACTCTTGGCTTGCACCTCGTTGAGTGTCCTATCCGAAAGGACTTTCAGCGCAGCAGGGGGGATCGTGACCGATAAGCGCATTCGCTAAGCTCACAATAGTGTGGACTACCTCACATTTCTAAAAATGAATGCGGCAAGGAAATCGAAAGAATTCAACATCTGTGACTACCACGTTTAATTGAATTTCCTCATGCCAGCCCACACATATCCGTCACCACACAGAACAAAGAATGGTCCCTGTTTCATGTAAATACAGCGGCATAAAAGGCCTTTTCTGTGAATGCCTAATGTTTGGGGCCGTCTAATATACTTCCAGCCACATAATCACTTGATCTTTTCTGTATGATAAATGCATAATTTTTGGGGTCTATAATCTAACTGGCCAACAGTAAAATTGTTATACGTTGACCGCCTAATAGAGATGTCCCGAACTATTCGCCGGCGAACATTGCTTGTTCGCGTCGCCGCAGCGGGCGAACATATGCGATGTCCGGTTCGCCCCCTATACATCATCATTGAGCAAACTTTGACCCTGTACCTCACAGTCAGCAGACACATTCCAGCCAATCAGCATACCCTCCCTCCCAGACCCTCCCACCTCCTATAAAAAAGCAAGGACGGCAGCCCTCTTAGATTAATTCTGAAGCTGCAGTGTTAGTTAGAGCAGGGAGAGTGCTGCTGCTGCTGAATTAATAGGGAAAGCGTTAGCTAGGCCAGTGTTTTGTGTCCACTCCAGTCCTCAAAGACTCATCTGCTGTAAGGACAGCGTCCTGACAGCACCCCAAAAAGCCCTTTTTAGGGCTGGTACATCAGTCTGCTTTTATTTATTTTTTCTATATATATATTGCAGTTGCCTGCCCGTGTGTGAGAGGCCACAGGCCAACAGACTGTACTGTGTACAAACCACTCATATAGGGTGGCAAAGTACCTTGCAGATAAAAAAAGTCATTTAATTTTTCCTCTGTAATATAATTGCAGTTGCCTGCCAGTGAGTGTCAGGCCCACTGACTGTACTGTGCCCACTGCCAGTGCCCACCACTCATATAGGGTAGCACAGTAACTTGCAGATAAAAAAGTCATTTATTTTTTTCTCTGTAATATAATTGCAGTTGCCTGCCAGTGTGTGTCAGGCCCACAGACTGTACTGTGCCCACTGCTCATCACTCATATAGGGTGGCACAGTACCTTGCAGATAAAAAAAAGTCATTCAATTTTTCCTCTGTAATATAATTGCAGTTGCCTGCCAGTGAGTGTCAGGCCCAAAGACTGTACTGTGCCCACTGCCCACCACTCATATAGAGTGGCACAGTACCTTGCAGATAAAAAAAGTCATTCCATTTTTCCTCTGTAATATAATTGCAGTTGCCTGCCAGTGAGTGTCAGGCCCACTGACTGTACTGTTCCCACTGCCAACCACTCATATAGGGTGGCACAGTACCTTGCAGATAAAAAAGTCATTTATTTTTTTCTCTGTAATATAATTGCATTTGCCTGCCAGTGAGTGTCAGGTCCACAGACTTTACTGTGCCCACTGCCCACCACTCATATAGGGTGGCACAGTACCTTGCAGATAAAAAAGTCATTTAATTTTTCCTCTGTAATATAATTGCAGTTGCCTACCAGTGAGTGTCAGGCCCACTGACTGTACTGTGCCTACTGCCAGTGCCCACCACTGATATAGGGTAGCACAGTAACTTGCAGATAAAAAAGTCATTTATTTTTTTCTCTGTAATATAATTTCAGTTGCCTGCCAGTGTGTGTCAGGCCCACAGACTGTACTGTGCCCACTGCCCATCACTCATATAGGGTGGCACAGTACCTTGCAGATAAAAAAAAGTCATTCAATTTTTCCTCTGTAATATAATTGCAGTTACCTGCCAGTGAGTGTCAGGCCCAAAGACTGTACTGTGCCCACTGCCCACCACTCATATAGAGTGGCACAGTACCTTGCAGATAAAAAAAGTCATTCCATTTTTCCTCTGTAATATAATTGCAGTTGCCTGCCAGTGAGTGTCAGGCCCACTGACTGTACTGTTCCCACTGCCAACCACTCATATAGGGTGGCACAGTACCTTGCAGATAAAAAAGTCATTTATTTTTTTCTCTGTTATATAATTGCAGTTGCCTGCCAGTGAGTGTCAGGCCCACTGACTGTACTGTGCCCACTGCCCACCACTCATATAGGGTGGCACAGTACATTGCAGATAAAAAAGTAATTTCATTTTTTCTCTGTAATATAATTGCAGTTGCCTGCCAGTGAGTGTCAGGCCCACTGACTGTACTGTGCCCACTGCCCACCACTCATATAGGGTGGCACAGTACCTTGCAGATAAAAAAGTCATTTAATGACCTTCAATGAGATCAGTGAGGACGAGTAATGGGACATGAGTAGCTCGGCATCCAACCTTGTGCAAATGGGGTCTATCATGCTGTCATGCCTGTTGAGGGACCCTCGTATAAAAAGGCTGAAGGAGAACGACCTGTACTGGGTGGCCACGCTACTAGACCCCCGGTATAAGCAGAAAGTGGCTGAAATGTTACCAAATTACCGGAAGTCGGAAAGGATGCAGCAGTTCCAAAACAAGTTAAAAAGTATGCTTTACACAGCGTATAAGGGTGATGTCACAGCACAACGGGAACAGGGGAAGAGGTGAAAGTAATCCTCCTCCTATCACGACCACGCCGGCAAGGACAGGACGCTTTACAGACGTGTTGTTGATGGAGGACATGCAGAGCTTTTTAAGTCCTACGCATCGCCACAGCCCTTCGGGGTCCACCCTCAGAGAACGACTCGACCGACAGGTAGCAGACTACCTCGCCTAACTGCAGATATCGACACTCTGAGGAGCGATGAACCCCTTGACTACTGGGTGTGCAGGCTTGACCTGTGGCCTGAGCTATCCCAATTTGCGATAGAACTTCTGGCCTGCCCCGCTTCAAGTGTCCTGTCAGAAAGGACCTTCAGTGCAGCAGGAGGTATTGTCACTGAGAAGAGAAGTCGCCTAGGTCAAAAAAGTCTAGATTACCTGTACATGCCTAATTTTTCTGGCCTCTGGTGCTGCACTGTGGCTGCAAAAACAAAACAAAAAAAAGGCACATACATGTGTCAATTCCCCTTCGTGATCGTTACCTTGTTGTGGTGAAGGGGCTTGCGTATCACAATGAAGTGATCACCTCTATGAGTGTGTTGGCAATGTTGGCACACCCCAGATGATAAGGTCGTTGCTTCATTGTGAACAGACCAAAAGCGATCGGCTGGATAATTTTTCATAGAAAAAACATTTATTTTCTTTGTGATCATCTAAGGTGATCACTAAAGCCTACTAGGCCAACAATGGGCCCACACTGCAGAATCATTGTTTTCTGGGTCACTTAACTGTCACTGAACTACCTCAGCACGACCATAGGCTTTGAAAAACCGCCATCGCCTGCAATCTCCCGAACGTGCGCACGAGCACAGTCATCACTACACCAAGATTGACGCATAGAGTAATAAAATTTACGTCATGAGTGTGTCAACTATTGACAACTCTTTGCGGTTGTTTGCGGTGCGTTAAACGGGGAGTTTGATCTGTCAGAGTTTGGTCTGTCACTGTGAAGCAGGCGTAACCCTTACACTACCTGATTGATACAACATCATACCTGATCGTATACACACACTGGATATTTTAAAGCACATTATTCCAAACAATTTAGGAATGTTAGGTGATTTATGCCCTTTATGGATTAAAACCCGACTCTGCGTCAACTACGTAATTTTCCATGGGAGTTTCCGGCATCCCACAGTCCAGGTGTTAGCCCCCTTGAAACAACTTTTCCATCACTATTGTGGCTAGAAAAAGTCCCTGTGGGCTTTAAAATTTGCCTGCCTATTGTCTATGGCGGTTCGCCGGTTCGCGAACATTTGCGTAAATTCACGTTCGCGAACGAAAAATATTATGTTCGCGACATCTCTACCGCTTAATGTACCACCAGCCACATAATCACTTGTTCTTTTCTGTCCAGTGAATGCCTAATGTTTGGGGCATGTACTCCACTGGCCTGCAGTAAAATTGATATCCAATGACCATCTAAAATACCTCCAGCCACATAATCACTTGATCTTTTCTGTACGGTGAATGCCTAATGTTGGGGCCTGTACTCTAGTAGGCTACAGTAAAATTGTTATTCAGTGACCACATAATGTACCTCGAGCCACATAATCACAATTTCTTTTATGTCAGGTGATTGCCTAAGTTTTAGGGCCTGTACTCCTGTGAATCACAGAAAAAATGCACCAAACGGATATGCCACTGACTATACTGGCTAGTCATAAATGCAGATATTAAAAGCTGAGACTTTTGCCAATATATTCCTGTCAGGAAAATATCGGAGCCCATCATGCACCACGTCACGGTCACTCAGCATGGCAAGGGGTCCTACCACTACGCTAACAATGGTGTGAACCAGATCTGAAGGTGATGAAATCCAGCTCACAGCCAAGCTTCCACATAACCGCCTAGCAGGACAACTAGTGCAATGTGAACAAAGCAAGCCTGTAAGCCACACCCATATCAGACCATGTGATGGAGGTTACCAGGTGCAAAAGAGTGTTTGAATGCCAGGTAAAGGCACATACACTACATATAAAACAAGACAAACACAGAAATATAGTGGCAATTCTGGGGGAGCTGCTCAACCCCTAACACTGTAGCGTGTTTTTCATTGGGGGAGCAGCGCCACTGCATGTGGAACGCAGCAAACGACTATCCCCAGCAAAAAATGCATACGGTGGAGGATGTCGGCGCGGTCCACATGCACCACAAAGGCATCCTACACTATGGTGTGAACAAGCATTCAAACTCTTTTGCACCTGGTAACCTCCATCACACGGTCTGATATGGGTGTGGCTTACAGTCTTGCTTTATTCACATTGCATTAGTTGTCCTGCTAGGTGGTTGTGTGGAAGCTTGGCTGTGAGCTGGATTACATCACCTTCAGACCTTGTTCACACCACAGTTAGCGTAGTGGTAGGACCCCTTGCCATGCTGAGTGACCGTGACGTGGTGCATGATGGGCTCCGATATTTTCCTGACAGGAATATATTGGCAAAAGTCTCAGCTTTTAATATCTGCATTTATGACTAGCCAGTATAGTCAGCGGCATATCCGTTTGGTGCATTTTTTCTGTGATTTATATGATTATATTTTCATCCGCACAATGCTCCGTTTTGTGTAGGATGCCTTGTGGTGCATGTGGACCGCGCCGACATCCTCCATTGTATGCATTTTTTGATGGGGATAGTCGTTTGCTGCAGTCCACATGCGGTGGGGCCGCTCCCCCAATGAAAAACATGCTACAGTGTTAGGGGTTGAGCAGCTCCCCCAGAATTGCCACTATATTTCTGTGTTTGTCCTGTACTCCTGTGGCCTAAAATAAAAAATTTCTAGGCTCCAGCAGGGCACATTTTTGAGAATTTCCCTTTAAGACGCATAAAAATGGCCCATGATTAAAATACATATTTTTTGTGGGAATTTTTGTCATTGATCCCCCTCTAGTATATCAGTGTCCATGTTGTGGGACTATTTGCGCAATCCTAGTAAGTATTTGGTGGCTGAAAACTTGTGGTTCGCGAACATTTGATCACGTTCGCGCAATCACATTCGCAAATCGTCCTGGCCGATGTTCGTCCATCGCTAGTCCTGGCTATGAGTACCTCAAGCTCTAGCTTCAGCTTGGATGAAGGCAATGCAAGCCCCGGAGGGGATAATCAACCATGTAGACTTCAAAGGCAGGGCCTCTGGGCCTAGCAGAGCAGACAGTGCTCTGCTAGCCAACACACAACCTTTCCCCAGTAGGGGGTAGGCTAGACTACTCACTAACTAACTCCTCCCTCTCTACAGAGGGCTGGAAGGGAACTAGAAGGTTCCTCTCCAGGGAAGCTAACACTGCCAATGGTGCTGCCACCTGATGGTGAACCAGGCACATTACATGTTATCATTACATCTGCATAGGAATAAATATACACAGTAAGAATGACATGATACTCATGTATTACATAACACACTCTCAGCTCATAAGAGGTAACAACAATGTGCAAAAGAGTGGTAATGGCACCCTGGGTCATTACACATGGATCCAGAGATATCCACATTCGTTGCTCTGCTATATTTATATCAAGTTGGCATCTCAAGGGGAGTGTCTTTTTTCTGCTGCAGCTCAGGGGGCGTGTCCATGCTCTCCCTATCACAGCTCAGTAGGCAGTTGAAGGGTGAAAGTGAGCATGTGCAGCCATCTCAATGAACCAGACAAAGAAATAAAAAATTAAAAAACAGCAGGTGTAACTCAGTGGCTATACAAAATTTTTCATTACGTGCAATTGCAAAAGTATTCAGATACAGGTGCTGGTTTGAAAACTGTAGAATATTTTTCGTGGGATAAACTCTTTAACCATTTTTGTACCTCATCAGATACATGGGTGCAATATGGGCATGCACATTTGTGAAAGAGGCATTCTATCACTTGGTAAAATGGTCTGTAAAACTTGTTAAAATCCATCCGCAGTCAGGCCAGCATTTATAGCTTGTGCCACCCTAGGCACCAAGTCTGAATACTTTCTATCAGGGCCCAAATTGACAGAAGGTGGGCCAACACAAGTAGGTGGGGTCAACTAAAATAGTTGGGGCTTAAACGTAGCTGGAGCTAGCAATACTATAAAGGGGCAGTATATTGTGTTACACGCGCAGCATAGTATAATGCCCCAGTAACACTAAATACCACAGTGCAGCACAATATACTGCTCCTGCAGAACCAAATACCAAAATTTTGCATAATATACGGTCTTAGCAAAACGTATGAATGCACTGTGTATATTTGATTCTGTTGAGGGAGTATCTTGTTTTGCATTGTGGTATTTGGTTCTTCTGTGAAAATATATTGTGCTGCACTGTGGCAAAACCAAATACCACAGTGCAGAACACACATTATCCCAGCAGAACCAAATACCACAAAGCCACAAAATATTCAGCTCCAGCAACATAAAATACCTCCCTAGAAGCTTTCCCTCTGTGGTAAGCAGCATAAGATGCCACATTCTGTCCTCCTCCAATTGTCTCTAAGATATAGAGCAGGGAGGTAAGGAGGTAAGACATGGGTCACAGCAGTGAGACAACTCTATCAACAGCATACTGCCTGCCATCACTACCAAACTTACAGGAGCATACAGCACCACATACCTATTACATCCAGTGATGTCTCCTCTGATGTAGACCTTCTCTTTCCTGATCTCCTACATTCGGCCCAGACAACCATGACAATGACGAGGGGACATCCTCTGCGTTTGGAGGAAAGAAGGTTTGTACACAAATATAGAAGAGGATTTTTTACGGTAAGAGCAGTGAAACTATGGAACTCTCTGCCTGAGGAGGTGGTGATGGTAAGTACAATAAAGGAATTCAAGAGGGGCCTGGATGTATTTCTGGTGTGTAATAATATTACAGGCTATAGTTACTAGAGAGGGAGTTATTCTGATTCATTATTTTTACCTCACAGGGTTTTATTTGCCTTCCTCTGGATCAACTTGCAGGATAACAGGCTGAACTAGATGGACAAATGTCTTTTACAAACTATGTAATTCACTATGTAGTTCTTTCAGCAGCATCTTGTTTCTGCAGAGTTTCCCACACAGACATGTTAGATTCCTCACTTTTCTATCACCTACCACCACCACCACATTCTCAACACAATCTCCCTATCCTGGTAACTCAACACTGTCATTCTGCTACTACCCTCAATATAGTGCCTGCTGTTTTCCCCAGTGCCCCCAAAATAATATACTGCTTGAAAAAAGTGTGTTACAAGGATTGTGCTACAAAGATTCTGAAACTATGCACTGCAAACTTCAGCTACTCCAGCGGTTAGCTGGGAGTATTAAGGACATGTGCAACAGTGTCGTTTGGGAACAAGGGAAGGAAAAATTATAGTATATACCTTTAAAGGGCTTCTGTCACCCCACTAAACTAATTTTATTTTTTTGTGTACTTATAATCCCTATCCTGCCATATTGCCATACATTATGTTATTAATAATTTTCGTTCAGTAGATTTAGCAAAAAACTTACTTTTATGATATGCTAATTACCTTTCTACCAGCAAGTAGGGCGTCTACTTGCTGGTAGCAGCCGCAGAAAACCGCCCCCTCCTTCTGTTGATTGACAGGGCCAGCCGCGATCTCCTCCTCCGGCCAGCCCTGTCAGCATTTCAAAAATCACGCGCCATTGTTGATTCGGCGCAGGCGCTCTGAGATAAGGAGGCTCGCCTCCTCAGCACTCCCTCAGTGCGCCTGCGCCGATGACGTCACCGAAAGAGAAGATGTCATCGGCGCAGGCGCACTGAGGGAGTGCTGAGGAGGCGAGCCTCCTTATCTCAGAGTGCCTGCGCCGAATCAACACAGGCACGCGATTTTTTAAATGCTGACCGGGCTGGCCGGAGGAGGAGATCGCGGCTGGCCCTGTCAATCAACAGAAGGAGGGGGCGGTTTTCTGCGGCTGCTACCAGCAAGTAGACGCCCTACTTGCTGGTAGAAAGGTAATTAGCATATCATAAAAGTAAGTTTTTTGCTAAATCTACTGAACGAAAATTATTAATAACATAATGTATGGCAATATGGCAGGATAGGGATTATAAGTACACAAAAAAAAAATTAGTTTAGTGGGGTGATAGAAGCCCTTTAAGATTGTGAGCTTTTGTGCTGCACCGCGGGCTGCCTGTATCTTGCATCCTACACAATTATTCCTGTTCTCTAGGGTAATAATAGGTAAGCGAGGCAGTGATACTTGTACTCGCAATAGGTAAAGCATTGCAAGTGGTGTCTGTTGGCCATCTTGGGGTGCCGTGCTGTGCAGCACAGGGGTCTCAGTGTCCAAGTCGAGCGTATGTAACTTCAGGACATTTTCACTACATTTGAGATTGTGTTTAATTCTACTGTTCAGTAAAGTTTCTGTTTTTGCAAAAGCTGGTGTCAGTGTTGCCTTCCTTGTCTGTGACTTTGCTGTATCCTGGGGAGTTCACCCCGGTACATGGTCTTACAACTTGGCGTAATCAGCAACAGTGATGAGCGGCAGGGGCAATATTCGAATTTGCAATATTTCACGAATATTTGGGCGAATATTCATCATATATTCGCGAATTCGAGAATTCGTGATCTCCAGTCATTATTTTCTTGATCGCGAAAAATCGGCAATTGGAAAATTCGGGATTAAAATTTGTGATATGAAAATTTGTGATCAACACTACTCCTAAAGTCAAAAATATTGCAGCCTTCTCATTGGCCCACAAGCAAGAAGCAGTGAGGTATCATGGGTACTGATGAAAAAAAATCTAGAATATTCGCGATTATGAAGATATAGCACTATATTCTAGATATTCGCAAATTCTCAAAGTGGCAATATTTGTGATAAAAATTAGCAATTAGAATATTCGCGATCAACACTAGTCGGCAGGATACAGTGACCGTTATGGACGGGAACATGGCGGGAGATGTTCCCCCGGCGCCAGGGGCACCTGATCAGGACCCAGCTCAGGGGGCGCTGTAATGATTGTTGTTATTACGACTGTTCCATAGGCACAAAAAACACATATGCTTTGTGTACCCTAACTGTAGGCCAAGCAGCAGTGCTACCACTTTCAGGTCAGCACAAATTTTTCATTTATGTTCTGAGTATTTGATTATTTTCAAAAATAATTCCATAGAAGCATGGGTCTCTTTTATTCCAACCGCATGAGCCAATGGAACAGATGGTTTTTCGTTACCATTGTGCAACAAGACAGCTTTCAAACTTGTTTTGCTAGAGTCTATGAATAGCCTCCATTCATTGGGAACATGTGTACCATCTAACTCCATCATAAGACCATTTACATCAGTACAGAAACAGACATCGCTTTCCATTGCATAGTATGCACCTAACTTGGTGTGTCGATGACAAAAGTGTGAAGTTGTTGTGCCTTGGTGTAGTAAATTCCATTCCTGAAGTGTAGAAGCTAGCAGTTCTGACTTTTCTTTAGATAATGACAGATCTCTTACCAGATCATCTAAATCTGATTGGCTCAGCAAGTGCGGCTGACCCTCCAGTTGTTCTGGATCAGGAAATACATTGTGACAACATCTTCTTCTTCATCAGGATCAGAACCGTCTGTTTCAATTGCCGTTCCTGCTGTGGGAGGGTCAGGCACTGGATTCTCTACATCGTGTGGTACTGGCTTAAGAGCAGACGCACAGTCAGGATACACAATTTGTGACTTGTTTCTCTTTGAATATCCGGCGATTTTAGTCATACAAAAGTAACAGTCTGAATGGTGATTTTTCTGCTCATGCCAAACCATAGGCACTGCAAAAGCCATTCCTTTCCTTTTACCATTGAACCACTTGTTAGCCCAGAGTAACACACAGTGCAAAAAACATGAGGTGTCCAGCTTTTATCTTGATCTTCAACTTTACAGTCAAAGTAATACTTGTAAGCAAGAGGCACTTTCGTTGTCAGATTCTTGCGCTGATTATTAGTAGTTTATTTGCCACGTATGTAGCAGAAATTGTCTGCATCGTTAACACATTTGCGTTTACCCATCTTAAGTTTCAAAACTGATAGCACTATAACAGATCACTTTATCAAAATCTGTCCAGCTTGCCTTATATACTTACTGCTGACATCAGCCTGAGTACGTCCGAACAGGTCTGGACATGTCCATTGGAAAATTTATATTATAATGCATTAATATTATAACTGTATAGGCTTTGCATGTATAACTGAAAATCTAGACGTGTCAGGCAAATTCCGAGTTCATATTTAGAATCAGCACGCTCATTTTAGTATAAGGCTACTTTCACACTTGCGTTTGGGGTTCCACTTGTGAGATCCGTTTGAGGGCTCTCACAAGCGGCCCCGAACTGATCCGTTCATACCCAATGCATTCTGAATGGATAAGGATTCAGGTTCAGAATGCATCAGTTTGGCTCCGTTCCGCCTCCATTCCGCTCTGGAGGCGGACACCAAAATGCAGCTTGCAGCGTTTTGGTGTCCGCCTGGCGGTGCAGAGCCAAACGGATCCGTCCTGACTTACAATGTAAGTCAATGGGGACGGATCCGTTTGACGTTGGCACAATATGGTGCAATTGCAAATGGATCCGTCCCCCATTGACTTTCAATGTAAAGTCAGGAGTCCCTATTAATATACCATCGGATCTGAGTTTTCTCCAATCCGATGGTATATTTTAACTTGAAGCGTCCCCATCACCATGGGAACGCCTCTATGTTAGAATATACCATCGGATTTGAGTTAGATCGTGAATCCGACGGTATATTCTAACACAGAGGCGTTCCCATAGTGATGGGGACGCTTCAAGTTAGAATATACTAAGAACTGTGTACATAACTGCCCCCTGCTGCCTGGCAGCACCTGATCTCTTACAGGACGCTGTGATCCGCACAATTAACCCCTCAGGTGCCACACCTGAGGGGTTAATTGTGCGTATCATAGCCCCCTGTAAGAGATCAGGTGCTGCCAGGCAGCGGCCAGACCCCCCTCCCTCCCCAGTTTTAAATTCATTGGTGGCCAGTGCGGCCCCCCTCCCTCCCCAGTATTATATTCATTGGTGGCCAGTGCTGCCCCCCTCCCTCCCCAGTATTATATTCATTGGTGGCCAGTGCGGCACCCCTCCCTCCCTCCCCAGTATTATATTCATTGGTGGCCAGTGCAGCCCCCCTCCCTCCCTCCCCAGTATTATATTCATTGGTGGCCAGTGCGGACCCCCTCCCTCCCCAGTATTATATTCATTGGTGGCCAGTGCGGCGTCCCCTCTCCCCCCCCTAATTAAAATCCCCCCATCATTGGTGGCAGCGGAGAGTTCCGATCAGAGTCCCAATTTAATCGCTTACCATGGCAGCCAAAACGCTACTGCAGTCCTGGCTGCCATGGCTACTTAGCAATTTTAGAAGCATTATACTTACCTGCGCTGTCTGTGGCCGGCCGGGCGCTCCTCCTACTGGTAAGTGACAGGTTTGTGCTGCACATTGCTTATAGCACAGACCTTTCACTTACCAGTAGGAGGAGCGCCCGTCCACCAATGAATATAATACTGGGGAGGGAGGGAGGGGGGCCGCACTGGCCACCAATGAATATAATACTGGGGAGGGAGGGAGGGGGGCCGCACTGGCAAACAATGAATATAATACTGGGGAGGGAGGGAGGTGTCCGCACTGGCCACCAATGAATATAATACTGGGAGGGAGGGGGGCCGCACTGGCCACCAATGAATTTAATACTGGGGAGGGAGGGGGGGCCGCACTGGCCACCAATGAATTTAAAACTGGGGAGGGAGGGGGGTCTTTGTACATAGTTATTTTAGTATATTCTAACTTGAAGCGTCCCCATCACCATGGGAACGCCTCTGTGTTAGAATATACTTTCAGATCTGAGTTTTCACGATGTGAAAACTCAGATCTGAAAAAGCAGTTATGCAGACGGATCCGTTCTGAACGGATGCAAGCGTTTGCATTATAGGTGCGGATCCGTCTGTGCAGATACCAGACGGATCCGCACCGAACGCAAGTGTGAAAGTAGCCTTAATCACATGTTTTTCTCTCAGTAGCAAAATCATTGTTGCGCTGTGTTATGTTACTGCTGTCCAGACAGTTCCAGGATTCCCCTTGTACTCATTTTCTTGCCCCTATCTGGACACATCAGGAAATGGCTTGCATTGCCACTCAGTCAATCACTGGCTGAAACAGGTCATCACTGTAGCTGGTGATTGGCTGAGAAACATTCACAAGCATTTCCTGCCATGTTGAGGCTTGAGCAGGTAGGGGAGTGCAGTGGAGATCTAAGCACCATCAAAACAGCATAATTTTGCATAATCCTTGTTCCTTTATAAATCTGAAGAAGGTCCATGTTTCTTTATCAAAACCTTATACATACTCTGTTGGATTGCTGTAAAATTAAAAACACAAGCAAGATATTTCTTCCTTTGAGTACCAAGTTTTATTCTTTATACTATATGGAGTAAGATCCTACTTGTGCCCTGTACCTTGGAGTGCCATGTATCCCTTTCTTCAAGATATCTACCCATCACATTTGAGCCCTCTGCCCCTTTTTTCTTGCTTCTTCAGGCCCTAGTACATGAGAAGATAATTGTTACGATTATCACTAACGAGTGTTCGTATGAAAGCTTGTTAGCGAACATCTGGCAGTATAATACTGCCAACGATTACCTGATGTATGAGCAAACCCTCGTTTATTGGGTAATCGGTATCTTTTAACATGTTAAAAAATCCTGGTTTGCCAGCAGCAGATCACGCCGTGTAATAGACTTTCTTCTGCCAGCAAACAATGAGACAGTATAGGGATGAGCGATGCATTGGTGATCACTCGTCCATATGTATACTGAGGAGGAGATCACTGCATGTAATAGCAGCAGTCTCCTCCAGCAAGCAGGCAATTGACGAGAGGGAATGCTTCCCTCCCGAAAATCGTCTGCTCTATCTGCCTATGTAATAGGGCCCTTATAAAACCCCAATTAATGCAGATAAAAATAGAATGCAATGATCTGCAAATCTTATAGACCCATATTTTATTCACAGTAGAACACAGAATACATATCAGATGTTAAAAGTGAGACATTTTACCATTTCATTAAAAATATTAACTCACTGACAACGTGGTAGCACCACATCTCAAAAAAGTTGGGACAGGGGCAACAAAAGGCTGAAAAAGTAAGAGGTACTAATAAAAAACAGCTGCTAATTCACATGTCTGGGTATGAAAAGAGAAGATTACGGAGGTTAAATCTCTTAGAAACAAAGAAGGTTCACCAATCTGGGAAAACTGCAACTAAAATTGTAGAACAGTTTCAGAAAAATGTTCCTCAACATAAAATTGTGGAGACTTTGAATATCCCACCATCTACAGTACATAATATCATAAAAATATTCTGAGAATCTAGGGGAAATCCATGTGAAAAGGTCAACAGTCAATATTGGATGCTCTACGGGCCCTCAGGCGGCACTGCATTAAAAACCAGCATGATTCTGTACATGTAATCGCTGCATGGCTCAGGAAATTATCTGTGCAGTCCACAAACGCAAGTTAAAGCTGTATCATACAATGAAGAAGCCATATGTCAACATGATCCAGAAACAACGTCATCTTCTCTGGGCCAAAGCTCATTTAGAATTGACTGAAACTAAATAAAAAACTGTTTTGTAGTCACATGAATCAAAATTTGAGATTCTCTTTGGAAACCACAACAAACGCTGTGAAGAGAGGGATCACCATCCAGATGATTATCAGCGCACAGTTCAAATCCCTGCATTAGTGTTGGGCGAGCATGCTCGGCCGAATACCATTTTAACATGTTGGTTACTGGCATTACAGTGATTGGCTGGCCGGAACGCTTCATTCACTGGACAGAAAACATCAAGTGATTATGTGGCTGGGGGTATATTAGACGGTCATTGGATAACAATTTTACTGCAGGCCAGTTAGATTACAGAAATTATCAATTCACCGGACAAAAACATCAAGTGATTATGTAGCTGGAGGTACATTAGGCGGTCACCGTTTAACAATTTTACTGTAGGCCAGTTAGATTACAGGCCCCAAAAATTATGCATTCAACGTACATAAAAGATCCAGTGATTATGTGGCTGGAGGTATATTAGATGGTCGATGGATATCAATTTTACAGCAGGCCAGTGGACTATAGGCCCCAAAAATTATTCATTCACCGGACAGAAAACAGCAAGTGATTATGTGGCTGGAGGTATATTAGACGGTCATTGGATAACAATTTTAATGCAGGCCAGTACAAATACATGTCAAAGATATATGTTTAAAAGAACTTAAAATATAAAATTGGATTAAAAACATGGCTAACGAAATATCCCCTCTTGAAAAAAAAACAAATGATAATAGTTGAAATTCGATAACACGTGGTAGTCACAGGTATTGAACTCCTCCGTGGCCCAAAACATTAGGCTTTCACCGGACATAAAAGGCCTTTTATGCCACTGTATTTACATAAGACAGAGACCATTATTTGTTCTGTGTGGTGGCGGATAGGTGTGGGCTGGCATGAGGAAATTCAATTAAAAGTAGTAGTCACAGGTCTTGAATTCCTTCGAGATCCATGCCTCATTCATTTTTAGAAATGTGAGGTAGTCCACACTACGTGGGCTAGGCGAATGCGTTTATCGGTCACGATCCCCCCTGCTGCACTGAACGTCCTTTCGGACAGGACACTCGACCAGGGGCAAACCAAGAGTTCTATGGCAAATTGTGCCAGCTTTGGCCACAGGTCAAGCCTGCACATCCAGTAGTCCAGTGGTTCCTCGCTTCTCAGAGCCTCCACATCGGCCGTTAACTGGATGTAGTCGGACACCTGTCAGTCTAGGCATTCCCTGAGGCTGGATCTGGAGGGCGGCTGTCGATGGGTTGACTGAATGATCTCATATCCGAAGTGACCAACACATCTTCAAACCGCCTTCTTCTTGTATGCGCTGCAGGATTGGTACCCGCAACTGTTTCTCTGTGGGTGGAAATTCCTCTGCCAGTGCCCGCAACAGCAGAATGCAGTATCTCTCGCAGCAAGGCCTGGAAATGCTGCATTTTGACAGCTCTCTGTGATGCTTGTAACATGTCTGCCATTTTGTGTTTGTACCGGGGGTCTAAGTACGTTGCCACCCAGTACTGGTCCTTGGACTTTATGCCTTTTATACGGGGGTCCCTCTTCAAACACTGGAGCATGAAGGCCCCCATTTGCACTAAATTGGAAGCGGTGGAGTGGCCTGGCTCCTGCTCATCACCCAGGAGAATGTCGTCATCGGTCTCCTCACCCCATCCATGATCAACACCTGCTCTTCTTGCGCATCCTCCTCCTTCTCCCCCAAGGCACCATCCTCCTCTGATTCCTCTTCAGACTCCTGCTGACTTGTCTCAGATGGAGTAGTCCCCCTCTGGGAATTCATTCAGCATTGTGACTTTCTCATCTTCCTGCTCCTGTTCCTCTACTGCTTGACCAATGACACGCTCCAGAAAGAAGGCGTAAGGTACGATGTCACTGATGGAGCCCTGGCTGCGACTGACCAGTTTGGTAATCTCATGAAATGGCCGCAGAAGTCTGCATGCGTTGCGCATGAGCAGCCACTGGTGCGGTGAAAAAGAAACAAGCTCCCCAGAACCTGTCCTGCCGCAGAGTTCGTACAGGTAGTTGTTAACTGCACGTTTCTGCTGGAGCAGCCTATCAAGCATATACTAGGTGGAGTTCCAGCGCGTCGGTCAGTCACAAATCAGACGTCTGATGGGCAATTGGTGTCGCTGCTGAACGTCAGCAAGGCGAGCCATGGCTGTGTAAGATCTTCTAAAATGGCCAGAGATTTTCCTGGCCTGCCGCAAGACGTCCTTTGGCAACGAATTGCTGCACGACTAAGTTCAGGACGTTCCATTGTAAAAAAAAAAATGGTGTGCTGCGTATACATGGTGTGCTGCGTATACGTCAAATGGATGGGAAAAACCCACCCTTACACATGCACACATGCGATGTCAGAGTGGTCATGGGAGGTGGGTGCATACAAAAATTTGTCCATTCTAGCTACACCTTGGCTGAGAGTTGTAGTTTTCCAGCAGCTAGAGTGCTGAAAGTTGCTGATACCTTTTCTATATGATTGTTCGAGATACAGTAGCTGAGTATAGCGCTCAGCTATCACCAGCAGTCCCATAGAAAATGAATGACCTGGATAGGGGACAACTATTAAACATGGCACTGCCCCTTTAAATTAGTAAGTAATGCTCTACATTAGACTACATTAACATCTTATATTCTATGGAAGAATTATTAACTTGAGGAAACTACAGAATGTAATACAAATGGGTCCAGAAACTCATATTAGTCTAAACTTATGTTCTTCATCATGCTTAAAGGGTTTCTACCACCAGAAATACTGTTATGTAGCTGACTGATATAGCGATGCGCTAATGTCAGCACTACATAACAGTGTGCTTTTTACCTTTCTCCCTGCGGCCGTTTTGGTAAAAAAAAGCACTTTTATAATATGCTAATGAGCCTCTAGGTGCTATATGGGCGTAAAATCAGCACCTAGAGGCTCCATCTACTCACCCTTTAACCCGCCCAGGTCCCTTGTTCTGCCAGCTCCTCTTGATTGATGCCACGGTCCACCGGATCATTGACAAAATCCTGCGCCTGCGCCGTTCACTTCTGTCTTTGGCGCAGGTGCAGTGAGTGAAGGCCGCTCTTCTGATGCCGGCTTCCTCACTGTGACGTAGTCGGCGCAGGCGCAGTGAGGAATCCGGCACCAGGAGCGCATCATTCACTCACTGCGCCTGCGCCAAATACAGAAGTGAACGGCACAGGCGCGGGATTTCATCTGCGATGCAGGGAACAGTGACATCAATCAAGAGGAGCGGGCAGAACAGGGGACCTGGGCGGGATAAAGGGTGAGTAGACGGAGCCTCTAGGTGCTGATTTTACGCCCACATAACACCTAGAGGGTCATTAGCATATTATAAAAGTGCTTTTTTTTACAAAAACGACTGCAGGGACAAATGTTAGAAACATACTGTTATGTAGTGCTGACATTAGCGATGTGCTAATGTCAGTCAGCTACAAAACGTTATTTCTGGTGGTAGAAGCCCTTTAATTATGTCAGCTCGAGGAGTATATATGTCCACCGGAGCAGTTCTTTCTCTAAAATTGTCATTTGCATTCACGTCTTCCGTGCAGACATTACTAAATACAGTATATGTAATCACCACACCAAATGATAAAATGAATTCTGCACACTTGCAGATTACTTCTCTAAATCACCCCTTAATCATATTAGCACCCTGCAGAGCATTAAGCGTGCAAGGAGGTCTGTGAGGCAGGAGGAACCTGATATATAAATTTAAAGGCAGCTTTTATTAGAATAGTCTGTCTCTGGATCTCTGAAATGAGAGTTTGCTACAGAAGCTCCAAGGGGAGGAACAAGAACTTGGCTGCTACTCTGTTTGGCTTAGATGCAAGGCTTTCTAATAAAGTCTACTTTTAACTTTGTTTCGTATCATCTTACTAGCAGCTTACACTCAACGGTGACCTGGAACTGAACCAGCACTCGGGAAATGGCAGGATGCATAGTCAGCAGTTATGATTTATTGCTGCCGTTTACCCTGAGAGAATCTCAAGGACAGAATACATATAACGAGACAATGTTTGCCTGCTTTTTACTTGCTATGTTTAACAATCAGGAATGCCATTATATAACCCAGCTAATTTATAATCATATACAGTAAGGCTATGTGTACACATACATTTATTGTTTTCAAAGGGATTCGTCCTATTTCCTTCGCAAGGACAGATGAGAATTGTGCCAAAAACAATTCCATCGAGGAGTTTGCCAACTTTTATGGGGTACACATGTCCTATTTCTTGACAGGAAAAAAGTTTACTAGTCTATGTCTAATACTAAGATATTGTTGATGTATTTGCTGTGCACCAAGCATCTTCTTGTAAGGTTAGTACTGTGCAACTGAACCCTTTCTTTCTGATCTGCAGAAAAATTCCACATTAGGACACAGATGCTTAAACATTGCAAAGCAAGCTTGGTGGACAGCAAAAGAACAATGCAGCAGTGTGTCTCCAGTCTGGTAGATATGGTGTGCCATACACAGATGGTTGCATTGGTTCTATGTACAAATGGTTGCAACGACAAAGATGGCTTTCTCTTTTTACTGGCTCTATTGAGTGTCGGTGACACCTCCCTGTTTACTTCAATGAGTAAAGGGAAGAGAATCCTAAAGATAATGGCTAATAAGAGTTCATAGGAATGCTCGTTAGGGTTTGTCTGGTGGTGAAAATTAAATGTTCATTCATCCGATAATTTGATCGTTTGTGGCCACATAAAAAAATTGTTTACCGGCAGCAGATCCTGCTGTGTAAACACGATCTGCCGCCAGCAGACAACTAGTCTGTATGGGGACGAGCGATGGCATTAGCCATCGCTCCTCCCCATACTGTGGATGAAATCTCTGCATGTAAATGGAAAACTTCCTTCCTGACAATCTGCTGCTCTGTCATCCCATGTAAAGGGACCTTTAGGTTTAGATCTAGATAAGATCTCACAGTACAATTCGCCTGGCACATCCTCTCCCAGGAACATGATACTTAAATTTTTTTTTGTATTACCGTACTGAGTTACTGCAGCTCAGCTCCAATTCACTTGAATGTTGAGTTGAGCTGTAGTACCCAACACGGCCATTACATGGTAAAATCACTATTCACAGAAGTATTGCTGTGACTAGAGTTGAGCGGACACCTGGATGTTCGGGTTCGGCAGGTTCGGCCGAACTTTTAAAAAAAATTCGGGTTTGGGACCCGAACTTGACCCCGAACTCGAACCCCATTGAAGACAATGGGGACCTGAACTTTTGAGCACTAAAATGGCTGTAAAAATGTCATGGAAAGAGCTAGAGGGCTGCAAAAGGCAGCAAAATGTGCTTAAGAGCATGGCAAATGCTCCGCAAACAAATGTGGATAGGGAAATGAATAAAAAAAAACATAAAAGACCTTAAAAAAATAAAAATTAGAAATGATGTAGGAGGAGGAGGTTGAGGAGGCGGTGAATGGGTGGATGTGGCCGTGTAGGCTCACGTGGCGGTCTAGGTGGAAGCGGCGGCGAAGGAGGAATAGGTAGCCAACACAGATGTGTGTTATTTAGCATTTTTACATAGGGGTATCCTCCAAAATATTGGGACATATAAAAATAAAAAAAAAGGAAAAAGTGCACTTGAGTACAAGGATGGATAGAAGGTACAGACAAGTCTTGTGGGATCCAGGCCTAGTTCATTTTAATGAACGTGAGCTTGTCCACGTTGGCTGTGGACAGGCGGCTGCATCTGTCTGTAATGACGCCTCCTGCCGTGCTAAATACATGTTCAGAGAGTACACTGGCTGCAGGGTAGGCCAGCACCTCCAAGGCATACAGGGCAAGCTCTGGCCATGTGGACAATTTGGAGACCCAGAAGTTGAATGGGGCAGAACCATCAGTCAGTACGTGTAGTCGTGTGCACAGGTACTGTTCCACCATGTTGTTCAAATGCTGCCTCCTGCTAACACGCTCCATATCAGCAGTTGGGGCCGGTGGTTGCGGCGAGGTGACAAAGCTTTTCCACATGTCGGCCATGCTAACCCTGCCTTCTGAGGTGCTGGCGCTGAAACAGCTGCGTTGGCGACCTCTTCCTCCTCCCCTACCTTCGCCTTGTACTTCCACTTGTCCCCCAATGTCAGTCGGGAATGCTCTCAGAAGCGCGTTTACCAGCGTGCGCCTGTAGTCGCGCATCTTCCGATCGCGCTCCATAGAGGGAATTAAGGATGGATCCAGCAGGGTGGCAACCCAGTAGTCAGCACACATTAAAATGTGGGCAACTCTGCTGTCGTTGCGCAGGCACTGCAGCATGTAGTCACTCATGAGTGCCAGGCTGCCCAGAGGTAAGGACAAGCTGTCCTCTGTGGGAAGCGTATCATCTGCGTCCTCCGTATCCCCCCAGCCACGCACCAGTGATGGACCCGAGCTGCGTTGGTTGCACCCGCTGTGAACATGCTTCATCCCTATCCTCCTCCTCCTCATCCTCCTCGTCCTCCAGTAGTGGGCCCTGGCTGGCCAAATTTGTAACTGGCCTCTGCTGTTGCCAAAATCCTCTTTCTGAGCCACTTTTAAAAGACTGGCCTGAAAGTGTTAGAGATGACCCCTCTTCCTCCTCCTCGTCCTGGGCCACATTCTCTTCCATCATCGCCCTAAGTGTTTTCTTAAGGAGACATAGAAGTTTTATTGTAACGCTGATAACGGCGTCATCGCCACTGGCCATGTTGGTAGAGTACTCGAAACAGCGCCACAGGGCACACAGGTCTCGCATGGAGGCCCAGTCATTGGTGGTGAAGTGGTGCTGTTCCGCAGTGCGACTCACCTGTGCGTGCTGCAGCTGAAACTCCACTATGGCCTGCTGCTGCTCGCACAGTCTCTCCAGCATGTGCAAGGTGGAGTTCCACCTGGTGGACACGTTGCATATGAAGTTACGCTGTAGAGCAGACAGCCGAGCAGCGGCAGGATAAGAACACCGGAAGCGCAAACAGACGGCCCGCACTTTATGCAGCAGCTCTGACATGTCGGGGTAGTTGTGAATGAATTTCTGCACCACCAAATTCAGCAAATGCGCCAGGCAAGGGATGTGCATCAAACCGGCTAGTTCCAGAGCTACATCGAGATTTCGCCCATTATCGCACACCACCAGGCCGGGCTTGAGGCTCACCCGCAGCAACCACTCGTCGGTCTGTTGTTCTATACCCTGCCACAACTCCTGCGCGGTGTGGGGCCTGTCCCCCAAACACATCAGTTTCAGAACGTCCTGCTGACGTTTACCCCTGGCTGTGCTGAAGTTGGTGGTGAAGGTCTGTCACTGACTGGATGAGGAGGTGGTAGAAGAGGAAGAGAAAGCCGAGTAGGAAGAGGAGGCAACAGGAGGCAAAGAATGATGCCCTGCGATCCTTGGTGGCGGAAGGACCTGCTCCAAACAGCTCTCCGCCTGGGGCCCAGCCGCCACTACATTTAACCAGTGTTAGGTGGACCTTGCCACAGATGGCATTGCGCAGTGCACATTTGATTTTATTGGATACTTGGTTGTGCAGGGAGGGCACGGCTCTCCTGGAGAAGTAGTGGCGGCTGGGAACGACGTACTGTGGGACAGCAAGCGAAATGAGCTGTTTGAAGCTGTCCATCTCCACCAGCCTGAATAACAGCATTTCAAAGGCCAGTCGTTTAGAAATGCTCAGGGCCAGGGATCGAGGGTGGCTAGGTGGGAATTCACGCTTTCTATCAAAGGTTTGTGAGATGGAGAGCTGAACGCTTCCGTGTGACATGGTGGAGATGCTTGGTGACGGAGGTGGTGTTATTGGTGGCACATCCTCTATTTGCTGGGCGGCAGGTGCCAACGTTCCTCCAGAGGCGGAGGAAGAGGCCGAGGCAGCAGCAGAAAAGGGAGCAGGAGGGGCCTGAGCCCTTTCTTGGTTTTGAAGGTGCTTACTCCACTGCAGCCCGTGTCTCGCATGTAGATGCCTGGTCATGAAGGTTGTGCTAAGGTTCAGAACGTTAATGCCTTGCTTCAGGCTCTGATGGCACAGCGTGCAAACCACTTGGGTCTTGTCGTCAGCACATTGTGTGAAGAAGTGCCATGCCAGGGAACTCCTTGAAGCTGCCTTTGGTGTGCTCGGTCCCTGGTGACGGTGGCCAGTAGCAGGCGAACTGTTTTGGCGACGGCTGCTCTGCTTTTGCAAACTGCTCCCTCTTTTGCTACGCTGTTGGCTCGGTCTCACCACTGCCTCTTCCTCCGAACTCTGAAAGTCAGTGGCACGACCTTCATTCCATGTGGGGACTAGGACCTCATCTTCCCCTGCATCGTCTTCCACCCAGTCTTCCTCCCTGACCTCCTTTTCGGTCTGCACACTGCAGAAAGACGCAGCAGTTGGCACCTGTGTTTCGTCATCATCAGAGACGTGCTGAGGTGGTATTCCCATGTCCTCATCAGGAAACATAAGTGGTTGTGCGTCAGTGCATTCTATGTCTTCCACCCCTGGGGAAGGGCTAGGGGGATGCCCTTGAGAAACCCTGCCAGCAGAGTCTTCAAACAGCATAAGAGACTACTGCAAGACTTGAGGCTCAGACAGGTTCCCCAATATGCACGGGGGTGATGTGACAGACTGATGGGCATGGGTTTCAGGCGCCACCTGTGCGCTTTCTGCAGAAGACTGGGTGGGAGATAATGTGAACGTGCTGGATCCACTGTCGGCCACCCAAATGACTAGCGCCTGTACATGCTCAGGCCTTACCATCCTTAAAATGGCATTAGGCCCGACCAAATATCCCTGTAGATTCTGGCGGCTACTGGGACCTGAGGTAGTAGGTTCAGTAGGACGTGTAGCTGTGGAAGAACGGCCACGTCCTCTCCCTGCACCAGAGGCTCCACCAACACCACCACCACGACCATGACCGCGTCCCTTGTTAGAGGTTTGCCTCATAGTTAGCGTTCACCAAGCAAAGTAAAAAGTAGTTAAGTCTGTTAAAAATAATTAACCATCAATAAAAACCCTGATGTAGGGTATTGTACAAAATATTTTCTTTTTTTAAACTCTATATGACAGCGGTATTTGTGGCCTAAATTTCACAGTAACTTATGCATGTCTAATACCAGATGTGCACTATATCAGAGGGTTTTTTCACCCCAGTAAGCAAAAAGCCGTATTTCTGGCCTAAATGTGACACTCACTTATGCACGTCTAATCCTAGATGTGCACTATATGAAAAACAATTGTATTTTTTTCACCCCAGTAAGCAAAAAGCCGTATTTCTAGCCTAAATGTGACACTTACTTATGCACGTCTAATCCCAGATGTGCAGTATATCAGAGGGTTTTTTCACCCTAGTAAGCAAAAAGCCGTATTTCTGGCCTAAATGTGACACTCACTTATGCATGTCTAATCCCAGATGTGCAGTATATCAGAGGGTTTTTTCACCCCAGTAAGCAAAAAGCTGTATTTCTGGCCTAAATGTGACACTCACTTATGCACGTCTAATCCCAGATGTGCACTATATAAAACAGATGGGGTTTTTTCACCCCAGTAAGCAAAAAGCTGTATTTCTGGCCTAAATGTGACACTCACTTATGCACGTCTAATCCCAGATGTGCACTATATGAAACAGATGTTTTTTTTCCACCCCAGTAAGCAAAAAGCTGTATTTCTGGGCTAAATGTGACACTCACTTATTTACGTCTAATCCTAGATGTGCTCTATATAATACAGGTGTATGTTTTTTCACCCAGGTAAGCAAAAAGCTGTACTACTGGCCTAAATGTGACACTCACTTATGCACGTTTAATCCCAGATGTGCACTATATGAAACAGATGTTTTTTTTCACCCCAGTAAGCAAAAAGCTGTATTTCTGGCCTAAATGTGACACTCACTTATGCACGTCTAATCCCAGATGTGCAGTATATCAGAGGGTTTTTATAACCCCAGTAAGCAAAAAGCCGTTTTTCTGGCCTAATTGTGACACTCACTTATGCACGTCTAATCCCAGATGTGAAGTATATCAGAGGGTTTTTTCACCCCAGTAAGCACAAAGCCGTATTTCTGGCCTAAATGTGACACTCACTTATGCACGTCTAATCCCAGATGTGCAGTATATCAGAGGGTTTTTTCACCCCAGTAAGCAAAAAGACGTATTTCTGGCCTAAATGTGACACTCACTTATGCACGTCTAATCCTAGATGTGCACTATATGAAAAACAATTGTATTTTTTTCACCCCAGTAAGCAAAAAGCCGTATTTCTAGCCTAAATGTGACACTTACTTATGCACGTCTAATCCCAGATGTGCAGTATATCAGAGGGTTTTTTCACCCTAGTAAGCAAAAAGCCGTATTTCTGGCCTAAATGTGACACTCACTTATGCACGTCTAATCCCAGATGTGCACTATATAAAACAGATGGGTTTTTTTCACCCCAGTAAGCAAAAAGCTGTATTTCTGGCCTAAATGTGACACTCACTTATGCACGTCTAATCCTAGATGTGCACTATATGAAACAGGTGTATGTTTTTACACCCAGGTAAGCAAAAAGCTGTACTACTGGCCTAAATGTGACACTCACTTATGCATGTCTAATCCTAGATGTGCACTATATGAAACAGGTGTATGTTTTTACACCCAGGTAAGCAAAAAGCTGTACTACTGGCCTAATTGTGACACTCACTTATGCACGTCTAATCCCAGATGTGCAGTATATCAGAGGGTTTTTTCACCCCAGTAAGCAAAAAGCCGTATTTCTGGCCTAAATCTGACACTCACTTATGCACGTCTAATCCCAGATGTGCACTATATAAAACAGATGTTTTTTTTTCACCCCAGTAAGCAAAAAGCTGTATTTCTGGCCTAAATGTGACACTCACTTATGCACGTCTAATCCCAGATGTGCACTATATGAAACAGATGTTTTTTTTTCCACCCCAGTAAGCAAAAAGCTGTATTTCTGGGCTAAATGTGACACTCACTTATTTACGTCTAATCCTAGATGTGCACTATATGAAACAGGTGTATGTTTTTTCACCCAGGTAAGCAAAAAGCTGAACTACTGGCCTAAATGTGACACTCACTTATGCACGTTTAATCCCAGATGTGCACTATATGAAACAGATGGTTTTTTTCACCCCAGTAAGCAAAAAGCTGTATTTCTGGCCTAAATGTGACACTCACTTATGCACGTCTAATCCCAGATGTGCAGTATATCAGAGGATTTTTTCACCCCAGTAAGCAAAAAGCTGTATTTCTGGCCTAAATGTGACACTCACTTATTTACGTCTAATCCTAGATGTGCACTATATGAAACAGGTGTATGTTTTTTCACCCAGGTAAGCAAAAAGCTGTACTACTGGCCTAAATGTGACACTCACTTATGCACGTTTAATCCCAGATGTGCACTATATGAAACAGATGTTTTTTTTCACCCCAGTAAGCAAAAAGCTGTATTTCTGGCCTAAATGTGACACTCACTTATGCACGTCTAATCCCAGATGTGCAGTATATCAGAGGGTTTTTATAACCCCAGTAAGCAAAAAGCCGTTTTTCTGGCCTAATTGTGACACTCACTTATGCACGTCTAATCCCAGATGTGAAGTATATCAGAGGGTTTTTTCACCCCAGTAAGCACAAAGCCGTATTTCTGGCCTAAATGTGACACTCACTTATGCACGTCTAATCCCAGATGTGCAGTATATCAGAGGGTTTTTTCACCCCAGTAAGCAAAAAGACGTATTTCTGGCCTAAATGTGACACTCACTTATGCACGTCTAATCCTAGATGTGCACTATATGAAAAACAATTGTATTTTTTTCACCCCAGTAAGCAAAAAGCCGTATTTCTGGCCTAAATGTGACACTTACTTATGCACGTCTAATCCCAGATGTGCAGTATATCAGAGGTTTTTTTCACCCCAGTAAGCAAAAAGACGTATTTCTGGCCTAAATGTGACACTCACTTATGCACGTCTAATCCCAGATGTGCACTATATAAAACAGATGGGTTTTTTTCACCCCAGTAAGCAAAAAGCTGTATTTCTGGCCTAAATGTGACACTCACTTATGCACGTCTAATCCTAGATGTGCACTATATGAAACAGGTGTATGTTTTTACACCCAGGTAAGCAAAAAGCTGTACTACTGGCCTAAATGTGACACTCACTTATGCATGTCTAATCCTAGATGTGCACTATATGAAACAGGTGTATGTTTTTACACCCAGGTAAGCAAAAAGCTGTACTACTGGCCTAATTGTGACACTCACTTATGCACGTCTAATCCCAGATGTGCAGTATATCAGAGGGTTTTTTCACCCCAGTAAGCAAAAAGCCGTATTTCTGGCCTAAATCTGACACTCACTTATGCACGTCTAATCCCAGATGTGCACTATATAAAACAGATGTTTTTTTTTCACCCCAGTAAGCAAAAAGCTGTATTTCTGGCCTAAATGTGACACTCACTTATGCACGTCTAATCCCAGATGTGCACCATATGAAACAGATGTTTTTTTTTCCACCCCAGTAAGCAAAAAGCTGTATTTCTGGGCTAAATGTGACACTCACTTATTTACGTCTAATCCTAGATGTGCACTATATGAAACAGGTGTATGTTTTTTCACCCAGGTAAGCAAAAAGCTGAACTACTGGCCTAAATGTGACACTCACTTATGCACGTTTAATCCCAGATGTGCACTATATGAAACAGATGGTTTTTTTCACCCCAGTAAGCAAAAAGCTGTATTTCTGGCCTAAATGTGACACTCACTTATGCACGTCTAATCCCAGATGTGCAGTATATCAGAGGATTTTTTCACCCCAGTAAGCAAAAAGCTGTATTTCTGGCCTAAATGTGACACTCACTTATTTACGTCTAATCCTAGATGTGCACTATATGAAACAGGTGTATGTTTTTTCACCCAGGTAAGCAAAAAGCTGTACTACTGGCCTAAATGTGACACTCACTTATGCACGTTTAATCCCAGATGTGCACTATATGAAACAGATGGTTTTTTTCACCCCAGTAAGCAAAAAGCTGTATTTCTGGCCTAAATGTGACACTCACTTATGCACGTCTAATCCCAGATGTGCAGTATATCAGAGGGTTTTTATAACCCCAGTAAGCAAAAAGCAGTTTTTCTGGCCTAATTGTGACACTCACTTATGCACGTCTAATCCCAGATGTGCAGTATATCAGAGGGTTTTTTCACCCCAGTAAGCAAAAAGCCGTATTTCTGGCCTAAATGTGACACTCACTTATGCACGTCTAATCACAGATGTGCACTATATGAAACAGATGTATTTTTTTCACCTAAGTAAGCAAAAAGCTGTATTTCTGGCCTAAATGTGACACTCACTTATGCACGTCTAATCCCAGATGTGCAGTATATCAGAGGATTTTTTCACCCCAGTAAGCAAAAAGCTGTATTTCTGGCCTAAATGTGACACTCACTTATGCACGTCTAATCCCAGATGTGCAGTATATCAGAGGGTTTTTATAACCCCAGTAAGCAAAAAGCAGTTTTTCTGGCCTAATTGTGAAACTCACTTATGCACGTCTAAACCCAGATGTGAAGTATATCAGAGGGTTTTTTCACCCCAGTAAGCACAAAGCCGTATTTCTGGCCTAAATGTGACACTCACTTATGCACGTCTAATCCCAGATGTGCAGTATATCAGAGGGTTTTTTCACCCCAGTAAGCAAAAAGCCGTATTTCTGGCCTAAATGTGACACTCACTTATGCACGTCTAATCACAGATGTGCACTATATGAAACAGATGTATTTTTTTCACCTAAGTAAGCAAAAAGCTGTATTTCTGGCCTAAATGTGACACTCACTTATGCACGTCTAATCTCAGATGTGCAGTATATCAGAGGATTTTTTCACACCAGTAAGCAAAAAGCTGTATTTCTGGCCTAAATGTGACACTCACTTATGCACGTCTAATCCCAGATGTGCAGTATATCAGAGGGTTTTTTTCACCCCAGTAAGCAAAAAGCCGTATTTCTGGCCTAAATGTGAAACTCACTTATGCACGTCTAATCATAGTTGTGCACTATATGAAACAGATGTATTTTTTTCACCCCAGTAAACAAAAAGCTGTATTTCTGGCCTAAATGTGACACTCACTTATGCACGTGTAATGCCAGATGTGCACTATATGAAACAGATGTATTTTTTTCACCCCAGTAAGCAAAAAGCTGTATTTCTGGCCTAAATGTGACACTCACTTATGCACGTCTAATCCCAGATGTGCACTATATGAAACAGATGTATATTTTTCACCCCAGTAAGCAAAAAGCTGTATTTCTGGCCTAAATGTGACACTCACTTATGCACGTCTAATCACAGATGTGCACTATATGAAACAGATGTATTTTTTTCACCCCAGTAAGCAAAAAGCTGTACTTCTGGCCTAAATGTGACACTCACTTATGCACGTCTAATCCCAGATGTGCACTATATGAAACAGATGGTTTTTTTTCACCCCAGTAAGCAAAAAGCTAAATTTCTGGCCTAAATGTGACACTCACTTATGCACGTCTAATCCCAGATGTGCAGTATATCAGAGGGTTTTTATGACCCCAGTAAGCAAAAAGCCGTTTTTCTGGCCTAATTGTGACACTCACTTATGCACGTCTAATCCCAGATGTGCAGTATATCAGAGGGTTTTTTCACCCCAGTAAGCACAAAGCCGTATTTCTAACCTAAATGTGACACTCACTTATGCACGTCTAATCCCAGATGTGCAGTATATTAGAGGGTTTTTTCACCCCAGTAAGCAAAAAGACGTATTTCTGGCCTAAATGTGACACTCACTTATGCACGTCTAATCCTAGATGTGCACTATATGAAAAACAATTGTATTTTTTTCACCCCAGTAAGCAAAAAGCCGTATTTCTAGCCTAAATGTGACACTTACTTATGCACGTCTAATCCCAGATGTGCAGTATATCAGAGGGTTTTTTCACCCTAGTAAGCAAAAAGCCGTATTTCTGGCCTAAATGTGACACTCACTTATGCATGTCTAATCCCAGATGTGCAGTATATCAGAGGGTTTTTTCACCCCAGTAAGCAAAAAGCTGTATTTCTGGCCTAAATGTGACACTCACTTATGCACGTCTAATCCCAGATGTGCACTATATAAAACAGATGTTTTTTTTTTTACCCCAGTAAGCAAAAAGCTGTATTTCTGGCCTAAATGTGACACTCACTTATGCACGTCTAATCCTAGATGTGCACTATATGAAACAGGTGTATGTTTTTACACCCAGGTAAGCAAAAAGCTGTACTACTGGCCTAAATGTGACACTCACTTATGCACGTTTAATCCCAGATGTGCACTATATGAAACAGATGTTTTTTTTCACCCCAGTAAGCAAAAAGCTGTATTTCTGGCCTAAATGTGACACTCACTTATGCACGTCTAATCCCAGATGTGCAGTATATCAGAGGGTTTTTATAACCCCAGTAAGCAAAAAGCCGTTTTTCTGGCCTAATTGTGACACTCACTTATGCACGTCTAATCCCAGATGTGAAGTATATCAGAGGGTTTTTTCACCCCAGTAAGCACAAAGCCGTATTTCTGGCCTAAATGTGACACTCACTTATGCACGTCTAATCCCAGATGTGCAGTATATCAGAGGGTTTTTTCACCCCAGTAAGCAAAAAGCCGTATTTCTGGCCTAATTGTGACACTCACTTATGCACGTCTAATCCCAGATGTGCACTATATGAAACAGATGTGTTTTTTTTCCACCCCAGTAAGCAAAAAGCTGTATTTCTGGCCTAAATGTGACACTCACTTATGCACGTCTAATGACAGATGTGCACTATATGAAACAGATGTATTTTTTTCACCCCAGTAAGCAAAAAGCTGTACTACTGGCCTAAATGTGACACTCACTTATGCACGTCTAAACCCAGATGTGCACTATATGAAACAGATGTATATTTTTCACCCCAGTAAGCAAAAAGCTGTATTTCTGGCCTAAATGTGACACTCACTTATGCACGTCTAATCCCAGATGTGCACTATATGAAACAAATGTATATTTTTCACCCCAGTAAGCAAAAAGCTGTATTTCTGGCCTAAATGTGACACTCACTTATGCACGTCTAATCACAGATGTGTACTATATGAAACAGATGTATTTATTTTCACCCCAGTAAGCAAAAAGCTGTACTTCTGGCCTAAATGTGACACTCACTTATGCACGTCTAATCCCAGATGTGCACTATATGAAACAGATGGTTTTTTTTCACCTCAGTAAGCAAAAAGCTGTATTTCTGGCCTAAATGTGACACTCACTTATGCACGTCTAATCCCAGATGTGCACTATATGAAACAGATGGGTTTTTTTCACCCCAGTAAGCAAAAAGCTGTATTTCTGGCCTAAATGTGACACTCACTTATGCACGTCTAATCCCAGATGTGCACTATATGAAACAGATGGGTTTTTTTCACCCCAGTAAGCAAAAAGCTGTATTTCTGGCCTAAATGTGACACTCACTTATGCATGTCTAATCCCAGATGTGCACTATATGAAACAGATGTATATTTTTCACCCCAGTAAGCAAAAAGCTGTATTTCTGGCCTAAATCTGACACTCACTTATGCACGTCTAATCCCAGATGTGCACTATATGAAACAGATGTATTTTTTTCACCCCAGTAAGCAAAAAGCTTTATTTCTGGCCTAAATGTGAGACTCACTTATGCACGTCTAATCCTAGATGTGCACTATATGTTAGAGATGTATTTTGTTCACCCCAGTTTGCAAAAAGCTGTATTTCTGGACTTGCAGACATGTAGATATCGTTACATAAAATGGCTGCCGATTATGTATTGATATTGACTAACTGAAGGAAAAAAAGTTTGTTTTCAGTAGTAGTTGGCTCAGGGCAGGCTTAAAAAAAATGGTGCACTGCACCCACTAAACAGATTTGCTGTAGATCGCTGAGTAAAGAAGCAGTTCTGAATCTTCATAAGATTTCTCCCTGATCTCTCCCTCACAGCAGCTGCAGCCTATCCCTACACTAATCCGAGCAGAGTGACGGGCGGCACTACGTGACTCCAGCTTAAATAGAGGCTGGGTCACATGCTGCAGTTGGCCAATCACAGCCATGCCAATAGTAGGCATGGCTGTGATGGCCTTTTGGGGCAAGTAGTATGACGCTCCTTAATTGGCTGCTTTGCAGCCTTTCAAAAAGCGCCATAAAAATCACCGAACCCGAACTTTTACGTAAATGTTCGGGTCCGGGTGCCAAAAAAACCTAAAGTTCGGAACGAACCCGAACTTTACAGCTCGGGTTCGCTCAACTATAGCTGTGACTAGTACAAGCAATTAAATGATCACACGTTCAAGTCTCCTAAGGGGACTAAAAGAGTTACCTTCTCTTTTATTCCCCTTAGGGGACTTGAACCTGGAAGCCGAGCTGCAGGAACTGAGCACGGCCACCAAACGTGAAACAGAACTGTGCTTTCCTCTGGCACCATTCTCAGAGGTAGTTTGGGGTCTGTAGGTAACAGCTGATTAGTGGGGGTAGTAGGGTGGACATCCACCTATCTGATATGACTACTTGTTCAGAAGGCAGGTCATCAATATCAATTGTCTGGAAAACCACTTTAATAAGAACATTTAAGACTTTATTGTTTTCACCACTTCACCACAGAGGAACTGTATTGTTAGCTAACATGGGGGTGGGGATTATTTCCAAGGGTCATGAAAGGTTTGTAAAGGGGGAAGTAAACATCAGGTCCTTCTGTCCTGGATGGAAAAACCAAGCATAACATAATACATATGTGGCCTAATTTGATGCTTGCTCTAGAGAGCTCTCTTCTGTTTATACAGTTATAAATAGATAATTTAGACTTCTTCTATGCCTGTAACCACGCTTTTTCACTTTTTTGGGCTTTTATGTGTAGTACTTAAATGTAAAAGAAGAATTTTATCAATGTTCAAAGCTGTTACATTCATATCATTCACTAAAATACTTAGTCGGGCCATTTAATGGAGGCTGCACCCCAGAGTATCATGGAAAAACTGCAGACTCTATACATAAATAAGTCAGGATGACCTTGCCACATAAATGTTGCATGATAGTCTGAACTCATAGATATGCCTAAATAATGCATTAATGCTGTTAATTTAACATGCAGTATATCATAAATGTAAAAGCGATGGTATCCTGCATCCCTAATGTGTAGTGGTAATATTTCATAATATTACCTTCTATAAAATGGAAGAACATCATGTTTTGTTTGTCAGAATATGAGCGACTGCTTCTGCAGGGTTATCAACTGCTCATAAATTCCTCCATTGTCCATAAAATATTACACATTTTTCCAAGTGTCTGTAAAAAAAAGTCATAGATTTTTTTAAGCTGGAGGAGCATGTATAGGCTAATATGTTAATAATTATCATTATAGAGTTTGCATTGATTGCTGTTAGTTTGTTTATATCACTATAATGATCTATAGAAATATAAGACTTAGTCCAGACACATACGAGCAAGCTGAATGAGAGAAACCCGCAGCGTGTGTCAGTGTGAGGTCCCGTTCGGACCTCCGCTCCTCTGACAGTGTAATACAATAAATTCCTGGCTCTCAAAGGGACACACAGCATTTTAAATCATTAGAATGCTGTGCGATCCTCTCAGAGGACGGGAGGTCAGAGCCTTGCCTCACACTGACACACACTGCGAGTTTCTCTCATTTAACTGCTTGTATGTGTCTGGACTAAGTATTATATTTCTATAGATCATTATAGTGAACTTGCTCATTTGCGTCTGGCCTTAAAAGCAGATTCACTAAAATTGTTGTTTCGGTCCATTCACCTAAAAATAAAATGTACTAGCGTTATCACCAACTGTGATTTATGCCAGTTTCTGATGTAAAGTGTAGCGAATCAGTCAGGCCACATTAACTCTTTACATGGCCTGATGTAGCAAGCGATTGTCAGGAAGGAAGAGTTCCTTAATCACAATTACTTGCTCCTCAGTGGAGGAAAAAGCTGCATTTGCATACAGTGATCCCCTCCACAGTATGGGGAACAGCGGTCACTAATGCCATCACTCATCCCCAAACAGAACCATTGTTTGCCCACAGTGGAGTGTTTTAGACAGCACGATCTGCTGCCAGCAAATTATGATTTAGGTGACCGCACCAACGATCCTATTACCCAATGAACGAGCGTTTCTCACATTCATTCATGGGTCAATTGTCGGCACCTTTACACAGGCAGATTATCACCAACGGGCATCCATATAAACACTTGTTAGCAATAGCCTGCCCGAACATTGGGCAATGTATAGGGCCCTTGAGTCCCACCAACTTTACTTGTGCCTTTTGAAATGTTTCACAAAGGATAGAGAGTTGCAAACTACAGAGCAAATATGGCATGTGGCACAATTAGCAATTTTTATATGCCACAAAAGTAGCAAAAAAACAATGATGAATCTGTTCTATAATCTTTAAGGTTTATTGAGACTTTCAAATGTGTCTGTAAAAAAGAAAAATCGGTATCTGTGATTTTTTTCATAAGTTGTCCAACAAAAAATAAATAAATACAAAATAAAGAAGGCAAAACCTCTAGTGTAATACCATCTGAATAGTGACCATAAGAAACATTTTAAAGGTGCTCACCTTAGTGGAATTAATGGCGCTTTAAAATAAATAATAATAATAGTGTGCTGTGAAGAAGTCACAATACCTTATATTGCTTGAACATCGCTGTGTAGTTGTCTCCCATATGAGCTGCTGCCCATATCCGTCCCGGCTTGCTGTGACAACGGCTTCCCAGGTATGTTGAAGTTGGCTTGTGCAGAGTCTTCGAAACGCATTGTAGTGTTTGCTCTAATAAAGGCTACCACTATTATAATAACCTGGCGGTCCCCAGCGCCAATCCACTGATGTTTTTCTCTTCACAAGCCAACTATATTGATATAGTATAGTATATTATATACTATCTTTCAGAACTTTTTTCTCTATTATTGAGTTAGATATGCATACAATCATTCATGTCTTGTTGTACTTACTTTAGTAAAAAAAAATGCATCTTTGCTCAAGAAAAACGGGACCTATTGTGCCTTATGGCTTTTAACTGTGGGCTGTGTTTTTATGTCAGCCTGGTAGGTTCCTGTGCCAAAAAACATATGTACAGTCCCCTGCTCTGTTCCTCTCCTACCTTCTTGCCTTTGTGTGTTGCCAGGGTTGCCAATTTTATTTTATTTTTTAGAAAACTTGGCTAACTCTTTTGGCCAATGAAAATTTAAATACCAAGCAATACATATTAGCAATATTAACCACCTTTTTAGAAGCCTTTTTTATTCCCTTTTTATCTACTCTTCAGTTGAAGTCTAATTTACTGACAGTTGGCTGCTAGCTGCACTTGTAAGAGCTTTGCACAGAAATGAATACAATATCTCATCTATGCCTTTTTGTTACAGTCTGGGAGCACACAGCTGGAAAATGAAGTAAGACAGAGTTAGACAAGGTAAAATCATAGGGTCAAATTTAGAAAGACTGACATTTAATATATCAGTCTTAAACTGAAGATTGCCAAATTTTTCAAGGTGCAGATGATAATAGACATAGGGATCATTTAATAATCTGAAATATGCCTAAATTAGACTTTAAGTCACAGATTGCAATGCAGTAGTAAGTTGCACCGCAATCTGCGACTTCTCCCCGCTCATGCCAGGTCTAAAATTGTGAGCGTGGCGTTGGCAGGGAAGGGCCGGCAGACCTGTCACACTTACCATTTTCTACGCCTGTTTCAGGCATAGAAAAAGGTCTAAATGTAAGACAGCTCGGAAGCGGTCTTACATTTAGAACTGACGGAGAATCTGCCCGAAGTTATGTAGAGGCCGGAGCTACTTCATAACTTCGGTGGAACCACCATCAGCTATAGAGGTTATTAAGATCAGCGTCTAAAACACTGGTCCTAATAAATGTGCCCCATAGATTTGTGCTTGTGCGCCATTTTCTGATTTTAAAATAAAAAAAATCTGAGTGTTGTTGGCCATGACCCACTCACTGAACCACTTCCACTTTTCATGCCAATTTCAAAAATAAGAATAAAAATATGTGCAACAAATCCAATAATACATTTCCCACATTGTTTTCTAATGGACATTCTCATGTGAAAAGTTACTTTAATTTAATTTAAAATACCATATTGTATCACCATATAAGATATTTCAGTTATGAATTAATGAATAATTTAGCAGCAGCAATTAAAATGCACAGGGCTACAAATTGGTGTCCTCAATCTACAATGACTTTCAGTCTGCAGAAATAGTGATGACTTCTCTCAAATATATTTCTAAATAATAATGCCATCAGCAGTCTGTCTCCCAAACACTAAATATACAGTGCTGCCACCTATTCTCTACTGTTGTGCCCATAAAGAAAGTGGCCAAATAGTAGTACTGGTACAGTAATACAACAAGTATCTGTCATGCAGAATTACACATAATTAGAGTTGAGCGGACACCTGGATGTCCGGGTTCGACAGGTTCGGACGAACTTCGGAAAAAAGTTCGGGTTCGGGACCCGAACTTGAACCCGAACCCCATTGAAGTCAATAGGGACCCGAACTTTTGAGCACTAAAATGGCTGTAAAAATGTCATGGAAAGGGCTAGAGGGCTGCAAATGCCAGAAAAATGTGGTTAAGAGCATGGCCAGTGCTCTGCAAACAAATGTGGATATGGAAATGACTTAAAATAACATAAAATACATAAAAATAAAAAATTATAATGTTGATCTAGGAGGACGAGGTCCATATGGAGTAGGAGGTTGAGGAGGCGGTGGATGTGGCAGTGTAGGTGGAAGCGGCGGTGGAGGAGGAGGAGGTAGCCTACACTGCTTTTTGCTTTTAAATTTATTTATATTTTTTTTAATCAGGGTAAACCCCAAAACATTGTGAAATATAACCTGTGATAACCCCCTTCAGTCGTGCTAAACACACGTTCAGAAAATACACAGGCTGCAGAGCAGGCCAGCACCTCCAAGGCCTAAAGGGCAAGCTCAGGCCATGTGCCCAATTTGCAGACCCAGAAGTTGCAGAGGCTGACCCCTGTCAGTCAGTTCGTGTAGGCGTGTGCACACTTACTGCCCCACCATGTCGCATGTCCCCGTGATGTTCACGAAATTTGATATCTGCTCTATCAACTTTCGATGTTCTTTTCTGAGCCTACCATGTTGATCACGGTTATCGGCGAATCAGGGTTCCAGGCCGGAGAGGGAGCGTGAGAAAGAGAGACCAAAATTAAGGGAGATAAATTTATAATTAAAAATTGGGATCGAGTGGAAATGTGGGAAAAACTATTGAGGCGCAAATGTGGGACAAATTACAGAAGTCCAAATGTGGGCCAAAAGAGTAAAGCGGAATTATGTGCAAAGTTATTGAGGCAAAAATGTTGGCCAAAAGAGCAAAGCAGAATTGTGGGACAAATTATTGAAGCGCAAATGTGGGACAAATTACAGAAGCCCAAATGTGGGCCAAAAGAGTAAAGCATAAATATGGGAAAAGTTATTGAGGCAAAAATGTTGGCCAATACAGTAAAGCGGAATTGTGGGACAAATTATTGAAGCGCAAATGTGGTACAACTTGTTAAAGTTTAAGCATTGAATCAAAGGAGGTGGAGCGCATCAATTAAAGAAGCATTTCAGAAATTTTATTCCCTGTCACCTATGCAGAGCAGGGGTTTATTCACGTCTAAAATTGTATAATGTCAACCCAAGAATATAACAGAAAAATTACAGAAATTAATTAACCTGTCTACTTGGTAGAGCAGGGGTCTATGACAGAAAAGAATTGTTTATTGTCACCCGAAAATGTAAATAAAAATTATTGAAATTTATTAAGCTGTCAACTAGGTAGAGGAGGGGTATGGTACACCCATAAATTGGTGAATTTCACCATAAAATGTAACTGACAAATTGTTTTATTGTTTAACCTGTCTACTAGGTATAGCAGTGGTACTTCACACCCAAAAATTGCTGAATTTCACCAGAAAATGTAACTGCCAATTTTTATTTTTTTTTGTTAACCGGCCTACTAGGTACACCGAAAAATTGCTGAATTTCACCAGAAAATGTAACTGATAATTTAATTTTTTTTAAACGGCCTACTAGGTATAGCAATGGTACATCACACCCAAAAATTAATGAATTTCAACATAAAATGTAACAGACCAATTGTTTTATTGTTTAATCTATCTACTAGGTATAGCAGTGGTACTTCACACCCAAAAATTGTTGAATTTTAACAGAAAATGTAACTGACCAATTTTTTTTTTTTTTAACCGGCCTACTAGGTATAGCAGTGGTACTATACACCCAAAAATTGGTTAATTTCACCATAAAATGTAACAGACAAATTGTTTTATTGTTTAACCTGTCTACTAGGTATAGCAGTGGTAAATTGGTTAATTTCACCAGAAAATGTTAATGACAATTATTTTTTTTTAACCCCATGTTTGCCGATGGTACGCCATGTTTGCCGATGCCTTAAGGACTCAGGACGTACCTGTACGTCCTAAGTTTAAAAAAAGATTGCGGCGCGGCGTGGGTTAATTGTGACAGGATGCCCGCTGAAATCATTCATGTGACCCCCCCGTATCGGCGATCGCCGCAAACCGCAGGTCAATTCAGACCTGCGGTTTGCGGCTTTACCTGCGGTTTGCGGCGGCGATCGGGCGTGCCATCGGGTCCCCATGCGGCTGTAGGGGGGACCCGATGGCATGGAAGGCAGCGCGATGTCTAAGGAAGGCATCGCACTGCCTTCCAGTGACGAGCCTGTGAGATCCAGCCCCCTGGATCTCACAGGCCGGAAGCTGTATGAGTAATACACACAGTATTACTCATACAGCCAATGCATTCCAATACAGAAGTATTGGAATGCATTGTAAAGGATTAGACTCCCAAAAGTTCAAGTCCCAAAGTGGGACAAAAAACAAAGTGAAAAAAAAGTTGAAAAAATAAAGTTTTCCCCCCAAAAAATTAAAAGTTTCAAGTAAAAATAAACAAAAACGTCATTTTCCCCAAATAAAGTAAAAAAAATTTGGTAAAAAATAGAGGGGAAAAAAACTGTATACATATTAGGTTTCGCCGCATCCGTATCGACCGGCTGTATAAACATATCACATGACCTAACCCCTCAGATGAACATCGTAAAAAATGTAAAATAAAAACTGTGCTAAATAAACCATTTTTTGTCACCTTACATCACAAAAAGTGTAATGGCAAGCGATCAAAAAGTCACACGCACCCCAAAATAGTGCCAATAAAACCATCATCTCATCCCGCAAAAATCATAACCTACCCAAGGTAATCGCCCAAAAACTGAAAAAAATATGGCTCTCAGACTATGGAAACACTAAAACATGATTTTTTTTGCTTAAAAAAAGAAATCATTGTGTAAAACTTAAATTTAAAAAAAAAAGATAACGGGGGGGGGGGGGGGGGGGGGGGCGTGGCTTGCCGCGGACAGGAAGAGACGTGTGGTGAGAGAGCTCTGTCCTTTCGGTTCTACATCTACCACCATCCTGTTGGAAAACCGCCTCATAAAGCCACAAATCCCTCACATTGGAAAGCTGTAACCCGCCAGTTACATTTTGACCCTCTTTGGAGCTCTCTGGGTGCCGGCAAGCCGGAGATATGTTCGGGGCCTAGTTAACAGGCGGCACCCGGATCCACTGCACATTCCGGGACACTGATCTTACAAACCTCCCAGCGACTAACTACAGTGAGAGGTGGAGACCGGAGCTTCCTTGGATGGGATTCCGCTGCGGGTGAGGAACCTGTGCAGTGTGGTGTGAGAGTCCCACCGCGCCTGGCGTTAACATCCCTCGGCAGAACCGCCTGAAGCAAAGGCGCCATCTTGGAAGGGAGCATCTCCTGTGGAGGAATATAGGAGTTACCTACTCTGAGCTGATCGGTGCTGAGGTTCTCTGCGGTGAAAGGAGGCCTGCCGTTCAGTGCTCTTCAGGCTCTGTGTTTTGAAGGTACCGTAACTCTGCACCTCCTACTAGAGGACTCAGCGCCATTATAAGGGGCTTTGCCTCTCACAGCTCCACTCTCAACTTAAAATAGAAGAAGTGCCACTAGCGCATAACACATCTGGTCTCCCCAGTTATCTCTGGATTGATTTATTGTGAGGACTGAGTCCTAATGTTTTGAACGTTCCTCCTTTTACCTTTGAGAGGGGGTCTTTCTATTCCACATATTAGAGCCATAGGCTCAATGTTTTCAGATTATTAATTATGATCTATCCTGTCTGGACACCTTAATAGCATATGTGAGGATATGCAGCACACAAAGGCATAGTACCTATGATATGTGATATTTTCAGCATTTAAGGGATATAAACCACTTATCTTGCAATGGTTAAATACGGCCAACCTACACCTAGAGATCCTAACATGCCTCAGAAAACTCCTCATGGCAGAGTCAATATGGAGAAATTTATTACAAAAACGTCTGTAGGTGCTGAACCCTCTGCTCATGTGAATCTACCTTTATCTTTAAGTGATACACTGCAGGATGAACCACAAGCTGCAACACAGATGGATCTCCCTCTATCAAGGGAATTTTTTCAGCAAACCCTCACTAATGCTCTGTCGCCTCTAGCACAGAATCTGCAGGAAATTAAACAGGATCTACGCCATATTGGTCACCGTGTGGATGATTTAGAGGACACCACAGCAGAACTCTGCAATCATTCTAGAGAAGTTGTTACTCATTTTCAAACATGACAATATAACAAAATAATAGCAAAGACAGGTGCACTCTGCAGTCTTACTAAACCCTCAAACTGATTTTAAAATTGAGAGATTAGTCAACATGTCCTACGGTGTAGAACATGTCTAAGCCCGGGCACCACGCCAAGGTTTCTCAAGTAGCCCGGGACCTAACACTCTCCTACCTGAGCCGTATGGGCAATACCAGGAGCCAGTGGGCAAATTACAGGAGCATGAGGCCGACTCACAAACAACTCACCAGTTACCTCCAGCATGTAACCATGCTTGCAATGGGAGGAGGGAGGAGTCTGCGAGTCCCACTCAAGACTGGCTGATATAGGCCAGGCCTCACAGGTGCACCTAAATGTGGCCTGTAGATGGAAAACAGGCACATTTAAATTGGCGTTTATACACCTCCAGGAATCTATATATACAAACTAAAAAGACTAGAGTGGTATTAGCAGGAGGTGCTCAAACCCACATGCAGTCGTGCATATATATAGGGTAGCAAATCCTGCACTTGTGGCCTGTTGCTAATGGCGATCCCCAGCAAAAATGCATGCGGTGGAGGATGCCCGCTCGAACCACAAGCACCACAATAGACATCCTACACAAGGTAGCAATTGTGTGGATGTCATAATCAATATAACAGTATAAAAAAATAATAGCAAAGACAGGTGCACTCTGCGGTCTTACTAAACCCTCAAACTGATTTTAAATTGAGAGATTAGTCAACATGTCCTACGGTGTAGAACATGTCTAAGCCCGGGCACCACGCCAAGGTTTCTCAAGTAGTCCGGGACCTAACACTCTCCTACCTGAGCCGTATGGGCAATACCAGGAGCCAGTGGGCAAATTACAGGAGCATGAGACCGACTCACAAACAACTCACCAGTTACCTCCAGCAGTTTGTATATATAGATTCCTGGAGGTGTATAAACTCCAATTTAAATGTGCCTGTTTTCCATCTACAGGCCACATTTAGGTGCACCTGTGAGGCCTGGCCTATATCAGCCAGTCTTGAGTGGGACTCGCAGACTCCTCCCTCCTCCCATTGCAAGCATGGTTACATGCTGGAGGTAACTGGTGAGTTGTTTGTGAGTCGGCCTCATGCTCCTGTAATTTGGCCACTGGCTCCTGGTATCGCCCATACGGCTCAGGTAGGAGAGTGTTAGGTCCCGGGCTACTTGAGAAACCTTGGCGTGGTGCCCGGGCTTAGACATGTTCTACACCGTAGGACATGTTGTCTAATCTCTCAATTTAAAAATCAGTTTGAGGGTTTAGTAAGACCGCAGAGTGCACCTGTCTTTGCTATTATTTTGTTATATTGTTATATTGATTATGACATCCACACAATTGCTACCTTGTGTAGGATGTCTATTGTGGTACTTGTGGTTCGCCGCGGGCATCCTCCACCGCATGCATTTTTGCTGGGGATCGCCATTAGCAACAGGCCACAAGTGCAGGATTTGCTCCCCTATATATATGCACGACTGCATGTGGGTTTGAACACCTCCGGCTAATACCACTCTAGTCTTTTTAGTTTGTATATATAGATTCCTGGAGGTGTATAAACTCCAATTTAAATGTGACTGTTTTCCATCTACAGGCCACATTTAGGTGCACCTGTGAGGCTTGGGATATATCAGCCAGTCTTGAGTGGGACTCGCAGACTCCTCCCTCCTCCCATTGCAAGCATGGTTACATGCTGGAGGTAAATGGTGAGTTGTTTGTGAGTCGGCCTCATGCTCCTGTAATTTGCCCATTGGCTCCTGGTATTGCCTATACGGCTCAGGTAGGAGAGTGTTAGGTCCCGGGCTACTTGAGAAACCTTGGCGTGGTGCCCAGGCTTAGACATGTTCTACACCGTAGGACATGTTGAATAATCTCTCAATTTTAAAATCAGTTTGAGGGTTTAGTAAGACTGCAGAGTGCACCTGTCTTTGCTATTATTTTGTTATATTGTTATATTGATTATGACATCCACACATTTGCAACCTTGTGTAGGATGTCTATTGTGGTACTTGTGGTTCGCCGCGGGCATCCTCCACCGCATGCATTTTTGCTGGGGATCGCCATTAGCAACGGGCCACAAGTGCAGGATTTGCTCCCCTATATATATATGCACGACTGCATGTGGGTTTGAGCACCTCCTGCTAATACCACGCTAGTCTTTTCATTTTCAAACATGTCAAGATCATTTGAACCAGCTATATACCCAAATAGAGGACCAAGATAATCGCAATAGACGCAATAATCTAAGAATCCGTGGTCTTCCTGAAACGTATGCTGCAGAATCTCTACTCTCAACGGTGAAACAGATTGCCATTGTTTTATTGGGAGATCATTATCCCCTCTCCATTGATATTGAGAGAGCACACAGAGCATTAAGACCAAGACCCAACCCTAATGATCCCCCCAGGGATATTATCTGCAGATTTCTGGACTTCAGAGTTAAGGAAGATATGTTGGGGAAAGCCAGGGTATGCCCCACTTGGTCCTTTGAAGATCATCAGCTTGTGCTATACCAAAACCTAGCCCCTATGACTCTGCACAAAAGGAAGCAACTGAAGCCTCTTACAGATTTGCTGCGAAATAGGAAGATATTGTATCGTTGGATGTTCCCGTTTGGACTCACCACTACGGTGGCGGGGAAAAAATCTACTATTTGACGACATGATGACCTTACGGAACTTTTATCAGCACTGGGGGACCCCATGATCTCCATTGAAGATTGGTGCAATGTCCAAAATCTACAGGCCTTTCCAGTAATACCAGCCCCGATCCCATGGTCCACTGCACAAGTTGGCAGGCATGGGAAAAGTAATAAAAGAAAGAATGATCGGCTGTCCCCTAAACATCCTGATGAGGAGATAACATGAATATTATTTTAACATAAATTTTTTCTTATGCTGTGGGAATACTCATGTATCCTAAACTGGGACACCTCCGTCCTTCTATTCTGTACTCGATCTATCACTAATCCTTACATAGACTGCCTAATGTTTTTTTTTTTTTTCTTATCTGTCTATAGGGTGGGTTGGAATAGGTAACGCCTCCATTGTTGTAGTTGCTATGCCAAATTTATTTTCTCTTCTTTCTTGAATATTCTAACCTCAAAATAACTTACGCTTCTTATAAATTAAGGTGATCCTGTCAGGATCTTTTTGTTTAATTTGGAAACCTTTGTGCTCCTGAAAACTCATGGGCGCTTATCTTTGGTTTTCGTACCAATATAGGCATGTTTGCCTAGTTTTGCTCTGTGATCTTGTTAACTACTGTTGTTTCTTCCAGCTTCAATGTGATCCTGAATCTACTATATCCATCGTGCCATCTGAAATCCACCGTTCTCTCCTGTATAACGCTAAGTACTTACTTACCCCCACAAAATCACAATGGTACTACACCTAATGTCTATAAACGTAAGGGGTTCAAATTCCCCCTACAAGTGCTCTGCGCTGTGGAATGATGCTAATAGAAGCAAGTGTGATATACTACTAGCTCAAGAAACTCATTTGTTGACCAAAGATACTGGTAAATGTTCTAATAGACACTACCCACATCTTTATTTTGCATCTTCAGAAGTTAAAAAAGCTGGGGTTCTTATAGGGGTTAGACGCTCGGTCCAATTTAAAGCACATCAAACTATTATTGATCAAGCGGGACGATATATTATTCTCCTTTGCTCTATAAATCATGCTGAATACACTATAGCTAATGTTTATGTACCTAATTCTCACCAAATTTCTTTCCTTACAAGGTTCTTTAAGAAATTGTTGAATTCTGCCAGGGGTTCCATCATTCTAGGCGGGGATTTTAACTTGCCCATTGACCCTTCGATGGACTGTTCCAAGAAAACGGTGGGTCATCGACCTGCGTTGGGTAAGCTTCTCAAAACTACTCCCCTACATGATATATGGAGATACCAGCATGCGACAGAAAGGGATTAAACCTTTATGTCCCAGGTTCATATCTCCCAATCTAGAATCGACTACTTCCTTATCTCCAAAGACCTCCTTCATAAAACTACTCACACAGCAATAGGCAATATTACATGGTCTGATCACGCTCCAACCTACCTCCACATCTCAGATAACTATCCTAATCCTAACCCACCGCTTTGGCGCCTTAACTCATACTTGCTGAGTGATGATAACCGATACCAATTATTCTCTAAAGCTTTAGACGAATACTTTGTTCTTAATGACACGCGAGATATCAACGTCTCCACATTATGGTGCACCCATAAAAGCTTCATGAGAGGCCTTTTCATTCAGACTGCGTCTAAACTTAAGAAACAAAGAGATAAACAAATGCAAGAAATTTTAGCTCGAAAAGCGGAAGTAGAAGCGCGATTTAAGGCAGCCCCTACAGATACATTATTAGCCCAGTTCACAGACTTGCGCTTTCAACTGCGCTCTTTCCTGCTCTGCAAATTTGAAAAGGCCCTAACCCGTTCGAAGGCAAAGTGGTATCACTTAGGAGATAGGGCCGGGGCTATGCTAGCTCGTAGACTGAAAAAAAGGGAGGTAGCTTCCCGCATAGAATCGATGAAGCAAAATAATGGAAAGATGACTACACATCCGATCGATATTGCGGATGCATTTGCAGATTACTATAGTTCCCTCTATAATTTGGAAAATGACGGCGGCACCCCACAACCCACCTCACATACCATACTGAACTTCTTAAAATCAGTGTCTCTCCCAAGCATTGCCCCCCAAGATTTGGAATTGCTCAATGCCCCCTTCTCGGAACTGGAAGTAGATACTGCTATAAAATCATTAAAATTGCAAAAAGCCCCAGGCCCAGATGGCTTTTCAGGGGACTATTATAAATCCTTTAAAGTAAGCTTACTACCATACCTTACGCGGCTCTTTAATACATTTCTACTCCCGGGTAATATACCCAAAGAAATGTTATGTGCTATCATCACGACAATCCCTAAACCAGGGAAACCTCATGATACCCCAGCAAAAAAGCTTTCGATAGGGTGCACTGGGGGTTTCTGACGGAGGTGTTGAATCATTTTGGGTTCCGGGGACCTATTCTATCAGCTATCTTAAATCTATACTCCCTTCCATCAGCTCGAGTATTGGCATCCGGCTTTTATTCCAAAAGATTTGATATAACGAACGGTACCAGACAAGGCTGCCCTTTGTCACCGTTGGTGTTTGCGCTGGTGATGGAACCCCTGGCAGAAAGAATCCGCTCGGATCCAGGTATTTTAGGTGCATACATGTGGGAAATGCATCACACAAAATTGGACTATATGCGGATGATGTCCTGTTATCACTTACTAATCCAGAGACATCTCTCCCAAATGTCATGGTAGTTTTAAAGGAATATGCACAAGCCTCTTTCTATAAACTTAATGTTACAAAATCGCATATTCTCCCATTTGCGATTCAAGAACATCTCAAAAGGGAGCTCCTGGCGAAAGCTCCATTTCAATGGGCAGAGGAAGGCATAATTTACCTGGGCATTTCACTAACACCTCGAATACTAAATTTACTGAGGAGTAATTTCAATTCCCTGAGAACAGAATTACTAGCAGATTATGCCAAGTATTCTAAGCTGTTTATGTCATGGTTGGCCAGAATTAATGCGGTCAAAATTATGATTTTACCTAAGATCCTCTATAAACTTAGATGTATACCCTGTGAGACAGTGACAGGTCTCACTCAGGTTAGAGGCAAGGATGGGGTGGATAGTGTGGTCCACACCCCTGTTCCACCACAGGTGAGAGAAGCTAGAGGTAATCAGCCTGGCATAAAGCACCTCCCAGAGTGTCAGAAAGGGGGGAGTGTGTTGCCTGTGGACAGAGGCCTGGAGGCTCTGTGTGGTCCAAGCCAGGAGGGCTGAGAGACCACTATTCCCCATGTGTGCTGAGACACTGGACTGGAGGCAGTGGGCGTACTGTGCTCTGTACAGCCAGGAGGCTGTGGGACATTGGCTGAGAAAGCCGCTTGTGTTCACAGGGTGTGAACAAGGACTTAGGTGAGTCAGGAAACTCTGTGTTAGTTAGAGCCTAGCCGGGCAAGTGTTCATTATTTTATGTGTATGTCACATGTGTTAGGTGAAGCTGCGACTTCATGATGACTTGTATTGGTTGGAAGGTGCACAATAAATGCACGGTTTGGACCTGAAACCTGGTGTCCTAAAGTCGTATCTGTGAGAATGACCCCCAAATAAGAGGCGATCCCTTACAATTGGTGTCGGATGCGGGCAAGTTGTCCATGAGAGAAGGGCAACGGTCGGTTGCTAGGAGCAACGACGAGAAAGAGCAGGTGCTGCTGAATCCTGCTGTGCTGGAGTTAAAGGGCCGGAAGCCTGTTTGTCCAGTGGAGCAGGTGCTGCTCATGCTTTTGTGGACTATTTTGCTGTAGTGCAAGTAAAACTAGTGAATTAAAGGGCCAGTAGCCCAGCAAAAGTGGACTTGTGGCTGAAAGTTTTTCCTGCTACCATGGGTCTCGGGGAAGAGTACGTCCGGCAGCGCTGGCGCATACAGCAGGCAGAAGAAATGGCCATAGCAATTGGCTACACTAAAAATGAATTGGCAAAATTTAATGCAGAGCGAGAGGCTTTGGAGGCACAGTTGCAGCTGGCCTTGAAAAATGGGTTCTCAACACTGTATGGACCCTGTACAAAGTTCCAAGAGGTTGGTGGTGTGCCGGGACTATCGGGGGAAAAGCAAAGATATGCCGTTGCCAAGGGCAACCGTCGGGAAGATAAAGAGGGGGAGAGCTGTTCGGCTCTCAGGAGGTCGAGTGTTCCCTACCAGTGGAGACAGAGTCCTAGAAAGGATGTGCCGAGGATCTGCGAGGCGGTTGCTAAGGGCGACCAACCACAACAGCGTGCGGCTGTCCAGCAGTTATGGAGCGGAGCAAGTGGCTCATATTCTGCGGCTGGAGTATCCTTGGCTCCCAGGACTGCTAAACCCGTGACATCGCTGGGTAAGATTGTTCCTGTTATTGATTATGTGGCCGACCCAGTGACAGTAAGCCGGCGGCAGTTGATACCTGTCGGGCCGGTAGGTGATAAGTCGCGGAGGCAAGAAACGATTGCGAAAATGTGTGATAACATGGAAAAACCAGTGTCTGAACAGGCGGGTAAGCTTGTTGTGATCGCTCCCTCGCAGGAATCTGCAGGGGAGAATGTTCTTGTGTTACCCAAAATGCCCGGAATCAAGGCTAGACATGGGATGACAAGGATCCGGGATCCCATGCTAGCCCGGGTAAGAGGCAGCACAATATTGAAACCTGAGACTGGTAAAATATTAAAGGTGCTGGACAGTCGTGCGGATAAGGACTATCCGCTGATTTTCACTGAGCGTGAGACTCCAATGAGAACAGAGACTGATGAATTTGATGTTACAGATACGCTCATGCATGAGGGAGTGTTGGGCCGTGATATCGGTTTGTTGCTGTGGGATAAGGTAGACCCTTCTGCAGATAGTGACGAAACTCCTGCAGAACCTGTACCTGTCCCTTTAAGTGAGGATCTAAGGGAGCTGCACTTTGACCTGCATGGGGAAAGAATATTGACCATTGGAAACAATGGTGCTGGTCAAGTGCGAAGTGATGGTGACAAAAGTGCGGAAATGCATAAGGAAAATATGTCATATGAAATATGTGGTGACAGTGATATAACTTTTCCGTTGCAGGTTGTGGTCAGGGGAGAAGCGCCCCATGGTGGTAAAAATGTAAATGATGATGAAACTTTATTTTCTGCATCTGCTATGTTTCATGAAGCGCGATATGACGTAATCAAAAGGTTTGAAGACATGCATATAAGTAGTGTGGAGCAAAGCCCAGCTCCAGCTCAGTGTTTGAAGGTGCAGGAAAATATGATAGGGCTAGAGGGTGTACCGCACGTACCAGAGGTGGAAATGCAGTCTCCACAATGTTGGTTGGTTACTAAGGAAGTGTCCCAAGTGGGGATTAGCTCATCTGTGCCCCTAGAGGTCAGAATTAATAATGACACGAGCAGTAGAGGTGACGTATGTGCTGTGACCGGTAGCAACCCAGAGAGTGAACCTACCATGTCAAGGTCCTGTGAAACAAAGGTGGTTACTAGTAGCGACCAGACAGTTATATCTGACGAGATGGGAATTAAGTCGGGTGACATCAGCCTAGGGTCTGAAGCCCATATCCAGACAGTTGTAGATGACCTGACACGACAGTACAACTGCAAACAGGAGGATGATCTCTCTCTCTCCTCACGCTCCCTAGAAATGTTAGAGACGGGACTAGCTGTCTTCACAGAGCAACTGAAGAAAATTTCAGAAAGGGCAAAGAAAGAGAATGGTGATACTCCTACATCTGCTGTAGCAGAGCCGAGCAAGGAGCAGCTGGAACCGGAGGCCCAAAAGCGGGGCACTTCCCACAAGCTTGTGCAAAAAGATGAAAAGAAACTGCTGAAAAACATGGAGTTGGTGGCTCAGCGCCTGGAGAAACAGGGTGTGACATACAAAAAGGTGGAGAAAACCAAGAACAAACTTCAGCGAAGATTGGATGATCTGATGGTGGACCTGGACCACCAGAAGCAAGTTATGTCTAATCCAGCGAAGAAACAGGAGAAGTGTGACTGGCTCCCAGCTGAAGAGAAATACATCTCGGCTCGATATGGTGAAAAACGTGACCAAACAGAGACTGATGCTTGGGAAAAGGAGACCAAGGCCCTCTCCTTGGCTAAAGCCCTGGAAAAAGCGCTTGAGGAGCATGCTGAATTGGAGAGGCTGAACAAGCAACTCAGAGCAGAGACTGAAAATCTCATGAGCTTAAAAGATGAGTTGGAGAAATCTAAGTGTGCTCTCAAACAGCAGGTGGAAGGTGAGAAACGTGAAGAGGAGAGTTCTCTGGAAGACGTCAAGAAGCCAGAGCCTGTTAAAAATGGGACTGGAGAGGGTGGCACTGTGGTGCTGGCTGTGGCAGAGAAGATAGAAGATGCTTCTGCTAAACCAGATGATGGGGCTGATGTGGATGCCGAAGACCACAGACCCGTGGTAGCGTGTAGCCTAGGCCTGGAAGACTTCCCCTCTGCATACAAGGCCTTCCAAATAGCCAGCAGCCTGCTGGGGAAGAGGTACGAGGAGGTGAACGATCAGTTTTCGGATCAGGGCTATTACAATGGGCTGTATCTCCTGAATCCTCCACAAAATGAGAACAGGGTCCTGGGTGAGCCTCTGGAGAAAATGAAAGAAGACGAGGAGTCTGCTGAAGACCCTGGTGCCTCCTGCCTCGATGAGAAAGAGGGGGAGGGGTTAACAGGGCAAGTGTATGGTGCCATGTCCGAGAAGGATGAGAAGGCGGTCAAAGAGACTGGAGACTTCAAGAAGACAAAGACTGAAAAAGTTAAGGCCGATGTGTTGGTTGACGTGAAGTCCCCAGGTGCTACAGAGACCAAAGTTAAGCCAAAGGGAGCCGCGGCCGAAGTGGAAAAAGCCGCTAAAGAAGCAGAGGTCTCTAAAACTGTCATAGTAGCTGGGGTAACTACTGCTGGAAAGAAGGAAGAAGTGACCCAGATGCACGTAAAAGAAGCAAGTAGGGGCAAGCATGCTCTGCTGAAGGAGCCCTGCAAAGCAAAGGAGAAAGTGTCGGGATATGACCATGACTGGGAACAGTTCAGGCAAGAGCTGCAGCAGTCCAAGAAAGGACATGAGGCGCATGTACAGGAGCCAGAGGATCTAAAAAGAGAGAGAGATCAAAATATACGACAGCGCATCATTATCACTCGGGAAAGAGTAGAAAAAGAGTATATGGCCATGAGATGGGCACATGAGGCCTTTAGGCAGTTTCTGTTAGGCAAGATGTTGGTTTTGGTGATAAACCAAGCTCTGCTGGCGTGGGTCTGGCAGAACAAAGGGAAGGTACGTGTCACCGAGGTTCCTGGCCTCGGTGAAATAAGAACTGGTAATTTTCTGTGTCAGCGGCAGCTAGTGCTCGCTGACACTGGGTTACTTAGTGTGGCTGTAAAGCCAATCTGGGCCGGTTCTTATTGGGAGCAGCCAAAGAGCAGGGTGGGTGGCTGTTCCCCACGTCCAGGCCAGGTCGATACCCTCTCACCAGCCTCCCGTGGTTATGCAGGTGTTCACCCTCACGGGCTTGAACAAAGGGGGGGGATATGTGAGACAGTGACAGGTCTCACTCAGGTTAGAGGCAAGGAAGGGGTGGATAGTGCGGTCCACACCCCTGTTCCACCACAGGTGAGAGAAGCTAGAGGTAATCAGCCTGGCATAAAGCACCTCCCAGAGTGTCAGAAAGGGGGGAGTGTGTTGCCTGTGGACAGAGGCCTGGAGGCTCTGTGTGGTCCAAGCCAGGAGGGCTGAGAGACCACTATTCCCCATGTGTGCTGAGACACTGGACTGGAGGCAGTGGGCGTACTGTGCTCTGTACAGCCAGGAGGCTGTGGGACATTGGCTGAGAAAGCCGCTTGTGTTCACAGGGTGTGAACAAGGACTTAGGTGAGTCAGGAAACTCTGTGTTAGTTAGAGCCTAGCCGGGCAAGTGTTCATTATTTTATGTGTATGTCACATGTGTTAGGTGAAGCTGCGACTTCATGATGACTTGTATTGGTTGGAAGGTGCACAATAAATGCACGGTTTGGACCTGAAACCTGGTGTCCTAAAGTCGTATCTGTGAGAATGACCCCCAAATAAGAGGCGATCCCTTACAACCCCTTATCATTCCACATAAAATTTTAAAATCGCTGCAGTCGGACCTTATTAGATTTATATGGGGTAACAAAACTCCTAGAGTGGACCGACGAGCCCTATACCCAAAGCTGAGAGAGGGGGGTCTGGGGGTCCCGGATCTCACTCGCTATTACAAAGCGAACCTCATTGAGCAGACTAAGGAGTGGTGGGCGCCTTCCTCGCCACAGAGATGGCATGAATTAGAATCCACCTACACAAAACTGGGCTCTCTCCCAGGCTTTCTTGCTGCCCATTCCCTAAAGGTGCCTAAATCTTCACCCCCTCTCTTGACTATGCAGGCGGCAGTTTGGACCTGGTGCCATTATATAGAGAAAGGGATGCTTTTTTCTCCTAAGAGATCTGAGATCCCATTGGTTGCGCTTACGTATGGGGTTCCCGATCTCTCCTTAGATAAGTGGGAGAAAGCAGGTATTATATGTTTGGATCAGCTGTATAAAGGTGATACTATGAAAACATTTGAGACCTTGCATCAAACCTATGTATACCTAATACTTGTTTTTATCAATGCCTTCAAGTTAGGCATATGCTACACAGAACGAGACCTCCCATTGTTTCGTTGAATAAAACTACCTCTTTTAGAAAATATTTCACTAGTAAGACAGGTCAGGGGAAAGGCCTGGTGACTGCGTATCATGCACTTGACCCTACTTTAGAAACAAAGCTTAACTTTATGGTGAAGTGGGAAGAAGAGTTGGGGAGCTCTTGGACGGTCGAGGAGTGGAGGAATGCTTTCGATTGGACGATAGCTACTGCTAAATGCATTAATCACATTGAACAAAATAGGAAAATACAGCTTAGATGGTACTTGACTCCAGCCCGTATAGCTCACATGGATCCTGAATACAGCTCAAACTGCTGGAGGAATTGTGCGGAAAAGGGAAGCTTATCCCATATGTGGTGGTCATGCCCTATTATTCTCCCTTTTTGGAGGAAGATTTTTGACCTTATCTCGACGGTGGCGGGCTTCCAGATACCCTTCGACCCTCCATTAGCTGTGCTATCCATTGGAATAGGAGATTTACCTCATTCCCATAGATCGGTTATAATGGGCATTCTCTCAGCTGCAAGGAAGCTTATTGCGACCTCCTGGAAGTTGCCCTTTACTCCTCAGGTGACTGATGTGATCTCATTGGTAATTCAGTATATGCAACATGAATATATATATGCAGATTCTTACTCTGAACACTTAAAAGCTCACAAAAGATGGGAATTGTGGAACTCTTGTCCGTTTGCAGCTAAAATTCACTCTTTGGCTTTGTAGTGGCTGATAATGTGGTATACATAGTAAGAGAGAACGGTGGATAGATAACTGTGTAGGAAATAACTATATAGTGGTACGCTATAGTATAGAATAAATTATATTTCGGAGAAGGATCACAAGTTCTGGATTTCAATCTATTAGTTTGTTCTTGGATTGAATATGTTACAATCTGATGTATATGTCAATAATATGCTTTGCATATATTAGTGATTGTTGTTGGATTATGCAAGTGACATTTATTATCTGATATTCTTATGTTGGATTAACTATGTAACATCACAATATGAATGTCAAAGTTGTACTTTGCAAATGTTAACATTGATTCTGGCTTATGCAAGGGACATATTTACTGTCTGATTTTCTTATGCTGAAAAATCTATAAAACTTGAAAGTTTAAAAAAAATAAAAATAAAGATAACATATTAGGTATCGCCGCATCCGTGACAACCTGGTCTATAAAAATATCACATGATCTAACCTGTCAGATGAATGTTGTAAATAACAAAAAATAAAAACAGTGCCAAAACAGCTATTTCTTGTTATCTTGCCTCACAAAAAGTACCAAAAATCATATGTACCCTCACAAAAAGTACCAACAATACTGTCACCTTATCCCGTAGTTTCTAAAATGGGGCCACTTTTTCTGGAGTTTCTACTCTAGGGGTGCATCAGGGGGCCTTCAAATGGGACATGGTGTCAAAAAAACCAGTCCAGCAAAATCTGCCTTCCAAAAACCGTATGGCATTTATTTCCTACTGCGCATTGCCGTGTGCTGGTACAGCTGTTTATGACCACATATGGTGTGTTTCTCTAAACTACAGAATCAGGGCCATAAATTTTGAGTTTTGTTTGGCTGTAAACCCTTGCTTTGTTACTGGGAAAAATTAATTAAAATGGAAAATTTGCCAAAAAATTGAAATTCTGAAATTTCATCTTCATTTGCCAATAACTCTTGTGGAACACCTAAAGGGTTAACGATGTTTGTAAAATCTGTTTTGAATACCTTGAGGGGTGTAGTTTCTTAGATGGGGTCAATTTTATGGAGTTTCTCCTCTAGGGTTGCATCAGGGGGGCTTCAAATGGGACATGGTGTCAAATAAACCAGTCCAGCAAAATCTGCCTTCCAAAAACCGTAGGGCATTCCTTTCCTTCTGCGCCCTGCCGTGTGCCCGTACAGTAGTTTACGACCACATATGGGGTGTTACTGTAAACTACAGAATCAGGGCCATAAATATTGAGTTTGGTTTGGCTGTTAACCCTTGCTTTGTAACTGGAAAAAAATTATTAAAATGAAAAATCTGCCAAAAAAGTGACATTTTGAAATTGTATCTCTATTTTCCATTAATTCTTGTGGAACACCTAAAGGGTTAACGACGTTTGTAAAATCAGTTTTTAATACCTTGAGGGGTGTAGTTTCTTAGATGGGGTCACTTTTATGGAGTTTCTACTCTAGGGGTGCATCAAGGGGACTTCAAATGGGACATGGTGTCAAAAAAAAACAGTCCAGCAAAATCTGCCTTCCAAAAACCGTATGGCATTCCTTTCCTTCTGCGCCCTGCCGTGTGCCCGTACAGTAGTTTTTGACCACATATGGGGTGTTTCTGTAAACTACAGAATCAGGGCCATAAATATTGAGTTTGGTTTGGCTGTTAACCCTTGCTTTGTAACTGGAAAGAAATTATTAAAATGGAAAATCTGCCAAAAAAGTGAAATTTTGAAATTGTATCTCTATTTTCCATTAATTCTTGTGGAACACCTAAAGGGTTAACGACGTTTGTAAAATCAGTTTTTAATACCTTGAGGGGTGTAGTTTCTTAGATGGGGTCACTTTTATGGAGTTTCTACTCTAGGGGTGCATCAAGGGGACTTCAAATGGGACATGGTGTCAAAAAAAAACAGTCCAGCAAAATCTGCCTTCCAAAAACCGTATGGCATTCCTTTCCTTCTGCGCCCTGCCGTGTGCCCGTACAGTAGTTTTTGACCACATATGGGGTGTTTCTGTAAACTACAGAATCAGGGCCATAAATATTGAGTTTGGTTTGGCTGTTAACCCTTGCTTTGTAACTGGAAAGAAATTATTAAAATGGAAAATCTGCCAAAAAAGTGAAATTTTGAAATTGTATCTCTATTTTCCATTAATTCTTGTGGAACACCTAAAGGGTTAACGACGTTTGTAAAATCTGTTTTGAATACCTTGAGGAGTGTAGTTTCTTAGATGGGGTCACTTTTATGGAGTTTCTACTCTAGGGGTGCATCAGGGGGGCTTCAAATGGACATGGTGTCAAAAAAAACAGTCCAGCAAAATCTGCCTTCCAAAAACCGTATGGCATTCCTTTCCTTCTGCGCCCTGCCATGTGCCCGTACAGTAGTTTACGACCACATATGGGGTGTTTCTGTAAACTACAGAATCAGGGCCATAAATATTGAGTTTGGCTTGGCTGTTAACCCTTGTTTTGTAACTGGAAAAAAATTATTAAAATGGAAAATCTGCCAAAAAAGTGAAGTTTTGAAATTGTATCTCTATTTTCCATTAATTCTTGTGGAACACCTAAAGGGTTAACGATGTTTGTAAAATATGTTTTGAATACCTTGAGGGGTGTAGTTTCTTAGATGGGGTCACTTTTATGGAGTTTCTACTCTAAGGGGTGCATCAGGGGGGCTTCAAATGGGACATGGTGTAAAAAAAAACAGTCCAGCAAAATCTGCCTTCCAAAAATCGTATGGCATTCCTTTCCTTCTGCGCCCTGCCGTGTGCCCGTACAGTAGTTTACGACCACATATGGGGTGTTTCTGTAAACTACAGAATCAGGGACATAAATATTGAGTTTGGTTTGGCTGTTAACCCTTGCTTTGTAACTGAAAAAAAATTATTAAAATGGAAAATCTGCCAAAAAAGTGAAATTTTGAAATTGTATCTCTATTTTCCATTAATTCTTGTGGAACACCTAAAGGGTTAACAAAGTTTGTAAAATGAGTTTTGGGTGGTTTCTATTATGTAAGCCTCGCAAAGTGACTTCAGACCTGAACTGGTCGCTAAAAATTGGGTTTTTGAAAATTTCTGAAAAATTTCAAGATTTGCTTCTAAACTTCTAAGCCTTGTAACATCCCCAAAAAATAAAATATCATTCCCAAAATGATCCAAACATGAAGTAGACATATGGGGAATGTAAAGTAATAACTATTTTTGGAGGTATTACTATGTATTATAGTAGAGAAATTGAAACTTGGAAATTTGCAATTTTTTACAAATTTTGGGTAAATTTGGTATTCTTTTATAAATAAAAATGAATTTTTTTTTACTTCATTTTACCAGTTTCATGAAGTACAATGACAAAAAAACAATCTCAGAATGGCCTGGATAAGTCAAAGCGTTTTAAAGTTATCAGCACTTAAAGTGACACTGGTCAGATTTGCAAAAAATGGCCAAGTCCGTAAGGTGAAATAGGGCCGAGTCCTTAAGGGATTCAACGGCCTACTAGGTATAGCAGTGCTACTATACACCCAAAAATTGGTTAATTTCACCAGAAAATGTTAATGACAATTTTTTTTTTAAACGGCTTACTAGGTATATCAGTGGTACTATACACCCAAAAATTGGTTAATTTCACCAAAAATTTTTAATGACAATTTATTTTATTTTTTTAACCGGCCTACTAGGTATAGCAGTGGTACAATACACCCAAAAATTGGTTAATTTTACCCAAAAAAGTAAATGACAATTTTTAATATATTTTTTGGTTTAACCTGTCTACTAGGTATAGCAGTGGCACTATACACCCAAAAATTTGTTAATTTCACCATAAAATGTAACTGACAATTTTTTAATTTTTTTTTACCGGTCTACTAGGTATAGCAGTGGTACTATACACCCAAAAATTTGTGAATTTCACCCGAAAATGTAAATGACAATGTAGTGAAATGATAAAAAATAAAAGACGTTAAAAAAAAAAAAATGGATTTATGAGGTGGAGTTCCATATGGAGTAGGAGTTTGAGGAGGCGGTGGACGTAGCGGAGTAGGTGGAAGTGGTGGTGGGGGAGGACAAGATAGCAAACACAGGTTTTTGGTTTTAATTTAATTTTGTAAAATTAAGGTACATTCCAAAAGGGTGTGAAATATCCAAAATACAAACATGAGCAATTGCGCTGCAGTATAACAATGGCTGCTTAGTGCCGGTATACATGTCTATTCTGCACAAGGTAGACATGCCTGGTTCATTTTAATGAACGTGAGCTTGTACACATTGGCTGCGCTTGTCTGTGATGACGCCCCCTGCGGTGCTAAACACACGTTCAGATAATACACTGGCTGCAGGGCAGGCCAGCACCTCCAAGGCGTAAAGGGCAAGCTCAGGCCATGTGCCCAATTTGGAGACCCAGAAGTTGAAGGGGGCAGACCCGTCATTCAGTACGTGTAGGCGTGTGCACACATAATGCTCCACCATGTTAGTGAAAAGCTGCCTCCTGCTAAGACGTTCCATATCAGCTGGTGGTGCTGGTTGTTGTGGCGTGCTGACAAAGCTTTTCCACATTTCAGCCATGCTAACCCTGCCTTCTGAGGTGCTGGCGGTGCCCCAGCTGCGTTGGCGACCCCTTCCTCGTCCTCTGCCTTCGCCTTGTGCTTCCAATGTGCCCCATTGTCAGGTGGGAATGCCAACAGCAGCGCGTCTACCAGTGTGCGCTTGTACTCGCGCATCTTACGATCACGCTCCAGTGACGGAATTGAGGACGGTACGTTGTCCTTGTAACGGGGATCCAGCAGCGTGGCCACCCAGTAATCAGCACAAGTTAGAATGTGGGCAACTCGGCGGTCGTTGCGGAGACACTACAGCATGTAGTCGCTCATGTGTGCCAGGCTGCCCAGAGGCAACGAAAAGTTGTCCTCTGTGGGAGGTATATCATCTGTGTCCTCTGTATCCCCCCATCCACGCACAAGTGATGGCCATGAGCTGGTCTGGGTGCCACCCTGCTGTGAACATGGTTCCTCCTCCTCCTCAATCTCCTCCTCCTCCACCTCGTCATCCTCCAGAACTGTGCCCTGGCTGGACAATTGTGTACCTTGGGTTTGTGGGTGCAGGAACCTACCCTCAGAGCCACTTGGGAATGACTGGCCGGAAACCCTACGAAATTATCCCTCTTCCTCCTCCTCCTCCTGTGCCACATCCTCTTCCATCATCGCCAGGAGCGTTTTTTCAAGGAGTCATAGAAGTGGGATAGTAACGCTGAGAACGGCGTTATCGGCACTGGCCATGTTGGTGGATTACTCGAAACAGCGCAAAAAGGAACACAGGTCTCGCATGGAGGCCCAGTCATTGGTGGTGAAGTGGTGCTGTTCCGCCGAGCGACTCACCTGTGCGTGCTGCAGCTGATACTCCACTATCGCCTGCGGCTGCTCGCACAGTCTGGCCAGCATGTGCAAGGTGGAGTTCCACCTTGTGGGCACGTCGCATATTCGCATATGAGCTGGTGAGCGGGAAGGCCGAAGTTACGCTGCAGCGCTGACAGGGAAAGCGCGCACAGACGGCCCGCACTTTATGCAGCAGCTCTGACATGTCGGGGTAATTTTTAAGGAATCTCTGCACCACCAAATTCAGCACATGCGCCAGGCAAGGGATGTGCGTCAAACCGGCTAGTCCCAGAGCTGCTACGAGGTTTCGCCCATTATCGCACACCACCAGGCCGGGCTTGAGGCTGACTGGCACAAACCACTCATTGGTCTGTTGTTCAAGGCCCGTCCACAGCTCCTGCGCGGTGTGGGGTTTGTCCCCCAAACAGATAAGTTTTAAAACTGCCTGCTGTCGTTTACCCCTGGCTGTGCTGAAGTTAGTGGTGAAGGTGTTACAGTGACCGGATGAGGAGCTGGTAGAGGACGAGGAAGCAGAGTAGGAGGAGGAAGCAACAGGAGGCAAACTGAAGCGCCCTGCAATCCTCGGTGGTGGAAGGACATGCGCCAAACTGCTATCCGCCTCAGGCCCAGCCGCCACTGCATTTACCCAGTGTGCTGTTATGGAGATATAACGGCCCTGACCGTGCTTACTGGTCCACGTATCCGTAGTCAGGTACACCTTGCCACAGATGGCGTTGCGCAGTGCACACCTGATTTTGTCCCCTACTTGGTTGGTAAGGGAAGGGATGGCTCGCCTTGAAAAGTAGTGGCGGCTGGGCACGACGTACTGTGGGACAGCCACCGTCATAAGGCCTTTAAAACTATCCATCTCCACCAGGCGGAATGACAGCATTTCAAAGGCAAGTAATTTAGAAATGCTGGCATTCAGGGCAAGGGATCGCGGGTGGGTAGGGGGGTATTTCCTCTTCCTCTCCAGCGTTTGGGATATGGAGAGCTGAACGCTTCCGTGGGACATTGTGGAGATGCTTGGTGACCCAGGTGTTGGTGTTGCTGTCAGATCCTCTGTTTGCGGGGTGCCAGGTGGCACTGTCACTCCAGAGGTGGATGAAGAGACAGCGACTGCAGCAGAAGAGGAAGCAGGAGGAGCCAGAGACCTTTCTTGTTTTTTGAGGTGTCTACTCCACTGTAGCTCGTGCTTTGCACTTAAATGCCTGGTCATGCAGGTTGTGCTCAGGTTGAGAACGTTTATGCCTCGCTTCAGGCATCACTTCTGATTGCACAGCGTGCAAACCACTCGTGTCTTGTCGTCAGCACATTGTCTGAAGAACTTCCACGCCAGGGAGCCAGGGAACTCCTTGGAGCTGGCTTTGGTGTGCTCGGTCCCTTGCTGCGGTGGGCAGTAGGAGGCGTACTGTCTAGAGGACAGCCGCTCCGCTTTTGCACCCTGCTCCCTCTTCTGCTGTGCTGGTGGCTCTGTGCGACCACCGCCTCTTCCTCCGAACTACATCGGTCACTCGCATGACCTTGATTCCATGTGGGGTCGAGGACCTCATCGTCCTTCACATCATTTTATACCCAGTCTTCACCCCTGCCTTCCTTGTCGGTCTGCACACTTTCGAAAGCCCCAGCAGTTGGCACCTGTGTTTCGTCATCATCCGAGACGTGCTGCGATGGTCCTCCCATGTACTTATCTTGAAAGATAAGTGGTTGGGCATCGGTGCACTCAATCTCTTCCAATTCTGGGGCCGGGCTAGGTGGATGGCCCTGGGAAACCCTGCTAACAGAGTCATCAAAAAGCAGAAGAGACTGCTGCATGACTTGGGGCTCAGACTGCTTGGCTGATTTGCAAGGGGGTGAGGTGAAAGACTGATGGACATGGGCTGCAGGTGCCAACTGTGGTCTTTCAGCAGGAGACTGGGTGGGAGACAATGTGAAGGAACTGGATCCACTGTCAGCAACCCAATCTACTATCGCCTGTACTTGTCCAGGCCTCACCATTCGTAGAGCAGGATTACGCCCGACCAAATAACACTGCAGGTTTTCTCGCCTACTCGCACCTGAGGAAAGGGTTTCACTTGTGCATGTAGCTGGCACAGATCGACCACGTCCTCTCCCTGCAACAAGAGCTCCACCAGCAGCATCACGACCTGGGCCACGTCCCATATTTGACTCTCTCCTCATATTTTTCAAATTTAGGATCTTCCCCTAAATGGGTGTTTAATTGATAGTAGAATAGAACGACAGTATGTAAAGGGTGTATCTCACACGGCCTGAACCAGACTAGGCCTCAAAAAAAGATTTTTTTTGCCCAAAATGTCTGTATTTTAAATGCCTGAATCAAACCCCTGTAGAGGGTATCTCACACGGTCTGAACCAGTGTAGGCCTGAAGTAAATATATCTTTGCACAAAATGGCTGTATTTCAAATGGCTGTATTTCAAATCCCTGAATCAAACCCCTGTATGTAGAGGGGGTATCTCACATGGTCTGAGCCAGTGTAGGCCTGAAGTAAATATTTCTTTGCACAAAATGGCTGTATTTCAAATGGCTGTATTTCAAATGCCTGATTCAAACCCCTGTATGTTGAGGTAGTATCTCACAGGGCCTGAACCAGTGTAGGCCTGAAGTAAATATATCTTTGCACAAAATGGCTGTATTTCAAATGGCTGTATTTCAAATGCCTGATTCAAACCCCTGTATGTAGAGGGTTATCTCACACGGTTTGAACCAGTGTAGGCCTGAAGTAAATATTTGCCCAAAATGGCTGTATTTCAAATCCCTGAATCAAACCCCTGTATGTAGAGGGAGTATCTCACAGGGCCTGAACCAGTGTAGGCCTGAAGTAAATATATCTTTGCACAAAATGGCTGTATTTCAAAGGGCTGTATTTCAAATGCCTGATTCAAACCCCTGTATGTAGAGGAAGTATCTCACAGGGCCTGAACCAGTGTAGGCCTGAAGTAAATATATCTTTGCACAAAATAGCTGTATTTCAAATGGCTGTATTTCAAATCCCTGAATCAAACCCCTGTATGTAGAGGGTGTATCTCACAGGGCCTGAACCAGTGTAGGCCTGAATTCAATATTGGTGCACCAAATGGCGGTATTTAAATCTCTGAATGGAACCCAAATGTATTAAGGGTGTATCTCACAATGACATCTGCATCAAAGGCTGAATTTGACAGCAGTATATAAGCCTGTAATTTCACACGTGCTGATGCTGCAAGGCCTGAAAATAGTGTTTTTTGTCAAAAGTGTGTTTTTCAAAGACCAGAAAATGATGGGTGTATTTCTAGCTTAAATTGCACACTGACTAATCCAGATGTTGTAGATTGCCAAAAAAGTGTTTTTTTGATAACAGAATATGAAAGGTGTATATATGAAACTCAAATTTAACACATGCAGATCTGGAAAATACTGTTTATTGAAAAAAAAAATTGTGTGTTTTTCAAACTCCAGAAAATGATGGGTGTATTTCTAGCTGAAATTGCACACTGACTAATCCAGATGTTGTAGATTACCAAAAAAGTGTTTTTTTTGTAACAGAATATGAAAGCTGTATATATTAAACTTGAATTTAACACTTGCAGATCTGGAAAATACTGTTTTTTGAAAAAACAATTGTGTGTTTTTCAAACCCCAGAAAATGATGGGTGTATTTCTAGCTTAAATTGCACACTGACTAATCCAGATGTTGTAGATTGCCAAAAAAGTGTTTTTTTGGTAACAGAATATGAAAGCTGTATATATTAAACTTGAATTTAACACTTGCAGATCTGGAAAATACAGTTTTTTGAAGAAAAATAAATAGTGTGTTTTTCAAACCCCAGAAAATGATGGGTGTATTTCTAGCTTAAATTGCACACTGACTAATCCAGATGTTGTAGATTGCCAAAAAAGTGGGGTTTTTTTGGTAACGGAATATGAAAGCTGTATATAGTAAACTTGAATTTAACACTTGCCGATCTGGAAAATACTGTTTTTTGAAAAAAAATGTGTGTTTTTCAAACTCCAGAAAATGATGGGTGTATGTCTACCTTAAATTGCACACTGACTAATCCAGATGTTGTAGTTTGCAAAAAAAATGGTGATTTGCAATGTCCCAAAAGCTCAGATGCAGTGCTGGTGCACTGAGCTTGCATAAAATGGCCGCCGCCGCTGCCCACCTAACTAACAGAATTCTAAAAGTTAGTTTTTTTTGATCAATGAGCTCAGGGCAGGGTAAAACGATTGTGCCCTGCACCCACACAACTATTTGTCTTTAGATTGCTGAGTTAGATTCTCTCCTATTCTCTCCCTGAAATCACAAGTCCAGCAGCATCCTCTCCCTACACTTGTAACAGCAGAGTGACGTGCAGCGCTACGTGACCCAAGCTTATATAGAGCCTGGGTCACATGCTGCTCTGGCCAATCACAGCCATGCCATTAGTAGGCATGGCTGTAATGGCCTCTTGGGGCAAGTAGTATGATGCTTATTGATTGGCTGCTGTGCAGCCTTTCAAAAAGCGCCAAGAAAGCGAAACACCGAACCCAAACTTTTTTTTTCCGGAAATGTTCGGGTTCGGGTCCGGGGTCCAAAAATCCGAAAGTTCGGGTTTGCTCAACCCTATACATAATATAATGTATCTACTCAGTATCCTTAAAGCAGTTCTAATCACATGGTAATGCCCACAATATACTGTAATTATTGCTACAACGCCCATACAAATGTGCAGCCAGAGCAGTGTGCATACTAGTGTTGGGCGAGAATATTCGAATCGTGAATATCGGCACTTCAAGAATTCACGAATATTTAGAATATAGTGATATACAGTATATTGGTAATTTCGAATATTCTAGATTTTTTTTTCATCAGTAACATCCCTTCTTGCTTGTGGGCCAATGAGACACCTGCAATGTCATTGTCTATGCTTAGCAACATCCCTAGTAATCAATAGGAAAGTTGCCTACCCCTTACTATATAAGAACCTCCCCAGCAGCCATTTTCTACAGTTTTTTAAAGTTCTGAGAGAGACAGCAGTGTCATTGCGGGGCTCTGTGCTTTACACACTACATTAGATAGATAGTTAGATAGATTATATACAGTCAGGTCCATAAATATTGGGACATCAACACAATTCTAAGAGTTTTGGCTCTATACACCACCACAATGGATTTGAAATGAAACAAACAAGATGTGCTTTAACTGCAGACTGTCAGCTTTATTTTGAGGGTATTTACATCCAAATCAGGTGAACGGTGTAGGAATTACAACAGTTTGAGTATGTGCCTTACACTTGTTAAGGGACCAAAAGTAATGGGACAGAATAATAATCATACATCAAACTTTCACTTTTTAATACTTGGTTGCAAATCCTTTGCAGTCAATTACAGCCTGAAGTCTGGAACGCATAGACATCACCAGACGCTGGTTTTCATCCCTGGTGATGCTCTGCCAGGCCTCTACTGCAACGTCTTCAGTTCCTGCTTGTTCTTGGGGCATTTTACCTTCAGTTTTGTCTTCAGCAAGTGAAATGCATGCTCAATCGGATTCAGGTCAGGTGATTGACTTGGCCATTGCATAACATTCCACTTCTTTCCCTTAAAAAACTCTTTGGTTGCTTTTGCAGTATGCTTTGGGTCATTGTCCATCTGCACTGTGAAGCGCCGTCCAATGAGTTCTGAAGCATTTGGCTGAATATGAGCAGATAATATTGCCCGAAACACTTCAGAATTCATCCTGCTGCTTTTGTCAGCAGTCACATCATTAATAAATACAAGAGAACTAGTTCCATTGGCAGCCATACATGCCCACGCCATGACACTACCACCACCATGCTTCACTGATGAGGTGGTATGCTTACGATCATGAGCAGTTCCTTTCCTTCTCCATATTCTTCTATTCCCATCACTCGGGTACAAGTTGATCTTGGTCTCATTTGTCCTTAGGATGTTGTTCCAGAACTGTGAAGGCTTTTTTAGATGTCGTTTGGCAAACTCTAATCTGGCCTTCCTGTTTTTGAGGCTCACCAATGGTTTACATCTTGTGGTGAACCCTCTGTATTCACTCTGGTAGTCTTCTCTTGATTGTTGACTTTGACACACATAAACCTACCTCCTGGAGAGTATTCTTGATCTGGCCAACTGTTGTGAAGGGTGTTTTCCTTACCAGGGAAAAAATTCTTCGGTCATCCACCACAGTTGTTTTTGGCGGTCTTCCGGGTCTTTTGGTGATGCTGAGCTCACCGTTGCGTTCCTTCTTTTTAAGAATGTTCCAAACAGTTGTTTTGGCCACGCCTAATGTTTTTGCTATCTCTCTGATGGGTTTGTTTTATTTTTTCAGCCTAATGGTGGCTTGCTTCACTAATAGTGACAGCTCTTTGGATCTCATCTTGAAAGTTGACAGCAACAGATTCCAAATGCAAATAGCACACTTGAAATGAACTCTGGACCTTTTATCTGTTTATTGTAATTGGGATAATGAGGGAATAACACACCTGGCCATGGAACAGCTGAGAAGCCAATTGTCCCATTACTTTTGGTCCCTTAACAAGTGGGAGGCACATATGCAAACAGTTGCAATTCCTACACCGTTCACCTTATTTGGATGTAAATACCCTCAAATTATAGCTGACAGTCTGCAGTTAAAGCACATCTTGTTTGTTTCATTTCAAATCCATTGTGGTGGTGTATAGAGCCAAACATTTTAGAATCTTGTCAATGTCCCAATATTTATGGACCTGACTGTATATAATACAGATAGTTAGTGGGAGATAGTCAGTGTAGGTTATATCCTGATATAGTGTAGCTGTTGCAGTGCAGTGTGTTAGGTAGTGTGATAGGTTCTGCTGTCTATACATACAGGGAGACCTGCTAAAATGTGAAGTTTCACGTATTGCACCAAAATATTTGCATCATTAGTGCCTATTAGCGCAATCGTGTATATATTGGAAATCTCTAACTGCATATAAAGCCATTTTTAATGTTCTGCCATGCCAACCATTTATTCCAGTCTCAGGAAACTTCTAGCAGCTTGGAAAATGTAGCGAAAGTGACCCACGCCTGTATTTTACGCACATTACGCAAACATTACATTGCTGATTTCTCGCAATCAAGAAAATAATCTCGAATTCGCAAATATATGACGAATATTCACCCAAATATTCATGAAATATCGCTAATTTGAATATAGCCCCTGACGCTTATAACTAGTGCATACCAGTCTGCTGCTACCATCCTTCCAAAACCACTTCGGGTGGCTGGAACTTAAGACTATATCTAGCTTTAATAGAGCCTGCCGCAAATCCAGATGGATTTTGCTGCTAGGGACCCAGATTATGGCTTTGGAGAAGGTAACAGAAAACTGCTGCAGGCACACTAGTGGCAGACCTACCAAAATGATCATGGAATTACTAAGAGAAGTCATCAAGCAGGGTCAAAACCAGAAGAGACATACAAAGTCCTTGCAGGTAAACGAGGGGTAAATCCAGTGACAATTCAGGATCAGTATACCAGGAGTTCCTATTAGCAAACACAGGGTAATCCAGAAACATACCAGTAGTCAGTCAATATACAGAATAAGGATATTTCAGACTATAGAACTATAGTTGTAGATAAACACAGAACATAACAGAACTCTCAAGTCACTAAATGTAAAATATATATATATATATATATACTGTATATATACAGTACAGACCAAAAGTTTGGACACACCTTCTCATTCAAAGAGTTTTCTTTATTTTCATGACTATGAAGGCATCAAAACTATGAATTAACACATGTGGAATTATATACATAGCAAACAAGTGTGAAACAACTGAAAATATGTCATATTCTAGTTTCTTCAAAGTAGCCACCTTTTGCTTTGATTACTGCTTTGCACACTCTTGGCATTCTCTTGATGAGCTTCAACAGGTAGTCCCCTGAAATGGTCTTCCAACAGTCTTGAAGGAGTTCCCAGAGATGCTTAGCACTTGTTGGCCCTTTTGCCTTCACTCTGCAGTGCAGCTCACCCCAAACCATCTCGATTGGGTTCAGGTCCGGTGACTGTGGAGGCCAGGTCATCTGGCGCAGCACCCCATCACTCTCCTTCATGGTCAAATAGCCCTTACTTTCAAAGTTTTCCCAATTTTTCGGCTGACTGACTGACCTTCATTTCTTAAAGTAATGATGGCCACTCGTTTTTCTTTACTTAGCTGCTTTTTTCTTGCCATAATACAAATTCTAACAGTCTATTCAGTAGGACTATCAGCTGTGTATCCACCTGACTTCTCCTCAACGCAACTGATGGTCCCAACCCCATTTATAAGGCAAGAAATCCCACTTATTAAACCGGACAGGGCACACCTGTGAAGTGAAAACCATTTCAGGGGACTACCTCTTGAAGCTCATCAAGAGAATGCCAAGAGTGTGCAAAGCAGTAATCAAAGCAAAAGGTGGCTACTTTGAAGAACCTAGAATATGACATATTTTCAGTTGTTTCACACTTGTTTGTTATGTATATAATTCCACATGTGTTAATTCATAGTTTTGATGCCTTCAGTGTGAATCTATAGTTTTCATAGTCATGAAAATAAAGAAAACTCTTTGAATGAGAAGGTGTGTCCAAACTTTTGGTCTGTACTGTATATATATGTTGGTAAGGCTGAGGTTCAGCCTGCATTTGTGGGAGGGGCTTGAGCCTATTTAAACCCCCACTTACCTCATCACAGTGGGCGTTCCGGTTCTTGGTCTTTCACTGGCTAGTGTTCGTGTGTTCCTGGTACCTACGGTCGCCTCTTGCAGAGTTCGTGTCTCCTGGTGGTAAGTAGGGGGGGGGGGCTCTTTCGCAGGGCAAGGACTGCGACGGTCTGGCACCCTCCCTCCACCTCATGCTGCCGGTGCGTTCCAGCGTGGAGCGCACGGGCTTCCAGGTCCCCTCTTCCTCCGCTCGTCTCCCTGTGTTTCCTGGCGGTATGGCGTCAGGCAGCGCACCCGGCAGCTGGCCGGCTCATCATGCCGGAAAAAGGGGGGGGAGGTTTTCCCTGGTCTGGCCGGCTCACCTCGTGCCCGGCACGGCGCAAGAAGGCGTGCGTTCCAGGGTGGAACGCACGCACTTCCTGGTTCCGATCCCCGCCCGCTCCGCTTGCTTCCGGCGGCAGCAGGGATGAAACGACGCCGGCCGACAGCTACCAGATCATCGGGGGGGGGGGGGGGGGTTTGGGTTCCTGGGTGAGGCTGCACCTCGGTGCGGCATGGAAGCCGGTGCACATAGGCGTGCGTTCCAGCCTGGAACGCACTCCTCTTCCGGCGCTTCAGTGACGTCACCCGCCCCCTGCCCGGTCTCCCTGGCTGCAATGTCAGCTTGCGTTCCACGCGGGGCGCGGGCTCACGGGCAGCCAGGCCGGACGGGGAGGGGGGGGGGGAAGTAAGGAGGAGGTAGTAAAATGAAGAATTCATAAATAAATGAAATAAGTAATTGGTGTAAAGGGTGTGCGGTAAAACCGCCACATAGTCTGATAAAAAAAAAAAAAAAAAAGAGGGGAATGAAAATAAGTACGTTTTGTAAAAACCCGTCATATAGTCCGCATAGATAAAAAAAAAAAAAAAAAAAAAGTAAAGGTGTAATAAATAATTAAATAAGAAATTAAAAATATGTATATGTAAGTATTTACAGCACAAACCCGCCATATAGTCGGATCATCAACCAGAAAAAAAAAAACAACATTAATATATAAGTATTTACGGCACAAACCGCCATATAGTCGACACCGACTAACCCCCTTTTAAAAAAAAAAAAAAAAAAAAAAATGAATTATTTAATTTTCCCTGTTTGGACAAGGATAGGTGTCCCACGTAGGACCGATCTGGCCCCACCTCGGGCACCTGGTTACGGCCAGGGTGTCTGGTCTTCCTGGTTTCGCCCAGGCCACCGGGTTTTGTCTTGTGGCCAAGTCGCTGTCGGCCGGTCACAGTCAGGGGTCCGGTCGCGGGTCCTTCTTCCCTGGTACGCCCGGGCTCGGTTCACTCCTGGTACGCCCAGGTCTTCATGTTTTTTTTTTTTTTTTTTTCTTGTCTATCACACGGGTTCACGCACCTGTCCTTCGGCTTTCAAGTCTTCCAAAGGGGCCGTCCTCGGCTTCTCCCCGGGTCATTCTTGCTTTCCGTAACTCCTAGGTTATGGCTTACCACTGCCCTTCGCGGGCCGCTGCTACGCGCAGCCTCTATTTCATGGCTACGCGCCTTCTCTCCTGTCAAGCCGCCTGGTACGCTCAGGCGGCTCTCTTTTCGGTCAGGTGTTCGATCCGATGCGCTCGGATGGTCACTTGGCCTTAGGGTGAGCCCCAGCCTGGCCAGTTCGCCTGGTTCCGCAGGTTGGGGGGCACCCGTGTCCTCTGCACTTTCAAATGTTTTTTGCCTGTGCTTTATTTACAGAAGTTTGTTCCCAGTTCTCTGTTCCTTTCGGTCCTGTTCAGGTAAGTTCGCACTGGCACCTCCTCGGTCCCGGTAAAGTCATAACCACGCGTTAATTGTCTTCGTCTGTTCGGTTAGGCCAGGTTCGTCTGAGCCGTCTCGTGAATTCCGTTACCGGTACGTGTCTCTCTGTCGTGCACCAGTCCAAATTCCAGTACGTCGTCACCCTCGTTTTTTTTTTTTTTCCTTTTTTTTTGTTATGCCTTGTATTTTTGTTTAGCTGCTCTGCCATGTCTCGAGCCTCGGACATGGAGGACGGCCTTTCCATCTCCGGCTCAATCGTGTCAAGCCAAGCGGGTCCCTCATCCCTTCGGAGTTGGACCATCCCAAAACTGTTGGCCGAGTTGAACCGAAGAGGCATTCCACATCCGGCCACCGCAAGAAAGGCAGAGCTATACAAACTGCTCATGACCAGCCCCAGCACCACAACAGTGCAGCCAGAGGCGTCGGCCATCCATTTGTCCCTGGTGCAGCTACAGGCGACCCTGAATTCCTTGGTGGACTCGGTGGCGGATGTGCGGGCAAGGGTTTCGGAGCTCGAATCCCGGCCACCCGTTGTATCCCCGGCTCCCGTTCCGCTGATGACTCCCTCTACATCAGGCTGGCTGGCTACAGGTACGCCAAGACCCATTCCACATGTGTCCCCCTCTCACTTCATTCCTGATAACCTTAAGAGAGACATCCTGGCAGGGAAAGATGTCAATCTGGCATCAATCCTCATTGCCGCTCAAGATGTTCCCGAGAACCGGGTCATCAACTGTGGCGATGTGTCGGTGGTCCTTCGGGCCAAGGATTCGCGGCTCAACCGCAAGTTGTCCATTCCGGAATTTGTCCTGGCCTTCAGCCTCTTCAGGGACATCGTCTGCACCGCACAGCCGGAGAGAAGAGAGGAGCTTGACAGCTATTTGTACCTGGTCACTGACCTAGGGCACAAGTATGGTGGGTCGGCCTTCTATGACTACCACCGTTCCTTTGCAGCTAAGGCGGCGGCAGCTCTGGCCCAGTTCCAGTATGTCACCAGCTGGTCCTTGATTGACACCGAGCTCTTCTGCCGTCACTTCGCTGGCCTCAGGGCTCCCAACTGTGCGACGTGTCAGTCGATTTTCCACTCCTCAGAGTGGTGCCCCAATACCGCGCACCCGCCTCAGGACAGGGCCATCCCGGGGACCTCCGGGTCATTTCCATCCAACCCCTCCACAGACAAGCTCGGCAGACCTATTGTCTACCTGGGGAAGAGCCAGGTCTGTAATAACTTTAATTCAGGGGGGTGCTCATATGCCAGCTGCAGGTCACTCCACGTCTGCTCCCTGTGCTTTAGGGCCCACCCACGGTCCGCCTGCCCAAAGAAATCTTCCAAAGGTTCCTGACTAGCGGACATCAACGTGGACCTCTTGGCGGCACTCCTTCACGATCACCACGATCAAGACTTCGTGGCGTTCCTGTTGGCAGGCTTCCGCCAGGGGTTCCACACAGGGCTCATCACCCTGCCGCAGGTGCCCTGGCAGGGCAGGAATCTGCTGTCCGCCACCCTGGACCCTCCAGCAACTAGCGAGTTGCTCCAGTCGGAAGTTTCCAAGGGGTTCCTCATAGGCCCGTTCCCACGCATCCCGTTTTCCTCATGGCGCATTAACCCTATCGGCTTAGTGGCAAAAAAGAACACTAATAAAAAAAGATTAATTTATGATCTGTCCGCCCCTCATGTGTCCGGTATTCCAAGCCTTAATTCTCTGATTCCCTCAGAGGAATTTTCCATGCGTTATTCCTCGGTGGATGACGCCATCCAGGCCATCCTGTCACATGGTAGGGGCGCTTGGCTGGCAAAGGTTGACGTTGCGGATGCATTTAAACTCCTGCCCATCCTGCCGCAGTTATGGCAATTCTACGGCATTGAGTGGGCCGGCCAGTATTTTTTTCGCCAACAGGCTCACGTTTGGATCCAAGAGTAGCCCGTGGTTATTCGACCAGCTGGCCAAGGCGCTGCATTGGATCCTGATCCATCACGGGGGCCTCCGGTCGGTCATCTACTACCTCGACGATTTTCTGGTTGTCGAGGATCCGCAGGGCGGGTCCAGCATACTCACCATCCTCCTCGGATTGTTCGCCAGTCTGGCTGTTCCGATCGCGGAGTCAAAGACTGAGGGTCCTGCCACGAGGGTCTCATTCTTGGGCATCGTCCTGGATTCGCTTCTGTTGCAAGCCAGCCTACCGGAGGAGAAACTCACTCAGTGTCGGGAGGTCATTTCCCATGCGGCAGCCACGGGATGCCTCACTAGAGTCGAGTTGCAGTCTCTTCTGGGGCGGCTCAACTTTGCCTCCAGGATTATGCCCCAGGGAAGAACCTTTGTGTCAAGGCTGCTCCAGCTTCTTCCCTCAGCACCCGAACAGGACAGCATCATCCGTTTGGACGGCCAGGCCATGGCAGACCTGGCCATGTGGGAGTTGTTCCTGTCCCGATGGAACGGCGTCTCCTTTTTCGTGTCACCTTGGTCTTCCTCCTGCCCGACCATTTTTTCAGACGCAGCTGCATCTTGCGGCTACGCTGCCATTTGGGGTTCCCAGTGGCTAGCGGATCGTTGGCCCAGTACCATCTTAGAGGAGGCTGAATCCATCCGCACCTCCTCTCTGTTGGAATTATACCCCATCGTGGCAGCTGCTCAGGCATGGGGCCACCTCTGGGCTAACTTGCCAGTGATGTTTGTGACAGATAACCAGGCCTTGGTCGACATCTTGGCCAAGGGCAGGGCCAAGTCCCCCAAGATCATGGCGCTGTTGCGCCAGCTGGTTTGGCTGGCCCTGTCACATAACTTCCATGTGCATTGTAGCCACATTCCGGGGGAGAGGAATGTAGCAGCCGACGCACTGTCTAGGTTTAATTTTGAACTCTTCTTCCAGGTCATGCCGGAGGCCGAGCCACGCAGATATCCCACCCCGCCTTTCAGTTCCCTGTCAATGGACTAGGCTTACTCGTCTCGTCAGCAAGGGACCTGGCGCAGCAGTCCCTTGCCCCAAACACGGCCAGGAACTACCTTTCAGGCCTGAAAACCTTCCAGGAGTTTTCACGTCTGCACCCGCAGGCGGGCCTGGCGGACATTCCTTACATCATGGCCTTCATCGCCCATTGCCACCACCAGTTACACCTCTCCTACAACACCATTAAGTTGTACCTAGCAGGCGTCCAACACCACACCATGCTCCGCAACCCAGGGGGCGGATCCATTTTTTCTGCGCATGCAGTCAAGGCCACCTTACGAGGGGTCCAGAAGGGTGGGTCCAATCCCTCGTCCCGCAGGCAGGGCGTCACGGGAGAGATGTTCCGGAAATTATCTTCAGCCCTGGATGGTGCTCCTTTTGGGCCCTTTTCCAGCTTAATCATCAAAGCTGCCATGTACTTAGCTTTTTACGGCTTCCTTAGGCCAGGCGAGTTCACGTGCAGCACGGCGGGACGGTGCAGCCTGCACCGAGAGCAGCTGGTGAGGGTGGTTGACCATTACGCGCTGAAGATAATTATCTCCAAAACCAGTCAAACGGGCCCCCCGGTGGAGATCCAGTTTTTTCCCACTAGTAATGAATGGTGCCCGTTACAGGTATTTGACCAGCTCATCCTCGCCCTCCGGGATGCGCCACCTCACAGCCCTCTGCTACCCCATCTGAAGGGAGCTCTCACCACGGCGCAATTCATCAGCCACATCCGCACGGTGGCTGCTGGCTTAGGGTTGGACTCAGGAGCAATATCCGGTCATTCCTTCCGCATTGGGGCAGCCTCCGCGGCTTCCCGGCAGGGGGTCCCCGCCCACGTCATCCGAAAGATGGGGAGATGGCGTTCGTCTTGCTTCACCAGATACATACCTAACCCGCAGGTGGAGATTTCGCAGGCATTTCGGTCTTTGGTGTTATAAGGTAATAAAGTCTTACACCTTAACTATTTTGTTGTCATTTTGCCCCCTTTTAGGCTACTCTCATACCCGGCTCCAGGCACACCTCAGCCGGTTAGGTTCCAGGCAGGCACGCTGCCCAAGTTTCGTATTTAGCCTTGACCACAAGTTGGTAAGGCTGAGGTTCAGCCTGCATTTGTGGGAGGGGCTTGAGCCTATTTAAACCCCCACTTACCTCATCACAGTGGGCGTTCCGGTTCTTGGTCCCACCCACCCATTCCCTTCATTTCAAGGGTCCTCCTTAGGGTAGCCCCCTTTTAGGCTACTCTCATACCCGGCTCCAGGCACACCTCAGCCGGTTAGGTTCCAGGCAGGCACGCTGCCCAAGTTTCGTATTTAGCCTTGACCACAAATATATATATATAATAAAATTACAGAAAAAATATTGTATATAATTATGGTATGGCATTTATAAAATAATTTTTAAAAATTACCCAACAAACAACAAACATTTTGGTTTAAATTAACAGTTGTGATCAATTTCGACTAATGTGTATGGCCACCTTAATACCCAGAAAGACTAACAAAATACTTCTGCTTAGTTTGGAGAAAAATACGTTGAGGTGAGCAAATAAGAAAGAGGGGTTTCAGGGAATAGAATATAGAATATTGATGACTTAATTTCAGGATAGGCTATCAATATCAGACTAGTGGGGCTTTGACTCCCGGAACCCCCACCAATCAGCTGTTTGAAAAGGGTACAGTGCTCCATTGAGGCCAGTAATGTCATATTTATTAGTCACATGGCCTATGTGCAGCTCATTGCTATTGACCTCTTTCATCATTTCTCAATCCATTGGATCTCCCTCACTGGAATTCCTCATGCAACTGGTCTCACTAAGGGAAATGATTATATTGAGATCACTATTTTCCATTGCTTGTACAAAAGATTCTCACTCACACTCATCAGAGACTTCTCTCCCCTACATCGGTGACAGAATATTGTTTTATGGGAGGAAGGAATCTTACCAGTTAAGCCACAGGCTTAACTATAATCAATAGAAGGAGTTTCTCAAAAATATTCTTCCCATTCATAATGTACTGGTATCTACAGATACATCTCTCTCTATATATAGAATAGACACTTATAGATTAGATATGATCTTATAAGATCAAGAAACTATCAATATAACATTATACCTGTAAAATCTCATTAAAACAAATGCTCCGCTGCTCTCTGGTGGAGGGGTGGGGGCTATTCTGACTTTTGTATGGGGCCCCATTATGTCTGTGTATGCCCCTGGCTTAATATATATGGCATTGTGTTAGCATGGTACTGTTACTGCCACAGCAACTCTTTACATGCAACCACTAAAAGAACTATCAGGGTCCATATCGGTTTTGCTGTGTCTTGTGCTATGGTATAAAAACCAAAAGATCATGTACGATAAGGAAATGCAACCCTTCACCTTACAATCTGAGCCTATTTTTCTACTGAAATGGTTAACAAACATACAGCAAATAGCATGTGAGTCTCAGCAGCCACATCTTGCAATAAAAGGATTCTCTCGGAATACAAGCCCTGGGCATGTCCTTTCAGATTAGCATCACAGCTGGAAAAAGGGGAGAGGATGCTTTATTTAGAGAGACAGCAGAGTAGCCAGGCGCATAGGATGGAAATAGAGAGAACAGATACTGTAGAGACATAATCCTCTGTGGGTACAGAGAAGCCCCCTGGGATCAAGACAATGAGTAGACATCCAAACATCCTCAACAGTGTGGGTGAGATTACCAGAAAAATGACAATTTATTATGACCAAAATAATCACATATGAGGCTACTCAACCTTTAACATAAGAAAATTACCCTTTATAACTGGTATTAGAAGATCTCTATAAATAGGATAGATACAGTTGCCTTTCACAATGGATCAGCACACTGAACATTCAATGTTGTAGAATAAACTTCCACTTTGATTGATGCATTCAACCCTACTTGTTGTTTAACAGGTATTTTTCTTTTTTTGTTTCTTTTTTGCTCCTTGAATTTTTTGTTCGTTCACATGTTAAAATGGTTTTAACTTGAAAATAATATCATGTCATTATTGCTTGACAATTGCTTTTCCTGTAACTGTAATTGTATTTGAATTTGGTATATCAATAAAAATAATGTTTAAAAAAAAAAGATGATCTCTAAAATAAATCAGCCAGTATTATTATTTTATTTTATTATACATCTGTTTAAAGGTGCTTGTAACAATATCTACTATATATTATATGTCACGCTGAATATGATGTTTGAGCTAAAGGCAGAATATTATAGAGCAGGTGGAGATAAGCAGCTTCATATATAGTTTTGTGGGAAGGAATTTAATATAACTTATATTTTATTCATTTATATCTGTGCTCATTCTGGCCGTTGAAGTCAAGGAGGCGGTCCTATGAGTGACCGACAGCCTTCTTTTCTAGAGATAGCTGTGAATCACTGATAGGACAGCTTCCTTGAATTCAACGCCCAGAATGAGCAGAAATGTAAATTTCTAAAATACATATTTTACTAAATCTTTATACACAAAACTATGTAATTCTGCTCAGCCCACCATGCACTATAACATGCTGCTTGTAGATTACACTGCATTTTAATGGTGATAGGTTCCCTTTAAACCCTTAAGGACACAGCCAATTTTCACCTTAAGACCAGGCCTAATTTCATTTTCATATTTTAGATTTTTCCTCCCCATAACTTTTTTATTATTCCGTTCACATACCAATATGAGGGTTTATTTTTTGTGGGACAAGATAAAAATTTTTAATGCCACCATTTAATTTACCATGTCTTGTATTATTTGTGGTATAAAATTGAAAAAAACAAACACATGCGCTAAAAATGACATGACGTCCTCATTCTGAGGCTCAATATGATTGTGAAGGTTGAAGAAAAATAGGACCACTTTCCGGCGCTGTAGGCATATAGATCGATCCGCATGATGGCTTGGATGTTTTTTATTTTTATTTAATTATAGTAAAGCTGTCTACGCGTTTCAAGGCTGTACAGCCCTATTCCTCAGGACAGTATGCTTTACAGAGTGCTGATAAGAACATGCATTGTATTTAAGACAGTTTTGGTGCCCTGCAGGAGAAAAAGGGGGCGTAACAAATTTTTTTTAAATGTTTTTTTTTTTTTTATAAGAGCTTTATCAACAACGGGCACTCGCTCTAGTAAGGAGAAAGACACGCCTAAACTTTAGACAAGTAAACAAATATACGCATACATACCATACTTTTAGAAATAGTAAAATTGAGGACAAATAGGAGTAAAAAAAAAAAATAATTAAACATCTAAAATGCCAAGAAAAAAAAACATATAGAGGTTCGCACCTGCTTAGTTAGATCTGAAAAAGATCACTGAGAAACCCCAAATTTACTCACAAAAAGGGAACCTTACAAAATGGGAAAGAAAAGCTTTAAATACTCTCAAAAATAACAAAGAAATTGTTGTCATCCGCCCTACAGACAAGGGGGGTTGGGTGGTATTTCAAAACTATGAGGACTATGAAAGGGAAACCCAGAATATTCTTAGTGATAAGACCTACTATGAACACATCACAGATGACCCATTTCCAGGAATTACAAAAAAAACGTAATGAATTGGTAAAAAATGCATACAAGAAACAGCTAATCAACAAAAAAGAACAAAATTTCTTACATCCCGGAATATCATGTACCCCATATTTTTATCATTTACAAAAAAAACATAAGAATACAAAAAATCCCTCCGGTAGGCCTATAGTATCCCACACAAAATGTGCTACCAGTAACTTGTCCCAATTTTTTGACATGTTTTTGCAACCTTATGTCAAAAGCCTCCCCAGCTATCTGCATGACTCAAGCCAGCTGATTAGGGAATTAAAAACAATTGACTGGAAAGAGACATACGCCCTTCTAACGATGGATGTCACATCACTCTATTCTAATATCCAACACAATTTAGGGATAAAGTGTGTAGAAACAATCCTAAAGATGGACAACAGCCTAAAAGCACCCCAAACGAAATTCCTCGTTGAGGGCCTGCATCTGGTTCTAGAAAATAACTACTTTACATATAACACTACTTACCATCAGCATAAAGGGACCGCTATGGGGACTATGGGTAGCGCCAGCCTTCGCTAATATATTTATGGGGCAATTTGAAGAAAAATTTGTCATAAATCACCCCATCTTCCAAGAATGAATCAAATATTACAGAAGATACATTGATGACCTGTTTATGATCTGCGATGGGAGTGAAGAAACTGCAAATACGTTCTGTGAACTACTAAATGGGACTGATTGGGGTATCTTTCTCATCCCAAAATTCAGTAACACTGAAATAGAGATCCTTGACATCATCATTTCAGTCGCAGGGAAGCATCTAACCACAAAATCATATTTCAAGGCAGTGGACTCTAACAGTTATATCCACTATACCAGCTTTCACCATAGAAAGTGCCTAAAAACATACCTTACAGTCAATGTAGGAGAATAAGACGCAATTGCACCAAGGATGAAGTCTACAAACTACAAACAAAAATCCTGGAAAATAGATTTAAGGAGAAAGGCTATCCTAAACTACTCATTAAAAATGCCATGAAAAGAAGCAGCCTACAGCCGCAAGAGGAATGCTTGGTCACCATTACAAACATCCAGAAAACAACAGAAGAGGTACGGTTCATCACTCAGTATAACACATCAAACCCATATATTCAGAAAAGGCTTGAAAAATATTGGCATATTCTCCGACAGGACCCATACCTGACCAAATACCTCCCAGGCATCCCCAAAATTACTTATAGGAGAACACAACCATGAAAAACATACTGGCTCCAAGTAGACTAAAACAACACATCGAACCTAAAATAAAAAACACACCTAACAACGACATTAATCTCTTGGGGACATATGACGTATCGGTACAGCATGATGTCCTGGTACTTAAGGACACATGACGTACCGATATGTCATGTGTAGTTCCGATCACATCCGCACGGCTGGCGGTGATCGGAACAAGGTGCTTGCTCAAATCATTGAGCAGGCACCCTGCGACCTGCGGTTTGCTGCGTTTACTGGTGGTTGTGGCGGTGATCCGAGATGCCATCAGGTGAATTGTAAAAGGGATTAGACCCCCAAAAGTGGAAGTCCTAAAGTGGGACAAAAAAAAGTTTTCCCCCAAAAAATTAAAGGTTTCAAGTATTAAAAAAAAATAAAGTCACTTCCCCCAAATAAAGTAAAAAAAAATTGGTAAGGAATAGGGGGGAAAAAAGTTGACATATTACGTATCGCCGCGTCCATATCGACCGTCGCTATAAAGATATAACATAACCTAATCCCTCATATGAACACCATAAAAAATACAAAATAAAAACAGTGTTAAATAAAGCATTTTTTTGTCACCTTACATCACTAAAAGTACAATAGCAAGTGATCAAAAAGGCGTTTGCCCACCAAAAAGTACCAATCTAACCATCACTTCATCCTGCAAAAAGTTAGCCCCTACGTAAGACAATCGCCCGAAAAAAAAAAAAAACTATGGCTCAGAATATGGAGACACTAAAACATATATTTTTTTGTTTTAAAAAGTTATTGTGTAAAACTTAAGTAAATTTAAAAAAGTATACATATTAGGTATCGCCGTGTCCGTAATAACCTGCTCTATAAAAATATACATGACCTAACCCCTCAGGTGAATACCGTAAAAAAAAAAAAACGGTGTGAAAAAAAGCTATTTTTTGTCACCTTACATCACAAAAAGTAAAATAGCAAGCGATCAAAAAGTCATACGCACCCCAAAATATTGCCAATCAAACTGTCATCTCATCCCGCAAAAATTATACCCTACCAAAGATAATCAATCGCCCAAAAACTGAAAAAACTATGGCTCTCAGACTATGCAAACACTAAAACATGATTATTTTTTTGTTTCAAAAATGAAATCATTGTGTAAAACTTACATAATTAAAAGAAAAGTATGCATATTAGGTATCGCCGCGTCCATAATAACCTACTCTATAAAAATATCACATGACCTAACCCCTCAGGTGAATACCATAAAAAAATTAAATAAAAATGGTGTAAAAAAAGCCATTTTTTGTCACCTTACATCACAAAACGTATAATAGCAAGCGATAAAAAAGTCATATGCACCCCAAAATAGTGCCAATCAAACCGTCATCTCATCCCACAAAAATCATACCCTACCCAAGATAATCACCCAAAAACTGAAAAAACTATGGCTCTCAGACTATGGAGACACTAAAACATGATTTTTTTGTTTCAAAAATGAAATCATTGTGTAAAACTCACATAAATAAAAAAAATTGTATACATATTAGGTATCGCCGCATCCGTGGCAACCTTCTCTATATAAATACCACATGATCTAACCTGTCAGATGAATTTTGTAAATAACAAAAAATAAAAACGGTGCCAAAACAGCTATTTCTTGCTACCTTGCCTTGGTTGTAATATAAAGCAACCAAACATCATATGTACCCTAAACTAGTACCAACAAAACTGCCACCCTATCCCGTAGTTTCTAAAATGGGGTCACTTCTTGGGAGTTTCTACTCTAGGGGTGCATCAGGGGGGGCTTCAAATGGGACATGGTGTCAAAAAACAGTCCAGCAAAATCTGCCTTCCAAAAACCATATGGCGTTCCTTTTCTTCTGCGCCCTGCCGTGTGCCCGTACAGCAGTTTACGATCACATATGGGGTGTTTCTGTAAACTACAGAACGAGAGCCATAAATATTGAGTTATGTTTGGCTGTTTTATCCCTTGCTTTGTAACTGGAAAAAAAATATTAAAATGGAAAATCTGCCAAAAAAGTGAAGTTTTGAAATTGTATCTCTATTTTCCATTAATTCTTGTGGAACACCTAAAGGGTTAACAAAGTTTGTAAAATCAGTTTTGAATACCTTGTAGTTTCTAGAATGGGGTAATTTTGTATGGTTTCTATTATGTAAGCCTCACAAGTGACTTCAAACCTGAACTGGTCCTTAAAAAGTGGGTTTTTGAAAATTTCTGAAAAATTTCAACATTTGCTTCTAAACTTCTAAGCCTTGTAACATCCCCAAAAAATGTAATGTCATTTCTAAAATGATCCAAACATGAAGTAGACATATGGGGAATGTAAAGTAATAAATATTTTATTCTTAGAATGGCCTGGATAAGTCAAAGCGTTTCAAAGTTATCACCACATAAAGTGACACTGGTCATATTTGCAAAAAATGGCCTGGTCCTTAAGGTGAAAATGTATTTATTTATTATTTATTTTATGCACTTATATAGCGCTACTATATTCTGCAGCGCTTTACAGACATTAGCAGCCAACTGTCCCCAATGGGGCTCACAATCTAAGGTCCCTATCAGTATGTTTTTGGAGTGTGGGAGGAAACCGGAATACCCGGAGGAAACCCACGCAAATACGGGGAGAACATACAAACTCCATGCAGATGTTGTCCTTGGTCGGATTTGAACCTAGGACCCCAGCGCTGCCAGGCACCAGTGCTTACTACTGAGCCCGTTCCCTAAGTGGTTACGAAGGGGAGCTACAGATGTGGGGCAAAGAACTGTCTGTGTTTCAGCATTATCACACACAACAAAGCAACTTTTACTTCCAACCACAACAGTACTACATTCCGAATAAAATACCATCTTACATGTCATTCATCCTACGTCATACTGTATATCTGATCGAATGTGAATGCGGCCTACAATATGTAGGCCGAACCACACAAGCTCTCCATTGCCGGGTTAATCAAAAAAGATACAACATCCGGAAACAATATTTAAAGCACGGTGTCTCCAGGCATTGCGCAAACCCCCCCGAAAAAGAGAAACACAAGCTCATAATCACTCCGATCGACTTCATACCCAAAAATCCATGTAATAGATTTGAGAACCTACAGAAAAGAGAAGTCTATTGGATATACCAGCTAGACACGCTCACTCCACATGGTCTTAACGAAATAACCAAGACCATTCTATAACAACTTCAACAGTACCAGTACACCAAAGCGGCGATCTTTCTTTCCTAATAATTCCCTCCAACAGCGGCAATCGGTTATTTACCATTAAACGGTTCCCAGATACACTCCCATAACAAATACGATGCTTCAACCCAAACCCAATGCCCTTCTCTAGCAACACGCATAGGGTGTAACAACCAATAAGCCTTCAAGCCAGCGATTGGTAGCAGCACCCACATACTGTGCACCATAAGTGCTGCTAGTTTAGTGTACACGGTATACATACTTGTTCTATTTTTAACACATAAGCATCCACTAATGTAATTCTACTATCTTATGGGTCTGATTAACATACTAAAAATACGCTTTCCATAAACCCTCCCCCCCCCCCTACATCTGCGCCTGCCTAACTTAGCAGGTGTGAACCTCTATATGGATTTTATTCTTGTAATTTTATCTTTTTTATTATAATTTTTTTTACTCCTATTTATCCTCAATTTTGCTGATATTTCTAAACCTATGGTATGTATGCATATATTTATTTACTTGTTTATCTATATATTTTATGTACAAGTCTAAAGCCTAGGCGTGTCTTTCTCCTTACTAGAGCGAGTGCCCGTTGTTAATAAAGCTCTTATAAAAAAAAAAAATATATATATATATATATATATATATAAGCCACGCCCCCTTTTTCTCCTGCAGGGCACCAAAACTGTCTTAAATACAATGCATTTTCTTATCAACGCTCTGCAAAGCATACTGTCCTGAGGAAGAGGGCTGTACGCCCTTGAAACGCGTAGACAGTAATGATAGGCGGCAGGGGTAATATTCGAATTTGCGATATTTCACACATTTTTGGGCGAATATTCACCATAAATTCGCAAATTCGAGAATTCCTGATCTCGAGTGATTATTTTCTTGATTGTGAAATTCGGCAATCAGAAAATTCGCAATAAAAATTTGTGATAAATAAATTTGCGATACGAAAATTCGCAATCAACACTACTCCGAAAGTCAAAGATATTGCAGTCTTCTCATTGGCCAACAAGCAAGAAGCAGTGAGGAATCATGGGTACTGATGAAAAAAAATCTAGAATATTCGCGATTATGAATATATAGCACTATATTCTAGATATTCGTGAATTTTGAAGTGCCAATATTCGCAATAAAAATTTGCGATTAGAATATTCGTGATCAACACTAGTAGACAGCTTTATTATCATTAAATAAAAAGATAAACATCCAAGCCATCGTGTGGATCGATCTATATGCCTACAGCGCCAGAAAGTGGTATTATTTTTCTTCAACCTTCAAATCGACTACCCCTGAAGCTCGTGGCGACGAGACAGGACAGGACCAGGCAGCAGCAAGGCATCCCCTTAGACCGGTGAGGGCAAACACCAGCAAGGCTTCTATAGCTGTCGTGACTCCTCACAACAGGATCCGGTAAGCGCAATACGCACCATTTCCTATTATTTTTAGTCCAGACGTACTGCACATGAGGCGCAGTATTTTGTCTTTTTTTGTTTCTGTATATCAATATGATTGTGGTGATACCAAACCTATATAGTTTTTATATTGTGTAATTACTTTTTTTTTTTTTACTTTGAAAAAAATCGCCATATTCTGACAGCCATAAGTTTTTATTATTTCAGTCTACATACAGTCGGGTCCATAAATATTGGGACATCAACACAATTCTAACATTTTTGGCTTTATACACCACCACAATGGATTTGAAATGAAACAAATAAGATATGATTTAACTGTAGACTGTCAGCTTTAATTTGAGAGTATTTACATCCAAATCAGGTGAACGGTGTAGGAATTACAACAGTTTGCATATGTGCCTCCCACTTGTTAAGGAACCAAAAGTAATGGGAAAATTGGCTTCCCAGCTGTCCCATTGCCAGGTGTGTGTTATTCCCTCATTATCTCAATTGCAATGAGCAGATAAAAGGTCCAAAGTTTATTTCAAGTGTGCTATTTGCATTTGGAATCTGTTGCTGTCAACTCTCAAGATGAGATCCAAAGAGCTGTCACTATCAGTGAAGCAAGCCATCATTAGGCTGAAAAAACAAATCAAACCCATCAAAAAGATAGCAAAAACATTAGGCGTGGCCAAAACAACTGTTTGGAACATTCTTAAAAAAAAAGGAACGCACCGGTGAGCTCAGCAACACCAAAAGACCCGGAAGACCACAGAAAACAACTGTGGTGGATGACCGAAGAATTCTTTCCCTGGTGATGAAAACACCCTTCACAACAGTTGGCCAGATCAAGAACACTCTCCAGGAGGCAGGTGTATGTGTGTCAAAGTCAACAATCAAGAGAAGACTTCACCAGAGTGAATACAGAGGGTTCACCACAAGATGTAAACCATTGGTGAGCCTCAAAAACATGAAGGTTAGATTAAAGTTTGCCAAACGACATCTAAAAAAAGCCTTCACAGTTTTGGAACAACATCCTATGGACAGATGATACCAAAATCAACTTATACCAGAGTGATGGGAAGAGAAGAGTATGGAGAAGGAAAGGAACTGCTCATGATCCTAAGCATACCACCTCATCAGTGAAGCATGGTGGTGGTAGTGTCTTAGCGTGGGCATGTATGGCTGCCAATGGAACTGGTTCTCTTGTATTTATTGATGATGTTATTGCTGACAAAAGCAGCAGGATGAATTCTGAAGTGTTTCGGGCAATATTATCTGCTCATATTCAGCCAAATGCTTCAGAACTCATTGGACGGCGCTTCACAGTGCAGATGGACAATGACCCAAAGCATACTGCAAAAGCAACCAAATAGTTTTTTAAGAGAAAGAAGTGGAATGTTATGCAATAGCCAAGTCAATCACCTTACCTGAATCCGATTGAGCATGCATTTCCCTTGCTGAAGACAAAACTGAAGGGAAAATGCCCCAAGAACAAGCAGGAACTGAATACAGTTGCAGTAAAGGCCTGGCAGAGCATCACCAGGGATGAAACCCAGTGTCTGGTGATGTCTATGCGTTCCAGACTTCAGGCTGTAATTGACTGCAAAGGATTTGCAACCAAGTATTAAAAAGTGAAAGTTTGATGTATGATTATTATTCTGTCCCATTAACAAGTGGGGGGCACATATGCAAACTGTTGTAATTCCTACACCGTTCACCTGATTTGGATGTAAATATCCTCAAATTAAAGCTGACAGTCTGCAGTTAAAGCACATCTTGTTCGTTTTTCATTTCAAATCCATTGTGGTGGTGTATAGAGCCAAAACTGTTAGAATTGTGTTGATGTCCCAACATTTATTGACCTGACTGTAGCTGTATGGGGCTTTGTACAATTTTTGTGGTATGTACAACTTTTTGATCACTGTTATTCAAAAATGGCGAATTGCGTGTTTTTCATTTTTTTCTGTGCGCCATTCACCACACACTTTTTTTTTTAAATATATTTTAATAGTTTAGACATTTTCTGATGCGGCGATACCTAATATGTTTATTTTTCTATTGTTGGGTGGTATCAACTTTTAATATTTTGATGTTTTTTTTATTTTTTAAAAACGTTTTTACTTTTTATTTATTAGCCCCTTTGGATCCCTTGTCCTATTCACCCTAATAGAGATCTATTAGGGTGAATAGGACTTTTACACTGTCCATGCTGAGCTATGCCTCATGCATAGTTCAGCAGGCAGATTACCATGGCAAGCCTAGAAGGCCTCAGCAGCATCCAGACTGCCATGGTAACTGATTGCTGCCATAGTAACCCATTGTGGAGGCTCCAATTGGAATAATTTTGGAATGCTTTTACTTATCCCAGTGATTCTGAGATTGTTTTCTCATGAGTCAATATGTTTCACCGCTATTTTCTAAATTTGAAATTCTCTGTTTTTAAGCATTACCAAATGTCTACTTTATGTTGGCATCATTTTGTAAATCTCATTTTATTTTTTAAGACATAAGAATGCTTAGAATTTTAGAAGCAATTTTTAAAATGTTTAAGAATATTTCCAAAACCCACTTTTTAAATGACCAATTCAGTTATGAAGTCAGTTTGTAGGAGGGCTGACATAGTAGAAACCACCAATAAATGACCCATTGTAGCAACTGCACCCCTCAAGATATTAAAAATGTATTTTACTAAATATGTTAACCCCTTACATGTTTCACAAGAATTAAAGGAAATTGGAGGTGAAATTTCAACATTTCACTTTATTTTGCAAATTTTTTATTGTGATCCATTTTTTCCTATGCGGTAGCAATGGATAACAGCATTTCAGTATTAACTACCCTGATTCTGTGGTTTATAGAAACACCCCATATATGGTCGTAAACTGATGTATGGGCACACTGCAGGGCCCAAAAGAGAATAAACGCCATATGGTTTTTGGAGGGCAGACTTTGCTGGAAAGGTTTTTGGGCACCATATCACATTTAAAGAGACCCTAAGGTACTCCTACAGTGGAAACCCCCTTCAAATTATTAAAGGGTGTACTGACCGTACCATCTGAGACTCACCATGCCCTTAAAAATGTTAGGCAGGTTTTACTGGGTATTCAATTGCTATAAATGTGGATGTAAACTGCTATTTGAGTACACTGCAGGGTTCAGAAGAGAAAAACTACCTCTTGGCTTTTGCAGCTCAGATTTTGATGGATTGGTTTATGGGGAACATATTGCTATTGAATAGTCTCTGGAGTAGTATCCTCTCCACAATACTTTCTCATCTTTAGGTGATATTTGCATGCTAAAAAATTGTAAAGTGGTGATCTTTTTTGCATGCAAATATCACCTAAAGATAAGAGAAGCATTGTGGAGAGGATATTGGATAGATAACCATTGCAAATCATTGCGATATTATAGATATCTGAGAGCTGGTGAGCGATATATACAAGGGAGTTTGCACGGAGGTAGCAGAAACCCAGTGGTTGATACACCAAGCTCTTAGTAAAGGCCGATCTCACACGGGCGGACGTCAAAGACACATGCCAGTGAGTACTCTGTTAGCAGGACACTGCTAACACGTGCTGATCAACTCCAATAAAGATGCACTGGGAAAGACAGCTATAAAGGTAACTGATTGATACATATTTACAAAATTGTTACCTGATTGCACAAGTCCTGATTCATTATATAAGTTACAACGTAAATAAGATCTGCCCCATTGTGTAACAATAACCTCCATTATTTGAGACATTATGGGGCTGTAGTGTCAAATATAAGATCACAAACCAGGATCCTCCCAGTGGTACCTTTGAAACTAACCCAAGTTTGGTACAAAGGTTTTTTACAGTAGAAATTAATTTACGAAGTTATCACCCAAAGTCTCGAAAGACTTCGGGAAGTAATAACTTTGGCTCATCGGAGCCAATACATTCTAACACTGTACAGAGCGAAAGTTTTATGCGAATCGACTTCAGATGAAGCATCCGAAGTTGATTCGCTCATTCCTAATTATGAGCCATTCAGCCTGCCTGGCTGAAGTGGAAAAGCTGTGTCATCAGAATGACATTATGCTGTTGGATTTAACTTCAACAGCCATGATTATATACAACGAATCCTATGGGGGCCAATGCACTGAAATGGCGGCTGAGGGAAATAAAAGGGTAGCTGCCCCTATCATCAGCTGCTAATCTACAGGACGACAGTCTAGGGACTGTGGTTCCAGCTGGTGGACTTCAGAACTGCTCTTCTTCCCAACCTTTTGGAGTCAAGGTTGGAACGATCGGGTCACATGGCCACATGTCTCGCTGTGCACAGCCAGCTCCCTAAGCTTGCCGCTACCTCCTCTCAGTGGGTGCCCGCTCAAAGTGGGGTGCTACTGGCTGGGGTAGTTGGGCCTGCATGTCCCCGAAGTCGCGGAGGTTTATACCTGGTGAGCCAGTAGAAGGGTGAATCGCTGTCACCTGTGCCATCCTGTGTCCTTGCTGGGACTAAACTATATGCTGCTGACTGTTGGTTATCGAATAAAGTCTTTCTGGAGCGTTATACCCTCACCTTGTGTTGTCTGAGTAGTGTTCCATCCACAGGAAAGGAGCAAGCATACAGCTTGCCATTCTGCCCAGTGTGCCCGAGTGCTTTTTTGGGTCTGTCCCCCATTGAGATGATTGGTCATCATGACCAGTGTTGTCATCATCAGCAGCAGCAGCAGCAGCAGCCTTGTCCTCCTTCACCACTGACTCTTCCTTGAGTGGCAGCATCTCATGCTCATCCTCCACTTCCCCTCCTCCTGGACATGACCAGCACCCTCTGTAAGCCACTGTACTTTTTCAAAAAGCATTGCACAACAAAATTTATCATGTGCGTCATGCACTGAGGCCATGATGTTCCTGCAATTGTGGCTGACCAGTTTGCCTAGTTGGAGTTGGCAGGGAGACAGCTAGTGGGATGTTTGTTGCTTGATGCACTTTAGCAATTGATTGTGTCTACTGTCGCCTAGGCTGATCAGCTTTAAAACAGCATAGCAATGTTTCACTTCAAGGAGTGGGAGCAACATTCTGTCCTAATTGTGTTGGGGGCCGAATTAGACTGTGGAGGTATCAATAGGATCTGGCCTTATTGCCCCAGTGGGTCATAAAAGGCATATACTGTCCATGCCCAAAACAGCTGCTCAAGGTCTCCATGATGGCATGCACATTGCCAGCCAGTGAGAATTGCATTTTTAAACAATTAAAAAAAAAAAAAAAAAAAAAAAGACTACTGGATAAAAGTATGAATATCATACAGCAGGATTACATGTTGGTGAAGGTGTAGAACTATGCCACTAGCATTACAACTAAGTGGTATGGCTGCAACTGTGCTGCCAGAACTTGGCCAGGTAGGAGTTCAGCTTGCACAAAAAATAATTGCTGGTCATGAATAGCTTTCTCTTGGCCACGCATTCTGTTATGGATGTCTCATGATGGAGCAGAGGACAAGGAGGAGTTTGAGCAGTGGAAGCACCTGATGATGATGGCAAGGACATTGTACTGTTTGGGGATGTGGCGCCAAAGAAGACCAGGAGAAGGAGGGCAGACTTGTTCTGATTCAGAATGCTGGCCAGTTCTCTTTTCCCGCAGGATCTGGTGATGCCGTGTCATGTGTTGCAATAGAGCCTTGGCACCAGGGGTGCACCTAGCCTTTCTGCTGCCTGAGGCAAAAACTGAAATGGGGCCCCCTTAATGTTAATTTATTAATCTAACCCCTTTGCCACAATGAAATTGCTCATTGCCCATGGCCCTTCATCTTCCCCCCTCTTGCTCTTACCTGGTGCTGCCTGAGGCGATCGCCTCACCTGGTGGTGCACCCCTGCTTGGCACCTATCTTTGTGTTTAAATACCCACAGGTTATTTTAATCCCGTAGCTCTTGCACCCAGCTGTGGTTATATGTGCCAGCCTTATGGAGGAAAAACTCTCATATAGGAGTTGTTCACACACAACTAGAGGCAGCCGAGCTTGGCCTAGGTTTGGCATGTTTTGAGCCTGCGTCTACAATATCAACGGCATTACCAGTTATCGAACTAACCACAACAGTAGCAGATATGGCCCTACCAGTTTCTTGGAAGGTTTTGGCTGTACATTGCCTCTGCTTTTTATTGTCGCAGTGAACACCCCCTCTTGGAGGGAAGCCTATTGCCGCAGTGAACACTCTTGGAGGGAAGCCTTCTCAGCACCCGCATCTGAATCCTAGGTCCTGTACAACCTACAATCACCTTCATACTCTTCACCTTTCCTGCCCCTTTTATCAGACTGTGATATGCCATAGTGAGTTCCTTGGCCAACCTCTTGATTCCTTCTTGCAGTAATTTTCAATACTTTAAATAACATGGATATAATAATGGAGTTATTGCTGTAAAATGCTTTTGCTATAACTACCCATTATCTTACAGTAATATGCAATGTGTTTAATAACATGGGTATAATAATGGAATTATTTCACTGTTGCTTTTGCTGTAAGTACCTGTTATCTTGCAGTAATATACAGCCTATTCAGTAGGTATAAGACACTGAAATGGTTTTTAAAAAAAAAAAAATGGGCAATTGCTCAGCGTTTGTAGCAGAATGCTACTGGGGTGCTGGCAACAAAGCTGTCTGTTCATATACACAACAAAAATGAGTTTATTTTTATTGCAGATTTTGTAATGGGAAGAATTACCTGCCAGCATCTGTATTAAACACACAATTCTGAATGACCAGTCCCTCACGCTCTCTCTATATGCTTTCCCTGATCAATGTCCCTAAAATATACCCAATTATACCTCCTTATTCTCTCCCTATACTATTCTTATATTGTCCATATCACACTACATTATTGCCTTGTGAGACAATTTTTTGGCATAAAATACCACAACACATCCTATTGCATCCATAGCAGAGAGCAGAATGGCATCTGGCTCATTTTCTGCTTAAAGACAGCTTGTTTAGGGCAAGCGCTCCACCTACTTCCTCCTAAAGTCATGTGATCCTTCATCCTCTTCTCCCTCATGGATTTCCCCGCCAATAGTCACAGTAAAATGGCACTGGGTGCAGTTTTTACCTGATTAAGTTGTTTGGCAATGTACAATTTGTACAATTTACAATTTGCATTTTCAAACTGATAGATTCTTTTGTATAATGCCTCATGCACACAACCGTATTTTTTCACGGTCCGCAAAACGGGGTTCCGTGGGTCTTCCTTGATTTTTGGAGGATCCACGGACATGAAAAAACTGTCGTTTTGGTGTCCGCCTGGCCGTGCGGAGCCAAACGGATCAGTCCTGAATTACAATGCAAGTCAATGGGGACGGATCCATTTGACGTTGACACAATATGGTGCAATTTCAAACGGATCCGTCCCCCATTGACTTTCAATGTAAAGTCAGGAGTTAATATAGGAGTTTTCTCCAATCCGATGGTATATTTTAACTTGAAGCGTCCCCATCACCATGGGAATGCCTCTATGTTAGAATATACCATCGGATTTGAGTTAGAGCGTGAAACTCAGATCCGACAGTATATTCTAACACAGAGGCGTTCCCATGGTGATGGGGACGCTTCAAGTTAGAATATACTGAGAACTGTGTACATGACTGCCCCCTGCTGCCTGGCAGCACCCGATCTCTTACAGGGGGCTGTGATCCGCACAATTAACCCCTCAGGTGCTGCACCTGAAGGGGTTAATTGTGCATATCATAGCCCCCTATAAGAGATCAGGGGCTGCCAGGCAGCAGGGGGCAGACCCCCCTCCCTCCCCAGATTTAATTTCATTGGTGGCCAGTGCGGCCCCCCCTCCCTCCCTCTATTGTATTATTTTTATTGGTGGCACAGTGTGTGCCCCCCCCGCCCCCCTTCCCTCTATTGTATTATTTTCATTGGTGGTACAGTGTGCGGCCCCCCCCTCCCTCCCTCTATTGTGTTATCATTGGTGGCCAGTGTGCGCCCCCCCGGCCCCCCCTCTATTGTATTAATATCATTGGTGGCCAGTGTGCGGCCTCCCCTCTCCCCCGCCCCCCCCCGATCATTGGTGGCAGCGGAGAGTTAGAAGCATCATACTTACCTGCGAGCTGCGATGTCTGTGACCGGCCGGGAGCTCCTCCTACTGGTAAGTGACAGGTCTGTGCGGCACATTGCTTAATGATCTGTCACTTACCAGTAGGAGGAGCTCCCGGCCGGTCACAGACAGCGCAGCTCGCAGGTAAGTATGATGCTTCTAACTCTCCGCTGCAACCAATGATTGGGGGGGGGCGGGGGAGAGGGGAGGCCGCACACTGGCCACCAATGATATTAATACAATAGAGGGGGGGCCGGGGGGGGGCCGCACACTGTGCCACCAATGAAAATAATACAATAGAGGGAGGGGGGCGGGGGGGCCGCACACTGTGCCACCAATGAAAATAATACAATAGAGGGAGGGGGGGCGGGGGGGCCGCACACTGTGCCACGGATCACGGATGCGGTTGCAAAACGGTGCATTTTCCGATTTTTCCACGGACCCATTGAAAGTCAATGGGTCCGCGAAAAAAAACGGAAAACGGCACAACGGCCACGGATGCACACAACGGTCGTGTGCATGAGGCCTAAATGTGTTATGCAATATGGGACCTCTACGTATATTTTTCTGTGTAAATGTACATAACAATTGTATTCTACATACCTCAGTGGTGGCAGTAGTACTATCATATTTCCTTGTTTAAATCAAAGTCATGGTCTTCAACCATAGGCAATAATTACCACCTCAACCCAAGTGAACACAGAAACAACATTTTAACCCTTTCCGGTGTGTACTCTCCTGGCAGCTTTAGAATGTGAACCAGAGACTAATGCACCGGCAAAGCAGCCCTTTTGCAGCTGTCCCCAGCTAAGTATCACCACTCGGCTGCATTTGGCTACGCAGTGAAGCAGTTTTGCAACATATGGTGCAGCTTTCTTTAAAGCTTTATAATCTCATGGCTATCACAATCTTATAATGTGCTTTTAGATGGATATACAAGATTGTGACAGTGACTGTCTATCCAAGATACTGGTGGTCAGACACAAACATTTTTACTACAATCAAATGGTTTGAAACAAAAAGCATTACATTAAACCAAATACACCTTAATAATCAATATCTTGTTACAATCAGAACATCACTTCAACCATTTTTATCAAATCATGTGAATTTTCACAACAATTACTATACTGCTACCAGACTACTTTAATGTATGTCTTATAAAAACATAAGAAGTAACAGAATTCCAATAGTATTCCTTCAAAGCTTGGTCATTTTTACATTTGGCTTTTTAGGATTCATTTACTGATAACTTAAGCCTAGACAGGTGGAGAGGAAACTGTATTGAACACTCAGGTATATACAGTACAATTCTGTTTAGGGTGAGACCTTACCACCCACTAAACCCCAACAACTTCTGTTATCCCATATAAAAAATTACAAGTACAGTGCAAAACTGTAAAAAAAAGTCCCAAATATTTGCACAAAATGTGACAAGCAAACTTACAACTTTTGTACACCAAAAAACTGGTGTATAGCCTTTGATAAGGCATACATAAAAGTACAGAAACGAACAAACAATAGTCCAATTCTGGTAGATTTTGGCTAGGGACAGTGCTGCTAAAAGATTTTAATTGTGAAATATTGGATAGGGAGAGAGCAGGAACAGTGCAGAGACAGTGTAGGGAGATTGTAGGAAGAGTTTTTACACACTGTAGGAAGAGAAAAGGTAGACTGCAGAGACAGTGCAGGGACTGCAATCTGAAGCTTATGGGATCTATAGGAGACAGCACAGTTTGCATTAATCCCTGTGTAGCACACAGAGCTATCTAATTACTGTATTTTTCGCCCTATAAGCCACACTGGCCCATAAGACGCACCTAGGTTTTACAGGAGGACAATAGGAAAAAAATATTTGTCATCAGACCTCAGAACAGACCACCAATCAGACCCCCAATGTTAATCAGACCTCAGCAGACAGCCCCAATCAGACCCCCAATGTTAATAAGACCCTGAATCAGACTTCAGATCAGCCCCCCGATGCCTCAGATCAGTCCCCCATCCTAATATATGCAGACCCCAGCCTCATGTATGCAGCCCCCAGTCTAATGTTTGCAGCCCCCAGCCTGTAGCTCCAGCTTCATGTATGCAGCCTGCAGTCCCCACCTTAATTTATGCAGCCTGCAGCCCTCGCCTTAATTTATGCAGCCCCCAGCCCCAGCTTCATTTATGCAGCCTGTATCCCCCAACCTCAGATCAGATAAAATAAAATAAAAACACTTACCTCTCCAGCTCCGGATGCTGCCGCTCCACACCGACTGCGCTCTTCATCCTTCTTCTCATTCGGCTGTGCTGTGAACCGGCGCGCACAGTGTGAGGGCACAGAGCGCCCTCACGCTGTGTGCAGCCACTGCACAGCCGACAGCCGAGGGCCAGGAAGCGGTGAGTACAGAGCCTTTGATTCTCAAATTGGGGTTAATAAGTTGTCTAGTTCTACTGTTATTGGGATGCCTACCTTATTTACTACATAAGCAATTCTATTATGATTTGATACTCAAATTGGGGTAATAACCTGTCTACTTCTACTGTTATTGGGGTGTCCACATTGTTTAATAGATAAACAATTCTATTACGCCTTGATTCTCAAATTGGGGTAAAAAAACTGTCTTGTTCTACTGTTAGAGGGTTGTCCACCTTGTTTATTACATAAGCCTTGATTTTAAAATTAGGGTGAATAAGCTGTCTAGTTCTACTGTTATTGGGGTGTCCACATTGTTTAATAGATAAGCAATTCTATTACGCCTTAATTCTCAAATTGGGGTGAATAACCTGTTTTATTCTACTGTTAGAGGGTTATCCACCTTGTTTATTACATAAGCCTTGATTTTCAAATTGGGGTGAATAAACTGTCTACTTCTATTGTTATTAGGGTGTCTACCTGCCTGTCACAGTAACTGTTTCACTATCAGTAAGGACTAGCTATGCATGTTGCTGCAATGCACATTGAGATACACCCTCCCTGCAGGCTGGGACATAGCTGATTTAACACGCTTTGTGATTAAGTAGTTCAGAACATAGCACATTTTTTGAAAAAATTCAGTGAAGCGTTCAAATAGAATTTTAGAAAATTTTGCTCATCTCTAGTTTTGATTGATGGGGTCTGAACGATGAAACCCCCACTGATTGCTAGAATGAGGAGAGAGAAGCGCTCATATTGTGCTGGAGGATGGCTCAATATAAAGTTGTGGCAGTTTGTCACCAACTTACCTGTCCATGTTCCAGTGCCGTGGTCTGGTGCTCTGGCATGGCCGAGCAGTGCGGGGCCGCACCCCCTGTGCCGCGCATCCTGACCACGCTACATGGTGACGTGAGTTCGTCCATAGCTACGAAGCGCTTGCTCACCTCCTCTCCACAGCGCACGCATGCTGGGAGAGTTTTGGGGTACAATCAGTTTTCATTTGTAAGAGCTGTGTGTTATGAGGCAGGCTGGGGGATGAGTGGAAAACGGCATTCACTACTCCACTGTGTAATGCCCCAGCTGCTTTCCAAAACTTGTTCAAGGACATGTTTTGAGAGTTTTTGGGTAATTTTGTTTTGGTGTATTTGGATGACATACTGGTCTTTTCCACTGATTGGTCATCCCATGTCCTACATGTGAGAATGGTCCTTCAAAAACTGAGTAATTATAATCGATAATCTTGAACTGAGTTTGAGTTTGGAGTAAGAGAGGTCTCCTTGCTGGGCTATATCATTTGAGAAATTTTGTATGGATCCTGCTAAGGTGCGTGGAAATTTCAAATGGGCCAGGCCTACCTCCCTCAAGTTCCTTCAACGGTTTCTTGGCTTAGGCAATTATTATAGAAAATGTATTTTAAAATGTTCTGTCATTGCTAAACTGTTGACTGATTTGACCAGGAAGGGGGTCGATCTCCACCGGTCTCCGGAGGCTTTGTCCACCTTTGAAACTGTAAAGGGGAGTTTTATTCATGCACCAGTGCTCATCCGGCCTAATGTGACTCAACCTTTTATCGCTGAAGTAGACGCCTCTGAGATAAGTTGTAGTGTTGGTGCTATCTCAGGGCCCGTCTTCTCTGACAAATCTCAAATCATGTGCATTTTTCTCCTATTATTCCTGGCGGAGAAAAACGTTGATATTGACAACCGGGAATTGTTGGATATCAAGTGGACCTTTGAGGAGTGACAGTACTTCTTAGAGGGGGCTCAGCACCTGGTCACTGTGCTGACAGATCATAAAAATCTAACCTACTTGGATACGGCCAAGCACTTGAATCCCTGGCAAGCATGTTGGGTGCACTATTCTTTACGCAATTTAATTTTTTGTGACTTTTCACCCTGGGGCTGCTAACGTTAAATGCCCTATTCAAATCCCCTACTGGCAACACTCACTTGCCAGTTATAGGTTTCACTCCCTTGCTTTGCTCCTGGTTGCATTGTTGTGTATTTGTATTGTTTTTTATATTGTCATTGGCTTGCCCTTTGACCTCCGTCCTGTACCTCCGATACCTGTCTGGCTCTGACTTTGGCTTGGCTATTTTTACTACCTTCCATCCTCAGATTTTGTACCAATTTTTTAGCCCATTCCGTATTACCTCTGTGTGGTTGCATTCCATGTCTATCTGTCTGTCTTGCATTTAAGCAGTACAGGAAACGTCGACCAGTTGTGGACTTGCAGCTTAGGGCTTGCACTAAAAGTAAGCAGAGGAAATTACAGGGAGTGAGAACTAGAACTCCAGTACCTGCACTACAACTCCAAGCATGAAAAGACTGTTATTATGGACCATCAAAGGCTAGTACAGGGAATGAGAACAACAAGTCCTAGGATTTGACAACCTATAGAGGAAGAGGTCCTTCTCCTCTGTACTACTGATCTCTGTCTTTCTGCACTGGTCACATGATCACTTGTATAAAGATAAAATGACACTGCGCTCAGCCTATTTCTACTAACCCTTATTAACCACTGGCTCTGACTATGTAGTACCTATCCACTTCAGTCTAAAATGTCAAGATTACCTTGTTTCTGATATGTGGAATTGAAGTACCGCTTTTGTCCAAGATTTCGATATGTACGAATTCTTCTGCACAGAGGTTATAGCAGGTAAAAAGGCTGTTTGGAGTTCGCAGAAGAATTCGATCAAATTAAATCAGATAACAAATAGGGATGGTACTTACGAATATAAGATTAGGGACTATATAAAATGCAGCACTAAAGGAGTTATTTATGCAATAGTGTCCATGCGAAAAATTGTATATCGGACGTACAAAGAGATAATTAAAAAAGTGAGTGAACATGTGTATAATATTAACAAAAAATGGGAAGGGCACCCTCTTTCGAGGCACTTTAAAGAAAAGCATAATGGGAAATTTGAGGGGTCTTCATTTTTCGGGATTGAAATAGTCAAAATGGATACACGGGGAGGAGATTACATAAAAAATATATCGAATAAAGAAACACAGTGGATTTTTAATGTGGACACATTGGTCCTGAAGGGTGTAAACACGGAAATCAAGTTATTTGGTTTCAATTAACCACTTAAGGACCACAGGTTTATACCCCCCTAAAGACCAGGCCCTTTTTTACAAATCGGCACTACACTACTTTCACCGTTTATTGCTCGGTCATGCAACTTACCACCCAAATGAATTTTACCTCCTTTTCTTCTCACTAATAGAGCTTTCATTTGGTGGTATTTCATTGCTGCTGACATTTTTACTTTTTTTGTTATTAATCGAAATTTAACGATTTTTTTGCAAAAAAATGACATTTTTCACTTTCAGTTGTAAAATTTTGCAAAAAAAACGAGATCCATATAGAAATTTTGCTCTAAATTTATAGTTCTACATGTCTTTGATAAAAAAAAAATGTTTGGGTAAAAAAAAAATGGTTTGGGTAAAAGTTATAGCGTTTACAAACTATGGTACAAAAATGTGAATTTCCGCTTTTTGAAGCAGCTCTGACTTTCTGAGCACCTGTCATGTTTCCTGAGGTTCTACAATGCCCAGACAGTACAAACACCCCACAAATGACCCCATTTCGGAAAGTACACACCCTAAGGTATTCGCTGATGGGCATAGTGAGTTCATAGAACTTTTTATTTTTTGTCACAAGTTAGCGGAAAATGATGATTTTTTTTTTATTTATTTTTTTTTCCTACAAAGTCTCATATTCCACTAACTTGTGACAAAAAATAAAAACTTCTATGAACTCACTATGCCCATCACGAAATACCTTGGGGTCTCTTCTTTCCAAAATGGGGTCACTTGTGGGGTAGTTATACTGCCCTGGCATTCTAGGGGCCCAAATGTGTGGTAAGGAGTTTGAAATCAAATTCTGTAAAAAATGACCAGTGAAATCCGAAAGGTGCTCTTTGGAATATGGGCCCCTTTGCCCACCTAGGCTGCAAAAAAGTGTCACACATCTGGTATCTACGTACTCAGGAGAAGTTGAGGAATGTGTTTTGGGGTGTCATTTTACATATACCCATGCTGGGTGAGATAAATATCTTGGTCAAATGCCAACTTTGTATAAAAAAATGGGAAAAGTTGTCTTTTGCCAAGATATTTCTCTCACCCAGCATGGGTATATGTAAAATGACACCCCAAAACACATTCCCCACCTTCTCCTGAGTACGGCAATACCAGATGTGTGACACTTTTTTGCAGCCTAGGTGGGCAAAGGGGCCCATATTCCAAAGAGCACCTTTCGGATTTCACAGGTCATTTTTTACAGAATTTGATTTCAAACTCCTTACCACACATTCGGGCCCCTAGAATGCCAGGGCAGTATAACTACCCCACAAGTGACCCCATTTTGGAAAGAAGACACCCCAAGGTATTCCGTGAGGGGCATGGCAAGTTCCTAGAATTTTTTATTTTTTGTCACAAGTTAGTGGAAAATGATGATTTTTTTTTTTTTTTTTTTTTCATACAAAGTCTCATATTCCACTAACTTGTGACAAAAAATAAAAACTTCCATGAACTCACTATGCCCATCAGCGAATACCTTGGGGTCTCTTCTTTCCAAAATGGGGTCACTTGTGGGGTAGTTATACTGCCCTGGCATTCTAGGGGCCCGAATGTGTGGTAAGGAGTTTGAAATCAAATTCTGTAAAAAATGACCTGTGAAATCCGAAAGGTGCTCTTTGGAATATGGGCCCCTTTGCCCACCTAGGCTGCAAAAAAGTGTCACACATCTGGTATCTCTGTATTCAGGAGAAGTTGAGGAATGTGTTTTGGGGTGTCTTTTTACATATACCCATGCTGGGTGAGATAAATATCTTGGTCAAATGCCAACTTTGTATAAAAAAATGGGAAAAGTTGTCTTTTGCCAAGATATTTCTCTCACCCAGCAGGGGTATATGTAAAATGACACCCCAAAACACATTCCCCACCTTCTCCTGAGTACGGGGATACCAGATGTGTGACACTTTTTTGCAGCCTAGGTGGGCAAAGGGGCCCATATTCCAAAGAGCACCTTTCGGATTTCACAGGTCATTTTTTACAGAATTTGATTTCAAACTCCTTACCACACATTTGGGCCCCTAGAATGCCAGGGCAGTATAACTACCCCACAAGTGACCCCATTTTGGAAAGAAGAGACCCCAAGGTATTCGCTGATGGGCATAGTGAGTTCATGGAAGTTTTTATTTTTTGTCACAAGTTAGTGGAATATGAGACTTTGTATGAAAAAAAAAAAAAAAAAAATCTGCATTTTCCACTAACTTGTGACAAAAAATAAAAAATTCTAGGAACTTGCCATGCCCCTCACGGAATACCTTGGGGTGTCTTCTTTCCAAAATGGGGTCACTTGTGGGGTAGTTATACTGCCCTGGCATTTTCCAGGGGCCCTAATGTGTGGTAAGTAGGTAAATGACCTGTGAAATCCTAAAGGTGCTCTTTGGAATATGGGCCCCTTTGCCCACCTAGGCTGCAAAAAAGTGTCACACATGTGGTATCGCCGTATTCAGGAGAAGTTGGGGAATGTGTTTTGGGGTGTCATTTTACATATACCCTTGCTGGGTGAGAGAAATATCTTGGCAAAAGACAACTTTTCCCATTTTTTTTATACATAGTTGGCATTTGACCAAGATATTTCTCTCACCCAGCATGGGTATATGTAAAATGACACCCCAAAACACATTCCTTAACTTCTCCTGAGTACGGCGATACCAGATGTGTGACACTTTATTGCAGCCTAGATGCGCAAAGGTGCCCAAATTCCTTTTAGGAGGGCATTTTTAGACATTTGGATACCAGACTTCTTCTCACGCTTTGGGGCCCCTAGAATGCCAGGGCAGTATAAATACCCCACATGTGACCCCATTTTGGAAAGAAGACACCCCAAGGTATTCAATGAGGGGCATGGCGAGTTCATAGAAATTTTTTTTTTTTGGCACAAGTTAGCGGAAATTGATATTTTTAATTTTTTTCTCACAAAGTCTCCCGTTCCGCTAACTTGGGACAAAAATTTCAATCTTTCATGGACTCAATATGCCCCTCACGGAATACCTGGGGGTGTCTTCTTTCCGAAATGGGGTCACATGTGGGGTATTTATACTGCCCTGGCATTCTAGGGGCCCTAAAGCGTGAGAAGAGGTCTGGAATATAAATGTCTAAAAATTTTTACGCATTTGGTTTCCGTGAGGGGTATGGTGAGTTCATGTGAGATTTTATTTTTTGACACAAGTTAGTGGAATATGAGACTTTGTAAGAAAAAAAAAATAATAATTCCGCTAACTTGGGCCAAAAAAATGTCTGAATGGAGCCTTACAGAGGGGTGATCAATGACAGGGGGGGTGATCAATGACAGGGGGGGTGATCAATGACAGGGGGGTGATCAGGGAGTCTATATGGGGTGATAACCACAGTCATTGATCACGCCCGTGTAAGGCTTCATTCAGACGTCCGTATGCGTTTTGCGGATCCGATCCATCTATCAGTGGATCCGTAAAAATCATGCGGACGTCTGAATGGAGCTTTACAGGGGGGTAATCAATGACAGGGGGGTGATCAGGGAGTCTATATGGGGTGATCACCACAGTCATTGATCATGCCCCTGTAAGGCTTCATTCAGACGTCCGGATGCGTTTTGCGGATCCGATCCATCTATCAGTGGATCCGTAAAAATCATGCGGACGTCTGAATGGAGCTTTACAGGGGGGTAATCAATGACAGGGGGGTAATCAATGACAGGGGGGTGATCAGGGAGTCTATATGGGGTGATCACCACAGTCATTGATCACGCCCCTGTAAGGCTTCATTCAGACGTCCGGATGCGTTTTGCGGATCCGATCCATCTATCAGTGGATCCGTAAAAATCATGCGGACATCTGAATGGAGCTTTACAGGGGGGTGATCAATGACAGGGGTGTAATCAATGACAGGGGGGTGATCAGGGAGTCTATATGGGGTGATAACCACAGTCATTGATCACGCCCCTGTAAGGCTTCATTCAGACGTCCGGATGCGTTTTGCGGATCCGATCCATCTATCAGTGCATCCGTTAAAATCATGCGGACATCTGAATGGAGCTTTACAGGGGGGTAATCAATGACAGGGGGGTGATCACCACAGTCATTGATCATGCCCCTGTAAGGCTTCATTCAGACGTCCGGATGCGTTTTGCGGATCCGATCCATCTATCAGTGCATCCGTAAAAATCATGCGGACGTCTGAATGGAGCTTTACAGGGGGGTAATCAATGACAGGGGGGTGATCACCACAGTCATTGATCATGCCCCTGTAAGGCTTCATTCAGACGTCCGTATGCGTTTTGCGGATCCGATCCATCTATCAGTGCATCCGTAAAAATCATGCGGACATCTGAATGGAGCTTTACAGGGGGGTGATCAATGACAGGGGTGTAATCAATGACAGGGGGGTGATCAGGGAGTCTATATGGGGTGATCACCACAATCATTGATCATGCCCCTGTAAGGCTTCATTCAGACGTCCGGATGCGTTTTGCGGATCCGATCCATCTATCAGTGCATCCGTAAAAATCATGCGGACATCTGAATGGAGCTTTACAGGGGGGTAATCAATGACAGGGGGGTGATCACCACAGTCATTGATCATGCCCCTGTAAGGCTTCATTCAGACGTCCGTATGCGTTTTGCGGATCCGATCCATCTATCAGTGCATCCGTAAAAATCATGCGGACATCTGAATGGAGCTTTACAGGGGGGTGATCAATGACAGGGGTGTAATCAATGACAGGGGGGTGATCAGGGAGTCTATATGGGGTGATCACCACAATCATTGATCATGCCCCTGTAAGGCTTCATTCAGACGTCCGGATGCGTTTTGCGGATCCGATCCATCTATCAGTGCATCCGTAAAAATCATGCGGACATCTGAATGGAGCTTTACAGGGGGGTGATCAGGGAGTCTATATGGGGTGATCACCACAGTCATTGATCATGCCCCTGTAAGGCTTCATTCAGACGTCTGGATGCGTTTTGCGGATCCGATCCATCTATCAGTGGATCCGTAAAAATCATGCGGACGTCTGAATGGAGCTTTACAGGGGGGTGATCAATGACAGGGGGGTGATCAATGACAGGGGGGTGATCAGGGAGTCTATATGGGGTGATCAGGGGCTAATAAGGGGTTAATAAGTGACGGGGGGGGGGGGGTGTAGTGTAGTGTAGTGGTGCTTGGTGCTACTTTACTGAGCTACCTGTGTCCTCTGGTGGTCGATCCAAACAAAGGGGACCACCAGAGGACCAGGTAGCAGGTATATTAGACGCTGTTATCAAAACAGCGTCTAATATACCTGTTAGGGGTTAAAAAAAACACATCTCCAGCCTGCCAGCGAACGATCGCCGCTGGCAGGCTGGAGATCAACTCTCTTACCTTCCGTTCCTGTGAGCGCGCGCGCCTGTGTGCGCGCGTTCACAGGAAATCTCGGCTCACGCGAGATGACGCCTATTGGCGTTAGCGTAGCCTGGGGGAGCCGCCGCAATGACGCCTTTCGGCGTTACAGTTGCGGGAAGTGGTTAAAAACTATTGAATTTATGAAGCTGGAGGTAATTAACATTGAGAGCGGGGAGAATAAAAGGAAGCTATTGATAGCACTCGAATGATTTCCTGACGAAGAGCAGCGCACTGCTCGAAACGCGTTGGATTTTTTTGTGCTTACAGCAGCCTGTATCTCAAGAGGTGACGTCACCGACTCCCGTTGCGAGCGTGAGTACAAGCGAAATTCCGCTACCGGCCTTGCCGAACTCCAAACAGCCGTTTTACCTGCTATAACCTCTGTGCAGAAGAATTTGTACATATCGAAATCTTGGGCAAAGCGGTACTTCGATTCCACATATCAGAAACAAGGTAATCTTGACATTTTAGACTGAAATGATAGGTACTACATAGTCAGAGCCAGTGGTTAATAAAGGTTAGTAGCAATAGGCTGAGCGCAGTGTCATTTTATCTTTATACAAGTGGTTTGTTTAGTTTTCTGTAACAGTTATTACGGAGCTGTATAGATACTGCTGCTTACTCGTAATTAGCGCCGGTGGTTACATTACATTTTATGTTTACTGGTCACATGATGATGACATCACATGTCCTTTACCACCACTTATCTATCTCTAGTGCTGAGCTATATTGCCCATAATATTGCACCCCCCCCCCCCTTCCCTGTGCAGGGTCTGTCTATTATACCAGTGTCACTGTAGGGTATACGTGCCAAGCCCCATGCTACCGTGGGTGGTGGGCTCTGAAAGCAAATAATTTGTTTTCCTCCTGCCATCTATGCCCCCCTGCTGCAGTTGTTACGCCCGTCGCGCTATGTGTTTTTTTTTTTAAATAGATAAAACATTTTGGGGTAGACTAAACTAAAAAATCCGCTTTAGAATGCCACATTACAAAAAGTGTTACCACTACTCCTAGAAGCTCTGCTCTTTCTGCAAGCCAGGCAGGCATGATGATGTTTTCACTGCCTTGCCCTGTCGAAATGCAAATGGCACGGCAGTTGCAGAGAGAACAGAGGCTCTAGGTGTAACAGTATTGCCCTCGTTGCTCCTAGAGGCTCATTTGCATAAATCAAAACTTCATTTTTCTCAGCAATGTTGGCACATATGACCATGGGACCAACACAAATGCCTTCAGCTGCTGGGCACACATGCAACAGGTCAGCCAGTTTCATAGGTATAAGTCTGCAGACAGATGTCCTTTAAAGGCTATGTACACCTTTAGGGCATTTTTCTTTATTATTGCATTGTACTCATTTGAGATAAAAAACATTTTTAATTTATTAAAACGTTTATTAAAAACTTTGAGCCCTTTTCTCTGTAGAGCCTTGAGATTCTCTAGTAGCCTCCTGTCTGTTTTTACTCTGTTCCATAAGGCAGCTCAGCTGATGGCTCCTTATCTCTGATCTATCTCTGACCTCCTAAACACTCATTATAGCAAAATTTTTATCTTACTGATAAGAATGTGGCTTAAGTAAGTGTTTATGACCTTTTAGTAATTTAGAGATAAGGTTTATTAGATGACTCACACAAAGTGAAAGTGAATGTACAATTCACACAGCTAGGAAAGCAGTAAACCCTTTGTAATAGAACAGTTGAATATTGTTTATAAAGACCATTAGAAAAAATTATTTTTAGCCCTAAATGAGTATAATGCGATCATAAAATTGCTCCCGAAAGTATACATACAGTGCCTTGCAAAAGTATTCACCCCCTGCCCGCATGACTTTTTTCATATATTATGGTGCCTCACAACCTGGAATTAATATGGATTGTTTGAGGATTTGCATCATTTCATTTACAGAACATGCCCACAACTTTAAAGTTTTCTTTTGTTTTGTTTTCTATTGTGAAGAAAACAACAAATAGGACAAATTAACTGAAAAAGTCAATGTGCATAACTATTCACCCCCCTAAAGTCAATACTTTGTAGAGCCACCTTTTGCGGCAATCACAGCTCCAAGTCGCTTTTAATAAGTCTCTATGAGCTTGCCACATCTTACCACTAGTATTTTTGCCCATTCCTCCTTGCAAATCTGCTCCAGCTCCTTCAAGATGGATGGGTTGAGCTTGTGAACAGCAATCTTTAAGTCTGACCACAGATTTTCTATTGGATTGACATCTCGGCTTTGACTAGGCCATTCCAATACATTTAAATGTTTCCCCTTAAACCACTCAAGTGTTGCTTTAGCAGTGTGTTTGGGGTCATTGTTCTGCTGGAAGGTGAACCTCCATCCTAGCCTCAAATCACGCACAGAGTGGTACAGGTTTTGCTGAAGAATAAGAAACTGAGATGGAGGAAAATCTTTGAGAGTTCCAATAGGCAGTCATATGAGAAACTAGGAATACAGGACAGTGATCGGGTAGATATGGAACTGCTCATGGAATTATGGGAAGAAGGCTCGAGGGGACCTGGAGAGGGCCCCTTTACTAAACTTAACCCAAAAAGCACCAAGTCACCACCATCATTCTCAAATTGGGAACCTATTGACATATTCCAACAACTTGTGACCAATGAACTTGAAAATCTTAAAGTACCCTATTGTAGGCATGGAAATTTGTCACAACCGGAAGCAGAGGCATTGAAGATTTTGGAGTCGGATAGATCCATGGTCATCAAGCAGTCCGACAAGGGTGGAAACTTGGTGATCATGGATCACGAATCCTATTCTGCGATGTGTCTGGACCTTTTGAAAGATGGAGGGGGGTACCGGATTTTGTTGGGAGACCCGACTGATGTGTTTAGGGAAAAATTGAGGGTTATTTTTCAATTTGGCCTGGGCAATTGTCACGGCCATGCCCATGACCGTGACTCCTTTACCGCATGCGGTTGCCTGCGGTTTTGTATGGGCGTTCAACCACGGGTGAGGGCCGCTTGTCTGTGGCCTCACTTGTGGTTGCCGCGGGCAACCAGTGTTTTTAGCAGCAGAGCAGCCTGAGCGTCGCTAGGTAGCTTGCTGCCCTGGCATGCGGTCACACCTAGCAACCTTCTGTTAGGTGTGTGTGTTGTGTGCACCGTGTTTTATGTTAGTGAGTGTGCACTTTCCCCTTTAAGTGGTGTTTTCCCTTCCCTGGTGATGGAAGGGTTAATCTCCTTCCTAGTGTGTGCACTGGGTGTGTCCGTTTGTGGGTGTGGCTGCCTGGGCTATATAGCCTCAGTTGAGACAGACTTCTGAGGGGTACTCCAGCCTTGTAAGCTGGAGGAACTCTCCTGGTCTTTTCCATCTGCCAGTGTGGGCCACCCTTGTGATCATAAATTGTTATACTCTATGTTATGTTATGATCAGTTGATTTGTTCCTGTGTATATTTGTGCAGCTATGGATCTGGGTTCCTGTGTGTGGTTGTGTGTTTGCTGGGTTCATTGAATCTTGTCTGGACTTCAGCTTGCCTGCACAGGGATCCAGTCAGCAAGGCTGTGGCAGGTAAGTGGATCTTGTTCACATTACCTGCCATATCCATAGTACTGTTTGTGTTCCCCTATTTCCCCAACAGCTTGGCCGTTGAGACTCCTGCTCCTCCGTGCCTAGGAGGAGTGGGGCGTCTTACTCTGACTCCTAGCGCAGGGACCGGACGGAGGGTGAGTTAGGGATCCGAGGTTCCTGCGCATGGGCCCTCCTACCTTTAAGGTCGGCCCATGCAGTTAGGAGTTAGGGTCAGGGTAGGGACGCTCTTAGGAGGTGACCTGCTCCCTATCCTGTTCTCCTGGCCGAGTAGGCCATAACATGACCTGGCTCTACACGGCTGAGGGTTTTCCCCATCCTCAGCCGTGACAGTATGATCACAATGGCTCCTCACGTGGTGTTCCCTCGAAAGAGGGTAAAGCATGCACCGCTATCTACAGATGGGGTGCATGCGCGTTCTCCGGAGGGAGAGCGTTATGGGGCTTTCACCATTTACGGCGCGGTGAGTGGAATTCCCCGCCATTCCTTGCTCACCGTTGTCCGTGTTGGTGTCCCCTTTGTTTGTCTTTCCCCTCCCCTCCTCCCATTGTTTTCTAAGCCTCACCAACCTTTCCCCTTTTTTGTTGGGAGGGGCTTTGAGGGGTGGGAGTATGCATTCCCTCGAAAGAGGGTGTAGCATGTACCGCCGTCTGCGGAAGGGGTACATGCGCGCTCTTCGGAGGGAGAGCGTTCTGGGGGTTTCGCCTCTGACGGCGCGGTGAGTGGCGTTTCCCCGCCATCCCTTCACCGTTGCCTCGTGTGGCGTCCCCCTGATTTTATTACACGTGGTGTGTGTTTGGTATGCGGTATGCATACCTTCGAAAGAGGGTGCAGCATGCAGTGCCATCTGCTTGTGGCCTGCATGCGCGTTCTCCGGAGGGAGAGCGTTCCTGGGGGTTCTCCGTTAACAGCACGGTTGGTGGCTTATTCCCCGCCACCTTACCTTCCGTGTCCGTGTTGGGGATCCCTCGTCCCTCTCCATGTTCCCATCTCTGGTCGTCTGCTGGCAGCACTCCGTAAGTGGTCCGGCTGTATGCTGGTTAGGAGTGTCTGCTGGCAGCGACTGGAGTGGGGACGTGAGTGGAGAGTCCCCTCGTCCACTCTCAGTGGTTCCATTTCCGTGTCGCTGGTGCGGGCTGCAGGCCTCGTCGGACTGGCTGTGTTGTGTGCTGGGAGAGGATGCAGCTGACAGCGACTTTCTGGGAACCATGTCCTGAGAGTGGACGTTCCCTTCTCCTATCCCCTTGTGCGAGTCTCTCACCAGTTTCCTTTTTTTTGGTGGGGGGGCTTTGAGGGGTGGGAGTGTCACGGCCATGCCCATGACCGTGACTCCTTTACCGCATGCGGTTGCCTGCGGTTTTGTATGGGCGTTCAACCACGGGTGAGGGCCGCTTGTCTGTGGCCTCACTTGTGGTTGCCGCGGGCAACCAGTGTTTTTAGCAGCAGAGCAGCCTGAGCGTCGCTAGGTAGCTTGCTGCCCTGGCATGCGGTCACACCTAGCAACCTTCTGTTAGGTGTGTGTGTTGTGTGCACCGTGTTTTATGTTAGTGAGTGTGCACTTTCCCCTTTAAGTGGTGTTTTCCCTTCCCTGGTGATGGAAGGGTTAATCTCCTTCCTAGTGTGTGCACTGGGTGTGTCCGTTTGTGGGTGTGGCTGCCTGGGCTATATAGCCTCAGTTGAGACAGACTTCTGAGGGGTACTCCAGCCTTGTAAGCTGGAGGAACTCTCCTGGTCTTTTCCATCTGCCAGTGTGGGCCACCCTTGTGATCATAAATTGTTATACTCTATGTTATGTTATGATCAGTTGATTTGTTCCTGTGTATATTTGTGCAGCTATGGATCTGGGTTCCTGTGTGTGGTTGTGTGTTTGCTGGGTTCATTGAATCTTGTCTGGACTTCAGCTTGCCTGCACAGGGATCCAGTCAGCAAGGCTGTGGCAGGTAAGTGGATCTTGTTCACATTACCTGCCATATCCATAGTACTGTTTGTGTTCCCCTATTTCCCCAACAGCTTGGCCGTTGAGACTCCTGCTCCTCCGTGCCTAGGAGGAGTGGGGCGTCTTACTCTGACTCCTAGCGCAGGGACCGGACGGAGGGTGAGTTAGGGATCCGAGGTTCCTGCGCATGGGCCCTCCTACCTTTAAGGTCGGCCCATGCAGTTAGGAGTTAGGGTCAGGGTAGGGACGCTCTTAGGAGGTGACCTGCTCGCTATCCTGTTCTCCTGGCCGAGTAGGCCATAACATGACCTGGCTCTACACGGCTGAGGGTTTTCCCCATCCTCAGCCGTGACAGCAATAAGACCATTGGCAAGGCCGAATATGAATTTTTGTTACCTACAGCTCCTCAAAGGGAGAGCCACCACCTGCCCCCATTAAAGAGGGGAATCCCGAGAGGACAGTACCTGCATTTGCGGAGAAACTGTTCATCCCTGGAGGATTTCCATCTAGAATCTAAGAAATGATACTCCCGACTAAGGGATAGGGGTTATCCCAATGCAACTCTGAGGAAGGCTTTCCAGTATGCTTTGGGTACAAATAGAAAGGCCTTGCTTACCCCTAAAAAACAAGATAAAAATGAAAAAGCACAGACCAGACTTATTTCTATCTATGACATTGCAAATAAAGAGGTAATAGAAATACTAGAAAAGTACTGGCCAATCCTTAAAATGGATCCTGAAGTGAGTAAGAACATCATGTCCTATCCAAGTATCACATACCGCAAAGGCAGAAGCCTGAGAGACAGGCTAGTGCGTAGCCACTATGTACCTGTGGCACCGTCAGGAACTTGGTTGGACCGTAGACCCACGGGCATGTTTAGATGTGGAGCATGCAAAGCGTGTGCCTCGATCTCCACATGTAAGACAGTTACGTGCTCGGCGACTGGCAGGGTTTTAACTATAAGAGACTTCTTCAATTGCAGGACTAAAGGGGTGATTTATATTTGGCAATGCCCATGCCCAAAAGACTATATAGGGAAGACTTATAGGGAACTCAGGAAAAGAATCTGTGAACATTTAAATGTAGTGAAGAAGAATATAACGCCAGTCGCCGACCATGTAAATGAATTCCATGGAGGAAGTGCTAAGGCTCTAAAATTTGCTTTGGAGTGTGTACCCATGTCCCCTAGAAAGGGAGACTGGAATAAAAAAATCCTCCAAAGAGAAGCGGAGTGGATCTTTAGATGTAAGTCTCAAGCAGCCCTAGCTAGGCCTAAACGAGAGATTATCTTTTACCTGCTTTATTGAATAGTGTAGGTCTGGTCTGTAAAACAATCCCACAGTTGGAAAAGAGCAACTGGTCAGTTTGAGGGTTTGGACCGTATTCTAGATGGACGCTATGGATTTGGCTGGTTAAAAATATAAAAAATAGAGGAAAAATTTCTTAACCAAAAGATCACCCTGAAAAGAGGATTAAGCCCCCTAAGATTCTGTTTAAGGCATTAATGATAGTTCAAAAATTGGTCATGAGTGCGGGAAGTAATCAATTTAAGGCCTCATGCACACGACCGTATTTTGTTTCTGCATCAGTATGTCCGTTCCGTTGCTCCACAAATAAAATAGTGCATGTCCTATTTTTTTCTAGTTTGCGGACAAGGATAGGCATTATTACAATGGATCCACAAAAAAAACGGATCCGCAAAAAAAAACGGATGCCATACGGAACAGCATCCGTTTTTTTGCGGATCCGCAATTTGCAGACCGCAAAACACATACGGTCGTGTGCATGTAGCCTAATACAAGATGACGTCACCAGAGTCATGATTGTGATCTGTTATGAATCTGGATATGTATCCGAGATTCCCCTATGTCCTAAATTATTGGATGTATAAATAGAATTATAGCATTATAAGTCACTGGGGGACCACTCCCCCCATGTAGTAGGCATATCAAGGGTTAAACTGTTCACTGCTTGGCTTTAAAGGAGTGCTATTGTGTCTCCCTACCTCTAATAATCGCTAGAGGTCGGTGTTCTGGTGAATCGCAGAACCGGAAGTGACATTTGCATTCCACCAGACCGGAAGTAAGACCGCGGCATGCGTTCCACGGGCCCGAAGTGCCTGAGGAGCGCCGATTTTAAAAGAACAGAATTTCCCATGTATGCCACTGCCATATCGACCCTGGGAGGAGGCAGTAACGTCAGGAGCTGGGAGCTAAACTGTAAGTGTACTTGAATGTCTCTGGATGTTGAAGTAAAGAGTAAGACCTCGACTAAGGGTCTCTCTGCATACATCTCTATCTACATCTAGTACTTGTTTTTTACTATATATGTTGAATTACAGGTAGCAGCACCTATCATCAAAATAGGAGCTAGCACGATACCCAGCCCTCATCTAATAAGGTCTGTTGTACTATCTTTGATTATGACGTCTGCAATACCTATTTGAGACGACGAATGGGATAATGTTTATATGGTGATTGTACCATCTACCTAGACACTGCAAAAATTGTTATTGTATATATCTTGGGATAAACACTTTAACAGGTGTCATCATATTATCTGTATCACTGGAACTGAGACCCCCTGAGGAGCCCTTGAATGGGCGAAACGCATTGGGCATTACTTTGTACAACAATTATTTATGTTGTGGCAGCATCGTATATATGTTATATGTATACACTACACTATCACTGGTAGGGTGTTATAGGGAAAGGAGGGAAGGTACGCGGACAGGGAACCCCACCATCAGGGGCGACCCCTGGGCAAAGGTTAGATAGAGTGTATATTAAGGAAAGATTTCCTACACCAACCATCTACCTTCCAATTCACATTATACACTGTATAAGTCTGTATTGTCTGTATGTCATAACTGTGGCGGATGCTATCATACAATAAGAGTAGCCGGCTAGAGGCCTGTACTTTATGTATGACATCAAGCCACCACTAAGGGGCATTTATTTTAACCCCTTAAGGACATAGGACGTACCGGTACGCCCTATTTCCCGAGTCCTTAAGGACCAAGGATGTACCGGTACGTCCTGACTTAAAATCTGTATTCCGGCGCCCCAGGGGTTAATCGGAACGGGATTTCGGCTGAAATCATTCAGCCGGCATCCCGTAACAATGCAGGGGGGGGTCATTTGACCCCCCCGTATCGGCGATCGCAGCAAACCGCAGGTCAATTCAGACCTGCGGTTTGCTGCGCTTTTTGCAGTTTCTGATCCCCGCGGTCCCTGACCGCGGGGATCAGAAACTTTAGAGTGGCTAAAATCAATATTTTTCACCCCCCCCTGCACCCCTGCACGATTTTATGCCGGCGGGTGCCGCAGGCGGTGGGGGGGTTGCGGGAGGCGGGAGGTGCGGCAGGCGGGATCGCGATCCCCCGCACGCCTCCCCATGAACGATCGTTGGCTTCTAGTGGGTATACCAGGGTGCCAGCACATTGCTGGCACCCTGGTATAAACGGCTGACATCTGTGCAGATGTCAGCCGTTTAACCCTTTCCATACCGCGGTCCATACGGACCGCTGTATGGAAAAAGTTAACTGTCATCGGTCAGGGAGCTCCCTCCCTCTCCCTCGGGGGGCTGCTGTGCCTTTGCAGCCCCCCGATGGAGAGGGAGAGAGCCCCCCGACAGCCCCCAGAGAGCCTCCCTCAGCCCTGTGCTTACCCTTCCCCGTCTGCGAAGTTCTGAGCAGACGGGGAAGGTTCCCATGGCAACAGGACGCTCAGGCGTCCTGCTGTCCATGGTGCTGAACAGATCTATGCTAAAAGCATAGATCTGTTCAGTGTAAGTAAAAAACAGTACAGAACAATATATATTGTACTGTACTGTATTATACAGAAATCAGATCCACTGGATCTTCAAGAACCAAGTGGGTCTGGGTCACAAAAATGTAAAAAAAAGTGAAAAAAGTTAAGATAAAAAAAAAAACATTTATCACTGAATAAAAATTAAAAAAATAAAATACACTACACATATTAGGTATTGCCGCGTCCGTAATGACCTGATCTATAAAACGATCATGTTACTTTCCCCGCACGGTGAACGCCATAAAAATAAAAAAATAAAAACTATGAGAAAATTGAAATCTTGCCCACCTTACTTCCCAAAAAAGGTAATAAAAGTGATCAAAAAAGTTGTATGTACGCCAAAATAGTACCAATCAAACCGTCATCTCATCCCGCAAAAAATGAGACCCTACTCAAGATAATCGCCCAAAAACTGAAAAAACTATGGCTCTTAGACTACGGAAACACTAAAACATGATTTTTTTTGTTTCAAAAATGAAATCATTGTGTAAAACTTACATAAATAAAAAAAAAGTATACATATTAGGTATCGCCGCGTCCGTATCGACCGGCTCTATAAAAATATCACATGACCTAACCCCTCAGGTGACCACCGTAAAAAAATAAAAACAAAAACGGTGTAAAAAAAGCCATTTTTTGCCATCTTATGTCACAAAAAGTGTAATAGCAAGCGATCAAAAAGTCATATGCACCCCAAAATAGTGCCAATCAAACCGTCATCTCATCCCGCAAAAAATGAGACCCTACTCAAGATAATCGCCCAAAAACTGAAAAAACTATGGCTCTTAGACTATGGAGACACTAAAACATTTTTTTGGTTTTAAAAATGAAGTTATTGTATAAAACTTACATAAATAAAAAAAATAGTATACATATTAGGTATCGCCGCGTCCGTGACAACCTGCTCTATAAAATTACCACATGATAAAACCTGTCAGATGAATGTTGTAAATAACAAAACAAAAAAACGTGCCAAAAAAGCTATTTCTTGTTACCTTGCTGCACAAAAAGTGTAATATAGAGCAACCAAAAATCATATGTACCCTAAACTAGTACCAACAAAACTGCCACCCTATCCCGTAGTTTCTAAAATGGGGTCACTTTTTTGGAGTTTCTACTCTAGGGGTGCATCAGGGGGGCTTCAAATGGGACATGGTGTCAAAAAACCAGTCCTGCAAAATCTGCCTTCCAAAAACCGTATGGCATTCCTTTCCTTCTGCGCCCTGCCGTGTGCCCGTACAGCGGTTTACGACCACATATGGGGTGTTTCTGTAAACTACAGAATAAGGGCCATAAATAATGAGTTTTGTTTGGCTGTTAACCCTTGCTTTGTAACTGGAAAAAAAATATTAAAATGGAAAATCTGCCAAAAATGTGAAATTTTGAAATTGTGTCTCTATTTTCCATTAAATCTTGTGCAATACCTAAAGGGTTAACAAAGTTTGTAAAATCAGTTTTGAATAGCTTGAGGGGTGTAGTTTCTTAGATGGGGTCACTTTTATGGAATTTCTAATCTAGGGGTGCATCAGGGGGGCTTCAAATGGGACATGGTGTCAAAAAACCAGTCCAGCAAAACCTGCATTCCAAAAACCAAACCGCGCACCTTTCACTCTACGCCCTACTGTGTGGCCATACAGTAGTTTACGGCCACATATTGGGTGTTTCTGTAAACAGCAGAGTCAGGGCAATAAAGATACAGTCTTGTTTGGCTGTTAACCTTTGCTTTGTTAGTGGAAAAAATGGGTTAAAATTGAAAATTAGGCAAAAAAATGAAATTCTCAAATTTCATCCCCATTTGCCAATAACTCTTGTGCAACACCTAAAGGGTTAACGACGTATGTAAAATCAGTTTTGAATACCTTGAGGGGTGTAGTTTCTTAGATGGGGTCACTTTTAGGGAGTTTCTCCTCTAGGGGTGCATCAGGGGGCTTCAAATGGGACATGGTGTCAAAAAACCAGTCCATAAAAATCAGCCTTCCAAAAACCATACGGCGCACCTTTCATTCTACGCCCCGCTGTGTGGCCGTACAGTAGTTTACGGCCACATATTGGGTGTTTCTGTAAACGGCAGAGTCAGGGCAATAAAGATACAATCTTGTTTAGCTGTTAACCCTTGCTTTGTTAGTGGAAAAAATGGGTTAAAATAAAAAATTTGACAAAAAAATGAAATTCTCAAATTTCCTCCCCATTTGCCAATAACTCTTGTGCAACACCTAAAGGGTTAACAATGTATGCAAAATCAGTTTTGAATACCTTGAGGGGTGTAGTTTCTTAGATGGGGTCATTTTTGGGTGGTTTCTATTATGTAAGCCTCGCAAAGTGACTTCAGACCTGAACTGGTCCCTAAAAATTGAGTTTTTGTAAATTTCTGAAAAATTTCAAGATTTGCTTCTAAACTTCTAAGCCTTGTAACATCCCCAAAAAATAAAATATCATTCCCAAAACAATTCAAACATGAAGTAGACATATGGGGAATGTAAAGTCATCACAATTTTTGGGGGTATTACTATGTATTACAGAAGTAGAGAAACTGAAACTTTGAAATTTGCAAATTTTTCCAAATTTTTGGTAAATTTAGGTATTTTTTTGTGCAAAAAAAATAATTTTTTTGACTTCATTTTACCAGTGTCATGAAGTACAATATGTGACGAAAAAACAATCTCAGAACGGCCTGGATAAGTCAAAGCGTTTTAAAGTTATGAGCACTTAAAGAGACACTGGTCAGATTTGCAAAAAATGGCCTGGTCCTTAAGGTGAAAATGAGCCCGGTCCTTAAGGGGTTAAGTATATATAATAAAAAGTATATTTTAAAAAGGGTCTGTAAACTGACTTTAGAGGGAAAATTTTTTGCTGAAGAATATCCCTGTATTTAGCACCAGCCATCTTTCTTCAACTCTGACCAGTTTCCCAGACCCGGCTGCTGAAAAACATCCCCACAGTATGATGCTGCCACCACCATGTTTCACTGTGGGGATGGTGTTCTTTGGGTGATGTGATGTGTTGGGTTTGCTCCAAACATAGCGTTTTCTTTGATGGCTGAAAAGTTAAGTTTTGGTCTCATCAGCCCTAAGCACCTTCCTCCATACATTTTGGGAGTCTCCCACAAGCCTTTTCGCAAACTCACAACGTGCCTTTTTGTTTTTAGCTGAAAGAAATGGCTTTCTTGTGGCCAGTCTGCCATAAAGCTCAACTCTATGGAGCATACGGCCTATTGTCGTCCTATGTACAGATACTCCAGTCTCTGCTGTGGAACACTGCAGCTCCTCCAGGGTTACCTTAGGTCTCTGTGTTGCCTTTCTGATTAATGCCCTCCTTGCCCGATCAGTGAGTTTTGGTGGGCGGCCGTCTCTTGGCAGGTTTGCTGTTGTGCCATATTCTTTCCATTTGGTTATGATAGATTTGATGGTGCTCCTTGGCATCATCAAAGATTTGGATTTTTTTTTTATAACCTAACCCTGACTTGTACTTCTCAACAACATTGTCCCTTAGGCTACTTTTACAATTGCGGCAGAATGGATCCGACAGGCTGTTCACCTGTCCGATCCGTCCTTCCGCTATTTCGCTGTGCCGCCGGACCGCCGCTCCGTCCCCGTTGACTATATTGGGGACGGGGCAGAGCCCCGGCGCAGTACAGCAGTTCGCGGTGAGAGGCCGCCAGACTAAAAAGTCGGACATGCAAGACTTTTAGTCGGGCGGCCTTTCGCCGTGCACTGCCGTGCTGCGCCGGAGCTCTGCCCCGGTCCCCATTATAGTCAATAGGGACGGAGCGGCGGTCCGGCTGTACGGCAAAATAGCGGAAGGACGGATCCGAGAGGGTGAACAGCCTGTCGGATCCGTCCTGCCGCAAGTGTGAAAGTAGCCTTACTTGTTTGTAGAGTTCCTTGGTCTTTATGGCAGTGTTTTGTTAGTGATGCCTCTTGCTTAGGTGTTGCAGCCTTTGGGACCGTTCAAAAAAGGTGTGTATATGTAATGACAGAGCGTGTGACACTTAGATTGGACACAGTGGACATCATTTAACTAATTATGTCACTTCTGAAGGTAATTGGTTGCACCAGAGCTTTTTATGGTCTTCCTAACAAAGGGGGTGAATACATATGCACTTGCCAATTTTCTGTTTTTTATTTCTAAATAATAGTTTTATTTATATATTTCTCTCATTTCACTTCACCAACTTAGACTATTGTGTTCTGATCCATCACATAAAATTCAGATTAAAAAACATTGAACTTAAGGCTGTAATGTAACAAAATACGAAAAAAGTCAAGGGGGGAATACTTTTGCAAGGCACTGTATGTTAATAAGAACCCCAATCAGATCAGAGCCTCAATATGAATGAGACCCCCTTCATTCAAACCTCAGCTCAGACTCCCAATTAGAATGCCCCCCAGACCTCAGATAAGAGCCCCAATATGAATAAGACCCCCCAATAAGACCTCAGATCAGAACCCCAATGTGAATGACCCCTAGACCTCAGATCAGAGCCTCAATATCAATAAGGACCCCTCATTAGTAATACTAGCTCATTAGTATTTGCCCTATAAGAAAAAGTGCATCTTATAGGGCAAAAATACAGTATTCCTATTAATCATCTTTCATTTTTTTCCATAAAACATAACTCTCTACTGTCCCATGATAATCAGGGAATTATTTCCGAATAAGACAAAACAACCCCTGGGAACATACTGTATATTTTACAGTTCCAAAAACTTGCTGAAATTTCAAAAAGAATTTGTGAGTTTGAACCCTACCTAAATAATTTCAAGTGTAGGTCAAATATTCTGAAATCTATTACATTCTTGTAACAAGTTGCAAAATCTTCAACATTTACTATCAAAGTGTAAATTTTCCATGTAAGTCCGAGTAGCTGCTCTCTTCTTGGCCCAGTGTATAAATGAATGTACTAATAGCCATGTTTTTACCTAAGGAAAATAGATATACAAAACGATTAAATAACAATTTGGTCTAATATAGATTTTGTAACTATTTGAATACTAACGACTAGGGATGAGCGAATTTCTTAAAATTTAAATTCAGCTGATTCGTCGAATTTCACCCAAAAATTTGCTTTGTGATAAATTACTTTGTCACGAAGTGCATTTTTTTGTAAGTAGCGGGTGCAATGACAGGGAGCTGCGATAGCGCCGCCCCCGTCATTGTACCCCTCAGATGCCACAGTCATACATGATAGCGGCATCTGAGTGTAAAATTAACAATAAAAAAGAACTAAACCAAAATTAAAGCCTCTATTTGCTTGCGACGGGCCGGCCACCACGATCTTGCTTGAAAATCTCGGCCAACATCCTGTGCAGCGCCAGATGACGTTATCACGCCGGCTGGCGTGGTGATATATGACATCATCACGCCAGCCGGCATGATGAAGTAATCTCACGCCGCATGGGATTTTGGCCGAGGTCTGGTGGCCCGTCGCGAGCAAATGGAGGAGGTAAGTTTGAATTTTTTTGTTTTTTATACTATTTAAGGTTAAATCGATTCGCTGACACGAAGCACGAGGAATTTCGGCTTCTAGGAGAATCAAATTCATCCTGAAATTAGGATCGAATTCCACTCCATGGGATTCGATTCACTCATCTCTACTAATGACCTAATCTATTTATAGTATTCTCCTGTTTTCAATTGTGCTGCTATTTTACGTAGCTGCTCCGATCTGAAATGAATGTGCTGAAATGTTAAAATCCTTGTAGCCTAAAAATGTTATACATTTTTCTTGAAATTGAATTTTGTCAAAAGAAAAAAAATATTACATGTACTGTATAATATTTTGTCACATGGTCATTTTATACTGTCCTTGACACTTGGGAGTGACGGAGGCCAGAACATCAGCCTGGGCAAATTTATGTCCTATAAACATTCATGCCCTATAAACAGGTGTAAATGTTGGCAAAAAACTACTCCACGGATAAGATAAAAAAAAAGAAAAGGTGTGCACCATTCATTAAATTACATCACCAGTGATTATTATCGACCATTATTAAAAAAAAAATCCCTAAATGCACCCTAACCTATCAGGCTGACTATTGCTGCATTATGTTGATAAACTTTCTATCTATATTGTCATATGGCACAAAGCGTTTCATAACTTTCATCAGGAGCCTAAGAGCTAAAGACAGTACCAGCATTGAAAAGATTTGTGATGGCAGCAAAGCGCACGCCACCTCTCATGTGGCGGCGCCTCCGGCACTAGAACGGCCCTAAAGCGGCCGCCGAACATGCCGGCATTTAATGGATATAATACCTCCCAGTTTGGGGTCGAACCATGATGCGATGAGTCACGTAGGTAGGTAGAAACTTCCCACAATGACAGACAATCTCCGCATCCTCAAAGAATGGGGGCCCAAAAGACAGACAACCGTGGCAGTAATAAACGCAAATTAACACATAATGGGATAGCGAATAAACTGGATTAAAACGTTAGAATCCAGTTGACCTAATGCCAGTCAGATGGGTAAAGAGTATTGAATTTATCATAACACTAGATCGCAATTGATGTACTGCGATCCCAGCGTAAGGGAAACAATAAACTTCACTCCTAGATATCATCTACCCTAGCTAATACAACCCAGGGGAGGAATAATCCACAAAGTGGCGTCCTGACCGGACATATGGCCAGGATCAACAGACATCATACTGTAGCAAATTGTTGAAACGAACACATCAGTGTTGGTAAAAGTGAAACAAATAGAAACATGTATTCTATTGCTAAAGGCAGTTATATACACCAGAAGTAAATCAGTCAGTGAGTAATTACTGCCCATATAGATATACACTCACCTAAAGAATTATTAGGAACACCATACTAATACGGTGTTGGACCCCCTTTTGCCTTCAGAACTGCCTTAATTCTACGTGGCATTGATTCAACAAGGTGCTGATAGCATTCTTTAGAAATGTTGGCCCATATTGATAGGATAGCATCTTGCAGTTGATGGAGATTTGAGGGATGCACATCCAGGGCACGAAGCTCCCGTTCCACCACATCCCAAAGATGCTCTATTGGGTTGAGATCTGGTGACTGTGGGGGCCATTTTAGTACAGTGAACTCATTGTCATGTTCAAAAAACCAATTTGAAATGATTCGAGCTTTGTGACATGGTGCATTATCCTGCTGGAAGTAGCCATCAGAGGATGGATACGTGTTCTCATTCTGTTTACGCCAAATTCGGACTCTACCATTTGAATGTCTCAACAGAAATCGAGACTCATCAGACCAGGCAACATTTTTCCAGTCTTCAACAGTCCAATTTTGGTGAGCTTGTGCAAATTGTAGCCTCTTTTTCCTATTTGTAGTGGAGATGAGTGGTACCCGGTGGGATCTTCTGCTGTTGTAGCCCATCCGCCTCAAGGTTGTGCGTTTTGTGGCTTCACAAATGCTTTGCTGCATACCTCGGTTGTAACGAGTCGTTATTTCAGTCAACGTTGCTCTTCTATCAGCTTGAATCAGTCGGCCCATTCTCCTCTGACCTCTATCATCCACAAGGCATTTTTGCCCACAGGACTGCCGCATACTGGATGTTTTTCCCTTTTCACACCATTCTTTGTAAACCCTAGAAATGGTTGTGCGTGAAAATCCCAGTAACTGAGCAGATTGTGAAATACTCAGACCGGCCCGTCCGGCACCAACAACCATGCCACGCTCAAAATTGCTTGAATCACCTTTCTTTCCCATTCTGACATTCAGTTTGGAGTTCGGGAAATTGTCTTGACCAGGACCACACCCCTAAATGCATTGAAGCAACTGCCATGTGATTGGTTGACTAGATAATTGCATTAATGAGAAATAGAACAGGTGCTCCTAATAATTCTTTAGGTGAGTGTATATAAGTAACACATGTCCAGCTACCCAGGAGGGTTAATGAACATCCATGCGGTAGATATTTAATAGTAGAACCAGAGCAATATGTTTAATGTGTCAGGTCAACCCTGGCCTATAAAAAAGGCAGCTCTATGTCCTACTAAAAGGGTTGTGGCACAGAATTGGCTCAAAGGAAAATGACAGCAGCCCTAGGTGAACCCCTAGTTGAGGGGGATACAGCCGCCCCTACAAAAATCATGATAACACACCTCATATTTAGTGTGGCATCCAATAAATGCCATATGTGGGGATCCAGCAGAATCATAACAGAGACGTGTACCTTATAGAAAGCACGTAAAGGAAATGTGATCATTGAGCCCCTCCAGGCACACAGTACCGAGGCGGAAGATGCATTGCACCTCCTTTTGTAAGAGGCGCCTGTCCAAGTCTCCCACTCTCGGGGATGGCTTGATCATTTCAATCCCCTGAAAGTTTAGCCATTCTAGACCTCCAGTATGGGAATCATTCACATGATGTGCTACCGGGGTGTCAGAGCCATTTTTGATGTCATTTAAATGTTCTTCAATCCTTCTTCTGAATTCCCTCAGCGTTTTTCCAACATATTGGACCCCACATCTGCAGGTGGCTAAATAAATAAGACCAGTAGTTCTGCAATTGATAAACGTCCTAATATCATACATCAATCCCATGGTAGTTCTGCAGAACGTCTTGCCTTTCTTAATGGACCCACATGCGATGCATCTACCACACCTGCAGGTACCAGTGAGCGGGTTCCTAAGCCAGTGGGTATCGGATGTTGGTGATTGGTGGAAACCATGGAACAGACGGTCCCGAATATTCCTGCCACGATGATGTGATGTTGGAGGCACTGCCCACTAAATGACCCACATCCGGATCAACTCTCAATATCCCCCAGAACCGAGTAAGACTCTCCCTTACTGGGCCCTGTGCATCATCATAATTAATCAATGATGTAGATCACCTCAGATCCGTTGGTTTGTGGTCGCGGGTTGAGCAGGGACTCCCTATTGCAACTCATAGCATACTGATATGCTTGACTGAGAACCTTGGTGGGATAGTGTCACGGCTGAGGATGGGGGAAATCCTCAGCCGTGTGAAGCCAGATGATGTTATGGCTGCTCAGCCAGGAGAACAGGATAGGGAGCAGGTCACCTCCTAACAGCGTCCCTACCCTGATCCTAATTCCTAACTGCATGGGCCGACCTTAAAGGTAGGAGGACCCATGCGCAGGAACCTCGGATCCCTAACTCACCCTCTATCCGGTCCCTGCGCTAGGAGTCAGGGTAAGACGACCTACTCCTCCTAGGCACGGAGGAGCAGGAGTCTCACTGGCCAAGCTGTTGGGAAAAGGGGAACAAATGCAAGCCTATGTATATGGCAGGTGCTGCACTAGTTCCAGCCACCTGCCACAGCCCTGCTGACTGGATCCGTGTGCAGGAAAGCTGAAGTCCACAAATAGCAAACAGAAGTCAGCACAAACTCATCCACACACCGGAACCCAGATACATGGCAGCACTGAATAATACAGGAAAACATAAACCGAACATCACACAGACTTAGATAAACTTAAACTTAAACTTAAATGTGACATTATGGATATGACCACAGGGGTGGCTCTCACTGGCAGGTAGTAAACACAGGAGGCTGCTTCAGCTAAGCATGGCTGAAGCAACCTCCTGAGCCCTGCTAAAGAGAGGGTCTATATAGGCCCAAGTGGCCACACCCAAGGGTTGGACACACCCAGTGACATCACACACACACTGGGAAGGAAGTTAACCCTTCCAGTACCACAGAAGGGAAAGACACATAAAGGGGAAGTGCACACAATACATAATACACCGTGCACACAACACACACACCTAACATAAAGAAAGTCAGGTGAGACCGCATGCCAGGGCAGCAAGCTGACTAGCGACGCTCAGGCTGCTCTGCTGCTAAATACAACACTAGTTGCCCGCGGCAACCACAAGTGAGGCCACAAACAAGCGGCCCTCACCCGTGGTTGAACACCCATACAAAACCGCAGGCAACTGCATGCGGTAAAGAAGTCACGGTCATGGGCATGGCCGTGACAGATAGCCTCTCTGCTGAAACCTCTGGTGCAAATCAGCGGCTGCTGGGCGAAAATCCTCCATGGCAGAGCAATTGCGGCGTAATCTTATTGTCACTACCAGAGCTTTGGGACGTTCTCACAGCTCTGTTTCTCCACCCCTGTGATGATGTCACTACTAGAGCTGGGAGGAGTTCTCTGTTTCCTTCCTCCCAGCTGTTCGTCCTGCATTTGATTTCCCTGCCTTTATATTCCCCCTCCTCCTATTGTAAGGTGTGGATTATATTTCTCATTTGAGTTGTAGCTCTTGCTTGAGTATCTTCCCTTGTATGCTATCCTTTCACTGGACCTGTGTTCTGCTGCAGAAAGTACTCCGGATATTGCCAGGCTGTCATTGGATCCGTCTTCACTGCGGCTGCAGCCCCTTCAGCTAAGTGTGCAGACATTGTTGTGTATCTGTGTGTTTTCTGACTGGATCCGAGGCGACCACGGTTCCCTCCATATACTGAGCAGGGCACCGGTGGCCGTGCCCCTTCCACTATTGTAGGGGTTACAGTGGTCATCAGTCTTAGGTACGCGGGCATGCCTCCTTCCACCATTTGGATCCGGGCATGGGCTTAGCAGCATAGGGAGAGCTTTGAGGGTCTGACAGGGGTCACCCTTTATCCTCCCTAGTTTGGGTCCGGTCAGTAGCTCTATTTTCTGTGCATACTCTTGTTGCTCACATACAGCCGTGACATTATAATCCACCAAAACCGTCTTTTTTTGACATGGATCCGCTTTCTGGCCTGGTTGATCGCATGCAGGGTCTTTCTTTGGAGGTAGCGGATCTCCGTCAATCTATGACTCAGCTTCAAGCATTGGGCTCTGCTCCGGCCCATGGAGTCTGTTGTGAGCCAAAGGTCTCACTTCCGGAAACGTTCTCCGGGGGCAGTGAGAGTTTTGTTCGCTTCAGAGAGGCATGCAAACACCATTTTTGCTTGTGTCCACATTCCTCTGGTAATCAGGAGCAGAGGGTGAGGATTGTCATCTCCCTTCTCAGGGGTAATGCTCAGACTTGGGCTTTTTCGCTGCCATCAGGGGATCCCTCCCTTCGATCCGTGAAAGGATTTTTTGTGGCCCTGGGGCAGATATATGATAACCCGGATTGTGTTGCTCTGGCCGAATCTAACTTACGTTTTTTATGCCAGAGCAAACTGTCTGCGGAGCTTTATTGTTCTGAATTTCGAAGATGGGCAGCTGATTCAGGTTGGAATGATGCTGCACTCCGGAGTCAGTTCTGTCATGGTCTCTCAGAGAGATTGAAAGATGCGTTTGCTTTCCATGAGAGACCAACGTCCTTAGAGTCTGCCATGTCATTGGCGGTACGCCTTGACAGGCGTCTAAGAGAAAGAAACGAGACCTCTCTGTCCAGCCATTGTCAGTCTAGGGGCAGTGGTGCGGACTCATTCAGTGTGCAGGGGCCTCATCCTGTCTCGCTCCCCTCTGAGGAGGAGCCCATGCAGCTAGGTCGACTTGCCCCTGATAAAAGAGGATTTAGTCCTCAGAGTATGGTGTGTTTTTGTTGTGGGGGCATAGGTCATTTGGCAAATGTTTGTCCATCTAGGAGATTCTTGAACTGTACTAAGAGCGATAATAAGAGAAAAACCTCAAAAGGTAAATCATCAAACTCTGCTTCATCTGCTACTTTGGGCAAAGTTGATGTAGGAATTGATGCTTTTCCTCTGACCTGCAGTTCCCGTTTTCTCCTGTCTGCCAGGGTGGCGCTAGAGAGCAAAGTCATTTCTTGTGAGATTTTTGTTGATAGTGGAGCGGCCGTCAATCTTATTGACACTCAATTTGTAGCCATGCATGGTTTTCAGGTTTGCACATTAGAAAAGGATATACCTGTTTTTGCTATTGACTCTGCTCCACTCTCACAGAGATCTCTGAAGGGCATTGTTCACAATATCCGGTTAGCTGTAGGTGACACTCATGTGGAGGATATATCTTGTTTTGTCCTTAACGGATTGCCTTCTCCTCTAGTTTTGGGGTTACCCTGGCTCACTATACATAACCCCACTATTGATTGGCAAGGAAGGCAAATAAATGAGTGGAGTGACTTTTGTAGAGAGAATTGTCTTACAGCGACTTTTGCAGAGGTGTCTACTAAAACTGTGCCATCATTTCTCTCTGATTTCTCGGACGTGTTTTCCGAGAGCGGTGTTCAGGAGCTACCTCCTCACCGGGAGTTTGACTGTCCCATTAACCTCATTCCCGGCACCAAGCTGCCAAAAGCTCGCCTCTACAATCTCTCACAACCGGAAAGAATCGCAATTTAAACCTATATCTCCGAGAGTCTCGATAAGGAGCATATTCGTCCCTCAAAATCACCTGTTGCCGCTGGTTTTTTTTTTGTTAAAAAAAAAGATGGCTCTCTGAGACCTTGCCTAGATTTTAGGGAGCTGAACCGTATCACGATTCGCGATCCCTATCCCCTTCCTCTGATCCCGGACCTCTTCAACCAAATTGTTGGGGCCAAGGTTTTTTTCAAATTGGATTTGAGAGGCGCGTACAACCTGGTCAGGGTCAGAGAGGGGGAGGAATGGAAATCAGCCTTTAATACCCCTAACGGGCATTTCGAGAATCTCGTTATGCCTTTCGGCCTGATGAATGCTCCGGCCGTCTTTCAGCATTTTGTTAACAGTATTTTCTACCATTTAATGGGGAAATTTGTATTGGTGTATCTTGATGATATTTAGATTTTTTCCCCTGATGTTCAGACCCATCAGGATCATCTTTTTCAGGTTCTGCAGATTCTGCGGGAAAATAAATTGTACGCCAAGCTGGAGAAATGTCTTTTTATGGTATCGGAGATTCAATTTCTGGGTTTTCTCCTCTCTGCTTCTGGTTTTCGCATGGATCCGGAGAAGGTCCGTGCTGTACTTGAGTGGGAGCTTCCTGAGAATCAGAAGGCATTGATGCGCTTTCTGGGTTTTGCGAACTATTACAGAAAGTTCATTTTGAATTATTCCTCTGTTGTCAAACCCCTCACTGACATGACAAAAAAGGGGGCGGATTTTTCCTCTTGGTCGGAGGAGGCGCTTGCAGCTTTTTCTAAGATTAAAGAGAGTTTTGCATCTGCTCCCGTCTTGGTGCATCCCGATGTTTCCTTACCTTTTATTGTTGAGGTGGATGCTTCCGAGGTGGGTGTGGGTGCGGTTTTGTCCCAGGGCCCTTCTCTTGCCAAATGGAGACCCTGTGCCTTTTTCTCTAAAAAACTCTCCCCGGCAGAGAAAAACTATGATGTGGGAGATAGGGAGTTGTTGGCCATCAAGTTGGCTTTCGAGGAATGGCGCCATTGGTTGGAGGGGGCCAGGCACCCTATCACCGTTTTTACCGACCATAAGAATCTGGCATACTTGGAGTCGGCCAGGCGTATGAATCCGAGACAGGCCAGATGGTCTCTGTTCTTCTCCAGATTCAATTTTGTCGTCACATTCCGCCCTGGGATCAAAAATGTGAAGGCTAATGCTCTCTCTCGCTGGCGGAGGGGGTAGTTGTTTCTGCTCTATATTCGGATTTGGAGGCCGAGGTCCAGGCTGCCCAGACTGAGGCACCTGCCCGTTGTCCTTCTGGGAAGTTGTTTGTGCCTCCTGAGCTACGTCACAAACTCTTCAAGGAGCATCATGATACTGTTCTTGCTGGTCACCCCGGGAGTAGAGCCACGGTAGATCTCATTGCTCGGAGATTTTGGTGGCCGGCTCTTCGTAAGTCGGTGGAGGGTTTTGTGGCTGCTTGTGAGACGTGCGCTCGCGCTAAGGTCCCTCGTTCACGGCCTTCAGGTTCCCTTCTCCCGTTACCCATACCTTCCCGTCCTTGGACACACCTGTCCATGGACTTTATCACGGATCTTCCTCGTTCCTCAGGGAAGTCGGTGATCCTGGTGGTGGTGGACCGTTTTAGCAAGATTGCTCATTTCGTACCTTTCCCTGGTTTACCCAATGCTAAAACGTTGGCGCAAGCTTTTGTCGACCATATTGTTAAATTGCATGGCATTCCCTCTGATATTGTTTCCGATAGAGGCACGCAGTTTGTGTCCAGGTTCTGGAAGGCTTTCTGTTCTCGCCTGGGGGTTCGGCTGTCCTTCTCTTCTGCTTTTCACCCGCAGTCGAATGGTCAGACTGAGCGCCTCAATCAGAATCTGGAGACATATTTGCGCTGTTTCGTGGCAGAGAACCAGGAGTAGTGGTGTTCATTTCTCCCTCTTGCTGAGTTTGCTCTGAACAACCGTCGTCAGGAATCTTCTGATAAGTCGCCATTCTTTGGTGCATATGGGTTCCATCCGCAGTTTGGGACATTCTCGGGAGGGGCTCTTTCTGGTTTACCTGAGGAGGAGAGATTTTCCTCGTCTTTGTCTACCATTTGGCAAAAGATTCAGAGTAATCTTAGAAAGATGAGTGAGAAGTATAAGCGTGTGGCTGATAAGAGACGTGTGCCTGGTCCGGACCTGAGTGTGGGTGATCTGGTGTGGTTGTCTACAAGAAATATTAAACTGAAGGTTCCCTCCTGGAAATTGGGTCCCAAGTTTATTGGGCCTTATAAAATCTTGTCAGTCATCAATCCTGTTGCCTTCCGTCTTGATCTTCCACGGGTTTGGAAGATACATAATGTATTTCACAGATCTCTCTTAAAACCATATGTCCAGCCCACGGTACCCTCCTCTTTGCCTCCTCCTCCAATTTTGGTTGATGGCAATCTGGAGTTTGAGGTTTCCAGAATTGTGGACTCTCGCATTGTCCGCAGTTCTCTCCAGTACCTCGTTCATTGGAAGGGTTATGGTCCTGAGGAGAGGATGTGGGTTCCGGTGTCGGACATTAAAGCCACTCGCCTCATCAGGGCATTTCATAGGGCTCACCGTGAGAAGGTGGGTACTGGGTGTCTGGAGTTCACCCGTAGAGGGGGGGGGTACTCTCACTACCAGAGCTTTGGGACGTTCTCACAGCTCTGTTTCTCCACCCCTGTGATGATGTCACTACTAGAGCTGGGAGGAGTTCTCTGTTTCCTTCCTCCCAGCTGTTCGTCCTGCGTTTGATTTCCCTGCCTTTATATTCCCCCTCCTCCTATTGTAAGGTGTGGATTATATTTCTCATTTGAGTTGTAGCTCTTGCTTGAGTATCTTCCCTTGTATGCTATCTTTTCACTGGACCTGTGTTCTGCTGCAGCAAGTACTCTGGATATTGCCAGCCTGTCTTTGGATCCGTCTTCACTGCGGCTGCAGCCCCTTCAGCTAAGTGTGCAGACATTGTTGTGTATCTGTGTGTTTTCTGACTGGATCAGAGGCGACCACGGTTCCCTCCATATACTGAGCAGGGCACCGGTGGCCGTGCCCCTTCCACTATTGTAGGGGTTACAGTGGTCATCAGTCTTAGGTACGCGCGCATGCCTCCTTCCACCATTTGGATCCGGGCATGGGCTTAGCAGCATAGGGAGAGCTTTGAGGGTCTGACAGGGGTCACCCTTTATCCTCCCTAGTTTGGGTCCGGTCAGTAGCTCTATTTTCTGTGCATGCTCTTGTTGCTCACATACAGCCGTGACACTTATGTTTTGCCCTTTAAGGATACCCAGCTTCAAAGGTGGAGGATGGCAGCTCTGCCAGCCAAGTAGACTATTGGTCGCTGTTTTTTTGCGGAAAAGCCATATGACAATATAGATAGCAAGTTTATCGACATAATGCAGCAATAGTCAGCCTGATAGGTTAGGTTGCATTTAGGGATTTTTTAATAATGGTCGATAATAATCACTGGTGAGGGATACTCAGGGTGATATTTATGTAGAGTATCGTACCACTACTAGCTGATTCCCCTAATACCTTATGCTGGCATTTGGCACATACGGACACTATACTGTCTATACATTAGAGACAACAGTTGTCCAGTATTTGTCCTGACATACGATCTCAATAATTAGCCTGATTTTAGTGGTCACCATGGTTAGGTATTCACCACTGGGGCTAGACGTATTTCTCTACTCAGGCTTACTGATCGTTACTGGGTCTTCAGTGTAATCCCTTTGTTGTAGTTTTAATGCATAAGTATTAAAGATTTATTGTTTTCATTTTTAGCTCCATTAACTTCTGTGATGTAAAAAACTACTCCACACAAGCCTTGTCATAAGTTATGTGTATCCTCCTGCATAAAACAGTGGTATTTGTAAAAGACCCCCTTTATTTTTAGTTTGTAAGCCTTCGTGTCTGCTTTAGTACGCTTTGAAGCCACCTGAGATTGGAGAGCCACAAAATTAGGAGTAAGGGGGACTGATGAGAAAATCGTTATCCCTTATAGTCAGAGGAGGAAATTCAAGGATATGAGCTGCTGGGGCAGTTGACACACCTTGCAATACTAAGTCTTCTGTATCCTTGCCCACCTACCATGTTGCTGTGTAAAGTAGTATGTTCACCTGTGGAGGTCTTGGCAGAAAAACTCTGAACGCAACTTCTGTTGGCCTGTAGGTCCATTTATTTCTGGTAGCAAATGTAGAGCTAATGAAAGGGGTCTCCCATTGCAATTGCTTGGGGGACTAATTGTGGCTCAGCCAGTGTGATGGCCCACTTGTAGGCATTTGGCTTTTAGGGTTAATGTCCCTAGTTAATGAGGTAGACCATATTTTAGTTATTGTCACGGATGATGTTGCAGATAGCTGGAACTTATGAATAAACGTCCGACTGGCTTGATCCCAATCTAAGGAGCATATAGGTGAGCCCTATAAAACCCTAAGAGCTCTCCCTGACTACTATGCCCATGCAAGGGTCTCAATGGTAGACGATTGCATGCCCACGTACCTAGACTGTGTGACACCTGAAAACCCTGTAATAGTGAGGGGACACGACCACCGGCTCCCTGCACTTAATACGGAAGGAGTCAGGGTCACCTAGAATCAAGCCAGCAAGGAAACACAATACATCAGAACACTTATCTGAGTAAACAGCAGCAGCAGCCTCCAGCAGTGAACACTTCATCCAGGAAGTAGTATAAACCGCAAAGTGAGGCAGTATGGGAGGGAATATAAAAGGGAGACAATTAGTCTAAATAGGTGACACCTGGGAGAAGGAAAGGAGATGACAAAGTGAAACCAAAACATAGAACATTATGCAAGAGGTAGAGAAGGACGTCTGCCAGACCTTCTCACAGAACTGGCGGTGACAGTACCCCTCCCTCTACGGGTGGACTCCGGACACTCAGAACCCACCTTCTCAGGATGAGACCTATGGAAAGCCCTGATGAGACGAGTGGCCTTAATGTCCGCCACTGGGACCCACATCCTCTCCTCAGGGCCATAACCCTCCCAATGAACGAGGTACTGGAGATAACCACGGATAATGCGAGAATCCACAATCCTAGAGACCTTAAATTCAAGATTACCATCAAAAAGAATCGGAGGAGGAGGCAAAGAGGAGGGTAGAGTGGGTTGGACATAAGGTTTTAATAGGGACCTGTGAAAAACATTATGGATCTTCCAAGAGGATTGATGACAGACAAGATCTTGTAAGGCCCAATTAACTTAGGACCCAACTTCCAGGAGGGAACCTTCTGTTTGATATTCTTTGTAGACAACCACACCAGATCACCCACATTTAGGTCCGGACCAGGCACACGTCTCTTATCCGCCACACGCTTATATCTCTCACTCATCCTCTTCAGATTACCCTGAATCTTTTGCCAAATAAATGACAAAGACGAGGAAAATCTCTCCTCATCAGGTAAACGAGAAGACCCCTCTGCAGAGAATGTCCCAAACTGCGGATGAAACCCATATGCACCAAAAAATGGTGACTTATCAGACGACTCCTGGCGACGGTTATTTAAAGCAAACTCAGCAAGGGACAAAAAAAAATACCAATCCTCCTGATTCTCCGCCACAAAACAGCGTAGATATGTCTCTAGATTCTGATTGACGCGTTCGGTCTGACCATTCGACTGCGGGTGAAAAGCAGAAGAGAACGACAACCGAATCCCCAAGCGAGAACAGAAGGCCTTCCAGAATCTGGACACAAATTGCGTGCCCCTATCAGAAATGATGTCTGAAGAAATGCCATGCAATTTAACAATGTGATCAACAAACGCTTGCGCCAGCGTCTTAGCATTGGGTAACCCAGGAAAGGGAATGAAAAGCGGCATTTTGCTAAAACGGTCCACTACCACCAGAATCACAGTCTTCCCCGAGAAACGAGGCAGGTCTGTAATGAAGTCCATGGACAGATGCGTCCAAGGACGGGAAGGAATGAGTAACGGGAGGAGAGATCCCGATGGCCGTGAATGCGGGACCTTGGCACGAGCGCAGGTCTCGCAGGCTGCCACAAAACCCTCAACCGTCTTACGAAGAGCCAGCCACCAGAATCTCCGAGTAATAAGATTCACTGTGTCTCTACTCCCTGGGTGCCCAGCAAGGACAGTATCATGGTGCTCGTTAAAAACCTTGTGTCATAAAGCGAGAGGCACAAACAACCTCCCAGGAGGACAAAGATCAGGAGTCTCTGCCTGGGCTGCCTGAACCTCTGCCTCCAAATCAGGATAAAGAGCAGAGACAACCAACCCTTTAGCCAAAATGGGACCCGGGTCTTCAAAGTTCCCCCCTCCCGGAAAACAACGTTACAGGGCATCCGCCTTCACATTTTTAACCCCAGGGTGGAACGTGACAACAAAATTAAACCTAGAAAAGAACAAAGACCATCTGGCCTGTCTCGGGTTTAGACGCTTGGCCGATTCCAAGTAGGCCAGATTCTTATGGTCGGTAAACACAGTAATAGGGTGTCTGGCTCCCTCTAACCAATGGCGCCATTCCTCAAAAGCTAATTTGATGGCCAACAACTCCCTATCTCCCACATCATAATTTCTCTCTGCAGAGGAGAGTGTAACAGTCCTACAAGCTCACCTGAGTCAGAGGACCGCTGGCTGGAGGTAGGAGTGGAGCCCAGTGGCAAGGACCGCAGGCAGGTAGTAGGTGCAGGAAGTCTGGCAGAGGCGTAGTCGGTAGGCAGGCAGTGGGTCAGGGCAGGCGGCAGTAAGCGTGGTCAGACAATCCGGATGGCAACGGTGGTAGCAGTTCAGTAGATAGGGACAAAGCAGAAGAGTAGTCGGTAGGCAATTCCTGGTCAGCAGTGGACTTCCAGTAGTAGCAAGAGCAGCAGATGAGGAGAAGCTTGATCAAGGCTCAGGAGCTCAATAATCAGCAAGCTAGAGTGCAAGGGGCTGGACTTATATAGAGAAGTACCAGGTGTGGGGAATCAAGGGTGATGAGCAAGGCTTGGCAAGACTGAGGTTACATAATAGGTTTCAGGGAGAAATGTCCAGAGAGGACGGTAGCCTAGTAAGCAGGGCTACCGCCTGGGATGTGGCTGGTCACGGGTTCGAATCCCGACAGTACTCCCCCCCTTCCAAGGTGACCTCCGGGCACCGCAGGGGCAGGCTTACCGGGGTGCCGTTGGTGGAAATCTTTTACCAGTCTGGGGGCGTGGACATTTTCTTCTGGCTCCCAGGAGTTATCCTCGGGAGGGTAACCCTCCCACCCAATTAGGTATTGTAGTCTTCCCCGGTGGATCCTGGAGTCGAGGATCTTTGCGACAACGTATTCTTCTTCACCCTGTACCCTCACGGGTGGTGGAGGGGGCGAGTGGCGGCCTGTGAAGGTGTTCTCCACGTATGGCTTGAGGAGTGAGCAATGGAAGACAGGGTGCACCCTAATGGAGTCCGGAAGGTCGAGCTGGAACGTGACCTCGTTGATTTGTGCGGTGATCCGGAACGGACCCATGTATCTTTGGGCCAACTTTTTGGAGGGGACCTTCAATCTGAGGTTCCTGGTGGACAGCCACACCTTGTCTCCCACATGGAACCCCCGGGGTGGGTTTGCGACATCTGTCTGCTCCCTGTTTAAAACGCCTCTGGGCGAGCTGGAGGTTGTCTATAATGTTCTTTTGTGCCTCCTGTAGGGTTGTTAGGCGTTCGGCCACTGCTGGGAGGGTGGAGGCGACGGGCAGGTGGGGAATGAACACCGGGTGCGAGCCTGTGTTAGCAAAGAAGGGGCTGTGCTTGGTTGAGCTGTGCTCAGCATTGTTGTAGGCGAACTCGGCCGTGGGGAGATGGTCAAGCCAGTCATCCTGCAGGTGGGAGCTGAAACAGCGTAGGTACTGCTCTAGGGTCTGATTAGTTCTCTCAGTCTGCCCGTTTGACTAAGGGTGGAAAGCGGAGGACAGGTTCACTTTAACCCCGAGCGCCAGGCAGAAGTTCTTCCAGAACTTTGAGGCAAATTGTACGCCTCGGTCGGAGACCACGTCATCCGGGATCCCATGCAGTCTGAAGACCTCTCTGAGAATTAGATCGGCCGTCTGTTTGGCAGTGGGAATGCCTTTGTAGGGGATGAAATGGGCCATCTTGGTGAGACGGTCGACCACGACCAGGATGGTGTTCATCCCTTTTGAAGGAGGAAGGTCTACCACAAAGTCCATGGAGATCAAGCCCCAGGGGCGAGAGGGAATAGGGAGGGTTGTAACAGACCCACGGGAGAGGAACGAGGAGTCTTATTGCGGGCACAGACCGCGCACGAGGAGATGTACCTCTTGATGTCCTCCTTATATGTTGGCCACCAGAAGGAGCGGGAGAGAAGCTCCTTGGTCTTTCTTGTGCCAAAATGGCCGGCCAGCTTGGAGTCATGGCTGAGTTTGAGCACTTCGAGCCGTGCGATTTCTGGTACATATAGTTGTAGGTCCTGATGAAACCAATGACTGTTCTTAAATGTAAGGCTGATATTCCCTGTGGGGTGGGCGAGGAAGGGGTCATTTTCGTATTCTTCTTTGATTGTGCCCAGGAGTTCTTTAGAGTAGGTCGCACCTACGACCCTTCTCTCGGGTAAGATGTTATTTTGGCCCTTTTTACTCTGTGAGGGCTCGGAAAACATTCTGGAGAGGGCGTCAGCCTTGCCATTTTTTGATCCGGGGCAATAGGTGATGAGAAAGTTGAAGCGGGAAAAGAATAGGCTCCATCTGGCCTGTCTGGCTGAGAGTCTCTTAGCGCTGCGGATGAACTCGAGGTTCTTGTGGTCAGTTAGTACGATTATGGGGTTGGTGGCTCCCTCCAGCAGGTGTCTCCACTCGGAGAAGGCATCCTTGATCGCCAGTAGTTCTTTGTTCCCGATGTCATAATTCTTCTTGGAGGGGGACATCTGGCGGGAGAAATATGCGCACGGGTGTAATAGCATCCTCTCCCCTGTCCGTTGTGACAAAACTGCCCCCACCGCGGAGTCTGATGCATCCACTTCGACTGTAAATGGGAGCTCGGGGTTCGGGTGGATTAGGATTGGGGCAGAAGTGAAGAGGAGTTTCAACTTGGTGAAGGCCTCCTGGGCCTCGGGTGTCCAGGAGAAGGGGACTGCCTTCTTGGTGAGTTGGGTGATTGGTGCTATGACCTTGGAGAAGTTCCGGATAAACTTCCGATAGAAGTTGGCGAAGCCAATGAATCTTTGTATCTCCTTCTCGTTTTTCGGAACGGGCCAGTTCATCACAGCTTGGACCTTCCCCGGGTCCATACTTAGGCCCTCTTGGGAGATGATGTATCCGAGGAACTGAGTGGTGGTTCGCTCAAACTCGCATTTCTCTAGCTTGATATAGAGAGAGTTCTGTCGGAGTCTCTGCAGTACCCTGCGAGGTCTTCAGAGTAGATCAAGATGTCGTCCAGGTAAACGACTACAAACAGATCCAGCATGTCCCTGAGGACGTCGTTAATGAAGTGCTGGAAGGTGGCGGGAGCATTGCAGAGTCCGAAAGGCATGACCAGGTACTCGAAATGACCATAACGTGTCCGGAAGGCGATCTTCCATTCGCCCCCAGGGCGGATTCGGACGAGGTTGTAGGCCCCTCGAAGGTCGAGTTTAGTGAAGATCTTTGCTGCCCGGAGTCTCTCAAGGAGTTCTGAAATCAGTGGGAGCGGGTACCGTTTTTTTACGGTTATGTCGTTAAGCTTTCTGTAGTCTATGCAGGGACGCAGGGAGGAGTCTTTTTTCTCTACGAAGAAAAAGGGGGCTCCGGCGGGGGAGGTGGAGGGCCGGATGAACCCCTTCCTCAGGTCCTCGTCCAGGTACTCTTTCAGAGCCTTGAGTTCAGGCTCTGAGAGGGAGTAGATACTGCCAAAGGGTATTTCGGCCCCGGGCAACAGTTCTATAGGGCAGTCGTAGGGTCGGTGTGGTGGCAGCTTGTCTGCGTTTTTCTTGTCGCAGACATCCTGGAACTCGCGGTATTGAGGGGTTAGCAGATCCTTGACGGATAGTTTTGAGATGGTGGTGTTTTCAGGTGGAAGGACGGGTTTGTGGGAGCAATTTAGCGAGCAGAACTCGGACGGGAATCGTATGCAGCGGGTTTCCCAGTCCACTGAGGGGTTGTGGGTGGCCAACCATGGGATGCCCAAGATCACTGGGAACTTCGGGGAGGCGATCAGAGAGAAGTGGATCTTTTCACGGTGATCTGGTTCTATGAGGAGTTGTAGTTCGGTGGTCTCGTGAGTGGCGGCCCCGAGGAGAGTGGGGATCCGTCGACGGTTTCCAGGTCAACGGGGGCTGCCTTGATTGTCAGTGGAATGTTCTTTTCGCGGGCGAAGGTTAGGTCCATGAAGTTGCCTCCCGCCCCGGAGTCTAACATCGCTGAACAGGGGAGTTGTCGTCCCTCAATGTCGATGAGGATGGGAACGATGAAGTGGGATCCATGAGCCGCCATGTTGTTATTTTCAGGGGCTGCTGGCGGGGTTGGAGTCTGTGGTTGCTCCTGGCAATAGTCTTTCGGATCTTATGAGGACATTTGATGGCAAAATGACCCGGCTCCCCACAGTAGATGCAGAGGTTTTCGGCCAGCCTTCTCTCCTTCTCAGCTGTGGATAGAGACCTACGTAGAGCATCGACCTGCATAGGTTCAGTTACTGACTGGGGGTCGCACTGGGCGGTGGAAGAGAAGGGGTAAGTGGGTCTGTGGTCCGAGGACCAGAGTCTTTCTTTCTTCCTCTCGGAGAGTCTCTGATCTATCCGGATGCATAACTGAATGAAGTCATCCAGATCGTCCGGGGCCTCAACTCTCGCAAGTTCGTCCTTTATTAATTCGGACAGGCCTCGCTGGAATTGGCTTCTCTGTGCCACTGGGTTCCAGGTGGTGTCCATGACCCAACGGCGAAACTCGGCGGTGTATTCGGCGACGGAGCGTCTCCCTTGCCGCAGACCATGTAGTCGCGCCTCGGCTGTCGCACAGCAGTTGGGGTCATCGAAGACTTGGCTCATGGCGGTGATGAAGTTGTTTAGGTTGTCCAGGAGCTGACTGTTAGTCTCCACGTATGGTGATGCCCATGCTAATGCTTCTTCCATCAGGAGATTGACCACGAATAGCACCTTCTTTTTCTCGGTGGTGAAGGGGGCCGGGTACATCTGAAAATAGATGCGGCATTGGTTTAGAAACCCCCGATACTGGCGTCTATCGCCGCTGAATCTTGATGGGAGTGGCGCACCGCGGACGTCCAGGAGTTGCCTCTGTAGTTCAATAATCTCCATCTGTTGGCTTTGGACTACGCCTTGGAGCTGGGCAAATTTCTCCTGATATGTAGTACCTAATTCTTGAAGTTCGGAGACCTGCTTACGCAAAGTGGCCATTACGGACTCCATAGTGTGGCTGATTATTCTGTAAGAGTCCTACAGGCTCACCTGAGTCAGAGGACCGCTGGCTGGAGGTAGGAGTGGAGCCCAGTGGCAAGGACCGCAGGCAGGTAGTAGATGCAGGAAGTCTGGCAGAGGCGTAGTCAGTAGGCAGGCAGTGGGTCAGGGCAGGCGGCAGTAAGCGTGGTCAGACAATCAGGATGGCAACTGTGGTAGCAGTTCAGTAGATAGGGACAAAGCAGAAGAGTAGTCGGTAGGCAATTCCTGGTCAGCAGTGGACTTCCAGTAGTAGCAAGAGCAGCAGAAAACGAAAACCAGAAGCGGAGAGAAGAAAACCAAGAAATTGAATCCGGAACCGCAAACACATATTTTTCCAGTGTAGCGTACAATTTATTCTCCCGCAGAATCAGCAAGACCTGACGTAGGTGGTCCCGATGAGTCTTGAAATCAGGAGATAAAATCTAAATGTCATCTAGATACACCAGAACAAATTTCCCCATTAAATGATAAAAAATGCTGTTCACAAAATGTTGGAAGACGGCCGGAGCATTCATCAAACCAAAAGGCATAACCAAATTCTCGAAATGACCCTCAGGGGTATTGAAGGCCATCTTCCATTCAACCTCTTCCCTGACCCTGACTAGGTTGCATGCCCCTCTTAAATCCAACTTAGAAAATATTTTAGCCCCAACAATCTGGTTAAACAGGTCCGGGATCAGAGGAAGCGGATATGGGTCACTAATTGTGATACGGTTCAGCTCCCTGAAATCCAGACAAGGTCTTAAAGAAGCATCTTTTTTCTTAACAAAAAAAACCCAGCGGCAACAGGTGACTTCGAGGGTCGGATGTGTCCCTTTCTCAGGCTCTCAGAGATATAAGTACGCATAGCGACTCTTTCAGGTTGGGAGAGATTGTATAATCGTGATTTTGGCAGCTTGGCGCCTGGGATGAGATTAATAGGGCAGTCGTACTTCCGGTGAGGGGGCAACTCCTGGACACCACTCTCGGAAAACACATCCGAAAATTCAGAGAGAAAAGATGGTACAGTCTTGGTAGAAACCTCTGAAAGAGACGCCGTGAGGCAATTCTCTCTGCAAAACTCATTCCAACCATTTATTTGCCTTGCTTGCCAATCAATGGTGGGGTTATGTTTAGTGAGCCAGGGTAGCCCCAACACTAGAGGAGTAGGTAATCTGCTTAGGACGAAACATGACATATCCTCAACATGAGCGTCACCCACAGTCAAACGGATATTGTGAACTATGCCCTTTAACGATCTTCGAGAAAAAGGGCGCGGAATCGATAGCAAAAACAGGTATATCCAAAGTGCATACCTGGAAACCATGCGTTATTGCAAATTGATTATCAATGAGATTGACAGCTGCTCCACTATCTACAAAAATCTCACAAACAATGTTCTTGCTGTCTAGCGCCACCCTGGCAGTTAGGAGAAAACGGAAACTACAAGCAAACGGCAAACCTTCAATTTCCGCATGAACCTTGCCAATAGTAGCAAATGGAAAGATTTCAGAGGGGTTTTTTTTGTTTGTTTTTTTTTTTGTTTTTTTTTTATTACCCTCAGAAAACTCCATGAATCTCCTAAAGGGGCAAACATTAGCCAAATGATTTATACCCCCACAACAGAAACAAACCCTCCTCTGAGAGCTGAATCCTCTACTATCAGAGGCAAGCAAACCCAGCTGCATGGCCTCCTCCTCAGAGGGGATTGAGAGAGACTGAGACCCCTGCGCACTGAATGAGACAGCCCCACTGTCTTTGGGCTGAATATGACAGGAAAGAGTAGTCTCCTCTCTTTCTCTAAGACACCTGTCAATACGAACAGCTAGAGACATGGCAGATTCTAACGAGGCTGGTCTCTCATGAAAAGCAAACGCATCTTTCAATCTTTCCAAAAGACCATGGCAAAATTTACTTCGGAGTGCAGCATCATTCCAACCAGTATCAGCTGCCCATCTCCGAAATTCAGAACAATATATCTCTGCGGACTGTTTACCCTGGCATAAAAGACGCAGTTTAGATTCATCCAGAGCAATACGATCCGGGTCATCATATATCTGCCCCAGGGCTACAAAAAATTCATCCACCGATTGGAGGGGCCGTGCCCCCACCGGCAGCGAAAAGGCCCAAGACTGAGCGTTATCCCTGAGCAGCGAGATGATGATCCCCACCCTCTGCTCCTCATCAAAAGAGGAATGGAGAAGTAGGCGAAAATGGAGTTTGCAAGCCTCTCTAAAACAAACAAAATTCTCACTACCCCCGGAGAACGTATCCGGAAGCGAGATCTTAGGCTCGGAACAAACTCCATGAACACCAGCAGAACCGGTCACCTGAAACTGAGACACAGTTTTATGGAGATCTGCTACCTCCAGTGAAAGACCTTGCATGCGGTCAATCAAGGCTGAAACCGGATCCATGCTTAAGACGGTTATGGCGGTTTTTAGTGTCACGGATGATGTTACAGATAGCTGGAACTTATGAATAAACGTCCGACTGGCTTGATCCCAAACTAAGGAGCATATAGGTGAGCCCTATAAAACCCTAAGAGCTCTCCCTGACTGCTATGCTTATGCAAGGGTCTCAATGGTAGACGATTACATGCCCACGTACTTAGACTGTGTGACACCTGAAAACCCTATAAGAGTGAGGGGACACATGCACTTAATACGGAAGGAGTCAGGGTTACCTAGAATCAAGCCAGCAAGGAAACACAATACATCAAAACACTTATCTGAGTAAACAGCAGCAGCAGCCTCCAGCAGTGAACACTTCATCCAGGAAGTAGTATAAACCGCAAAGTGAGGCAGTATGGGAGGGAATATAAAAGGGAGACAATTAGTCTAAATAGGTGACACCTGGGAGAAGGAAAGGAGATGACAAAGTGAAACCAAAACAAAGAACATCATGCAAGAGGTAGAGAAGGACGTCTGCCAGACCTTCTCACAGAACTGGCGGTGACAGTTATTCCCCCCATTTTTATTGTTAGTTCTCCCTGGAGATCTTGTCCTCTCTTCTCCCCTCCCTCCCACAACCTTTTGTTGTTTTAGTGGTACTTACCGTTCGGTGAAGGTCAGAGATGAATTAGCTGTGTGGCCACGAATACTTTGATCTGGTTGTACATGGTCCAGATCTCTGGCTACTAATTGGCTGAATCCTCCAACGGTGGGAAGAATCCCCTTTAAAATGAGGTCGTTTCCAGGATCTGGTGCCTGAAGAAGATCTGAAGACCTGCACTCCACCCACCTTCCCCTATTTTAACTTCATGTTGCTGTTTTTTAGGGGGAGTTTGTCGCCCAGCTAATACCAGGTGGCATATTTGGTGGCATATGTTGGATTAATTTATGAGGAAATATTAATATTTTATGTTTTTAAATTAATTTATTTTGGTGTTTATTTTATGATAATACCCTTAATAAAACATCGCGGCCAATTATTTCCAAAAATACCTATTGGTGTTTGTGTCTTTATTTATTAGTACTACAAGAAAACTTAGACTAGCACATTTATATTCATAGTCACAGGTGCATATCCATCAAGCAAACATGGTTGATAAAAAAAATGGCTGCACAACATTTCACAAACAAACAATAGAGTGAGAAATGGGGATCATTCTAAATTAAAGTGATATTATACCTACTAAAAATGGAAAAATAGAAACGTGTGTCGGGTAGCGCCTCTTTTACACTGAGCAGCTCCCATCTGGCTGGGTGTTCTGAGCAGCGTATAAATGTAGCTGGTTCCTACACTGCCCTGAAAGCTGTAGGCTTAGGTAAGTCCAAGAGAGACAGTATATTAGTGTTAGGTAACCATCTGTAGAAGCCACCTTGACGCCTGGTAGATGGGCCTGACACACGTTTGATCAAAAATGTGCGCTGAATGCTTCTATTTTTCCAATTATAGTAGGTATAATACCACTTTAATTTAGAACGATCCCCATTTCTCAGCTCTATTGTTTGTATGTGAAATGTTGTGCAGCCATTTTTTTATCAACTTCATTTATTAGTATATATGTTTCAGTTTTATACATGACATTTGTGGCTTAAGCCGCCATGAATTGTGGATGGCTCTGCTGAGAAGAGAGCTCTCAAACCATTCAGCCACAGTGTCATTTCCGGGTATCACTTTCCTTTGTTTGTGTTTTCAAGAATTTTTTTTTTACATAATAAAATATTTTGCAAGGGCTGAAAAAAGATGTATATTTTTAATTCTCAAGCTAATCCCTTCCCTCCAGCGCTGCCATAAGATTAGGCTAACTTATGACCAAGTGTGTACCTTGTCACAACTTAGGCGCATCAATGGCAGTCCATGCACCTGGAGTAGTTTTGCCAACATTTACGCTTGTTTCCAGGCATAAATCTTAGCAAGTTTGCTGGGGTCGTGGCCCCAACACAGCCGTGCTCTGCCCTGTTATGTCCAACTGTCAAACATAGCATAAAACTAGACGTGCAACAAAATGTTTTGTTGCATTGCAGACATCTTTGTCGTGCTTATTTTTTTAAATAAAGCCACAACTTGAACCTGTTACTTTTTTGAAAACATTCCAGTAACTCAAATGAGTACCAAAATGAATAAAATGGCATAAAAAGTGCATTGCTTTCTATTGTGTTTCACTAATCCATTTTGTCTTATTGCAAACTGCTAGCTGCAGCGTTTTAAAAAATGGTAGTAAAACATAGCAAAAACCATGGTATTTTTCTCTAAAAATGTTATGTGTGATGGTGACCTACTAGCAATGTTTAGTCCTAGGTAAGTCGGTAGAAAAATTACCAAAAAGTGTTTTGTTTTGTGTTATATTAAAATAAAAATTGAAGTAGCATGAGAAGTGTATGATGATAAGATGTTTTAGTCCAAGTGCTGTAGATTTGAAAGTTATAATTAAAACAGTAACAAATTTGGAGCCATTCATCGGCAAGAACAATCTTATATCATAGGATAATGGGGGTTATTTATTAGGACTGGAGGTTTAGACGCCAGTCTTAGTACCCATTTAACTGGCGGTGGATGTTCCAAATTTATGTAGAGGCGTCTGCATAACTTTGGTGTATCCACCGTCTGTCTAAATCTATGCCAGCTCTCTTGCTGGCGTAGATGTAGACAATTTTCTACGCCTAAAAGAGGGGTAGAAAATGATAAAGGAGATGGGTCTGCCGGACCTCTCCCTTCCGCTGCCCACGCCATGACCACTCTTTTAGTCCTGTGCATGAGCTGTGAAAAGTCGTAGACTGCGACAGATATACGCCAAAAAGTGGCAAATATCTGTTAGTAAATGACCCCCTATGTCTCTCCAATAACTTCAAGTAATTGTGAGGTATGAAGCTCACAAGCTTACTTTCTTACATTCAACATAATAGACAGCAGTATACTGCTTATTGTTTTAAGGTGGCAGAGGGCCCTCTTACCTGAAAGGCCCCTGTGGGGTTACATACAGTATATAGTATGCCTCCCCCTGGAGCTATATATTGTCTATATAGCACAGGAGGTGCTTCATGTCCGCTGTTTGGTACCTAATCTGTGTTGTGCATTATCTTGTCTCTGAACATACACACTCCTCCCCATCCATTTAATTTAAAAGTAATATTAGAAATGAGTCCAGGAAATCACTTAATCTCGGTTATTCAGAGACACAGTGATTAAGGGAACAGCTATGTTACAGAATCTGTCTGAATCCAGAGACTCGCAATGATGTCATTTGGCTATGTAGTCTGATCCCAGACTAGCTTGTAGTGTTCTATGGACTGTACAGTGTACACCAGCACCACCGTGTACATTACACCAGGGAATCAGGCTCCCATAGCCCACTGTGGAAAGTGATCTACATTAATCATAGTCTAGGAACCTGTGCTTTATATTACACATTAACCACATTGAAATTAAAACGGTAGTACTGCAGCATGTTCTAATACCCCACCCTTCCCAAAAATCCATTTTTTTATACTTGCCACTAAAATAGAATAGCCTGTACATAGGATTAGTCTACAACAGGGCTGGCCAACCTGCGGCTCTCCAGCTGTTGTAGAACTACAATTCCCACCATGCCCTGCTGTAGGCTGATAGTTGTAGGCTTTCTGGGCATGCTGGGAGTTGTAGTTTTGCAACAGCTGGAGAGCCGCAGGTTGGCCAGCCCTGGTCTACAAGAATATTTTATAATGGGTGATGGGTAAAGTCAACATTTACAGGTATAGAAACTGAACAATTCAGAGTGCTCACTTTTAGTTGTGTTATTGCCACACCAACAATTTCACTATGTATATATTAACCACGTCTTTGTACCTGGTTGTACAGTACGTCTCTCAGCTATAGAACCTGGAATCTCTTATTACTCGGGGAATCTGAATCAAGGTAAAAGTTTTAATGAAAAATACCAATGGAACAAGCACAATGGCTGCTTACAAAGTGGAATTCTTTATTAGATAAATCCAATGACAACTCGTGTCCAGATGGATACAATATAACACGAACAAGAAACCACAACTACATATATAGGTAGTGAAGTGTTGAAATTACCGGCCAAATCTTTTGAGGAACTGCTTCTTTCACACAAAAAAAATAGACATTTATATAAACACTCACTAACTGGGATAATGCTTTCAAAAATAAAAATGGATCCACAAAATGGGATATTTTTTTAAAGTATACTTTTAAAAGGGTGGGTTCTTACACCAACAGCAGCCAGGTACACAACTGTCCAGCCAGGGCACAGTTTTGGAGGATGATGATAAAGAATAGAAAGCATGTTCACAGCAGGGTGGCACCCAAATCAGCTCACAGGCAACACTAGAGTGTGGCTGGGGGGATACAGCGGACACAGACAATACACCTCCCACCGAGGACAGCTTGTCGTTGCCTCTGGGCAGCCTGGCACACATGAGTGAGTACATGCTGTAGTGCCAGCGCAACGACTGGCGAGGTTCCCTGATTGTTATCAGTGCTGATTACTTGGTGGCCACCCTGCTGGATCCCTGCTACAAGGACCATCCTTTTTTCCGTCACTGGAGCGTGATCGTAAGATGTGTGAATACAAGCGGATGATGGCAGATGCACTACTGAAGGCCTTCCAACCTGACAGAGGGGGATCAGTGGAAGCATGAGGAGGAGAAAGTCGCCAATGCAGCTGGGGCCACCGGAACCATCTCAGAAGGGAGGGCTAGCATAGCCAAAATGTGGAAAACCTTTGTCAGCACACCACAACATCCAGAACCACCATCTGATATGGACCGTCTTAGCAGTGTTACCACTTCTGCAACTTGCTACTGTCTTTATTGGTCTAACCTCATCTCATCTTATGCATTTATTCCAGGTCCTCCACACTGTGCATTTCTAATGTTATGTAAATGTTCATGTAATGTGGCTGGTTCACCAGCAGGTGGCAGCAAACCCAGCAGAGCTATACTTAGATAGAATGGAACCTTTCATTCTATTCTAACCCCGCTCTGCAGAGAGGTGGGGGAGTCCTACTTCCTGCAGGAAGGGTGGGGCTGAAGTTCTAGTCAGTCTGGCTTATTCCCTGCTTGGGGAAGGTGCCCAAGCCAGCCAGAGCACCCTCAGCTCTGCTGGCCATGGAGGCCAAAGCTTGAAGCCTCAGGATCCAGTAGGAAAGTTCCCTGGCCTAATCTAGAGACAGACCATACAAAGAGAAGTGCAGCATACAAGAAGAAGCAAAGCCATATAGTCAGCCTGTCAGTACAGCAAAGCCAGAGAGAAACAGATGTAGCAGAGTCTAGTTTGCCTGCCAGTTTTAATGCTAAAGCCTGCTGGAACCAAGATAAAGCCTGAAATTTGTTTTGGAAAAATGTTTATGCAAAGTAAAGCTGCTGTTCAACTACATACAAGGTCTGGACTCAATTTTTCTTGCAAATTCCTCAATTATTTCCCCTATTTATTGCTTCTGAGCCAACGCCTGGGGCGCAGCCGTATCCAGGTAGGAGCACCGTGACACATATAAAGGGACATTTTAGGCCGCACTATAACACTCAGCATTCCTATACCTGGGTTACATTACATAGAGGGCCCTAGGGGGAAGCACCTGTGGCAGCTGTGTTTCAGCAACATGGTGGAAAACTACATGTGCACACATTTGCACGTACTGACTGATGGTTCTGCCCCATTTAACTTCTGGTACTCCAAACTCGACACATGGCCTGAGCTTGCCCTTTACGCCTTGGAGGTGCTGGCCTGCCCTGCGGCAAGTGTATTGTCTGAACGTGTTTTTAGCACGGCAGGGGGTGTGATCACAGACAAGCGCAGCCGCCTGTCCACAGCCAATGTGGACAAGCTCACGTTCATTAAAATGAACCCGGAATGGATCCCACAGGATTTGTCCGTACCTTTGGCTGAGTAGACAAGTATACCAGCCGCCATTGTTGTCCTCCAGCGCAGTTTGTTTGTCTTGTTTGCCATTTCCCATGTTTTGGTGCCTCCTTAAATCCTCCCCCAAAAAAATAATTAAAGGAAAAAAAAGTACTAACCCCTCAAAAAAACTGTGTTGGCTGCCTCCTCCTCTTCCACCTACACCACCACGTTCATTGCCTCCTCAACCTCCTACTCCACTTTGACCTCTACCTCCGAGTTCAAGATTATTATTTTTTATTTTTTTCTATTCTACATTATTTTAAGTCACTTCACTATCCACATTTTGCTTCCATTGGCTACTACGACTATTTTACAGCCATTTTACAGCACCAAAGTTCAGGTCCGTGACTTCTATGGGTTTCAGGTTCGGGGTCAAGTTTGGGTACCCAGACCGAACTTTGAACTGAAGTTTGGCCAAACCCGTTGAAACCGAACATCCACAGGTTCGCTCATCCCTAATTACTCTATAATAAATATGTGTTGATGTCATAGTCAAGTTTTGATTATCCTTGTTGACTTTTGAAATAATAAATGTATTATGATGTCGTACACATAGCTTGGTTTCTACAAGTTTTATTTTGGGGGGGTGCGGGACTTCTTTTTTCACTATTGAGAAGTCTATGGGAAAAGTTCTGGAAAAGCAAGAAGTAATAAAAAAATGCAAGGAAACTTAAAATGACACTATGAAATAATCATGTAGTGCTCCTGACTGAAGTAGTTTTCACTCCTGTTTTCTGAGTGTTTCTATGCATGAAAGATAGTAAATTTGTCAGGGCTGAAGTCCCAGACCCCACCAATCCCTTAACATTCCAAAATGTCAAATACAGCACAAAAATACCCATACAACAAAGTATAGCAGTATATAATACTATCAAAATTAGTGAGAATATAGCCACAAGGTGAGGTCGTGTGGCTCTTGTGACGCTGCTGCACTGCATTTGAGTACTGCACAGCCATACAGGATGCAATGGGCCCTAATTAAACTAATTACTCTACACTGTTTAGTCAGTCAGCATTAATAATTGTGCAGCCATTAACAATAAAGACTGACTGAACAGTGCGGCATGGGCATCGTCAGGTCAAAACATTCAGTGCTTTAGCCCCGGATGTTTTGACCAGTGCCCCGAATGTTTATGTTTATTATATATATTTTTTTATTAGGCTATTCCTAGCCGTCATCCCGCAACCCCCCTTGTACTTGTTCCGCTACTTGCAGGCTGCGTGGGCATGAGATCAGAACTTCAGTCACTTCAGTCCGCAATTCTGTTCTGCGGCGCATGATCCCGCGAGTCTCACAGCACGCCGCAGATCGCGCGCCGCAGAACAGAATTGCGGACCGAAGTGACTGAAGTTCTGAACTCATGCCCGTGCAGCCTGCAAGTAGCGGAACAAGTACAAGGGGAGTTGATGTGTTCCAACTTCTGTGATTAGTTTATAGTTGGGGGGTTTGCAAAATTTAAAATTAGGCTGACCATAGGTTAGGATGATCTCTGGGGTTGCCCAGACGGCTAGGGCCTTCACTGTAGTTATTAACCCCTTTCAGCAGTCCCCGATTCACTGAAGGGGGAACTGCTGAAAGGGGTTAATAACTACTGTGGAGGCCCCCCCGGTGGCAATGAGGGCATGGCTTCATGGGGTGGGGCCGTGGCTTCACGTGGGCTCGTGCCCCGGATGTATTCAGACCCTAGCAACGCCCCTGCAGTGCGGTCTCATTACTTTAATTAGGGCCCACTGCGGCCTGTATGGCTGTGCAGTACCCATGACCACGGCCGTACTGTGGTGCCTTGGACCCACCAGAGGAAATTAGGGGCCCAGCCCCAATATCCTCAGTAAAGTCAAATAGGTTGTCAGCTTCTAATTTTTTTTCTTTTCTCCTGGACTTTTGGGGCCTACTCTGCCATAAGAGCCTGGGCCCCCTGGAGGGTTCTCTGGTGCTCTGGTGGGTCAGTCCGACATTGCACATGACCGCACCATTTAGTTGTACCCCAATGATCACAAGTTTCAGATGCCAACCTATTTGCAGTGCCCTTCAGCAGGAGCTGCAGATATGCCCTGCACAACTGTACACATCATATCCCCCTTAGGCCAACCTTGGGATCAACCTTCCGCAGACATGTCATGGAATAGAATGAAGTATTGTTTTCTATTAAAGCATAAATATACTTTCGAGTCTCTTGAGCTAGTAAAGTACTCCATTTACTTACTATATGTGCTGTAAACAAGCCATGTGGTAACCAGTGGATACTACATAGCCCTGGTGAATATAACAAGCTCAGTTAATCAGAAGCTTTTGGCTGTTTGTGAGGAGAACACTGTCTAGAGTAATGAACCATGCTTCTATTGCTTATACCTAATTAAGCAAATGATGCTTGCAACAGGGCCATGTGGCTCAAACAAGACCTTCAGCAGCTGGTTAGTAAATACAAACTAGAGGAAGGATGTATAATTTTCAGAGATTTTGAAAATCATAGCTTATTTCATGGTAGAGTACAGTACTTTAGAAAAAAAAATGAATATAACGTCAGTAAGTGAAATTTACTATCCAAAATGCACCAGACTTTGGTCACAATCTCTCCCCCCTCTAAAAAAAACAGTACAGGATGTGCCAAATCTATTACAATTTAAAAATGTTTTATGCGTTTACCTAATGTAAATGAGCTCTTATGCAGAAAGACAAAATCTGTCTCTCTAGTGCCACCTATTTGATGGCTACCCTATCAGTTATGCCTGGCCCTTTAAACAGACCTTGAAATATATATATGTTGCCCAGAGTAACTTCTTATTAGTGATGTCTTTAGCACTTAATTATGTCATAATATTATTAATTTATACAATGTTTATGTGTATAGTGTACAAGGGTGCACCTTTCTGCTATCTGAGGTGAAAAGTTAATTGGCAAAATGCTGTAGATTTCCAATGTCTATGTTAATAAATCTGAAGCAAATGCTGTATATGTTGCAGAATTTAGCTTAAGCAACTTCCAAGAAGTGTAATACACAGGGTTATCTTTCGATGATGTTAGTAAAGAGGTCAAGTGCCTTTGGAAGGGAATGGGTCAAGTACCTGATGTCCAGTGGTCACTTACCTCCTCAGGCTCTACCGCTGTCTGCTGTTCCAATCCTTGTTCCACAAATAGGAGTTGAATCCAGGGAACCTACCGTACGGACAACTAGGAATAGGTGTTGGGTCAATAACACTCAGAGGGGATGTTAGCAAGTCCCCACACAAAGCATATACACACACAACATATATCATAGAGATGAGGATTCTACCAATTCAGAATTTGTCCCAAATTTACCAAAAGTTTTGGAATTTAACAAACCTGAATATCTTGTGATTTATTTCGGGAGAGGGAGAAAAAGAGCAGGGGATGCGTAATACTGAGTGAAATGTACAGGCCGGTTCTCCTTCCAAAAGGGCTAGAGTACTGAATGTCTCAAGAGAAAATTTCCCTGGTTAGCTGACTGGCCTTTGGGGGTGCTTTTTCTCATTATGGAGACCACTTAGTATACACGGGGAGCATTGTTGTCCAGCCAACGCTGCTCTGTGTTTCTGAGAAACACATATGCAAAGTAGTATATAGTTAGGCTTTGTCTCCTTTTATTTTTGGAAGGAAGGAATTTGCATACGTTTACGTTTCTGGGAAAGATATATAAATTAGCTTTCCTTTATCAAAAAGCACTGAAAAGTATGAGGCTACCACCAGGGGAACATATCTCTATCCATCTTGATCTCTATATCTCTTGAAAAAAAAAGGGGGAGAGAAAGATAAGAGATAAAAATGAGTCCTTGAAGACCTTAGAGTGTCATATACCAATTTTCAGGGCAATTGGAGCATATTTGATTTGGGTAAAATCGATTTGGGCCCAAATCAATTTTTTGGGGAAAATACAGTGAATTGGAGACAAAATGAAATTCAAGAAATTCGCTTATCTTAAATATAGCATATACACGCACATACAGTATACAGAATATACAAACACATATACACAGCATATGTGCACACACCATCATTCATTATTTTTCACTAGTAACATCATGGAGATTCTGATGAACAGAATGTGTGTTAGATGATGCACAGATGTTATTAACATATACCATCCATTTACATATATCCCCCAAATATCGCTAAGAAGTGCATACAACGCCTTTGTCAAACTTTATATTTAGACCCAAGATAAAGTTTATTCAGAAACAAACTCCAGAATAAGTACAGACCTCAGAAGTTGAATCATAAAAAAAAAAAAAAAATCTGACCCCAGACCAGACTGCAGTCCAGGGTTGACAACCTACACAATTTTTTTTATAGACAACTGAACCATAAATCATGGACAGCCCCAAATTTCCAAATTCTCCTATTTTAAAGAACACAACCCCACATGGTGCCATATGAGCAATTACTTAACTAGAACAATTATTTTTCAAAGCTTACCGCAATTAAAAATAAAACACCAAACCAAGTTGTGGCGAAAAATGGCCGTGGTCCTTTATTAAGGGTTACATAATATAATACTGCTGATAATAATAACCATAAATAATTAAATAACCAAGGCCTCTTTCACACTTGCGTTGTCCGGATCCGTCGTGTACTCCATTTGCCGGAAGTGCCCGCCGGATCCGTAACACCGCAAGTGAACTGAAAGCATTGGAGACGGATCCGTCTTCAAAATGCGTTTAGTGAACTATGGCACCCAGGACGCTATTAAAGTCCTGGTTGCCATAGTAGTAGTGGGGAGCGGGGGAGCAGTATACTTACCGTCCGTGCGGCTCCCGGGGCGCTCCAGAATGAAGTCAGGGCGCCCCATGCGCATGGATGACGTGATCCATGCGATCACGTCATCCATGCGCGTGGGGCGCCCTGACGTCACTCTGAAGCGCCCTGGGAGCCGCACGGACGGTAAGTATACTGCTCCCCCGCTCCCCACTACACTTTACCATGGCAAACAGGACTAAAGCGTCCCGGCAGCCATGGTAACCATTCAGAAAAAGCTAAACGTCGGATCCGGTAATGCGCCGAAACGACGTTTAGCTTAAGGCCGGATCCGGATTAATGCCTTTCAATGGCCTTGCGGCTAGTGTTCAGGATTTTTGACCGGAGCAAAAAGAGCAGCATGCTGCGGTATTTTCTCCGGCCAAAAAACGTTCCGTTCCGGAACTGAAGACATCCTGATGCATCCTGAACGGATTTCTCTCCATTCAGAATGCATGGGGATAATCCTGATCAGGATTCTTCCGGCATAGAGCCCCGACGACGGAACTCTATGCCGGAACAGAACAACGCAAGTGTGAAAGAGCCCCAATCAATAAATACTCATTAAATATTCATTAAGTCCACAATTAAGTCCCTCTAATCAAGGACCACGACTTCTTAAAAAGGGGGAGGGCGGGCGGGACAACGTCTTCTTCCTCCAGGCTCCGCGGCGGACAAACTCCGGACCTGATGAGACCGTCCATAAATTCTTAAATTTCCCGCCCTAGAACTTCATCCACCAATCAGATACTGGCAGAAAACAGGTGCCTCAGGAACAGGTAGGTAACCAGGAACCAATCAGAATAATTTGTCAAAATTACCTCAGAAACACTGAAAAAGAACACACGTTAATATGGAAAAAAGGAGGGGGGGGATAAATGTAAGAAATAAACGTACTACTACTCCCATTATGCTTAATGCCACCATAGTGGGCCTTTAGCATACACTTCCGTGCCCACTATTATCATCCCCTCAACAAAATTCCACACCATACAGATCCCCAAATTGCCTTTTTTTTCGCCCTATAAGACGCACTTTCCCCCCCCCCCCAAAAGTGGGGGGAAAATAGCAGTGCGTCTTATGGGGCGAATGCTGCATTTTGCCGAACTGTCAATGATACGCCGCTCCGCGATGCCGCGCGGCGGCTGTATCAGCTGAGACGGAGGAGGGACTGGGGGCCGGCATCTGGTTTTATAATGACAGCGGGGCCCGTGCAGTGACTGTATTCTACTACACGGGCCCCGCTCAGTGTATATACCGTAATCTTATCTATAATTGTAGGCATTGTTAATATATACAAATTCAGGGTAATCAGCGCCTGTATTACTTACAACAAGCACTCGGTAGCAGAGAGGAGGGAGGAGGCAGGCCGGGAGGACGGGCGCTGGCAGCGTGTCACTGCACGGGCCACGCTGTCATTATAAAACCAGATGCGACCCCCACCCCCTGTATTGGGGGTCATTCACACTACAGGGACACTGTTATGGAGGGGATCTGTGGATGACACATATATGTGTCATCCACAGATCCCCCCATAACAGTGTCATCCACAGATCCCCATAACAGTGCCATCCAGAGACCCCAATAAGAGCCATCCAGAGATCCCCATAACAGTGTCACCCACAGATCCCCCATAACAGTGTCCTCAACAGATCCCCTATAATCGTGTCATCCACAGACCACCATTAGTTCAAAACCCACCAAAAGCACACCTTTCTGTTCAAAATATTTTTTTTCTTATTTTCCTCCTCAAAAACCTAGGTGCGTCTTATGGGCAGGTGCGTCTTATAGGGCGAAAAATACGGTAAAGAGGTTGTTCCGTAGAAAAAGAGACAGGCAGTACCATGTGAACAACTCCCAAACAGTTCCTTTATTTAAGACCCCTTCCTTAGAGCCCTGGCTGCAGAAAAGGTGGAGCATGTGGTTTGCACTGCTCATGTCATGTCTTGTCATTAGTGGTAACTGAAAAAATAAACTAAGGGCAAGGTTTTTGTTTCTGTCGGACATTACAGCAGGCAGTGAAGAAAAACACCTGATTGTGGATTGCCTGTAAATTTACTGATGATTGACAAGCATGCCGTGCAGTGTTCATATATACAGAATAAGAGTAGACACCGAACTGCACCCCAAATACAGGACAACAGAAGTGGTTCTGTGCAGTGTCCATATATACAGAATAACACTGCAGTGGCCGGTAGTCCCATTGCTATGCTGGGTCCCCCGAACATCATTGAGGTGTCACCACATGTAGAAGCTCTCTGCAAGGGATGGTAAGGGTGGTGCACCCCAATGGGAAATAAGTCTAGAGAGTCAGGGTTTGCAGTAAAACAGAGTTCTTTTTTCCTGGAGATGTAAGTGCAAAACAATACAGGCAATGAGCTGGCTTTTCAAGTCTCTTCTCTGGCAGAAAAAGATTTTCCGCTAAGTAAAGGCCTGAGTTTGCTGTCCCTCTCTCTCCTTCAGAAGGTTGGTACCTGGGCCAAAGTGCTGGTGGTGCAGTCACCCACAAGTAGCAGACACTGCAGCAGCAACCAGTTCAGTCTTATGAATGTGATGGACCAGTTTTTTATAGGTACTGCATCAGGCTGATGCAAATCAGCAAACGGAAATGTACCGCCTGAACAACCAGGTTCAGTCCTACCTGGACTGTGGCCTTTCTCCAGCATGTATCATGTTTCCTGACCCCATTGACTTCTAGGCAGGCAGATTGGAACAGTGGCTGGAACAGGCCCAGTTTGCTCTCTCTGTACTGTCTTGTCCAGCCCTTAGTGTCATCTCAGAGAGAGATTTTAGTACAGAAAGTGGAGCCGTCACCCCCAAACGGAAAATGTTGTCTCCCACCAGTGTACAAATCCTCCCTTTTGTCAAAATGAATGAATATGGATTCATAGCAATTTTCAGACACCTTCAGCTGAGGCCAATATATAGATCTGCTATTGCTGATAGTGGCTATTTATCGCCGACCCCATCATGCTACTGCCGCTGTCTGCCTGCCTACCATTGTGTTCCATACCATATGACTGCTGCCGCCACCGCTGCTACTCCATCTACTGCTATTACCATTACCCCTACCTACCTAACTGCTACTACTCTATCACCCCAACACAGCTGCACAAACATCCTACCGCTTTGTCTGTTTCATGCTGTGCTGCTACTGCTGCTGCTACTATTGCTGCCACAAGCCACTATTACCTCTACACAACTTAGGCTTTACGCTTTACACATCCACACTGTACTGCTACTGCTCCCAAAAAAGGGAGAATTTTTCCAGGCTTGTGCAGAGCAAGCCACTGTTTCTTCCAATACTAGCATGTGTGCATACAAACATGGGCAGGCATCTGTCCCTGTCAAGGCATCATTTTTGGACTACTTTGGACTACTTTTTGGACTACTTAATCAAACCAAGCAAATGTTTCTTATCCAACTGCCGCCAACAAATGTAACCTCATTGGGTTTTAAACAAAGTTTGTTAACATAGTCAGCTATGCATTTACCCATAGCTAGAGTATATATGTCAGTGGCACTCAGTGTACTGTGTGTCTTTTTATTAATATTGCTTAATATTACTTGGTTTTACCTTTGAAGATCACTGTGAGTGTTATGTGATTTTATGTGAAATTGTGTGCTTCTGTAATAAAGAGGAACTGGATGCTTCATATATTTAAATTCTATATAGCAGGCATGCTCAACCTGCGGCCCTCCAGCTGTTGCAAAACTACAACTCCCAGCATGCCCGAACAGCCTACAGCTATCAGTCTACAGCAGGGCATTGTGGGAGTTGTAGTTTTACAACAGCTGGAGGGCTGCAGGTTGAGCATGCCTGCTATATAGTAATGTTTGTAGAGTTTGGTGTTTAAAGAGGAACTTTCATTGGCTTGAGTACTATAAACTGGTATGCCTACCTGATGCGTACACATATAAATGCTTTTTTTTTTTTTTGTTAAATGCCGCTCTTTGGGGATGCTGTGCCCCCCGCTATTTTTAGCGCCTGATAAGGGTTTCTGAAGAAAATTCAGGGGTTGGCAGCACTACTCATCCCACTCATTTGGGTACTGACCAGAAAATGGCTTACAAGCCAAATGGTGCGCGCAGATAGGGATCCTGGCTGGGGGTCCCAACTCATCCAGACAATTCAATAATCCGCAGCACTCGCCGGTAAATGATGAAAATAGTGGTGATTTATTCACTCAAGCAGCCAGTATACAGTGACGTTTCGACCTCAGTTGGTCTTTATCAAGCAGTGAGTGACCATATCCCGTTCGATTTCTGGCGTAACGGGGGCATAGATAAAAGTAGGAATAGGCTAGTTAGGTTTAGCTGACATTAGCAAATCGCTAATGTCAGCTAGCTTAATAGGGTTAAATCTGGTGACAGAAACCCTTATAAAGCAGTGAGTGACCATATCCCAGTGTGCCTTAAAGGGCTTCTGTCACCCCACTAAAGTGATTTTTTTTTTTGGGGCTAGTTAAATTAGTTATATAGCGATATATGAAAATATAATTGTGTTCCTTACTTTGATCCAGCAGTTTATTCAAAAAACGAAGTTTTATCATATGCAAATTCGGTCTCTACCAGCAAGTAGAGACCGAATTTGATTGACAGGGCCAGCCGGGATCTCCTCCTCCGGCCAGCCCTGTCGGCGTTTCAAAAATCGCGCGCCTGTGTTGAATCGGCGCAGGCGCTCTGAGATGAGGAGGCTCGTCTCCTCAGAACTCCCTCAGTGCGCCTGCGCCGATGACATCACCGAAATAGAAGACGTCATCGGCGCAGGCGCACTGAGGGAGTGCTGAGGAGACGAGCCTCCTCATCTCAGAGCGCCTGCGCCGATTCAACACAGGTGCGCGATTTTTGAAACGCCGACAGGGCTGGCCGGAGGAGGAGATCCCGGCTGGCCCTGTCAATCAACAAGAGGAGGGGGCGGATTTCTGCAGCAGCTACCAGCAAGTAGCCGCCCTACTTGCTGGTAGAGACCGAATTTGCATATGATAAAACTTCGTTTTTTGAATAAACTGCTGGATCAAAGTAAGAAACACAATTATATTTTCATATATCGCTATATAACTAATTTAACTAGCCCCAAAAAAAAAATCACTTTAGTGGGGTGACAGAAGCCCTTTAAATAGTGTGTCCACACACTATTTAAGGCACACTGGGATATGGTCACTCACTGCTTTATAAGGGTTTCTGTCACCAGATTTAACCCTATTAAGCTAGCTGACATCAGCGATGTGCTAATGTCAGCTAAACCTAACTAGCCTATTCCTACTTTTATCTATGCCCCCGTTACGCCAGAAATCAAACTTTTATAATATGCTAAACAGCCTCTAGGAGCGGGGGGGGGGCGTTGTTCCTGCTCCTAGAGGCTTCGTTCTCCCACCTTTGTCGCCTCCCTCCTGATTGACAGGGCCAGGCAGCGCTCGCATCTGTCTGCCTGTCTGCTCTGGTGAAATTTCGTGCCGTTCAGCATTTGGCGCAGGCGCGGTGAGGGAAAGACGCTCGCAGGCTGCCAGCTTCCTCACCACTCCTGTGCCGAATACTCAACGTTGCGAGATTTTACCAGAGCACAGGGCTGGCAGACAGATACGAGCGCTGCCTGGCCCTGTCAAACATGACTTGGAGGGAGGCGACAAAGGGGGAAGAACGGAGCCTCTAGGAGCAGGAACAACGCCCACCTGCTCCTAGAGGCTAATTAGCATATTATAAAAGTTAGATTTCTGGCATAACGGGGGCATAGATAAAAGTAGGAATAGGCTAGTTAGGTGTCACCGCTAGATCTCTAAGAAGTTCTGATAGAGGTTCTTCAGTACCTCCTGCATGATGTTCTTTTGTTTTGCTTTCGCTTTGACATCTCTTCTCCCTCTCCCAGCTGTCATCTATTAGCAGTGATTGCCTCCCTATATATATCCTCCCATACTGCTTCACTTTGCGGTTTATATTACTTCCTGGATTGGGTTCACTGCCTGAAGTTGCTACTGCTGGTTCCTCAAGATAACTCTATTTCTGTTTTCCTGTTGGCTTGATCCTAGGTGACCCTGACTCCCTCCGTATTAAGTGCAGGGAGCCGGTGGTCGTGTCCCCTCACTATTATAGGGTTTGCAGGTGTCACTCAGTCTAAGGTACGAGGACATGCAACTTTCTATCATTGAGATTTTTGCATGGGCTGAGTAGTGAGGGAGAGCTCTAGGGCATTAATAGGGCTCACCCCTTTTGTTCCTTAGTTTGGGATCAAGTCAGTCAGATCTTTATTTGTTACTTATAGTTTCCTGCAACACCATCCGTGACTTTAGGTTTAGCTGACATTAGCACACCGCTAATGTCAGCTAGCTTAATAGGGTTAAATCTGGTGATAGAATCCCTTTAATTTCCACCATCGGTACAGGAAGGAGGAGAAGCCAGCTTTTCTCAATGGGCATTTCCTTCTCCCTGCCTGTAAAGCTGTCCAATTGCATCGGACAGCGTCATAGCCAAGGAGTAGGTGAGCTGTTTTTTCTCCCTGGCTGTGACGCACTTTGCTGCAATTGTACGGCGTCACAGGCAGGAAGAAGGAGATGCCCATTGAAAAACACTAGCATCTTCTCCTCCCTGTACCGATGGTGGAAATTAACATATGAGGCGTCATAAATAGTGTGTGGGGGGGGGGGGGGAGTGGCATTAAAAAAAAGCATTTACGTGTGTACTCGTTCTTTTATATGGTAGGCATACCAGTTTATAATTCCCAAACCAGTAAAAGGTCCTCTTTAAACACAGGTCATAAGGAGTAGTACTGACACTTCTGAAAGCATGCATACTGTACACTTTCAGATGACTCTTCAGGATAAGTTATCGTGTACTGCACATAATGAATAACACCTATGTCCTGTCGTTACAGGACACACATATCACATCTTTGAAAGATTTCCTCTACAGGCTCCATATCTAATTCTCAATTGTCCCTGCGTTAGTAGGTGGAGTGTAGCTGGTCTACAAAAAGTAGAAAAAAGATTCTGCTCCTCTATCATTATCTTTCACCTACAGAGATGTAGGAGAGCATGGACAACATTATACAGTAGTGCTGGGTAGTATTGCTGTTAATGAAGAACTTGGGGTGAGAAATACTATTTTTTATTAGCTGCTGCCACATGTCTGTGTGTGTTTTGCTTCTGTCTCACTATGAAGCTGCTTCTCCTTCCATAGACCTCTTTGGGCAACTGTAATATGATCAGTACCAAAAAGAATATATGGATACTTACTAAGGCCTCATGCACATGACCGTTTTTCGGGTCCGCATCCGAGCCGCATGGGGCCGCAAAAGATGCGGACAGCACTCTGTGTGCTATCCGCATCCGTTGCTCCGTTCCGAGGCCCCACAAAAAAAATATAGCATGTCCTATTCTTGTCTGTTTTGCGGACAAGAATAGGCATTTCTACAATGGTCTGCCTGTTCCGTTCCGCAAATTTCGGAAAGCACACGGGCGGCTTCCGTTTTTTGCAGATCCGCAGTTTTCGGACCACAAAAGACGGAACGGTCGTGTGCATGAGGCCTAAATCACATGAAATAATATACCAACACAAGATATAATCAAACCATACAAAATTTTATTATAATCACTGTAATACTGTAAAACACAGGGTTAAAACAAAATTAAAAAACACTAGGTGCATGATTGGTGGACTAAAAAAATTATAGTCAATGGGGACGGAGCGGCGGTCCGGCGAAATAGCGGAAGGACGGATCTGACAGGGTGAACAGCCTGTCGGATCCGTCCTGCCGCAAGTGTGAAAGTACCCTTATACTGACTGCAATATAGTCCACAGCAAAATACAAGCACCATCAGTCCACTGCCCAACGCGCGTTTCGCGTGCTGCTTTCTCAAGGGGTAGTGGCTACACTAGTACTAGGTATATATGGGAAACACATTATGCAAGACAGATCACAATGAGGGTCATTGATTGGCCCAGGATTCTAAGCACAATTGACACTGGCAGAGGATAGGTAGAGTATTAATGCACTTACCGCATCTCACCTGTGTATAAGCTAATAACAGGCACAGCTAATTATATGGCGCATGAACCTCTGCCCAGGCGCCAACAAATGCATGCCCGTCCGGCGGTCCGGAGGAGGAGGATCACGCGTGAAAACATGCGATCCGCATCATCACGGAGCGACAGGACGTGACACCATCGCGGCGCATGAGATCACGCGCACAGCGGTAGCCACACTAGGTGACGGCGGCTAAACTGGCAATATAAAAGTAGTTGTGGTCAGGACCTAAACGAGTGGAAGATGCCCAACCACCACCCCCCTACCTAATTGGCCTGAGGTGTGCCTTGGCCTCACTAGGTCGGTATGCCTGAAAAAGGGGGCATACCCTGAATGTGATGGTTGAATGACTGAATGAAGAATGGGAATGGGTGGGCAGGGGACGTCCGAATGCCGACGTGCTGCCTGGGAGAGCCGGACTGCTTAAGACAGGTACCGGCCCCTCCCACAAATCCAGGCTAGCCTGCGGCCAGCCTTAACACTTGTGGTCAGGACCTAAACGAGTGGAAGATGCCCAACCACCACCCCCCTACCTAATTGGCCTGAGGTGTGCCTTGGCCTCACTAGGTCGGTATGCCTGAAAAAGGGGGCAAAACCCACCAGTGAGGGAAGGATTGGCCTGAGGTGCTACTCTGCCAATGTACTGAATGCTTGGACCAGCTCCGCTTGTGGCTCCGGGATATACCGTACAAAGCACCCCGAGCGCCAGCGCCCCAAGTGTTTGATGATATGCACAGGGACTCCATGCTTGGACGCTGCGGATGCCGCACCGATGCGGAAAGAATGCCCCGAGAATTGAGCCGGATTCAATCCTACACTGGTCAACAGGATGCAAATATGTTTGATGAACTGGCTGGACGTCAGTGGACCAACAGGGAATGGAAGTAATGGGTTGGTGGGGCTGTGAAGACTAAGGGCCAGAAAGAGGTTGTCCAAGACTGTCACTGGACACCATGCATTTGTGGTCTGGAAGAACTTAACTACATGGCCGGGACCTACCTGCCTTGTTTTGTTGTGAGGCAACTGCAAATGAAAGTTACTGCCCATCCTGACTAAATCTCCCTTGCGGAGAGCCACCGCCCCTTGTCTGGCCTGTGTCACTTCACCTGGTCTTAAAAACCCGTAAAACGCCAAGTACATCGCCGCCTTGATCACCAGGCTGGGAAGGACTCCGAATGGTGACAATGTGAGAACTTCCGTCAGGCTACGAAACGTGTCCCCCGTAATAGGTCGACGGACCGACTTGACCGTGACCTGGCTTTTTTGAATGCCTCTGAGGATGGCCTTGATCGGGTGAGCTGAAAATATAGAGGGTCTGTCTGGCTCTTGAAGTGCCAAAAAATGCTGCACCCCAGCCAAATATAGCCTAATGGTGTTGTAGGATAAAGCCAATACCGAATGACAATAAGACACGAAAGCCACCATATACTTGACCTGACCTGTGTCACCTCTAGGATATGCCAACTGAAAGTTCGAAAAAACCACCCACGCTTGGCGGTACGACCGCAACGTACTGGCCGACAAAGACTTGGTAATGAGTGAATTGGCGACCACCATCAGAGAGTCTAATCCAAGACCAGCAGCTGCCAGTCCGGTACCGGGGTGCCCACTGAGTCTGCTTCTGGGTTCTGTAAGAAAAAGCGAGAAAAATCAAAACGAGATAAAGCATCAGCTGCAACGTTGCTGACCCCGTCCAAAAACAGGGCATGAAAATGAAACCCCTGTTCCAGAGCTATCCAGGTCAATCTATGCATGAAAGACATGATGAGTAACGATTTAGATCTGCCCTTGTTAATGATCTCTGCGGTCGCCATGTTGTCAGTGTGGAAAACCACCGTGTGACCCGACCACCTATGCCCCCAGACTATAGCAGCTGCTACGATAGGATAGATCTCGAACAATGCCGACGTCTGAGAAAACCCTGGCAACTGTAGCACGTTTGTGGGCCATGAGCCGGCGAACCAATGTGAGCTAAATATGGCCGCGAAACCTACCGAGGCAGCCGCGTCTGAAAATACGTGTGGAGAATCAGAAGTGGCCCTCGGAATAAACATGGAAATGCCGTTCCACCCGCTGAGAAATCTGTCCCACATGAACAGATCTGCTCGGGCGTTCGCATTAAGATGCACTGATGCGTCCAAATCACTGGTCTGTTGTAATAAGACTAGCAATCTTGAAAGAATGATCTATCCTGAGGAATGATCCTCATGGCAAAGTTTAACATGCCCAACAGAGACTGCAATTCTCTCTTGGTGCAAACCTGAGACATGAGCAAGGAACGGACACCTGATTTGATTCTGTCGAGTTTGTCTTTTGGCAGACTGGCTGACATGGCGCGTGAATCCAGAGAGATCCCCAAGAATGTGACAACCTGCGCAGGCCCTTCTGTTTTGTGTTCGGCCACTGGAATGTTTAACTCCTTGAAGACCTGCAAGAGAACCTGCAAGTCAACAGGCGCCTGTGAGGGTTCTTCGATCAACAGAAAATCATCCAGGTAGTGAATGACATTCTGGCAACCCTGTTCCAACAAAATCTATTCCAGTGCCTGCGCTAACTTGTCAAACAGACTGGGGCTGCTCTTGGAACCAAACGTCAACTTGGTGGCGAAATAGTACGCATCTCTCCATTTGATGCCATGCCACTGCCAGAGAGATGGGCTAATGGGCAGCAGTTTGAACGCATCAGACACATCTGCTTTGGACAGCCAAGCCCCCATGCCTGTCTGAAGGATGACCTGGACAGCCTGGTCTACGGAAGTATACTTCAAGTTGAGACTTGGAACGTGGGAAGAATGTGGAGCAGACAAATCATAAATCAAACAAAATTTATTGGAATATTTTCCCTGCACCACCCCCACCGGGCTCACCCTCCAAGTGCAGAAAGGAGGGGACTGGAAAGGACCAATGATGAAACCCTTGTCCAGCTCAACTGCCAAGAGTGAATCCACCAGACCAGCATGTTTAGAAGCCGACTGCAAGTTGGGGCATTCATGAGTCTGCTGGGGCAAGGTGATGAGCCCAGTGTGAAACCCCGTGAAAACCCTTCCACCAGGAATGTACGGAACGGCTGAACCGGATGAAGCCGCAGCAGCTGGTCTAGTGCCTCCACATTCACCCGGCTCAGTCATGCCGGCTTCAATGTGCAGACCGTGACCGGATGTGCCCTAAAACATGTGGCACAGACATGCAGGAGCCTGCACTGGCTGAAGTGACGGAGGCAAGGACACAAATTCCTCAATGTCTGAAGGCTGAGACATGACCACTGCAAACAACACAACAAACACCACAAAACAACAACAACAACAAAAAAAAAACAAAGAAAGAAAAAGAGAAGAGAAAAAAAACAAAAAAACAACCTGTTAACCCTACGACCTGCTGCCCGTAAGCTGACAGACAAGATAACGGAATCTAAGCCCCTCCCCTTTCCCCCCCGCCAGCAGTGTGAAACGATTGAACGAAAAGCCTTCGAGGCTGACAGGGAGTATGATAGTCGTTTCCACTGACGTATGAAGCGAGCCCGAGTTTGTGTGAATCTGTGACGTGGCAGATTAATTAAAAACGAATACTGCGGGCTAACGAACCTACAGACGTGGTAGGTGATGTATGTAAGTATAGGATTTGTGGAAAACAGACCGTATGACGTATGACACTAGTCTACGAGATGAAACGGGGTGTGTATGTCGTGCGAGTGTGTAGCTGTATTGGCGGATGTACCTATGCTAGAGGTGTATGGATGAAGCTTGGTGGATAAAGGTTCCCAAAAAATATTTTTTTATATATTTTTTTTTAAATCCCAAAAAATTATTATTATTATTTTTTTCTTTATTTGAACAACCCACTTTTTTTTATATTTTTTTAACTTTATTTAACAATCCACTTGTACCCTTTTTTTTTTTTTTTTTACTTTATTTAACAATCCACTTCTACCCTTTTTTTTTTTTTTTGTCAAACTGCCTGATGTGCGAACTATGTGTCTAAGGTATGTATGTAGTGTATGTGATGAGTGTCAAACATGTGCACAAGCAGCAACCTTGTAAGTAATCAACTCAGTAATGGCACCAGGGTCCAGCTGCGAGAGTTTAACCCGCTGAGCCCAGATGACTCGCAGCCCCTGTATGAACATAGATACAGGTTATGCTGAGAGTGCTGAACAGGCAATGAGCTCCAACTATGTGACAATGCTGCCACCTGGTGCCAAAACTTGAATTGCATGTGCCTGAACGCAGTGAGGAGAAGCGATCCTCCGGCACACTTCCTCCTCTCTACACACCCTCCTACCCTCCTCCACGTTGCCACGCTCCCCAAACAAACCAGTTATCTTGGAAAACGATCTGAACAGCTTGCAGACTGAAGGGAAAGGTACACCCGGCTTCTCTGAGATCCGACTCGTGCAGGACGCTTGCTGATGACGTCACACCCGGAAGTAGCAGACGTCCGAATGCCGACGTGCTGCCTGGGAGAGCCAGACTGCTTAAGACAGGTACCGGCCCCTCCCACAAATCCAGGCTAGCCTGCGGCCAGCCTTAACACTTGTGAAGACACGCAAGGGGCCGGCTAAAATGCTTGAATACCTACTAGAAGCAGGGGGTTACCCACTAGAGCAGGGGTGCACAACCTGCGGCCCGGGGGCCACATGCGGCCCTTGATACCATTTTGTGCGGCCCCCAACCATCTGGTAACAGACATGTATGCCTATGTCTTGTGGCTGCTCACATGTATTTTTCATGTATTTCTCCCATTAGATGGAGTCCTGGAAGTGTAACTAGACATTAATGGTATATAATGTGTGTTTAATATGCCATAAGTACAATATTTCAGTTGTTAATACACCTTTAAATTTTTATTTCGGCCCTCGTCATTGGTTCAGTCTGGCAATGTGGCCCCCAACCAGGAAACGTTGTGCACCCCTGCACTAGAGTATAGTGAATAAATTAGTAAAACAAATATAAATAACATGATTGTGAAATATAATTTCATAGATTGATGCTCAAAGTGCATGATTGGAGAACAATAAATAAATGTTATAGCAAAATGAGTACCAATAAAAATAAAATAAAAAAAAGGATGTGAAAACACACACGGGGTCGATTGAAATGCTTCAATACACAGTAGGAGCAAGAGATTAAACACTGTGGTATAGTGAATGAAAATAACATGAATGTGAAGTGCGCTAACATAAATAAATGCGCAAAGTACATGATTAAAAAACAATTGATGAATTTTATGATAAAGTGAGTATCATGATCCTAGTAAAAAAAAAAGTATTTGAAAAATGAGGAATGAAGGAAGAAGTGAACAAGGGTGATGTGTGAAGAAAAACGAAGCTGTAATATGATCCCTTTTTGAGCTGACAGTACATCTTGGTCTCTCAAGATGGATTGGGCAAAGAATTCAAAGGGAACTAATGTTTAGAAGGAAGTGGGTAAATGAACCCGATAAGTGGATAAAGAGGCATTTTTCTCTAATAAGATATATTAAAAGGTTTCTAATATTAACTTGTGCTATAATTTATACAACATTTGTTGACCATTTAAAGGGGTTGTCTCATCATGGACAATGGGGCATATCGCTAGGATATGCCCCCATTGTCTTATAGGTGCGGGTCCCACCGCTGGTACCCGCAGCTATATCGAGAACGGAGTCCCGCAAGGTGGTGGCTGGAAGACTCCGGTCCGGCCACCACCAAGCCGGCTCCCAATAGAAGTGAATGGGAGCGTACCGCGCATGCGCGGCCCCCGCACCTATTCATTTCTATGGGGCCGATGGAAATAGCCGACCTATTTTCGCCGCCCCCATAGAAAATGAATGGAGGGCGGCTGCACATGGGCTCCATTCTCCGCAAGTAAAGGAGGTTGCACTGCGCATGCGCAGCTGCCCTCCATTTATTTTCTATGGGGCCGGTAAAAATAGCCGAGGTTTGGCCACCTTGGCTATAAGACAATGGGGGCATATCCTAGCCATATGCCCCATTGTCCATGATGAGACAACCCCTTTAAGGTTAGGTTAGTGACCATTTAAGCACTGAGAGTGGTCATCTTGTTGAAAGGCAATACAGACATTTTTGTAGCTTCTACTTTTGCAGAAAGGCCAAAATGTCATAAGGCTGCAAAGCTTCTCTGAACTAAACTGATCCAAACGAACACTCCTGACAGATTTGATAACCTGTCAAATGTATTGGCCTGCAAACAGTAAACTAGAAGATGTAAGCTATGCTCCTAGGTCAAAGCCTAGAGAGGAAATCCTTTCATATATGGAAACTATATTTTAATATTCTGTAAGGAAAATGGTTATCTGACCGTGAACTTTTAAACTCTGTAGGCATTTCTTCTTCTAGAATGCAACTTCAAACTCTGAAACCAGTATTTATGGTAGACTGGAAAACCAGGATGTTTGGATAGTTCACTTCTTCATATCCCCTTAAAGGTCAAAGTTACAAGAAAACTATTATATTGGTGATATCCACAGCAGCAGAATCACAACAGAATAACATAGTAAAATGTTTATAATTTTAGTTGAAGATTAAGATATGGCTCTCTTTTTTAGAAAGGCATATACCGTACATACAGTAGATAGTGAACTCTCTATGGTCAGTCACCATAAAGTTAGAGAATTCTCTAATGTCAATGATGTGAATCTAGCAGTATTGTTATAAGCAGATAATTGTAAGAAATTAAAACAGTTTTCCAAGATATTTTAACTGATGACCTATACTCTGGATAGCAGTAATAAATAGTTTAGAGCAGCACCAATGTACCTTGTATGACTCCCTCGGAATGCAACAGCTGACAGAAGATGACAGCAGCATATCCAAATGAGGGTCCTTTATTCATCGAAAATCCATGAAACAATGTACAAAAAAGTGCAACGTTTCGACTACATAGTAGCCTTTATCAATCATAATATCAATCACCGGTTCCAAACATATATAGTGCAAATGATACCACCCCTAACCTGTTGAGATACGACAGCAATCATCCCTCCCGAATGATTGAATCACTCCCATGGAGTCAACCACTTAGTCAACCACGTATGGCTTTTTCAGTGTTTTGCGGTCCGTTTTTCACAGATCCATTGTTCCGTTTTTTGTTTCCATTGTGTTTCCGTTTCTGTTCCGTTTTTCCGTTCCGTTTGATAGCAAAAACGGAACAACGGATCCGTGAAAAACGGACCGCAAAACACTGAAAAAGCCATACGTTCGTGTGAACTAGGCCTAAGTAGTTGACTCCATGGGAGTGATTCAATCATTCGGGAGGGATGATTGCTGTCGTATCTCAACAGGTTAGGGGTGGTATCATTTGCACTATATATGTTTGGAACCGGTGATTGATATTATGATTAATAAAGGCTACTACGTAGCCGAAACGTTGCACTTTTTTGTACATTCTTTCATGGATGTTCGGTGAATAAAGGACCCTCATTTGGATATGCTGCTGTCATCTTCTATTTTTACGCTATACTCTGGATAGGTCATCAGTATATGATCAGTGGGCCGCGGCCTTCTCCGTGCTCACCAAGCACAGTGCTGTACATTGTATTGCGGCTGTGCTTGGTATCACAGCCAGCACCATTCAATGGCGCCTAGGCACAGCTGCCAGATGGTCATAGCGCTACTGCAAATGCTGGTACCTTCCCAAACATCTGATCATCAGGGGTCCCGGGTGTCAGACCCCCACTGATCAGAAACTGATGACCTATCCAGGGGATAGGTCATCAGTTAAAATATCTTGGAAAACCCATTTAAGCGCTGAAAATAACCAGTAGCAAAGTGCCCTTATAAAGTTTTGGAAAAAACTCCTTGTCACGCAGAACAGTAAGGTAAGGCCTCATGCACACGACCGTTCCGTTTTTTGCAGTCCGCAAACCGCAGATCCGCAAAAAAATGGAAGCCGTCCATGTGCCTTCCGCAATTTGCAGAACGGAATGGGCGGCCCATTGTAGAAATGCCTATTCTTGTCCGCAAAATGGACATGCTATATTTTTTTTTGCGGGGGCTCGGAACGGAGCAACGGATGCGGACAGCACACAGAGTGCTGTCCGCATCTTTTGCGGCCCCATTGAAGTGAATGGGTCCGCACCCGAGCCGCAAAAACTGCGGCTTGGATGCGGACCCGAAAAACGGTTGTGTGCATGAGGTATAAACCTGATCCCAAATCACTATTTACTGATTTTGTTACCTTTTCCAGGTAGAAAAGAAATAGTATACACAAATTGTTCCTGATTGATGATATAAATCATGGTCTCTGGTTGATGTTTTTGAAAAATATGAATTGTAAGTTTACTAATACAGACGAATGCTAAGAATATGAATCCTAGGCTTATCATTAGAGAGATTTACAATTCTGGTGAATCTTGTAAATCCCACACCAGAATTCTATCTGTGATTATATAGAATAGAAGGACTGGCACAGACGAAGTGCAATGTATCATGAAACGGCCATAACCAGTAGGGATGAGCGAACCCGAACTGTATAGTTCGGGTTCGTACCGAATTTTGGGGTGTCCGTGACACGGACCCGAACCCGAACATTTTCGTAAAAGTCTGGGTTCGGGTTCGGTGTTCGGCGCTTTCTTGGCGCTTTTTGAAAGGCTGCAAAGCAGCCAATCAACAAGCGTCATACTACTTGCCCCAAGAGGCCATCACAGCCATGCCTACTATTGGCATGGCTGTGATTGGCCAGTGCAGCATGTGACCCCGCCTCTATATAAGCTTGGGTCACGTAGCGCTGCACGTCACTCTGCTGATACAAGTGTAGGGAGAGGTTGCAGCTGCGACGATAGGGCGAGATTAGGCAGTGATTAACTCCTCCAAAAGACTTCATTCAGTGATCGATCTACAGCTGTGGATCATTGAACTGCTGCTATTCAATTGCTCACTGTTTTTAGGCTGCCCAGAGCGTTTTTCAGTCACTTTTTTCTGTGGTGATCGGCGGCCATTTCGTGGCTTGTGGTGCGCCAGCACAAGCTGCCACCAAGTCCATTTAACCATCAATAGTGTGGTTATTTTTTGGCTATATCCTACATCAGGGGCAAGCTGCCACCAAGTCCATTTAACCATCAATAGTGTGGTTATTTAAATCTATCCCTAAAAGGGTATATTAGATTCAAGGTGCTGATAGGGTCATTCTCAATAACTTCACACACACGCTACTGTGCAATTCCAAGTCTAATTCTGTGTGTAAACGTATACCTGTCACCCATCGCCTAAAAAATAGGCCTCAAATATATATTCATCCAAATCTGTCATTATTGCTTTAGCTGGTCAAGTTATTTAGTGTCCGTCAAAGCACAGTTTTTGTTCTGGGTTGAAATACAATTCCCAATTTTGCAATTCTCTAAATTAGTGGTTTCTGCTGTATCAGGCCTACTTTACATCTATCCCTAAAAGGGTATATAAGATTCAAGGTGCAGATAGGGTCATTCTCAATAACTTCACACACACGCTACTGTGCAATTCCAAGTCTAATTCTGTGTGTAAACGTATACCTGTCACCCAGCGCCTAAAAAATAGGCCTCAAATTTATATTCATCCAAATCTGTCATTATTGCTTTAGCTGATCAAGTTATTTAGTGTCCGTCAAAGCACAGTTTTTGTTCTGGGTTGAAATACAATTCCCAATTTTGCAATTATCTAAATTAGTGGTTTCTGCTGTATCAGGCCTACTTTAAATCTATCCCTAAAAGGGTATATAAGATTCAAGGTGCAGATAGGGTTATTCTCAATAACTTCACACACACGCTACTGTGCAATTCCAAGTCTAATTCTGTGTGTAAACGTATACCTATCACCCAGCGCCTAAAAAATAGGCCTCAAATTTATATTCATCCAAATCTGTCATTATTGCTTTAGCTGATCAAGTTATTTAGTGTCCGTCAAAGCACAGTTTTTGTTCTGGGTTGAAACACAATTCCCAATTTTGCAATTCTCTAAATTAGTGGTTTCTGCTGTATCAGGCCTACTTTAAATCTATCCCTAAAAGGGTAAATAAGATTCAAGGTGCAGATAGGGTTATTCTCAATAACTTCACACACACGCTACTGTGCAATTCCAAGTCTAATTCTCTGCGTAAACGTATACCTGTCATCCAGCGCCTAAATACTAGGCCTCAAATTTATATTCAGCTAAATCTGTTGTTACTGCTGTGCCTTTATTAGTGTAATACGGTACCTAAATAGATAGCCAGATAGTGTTAGGTGTCTGTAAAAAAAAAGGCCTGAATTTGAATTCAATACATTGGGCCAAATAATATTTTTCTTATTGTGGTGAACGGTAACAATGAGGAAAACATCTAGTAAGGGACGCGGACATGGTCGTGGTGGTGTTAGTGGACCCTCTGGTGCTGGGAGAGGACGTGGCCGTTCTGCCACAGCCACACATCCTAGTGAACCAACTACCTCGGGTCCCAGTAGCCAGCAGAATTTACAGCGATATTTGAAGACTCTGCTGGCAGGGTTTCCCAAGGGCATCCACCTAGCCCTTCCCCAGGGGTGGAAGAGATAGAATCCACTAACGCACAACCACTTATGTTTCCTGATGATGAGGACATGGGAATACCACCTCAGCACGTCTCTGATGATGACGAAACACAGGTGCCAACTGCTGCGTCTTTCTGCAGTGTGCAGACTGAACAGGAGGTCAGGGATCAAGACTGGGTGGAAGACGATGCAGGGGACGATGAGGTCATAGACCCCACATGGAATGAAGGTCGTGCCACTGACTTTCACAGTTCGGAGACAGAGGCAGTGGTGAGACCGAGCCAACAGCGTAGCAAAAGAGGGAGCAGTGGGCAAAAGCAGAACACCCGCCGCCAAGAGACTCCGCCTGCTAGAACTTCTCGAACCCGAACATCCAGGTGTTCGCTCAACTCTAATCACCAGTTTATCCATATTCTATGTACCAGCTTTTGAACAATGGATAATTGCCTCTGATGGTGAGTGCCATGGATTATTTTTTGTTGTTCTTTATAATGCTATCTGTACACCAAAATCTTTGTGCACCAAAATAAGGAAGAGTTGAACTTTCCTATTTTTTGGACGGCAGATGTACTCGAATATTCTCAGGTTAGCTTTGGACTAATCCACTAAAGTGATGCGTAGAGCCATTTTAGTGTACATGTTGACGGGAAAAAAGCACTAGAGAGGAAGAAAAAAGGTTCTCACATGATGATCCTGAGAGGAAGTAGGAAGGAGGGCCTTCCCTGATTGGCCTAGATGAGCCAATCAGTACTGTAGCATGCAGGGAGGTGCCCTAGCAGAATGAGCAGAACACCATTCTGTGCTGGGCTGTGAAAGAGGGTGGTTGGGTGTGACCGTGTCAGCCAGAAAAACAATCTAGGGAGTCTGGGAGAGTGAAAAAATTGAATAGAAGCAGGGCAGAACTTGTGGCTGACTGTGCCTGCGATACGAAGTGCAGGCGCACCTCAAAAGCAGCTACCTGCAAGCAAACACTTTCACCCCACCCCCACGCCCCCATTTTCACAGAAATCCTTTTTTTTTGTAGGGTTCAATTTAATTAAGTAGCAAATATATGTGATTACTCTAGCAATAACCAAGGTGTAGCAGCAATCTACCTTTTAGTATAAAGGTAAAATTGAGCATAAAGCCTCAATCGTCCATTTACGTATATTCAGTGGCCATTAATGTATATTCAGTGGCAAAATAGATATGAGGTTTAATGCAGACAAAATGGAGTCAGATGCCAGTAAAGGAAAGTTCCAGAGATTTCCTGGCTGATCAGTTAATCTAGTTAAAGGGGCTCTGCACTTTCATTTAACTGATGATCTATTCTCTGGATAGATCCTCAGCTTCTGATCGGCGGGGGTCCGACACCCGGGACCCCCGCCGATCAGCTGTTTGAGAAGGCAGCGGCGCTCCAGCAGCGCCATGGTCTTCTCACTGTTTACCGCCGGGCTGCCGGCCCACTGACGTCACGACTAGTATCAACTAGCGTGGGCGGGGCTAAGCTCCATTCAAGTGAACAGAGTACCGCTGCCTTCTCAAACAGCTGATCGGCGGGGGTCCCGGGTGTCGGACCCCCACCGATCAGAAGCTGATGATCTATCTAGAGGATAGATCATCAGTTAAATGAAAGTGCATAACCCCTTTAACCATTCCAGTAAACTAAAAGGAAGATTCTAGGGACTTCTGTTTGTTGAATGACCAGCATGATAACCCACAGTTGTTGTCTATGCAGACTGCGGGGGTTGTAGTAGTGTTGTGTAAAACCTTTGGGTATATATACTGTGACTTTCACTAACACTATTTGTAACAGTACTAACCACCATGCTGTACCCTGTGTTTATATAGGGCACGGTTATAAAGATCTACTTCATACATTAGAAAACTAACAACGAGCATTCGGAATATTATTCTATTATTATATAACCCCTAGATGACCAAGTGCTGTCTGTCTAACACGTGATGTAGCAAGTGTTATATATATATATATATATATATATACACAATTACTGCAGCAATACCCATGGTGTGGCAGCAATCTACCTGTGTGTATTAACCACCTGTTTTCCCCGAGTCCAGTAGCTAACTGTTCTGCCTGAGCTGGGCTCGGGGGGAAAGTGGAAAAGAAAGGGCTACTTTAGATGCTGCTATCTTCTGAATGATCTCCTGAACATCCCAGGCTTTCATACAAGACCAAAATTGCAGCATTAGCCCAAGCAACAGAGGAGAAATCACTTATTTAATACAGTTATTTTATATATTATATAACCCAAAATGGTTCCTAAAAGACCAAAATTAAAAAGTTACAACTTCTAGAACACAAAGGGGAAAAATATTATTGATCCTTAAGGCTAAAATTAATGATGTCACTAAGGGGTTAAAAATGCATTAATGTCCCCTGAGTTGTGCGCCAACAAGATTTACTGCAGATACACATTAAAAATCTACAATAAAAAAAGTGACATTTTTGGGAGGGTTTTTCCATTTTACCGTGAATGTTAGGAGGTTAAGGTGAAATTGAGCATCAAGACTCAGTCTACCATTTACATATATTCAGTTTCCACAAGGTCGCAATTAAAAAAAACTAATTTGGTATGGGGGTTTAATTTAATTAAGCTGCATATATATGTGATTACTACACCAATACACAGGGTAGTTCACAACATTATCTGAGAGGCCCAAAAATGTTAGAGCTACAAAAGGGTTCGAAAGACCTAGAGTCAGAATGTGGGTAGTAGCAGCAACAACTATATGGCTAGAAGTAGAAGTAGTACTAGTAGGCCACAGTTGTCCCTACTGGCTTCAGAAAGGTGCAACATTATAGTTCAGGGGAAAGAGGATGAGATTGTGGATTGGAAGGCTCACTCCTCTTCTCAGTCGCAGCAGGATGATGTGGAGGTGGCTTCAGAGTCAGACACAGTTCCTCCTGCTCATCCTCCTTGCATCCCTAAAGAAGGCTTTCAGAGGAGTCCTCTCAGTCATCACTGCACCTTAATTTTTCCTGAGAAGTGGCAAAAAAAAAAAACATCATGCCCTACAGCAGATATTCAAGAGAGTCTCCCTGTTGACGACTTGTGAGAAAGCCCTCCCCATTTTGGCTGCCTTGAGGAGGAGGTTGGGGAAGAGGCAAGTGACCCCATGTGTTGGTGATGGTGGTAACAGTGGCACCCATAGCCACGACATTGGCGGTGGGGGCAGCGACAGTGGCAGTTGGGGGAAATGCAGAGCAGGGGAGGGGAACCCAGGAGCTCACCATGATATCTCATAGTCTGATAAAAGTAGCAGGAAGCTCGAGGACTCCAATGACGATTGTGTGCTGGACTGGACCTAAGAGCCAGATCGGGGTGCTGAGGAGAAGGCAACATCATTGGAGAAGGGAGGTGGTGGCAGCAATAAAGAGCAGAGGCAACGTATCTCCCAAACAACAGCCAGGGCCACGTCTGGTTCAGGATCTGGTGATGCCGCTGATGCTGTGGGTGGGTTAGGCCCAAAACATGCCAGAGCTAAGCCCAACTTCACTACCTGTATGTCACGATACTAGCGGAATACTGCTGGAATCCAATGGCCTGTACACAGTAAACACCGGAGTCTTGAATATGAGGTTGCAGGACTGAAGGATTTAGCAGAGCCAAGCAGGCGGAGCCGTAACCGGTAGCAACGGTGCAGGACCGAAGGATACAGCAGAGCTAGACAGGCGGAGCCCTTACCAGTGGCAACGGTGCAGGACCGAAGAATGCAGCAGAGCCAGGCAGGCGGAGCCGTTACCGGTAGCAATGGTGCAGGACCGAAGGATGCAGCAGAGCCAGGCAGGCGGAGCCGTTACCGGTAGCAATGGTGCAGGACTGAAGGATGCAGCAGAGCCGAGGTCAGACAAGCAATGGGTCAGGGCAGGCGGCACAGGAACGTAGTAAAGCAATCTAGGTCGGCAACAGGAGGTAGCAGAATGTCACAAAGTAGCAGGGTAAACCGCAAAATCCGAAGTCAATTCACTCATCCCTAATTACTACTACTACTACTACTACTACTACTACTACTACTACTACTACTACTACTACTACTACTACTATTGCCACTACTACTCAAGGCAGCCTTGTATGTTCAATGCTATACTGCTGCTGCCACTATTGCGGCCACATGCCACTTTATCCATACCGCACCCTTTCCGCATCCACCCTGCACTGCGGCTGCTCCCAATTAGAAATGAGAATTTTCTTTTAGGCTCGTTTACAATACATTTTTTCTTTGGAGAATCAACACCTGTGTGTCGTATGGTAAGGTATTCCAACCCTGTGAAGGCAGAAATTTTAGATGCCTGGTCCCCCAAGCAACTTTTTAATTTTTATTTTTTTCATCTTGTGTATTTAAACATCATCTGCCCCCAATAATGGTCGATTTTTGGAAGCTTTGAAACATGAAAAAGTATGAGACATGTGCCGGCACAATGTGTTTTTAAACACTATGTTAACCCTTTCGGTACCGGGCCACTTTCCACCTTAAATCCCAGACCGATTTTTGCTTATCTGACGTGTCACTTTATGTGGTAATAACTTTAGAACGCTTTTACTTATCCAAGCCATTCTGAGACTGTTTTCTCGTGACACATTGTACTTCATGACAGTGGCAAATTTGAGTCCATATATTTCACCTCTCTAAAATGGAAAAATTTGGAAAAATTCACAATTTTCTAAGTTTGAATTTTCTCTACTTTTAAGACAGATAGTAATACCTCATAAAATGGTTATCAATCAACATTCCCCATATGTCTGCTTTATGTTGGCATAATTTTGCAAATGTCATTTTATTTTTTTAGGATGTTAGAAGGCCTAGAAGTTTAGAAGCTATTTTTTTTAATTTTCAATAAAATTTCCAAAACCATTTTTTTTAACCACCAATTCAGTTATAAAGTGATTTTGAGGGGCTTACGGAATGGAAACCACTCATAAATGACCCCATTTTAGAAACTACACCCCTCAAATTATTCAAAACTGATGTTACAAACTTTGTTAACCCTTGAGGTGCTCCACAAGAATTAAAGGAAAAATTTTAAAATTTCACTTTTTTGGTAGATTTTTTGTAGATTTTTTATGTTAATCAATTTTTTCTTGCAGCACAGCAAGGGATAACAGCAAAATAAACCTCAATATATATTACTCTGATTCTGCAGTTTACAGCAATACCCCATATGTGGCCGTAAACTGCTCTATGGGCAGGTGGCAGTGGTCAGAAGCAAAGGAGCGCCATATGGATTTTGGAGGAAGATTTCGCTAGCATGGTTTTTAGGCACCATTTTGTATTTGAAGAGACCCTGACATACCCCTACAGTGGAAACCCTGAAAAAGTGACCCCCTCTTTTATGGAATTTGGAAACACTTAGCTGTAAAAATGAAAAGTTTCGTTACTTCCAATAAAATGTTGCTTTAGCCCCAAATGTTTCATTTTCATAAGGGATAACAGGAGAAAAAGCACCCCATAATTTGTTGCCCATTTTCTCCTGAATACGACAACACCCCATATGTGGTGCTAAGCTGCTGTGGTAGCACATGGCAGGACTCGAACGGAACGGAAAGAGCACCATGTGCAGCACAGACTTTGATGGATAGGTTTATGAGAGCCATTGGTTTTTATTTTTTAATCACTTTCCGTCCGCCCATAGGATATAAACGTCCTATGGGTGGACGTCTATTTCTGAAAGCACGTTTTAAAACGTCCTTTCAGAAATCGCAGCTGCACGCTAATCGTGCAGCTGCTGATCGGGTTGCCCGCTGTCAGTGACAGCAGGGCAACCCAGAGAGAAGGCAGGGACAGTGCCCAGGTGTCCCTGCCTTCAGGATCGCTGCAGACACAGCGCTCACCGAGCGCTGCGTGTGCAGAGCAGGAAGCGCTGTGCGCTTCCTGTTCCTGCCCGGCGGTCATGTGACCGCCGGGACCGGAGAGTGCAGGGACTGTGTGAGGTCTCTCAGAGACCTCGATCAGCCCTGCTCTGAGGCTGTACAGCGCTGGATTGCTGCTGTACAGCCTCTCTAGGGGTGCATTTCTTCTGTAACTGGGGCTACTATGTCAGCCCCAGTTACAGGAGAAATCAACAGTGAAAAAAAAAAGAAAAAGTGAAGTAAATGTCCCCCAGAGGTCTTGTATGACCTTATGGGGGACGAAAAGTGTAAAATAAAATAAATAAAAATAAAGGGTTGAAAAAAAAAAAAATAAATAAATTTCACATGTAAAAAAAAAAAGTCCCCAAGTAAGGAATAAAAAAAAATAAAAAAAAAATAGAAAAAATAAAATAAAATAGACATATTTGGTATTGCCGCGTCCGTAAAAACCAGCTCTATAAAAATATCACATGACCTAACCCCTCGGGTGAACACCGTAAAAAAAAAAAACTGTCAATACAAGCAATTTTTGTCACCTTGCATCACAAAAGGTGCAACACCAAGTGATCAAAAACGCGTATGTCCCACAAAATGGTACCAATAAAACCGTCACCTCATCCCGCAAAAAATGAGCCCCTACATAAGAAAATCTCTCAAAAAATAAAAAAACTATAGCTCTCAGAACATGGACACATTAAAACATAATGTTTTTGTTTCAAAAATGCTATTATTGTGTAAAACTTTAATAAATGAGAAAAAGTATACATATTAGGTATCGCCACGTCCGTAACAATCTGCTCTATAAAAATGTCACTTGACTGAACCCCTCAGATGAACGCTGTAAAAATAAATAAGTAGAAACTGTGCTAAAACAGCCAATTTTTTGGTCTCCTTGCCCCATAAAGTGTTATAATGAATGATCAAAAAATCCTATGTACCCAAAAATAGTACTAATAAAACTCGCACCTTATCCCCTAGTTTCCAAAATGGGGTCACTTCTTGGGAGTTTCTACTGTAAGGGTGCATCAGGGGGCTTCAAATGGGACATGGCATCTAAAAACCATGTGGAGTTACTTTTCTTCTGCGCCCTGCCGTGTGCCCATACAGCAGTTTATGACCACATGTGGGGTGTTTCTGTAAACCGCAGAATCTGGGTAATAAATATTGAGTTTTGTTTGGCTGTTAACCATCGATGTGTTAAAGAAAAAATTGGATTAAAATGGAAAATCTGCCAAAAAAGTGAAATTTTAAAATTTGATCTCCATTTTCCTTTAATTCTTGTGGAACGCATAAAGGGTTAACAAAGTTTGTAAAATCGGTTTTTAATACCTTGAGGGGTGTAGTTTCTACAATGGGGTCATTTATGGGGGTATCCACTATGTAGGCCCCACAAAGTGACTTCAGACCTGAACTGGTCCTTAAAAAGTGGGTTTTGGCAATTTTCTTAAAAATTTGAAGAATTGCTTCTAAACTTCTAAGCCTTCTAACGTCCTAAAAAAATAAAATGACATTTCCAAAATGATGCCAACATAAAGTAGACATATGGGGAATGTTACGTAATAAATATTTTATGAGGTGTCACTTTCTGTTTTAAAAGCAGAGAAATTGAAATTTAGAAAATTGCTAATTTTTCAAATTTTTGGGTAAATTTGGGATTTTTTCATAAATAAAAGGTGAAATATTTTGACTCAAATTTATGATTATCATGAAGTACAATGTGTCATGAGAAAACAATCTCTGAATGACTTGGATAAATAAAGGCGTTCCAAAGTTATTACCACATAAAGTGAGATATGTCAGATTTGCAAAATTAGGCCTGGTCAGGAAGGGGGCAAATGGCCCAGATGGCAAGTGGTTAAGTGATTGTCTTATCTGGGGACTCATTTTTTGCGGGATGAGGTGATGGTTTGATTGGTAGCATTTTGGGGTACATAAGACTTTTTGATCGTTTGGTATTAAACTTTTTGTGAGGCAAGGTGAAAAAAATGGCTGTTTTGGCATAGTTTTATTTTTTTTTACAGCATTCACCTGAGGGGGCATATAATGTGATATTTTTATGGAGCAGGTTGTTACGGATGCGGCAATGCCTAATATGTCTATATTTATTTTTGTTGAGTTTTACACAGTGAAATTATTTTTGAACAGAATAAAATCCATTTTATGAGAGCCCTATTTTTTTTTTGGGTAAGGTAGGGGCTCATTTTTACGGGATGAGATGACGGTTTGATTGATATCATTTTGGGGTATATAAAACTTTTTGATCACTTGGTATTACACATTTTGTGAGGCAAGGTGACCACTCTGGGACTTCAACTTTTGGGGTTAGATCCCCTTTACAATGCATTACAATACTTCTGTATTGTAATGCATTGGATGTAAGTGTATTACTCACTGTAAGAAAGGCATCGGGCTGCCGTCCAAGTCATCGGGCCCCCTTCACAGCAGCGCGGGGACTGGATGGACACCCCACACCCTGCAGGTCACCGCACGTGCCGCGGTCAGCACTGACAGCGGCAGTGCAAGGGTTAATTCGCCAGTATCAATGTTTTCACCAATGCCGGCGCATACAGCAGGGGTCCGGCTATCAGTGACTGCCGGACTCCTGCAGCTGATTGGGAAGGCATAGCTCCTGCGCCCGCCCAATCAGAGCGCTGTAGCTGTACGGTGCTGGGATTTTTGTCCCAGTTTCCAGCGCTGTACATGTACGACGCTGGTATCCTACGGGTTAACACCATCAAATGTGTGACAACCCACAGCTATGCATGTCTGCCACTCATTTACTATTGTCATTGCACTCTAGAGCTTTGGGAGGGGGTAGAGAAAAAAAAAGTGTAAAAAATAAATGAAAAGAAATAACAAGTTTTCCTGGTAGGCTATAGGGTAGTTATATACCAACTTTCAGGTAAATTGGAGCAACTTCGGTTCGACTCAAATATTTTTTAAAATTTGGCGAACCGGACTGGTTTGCACATCTCTAACTTAGGAGGCAGCGAGGAAGTAGGCATTGTGAAGAGCCTAATGTGAGTCTAATGCACGCGCATCAAATGTGTCTATTTTATTTCAGGAGTTCATACGGACTAAATGATCTCAAACTAATGGACCAAGCGTAAATATTTCACAGCAAATGCGGCACCATCAAAAGGGGGTTTCTAAACCGAACAGATCTGCTAAAGGTATTGTAAACTATATGGATGACAGAGGTAGGACATCACATAACAGAAGAAACAGATTACTAATAATGTAGCACAGTGTAAACTTTGATAGACAGTCTTATACTGTGTCAGATTTAACGCAAAGGTTGATGCTAGCTGTGTTTGCTTCAAAATAATGTGTTCTTCTTTGAATTATAATGTTACAAATGCGCCACCAAGTGGAAATCTGAGATCACAGCAACTTTCTAAATCATAGGCCATCTTTCCTGATCTTAATCATCTAGAAACAAAAATAAGAATGGCTGTACTAGTATAATAGTGTAGGCTTCAAAAATACACTCAGGCAGGAACCCTGCTCACCTGGAAAGCTATTAATGGCATACAGCTATAAGGCTTTATTAAGACAGCTGCAAGTTCTTAAAATGCGCGAACAGACACAGTTTCAAACAGAACAGAAAAATAGGAACAAGGGAGAAAGACATACTTGATGAAGATGCATTGAGACACAGTTTGACTATCAGCGATACCATACATTCTTTTGTTAAAGGTTTATAAAGCTATGAGTGGCCTTGTGCTAAAATAAAATAAAAATTCTCTCTGTCATTCTGCCTTTAATACATGATATCGGGAAAGTGAAAACAGACAGTTTGAAAGCTTTGCTAATTTATTCAAAAGGAGAAACTAAAATCTTGCATTGGCAAAAGAATTTCTGAGTTCAGACCCTTGACTCAGTACCCACATAGTTGAAGCACCTGTGGCAGTGATTACGGCGTCCAGTTAGCTTAGTCATGATGCCACGAGGTTTGCACACCTGGATTTGGGGAGTTTCTGCCATTCTTTTTGGCAGATCCTCTCAAGTTGTTAAGGAAACTGCAGTCAACGTCCAGACTAGTGTTGAGCGAATCGAAGCATCCAAAGTGGAATTCAGTCCGCAACAAATCCAAATTTCCTGGCATTTCGTGGTAACAAATCGATTTTTTTTTTTCCATAAAATGGCTGTGGCATGTGTTACAAAGTGAAAGTAAGAAGCTCGGGAAGAAGAGATCACCCGTAGTGCAGTCAGCCATTCAGTAGCTAGCCATCCCATGTAATGTCACATCTCTATATAAATCTTAGTCTCAGCCATTTTACAGTGAACTGAGCATAGGGAGACACATTTTTAGGGACATTGTTTAACAAAGCTTTAGTTGTAGAATCTTCTATAGAGAGACTGCAGGGACAGTGTAGGGAGATCATAAGGGGAATTGTTACACACTGTCGGGAGAGTATAAGAAGAGCATAGGGAGACTGCAGGGACAGTGCAGGCTGTGTAATCAGAAGCTGAAAGGATCCACATGATACAGCTCAATTTGCATAATCCCTGCACAGAGCTATCTAATTGAACAATGTCTACTTTGTTTAATAGATAAGCAGATTTATTACGCCTTGATTCACAAATTGGGGTTAATAAATAGTGTAATTTAAATGTCATTGGGGTGCTCACCTTGTTAAATAGATAAGTGATTGCACTAGGCCTTGATTCTCAAATTGGGTTTAATAAGCTGTCTATTTTTACTGTTATTGGGGTGCCCATCTTGTTTCTTAGATAAGCAATCCCATTAGACCTTGATTCTCATATTTGGGTGAATAACCTGAATAATATAACTATTATTTAATAACTTATTTTACATTTACAGTTACTGTACAGTATGTCCAACAGACAGGTGCCAGGGCCCTGTGAGGGAACTGGCAGTGGCAAAAATGTTGCTGGAGCTGGCAGAAGTTGCAGCAGCAACAGGCCACAACAGCTACTATCATCCAGGGGTTGTGTTTTGACCAGCAATCCAGCTATCCTTGAATGGTTGACTCGGTCTTCAACATCATCTCAACTGACATCAGACACTCACAGATAGGAGTCGGTGGGTTCCTCTGACACCACGCTTAGTTGGCATGGCTCAGGAAGAAGCTCTGTGCCCTCACCTGTCCTGAACCTGCCTCTTTCTTTTTCTGCTCCTTCTGCTCGGGAAATATTGTTGGCTGCTGGCTCTGCTCCGCTGTTCAGTGAGGACGAGCTTATTGAGGGCAGTCAGTAGCTACTGCCCAGCCCAGATTTGGAAGAGAGGTCCGATGCTTCCTCCTGTAGGCGTGCAAGTAGCGACTAGTGTTGAGCGCGAATATTCAAATAGCGAATATTATTCACAAATATCGCAACTTTGAGAATTTGCAAATATTTCGAATATAGTGCTATATATTCGTTATAGCGAATATCCAGCATTTTTTCCCATCTGAACACATGATTCCTCTCTGCTGCTTGCTTGTGGGCCAATGAGTCATTGGCCCACAAGCAACTTAAGCAGGGAGAAATCATGATGACTTTAGATGAAAAAAAAATGATTATTCTAAAAAAACGAATATATAGCACTATAGCGAATATATTTGTATTTAGAATATTCGTCTTTTTTTTTAAATCCTGTACAGTTGTTCCGGCATACTCCTCCTCGACAAGCGCCCCCGTCACCATGGGAACGCCTGGTGGTTAGAATATACCATCGGATATGAGTTTTCACGATCTCAGTGAGATCGTGAAAACTCAGATCTGACGGTATTTTCTAACTACTAGGCATTCCCATGGTGACGGGGACGCTTGTCAGGGAGGAGTATGCGAAAATAATAAGGCAATAAGGTAAGGTGCCCAGAGGGGCATTATTTTTATTCAAAAGGTGACCAGGAACGCTCTTAAGTGCCCAGGTCCGCACCCCCTACAGAGCCCAAGCACGCCTCTCTCTCCTCTCATACACTACGCCCCCAGCCTTGCCATTGCTTTCACGCACCCACCCCCATCCCGGTTACGTCGCTAGTAGCCGATAACCCCGCCTACCCTTTCCTTTCAGCTTCACCAACAGACACAGGACTGAACAGTGCCGGCGCCTGCGCTCTTCCAGTTTAAGTGAGGGCATCCACCTCAACTGTTTCACTGGGCATGTGCCGAGCCCAGTGATGTTTTTGGCGCATGCCCAGTGAAACAGTTGAGGCTGTCAGCGGTCAGTGCTGCAGTTATATGCAGTTAAATTTCCATGATGTCTCCATGATAAATATGCAGCGTGGGGGCCCCGTGTGGCTTCTACACACTTTCAAAATAATCCTTCAGCGGACCGAATAGATGCAGGATGAGCGGGACGCTCCATGACCTTCCCAGATGCTGCTGTTGGGAGCAGCGGTTCATTTCTGAGACATCCATATAGTGCGGGGGGAATCCAAAGACCCTTTCCATCTCCGTGCTCTGTTATATGTGGTAAAATCTTTATTGAAGTATTGTCACGAGGGTGTCAAGAGCCACGTCTGACTCCGTTATACCCGGGGTCAGGAAGTCGCAGCGGGTGGCTGCGCGCTCTATGTATAAAGATAGTGCTGTTTCTTAATGGTAGCTTTCTGGGTTTGCCTTGCAACCCTTTTTGGCTCGCTCAGGGATCCATAGCTTCTTCTCCTCAGCTGTTTCTTGTCCAGCACTCCTAACCTCCTTATATTCCCCTCTCCCACTTCTCTGGTTGCCAGATATAGAGCTTCCTGCCTGGACTTCTATACTGACCCACTGGAGCTGAGTAGCTGTGATCCCTGTTTTTTTATCCAGAGTGTTACCCTCCGGATCCCTGTTGGGCTTTTGTTGTCTGCTGTTGTCGCCCACCTGGGATTATATGTTTTGTCTGTATTGTCTGTCCTCTCCTTGGTGTTTTCCTTTAGTGTCAGTGGTGCGGACTAGTGTTCCCACCGCCCTGTTCACTACGTAGGGCTCATCTTAGGGAAAGCCAGGGTTTAGGCACGTGATCGGCGTACGGGTGAGGAACCCGTCTAGGGACGTCAGGGCAGTCAGGTGCCAGCCTCAAGATGAGTCAGGGGTCACCACCTTTCCCTCTCCCTTGGACAGGGCCTTCCCATTTCCCTCCCTTTGCGTGACGCCGGTCATTACATTATATCTGGCCCTGGCCCTTATTTTGTGTAGGTAGAAAAAAATATATATACTTTTTCTTTCTGCCTATTTAGAATCCAGTATGGATCCAATTGCTGCTTTGACAAAGCAACTTCAAGGCCTGTCTTTGGAAGTGGCAGGATTGAAGGCGTCGGTCCTCCAGCAACAGCAGCAATTGCAACAGACCGCAAGCCCAGCGGTTTGCTACGGGTAACCAGGTTGTTGCGGAACCCAAGGTTGTTCTTCCTGACAGATTTTCTGGGGGAAGGGACAAATTTGTGACGTTCCGTGAGGCCTGTAAGTTATATTTTAAGCTGCGCCCTTACTCCTCTGGTAATGAAGAACAGCGGGTGGGGATTGTTATTTCCCTGCTTCAGGGGGACCCACAATCCTGGGCGTTCTCTTTACCCACTGATTCCCAGGCTCTCCGGTCAGTGGATGAATTTTTTTGGGCCTTGGGTCTCATATATGATGACCCTGACCGAGTCGCACTGGCTGAATCAAAATTACGGAGACTCCTACAGGGAGAGCGGCCAGTAGAAGAGTATTGCTCAGAGTTCCGTAGGTGGGCTACGGATACCCAGTGGAACGACTCTGGGTTATCTGAAAGGATTAAGGATTAAGGATGCGCTTGCGCTGTATGAGACTCCCTTGATGCGGTTATGTCCCTTTCTATCCGAATAGATAGACGTCTTAGGGACAGATTGAAAAATCCTGAGCAATTGGTAACCCCTCCCAAGCAGCAGTTAGTCTGTACGGACTTAGACGAGCCTATGCAGCTAGGAGGAACTACTCGTCAGGTCCGTCCTCCTGAGGCTCGCCGTAGGCGTGGGGTTTGTTTTTTTCTGTGGGGAGAGGGGTCATTTCATTAATGTCTGTCCTTCCTTTCTCAAAAATAAAAGACCGTCGGAAAACTACTAACCCCAGGCTGTGTGGAGGATGTCAGTCGGGGGGTATACGTTTCCTCCATATGAACATCGCAATTTGTGTTGCCAGCGGTTGTTGTTTTTGGTGTTAAAACGGAGACTATTTCTTTTTTTTCTAGACAGTGGAGCAGGAGAAAATTTGATAGATGCCCATTTTGCCCACACTATGGGTTTGTCTCTCTGTACGCTACAGAGACCTATTCCCATATTCGCTATTGATTCTGCTCCTCTGTCTCAGAGAAACCTCACTCACATTGTCCATAACTTACACCTTCGGGTAGGGGACCACCATAAAGAGTGTCTTTCATGTTATGTTCTGGAGGAGCTTCCCACTCCTGTGGTATTGGGTCTTCCCTGGTTGGTAGCGCACAATCCAGTGGTGGATTGGCAGGCCAGGGAGATATTGGAGTGGAGTGAGCATTGCAGAGAAAATTGCTTAAATAGCAATTGCTTAGTCGCTTCTATAGCTACTCTACCTACATTTGTTTCGGACTTTGAGGACGTTTTTTCTGAAAAGGGTTGCCAGAAGTTACCACCTCACCGTCCTTATGATTGCCCGGTTAACCTGATTCCCGGTGCAAAATTACCCAAGACCAGGTTATATAATCTTTCGGGTCCGGAGAGACAAGCCATGAAAGATTATATCTCCGAGAGCTTGGCTAAGGGACACATCAGACCCTCTCCTTCACCCGTGGCTGCAGGGTTTTTCTTCGCTAAAAAGAAAGATGGGGGCCTGCGTCTTTGCCTAGATTTCCGCGAATTAAACCGGATAACCATCGGAGACCCATACCCTCTTCCTCTCATTCCTGACCTGTTTAATCAGATTGCGGGTGCTAGGTGGTTCTCCAAACTTGATCTTAGGGGGGCCTACAATCTGATTCGTATCAAGGAAGGGGATGAGTGGAAGACAGCTTTTAACACCCCTGAGGGGCATTATGAAAATCTAGTCATGCCTTTCGGTCTGACCAATGCTCCTGCTGTCTTCCAACATTTCGTTAATGACATTTTTAGTCATTTTATCGGCAGGTTTGTGGTGATATACCTAGATGATATTTTAATTTATTCGTCTGATCTGAAAACACATGAGGTGCATGTCAGACAGGTACTGCAGGTCCTACGGACGAATAAATTATATGCGAAAATTGAAAAGTGTGTCTTCGCCGTTCAGGAAATACAGTTCCTAGGTTATTTATTATCTGCTTCAGGTTTCCGTATGGATCCTAGGAAGGTCCAGGCAATTTTAGATTGGGATCTTCCTGAGAACCTCAAAGCACTGCAACGGTTCTTGGGCTTCGCAAATTTCTATAGAAAGTTCATTAAAAACTATTCGGTGATTGTCAAACCCCTTACTGACATGACTAGGAAGGGGACTGATTTTTCTAAATGGTCTGACGCCGCTAAAATTGCTTTTTCCTCTCTAAAAGAGAGGTTTACCTCGGCACCTGTACTAATCCAACCTGATGTCTCCCAGCCTTTTATTGTTGAAGTAGATGCGTCAGAGGTGGGAGTGGGGGCTGTACTGTCTCAGGGTCCGTCTCCTGGCAAATGGCGTCCTTGTGCTTTCTTTTCTAAAAAACTATCTGCAGCGGAGAAGAACTATGATATTGGCAATAGGGAACTATTAGCTATTAAACTAGCGTTTGAAGAATGGCGTCACTTTTTAGAGGGGGCAATCCACCCCGTCACGGTGATTACAGACCACAAAAACCTTCTGTACCTCGAATCAGCTAAGCGTCTCACCCCTAGACAAGCTAGGTGGTCGCTATTTTTTACCAGGTTTAACTTTTTTATTACCTATCGTCCTGGTGCAAAAAATACCAAGGCAGATGCATTATCTCGTTGTTTCCCTGGAGGGGGTAATGTGAGTGATCCGGTACCCATTCTACAAAGAGGAGTGGTTGTCTCTGTGGTACACTCTGTTCTGGAGGGGAAGGTGTTAGAGGCCCAGGGGGACGCCCCAGTCTCTTGCCCCTCAGAGAAATTGTTTGTACCGTTAAACCTGCGTCTCAAATTATTAAAGGAACATCATAATTCGGCACTTGCTGGGCACCCGGGTAGTAAAGCAACCTTGGAGCTATTGTCTCGTCGTTTTTGGTGGCCAAGGTTGCGTCAGGATGTAATGGATTTTGTGTCTTCTTGTTCTACTTGTGCGCGCGCGAAAGTCTCTCATACACGTCCTGCAGGGTCTTTATTGCCACTTGTCATTCCCAATAGACCATGGACACATCTGTCAATGGATTTTATCACTGACTTACCTTTGTCTGCGGGTAAAACAGTTATCTTGGTAGTAGTAGACAGGTTTAGCAAAATGGTACACTTCATTGCGTTACCCGCACTACCTAATGCTAAGACTCTTGCTCAGGTATTCATCAGTGAAATCGTGAAGCTTCATGGGGTCCCTTCCGATGTTGTTTCGGATCGGGGAACCCAGTTTATTTCTAAGTTTTGGAAAGCTTTTTGTTCCCGTTTGGGGGTACACTTGTCCTTTTCCTCAGCTTTCCATCCTCAGTCGAATGGACAGACTGAGCGTACCAACCAAAACCTTGAGACATATCTAAGGTGTTTTGTGTCTGAAAACCAAGAGGTGTGGTCATCATATTTACCGTTAGCCGAGTTTGCCATAAATAATCGCCGTCAGGAATCCACTGGCAAGTCACCATTTCTTGGTGCATATGGTTTTCATCCCCAATTCTGTACTTTCAAAGAGGAAGGGGTCTTCTAGGGTTCCCGAAGAGGAACGGTTTTCGTCATCTCTTTCATCTGTATGGCAGAAAGTGCAAGCTAATTTGAAAAATATGGGAGGTAAATATAAATGCATGGCTGATAAGAAACGGTCGCCAGGTCCGGACCTAGGAGTGAATGACTATGTGTGGTTATCTACTAGGAATATTAAATTAAAGGTTCCCTCTTGAAAACTGGGTCCTAGGTTTATTGGTCCTTACAAAATAGTAGCCATCATTAACCCCGTGGCTTTTCGCCTGGAGCTACCTCAGACTTTTAAAATTCATAACGTCTTCCATAAGTCGTTACTCAAAAAGTATGTTCCACCTCTAGAACCATCACCCCTGCCACCCCCTCCTGTTATTGTGGATGGTAATCTAGAGTTTCAAATATCCAAAATTGTTGATTCTCGTCGGGTCCGCCGCTCTCTTCAATATCTGGTGCATTGGAGGGGTTACGGTCCCGAGGAAAGAATGTGGGTTGCAGCGTCTGAGGTAAACGCCGACAGGTTAGTTCGGGTTTTTCATGTCTCTCATCCTGAGAGACCTAGTCCTGAGTGTCCGGAGGCCCCTCGTGGAAGGGGGGGTACTGTCACGAGGGTGTCAAGAGCCACGTCTGACTCCGTTATACCCGGGGTCAGGAAGTCGCAGCGGGTGGCTGCGCGCTCTATGTATAAAGATAGTGCTGTTTCTTAATGGTAGCTTTCTGGGTTTGCCTTGCAACCCTTTTTGGCTCACTCAGGGATCCGTAGCTTCTTCTCCTCAGCTGTTTCTTGTCCAGCACTCCTAACCTCCTTATATTCCCCTCTCCCACTTCTCTGGTTGCCAGATATAGAGCTTCCTGCCTGGACTTCTATACTGACCCACTGGAGCTGTGTAGCTGTGATCCCTGGTTGTTGTTCCAGAGCGTTACACTCTGGATCCCTGTTGGGCTTTTGTTATCGGCTGTTGTCGCCCACCTGGGATTATATGTTTTGTCTGTATTTTCTGTCCTCTCCTTGGTGTTTTCCTTTAGTGTCAGTGGTGCGGACTAGTGTTCCCACCGCCCTGTTCACTACGTAGGGCTCATCTTAGGGAAAGCCAGGGTTTAGGCACGTGATCGGCGTACGGGTGAGGAACCCGTCTAGGGACGTCAGGGCAGTCAGGTGCCAGCCTCAAGGTGAGTCAGGGGTCACCACCTTTCCCTCTCCCTTGGACAGGCCTTCCCATTTCCCTCCCTTTGCGTGACGCCGGTCATTACAAGTATTTTATTCAGCGTTCAGCGCTACACCTAAATTTCATGCAGCGTTCAGCGCTGCAGTTATATGTGGTAACATCTTTTGTGACTTAGTTCGGTGGAAAAAAAAAATTGTATTCAGCATTAAGTGCTGCACTTATATGCGGTAAAGTCTTTTGTGAATTATTTCGGTGGAAAAACAAATTTCATTCAGCGTTCAGAGCTGCAGTTATATGTGGTAATATCTTTAGTGAATTATTTTGGTGGAAAAACAAATCTTCATTAACTTCCTCCTCTCTTCATTCTCATCCTCAACACACACACTGACTTGACACACCCCAGCTATATATATATATAAGTGGTGCCAGCACCACCTAGGGGTGAATAAAGGTAAATGACACTGCCAGCCTATAAAAGGGAATTTCAGCATGATACCACAATACATTTAATATGACATTTAGCAACAGTTAGCAGTGCCCACATATAGCACATAGTGGGACACTGCATCAAGATGAATCAGGCGTGGATCAGCCAGGATTTCCACAAACCAGTGCCTGATGCATCAGACTAGATAATCCATGGTGCCACACCAACAATTTGACTAAAGAGACCAGTTTCTTCTGGCTATCTGCCTCAACTACTATTCTGATGCTGCAACCCGCCTGATGCCACACATTTGATGCCAAGTGCTCCTTCTTGCGCCCAACGTCCTCAGCGGGTACTGGTATTGCCACCCACTCTGTTACTGGGTCACTATGTGTTCTCCTGATGCAGCTGCTGCTGCCATCTCCAAACTAAGTCACCTTTCCACTCTGTGCCCTCCTTATGCTGCTGCCATATCCACACTATGTCACCTTGCCACTCTGTGGCCTCCTGATGCTGCCGCCACCTCCAAACTATGTCACCTTGCCACTCTGTGGCCTCATCATGCTGCTGCCATCTCCACACTAAATCACCTTGTCACTTTGTGGCCTCCTCATGCTGCTGCCATCTCCACACTATGTCAACTTGCCACTTTGTGGTATCCTGCTGCTGCTGCCATATCTACACTATGTCACCTTGCCACTCTGTGGCCTCCTTATGCTGCTGCCATCTCCACACTATGTCACCTTGCCACTCTGTGGTCTCCTGATGCTGCCGCCATCTCCACATTATGTTATCTTGCCACTCTGTGGCCTCCTCATGTTGCTGCCATCTCCACACTATGTCACCTTGCCACTCTGTGGTCTCCTCATGCTGCTGCCATGTCCACACTATGTCACCTTGTCACTCTGTGGTCTCCTCATGATGCTGCCATTTCCAGACTATGTCACCTTGCACACTCTGTGGCTTCCTCATGCTGCTGCCATCTCCACACTGTCACCTTGCCACTCTGTGATATCCTGCTGCTGCCATATCCATACTGTCACCTTGCCACTCTGTGGCCTCCTAATGCTGCCACCACCTCCAAACTATGTCACCTTGCCACTCTGTGGTCTCCTCATGCTGCTGCAATATCCACACTATGTCACCTTGCCACTCTGGTCTCCTCATGCTGCTGTCATCTCCACACTATGTCACCTTGCCACTCTGTGGTATCCTGCTGCTGCTGCCATCTCCAAACTAAGTCACCTTTCCACTCTGTGCCCCCCTTCTGCTGCTGCCATCTCCACATTATGTCACCTTGCCACTTTGTGGTCTCCTCATGCTGCTGCCAACTACAGACTCTGTCATTGTGCCACTTTCAAAGTGTTTTTTTTTTTTCTGTAAAAATAATGGGTGACTGAAAAACTCTTTTTACTGTATGGACGGAATGACGTCGTGTGTGGTCATGTGACATCTGAAAGTGTGAGTAAAAAATATATATTATGAAACAACAAATATACAAAAAGTACATAAAAACAATAACAACCTCCTGATGCTGCCACTACCTCCAGACTCTGTCATTGTGCCACTAGGTGGTCTCCTCATGCTGCTGCCATCTCCACACTATGTCACCTTGCCACTCTGTGGTATCCTGCTGCTGCCATCTCCACATTATGTTACCTTGCCACTCTGTGGCCTCCTGATGCCGCCGCCACCTCCAAACTATGTCACCTTGCCACTCTGGGGTATCCTGCTGCTGCTGCCATCTCCACACTGTCACCTTGCCACTCTGTGGCCTCCTGATGCTGCCGCCACCCCTAAACTATGTCACCTTGTCACTCTGTGGTCTCGATGCTGCTGCCACCTCCAAATTATGTCACCTTGCCACTCTGTGGCCCTTATCATGCTGCTGCCATCTCCACACTATGTCACCTTGCTACTCTGTGGTCTCCTCATGCTGCTGCCATCTCCACACTATGTCACCTTGCCACTCTGTGGCCTCCTCATGCTGCTGCCATCTCCACACTATGTCACCTTGCCACTCTGTGGTCTCCTGATGCTGCCGCCATCTCCACATTATGTTATCTTGCCACTCTGTGGCCTCCTCATGTTGCTGCCATCTCCACACTATGTCACCTTGCCACTCTGTGGTCTCCTCATGCTGCTGCCATGTCCACACTATGTCACCTTGTCACTCTGTGGTCTCCTCATGATGCTGCCATTTCCAGACTATGTCACCTTGCACACTCTGTGGCTTCCTCATGCTGCTGCCATCTCCACACTGTCACCTTGCCACTCTGTGATATCCTGCTGCTGCCATATCCATACTGTCACCTTGCCACTCTGTGGCCTCCTAATGCTGCCACCACCTCCAAACTATGTCACCTTGCCACTCTGTGGTCTCCTCATGCTGCTGCCATATCCACACTATGTCACCTTGCCACTCTGGTCTCCTCATGCTGCTGTCATCTCCACACTATGTCACCTTGCCACTCTGTGGTATCCTGCTGCTGCTGCCATCTCCAAACTAAGTCACCTTTCCACTCTGTGCCCCCCTTCTGCTGCTGCCATATCCACACTATGTCACCTTGCCACTCTGTGGTCTCCTCATGCTGCTGCCATCTCCACACTATGTCACCTTGCCACTCTGTGACCTCCTGATGTAGTGTGAATATGGCAGCAGCATCAGGAGGCCACCACCTTGTCACTCTGTGGCCTCCTCATGCTGCTGCCATCTCCACACTATGTCAACTTGCCACTCTGTGGTATCCTGCTGCTGCTGCCATATCTACACTATGTCACCTTGCCACTCTGTGGCCTCCTGATGCTGCCGCCACCTCCAAACTATGTAACCTTGCTACTCTGTGGCCTCCTTATGCTGCTGCCATCTCCACACTATGTCACCTTGCAACTCTGTGGTATATGGCTGCTGCTATCTCCACATTATGTTATCTTGCCACTCTGTGGCCTCCTCATGCTGCTGCAATTTCCAGACTATGTCACCTTGCACACTCTGTGGCTTCCTCATGCTGTTGCCATCTCCACACTATGTCACCTTGCCACTCTGTGGCCTCCTGATGCTGCCACCACCTCCAAACTATGTCACCTTGCCACTCTGTGGTCTCCTCATGCTGTTGCCATATCCACACTATGTCACCTTGCCACTCTGTGGTCTCCTCATGCTCCTGTCATCTCCACACTATGTCACCTTGCCACTCTGTGGTATCCTGCTGCTGCTGCCATCTCCATATTATGTCACCTGGCCACTCTGTGGCCTCCTCATGTTTCTGCCATCTTCACACTATGTCACCTTGCCACTCTGTGGTCTCCTGATGCTGCCGCCATCTCCACATTATGTTATCTTGCCACTCTGTGGCCTCCTCATGTTGCTGCCATCTCCACACTATGTCACCTTGCCACTCTGTGGTCTCCTCATGCTGCTGCCATGTCCACACTATGTCACCTTGTCACTCTGTGGTCTCCTCATGATGCTGCCATTTCCAGACTATGTCACCTTGCACACTCTGTGGCTTCCTCATGCTGCTGCCATCTCCACACTGTCACCTTGCCACTCTGTGATATCCTGCTGCTGCCATATCCATACTGTCACCTTGCCACTCTGTGGCCTCCTAATGCTGCCACCACCTCCAAACTATGTCACCTTGCCACTCTGTGGTCTCCTCATGCTGCTGCAATATCCACACTATGTCACCTTGCCACTCTGGTCTCCTCATGCTGCTGTCATCTCCACACTATGTCACCTTGCCACTCTGTGGTATCCTGCTGCTGCTGCCATCTCCAAACTAAGTCACCTTTCCACTCTGTGCCCCCCTTCTGCTGCTGCCATCTCCACATTATGTCACCTTGCCACTTTGTGGTCTCCTCATGCTGCTGCCAACTACAGACTCTGTCATTGTGCCACTTTCAAAGTGTTTTTTTTTTTTCTGTAAAAATAATGGGTGACTGAAAAACTCTTTTTACTGTATGGACGGAATGACGTCGTGTGTGGTCATGTGACATCTGAAAGTGTGAGTAAAAAATATATATTATGAAACAACAAATATACAAAAAGTACATAAAAACAATAACAACCTCCTGATGCTGCCACTACCTCCAGACTCTGTCATTGTGCCACTAGGTGGTCTCCTCATGCTGCTGCCATCTCCACACTATGTCACCTTGCCACTCTGTGGTATCCTGCTGCTGCCATCTCCACATTATGTTACCTTGCCACTCTGTGGCCTCCTGATGCCGCCGCCACCTCCAAACTATGTCACCTTGCCACTCTGGGGTATCCTGCTGCTGCTGCCATCTCCACACTGTCACCTTGCCACTCTGTGGCCTCCTGATGCTGCCGCCACCCCTAAACTATGTCACCTTGTCACTCTGTGGTCTCGATGCTGCTGCCACCTCCAAATTATGTCACCTTGCCACTCTGTGGCCCTTATCATGCTGCTGCCATCTCCACACTATGTCACCTTGCTACTCTGTGGTCTCCTCATGCTGCTGCCATCTCCACACTATGTCACCTTGCCACTCTGTGGCCTCCTCATGCTGCTGCCATCTCCACACTATGTCACCTTGCCACTCTGTGGTCTCCTGATGCTGCCGCCATCTCCACATTATGTTATCTTGCCACTCTGTGGCCTCCTCATGTTGCTGCCATCTCCACACTATGTCACCTTGCCACTCTGTGGTCTCCTCATGCTGCTGCCATGTCCACACTATGTCACCTTGTCACTCTGTGGTCTCCTCATGATGCTGCCATTTCCAGACTATGTCACCTTGCACACTCTGTGGCTTCCTCATGCTGCTGCCATCTCCACACTGTCACCTTGCCACTCTGTGATATCCTGCTGCTGCCATATCCATACTGTCACCTTGCCACTCTGTGGCCTCCTAATGCTGCCACCACCTCCAAACTATGTCACCTTGCCACTCTGTGGTCTCCTCATGCTGCTGCCATATCCACACTATGTCACCTTGCCACTCTGGTCTCCTCATGCTGCTGTCATCTCCACACTATGTCACCTTGCCACTCTGTGGTATCCTGCTGCTGCTGCCATCTCCAAACTAAGTCACCTTTCCACTCTGTGCCCCCCTTCTGCTGCTGCCATATCCACACTATGTCACCTTGCCACTCTGTGGTCTCCTCATGCTGCTGCCATCTCCACACTATGTCACCTTGCCACTCTGTGACCTCCTGATGTAGTGTGAATATGGCAGCAGCATCAGGAGGCCACCACCTTGTCACTCTGTGGCCTCCTCATGCTGCTGCCATCTCCACACTATGTCAACTTGCCACTCTGTGGTATCCTGCTGCTGCTGCCATATCTACACTATGTCACCTTGCCACTCTGTGGCCTCCTGATGCTGCCGCCACCTCCAAACTATGTAACCTTGCTACTCTGTGGCCTCCTTATGCTGCTGCCATCTCCACACTATGTCACCTTGCAACTCTGTGGTATATGGCTGCTGCTATCTCCACATTATGTTATCTTGCCACTCTGTGGCCTCCTCATGCTGCTGCAATTTCCAGACTATGTCACCTTGCACACTCTGTGGCTTCCTCATGCTGTTGCCATCTCCACACTATGTCACCTTGCCACTCTGTGGCCTCCTGATGCTGCCACCACCTCCAAACTATGTCACCTTGCCACTCTGTGGTCTCCTCATGCTGTTGCCATATCCACACTATGTCACCTTGCCACTCTGTGGTCTCCTCATGCTCCTGTCATCTCCACACTATGTCACCTTGCCACTCTGTGGTATCCTGCTGCTGCTGCCATCTCCATATTATGTCACCTGGCCACTCTGTGGCCTCCTCATGTTTCTGCCATCTTCACACTATGTCACCTTGCCACTCTGTAGTATCCTGCTGCTGCCATCTCCACATTATGTCACCTTGCCACTTTGTGGTCTCCTCATGCTGCTGCCAACTACAGACTCTGTCATTGTGCCACTTTCAAAGTGTTTTTTTTTTCTGTAAAAATAATGGGTGACTGAAAAACTCTTTTTACTGTATGGACGGAATGACGTCGTGTGTGGTCATGTGACATCTGAAAGTGTGAGTAAAAAATATATATTATGAAACAACAAATATACAAAAAGTACATAAAAACAATAACAACCTCCTGATGCTGCCACTACCTCCAGACTCTGTCATTGTGCCACTAGGTGGTCTCCTCATGCTGCTGCCATCTCCACACTATGTCACCTTGCCACTCTGTGGTATCCTGCTGCTGCCATCTCCACATTATGTTACCTTGCCACTCTGTGGCCTCCTGATGCCGCCGCCACCTCCAAACTATGTCACCTTGCCACTCTGGGGTATCCTGCTGCTGCTGCCATCTCCACACTGTCACCTTGCCACTCTGTGGCCTCCTGATGCTGCCGCCACCCCTAAACTATGTCACCTTGTCACTCTGTGGTCTCGATGCTGCTGCCACCTCCAAATTATGTCACCTTGCCACTCTGTGGCCCTTATCATGCTGCTGCCATCTCCACACTATGTCACCTTGCTACTCTGTGGTCTCCTCATGCTGCTGCCATCTCCACACTATGTCACCTTGCCACTCTGTGGCCTCCTCATGCTGCTGCCATCTCCACACTATGTCACCTTGCCACTCTGTGGTCTCCTGATGCTGCCGCCATCTCCACATTATGTTATCTTGCCACTCTGTGGCCTCCTCATGTTGCTGCCATCTCCACACTATGTCACCTTGTCACTCTGTGGTCTCCTCATGCTGCTGCCATATCCACACTATGTCATCTTGCCACTCTGTGGTTTCCTCATGCTGCTGTCATCTCCAAACTATGTCACCTTGCCACTCTGTGGTATCCTGCTCCTGCTGCTAGCTCCACATTGTTACCTTGCCACTCTGTGGCCTCCTGATGCTGCTGCCACCTCCAAACTATGTCTACTTACCACTCTGTGGCCTCCTCATGCTGCTGCCATGTCCACACTATGTCACCCTGTCACTCTGTGGTCTCCTCATGCTGCTGCCATCTCCACACTGTCACCTTGCCACTCTGTGGTATCCTGCTGCTGCCTTATCCATACTATGTCACATTGCCACTCTGTGGCCTCCTCATGCTGCCGCCACCTCCAAACTATGTCACCTTGCCACTCTGTGGTCTCCTGATGCTGCTGCCATCTCCACATTATGTCACCTTGCCACTCTGTGGTATCCTGCTGCTGCCATCTCCACATTATGTCACCTTGCCACTCTGTGGTCTCCTCATGCTGCTGCCAACTACAGACTCTTTTTTTTTCAGTAAAAATGATGGGTGACTTAAAAACTCCTTTTGCTGTATGGACCGAATGACGTTGTGTAAGGTCATGTGACATCTGAAAGTGTGAGTAAAATATATATTATGAAACAACAAACATTCAAATAGTGCATAAAAACAATGACAACCTCCTGATGCTGCCGCAACCTCCAGACTCTGTCATTGTGCCACTCAGTGGCCTCATCATACTGCTGCCAACTACAGACTCTGTCATTGTGCCTCTCGGTGGCCTTCTCATGATGCTGCTGCTGCATCCGCTACCTCTAGGCTCTGTCATTGTGCCACTTGGTGGCTTTTTCCTGATGCCGCCACCTCCAGACTTGGTCATTGTGCCACTCGGTGGCCTCCTCATACTGCTGCCAAATCCAGACCCTGTTAGTAGGCCACTCTGTGGTCTCCTCATGCTGCTTCCACCTCACCACTATGTCATTGGTCCACTCTGTGGACTTCTCACTGTCACGAACCGGCAGGACAGGTAGTGAATCCTCTGGACCAGAGAGGCGATGGCGCGGGTTGTACTAGAGGACCGGTTCTAAGCAGTTACTGGTCTTCACCAGAGCCCGCCGCAAGGCGGGATGGATTTTCCGCGGCGGTAACTACCAGGTCGTGTCCCCTAGTAACAACTCAACCTCTCTGGCAGCTGATAAGGCGTGGTACACAGGGAGAAGGTAAGAGCATAGTCGGATGTAGCAGCGGTCAGGGCAGGCGGCAAAGGTTCAAGGCGAGTGGACGGTAGCAACGGGTACGGCAACAGGTAAGGCAAACTAACAACGTAGGGAACGCTTTCTCTGAGGCACAAGGCACAAAGATCCGGCAGAAAGCTGTGGGAGGAGAAGGTATAAATGGGCAGTGCACAGGTGCAGCCTAATTAAGTCAGCACGGCCTCTCACAACCTTAACCCTTAAAAACCCCTTTGGACCAGGCACCAATCACTGGTGCACTGGTCCTTTGAATCTAAGAGTCCCGGCGCGCGCGTGCCCAAGAGAGCGAGGACGCACACGCCGAGACGCAGGAGTGCTGCCTGGGGGCATACGCTGTGAGCGCTCCGAGGCCAGCAGGGGACCCGGAGCGCTCAGCGTAACACTCATGCTGTTTCCACCCTTCCCACTTCATGACTGGTCCACTATTTTGCCTTTCAGCCTGGCTGGCATCATCATTTATTTTACCTTTCTTCTGATCTGTCAGAAGGAAGGAAAAATGAGACGCACAACGGATCCTGTCTGTATAGCAGCTGTAAGGCCTGTATGTTCCCATCAGAATTGGCTTGTGATTTGGTAGCCAAAAGCAGGAGTGGTTACAAAACACAGAAGACATTCAAATATTCCATTCACATGTCATCTCTGTTTTACATCCACTCCTGTTTTTTTTGGGCATTAGCAATACTGATGGATTATTGAGCAAATGCTGACCGAGTGAAGGCGTATGCTCCATAGACAGGATACGTTTTTTGTGGGTTGTTGTTCTGATGGATCAGAGGAAGGGCAAATTAATCAGTGACTCTGTCTGGGGGGGGGGGGCTTTACTTGTATACACATTTAATAGAACAGGTTCTGATAACATCTATGTGGAATTAGCTGGTGATGATGTAAAAGGAGTGCGCTTCTTCTTGGCACTAACATCGACCTGTAAGGCTGAGTTCATACTTGAGTTATTTGGTCAGTTTTGGCCCCGTGACTGGCCAAATAAGTGAAGTGTGCAATGATTCTGAGAGCGACGCCTGTCATCTGCATGTCATACAGACTCACAGTATTATTTCACTACCAGAGCAGACTCCCTATGCGTGTTACTACAAGGCACAGTGTTCTACATCACTATAAAGGCTCTCAGCAGCCAGGAAATAGCTGTTTTTTAACGCGATTCACCGCAATAAATTCGGTTCGAAGCAAATTTTTCCGAAAAATTGGGCGAACCGGCCAAATTGAATTTTTTAAAAGCGCTCATCTCTAATGATGATGTAATCAATTGCATGTGGAAGCCGGGTGAAGACGGGGGCTTCATCGTCATCCTCAGGGGGTGAGGGTGGCAGCGTGCCTGTGAGACAGCGGTAGGATGACAGTGCGGCTGAGCTACAGCCAGTGGGGCAGGGGTTAATATTGTGGATGCCCGATTCACTTGGACTCTGGGTTTGTCTTTTAGTCCTTCATCTAGATCAATCCCGATATTCGCCATCGACTCTGCTCCTCTTACTAAGGGGAAACTAACACACATTGTACGTAACATACATCTTCGGGTAGGGGCCCTCCATAATGAGTTTATTTCTTGGTGTGTCCTTGAAGGTCTTCCCACTCCTATGGTATTAGGTCTTCCTGTTGTTGATTGGCAGCCAGGGAGATACTGGAGTGGAGTAAGTATTGTAGGGACAATTGCCTAAGTAGCAGTTGGTCAGCCACCTCCATTACAACTTTACCAGCATTTGTGTCCGACTTTGAGGATGTTTTATCTGAAAAGGGGTGTCAGGAGTTACCACCCCATCGTCCGTATGATTGCCCGGTTAACCTACTCCCTGGAGCAAAGTTTGTGTCTGACTAATGCTCCTGCTGTCTTTCAACACTTTGTCAACGATATATTTAGTCATCTTGTCTGCAGATTTGTGGTGATATATCTTAACAATATTTTGATCAATTCGCCCAATCTGGAGACACACAAGGTACATGTCAGGCAGGTGTTGCAGATTTTACGGACAAATAAGTTATATCCTAAATTGGAGAAATGTGTATTTGCCGTACAGGAGGTACAGTTCCTGGGGTATCGGTTATCAGCTTCGGGGTTCCGTATGGATCCAGAGAAGGTCCGCGCGATCCTAGAATGGGATCTTCCTGAGAATCTAAAAGCTCTGCAGCGTTTTTTGGGTTTTGCCAATTTCTATTGAAAATTCATTCAGAACTATTCTGCCATTGTCAAACCCCTTACGGACATGACAAATGGTCTGACGGTGCTAAACTGCCATTTTCCTCTCTGAAGGAGAGTTTCACCTTGGCACCCATACTGGTCCAGCCTGATGTTTCTCAACCTTTTATTGTGGAGGTTGATGCATCAGAGGTGGGAGTGGGGGCTGTACTGTCCCAGGGTCCATCTCCAAGTAAATCCTTGTGCTTTTTTTTAAAAGAAATTGTCGGCAGCTATTAAATTAGCGTTTAAGGAATGGCATCACTTTTTGGAGGGGGCAGCTCATCCCATCACGGTGAATACGGATCATAAAAACCTGTTATACCTTGAATCTGCTAAAAGTCTTACCCCTAGACTAGCTAGGTGGTCTTTGTTTTTTACCAGGTTTAATTGTGTTATCACCTATCATCCGGGGGCAAGAAATACCAGAGCTGATGCGCTGTCCCGAAGTTTTCCTGGAGGGGGTGATGTTGACAATCCGGTGCAGATTTTACAAAAGGGAGTGTCTCTGCATTACACTCAGACCTGAATGGGATGGTGTTGGAGGCTCAGGGGGATGCCCCGGTCTCTTGTACCCCAGGAAAGTTATTTGTGCCTTTGAATTTGTGCCTTAAAATATTAAAAGAACACCATAACTCTGTACTTGCTGGGCACCCAGGTAGTAGGGCAACCTCGGATCTATTGTCTCGTCGTTTTTTGTGGCCGAGATTGCACCAGGGTGTAGTTGATTTTGTGTCTCATACTCATACTCATCCTGCGGGGTCTCTGTTGCCACTGGTCATTCCCAACAGACCGTGGACACAACGGTCGATGGATTTTATTACTGACAGACCTGTATCTGCAGCTAAAACTGTTATTCTGGTAGTAGTAGAAAGGTTCAGTAAAATGGTGCATTTTATTGCCTTACCCGCGTTGCCAAATGCTAGAACCCTGGCTCACGTTTTTATCAAAGAAATAGTGAAGCTTCACGGGGTCCCTTCTAATGTTGTTTCGGATCGGGAACCCAGTTTATTTCTAAATTCTGGAGAGCTTTTTGTTCTCGCCTTGGGGTACATTTGTCCTTTTCCTCAGCCTTCCATCTGCAGTCGAACGGCAAGACCGAAGGCACCAACCAAAACCTAGAGACTTACCTTAGGTGTTTTGTGTCTGAAAATCAGGAATGGTCATCTTACTTACCTTTAGCAGAGTTTGCTATAAACAATCGCCATCAAGAATCAACTGGTAAGTCACCATTTTTTGGTGCATACGGTTTTCATCTGAAATTTTGCACTTTCAGGTGAGGGGGAGCCTTCTGGGATACTTAATGTTGTCATTATGTTATAGTCGATTAAATGGAGTGGACGGCAGCCAATGGGGGGGGGGGGGGGGGAGGGTATAATTACATTTGTTACTATATTAAGTGTGAACTTATAGTGATCTGTATAATCTAGGTATAATGATGTAGATAATTGTCATATTATGTAGACTGATTTGATCACTACTGGATCACGTATTTATATTGTGGTTTCTAAAATAAAAATAAATACTTATAAAAAAAAAAAAAGAGACTCCTGACTTAAGTTGCTGATGATGGAGCTGAGGCTGCGTCTGTCCCCCCCACCACCCTCCAGCAGTCATGCAGTGGAGTGTGAGCACAGAGTCAGACCCCTGGTCAGACCTTCGTGAGGATGGACGATGGTGCACATAGGCAGTGGCCAACTGACTACATGAGATGCCTCAATAGTATTTGAGTTTATCCTCCTTCTCAGCAGGTGGAAAAAAAGGCCCATCTTTGGATCAGTATCGAGGGTCTAACATGGTGGAGAGCCAGTAGTCATCTCTCTGCTGAATGGTGATAATATGGATGTCACTACGCAAGCAACTCATTAAATATCTGACCATTTACACAAGGCACTCAGAGGGACTTCCTGCCTCCATCTCCACTGCATACTGCCACGATGTGTCGGGGTCATCGGTCTGGCCTCCCTCACTGCCCTCCAGATCCTCTCCCGTCATGTGTGCAGATGAGCCACCCATTTCTGTATACACTGCTTGTGTGTGATTGTCCTCTGCTAGTTCAGCCCCCACAGTGCTCAGATGGCCATGAGATGTAGGTGCCACGTCTCCTGTCCCCGGGCCAGCCAGATTTATCAGCATCTGTTCCAGGACTTGAAGGAGTGGATTGACGTTGTTCATCCCGTAGTCCTGGTGACTTGGCCTCCTCAAAACGCCTGAGCAAATGGCAGGTGTCACGCATGAGCTGCCACTGGCTAACATCAAAGTTACATAGGGGAGTGGTCCTGTCCACCTGCATCATCAAGAAATCATTCATAATGCTATTCTACCTTTGCTGCTCAAGGATGTTGTATTTTGCAGAGTAAAAGGGGCTGAAGTGCATGCACAGTTTTCTGGACATTTTCATAATATCTTGAGTTGGGTGGACGCATCGCAAAGGGATGGAAGTTTAGGAGCGAATTGGGGGGGGGGGGGGGTTAAGGAAATGGAAATTATAATTGTAATGCTTTATTTTGTATGAAAATATTATTGTTCAATAAGTTGTGCCTGCAGTGGAGGCTGAGGACAGAGTTGAGGATTAGAAGGCAGAGGAGGATATTGACGCAGGACTCACAGCTTGAGAATGTGGAGGCGGCAGTTCCATCACCTGGCCAAGTTGCTGGTGTGGCTGGGCAGGACCCACATTTACCCAGTAGGCCATAAAGGACATATATGGTCTATGACAGTAGTTACAGCTCTACACATCGGCACGGCCGTGAAATTTAGCAGACACCGACGGGCTCAAGGACTGGCCCATCTTCTGCTCAACATACAGTACAGACCAAAAGTTTGGAAACACCTTCTCATTCAAAGAGTTTTCTTGATTTTCATGACTATGAAGGCATCAAAACTATGAATTAACACATGTGGAATTATATACATAACAAACAAGTGTGAAACAACTGAAAATATGTCATATTCTAGGTTCTTCAAAGTAGCCACCTTTTGCTTTGATTACTGCTTTGCACACTCATGGCATTCTCTTGATGAGCTTCAAGAGGTAGTCCCCTGAAATGGTCTTCCAACAGTCTTGAAGGAGTTCCCAGAGATGCTTAGCACTTGTTGGCCCTTTTGCCTTCACTCTGCGGTCCAGCTCACCCCAAACCATCTCGATTGGGTTCAGGCCCGGTGACTGTGGAGGCCAGGTCATCTGGCGCAGCACCCCATCACTCTCCTTCATGGTCAAATAGCCCTTACTTTCAAAGTTTCCCCAATTTTTCGGCTGACTGACTGACCTTCATTTCTTAAAGTAATGATGGCCACTCGTTTTTCTTTACTTAGCTGCTTTTTTCTTGCCATAATACAAATTCTAACAGTCTATTCAGTAGGACTATCAGCTGTGTACCCACCTGACTTCTCCTCAACGCCACTGATGGTCCCAACCCCATTTATAAGGCAAGAAATCCCACTTATTAAACCTGACAGGGCACACCTGTGAAGTGAAAACCATTTCAGGGGACTACCTCTTGAAGCTCATCAAGAGAATGCCAAGAGTGTGCAAATCAGTAATCAAAGCAAAAGGTGGCTACTTTGAAGAACCTAGACTATAACATATTTTCAGTTGTTTCACACTTGTTTGTTATGTATATAATTCCACATGTGTTAATTCAGACCTGCGGTTTGCTGCGCTTTCTGAAACTTTAAAATGCCCAAAATGTTGATTTTGCACCCCTGAATGATTTTTTGCCGGCGCAGGTGCAGGGGGAAGGGGGGGGGGGGTTGTGGGCGGTGCGGGAGGCGGGCAGTGCGGCAGGCGGGATCGCGATCCCCCGTCCGCCTCCTCTTGAAAATTCGTTGGCGTCCAGTGGTTATACCAGAGAGTCAGCACATTGCTGACACTCTGGTATAAACGGCTGACATCTGTGCAGATGTCAGCCGTTTAACCCTTTCCATACCGCGGTCCCTACGGACCGCTGTAAGGAAAAGGTTAACTGTCAGGGTCAGGGAGCTCCCTCCCTCTCCCATCGGGGGGCTGCTGTGCCTTTGCAGCCCCCAGACAGGATGGGGTCACAGAGGTAGGGAGCCTCCCTCCTTACCCTTCCCCTTCTGCTCAGTTGTGGCCACAACCGAGCAGACGGGGAAGGTTCCCATGGCAAGAGGACGCCTTCTCAGGCATCCTGCTGTCCATGGTGCTGAACAGATCTGTGCTAAAGGCATAGATCTGTTCAGACAAAGTGTAAGTAAAATACAGTACAATACACTATATAGTGTACTGTACTGTATTATACAGACATCAGACCCACTGGATCTTCAAGAACCAAGTGGGTCTGGGTCAAAAAATTGTAAAAAAAATGTGAAAAAAGTAAAGATTAAAAAAACACATTTATCACTGAATAAAAAATAAATAAATAAAATACACTACACATATTAGGTATCGCCGCGTCCGGAACGACCTGATCTATAAAACGGTCATGTTACTTTCCCCGCACAGTGAACGCTATAAAAATAAAAAAATTAAAACTATGAGAAAATTGAAATTTTGCCCACCTTACTTCCCAAAAAAGGTAATAAAAGTGATCAAAAAAGTCGCATGTACGCCAAAATGGTACCAATCAAACCGTCTAGTTTAGTAAGGCGGATCCGCAAAACACGGACACTGGCAATGTGCATTCCGCAATTTGTGGACCGAACATCGCCGGCACTATAATAGAAAATGCCTAATCTTGTCTGCAATTGAGGGCAAGAATAGGACATGTTCTATTTTTTTGCGGAAGTGCGGATCCGCAAATGTGGATGTGGACAGCACATTCCGGCCCCATTGAAAATGAATGGGTCTGCACCCGTTCCGCAAAATTGTGGACCGGATGCGGACCAATTTTGCGGACGTGTGAATGGAAAAGATATCCCTCAAAATGAAAATAAATTAAATTAATAAAGTTAAGCAAAAAGCATAGATGTGGTAGGCAATAACAAGTGTTCGGCGGCACCAATTCAGGTGCTCGGCGGCACCAAATCAGAAACCATATGTCCTACCACAATCCGGAGGGTTCCAGTGCACATCCATGAATCCAGGAGGGAAAGCAAAAAAACATCCATCCCTGGGCTAGATGATGATGTGGTATTGAAGGACAGGTTGGGCAAAGAACTGTCCCTGATATTGCCGTACAGGGGGGTGCTATTCTAGCCCTGATAGCCTAACCACAGACCACCCGCCCTGATAAGAGCGACCCCGTCCGGAGCCTTACCCTATATAAAATTGGCCCTAGTAAGCCCCTGGCCCCTAGGCCCCTGACTTCCAGGTGATCACTATATAGATCTATGTGTTTTTGACTCATTATAAAAGTATATTATACGTATATTGCACCCCTCTGTGTATCACACCTATCGATAGCACACCTATACCAGTCCTTAAAAGGACTTTTGTGGCCCTATTAGCTAGTGTTTGGTGTCCCTAACAGCCTCTCCCTACACTGGCAAAACACTGAATGTAAAATGGCGGCCAGGTCAGGTGGAGGAGTGGGCCAAAATCACTGCTGCATTGTGTGCAACTACAGGAAAGGTTTGACCTCTGTAATTGCAAACAAAGGCTTCTGTACCAAATATTAACACTGATTTTCTCAGGTGTTCAAATACTTATGTTCAGCAGTGCAAAACAAATACATTCTTTAAAAACCATACAATGTGATTTCCTGAATTTCATTTTTTTTTATTCTGTCTCTCAGAGTGGGAATGCACCTACAATGTGAATTTCAGACCCCTCCATGATTTCTAAGTGGGAGAACTTGCAAAATCGCAGGGTGTTCAAATACTTCTGTTCCTCACTGAGCTTTGAAGTCAAGGCTCGACACCCGGCACCCCAACCGAAAAGCTGCATGAAGGGAAGGCACGCGCAGTATGCATGTGCCGTCTCCCTTCTCTCCTCCGCGCTGCTGCTATGTCTATGGCAGAGCAGCAGCGAGCAGGAAGGGAGATGACATGTGCACACTGTGCGCACCTTCCTTTCATACAGCTGATCTGTGGGGGTGTCGGACCCCCGCCGATTTGATATTGATGACCTATGCTGAGGATAGCCCATCAATATTAAAAGCCCGGAGAACCGCTTTAAAGAAGATCTGTCAGCACTCCCGACATTTTGCTATATACTTGCATTTCCACTGAAAAAACAATTCTCAACCCTTTTTTCTCATAACTCTCTGCTGTTCTGTTCCTCTGGTATTCTTCCTGAATATCTCTGAATAAACAGATAACAGGGCACTGCCATTCCCCTAACATCTGGCTCTGTCAGCACTGAATGGAAAATGTCAGATTTTGTAGGGAAACATTCCCAACACATTTTTAGGCGTAATAACAATACAACAACAGAACGCAGAGTTCTAAGAAAAGATGCCTGGACATTGTTATTTCATGTAGAATACAAGCTTTTTAGCAACATATGTATGTCCAGAGAGCAGATTTCAGTTTTGTGGGGAAAAAAACACTAAAAAGGAGCATTATAACAGAAACAATCTTTTTATTTCTACTGCAGTTTAAGTTCAAAAGAACAAATGGCCTCATCCTACAGGAATTTAGGAGTGGTATGACCATATCATGACCTGGATATCTGCAGGAGACACAGTGAGTCCAAATTATTAGTTTCATAACTTAAAGAGGTATTCTGGTTTTAATGACTATGGTTATTTATTTAGAGAACAGGATATTGAACTATTTCTACACATCTATTGCCTGCAGACTTTTATTAAATACATACAGTGGCCTCTCACTAAAGGGAAAAGAAAGGTACGCCTCATCTTAGTCCTGTAGAGTGCATCAACAGGAGAGCTGGATAAGACTAAACATGGCGTCAGTGATCTAGGTCAGTTAAAGGGGTGTCCGACTGCTGGGACCCTCAGCCATCACAAAAACGGGGGTCCATTCATTTTCTACGGGAGCACTGAAGTACAGCACTCGGCTATCTCTGACGCTACCATAGAGAATGAATGGAGTGGCAGTGCTGACACATGACCTGTCAATCCATCAGAAAGGGGGAATAGGACCCCCATGCTTGTGATCTGTGGGGGTCCCAGCAGTCGGACTCCCAGTGATCAGCTACTTATCCCCTTTTCTGGGCGTATGGGATAACTTAAAGTTTAACTGTCATATTGGTTTAAAGAGTCTTCTATCAAAGCTGTAACTGAACGTTACTAAGGAGAGTCTGTCTTCAGAGTTTTACTGAGCGCTAAAGATGCCTGTGTGTAACAAGTCAGATAAGCAGGGTGATAGACAGTAATAGGCCACATGTCCATAGTCAGGGACTGAGGTAGTGACAAAAAGCCTGGAAGCCTCTGCATGTTACACACAGGCATCTTCTGCAGACTGAGGACAGACTTTCCTTGGCAACGCTGTAAGACCTTTGCTAAAAAGACTCTTTACACCCAGTTTTCTAGTAGAGATATTTTCCCCTAATAAAGTACATAAAATTTATTTTTTAAATCCATGTCCTTACACTATATTAAAAATAAACTGAAACAACAATTACACCTTAAAAACATGGCACAACCCCTTTAACTGCCCAGGTATCTATCAGGTAATAGTAATTTATTGAGAAGTAGAACATACGCTGCCTGTCCAAAAAAAGAAGTCACCACCTGGATTTAAAGGGCTTCTGTCACTCAATATATGTCACTCAATATATTTCTCAATATATAGGGCTATTACTCAGTTTGGTTCAGTAGTTATATAAAAAAACTGACTTTTATAATATGCAAATTACCTCTCTAGCAGCAGGTAGGGCGGCTACTTGCTGCTAGCAGCCGCATCCTCCATTCATAATGACGCCCCCTCCTCATGTTGATTGACAGGACCAGCCAATGCGCTCATCCTCTGACTGGCCCTGTCTGCGTTTTAAATCTCGCGCCGGTCTTCAGTTGGCGCAGGCGCACTGAGTGGAGGACGCTTACATAGTTAATACAGTTGAAAAAAAGACAGAAATCCCTCAAGTTCAACCAAGGGATAGGTGGGGACACAAATACCAGAAGGAAGTGAGACTCAGATTTCTACACATTCTCATAAGCATTAATGTCATTTACTTTTAAGAATTCATCTAAACCCTTTTTAAAACTGTCCACTGTTCCTGCTGTGACCACATACTCATGAAGATTCACAGTTCCACAGATCCACAGCTTTGACGCTTCTGGAGGCTGAACTTTTTCTTCTCCAGTCAGAGGCAGTGTCCCCTTGTCTTTTGAGGGCATTTGACATGGAACTGTTTTTTACCGTATTTTCTGTATGGCCCATTTATATATTTGTATAGGTTAATCATGTCCCCGTTTAGACGTCTCTTCTCAAGACTAAATAAATGTAATTCCTTGAATCTTTCTTCATAACTAAGACCCCCCATGCCCCTTATCAGTTTAGTCGCGCTCCTCTGTACTTTTTCCAGCTGCAGTGCGTCCTTTCTATTGACTGGTGCCCTTTTTTTGTCATTTATTGCCCTTTTTACAGTAGCTGTAAGCCATGGGGGAGTGGGGTGTGTGTGTGTGTTAATTTTAGCCATTTATACTTTTTACCTAAAGGAATAATTATTTTTTGCAATTACTCAATGTGGATTTGAAGCTCTCCCATTTATCCTCAATATTAGGCCTCATGCACACGACCGTTGTGTGCATCCGTGGCCGTTGTGGCGTTTTTTTTCGCGGACCCATTGACTTTCAATGGGTCCGTGAAAAAAATCGGAAAATGCACCGTTTTGCAGCGGAGACCGTGATCCGTGTATCCTGTCCGTCCAAAAAATAGGACCTGTCCTATTTTTTTGACGGACAACGGTTCACGGACCCATTCAAGTCAATGGGTCCGTGAAAGAACACGGATGCACACAAGATTGGCATCCGTGTCCGTGATCCGTGGCCGTAGGTTACTTTAATACAGACGGATCCGAAGATCCGTCTGCATAAAAGCTTTTTCAGAGCTGAGTTTTCACTTCGTGAAAACTCAGATCCGACAGTATATTCTAACACAGAGGCGTTCCCATGGTGATGCTTCAGGTTAGAATATACTAAAAGAACTGTGTACATGACTGCCCCCTGCTGCCTGGCAGCAGCCCCCCCCCCCCCGCTGTAGTTAACACATTGGTGGCCAGTGCGGCCGGCCCCCCCTCCCTCCCCTGTAGTTAACTCGTTGGTGGCCAATGCGGCCGGCCCCCCTCCCTCCCCTGTAGTTAATTCGTTGGTGGCCAGTGGGCCTTCTCCCCTCCCTCCCCCTCCTAATTAAAATCTCCCCCCTATCATTGGTGGCAGCGGAGAGTCCCAGTTTAATCGCTGGGGCTCCGATCGGTAACCATGGCAACCAGGACGCTACTGCAGTCCCGGTTGCATGGTTACTTAGCAATTTGTAGAAGCATTATACTTACCTGCGAGCTGCGATGTCTGCGTCCGGCCGGGAGCTCCTCCTACTGGTAAGTGACAGGTCATTAAGCAATGCGCCGCACAGACCTGTCACTTACCAGTAGGAGGAGCTCCCGGCCGGACGCAGACATCGCAGCTCGCAGGTAAGTATAATGCTTCTACAAATTGCTAAGTAACCATGGCAACCGGGACTGCAGTAGCGTCCTGGTTGCCATGGTTACCGATCGGAGCCCCAGCGATTAAACTGGGACTCCGATCGGTACTCTCCACTGCCACCAATTATAGGGGGGGAGATTTTAATTAGGAGGGGGAGGGAGGGGAGAGGGCCCACTGGCCACCAACGAGTTAACTACAGGGGAGGGAGGGGGGCCCACTGGCCACCAATGAGTTAACTACAGGGGAGGGAGGGGGGCCCACTGGCCACCAATGAGTTAACTACAGGGGAGGGGGGGGGGGGGGGGCGGCCGCACTGGCCACCAATGTGTTAACTACAGGGGGGGCTGCCCCCTGCTGCCTGGCAGCACCTGCCAGGCAGCAGGGGGCAGTCATGTACACAGTTCTTTTAGTATATTCTAACCTGAAGCGTCCCCATCACCATGGGAACGCCTCTGTGTTAGAATATACTGTCGGATTTGAGTTTCACGATGTAACTCAAATCTGACGGTATATTCTAACATAGAGGCGTTCCCATGGTGATGGGGACGCTTCAAGTTAAAATATACCATCGGATTGGAGAAAACTCCGATCCTATGGTATATTAACTCCTGACTTTACATTGAAAGTCAATGGGGGACGGATCCGTTTGAAATTGCACACCATATTGTGTCAACGTCAAACGGATCCGTCCCCATTGACTTGCATTGTAATTCAGGACGGATCCGTTTGGCTCAGCACGGCCAGGCGGACACCATTTTTCATGTCCGTGGATCCTCCAAAAATCAAGGAAGACCCACGGACGAAAAAACGGTCACGGATCACGGAAAAAACGGAACATGTTTTTGCGGACCGCAAAAAAATACGGTCGTGTGCATGAGGCCTTATTATGTGACAGTAGCTGCTCCCAGTCTATGCCCTGAAATGCTGCCCTCAACCCAGGAAAATTAGCCTTTTTAAAATTCAGTGTCTTTGCTCTGCCTGACAGAGTTTGCTTCTTATAGTTTAGGGGGAATATAATTATACTGTGGTTAGGGATCGACAGATTATCGGATTTACAGATGTTATTGGCCGATATTCATGATTTTCTAAGTTATCGGTATCTAACCTTGCCGATAATGCGTCCAGCGTGCGCCCCCAATCTGTCTCGGAGTCTCGCGGCTCCACGCGGCAAAACAAGGTGTGTGCACGAATCGCAGGACTTCTGGAGAGGAGCTGAAGTCCCGGCCCTGAAGTAGTGCTGTCTGGAGGAGTGGCTGCAGTGCCGTGTGCCGTCCAAGTCTGCTCTGCCGCTTTTGTGCCAGCCCAGTTGGACCGCTTGGTTTGTCAAATTGCCCCCGTTTCTTCTGGCCTACTAAAAAGGTAATTTTATTTTCTTTCATCTAATACTATGTTGTTTATTGGAGTAGTTAGTTACTCAGTCACTGGAAATTGGCATTTGGCACTAGTATATTATAAATTAATAAAGCAGCTATACTAAATAATAATAAGCAAGCAGGCCATGGTAGTCAGTGAGGGGGGGGGAGGGGGGGGTGGTGCTGTTGGATATTGCACTATATATTATAATAAAGCTCTGGGTGTATTGTTTGCATTAGATTTATATTATAAAACATGTTCATTTAACAGCAGATTTGTGTAGGATTTTTTTTGTTCAAAAATGAAATACACAGAATATCGGTATAAGTTATCAGCCATCGGCCTGAAAGTTCACAGGTTATCGGTATCGGCTCTAAAAAATCAATATTGGTCGATCCCTAACTGTGGTCACTATTATCTAGTGTTTCTCGAACAGTAACATTTCCACAAGCTCTGCATCATTAGAGATTACCAGATCCAACAGAGCATTGCCCCTAGTGGGAGCTTCTACAAACTGGCCCATAAAGTGGTCCTGCAGCAAGTTGAGGAATGTTCTCCCCTTTGCGGTTGAGTCAGAACCATGACCCCAGTCAACATCTGGGAAGTTAAAATCTCCCATTATGACCACTGTACCAGCCTGTGCCGCTAGCTGTATTTGGTTATACGGTTGCATTTCTATCTCCTCTGTGATGTTAGGAGGTCTATAGATTACAACAAGTATTTTTTTCAGTGTTTAAATCCCTTTGAACTTCCACCCATAAGGTTTCAACATCCTCACTAGGGATGAGTGAATTGACTTCGGATGAAACATCTTAAGTCGATTCACATAAAACTTTGTTTCAATACTGTACGGAGGGAGCGCTTGGAATCGAACCAGAGTTCGGTAAAAGTTTTATTTCCAGTATAAATCAATTTCTGAAGTTATAATGCGAAGTCCCGCGAGACTTTGCGAAGTAATAGCTTCGGCTCATCGGAGCCAATACATTCTAATACTGTACGGTCGCTTGATGCGTACAGTATTGAAACTAAGTTTTATGCAAATCAACTTCAGATGTTTCATCCAAAGTCGATTCGCTCATCCCTAATCCTCACCTATAATTGCCTCTTTCACACTTGTCTTCAGATCGCTCCTCACATACAGGCACACACCCGGCGCAGGCGCATTGAGGAGCGAGCGGCCGCCTCTCAGTGCGCCTGCGCAGATTGAAGATAGGTACGGCCGCGGCGCAGGCGCCAGATATTGAATGAAAACAGGCAGGGCCAGCAGAGAACGATTCCGTTCCCTGGCCCTGTCAATCACAAGGCGGAGGGGGCGTCATTAGGGTCGGAGGATGCGGCTGCTACCAGCAAGTAGCCGCCCTACTTGCTGGTAGCAAGGTAATTTACATATTATAAAAATAGCGTTTTATCAAATTCTACTGAACGAAAATTATTATTTTACTCATGTATGCAGAGATCGCAGTGTAGGGATTATTAAGCAAAAAAAAAAAAAAAAAACGGTTTAGTGGGCTGACAGAAGCCCTTTAATATTTACAGCCCAGTCAAGTGAAGAGTCCAACCATGTCTCAGCCACACCAACTATATCTATGTGTTCTTCTAGTACCATATGCTCCAGCTCCCCCATTTTGCTAGCTAGACTTCTGGCATTTGTGAAAATACTTCTTTTTTTTTTATTGCTATTACCTGTAAAGTGAATATCTATGATTTTTGGGTTACCTTGGATGATGTTTGTATGTAACAGGTTCTTGTTACCAGCAGTTCTATTTTTCCATCAGTGTACAGTTCTGCCCAGTCTTCTCCCTACTTTCCTTACTAACCCCAGCCCCGTCTAAATCCCCACTGTCCCCTCCTATATCCCACTCTCTATCTACCCCCACCCCCCACCATCCCCCCAGAACCTAGTATAAAAGCTCCTCCAGCCGTCTAACCATTTTTTCCCCCAGGGCAGTTGCACCCTTCATATTAAGGTGCAGCCCGTCCCTACTGTAGAGCCTGTAACCGACAGAGAAGTCGGCCCAGTTCTCCATGAACCCAAACTCTTCCTTCCTGCACCAGCTTCTGAGCCACTTATTTAACTCCCTAAGCTCCCGTTGTCTCTCTGGTGATGCTTGTGGCACTGGTAGTATTTCTGAAAACACTACCTTGGAGGTCCTGGACTTGAGCTTCTCTCCTAGTTCCATAAAATAATTTTTAAGGACCTTCCATCTTCCCCTGACTTTGTCATTGGTGCCAATGTGTACCATGACCACCGAGTCTTCCCCAGCCCTCCCAGCAATCTGATCCGCAATATGCATTCATGGTCCCGGCGACAGATGACCCTGTCAGTCCTCCTAATAGAGTCCCCCACCACCAGTATCGGTCGTGCCTTTGCTGCACTCCTTTTCCCATCCTTCCTGCAGCGGTCATCTTCCTGGTTGCTAGGAAACGCCCTGCTGCAGTGTTGCTGGCCCTGGGCTTTCATCCCTAATATGAGCCAAGCATATTTACTAGGGCGTTCCAGCTCAGGACTAGCCTCCCTGACACATTTCCTTCTACCTCTTCTTCCTACATTAACCCAACTGCTGACCTGATAGTCCTAATCTTGCCCTCCTCCTCCCACCTCCATTTCACTGACCCCAGACAGTGTCTGCACAGTGAGGTCTAAGCCTCTCTCCAGGTTTGCAATGCCCTAAAAGTATTTCTATCTGCCTATTTAGATCCAAGATCTGACCTACCAAAAACACAACATGGTTGCATCTAGTGCAAATGTATTCACCCTCGAATGGCTCTTCAAGGCTTGCATACATTGCACAGGACACACAGTGGCACTGTCCATGGAGCACATTAGAAATGAGCGAATTTCATAGTTTGAAATTCGGTGCATACTTCGTTTGTTGGTAAAAGGTTAATTGCGTTATAGATTCCATTACCACGGACCATAATGCAATTCTATGACGGGATGCATAACAGAATGCCTTTAGAGGTATTCCAACATAATAGAAGTCTATGGGCTGCAAAACGGATCCGTCCCGTTTCCGTTATGCAGGGGAGTCCTCTCCTGCATAACAGAAATGGAATGGATCCGTTTTGCAGCCCATAGACTTCTATTATGTCGGAATAAATAACGGAATACCTCTAAAGGCCTTACGTTATGCATCCTGTCATAGAATTGCATTGTGTTCCGTGGTAACGGAATCCATAACGCAATTTACCTTTTACCAACAAACGAAGTGTGAACGAATTTCATAAGCGGAAATTCGCTCATCTCTAGAGCACATGTTTAAATGGGGATGTACAGTAAAAAAGGAAAACAGTAAATGTGAGTTAGATTTATACCCCTGTCTGCTGTAGTTTGAGAACTTTCTAGAATCAAGCCAACAACACACAAGGAAAATCTATCAAATCTTAGTTTCTAGGCTCCTTATCAAACTCCGGTTCTTTAAACTCCACTTATTCAGAAGCCCACTTAAAGCAACAAGCCCAGTAGAGATTGCTTGGGAAAGGACTATCACTCTGTTGGTTGATGCACCTTTGTTAAGATCTGTTCATCTGGATAACTGTGCATTACTGTACATGTTTGCATTTCGATGTAGTATTTGGGGAGGGGGGTTGTGTTTGCTGGGGAGGGAGGCGGGGAGAATTTACATTATAAAATATTTTATTTTTGAAAATGAATAAAACCTCTTTAAATAAAAAATTTTTGCCCAGAGGGAAAATATAAAAAAACAAACACTCACCTACTGACAGTCCCACCATTCCAGAACCATGGCTCCCATCCTGGCCAGTTCAGTTCCCTGCGGGATTGGAAGTAATGAAGTCCGTGACCTCTGAGGCCAGTGACTGCAGGACCTCATCACTTCCAGTCCAGCAGAAATCGAAAACAGCCAGGACGAGAGTGGTGATGCTGGAACAGCTCAACTGTTAGGTAAGTGGTGTTTTTTTTCTTCTATGGGCACACTTACCGGCCAGCATGTGATTTTTTGTTCCATGCCATACTTTAAACAAAACATTGCCAACAACTGTGAAAGGTAATTGAAAAATTTTCCTTACTATATAGACAGTATTGAAACAAAGTTTTATGCGAATCGACTTCGGATGTTTCATCCGAAGTCTATTCGCTCATTCCTAGTCATAACCATGGAAACAAGCAGTGTATAATGCTGGGTTAAGAAGTGTATAATGCTGGGTTAAGGGGGGAAAGATCACCTTTTCGCTTTTGCAGATATTGATGGATTGGTTTATGGGCGTCATGTTGCTATTGAACGGCCTCTGGGTACCAGTACAGCCATTTTCTGACAACCAAATTAGTTTTTTTTTTTATTTCCTCTTGATGGACCTCTGTTAGGGCTTATTTTTTGGCAGAATGAGTTATCATTTAGGAGTACACACGACTTTTTGATCACTTTTTATTTATCTTTTTGAGGAGCAGGAAAAGAAATGGCAGCAACTCTGTTATTGATTTTTGGGTTTTGTTATTGGGACAAACTAAAAATAACGTTACCTTTATTCTACTGGTCAGTACAATTACAGAGATACCAATGCTACATCTAATATATATATAGATTTTTTTTTTACACAAAGTATTTTTGAAAAAAATATTTTCTGAAAGCCATATTTCTGGCGATCTTGTGTGAAAGCTAGTTTTTTTGCGGGATGTGGTGACATTTTCGGGTACATACAACTTTGATTGCTCGCTATTATGTATTTCTGCGAGGTGAGGTGACCATAAAATAGGCGATTTATCATTTTTTTTTTTTTTTTTTACATCGTTAATGCAATATTTTTATCTAGCAGTTCATTATGAACACAGCGATACCGAATATTTCTATTTTTTAGTTTTGCAATTTTACACAATAAAGGCATTTTTGAAAAAAAATCCTGTGCCTTTGTTGCCGTTTTTTTTTTTTTTTTTCTGCCGATCATCTTGTGTGGGGGCTCCTTTTTTTGCTGGACGAGGAGACATTTCCACTGGTACCACGAGAGTACTTGTCCTAAACCGTGGGTTCTTGCCGCATTAGGACAAGTATTCTCGTCCTGCATCTTCAAGAGGTTAAAGGCATTCAGGAGTTTATATATAACATGTTTTTTCAGCATTTTCTTTTTTCTGTTCCCCGGAGAACCCTTTTAAACATGGCTATAGATAAAGCCAGTCATTTACGCTGCTTTTACTGACAAACATATCGGTATTCTTCCGTCTTTTCTGTAGAAGCTTTATGTAAGCCTGTAATACACCACTATGACACATTCCTTTAATTCTCTATGGACAAACAAAGATGAGGAAGAAGTTTTTCTTTCAAGATACCAGTAAACATTTTATTGCTTGGAATATTATTCTGCAACGTGGCTTAAAAATGAAACACATGGAAATGTTTAAAATATGCCAGCTCTACAGAAACAATGGCCTGAAGGACTTGAGCTGGACAGTGAAGAACAAAAACTATGGTAAAATCGGCCATACAAATATGAAAAAGGGCCGCCAGTGTCCAGTGACAGACACAGAAAGGCGGCACAAGCAATCAGTAAGTGCCTGTCTGCGCGAAGCTGCGTAATACTGCCACTAGACACTAAGGCTTCTGACAAAGACATGTCTTTCACATGAAGTCACTCATGCCAGGACTTGAAAGAGCACCAACTCCTACATAACAGGCCACCAGCTTGATCAGTAGCGTAGGGCACATTCACATCAGAGCAGGTATTTGGATGGCTGGCAATCACGGTAAACGCTTTGTATCTTCAATCACAAACTTCCAAAGTTCTCAAGCAGCGTGCCTTCTGAAAACTGAATGCCGGTCCAGGTGATGCCCATGTATTACTAGCATGGTAGTGGAAGCTGCTGTACCCTGCAGGTTATTCCCAAATTCTCCATTCCATTGGCACCACTTGTGCTGAGAAGCACAATCTGTGTGGCAAGAAGTCAATACAATTCCCATTCAAAACAAAGATTTTTTTTACTTGTGCTGAGGTTTTGCATATACAGTTCCGCAGGGGCGAGGTACATACACTGCTTCCCAGGTCAACATTTATGTTTCATAGCAAGCTGTAAAGAGAATAAGAAGAGTAACTACAATGAGAAATACAATTGGATGACACATTTGTTTGGGAAAAAGCTGAGGGACATTTACTAAGGGCATTGCGCTATTATTGTGGCGTAAAAAAGGCGCAAATTATGGTGCACGCCATATGTGCAAAAATGTACAAATTTAGAGCTTATTGACGCCTTTCCCGAAGTGCTGATAAAAGGGTTGGGGCTTAGTGAGAGGTGGTGGGGCCTTACACCGCCCGACAGCAGAAACTGCCATAAGTCACAGATGAAGTCTGCGCCGGCCCCTGTGCTGGTATAGACTTCCGTTTCTGGCACACGCCAGAGTACAGGTGCGGCTAGTTTATTAAGAGGCATCTTACTCCAGTGCAGCGAGATCAAGACTCGCGTATGGGAACGCCGGTCTTGACAAATGTCCCTCAGAGTATGTTTATCCAAGGCTTTTTCCAGATGGGCGATATTCCCGTCCATGCCCTCATGAACCCGACATGGACAACACAAATACCTCACTGTAACCTATGGGGTCACACATCAGCTTTTTCACATGGGCCGTGTGTTTGCATAAAAACCCCTTTAGAGCATGTTCTATTCTGATCAGACTAGCCCTTGCTATGGTACAGTCTGAGATTTCCTGCACCCATGGTGCCCGGGGCTTCCAGTGGGCAGTGGTTCACAGACGAACCACGGGATAATACATACAGCCTTCTGAAAACAGCCCGAGGCTTCATGCACATGAACGTACTTTCTATCATTTGTCCTATCTGCATTTTTGTGGATTTCATTCTGACCCATATATTTCCATGTGTCCATGCACACATCCGTAGTCTTGGGGGATTCATGTGACAGTTTTGCAAATTATAGAACTGAACAAGAAAAACAAAACCTAGTGTTCACCATAGAATTGAAGATAAAGCTTTATTGGACAAGTTTAACCCTTTTCCCGACATTTGATGTAATAGTACATGACATGTTGGGTCTTTAAAGATGGCGCCCACTCCGGAACGAGTGCTATAGCAACCAGGTGCCTGCTGTTTTACAGCAATACCGATTGTGGCCACTTAACCCCTCAGAGATGCTGTAGTCCAATGTGACAACAGTATCTGAAAGGCATAAAACTGCGCTTTTCCAGGCAAGCACATACACATATATATATACATATACATATATACATACACACACACACAAATAACCCCCCCTTTACACCAAAAAAAAAACATTAGGCATTGCGCCATCCAAAAACACCTATACTATTAAATATTAAAACATCACATATGCTGGTGAATAGCGTAAAGGGGAAAAAAATAAAATAAAAATCACCTCCTGCAAAAAGTGATCAAAAAGTCACACACACTCCAAAATGGTATCAATAAAAACTACAGATCGTCCCGCAAAAAAATAGCCCTTACCCAGCTCCGTAGACGTAGCTATAAAAAAGGTATGGCGGTCAGAATAAGGCGATGAAAAGAAAAAATAAATTTTTTCCAAAGTTTTGTGTGATATATACAAATGTGGTACAGCCTTAATCATACTGACCTGGAGAATGAAGTGCATCGGGCTAAAACAATTACTCGATGGAATAGAGTAACTCAACACAAAAAAAATCATTGATGCAAATTTTTTGCATAGAAGATTTGCTTATGTCATGTGACCATGGAGCGCGAGTGAAGCGAGTGAAGCGCTTGCGATTACTTTCTCACTGGGGACATGATGGCACTGGGGGGGGGGGGGGGGGGGGGGGGGGGGGAGTGAAAGCTGATGGCACCAGGAGGGGCAGCCTGATGGCACTAGTGGGGGGGGGCAGCCCGATGGCAATAGGGGAGCTAATGAGTTTTTATAAAGAAAAGCATTCTTTTAATTAGTTTTTTGTTATTAGAGTACTCGATTAATCGTTGGATTAATCGATAGAATACTTGATTACAAAAATAGTCAATAACTGCAGACCTACCGTAGAAGTGAGTTTTATAGCATAGTGCATGCCACAAAAACAAAACTAATGAGTGTGGTAGAATTGCATTTTTTCCAATTCCACCACATTTGGATTTTTTTTCCAGCTTCCCACTACATCCTATACAATATAAAATGGTGCCACTAGAAAGTACCACTTGCCCTGCAAAAAACAAGTCCTCATACGGCCATGTGAATAGAAAAATAAAAAAGTTCTGACTCCAAGAAGGAAGGGAGTAAAAAACAAAAACGCAAAAATGGAAAATCGCTCAACAAAACACAACAAACCTAATGTCTCAGACAGAATATATATATATATATATATATATATATATGTGACCCCCCCAGCACATATACCAAAATACCAATAATAAATAACAAAAAATGATAGTAATTCGTTAATTATATCAATATTATATTATTGTAATATGATATTATATGAATCAGTCATTATAATTAATATATCAGCCATACATAAAAAGATCTAAATCAATAACTGGTTTGGTTATTTATAATTGGTATTTTGTTATTTATACAGCGATTTATTTGCATGTTTGACCCCTGTCATTATTTAAAGCACTAAGCTGTGGGGGAGACCTGTAGGTTTGTTGTGTTTTTAATGTTTTTTAAACTTTATCTTCGTATTATACAGTGAGCATCAGGTTTTGGCAAGTACTTTGTTTCTTTTGTTCAGTTTCATACACTTACATGGTGATGGCACCCAAGCCCATTATTATTAATAGTGGTGTCCATCCTATCTCATACAAATTATAGAACATATCCTATTCTCTTACTTCTGATGGGAGTAAGAAAAATCTGGAATGCACATGAAAGGTATCCGTGAGACATAAGGGCGAGATCATCAGTAATGTTACAGGGGGCAAAACTGAGTCCTGGACACAGACAGTTGTTCTACCCACATTTCCTGAATTATTATCTTTAGTTCTTTCCATATTACAAGGCTGTGCATGTCCACACAAAGAAACCCCATCCAAATGTACAGTGCATGAAAATAGCAGATAATATCATCCATACGTCTTTATTTAGTCTTTGGACACATAGAAAAAAATAAAATATATATATTAAAGATGTTTTAATTTTTTCTATGTGTTCCAAGACTAAATAAAGACATAGATTTTATCCTACACTTCTTTGAGGGCTGTGCATCGCCTTAATAAGAAAATTAGGATAGGAATACGGTGCTTGTGGTTACCTTGTGAGCAGTGTCTGCAAACTGCTGTGCACTGTTCATCATTTCCGCTGACGATTCTTCCGCACGACCGAGGCGCTCTCCACGCTCATTGAGTGCTTGACTAGCCTTCTGTACAGCACTGGTCACACTGTCAGCAGCCGAGTGTAGTATACTGTTGCCTGGAAGGTATGCAGTGTTTAGTCTGGCCATAACAAGGTCCTTCATGTAAGAGGAAAGCAACTACTTTTAAAAGGGGATTTTTCCAAGACATACATCAGTGGTGGTCTGTCGTCCGATCCCAAGGTGATCAGAAACCTTATTCACAAAATCAGACCCTTAGCTCCTAGATATTTATGGCATATCCAATCTGTCATTGCAAAACCTGCTTAATATTAAGCACTAACACATTAAGCTGGACAGGACTAGGTACGCTAAAATGGGGAGTGAGAAACGGCCGCCGTTTACTTCCACTTTCAGCTGGGCACTTGGGAGCTGAATAAAAGTGCTTATCCTGGACCTGGAATACAGACACACAGTACACACAGGTATGTCTGGAATGTGCCTGCAATCTTCTGTGGGGCAGTGCTCTTAGTTATATTGGTGAAAATTCGGTGACAGACTCCCTTTAAAAAAAATCTCAGAAAACTTCTTTAAACATTAGGAAAGGAGAGTGATGCCCAAGATAAATCTCGCACAGACAGAAAAGTATGACTTGGTAAAAGCCTGCTGGCAGTATTCCTCATGTGCACGGCAGAGCTCCAGGTGCTGCCATACATAGCTACAGACAGCACAGTATTTCTGAACTATTCTCCCCTAGAAACAATGCTTTAGAAGAGAATACTCAGACTATATGATGTATTACGTAGCATGTCACAATTGCCAGTTTAAACAGAAATAAGGCCCCCTATACTTCTATGGGCACTGCATCATTGTATGTACCCCTTAGACGGCCATGTGCATGTACAGTTTGCGACACTCACCTGAGAAAAGTTTAGATTGACAGTTGATGAACTCGGGCTTTCCGTCAGAGAGATATCGCTGACATGTATGGTGCAGGATTTGGAAGAAAGTAAATTTCTCTGAGCCGGAACTTGCCATCCACTGGTCAGACGCGTTGTCGAACTGAAGATCAAATTCTGGAGACTCCTAAAAAATGACATCAGAATATGTAAGATGAAAGATTTTTACAGTCAAACCACATATTTTTCTCTCTAGCAGCACTCAGCACGGAGTACTGCCTCATGTGAATGACCATATCATAGCTCAATGTAACCTCCAAGTTGCACTGTGCACTAATAGGGCGCCTATAGACTTCTATGGGGTCCTACTGTAGCTCTATATGCCTCCGATTTCATAGGGAGACATACAGCCTTTTACTGAGGAGGTATTCCCTAATACAGTGCCACATAAAGGAGAACGCCACATAAATTCCATGTGCTATGGTGCAGCCTCACGGGGTCTAAATGTGCAACTGTAAGCACCAGCATTACACAACCTAAGGGCTCATGCACACGGCCGTTGCCCCGCCATGGCCGGATTGCAGCCCTCATACGGCGGGTCCGCAATACATGGGGCACCGGCCGTGTACACCCCGCATTACAGATGCGGACCCATTAACTTGAATGGGTCTGCAAATCCGGAAATGCGGTGCGGAAGCACAGATCGGAACCCCACGGAAGCACTACGGAGGACCAATAATATTTTCTCCCTTTGTGTTCCAGCAGTCATGACTTTTTAATTTTTTTTCTTCTAAATTCCCAAGTCATCGGACAGATAAGGGCTTAACTTTTATTTGCAGGTTAGTCAACGCTTTTACCAGTTTTACTTTTGATTTTGCAGGATTAGTTGTAGTTTTTTTAGGAACCATTTGGGGTATATATAATGTAGTAAATAACTTATTTTATTTTATTTTTATGGGGGGGGGGGGGGAAGCAATTTTAACATATTTTTTTTTTTTTTTATGGCGTACACTGTGTGGTACTTTTATTATGTGGGTCAGTACAGCGATGATAATGCCACAATTCTATATATTTTTTTACTAGAGGCAGGGGGAGAGGCGGCTGCTTTAGCTGCTCATATCTCTGGTTTGGTAGCAGCTAGAGATATGGGCATTCCAAGCTTTCAAACAATACCAAAATGACAGCATTATCTTCAGTACATGGGGAGGATATCACTGTTAGAAATCGGGATGCAGTGAATGCAGCTGAAAGTTCCGAGTTCCATCCTAGAGGCTCTATACCGGAAAAGAACTGATCAGTTTTATCCCCATGCATTCTGAATGGAGAGAAATCCGTTTAGGATGCAACAGGATGTCTACAGTTCAGTCTTTTTGACTTTTCAGGACGGAGATAACACCGGAGCATGCTACAGTTTTATCTCAGTCCAAAATTCCGGAACACTTGCTGGAATGCCGGATCCGGCATTAATTTACATTGAAATGTATTTGTGCCGGATCCGGCATTGAAAATACCGCAATGCTGGATCTGTCCTTCCGGTCTGCGCAGACCTTTAAAAACGTGGGAGAAAAAATTGAAACGGATCCATTTGTCCGTATGACAAATGGACAGACGGATCCATTCTTGCAATGCATTTGTGAGACAGATCCGCATCCGGATCAGTCTACAAATGCTGTCCGTTTAGAGGGAGTGGAGGGAGGGAGTGGGGGGGGGGCTGCACTTGCCACCAATGAGTTAAATACAGGGGTGGGGGGTCTGCCCCCTCCTGCCTGGCAGCACCTGATCTCTTACAGGGGGCTATGATGAGGGGTTAATTGTGCGTCAGAGATCGGGTGCTGCCAGGCAGCAAGGGGCAGTCATGTACACAGTTCTTAGTATATTCTAACTTGAAGCGTCCCCATCACTATGGGAACGCCTCTGTCGGATCTGAGTTTTCACAAAGTGAAAACTCAGCTCTGAAAAAGCTTTTATGCAGACGGATCTGCGATCCGTCTGTGTGAAAGTAACCTACGGCCACGGATCACTGACGCGGATGCCAAGGACAGGTCATATTTTTTTGACGGACAGGAAACACGGATCACGGCCGCGGATGAACAATGTTGCATTTTCCGAGTTTTCAACGGACCCATTGAAAGTCAATGGGTCCGCAGAAAACGGAACAACGGCCACGGATGCACACAACGGTCGTGTGCATGAGGCCTGACCCTGAACATATCATCCCCACCGCGAAACATGGAGGTGGCAGCATCAAGCTGTGGGGATGCTTTTCTTCAGCAGGGGGAGGGAAGCTGGTCAGCGTTGATGGGAAGATGGATGGAGTTAAATACAGGGCAATCCTGATGGAAAACCTGGTAGAGGCTGCAAAAGACTTGAGACTGGGGTAGAGGTTCACCTTCCGGCAGGACAACGACCCTAAACATACAGCCAGAGCTACAATGGAATGGTTTAGATCAAAGTGTATTCATGAGTTAGAATAGCCCAGGCCATTCTCCAGACCTAAATCCCTTTGAGAATCTGTGGCAAGACTTGAAAATTGCTGTTCACAGACGCTCTCTATCCAATCTGACTGAGCTTGAGCTATATTGCAAAGAGGAATGGGCAAATATTATAACCTCTAGATGTGCAAAGCTGGTGGAGACAAACCCCAAAAGACTTGCAGCTGTAATTGCAGCGAAAGGTGGTCCTACAAAGTATTGGTTCACGGAGGTTGAATACAAATGCATGCCACACTTTCCAGATTTTTATTTATTAAAAATTTTAAAAAACATGTATGTTTTTCTTTGCACTTCACACATAATTGCTACTTTGTTGTCGGTCTATCCCATATAATCCCAATAAAATACATTTAAGTTTGTGGGTGTAATGTGAAAAAATGTGAAAAAATTCAAGGGGTATGAATACTTCTTCAAGGCACTGTATCTTGAGATTGGTAGCAGCTAGAAATATGGGCATGGCATTCCAAGCTTTCAAACAATACCAGAATTTACTGCGTTCTCTCGACTATGTCAGAAGATATAACTGTTAGAATTCGGGTCTGCAGTGAAAGCTGTTTTTACTTTCACTTTTAGCCGCGCACTTGGGATCAGTTTTTTTAGCAAAATAAAAGTGCTTTTCCTGGATATAGAATAAAGACACAAGGTACACACAGGTAGGTTTGGAATACCTTGTAGCGCTGTGGTCCCAGAGTTCAAATCTGATCAGGGACAACATCTGTATAGAGTTTGTGTGGGTTTCCTCTGGGTACTCTTGTTTTCTCCCCCACACCCAAAAATGTACAAATAGGCAAATTGGCTTCCTACGGAATTGTCCCAGTATGTGTTGTGTTGTGAGGATGTCAGCAGCCAGTGACTTCCCATATAACTATCCCTGCCCTTTGATTCCCTCTAAGAAAAGCGCATTACAAATCTGTCATTCCCTTTAAGGATGGATTTCTATAAACTGAACGGCGCTAGCTTTTAGCTCCATATGCCGCTTGACATCTGTGTTAGGCTTCCAGTAAACAGGTGTGACAGCTAAAGTAAGCAGGGGAGAAGAAGTGTTACCGCACAAGTTCTGAACACCTGTCCATAGAACTGAATGACCTATTTACAAAGATCTGTGTTTGCCTTGTGCTGCAGCTCTTTGCACAGACAGGTTTCAGATTTAAAGGGATTTTACTGGACTACTTTAACAGAAAACACTTTAAATACAGAAATCGCCACTGCAATTCTGCCCAGTACTTGCCACGGCCTGAAGTGATAGCCATGTGGTGAGGTGGTTATATGATCGCACGGTCCCCATGCAGAGGTGCAATGTGTCTATGTCACACGAACACCATGTGTGATCTTCCTTCCTAAACCTGGAAACGCAGGTTAAAAACCTCCGAACCTTTCATAAACCGCAAATTGTGTTAGAATCAACTAAAATGAGATCTGCACCTTTAAATTCTATAAAGCTGTGAGATCAACATAGCACTTCCCTTCCCTGTGAACATAACCGCTCACGTCCTTTGTGTGATCTTCATAGGTGATCGGCCCAAAACAAGAACAGAAACCCCAGTGTTTCTGGATTCTAGCTTCAGGTGACACTTCAGGCTCCAAACACCCCACTGTCCGTTTCCTTTTCTAGTGTCAGCAGAAATATTTAATCAAATTCTTCTAATTTTTTTCTTTTTCTTACTAGTCCAATGTTTTTTCATAATAGAAAGAATATTTGAATAATTGTCCCTCAAAGAAAATGGTGCTAAACAATCATAAATGAGTATGGTGATAGTATGCAGAAAATCCAGCTCAAAAGATTTAAAGGATAACGGTCGTATTTTTTATTTTTTTGGAGTATTGGATTGTGGCGATTAATATCTCCTTGGTGGCCCTATTTCAACTTTTCACTATGTATTGAATTACCCCTTAATTCCACATTTTTGTTCCCTGTACTGCCTACTTTTACATGTGCTTAAAATAGGGTTGCTAGGCATGGTCCGTCTATTTGTTAAAGGACGGACAGGTCACGTCACATTACTGACAGCCAGGGACTGTAAGTAAATGATTAAAGCCAGGTCCTCCCCAGCAGCTGATAACAGTGCCTGGGCTGTGTGCACTTCTCCCTGTCCCTGCACTTGGCAGACGCTCCCTCACTCAGCAGAGCTGGAGAATGCAGAGTTGGAGCAGCGCAGACCAGGGAAGGGAGATCTGCCATCTGCTCAGTGTATAAATGAAAGCAACATGTGGTAAGAGGACCCCTTTGTGCTGCAGGAGATTAACCCTTTAGGGGGGAGGGCTCTGGTTACTGACACTTTTGGGGGGCTATTGTTACTGGCTAGTGAGGGCAGGCGGGATTAGCCTCAGGGTGAGGGCAGTGGCGGCCATCTTAACTGAATAGTGAAATTGTAGTTTTATGCAAACTGGTTGCTAAGGGCTGAATCTTATTAAATATGGGGTAAGTCAGTCTAATAGTAACTGATTCTGGAATATCATGTTATTAGTAACTACATATATGAAAATTGAAATTGGGGTCTAAATGTGAGTTATCCTTTAAGAGTATATCAGGTAGGTGTTTGTGAGGCTGAACGTTTATTCCAGGCATGCATGTAGACATGAGTTCTGCCACTAGAGGTCACCACTGCTGCTGGAAATAGCAATAGCATCAACAGATCTCAATTCTGAAAACACAAGCAGATAAAAAGTGGAGGAATTGAAATCAATTCTAGTCGAGATGTAACATTTAAATATTGATCCTCCAACAGCGTTAGGCCTCATGCACAAGGCCGTTGTGCAGCCGTTCCGTCGGGCAACATCTGTGCGGCAGCCGGGACGGATCGAGACCATTCAACTTGAAAGGGTCCGTGATCCATCCGCACTGTAAAAAATTTTTAAAATGTTCTATTTTTTTTTTTGCAGTGTGGAGGCACGGACAAAAACACCACGGAAGCACTCTGTAGTCCTTCTGTAGGCTTCAGTTCCGCACCGCACCTCCTGAATTGCGGACCCATTCAAGTGGCCGGGGAACGCTGTGTGCATGAGGCCTTAGAGGCGTGGTCTCATCAAAGACAACTCTCAAAATGAGGCTGCTCGGGAGATCAACTGATCATTCTGGGTTCTGCTCCGAACAAACAGCTCATTTTGCCAGAGGCAGCCGCAGCCTGCCAGGGACATCGCTGCAGGGGATAGTGGGCTTCATTTTCCAAGACTGGCTTCTTATATTGGTCTTAGATTCCCCACTACGCTGCTATAAGATGCGTCTATTTTATGACAAAGAGTGCTCTTCGTCATAAATTAGGTGAATCTACGGCAGTCTGTGTGCTTGGCGTTAAATCTACTCCACCCCCCATTTACGCCTGTTTCCCGACCTCCGACACGCTCAGGTCCAGCCCAACTGCCAAACACAGTGTAAAACCGGCCGTCCAACTAAATATTGTCGTGCAGTCAATATTCAAAAAAGGGACTATTTTTGTGACTAAAAGAGTTGCAGGTCCCTCAATAACTGAACCCCCAGTGACTATTCATATGAATGGCCATTTATACAATACAAGATTGTTTGAAATCTGGAGGACGTCCATATTCTTTAATGGTGCGTATGAACAGGGGTTGACTCGCAAGGGCTTTCTTCATTAGACAACCCCTTTAAAAGCTCCTAAACTCCACTAAACATGGAGGGTGTGGGTGGTGAATACCTATTTGTAACGCGTTTTAATAATCCGCGCACCTTCACATGCTACGGATTTTGTTGCAGAATTTTCCACAACTGAAAACCAGTTTCATTCATTTGAATGGGGAGGTAAACACGTGGTCACATTCAGGTGGGGAGGTAAACACGTGGTCACATTCAGGTGGGGAGGTAAACACGTGGTCACATTCCGGTGGGGAGGTAAACACGTGGTCACATTCCGGTGGGGAGGTAAACACGTGGTCACATTCAGGTGGGGAGGTAAACACGTGGTCACATTCAGGTGGGGAGGTAAACACGTGGTCACATTCAGGTGGGGAGGTAAACACGTGGTCACATTCAGGTGGAGAGAACGGGTTTACAGTCATGGAAAATTCTGCAACAAAATCCGCACCGTGTGAAGGCGCCCTAAGAGGTGTATAAGATGCAAAGTAGGGCATACGTAAAAAAGGGTAATAATTCATGCACAAACACATACCGTGCCATAACTTACCCGATTAGGGTCCATTCCATTGACTTGTCTCAGCTGATCTAGACTCCACTGAGTTCTTCTCACAAAACAAGATGAGCCCTCAAACTGTTTCACCTTGGTGATGTAGACTTGTGATGGCCTTTTATTTGTGACTGAAAAAGAAAAAGAAAGTCAAAAACAGAAAACAATCTTCTGTGTCTGGCTTCGGCTACTTTCACACTGCCATTTTGGTTTCCGTTTGGGAGATCTCACAAGCGGTCCAAAACAGATCACTTTTGCCCTTAATGCATTCTAAATGTAAGTCAATGGGGACGGATCCGTTTTCACTGACACAATCTGGCACAATAGAAAACGGATCCGTCCTCCCCTGACTTTCAATGGTGTTCAAGACGGATCCGTTTTGGCTATGTTACTGATAATACAAACGGATCCGTTTTGGCTATGTTAAATATAATACAAATGGATCCGTTCTGAACGGATGCAGGTGGTTGTATTATCTGAACGGATGCGTTTGTACAGATCCATGACGGATCCGCACCAAACGCTAGTGTAAAAGTAGCCTTAACTTGATAGGACTGGTTTCAACAACTTCAACTCTGAGTTTCATCGGAACATTCAAAAATGGCAACCAAACTCCCCCTCCCCCAGTGATGCACATGAGGCTCACACATCTGGTTTGCTGCCATCTTGTGGACAGAAAAGAGTAATACAGTACCTACATATAGAGAAATAAAACCTCTCTCACAAGGATCACTGTCAGTGCAAAGAGCGTGCAAGGTCTCGGAGGTAGGTATACACTGCGTGCAGAATTATTAGGCAAATGAGTATTTTGACCACATCATCCTCTTTATGCATGTTGTCTTACTCCAAGCTGTATAGGCTCGAAAGCCTACTACCAATTAAGCATATTAGGTGATGTGCATCTCTGTAATGAGAAGGGGTGTGGTCTAATGACATCAACACCCTATATTAGGTGTGCATAATTATTAGGCAACTTCCTTTCCTTTGGCAAAATGGGTCAAAAGAAGGACTTGTCAGGCTCAGAAAAGTCAAAAATAGTGAGATATCTTGCAGAGGGATGCAGCACTCTTAAAATTGCAAAGCTTCTGAAGCGTGATCATCGAACAATCAAGCGTTTCATTCAAAATAGTCAACAGGGTCGCAAGAAGCGTGTGGAAAAACCAAGGCGCAAAATAACTGCCCATGAACTGAGAAAAGTCAAGCGTGCAGCTGCCAAGATGCCACTTGCCACCAGTTTGGCCATATTTTAGAGCTGCAACATCACTGGAGTGCCCAAAAGCACAAGGTGTGCAATACTCAGAGACATGGCCAAGGTAAGAAAGGCTGAAAGACGACCACCACTGAACAAGACACACAAGCTGAAACGTCAAGACTGGGCCAAGAAATATCTCAAGATTGATTTTTCTAAGGTTTTATGGACTGATGAAATGAGAGTGAGTCTTGATGGGCCAGATGGATGGGCCCGTGGCTGGATTGGTAAAGGGCAGAGAGCTCCAGTCCGACTCAGACGCCAGCAAGGTGGAGGTGGAATACTGGTTTGGGCTGGTATCATCAAAGATGAGCTTGTGGGGCCTTTTCGGGTTGAGGATGGAGTCAAGCTCAACTCCCAGTCCTACTGCCAGTTTCTGGAAGACACCTTCTTCAAGCAGTGGTACAGGAAGAAGTCTGCATCCTTCAAGAAAAACATGATTTTCATGCAGGACAATGCTCCATCATACGCGTCCAAGTACTCCACAGCGTGGCTGGCAAGAAAGGGTATAAAAGAAGAAAATCTAATGACATGGCCTCCTTGTTCACCTGATCTGAACCCCATTGAGAACCTGTGGTCCATCATCAAATGTGAGATTTACAAGGAGGGAAAACAGTACACCTCTCTGAACAGTGTCTGGGAGGCTGTGGTTGCTGCTGCACGCAATGTTGATGGTGAACAGATCAAAACACTGACAGAATCCATGGATGGCATGCTTTTGAGTGTCCTTGCAAAGAAAGGTGGCTATATTGGTCACTGATTTGTTTTTGTTTTGTTTTTGAATGTCAGAAATGTATATTTGTGAATGTTGAGATGTTATATTGGTTTCACTGGTAAAAATAAATAATTGAAATGGGTATATATTTGTTTTTTGTTAAGTTGCCTAATAATTATACACAGTAATAGTCACCTGCACACACAGATATCCCCCTAAAATAGCTAAAACTAAAAACAAACTAAAAACTACTTCCAAAAATATTCAGCTTTGATATTAATGAGTTTTTTGGGTTCATTGAGAACATGGTTGTTGTTCAATAATAAAATTAATCCTCAAAAATACAACTTGCCTAATAATTCTGCACTCCCTGTATTGTCTGTTTTTTGTTTTTGTTTTTTTCCATCTGATCTGAGGTCAAATTTTCTAGATCTCCCTAGAGGGGGGGGGGTTGTGAAATTCTTTGTAAATTATTGGGCAAGGGTGTCCTAAGAATTCTATTTTTTCCTTACTATGGGTGCCCTGTAGTTGAAAAGGCTTGGAAACACTGGTCTAGACTAACACAGTAAACATGACACTGGTAAAAAGGGCATAAGAGGAGCAACTGAAGACTTTCTCTGTGTCTATAAGACTGCTCGCTGTAAATTCGCTCAAGTGTCATTATATTTATCTTGTGCACTGGTGACTAAAATGGTACAAAACCTATTATATATATTACAGAAAGAGAGAGAGACTGGCAGTGCAGGGGTTACTGTTCAGGCCACCCTCAAAAGACGGACATAAAAACCCCACCCCCGGGTCCAGCTAAGCCACGCCCTGACCCAGTTAGTCCACGCCCCTCCCACTCCACAGGGATAAAAAAAAAAAAAAATCTAGGTAAAAGTCAACTTCTGTCAGCTGCAGGGGTGGGAGGGAGTGTGGAAATCCCCGTTAAGGATATGGGGTACTGTGGAGGTCACTAATAGAGGGGTGAACCGCTGTGGAGGTCACTTAAGGGGGAGAGATGCTCTGGAGGTCACTTAAGGGGGAGAGATGCTCTGGAGGACTCTTAAGGGGTCAGGAAATGGGGGACGTGTAACGGATGAGGTAAAAGGAGTAAACACCACACCGACAACCAGGGAGGAAAGGAAAAGCCACTAGGCCTCAACGCTAGAGAAGGGAAAGGGTCACCACCTATAGAACCCTACTCTTGGCCCTGACTCCTAACCGTATGGGCACCCCTTGAAAGTAGAAATAAACACACACAGGAACCTGGAAGATCTTGGCAGGGCTGAGACAACCCGTTCCTTCCAAGATGAAGGAACAAGAGTCTCCCTGAGGCCTAGTAACAACAACCAAGAGGAAAAGACAAAATACAAACAAGCGAGACACTTAGCTTTTGTTGTAGAAGGATGAGCAGGAACTCAGGGAGAACCATACTCCAGCTCTTTCCAAAACCAAATGAAGCATTCTACCGCATAGTCAGAAGGGTGGGGTCAGACTATAAAGGGTAGAAGTGATGACCACTGAGCAACAGCTGAGACAAGGGAAGTGGTCATTAACCCTATCAACACTGAATCAAGAGAAATCAAGGAGGCTGTTAGACTTCTCCATGCTCAGCCAGTCTCCTCGGTCACCTGAGGGGCCGTGACAGGGAGCCACCGTTAAGGGAGCGGGGTACAGTGGAGGCCACCGTTAAGGGAGCGGGGTACAGTGGAGGCCACCGTTAAGGGAGCGGGGTACAGTGGAGGCCATCGTTAAGGGAGCGGGGTACAGTGGAGGCCACCGTTAAGGGAGCGGGGTACAGTGGAGGCCACCGTTAAGGGAGCGGGGTACAGTGGAGGCCATAGTGGATACTGTTGATATCTTTCAACGACACACACAAACATTTAATGAAATAGATTAAATATAACTGTGCAAAGCCGGGTCCTTCTGCTAGTACATTATATACCATACTCTAGTCCTCCCTCTAAGTACAGGTCGGCAGCCACGTGCAGTCCTGGATGGAGCCATCTTGCTGAGGGAACTGCAATGCGCTCTCTTTACCCCCTGGCCATTACAGCGGGATCCCGGGTACGACGAGTGCCAACTCCCACTATGATCTGGACTGCTGTATCAGCGCAGCATGGGCTGCAGCCTGCGCCTGGATTATTACCGCACATAGGTAGGGACTTAAAAGACCCGCACATGCTGCGCTGATTTAGCACTCCAGATGAAAAAACTATGGAGGTCACGATATTTAGTAAAATGGACATCATCTGGCTGCAAGGAAGTGAATTAATTAAATTATTTTGATTGATCGCGCAGCCCTACCCTCAATCACCTTTGGGGTGTATTAGAATGGAGACTGCAGACCAGGTCCTCTTGTCCAACATCAGTGTCTGACCTCACAAAACTTCTTCTGGATGAACGTTCAATATTATTCAAGTATGAAAGGGACGGGGCTTATGCAAGTCCCATATCAAAGTGTCCATTTTGAAGGTATTCTCATGTACTGCTTTAATGTCCTATAATACTTTTGATCTATCCTCAGGTCATCTATATCAGATCTGCAGGGGACCAACTCCCAGCACCATTGCTAATCAGCTGTTTGAAGGGGTTGTGGAGCTCGTACGAGCACTGTGCCCTCTTCCAATTTTAATTGGACGCCATCTCCTTTATATTATGGTGCAATGTAACTCTTTGTACCATTCGCTTGAGCAGGACAGGTCATCAATATTATGCCACTGCACAACCCCTTTATATGTTAAGTACTGTAAGGCAGTCTGTCTTTTATAAAGCTAAGTAATATTTGCCCACAAATCATGTACCGGGAGCAGCACTCTGTAGAAGTAGCTGCCTCTTGTATTTTCTAAACTTGAGAAATGAAGCATTTTGGCAACTGTAACCCTCTGGATAACATTATAATCAAGAACAGCCTGCTTTATATGTAAGGGTACTTTCCCACTAGCGGTTTTCTTTTCCGACACTGAGATCCGTCACAGGGGCTCTATACCGGAAAAGAACTGATAGGTTTTATCCCCATGCATTAGGATATCTTCAGTTCAGTCACTGAACGGCGTTTTGGACAGAGGAAATACCGATATATATAACGGAACCGTTTCTCAGGATGACATCCGGAGAGACTGATCCATTCTTGCAATGCAGTTGTAAGACGGATCCACATCTGGACCCGCATCTGGACCCGCATCTACAAATGCTGTCCGTTTGCATGCAGATTGCCAGATCCGGCAGGCAGTTCCGGCGACGGAACTGTTTGCCGGATCACTCTGCCGCAAGTGTGAAAGTAGGCTAAAACTAGCTGGTTTATACAAATTCAGCAAGGTACTGTGGAGGGATGAGTCACAGAGGCCAACTACCTAAAATATAACTTTTAATTTCACGTTTAAAATATTACACAATCCCTCACCTGGGGACTAATAAACATACAACACTCACAAACAGACACTGGAGGCCAGATGAAAGTGACAGACAGGGTGGCTAGTATTGATGGTACACCACCCACAGGACAAACCATCCGGGTCTCTACTGTATCCCTAAGGTGTCCCTGGACTTATCTCAGCCCGGAGATGCACCCTGATGGTGGGAACACTCCGTCCCCGTGCCTAGTCTGTCTGTCCTTAAAAGGCCCTTGTAGCAAAAAGACCCATATGGATGTCCGGGTCATGCATCAACGATTGTTTAAGAAAAAACGAGCAGAAGTAACGGTTATTCCACAGCGGTCAAGATAAAGATATTTCTCACAACATGTAGATATCCAGATCATGCATCAACATTAGTTGAACAAAACAATTTGAGGATAACGGTTATTCCAAGGCAGGCGCAACGGCTATACAGCAGTCAGTGGATATGAGAATCACACCAGGGCTGATTGTAACGGCAGAATGGTCATTCGCCAACCCTGTTGGACCATGCCGAGAAACAAGGTGCAGACAATTTATCAAGATGGATAGCACTTTAACAACAATATGGAGTATTATACTCCGTTTGAAGTTTTCCTATAAATGTCCGGATCCTACATTATCATTAGTAGAGAAAGACATGTAGGAACAACGGTTATTCCACAGCAGTCAATTCAAAATCTCAAAGATGATAGTCACAGTGGTGTAATTCGATTATCCACCATGTCAGAACATGCTGAATGTGCAATAGAATGATAAAGCAGTTAATCCCATTGGGTAGCTCTCTACCAACAACATAATTCGCTACACTCAGTCCAAGATCTCACAACATGGAGTATTACACTCAGTACAAAGTCTCAACGCGTTTCCCCTTCATTCAAAGGTTCATCAGGAGACTATTTCAAGAGGTATGGAGAAAATAAGTTGCTGCTATAATAAAGCGGCTACATGGCCCTTTTCAAAAGAAGATGAAAAAAAGGGAACCAAAATAGCTGGAGCACCCCGAGGCGGTGTTCCACTTTAGTAGACCAAAACAATGGTACAGGAGGGGACAGAGTAATAACGATAGAACTCATATATATGTTGTACTTATCCCATCCTGAGATCTCTCCATATAGTGGTCCGCAGTCAGGGGTACTCCAGGGGGCTGAAAAATGATTCTCATATCCACTGACTGCTGTATAGCCGTTGCGCCTGCCTTGGAATAACCGTTATCCTCAAATTGTTTTGTTCAACTAATGTTGATGCATGATCTGGATATCTACATGTTGTGAGAAATATCTTTATCTTGACCGCTGTGGAATAACCGTTACTTCTGCTCGTTTTTTCTTAAACAATCGTTGATGCATGACCCGGACATCCATATGGGTCTTTTTGCTACAAGGGCCTTTTAAGGACAGACAGACTAGGCACGGGGACGGAGTGTTCCCACCATCAGGGTGCATCTCCGGGCTGAGATAAGTCCAGGGACACCTTAGGGATACAGTAGAGACCCGGATGGTTTGTCCTGTGGGTGGTGTACCATCAATACTAGCCACCCTGTCTGTCACTTTCATCTGGCCTCCAGTGTCTGTTTGTGAGTGTTGTATGTTTATTAGTCCCCAGGTGAGGGATTGTGTAATATTTTAAACGTGAAATTAAAAGTTATATTTCAGGTAGTTGGCCTCTGTGACTCGCTTCTCCATGTACAACTACCCATTACATATATAATTTGTCTTCGATTTACTGTGGAGGGATGCACAGAAATACTGACTTCAATCTTCCGTGATGCAGCCGAAACACACTCATTAAAGTTTATGGGTCCGTGAAAAATCACTGACAGAACACGGATGGTATGAGTGCTCTGTGTTTCAAGGATCATTGGTAGATGTCCTGGAAATACATTTTCCGCTGAGCAGTGTCAGTGAAAGGCCTCATGCACGCGACCGTTGTTTTGGTCCGCATTCGAGCCACAGTTTTCGCGGCTTGGATGCTGACCCATCCACTTCAATGGGGCCGCAAAAGATGCGGACAGCACTCCGCGTGTAGTCCACATCCGTTGATCTGTTCCGTGGTCCGCAAAAAAAATATAACCTGTCCTATTCTTGTTCGTTTTGCGGACAAGAATAGGCAGTTATATCAATGGCTGTCCGTGCCGTTCCGCAAATTGCGGAACGCACACGGACGCCATCCGTGTTTTGCGGATAGCAAAACACACAACGGTTGTGTGCATGAGGCCAAATACTGACAGGCAGTGAGGAGATAAATGCTGTGCTCAGGATCTTCAAACACAGAGCTGACAGACTGGAGGAGTTCTCTTCTGCTGGCTGTGAGGAAGTGTCTGCAGATAGGGGGAAGATCCTGTGTGTATCAGCAATGTCATTGTACTGTACAGCTGGGACTTGTAGTCCCACACATACAACATGAGTATCCCAGCAGTCAGACTGCAGACAGGGAAGCAATGTTATTCACAGAACAGGGGAGAGGAAAGGCAGTCTTTTTTGACACCCACAAATATTCATGAAAACCTCAGAAACCGTAGTTACATGCCCCCACAGTTTGCCTAAAACTTGCTTAGCTTATATTGCAGACTATCAGATTTACAGTGCTTTATTTTCTTTTACATAACTCGGACATCCTGAAAGCATTTGAATAATATATTAGGCTACTTTCACACCTGCGTTCGGTGCGGACCTGTCTTGTATCTGCACAGACGGATCCGCAGCGATAATGCAAACGCTTGTATCCGTTCAGAACGGATCAATTTGCATTATTCATTCAAAAAAAGTAAGTCAAAATGGATCCGTCTTGATTGAAAGTCAATGGGGGACGGATCCGTTTTCAATTCCACCATATTGTGTCAGCGAAAACGGATACGTCCCTATTGACTTACATTGTAAGTCAGGACAGATCTGTTTGGCTCCACATAGTCAGACGTTTGCCCACCAAAATAGTACCAATCTAACCGTCACCTCATCCCGCAAAAAATTTGCCCCTACCTGAGACAATCGCCCAAAAAATAAAAAAAACTATGGCTCAGAATATGGAGACACTAAAACATCATTTTTTTTGTTTCAAAAATGATATTATTGTGGCTACTTTCACACTAGCGTTGTTTAAATCCGGCGTTCAATTCCGACACCGGAACTGCCCGCTGGATCTGGAAAAACGGATTACATTTGAATCCTGATCAGGATTTTGATCACAATGAAAAATTGCATTGGAAAAAACGGATCCGCCATTTATGGACTTTAACTTTTTTTTCACATTTTTCGGGTTTAACATGCAAAAGCCGGATCCGGTTTGACTGAACACATGGCGCCGGATCCGGCGTTAATGCAAGTCAATGGGAAAAAGACCGGATCCGGCGTTCAGTCAAAGTGTTCAGGCTTTTTGGCCGGAGGTAAAAATACAACATGCTACGGTTTTCTGAAAAGCCTGATCAGTCAAAAAGACTGAACTGAAGACATCCTGATGCATCCTGAACGGATTACTCTCCATTCAGAATGCATTAGGATAAAACTGATCAGTTCTTTTCCGGATTTGAGCCCCTAGGTGAAAGTACCCTAAGGGCTCTTTCACACTTGCGTTGTCCGGATCCGTCGTGCACTCCATTTGCCGGAATTACACGCCGGATCCGGAAAAACGCGAGTGAACTGAAAGCATTTGAAGACGGATCCGTCGGAGCCGCACGGACGGTAAGTATACTGCTCCCCCGCTCCCCACTACACTTTACCATGGCTGCCAGGACTTAAGCGTCCTTGCAGCCATTGTAACCATTCAGAAAAAGCTAAACGTCGGATCCGGCAATGCGCCAAAACGACGTTTAGCTTAAGGCCGGATCCGGATTAATGCCTTTCAATGGGCATTAATTCCGGATCCGGCCTTGCGGCAAGTGTTCAGGATTTTTGGCCGGAGCAAAAAGCGCAGCATGCTGCGGTATTTTCTCCGGCCAAAAAACGTTCCGTTCCGGAACTGAAGACATCCTGATGCATCCTGAACGGATTTCACTCCATTCAGAATGCATTAGGATAAAACTGATCAGGATTCTTCCGGCATAGAGCCCCGACGACGGAACTCTATGCCGGAAGAAAAGAACGCAAGTGTGAAAGAGCCCTTACATAAATAAAAAAAAGTATACATATTAGGTATCGCCGCGTCCGTATCAACCGGCTCTATAAAAATATCACATGACCTCAGATAAACACCGTAAAAAAAAAAAAAAAAACTGTGCTAAATAAACAATTTTTTGTCACCTTACATCACAAAAAGTGTAATAGCAAGCGATCAAAAAGTCATATGCACCCCAAAATAGTGCCAATCAAACCGTCATCTCATCCCGCAAAAATCATACCCTACCCAAGGTAATCGCCCAAAAACTGAAAAAATTATGGCTCTCAGACTATGGAAACACTAAAACATGATTTTTTTTGCTTCAAAAATGAAATCATTGTGTAAAACTTACATAAATAAATAAAAAGTATACATATTAGGTATCGCCGCATCCGTGACAACCTGGTCTATAAAAATATCACATGATCTAACCTGTCAGATGAATGTTGTAAATAAAAAATAAAAAACGGTGCTAAAACAGCTATTTCTTGTTACCTTGCCTCACAAAAAGTGTAATATAGAGCAACCAAAAATCATATGTACCCTAAACTAGTACCAACAATACTGCCACCCTATCCCGTAGTTTCTAAAATGGGACCACTTTTTTGGAGTTTCTACTCTACCCTTCCAAAAACCGTATGCCATTCCTTTCCTTCTGCGCCCTGCCGTGTGTCCGTACAGCAGTTTACGACCACATATGGGGTGTTTCTGTAAACTACAGAATCAGGGCCATAAATATTGAGTTTGGTTTGGCTGTTAACCCTTGCTTTGTAACTGGAAAAAAATATTAAAATGGAAAATCTCCGAAAAAGTGAAATTTTGAAATTGTATCTCTATTTTCCATTAATTCTTGTGGAACACCTAAAGGGTTAACAAACTTTGTAAAATCAGTTTTGAATACCTTGAGGGGTGTAGTTTATAGAATGGGGTCATTTTTGGGTGGTTTCTATTATGTAAGCCTCGCAAAGTGACTTCAGACCTGAAAATTTCAAGATTTGCTTCTAAACTTATAAGCCTTGTAACATCCCCAAAAAATAAAATATCATTCCCAAAATGATACAAACATGAAGTAGACAAATGGGGAATGTAAAGTAATAACTATTTTTGGAGGTATTACTATGTATTCTAGAAGTAGAGAAATTGAAACTGGGAAATTTGCAATTTTTTTTTTACAAATTTTGGGTAAATTTTTATTTTTTTTTTATAAATAAAAAAGATTTTTTTTTACTTTACATAGCCTTAAAGTTCAAACATAACGTAAAGATCATACTGAAGCCATATGAGCAAGAATTCAAATTTATACCGCATTATAAGTACCGTAGGTGCTAATTTTTGAAAAACATCCCAAAACATTTTGCAATGTGGATAAAAGCTACCCTGAAATGAAGCTCATATTAACGTTGAGAGATTAGTGCATTACTTCACCACAGGAAGCTCCGATATTTCCTGAATTGGCTCTATTCCCTTTTCACACACAGGCAACACGGATTTCCTTGCACTCAAGCAAATCAAACAATTACACCATATGTTGGATGACCTGTGTCCTGGGAAACAAGTGAACATGAAGCTCCACTTTATAGTCATCTTAGAAAATAGTAAGAAATTGCTTAAAGAGGACCTTTCACCCATTATGACAATGTGAACTAAGTATACAGACATGTAGAGCGGCGCCCGGGGATCTCACTGCACTTACTATTATCCCCGGGCGCCGCTCCGTTCTCCCGCTATGTCCTCCGGTATCTCCGTTCCCTAAGTTATGGTAGGCGGAGTCTGCCCTTGTTCTTCTGTAGTGCTGGCCAATCGCATTGCAGAGCTCACAGCCTGGGAGAAAATAACCTCCCAGGCTGTGAGCTCTGCGCTGCGATTGGCCAGCGCTAGAGCAGAACAAGGGCAGACTCCGCCTACCATAACTTAGTGACTGAAATCTCCGCCTACTATAACTTAGTGAGCGGAGATACCGGAGGACATAGCGGGAGAACGGAGTGGCGCCCAGGGATAATAGTAAGTGCAGTGAGATCCCCGGGCGCCGCTCTACATGTCTGTATACTTAGTTCATAGTGTAATAATCGGTGAAAGGTCCTCTTTAAATAGCAACACTGCATGTGATGGTAACATGACGGGATGGCTGTCAAACCTTATAGGGTCACTGATATGTCAGAGACGCTGATCGGTGGGAGTCTGAGTGCGGAAAACACCACAAAGTAATAGAAGCGCTCGTATAGCGTGCTCGCTCTCCTCACCACTGGGGACGAAATCAAGATAGGTCCATAGACTTTCAATTGAATCTCTCACTTCCTCTACTACAGTGAGGAGCGAGGGTATGATATGTGAGTGCTTCTCTCTCCCCTCATTTAAGCGATCGGTGGGGGTCTCTGCACTCAAGACGCTCACCAATCAAAACTTTTGATGTTTCTCCATGACATATCAGATTCCTTTTAATCAAGAAGGCATGCCGAGGAGCATATTCCCCCTATTTCGGTTGCCCGTTATTAACCTAACCACACCTCCATAAGCTCCAATAATGCCAGTCTTCTCACCTAGGTGCCAAGGTCTGCAAATATTCTCCAACTGCGGCAAATATGGGCTACTATAACACAACAAACACATTACCTCCTCTCCTGTTCTGTACAGTTCTATACTTCATGATCAGCAACTTACATGTAAGCAGACAACCAGCCGTTGCTGACATATTGCTATCTTGGTTTCAGTCTCTATAAAGAGGACCCGTCCCCTCTCCTGACATGTCTGGTTCAGTAACTACTTGCATTCCCCATTTAATAACAATTCTGGAGCATATTACTTATGACTCTATGTTGTACCGTTGTTCTGTTATTCTTGCTAGAAATATATGGATCAAGGTACATATGGGAGTTACCAGTTGTTTGACTGTGCAGGGACACGCCCACAACTGGTAACTCCCATCTGTACCTTTATCCATAAACGTCTAGCAAGAAAAGCAGAAGGATGGCACAGTTATAATAAAAGACGCTGCAGAATTGTTGGCTAGTAAACCAGACATGACCAGAGTGGTGACAGGTACTCTTCAAAGCTAGGCAGAATGAGAGGCATTCTGTAAGAGCACCTCCTCTCTGGTGGCCTACATTTTAATATACACCAAAAGTATAATCAGAGGGCTGATAGACTGTCCATGTGTGAGCTGATTGGAATATGTCCGTGACCAGACAGATTCACCTTGGCAGCCGGCTTTTTGAGTCACCTTTACAAATAGTGTTTCTTTCCATCTACAGCTCCTATGCAGGCCTATGTGCCTCCAAGGTAACAGATCCTGATCCTGCAGTCACAATGCCAACCATCTTACTAACGCGCTACATTGTGTAAATGTAATGTATGGCATTATTATAGTTGTTTACGTGTATAGCATCGCCATCTGTCTTCAGGGTGTACAATGGGATTCAATGCAGAAAACGCTCAATATTTAAAAAGTTGCAACATATATTACTGTTCGCCATAATAAACCAGAGGGTAACTTTAAAAGGAACCCTGTCAGGACGATTTGGGTTCCCAAACTGCCACCAACCTGATATCAGGAATGGGGGCAGGGTGACAATGATGGCTGCTGCATCACAACATAGAATAAAGAACTTTAAAGGGAATCTGTCTCCTGGTTTGAGCATATTAAGGTGTTACCACTGCCATGTACAATAAAATACCTTATTTATTGCTGTAGTCTTCATTTTTTGCTTTTTAGCCATAATGTTATGCAAATGAGTTTCCAAGGTGCCCAGCGGTGCATTATCCTCCTAATCTGGAGCCCAGTAACTCCCCCGCACAGTGCCCAGCCCGCCTTCCTTCAATGCGCCGATCCCAGTGACAAATTTGAAGCTATTGCTCTCAGGAGCTTTTACATCACGCAGGCAGTCCGCGGTACTGCGCCTGCGTGAGATTTCACATAGCGGAGGGGGGGTGGCGGCAAAGAGTTCGGGTGTGGGCAGTTACTTATGCTGGAAGAGGCGTGCTTGGGCTCTACAGGAAGGCGGGCTGGGCACTGTACAGGGGAGTTACTGGGCTCCAGAGAAGGATAATAACGCCCCTCGGGGCACCTTGGACACTCATTTGCATAATGTAAAAAGTGGATTTTATTGCTAATGAAACAAAAAAAGAAGACTACAGCAAGAAATAAGGTATTTTATTGTACATGGCAGTGATTCCCTTTAAAAACAGTGTGAGGGATATTCAGAGAACCTGTAAGTAGTTACGGTGGTGGAGCTGTTCCTCTGAATGTATGGACACACAGTTTTTTGGACAAGGTTTTGAGGCAGATCTGACTGCAGGATTTTTTGCTAAAGTCAGAAGTGAATTCAAAAGGAGTCGGAAATATAAAGGAAGCAATTATACTTCTGCATCCTGGTGAATCCACTTTTGGCTTTCGTTGAAAATATTGCAGGCCTGAAAACCTTGTCTAAAAAACTCTGTGTGGTCGTACCATGAAGATTCTTTTTGGCCAGTCCCAATCCTAGTTTTAATGACATCCCACACGTCCACTGGCCAAAGGCTTTTTCTTATGTACCCGGCCTGTGGAATGTCACTCAAACCAGGATGGGGACCATTTAGAATGAGTCTTTCAATGCCCCCCTCCCCATAACTGCTTACAGCAGGGGTCAATAACTCCCAGCATGCACTTCTATGGAAGTCCTAAGAACAGCGGAGTAAGTGTGCATGGAGTAGGGTCACAACAGCTGGAGTGCTGGAGGTTTTTAGGCCCTGGGCTACAGTATGTCCAATCAATCCGAAGAAGGGGGTTGAGCATGAAACATGTTATTTGTGGATACACACTCCTCTAAAAGTCTTCATCCTTCCAAAGTTGGTGGAGCTCATTTTGTCTATCCAATATATTCCTTGTACTTTAAAAGGCTATGTACACCATCAGGGGCATTTTTTATGATTGCATTTTACTCATTGTGGCCTAAAAATCTTTTTTTTTATTGGTCTTTATGAAAAATATTGAGCTGTTCTGTCACAAAAGGGTTAACTGTCTAGCTGTGTGAATGGTAGTTTCATTTTCACATTGTGGGGGCTTTCTAATAAACCTCATCTCTAAATTACTAAAAGGTCATATACACTTATTTACACCACAGTAAGATAACAACTGAGCTATAATGAGTTTAGGAGGTCAGAGATAAGGAGCCTCCTAAACTCATTCAGAGCCTGCTTCTAGAGAAACCTAGGCTGCACAGAGACAGGCGTTCACAATTTTTAATAAAGCTACATTTTAGCTCAAAATGAGTACAATGCAGTAATAAAAATTAAAAAAATTGTCCCCAACAGGTGTACATAGCCTTTAAGCCCAAGACAACTTTTAGCTATCACAAGGGGACCTACTAAAAGGAATGACAGAATGGAATGCCCATAGACTTTAACAGGAAAGTGGAATATATGTAAAGAATAAATCAAGGCAACTGGACTTACTGTAGATTTCTTGAAAACGTTTCATTCGTTCTTCCAACGAGCTTTTCCAATTCACTCAGAATTGAGGAAGCTCGCTGGAAGAACGAGTGAAACGTTTTCAAGAAATCTACAGTAAATCCAGTTGCTTTGATTTATTCTTTACAGATATACCATGACCTGGATAAATGAGAACCTTCACAGACATACAGGAAAGTGGAATGCCCATAGAGAATAATGGAAATGTAATATTTGAATTAGAGACAAAACCATTTGACATATCTAATAATTATTTAGCAGGCTTACTCTCCAACTTCAGTGGGATTATTTAATGTTCAGATTAAGTGGAATTATCACTGTTTTCTGCAGAATGACGAGGGTGAATGACACAAAGGAATGCCCATAGACTATAATGGGAAGTAAACTCCGAACTCATTTGCAGGTAAATCTGTGTTATGTAGGACATTAACATGATAATCCCACTTAATCTCAATTTTAAATAATCCCACTGAAATTGAAGAGTAAACCTGCTACAGATTTATTTGATATGTTGAATGGTTCAGGCACCAAGTCACGTTTTAATTCCCATTATAGCCTATGGGCATTCCATCACCTTTGCATTCTATAGAAAACTGTTATAATCCAAGGTAATTTTCATTTTACAATATGCTACTCTACCCAGGGAACACTTGCGGTAAAGGTTAATGTCCTACATAACACAGATTTACCTGCAAATGAGCTCATAGTTTACTTTCCATTATAGTCTATAGGCCAGTGATGGTGAACCTTTTAGAGACCGAGTGCCCAAACTGCAACCAAATACCCACTTATTTATCACAAAGTGCCAACACGGCAATTTAACCTGAATACCAATATAGTATATCTTCCATGTACTTTATCATTTAGCTATAATAGCTTAATAGCCTATATTCAGTGTTCTGCCTGTGCTGTTCATAGTGCGTCCTGTGCTGTTGAATGGCAGGAAAAGTCTAAAGTATATTGGTACGCCATAGACTTTTTCCAAGGCGTGGGTGCCCACAGAGAAGGCTCTGAGTGCTGCCTCTGGCACCCGTGCCATAGGTTCGCCATCACTGCTATAGGCATTCCTTTGTGTCATTCACCCTCGTCATTCTGCAGAAAACAGTGATAATTCCACTTATTCTGAACATTAAATAATCCCACTGAACCTGGAGAGTAAGGCCCCTTTCACACGGGCGTTGCGGGAAAATGTGCGGGTGCGTTGCGGGAACACCCACGATTTTTCCGCGCGAGTGCAAAACATTGTAATGCGTTTTGGCACTCACGTGAGAAAAATCCCACCTGTTTGGTACCCAAACCCGAACTTCTTCACAGAAGTTCGGGCTTGGGATCGGTGTTCTGTAGATTGTATTATTTTCCCTTATAACATGGTTATAAGGGAAAATAATAGCATTCTGAATACAGAATGCATAGTAAAACAGCGCTGGAGGGGTTAAATAAATAAATAAATAAATAAAATCATTTAACTCACCTTAGTCCAATTGATCGCGGCCCGGCATCTCCTTCCGTTCCCTTTACTGAATAGGACCTGTGGTGAGCATTAATTATAGGTCAAGGACCTTTGATGACGTCACTCCGGTCATCACATGGTACGTCACATGATCTTTTACCATGGTGAATCACCATGGTAAAAGATCATGTGACGTACCATGTGATGACCGGAGTGACGTCATCAAAGGTCCTATTCAGTAAAGGGGACGGAAGGAGATGCCGGGCCGCGATCAATTGGACTAAGGTGAGTTAAATGATTTTATTTTATTTTTTTAACCCCTCCAGCGCTGTTTTACTATGCATTCTGTATTCAGAATGCTATTATTTTCCCTTATAACCATGTTATAAGGGAAAATAATAATGATCGGGTCTCCATCCCGATCGTCTCCTAGCAACCATGCGTGAAAATCGCACTGCATCCGCATTTGCTTGCGGATGCTTGCGATTTTCACGCAACCCCATTCATTTCTATGGGGCTTGCGTTACGTGAAAAACGCACAAAGAGGAGCATGCTGCGATTTTCACGCAACGCACAAGTGATGCGTGAAAATCACCTCTCATGTGAACAGCCCCATAGCCCCATAGAACGCATCCGCGTGGAAAACTCGCTCGTGTGAAAAGGGCCTGCTAAATAATTATTAGATATGTCAAATGGTTGTCTCTAATATAACATTTCCATTATTCTCTATGGGCATTCCAGTCTGTCATTCCTTTTAGTAGGTCCCATCACAAGGCATGTTCCATCTGCAACTGCAGCACCATAAAAAACAAACTGGATTCTCATACACAGAATATTTGGTTGCTGCGGTTAGTCATGACAATAGGGGACAACACAAGTTACTGACTACCTTTGTTGACTTTGTACATTATGTTACCCTATGTAGAACTCATTCTTTTTTCAGTGTACTATGACTGCTTAATAGTCATTTCAACATACCTCACACTGTTTTGAATGCTAATTCATATTTTAGATTACGGTGCATCAGACACAGCAGAAGAGCATCATGGCCAACCAGTTACAGTCCTGGGTAACAGGTTGGTGACAGTATGGGGAGGAGGTGGGCTAAATTCTCCTGATGGGTTCCCTTTAAATAGGGTTACGGTAAACAATCATAGAATGTGGCCGACTTACTGGAATAGTAATTAGAAGCATATGATGTATTGACCTGCAACACACATAAATTAATTTAGTACTTAATCCTGCTGCAGGGTCCCATGGGTAATGCAGCCAGAATGATGGATGAACAGGCACTTCACTGAGCGGCTGCCAAGGTTTATTTCAGGTATGCAGGGAGGAAAAACAGAAACCAAACAGCCAAGTGAACTGGGAAGAACAGTGACCTCCACAGCACCCCGCCCTTTTAACTGTGACCTCCACAGCAGCTTACCCCCTTAACAGTGACCCCCTTATACCGCCCTGCCCCTTTAACAGTGACCTCTACAGCACCCCGCCCCTTAACAGTGACCTGCCCCCTTAACAGTAACCGCCAGAGTGCCCACCCCTTTATCAGTGACTTCCACAGTACCCCCTGCTTTAACAGTGACCTCCACAGCGACCCGCCCCCTTAATAGTGACCTCCACAGTGCCCTGCACTCTGACCCCAATTAAGACAATAATGCCCCTTTTCTTACGGGGCATTATGGTCTTTAATTGACAGTATATAAAACCTCACAGAATTAGTATACACTTAAGGTCATGTGAGTTACATCAGCCTCTACAACAACCTTGGCTAAGCGTCTTATACCAAGAGCTCTGATTGGTTGCTATATGCAACAACGGACATTCATATTAAGGACCTGTAGCAAAAAAGAAGCTGAGCTGTGATTGGTTGTTGTATGCAACTGATGAATTTCCAGGCTAACTGCCACAACAGCCAACAGACAATGGCTCCTGTAGTTTGGTGGTTAGGTTACTAAGCGTATTTTTGGGCAAATAAATTGAAAGTGCGGGGTGAAAATTTCCACTCAAAACATAGTCTGACGTTCCCTGAGTCATAGGAGGCGGCTGTGCAAAATTTTGTGATTGTAAATGCGACAGTGCAGATTCCTTTAGCGGACATACATACATACACTCTGCTTTATTTAATGTTTGTGTGTGTGATTAAAAGATATCAACACTATCCACTATAAGGCTACATGCACAACCGATTCCGCAAAAAACGCTGATCCGCAAAAAACGGAAGCCGCCCGTGTGCCTTCCGCAATTTGCAGAACGGAAGGCCTTTTGTAGAAATGCCTATTCTTGTCCGCAATACGGACAAGAATAGGACATGCTATTTTTTTTTTTTGCGGGGCAACGGAACGGTGCAACGGATCCGGACAGCACACAGAGTGCTGTCCGCATCTTTTGCGGCCCCATTGAAGTGAATGGGTCCTCACCCGAGCGGCTCAGATGCGGACCACAAAAACGGTCGTGTGCATGAGGCCCAACAGTGACATCTACAGCACCCCGCCCCCAAAACAGTGACCTCCAAAGCCCCCCACCCCTTAACACCGACTCCCCCACAGTGCCCCGTCCCCTTGACAGTGACCTCCACAGGGCCCTTAACAGTAGCCTTTACTGGATCGGGGGCGTGTCCTTTTGAACAGCTGACTCTAAGGCCTCCTGCACACGAACGTGTGCGCACCGTGGCCAAACACCGTTCGTGGGGCAGCCGCAGCGGATCACGGACCCATTCACTTTATTGGGACCGCGATCCTGCCGTTCTGCAAAAAGAAAGATAGGACATGTTCTATCTTTTTGCGGAACGGAAGTACGGGACGAAACCCCACGGAAGCACTCCGTAGTGCTCCCATAGGGTTCCGTTCCGTGCTTCAGTCCCGCATCTCTGGATTGAAGTGAATGGGTCTGCATCCGTGATGCGGAATGCCCACGGAACGGCACCCGTGTATTGCGGATCCGCAAATGCGGTCCACAATACGGCAACAGGGCGCACACGTTCATGTGCAGGAGGCCTAAGACAGCAGCACTGTACTGTCTGAGTGTGAGCTGCAGGGAGAAAGTCACCCTCCCTCCCACCTCCGCAGCTGACAGAAGTTGATTTTTACCTTCATTTTTTTAATCCCCGTCGGCTGAGGAGTGCAGGGGGTGTGGCCTAACCAGATCGGGGCATGGCTTAGCGCGACCTAGAAGCTGATTTTTAACTTCATTTTTTACAATCTCAGTCGGCTGAAGAGTGGGAATGGGCATGGCCTAACCAGATCAGGGGCGTGTCCTTACAGCTTACTCTAAGACAGCAGCACCGTGCTGTTTGAGTGTAAGTTGCAGGAAAAAAAGTCACCCTCCCTCCCACCCCTGCAGCTGACAGAAGTTGATTTTTACCTTCATTTTTTCAATCCCTGTCGGCTCAGGGGTGGGCGTGGTCTAACCCAATCAGGATCGTTGCTTAGCGGGACCTGGGGGCAGGGTTTTAAGTCTTTTGAGGGTGGACACATTGTGGCAGGGGGCGTGTCTGGGCTCCATCCTGCAAGAGTGACGCCCCTCTGGGCACCTTACTGGCTAATTTGCATACCAAATAAAACTGGATTTTCAGAGGATAAAAACATCTATTATTGGAACAAAGGCACATCTTGAAATAAGGTACTAAGCGCTATTAGGCCATGGCTTTACTTCAATAGCAATTATCCTGGTGACAGATTTCCTTTAAAGCTCACCTACAGCAGTGAAGATAAATGGCTGGGTTGTTATGGAAACCTGGAATAAAACTGTATGTGGAGGCTGGAGGACCTGCGAGCCTCTATTGGCTGATAAGGGTCATGTGACCAAGCTTCTATTGGCTAATGCATTTTTTGGGAATATCTCAGGAACGGTATGTCCTAGATAGCTGAGACCTGGTCTAAAACCTTCCCGGACACCTGATGTACCTGTGTGCCAAATTTTGTGATTGTAAATGTGACAATGCGGATTCCTTTAATGGACATACATACACTCATATATATTAGATATAAAACTCAGAGGGGGAGATGTATCATTCTTGCCTGCCAGAAAGCTTTTGTACAAAAGTTGCAGATTTACATACTACTTTTTGGCTTTTCACTCCATGCTTGATAAATTTTACTGAAAATAGGCAGGCCATGGTACATGTTACACCACAAACTACACCAGCTTCCTTGCTGGCATAGATTTATTTTCCTGTTGATATGCCAGAATTAGTACTATTATTATTTCTAATAAAAAGGGGTACTCTGGGGGGGGGGGGGGGGAAACTCTTCACTGTTTAATTTATATAATACAAGTGTCTGACAATTGAGCTCTTCCAAGAGACTTGTGCGTCTGAGGGTGGGACCATACAGAATGGTCTGGCGACGTGGCCGCCGATGTTTAGTTGGCTTCCATTGGTATTGAAGGTGCCCAGAGTCCGTTAACACTGCAGGGTGACTAGACAGAGCAGTCGTCATTAGTTTCATTCCAGCCTGCTGCAACCCATAAGGCCACGCAGTACTTGACCACAGCTCAGCCACGACACCAACATGTGGTCATACCCCGAGACTCTGCTTGGGTCAAACTATTAGTACAGTCATACTTTCAGAAATAGGAGTGTGGGTGTATAATAGTATCTTTTTAATTACTCATATTTTATTGTTCTATGTCAAATGGTGAAAGTGTTTGTAAATCCCCTGGTAAGAAAAGAGTCAAGTCTCCCATCTTCTTCATTTTTAGAACTCAATGAAGGAATCAGTCCTACCCTGAGTGCAACCCAGTATTTCCTGAAGTATTTTTCAATAAAGTATCTGAGGTAAAGTCATAAGTAAATAGATGACAGATAACAATGTAGGCGCAACGCTGTCTCCTGGATTCCCGCAAATGTCACTAACATCCAGCTCAGTTTCTTCTTGTAGAATCAATTACAGATGAGTGAGTGGTGGCCACTATTACTGCACATAGCAAATCCAAATATAAGTACAGGAAAAACACCAAGGGGTAATGTCTTAAGACTGGTGTTTCTTATGCCAGCTGGTGTACAATGTATTTATTAAGATGTTATAATACTGGCGCATCGTCAGGAGTTACATGTGCCAGAAAAAGAAATGGTCTAGTAGGGTTGATCATGCCGATTAAAACATTAGCTTTGTTTTGTCTGTATGTTAAACAGTTGCATTATCTGTGTTTTTATTTATATGCAAATAGACATGTTGGAGAACCAGGGGGCAGGGCTGAATCCTTGGAGCACTACTTTTATAACACCCCTGTGCTTAGAACAATCCCCCCTCCTTGATTGAAAGAGCTAGACATCAGCATTCTGAGGGCAGAGCTGTGTCCTAACATGTTATATACACTACTTACTATAGCCTTACCATGTTGAGAATAGAGATATTCTATGCTTAGAAAGCAAACACATATTACTGGTTTATTCACAGGCTCGATATATGATTATAAAGACATGAGTAATATGTATTCTCAAGATAGTAAAGCCTGTTATAATGGGTTAAATGAGAGAGCAAAAAAATAACAAAAAAATAAATAAATCTAGAAGCCTCCCTGGGATATATATAGGCAAGGCTGACCACTTACCGCCAGGATATAGCCTTATCACACTGACCAGAGTGTTTGTTTTTTTATTTTTATTTTTTATTCTTAGATAGCGAATACATAAAAATGATGTCTTTATAATCATATTTTGCCGAGTAATATATTAGCTTTGTAAGCATAGAAAACCTATTCCCAACATGGCAAGGCTATAGTAAGTGGTGCATATGATATGTACATGCTATGACACAGCTCTGCCCTCAGCATGCTGATGTCTAGCCCTCTGAATCGGGGGAGGTGTGCAGAGCACAGGAGAGTTACAGAAGCAGTGCTCTAATGATTCAGCCCTGCCCCTGGTGCTCAGTGTTCATTTGCATATTATTATGATTTATTTGTAAGAGCCATTAATTCCACGGTGATGTTCATCAAGTCGGGGTTACACATACCAAACATAAAAATACAAGAAACTATTAACAGACGGGTTCAGAAGGGGAGAGAACCCTGCTGACAAGAGCTTACAATCTACAAGGGAAGGGGAAAGAGAACTGTAGGTGAGAGTAAGGGCTGCTCATCTGACCATTTGGCAGCAGCATGCTTATTACATGCAGTGGGTTTTCAGGTTATTTTTGAAAGTTTGGATGTTGGGGGACAGTAAGTTCCAGAGTGGGGGAGAGGCACATTAGAAATCTTATAGTCGACTCTATGAAAAACAGATCAGAGGAAAACAAAGTAGTATGTCCTGTGAGGATCAGCTCAGCAGCTGCTTAACATACTGACTGCTAATCAGCATGATCAACCCTATCAGGCAGTATGCCTGGTTTAATAGGATTACTCATGCTGACAGAGGCTCTTTAAATAGGTTGAGATGTGAAGGACCTACTAGTAGCCAGCCTCTTCCTGTCCACTTTTTTTTTTGTAAAAGTGGCATAGAGGTAGAAAACAGCACAGGTAGAAAAAAAAATGGCATACAAAAAGAAAGTGAAAAGATTAGGCCCTAGCCTAATAAAATCATGATGCCACAGGCATTTCCATACAGATTGGTTAATGTTGGCCAAACCCACTGATTGCGGTGGGACCAGTGGACTGTCTCTTGTGTATGGAGGTGCCAAGTGTGCAAGGGTCTCCCCAATTTTATCTGCGACCCACTGATAATTTATACATATGGGTACTACCAGATAATTCCCCGAAACCAAGAGCGACCCAGGTGTCCACCATCTAACCCTCTCCCGAGCACAGCATCATTTTACATCCTGTAGGTAATATTTATTCTCTCACAAATGGAATGGTTTAAAACTCTTGATATATTTATGGGCACAGTGTTCTATACTCTTTATCCACTCAAATAAATTAACTATGGCACGTTAGATTGGATATTGTAATAAAGCCACTGCATAGCAGAACAGGAAAAAACTCCCTAAGGTCTAGAACAATTACATTAATTCAAGACACAAATCTGCACTGAATAAACTGCCAACTGTTCTGTCCATTATAGAGGGAGGAATGACGAGGTCCCAAAGCAGCAGTTCGGGGAACAGACTCAAATTGGCTTCTCCATCTTCATCCAGAAAGGAGCGAGCTTTCAAATTGATGGCCAAGGACAAGGTTTTAATGTGGCTGTTTTCTGTTCTTCTCAAATTACATTTTTCCAGGGTCAGATCCTGGCGCACTCCCACTGCATATCATACAAACACACGGAGGCTGCCAACTACTAGAGTGCCAGCCAGTGCCCTACACCTCTGCCAAACAGAGAGATACGACTGGAAGGCATCCAGGGACCCATAGGGGAGGCGAGCCACGTATGACAACTTTGCACAACTCAACTCATTTTTAAGCATGGTCAGTATGTGCATTGAAGAGAATATACGGCCGATATTATTGAGCACGGAATATCTCAGGTAATACTAAAAGGAGTTTATGCAATTGGCATCTGGCATTTATAGACTGGAGACTCATTAAAGGAAAATAAAATTATGCAGATTGAGTATAGCAAACATTCAAATGGTCTTCCAAATGTCTTCTAAACACAGTCCCCGCAATGGGTTAATGCATCATTACAGATGGAAACCATAGAGGAATGACCTTATTATTAAATGAGGAACAATTCAGAAAAAAACTAAGTGCCATCAAATAGAAAGTCCTTGTGTTGAGTAGCACTCCCTCAGCCCTGGGATTAGGCATAATACATGGCTCCGAGTGTTCCTCCGATCTCTGCAACTTTCCAGAGGCTGAAAGCCCATAAATGCCCAACTATTCTCAATACAACCAGCTGCATAAGGTGCCGCTTTCAAAGCAGAAAATCGTTGTTTCCTCACCAAAAACCACGTGTTACTTGCAGACTTCACCCGTGCCTTGAAAAGGGTAAAACCCGATCAAAAAAAAATAAAAATAAAGAATTGACATGCTGCAGACTTCAAAATCCGCACAGCAGGTCAATTTCCGTATGGAAATAAAAGTGTGCGTGACATCTGTATACGCCGCAAACATAGTCAGAAAGAGGCCCAAACTGTGGGAATCCCCGGCCTCTTGGCTTGGGGGTCAAATTGTAGAACACAGATTTCTAGCATCAGTCATGTAGTGACATCCCCGAGTTGGACACATCCGACAGAAGCAATACACACAGCATCTATTCTTGTTGCACTTTTATTTTTTAAACGGAGAAAAATGTGAAATTTTTTCCCTTTACAATAATAAAAAAAAAAAAAATGGCACAAAAATAAAGCCTCAATTGTTTATCCTCAAATATAAAAAGACTAAAACTGTTAAATTGCTGCTCGTTTCCATAGTTGCGTCCACCCTACAATTCAGCAATGGTGGCCGTGCTAGCACATTATAGGAGAAGGCGCCAGCCTAGGCACATTCCCACGGTCCTGGCCACCAGAGAGGCTGCATCTTTTTCCTATTGTGTGCAAGCACCACCACCGCTGCTGGACTGTAGGGTGGTCGTAACCATGGAAACAAGCAGTGTACAATGTGGTGGAAAAATTAATCAACTTTCGTGAGAAAGTGGAGTAAGTTATAGCTGAAGTCTGCGCCAGGCAGGGCAGAGATGGGCATCTCACACCAGCACAGGGAGATCAAGACTGGCGTATGGATGCACCGGTTTTGATAAGTGTCCCTCAATATTTGTAGACTGTAGCTTCCCCCTGGGGTGAAGACGTTAGGAGTCCTACTGACTGTTTTTACCAGGGAAACCTTTGCCCAATTCCTCATCCTACCATGAAACTGCAGTATTACACCATCTGGCCACAAGGGGAGCCAACAAGCAGATCCCCCTCCTTCCTCTAATAATATATGTGTTTACAGAAGATTATCCAGCCTAGGCAAGCCCTTGGGTTACCATTTGTATTTCTGAAAAGACACCTGTCCACACATACAACAGAAAAACCAACAGAGGGAAGAAGAGACACGGTCCTATTACTGGACAGGGCTCCATTTAAAACATTTCCCTATAGAACGTCCTCTACAAGTTCTATATTACACCGCTACATTTCAGAAGCATTGAAAATAGATTCCTATTAGCAGACACATAATTTAGAAGCTCAAGAAGGGGGCGTAAAGAATGAACCCTCTGCATTGACTTTCTGTCAAGTAGGAGACATGCTTTACAATGTAGAGCTCAGGGTCCGTGAACGTGCAAAAGAGGAACCGTTTCATTTTACAGACACTGCACCAAAAAAAGACTATCCTGCTTGATATTTTAATTAGTAGCCTGCGGTACGCTGCTCGCATCTCCATAGAAATGCACAAGACACTTTGCCATTATAAAAGGCACCTGTCCGCGGAGTGCTTCCTGGCACTAATATGCACGCACGCTTTGGGGAATCACAAACAATTACGTTAGGCAGTTTGGAATAGCATTATATATATATATATATATATACACACACACACTGCTCAAAAGAATAAAGTGAACACAAAAATAACACATCCTAGATCTGAATTAATTAAATATTCTTCTGAAATACTTTGTTCTTTACATAGTTGAATGTGCTGACAACAAAATCACACAAAAATAAAAAAATGGAAATCAAATTTTTCAACCCATGGAGGTCTGGATTTGGAGTCAAACTCTAAATTAAAGTGGAAAAACACACTACAGGCTGATCCAACTTTGATGTAATGTCCTTAAAACAAGTCAAAATGAGGCTCAGTAGTGTGTGTGGCCTCCACGTGCCTGTATGACCTCCCTACAACGCCTGTGCATGCTCCTGATGAGGTGGCGGATGGTCTCCTGAGGGATCTCCTCCCAGACCTGGACTAAAGCATCTGCCAACTCCTGGACAGTCTGTGGTGCAACGTGACGTTGGTGGATAGAGCGAGACATGATGTCCCAGATGTGCTCAATTGGATTCAGGTCTGGGGAACGGGCGGGCCAGTCCATAGCATCAATGCCTTCGTCTTGCAGGAACTGCTGACACACTTCAGCCACATGAGGTCTAGCAATGTCTTGCATTAGGAGGAACCCAGGGCCAACCGCACCAGCATATGGTCTCACAAGGGGTCTGAGGATCTCATCTCGGTACCTAATGGCAGTCAGGCTACCTCTGGCGAGCACATGGAGGGCTGTGCGGCCCTCCAAAGAAATGCCACCCCACACCATTACTGACCCAATGCCAAACCGGTCATGCTGGAGGATGTTGCAGGCAGCAGAACGTTCTCCACGGCGTCTCCAGACTCTGTCACGTATGTCACATGTGCTCAGTGTGAACCTGCTTTCATCTGTGAAGAGCACAGGGCGCCAGTGGCGAATTTGCCAATCTTGGTGTTCTCTGGCAAATGCCAAACGTCCTGCACGGTGTTGGGCTGTAAGCACAATCCCCACCTGTGGACGTCGGGCCCTCATATCACCCACATGGAGTCTGTTTCTGACCGTTTGAGCAGACACATGCACATTTGTGGCCTGCTGGAGGTCATTTTGCAGGGCTCTGGCAGTGCTCCTCCTGTTCCTCCTTGCACAAAGGTGGAGGTAGCGGTCCTGCTGCTGGGTTGTTGCCCTCCTACGGCCTCCTCCACGTCTCCCGATGTACTGGCCTGTCTCCTGGTAGCGCCTCCATGCTCTGGACACTACGCTGACAGACACAGCAAACCTTCTTGCCACAGCTCGCATTGATGTGCCATCCTGGATAAGCTGCACTACCTAAGCCACTTGTGTGGGTTGTAGACTCCGTCTCATGCTACCACTAGAGTGAAAGCACCGCCAGCATTCAAAAGTGACCAAAACATCAGCCAGGAAGCATAGGAACTGAGAAGTGCTCTGTGGTCACCACCTGCAGAACCACTCCTTTATTGGGGGTGTCTTGCTAATTGCCTATAAATTTCCACCTGTTGTCTATCCCATTTGCACAACAGCATGTGAAATATATGGGCTTTGTGTTATTTTACAGAAATCTTTCAGGCTACTTTCACATCTCCAGTGAAAATATCCGACAGCATGCCGGAGTTCATCTGATCTGGCATTGCCGGATTCTACAGTTGGCTGCCGGATCCCCGCTGACAATAATGGGGTCAGGCTGCTTTACGGCATAAGGCTCCATTCACACGTCCGCAAATGGGTCAGCATCTGTTCCGCAATTGTGCAGAACGGGAGCGGACCCATTCATTCTCTATGTGGACGGAATGGATGCCGGCTGGGTGTATTGCGGATCCGCAATACACTACGGACGTGTGAGTGGACCCTTAATGCTGGTTTTCAGACGGGCAAATCCAGTTTATGCCAGAACACCCACTGGATCAGACATGCCGTAGATGGGAAAGTAGCCTATAAGTAATTTGTAATGGGTATGTGGTACAGTGTATATCTATCACATACCTTGCTTAGTGCTGGAGGCGTACGAACATTAGCACATATCCATATGGGGAAATCAAAGGTTATTAATAATCAGATTTTATGTAAAGGGCGTTGTACCAAGCTATAAATGTAAACCCCATACATAAGATCCATCCATTTTGGATCGGTGGGGGTCCAGCTGCTAGAACCACCAGTCAGGATAAGGCTAC